>NC_136461.1:80566740-83141880 GCF_902686455.1 Sciurus vulgaris | reverse complement strand
AATAATAATAATAATAATAATACATTATATTTCATGTAATATCACTCTAATGGTACACATTTCAGTAATTTCCATTTTTTTCTATTATAAATAATATTGGAATAAGCATCCTTAAAATTTTTGGTAGGATATATATTTTAGTAGTGGAATTTCTGAGTCAAATAGTATGCAAAAAAAAAGTTTGTTGTTAAATTTTTCTTTCATCAGTTTATACTCCTACCAGCAAAACATAGTCCTCCTCTCCATATCGTCTCTTACAATGGATATATCAATCCACTTTTAGTGTTCTTTTTAATTATTAAAAGAATAAGGGGGGAATATCTTTTAGTACTTAATTAGATCTATATATTACTTTCATTCTATCTTAATGCACAATTTTTAAATTCAGCTAATATAATTGGTTAATCTAATTGAATCTTTACACAGTATAGGTGAATTTTTCAAAATGAATAATATCCTAAAATATAAATCAAGTAGTTGTCCTTAATGCTAAATTATTTTACTCTATAAAAATTCAATCTATTTTGTAATCAATAAGATAGTTGCCAAATAGCCTATATAATTATCAAAAGATTATCTTTGGTGTTTTTAAAGGATGCATGTCTTGCACTATTCATTAATCTCCACGTACCTAATTGTTATAAATTTCAAATCTTTTAACCAAGAAGAATGTGACTATAAGGAGAAGGGAAATACATAATTCCCCACTTCTCAAATGAAATATAGGATGATTAATGAAAATCAGTGACAATAAATAGAGAATCATGTTAAATTATGTGGCTTGTTGCCTGCTCCTTAATCAATGCAATCTCTTAATTCTCTGCCATCCACAACTGCAGACCCAGAATGTGATTTTACATATCATCTTCTAAGTTTTGAAGAATCACTACTTTTAATGTTCTCTGGGGTTAAAAAACTCCTTCACTCAGACAAATAGCAATTTATTTTCACCGGGAATTTTTCTGACAGGTTCAAAGCTAATTATTTTGCCCAAAACAAAGATAGATTCTAGTGCTTTATCAATTTCACAAAACCATGGACCATTCTCCATCAAAACAAAACAAAACACCAAAAAGCTTAACCAATAGCAAAATCTGATAGTTACAAAATAAGATTCAACCTTAATCCTTTTAAATAGCTGTTGACTAGAAAACCAAATAATTTCAGCGAAATTCAATCCTATGAATTTGACCTTTTTGGTGTTTTCTTTTTCAAATTAACTATTTGAAAATTTTAAATCTCAGAAATCCTAACAGATTCTGAATTCACTAATAAGCCAGTTGTGACAGAACAGTCCAGTGCTAATAAGTGTGCTGATAACCTCTTCAACAAGTTTCAAAATACAATCTGAGCACTATTTGCTTTAGGTACATGCAGGAATTGAGAAGTAGACCAACTTCTCTACCCATGCAGTGAATTGTGCATAATTCCATTATTAAAGGGCTCACAGTGACTAAAATGCCACAAATGTAGAGGGGCACAAGTAAATGGAAATGTAGACCCTGCAAGCAATGACAGAGCACACCTCAGGGCCAGAAGTCCTGTCCCCTTGCTATCAGTAGACCCTCATTTAAATATTCGTCCCATCCTGGGCTCTGCGGGCATATAGAAATGTTGGAGAGAGTTGGGAGGTGAACCCTGAGGATGATTAGAGGGTTAGACTAAGAAAGGATTGAACAGATTGCTAAACTTGGAAAAGGAGGGAGCTCTATTTTACAAAGGCTTCCGAGTAATGGGACCAATTAATAGACAAAAATAGAATCTCAGCTGCTTTTCATTCCCACTGTGAACAGAATAAGAGAAAACAGGTGGAACTAAATAGGAGGGTTAAGGCTGCCAATAGTTTAGCAAGTCAGGAGCAGTGTGTGTTAGCAACTAGTTGCGATATTTCAGTCCTAAGCAAAAGCGTGTTGGAGTCCGGGAGGAAATATTCCTAGAGGCATCAAGCATAAGTCCCCATTTCCAGACTGGTAGAGTCAGGCCTTTAGGAGCAGGATGTGCAAATTAGAGTAGCCCTGGGGCTGGGCTGCTGGGGTTTGAATCCTGGCTCTTCCATCCTCTAGCGTGGTGTCCTTAGACCAGGCATTAACCTGTCTGTTCTTCCATCTCCATGTCTGTGAAAAGATGAGAATCCTTCTTGTGGAGTTGTTGAGAAAATTCATGAGTTCAATAGCGTGTGTACACGTGCACGCTGATGTGTTTATTACTATTCTTCCTCTGTCAGAAGAAAAATAACAGTGAGTTGGATGAACGTATTTCAGGTAAGGATTAATTTATCTAGTTTCAACATTTAATGTCTAAAATTCTCTATTAACTAGCACTTGCACCAAGTGCACTGAGGCAGATAATTATGCTTATGGTGATGCTGAGAAAGACACCATGAAACCCTCAGGTATGAAAGACACAAAATGTATTCATATTTATCAAATATTTAGAAATTAGAAAGGGCATACTATGTTTATCTTCAGAAGATACTTATATTAACTACAACACATTATCTTCCAATCACAACATATAAAATCACTTAATATATAATATCCATCATTTATTCATTCACTTATTAGTCAGTCAAAGACTGATTATGTATCTGGAGACCTTTGGCTAATGTGTGTTCCCCTTTGCTGGTTTGTGATTTGAGCCAGGTGGTTTAACAAGCCATGAAAATTGCCTATGGAAAGAAGGCTTTATTGGTTCTGAAAAATATTGTTATGTTTTATTTAAAAGCTATAAATAAGCACAACAATTTCTAAATGATTATTATCTAAAATGAAAGATATAATTGAAACTATTATGTTGAGTAATTAAAACCACATTAAAATCTTGACATTTAGAACTTTAGGAAAAGATAATACAAAGCAAATTCCTTTTGTCTGTCAGTTTGCTATATGATTATGTCATTTGTTCCATCTAGATTTAAATTAAGTAAATCATGTTTTATTGTGAAACTATTATGTATGCAGAAATGCTTTACTCATCCTTTACAGTAACAGCCTAAAGCTAGTCCACTGATACATACGAACACACATGATTCTCTATTGCAATTTTACTTTTTATAATTATGTGAAAAGAAGTAATATGACTTTGCAAGGATATTGCATAATTATTAGAAATTTCTGTAGACTGATGATCTCAATAAAGGCCTTTAATTTTAAGCAAAAACAGTCCTCAATTTCTTTTTTCTTTCATTTTTATTAAGATGTAACTTAAATACAAAAAAAGGCACATACATAATGCATACAATTTAATGAGCTCAAATACATGCATGCACCCTTGATACCATCACCACAATAAGAGTAATAAACTTGTCTCTCACCTCTAAAAGATTCCTGTGTCCTTTTGCTGCTGTTTTAAATTTTTATTTTGTGGGGTTTTGCTTTCATTTTTACTAAATTATTTTAAATGATAAATAAAAATGTAAAAATTGTACCTAATAAGGGAGTACCATGTGATGTTTCAATATAGGTATACATTACCTAATGTTTAAATCAGGTTAAACATATCTCTTCATTTATCATTCCACTGTGGTGAAAACGTTCAAAATCCTTTCATCTAACTTTATTGTTGTTATCTATGTTTATTGTTATCTGTGGTCACCATGCTGTGCAATAGCACACCAGAACTTCTTACTCCTGTTTGTTGTGGTAAGAACACTTAACATGTGATTCACCCTTCTAACAAAATTTTAAGTGCACATCACCACATTGCTAACTACAGGTACAGTGTTGTACAGCAAATACCTAGAACTCATCTTGTGTAACTAGGACTTTGTACCCCTTGAGCAATACCCTATTTCCCCCTCCCACACCTCTGACAAATCACCATTCTGTTTTCTGCTTTCTCCCGGGTCCATCCATATTATCACAAAAGGCAGAAATTCCTTCTTTTTTAAAGTTGAATAATATTTCTTTGTATGCATGTATCACATTTTCTTTATCCATGTGTCTGTCAATGAATACTTGGGTAGTGTTCTGCTTCAGCTATTGTGAATAATACTGCAATGAACATTGGTGTGTGTGTTTGTGCCTCTCTCCAAGGTCCTGATTTCAATTCCTATGAAAGTAGTCCCTGGTGAGGAATTGATGGCTGTTTTGTCAAACAGGAAAAAATGCCTAAGAATGAAGCTTACAGAGAAAGTTGAACCAAGAAATGCAGATAGACTCCTGAGGACATCATCGTAGTCCCTGAATCTGACAGTACCTGAAGTCTCTTACCTAAGCCAAGAGACTTGAACAAACCATGCATATCCATTCTATGGAATATTATGCAACGTTTTAGAAACAAGGAGTTAGAGATACACATATTGAAAATATGGCAATACTTTTCTTCAAAGGGCCAGAGAGTAAATATTTTTACATCCTGATGGGAAGGTGTTGTCGCCTGCAGCAATGAGACCGCGGGAAAGAATCGGAGGCGGACTGGGAATGAACAACTTCTTTATCTTTCTCAGAGGTGCTTTCTTTTTAGAGGAAGATGCTTCTTTCAGAGGTGCTTCTTCTCAGAGGAAGAGAATGTCTTATATACACTAAGGCAGCCAATCAGTTTAGGATTAAGTAGCATGATTGGAGCATGTGCCACGGTACCAATAAAGAAAGAATGAGGAACATCTGTTGACCAGAAGCATGAAAGAGACATCAACCAATCAGGCAAAAGGTCATGAGAGATCATGCCATGTTAACACTAATTATGTGCCACCTCTTGGCCCAATGCCAGCCGCCATCTTAGAGCTACTTCTCAAACAGCCGTAAACATGTCTCTACAGGAAGGTCTCCATTACAACCACTCAGGTCCACCTTTGTAGTGTGACACTGCCATAGATGATTCATTTAGCCTGGGCTTTTTGTGCCCACACACAGTGCTTTGCCTGCATGTTACTTACATCCATGATACATTAGTAAATGAAAAATATATGCTATTTTAATCAAAGAAATCATTTAAAGAAAATTCTACTTGTAAGAATATATGAAAAGTATAGTGAAAACAACAACATAATATACGCCTAACTGTTATTACTGATTATCTTGTGAGAGGCGTTTTTAGAGGAGGACTGGGGAGAAATTTTTAGCTTTGAACCTTTCTCCTTCTACATCTCTCTGTTCATTGATTTATGGTAATAGTAATGCATTTCTTTTTTATTTAAAAATATCTAGGAACCTAAAAGAAAAAGGGAAGTGCCAAGCATCTTTAAAGAGATGTGATACCTATTTTAACAATTTTGCATCATCGTCTGACTAGAAATAGGTAAAGTCCTGAATATTCAACCTGCCCCCACCTTTCAGAAGATGGAGTCCTCTCTCAGTTTAACAGACCCATTTGCCCATTTTATAGATAAAGCCTAAAAAAAGTCCTGTGGCTCACTAAAGGTCACTGAGCTAATTAGTGGTGCAGCCTCACCCTCCGATTCCCAGTCTCCTCTTAGTTCATCCCATATCACAAATCCATAGATGCTGTTTCCCTTTCTTATTTGAGATTAATGCACAGAAAATAGACGCCTCTCCAAACATAACATTATGAATATGTTTATAGCATCCAGCCCCAAGCAGCTCTGCCTTCAAAGATTTTTACACCACCGTCAGATTTCCTCTTCTGTGAATTGTTAGTACTATTTTTAGGAGCCCTTTTCTCTGGCAGATCCAGGCGCTCTCACGTTTGAGCCCTGTCATCTCTTCGGTGTGTGTTTAGTAGTTTCAGCGCTCGGCTCACTGTTTGCATATCATGACACCGAGCAGAGTTCAGCAATACAGAACGTCTTATCCATTTCCTCTTAATCCATTTTAAATTCATCCTGAGCCCATCAGAGCAGGAGATGGAATGAGAGTTTTATAATTACCTTTTGCAAACAGAACATTAAATTATTATACAGTGGAATCCTCTGGTTTCTTGGACATAAGACTGCCTTAACTTGCCAAGGAATGGATCGGCCTGTCTCTTATAAGTACACATATGTACTTTGGAAATCAGTCCTGTTAGCTCGAAGTTATTGATCGATTTTGGTAGATTACTGCAATAGATTCTTAAAGTGCCTTAAGATTAAGAGATGTGCTTGGCTTTCTTCTGTCATGTATCTCAAAGGAAAACCATGAGATGAGACACAATGAAAAACAGCAGGTAATACCATATGAGACTCCTTATTAAAAACATAAAGTGCCTTTCACTCCTGCTTTTATTAAGTCTACTTTTCAAGCTAAATGGGGGTTAGGTGAGGTGATTATAATACAAGTCACATCTAACTATTTCATTATCCATGTCCTACAGCAAGATAGCCCCCAGAATACCTTTGAAAGCTCCAGAGTGATGGCAGCAGGTTGAATATAATGAACAATGTTACAAATGGGGACATGAGACAGCAGGTCTGGTGGGGACGGAATCTCCCAGAAACTGCACGGCTGTAATTACTGAACAACCGCTCGGTCTCAGTTGACTTTGAACACTGGTAACCATCTTTGGCGTATTATATTTTTCTCAGCTAGTTAAAATGAAGCCAGTCAGAAGAACTGAAATTTATAAGGCATAATACATACGCAAAGCCATTGTCTGCTTCCATTACTTAATTTTTGTCTGGTTTCCAAGCTCATTCCACTATGCACCGTGCAACTGAATTAAAATTGGTTTGAGAGATAGCTTTATATTATTATTAGGTCTGAGGGCTGAATGGTTACAAATCATATTTTAAAAGATTGAGCAGTCTAATTTTTGGTGAGGGGAACAAAGTAGACATGGAATTCCAGCCTTATGTGTCAGCACTTTTTCCTAAATATCTTATTTGAAATGATCACTAAATTAAGGGTGGGATGAAGGGAAGTAAATGAAGGAAGACATGGAAAGCATGGGAAGCAGGGAAAGTACAAATGGCAGTTTGAAACCAGCGTAACCAGTTCCATTTTCTGGATTCACCTTATGGCTTTATCCCAAAACCACCAGAAAAATGAAAACTGCTAACAATGCCCACTTAAATTCCTAATCCAAATTTTAGGAGACGAGTTAGTACAAATTTATCAAAGAACTTGATTAAACTCTGGTGGCTGACCTGCTCCATGGATAAGCCAGAATCCAGCTGAGCATATGCCTGGAACTTCCTGGATAAAATTCAACTCAGTTCACTTCAGAGAACACTGCAGAGGCAGGACTACACCTAGCAGGGCACATGCAGGACTGTGGCAAAGCACAAAACAGCTCCTACCTGTACTGCCCATTCTCTGTTTCTTTCTCCCTAGTAACAAAGGAAATCTGGTTCAAGGGAACATCACAGTCATTTTTGACTGAGAAAGGAAGGCGAGCCATGTCACAAAAGCACAACCTGAGTGGGATTCATGGAAGAAGATGGGGCACATTGAGAGACAGTGGACCCTGGGCCCCCAGCTCTGCACCCATCCTGTGAGCAGGATGTTGGCTGTCAGCTGAGAAGGCAGATCACTATCTCCATTCCTCATCCTGACTTTGGCATCCCCTGCTGGTATCACCTCTAATTTCCTCTTGCCTGCTGTCCTCTCAGTTGCTGTCCACCTGCCATAAGGCCTAAGGTCCAGGGCAAGGGCCCAATGTGCCATGCCCCAGGAAGGCATTCTCGCCTCTATAAACTGTGGAGTGGCACCTCAGCTGCCCCATATTGATCAAAGGCAGTGACAAGTGAGCAGGAGAGCATCAGCCTCATTCTCCCTTCCTTGGTCTCACAGGTGGTGTCAGTGCTATATGCCCTCAGGCCATCTCAGATGTCTCCTGCAAGCAATCTTGACACAGGCCTACAACTGTCTTCATCCCTATCTGAGCATATTTTCCAGCTGAGGAAGCAGACTCAGCACAAACTCAGAGCAGGTGGGACCTCGCAAGAGGACTCTTACATAATGCGAAACAGATATCAGTAGATCAGATGGCCAGCTTCCTCCGCTCCCAGGGGGAGAATCTCTGAGCATGTTCTGCAGTCATTCAAAAAGTACCCTATAGGACGGAGCCCCAGATGCCCCCAACAGCAAAACTTTGTTGGCTTTCCTCTATACCTCATGGTTTTTCCTGGGATCACCTCCTAAATAAATTGCTTGATTCAAACCATTATCTCCAGGTCTACTTTTAGAAGAATGTCATCTAAAAAACCTTAGCATTACAGTTATGACCACCCAAACCAGAACTGCTGTGGACCCCCGAGTATTTTCTCTGGTCTCCCAAAGAAGCAAAAGATGCCCCCTTTCTTAGTTAATTACTACTTCTTCCAGGACAAAGTCAATCACTCTACCAGACCAGATATGGTGGAACTACAGCCAAGTAGGGCAGAAAAAGCTTTTCTGAAATCTCCTCTTGAGCAAATCATCATTTGGGCCTCTTCATTAGCATCTCAATCCTGACAGACATAGTCCAAAATTTTCTGAACTCAGGGTGACCAACAATGGGCTGCACTAGATTTTACTGCATTGTGAAGTATTTGAAAAGACTGACATTGTAACATAAGATACTATTCTGGATTAACAAAGTTTGGACTACAACAACAGTCAAGGGAGAAAAACAGAACTCAGTGCATGTCACCACCCACAGTGACCTCCAGCAATCCAGTTTCCCACTCAGGTCGTTTCTTTATCAATGGGTGTTTTTCAGGATGTGGCATGCATGCTGTATCTCTGACTAGGATATGTGGCAAAGTGGATTATAGTGACAGTCTCTAGTGGCATGTTTCTGCATTCCATTCACCAGACTGGACAAACTGCCTGGCAGCTGCTCCAACAAGAAGCCTAAGAGGCTGAGAGGCATGTGGAAGGAGCACAATGCCAAAGCAACACAATAAGGAGCAGAGAGTATGAAATGTGCAGCTGGAAGTGCACTAGGAGTACATTGGGAGTGCCTTGACCACTAGAGTCAATTCAGGAACTGGAACTAGACCCAGACCAGCCAAAGGACCCACTGCCCTTAAAGCTTGGGCAGCTCAAAAGTGTCATGCAGAATCCCTGAAAGTTACAGATTAAGTTCCTGCTATCCTCTGCATCAACAAAAATGGCACAGTCCCTGACTTCATAGAACTTCTGTATATTGGGTAAGGCAATATTAATCAACGTCTCACTAATAAGTATCGCATGGCAGTTGGGGAAGATGCTTTGAAGAACATGCTATCATAAGAGGTACAGTGAGGAAAGTGCTTAAATAGACATGTCATAAGAACAGGTGAGATGGAGCAGGTGATGATTGAATTAAATTCTGAAGGGAAAGTGGATGTTAAGGAAGTGAATCGCTAGAGGCGGGATGAGTCACAGGGTTGGTAAAAAGCATTGCAGGTAGCAGAATCTCCATGTGCAAGGATCCTGCAACTGGAAAGAGCAGTAGGAAACTACTACAGTGCTAAGAAGTGGTCGAATAAGGGAGGAAGTGGGATAGAGAAGAATCCTAATCAAATTTGTGTTTAAAGACCACTTTGAAAATAAATTAAAAATAGCAATAATAATAATTTTAAAAAGACCACTTTGAAATATGAAAAATAGCTTGAAAGAGAGAAAGTAGGGATATGGACAAAGCAGTGAGCAATCTACTGCAGAGACCTGGAAAACAAATGCTCCTGGTCTGAAGTAGGGAAAAGACAGTAGAGAAAAAGTGGAGGAAGCGGTCAGATATAAGGATTGAAGGAGAAGAGATGGAAAGTTTTCTGGATTGCATAACTGAATAGATTGTGGAGTCACTCACTGGGATAGAACTACAGAAGGCCAAATCTGAGAGTCTGATGTGTATAGTTAGCTGTAGATATCTTCAAGATATCCAAGTGGAGATGACAACTTGGCGGTAAAAATCTGGAAATCATCCAGTACAAGATTTCTGAAGGCAAGAGTCCCTTCTACCACATTCCCCGTGGACAACTGCCTCACCTGATCTCATACATCTCCAGAGGTGGACATTCATTCCCCCGGAGGCATCTTAGTCCATGGTACATGGTTCTAACAGGAGACTTTTTTAACAACTCACTCATATCTTCAAATCCCACTCTTTCTCTGATTTTGCACTTCTCAGACAAACCAGTAAAACAAGTCCAACTTTTTTCCACATGATATTTTAGTGTGTTTACCATGGGTCCTTCCCCCAGGACATAACCTCCATGTCTCTAAATGTTCTCAGCTCTTTCATGTTTATCATGTTCCACAATTTCTAGACCCATCATCATCCTACCTGCAAACCTCCATCTGGGTTCCATTTCATTAACCTTCCTTATAAACTTCCTCCCTCACCCCTTCCAGCTTGCTCTCTAGCACATCTGTCCCCTAAGGCTCTATATGATAGTGGTCCCTGCCCAGCTCTAACAAGCATGACTGCACACAAAGGCCCCGGGTTTCCTCTTTTCCA
Source organism: Sciurus vulgaris (assembly GCF_902686455.1). Lineage (NCBI taxonomy): Eukaryota > Metazoa > Chordata > Mammalia > Rodentia > Sciuridae > Sciurus > Sciurus vulgaris. The sequence continues at coordinate 83,131,575 of NC_136461.1, read as the reverse complement.
GATTAGTCTTAAAAGTTCTCCTGGAATTTGTTATAATCATGCATAATGAATCCAAAGGACACCACCCCTTAAATGTTTCAATAACCATTAGAATGCAATTTCCGAGTCCCCTGAATTTAAAGTTCTAATTCTTTGGGGAAACTTGAACTCCCTTAACTCATTAAATCCCAAATTTTCAATTCTATGGAATGGGCATAGGTGCATTCAAATAAGTGGGAAATCATAATGTAGAGTTTATATATGTTAATATTAATTAACATTAATATATTATAATGTAATTATACTTTTATTATTATTATTATAGGATTATATTATACATTATATAGCCTATTTAAGTTTTTATTGGTGTTCCATATCTGGGACAAAAGAACAAACTGGGTTAAGAGTCTAACAAAATTGGTGCACACTGATCAAAAAAATACGTCTATCCACATCCACAAAATCTGCATAAGATTTATGTGGATTCAGAGGGCTTCTGAAGTCCATCTCATGGCCCAGGCTTGGATTCCTCATGTCCATTCAAACTCCTGAAGCACCTTCTCTCTCAGTCCATCAGTATATTGATTGCCTTACCCTCAAGCCAAGGATCCAGGCACAATTCACTTCATGAGCATCATACATTCGCACTTAGAGAGGTGATTCCATTTGCTCTAAGATAAGATTTTGACTTGTAGAGCACATGTGATAAAAGCCTCAATCTTGGTACAGAAACTAAGCAAAATCACCCCTGGGGCTCCTTGTAGTTTCTTGCTCTGCAGTAACAACATGAGCATAATTAAATGTCCTGCTGTGTAAGGTGACCTCCCACTGCATCTCAAAGTATTTGAATTTCCTTGAAAATTTTTCCAAAGTTCCTGTTGGAGTAGGGAAGGTTTTCATTGCTGAGGCTTGGGTGAATTCGCCTAAAAAAATAAAAAATAAAACACTGTCTCTCCAGACAGGATCATCATTCAGCTAGAATGAAAGCTTGTGTAGCCCTGTGTGGTGGCACATGCCTGTAATCCCAGTGGCTCAGGAGGCTGAAGCAGGAGGATTGCAAGTTCAAAGCCAGTCTCAGTAACAACGAGGCACTAAGCAATTCAGTGAGAACCTGTCTCTAAAATAAAAATTAAAAAAGGGCTGGGGATGTGACTCAGTGGTTGGGTGCCCCAGAGTTCAACCCCCAGAACCAAAAAAAAAAAAAAAAAAAAAAAAAAAAAAAAACCAATATGGCTAAAACACCTTTGCTGTTAAGGCACCAAGAAACCAGCTGATTTCAATCTCCAGTCCCGAGGTTAGATATTAAAATAAGCTGAATGACAAAAGAGGCTGAAAAACACTTTGGCTCTGGTGAAGCCCACGTGCCACACGTAATTAAGTGACATTTTAGCAACCTAGGTTCACAATTGCTCATACATGTAAACTGGGCAAGGTGGAGGACTGATGATGAGGACCAATGGTTTGGCTTTTTACCCAGAGCATTTTAAAAGCATCTGTATATGTATATGTTATTGTTGTTTTTCTCACATTTTTTTAAGTAACTACTCTGTATTGTGAGATATGTAAATATGAATTAGATGTGCCTGTCATTAATATTTTTTATATTTTTGTAGGGGAGATGGGATTCAAAAGCACTACAATCGTTTCAGATCAGATGCTATAGGTATTTGAGAAAGAAGGGCTCTTTCACAGGAGATTTACCTAATAAATTTGAAAAGTAGGTATTATTCCACCTGTGCGCAGGAAATGAACTGCTTCATATTTCTTTTCTTATCGTTCAGAAGCTAGGGCTTGTTTTTTTTTGTTTTTGTTTTTGTTTTGTTTTGTTTTTTCCCAATTGTTACTTATAAAAAGAATTTACCTCTTTTTCAAATTTACTAAAATATCACCTATGTGTCCTAATGACGTTAAGACCCCTTGGCCAAATAAATAAAAATTTGAAATTAAGTGTACATATTTAATAATCATCTGTAGGCATGAACTAAAAGTGAATGGGAAGTTTGATAGAGAACTAGTCAAATTTGTGGAGGGCATAGTTTTCGCCAAATTCATTCCTAATGATATTCTGCTGAATATAACAAATTGCAGCAAAATCCCACATGAACAGGTCCCACAATAACAAAAGTTTGAATACAATACGATTGATTCCTTCCCCCTAGTTAACCCTGTTCTCAGATCTGTTGGGATAAAATTCTTTTACAGGAGAGAAGGTATAAACTGGGAACGTGGAGGAGAAGCTGAAGCTTGATGGAGTAACAACCTCACCTTTGGAGGTAGAAAAAAAGAGAGCAGGTCCCTGGTCCCAAGAATTTCCTGGTTCAGTCTCCCCAGATGAGGCCAATAAAATGGACACAAACTAACCAGGAGATTCCTGGAATTGCTGCGCTGTCCCAGCGTTCCCAGGCCTCAGTAAGATGCTGGAACAATGCTAATGACACTTAAGTTAGAGAAGACGACCTCACTAGGTGACATCACACTGCAGCTCGGGCGGAGACAGATTTGGATCCCTCAGACAAAAATCCAGGAACTGTGTGGCAGCTAACTGAACAGGCTCATCCCTCTCATTTCATTAACCTTGCAATATCATGAACCTGTTTTATAGGACTGGATTTTGGGAAGGCCTACTTATCGGATTTTTGCAGGGTTTTGCTTGGTGAAATATCTTCTAGGTCATCATTTTTATCCCAAAACAAATTTTCGAAAAGGTCAGCTGTAGTTTAGAGGAATGATGAACAACTCAAACAAATTGAAATCTGCAATATTTTATGGAGCAGATTTGGAGACAAGAAACAATATTGAACAAGAAGTGGACAAATATGAAAGTTTTCTCAGTTTATTTTTATTCAGATGTTTAAACCATATCTAAGCACTCTGTAAGTTTCCCATTATAAGCTTAAAGGAATTCAGAAGCAACGAATATCTGAAAACAGCTTAAGAAAAATATTGAATCATGGGGAAATTTTTTATTCTGTAAAACCAAGATCCCAGATGTCCAGGGGCTACACACAAAAAAGTGCACACACATGCACACAAAAATACATGTGCACACTTGTGCACAAACACACAATCTAGCCAGAATTCTTGTGATCCTGAAATGTAACTTCCTGATCTTTGGAAAGTGTATATTTTGCCTTAATGACACAACTCGTTCATTCAATACATATATTCAACAGCAGTAATCAAACTATTCAAACACTGTAAGAATTTTCATATAAAGATAAAAAAGTGTGAATGAAAATAAAGTTCACCCATACCAATCCCACTTTACCTGTTGACTGTACTACATCCTGTAGATTGTGTCTCTGTCACTCACATGCACACACACACACACACACACATGCACACAAAATAACAACAATGGCTTAGGCAAAGAAAATGCTATAGACAAAGAAAGCAACATCATTGAATAGGTATGAAATATGACTAGAATTCTTTAAAAAGTATTATATCTAATTTTGGGGGGGTAGGAGAAACTCTTCCACCAGCAAATAGTGGAAACTCAGAGGTAAAAAGAAGGACTCTGCTCATACACAATGAAGGATTCTGCTGAAATACTGATGAGCACTTCTGACAGAGCCAATGGAGAAAACATTATTTTAAATAGAAATATTTATTAGACTTTGAAATGAGCATTTTGGGTAATGGAACACTCGTACCTCCCCACTCGTCTCCACGGCTTTTGTGACTGTGTCACTTAGTCAAAAGCATTGCCAGAAGCACATGGCCACCCTTTTTGCACCACATGGCATGACTGCAGTTCTGAGGAAGGGAGTTAATTGGCTATATCTGAGCAGTCACAAGATTTATAAGTTTGATTATCCAAAATAGATGCTTTTACCCTGATATATATGGAGTTTTCACCGTTGTATTAATAATAATAAAAGCATGCCAAATGAATGAAAAAGCATCATTATAAAAGGGATTTGTGGGTGCAATGAAACTGTATAGGTGCCTTGCGGCTCCCACAATGAAGATGTAACTATTTTCATATACAAGTTATTAGCTCAAGTTGTTCTTTATTGTACCATAACTTTGCTCCTATAGCAACACGGTTGTAGCAGAAAAATAATTATGCCTGGGTGTTACATGCCAGATGTTTTTAAAGCAAAGGTGACAGTTTAATTCTAAAGTAGTTCAAATGGTAGATATAAGCAGTCCAGAAAAATACAAATAAAGGAGTTGTAGAATTGTAAGGTATACTTGATTAGAAGTGCATATTTTTAGATATCTTTTTTCCCAGACTAGCCCTAATAGAAATATATGCAAGCACATACATAATTTTAAATTTTCTGGTAGCCACATAGAGGGAGCTTCATTTTACTAATACATTTTAACTCAATGTTTTCAAAGAATTATTTCAACATGAAAATGATACAAAATCTATTGATAACATTTTTATTATTTACATCTATGTTTTTCCTATTGGCTTTTCTAAATCTGGGGTGCTTATTATACCTAAGCACATCTCAATTAGAACCAGCTGAATTTTAAGAGCTCAATAGCCCTACACAGCTTGTGAGATTTTTCCCTGAGTTACATTTAGTTGTATAGGTAATCCCTCCCATGCAGTTTTTTAAAATATTCAGAGATGACCCTGGGAAAGCTCTTGACGAGTTGATAATCACTCCGAAACATCTGCATGTGTACTCTTCACAGAGGGCAGCTGAATATTTTCATTCAATCAAGATGATCACAGTTCTAAGTTCAATCCAGGAAATTTTTTTTTTTAAACTTCTTTAAAAATCCTGGAGTCCAACAAGTGTGGCCCAGTTACTTTGTCTCTCTATAGGAAAGAGAAACACCCAGACATCAGAGGTGGCAAAGATCTAAGTGGAATGTGCCACGTCTTTGCCTACTGCAGGAGGCAATGAGGCTTATGTGCAGTTATAGTAAAATTTAAAGGAAATAATGTGTGAAAAGCATCAGGGCCTGTGAATGCTGGTCTCGCAGGGAATTATCAAGGCAGAGAGGCTCTGTCCCTGCCCTCGAGCTCTAGGTATAACTGGATTTGGGCTAACAGCGCAGAAGCTACCACACTAGAGGAACACAAAGAGAACCCAAGGAGTGGAAGCCCAGGTTAAACCAGGAGACAGGTTCAGAATGTGCATTTGGGGGGTGCAATCAGCACCCAGTCAAGTCCCAATCCACTTGTCCTACCCTCCCTCCCTGGATCATTTAGGCATGGTTGGAATTAAGTGTCTTTTGTTCATGTGTTTTGAAGTGATCCTCAGCCTTACAAGTGCAAATCACAACAGAGCAATGAGCAGCAGCAAGAGGTGGAAAGGAGAGGAAGCCTGGAAGAGAGGAAGAATAGTTATTGATTGATTGATTTGGTTGGTTGATGGTACTAAGTTCACAACTGTGTGATATTTTTTCTTTTTATTTAAACTGGAAATCATCTCTTCCTGTCTACTCAACAGTTGCCAGCCATGAGGGAAGCACACAGCGCTGGGGGGAATGACTCAGCATGCTTGCTTAAAGATCCCTCTAAGAGGATGTATTGGAGAAGAAAGGGCGCATTTGCTGGATGAATGGTGCAATTCAGCTGAGTTAATGATAAAATACAGTCAAGGATATAAGTCGAGTCAGACTGGATCAAGGAAGATACTCATGCTGGATTCAATCACAATGCCATTTCTCCCAGTTCCCTGTTTCCAGCATTAGTTCACAACCAAGAGCTACTGTGTTCTCCCTGATGGGACAAAGATGACAGAATAATCCAACCATTCCAGTTAGATACACGGTGAGTAGGGCACCATCAGTAATCCTCTAGAACAGAAACTTCCTGGGGACAGAGAGCCTTTTCTTGCTACTCACTGCCTAGACTAGTACCTTAAGGGACACATCAAAGGTACATCACAGTAAGTGCTTCATAAATATTTGTTGAATAAAGGGAAAGGGGAGACCAGCAACTACAAGTTGGGGGACTCAAGACTGACCAGCATTATGTCCCCAGGGACAAGGGAAAGGGAAGATAAACCCTATCAAGGCCAAGTGTGAGAACAAATGGGAGAGAAGTCCAGTTGGATGTTACAGAAAGAAAGTGGAGGATAGAAAAAATGGGGCGTGGAGAGTCCTTCACTGCCATTTAAATGTAAATAAAATGAACTCATTTGTTGTTCAATTTTTCTCACATTTATCTCTATTGATTTATCACTTCTGTTAAGATTTGACTCTGAAACCTAACAACTTTACCTCTAGTAGGCTAATCCTAGATTCAACCTAGAGGTCATTTTGAACCATTCTTCTGACAAGCTAAATAATTTCTTTCCATCTTTGATGTTTGTGTCATTCAAATATTTGTACAAATTTAACACATCTCCCATTAGTTGTTGCTGAGCCAGGCTTTAAGGATTAGGCAGAGTTTGATCCTTTAAACCTGGTAAATGCCTCTAATCAATCCTTCCGTTACTCTAACCATTCTGATGCTCTTTTGGGGAGTGTCTTCATACATCTTCACACTATTTAGAAGTCTGAAGCTCAGTTTGACATTCCGAGGAGAGCCCGAACAAAGTCATATGCTGCCATATTTTTCTTGATGATTTTTCACCCCAAGAAAAATTACTTAAAATCAGATTATTGGATCATACAACCAAACCTAATGAATCAGTTTATGGGAGGTAAGTGCAGAAATTCAAAATGTTAACAAGATACTCTAGTTATCTGTATGCACACTAAAGCTTAAGAACCATTCCCTATAAGTCATTATTGAGAAATCCTCAACAGAAAATTTAAATTCTTTCTCCACCTAGGTAGCTATGCATGAAAAACAACTTTAAAAACTGTCTCCACTATTATTGATGACGATTCACAAGTGAAATCAGCAGGAAGAGGGCAGCAGAAATCTCAGACTTACAAGCAAGGGAGACACACATCACTCAATGTGTTAGTGGTAGTTTTTTGCCCCATTGCAGTACAACTCCCAGATACTCTTATTTACTTCAGGTTTGTAGAATTGGATTAATTATGCCTTTTGTTCATGGTACATTTTCACCACTGGTCCATGCATTTGTTTGTTTTTTTGAAAATATAATAAAACAGCTCCAATCCCAGTACCAAACAAATTAGAACACTCACAACAACTCACGTCCTCCTGTGTGATGTTTTGCCTCCTGTTTCCCAACTATACAATCTACAAATGCAAATTCTGGGGCCTGCAGGAAACCTGCTGGGATATTTTATAAGATTCTTCCTTCCCACTGGGGAAAATTTTATTTTCTTTTTTCTTTTTTGTAAAACAAGTGGTTTGTAGACGTGGAATAAAATGGAGGAAATAATACATAGGAACACTGGCTAAGACACTGTTTATTCAACAACCGTGCATTTCATGCCTACTGTGTGCTGGGTGTGGTGCTAGATTCTGGGAATACAAAGATGATTCCTGCCCTCAAAGAACTGAGTCAGTTGAAGAGACAAAGAAAATCAGCTAGGTACTATGAAGGCAATGAGAGACAACTGCAAGAGAGAAGTGAGACCCAAAAGAAGGAGAGTCAATACTTTTGCGGAAAAGAGAAGTTCCAGGAAAAGATTTCACAGAGAATAGAATTCCGTAAGTCTTGAGAGGTGATTTAAAAATTCTAAATAAAACAAAAATTTGAGTTTCAGAAAGAGGTCTATTTAAAAAAAATTGTGCTTTTAAAATCAAGTTCTAGTGACTGCTCACTATAACTGCTCCAGTGTTCAGAGCATGACTATCATATGTGTACGCCTACTGAAGCCAACACCATGTGATTAGGTCTCAGCAGTGTGTAGCTGACAAAGCCCAGTTCAGCAACCCAAGAAATATCAAAATCAGAGGACTCTGTGAATTGCATTTGAAAAGAATATACATATTCCACAGTTACATGTTTGTTTTAATTTTCATTTGTCCTTCCATTTATTTTCTTCAAATGTTGTAATTCTTCTAGTGCTTTCTCTTCAAAACTTTCTAAAAGAAATCCTGCTCCTGTGCACTAGGTCTAAGAACTCTGATTATTCTACTCTTTCCTCCTTATCTTTCTCATTTTGCATAACAAAACCCTAAAACTCTGGCCTGGCAATAGAATACTCTATAGGACAAGAAAAGCAAAGAAACTATTTAGACAAAATTAAAACCTTTTTATTTCTAGATTGAGGGATGGGAAAGGCAAAGAAGACTCTTAAGTGGTTATCTGAGATTATTTTTGTCTTCAAATAATCATAATATCCAAATACTCATGTAAAACACTAGATTTATCAAAAATATGTAGAATTCATGACTTCTAAATTACCCACTCCCTGAGAAGTTTCTGATAGCATGTTCCTCATTTTCATCTGAGACCTCAGTATGGCCTTTTTCATCCATATTTCTACCAACTCTCTGATCACAACCCCATAGGTGATCTTTAAGAAAGTTGGTTCTTTCTCCCCATCTGCCCTCTTCTTTTGCGCACTCACAAGAATGACCCTCGGGGCTCTACTCACCTCAGTCTAGAAGTTTTTTAGCATGTATATCCAAACTCTTCTAGCCTCAACCCATAACCCAGTTACAAAGTCACTTCCACTGTTTTAGGTATTTTGCTAAAATAGCATCCTGTTTCTTAGTACCATTTTCTTCGTTTATCCATTTGGCTGTTACAGCAAAATACCTGAGACAAGGTAATTTATAAATAACATAAATTTGTTACTCACAGCTCTGAAGGCTAGTAAGTCCAAGATCGAGGCACCAGAAAATTCAGTGTCTGCTGACAGTTTGCTCTCAGCTTCCCTTCTCACTTCATCCTCACATGGTAAAATGGAAGAACAAGCTCCCTCAGGCCTCTTTTATAAGGGTAGTAATCTCATTGAAGAGGGATACCAAAGTCTCCACCTCTTAATGTTGCCACACTGGGGATTAGATTTCAACATGTGAATTTTGGAGAGACCTCAAAATTCAGAGCAAAGCAGAGCTTGAATTTTATACTTCTATCACAGAACAATCATCAAGTGCTTTGACAGGAACAGCTGAAGATAATGCATCAATCAGGTTGAAAGAGACAGCGTTATTAGGCTACTCACAATCCATTCTGTGTCCTCCTCGGTGTTAGCTAGAACTCTAAGTGTGTGAGAGTGGGGTCAGTGCTTGTTTTCTCAAGGCAACTGAGTTTCTCTCACTACAAGGAATACATGGGCCATAGAGTGTGTCTCATTGTCATGGCCTCCATGCCAGTTTCCACCCATTTTACCTCCTCCCCATACCTGGAATATCCAGGCTTGCTTCCATCAAAGCCTACCTCCAAATCCATCCTCTCTACACTCTAAGTTAATAATTGGAGTGTACAGATTCTGCATCTTTCTTTTACTCTCAATGTTTCCATTAATTTCATATGTCAAATCTTCCTTTTCATGTAATCTCTTTCTTTGATTCTCAAATGTAAATTATCCTGACCATTGATAAAAATATGTTGGAAATATCAACTGGGTGATTGGTAGGAAAAACAAATAGAAACTTTTTCTTCCTTCCTGTCTTTTCTTTTTTTTTTTTTTTTGGAAAATTTATTCCAAACTCACTACTACTATATTTTAGCTGCTGTGGTTGGAATATGTCCCCTCCAAAATACAAGGACAAGGGACTTATTCCACTAATGCAACACTGTTGGAAGATGAGGTCTTTGGGGAGGTATAATGGATTAATGTTGCTATAAAAAGGTCTTGTGGGAGTAGATCCTATCTCTTCTGCTCTTCTGCCACACCAGGACATAGTTTCTCCCTCTCTGCTTTTCTGAGGATACAAAAAGAAAGTCCTCACCCAGATGCCACCACCTTGATCTTGGACTTGCCAGCTTCCAGAACAATGAGCGAATAAATTTCTGTTCCTTAAAAATTACTTGATCTCAGTTATTCTGTTACAGCAGCACAGAGTGAACTAAGACAGAAGTTTACCTCAAACATGTGAAATGTATTTTCATCATAATAAAAAAAAATTCTTACATTTTTTAGGTCAAAAAGAATTTGGACTGGATTAGAATCTAGTCATCAGCACAGTACCAATCTCCCCCTTATCAGTGAGCTGCAGATGTTCATGTCACCTAAGCAAGCTAGCTGCATATCTCACTACAGCTTCTTATGGTACATGGCATATAGCTGGGTGATATTTCTTTAGTATTTCTGGAAATTTCAGTCTTATAATTGGCAATTTCAATTCATTCACATTAAAGTGATTATTGAGAAAAAAATCATTCCTACCATTTTGCTATTTGATCTCTGTTTTATATCATTTTGTTTCTCAAATTCTCCAATACTAACTTCTTTTGTGCTTGGTTCATTTTTTTTCTACTGTACCATATTGATTCCTTCCTTATTCTTTTTCTTTTTTGTATATTTTTAAAGTTCATTTTTAGTAGTTACCATGAGGATTACAATTAATGTGCTAAATCTGCAATAATAGTTTCAATTGATGCTAAGCTTCCACAGAATACAAACTCCCTGTTCTTAGACTTTTTTGTACCTCATATTGTTGTTATCACAAATTACATATTCATATATTATATCACAATTAACATAAATTTATATTCATTGTCTTTGTCAGAGATATTTATTTCTTCGTTTTTCTAGGTATCTCTATAGTTTCCTTTAATTTTGGCTTAAAGGACACCTTTTAACATTTCTTATAGTGCAGGTTCACTAGCAATGAACTCTCAGCTTTTATCTGGGAATGTCTTAAGTTCTCTTTTAGTTGTGAAAGATAGTTTCATCAGATATAGAATTCATGGTTAACATTTTTCCTTTTAACACGATAAATATATCATCCCACTGCTTTCTGATCTCTAAACTTTCCAATGAAAAATCAGCTGTTATTCTTATTAAGGATTCCTTGTATGAAATGAATCACATTTCTCTTGCTGTTCCCAAGATTCTTTTTATCTTTGGCTTGTAATGGTTTCCTGCCATGTGCTTAGTTAGATTTAGATCTGTCTCTAGTCCTTCAATGGGCTAAAAGTAAGAGGATGGACTTTCCTTAGCTAGCTTATCATTCATGCTGTGGCAAAGAGCAATTCATTTGACATCTACATGTGTTTCTTCCTTTATGCCCTTTTCTCAGAATGGGTCTTAATATTTGCTCCTCTCCAATTTTTCTCTAGACCTATAGAGTTTGTAAAGTATGCCGAAATTAGTGTTAACAAACAAGTAGCAACAATAACAAGAAAGTATGATTCCTTTTGATGTTAATCTTCCAGTGGTTCCCTATGAGGATTAATGAATTAATTCTTGCAAACCCCTCAAAAGTAGTAGGATATTGCATAGTACTGAGAAGAAGCAAGAACCGTATGTTAAAAATTAATTGGAAGAAACCACTTGCAGATTGTAATAACGAAACATCCCAAGTTCCAAGGGCACTGGGGACTTCAAGTAAACAAGCCCTCATTAATTTGGCTAATTAGTCACTTGCTGTATTTGCTGGTTTATAAGCAGCACCCTTTTAAGCAGAAAATTGAGCTGTAAAATGCTAAGAGCCATATGTGTGGTAAAGATGTCATCAGTACCCTACACCCTGGAATTCAAAGAACATCTCACACTGGATTTCAAAGCATATCCCACACTTGAAAATACACTTAGGATATTTGGACACTTCAGATTCATCCACATACCTAGATGGACAGAGGGAAGCCTGAGAAAAAAAGACTTGCTGTGTTAGGTAAAAGGAAAGTTTAGGGAGAAGGTGATGGAAGTCATTTTTAGATGTTTTTCCCTTCAAAGGAAGGATCACAGTTCTTTCAGACAGGACCTCACACACAGGTAGTACCTTGTGATTGATCACTGGAGGACAAAAGAAAGGGGAGAGAGAAATTTGATTCCGTGACTGGAAATATGAAGCTCCATATATCCCAACTCCTGGGAATCTTTTTCATAATGAGAGGGAAGAAATTAGATATCTTGTGTATTCTGTGGCAAAACCTACTAAACTATTCTGCCACCCAAACGGAAACTCAGTATAGTGAGTCGAATGCAGTGTCTCCCAGGTAGTCCTTTGCTTCCTTAGACTGGGCTAAAAAACTCTGGGAAAGTCTTATTTTCTATTTCCCGTTTGCATCAATTTATAGGAACACCATCACATCCCATGGCTTCCTGATTCGCAGCTGGACACTCCCTGATTCAAACAGCACCACATTTATAAGCCAGCTCCCAGGGTGAGTCAAACCTACAGGTACCAAATACCATCCATCCATCATGTGTTCAATTTTATTAATTTCAATTATTGAAAATTTTTCTTGACCTTGTTCTAAAACTCTAGTGACCCATTAATTCAAATTCAATTAAAAAATTTATTGAACACATATACAAAAGCACTAAATTATACAGTAATGAGTACAAAGACATATAAGATTTTTTTCTCTTTTAAAGGGTTTAAGAGTTTTCCTCTGCAGTGACTAATTCATCTTCATGACAAAGAATGTGCTAGGGGTGGTAGAATACACTGGTTAACTTCCAGATATCTAAAAAACTGAAATAGATTCTAAATTCTGGATTCACTTAGGAATCCATAATTCCAAATGCACTAATTAGATGAATCTTCATATGACACTTAACACTTTCCATCACTGTGTTTGTCCCTGAACAAGCTCTCTGTCTGCTTTCCAAACACAATTCAGATGGACCAGAGCTGCAGAGAAATTGTGGGCATAAACAGGGCCTATTTGGTGCAAAGAGGAAATGTAAATATCCTTATTAGCAGACAAAGAGTTAGAATATATTTTTGAATGTTGCTAATGAGAGGATGAAGCAAGCTGCTTTTATCATGCAGTGGTGCAAATTAGATATTTATGGGTTTCCTGTGGTGTTCAAGGTGTTGTTCCTTTCCAGTATTTTAGGAAAGAAAGCTTTGTATTCTAAGAATAGTTTCATTGATGATCCTCCCTTGGGCACAAAGATATTCAGATCTGGACAGAGTACATTTTATCTGAAGAGCCTGAATTCCCAGGTAGTGTCAAGGGCACCCCTAAGCTTTGCAGGAGTTTTAGTGGATTGTTTTTTCCCTAACAGTTTAATTGAAAAGTAATTCATGCAATATACAACGTGCCCACATCAAGTATACAATTCAATTGTTCTGTATAGTAACAGATATGCACAACCAACTCCACAATTTTAGAACATTTTTATCACCTCAAAAAGAAACCTTCCACTTTTTCATTATCACCCTTTATCTTCCCATCCCCCATTTCCTAGGCAACTACAGTTAGCAGCATTTAAGCCAGGGATTCTGCCTGCATCCCAGCTGGCCAGATTCGGCCACCCGCAGAAGAAACAGGCAAAGAATGAAAGGAGGACAAGGGAATTTTAAACTGGAGAGAAGGTAGATTGTTTCCCTGCAGGTCCCACAGAAAGGTTACAATTTATAGAAACAAAAGTCAGGTGATATACAGATTTAGCTTGACTGTGCTAATCAGAAATATGTCACAGTCTCAGGTTTTTGGTTCAGCGCAGGCCAGGAGTTTTTATTCTCAGAATAAGAAGTTCAGTAATTCTCTGTTTCACTATTAATCTACTTTCTATTCCTAAATATTTCCCTGTTCTGGATATTTAATATGTGGCTTTCATGACTGACTTCTTTCCTTAGCATATTTTCAAGGTTCTCTATGTTATAGCATATGTCGAAACTTCATTCCTTCTTATGGCCAATTCCTTTGTTGGATATACTTCATTTTGCTTATTCATTTATCAGTTGATGGATATTTGGATTGTTTTCACATTTTGTTATCAACTTTTGACACCAAAAGAGTCCTTTTTCCATCTTGGAATTGTGGAACCAATAACCGAGCACCACCGAGCACCACCGAGCAGCAAAGGAGACCTTTATTTTTGGCCAAGAACAGAAAATCCCCAGCACAGCAAACAAACAACAACAACCAAAAAAAGCTAGAAAGGACAGACACACAATGTATTTCCAAGTTTCAAAATCTGAAGGAACTGGCAATAATTCTTAGGCATCTACTATCAACTCGTCTAGAATATTCTTCCAATTTTTGTGATGCTTCTCTCTGCCCATGCCGCTACCTGCTTTGGTCTATTCAGTGTTGGCTTCAGAGTTTGCTTCAGAAGTTGTTAGTGTTTGCTTATGCTTGTTTTCAAACCATGCAGTTGTGCAGATTGTGCCTGCAGAAGAAGCACTCAGCAGGAGGAGAGTTTGGCAGGGTTGCCAGCCTTCCCTGTGGTGGCCATGCCAAGAACAAGAGGTGGCTTTTGATTCTGTACACAGAGAAGCAGTGACATTTTGCAGTTCACAGTATATGAGCTAGCAATAGCCCTCTTCTCAAGTTAACAATTAAAGAACTCAGTCTTCTTCAATTAATTTCTACAGAAGATTGCTCCCCTCCAAAGCTCTGAGGGAAGGGACCAGCTCTAGGAGCTGGCTTTGCCTCTCTAATCTCAATGCTTCTGGGTCAGGATGCAAGGCATCTGTATCATATGCCCTCTCCCCTCTTAATCAGTGTTCAGCATCCTAAGGAGGACACATCTTAGAAAACTTTTGGTAAAAAACTCATTTCTTAATTGGAGTTCGAATTGAGAATGACTCTCCAGGATAACAATTGGTCTGCTACACCATTCACTCACCCCATTGGTAGCAACTGGTATTTATTACAGTTAAATTAGGTAATAGTCAGACTCCTGTAAGCTATGCATGCTTTATAGCTGAAATTCACCATCTAAAGAGGAAGGCCACTTGATCTATGAATTCTGCCCCTACTTTCTTTTCTTTGAAATGTGCATTATGCATTTCATCATGTTGGAGTAAGGAATAAAATAACTATATAATACCCAACTGAATACCAAAGAGAAATGAAACCACTTTTATTTTTGAAAAATAGTGCTTTTAAACTTTAATGAAATTTTAAGTTTAAAGGACCACCACACTATTTAAGTACATAAGAAGTTCTATAAGGAAATTTTCAGAGACGCCAACAACTCCATCACGATTAAAAGTAAGTTTGTTGTTGTAAGTAGGTTTCTTTTAAATGCACTGAAATGTAAAAATATTACTTCAAACTTAAGTCCAAATCTCCATGAAGGGAGGAGGAGACAGCTGTTGAAAGGATTAATAATGAGAAATGACAGAACTGTTTTACATCTATCGTTCTTTCTGTTTCCCCCTTCTTCTTGAAAGCAAAGATACTATAACAAATAAAAGTTAATAAGTAAAAAATACATGTTAAATGAAAAACCATGATTAACTTATTAAGAACCATTAAGTATATAATTACAAGGATTCTATTACATTAAGATACCAATTTCTTTAAAGCCAGAAATAATACCTACTGAAACTTTAATTATTTAAATGAGAAGAGAAAGAGGCATGTTATCTTCTCTGACAAAGATTAAAATCAATTTAATTGCTTCTCTGCTGCCTTGACATGATTCTTGCTGTGAGTCAAGCAAGCAAAAAGGGAAATTAATACCGCAGCTGTTAATCAAGTGATATCCGTGCACTCCATTTGATTACATCAGGGAGAAAGCCATTGCTACTTGGCGGACTCGGGTGTCCCTGCTCCGCTTTCTGCTGTAGTTGAGTTAGCTCTGAGAGATGCTGAGGCTGGACTTATTTTTGAGCCTGAGACGGTGCTAGGTGAGCCCCAGCCTCAGGAAATTGCAGGTTGCTATGTTCGAGCTAAGTAAAGGCAGTTCTATCAAGAAGGAGTTTTGTTCCAAATTAAATTCACCCTTTGGTGCCCGATTCAACTGTCCATAGGGTAAAGTACAAAGAAACACGAGGGCACTGGCAGGGCTAGAGAATGAAAAAGAACACCAGAGTGTGGCTAAGATTGATGCTTTTTTGCCCGTAGAGCATAACAATATATTTCTCAGGGTAGACAGCAGCAGTTTCTAGAGGTCAAATACCAACTCCGGCACCCGAATTAGAACATGCATTTGAAAGCAAGGTATAGTGGCAAGCCATGCACACTTCACCCCCTCCCCACCCCTCAATTTAAAAGCAGGGCTTTTGTTAAACATCAGCACTGAGCGAACATCCCGCAGCATCTCCACTTGGCAAACTAATGTATCAGATTGTAAGAAAATGGTACTGTGAAATATTTATGAGTCTGGAAATACAAACCAGTACCTGCCTCATCATCTCTTATCAGCCCTTGTTAACTTTACAGATGACGAGAGACACTGGAATAACTGGGGTTGTCAAAACTAATAGATCTCAGGCACTTTGCACCCACGGAGTTGAGTTTTATCAAGGTCCTTTTTTTTTTTTTTTTTTCAGAACTTTTAACCCTCCCTCTACCTGTTTGCCTTCTCTTGTCAGAGACAGAGATGAATAATAACAATTTGCAATCATTCTGGAGGAGAAAATTCTTCTGAGAACCCTATCTGTTCCCTAGATAAGAAAAACAAAAGAAACAAACAAAAGCCTTGGAGTAGGGATTGAGAAATTTGGTCCATAGGGGAAAAAAATTGTCTTTGGACTATTTAACATCCCTACCAGTGACATGAAGGATTATCAGGGAAAATGCCCACCCAGACCAGTTGGAAGGAAAGCTTGCCCATAACAGGATATGCACATAACAGGAAAGGCAAAATAGACAAAACACTGCTCTCCAAAGCTAACTCAACATTCATTTTACATTTCAGAAAAATAGTCGCTGGCTCAGGTCAGCCCACAGGATGGGTTAAGACGCCCATCAGCTCTTATTTTATCTGAGCCCAGTTCACCTATCCTCAGGACCTGTGGATGACTTCGCCTGGCTCTTTTTCATCAAATACAACTCATCCTGCTATATTGGATCACCTTGCTGTTAGCCTGGCACTGTCCCTCCCCATTTCAATTTGACCAAATTGAAACAGATGCCCAGAGGCCGTGGAGATCAAGACTGGTATAACAAAATTTGGAGCCAGTTTCCCAGCTTAAATCAATATTTAACGGTAAGCCTGCTTTTATTTATTTATTTTTTGGCAGGCTTTTACTGGCAAATATCACTTTAAACTGAAAGCCAGAAGCCTTAATTATAAAGGATGCCATTCAGGCTATATTTTGAAAAACAATAACTCATTTGACAAGACAACCTGGTAGTTTAAGGAATTGCACTCCCTCGGAATAAGGTAAGGAGGGGGGTGTTATTGTTTTCTATATCCTTCAAGGATGGATTTAATTATCTCATCTTCAAGCATGCAGAGACAATTCAAATAGGGGAGAGGGTGACAGGAGTGAGATCCATTCACTGTCTAGTCAAATCAGGCAGAAGCCCCGGCCCCAACCCCAAGCTCAGAGGCACACTCTAAGCTGGTTCAGGACCGTGAACACAGCAGGCAGGAAGGGCATGCCAACTCTGCCCACAGTTCAGTGCAGTGACAAGAATGTACAAGGTGAAGAGAATCCACTCAAAGAATTTGCACAGACAGACCCCTGGCTAAAACGAGGACCAGCATGGAAACTATTCCTTGGTACCTTTATCTTGTATTACCATTCCCAGCATGTGTGGTAAATCTTCTCTTTATGAATCAAACACCAAAAACTGGGGGATAAATGACATCAGGTCAGAAATATATACCCTGTTGGATTTGCCAGGCTCACTAAGATTGAACGAGAGATTTTTATTTCTTTAGTATAATTTTTAGAATGATTTGCAGGACCCAGGGTTCATTTTTTGCCTAACTTATGTTGAATAGTCACAGCAAAATGAAAACGGTTGATATATGTAACTTGTTGCTAAAAACAAAACAAGCACATACACAAGCTTATAAAATAAATCCACACCCAACTTAGTGAGTACCACTCCAGAGTTAATAATTGTTCATTAACCTCAAGGAAAGGATTTCACCACGTGCACTCAGAAATTAGCAAGCAGTAGCATATGTTCTGTAACCACAGATTCTACCAGCCTCTCTTGTAAGGCTGCCATTTACCTTCAAGAAGACTTAGCAATTTTCAAAAGAAAGAGGCTGTCACTTGAAACCATAGAGTTTAGGGTGGGGGTTGAGTGAGACACTCTAATATAGCCAAGCAAGAAACAGAAGGGACTTAAGGCAATCATAAGGGAGAAAGAAAGCAGTCCTGTCCCCAGTTGGGCATGGAGCCTGTCCCCTCCCCCACCCCCACCTACCAGAACACATAAGCGGGAGTGGTGTCCTCTCTATGTGTTGTCCTATTCCACACATTGTTACGTTGTTTTGCAAAACCAGACTGACCTCTAGGTGCCATTCTCTTACCTCCATGGAGTAAACATCCCTTGAGACCTCCCCTTAGAGCCTCACCGCCCCCACCTCTCCCATCACCCCCACCGGGCCTTGCAAGAGACATAATTTAACTTGCCTTCTGCTTCTCCTCCAGCTTCTGGGCAAAATAAAGTGACTTCCATGGGATCTCTTCCAGACAGTCCTGTGGGATCTCACACCCACCTCTGTGAGCACAGCGAGGGGGGACCCATCTACCTCCACACAAACATGGTTGCAGGGCTTTTAATTTCACGTCGCCTTCTCTTTGCAGCTTGCCCGTCTCTCCCATGTCTGCCACCCGCAGCAGGAGATTAAAAGAACAGAGGAGGTAGGAGCTCTTGTGAGAACCACGGGGATTTTGGCAGAACCTTTATGGGAACCATATGGCAGCAACTTTGCAGTACATGAAACGTTTCTAAGGGGGAAGACACTACTGTTCCCAAAGAATGTCTCTCATCCATCTTAAGTGGAGTGAGCACTACTGCCAAAGGATGGGAATGACATTTTCTGGAAAGCATACCGATTGTAAATTATATCTGACCACAATGCATCTAATAGTAGCAGGTTGGCATTTTACCCCACCATATACTTTTTACTAATTCACAAAAGGGAAAAGACAATATGAGATATTTCTGATATTTCCTAACTATTAACAACCTCCCTATAATACATTTTACCCATGTTTGTAATGA
Organism: Sciurus vulgaris; assembly: GCF_902686455.1. Lineage (NCBI taxonomy): Eukaryota > Metazoa > Chordata > Mammalia > Rodentia > Sciuridae > Sciurus > Sciurus vulgaris. Next base: position 83,112,754 of record NC_136461.1, on the reverse strand, counting down.
AGGAACTAAACAAAATAAATGGTTTTAATTTTTTTTTTTTTTTTTTTTATATGGTCACCTTATTCAGAACTTCAGCAGTTTAAAAAAAAGAAAAGATGATGGAAAGAAGATCCGGTTGGAACATGGGTAGAAAGTCTGGGTTCTCTTTCTCAGCCTAGTTCTCACTTCTTTCCTCTTCTTTTTCATTCTTTCCTTTTTTCTTTGCTTTTCCTTTCAACCATTCTTCCCAAGACTATTGTTCTTTGTTAACTTTAAACAAGTACGCTAAGGAAAGACATCTGTCCCCATCAGTTCTACCAGAGCTGAATGTGCCTCACCCTCTTGCTCAGAAAGCCAAGCCAGGAGTTCATTGGATTAGACAAAGAGGACTGAAGGAAAGGGAGGGGTGATGGGATTAGGAAAGGCAGCAGGAGGAATCAGACAGAACTTCCTAGGTTCATGTATGGATACATGACTGGCGACATGCCATACCATGTATAAGAATGGGATCCTAATTAGAATGATATGTACATCGTGTACGTATAATATGTCAAAATACACTCTACTGCCACGTATATCTAAAAAGAAAAATTAAAATTAAAAAAAAGACAAGTTAGGTTGTTTGCATTGCTTTCAACATGTCCATGACTTTCATGACAGCCCCATAGTTCACACCGACTTCCCATATAACCATCCAGAGGAAGAAATCAGCTAATTACCATGAGCACACTGCTATAGAAGGTCCCAGAACACAGCCTCCAGACCAGACATCGGGGAGTCTATGGAGGAGGATGAGATGTAGCCAAGAAGGACAGACATGAGAGTGACTGAAGAAGGGGCCTTCAGGCAGGACAGAGACCTGAGGAAAATCTTTTTCTTTCCTCAAGTTCTGGAGCTCTATAAACAAACATGCTTCCCTACACAGTGGGGGTCACAAAGAGAAGTCCCAGGGAAAACACATTCACACCCTGCACAAACTTGTGTGATAAGATTTAGAAACAAAAAATAATAATAAAAGAAACAGCCATATAGTGGCTAAATTGTTGGTGGTTGAGGCAGAAAATCTATGTCTTGAATTCGAACCTTTAAGCAACTCCACAGAGGACAGATGTTAAGATTTGATGTGTGGGGCAGCAGGGACAAATTAGTTTGAGCTGAAAAAGTGGACAATTTAGTTCAGAAACACTAAACCAGACTGATGGAAAAAGATATCTAGAATATGGCTGGGATGTCACCTTTCCCAAACCACTGGTGATTTAGGACTTCAGAATGCCCTGATGAAAATAGATAGGAATCCTCATACCACACTGACACCTACAGATGGTTTGAATTATTTGAATATATAGAAACTTCAGTCCACTTTTGATATAATATGAATGGATGGTTTATTTCCTAGGTTGTCTTGTAGAACTCAAAACGTTCCGAGCAAAAGAACTCTTGAGACACCTTAAGAGAAATGCTCCCAGGGACCCAAATTTGGGTCTGTTGGAAGAATGAACTCAGTCCCCTAAGGAGAAAGAACATGAAAGCATCCTTTAAAAGTGGCCACTGAAGACACTTCAGTGTTAGCTAACAGTCATGGAGAATGCATTCTAGAATAAGAGGCAAGAACTAACATTATTCACTTTCTCTGGACACAAGTCAGAATGCTTTTAAGAAAAAACATTCCTAATACACTAGGAGGAGATAGAGAGGAAGCTTATTTGACAGGAAACATATATTGTAGGATGAATTCCGGTCTCCAACTACCCACTGTTTTGGAATAGTATTAGTTTCCTTTTCAAAGACCACCGTGTTGGGATAGATCTGAAGTTTGTGAAGCTATTTCTTCTTGCTAGAAGAATGGCCTTTGGATACTCCACTTAACCTCTGAGATCTTTATCTGAAAATGTGATGATGATGATGGTGATGAGGATGACAATATTGCCTACATCTGGTCTAATGCACTTTGCGGAGTAGGAAGGGGCTGGTGTTTGGGTGTTAGTCAAAGAGCCTAGTTCTGGCATCTAGGCCAGTGGTGTTGGGGTCAGATGAAGACATACCGTATTCTTTGGTTTTAAGCATCTGTTCAACATTATCTATGGGAGATGTTTAGGACTAAGCTGAGAAAAAGCACTTTGGGCTATTGGTCACCAATTTCTACTTTCCCTGATCTTTCTTAGTAATTTACCTCTTGCCAGTCACTGTTACTTAAGAATCTACTTGGGGTATCTTGTCACCCCTGCCCTCCAAAGCAGCTTATGTGTATTTTTCTTAGACTATGAAAAAATACTCTTCATGGAAGGAGTTCTGGAAATATCACTCTTCTCTATCTTTTCATACTTCTAGATAGAGTTGAAACTGTGGAATTTCTGGTCCTCTAGGAGTGACCCAGCTGATCCCCCAGATTAAACTGGGTTTGGTTAGGGTTCATTTTCTGCCAACTTCCTAGCTGAGCTGACAACATTCCACCTTAATTTGGTTCTGGATGAGCTATCCCACCAGATCAGCTAAATAACAGCAGATTGACAGGAAACCTTGTGGGGGGAGCAGTTAACAAATCAGAAAGACAAAATCAAGTTTGAGGGTGAAAAACTTTAACCTTTGCTGTTGAAACTAGTGACTGGAATCAAGCAGAATCAGGTCAGGATGAAGAATGTATGTTGTGGTGATTGCAGTAAATGACTCTGTAATGTTTCAGGCTTATCTATACCATATCAGTGATTTTTGAAGTGAATCACTGGGTTAGGGTGACTTAAAGGTTGTAAAAACCATGTCCCAGGTTGTTATGAGAAGTAAGTAATGCAATTAAAGTTTCTTGTAATTCTGAAGCTACTGAACAAACACTATGTCTCTTAAGTTTAGTTTGCTCAACACTCTTAGTCCTCTCCTAGAATACAATTAAGTTCAGAGAAAGATATTAATTGTATCAATAAGGTTAGGAATAATAATAATAATAATAGGTTTAGGAATCAGACAGAGTTCAGATGCTAACTTCATCACTCATTAAGCTCTACAAGTTTAATCACTTCTTTAACTCTGAGGCTTGGTTTTCTAGTCTTTTACATGGGAATAGTAACAATAGCTTGACGGTAGGTCACAAGATTGAAGACAGTATTCATACAGGGTCTGGCCCCTTGTAGAAAGTCAGTAAGTGGTATTTCTTTCTGTTATTATTTTTGGTATTGAACTGTTGGTGGGGGGGCTTTTTAAAGCAGACTACATCCTAGGAATTACTTTTTCTTTAATATCAAGAAAGGACAATTCTTCAGTACACTCAGACCAGAGGAGGAAGTCCCCAATTTAAATTCATTAACATATGCATTTTTAAAGTATTCTGATTATGGCAAGAAAACTGCATGGCCACAAAGTAGCTTCAGCTTCCTCATTCAGTGTTCCTAGAGGAAGAAAAAAGGCTAAAATGTTCAGAGAATTCTGTCAACTTTTGGAGTTTTGTTTTCGTTTGTCTCGTTGGTTGGTTGGCTTTATTTTTGTTGTTATTGTTGTTTTTGTTTTGGTATTTTTTTTTTTTTTCCTGGTAGAAAAAAAAAAATTTCTATTGACTTGAAATTTTGTATTTTAAAGTTTTAAATTGAGTACCAGTGTCTTCAAAGCTTAGAAAAGATATTTGAACATTCCAGATTGTGTGAGAAACTGTGGGAGTACTTCACATTTCTGTGGAATGAAAACGAAAAATTTTCTCGGCAAAGCCTCCCTCCTGAGAGACGAAACTTGCCGAAAAGTCTGGTTGAAGTGAACAGACCCCTTTGGGTCTAGACACGCGGAGGCGCTGGGGGAGCAGGTGTAAGTCGCTTCTCAATTGGAGGTAGCCACGGTGTGCTCCACAGTGTGGCGAGGCTCAGCACAGTAAACCCAAGTCCTGAAAATGCCCAAATAAGCCAGCAATTCAGCAGGTTTGGGTCACGTGCAGATCCACTTCCGCGAAGCGCTAAGTGCCAAGGATTGGTAAGGAAGCCACCAGCGCAGATGTTACTAGGCACGGTTTCATGACGTGCTGGTCCACACTCTGCTCTCTTCCACCACAGTGGCCTTCCGATCCTCCCGCTATTCCACTTGTTCGACATACCTCCATTAAACGTCTATGTGAGTCCCACAGATGCATCGCTATTCTCATACTCCTCACTCAGAACAAATATTTGAGAAAATTATGCATAACTTTCCTGCCCCATGCAGCCCCGTATGCTTCATCTACAATAACTTGAAAAATATGCCTCTCGGAGATCTCACTTCTCCGGAAAAAGAAAGCACATTGTGCCAAAGAAGGTACCTGCAGTCTCCTAAGAACTCCCATTCTGTTCCCTTGCACTTGAGAACGCGAGGTTACTATTCATTCCCCCGCTTGCAGCAGTGAGAGAGATGCCTCCCCAGACCCTTGCGCTCAAAACCTAGAGCACTGTATCCCAGAAACAGATTAAAGTAGTAGCTGGAAGCACACCCAAGCTGAGGATTTACAGATGTTCAATAAAACCTGCAGACAGCCCACCACACTCCCCGCCCGGAGCTGGAAGGGCACGCGTCCAGCTCGGTTGGAAATGGGTCCGTAGTGAGGAAAGAAACGAGAATCGTAGCTATTCCAGATGCACGTTAGTTACAAAGGATGCTGAAGAGCTCCAGTGCATCTTTCAAGAATAGTAACTCTTCAATCCATCGCAGGCTGTTTTTGAACTTCAGAATTCTCACTTCGCCATTAAAAACATTCCGTTTACTCAGAGCACATAACAAATATCTTACTGCCAAGAAATGGTAAGATGCACGAGCTGAGGAGAGCTTGGTGTGAGGCAGTAAACACAAATACCCCGAAAAGCCACTGAGTAGCCTATAGGAGTGCTCGGCACCAAGCAGGCATCCCGTCTTATTATCCTCCTCTTGATTGCCCTATTTGGACACATTTGTAAAAAGCATTACTCACCCCACCCTTTATTCCCCAAATACAGCAGATGGTTTCAGCACAGTGTTTCAAATCAGATGTTAGGCAGAGAGACCAAGCCCGAGCCCGGAGCATCTGGATTTTCAACAAGCAGAACGCAGAGCATGTGAGAGGTTTGGAGAGAACTGAGGGGCCCATCGTTCAGGGACTTACCAGGCCATTTTTCGCCAGAAGGAAAATAGCCCCCCAAATTGTGTGATTATTCTTTCTTGAAACAGTGGGAAGGAAAGGTGAAGGCTCACAGAGCAGAATAAATGTACTAGCTGATTTCAGGAGCTAGAAATTTCAGGCAAATTCCTTTCTTCAACATACACAGACAAAATTCTCTCACCAATTTTCTGCCTGAAAAATTTTAAATAAGGTGTTCAAGAAAGAAATTACATTTTAAAAATGGGGAAAAGAAGAGTAATTCAGCTCATTGTATATTATTGTAATATAATTATATTATATTATAGTATATATACTATAATATATATTATATTATATTATATGTATAATATTGTATAAATATTTGTTTCTCTAAGACCTATGTGGGCTGGGTTCATAAAACACAAAAGGACACAGTTATATGTTTGGGAAAATTATACCATCTTTTTATTTAAGGGTTGTCAAATACCAAGTTCATTAAAATGTGAGGCAAAGACACAAGGCATTGAAATGACTTGTTTCTCTCAATAACAAAAAGATTGAGAAGCCGTAGTGATTTCATAGTGTCATGTTGGATATTTGTCAGCCTCATTGCAATGCCAGCTTGTTGGTAAGAATAACTTGCTTTGGGAACTTGGCAAGCCATCTGATCCCTTCCACGGCTTCAGTTTGCTCCATCGTACAATGAGACAGTAGGACCTTATTAGCTCTTAGGCCCCTTCTTGCTTTAATATTCTACAGATACACAAAATCTTGCCTCATTAAGTAATATATGTAAAATACTTTGCAACGTCCTGCACATAGTGCTGAATAAGTAATGGCTGCTATTATTAATAATATAAACTTTTCAAATCTGGCACCATGGTTATAGCAATTATTCCTTGCACACCGGCTGCTTTACTGTCGAGACAAAAGCAGTGCTGCAAGCTCAGACCTAGAACTTGACCCTCTTGGGGTCCATAGAGAAGCAGAGGAGGCTAGCACTCATATTCATGCCTCGCTGCCAGGAAGGAGGGTGATTGACCCATTATCGTCTGTCTTCCGGCAATGTTTTCTGGTTCCACTAATAGTTTCCCTTAAGGATTGTCTGGAAGAGGAATACGGACCCACAAACCTTTACTTTTCCCCATTTCTGAAACCTTTTGCTGATTTACCTAAAGTTCTGCTCTTCTTGGACCTTAAAATTATTTTTAAAATGCTATACATTTGATTCCACATTTTGAGAGGTAATGGCTACTTGAAATAGTCTAAAAATAAACCAGTGGAAATTATAATGTCAAGCTTGAACATGGAAGTGCCCACTCCCCGCTCCTCTTACTAGGTTTCCTTTAGTAAATGGGTCCTGTTTCAGGGAGTGTCCAAGTGGGAAAACTAAGAGCCATCTTAGACTTCCCTTTTCTAACTTTTTCCTATCCTTTGTCTTCATCCCTTATACCTTAATCAATAGATAAACAGTGCCTTGTGCATTTATGTGTATTTGATGAATTTTTATTTGATCAACACCAGTAATGGTCAACAGCTTTATGATGCTTACAATGTGTTGGACACTCTTCCAAATATTTCATGTATATTCATGACAACTCTACCTTAGTCATTTTGTGCTACTATCATAGGATGCCTGAGAGTGTGAGAGCAGGTAATTTGTAAGGAATTGAAATTGGTTTCCTCACAGTTGTAAAGGATGAGCAGTTGAAGATTAAAAGGCTGGCATTGGGCAGGTGCCTTTTTGTGTCATCCTCTCACTGGAGAAGAGGTATCTCTGGAACGGGGTTCTGAGGAGTTATTAAAGAGGGGGAAATTCAAATCAGGACCAGTGGGGTCCTTGATGATTCTCATGGAAAAGAATTTCAGTACTTGTCACTAGAAGCATACAGATTCATTTAGAAAAGCAAGGAACATCCATTCAAGGGAGAATGTGGGCCATCTTGACAGCGAGACACTCATTTTTTAAGTTTCCTGGCTCTTCTTTTAAAGGAAACTTGGCGAGGGATGGGTATGGGGAGGAACATGAGGATGACATCCGTCGGTGATTACATGGTTCATGGTGGTCTTGTCATTCTTAGGGTCCTTAGGCTGATGTGGACTCCATTATCTGATCCAGTAGATAATATTGAAAAGTTCCCTAAACTATAGGTTTCTTAAAATTCATCTCTCTCTTGCTTTCATCTATTTATTGGTGGGCTAATTAACAGTGCATGAGATAATTATCATAAGTGAGTGAATTTATGGTATCTTTAAGATTTGTTGATTTCCCACAAATTTGGGAATGACAGGCCTGAAGAAGTATGTGGAACTTTAAACTAAAATTAGATTTCCTTGCCCTTACTTTATGTCTAATTTCTACTTATTTTTAATTTATTCTTCTCCACTTCTCTTCCATGGTTGAAGACAAAAGAGCAAGAGAGCAAGGGAAGATTGAATTTGTTCTTTTTGGGAGGTACCAACCCCACCCCTAAGGGTGGGGTCCTCATGACCAATCACCTCTTGAAGTTTCCACCTCTTAAGCTGCTACAATTGCAACTACATTCCCATGTGAGTTTCAAATCACAGCAAATTCCATCATCTCATTTAACAGATTGGGAAAGTGAGGCACAGAGATTAAGTGACTTGCTCAGAGTCACACAGCTCGTGGATGGTATAACTGCTTCTCAAACCTAGGCAGTTTGACTCCAGAGTCCATGCACTCAACCAGTATCATTTATTATCTCTTTCTATCTTGAGACATTTAGGTTTAATCCTGTTATGTTTTGGATGTGAGGTGTCCCCCAAAAGCTCACATGTGAGGCAATGCAAGAAGGTTCCGAGGAGAAATGATTGGGTTGTGAGAGTCTTACCCCAGTCAGTGAATTAATCCCCTGATAGGGATTAACTGAGTGGTAACTGAAGACCCATAGGGTGTGGCTGGAGGAGGTGGGCACTGGAGGCCTGACTTTGGGATACAGATATTTTGTATCTAGTGAGTAAAGTCTCTCTCTGCTTTCTGATCATCATGTGACCTGCTTCCGTCCATCACATCTTCCCAACATGATGTTCTGCCTCACCTGGAGCCCCAAAGAATGGAAAAATCTGTCCATGGACTGAGACCACTGAAATCATAAGCCCCCCCAAAAAACTTTTCCTCCTCTATCAATGGTCTTTTAGTCATAATAGCAAAAAAGCTAACTAAAACAAATCCCACTACCAGAGTCAAGGTATACTCATTCCAAGTGGAATAAAGCAGGTGGAATATTGTGTGTGTTTAGCTATTGTTTTTTCCTGCGGGTATTTTTTTTTTTAATTTGTCTCACTTTCTGGATTTAAGAGTGTGCCTGCTTGCTCTAGAGTGATGGGGATAACATGCCAGAGAATTAAGAAATGACCCTCCCAATCCTCTCTGCAGTCTCATGGCACCCTAGTTCCCTGAATGCTCATAAGCCAGCACGATGGGGAACAACAGGAGTGAAGAATTGAGGGGTAAGCTGAGGGCAGCAGAGTATGACAGGAGCTCCTTTAAAATTGAAAGATTTCAAGAAGCACTCAGTCCTTGAAACCTGTTCTCTTTAAATTGATTTTTCCTCACCAGCTTCATCTCATACTGTGAGTGGAAACTGGCCCCCAAGCCCTGAGCCAAGACCCACGGAACCAGACTTGCTGTGCATATACATACCTCTTGGCTCCCAGTTTTGTTCTTTTCCTATATATTTCTAATGCTGCTATCAGTACTCGGAAGACAATTTTCTGGAACAGCTGTCTTCCTGGTATGGCCAAATCAAGAATAAATTCCTTTCTTGCTTCACCAACACACAGTGTATGTGTGTGTGTACGTGTGAATTGAACTCTTGATCAGCAGGTAACTGAATCTGATAGGTTGGGACCTTCAGAGTCAAACCTCTGATGGGTCCCCAGTAAAAATAGGATGGGAGAAGAATGTAAAGGTGATTGAGTAACTATTGTGAAGAATTTGAAATCCACAAGCAGCGTGTTAGGTGATCAAAGATGTGTTTTAGGAAGGATAATTTTATTGTTCATGGGATGGAATAGAAGTAGGGTCATTGACCTGCCAACTCTGTCCCTAGTCCTTCTAAGCCATCAGGAGCAGTGGGAGTAGGAAAAGATCAAGCCAACAGATATTTTGGAGTAGAATTGGCCTGATGAGATGTCTTATGAGATGAAGACGGCGGGAGAAAGAAAGATGAAGAGGATCCTGAAATAGTCTGCAATTACAAATTCTAAGGGTCTCCTCGGGCCATATTGACAGAGACCCAGAGAACAATAGTATCACTGGGTTGGAACAGTAAATGAGAGAAATGGGCTTTGACTTCCTGCAGCTTTCAGCGTAGCAAAGAAACAATAAAAAAGCAAGCTGATACAATCTGTCAAGTTCTGCAGAAGAAACGGATACATAGACTATACGCGGACAGGAAGAAAACTGGTCTCATTAGAGATAGGAAAAAAGCAACAGAGTCTTGCATCTCAGAGGCCAAAGAAGCCATGAATTTCCCAAAGAAAGGGATGGCAAACATATGATGAGGGGGTTCCATGATTTATCCCTTGGTAGCCATTAAAGACTCCGCTGGAGAACAGAATCAGTATGGTAGTTGGGATACACAATCATGGTCAGCTGTTCAGAAGTGAATGAGGCTTCAGGAAGCTGTGCAAACCAAACCAGACCACCATTTCTGAAAGTTTGTAAAATTTGAGTAATGGGAGGTTAGTTTGGAAGGGAAACTTTGGGAAGTCTTTTTCTAAGATAAGCCAAAGTATAACTTCCTCTTTGTGAACTAAAAGAAGTCTTTGTAGGCAGAGGTTAAAGATGCAGGAAAGGAGGGACTTGGCTGAAGAGGAGAGAGGAAAAAGAAATGGCAGAGGTGGAGGAGAAGACTTTGAAGAGAGAAGTGCAGCAGGTTCCAACCAGAAGGAGTGTGTGGTTTGGGGCTAGAAAAGAAAAATAACTAGGTGCCCTTTCTAAATACTGAACAAGGTCAGAAAGCAGCTCAGGAAGAACTTTCCCCTCCAGGGAGTTGCATCAGCGGGCACCACTCCCACCTTCCGAAAGAGCTGTGCACCAGGAGAGGATCCTGAAATAGTCTGCGATTACAAATTCAATATACAAACGGTATTTGCAAAGTCACACCAGCATTTATCTCAAGAAATCAATAAAAAGTATTAAGTGGCTCTGATTTTCCTTTTACCATCAGAAACAGGAAAAATCTAGTAAGCTGTTTGGATAGACATCACTTAAATCAATTACCTACAAATAATTGAATTTATTTCCAAGTACAACAAAATAGGAAAAAATGGATGAGTTTCTAAAGCAGGTAATGCATTAGCAGGAGGGAAAGAAAAGTAAAGACAATAATATTCATTGAACACTTACTGTGTTCCAAGTTTCTTAGTATAAGATACCTCTTCTCATTTAATTCTAATACTAATTCTGATATTACCACCTCTTATTTTGATGGAACTAGAGCTCAAATATGTTAAGGAGCTGTTCTCCTGAATGTTCACCCTTTGTTATAATTACCTAGAATGGTCACGTCTACAGGCTTTGCACTAAACTCTAGAGTCTGATATGGCACCACTGCTACCAAAGCAGCCCCGGGCACTAAACAATCCCATCCTCAGGATCATAAGGACCTTGGCATTTTGTCATGTTATTCATAGTCATTTGCAGTAGGCATGGTCTTGGCTGTCTTCCTTGCCCACAATTCTCTCTCTGGCAGCTGCCTGACAGCCCATGCTGAAGAGGTAGACCCAAGAGGTGTGACGGCATCGCTCTGCCTGCTGGTGAAAACTCAGTGGATATCCCAGGGGAATTTCTGATCCAATGCCAAGGATCAGCCAGCAACTGTCTAACAGGAATCCAAGACACAGAGAATGCAACACTTTGTAATGGATGGTATAACTAAAAACCATGTGGGTTTGGGTTTGAAGTTGATATGTAAGCAAAGTCACAAATAAGCTCTAATGTGGGCTAGGACGCTGGAAGTCTGAAGAGGAAGGGCACATGTACTCTGCAAAAAGGAGAAGGGAACAGAACTAAAGGTGAGAATCCACATGGCCCTGGGGAACTGATCATTCCCATTCCTGACTCCTGTCTTTTGGGGGCTCACTTGTACTTAATCTTGGGCCCTCCGTGTTTATGACATTATCTAATACAGCCTTATAATAAACCCTACTTTTTAAGAAGCTATCTAAAAAACTTGTTAGCTAAACATTTGTTTAATACAAAGCAATATATTAACAATATAACAACATTCAGTCCTGTACATTTTAAGTGCTGTGCATTCATTAATGCATTCGATCCACACAAGATATTAATTTTATTCTCATTTCACAGGAAAAGAAATGGTCATACAGAAAAGTTAACATGTCAATGTCTTCAAAGCTCCATTGTAAATTCATTTCCTAGCACAAGTGAGACCCTACTCTCAACCCAAAATAAACTCTACTTTGCCTGTGTTTCAACTTAGAGTTAATGCAGGTCTTAAATTCAAGAGAGTTTTCTAGCCAGTTTAATTGGCAGGTTGGGAATAATTCATTTTTTTTTTTCAACTGTAGAAACAAGTTGAAAATACCTACAGAAAACAAAATTTATTCCTGAACCAAAAATTAAAACTTAATAATGTGCAAGCAAATTGCATTGAGCTTTTATCACATTTTGCCCTTGCTGAACACTTTTGGCTCCAACAGCTGCTCCATGAAAGGTAACTGTCACTACAGTGAATAAATAAGCAACTATTGCTGTGATACAGCTGCCCCTTGTAATAGCATTAGAGTAAAGCCTTTAGTGGAACCACAGCACGGAAGAGAGCTGCATTCTTGCTGAATACGAATGGATTTTCATGTAATCTACAGAAATCCCCCTGAGATTACAGTATTTGTGGAAGGGCAAATGAGCTTCGTAGTGGACATATACTATTTGGCCTACCTAGCAGTCTCAACTCATTCTGGGAATGTTTCTGAACCTAACTTCACTCTGATTTCTATGGAGAAGTTGTCTCCCCTGACAACAGCCAATTGGTTGAAGGCAGGCCAATCAGATACTTCTCTGGGGATTTCGCACATGGAACCAAGAAAGAGAACCAGTGTTTAGGAAAGGAAGATTTAAAACATACAATTACAGAGCTGTCAGTAGGCTCTGTTCTCAGAAGAAAGTAGACTTCAAAGAGAGAACGTCTCAGAGACAAAGCATTTGAATCCTTCATGTTATGGTTTGGATGGAAGTTGTCCCCCAAAAGCTCACATGTGAGACAATGAAGGAACATCCAGAGGAGAAATGATTGGGTTGGAAGAGTCTTAACCCAATCAGTGAATTAATCCCTGATGCAATTAATTGAAGTGGTAGGGTGTGACTGGAGAAGATTGGAATTGGGACATGGCTATGGGTATATATTTTGTATTTGGAGAGTGGAGACTCTCTATCTCTCTCTCTCTCTCTCTGCTTCCTGATGATGTGAGCTGCTTCCCTCTGCCACACTCTTCTGCCATGATATTCAGCCTCACCTGGAGCCCCAAGAAGTGGGACTGGCCTTCTATGAACTAAGACCTCTGAAACTGTGAGCCCTCATATAAACCTTTCCTCCTCTACAATTGTGCTGGTAAGATCATTTAGTCACAGCCATGGAAAAGCTGACTAAAACACTTCATTACAGTAGTTCCTGGGCTCAACCCATCATTGTCCTCTTCATATTTGATTACTCAATTCTTTCTTGGACTAGCTAGATAATAAACCTCTTTTGTCTAAGGTTTAAGTTTCTGTCACTTACATCTAAATATCCTAAAACAATCTTTTCATTTACTCTCAATTTTTTTTTTTTTTTTTTTTTTTTTTTTTTTTTTTTTTTTTTTTCAGTGCTGGGGATTGAACCCAGGGCCTTGTGCTTGTGAGGCAAGCACTCTACCAACTGAGCTACATCGCCAGTCCCTTTTTGGCCATTTTTAAGAGAGAAACGTGCATTTCATTTTGCACAGAGCTTGTTTCTTCTCTTCCTATTGTCTTTCCTTTGACCAACAATCCTTTACTGCCCAGATTAGCCTTCCAACTCCCCGATTTTTGCAAATGCCTTGGAATGAGAGCCACTACATTTAGGAACCTTGCAAATGCCATTTCTATGGGTGACTCACATTCCCTGGGCATGTACAATACATGGTCATATTTATCAACCCTGCTGATAACCATAGTGGATTTTTGATGGTGAAAGGAGTTTGACTGACTTCTTTACCTAGCAGGCAGGGTTCACATACAGTGTATGGAGATGTGGCCTCCAAACAAACTGGTGTTGCATATAAGAACAGAAAGGTATGTTCCATAACCACAGACCCAGTGGCACCACAGCAGGGACCAACCCTCTCAAATGTGAGGTTTTGGTGTCAAAGCAGAGCTGGCAAAGCCCACGTAAGAATGAAGTGCATTAAAGGCTGGAAAAAGTCTTAGCAGAGACTTCAATGGGTCATTCAAGTTCTCATCCCTGGGGACAGTAATACCAAGGAGAAAGAAAGGAATATTAGTCTTTATTTTATGATTCTGCTCATTAGTGGTAGCTGATAGAGTATTCCGGTCACATCCTAATGCCAAGGGCCCTCCATTCACAGCATTTACCATAGAAGCACAGTCTATCCAAGTGAAAGGGAAATGGGCACCAGAACTTCTACCTTCGCAGGAGTTCTTTGAAGAAGACTTCTGTGTGTTACAAAACTTACATTACACTTTCACAAGAGGGCATCATTGTTGAAATCTATCATGCCAGGAGACATGATTGCATTCTCCCTTTCTTTCTTCAGAACTATTTTTAAGGAAAGATGCCCATTCCAGTTCTGTTCAATCGTTCTCATATTAAGAGAGAAAAAGAAACTCTAGTCTTATATGCTGTGTATGGCCACTGACCTGCTACATCTTTGACTCCCGAGAGCAGCCTGCAAATATAGAATCTTACCTCTGCCCCAAACTTACTGCCTTGTAACAAGAGGTCCCGTGATTCACAAGCAGATTTCAATTGATGAAGCACTGTCTTAGCATATTTATTTAAAATTCAGATTACTGAATAATGCTTCTGAAGATTCAGATTCTTCAAGCCTGAAGATGGGCTCAGGAATCTACACTTATACCAGGCACACCAACAATTGTTATTCAGGAGGTTGCTGCATCATATCTTGCAAAGCACTGGGATAGTTGATTACAAAGCTAGTAGATAGTTGATTAAAATTTCTCTTAATATTTATGGAAGGAATTTTTTATTTTCCAGTCTTGAGGTTGTAAATGAAGGAAATACAGAAATAGATAATGTTATCAAGATAATTTCATACTATCAAAGGAAGCTGATGGTCCAAGAAAAATAATCTTAATAACTTCTCACCTACCTCTCTCCACCATTGAACATGTTCTCCTTTTGAGTGAAGCAGGAAAAAGAAACAGGGAGTCAAACATGGAGAGAAATGTACAGAAGAGGGGCAGCAGAGTGCAGAAAAAATGGGAGGCAGAAGAGAAGCAAAACAGATCATTGCCACAAGCCCCTCATCATTGTTGTCATTGAGGATTACAATTCAATTAATATAAAATTAACAGAGTCAATTTGAAGGAACCTTAAAACTCTCCTGAGAGACTTAGAAGAAGATTTGAATGGAAAGAAAGAAAGATTTGAATAGAAAGCATATGTTATTCTTGGTTAAGAAAACAGCATTTTAACATATTCTAAAAATATTTTTAAGTAAACAAAATGATACTCGAGTTCATCTGGAAAAATAAATATGTAAGAATATTAAGAGGAGGCCTAAAAGATTATAACTTTGCCAGATATGATAATATATTATAAAGCTATAGCAATTAAAATATTTGCTACTATATAATCAGATCCTACTAAATATGGATATTTCATATATTATATGGTAATAACACATTCAATTAGTATATTTATTGAATAAATAGATATTTATAAAATATTTAGTAGTGTTGAACCACTTGAATAGCTATTAGTAAAATGAATTGCAGACAACACAAAATGAATTGCAGATGGGACAAAAATTCAAAGAAAGCACAAAGATAGGTGCTTTATGCTATTACATAAATGAATAGTATTAATATTATTATTATTCAAGAATGAGAGAGGCCTTTCTAAAGAAGGAGATTAACAAATTTGAATACATGAAACCTAAAAAGTTCTTCTTGACAAAAGTTAAAATTGAAATCTCAAAATTGGAAAGGAAAATGGCAACAGATGAAAAAGACAAATAAATATGAAAAAGAGAATAACCCAACAGAAAAATAGGGAGAGGACATGAGCCTGCAGCTGTAAATGGGGCTGGAGATGTGACTCAGTGGTATAGCACTTGCCTAGCATGTATGAGGTGCTGGGTTCAATCCCCATCACCATAAAAAAAGAACTATAAATGACTAGTAAATATATGAAAAATTATTTAATATTACTCATAATAATAAATGAAATTAAAACAAAAATAGCATATCATTTTTTACAAATTAACAATAACTTTAATAGTTTTATAATACTTCATCTCCAATACATGCATTTTTGGTGAGATTACAAACTGACAAAAAAAAACTTTGGGGAGCCAATTTGGCAAAGCTATGCTCTTTGACCATTGGATTCCACATGTTGGGAATTCCACAAAAGTATTTGATTAAGTGTTTAAAGCTAAGCATAGAAGGATATTTGTGATGCTAAAAATCTGCAGACAACGTTAAAAGAAAATTATGTTTCATATCCCACTCATACCATAGACTATTATTAGAAAGAATAAGGTGAATCTATATGTACTTCTGTGGAAGAATGACTAAGACACATTAAATGGGCAGGGGCAGCTAATCTGGAAGCCGGATATATAATGTCATCCTGGATCAAAAGCATGACATTTGCTCTCCTACTAATGAATGACAGGACCGTAAATGGGGTCCTTAAACTTTCTCTGCCTCAGTTTCCACATATTTAATGTGGGCGTGATAATAGTCTATACTACATAGGATTGCTGGGAAGACTAAATAAAGTCATCTTCTAAAGCTCTTGGCACAGCCCCTGACTCATAATAAGCACTGTGTCCAGTACCTCTTCACAGTGGTTATCTCTGGGAAGTGGAGCACAGCCTGGAACTAGCCCAGGACTTTTATCTTCTATGTTTCCATGCTGTCTGATTTTCAACTCAAGCATATTATTCTTTTTACAATAAAAATTTCTCAGTTTAAACTTAAACAATCATATAAAATTGATTTTAAAAGACTCTTCCTTGAGTATTTCAATATTCATCATATTCTCAAAGTTAAATTCCCCTCCAAATAAGTACTATAGTCTTTCCTCAAATAATAAAACTAAGCAGCAGCTCTCCAGCATCTGCAAATCTCACACTACCTACTCAGACAGGAGGACTGAATTTGCCTGGTGAAGGATAGCAGCAGTGAGTCGGGAGGTTTTAGTTGACTTATTTGTTGTTATAATAAACCATTATTCATTCATTCTCCAAAGTATATAAGACACACTGACCTTGGCAGCATTCTTTAGGAGTGAGAAGACTAGAAGCCAAATATCTAATCATCAGAATCAAAATCTGATTTCTGGATCATCAGAAAAATCGGCCTCTTCTGCTGCCAAATGATCTTCCTGCTGACCACATTTTCAGTCAATCAGAATATAATCCTATCACGGGCAGCGAGCAAGCATGAGGATTGCATTTTGTTTCATAGCTGGTCTGAACATGATTACTGCTTTCATCACACAGCCATATCATCAAGTCAATAAGGATTTTCTATACTGACTTTTCATGTTACACAGCCTGTATAGAGGAACTTGAGTAATTCCAATTTGCTGCACAAAACCCAGCTCTGCAGAGGATAGATTAGTACCTGTTCACCTTGGCTTGTTCAGGATAAACCATGGAACTACTCACCAGCCCATGAGTACATTTCTCTTATAGCAAATATAAGGAAAAATCATCAACTCTAATTCTACTTAAAAATAGATTCCTCTTTTTAAGATGAGCTTTGAAGACCCTTCTTTACTCAAACCATGGATGCTGTGAAAGAAAATCACTTTGTCCCCTGCCATTCTTTGCACACCTCTACATGATGAATTGGCTGGTCCTAAGAATTCCATGAGCCTTTAGGAGGCACCAAAAAAGTTCTCGAACATTTTCTGGCCAGGGCAGAATCCATTAACAAGTATGTGGTCAAGGGTAGCTCTGTTTCCTATTCCTTTTGGACTTAAAGAAACACAATTTGAAGGTGGTAGGAGAGGAAGGGAAAGATGAGTAAAAGTGCTGTTATGGACATAACAGTATAAGGGGCACCAGTGTGAGAACAACCCTATGCAAACAACTAGGGTGTTGGGAAAGTGTTTCGTGCTAGAGTTTGAACTGCATCTGTCTCTGGAAATTAAGAGTGTCCTTGGGAAGAGAGAGAAAGAGAGAGAGTGAAAGAGAGAGACAGAGAGAGAGAGAGAGAGAGAGAGAGACTTATGTGTCTGTGTTTTCCTCTGTGTTTTCCAACGTTTTGAATTTTTCAGTGGAAATATGTTCATAGCTCACCCTTTTGGGACAACCTTACAAGTGACCAGGCTTTGTGTCCAGGCCCACTCTGGATTACTCAACATGGATCAGAATTCTACTCTAGATATAAAACTAGGAGTGACAGATGAGGAGAGTTTTCTGGGGGATGCTAGTTCAGAATAAGTCATATTTAAAAATTGAGCTTGGGGAGTGAGATCTACCTCCGTGGAGAGAGGATGCATCAATCATATTTGACAGAGGTTAGAAGGACATACCCTTGCTGAAAGGGCTAATTTAAAAGCAGAATGCCAAATTAGTAACTAAGGTGTCTATGAGAGAATTCCCATTTAACGTACACCTTCTCAGATGGGTTTCCATGGAACGTAAGGAAAGTCATCACTAGAGCAAAGGCTGACTGTCCCTGCCACACCCCCCCGTTTCCTTTCAGTTAACAATATGTGCAACCCTGTGAGAGGGTACAATGGGAACAAGAGATGAGCAGACAAGGAAAGTGTGTCTCACTCCCTTGATAGCTGTGTGAAGGGAACTGTGCCCTACAGAGGTATTGTGGGGACTGTGAGCAGAAATTCCAGGCAGGAGCAGCTGCAGGGGGGTGGGCATGGGAGCTTGGAAGGGATGCAGGGAGCACATCATGAAAGGGTGGACAATTGGGAGACTGAGGACAAGAGGATTGTGTGAGACAATCCTCTTCCTTCCTAACTCTTCAGAGCAAGAAAACCCTATGACAGGGAAAGGGAGGGAGTGAGCATTCGAGTCTCTAACACCAGGACCATATTTGGAACATAAAACTGTAGTTGCTATCTATTTTGGCCCTGTCAGGTCAGCGAGGCTACTCCTTTTGTATACAGTTCTTCTCCGGTATGAAGCCAAATATGTAAGCTTACCTCTTCCCAGAGGAGTAAAGCCCTGTGCAGGCCTCCAGCATTGCCTGGCCATTGCCAGATGGAGGAGATACCCAGGGGAGAAGTGGGGTTGGAGTTGGCCTGGGGAGGCTTTGTTCTTTAACTGTGCCTTTTCTTTGGATCCGGGCAGGGATAGGGCCAATAATTTATTGCTTCCATTTTTGGAATGCATGTGTTTTTGTGTGTGTACAAGCACACATGTGAGCGTGTACTTCCTCTGCTGTTTTATTCTCTCCTGTTAAGAATAAAATGAACTCAGTCCAGGCACTTCTGTGGTTTGATGTCCCTGCAGGTGACTTTAATGCACACATATTTCATTACTTACTGTTATGGCTTAGATATGAGGTTCCCCCAAAAGTTCATGTGTGAGACTATGGCAAGGAAGTTTATGAGAGCCTTAACCTAATCAGTGCATTAATTCACTGATAGGGATCAACTGAGTGGTAACTGTAGGCAGGTAGGGTGTAGCTGGAGGAGGTGGGTCTCTGGAGGGGTGCCTTTGGGGTTGATATCTTGTCCCTGGTGAGCCTAACTTAGTCCCTCTCTGCTTCCTTATTGTCACACCATGCTTTCCTCTACCATGATCTTCTGCCTTACCTTCGGCCCAGAGCAATGGAGGCACTCATTTTTGGACTGAGACCTCTGACACCATGAGTGCCAAATAAACTTCTCCTCTTCTAAAATTGTTCTTGTCAGGTCTTGTGGTCACTACAGTGAAAAGGCTGACTAAAGCATTTACCAGTGATGCAATTAGCCTTGCTGTGCCTAAAAAGTCCACATTTCCTTTGAATGGGTCCATCGCAACCCCCCACCCCCCATATATTAACACAGGAAAAGTAGCCATGCACTGGGCTGGTCAACATTTGAATGATCTGGAAGCTAAGCAAATGGAGATGTCTATATACTAGTATTTTTCTTTTTTTCTACAAAAAGTCGTATTTGTGTTCTGACATCTTGCCAGTTTGTTCTCAGCCTCCCTTGTTTCAAATCAAACTGTCAAATTCCACCTAAAGCCTCACATTCCTCAGCCTCAGGGCCTCTGTGTCCTCATATGTCCCATACTATGCCAAGTACCCTGGTGGCTCTCAGCAAAAAACATTAAAGTCTTAATAGTAGTTAGATTTTAATTTCATTACTTTGGACTTTAACCTGCCCTCTAATTAGACGATGAACTGAGGAAAATCTAATTACTTTTCCAATATTCCTTTTCATGGCATTCTTGATTATTGCCGTGTCACATCTGAACAATTCACAGGGACTTCCTGAATGTGGGTAAACAATCATTACTCCCTGAACAAAATCTGAAGTAATACGCTCAATCAAAAAGAGGAAAGTTAGTTTTGTGTGTTTGTTCGTCTGTTGTTTTTTTATGAGAATTGGCTCTGTGAGTCTCACCTCTACTGTGGGATTAGTCAGGTTTGGCCGCCCAAGCAGCTAAAGGCATCTGGAATGTACCACAGTTGGCCTCAGTCTTATAACAATTCTCCTTTGTTTCACAAGACAGACTTACGACCTTTCCTTAGGCCAGCAGCAAGTGGGTAAATGGATTACTCGAATGACTGGGCATGACAGTGCTGTGCAGAAATGTAGTTTGAACGTAGTTGGCAAGCTGGAAGTGGCAGAGCCCATCAGGACACGATTATGTTAATCAGGGTTGCCAACCAGGTAGGAGAGCATTTGTGCTGCAGTGGCATGTTATAACCAACTGCTTGGATCCTCCAGACAGAGACTACCGTAAAGAGGCGAGGACCACTAGACACGTGGGACCCAGGGACGACAACTCCTGTGACTGCCTTTCCAAGGAAGGCCAGGTGAAACTGTCCAGGGGGAGGATTACCTTGGATACAAACCCTTTTACTGGAATGCTAGATAATCCAAAGGTGCAAGCTGGCACAGGACAGCTACTCATCTGTCCAGTCCTCTTTGTGTCTATAAATGCAAACTCATGTAAGTGATGTGGAGGACTCAAACCAAAAACCTCAGCAAGACAAAGTCCCCTCTTGCTGTTTCATTGACTTCTATTTTCCTTATGAATTCATGCAAATGAGGCAAACATGTAAATAAAGGGGCTCCATCTCACCCCACAATGAACCACCCCTCCGTGGAAATTCACCAGCCACCACAACTGGTGGGGTGAAAATGAAGGTCCTCGTACTTCATTGCATCAGATTTCTGTGACTGATTTCACAAAGAACTAGAGAGACAGTACTGTCAAAGATGAAAGACACCTCAATCCGGTGGAGCACACCTATGATCTCAACTTCTCAAGGAAGCTGAGGTAGGAGGATAGCAAGTTCAAGGGCAGTTGAGCAACTTAGCAAGATCCTGTCTCAAAATAAAAAAATAAAAAGGGCTGGGGATGTAAAGCACCCCACCCTAGAACTGCAAAGAGAATCAAAAACAACAACAAAAAAGATTAAAGTAGCTTCAACCAGGAATTTCAGTGCCAATATAACAGCAACAACAATGAAATGCTCACAAACTTTTCACAGCCCTTCCACCTCATTTGTATTAAACTAGTTAATACTTCAGATTTGCTCTCAAAGTGTTCAAGATGAAATCCCATGAGTCTGAAATCTATGACCCACCAACAAATGCTGTGCTCAAGAAGTTTTCTTGTGGAGAGATGCTCTCCTCCCCAGCAATTCAAAGATCCTTCCCTTTTTCCTTTTTTACTGAGAAGCAAGATGACTTTCTATTTCTTTCTCTTTTTTTTCAGTGGGTACCAGGGATTGAACTCAGAGGCACTCATTCACTGAACCACATCCCCAGTCCTATTTTGTATTTTATCTAGAGACAGGGTCTCACTGAGTTGCTTAGTGCCTTGCTTTTGCTGAGGCTGGCTTTGAACTTGAAATCATCCTGCCTCAGCCTCCTGAGCTGCTGGAATTACGGGTGTGCACCACCATGCCCAACTGACTTTCCATTTCTGGCAAGGTCAAAACACATAAAAGAAACAGGTTCAGAGGAAGGAATAACTTGGATACAATCCCTTTTCCTTAGATGCTATATAATCCACGGGGCAAGCTGGTACAAGACAGCTAAACATCAGTCCAGTCCTCTTTGTGTCTATAAATGTGGACCATGTAAGTGACTTGGAGAAATTAAACCACCAAGTCTCAGCAAGACACAGTGCACATAATTGACCACCCAGTCACTGGAGCTGGGGAAGGATCTTGGACAGGCTTACCTAATAAATAATTACAGATGAAAGGGCAGCTCAGTAGTGAAGTTCCCCCCCCCCCCAAACCCCCCAAGAGACAGACAGGAAGTTTTTTCACTTCTTTTACCAACATTGGTGGATGCAACAGGCACATTTACAAAATTGTAGAAAAGCACATCTCCAGAATGAACTAGTATTTAGGTAGCAGAGAAAAAGCGATAAATCGTCAGACCTAAAAATACCTGGTTGATGAAGTCTCTGTACTTCTCCGAGGCCTTGACCAGGGACAGCCTGGTGAGTACAAAGGCCATCACTTCAAAGTCGGACGAATAAGAATCCAGAGCAGGATGCCACCACTTTGTAGCTCAAGAATTAGGGGCAAGTTTTTAACCTCTCTGATCCTCGGTTTCCTCCGTTATAAAAAGAAGACAGTAGTGTCAGCACCTGGAAGTAGTATGGAAACAGAGCCTAAGAGATGTTCAAAAAATTGCAATCCTGGTCCTCTTTGCACAATTTTAGACTAAAAATAGGAATAGTAAAATTTCCCACTTTCTATACCTAGTAATCCATTATGTAAACAAAGCAGAGAGAACACAATGTAGTTGAAAAGACAATACTGGGAGGCAGTAGACTGAATTCAACTCCTGGTTCTGTCCATTTCTACCTCTGGGCTCTGTTCTTCCTTCTTTCTGGGCCTCCAACTTCTCATTTGCAAACTGAAGGGATTTGACTAATAATTCATGCTCAGGTTTCTTCCAGCATTCACATTCTTTGACTTCACTAATAGTTGTTATTGTTGGTAATGTCTATGTCACTGTCAGATATTTAAAGTCCAATACTTTTGCCTTAAAAGCAGAAGCATATAATTGTAACATGAAAGGACTTGAAGGATGGACTGCTTGGGGTTTGAGTTCCAGATCTGCCACTTACTAGTTCAGGACCTGGAAATTTAGCCATTCTGTACTTTAGCTAACTATTGTTTAAATGGGGGATGTCAGTTACCTCCTACAGCATGTTCATGGAGATTTACTGAGCTCACCAAGGAAAGTGATAAAACAGTATCTGACACAGAATAAGCTCTAAGTAAATGAGAATCACCTTTTTGTTGTAGTTGTTGTTGTTGTTGTCTACCAAAGAAGAAGCAATAATCACTAAGTACAGTGGTTTTACCGACTATGGTCTTAAAACATCATGGTTTTGTAGTTGTAGAAATGAGTGTTCAGTCAGTTACATTTTTATGTGCCTTGTGGCACATTCAGACCCCACTTGCTTCATTATAAACACCCAGAGCAATAACTAGCCCTACTTCTGCAGCCCAAGCTGGCAGAACCAGGGACAGCTCTGAGCTCTGATACAGAGCTCTGTGTTTGGAGAGAAGACCAAACCCAGAAAAATGTACCATTAAGCACTGCCATAATTTGTGAAAAGGTCAGATGGTTAGACAAGCATTTTGCTGAGATTTGACAAAACCAAACAAAAGAGAATTCAAGTGAAAAAGCCTATGATTTCAAAGAAAGGGACAATTTACTCCCTGGAGTCACTTTCTGAGTACTACAAAACTTGAGGTAAAAATATATCAACATATTATAACATGGTGATAATTATTGCCCAGTTAAAACCAGTGATTGATTCAGAGCAGATTTTTATGCCAACTAATGTAATTTTCATTGGTGACACATGCCTTCTATAGGTTTTATTTTCATCTAAAATGAATTTAATGGCTTAGTGCCCGCAAAACTCTGACCTCACCAACCATGATGAGCCACGGAATTTGGTAAGGTGAACACCGGGAATTACTACTGCCATGGATGCAGACTCTGTTCTCAGAACACTTACAAACTAATCCTTGAGTAATTACAACCCAGCACAAGAGAGAGTTAGGATTGACTGTGCAGTTGAGACACCAAGACAGCAATATGGACTTGAGATGGGACAGTCTTCTCTGGTAATGTGTTTCAGGTGTTGATTCATCCACAATGTCTTTCCTTGTAGTTTTTCTTAGGCCTTCCCTCTAGTTCTTATTTTTCACTTTTTCAACAGATTCTTCCAACCATAGCTGGTTCTGGGTTCACACATAAAGACATTCTGGGACTGATTCAGAGAAATCATTGTAGCTCTTTCACACATTTTCATTGATCTTCATCACTCAGAACTTAATTTCCTCAAATTCATTTATTTAGAATCTACAATTTAAACAATTTCCTAATGCAGCCTTTCTCAATCTTCTAATAAAATATTTCTGAACATACAAGAGAAATCCAAACAAATTCAAGAACATTTAGAAAATAATCAAAATGAAAAAGTAGCATCTGAGCCCCTATGGGAAAAGAACTCGGAAGGGGAATAAAGAGCCCAAATTATTTCTAAAAAGAAAGAATAAGTAGGTATTCAAATTTTAAAAATACTACATAAATCTAAGAAAAACAGAGATAGAATTAATAAAGATAAAAAATGAATAAATTAGAAAGGAGGAAAAAAGATTACTAGACAATAAGTTAAAAAACTGCTCGAGAACACCTAAAAGTAAACAACTCATCGCTGACCAATAAAGAAAACAGAGGTAAAGCAAAAAAGAAAAAATTCAACATTAGAAATCAGAAGGGTGAATTAACTCATATTCAATGAAAACTTGAAGAATTATAATAGATAATTATCCAAGTTCACATTATGGATAATTTTCTAGGGGAAAAAATAACTTACTAAGGCTTATCATCAGAGTTACTTTGGTGGCCTGAAAGGTGAAGAAGGTGCTTCATGTTTCTCCTTCTATCTGCTACCCTCAAGCTCATAAATGAAAGGTCTATATAAATGCAAAAACTAAGCCAATGAGTTTTAAAAATCACAGGTGCTATTAAATTATGCCACGTACTATTTATCTCTTTCTATATCCATTTGGACACCACAACTCCAAGAAAATGACATAGCAAAGCTAAGGTATTGAGGAAGGAGGAAGAATGTGACACTGGTTCATTCCATTGTACCAAGCAAAGCCCTTCAGATGTTATGGAGACAAAAAGGATCCTGGAAAAAGTACATGTTTATATTTATTTTATGCACTCCATTAGTTCAAAATATAAGACAACCAGGAAGACCAGGTACAAAAGTATTCCATACCTCAGTTCTGCAATGATACATAGTCCCAGGTTGAAGGAAGTAGGCTACATGAAATTTTCCACTTCCCACTGATCTGAAAATTTGTCATCAGCCCTCAGAAGAAGGATGAACTGGATCAAGGACATTCCAGATGTTGTACTGACAACCATTCATCTCATAAACCTCTGAATTCAAAATCCATGGGCCCTTCACAAAGGTTAGGGCTAAATAAAGATGAATTGAAATTCTATTTTTTAATCAAGGAGTTTAGAGCAGAGACTGGTCTTACCTCTACATACTTCAAATGTTCATATCTCTTCTAAAAATTTTTAATTGATGAATTATTAAAATGGAGACCATCACAAGTGATTTTTATTTTGGTGTCTGGAAACATCTCACTTCTATTCATCATGTATTTAACCAGGTTAAATGACTGCATACATCCAACCTCACAACTTGGGCTTTAAATTTCAAAGAATTTCATCGTGCAATACTACAGAAAACTTCTGTGGCATGTTAATAAACAGTGGCCTCAAATTTACTCAAACTAGAAGGCCCTACTATAACCCAAATGTTTGTGTCTCTTCAAAATTTGTATGTTGAAACAAAATACCCAGTGTGGTAGTGCTGGAAGGTGGGGCTGAGAGGTGAAAGTTCATGAGATTTGAGCCCACATGGAAGGGAATGGGGCCCTAATAAAAGAGACCCAAAGAAACTCATTTGCATCTTCCACCATGTGAGGACCCACTGAGATGGTGCCATCTATCAATCAGGAGATGGCCCTCTCCAGACACATAATCTACTAGCACCTTGATTTTGGATTTCCCAGTCTCCCAAATTAATAATAAACAAATTGCTCTTGTTTGTAAATTACCCAGACTATGGTATTTTCCTTATAGTAGTCCAAGTAGACTAAGAAAAGCCCCTTGATTCATTTGTAATTAGAGTAAACCAACGTCTCCAAAACAAAAGCAGATTCAAGTAGTCACAGGTATCTTTTAAACAATGCAGGCTATTGTGCTGGGTTTGTTCCATTTTCCCACCATATTGCCTCTCTGCTTTTCTTCACTCTGTCCTGAGACATCATCAGTATGGACCACATCAACTTGTTCCTATACCCTCTGGCTGGCTCTCACTTGGATTGAGCCAATATACAACACTTGTTGGAGATAGAAGGGAGGAAAGTGATAGCTCCCTCCTCACAAGGCCACTGAAAGAAAGCTGTGTCCATTCACTAAAAACCATTGATGCATTCGAGGAGGCTGGCTACAAAAACATCCCCCACTTAATTGCTTTGGGTCTCAGCCTGGATATAGATAAATCACTACCAAGACACTGAGTTACTGTACGATCTCATATGCATGCCATTTCAAACTGTCCCTTTGTAAATAAACCTCTTCTATTTATTTATATTGAGGGTACTGTCTGTTTTCTGTGAAAATGGGACAAACACAGCATCTTCATTAGGGAGCTTCTAAAACCATATACAAGATAAATTTTGGTCATCAAACTGCAAGTTACCACCTGCCTTTCTAAAGTAGAATGTAGACAGAACTTTTACTTCCATAACTAAAATCAACAGATTTTCTCTAAAGAAATTGAACAGATGGAAATAACAAATATAGCATGTTTATAGCATGTTTTCTGGTGTTCCTGGGAAAAGACCTTTGTATTCTTTTATTTATAGACCCACAGCCTGTGAGCCACTTCCCCTATCCCTAAAAAGTAAATATTGACATACTCTGTCCTGCTCCATCTACTCTATGCAGAACTCTCCTAAAAATTACCAGTCACCTAGGGGAAACAGTTCTAACTCTACAACAGCAGAGGAAACCGTACCATTATCCAATCCTACTTCCTTAGATAGGAAGAAATAACCACGCATGACCAGAAACATGAGGGTAATAAGAAGTTTATATCAAAAGGACAAATTAAAATACTAAGCACAAAATAGGTCAGGGAGAAAGAAATGCTTTTTTAAAAAATTCTATCAAAATAGCATTACATGAATGGTATGAATCTACATCATGTACAACCATAGAAGTGAAATGATGTACCCCATTTGTGTATAATGAATCAAAATGCAGTCTGTAAAAAATAAAAAATAAACAATTTTTTAAAAATACAAAAAATTCTATTTAGTGTAGTAGAAAAAGTAATAATGTTTTTTAAAGTTTTTTAAAAACAAAATCAGGGCACAACGACAAAGGATTCATTAGTGAAAATTGGAAATTAAGACAATGGATATTTAAAATCACTCCTAAGTAAAATACATAGAGGAACTATAAAATAAAGTCAAAGAAGTGTCCTACAATTAAATCAAAGAAACAAAAGCATGAAAATGTGAAAAAAGAAGAGAAATTCACCAACATCCAGTTAATAAAATTCCAGGCATTCCAAGATGGCGGACTAGAGGGTGACTGCATCTCCAGTCGCTCCAGAACCCAGGATTCAAGAAGGGGAGGCATTGAGAGACTCGGACTAAAATAGAACCACGGGTTGAGTCTCCCCCATCCGGTGAAGCTCGGCCAAGGCGGCAACCCGGATTCGGGCAGCTTATTAGAGTAGGGCAGGGCAGCTAGAGTCTCCCCCAAGCAGCTCTGAGCACTCCGGCGGTGGGCTCCTCCAAAAGGGCCAGATACTCCAGCTTCTCGGAGCAGGCCCCCCCAGTGAGAGCCTTTTGGCACACAACCAGCTCCAAGTCCCTGATCCAGCGCGCGGCGAGCTCCAGCCCACCCACACGCTGCTTCAGAGACCAGGACAGGGCAGCCAGGGACTTCCCCAAGCAGCCCGGCTCCCTCTGGCAGGATGTGCCTTTCCAGGATAGCTTCTTGGAGCAGACTGCCCAGTGAGAGCCTTTCTACACAGAGCCAAACACAAGTCCCCAAGCCAGTGGAGACCTCCGACCTGCAAGCAGCCTCTGGGACCAGAGCAGGGCAGCCAGAGACCACTCCAGGCGGCCCTGCCTCCCTCCAGCCCGCAGGCTTATTCAACGGGTCAATCCAAGAAGGCGGACTAGAGGGTGACTGCATCTCCAATCACTCCAGAACCCAGGATTCAAGAAGGGGAGGCATTGAGAGACTCGGACTAAAATAGAGCCATGGGGTGAGTCTCCCCCACCCGGTAAGGCGGCAGGCCCGGATTCGGGCGGCTTATCAGAATAGGGCAGGGCAACTAGAGTCTTCTCCAGGCAGCCCTGGGCACTCCAGTGGTGGGCTCCTCCCACAGGGCCAGCTTCTTGGAGCAGGCCCCCCCAGTGAGAGCCTTTCCACACAGAGCCAGCTCCAAGCCCTGGAACCAGTAGCGGGCTAGGGGCAGCTTTCATCAGAAGTACTGCATTATCAAGTTCCTCCAAGACTTCAGGCTACTGAAGGCTGGGAGGTGATACACTGGAAATCTACAGGGACACTATAAGCAAATAGAGGAAATCTGCAATATCTCAGAGTCCCACTGACATCTGACCAATATCAGAAAACAAGGGAAGACAATGTCCCAAACAAACCTAGATACTATATCAATAAAACTCAATGACAGCACAGCAGAAGATATGTCAGAAAGGGAGTTCAGAATGTACATAATTAAAACAATCAGAGAAGCAAAGAGATGAAAGAGCAAATGCAAGCATTGAAGGAGGAGATGAAAGAGCAAATGCAGGCATTAAATGATCGCACCAATCAACAGTTAAAAGAGCAAATATGGGAAGCAAGAGATCATTTCAATAAAGAGTTAGAGATACGGAAAAAAAAAACAAACAGAAATCCTTGAAATGAAGGAAACAATAAACCAAGTTAAAAACTCCCTAGAAAGCATAACCAATAGGATAGAACACCTGGAAGACAGAACCTCAGATATTGAAGACAAAATATTTAATCTTGAAAACAAAGTGGACCAAACAGAAAAGATGGTAAGAAATCGTGAACAGAATCCACAAGAATTATGGGATATCAAAAAAAGGCCAAATTTAAGAATTATTGGGATTGAGGAAGGCTTAGAGAAACAAACCAAAGGAATGAACAATCTTTTCAAGGAAATAATATCAGAAAATTTCCCAAATCTGAAGAATGAAATGGAAAACCAAGTACAAGAGGCTTATAGGACTCCAAATATACAAAATTAAAACAGACCCACACCAAGGCACATTATTATGAAAATACCTAACATACAAAATAAAGACAGAATTTTAAAGGCTGTGAGAGAAAAGAATCAAATTACATTCAGGGGGAAACCAATAAGAATATCAGCAGATTTTTCAATCCAGACCCTAAAAGCTAGAAGGGCCTGGAACAATACGTACCAAGCCCTGAAAGAAAACGGATGCCAACCAAAAATCTTATACCCAGCAAAACTTACTTTCAGATTTGACGAGGAAATAAGATCCTTCCATGATGAACAAAAGCTAAAGGAATTTACAAAAAGAAAGCCAGCATTACAGAACATTCTTGGCAAAATATTCCATGAGGAAGAGATGAAAAACAACGGTGCAAATCAGCAACAGGAGGAACTAGCCTAAAGGAATAGCCAAATAAAGGAGAAACCAAATCATGTCAAAAAACAAAAATGAGTCAAATGACTGGGAATACAAATCATATCACAATAATAACCCTGAATGTTAATGGCCTGAACTCATCAATCAAAAGACACAGACTGGCAGATTGGATTAAAAAGAAATATCCAACAATATGCTGCCTGCAAGAGACTCATCTCATAGAAAGAGATACCCATAGACTAAAGGTGAAAGATGGGAAAAAACATACCATGCACACGGACACAGCAAAAAAGCTGGAATATCCATCCTCATTTCAGATAATGTGGACTTCAAGCCAAAACTAGTCAGAAGGGATAAAGAAGGACATTACATACTGCTTAAGGGAAGCATAAATCAGCAAGACATAACAATTATAAATATCTATGCCCGAACATTGGCTCATCCATGTACGTCAAACAAATCCTTCTCAATTCCAGAAATCAAATAGACCATAACACAATAATACTAGGCGATTTTAACACACCTCTCTCAAAGAAACCATAGATCTCAATAACACAATCAACAATTTAGACTTAACTGACTTATATAGAATATACCATCCAACAAAGAACGAATACACTTTCTTCTCAGCAGCACATGGATCCTTTTCTAAAATAGACCATGTTTTATGCCACAAAGCTTCTGTTAGCAAATACAAGAAGATAGAGATACTACCTTGTACTCTATCAGATCATAATGGATTGGAATTAGAAATAAATGACAGAATAAAAAACAGAAATTTCTCCAATACCTGGAGATTAAATAATACACTATTATATGATGAATGGATAACAGAAGACATCAGGAGGGAAATAAAAAAATTCTTAGAAGTAAACGAGAACAAAGACACATCATATCACAATCTCTCAGACACTATGAAAGCAGTACTTAGAGGAAGATTTATTTCATGGGACGCATTCAACAAAAGAAGTAGAAATCAACAAATAAACGACTTAACACTACAGCTCAAAGCCCTAGAAAATGAAGACAGACCAACACCAAAAGTAGTAGAAGACAGGAAATAGTTAAAATCAGAGCCAAAATCAACAAAATTGAAACAAAAGAAACAATCAGAAAAATTAACAAAATAAATAGTTGCTTCTTTGAAAAATTAAACAAAATTGATAAACCCTTAGCCACACTAACAAAGAGAAAGAGGGAGAAAACTCAAATTACTAAAATTCGGAATGAACAAGGAAATATCACAACAGACACGAGTGAAATACAAAACAATTAGAAGCTATTTTGAAAATCTATACTCCAACAAAACAGAAAACCTCGAAGACATCAACAAGTTTCTAGAGACATATGAATTACCTAAACTGAACGAGGAGGACATACACAACTTAAATAAATCAATTTCAAGCAATAAAATAGAAGAGGTCATCAAAAGACTACCAACAAAGAAAAGTCCGGGATCAGATGGGTTCTCAGCCGAGTTCTACAAAACCTTTAAAGAAGGGCTCATTCCAATATTGCTCAAAGTATTCCATAAAATAGAAGAGGAGGGAACCCTTCCAAACTCATTTTATGATGCCAATATCACCCTGATACCGAAACCAGACAGAGACACATCGAGGAAAGAAAATTTCAGACCAATATCCTTAATGAACATTGATGCAAAAATTCTCAACAAAATTTTAGGAAATCACATCCAAAAATATATTAAAAAGATAGTGCACCACGATCAAGTGGGTTTTATCCCAGGGATGCAAGGTTGGTTCAACATCCAGAAATCAATAAATGTCATTCACCATATCAACAGACTAAAAGTTAAGAATCACATGATTATTTCAATAGATGCAGAAAAAGCATTCGATAAAATACAGCATCACTTCATACTCAAAATCACTAGAAAAAATTGGGTTAGTGGTAACATTTCTTAACATTGTAAAGGCCATCTACGCTAAGCCCATGGCCAATATCATACTAAATGGTGAAAAACTGAAAGCATTCCCCCTAAAAACTGGAACAAGGCAGGGATGCCCTCTTTCACCACTTCTATTCAACATCGTTCTTGAGACTCTAGCCAGAGCAATTACACTAACCAAAGAAATTAAAGGGATATGAATTGGAAAAGAAGAACTCAAACTATCCCTGTTCGCAGATGACATGATTATATATTTAGAGGAACCTGGAAATTCCACCCCAAAACTCTTAGAATTCATAAGTGAATTCAGTAAAGTAGCAGGTTACAAGATCAATGCTCATAAATCCAATGCATTTTTATACATAAGTGATGAATCTTCAGAAAGAGAAATTAGGAAAACTACCCCATTCACAATAGCATCAAAAAAAATAAAATACTTGGGAATCAATCTCACAAAAGAGGTGAAAGACCTCTACAATGAGAACTACAGAACACTAATGAAAGAAATTAAATAAAACCTTAGAAGGTGGAAAGATCTCCCATGTTCCTGGATAGGCAGAATTAATATTGTCGAGATGGCCATACTCCCAAAAGTGCTATACAGATTCAATGCAATTCCAATTAAAATCCCAATGACGTACCTTACAGAAATAGAGCAAGCAATTATGAAATTCATCTGGAAGAATAAGAAACCCAGAATAGCTAAAGCAATCCTCAGAAGGAAGAGCGAAGCAGGGGGTATCGCAATACCAGATCTTCAACTCTATTACAAAGCAATAGTAACAAAAACGGAATGGTATTGGTACCAAAATAGACAGGTAGATTAATGGTACAGAATAAAGGACATGGACACAAACCCAAATAAATACAATTTTCTCATACTAGACAAAGTGCCAAAAATATGCAATGGAGAAAAGATAGCCTCTTCAATAAATGGTGCTGGGAAAACTGGAAAACCATATGCAACAGAATGAAATTAAACCCCTATCTCTCACCCTACACAAAACTCAACTCAAAATGGATCAAGGACCTCAGAATCAGACTAGAGACCCTACATCTTATAGAAGAAAAAGTAGGTCCAAACCTCCAACTTTTTGGCTTAGGATCAGACTTCCTTAACAGGACTCCCATAGCCCAAGAAATAAAAGCAAAAATCAACAACTGGGATAGATTCAAACTAAAAAGCTTTCTCTCAGCAAAGGAAACTATAAGTAATGTGAAGACAGAACCTACAGAGTGGGAGAAAATATTTGCCACTCATACTTCAGATAGAGCGCTAATTTCCAGAATCTATAAAGAACTCAATAAACTCTACACCAAGAATACAAATAATCCAGTCAACAAATGGGCTAAGGAAACGAACAGACACTTCACAGAAGAAGATGTACAAGCAATCAACAGATATATGAAAAAAATGTTCAACATCTCTAGTAATAAGAGAAATGCAAATCAAAACTACCCTAAGATTTCATCTCACCCCAATCAGAATGGCGATTATCAAGAACACAAGCAACAATAGGTGTTGGCGAGGTTGTGGGGAAAAAGGTACACTCATACATTGCTGATGGGGTTGCAAATTAGTGCAGCCACTCTGGAAAGCAGTATGGAGATTCCTCAGAAAGCTTGGAATGGAACCACCATTTGACCCAGCTATCCCACTCCTTGGCCTATACCCAAAGGACTTAAAATCAGCATACTACAGAGATGCAGCCACATCAATGTTCATTGCTGCTCAATTCACCATAGCCAGACTGTGGAACCAACCTAGGTGCCCTTCAGTTGATGAATGGATAAAGAAACTGTGGCATATATATACAATGGAATATTACTCCACCATGAAAAAATGATAAAATTATGGCATTTGCAAGCAAATGGATGAAATTGGAGAATATCATGCTAAGTGAGATAAGCCAATCTCAGAAAACTAAAGGACGAATGATCTCGCTGATAAGCGGATGAGGACTTATAATGGGGGGTAGGAGGGGTTAGCATTAGGTTTAGGGTTAGGTTTAGGGTTAGGGATAAGGAGGGTGGTAAGAATGGAGGAAGGAAGGACTGTATAGAGGGAAAAGAGGGGTGGGAGGGGTGCGAGGAAAGGGAAAAAATAACAGAATGAATCAAACAACATTGCCCTACGTAAATTTATGATTTTTAATAAAAAATAAAAAATAAAGTATCTGAGCACAATTTAAAAAATAAAAATAAAAAAAATAAAAGTTCCAAACCAAAATGTAAAAAAACAAAATTATCAAAAAATAATACAAGACGTTTTTCCAGGGATAAAGAAAGACAAATGTGTTCACATTAAAATTGAAAACAAAATGGCTCATGATAACTTTTTAAAAAATGAACAGAAAACTCAAAGTCAAACATGTTGTTTTAAAATATCAAAATGCAAATGTAATAAAAAGTTCCTAAAAGCTTCCAGAGAGAAAGACAAGTTGCCTATAGGGGACATCTACTCATCAGCATAGCAGATACTAGAAACCAATAGATTACTACTTTCAAAGTTCTCAGGGAAAATAATTTTCAACATAGTTCTATATCCAGCTGAATCATGAATCAAATATGAGAGTGAAGATGTTAGGCATGTAAAAATTTAAAAATAGTATCTTGTTTTCATAATTCCATTTAAAATGCCAGTTTAAGGAACTTGATAAATATGCTATAACATTAAGAGGAAAGAATAAATATCCATTGAAAACAAATTCTGTCTAAGAAAAAGAAGACACAGTCAGAGGGAGCAACTTTACCTACCAGGTATTAAGAGAGACTATGCAAACCCAGTAATCCAAATAATGTTGTTTTAGAGCAAGAAAATTTAAGGATTAAAGAAAGTATGTAGACATCCTTTGGCTCAATAGGTGGTATTGGGAAACCTGCCTTTTTATAGAGAAAACAATTTTTGATCCCTACCTAACCCCCCAGATAAATTAAAGACTTTAAAATGAAAGATAACACCATAAACTAAAATGGCAAAAAATATAAGAGAAAATCTGCATAGTATACAGGTTTGAAATGAATTTGGAAGTTTTACTTTAAATTCCCACACGCATAGTCATAGAACTAAAAAACATAATAATTTAAGTACATAAAAACTGTGGGCTCAACTTAATATCAACCCATCTCCATCAATACCCTCTGACAAACTGACAAACATGAAAGATTGAGACAATACGCTGTATATATATATGTGTGTGTGTGTGTGTGTGTGTGTGTGTGTGTATTACATATATGTGTGTATGTGTGTGCAATTCAGTCACTCCTTAGAATATTTAAGAAACTCCTGAAAAAGGAAAAGGATAATAGACTCAGTAGAACAATGGACCAAAGATAGAACTAGGAAAGTCACAAAAGAGGAAACCCAAAGACTGACAAATTTATGAAGAAGTATTTTTAAAATACATAAGAGATTAAAAAAAAAGACATCAAGGAGTTATTTACTTTGTACCTATTAAACCGACAAAAATTACCAAATTTATAGAAGCATAGATTGATGCAGACTGTCTAGAGAACATTTTGGCAATCAAAATGATCATTTACATGATCTGGTAATTCCTTTTCTGCATCTATAACCCAAAGTAAGTCCTACACAGGTCCTCAAGGATATGTGTATGAGGACCCTCATTGCAGCCTTTTTGTAGAATTGAGAACTAAATTACACCATATTTCCAATCCATAGAAGCCATGAATCAGATGTACCCATAGTGACATGGATTGATATAACAAATATAATGCTTAAACAGAGGGAAACTATAAGAAACAACATTAACTATAGAACAGTGTTGGTATGGATTCTTCCAAGAAAACAAAATTTATGCCAGGGAGCTAATTAAAGGAAATTTAATATAGAAAATTAATTGAAGATTTTAGAAGAACTGAAAGAGATAATGAAGGATTATCAGGCAATACAGGAAACAAAAACTGCTATAGAATTTCTTTACTTTTTTGCAATTGTTATTCCTTCAAGAAGACTTTGTAAATTTTCCTAATTATCCCCCCAAATAATCTACTGTTTATTTATGCTTACACTGTATGTAAATCTGTGCTATTTACATAAGAAGCAAGATTCTCCTCCTCCAAAAACCATTTCAACTCTCTTGAAGTCTATATTGCTCCCTTGGAAAAATCATGAACTGGAGGAACAAAGAGAAAAGGTATAAAGAAGATATCACTGGAGCCTAGAACAGGGCCCCATCCGGGGTCTAGAAGTACAATGGAGATGAGGCCTACAAGAAAATGGCCAGCCCAGTAATATATGTCATTTACTCAAATGAAAAATAAAAATATATGCAAACTGAAGAATATACATTCTTCAAGAACATACATTGGCAAAAAGCACATAAATGGTTGCCTGGGTGAGGGAGAAGAGTGGGATGAAAATAGAGAATAAGAATAAAGGGAGTCTGAAAAGGAAGATAAGGATTGCTTTGAGGATAATTTTCTTAAGGAGTTACTCCAACAAAACAAAGGTATAAACAAAGAAAGAGGTTGACATAGAAACCATGGGTTGATGGTATAACCTAGAAGCTCAGAAAGAGATGCCAAGATGGTAGCTGATCAGCAAACCAATCCAGATCAGGGTAGGAGAACACAGGGTTGCAGGAGAAGCAGCAGGACTTGTCTCTTGTGAGTCCAACCATACCTTCCTAGAAAGGAATAGAACTGGAGACTTGTTTTGATGATAAATAAAATCTTTTAATGTTTAACTTGCTACTATGTTCACATTAACACTTTCATTAAAAAAAAAAGTTTAAATCTTCCATGCAATTTAGTTTTGCTCAATAAACTTATTGAGAGTCTATCCCTACCAAGAAAGAATAAAGTTCCTCTTCACAGAAAGTTCAGACCCTTCATGTTGGCATAAACGTTCTTGCTCAGTCTGACTCTGAGGAACCTGCCCAGCATTAACTCTCTTCTCTAGCCAGTCTAAGCATGTCCAATTCTTCAGTCTAAGATGCTGCTTTCTGCAGCCTGCCATTGTACTAGTTTTTCCCTCTGCCTTGAATTGGTCAGGGTCCTACCAAAGTCTTTCTGGCCACCCTAAGATCCAAGTTATCATTTCCTCCCCTCTGAGCCCTGTACTTCCCAGGGAGGGATGATCCTCCGCCTCCAACCTAGTTATAGAATTTACGACACATCCTGGCATTATTTACTTTCATTATTTCTTAACATTGGATTTATTCATCTCTGTACCCACAGCAACAATTATACTACACAACACATATTAGATGTTCAATAAATGCTTAGTGAACATTTTCTTAAATGATTAAGAAATGAATAAAAACAATGAAATACTTTAAATGAATAAATTCTGTGGTATTTATCAGTTTTGCATTACATATATATTACTATGCATGAATAAACCCCAAACAAAAATTTCATGGGCTATATTAATTTATTATATTCATGTATATTCATTATACCTTATTTTCCAAAAGCATAATATGATATAGACAACTATATATAAACAACCTTTGTATTATATCTATTGTAATGGCAAGTTTTTGTTAACTCAACTTTTTAGTTTACAGTCTTCTTTATCATCTCTATCAATAAAACCCCACATTTCAAAGGTTTTGAGTTATTTCTGAAGCAAAATAGAATTTTTTTAAAAAGTAGACTGACAAAATGAGGTTTCCATTTGTGCTAACTCTTTTAGAACAAAGGTTCAAATGGGGCCAGAATATTGAAAAGTTCAATGGCTGCTGTCTGGCCAGGCAAGGGAGGGCCACCTTCCTTTCTGGACTCTAATTTTCTCTCTGAGTAGCACATCTTTTCAACCACACTGAGCGGCTGGAAGGATGGCTTCAGGAGGGGGATGGGGAACAGATGTCAGTCATTGACTCTGGGTAATGAGATTTCATATTCCGTCAAAATCCTGAATAGGACAGGAGAGGCCTCATTAGTGGCTTCATGACTGAACAGGTGTAGAGGTCCCTTGCGCACAGCAGGTAGAAAGAGGCCATTTCAATTCCATGTGTAGATGTATCTAGGAAATTGGAAAGAGGGGAAAAGTGCCCTACCACAACTGCCACCTCAGGAAAATTGCAGCATTTAGGAGCCAAAACAGTATTAATCCAGGCCACTGGTACAGGCCTCATCCAGGGGCCAGGAAAATGGCTGAAGACAGGAGACAGGTGATGTGTGGTCCTAATGATACAGTGCAACGGGGTCACCTCCTTATTTCTTTAGTTCCATATGGCATGTCATAAAATTTTAGTGCTCTTTAGCCAACAAAGTAGTAACCCTCTTAAGGCCACAAGTCAAAAACTAGGACTGCAGGGTAGAATGAAATCCTGTCTCCAAAACTAATGGCAGAAACCTCTTTAGAAGATAGGTCACATTGGAAGCAGCATGTGAATGAAATGTTCCAGCCTGTAGACAAACCTGGCTCGCACAATTTGGCAGCTGTCTCCTGGACAAGTGTCCTTCTCTGAAGGTAGCAATCAGAATCTGACCCCACTGCCCATCTGCTGAAAGAAATGCACACCAGAGCAAGAGTCAGCACCCTCCGAGGTTACATACCAACTGGGACCGCTACTTGGCAGGCCCACAATACCTGAGACGTTGACAAATTGCTCAACACATTTAAATGGAGAATATGCTTCCTGAGCTTTCAATATGTTGAAGGTGCTTAAGACCCTCTTTTCTAAATGCCCAACGTCTTTCTAACTGGCCATCCACCCTAGCACCACAATCACAGCCTCAGACTTGCTGCTTAATTATTCTTTAGTTGACTTCATAGAACTCAACTCTTCAGTAAGATCTCAGCCAATTGAGGAAAATCTGGAGGGCAGGCTTCCCACACTTATAAAATGTTGATCTTCCACATCATTTCATTATGTTTCTTGTTGGTGCCTCTTGGAGTCTGGTTTCTCCAATTTTATTTATTTATTTTGTACTGGGGATTACTCAGGACTTGCCACTGAGCTACATTCCCTAGCATTTTTAACTATTTTTTAAATTTTTTTGAGACAGGATCTTCCTAAGTTTCTGAGGGTCTCAGTAAGTTATGGAGGTTGGCCTCCAACTCCTCCTGCCTCAGCCTCCTGAGTCACTGGAATTACAGGTGAGTGCCACCATGCCCAGCTCTCTAACATTGTTTAAAAAGCAGGCACACATTTATGATGAAACCGTGTCAGTCAGCTCCCAACGCATTTGTTAGGAGTTGTCTCATCCATCCTTTCATCAACTTTACAAAGTACTGAGGCTTTGAGAGGTGAAGTCCCTTGTCACAAGCTAGGGTATGGCAAAGGGACAAGAACAATACCCGTCTGGCACCAAGGCCCAGGTTCTTTCATGGCATCAAGCTGCCTTTTGTGGTCACAGAGAAACAGCTGGAAAAATATTGAGTTAAAATTCAACTACTGTTAAGCAAAGCTTACACTGGATCTTTTTAAGTAAATGACTGAGACTATTTATAGTATTATCAGCACACTGCTGCCATTTAAGAGGTTGGGAAATACTGGAAAGCTATTCGCTTCCTTAAATAGGCTAAGGAGGGCCTCTGTGAACCAAGGTCTGCTCTTCTACACCACACATTAGTGAAGTAGTCTAGAGATCAACCCACTCCATGTCCACATGGTCTCAAAATATGTAGTACTGAAGTAGTAAGTTGTCTTTAATCGTGTGCTTTCTTATTATTAGTATTACTCAGGAAAAAAGTTCTTGAGTCATTTTAATAATGGTAATGTTAATAGCCAATGTTTATTGAGTACTTTCTACATGCTATGCATGTTAAAAGTGTGTAGTCTGATTTCCTAACAAGGTGTGGATTTCTGAAAGCACGCACATCATGTCTTCTCCTTTAACCTGTACTCACTCACCCCAACCACTGTAGCACCTGGCACATGGCACCCTAACTGACTACATGCTTTCAATACACTGCAAACTAAATATGAAACCCATTTTGGAGTTAGCGTACCATAAAAGCAGATGAAAAATATAACATATTCTAGAAAAGGCACCACAGTAGCTCAGGAAATCAACAAAGGGGGAGGTTATGCATCTTGGGGACAGGTATTATGTGAGAACTCTCGATACGTTACGTTCAGTTTTACTGTAAACCTAGACTGCTCTGAAAATAGAGTGTATGTGTGCTTACCTCATTGACAGATAATATCTGAGTACAGGGTTTCTAACTCAGTGCTCTTCATCTATTCTAGATGGAGTCAGAGTCTTAACCAGATTAGAGGAATCAGTCTATGCACTATAAGAAAATCATACATGAACTAAACATTAGGAAAAAGAACCACATTTTAGGAAACTGTCAGAAACACTGCCTTATAGGGCTTTCCATTTTTTAGTGTGCTTAAATGTAATTAGTCTTTGTAAACAAAGAAAAACAGTCCATTCAGTTCCACGACCATCATGAAAGATGGAGTTAGTGTGCAGGTCAGTGTTCAGGCCCTAGGATGCAGAAGCGTACACAGTCCACCATGTGTAAATACTACAAGCAGTGTCTAAAAACAATAAGGAGTATATATTTGTGTTTGTTCATACATGCATTAAAAATGAATTCTAGAAGATGATAAAGAAACTAGTAACAGGACTTAACTGGTTTAGAGAGTTTTGAAGTAGTAGATGAGGGTAGGATGAAAAGAAAATCCTTATATTTAGGTTTTGACCCAGTGAATGCAGTATTAACCATTTAAAAATTGACATATACCTAACACACAAAATAGTTCAGGATCTAGATTCAATCTACCTGAAGTTCAATTACCACTACAAAACCATGTGATCTAAGACAGTCATTTAATTTTTCAAGTCACCATTTCATCTATAAAATGAAGGAATCTATTTTACATGGTAACCTGGAAGGTTAAATTATACAATCTCCATAAAATGCATAGCATGTAGAAAGTACTCAGTAAACATTGGCTATTAACATTATCATTATTAATAATATTATTAGTGTTTGAGAAACTTATTGTACAACAGAGTCCAGGAAAATTCATACCTGAGAGAATTTACTTCTATATTCAAGTTATTAATAGGTTTTTTTCTAGTACTCTTCCACTACTGAAGCAGTGAATGGGTATTCTTATAATTTCTACAACCTGACCAATGGGATTTATATACCCCAAAGCCATAACATACTCTAGTGACAATGTTAACAATACCTATTCCTTAAGAATAATAATCTACAAAACTTCCAAGATCTCCTTTCAAGATCTCTTTTTACATCATGAAAATTTTCTACTTTGCTTTTCCTTAGGCAAAATTTTGATGAGAAACAACAAAAAGAATAAAACAAAGTACCTTATTTTTGTGTTGTACCTCCATTTTACCAAGACACAAAATAAAGGCCATAGAAAATATCTCTCTGAACTGGTTCAATTAGTAAGGGTCTTCATTAGAGAAAGAGGATCAAGAGGGAGGGAAGAGGGGAGGGCACCGGGAAGTACTGAGGAACCACTACCAAATCACGCAGTGTCCACATACAAATCTATCCCAATGAATCCCACTTATATGTATGATTACAATGTACTAATGAATATAACACTAGAAAGGAGATAATAGAGTAGAACAAGTGGACTAGGAGAGGAAGGGAGGGAAGGGAAGGTTCTGGAGAATGAGATTGATCAAATTATGTTATGTGCATGTACAAATATGGCCTAGTGTATCCCACTGCTATGTATGATTATAATGTACCAATAAAAATAATTAAAAATTAATTAAGGTCTTTATCTCAGGTAAAGGATTTTTTTTTCTCAAATACTACTAGCCAAGGAAACAAACAAGGACAATATGGTAAAGAATAAGCAAAACTTGGTAAGTTTGTGAAATCCCATAAGGAAATTGAACATAGCATATTAGATTAAGTGCTCAAATATATTATGCAGTAGTTAGAGGTTTCCTCATTACTTTTGTAAAGCTCCATATGGCATTCCTTATTTGTTTAATAACATGTAATATGTATTTAAATATCCCCAATTTAGTAAGATTTTGTGAAAACAGACGGTAGATTCACAATCATGTCATCTCAGCATGGAGTTACCCAGTAATAAGCAATCCAGGCAACCAAACCTGCTGGTCAGGGCTACTAGTTCTTTCCCCATGTCTCACCTCATCAAGCCATAGTGAGCTGAGACAAATTTCCTCTGAAACAATTTTGAAACTTCACTGATGGCAGCATCCAGTGCCATTTTCTCTCAATGCACTCTAAATGAAAGGCATCAACTCTAACCTGTAATCTGGCATATGGTACTAGCACATGGAAGAAGAAAAGAAGTGGATAATAATCTGCTTTCCCAAATTCTAGTAGAGAATGATTCAGTTTTGCACAGTGGACTATATTCCAGAAAGCCTTTGGAATGACCCAGCTTATCTCATTCTGCTTGCCATCAAAAATAAATAAAGACATGCATATACAAATAAGTGAATGAATATTACTATTGAGTGAACCATAACAATGGGGCTATGCCTAGGCTTTATTCTGCTAAAGATTACAAGTATATTTCCAAGATATGTGAACAATGGATATGTAAGCCGGGTTTTCTTGCAAACATGAGATCTGCAAGAGGTCAGCCCTAGGAATCATTAAGAAGATTTTCACCAGCTCTCCATTCCCTGGAGGCACACTGTGAGAACAATCTTAGACAGCCATGTTCTTCTGGTTATTTTCCAATTAGTTGATCAGATTAGTCTTACTATTTGATGCCAATATTTTTCTCATTACCTGATTGGCACTCTAACAATCTTTTCTTGAAACAATCAAATTTATACTTTCTAAATATAAAAAGATTCAATCCAGAGGTTCTGATCAAATTTCACAGAATCCTAATTAATGGGTAATAAAATTGTACAGCAGGCAATGTTTAAGTTACAGCATGAAATATCAGTAACACTTTGTGGTAATAGCCCCTCTCTGGGGACTTGGCAAGTCTTGTTGAAGTTATTTACAGCTCTCAGGGTAGGATCAGGAGTTGCTGAAAAGAAACTGAGGCACCAGTCTGGGTAAAGGATTTGAAAACAAGGTAAAAGATGTGAATATGATTAGCTTAAGTGGAGGTAGGCTAGAAATTATATAGAAAAACAGAATGAAGCTAAGGAATAGGATTATTGAACTACCCCATGGACTTGTCCAGACCTCCTTCCCTGTAGAAAATGCTTAAATGCAGAATACTTTGTTCTTAATTAAACTTTAACATTATTTAAGGTCAAATCTCATTCTTTCTATAAATCCAACTCAATTCAAATTGTTCAACTAATTACATTGCAAGTCATGTATTTGCAAAGCATGGAAAATAATAATTAATAAACAACAATCCCTGGGTACTGATTCACTGAAAATTGTCCAAGGGCATTGAAAATAGTCAGGCACCTCTCTCTCTCCTATGAGCCCCTCTTAGGCTCTATTTCATTAAGACCTTGCTGTGACATAGCTACCATCACCCACACCTCACTGTTCAGATTTATACTATCTCTAGGCTTCAAATGAAGGTTAAACTTTTTAAAGTGTTGCTAGAAAGTGATGAGAAAATATCTAGTTTATCAGCACAGGAAAAAAATGTTGTAATTCATCTGTACAAATCAAATGAAGTCACTACAAATGACCCTGGTCTTCCTCAGATGCTGTACATTAGCAGTAACTAAGCACATAAATTTTAACAAATCTAAGCTCACAGCTAATCTTTCCCCAAAACTGTGACTAACTAAAAATCAGTCTGGGTACTTACAACAGCAGTCAAAACTAGCCCTAACAGGGCACCCTTGATACAGTACCAGAGGTCCACCCTCCCACGCCCACAGAACTCAACCTCTCTCTGTCTCTGGCACTAAGAGTTTCTAGAGCTTTCCGAGGGAACTTTCAAGACACCTTAAACACTCAGGGCGTCTGCTTAAATTTGACCTCACTTTCTAGACTACATTGTGGGCGACAACTGCAATCCTCAGTGGCAATTCATCTCCTGTCATCAAAAGAAGAAGAAGAAAGCTACACATCTCTTCTTCCAAAGAGTAAACAAAATAAAACACCAAATGATCCTTTAACCCTATGCTCATGGTAGGAAACACAGGAAAAAATAAGTAAAACTTCAAACTCAGAGACCCACAGCTCTAAACCTCCCTGCAATGCTCATCAGCGCAAAACGACAAATTGTGAAAAACTCAGAAATGAACAGCACATTGCAACAGCATATTGATTTTCAATAAAGCCATTTGCACATTTTTGCTTGAACTGCAAGCGTCGTGCTGTTTTCCCAAAGCCTCTGCCACTGAAGTGCAAGTGTGGACAGTGTCCTCAGTCACCACATGATGTTGTCTTTAAAAAGACTGAATGAGAAGGTTCCAACCTTGATCAGAGAGGAAAGAGGAAAGAAACCTGGACAAAATGACATTTGATATTTTTCCTTGACTGACTTAATTACTTAGAAAAGAGAAAAGAATACACAGTCCTCCAGAACAAAAAAGGCATTTGTTTGAAATATAGAACAGCTCATATTGGCTGTGCACCAGCGAGCCTTCCAACAACCACAGCACAGGAAATTAAGAATAGAGTGCCTTGGGAAAGTATTTAAGATCCTTGGTGAATGGGGAATTTTTTTATTTCTGTCCTCCAGAGTAACACCTCCGTGTCCATTGAAAAATAAGGGATATTTTTAATGAAGAATCTTAGATTGTAGAAAGAGTCAATATGATTCACTCTGCTGCTGCCTACCTCTGTCTTACAGTGGTATAACGGTTGACATCTGGAAAGTCCTCAGAAGCTCATGTATTGATAACGTGGTCCTAATGCAACAAGATTCAGATGTAGGGCTTTTAGGAAATGAGTGGACTATGAGGGCTGTAACCTCATCAGTGGGTTAGTCTGTTTGATGGATTAATAATTTGAATGGACCATACTGGGTAGTAACTATAGGCAAGTAGGGAGTGGTTGGAGGAAGTAGGGGACATGTTCTTAGAGACCATATCTGTCCCCAGTTCTTTCTTCCCCTCTCTTCCAGCTCTCCTTTCCAACTACTATGAGCTAATCTGCTTTCCTCTGCCATGCCCTTCCACCATGATATTTCTATAATGGAATCAGCCAATCATGAACTGATACTCTGAAACCATGAGCCAAAATAATCTCTTCTCCTCTAAGTTGTTTTTGTCAAGCATTTTAGTTGCAGCAACAGAGGTTGACTACACATGTGGTTTTCATACCACAAATCATTGACCTTCCCTGGTAAAAAATAACAATGACGGGAAGAAAATATGATAATAAAATGATTGTAAGAAGAAAGAAGGAATTTCTGTGACATAATACTGATCTGCTGTTTATAGATTGCTGTGGACCCAGTGCTGACAGTTACTGTCCCATGCAAGAGCCAGTTCTC
The DNA here is from genome assembly GCF_902686455.1 of Sciurus vulgaris. NCBI lineage: Eukaryota > Metazoa > Chordata > Mammalia > Rodentia > Sciuridae > Sciurus > Sciurus vulgaris. The sequence goes on along the minus strand of NC_136461.1, from coordinate 83,068,337 downwards.
CAGCGTGAGGATCTGACAGGGAGCTGTAAGGAAGGGCAGAAGTATTATAGCTGGTCATGACAAATCCACCCCCTCTCACAATGATTGGTTTAAAAACCAATGCCTATCTGTCAACTGCTGAAAGGATACATAAGATGTCATAGACCCATACTCTGGGATATTATCAGCAATAAAAATAAATGAAATACTATATGCAATAACATGGATAAATCTTGCAAACATTATGCCAAATGAAAGAATTAAGTCACTAACAGCAGCATGTTGTATGAATGTCCAGGACAAACAAACCTAAAGAGACAGAAAGCAGGGAAGTGGCCCTAGGATTGGGGGATGAGGAACTTAGAAGACCATGGCTAAAGGATAGGATTTTCTTTTGGAGGTGGTGGAAATAATCTTAAAGTGATTCTGGTGATGGTTGTACAACTGCAAATACACTAAAAGCTATTGAGTTGCATACTTTAAAGGGATGAATTGGATGTTATGCAAATTATATTTCAATAAAGCTGTTCAAAAAGAAAAGGCCAAAGCCAGCAGTCCCATGAAATCTGCCTGGCTGCATTCATGCATTTATTCAATCAATAAATATTTATCAGGTGACTTCTAAGTCAAGTACTCTTCTAGGCATCTGAGATATAGCAGGAAACAAAACATGAAATCTCTGCACTGGTGGAGATGATAAAAAAAAAAAAAAAGCACATGAACAAAGAAACATGAAGTAAAATACTAGTTAGACAATTGTTAAGTAAACTAGAGAGAAATGGAAGCCATGGAGTTGGGGCTGTAATTTTGGACATAATATCAGGGAAGGCCTATCTGAGGATGTAACATTTGATTAAAGGCTTAAGGTAGCTATCAGTTTGGAGATGAGCACGTAACCCAATTTGGCCCAATCATATTGGAAGGAAAGAAAGGACTTTGTGTTAAATGATCAGAGCTAAAGGAACCTCTCCCTTTCTTTCTTTTTCACACACACACCAGATTTTGAAGATGAAGCATGTAGTCCCAAAACTACCTATTACAAACACAAAAATCCCTGCCTTCAGGTGAAGCCAGCATAGGACTACAGAGCAGAGACAGAGAAAGAACATGGATATTTATCACCTCACAAATTAAGGGCACAAACACATCCTACCCTTCACCTCAACACTTCCAGGCATGTGACCCAACAAAGGCTCTTTGTGTTTGGAACACATTAAATGTGCACACATATCTTCCACAGACAAGATATCAAGATTTTTTTCAAGAGAGTCTTCATGCTTTTTCTTATCACCCACTATGGAGTAAAGGCTGTGGGGCCAAGAACAAGGCAAGATCATACGTGTGAACTCCAGTTGCCCAAGAAACACAGCCACTAAAAGGGAAGAGAATGGTCATAAGTAATAAAAATATAGTATTTGAACTTCCAAAACCTTTTTCCTCTCTCATCAATTAATTGAACCAAAATGCATTGAGTATCATCTCTTGCAAAGCAGTGTGCTGTGTGCTGAGAATACAACAGTTTATGTCTTTCTAGAATGTGCAGTATAGAAAGAAAGATGGGCAGGCAAGTACACAAATAATTGGGCAAAATAGCTACTAAATGTTGTAAGTGGCATGAAGGACACAAACTGGAAGCTGAGAAACAGAACAGCAAGGAAACTACTTTGCAGAACCTGATTAGAAAAGGCCTCTCTGAGGAGGTGGCATTAGCAGCTCTATTAGTGCCCCTACTCCCAGCGGACTCCTACATCAGTGTGAGCAGAGATGAACACCAGAGTGAGGAGAGAGAGATGAAGCTCCTCGGCAATTACCTCCAGACTCTTAAGGAAAATATCAGAGAGCAAAATTCTCCTTTTCAGAATGTGCTAAGTCATTTCTAGTCATGCTGAACACAACAAATCTCTCATTGCAAAAGCAAGGCTAATTTCTTCTAAGACATTTTGCCAAGAGTTAGGGCCAGAAAGATGTATCACCAGGGTTGGGAGCTGGCCTAAGATAATAGGGAGTATGGGATGATGCAATTCATTTAAAGACATTAAAAATTTATTGTTTGTGGACCCAGTAAAATAAGTCTGTGACTGACCTAGCATAAGAAGTTTGATGGTAACTCCACTTCTAAGAGTTCAACACCTGTAGGCAATGACATCTTTGGAAAGATTTAAAATAATGTGAGTTATTAATTTCAAAAGTGAAAGGTAAAGATACATAGCTATGCCAGTGGAAGATTGTGAAGAAAAAAAAAGTGAGAAGAGTGAAATCTTTGTCAGGAGTTGTAAAGAAAATGATAATTTAGCAGGCCTTTATTGGAAATATTACCTTAAAGAAGAAAGGGACATGACAGCAGAGAAGAAGTTCCAAGCGTCATAATTGTGGCAGGGGTGAGATGGGAATCTGTTCAATTGCTAAGCTCATTCTTGGAGAGGACAAGTCCAGCAGGTGGCAATGGACAGCTACCCAAGCCTGCCTGTCCCCCGTGGAGCACACTGGCTTCTATGCTATCTCCCCACTGTTCAACATTTAGGCCCAATAGACAGAACTCCACAGAATGCAGAATTACGTGCCCAGTTTAGGTTTTTATCTATGCTATGCTATCAAGGTCAGCTTTCCTTTTTTTTTTTTTTTTTTTTTTCCTATTTCAATGAAAACTTGTGGACTTTTAACACTAAAGAAAAATGGGACAGCAATTAGTGCAAAATAGAAACTGTCTGATGGGAGAGTCACAAAATGCATCTAAGCCCATATATTTTGATGAGCTCTGAACCAATAACTAAATATTTGTGGATTGATTGAAACTATAAGTGAGTTAGCCTAGTTGACTCGTTCATCTTCTGGAGGAGCTATCTAGCCTCAAACTGTAGCAGTAGGAATCCAGGGATTCTAGAAGTAGAGGATAAACTCATTAACCCAAGCTACTCCTTTTACATTTCACCTCAACCTCTTATTCTTGGACTATGAGATATCTAGAAAAAAGGGTTAGGGAAAAAATTTTGTAAAAAGCTGAGGGGAGAGCAAAGGGAGGAAGAGAATATGAGAGCTGCCTGAGTTCAGGCTGTTCTAATAAAGTACATGCAGAAGGTGGCTTAGGAACAGCAGGCATGTGTTTTCTGTTTGGAGGCTCTCAGTAAGAGATGAGGGTGTCACATAGCTGCCTTCTGCTGAGGACCTTCTGCTGAGGACTTCCTGCTGAGGACTTCCTGCTGAGGACTTCCTGCTGATTGCAGATTACCAACTATTTCTTACTTGGTGGAAAGAGAGTCAACTGGCTCTCCAGTCTCTTTTACAAGGGCACCAATCCCATTCCTGAGGACTCCACCCTTGTGAACTGATTACTAATCAAAGGGCCTACCTCCTTAAATGATCACATTGCATTTAAAGTGTCAGCATATGAATTTGGGGGATACACAAACATTCAGTCCATTACAAGCACCAAAAATTCTGGTAAGATATGATCTGTGCCTTCAAACAATTAATGTTGTGAAGAATATAAAACTAAGATGTATGACATTGTTAAACAATGACAAATAATTAAGAGCCTCAATCTTATTAGAATATCACTCCGTGTCTCTTTTCTTCCCTTTATTACATTTATCAAAAATAAGTAGCTCTCTCATGAATTGAAGTCAACTTCTAATCATCTCAGATCCTGAAACTAGGTGTCAAGGATTCAGGATTATTGGTTTTCCAGAATCTACAAAAAATAAATGCTCAATAATGGAGGATAATATCAGCCAGGATCTCAACCGATTTCATATTTATTCTAAATAACATTCAGCATTCAATCAAAAACACTGATATATAGGTATGTTCGTGAGAGTGTGTATAAACATTTTATATATATATTACATACAAATGTAAAAATCTTAATTATTGGTTTAAACTCAGTATTTTAGAAATGACATCATGTATGAAAGGATTAAATAAATATTCAAATTAAGTGCATAAGTTTTAGTCTATAAAAGTTTTTAAAGTATATGCTGTTTAAGAGATAGAAAATCATGAGTGTAATTAACCAAATTAATTAAATAAAATTTCAAGTTTAATTAAATAAATGTGGAAAAATCACTTAAAAAACTAAACATTTATTCACTATTTTTTACAAAAGCACTCAGACAAAATCAGGAATAGAAAGGAATTTTCTATCCACAATGAACATACAAAGATGATACTTAAACATTAAGAGATTTTTTTTGTTTTGTTTTGTTTTGTTTTTGTGGTGCTGGGGATTGAACCCAGGGCCTTGTGCTTGCAAGCACTCTACCAACTGAGCTATATCCCCAGCCCACATTAAGAGTTTAAAGTGTCCTTTCATATCAAAAAGAAGACCTCACTTCTTTTCAATATTGCTCTGGAGGATCATACATTACAGCAAGAAAAAGAAACAAAAGGTCTAAGACTTGAAAATAAAAAAAAAATATTATCATTGTTTTGTAAATGCTTTGATTGCTTATTTGAAAAAGATGCATAAATTATTATAAATAAGAGATAAATTTTTCAAGTTCAAAAATAAACAAAGTTTAATCTCATTGGAAGAATGGTGAGCTCTCCAGGGGATCAGGAAGAGCAGTCAGTGCAAGGGCTGGATCCCTTGGGTTCTTATGGTGTTTTGTTTCTTGACTATCACAGTTGCACACTGTGTGATCATTCATTGAACATTTTCAGCATACGTATTATAATCCACAACTCTGAAACATAGAGAGAGGGAAGGAAGGAAAGAAAACTATAGCTGATTATCAAATAAATACCAGAATTTAAGAGGAAACTAAAATCACAGAAGGAGATTTAATAATCACTCCCGAAGGGACTAGAGAGTCAGGAAACACTGTGATTTGCTTCCTAGATGAAGGCACACTGTAGATCAACAGGAATGAGGTTCTGAAGGCCTGGAAGAGCAGACCTCAGAAAAGGATCAGTTACAGGTTCCAGAAGGAAATATCAAAAAAATGAAACCCAAATGTTGTTTCAAGTTATTAAAAAAAAAAAAAAGTAAAAAAAGTAAAAAGTAAGAGAAATATCAAGTTAACCCCCATGAGCAGAATCTTGCCCGCCAATTTTTTATTCATAATTAAAAAAAAAAAAAAAAACTGACCCTACCTTTAAAATGGAGCACGTTCCAGATTCTCTCCCAGAGACCTGCAGGAGCTCTCACTGACCAGCACTTTTCCTTCAGTAAGTGTCACTAGTTTACTTTTCCCATGTCATTCCTGGTCAAACCAAGATATCTGCCCAAGTCGATCTGGGTTTAAAGCACTTTTCCTTCCAAAGCATCATCCTGCTTCCCAAAATATATTATGAGTGATAGAGCTAAAACATCAGGGCTTACTGTTAAAACATACTGCTGTTCCCTTCCTCTAAATTTGACAATTATTTCCCCAATTAGAGGGAAAGATGTCTTAATTTTCACTTTTTGTTGGTGTTCTCCTCCAATAGGTATTTCTAGAAGATGCCTGTTATCCTATATGATAGAACTGACCCAAATCTACTCTGGGTAGGGACCTCTTGAGGTAGCAGTCTTAATGAGTCATTCAAGAGCATGAGCCCATTTCCCAGGTCATTTTATGTCAAAGGCCCTGAACAAGAGATTTAAATGCATTATCACAATGAAATAGGAATTTTCAGGAATACTGTTGGATATAAACACAGCTACATGGACAGAGATGTCATGTGAGATTCAGTGAGGAAATGTATGCAAATTATACATTGAAAAGTGTAGCCTACTGAATTAAATGTGAGAATCTCTTATTTTATTGACTGGAAATTCACTGAAGACCCTGGACACTGTTTCTGAAGTAACATTCAACTTATAGTCAGCAAATCAACATGCTATAGCACAGCATGATTAAAGAATGATTAAATTTATTCTGCTTAATCACCTGAAAGGCTCATACGCCTCATTCTTGTTTGCCCTAGGCCCCAGGACAAATATCTTCCTGCTAATGGCTAGGCAGTGATTCAGAGAAAGAGAAAACAGAAAAAAAAAAAACCTTCAGACTCTCCTGAAACACAACAGAGACTCTGCCAAGAAGAAGCAATTGAGCCCTAAATCCAACAGCTTCAAGCAAAGGTTAGAGAATCACTCTGGCTTCCTTGGGTCATTATTTTGCATAATTTGCCTCTAGGTCTATCTTTAATAAATCTGCTGCTTTCTTTCCCGATAGACTATTCCAAAGCATGTTTGGTATCCAAAGTTTTAGACCAAAGGGAGCTATGAGATTTATAGATCCTAAGTGGTTAACCTAACATGCTTACCTGCAATAAAAAATTTTAAAATCATACCACTTTTACAGAAAACAAATTTACTCTCTCCACAATCTATAATATTTGTCATGTTTTATCAAATTGATTTTAAAATAATAGCACTGACAACAATCAAGCATTATCAGCTTATGGATTTGTGTGGAATTTAAGTACCTGGCTTTTTAGTTTTTAGGTTTTTTTTAGTTTTCGTATTCTTGAGGTAAGTCACATAATTGTTCAGTGCTATAGTTCACCTTACTATGAAAGAAGTTGTCTTGTTTATCTTCTGTACCTCTCACACAAAGACTATTGTTAACCCAAGTCTTTGACTACAGAGAGAAATAAACCATTTAACAAAGGGTATTGATGTTAGCCATAGCATATCTAGCTGCGAATCCCAAAAGAAGTCAGGCTGTGAGAACAATCTGTGACACCCATGGACACAAGACTCCACCTATTTACCAAGTTGATTCCCTCAGACTGGCCAACTAGATAGGTGTCGCTTTCCTCTCCTACAAGTCCTGGAGCTGCAAAGTTGAGCCAAGAAGACTTTCCCAAAAGAGCAGGAGTGTCTCTCTGATAAATATTTGAACGTAGCTACACATTTTCCTTCTCCAAGAGAAAAAAATCAATACTACATAACTGCTGTGTTTCAAATATATACTGATAGCTCACACTAAAGTGAATTAAAATAAAGTAGAAAAAGGTCCAACAAACAGCTTTCTTCTCTTCTTACTAAAAAACAAATTTTGATTCACTCCCTTGACTCCATCCAAGACTCTCTCTTCTGCATGTCCTCTCAAAGTGGAAAAAATTATTCAAAAAAGAAAAGAAATAACTGCAAAAGTTCAATTCCAAAGCATCCTTATTGTACTCAGTGTTTGCACTCAGACTTATTTAATGCAGTGTCTAGGACACACCAAAACAGGGACGTAACAAACAGTATTTGGTAAGCTAGATGACCCCTGTCCCTCCACTAGAATTAGTGGTGAGGCAGCGAAAAGACAGGGATCGTGTTTGCTAAATGGAGATGTAGACACCCAGGCACATCTACACAATGGCACTGGCAAAAGTCTCAGTGTTAAATGGCTCTATTGGCTATTTTTAGATCAGAGAGAACAGTCAACTGGCCATCTCCAGAGTGATGATAACAATAGCCCACTCACTGAATATCTTACTCTGTGACATTTATAAATTCTATTTCAGTACCTTTGTCAGTGCTTGTCTTAGTCCATTCAGCCTGCTATAACAAAATACACCAAACTGGGTAGCTTATAAAGAACAGAAATATATTTCTCAGAGTTCTTAAGTCTTGGAAGCCCAAAATCAATGTGCCAACATGATCAGATTCTGGTGATAACTCTCTCCTGGGTTACAGACTGCCAACTTTTTGCTGTGTTCTCACATGGATGAAGGAACTAGCCAGCTCTTCAGTCTCTTTTATAAGGACACTAGTTCCATTCATGCAGGCAAAACTTAAAGGCTCTTATCTCCCCAAATCCCCTCTTGTTAATACCACCACCTCAGGGGGTAGGATTTCAATATGAATTTTGGGAAACATAAGCATTAAAAACAGTCCAATACTACTGTTAATTACTCTTATTCTACCAAAAGAAAACCATATTAGTTGTCTACATAAGAAATGAACCCCCAAATTTACCAGTTTAAAACAGTAAATGTACTATCTTACACAATTTTCTTGAGGGTTTGAAATCCAGGAGCAGCTTATCCAGGTGGTTCTGACCTAAGGTCTCATGAGACTGATGTCACTTGGCTGGGGCCACAGTCATACAAAGTTAAACTGGGGCTGGAGGATCCACTTCCAGGTTCATTCATGTGGCTTTTAGCAGGAGACCTCAATCTTTGTCACCTACATCTCTCTATAGGGCTGCTCATAACATACTGCTAGCTTCCCCTAAAATTTGTGATCTAGAAAACCAGAGAACTACCAATATGGAAGACTCAGTCTTTTATAACCAAATCTTAGAAATGATATATCATCATGTCTGCATATTTTATTTGTCCCACAGATCAAGCTGCAAATGGGAAAGGTGACTTCATAAGGGGCAACAAATCAGAAGGCAGGGACCACTGTGAACTATCTTGGAAGCTGGTTACCACAAAAATGTATGAAGGACGGGATACCAACTTTACAAATAGAGTTAGTCCTGGAGAAATCAAGACCCAGGGGTTGTGGTCCTATTCAGAGCCTTCATCCTTTAGAACCACCACATCTACAATGGAAGAAGCTGAGATTAAATCTAGACATGCAGATCCAGTGCCCACCCCACAATGGTTCTAACCTGAGAGTTTCCATCCCCTCTCACTCTGGTAGGACTGGAAGTCTCATCAGGACACTAGGGTACTCTAGTGAAGGACCCTCTTCTTCCTTCCACTATGGTCAAAATATTAGAAGTTCTGTCAATACCCAAGTATTTCCCCAAAACCCAAAACCTGGGAGGGAGCATAGGACACAACTCAGCGTATGCAATTAGTAGATTTGAATAGTAAAGTTCCTTTGCATTTACCCTCCTTTGAGAACAAATGACACACTCACCTCAGATAAACACTAGAAAGAAATAAGTTCTAAGAAACAAGTTCTACTGAACAAAGGAAAGAAGTCAATTTTCAGTGACTCTTTAAAAAAATTAATAACCAATATCATGCTAAGTGAAATAGGCCAAGCTCAAAAATCCAAGGGTCAATTATTTCTCTAATAAGTATGTGACAATATATAACGGGCGGGGGGTGGTGGGTGGAAGAGAAGAATGAAGGAACTTTGGATGGTGTAGAGGAAAATGGGGTGGGGGTTGCGGGGGACAGATAGAATGAAGCAGATAGTATTACCCTATGTATATGCATGATTACATGAATGGTGTGAATCTACATTGTGTACAAGCATAGAAAAGTTATACCCCATTTGCATACAATGAATCAAAATGCAGTCTGTAAAAACAAAAAAGATTTTAATAAAAAAATTAATAACCATACTTCTTTAATAGACACTCATTTCCTGGATTAGACACTATGGAACTTACACTATGGTTCTAGTTTATTTATTCTAGGCATCTGTGGATTGTAGAGTAGATCGTGTTATGTATAATACTTTGAAATGACCCTTCAGAGAAAGAACTAAATGAATTTTCCCGTCTATTCTTAATATTCCCCCTACTGAATGCAGACAGCAACAGGAAAATTCAAAGCCATTATTTTTAATGTCAGATGCCTTACTAGTCCAATAAAAGGGAAAGATATTAAACTTTTTATACAACAAGAAGCAGATAGCACATATCTTCAAGAAACACATCTTAATCAAATTGAACATAGGAAATTAAAAAGAGAATGGATGAGTGAAGGTATCCATCCTCACTTAATTAAAAAAAGAAAAAGCACAAGCAATTCTTCTGAACAAGAGAGCATGTCTTTTTTTGTCCTTTGTTTCTTTCAGAGAAATAGTGTGGATTAATTTTGGTTCATAAGGTTCTGAAAAGAACACCTGAAAAATTGCTCTACTCATAGTATTCTGATAAAAGGAAACATACCCTCTTTTAGACAAATCTATCTTACGTTGGGAAACAATATCAATGAGGAGATGTAGGTTTCAAACTTACTCTGCAACCGTTCCCAGTGTGATACTAAATGCCTTCTTGATGAGCTTATAGAGTATTTGTAAATATTATATGCTATAACTCATTTAATACCTGCCTAGGAAAATAAATAAATAAAAGATCCCCAGTATAGTAGTATGTTTATGAAAGGCATTTACACAAAGAACTTCAAAGTTGGACTTGAAACAAATTCAGCCAAATGATCATAACCCATGAAAAATCATAAGAGCAAATGTTTGAGTACTTACCAGCAAGGCATGGTGCATTACTATATTTAATCTTCTCAACAAACTTGAATACTATGTTTAGTCCAATTTATAGATAAGTCAACAGTTTCCAAAAAGTTAAACAAATTTCCTAAAGAAATGCATATCTGTAGAACCAGCATCTGGATTTGAATGCAAGTTTATCTGATGCCCAGCCATGAAGTACTCTGAACCACACCACTCCATAATTCAGCAGAGACCATGTTCTCCAAAGTTAAGAGTTACCCAGTTCACCTTCAGAGCCTAAAAAGAGCCTCACACTGATGAAACATACACAAATAGACACACAACATACACATTACATTCTGTAAGTCGGAAATACTCAACACTACTTGTAGCTTAGTTACATTTATTATAAAGCTAAACCAGTTTGAATACAAATGAAAGCATACATCCATTTTCACTTCACACTTGTGCTTCAGTAGAAAAGAACTCAAACAAGGTTGCCACTGGTTTGACCTGGGAGGTAGGGGTGGGGAAATACCACAGATTCCACAATCATGTGTCAGAAGAGAAACAAAACTTCCCAAATAAAAGTATTTAGTGAGTGAAAATGACATAATTTTTCTTTAATGGTTTCCTAAGGATGGGGAGTTTGGGATTTTTGTTTGTGTGTTTTGCTTTCTTTTTTTTAATGGAGAAATGCTCCATTTGACTGCTAAAAATTAAGTTTATTATTCTAAACTCAGGAACACTTTACTGGGCTTTTGATATGTATGCATTGACAATGTCACACGGAGTTGAAAGACAACATCCCTATCATGTAGAAACTTCCAGCATACCTGGGTAGATGAAATGTACCGTATGTAAGATGCAAGCCTAGGAAAAGGACACTCCAAATCATCATTATGGGAAAAAGTGATCTATAAATTAATGATAATTTAAGACAAAAATAACTAACATATCCCTATAAGGAAATCAGGGACTGAGTCAAAGGCAAAACCCAAGGCTTCTTAGTAAGAAAATGGTCGGAGTGGCTGACCTCCTGTGAGGAGCCTCAGATCCATTTCTTGCCCTTCTTCTACCCTGCTTGGTGCCACAGGAGAGCTGGCACACGCAGGGCACTCTGCCCAAGCTCTGATAGTTGGCTCCTGCCTGGATTTGGCCATCAGGAGCCTGGTAGGAGAGTTCTGGGGAAAAGAAAAACCAGAAGAATTTCTTTCTTCCCCTTTTATTTAGACTGTGCTTGTTTTTCCATGTTTTGGTTCCCTCTGTCCAATCCTGAACCTAGGCTCCTTTCTTTAGTTCCCCAATTTGGGGTGGTAGCAGCTCCCTATTGTCACACATCTCTGGCTTATATCTCCATCCTTTAATTGATGTCTCAGCCTCTTCTATCATCTGTGCAACTAGATCCTTGTATTAAAATCCCCCTGGCTTGAATTTTCAGTGTCTGTTTTCATGATTAGACTCTGTCTTGGGTTTTCGTATCCTGAATTAGAAGCAGAACCTGAAACATAATTGTGAAAGGGAGGTATGGAGAGAGTTATCTCAGGAGAAGGATCTGAGGACAGCAGGGCTGGGCAGGGAAGGAGCTGTGTCTTGCCTAGAGAGCAGCTTCAGCCTGGTTCCAGGGTGAGCTCTGGGCCACTCACTGCACCAATATAGCCAGGGCACTCTTTGGGACTAGGGGATAACCACCCACTTCAATTTGCACAGTTCTGGGATTTATGTGGAGGAGGTACTTGTATCACTAAAGTGAAACAGTCCCAGACAGACCTAAATGTTTGGTTACTTTATAAGACCTTTGGTATTGGCCCCCAAACAGGGGTTAGGGGAAAACTTCAAGGTGAGTCACAGAATCTCTCTCCTGAGAAGGAAAAATTGTAAGCATTAGAAGTCCCCATCTCAGAGGCCAGAGGCCAGGTCAGGTTCACAGCAGGTGAGGAGAACCCAGACAGCACACCACAGTGTCTACTACAGATCCCACTGATAGTTTCCTCCAATTCTGCACCCAGGCTGTTACATTGAGCATGCATCCAATATGCTTACAGCTTGAAAACTACAGCCAATTTCCTCATTCAAACTGAAAGATTAAATTACCATCAATCATTCATCTCTTGATGTTTTTCCTCGGGACCTAGTTTCATTCCCTGTCTGTAAGACAAAAAGAAGAGGAACTGTAAAGAGTTAAAGTTATATTTGACATTTCACAATATTTCTGAGTTTCTAGGTAGCCTTCAATGTCTAAAAACGATCTTAATCAACGTTTTGGATGCACAAGTGATGCCCTTTTATCCAGTGGAGGTGCACGCTTTAGAGCCAGTAGATCTGGACTCTGAACCAGACTAGTCTCTTCTGAAGGTGAAGCCCACATCCTGGCCTCACAAGAGAGTTGGGAGGATTGAATATGCTAAAGTCTGTAAAGTAGCCAGCACAAAACAAATGTTCCATGAGTGGTGGTTTTTACAGATAGCTGTTGAACATAATCTGAAAGCTTGATTTCTAAACCAATCAGTACTGTAAAGCACAATGAGAGGCTTTCACTAATTAAAATCGAGATGGTGGCCAGAAACAGAGTTCCCATCTGCAGAAATGGTAGGGATTCATATTCTTCCTGGATTATACTTGAACTGCCACTCAAAAAGATTTATATCTTGGACTTTCATCAAATGATTCTAAGTTATTAACTAGAGTAATTACTTTAGAGAAAGTCAAAGGGCTATTAAATTTTTTCAGACCTAAAGCAATTGCTAAATCATGTGTCTTTCTTGCTAATCTCTGTGTGTGTGTGTGTGTGTGTGTGTGTGTGTGTGTGTGTGTGTGTGTGTGTATTAAGTAGAGCTATAGTATATTATTCAATTTGGGAACCAGAGCGAGGGGGCTAAAATTATTCTAGCCTTATTTCAACCCAGCTCTTTACAACTATGAGCTTGGTTCAGTAACTACACTTAAAACATAAATGGGTTTCTCCTTATAAGTCAAATAATTGCTTTAATATTTTCAACATGAACCCCGTATGAAAGCTCCATATAAAAGCTGTAGAAATTCTTCAAGGGGGAAAAAATATGTTTAGTTCACATATAAACCTGTATACCATCCCCATTTTCTTCTTCAGGTATTTGAGACAAAAATAAGTACGCTCAATAATACCCATTTCAAAATCTTTGGTAAAGTGTAAAGATTCTTATAAATGCAATGTTTTACTGTCTTAAAGATTATGAAATTCAGAATACCATTACACACATGCACAGAGAGAGAGAGAGAGAGAGAGAGAAAGAGAGAGAGAGAGAGAGAGAAAGAGAAAGACAGACAGCTACAGCCAAATGTGCAACTGCAGGAGTGGGAAGGGGGGCTGGTTCTTCTCAGATTTTTGACAGGAAGGCATTTTTTTTCCCTAAAATAAACTTAGTTTGAGATACAACCGAAAAGATTTGGCAAATGCAAATAACCACTGGTAACTAGAAGTGAATTATAAACAATACCTACTCGGGGTTATAAGCATTAGTGGGGTTAAGTGGAATTTCACACTTGAGAAATTTCATATGCTCAGCCTTGACCCAACTTCAGAAAATATGTGGCTTTACTGTAAAATGCCCTAGAGACTCAAGAGGCATGCTGTTAGTTTGTGGGCAACAAACAGCAGAATTTAAATCAGAATGGAAAATTAAACACATGGCACTCTCCCCTGGCCTTCTGTTTCTCTCTGGGTGGGAAAGAATCTTACAAGACTCTCCCTTCTTTCTAATCTTCACATCTAGTCTCCAGCCTGACCCGATCTCAGAGTGTTTCTAATGACCACTCCATCTCCATCCCAGGTCACTGCCTCAGGACTCACTGCTAGACATTTTGCCACACTCCTTCCTTCCAGACTCAGGTCCAAGAGAATGTCCTCAGCCCACAGCCTCTTCCCAACCATCCATCTTTCTCTCTGCCTCCAGATCAATCCTCCTTAAAAAAGAGGTTCCAAAGAATAAGAGACCCACCAACACTCAGGGAAATCAGCCACTTTTCACACCTCCTTGGAGAATCACTTAGCAAATTAAATGTTCTGAGAAGTCCAACAGTAAAGACATCTGCTTAACTTTAACCCAAGGTTTCAAACAAAATAATTATAGTTAATGATCCCCCCCACTATAAGGTAGATACTATCACTATTGCCACTTTGAAGGAAAATGTGGCCATTCAAGGTTAGAGAATTCCTGAAGGTCAAAGTCTCAAACTGGGGGACAGACTCCAAAGGGAAACAATTTCAACATCCACAAAACTACAAATTGAGTAAGAATCTTTGAATCTTAAAGTTTCTATTGCAGCAGGTCTCTGACCAAAGATTTCCAAGTCTCCCTAAATACCACTTTACTATTTGACTTAAGAGAACCTCACAACTCGGGCCAGAAACCAGCAGCACTGGCGTTAACTGGCGTTAACTGGCAGCTTGTAAGAAACGCAGACTTATAGGCCCCACCCCAGCCCTTCTGAGTCAAAATATGCACTTTAACAGTACAGAATCCTTAGCAGGAGAACAATTGCCCTGAGCACATTCAAGACTTTAGAGTATGATCTAGCCTCAACTTATGGTTTTACGCTCTGATCTTACTATTCCTCCACTAGGAAATTTGTCTTGCACAAACCACATCTAACCTCATCAGCCTGACATGAAAATAGGAGAAGATCAAGTAGCAAACAGGATCTCTCTGTTGTGTCCTTCTTTACCCTTCAAATTTCTCCCAGATCATTCAGCAATTGCCCTGCTTGTGTCTCACATGTGTTTTAGAGTCTGGTATTCACTGTTTTCCTCCTTCTTCATTCTATGGCTAACTCCTTTCTCTGCCAACATCAAAGCTGGCAGCTATGCCACCAAAACCTGCCAGGCACAGAGCTTGCTCCATTGCCTCTAGTGCTGGGCCAAGCCTCCCCAGACATACAGAACATAACAGAGTTGCCCTACCAAAGCCAACAAGTGTCTGGGAGGGAAGGAAGGAGGGTTATTTTTCAGGCATTTTAGGCAATCAGGAATAAGTTATTTTTTCATCAGACTCCTCAAAACAACGCTATCAGACAACTTTAACTGCTAACCTCATCTGTTTGACCTCATCTGTCCTCACACAGTGACACAAAAAGACAAGATTTTGTTGAAGTCTAGATCAGCAGGTATCCCCTAATTCTGTGAGCAAGACTTTCATTCATCTAACTCTTGACTCTCACATTAATGTTAATTGGGTGAAAAGTAGCATTTGGGGAATGATGGTCTAAACTGGAGTCTTTGAATCAATTTATCTGGATGGAAGACTGAATCACTCCTCCATCTGTTTCCATAAGCCATTAAGAAAGTATATTCAGAGAATAACTTACAAGAACATTTGCAGGAGAGATCCAAGATGGCGGACTAGAGGGAGGCTGCATTCCTTGTCACTCCATAACTCAGAAGAAAATCTGTTTCTCTGTGAGGCAGTCTTTGTTGCTCATTGATCCCCTGCTGTTTACCCCATTTGTCTACTGAGATTACCCACAGTCTGCCAGCATATGATTGTTTTTTTGAGTGCCGATTGCTCACTGACTGTTGCCTATCATCTACCATTTGCCTGTTTGTCTGCTTCTTGCGGGCCCATCACTGACTGTTTAAAGTCACCTGCCTATCTTCCACCGATAGCCTTCAGGCAGTCCACAGACCACCAGTGGATCGCCTGCTGCCCTCTGTTGCCTGGAACTTCACTGTCATAGTACCTGCAGGTTTGGTGACATGTGGCTGTTGCCATTTTGGGACAACACCCAGGACCTGCAGGACCCCTGGCCCAACTGACTGCACCCCACCTCCAGGACCCCCTGCTGGACCAATCACACCCCACTTGGACTTGGTGCCCACAACCCACACTGCTCCTCATTGGCCAACACATTTGGAAACCAGTGCAGCCATCTTGGATTATCCTGGAAGGGGAAGCTGCCACCTTTAGGTGGGGCCAATCCCATCCTGAGCTGCCTGCTGGAGACTGGAAGCTCATTGTCTGTTACCTCTCATGCAGCCGGCTACTGAAGAGTGGGAGGTTTGAAAGTATCTGACTGTTATAGTGTAGATTTTTTTCTCTCCTTTTTGAAAAATTTTAAGTTTTTATTTCTGCATTTTTCTCACTCTATTTTCCTGTTGTTTACCTGTTTCCTGGGTCTCTTTCTCCCTTTTCTCATGCTAACAACCAACTTCTTTTGATTCCACTTTCACTCTTCCTACAATCTAGTACTTCTATACGTTCTTTTCTTATCCCATTAACAGTTACATCCTACACCCCTCCAAATCCTCTTTGTCCACCATTAGAAACTGTAGACCTCATTGCAAATCTATGGGTTATACTTTAGATAGTAATCAAATTTATCCTCTCTGTTTATTATGACAATACTATTAATGTCTTCATAGGGGCTATTTGGTATAGGTCTGTATGCTGTCTTTACTGGGTGCTGCTAATATTGATCTCTCCCTTAAAGAAGAGGTTTTGGAAACCTACAGGGTTACTATAAGCCTATATGGGGGAAACTGCAATACCCCAGATCCGCGATGCTAGTGGGGAAGCAGGGAAGATACGTGAACAACATAAAAAAAAAAAAAACAAGGAAGAAAGTGTTCCAAACAAACCAAGATTTTATATTAATAGAATCCAATGATAGCATGGTAGAAGAAATGTCACAAAAGGAGTCCAGAATATACATAATTAAAATGATTCATGAAGCAAAGAATGAGATAAGAAAGCAAATGCAGGCAATGAATGATCACTCCAATAAGCAGTTGAAAGAGCAATTGCAGGAAGCAAAAGATCATTTCAACAGTGATAGAGATTCTAAAAAAAAAAAAAAAAAAAAAAAAAAAAGAAATCCTTGAAATGAAGGAACAATTAACCAAATAAAAAACTTAAAAAAAACAACTCAATGGAAAGCATCACCAAGAGATGAGATCACTTGGAAGACAGAACCTCAGATAATGAAGATAAAATATTTAATCTTGAAAATAAAGTTGACCAAACAGAGAAGATAGTAAGGAATCATAAAGAGAACCTTAGAGAACCTTCAAGAACTATGGAATATCATGAAAAGATCAAATTTAAGAATTATCAGAATGAACAACCTAGTCAATGAAATAATATAAGAAAATTTCCCAAACCTGAAAAATGAAATGGAAAATCAACTACAAGAGGCTTACAGAACACCAAATGTACAAAATTACAACAGATTCACACTAAGGCACATTATAATGAAAATGCCTAACATCCAAAATAAAGATAGGATTTTAAAGACTGTAAGAGAAAAGCATCAGATTACATATAGGGGGAAACCAATATGGATATGAGCAGATTTATCAGCCCAGACCCTAAAGCTAAAAGGGCCTGGAACAACATATTTCAAGCTCTGAAATATGGCTCTTTCCAAACAAGAATCAGCAAAACTAACCTTCAGATTTGACAAAATAAAATCCTTCCATAATAAACAAAAGTTAAAAGAACTTACAAATAGAAAGTCTGCACTACAGAATATTTTCAACAAGATATTCCATGAGGAAGAAATGAAAACAACAATGTAAGTCAGCAAAGGGAGGAACTACCCTAAAGGAAAAGCTAAATCAAAGGAGAAATCAAGTCAAGTTAAAAAGCAAAAATAAGCCAAAATGACTGGGCATACAAATCACATCTCAATAATAATCCTGAATGTTAATGGCCTAAACCTATCAATCAAAAGATACAGTCAGGCAGATTGGATTAAAAAGAAAGACCCAACAATATGCTGCCTTCTAGAGGCTCATCTCAGAAAAAGACATCCACATATTAAAGGTGAAAGGATGGGAAAAAGCATACCACACACAGGGACTTAGTGAAAAAGTGGAAGTTTCCATCCTTATATCATATAAAGTGGACGTCAAGCCAAAGTTAGTCAGAAGGGATAAAGAAAGACATCTCGTCCTGCTTAAGGGAATCATAAATCAGGAATACATAATGATCGTAAATATTTAGCCCCAAACATTGGCACATCCATGTACATCAAACAAATCCTCAATTCTAGGAACCAAATAGACCAAAAACAATAATTCTGGGTGACTTTAACACACCGCTGTCACCACTGAACAGATCTTCCAAACAAAAACTAAACAAAGAAACCACAGACCTCAATAACACAATCAATAACTTAGACTTAACAGACATATATAGAATATTCCACCAAGTGAATACACTTTCTTCTAAGTAGCACATGGATCCTTCTCTAAAATAGACCATATGTTAAGTCACAAAGCAGTCCTTAATAAATCAAAAAAAGAGAGATACTACCTTGTATTCTATCAGATCATAATGTAATGAATTTAGAAATCAATGACAAAATAAAAAGCAGAAATTATTCCAACACCTGGAGACTTTTAACATGCTATTGCATGATGCAATGATAACAGAAAACATGAGAAAGGAGATAAAAAGATTCTTAGAGGTAAATGTAAATGACAATACAACATATCAAAATCTCTAGGACACTATGAAGGCAATACTAAGAGGAAAATTCATTGCATAGAGTGCATTCAAGAAAAAAAGTCAACAACTAAATGACCTAACATTACATCTCAAAGCACTAGAAAAAGAAGACAAGATCAACACCAAAAGTAGGAGAATGGAAATAATTAAAATCAGAGCTGAAATCAATGAAATTGAAACAAAGAAACAATTTTAAAAATTGACAAAAGAAAAAAAGTTGGTTCTTTGAAAAAGTAAACAAAATAGACTAACTCTTCGCTGCGCTAATGAAGAGGAAAGAGAAAACTTGAATTACTAAAATTCATGATGAGAAAGGAAATATCATGACAGACACCATTGAAATACATATAGAAGCTACTTTGAAAATCTATACTCCAACAAAATAGAAAATCTTGAAGAGGTTTCTAGAGACAAGGTCCTCTCAGACTAAATCAGGAGGACATACACAATTTAAACAGATCAATTTCAAGCAATGAAATAGAAGAAGCCATCAAAAGTCTACCAACCAAGAAAACCCTGGGAACAGACAGATTCTCAGCTGAATTCTACAAGACCTTCAAAGAACTTATACCAATACTTCTCAAAATATTTATGAAATACAAAAGGAAGGAATCTTTCCAAACTCAATTCTATGAAGCTAGTATCACTCTGATACCAAAACCAGACAAAGACACTTTGAAGAAAGAAAACTTTAGACCAATATCTCTGATAAACATAGATGCAAAAATCCTTAACACAATTTTGGCAAATCACATAAAAAAACAATATTAAGAAGATAATGCACCATGATCAAGTGGGATTCCTCCCAGGGATGCAAGGTTGGTTCAACATCTGGAAATCAATAAATGTAATTCATATCAATTTAACAATCATGATTATTTCAATAGATGCAGATAAAACATTTGACAAAATACATGTCATGTTCAAAACACTAGAAAAAAATAGAGATACTAGGAATATACCTCAACATTGTAAAGGCTATTTATGCTAAGCCCATGGCCAACATCATTCTTATGGAGAAAAACTGAAAGCATTTCCTCTAAAAACTGTGACAAGACCAGGATGCCCTTTTTCACCACTTTTAGTTAACATCATGCTTGAAATACTAGCCAGAGCAATTTTACAGACCAAAGAAATTAATGGAATATGAATAGGAAAAGAAGAACTCAAGCTGTCACTATTTGCAATGACATAATTCTAGAGGATCCAAAACACTCACCAGAAATCTTCTAGAAATAATAAATAAATTCAGCAAAATAACAGGATATAAAATCAACACACGTAAATCTAATGCATTTCTATTCAAAAGTGATGAATTCTCTGAAAGAGAAATTAGGAAAACTACTCTATTCCTAATAACCGCAAAAAAAAAAAAAAAAAAAAAAAAAAAAAACCCTTGGGAATCAGTCTAAGAGGCAAAAGACCTCTACAATGAAAACTACAGAACACTAAAGAAAGAAATTGAAGAAAACCTTAGAAGATGGAAAGATCTCCCATGTTCCTAGCTAGGCAGAATGAATATTATCAAAATGGCCATACTTCCAAAGGCACTATACAGATTTAATGCAATTTCAATTAAAATTCCAATGACATTCCTCATCAAAACAGTGAAAACAATCATGAGATTCATCTGGAAGAATAAAACACCCAGAATAGCCAAAGCAATCCTGGGCAGGAAGAGTGATGCAGGAGGTATCACAATGCCCAACCTTAAACTATACTACAGAGCAATAGTAACTAAAACAACATGGTACTGGCACCAAAATAGACAGGAAGACCAATGGTACAGAATAAAAGACACAGAGAAAAACACACAAAAATAAAGTTATCTCATACTAGACAAATGAGCCAAAAACATATAATGGAGAAAAGATAGCCTGTTCAACAAATGCTACAGGGAAAACTAGAAATGAAATTAAGCCTCTATCTGTCACCCTGTACAAAACTCAACTCAAAATGGATTAAGGACTTAGGAATTAGACCAAAGACTCTGCATCAAATAGAAGAAAAAGTAGGCCCAATCATAATCATGCTGGATTACAATCAGACTCCCTTAACAAGACTCCCAAAGCACAAAAAATCAAAGCAAGAATCAATAAATGGAATGGAATCAAACTAAAAACTTTTCTTCAGCAAAGGATACAATCAATAATGTGAAAAGAGAAACTACACAGTGGGAGAAAATCTTTTCCACACGCACTTCAGATAGAGCACTTATCTCCAAAATTTATAAAGAACTTACAAAACTTTACACCGAAAGCACAAAGAACGCAATCAATAAATAGGCCAAGGTATTGGACAGACAATTTACAGAAGAAGACATACAGGTGAATAATAAATATATGAAAAAGCGTTCAACGTCTCTAGTAATTAGAGAAATGCAAATTAAAACAACTCTAAGATTTCATCTCACTCCAATTAGAAAGGCTATTATCAAGAACACAAGCAATAATAGATGTTGGCATGAATATGGGGGGAAAGGCACACTTTTACATTGCTGGTGAAGTTGCAAATTGGTGCAGCCACTCTGGAAAGCAGTATGGAGATTCCTCAGAAAACTTGGAATGGACCCACCTTTTGAACCAGATATCCCACTCCTCAGTTTGTACCCAAAGGACTTAAAATCAGTATACTACAGTGATGCAGCCACATCAATGTTCATAGCTTCTCAATTCACAATAGCTAGATTGTGAGACCAATCTAGATGTCCTTTAATTGATGAATGAATAAAGAAACTGTGGTATATATATACAATGGAATATTACTCAGCCATAAAGAATAATAAAATTATGGCATTTGCTGGTAAATGGCTGGAGTTGGAGAATATCATGCTAAGTGAAGTAAGCCAAGCCTAAAAAACCAAAGACCAAATGTTTTCTCTGGTAAGTGAATGATGATACATAAAGAGGGGGCAGGGTGGTGGGGGGTGCGGGCAAGAGAAGAATGGAGGAACTTTGGATTGTGTAGAAGAAAATGGGGTGTGAGAGGGCTGGGGAAGGAAAGAGAGTGAACTGAGACAGACATTACTACCCTATGTACATGTATGATTACAGGAATGGTTTGAATTTACATTGTATACAACCATAGAAAGAAAAGTTGTACCCCATTTATGTACAATAAATCAAAATACAGTCTGCACAAAAAAAAAAAGAACATTTGCAAAAATAAGACAATATTACTACATCTGTTTAGAATATACTTTTTTCTGAATTGTAAAATTGTTATTTTAGTAGAAAACACTTAAGCAGAGAAGAGACGACTCATCTGTGTAGGTCTTATATCTCAGAGCAGCTCCAGATACATTTATAGGCTCCTTGGGGTCAGTCAAAAACACTTGATGGTCATACTGGGTAATGGAACAGAAATGAAAAACATCAAATAACACCCAGGCTTCCTTTTAACCTCCCTCTCCCTCTCCCTCTCCCTCTAAGAGTTACAATTGGAAGTTTTACCTAGGGCCAGGATCCACATTCTTACCTTCTCTTCCTCTTCTGTGAGAGGAGGTTTAAATAAACAGAGAAATGTCAAAAAGCAGCATCATCAGTAGAAGGGAAGTGGAGAGTGGGATAATTCATTCATCAGAAACAGAAATTCTGATGAGACCGTTGGTCAAATTTGTCAAATTATAATGTACCTTCCCGTCACTGAGGACAAATTTCACTGAATGTTCTCTTTCTGGATGTCTTGCCTAAACTTAGTATGTTAAGTATACCTTAAAGCCTTTGAAGTATACTGTTTGCTTCTTAATGCACTATCCGTCTTCAGCTCCGGTTTCATGATGTGAACTCATGGTTACATACAAAAGTTCTGACATACCAAGTTTCACATGCAGCTTGAACTGTCTCCCTTTCCCCACTTAGAAGGTTGCTACTAGTCTGAGGATAGGATCTCAAGCACAATAATCCTTAATTTCTTCATCTGTAAATGGGTTAATTCAGTATAAGTCTTTTTTTCAAATTGAATTGCAAAATGTTTTCCCCAAATTCCATTTGGGTATGATTCAAATTTTAGCCTCATAAACTGGATTAACAAAAAGTCAACAAGTACTGGGCCTTCCAGGGACTTAATAATGAATAAGCATGGTTGTCAGTAAGCAGTGTGTAGCAGTTATTTGAATGTAAATAGGTGTTTCATACCTAAGAGTTATTTCTTATTCTAAGTAGGTTAAATATTCCCCTGGAAATTTCATATAAATGATTGTTTTGCTCTTCTAACAAAGAATATCTACCTACTGGGCTACCAATACTAGCCTAATCTAAGTGTGTACCTCTCTGTCCTTAGGGTTTCACATGCATGCTTCCATTCTTACCTGTCTGCCCCTCTGATGCCCAGCATTCATGATCTGCTGGTGACCGCAGGAATGGAGGGACAAGACTGGCACCACCTGCCACCAGTAATTGAATTCTGCGCCTCTCTCACCTTCCACTCCCCAGGCATAATCTGAGTCCTGATCACCTTTTTCTATAGGCAAATGTATTACCTGATGACACAAGAATTCTCTTAAGGACTGTTTTCCATCGCTTAATAAAATAAAGAATCCATTTAAATCACAAAACAGAAGTTCTTTTGCCCAGTCACAGGTTAGTACTAAACGGCTCTTCCCAAGTGCATGAATCCAGAAAGACACAAAAAGACTCTACTTCTCATTTTTGTAAATACCCTCATGAGGCCGTTAACGTGATCAGACTGGCAAAACAGCAACATCTGTCTTCTAAGAAAAATTTTGTTCTCCTTCCTCTGAAAGTTCCTAAAATTCTCTTTAAGATTGGAAGTAGGGATTTTCTGAATGAATTCAAAGTCCTCTTGTGTTAAATGACTTAATCCTAATATTTTGAAAGTGAGATTTCCAGATACGTCCATGGGTGTTCTGGCCAGGGTCCTATCCAAGGACCACTCATCCTCTGCTGCATTTGATGTTTTGCCACTGCTGTTTCTGCCTCCTCTCCCGTCAACCAGGCCCATCGCCTTCAGGCCTAACACTGGGAAACAGGGTCTGAATAACCGAAGAGGACTGTTCAGAACAATGCCTTGCATGTTTCAGCCACGTGGGCGGACTCTGTCCAAAGGGGCCTTCCATGACTCGTTTTGTTTCATTTTCTGAAGAGCTTTGAGTAATTGTGACAAACAGATGAAGAATCCACAGATATTCTGCATTTGTTTTAGAATTAAATGGAGCATTTTGTTAGAAAATGACCTCTGTCCTTTAGATATAATGGTATTAAAAAAAATAACCATTATTTGACAGTGCTTACTCTTTGCCAAGGGACTGTGAGAAGTAGTCTTCTTATGGGTTTTATTTAATCCTCAACAGCACTACATAAAATAAATATTATTATCCTCATTAGAAGTGAGGAAACAGACTTGAAGAAAAATGAAGAAATGAAATAACTTACCCAAATTGTGACCAAATGGAAACCAGATATGTCTTGACTTTCTCATATATGCCCTTCGTGAATGTAGCATATCTCCCAGAGCTTGTGGAAGGTCATTTGGTAATCATCAACACCTCCTACTAAGTGATATTCTATTAGCTTGCCACCAAGTCTAGTTGCCTCTAAGCTCTTCCTCTCTAGTCCACTACCCATCCTGCCACCGGAATGGGTCTTCCCAGGAATGACTGCCCAATTAACTGCATCAGAATCCCCTGGCTGTGTGTTGAGGCTACAGCTCTCAGGCTCACCCCAGAAACACAGAATCAGAATCTCTGACTTCATGAAGAAGCACCCAGTTGGTTTTCATACACACTAATATTTGAGAACCACTCTATGAGCATGTCATCTGTTCTCAATCTTCCAGTGGCTTGTTGACAACTCTCAGATAGTATATATAGTAAGCTGAATAATACCTCAAACTATCCCCATCCTCATTCGTGACACCCAAGACATACCTTTCAATGGTGGAAGGAACTGTGCAGACAAGATCAAGTTAGGGATCTTGAGATGAGATTATCTTGAACTATCCAGGTGGGCCCATTATAAGCACAAGTTATGTTATAAGAGGTAAGCAGGAGAGTCAAGGTCAGAGAAAGTGATGAGACAGCAGAAGCAAGTGTTGGAAAGGTGAGGGGCCAGGAGTCAAGGCATGCAGACAGCCTCTAGGAGATTGGGAAAGGCCAGGAAATAGAGACTCCATAGAGACTCTTGGAGGAACAAAAATCTGCCCACCCATCTTATACTCTTACCTCCAGACTGTAAGAGAATATATTTGTTGCTTTAAGCTACTAAATTTGTGATAAATCATTACAGCAGCAATAGGAAGTACACGCTGTTCAGAATCTTCAGCAACGCTTCTGTGAGATAATCCCAGCTTAGTTCACACACCCTTGTCCCTCACACCACTCCACCCTGAATTTTATGCTCCAGTAGTGCTGAACCACATCCAATTCTCCAAAAACATCAACTCCTTAATACCATACTTGGAAATTTTCTTCCCCCAAACTTGTCAGCTTGAGGAACTCAAATTTTTCCTAGAAACAAGCCCAGATGTCACTCCTTAATCACTTAATCACTTCTTAATATCAAGAGATGTAACAAGAGATGGAGCTAATCAGTCCCTCCCCCTCCTTTATAATGTAAGTTGGTAGGAAAATACACACACACACACACACACACACACACACACACACACACAGAGTTTGTTGTTCTGTTGTAAATATCTGAAGTCAACAACTCATAACAGTGCTGGGCCCAGAGTAAGTACTCAATATAATTAGTTGAATTGAACTAAACCCAGAGTAGTTGTATAGACAGCTGTAGCTGTTTTCACAAAATGCTGCATTTAAGAGACTGTTAAGAGAAAGCATTCAGGAAAGTCTCCTAGCTTTCCTTAGATCCTAGGTCACGGCAGTTTTCTCACATATCCCAAGTGGTAACAAATCTTCCACCTTTACAAGTTTGAATTTGGTAGGGGTGAAGGCAAAGCGAACACATGCTACACAAAGAAATCTATAAATTAAGCAGGATGTTCAAGCCATAAAGTATTATTTTAGATCAAAACAAATCAGAATATCAAACACATATGGCTCATAAATAGTTCTAGGACACTGTGGGTATGCAAGTTCTGGTGCTTTACTTTTTTAAAGCCTGTTAAAGTATATGGTTATATTATCAAAGTATACTCTCAATAAAGGCAAAAATGTGACAGATAAAAAAATAGAATTAAGTCATGTGAAAGAACTTACTGAACTCGTCCATTAATGAGGAAAATAGTAAGATAGAGAAAATAACATAAGAGTATGTAAAGCACAGGGTGCTTACAGGAAATTTAATAAATGAATGATAAGACTGTTAAAGATACAAAACCAACTAGTGTCCTATCAGGCACTAAACCATAACATTTGGGGTTACCTAACTGATGAAAAGAAATAATTTCCATCAAAGCAAATCTACAAGTTAAGAACACATAAATTCACATGGTCCCAGTTAATTAATGATAGATAATAACCAAGTCAAGAGTGGTATATTCTCCCAGAAAAGTAAGCCCCGAACAGACATTGATAATCTCCTCAGTCTAATTTGTGGATTTGGGGTAATTTTTTCTTAACAATACTTTTCAATTACAAATGCGGCATCTGACTAGCACTATAAATTTTGAGAGGAATATTGATCACTGGGGAAATCTGAAGATTATTTTTGAAAGAAGAAAAAGATAATAGACATGAATAGACTTTTTTATTTTCTAATATACGATGATACTTTTCTCCAAAGAAATGACTAATATTTTCCAAGAACATCAAGTAAAATTTAAAAGTTTGGTTTTTTCTCCTTATAGTACTTCCTATCCTGAAAATTAAGGTGCAGCAGTAGTTTCTGTCCTCTTAGTGTGAATCCCATGCTGACTTGCTTTCGCTCTAGCTCCCTTGGGTCTCAGGCACCAATACTGGACATTGCACAAGCCCACCTTTTCCCCATCATTGCCCATTGCTCGTGCTTCAGCCACACTGCCCACACTTGCTGTGGCCTCTCTTTACCGCTTTTCCTTTGTGCAATTCACTGTGTGTGTGTGTGCTTCCGCATGCGTGCATGCGCATGTGTGTGCATGGTACCGGGTAGTGAACTCGCTGGTGCTCTACCACTGAGCTGCTCCCCCAACGCTTTCTTACATATTTTTACTTTGATACAGGGTCTTGTTAAGTTGCCCAGGCTAGCCTCAAACTTGGCAATCCTCCTGAATCAGCCTCCCAAATCTCTGGGATTACAGATGTTCACCACCATCACTAAAGGGATGGCCTTTTTAACAGTTTCAATTTAAGCTTCTAAAAAACAAGAGTATGAACAATTATTTATTGCCCTTTCATGGGTGAATACAAATTGGGTTCATTCAGTATGAACTCTGAAAAAATGAATGTTAGCTGTGTTTACAATTAACTCTGTAAATAAAAATGCATTAATATTTTATTAAGGACTACCAAGATCTACTAGAATGGCAGAGATTGTATTGTGTTTAGCCTGGAATCTTCCTGCTTTCTGCATTCATGTTTCAGTCTCCTCCACTAGATCATAATATCGTTTTATAAATTTTCAGGTAAGGTTTCCTATTCAGGTTTGTATTTCCACTGTGGGCCACAGTGTCTGTCAAGTAGGACATGTGACAATTGGCGATTGAAACAATGTTAAATAAATGGAATGAGAAGGAGGAAGAATTAGGAAGAATTACACCTAAATATTGTGATTTTGAGTCACTGTGCATACTAATAGGAACAGTCTATACTTGGGAAAGAGAAATGGATAAAAGAAAAGGAAACAAAGTCGATAAAGATGAGGGGAGAATTAAGTCAGTCAAATTTGAGGTCAGTAATAGCACATAATAAACAGAAGGTTATGGTGGTAATGTGTAAGAGACTTTGAAGCAGACTGAATTCAGGTGCTCCTCTACAATTGAAAGCAACTTTCCAGTGCTGGGAGTTAAGACTGAAGGGCTGCAAAAAAATAAACAAATAAATAAATAAAGTACTAAAATAAAATTAAATTCCCTAACCAAAGACCAGTTAGCTAAAAGTGAAACAGAACATTTGATTTAAAAAAAAAAAAAAATTATTATGCCCATTTCATTCACAAATGAATTTGCAGAATGTTGAAGGAGTTGTGGTGAAAAGGCTTATATGCTAAACTTCAGCTGGGCTATTTTGTATGGGATAGTTCATTTAAAGAGAAGCAAGACCCAGTTTCTGCATTGAAGAACTGTCAGGAGGGGAGGAAGACCTGATCACAAGCGGAAGGCAGAAGGAGGTCAGTGTAGGCAGCAGTCCAGATTATTTGGGGCTGAAGGTAATTGAAAAGAAACAGTTAGTCTGGGGGTGTAGGTCAGTGATAGAACATTTGCTTAGCGTGTTCAAAGCGCTGGACTCCATCCTCTGCATGAATAGATTAGTTAATTAATTAACTTAAAAAATAGAAAAGGAGGGAGGGAAGAAGGGAAAAGAAGCAAAGAGACAGTGGACGGGGTCACCCTTTCTGCCCTACCCATTTGCCAAAAAGCAGGACAAAAGTGTACAAAGGCAAAGGTGTCCTTCCTCTGTCAGGAAGGACAAATTCGATCTCTAAAAACTGTTTCACACTCTCATCAGCCTGGACACAGCAACAGAGGAATTTACATACCAAGCCAGACAAACCAGCCTTTATCTACTACTACTTACTTCCTTTCCACAATCTGCCATCCCTAGAAATTCAAAGTCCTTTTCCTTCTTGTTGTGTCCCTAAAAATTGACTATTCCTTTGCAGATTGTATTTGAGCCCAAAAAGTCACCTCTCTGAGAACTGCTCATTGCCCAGATATCTCTCAAATATTTTTGAAACATAAATGTTAAACTTCTGTTTGCTTTTGCTCTTGTCAATCTGTCTTGCAACTGGGGTCCTTCCCAGCTAAGATCTATGGAAGATAGAAAATTACTTTCTCTCCCCCACAAGAAGGTAGAAGAAGAGAAATCAACTCCAGCTTGGAGGGTAAGAAAAAGACTTTATGGAAAGAACACATTTGAGCAGAGTTGAAGACAAAACAAATACAGGGATCTGCTCACTAAACAGAGCCAGCAAACAGACCTAAGGACATGGCCTTGGGATATTGGAATAGCAGGCCAGTAGGAGGGCACAGGGCCTAGGCAGAGGAGGGACCAGTCCTCTCACTGTGCTCAGAGTGATTCTGGAAATAAGCCCACTGGAGTCTTGGTGGTCATCATTAACCACAGGTCCAGGGATGGACTGTAAATGGTGTTCCCTGATTTTTAAGATTTTTTTGAAAAGTGAAACTGCTGTAAAAAGATATGCAAAATTCTACCAGTGGCGCATGCCTGTAATTCCAGCGGCTGGGGAGGCTGAGGCAGGAGGCCTCAGCAATTTAGCGAGGCCCTAAGCAACTCAGCAAGGCTCTGTCTCTAAGTAAAACATTTTTTTAAAAAAGGCTGAGGATGTGGCTCAGTGGTTAAGTACCTCTGGGTTCAATTCCGGTACCAAAAAAAAAAAAAAAAAGATACACAAAATCCCAACACATTGAAAAGATGAAAGTGAAGTGGATTAGAGAAAACCAGAACGATTATGGGCATAGATGTCTTCCCATTCCTCTCCATCTACCAAAATCTCCGACTGGGAAAATGACAACAGAAACATCTTCCTGACAGAGCAAGGTAGAAAGTGACTGCTGAAAAATTATCTTAGATGCTTTTTCATACTTTTTCTTTCTATCACCATAACAACTTTTAACAAAGCTAAGCAAGACTGCATATCATCTATAGTTTTGTTTGCCAGGTCTGTGATCTCTCATGAATATATGCCAAAAGTTGTCAGTCACTTTGGAAGTGAAAAGTTGAACCAGATAGCTTACTGCTAGGTTCTTTTCCTTCCTTCCTTCCTTCCTTCCTTCCTTCCTTCCTTCCTTCCTTCCTTCCTTCCTTCCTTCCTTTTTGCTTTCTTGCTTTCAGGAATGCTCTCTAAAAAATCATTCCATTTCACAGACATCTGTGGCGGAGCTAAAGTTCTAACTTCTGTCAGGTTCACATGAAACAGAAATGCAAAGAAGTCAACACTTCCAATCGATGCAAATGATGCTGATGGAGAAATTGACAAGATTTATTGAGGGCAACATCCTGACTCTTTCTCTTGTCAGGCCACAGGAGGCTGAATCTCTGCTGTCTGTCATTAAACCAGTTGGGGGATTTGGATAGGGGCCCCATGGGGAGGGGCTCTAGAGCAGGAGCAGAATTTTTTTTTTTTTTTTAAGGTTAAGACAGGATAAAAGAGCAATTTAAAAATCATTACTTTTTAACAATGAACACAGTTATTATTCTGAACCCCAAATCAGGGATGTAACAGTCAAAAAGACAAAAGAATAGCAGGGTAAATTGTTGAAACAAACCTCTTTGTAGTTGATAGTAAAAATCTCATTGCAATTCAAAAGATAAATGGCAATTAAGTAGTTTCTGTTAAGTGTTTATTGTTCACCTTTTATGTGGGTGGCCTTTTAAGTGATTTTCTTTTTAAACAAAAAGAGAAAGTTTGTTCTCTTCAGTATTTGAACTAAACACCGGTGCAAATGCTTGCAACCATCAATTTTAAAATAATAATCGTCTTGACTTTCTAAGCCGATAAACCAACTACTATACACCACTTCCTTTTCAGACTGTTGTTTGCCTGGCTTATCACAGTTAACTATTGCACTGTGACTCTGCACGAAGACTGTAATGTAATTAAATCCTATTAACACATCAGGAATAAAGCCCTTTAGTGGGCACACAGGCTTTGAGAGGCAGCTCGTTCCTGAGCAGATTTAATATCCTTAAATTAAGCAAGTGTGAATGGGAAGATGAATCTTATTAAAAACTTAAATCTGATTATATTTGAAAATTATTGGTTCCTTAATGTAATAAATTATCCAATACAGACTAGAACAAATAATATGTCCTAGCTTCACATAACTCCACTCTATAACAAGTAACAAAAGAAATTATGTTTGACTGTGGGGCAAAAAGAAAGGTCTTTTTATAAAAGTCATTTTGCATAATGAAATACCTAAATCATTTTAATAAACATTTGTGGGGGAAAAAGTGCAAATGACACAGTTGGAGAGGGAATCATTTACCCTATTCAGAAAGGGAATGTGGAAATAGTGATGCTAATGTTTTTTTTTTTTTTTTTAAATTGCCATTCTGGCCAATTTGTTGTAAATTCTGAAAAGAAAAGCTGCAGCTTATGTTGTTGGTAGCAAATTCCTTCTCCAGAAGGCTAATGCAAATGTAAGCCATCTGCCACACATTCTGCTGAGAAGGCTGGAGTCACAAACAATGGGCCAACAGTCTCTGAATACTAACACACACACTCCGCAGGCAAGAAAAGTTTGCATTTTCCCCAAAGGTATACTTTAGGTTGCCTCTTTGCCCATCCTCACCAGGACCACCAGCACCCACCTCTCCCAGTCCAGCTGGCACAGACAGCCTTCCACATGATTAGTCTGATGATGTTCACAAGGAGAACCCCCTGGAGAAGCATTGCTGTTGAAACTGACTGAAACAGGAATGCAAGACCTGTTAAATTATTTAAACCAGACAAATGCTTCACAGTGTGTGTTTTTAAGTTAATCCTATTTTCGCAAAAAAACTGGCGTTGCCTATTGCACTTTGCATCAGAACATTGCACAGGTTTTATCCTTTTATGACTGAACCCTTTCAGAAGACTCCAGAACACTGTCCTCTGCCCTGTCAACTCACCAGCAGATGGACGTATTCAACAGAATACACTGTGCAGGCAGGTGCTGCCAACGACAGTCATGTCTGAAAACCTGGGTCTGCTTATGTACTTTCAAGTAATTCTTCCTACGCTGTTTGAGGAAATTTGAATGCTCAATTATTTGGCAAGTGTGCCCAATGGCTCATTCAACAACATGAGGAAACATTTAAATATTGTTTGGTGTTTGGTGATGGGGCAGTAGGAGAGCTGACCTCCAGTGAAAAGTCATCATAGGAATTCTAACTTCGCTTTACCCCAGATTTGCGCCCTGCAGGTTTTCACCCACAATCTCTCTGGCTCTGATTACCATGTTCACTCAGGTCTCGTGCTGGACATCCCTCAAACTTGCCTGTGTCCAGCTGCTTTCACTCCCTGGAATACCTTCCCAGACACCCCTCTGCTCCGGCATCATGTAGGCAGGAGTCTAGAGTGTGCTCCAAGTTTGACTTCCTGAGTTCAGACCCCAGCCTCCTCCCTTACTTGAGTGGCAATGTGGCTACAGACAAGTTGCTTAACTTCTCTAGCCTCAAGCAGTTCAACTGCTAAATAAGCATAATAATAATATAACCTCCAGCAAAGATAAGCTAGCACCAGGCACATGAAGTCCTAATATAGCATCTAGCACACTGTGTGCTCAATAAATTTTACCCATTATTATCAGCTCTATTTGAAACTTAAACAATATTGTTCCATCCCCTCTCTCTCAGTCTCTCATAATTATTTTTCTCTATCTCACCACATGCTTTGTAAGTACATGTTTACACTGTTACACATAACATACATCTTAATTATGTGTTTATATATCTTTTCTGCTGGACTGGAAGTGCTTCAAGACTCGTCTTTGTATCCGCAAGACTAAGTACAATATCAGGTATATTATAATTGCTTAACATATATTTATTAAATATTAGTATAAGAATAAATGAATGAAAATAAGGAGTTGGATTAAATATGTAACCCTAAATATGGAGGAGATAAATGTTTCCCACCACAGAAATGGTAAGATGGCCACAGATGGTTAGACAAGGACTGTCAAGTGCTGAGAAGGATGTGGAACAACAGGAACTTTCGATACATCACTGGTAAGAGTGTAAACCGCCTCAATAACTATGGGAAACTACTTAGAATATGCGATTAAAACTAAATTTATAGCTACCCTGTGGCCTACAATTCTATTTAATATACATGCAGTATAAACAAATGAATACATCAATAAAAAGACATGAAGAACAATGTTCACAACAACTTGATTCACAATGGCCTCAAATTAAAAACAATTGGAGTCCATCAGCCAAATGGATTAAAAATGTTTGTGGCACATTTATATAATGAAATACCCTTAAATCTTTTTTAAAAGAGTACTAATATAAACAACGACATGGATGAATCCTCAGAATATTACGTTGAGGAAAAAAAGCCAGACAAACAAAGGTATAGATCATCTGATTCCATTTATATGAAGTTTCAGAGCCAAGCTAATCAATAATGCAAATTCAGAATAGTGTTACCTCAAGAGGGAACTTTCTGGGGTAACAGAAATGTGCTCAATCTTGATCTAAATGAGGATTACACAACTTATACATTGCAAAGTTCAGTGAGCTCTGATTATACTTTCAGTTTTTGCACTTCATTTTGCATTAATAATTCCTCTAAAATAATTGTAGTCAGATTCCTGGCAGGCAGATGAATTGATACAACCTTTGTGGAGTTACAACCTTTGTGGACTGTCATCTGGCAACATATGTAAAACTCATCCTGAAACTATTGACTCCAATATCCCATTTCTAGGAATTTATTCAAAGAAAAACATTGAACACGTGTACAAAGATACACGTGCAATAAGGCCCAAGTTGGTCTGCTCACCACTTGAAAGTCTATACTCAGGAGATGAGAGTAGAGGGGAAGAAAATCAGGCTTATTCAAGGGCTGACACCCTGAGAAGGTGATGTGGGAACTGTTTTCCTAAAAAAAAAAAAAAAAAATCATCTTGGAGAACTCAGGTACATAAAAGTTTTTATAGTGAGAGAAGGGAGTGTAGTGAGACATGGGCAGGAAGACTCCATACTGAGCAGGGTCTTGTCATTCAGGGTGTCTTTTTTTGCTCTGACTGGAACATCACAATTTACCTCAACCTCCTGGGCCTAGTTCCTATAATTCTTTAGACAAACACATTACTTTTCTGCAAGGTCAGCATCATCTTACACATTCTGATATAATCTGAAGGTCACAACTTGTTCTGGGTTCTGTAAATCTAAAGAAAGGTTATTTAGCAGTTAATATCGTAATGCTTTAGGTGAAGGTTTTCTTTAGAATTTAGAATGCTGAACATAGGGAGGGCAAATAACTCTATGAAGGGCCACTCTCAAAAGAGTGGCCAGTTACACAAGGAGAGCTTTCAACCTAATGTTCATAATAGCAAAAATGTAAATATGAGCACTTAACAATGTGGGGATGATGCACAATGAAATATTATGCAGACATTTAAAAAGAAGATGTAGGACTACAAGTACTCACATGGGAGTGATAAAATAAACCATAATAATAACCATAATCCATAATAACCATAAAATATATTATTAAGAGAAAAATGCAGGTTACAGAGCAGTATCATTTGTAGTGTTTTATTTTGTTAACATATAAACATGCACATATATATACAAACATGGGTTTATGCATGTATATATTTGTCTAGTGTAAGGTCTCCAATTATAAATAGTAGTCACATGGGCTTTGTCTGGATGGGAGATCAAGCAACTTGGTTGGTTTCTGTTTTGCCTATAGCTTTTCCTATTTTATTTTTACTATAGTCATTAATTTTTGAAATTTAAATAAATACATGACAGTTGGATACATATGAAGGTGTGTGTGCATGTGCAGACACCCATTCACCAGGAATGAGTTGATGTGACATAAGGCCGTATGTGATCAAAGAAGGCTATACTTTTTTGTTGTTGTTATTATTACTAATAGGTTAAACTTCCTAAGACAAGTAGACCATAGCCTACCCTCTATAATACCAGGGTGAATCCTGCCTATCACACAGTCTCTGATGGATTCCATTTAAAAAGATTTACTTCCTTAGAAAGACTTTAAAGACTTTGCTATGGTTTGAGTATTTGTCCCTTTCAAAACTCATGTTGAAATTTACTTGTCCCTATAACAGTATTAAGAGGTAGTTTCTTTAAGAGATGATTAGGCCATTAGGGTGATTAATGCCATTGTCATTATCCTGGAAGTGGACTCCTTATAAAAGAACAATTTCACACACCCACTTTTCCCCTTCTGTCATGAGAAGTCATAAGGTGAAGGTCCTTGCCAGACATGTCCACTTGATCTTGGACTTACCAGCCTCCAGAAATGTTAGATTCTGTTCATCATAAATCATTCTGTTAATTATACACTATAGCAGCCCAAAACGACTAAGACAGGCTCATGTGGGGGACTGTCTCCATTAGGGTCCCCTTAGCTAAATATGCCAGAAATCCAAAAGAGGAGTATCCATTTCAACACTTACATTTTCATTGGATAATCAACTAAATCTTCCTAGTTTGAAAGTATGATTTTAAATACAAAAGAGTTTTGGCTGATTGGTTTGTATTTTATTTTGGAAAGAAATAAAACTTTAGAGAAAAATACAGTCATGGGGATGGAGATGGAAAGAGATAAAGAGATAAGAGGCAGAGACAGAGAAGAGACATGATAGTGAAAAATAAAGTATTATTTTTGGTAACATCATTTGATCATTCTTATTTCTTCTTTCGTTTTGGATTTTCCATTGATTCTCAGTAGTTGGAAACAGAGTCCCTAGATTCCTTCTGCATATTCTCAGTGTGTAATTATTACAACTCAAGGACTTGGAATTCATCCTGCTCAGTACAGCCCATGTAAGCAGCTTTGCCTGCTTCTACTCGCCTAACACTATACATCTCATCCCCCAACCCTGTTTTCAGCACTAGATGCCCTTATTAAGTTGTAGCTTATACTTTCAAAGCATTATTTAAAAAAAAAAAAAAACAAGATCTGGCTGCTACGTATTCTCACTGCTTTGGGAAAGGCTGCTGCTCTAAGTCCTTTCAATAGACAGAGGTAGGGAACATATGAATATATATATATGTGTGTGTGTGTGTGTGTGTGTGTGTGTGTGTGTGTGTGTGTCACAAATAAAGTTAGGTCTCTATTATTTCTATTCCTGTCTATGAATTCACACTAATATCTCTAATATCAATTCAATTCCACAGCGTTCATTCTGGTTGTCTCCCTTCCATGTGTGTATTTATTTGTCTTCTCCAAAAGCAGGAACTCTGGATACCATCATCTTTAATTTACTTATCACTTTGATCTAGATATAACTATCCCATCATCTCTGCAGCCTTCATTTCCCCTGCATGAAATGCTTCTCACCCAGCAGGGTGACTACAGATTAAAATTATGGACTATACATTTCAAAAAAGCTAAAAGAAAGGATTTTGCAAGTTTTTACCAGAAAGAAATGATAAATGTTTAAGGAAATGATGTGTTTAACCTGATTTAAGCATTATACAACTTATGCATGTATTGGACATCACGTGTTCCCCCATTAATATGTAAAATTTTGATGTCTTATGTACCAATTAAAAATTTAATTTTAAAAATGTTTATTTTAATTTTGCCTGCATAAGATATGTTTGTCCCAATTAAAATTGTTTTCTATCTAGAAACATGTCCCACCAATTGAGATTACAGATTTTATGAAAATCAAGCAGGTCTACATGAGGTAGAAAATCAATTTAATTTGACTTAAAAGCTTCTGTGCTTAACAGTTATGTATGTGATTCTGGCTATCAGGAGAGAAGTCTGGCTAAGGATGATAATTGTAGTCATGGAAGTGAAAGTAAATTTAGAAGAAAAGAAAATAGAGAATAAATTGGTATTAAAAGGCAATCAAAGGAAAAACAACTTTTAAAGATTAATTAAAAGTTACAGGTAAGTGAATTAGAAGAAAATAGATGAAATCCGATGTAAAAAAGAAATTTTAAAAATATGTATGCCAGCAAACACATAAAATGTTGTACACTAAAAGAAGTAAAGAACAGTCATTGGATTTTGCAATTTATAAGCTCAGGGGTAACATTGGCAAACAGTTCTAGTGGCGTGATTGTGGTGGTGAGACGAAAGCAAAGGAGCAGATGGAGAAGACATGTGGTCGGGCCACCCTACTCCCTTGTCAGAAGGGAAGATGAGGATGGATGAGTTGGGGTGAATTTCCTGTGAGACTTTATCACCGGTAGCTTCTATTATCTCCATAAAGATGTGTCAGCATGGCTAGAAATAGGGCGGGGGGTAGAGATTTGGAAAAAATGGTCTAGATAACAAAAACCAACCATGGAGCTTTCCTAGGAAATGAGGTTGCACATACACCCTAGAGAGGACCTCTTTGGTTGTTTGTCCCTAAAGAAAAGACATGGGTGCCTAAGACTTCTAAGCAATGTCTCACACTTGAAATTTTACTTCTGAAAGCTGAATTCTCAGTACTGTATACCTTCCCTATCAGATAAAAAGAAGATGTAGAAAGGAACTGAGTCACTGTTGCAGGCAAGAGGGAAGCACCCCATTCAGACAAAACCTCCGGGGACACAGAGGTCCTTCAGGCCTTGCTGACATCTCTAGCTTTGCTTACCCCTTTATCCAGACACATATACTACCCAGACTCACCCCAGACCAGTGCTGGCCTCAAACCAATTGCTGTACCAGGAACCTGAGCTCTCTCCAAAGTCTCCCACTCTCCACAGATCTTGGGGCTTTATTTTTTCAGATGCTTATCTTACCCCATGATTTTATGCAGAAAGGGGCAGTGTCGGGATATTATGCCCCTGGAAAAACTAACCCCTTCTCTATGTATTTCCTGAACAGGTTTTCAACTGTTAAACACCTGCGATCATAGTCTGTATCTGTACATAGGAAAGACTATGTTATTGGTAGCCAGAGAAAATTCTCATAGCAATTTTTAAATCTAAAAACATTTTTCTCTCATCCATGCCTCCCAGATACAGACAGAAATATAGAGGGTATGTATGTATTTGTGCATGTGAGTGTATGAGAGTGTTTGTGCATGTGCGTGAGTGTGTGTGTGTGTGTGTGTGTGTTGAATTGTTTTTCTCAGGCCTGCTCATAGATTCGAGATTTTTCTATCACATGAACCATCTGGTTACCAATCTTGTAACCAGCCAGAAATTGACTAATTAAGTTGACTAATAAATACATATAACCTTTAATTAGTCATTACCATGGTTTAAATGTGTGACTCTTTGGCCATGGTGTCTGAACACTTCAGTTACAAACATTCAACCTAAGTCCAATTTAGGCCACATTTCCTTGTGGTCTTTAGATTATAGCTAACAATTCTTATTAAACCTTGTCCTCACATAAATACCTCTCTGTCCAGTATACAATGGGAACTGAAATATTGGCCTTGTATGAGCCATAAAGTCTTTGTTTGTGGCAGAAATTAAAAACTCAATAGGACAATAACAGGTCAGAAAATGAGGTTTGGAGCATAGCAATTCACACATAATATCACCAGTAGAGAATACAAACATAATCAATGGGAACTTCAGACCTCCAGGCTTTAATACAAAAAGCAGTGAGTCAAGTTTTATGTGAGAAATATTCAGTTTTAAAATGTTGTTGAGAGACTCTGTTCTATACAGTGAACCTCCCACAGAAGAGCTCTGTGAAGAGGTGCCCGGTTTACAAGCTGGCAGAATTCATGTCTGCAAGTTTTCTCTTAGCTATATCGCACTCTGGGAATTAAAGCCCATCAGCCATAACGCTTGCTCCTGTCACAGCCAACCACAACTGTCTCCAATTAGTTCTGGTTTGTAGCTTCCAGACACAAGTATCCAAAGTCACAATCAGCCCAGTTTCCCCATCTGGTTCTGCAAGATGCAATGCAGAGTGTCCTTCTATGGTGACAAGAGGAGGCAATCAGATGTGCACAGACTCAACACATCACACATCTGTCTCTTACATCACATGCACGCACACACACACACACACACACACACACACACACACACACATTCCCTTAGAAGGAGGAAGACATTTTTCCAGATCAGTAAAAATAAGAAGGAATTCCCTTCAGTTTTATGGCAATTAAACTCTAAGAAAATAGCAGATGAAGTACAAATTTAGAATAGAGAAAAGCTACAATTCTTATTATGAATACTAGAACATTCTGTTTTGTCCAACTTAGCAAGAGTAATTCCTGATTACGAAGGACAAATTTAAAGACTGACCATACTTCCCATGCTTTCCTTAAGCACAGTCATCCCTGCCAAGGCCACGTCCCACACCAAGACCATACTCCCCCATGCTGCTCACCCCACCTTCTTGCTCCCACTACCTTGTTCAGAGCTAGCACTGGGAATATACTGGCAATTCCTCAGTTCCTACATTCTGGAGGGGTTCCTAACTATTGAAGAAAGAGGAGAGAACTGATATTTTGGTGACTCAGTCCTCAGCATGGAAAACAACCTATTCTCCACGGTCCTTCATCAGTGAAGAAGACCCATCCACCCAATATCTTGATCCTATATATCTATTGATCAAGAGTATCCTTTGCATTCATTTTAACTAAATTTTACCTGCATAAAAATATGAGGCTAATGGGAATACAATAGGCACCTCTTGCCCATGGAGATACATGCCGCGAGCCCTGGTAAATAAGAGAAACTATGGACAGTACTAAATGCTAGGTACACATATTTTTTCCTATGTGTATACACATATGATAATATTAATTTATAAATCAGAAACAGAGATTAACAACAATAAAATAGAACAATTGCAACAACATATTGCTATAAAAGTACTTAAAACTAAGGGATTATTACTAGAAATTTCATGTAATATATTTGGACCCTGGGTAACTGAAACCATAGGTAAGGGGGTACTTATTCACTAAGTACTAAATACTTATTGACTAAGCAAAGTATATTTGCTTTGCCTTGGACCTTATAACTTTTAAACCTGGACATGATCCTCCATCAACCTCCCTTTCTGGGGGCTAATGAATGTTTCCAAACTTCTCTTTTTGGAGCTAACAGCTGGGCTCTTTCAAATGTAGCTCTAACACTGCAAACTTCCAGGTCCATACCTTAAGTTTAAAACCTAAAACTCCAAGAACAGAAATATTTTAAAAATCAGCTTTCTTCAACACATAAATAAATGTTCTCTTCTCTTTCTTATAAAATGTAGTGTGTTTATTTAACCATGTCTGTTCTTAAATTAGTCTGAAGGCACAATCCTTGTTGTAGAGACATGAACTAGATATGTGGTGAAAGAAAGCAGAAAGCAAACGAATAGCTGGCCATGTTTGCCAGAGCACATTGGCAGAATTGTCAGCATCCACTCTAGGACAGCATGTTCTCTTCCCTCCAGTTCACATCTCATCCCTCCTTCCTCATCATTTCATTAGCAAGTCTCTACCCACTTGTTATTAACATTAAACTACCAAAGTTTTCAAAATTTAAGGATTTTGAATGCCCTTTCTCACCTATCTCATGATAGATGTGTTTCTGCTATGCTGTCGTTTAGGCCCTGGACATGCTTGGTCACATGCTGCCTCCTACACCTAACCACAATTTCTCCACTCCAAAGTCACTTCTTCCTACCAGCCAACTCACCCTTCAGGTCTCCATTTATGCCTCCCAGGTGATTCCCAAGACTAGAGTAGACCAGAAGGAGGAACTTCCACCAATAAAATCAACTGAACTAACATGGACAATTTTCATCTATTATACACTATAGCTGTGCTTGATTAAATTTTAAACATTTATTCCAATTCAAAAAAGGGGAGATAGAAATTAATGAGCATAAGAAACCATGAAATGTTAAGGAGAAAGAAATACCAGAGTGTTAAGTAAGAGTTAAGCACTCCCCATAGAAGTAAATGATAATACCTTCCACCTTGAAGGGAAAAGTCAGGTGCGGACTGTTATATGAACTGGGGTAACAGATCACATAATTAGACTATGAGAAGTTAGAGAAGTATACCATAAAGACTTTAAAAAAGAATTGCAACTTTAAGCATGTTTTTATGCTAATAAATTCTGCAGCTATGCAAAATGAACATATTTCTTGGAGAACACAAAATACCAAAATCATTGAAGAAAAAATAAATAACCTGAAGAGCTCTGTGTGTTAAAGAAATTAAATGTGTAGTTGAAGACCTTTCCACAGTGAAAATTCAGGCCCTGAAGGCTTCATTAGTGATCGTACAGAGAATTTAAGGAGGAAAAGATACCAACTCTACATAAATTCCTCCAGAACATTGAAGAAGAGGAAATACTCCTCATCTCATTTTATCAGTGCTAGCCTGATAACAAAGCCAGGCAAAGAGATCATGAGGGAGAGAAATAACTACTGTCTACTCATGAATGTAAATGGAATTCTTAATAAAATGTAAAATCACTAAATCTAGCAATATAATAAAAGGATAATAAATTATGACCAATGGGACTTTTTGCTTGTTTGTTTTATGAGACAGGGCCTTGCTAAGTTTCTGAAGCTCTCACTAAGTTGCTGAGTTTGGCCTCAAATTTGCAATCTTCCTGCCTCACCCTCCCAAGTTAGATGTTCACCACCACATGAGGCTGTGACCAGTGGGATTATCCCAGGTATGCCAGGTTGGTTTAACACAAGAAAATTGATTAATATAATTCATCGTATCAAGAGACTAAAGAAAAAGAAAACATGATCATCTGAATAGATGTAGAAAATACATTTACACCAGGCATGGTAGTCCATATTTATAATCCCAGCTATTTGGAGGCTGAGGGAGAAAGGTCATAAGTTTGAGACCAACCTCGACAATTTCTTTTATTTGTTCTAGTTAGTTATACATGACAGCAGAATGCATTTTTGATGCATTATACACAAATGGAGTACAACTTCTTATTCCTCTAGCTGTACACAATGCAGAGTCACACTGGTTGTGCAATCATACATATATATAGGGTAATAATTGTCTGTCTCATCCTTCACACTCCCACACCCCCTCCTTTCCTCTCCCCTCACTCCCCTCTGCCCAATCCAAAGTTCCTTCATTCTTCCCTAGTGCCCCCCCCGACCACCACCATTATGGATCAGCATCCACTTAGAGAAAATATTTGGCCTTTGGTTTTTTTGGATTGGCTTATTTCACTTAGTATTATTTCCATCCATTTACCTGCAAATGCCATAATTTCATTCTCTTTAAGGCTGAGTAATATTCCACTATGTATATATACTTTTTTTTTTTTTTTTTTTTTTTCCATTTATCTGTTGAAGGGCATCTAGGTTGGTTCCATAGTTTGGCTATTATGAATTGAGCTGCTACAAACATGGATGTGACTACGTCACTGTAGTATGCTTAAGTCCTTCAGGTATAAATCAAGAAATGGGATAGCTGGGTGAAATGGTGGTTCCATTCCAAATTTTCTGAGGAATCTACATACTGCTTTCCAGAGTGGTTGCAACAATTTGCAATTCCAACAGCAATGTATGAGTGTACCTTTTCTCCTGCATCCTTGCCAACATTTATTGTTGTTTGTGTTCTTGATAATTGCCATTCTGACTGGAGTGAGATAAAAGCTTAGAGTATTTTTGATTTGCATTTCTCTATTTGCTAGAGATGTTGAGCATTTTTTCTTATATTTGTTGATCGATTGTATTTATTCTGTGAAGTGTCTGATTAGTTGTTTAGCCCATTTATTGATTGGGTTATTTAGATTTTTGGTGTAATATTTTTGAGTTAACAAGGTCCTATCTTAAAATAAAACTTAAAAAATAAAAGGCTGGGGTCTAGCTCGGTGGTACAGCATTAACATAACATGTGTGAGGCCCTGAATTTAATTCCTAGAACTGCCAATATAGGAAGAAAATAACTT
Organism: Sciurus vulgaris; assembly: GCF_902686455.1. NCBI lineage: Eukaryota > Metazoa > Chordata > Mammalia > Rodentia > Sciuridae > Sciurus > Sciurus vulgaris. The sequence goes on along the minus strand of NC_136461.1, from coordinate 83,026,198 downwards.
AGACAAAATTCAGCATCCATCCCTGCCTTAAAAAAGGAAAAAAAAAATAAAGTAAAAAACCTCAATAAATTAGGAAGAAAAAGAATTTCTTGAATCTGAGAACAAGTTAACGTTAACATCACACTTGATGGTATAAGACCATATATTTTCCTCCTACAAGCAGAAGCCAAGTAAGGATGTCCTTTCTTTTCTATTCAAAATAGTACTGAAAGTTTCAGCAAGTTCAGTAAAGCAAGGAAAATGGAAAACAAATGCACTGAGATTTAAAGTGGAAGAGTAAAACTGTCTTTATTCTCAGAGAACATGACTATGTAGAAAATCCAAAGGACTGTTTTTTTAAAACTACTAAAACTAATAGAGTTTTTGTAAAGTTGTAAGAAGTAAGATTAATGTTAAAAATCAATTGTATTTCTAATGATACAGTAGTTTCTTAAAATATTAAACACATGTGCCATATGACTTGAACATATCCTTGGTATTTACCCAAGAGAAATGAAATCATGTGACTATGCAAAAACTGGTACATGAACGTTTATAGTAGTTCTATTGGAAACAAGTTACATGTTCATCTATGGGCAAATGTATGAACAAATTGTTCTATACCATACTTTTTAGTAATATAACAAAAAGTAATAAACTATTGATATACTCAGAAACATGAATCTTGAAATCATTTTTCTGAATGAAAAAAGCCAGACAAAAATCACACAAAATGCATTTGTGTAATTCTATTTACATAAAACTCTAGAAAAATGGAACTTACTCTATAATGACAGAAAGCAGATGAGTAGTTCCCTCGGGGTTGGGGTGGGAATGGTTCAGAAGGAGTGAGAAACAGGGGAAAGGATTATACAGAGGCAGAAGGAAAGTTTTGTAGGCAATAAATCTATCCATTCTCTTGAGTATAGTGATGGTTTGATGAATATATATACATTTGTCAAAACATACCAAAATGCATATTTTATATGCAGGCAGTTTATTATAGGTGAAATCTCAATAAGGCTATTAAAAAGATAATCTGAAGAATGGAAACAATCATCTTTTAAAGTTCAGTGTGTTTTAAAAGAATTACAAGTATTAAATAGAATTTTTAAAAATGAAAAACAGAATCCTCAAATTTTAAAACTTAATGGATAAGTTATAAAGCAGACAAGCTTCACCAGAAAGGAAATTAATGAACTGTAAAAAAAAAGAAAAAAAAAGTACAATAATATTATCTAAGTGGCAGCTCACATAGCTCAAAATATAAAAGGATAAAAGAATTGTTAAATTGTATGAAGGGGAAATGAGAAGGCATCCAATATATCTCAAGAATTTAGGAAAGAAAGTGAGACATAATGGGTAAATGGTAATATTTGAAGATATAATGGCTGAAAATTCTTTAGAATTAAAGAAATAAGTAAATTTATAATTGAAGAATCACACCAGTAACAAGAAATGTAGAGAGAAAATAGCTGTCAGTCCCCCAAAATTCTTTATCTTTTATAGTTCATATCTGAAAGGTCCCCAAAAGTCTCATGGTCTCCAGGCCAAAGCTCTATCAGATGATGTGGAAACCTGTAAGATATAGGGCTTAGTGGGAGGTTTTAGGTCATTAGGTTGTTACCTAAAATGGGATTGTGGGATGCTGGTCTTCCCCTCCTCCACCGACTCTCTTCCTTTCTCTCTGTCTCTCTCTTTGCTTGACTGCCATGAAGTAAGAAGCTTTCTTTGTCACATGCTCCTCCCATGATGTATTGCCTAATCACAGGCCCAAATGCAACAAGGTCAACCAACCATGCTCTGAAACCACCTAAACTGCAAGCTAAAAGTCAACTCTCTCGGGTATTTTGTTAGAGTAACGCAAAGCTAAGTAACACACTTGTTAATCATTAAAAAACAAGTATAAAGAAAACCTTCCAGACCAAGACTGAGAGAAAGTCTTTGATAAAAGAACTATAAAAGATTATTCTTCTATAAGAAGGGAATTGGAGCCAGGTATGGTGGTACACACTCATAATCCCAGCTACTCTGGAGGCTGAATCAGGAAGATTGCAAGTTTGAGGCCAGCCTGGGCAACTTAGTGAGACCCTGTCTCAAAATAAATAGGAGTTGGATAGGAAGAATTAATATTGTCAAAATGGCCATACTACCTAAAGTGCTATACAAATTCAAAGCAATTCCCATTAAAATCCCAATGACGTACCTTACAGAAATAGAGCAAGCAATTATGAAATTCATCTGGACGAATAAGAAACCCAGAATAGCTAAAGCAATCCTTAGCAGGAAGAGTGAAACAGGGGGTATTGCAATACCAGATCTTCAACTCTACTACAAAGCATGGCATGGTATTGGTACCAAAATAGACGGTAGATCAATGGTACAGAATAGAGGACACAGAGACAAACCCAAATAAATACAATTTTCTAATACTAGACAAAGGTGCCAAAAATATGCAATGGAGAAAAGATAGCCTCTTCAACAAATGGTGCTGGGAGAATTGGAAATCCATATGCAACAGAATGAAACTAAACCCATATCTCTCACCATGCAGGAAACTAAACTCAAAATGGATTAAGGACCTCGGAATCAGATCAGAGACCCTGCAGATTATAGAAGAAAAAGTAGGTCCAGATCTTCAACATGTCAGCTTAGGACCAGACTTCCTTAACAGGACTCCCATAGCACAAGAAATAAAAGCAAGAATCAATAACTGGGATAGATTCAAACTAAAAAGCTTTCTCTCAGCAAAGGAAACTATCAGCAATGCGAAGAAAGAGCCTACAGAGTGGGAGAATATCTTTGCCAATCATACTTCAGATAGAGCGCTAATCTCCAGAATCTATAAAGAACTCAAAAAACTCTACTCCAAGAATTCAAATAATCCAGTCGACAAATGGGCTAAGGAAATGAATAGACACTTCACAGAAAAAGATCTACAAGCAATCAACAAACATATGGAAAAATGTTCAACATCTCTAGTAATAAGAGAAATGCAAATCAAAACCACCCTAAGATTCCATCTCACCCCAATTAGAATGGCAATTATCAAGAATACGAGCAACAACAGGTGTTGGCAAGGATGTGGGGAGAAAGGTACCCTCATACATTGCTGGTGGGGCTGCAAATTAGTGCAGCCACTCTGGAAAGCAGTGTGGAGATTCCTTCGAAAACTTGGAATGGACCCACCATTTGACCCAGCTATCCCACTCCTTGGCCTATACCCAAAGGACTTAAAATCAGCATACTACAGAGATACAGCCACATCAATGTTCATAGCTGCTCAATTCACAATAGCCAGACTGTGGAACCAACCTAGATGCCCTTCAATTGATGAGTGGATAAAGAAACTGTGGTATATATATACAATGGAATATTACTCAGCCATTAAGAATGATAAAATTATGGCATTTGGAGGCAAATGGATGAAATTGGAGCATATCATGCTAAGTGAGATAAGCCAATCTCAAAAAGCCAAAGGACGAATGATATCGCTAATAAGTGGAGGATGACACATAATGGGGGGGAGGGAAGGGTTAGTGTTAGGGTTAGAGTTAGGGTTAGGGAGGGGGGCAAGTATGGAGGAAGGAAGCACTGTATAGAGGGAAAAGAGGGGTGGGAGGGGTGGGGGGAAGGGAAAAAAATAACAGAATGAATCAAACAACATTGCTCTATGTAAATATATGATTACACAAATGGTATGCCTTTACGCCATGTACAAACAGAGAAACAACATGTATCCCATTTGTTTACAATAAAAAATAAAATAAAAAATAAACATGAAAAAAATAAAGAATGATAAAATTATGGCATCTGCAGGCAAATGGATGAAATTGGAGAATATCATGCTAAGTGAGATAAGTCAATCTCAAAAAGCCAAAGGACGAATGATCTCGCTGATAAGCGGATGATGACTCATAATGGGGGGAGGGAAGGGTTAGTGTTAGGGTTAGAGTTAGGGTTAGGGAGGGGGGCAAGTATGGAGGAAGGAAGCACTGTATAGAGGGAAAAGAGGGGTGGGAGGGGTGGGGGGAAGGGAAAAAATAACAGAATGAATCAAACAACAAAAAACAAAACAAAACAAAAAAATGAAAAGGACTTGGGTGTTGCTCAGTGGAAGAGTACTCCTGGGTCAATCCCCAGTTCTGGGAAAAAGAAAATATCAGATCCGAGAGTCTGCTTCATCCAATGAGAAAGTGACAACAGGCAATAGACAGGGCTTCACAATGACCTGAAGTCAGAGTTCCTGGGTTCAGATCCTGATTCTACTATTTCCTAGACAGGCAAGGTATCTTACCAGACTTTCATTTTTATCATTTTATAAAATGATGCTAATAGTGCCTACCATAGAGCATTTATGCAAGCTGTAATGCAATAATAAATGTCTAGCTGTTGTTGAGGGGAAAGAAAAATAAATAGGAGGTGTAGTTCAATGTTAGAACACTGGTCTAGATTGCATAAGGCCCTGAAAATGATCCCCAGCATTGCAAAAAGAAAGCAAGTAAGCTGAGGGGGAATCCAGAGGAAATGGATGTGTTGCAAGAAATAATAGTGACTAAAGAAATTGGTTCATGTGTCAATATTTCTAAATATGCATTGACTGAAAGTAGGAAAAAGCAAAAGCAAAGTAAGAGCTAATTTTGAGACAGTTCTAAAGACAATAGAATTTAAATATTATATAATAATAATAACATGAAAACGATGAGGACAAAGGCCATAAACTAAACTACAGTAAATTCTACATGTTGTCCAGGAGGAGCACAAAGATGTTGATTAAGTTAAACATTCATATTAAAATTGAAAGGTAACTACCAAAAGAAAAAGCAGACAGAGCAAAGCCTGATATAGAACTGACATTGAGAGAGTGTTGGCTAAATAAATTTAGTGTGCTATTTTCTACTTTTCATATAACTTACCTATATGCTTTTTGTGTTCTGACCTTCATAACTGTAAGGTTTCTTCCCAGAAAGGGGATTTTTAGCTATGCCATTGCATTGCATGATCCTGGAATAGCATCCATGAGAGGCAAGGAGGCTATATGGCATAATGTGTATTATCACGACTTCAGAGTAGGACCTCCTGAGTATGAATTCCAGCTCTGCCATTGACCCGATGAATGATCTTGGGCTGGTTACTAAATCTATAATTATGTTCATTTCTTTACCCATATGCCATTCTCCTTTAAGTGCTGCTGTTACTTAGTATAACTCATAAACAGCACACTTAATAAAGTGCTGGGCACATAGTAGGCCTTCAGTAAATGGCAGTTTCTAATATTTCTGTAACTCTATGTCTTCCCTAGAACTTATTGACAATTTATGTAGACAAGTCCTTGATCAGGAGATGAGGGGTTGAGTGTTGATTTTTCCAGGATTGATCCCTTTCATTCCGGCCTCCTAGAAAAGAAGCACTGAGCTATAACCCCAGCTAAGTGCTTAAGACAATCAGTCCTGCTTAACCCAAAACTTAGACCCTGCACACCATAAGCCAAGGGAGAGCCTGGAATCCTGGAAGCTAATGCAGATTCTTCTCCCAGATTGTTCTCACATACAGATTTAACTGCAAGTCTTAAAATTCAGCTTCTTGACCACACGAGGAGAGCCTGGTTCTCCATCTAGCACTAATACTGAGTAGGCAAGACAGGACTGGAGCCATGGTTCTGACAGGTCATATTACTATCACACCCATCCCATTGGTTCTGTCAAGGGAGGGCACAGTGCTTCTCTACACATGCAATTTTCAGTCTCCCAACCCACAGATTCACATCTGGTCTTGCTGCATCTCTGTGTGCTGCCCTGGAATGCAATGGATGACAGCACACCTGCGCTCTGCTACTGTACTAGCCTCAGTCAAACTTCCCCCATGAACCCTGCTCAGACAGACTTTGTGTAAGAACTGCTTAGCCTTTTGCCTTTGTCTGTATGACAGCCCACTACCTAGGCATACCGATCCTCCTCCTACTGGCTCTATCCTGCCTTTCCTAATAGACTTATAGACACCTGCATCCCTTGAGATCTCTTCAGGGACCAATTCTGATGTCTTCTTTGTTCTCCTTTGTATTAGGCAGGGCAAAGTCTGCTAACTGCCTTCCCTTCCCATCCCCCACCCACACACACATCTGCTCTGCTGCTCTTAGTCTATCCTACATCCACTACCTCCTGTTACATTGCTAACTTTACACTAAAACTAAGGTCTAATTTAATATTAAGCAAAGAAACTAAGATCTTTTGTTCATTAGGGAAGTTGGAAAGAAGTGATTGGATAGGTAGACTAGGGACCCTAAGAAGAATACTGAACAATGTTGACTTCGGATTGTCTACAGTGTGATCACAATTCAGCTATCTGTGGAAAATACCATAAAAAACATGGAAAGATCTACTAATCTCAACTTGCCAGTCTCTAAATACCCAATATAGCTATGTGGTGAACCAATATGAGTGATCAGTAAATAGAAAGGGATGGTTGAAAAAATGATACTGAAAATTGTTAGAAATGCAAGACTCATGACACCAATCTGGACAGTGATTTCTTCAATATGACCCTAAAAGTATATGCAACAAAAGCAAAACAGATGAATGGAATTGTATCAAACTAAAAAGCACCTATTCATGAAAAGAAATGAGAGTAAAGAGACAGCCCACAAATTGGGAGAAAATATTTCTAAATCATTCACTGGATAAGGGGGTTATATCAAAATATATAAGGAATTCAAAGCTCAATAACAAGAAAACAAATAATCCTATTTTTTAAATGGGCAAAAACCTAAACGGATATTTCTCAAAAGACAAATAGCCAAAAAATATGTGAAAAAATGTTCAACATCTCCAATCATCAGAGAAAGGCAAATTAAAACCACCATGAGATATCACACTACAGTTGTTAGACTGACTTTTATAAAAATGATGACAGGTAGGTTTTAGCAAGAATATGGAAGAAAAGGAACCCTAGTGAACTATTAGTGGGAATGTTAGTTAGTATAGTCACTTTGGAAAACAGTATGGGAGTTTCTCAAAGAACCTTAAATAGAACTAGCGTACAATCCAAAATCCTGCTCAGAATTTAAATCAGTATAGCAAAGAAAGGTCTGGACTACTGTGTTCATTGCAGCATTATTCACAATATCTAAGATATGGAAACAGCTATCCTTAGCATATCAATGGTTGAGTAGATGAAGAAAATGTGAACAGAATGCAATACAGCCTGCAAAAAGCAAGAAATTCTGTCATTACTATGAAGATAGGCTAAGAAAAATAAGCCAGGCAGAGAGAGACTAACACTGTATGATCTCACTTATAATCAAAATATGAAAAAAGTTCAATTCATAGAAAATTGAACTCATAGACTAGAGAATAGGATGGTGGATACCAGAGGCTGCAGTACAGTAGACAGGGAAAGGGAAGATGTTGGTCAAAAGGTGCCACATTTGACCCAAAACAAGAAGAATAAGTACTGGCAATCTCTGGCACTACACAATGTAGTGACTGCTGTTAGTAATAATATGTTCTATATTTCAAAAAAGCTGAAAGGGAAGATTTTAAATATTCTCATCCTAAAGAAATGGCAAATATTAAGGTGGTAGATAAGTTAATTAGCCTGATTGGATTCTTCCATAATGTATCAAAACATCACATTTGTGCCCCATAAATATAGGCAATTTTTGTTTGTCAATAAAATTTTGTCAATAAAATAGGGCTGTCAGTCACAGTGGTGCTCACTATAATCCCAGCAATTTGGGAGACTGAGGCAGGAGAATTGCAAGTTCAAGGCCACCCTCAGCAACTTAGCAAGACCCCGTCTCAAAAAATAAAAAGACCCAAGAATACAGATCAGTGGTAGGGTACCCCCAGGTTCATTCTCCATACCAAAGTAAAATAAAAAGTGCTGGGTATATTGCTTAGTGGTAGAGAGTTTGCCTAGCATGTGTGAGGTCCTGCGTTCAATCCCCAAGAATCACAACAAAAGTAAAAAAAAAAAAAAAAAAAATCAAAAATAGGACAAAACTTAAAAAGAAGATAAAGAAATTTTTAAAATGTAAGATTAATGTTTCCAACAACCTGGATGAATTAAATACCAATCTAATAAATACTTTTTTAAAACTGGATGGCATAGATTTATTTTTCTAATCAAGAATTTAAATGTATATAAATTGGAATCTTTTCTAATGCAGATAAACATCAGGGATTAATACACAGAAATGGATTTAGTTCCTCTGTCTTCTACCTCCATCTTCTCTTCATTCAACAAATATATACTGCACTAGACTAAGCTACCCATATATGTAGGGTGTAAATTCTGAGATACTGTTTAAATCTGTGTGCACTTCCATACAAGAAACAAGAAACAATATCTGTATTACAGTGAGAAAAGCTCAGTCTGGAAATATTGACTTCAAGGGGGGATTTAGCATAAAACACATCCAAGGGGGGTTCATTAGTGATGTAGCAGAAGGCGTCAAGTTGGAGGGGTCTCTGCCTGAGGCAGCTCAGTGCTACAGACCCCAAAGGCAAGTTACAGCAGGGTTCTGCTGCAGAACTGCCTGGAAGTTCACTCCTCTGCCCACTTAAACCTATGTACAGACAAACCTGGTGGCTATTTCTTCGTCTTGAACAAACTTTGACCCGATGGTTAAGGGGGCTCTTTCTATATTCTTCACATCCAAACAAAATCTACCTGTCAATTATCAGGGAAACAAATATTTTAAAAAGTGCTTTCTTTTAAAAATCAAATAATTCACAGCACAAGGAAAAAAAATCTCACCTCAATTCCTTTGAGGGCTCACCTATTAAATTTCCCAATTCACTCTATGTTCCATATTAATTATCAAAATTTACTTATGCACTAGTTATTTAGATAGTCTGCTAAGTTCTTATGGAAACAAGCAAACACTTTTTTTTTTTTTAATTTGCCAAAATCTGCTGTTCCCTTTCCCTTGGAAACACAGAGTGAGTTCTTGTGGTTTCTTAGATGGATGACAGATTTCGATCTAATTAATCCAGAGCCCTGTGTATAGAAATGACTGCAAAGCAAACATGTCTATTAACAAAAAGCAGTGATTACTGGTTGGCGCTGGGCCAGTAACTCTACATAAGCAATGAACTGATGCCTACAACTGTCTCTGTGCCATATGGGTTCTGCTGTAGCAATGAATTTGATCCAATGCAAGGTTAAGAGATGTCAAATTTAACTGGGGTTTAATTGATACTGGTAAGAGGTTCTAAATAAAGAAACAGTGTGTGCACTCTCAGAAACAAGCAACATGTCAGGCTCCATCCTCCCAGTCTGTTGGCAACTCAGCTACAGGCAGACATTCAAATTAGTTTTCAAACTCAACTTTCTCAAATATGATTTTTGAGGGAAGCTGGGTTAGCAGGTTTATCAGCAGCTAATTGGGGATGAATATTATGTCCTTAATCAGTCTGTGTTTACTTCTCTCATCACAAAGTTACTGCTTGCACAGAACTTGTAGAAAACTCAAGTTCACTCTTCCATCTATTTCTCCTGTCCTGATAAAGGTCCCTTGAGTGTCAGAGTGAAAGATGTTAAAGTTCATCTTATGTCCTCCAACTTCCTCATATCCCACTCACCCCCATAAATTCAACTTCATAAATGTTTCTCCCATGAGTCCTTTTCTCTCTCACCACCAATGGCCAAACCCTCAGCATCTCTCACCTGAATGGGAAATTTCTTAGCTGGAATGCCTGCCTCTCTAACCCTTCCTCCCAGCTGCTGAACACTGTCCTATTTAAAACCTTAGATTGTTTTTTCTATATTTCCTAAGATAGAATTCAGACTGTAGAGAACTGCCCTTTGCGATGCTCCTGTCTGTTCAGCACCATCCCCCAGCGTTCCCACGTCCGCTGCCCTTGGTCCAGCCACCCTGGCTTCTTATCCTTCCCCAGGCGCACTCATGTGTCTTTGTCTATCCTGTTTCTCTGCTGAAAAGCATTTCTCACCACGCCCCCTGAATTCTCATCTGAAAATTAAGGAGGAAAAAGCTTATATCTTATTTTTTTAGAGAAGCCTTTCCCCCCCTCCAGAGCGACTCCCCCCTCCCTTTCTGGATTCCACAGCTCTTTGTTCATAACTTTGTTATAGCACTGATCTGATGCATTAGAGCTGCGTTTATGTCTATCTATCCATCTCGATTATGAGTCCCTATCATTCCTATTCATCTCCGTTATGGAAAATCATGCCATTCATCTTGATTCAGCTGAGATCCCCACAGTGTTGCATCTGACTCTCTGGGTGGAGTGGAGAACACACAGAAGGGCACATTCAAGTCATGTGGATAAGCTAATTGAAGCCACATTAACAACAGCATCTCATAATATGACAGAAGAAGATACTTGCTCTGCATCCAGGAGTTGGGCCCCATTTTAACCAGGTGTGTCTCTTACAGATTAAGAGTGACAACAACTAATGTTTATTGAGTACTACATTTTGCCAAGCACTTTACAATCATTATTTCATTTATTATTCACAGGAATCCCATAGGGTGAGGATTTCTTTCTGCTTTTTTGTTCTCTTACCTAGGATTTCACATGTATTAGTTAAGCAGTACAAATTTTTAGTGAAAAAATAATAGATGTACTATTTTATTACTTTTAATTTACAGATGAAGAAACTGAGATGCAGAAAGTTAAATAATTTACCCACGTGCTATAGACTGAACTGCACCACTTCAAAATTCTTACTTTGAAGCCCTAACTGCCAAAGCTACTGTATTTGGAGACAGGTCTTTTAGGAGACAATTGAGGTTGAATGAGTGATAGGGTCTGCTGTGACAGTGGTGTTATAAGACAGAGAGAGGAAAAGAGAGAGAGAGAAAGACTCTCCTCTTGTATCCACTGAGGAAAGGCCATTGGAACACACAGCAGTGAGGCAGCCATCAGCAAGTCAGAAAGACAGCTTTAGCCAGAACTTGACCAAGCTGACAACCCTGACCCCAGACTCCCAGCCTCTGAAACTGTGAGAAAATAAATTTCTGTTACTTAGGCTACCCACTCTATGCTGTTTAGTTATGAAAACTCAAAACTTTATACTCTAGTTATTTAGTGAAATGAGAAGGAAGATTAAAAATTTGAGCCACAGTTAATGGGTTCCAAAATCTTTTTCCAGTCACTGTACAATATGTATCAAACTATGTGTTATGTCCATTGGTGGGGTCTGAATCCAATCTAGCAGATTATAATCAGCATTCTTTTAGGAAAATGGATGGTCAGGTGTGAAATAGAATACAACGGAATAGGAGATACGCTTACCACAAGTGAGTGTATCACATGTAGAATAACTAAAACTTAGAGTGTGTACCAGAGGTGTGGAGAGGTACATGCATCTAACACATTTATTTCTTATTAAGAGGTGTTGTACAAATGCTTCTGTAAGCATCATGGGTTTTTGCTATGCTGTGTGGATTCACAGGCAGCCCATCCATCACATCTCTGGCCAAACCCTTTCTGATGAAGAAAACATTAGCACCATTGGTGAGCCCCAATTTGCATGTTACCTGTGGAATTTCCCTATTAGGCACAGGACAGATGGAATGACATGGTTTATCATTTAAGCTCCATACATCACACACACATGTCCTCATTTTGTGCTATGGTTTGTTTTTGTTTGTTTTGTTTGTTTACAAGAGCATGGGTGTCTAACTACAGGCTTGATTGTGCATCTTCACTGCCTGTTTCCTATGAGCTTTAACTCACTCTGAAACCCTGTAGTATTCATCTGAGGGCTCATCCATCATTAGTGCACACTAAATATGTGTTCAATAAATTCAACAAAGGGATGTAATCAAGTAGATTAGATCCAGCCTATGGTTTCCATGATAGGCATCAGGAACCCACCCATAAATACCTATAGACAACAAGGAAGAAATTCAACCCCTAACAAGCCCAGATTTAATCATATGGAAGTAAAGTAGGCATTAACCGTTTCTGGAAAACTTGGTGTTTTAATCCTAAAATTGTGACATCAGCTCAGTCTTGATTTAGATAGGGTGGTCAGGCCCACTTACTGTTGAGGAGGATCTGGTATATTTACCCAAGTAAGACAGGCACAGTAGCACAGGTTATAATAGTCACCTCAGGGACCATTTCTGGGTATGGGTCATATGAGTAGCTATCACAATGAAGGTGTTCTGAGTCCTGAATAGCAAGGCCAGATATGCTCCAGAGGTTCAGTACCATGGACAGTTCTCAGTGCACCGTCTGAATTCAGAATTGCAGAAATTCTTTTAATTTGTGCTCAGCCCCAGCACACTTGGTTTGTTGCCTTCCCAATGCAGAGCTCACTCCATACAGGGTGACTCAAACTGAGTGTGCTATCCAATACAAGAGGTCATGTGATTCTTCACCCAGCAATCCTTTCCTTCAAAGTCCTGAAATACTGCCTTTTCCTCTGGGTATTTATGGGTCCCTCATAGGAGGGGAGGGGACTAGAAGATGAGGGTTCAGTTCTCTCCCCACCCTTTGATTCAGCATCGGCCTCTTCTAACACTCTCTACCCTCCATGACCGAAGTCAGAAACTCACACAGGCAGGTGTTAGGGGAGAGAATATCTGTCCTATCTTATTCCAATGTAAAGTATAATTTTGGGGGTGTTTGACTGCCCAGTATTTGTTTCATCTTAATTTAGTAATATATTCCAATTTCTGACAACCTACTTCTCCACTTGCCAGTTTTTTCATTGCTATAATGATATATCTGAGACAAGTTACTTATGAAGAAATGAGGTTCATTTAGCTTACCATTCAGGAGCTTCAAGGGCATAGCACCTGTATCAGCTCAGTTCTAGTGAGGGCCAACTGGGCTACACATTATGGCTGTGGCAATGGCAGAAGAATGTGTGAGAACAAGAGATCTTGTGGTGAGGCAGAAAGCAAGAGAAAGCTGGGTTGGGACAGCCTTGCTCCTTCTGTAACAAATGTTTTATCAGATTTTGTGTTACTGTGACCAAAATACCTGACAACTTAGAGGAGGAAAATACTGACACTCACAAGTTGAGAGGTCTCAGTCCATAGATGGTCAATTCCCTTGCTCTGGATCCAAGGTGAATAGCACATCATGGGGCAAGGGGTCAATGGAGGAAAGCTGCTCAGCTCATGATGGGGTCAGGAAGTAGGAGAGAGAGGCTATAGGGAAAATCTACCTTTCCAGGGCAAGCACCCAGTGACCTACCTCTTCCAGTCACATCCTCCTGCCTATAAGAATTGCTCAATCTATTCAAAGTAGGAGGGGCTGATTGGGTTACAGCTTTCACAAAGCAATCATCTCACCTCTGAATACTCCTGCAGAAACACAGGAGCTTCTGGGGACACCTCATATCCAAACCATAACAAAAAACCTCTCATAAGAACTAATTTGGAAAGAAGTATCTTAGTCCCAATACAGGGAAGCATCCTCAATTGACATAAGTACCTTCAAGTAGGTTCCACTTTTAAAAACAAAAATTTAGTTATAGATGAACACTATACCTTTATTTTATTTATTTATTTATTTATTTATTTATTTATTTATTTATTTATTTATTTTTATGTGGTGCCTGCCAAGTGCTCAACCACTGAGCCATAACCCCAGCTGAGGTCCCACATTTTGAAGGTTTCACATCACTTCTCAATCCTACTATTCTGGGCATGAAACTCCTAACACATGAACCCTTGGAGGCCAAATGATGTCCAAACCTAAGTAGTATATTATGTGTATTTCTGGGGGTAATGACTCATCATCCCCAGAAGAGAGGCAGAGGAATGACCCAAATTGCCCAATCAGATGTTCCCTTTCCAGAATTGGAACATGAGAAGAATAGTAAAATACCTAGAATTCTCTTATTTCTGGCACAGCCCTTGATGCTGTCATGGTTTGGATATGAGGTGTCCCCTCCCCAAGGTTCATGTGTTAATGTAGGAATGTTCAGAGGTAAAATGATTAGATCATGAGAGCCATGAGCTAATGATTAATTAATCCATTCAATAGATTAATAATTTGAAAGGGCTTTTGTACTGGGCAGCAACTGTAGGCAGGTGGAACATGGTTAGAGGAAGTAAGACCCTGGTGGTGTGCCCATGGGTACTATACTTTGTCCCTGGCTCCACAGTGCTGCTTCCTGGCTGCCAGGAAGTGAGCAGCTCCCCCCTGCCACAATCTTCCGCCTTGATGTTCTGCCTCACTCAGGGCCAGATCAATAAAGTCACTGACCCTGGACTGAAACCCTGAGCCTAAGATAAATTTTTCCTCCTCTAAGTTGTTTTGGTCACAGTGATGAAAAGCTGCCCAACACAGACCCTGACAAGTCAGTTGGGTGGTTCTTTCTATAGAGACATTCTGAGGCTCCAAGACTTCTGTCTTTCAAACCCGATTCTTTCATCTCAGAATGTACTGTCTTTGTATGAATATCTCCTTTGCTTAAATTAGGCAGCTTTCACTTCTATGGCTTATAACCAAAAATTCCTAACAGTTTCATCTACTAACAACAAAGGCCTAGTCTTGGGGTTGGAAGATGGATAGGGTGATACATTTACAAATAGCTATTAAACAAGCCCAACCACTAGACCATGAGCCAAGATTAGATTATTTATTTCTAAATCCTGACACACCTTAACACACGCTTTACCCTTAGTTGTATTCAAAATATGCCTATTTAACTGAGGCATAGACACAACATACTATAAAGTGCATATGGATGGGAAAGAGAGAGGAGGAGATGCTAGCAAAACATTATTGTAAATAGTACTAATATTGGAGAATAGAAATCACTTGCAAAGAAATTACTGTTACCTCTTTGCCTCCTCTCTCTCCCTCTCTCTCTCTCTCTCTTCCACCTCCTCCTTTATATCTCTCTCACTTTCAACAACAAATACAAATTTCAAAGCCTCATCTTGGCCCTCTCATTTGTTAGGGCAGAAAATGCAGCATGTGTCATACCATGGAGTAAAGCATTGAAGCAAATGTGAAAATAAAGCCAATGTAAAATAAAGGCTTTTTCAAAGAATTCCTAAATTTTGATCCTTTCTGTGATTCCCCTGACTCCAGTTAATAAAAATAGCTATAGTTAATAAAACATTCTATCCACTCCTTTTCAATGCTGCCTATTATTCTTAAATGCTCAAAAGCCCCAGGCTCCCAGCCAGGTCAAAAGGTTTCACAAAACATCCACGAATTATTTCGAAGCAGTGAGACTCCCACAGCATGTCTCCCCGGAAGCTGTAAGGCAAAAAAATCCATCCTCTCTTTCTGATCGAAAGTCAGAATTCACTGGAGGAGATATAAAGAAACCACCAGATAAAGGTTTATTCTCATTTTGCACCTTCAACCTGTAATCCAAACTACACCCTTCACCTAAGTAGGAGCATTCTTTCCCAGGAGAAGAATCCAACACACCTTCTCTGACAATGTATTTTCAACTTTTTTTTATATAACTACAAATTCGATTTTAGAAAAAACAATTCCATTCTCCAATATGCTGCAGGGCACTAGTAGTTTTCACTCCCAAACACTGAAGGGGAAAAAAAAACACTCCCACCCTAGACCTTTTGTCTTTTTTTTTTCAATCAGACTTCAGCAGGTTCAAGTTGAGTCTGCTAAAGAGGAGCCTCTGTTCACTCCCCTGTCAAGCCGAACCTTTTTGCAAAACCTTCTGGCTTTGCTGGATGTTGTCTTAACACCACCATCCTTGCAAATACCACCCTGTGCCATCCACGATTCAATTTCCCATCCTAAACTCTGATTCTTTGTGCGAGTAGTGAATTTAGAGTGAGACCCATAAACCTCAAACTCATATAGCTGCATATATATACGCATGTGTGTTTATATGTAAAACTCCTTTCTGGTTTAGTCCAGATCCGTGATCACAAATGGTCTAAGAGCGCCACTGCCAATAGCAGAAGGGCTGTGAGACTCCAGGCTAACAAGTCCCAGGAAAGTCCAACATAGATGTATCAGTCATGCTGCTGCAGTATTTCAATTTTAAGATCGAACCAAGTTTTTTGCTACATAGAATCTCTATTCTCTCATTAATTCAAAACACTAAATTATTAGTTAACAATCCCTCTTTGCCTCTGGCCATGATGCCATCATCAAGTCTGTGACAGTTTTGTCGGAATCAAGTGCCCAGCATCTCTTTGCTTTATGGATTCCTTAGTGAAAATTATTCTTCAAAGAGTTCAAGGAGTCTTCAAAGTTTGAGGAAAATGGTGGGGCATTTTCTGATTTTTTTTCTACTGTATACTCTTACTATCAGATAAATTTTAAAAACCCACTATCTTAAGCCAAGTCAATATTGTAGGTGCCATTTCCCAAGTCCAGCACATTCCATACCTACTGGTTCAGAAGAGTTCTGGGGGCATCACCTGCTGTCAGGCATGGTACCCAGCACAGTACCGCCAAGGGTAAGGGGACCATCTGAAGGACTTCTAGATTTCTACATTTTGAATGTTAGACCTTGTGAAACAATCTCCTTTATTAGCACAAAGTCTTCACGTAGAGATTGTTTTGCTGTCTTGTTTCTTACAAAAATTAGAACATTTTGAAAGCCTGCATTCCCACTTAGGCTTCTACAGACTTGGGTTTTTAAAAATTATGAGATTTTTATTGCTGCAAAATTGAGTCCTCAAGCCAGATCTTTCTACAGCAATTACAGTTACAACAAAAAATTTATTATATCAAAGAAATATTCCAAAGTCCCACTGTCGCCATATGGAGGTTGTGTTCAGGTGGCATCTCAGTGTCTTCTCACCTGCAGTGACCAGGAACCACTTTAGCTGATAAATCTCATCACAGACTTTGTGGGTGTTGTCCCCTCCACCATCAGCACAGCACACAGGGCAGATTTCTCCGTAGCCACTGTCCTTCATGTGACTACCTCTCCTAAGTTCTTCTTCAGCATGACCCAAACATCAAAGAGCTGAAAATTAACTCCCTTTCACCCAAAATGGTTCTCAACTCTCTGAATACATCCCAGTCTCCTTCACCAGTTAACCAGAATCCAACCAAAGCATGCCCTAACCCTACTTTCCTACCTGATCTCCTGATATGGGGAATTGTGGTCAACTACTTAGACCACAATTTTTCAAATGGGCCCTGTAGTTTTTCATCATGATTTCTTCGCTCAAAACATCCTCCCTACCCAGAGCACTCTTCAACCATCTGAATAGTCCTCAATATCTGACTCAAACCTCATTCATTCAAAAAGCCTTCACTTAACTGATACAAACTGAGGTCAGCATACTCTCTTTCATATACATTGCAGCAATTACACAACTTAAAGACCTTGAGGGTCTGAGTCAGGGAAATGGCAGCAGAAATGCACAAGAGAGGATAGATACAACATCTGTGATGGTGCTCAAATGGTCAGGGTTTTGTGGTTGGTGGCGGACAACATTAAGGAAGCCTCTTGTTAGAAAATTGCTTAGGAGTGAGGCCAGGGCCATGGAGGGAACATGAACCCCTCCCATACAATTTCTACTGGCTCCATATTTAGAATCTGAGGCAAAAAAAAGGTCAGCAGTCAAAATTCTTAAGATTTTCTATTTTGCCAAAGGAAATAGGAAGTAATAAAGAAACATCTTCATAGCACAAAGATCTGCTGCTGAATCTAATTACAATGATTTCTCATTAAGAAATTATTCCCCCACCCCCACTGGCTCTTACATCACAGACACCCAACTTTAAAACCAGACAACTGATGTCACCTCTGAAATTCTCAATACTTGAAATATGAGAAATGGAGAATATATAGTTCATGCCCCTTGAACCACCCATGTGCATGTCTCAGTCTGTCTTGCCAAAAAATAAATTTGCTACAATCATTGTTTTTACAATATGCTAAAGATATATTACCCAAATAAGCTTGCTCTGCCACAGAATAAGTGAGCCGAAGGCATTGTGTTCCATCTTTACAATGAAATGCAGATTTCTCATTGAAAGACTAATCTTCAGTTTCAAAAGACTGAATAAAATGGTGCTTAAGAAGAATTATAGATGGTTAAATATAAGCCGCTAAAAACATCTAGGACAAGAATATTCTTTGAATATCAAAGCATTTTCATCTGCTTATGATTTAAACAAATTTTCTTTCACTGGAAGATCTCGTCCCAGTATTTTCTTTGGAGATCAGCAAACAAAAATCAAAAAGTGTGCTGACCCAGAGCCTTCTTTACCTAAGTCATCTTATTTCTCCATAATTGCATTAGTAAGAGATGGCTTCACCAGACAATATTGGCCCCTTCCCCTGTCTGAACCTACTCACAGTAAAATTGAGGGACGTCCCACTGAGTTCCCCCAGTGGGACTCTCATGCTCACATTCACTCAACACTTCCTCTCAGACCACTTCTCACGGCACATACCAGTCTAAGAAGTCTCTACATACTTCTAATTGTCCAACCCTTCCTTAGAAGAATTCAAAACCAACCTTAATGCCTTTCATTGCTATTGTCTGATTAGGTCCTGCTATGGTTTAGAAAGTCCCCCAAAAGTTCATGTGTGAGACAATGCAAGAATGTTCAGAGGTGAAATAATTGGGTTTTAAGAGCTGCAACATAATCAGTGGATTAATCCACTAGTATGGATAAACTGGGTGGTAACTATAAGCAGGTAGAGTTCAACTGGAGAAAGTAGGTCACTAGGGACAAGCCTTTGGGGTTTATCCTTGGTCCCTTGTGAACAGAGCTCTCTCTGCTTCTTAACTTCCTTGAGCTGAGCAGCTTTTATCCACCATGCCTTTCTGCCATGATGATCTGCCTCACCTTAGATCAGAGCTATAGAGTCAGCCAGTCATGGATAAAACCTATAAAATCTTGAGCTCAAGTAAGCTCCTCCTCCTCTATGTTGTTATCATCAGGTATATTGGACACACAAAAGCAAAGCTGACTAAAACAGTCCCATACATTTTTCTCTATCCCCCAGAATAACCCCATCTTCTTTCCCTTTATCACCTCCCAATGCTTTCCCAGGGCCCTTTGGAAGTCATGGTTTGTTAGGAGTAAAAACATCTATCTTCTCAACTCCTCTTATCTATTATCTCACTCCAACACAAGGAATTCCCAAGCAGATCTTAAAGGCTCTGTTTCCCTAGAAGCTTTTCTAAGTGATGGTTATTTTGTTTTTGTTTTTTTGTTTTGTTTTGAATACATTTGTCATTGCCACTTCCAGACTAATACTCCTGAGTCTGTCCTGAAAGTCCAGGATACCACCTGGTACTCCTCAGTAGTGCCTCTGTCAACCACTCTCATTAGGTGGTAGGATGTGTCCCTTGCTCATTTTTCTCTCCATTTCTGAAAATGTGGGAGACAATTCAGAAACCATATAGATCTCTCAGATCTTTGTTCCTCTACCTTCATTGAAATTAACCAATATCCCACCCCTGCCATTCAATCTCCTTTTTCATTGTTAATAACTTCACCCATTCTAAACTCTGTTTCAATCATTCCTCTAATTATGGTTCATGCTCTTTCCAGCTTGGTTCTTCTTTTACCTCAATTCCAACAACTCTTTAACTCCCTCTGCATGTCAAAATCTTGGGCCAATCACCCTTTTACTGCCCAGAAGATTCTTGTTTGCCCCCTTTCCATTTAAATTCCATAGTCCATCTCTAAAATCATCCTTCACATACACTCCCAGCTCTCATCTGTCCACCCTTCCCACTGTGTACTCAGTCAGTAAAACTGAAATCCTAGTCAAATTCAATATTCTGCCTCCTCCATGCCTACACCCAAACCAGCCCTGAATGCCAGGGACAACTGTACAATTCCTTTGACGAATCTTCCTTTAGAATCTTACTTTGACTAATCTTAAACAAATGTCAACTATGTCCTCAACATTAACCAGGAATCCCTGTATTGTCCTACTCAGTTCGTTCTCCTGCCCTCTGAGACAAGTATCACACAATCTTCTTTGTTCAACCTCCACCACTTCCTACATATTGGTCTTTGAAGTGATAACATCATTTCTTATTTTACCAAGAAAAAAGGAACATACTCTGAAGAGCACTTTCTTGGTGCACAACCAAATCTGGGGTTCTGTCTGCTGCTGTGCAGTTGTTGTTGTGTCTGCCTTCTCTCTAAAGTCAGCTCCTCCATTATGCAGTGTATTCTAGCCCCTCTTGCCTACGTGAGGACCTGAACACAGCAATTATCTCCATTCTCGTTTTGATAAGTATTTTTAACCTCCTACCAGATCAACCATACCAGCAAATGTGTTATAATATTTTTCTTTTGAAAAAAATTTTTAAAGAGAGAAAAACCCTCCTCCCTCATTCTCACATCTTCTTCCTATTTACTCCACCCTTCAATTTTGGCTCCTATTCACAGTAAAACTACAGATGCTCCTCAACTTAAAAGATGCATGCACATAGATAAATACATCAAAGGAAAAACACCATGAGTTGAAATCACATTTAAGACACCTACACAACCACACACTGCAGCTTAGCAATGCAGTGTACTGCAGAGTACGTTGTTCTCCCTGTGATCAAATGGCTGACAGGGAACTGCAGCTTGATGGTCCTGCCCACCATCTCTAGAGAGTATCTACCATGTATCACTAGCTCAGTTAAAGATGAATATTTGAAATTCAAAGTACAGCTTCTACTGGGCTTTCAAACTCATGCAGTCCAAAGACCCTAAGTCAAGCCATTCTAAGCGAGGGCCTGTCCGTACTCTAGCACCCATGTTCTCTGCATCCTATCCTGTCTAGAACCCCTTCTATTCCTGTTAATGTCCCCTCCATTCCACTAAAACTTCTTCTCTCATAGTATCTAAGAACCTCTATATTGACTATTTTAATAGGATTTTCTTAGTCTTCATCCAATTCGACTTCTGAGCATCATTCGACCATTTGATAATTTCCTCTTCAGTGGAACACTTTTTTTTTTTTCTCTTGAACTTTAACATCACCTGTGTCGGGTTTCCTTCTCACTTCACTGCCTACTACTTTCCAGTTTAATTTACTGGATTCCTCACTCCCACCTGAGCTCCATCCTCAGCCTTCTTCTATTGACATTCAGATCTTATCCATTCCAGTGCTTCCCATACTTCCATACTATTACGTGCCACTGCTGATCATATATATATATATATATATATATATATATATATATATATATATCTCCATCCTCTGACTTCGCCCATAAATTCCACATATATCCAACTCCCAACCTGACATTGCCACTCAAATGTGTAACAGGAATCTCTGCAGCTTACTTTGAAACATACAATTGGTGACCAATTACTGTGAGAAGATGTTCTGCTTCACTACTAATCAGATTGTGACAAATAAAAGTTCTTTGTGATTTCTTCCCTCACTCCATTATGATCGATTATGCTGCAATGAATACTCACACACATGTCTTTTGTACGCATTGCACAAACTTCTATTGGGAATCATAAGATCCTAGGGCCTGCAGAAGTTCAACCTGAGTCAAAGTCAAACATTTCCAAAGTGTTCATATATTCTCAGCAGTGTTTGCAATTTCTTGTTTTTACATTTCTATCCCTACTGCCAGTTAGTTCAATTTTTATTCTGCTGTGTGTATATGTTTTTTTTTTTCCTTTTCATTTTCTTAATTACTGGTGAAGTTGAACATCTTTTTTATTATTAGCCAAGAAAACTAAAGTATGATATTTAGAGATGCAAGTTTAGGTGATTAAACTATAAAGAAAGCCAAGGAAGTGATCACAATAAAAATTTGGAAAGTGGTTATCCTTGAGAGGCAAGGATGGTAAAATGCCAAAAGAGGGCACAGAGAGGGTGGGGACCTCTGCATGCTGGAAATACAGTGCTTTTTGCTCTGTGAGATATTCACATGGGTGTTCACTTAGTGACAGACACTAGGCTGCAAATTACTTTTTATGCTTTTCTACATTTGTTTTATTTCGCACTAACATTTTAAACAGAAGGTAAGGTAAATGAAACTATTTAAGTACCTCCTACATGTGTGCTGGGCCATATGACAAATACCAGGGATCCGAAGATTAGTGAGGACAGTTCTTTCCCTCAAGGTCACTGTGAACCACATGATTAACTAGTGGCAGCACGGATTGCTCATGGAGCCCCGACAACCTGTGAAAATGTCAAGGAGGTGGGGACTTGTGATGGCCTTGAACTGTGAGTGGTATGCAAAGAAAAAGAGGGATGCTGCATTCCTATTTTGATTTGTGACTAGAGCTACATCCCAGTCTACACCTACTGGCATTGACACTCAAGCCCAGTGACAAACATACTCTCTGCATTAGTTTGCTAGTGCTGCTGTAACAACGTACCATAGGGTGTGTGGCTTAATCCAAGGAAACATATTGTCTTACAGTTCAGGGGCCACTGACAGGTTCTTTCTAAGTGCTGCAAGGGATGGGTCTGTTTCAGGTCTCTCCTGAGCTTGTAGATGGCCACCTTCTTCCTATGGCACTTCACATTGTCTGCCCTCCAAAAGGGGAGTTCAAAATTCCCCTTTTACAAAGACACAAGCCATATTGGGTTAGAGCCCATTCTAATACCTCATTCAAACTTCTTACCTCTAGAAAGACCTCTTCTCAAATAAGGTCTCAAATAAGGTCTAGTATCTCAAATAAAATACTAGAGGTTGAGATTTCAACATACAAATTTTAGGGGAACGCAATTCAACTCATCCCACTTACATGTGCATACTCACAAATTCACACACAAGCATGCACTCCCATTCATATTTATTAGGAAATACACACACATATCTATGCATATACACACATAACCTCAAAACACTTACATATACATGTGCATATCTGGATTAGACTTCTTTGTACATAAATACACTCACATGCAAGCAGATGGGGAGGTCTCACCCTGCTTTCTCCCACCCATCTCCCATAGCATTCTGTCATCTTGAGTGGGAATGTGACTTAAGCCAAAGAAAGCTGAGTCCTGCATCAAGCAAGGGTCAAAAGAAGTAAGGGAAGAGAGCCCCCTCGATTTCCAGTGGCAAATTTGGGAAAAGGCATACCAGGCTGCTTTCGGAAGCACTGTCGTGCATGGAAGAGGCCAGTCAGCTGATGGAAAGAATGAAAGAACCACATGAGAGAGGCAAGTGAGTCTCATGACCCTTTTCCCCAGGTCACAGCTAGCCTTAGGGACAGCTGTACCCTTCCTTGCTCACAGTTCACTTACTCCTCTTTTCTGCCAAGTTAGTTAAGCTTGGGTTTCTGGTACTTATTATTTAAGGAGACCAGATCTCCTGTGAGCACTTTCCATTGGAAACCTTGGAAGCCTGAAGATATGTGAAGATAGAGAGTGAGTGACTGAAATGTTCCATTGTGTTTCATCATTCCAGTTGTGTGCAGTTCTCCAACTAAGCTGCCTTCCTTCATACTTCAACTTTGTTACCTCTTTGAACTTTGACACCCTTCCTGCTCCTTACATGGCATACCTCTGTGTTAGCTGCTCCAAAACCAATTCCTGCCTGCCCTAGGAAAGACACTTCCGGTCATGTTGTCTCCTAACTCAGAACTGTCTTTTCTTCATAGAGCTTTATCACAATTTAGAATCAGTTTATTTGTAAGCTACTGACTTAGGGTTATTTCTCTTCCCAGTTAGACCATAAGTCCCCTGAGGACAGGCAGTGGGTATAACACTATTTCCCATTTTATCTCTAGAGTCCAGCATCCAGCATGGCCCTCACTGTGACACAAGGGAGGTCAGTGGAAGCAAAGAGGTGAGGAGGGAGGTTGATGGACTCTCCATCTTCCCATAACTTCCCAGCCACAGTCCCCCAAATCTGAGCATTCTAAGACCATTTCAATTGGCAATTTCACCTCCAACTTCTATGCCTCTTGTACAATGAGTGCTACTGCTTTGACTCCTCTGTAGTTCTTCCTCCTTAGTCCCCACCCACAGGAACTGTGCATCCCCTGAAACACCACCACCACGTGACCTGCTTGCTTTAACACTGTGGTGTCTGTGCCCTTAATTTTTGGCAGGGTCACAGTTGTGCCTTTGTTATCATGCATTATCTTGTTCAGTTTGGGATCAATGAGAAAACATGTAGAGAATTTTAACCTGACTGCATGTAATTTCAATTCCCTCCTTCCTCCATTATTGGAATTTCTTAACCCCCAAGGCTTTCCTTGAAAGCAGACCACAGGCAATTCCAAATTTCTTGGACAGGAATAGTGGAGAGCAGTATCTTACTCAAAAACAAGCAGGGAACATGCAGGTGACTTTCTGCCTGCGGAGTCCTCTTTGGCACCAAGGACAGAGAGCTACTTTAAAGTCTCTATTCACAAAATCCTGTTTTTTTAATGTTTTTCAAAGTAGCACGGTTGGGGGAAATGACTGTGGTTTATTAACATTCCAGAGTCTTGGATACCAAATTTGTCACTTCCCACAAGGAGTAATCCAAAGAAAAAAATTAGTTTGCTGAGGTGTTTTTCATGCAGCTGAAAACCATGTCCCATTCCTTCTCCTTTCAGACAGTGAATCTCTGGGAAACCAAATTGACAAGTTACTGGCAATTCAGTACCATGTAGAATCATGCATCAGAAATCAGTACGGAATGTTACACTCACTTTGCCTCTAACTTTTTGCAGCCTTTAAATTGCCATCTCTAACTACATTTCTTCAAACAATATTGCCATTTGAGTGGTATCAATCAGACAGGATTGCCCTTTGATGTCAAAACTCTCTGAGTCAGCCCACGTGAATAAATTCTGATTACCTCTGTATTCTGCAGAGAAAATGTATTTCTCTTAGATCATGGGCATGAGCTATGAGGGAGCATTTAATAAAAAATAATGTTGACTGCCCATCTGTAGATGTCTGAGGCTAAAATTAGTGCATTGTGCTAACAGAGCCACTCGAGGCCTCGCTTCCTCTTAGCCCTGGCCTTAACAGTCCACTGCTTTGCCTAATTCCTAATTCTAAGCAACTCTCATGGCCTAGTTTGTTTTGTTGATTTAAAAAAATGCACCAGTTTAAACCTCACATTTCAGGTTTGATCGCAGTGGGACAAACTGGCTCATAAATCTTCACTCCGCTACTAGTAACTAGGGAGAAGTGGCTTTCTTCAGTAAACACCCCCTGCTTCTCAGTAATAGGGTGCCTTCCATCACCCAGAGGTTTTTTCCTTTTAATTGAGTGTTTGTTGAAGCATGACTCTGAGATAGGAGGCCTATTCAGGAATAGAAATTGCAGCCCAAAGTGCCCATTACTTACCTGAGACAGGACCCGAGACCAGCTGCACTTTACAGAGCCTGGACACTGGGGCATGTGGATTCAGGCTGCTGGGCCGATTAGGGACATTGCCAAAAAATTATAGGGGTGCAGAGAGATCAGGGAGCTTGGGTCTGGGTATTTTCTCCCCTGCCCCTGCCTTTAAAGCTGAGGGATTAAAAGAAAAAGAATGTCACCATTCCGTCTTCGCTCCCTCCCTAAAAAAAAGAAAAGAAAAGAAACTCTCCCTAAAATGGAAAATCCAACTTCTCTGCGCACCAGAACAACACATCAGTATTTTTCCACCTGGTTTTCTTCTCTAACAGTGAGAAGTCTGCTTTCAAACCTTCTTCCACTATTCCTGATTTGAAAGGAAAAAAGAGCTAATATTTTTTTCTGCCTCCATTTTCAAGCCAAACATTACATTAACTGTTTCCAGTATATGATTTTCTTAATTCTTTCAACAAGGCGATTTGCTTGATTGGTGTGTTAGGAGCAGCTCCTGGGAAGACCTTTGCTCTTTCTGAGCTCTCCCAGTCCTGATCTCATGGGCCCCACTTTTCCTCACCCAGAGTTCTTCTTACACATCAATATGGATGAGGTTTTACTTTGAACTGTTCATTCTTCCAGGAATGACAGATGTCGGATTAAACTGCAAAACTCCCCAACTTGACATTCACTGCATTCACCTCCAATCAATAAACACGTTCTGGTGCTTCTCAGCAGGAAGACCGTCTTCATTACAGCCCTCCTCGGCAATATGGGGAGCTGTTTCTCCCCGCCCCTCAGAACTTACACTATTTTGCACATACCCTTCTCACCCCTGATGGGAAGCACTATAGTGTCTGCAAATGTGATTTATTTGAATTCTAGAAGTAACATTTGAGGTACATCTGGGTGGTCCTCTGTCCTGAGCTGAACCTTGCAGAGCTACAGAAATGGGTTATTACTGATACCTAGGAATAGCTACAGCTTTTCCTTGACTGGGAGAAATTACGGTGTGCCTTCACTGTGGTATCCAACATATGGTGAGCCCTCTGCCTTGAGACAAAATGGCACCAACATCACACATATCTGTCCAGCAGAAATTCTTGAAGGTGCTTCCCTCTATTCTTCAATACAGGCAAACCTCTACTTTGATCCTTGTTCTCACTGCCTGTTCTCACGCACACCCTTCTCAGTTGCTTGGCTCCTTTTGCTGTCCCAGATCCCAAAGTCCCCCTGCTTCCTTACTATCACCTATCCACTCTTCAATCTGCTGCTGAAAACCCTTCACAGAAGGGGAATGACTGTTGAACTGGGCTTTCAGAGATGAACTTGGAAGAGAACATGCAGAGTTAAAGCAAGCAGGAAATAGGCATGCTCAGGAATCAAGAACTGTTTGATACAACCACTGAGTCACATCCTCAGCCCTTTTATAGTTTTGAGACAGACAACTCTTAAGAGACGCTCAAGTAAAAAGAGCTTCTTATTGGTATTGAAGGGGATAGTAAGGAAAGGAACCTCAGGCCACAAAGCCAAGAACCAGGGGCTCGCAACCTCTCATCTCCATTTCAACCATTCTCTTTCTGGTAAATAGCTTCCTCTCTTGGTACATCCCAATAATTTGGAGTTGGGCTATTTGGAAACAACCCTAATTCCATAGACCTTAAAAACTTCCACGCAGCATAACTGAAGTTTAACTATACATGGAAAAGTGATGTGATTGGTTCAGCTTTGGTCAGGTGATCACCTCTGGCCCAATCATCTGAGGCTCAAGTGGTGAACTGTGAGGTGGGTCTTTTCCTTTAGGCCTATTTCTTCAGCAGCTGCCGTGGGTAGATAGCATCTCCAAGCAAAGGAAGTAGGCTGAGCAGGCAAACTGGGTCTCGGACAAGGTAACTGAGTAGCTCAGTATTCCTGAACGTAGCAAAGAATGGTAGAAGGGAAATCTGGATCTTTGACAGTTAAGTCGCCCTGGATGTGGCCCTACAAATTGTTGTCTATTGGCTAACTCATTTAAAAATAAATTTTTATAGACTTTTAACCTTTTTCCAATTTGATTTAATTAGTCATTTTCCCATTGTTTGGAATTTATTATCTGATTAGTATCTCCCATGGGAGATAAGGAAATGTCTCAATCAAGCCAGGCTTCCTCCCAATCATTTCCCAGTGACTCTCTCAGGCTCTTTCTCCCTACCCCAGAAATAGCTAATAATTTCCATGCAGATTCTTCTTGGTACCAATTTCCCAAATTAGATTATAAGTTTTAGACATCAACACCTGCTGTTTTTATGTTCTTGCTTCAGTATTTCTTTGACTATCATTTTAGATGTTGAAGTACTCTTTGGAGATTCATTACCTGGTATGTATTATGATGGATTTCAATATCACATTACAATTTAATAAGTAATCTATGACATGTCTTTGGTTTCTACAAGTTGCAGAAACTTATCAAAACTATCTTAGGCAACAGATGGTGATGTATGAATATTAGGGACTATCACATCTAAACCACAAGAAGGCAGGGAAATAAGTAGGACAAAAGGTCAAGACATTCAGAGACTCACAAAAGGTAATTGATCTCTCTCTTTCTTCCAAGCTTCCTCCAGCCTCTTTCTCTTCTTATTTTCTTTCACTTCTAGTGAAACGATTTAGTGCCAAAGATTACCGAACACTGATGCAGTAAATGCTGGATTCAAGATCTTTCTTGGTTCCAATTCCAGTTCTGCAGCTGCTCTGGAGGTTAACATCTTACATCTTCACTACTGGAGAGAACCTGACTGCTTTTTTTGTTTGAGTTTTAAAATCCTGACTTCGGTTGGCTTGACTGGGTCAGCTGGCCACCACTGAATCAACCAATATATGTGGGAAGGGGTGAACTGTGGGCTCTAAGAACAGGCAATGCCTGCTGAATCCACATGAATAGAGACGAGCAGTCCCAAAACAAAGGGCGTTCAAGAGTGGGTACGAGCAAGTACTGCAATTGACTTACCCCAAATCTCTAAAGTTTAAAATGATCTGCTTATTTGGGTAAGTTCTTGTGAAGAAGAGCAAGCAGGTTTTGTTGGATACAAACAGTCTCTATCACAAGAGCCATGCTGTCCCCTAATGAAGAAAATGGAGGAAAGGGTGCTTTGGTCTCCCAAACAATAGGTGTCCATTATGCTAGACATAATAGTTCAGTTCATTATATAACCAACAAGGAACAGTAATCCTTTAAAAAATTCTGCAGACAGAAAAGATACGAATGCAAAACAAATTTTAATATGAAATTGTGAAAAACTTCAAGGAAAACAATAATGGAGTGCTAAGAAAATGTTGCTTTTCATATTCTAAATTTAGATGGATCACCTGAGGTATGTTGTTATTTGATGAGCTTCAACCATTGAGCCACATCCCCAGCCCCCTTTTTTTGTTTTTATTTTGAGACAGGGTCTCACTAGGTTGCTTACAGCTTCACTAAATTGCTGAAGCTGGCTTCAAACCTGTGATCTTCCTACCTCAGCCACCCAAGCCTCTGGGATTACAGGTACATGCCACTCTGCCCAGCTCTTTCTCTTTTTTTTATTTTTTTGGTACCAGGGATTGAACACAGGGTGGCTTAACCACTAAGCCACATACCCAGCTTTTTTTTTTTTTTTTTTTGAGACAGGTTCCAACTAAGTTCCTTAGGACCTCTCTGAGTGTAGCAGTTTCTTGTAACGTCTTCCACTACCTTAGAAAATGACACAGTTGTTCGTTTTGTATGCATATCCTCTCCAGAGCCCTTTTAGTGCCAAAGATTACAATACACTGATGCAGTAAACACTGGATTCAAGACCTTTCTTTGTTCCAATTCCTTGATCCCAGGCTTAAATACATTTCCTAATAGGATCTTTATTTGCCATGAAGAGACTGCAGATTGGTTTTTCCACCCTTTTTTCCAACTGTACCCTCATCATTTCAATTAAGCAAACTCTTAGAACAAAGCACTCAACTGTCCTTGTCATTCTCTGCCAGTTATCCCCAGGTCAAAGAGATACTTCTGACACCCACCTGCAGGTTTCTTGGATGCCTTTGTTCCCTGTTCCCCACCCTCTTCCTCCTCTTTTACTCCTCCTTTGGATGGAAGAGCAATCACTATGGTCTCCACGCTCCCTGCGGGCAGGTTCCTCTGGCTGCCTGTATTACCTTTCCCTCTTTATACACCACTCCAAAGTAACTGAGGACAGACAGTCCTTGGAGAGCAGGGTGAGAAAACAGGACAAACGTGGAGGAAACTAAAATTTGAAGGACAAAAGAAAAAAAAAATCAACATATACAATGACACCTTTAAGGAAGTTTTCAAGACTGATGAATAGATACAAATGTTTGTCATTTATGGAAAATTCCAAGTCAAATTTTGAAGCGTATAAAAACATCTCAAATCACTGCCTCTAAGTCATCGTTTATATTGAGACTCTTAGAACTTGAGCCCAACCTGAAATAGGACACAAGCGTTAAGCAGCCTTCTTCCATTATCCTCTACATTCCCATAATGCCTTCATAAAAGCACCTGCCAGATATATCATGCCCTTGCCTCCCCTTGATTGGAAACACTGAAGCATGGGAAAGGCAGAGTCAACCACCCGACTCGTGCCAGAGGAGCCGAGAGAGCTCAGGGAATAAAACTCAGGATTTCGTCCCCGGTGCCTATCATAGCATGCAGACATTCTGCTGCACATGTTTTTCATAATGTTCCTCAGAGGGTTTGAATTATTGCTGGGTTTTGCTTTTTTAGGCGGATAGGGAGAATTCAGGTGGAGAACACTAGTAAAATGCAAGAAGTTAAAGCATTATTGGTATAACAAATAGAGAATGTTTTGTTCCAGTTGAAAGAGCTCCAATATTTCATCCCAAAGTCATCTTCTGGGAAAACCGAAATGTAAGGAGCCTGACACATACTGAATAAGATTTAGTAGGCACATTTCCACAGTATGCACAGAGCCCATGTTTTGCTGATTTTACACTTCCTCTTTAACCTTAGGTCCACCTGGCCAAATACCTATAGTACCTCACACTAGTGAACTTTCAGGGCAACATAGTCAATAGAGCACAACATTTTTATTATGCATGTGTTTCTCTTTTCAGGTGCTTCAACTTGCAAAGCATAATCCCTGGTCATACTCTACTTTTTTCCTTTAAAATAAAATCATACAAAAATCAGTTTCAAAGATGTGTTTTCCCATAGGGGAAATGATTGGAAGAAAACAAAAGGCGAACTTCCAATGATAATTGCTGGATGAAGGTAATATTATGTGTGATTTTTTCTACTTCTGTTTTCTATTATCTCTAGAATCTCCTCCATGTATTCAGACTACCCCTTTAATCAGATATGAAAAATAAAGTTAAAACCTAGGAAGGAAATGTACAGTTCCACATGTGCTCTCGTCATCTCTAGAGAGTAGGTCAGAGACTTTGAGTGGCTGGGGTGGGTGGTGGCTCTCAACTCTTTTAGCACCTTTGAGGCAATGTGAGTAGTCAACCTGACCACCAGGGACAAAATCCTACTATCCATTGGTTGTTTGATGTTGGCTGATTGCATTATGTTTCAGTGCTTTAGATTTCTCATGTCTCAAGTGTAAATTGGAGCAATAATCATGATGCCTACTTAAAGGATAATGTGAGTTGTAAGGATTAAATAAGGTGATAAAAGAAATTGACAGCAATGTATGGTACATCCTAATACCTTAATAAACACTAGGTATTGAATCAGTCAAAATCCAGTGAGGAAGGAGAAACTATACTAGGTACTTCAACTAAAGGAAATTTAATGCAGGGAATCAATTACACAGGTCCTGGAAGAGAGGAGGACTTGACAAAGGACAGTTAATTTCAGGGGTTAGCATCAGGAAGCTGCTAGAGTCACTGATTTGGAGGGGAAAAAAGGGAAAAGACAGAAACACTTGGCACAAGTTGGAAACTGGGTTTGTCAAGTGGAAACATGAGCCATGCCCCGGAGGAGACTCAGCTGCTGCCAGAGAAGAGACTGAAAGAAGAAAAAGGGAAAGATACCTAGACATCCCCTCTTTCCACCCCACTTTCTTGTGCTTATGTAACTCATTGCGCAAACTTCTTATCAAGCTAAAAGGCATACTCTGCCCTAGAGAGGAGAGTATCAAAGGTCAGAGAATAAAGTTGAGAGTCAATAAGCAAAGAATTGGCATAGCCATTATTCTTTTTCTTTTTCTTTTTTTATTTATTTTTATTTATTTTTACACTCTGCATTTTGATTCATTGTACACAAATAGGGTACAACTTTTTTCATTCCTATGGTTGTGCACACTGTAGATTCACACCATTCATGTGTGATTATTATGGATGATTAATCCCACTATTATGGATGATTATTATGGATGATACATGTACATAGGGTAATGCTGTCTGTCTCATTCCACCATCTTTCATACCCCTGTCCCCTCCCCCCTCTCGTTTCCCTCTATGTAATCCAAAGTTCCTCCATTCTTCTTATTTACCAGGAAATAGCTCTTCAAAAGAACTTCATGATGGCCCAAAATCATATTCGATAGGATTCACACTGTCACCTTTTTCTTTTAGCTTCCTCTTAAGTAAATCCTGGGGATACACTGGCTTATGGCTCAGGTCTAGTAGTTGTCCCCAAACAAAGATTGTATCTTCCTGGGGTATGAAATTGACCAAATTATGTTATGCGGGTGTATGAATATGTAACAATAAATCCCACTATTATGGATGATTATAATGTACCAATAAAAACTAATTAGAAAAAAATGAATGTATTTTCATTTTTTATAATTGCCTACCCAGGACCTAAGCCTCTTTTTCCTTTC
Source organism: Sciurus vulgaris (assembly GCF_902686455.1). Lineage (NCBI taxonomy): Eukaryota > Metazoa > Chordata > Mammalia > Rodentia > Sciuridae > Sciurus > Sciurus vulgaris. The sequence continues at coordinate 82,994,240 of NC_136461.1, read as the reverse complement.
ACGTGTTATCAATGCACTGACTTCTCCTAGAAGGATGGTCATAACTAGTTTTCTAATTTCTTCATGTTCCCTCTACAATATGCAGAGCACAGACATTCGTATGCAGACTGAGACTTCCTGTACTTCCCTTTCCATAACTGTGAAATGAAATGCTAATACTTACCATACCCTGAAGCCCAACTTTTGTGAAAGCACCTTATAAACTGTGAAGCACTTTACACAAATGACTTGTCATTACTTTTTGAAATTCCTGGTCTAGTGCTCTTTTTGCTACCCCATGCCAGTCCTCTTCCAGGGACAACTTAATCATTCTGACAGGTTAAAAGGCATCATGAACATGTGTACAAAAAAAGTGGCTACCAAATATAATAACTTCTGCTAAATTTCAGATATGGTCCCAAACCAAATCGGCCTTAGGGCATGCTGAGACAGAAAAAGAACATGGTCACATGTTAGTGTTCTCAGCCAGGCCTAACCACACAAATGCAGTCGTGTTTGCAATCATCTTCTAAAATGTGCCAACTGGTAGGTCTACAAGCATGCTTTTGTTATCTGAAAAGCATATTTAAGCACAAGATATTGGGCAAACAGAACATCTGGCCAAACCTCAAACAGAATCACAAGCAGCTTCCCCTTATGAAATGTCTGCTTTGTGGCAGGCATTGTACATAGCACTTGACGGACATCATTTAACCCACAGCATGCTGCAAAATGAGTCTGAGTACCCTCATTTTATTAACAGGGAGACGGAGGTTCAGAGATCCAAAGTAACATTCTCCAGGCCTTGCAGACAGTACACCAAAGCTAAGAGTTGGACCAAAAACAATCTGGCAACCTCCTTCTACTACACAAGATTGCATCCCAATCTTGTGTATGGATGCAAGTGTATGGATGGGATGTGTGTGTATGGATTGGGATGCAATCTTGTATATGCATTCTTTATCTCCCTTTTGGCCACTCCAAACATATGCTGTGACCCTGAGAGTTCAACCCCACACCATGTGTCCCACACCCAGAGGAAGCTCTGGGTAGGTCTTCCTCATTCATAGGAAACACTTTGGCAGGTCAGTGCACCCCTTGAATCTCTGCTGGCAAGGTGCAGAATTCAACAACATCCCCAATGCTGCTCTGCAATCCATCACCACATTACTGTAGAGTCCACATCTCCCACCACATACTGCCAGACAACAACTGACCACAGCAGGACATTAAGGAGGGCCATTTCTGGAAGACAACAGGCACCTTGGACTCCCCATCAGCATAAGAGCCTTCCACACAACTTTCCTTCCTTCCCTCTTTTGTCAGCGTGTCAGACCTCCATCATGCTGTTCTAGCCCTCCTAACGCCTCTCAACTTCTTCTGTTTCTTCCTAGTTATTTCCCCTAATAAATAATGTCCAGTGTGTCTAACCCAGCCTGGGTGGCCAACCCATGTGCTTCACCCACACCTCGGCTACCCTACCCCAATCAGAGTCAGATAGATCTCCCCCATCTTCAACCTCTCCCACTTTGTTCCTCCTTTGCCATTTGAACGGTTCCCTTCACCAGGAAAGACAAAAGATGTCACAGATCTATGGCCTCAGAGGTGTAAATATTAACAGCTCTCTGTACTTTTCTTTCCAGAAAATCCACATCTTAAGGAGGCTAAGTATGGAGAGCAATCACTTAGCCCAAAGAAATGAATAAATTTGCAGGTATTTCTTAAATAACCACATCAGATATCTCAAAAGAAGCTGAATGGAAAGGTGAAGAGGGGAGCTTCCAGCTGGCATGCAGTGTTAACCCTTGTCTGGAGAGATCTTTTCCATCAGAGTCACTACCCTCCTTAACAACACTTCTAACGCAATCCTGGATAGCATACAGTGAGGTGTGTGTGTGTGTGTGTGTGTGTGTGTGTGTGTGTGTGTGTGTGTTTGGTGTCCGGAAAGCAGAAGTGCTCTTCTTCCAGAAGGTGATGGTGGGATTTCAATTCAACCTGCAATGTCCTGGGTGGAAGAGCCCGCTCAAGCTCCAGCAGTTGGGAAGAGTCTCTTGATGATTCTTTATACTGGTCATCCACCAGCTCCTCTCAAATTTTAACAGTTTAGTTACAAGCAAACCAGGAACTCTAAGGTGGTATGTATTATCACAGAACTTGCTCTATCCTAGACCTTACCAAACACTGGCTAGACCCTTCACTGATCTCCTTGGGCACAGGGTTTCATTTACATGGGATTACTCCCCTAGACATAGAAAGTAATCAATAGCATGGGGGAGATACTCCTCCATCTTCCTAAAAGCTGTGTGAAAAGAATAAGCTAATACCTTCAAAGGATTTCAAGATATATGACAAAGTTGATAATTTCCTATTGTCGACTGGAAGGTATCAGGTGTTCAAACACTAAAACAAAATAAAAACCTCAGAGCACTTCATAGAGTAACTACACAGTCATTCAAATGAATGTGCTCGGTATCTAGTCTCCAAGTCAAGCATGTTACATGCAGATTTCCCTTTTTTTCACCCAAAAAAATCCTCACACATGTATACACTCCTGTGTATACCCAACAATGAGAAAATTAACTGTGTAATGCAAAATTAACACATTTTTCTGTATTTCAAACATGGAAGTCTAGAAATTTACAGTTCCCACAAGCCAAGGTCTTAGGCTCTGTTCCAGCCAGCAAAGCCTAGCAGACGATGCCCCAAGTTATTATTCACAGATTTGCTCCCACTTCAACCATGGACTTACATGTGACACCAGCAAAAGCAATTATCCAACCGATGCCTCTATTTTTCTATCTCTAAAAGTAAAGCAATATATAACAATAATTTTAATGCCCCTACCAGCTTCACAGGAAGGTCATGAATATTCAGGAGCTTTAGATCATAGTTTTTCCTAACTCATAGGGGAAAAAAAATCTCACTGTCCATCACAGACATTCCTAAACTATAGGGATGCTATGACCTGTGAAATCACTCACCTTCCTGAGTCAGACTGCTGAAGAACACTGGCTGAAAGGAACAGGACATGCCAATCAGGAGAGGAGGAACTGAGCCAAGAAAGGACTGAGTCAGTGACCATGTCCCTTCTGGGGATGGGACCCAGGGATGCTGTAGCCAGGGGTCTCCAACACATTAAGTAGCCTATTCAAGAATGAAAATGCTAGCCTTTCCTTCCCCACCCACAAGACTTATATTGTAGGACAGAATTGCTTCAAAATAAGTATCTCCTCTACCACAGAGAGGAAGTTCCTCCAGAGGGCTCAAGGCACAGGTCAGAGCAACAGGTGCTTCTTTTACATGGGTCATCACCTCCTCCTGTAAATCTTCCCTGGTCATACCTATCACTTCTCTAGTTCCCCCACCAGCTGCCTCTCTCTTTGCTCCTGCAAAACTTTTGCTACTGTGCTATAAGTATAACTCTACATGTATGCATCCAGGTAGACCACCAGTTCCTTGCGGATAGAGAGCCATGCTGTCTTTGACAGGGGTCAAGTGAAGTTGCTCCACAAATTTCTAATGAATAAGTGAATGAATGAGAGCACAAAGGGGAGTAAAGCACAGTTGTTCCTTAAACAGCTGATTATCCAATGAGGGATAAGACTAGAAAGCAAGGGTTTAGGACAAAGCAGAATATACAAAGGTCTGACCAAACTTCAATAAGAATTTAAACGAGGGAACCATCCTAGCAGTAAATGAAAACAAAGGAAGACCTTAAATAAGCTGCTAAAAAGGGAATGGTTTCTAAGGAAAGACAGAACTCTGTAGTCCTTCTAGTAACCCACAAAGCCCCTCTGACTTACCTCCTACCAAATCCCTCACCCCTTAACAATAGCCTCTTGCTCTAATCTCAGACTCCCCACTGATGTCCACCTCAGAGCATTTACACGGGATATTCCATCTGTCTGGCAAACTTTTTCCAGATAGCTGCATGGTGAATTCCCTTGTCTCTGTCACATCTTTGTTTACATGTTCCCTGCTCAGTGAGGTTTACTCTAACTACTTCATGTTAAATTGCAACCTGCCAATGCCAAATGCTGCTCTGGGAGGTTTGGTGTGGTTTTGATGGGTGTTTTAGCAATGCTCGAGATCAAGCCCACATATGCTGGGCTAGTACTCTACCACTGGGTTACACCCCCAGCCCTATTTTTAAACAATAGCACTTACCTAGCATATGCCAAGGCAACTTTTCAGAATAATTAATTATAAAGTCCTGTCCAAGTTTTATTTCCAATTCACCACAAGGAAAAAGTTTCACAAGAAAGTTTCAAGATTTGCCTCTTGTTAGATGTGTTTCTACAAGGAGGGAGAGTGGTTAGAAAACACTGTTAGTCTAGGTACAATAAAGGAATGTCTGGTTAAAATGATCAGGCCTGTCACAAGACAGATGATTAGCTGGGCAGGTAAATCTAACTTCCCAAAAGGGAACCTTAATCTCATCCAACCCAGTGCATTTGATACTCAGCAGATCATTTTTCTCTCTCTTTCTTACAACAGAATTAGTTTTAGGAATAATACTGAAATTAATAATAATGATGGCCAGAAGAGAATCAGAAACAGTGAAAATTTTCTTTAATTGAACTTCATGCTCATAGCATACCAGTAATAAAATTTAACAATGAACAAAGAAAAGAAGATTACAGTGCAAAAAAAGGAATCAGTGGTAGATTAATAATTTTCATCATTTGAATTCATGTATTGTTTTGATAAAAAAGGGAACAACTTATACCTACATATCATTTCCCCCAGAAATGAATAACATTATTCAAAAGTGAATCATGTTAATTAAATGTTAATTATTAAATCACTGAATAGAAGGAGCAGTTTTAAAATAAATTTTTATTTTAAAGATTTTGCTCAACTTCTATAAAATATTTCACATAGGAATTAAATTTCTACTTTTCAAACAAATATGACACTTCATAAGTCTCACTGTTTCATTATCACAAATTGCAAATGCAAATAAACATATAGAATAATGGTTTTCATAAAGTAGCATATAGAATGACAGAATTTGCCACCCATATTAACTTTGCCTCTACACTCACTGTACTATTGTTGTTTATATCAAATGGAAGTGCTAACCCATGCATAGGAGGCATGTTCTGTTCCTGAAGCAGGCAGTAATGATTTGAATTTATTTGGGTGGGAAGGTATAACTAGCAGTTGTCCGAATTAATTTTCACATAGAAGATAATGTTTAAGGAACAGATAATAAAAATGTGCTACTTTGAAGCCTACGTGTACATTAAAATTCAATATTAACCATAATAATTAAAACTTAGACCAACAAAAAAAATTTATTCAGGGAAATATATTTTATTGATGAAATACTTTAAAAGTAATGGCACATGATGATACTAAACAGGCCAGCTTGTTTCTGGCTGTATTACTGTTTGTAATTCTCCATACAGTGCATGCCCTCAGTGCATGAAAATGGGTAGATTGTCCCCTTGTCCTGCCCTTAGTGTGCCTAGTCTGTATCTGAGTGCTTTTGAAGAACCTCTTCAGAAATCTCAGGATCATTTTATTTCTCATCTAAGGCACAATTAACTTATTTCATCTATTGCGCATCTTCTCTGTAAGGGCAGAGACCATGTTTATTTTCCCCACTGCTGTATCCCAAACACCTAGAACAGCAGCACATAAAAGTCCTCAGTGTTTATCAGATTGTATTTAAGAATCTCAGATAGGTACAGTGGCATAATCCTGTAGTCCCTGCTACTCAGAATGCTTAGGCAGGAAGATTGCAAGTTCAGGGCCAACCTTGGTAACTCAGTAAGAATTAAAAAGGGCTGGAGATATAGTTCAGTGGTGGAGCACCCCTGGGTTTAATCCTCAGTACAAGGAAAAAACAAAAATACTATCTTTTTTTTTTTCTTTTGCGACTTTGGGGATCGAACCCAGGGCCCTATGCTTACAAGGCAAGCACTCTGCCAACTGAGCTATCTCCCCAGTCCTCTACTAATTCTTATCTATGGTTATTTGTTTGAAGAGATTCTCATCTGCACCAAATTAACTGCAACCCTTTCCAAAGACAGATGCCTAGGATCCAGAAAACTACTGCCTCAAATTTTGAAGTATCAGAATGAGAATTCCAGTCCCAACTACACAAGCCCTATTTTCTTTTCCAGAGTCAGGGGGCTATACCCACCGATCCTTCAAATCGCTGCAAGGACATTAATCCTGGAAAGTAAACATAGCTGTTCTTTGAAAAGAGGAAGGAAGGAAGACAACCTGCAATCATTTTAGGAAATTTTTGATTAGCAAAGTGTTTTTTTTTTTTTTCACTGCAATAATCTTCAGAGTCTGCATTAAATTGCTACAGTGACTCATCAACATTGTATAACATTTAGCACTTTCAAAATTTATTTGACTGTGATTATGAGAATGTCTGGAAAATTCTATATGGTAGTGGAGCAGTCTTCTGATCTCCTAGCACTGCAGACTGAACGTGAACATGATAAAAGTGCCTGACTTGTGGAGCCGTTGTGAGGATGAGATAAATCAGCTCCCAGGTGGCACACAGAACAGTGCTGGCCACGACGTGGTCAGCACTCTGTAGAAGTTGGCAACTCTTCATATAATTTTGTATGCTGCTACCTTAATTCGTTAGTATTTTTTGTTCTACTTTATACATAGATAAACTAAGACACAGAGAAAGATTTTTTAAAAAAATCTATATAAGAAATATTAAGTAATGAAATATGGTTTTTCCACAAAATGAACATAATACTTCATAGTCTCCTGTTTATCACCCTTGTGTTCCCATCACTCCAGGGAGATGTGACAAAATGCCAAAAAAGCAAGGTTTATCTCTGGAGAACCAATTTTGCTCCATGATTTTGGGATAAAATGAGTAAATCATCGATGAGTCACTTAAAAATATAGTTGCAATTTTAATTTTAATGGAAATATTTCAGAATAGGATGCGAAATCTATTCTAAGATTCTAATTCTAAAGAAATTTATGGAGAAACATGAACATTCAAAGACATATTTCCTTCCTGCAGGAGATACCTTGAACAAAGCCCCAGAACCCATGAGCTGTCTGTTACGCTCCTCTGATAGGAGGGGACCTTTGATAGCTCTGAGAGGCACGGCCCAGAATTAAGCTCAATGTGTAAATGAAGCATGGAAAAAAGAGTATGTGCTATCAAATATGATTCACGATTCAAATATGTTTTAATATCTTTTTCTTTTTACACTCTGAGAAACCATTCTGATAATGTGATTGTTTTGTAAAAGAGTAAAACTCTTTAGATAATATAAAGATTTTAGCTATTGCAGTTTTAATAAGCAAAAGACTTGCTAGCATGAACTAGGTTCAACCCAAGCCACTGTTCAATTTAATTCAATACAATATTTCTCTGTTTAAAGTGCATGTAATTGCCAATTTAAATAGTCACCAAGACCACAGGTTAGCCAAATAGAGTTCTGCAAACAAACATTACAGATAACTTTATTCCCAAGTACCATAAACCAAGAATGAATGAAAGTAATCATTAATCAATCATGAATCTCATTCATTCCAAGGGCTTCTTTCAACTGTACAATTACTCAACGAATAACACTGAATCAATCTGTGTGTGTTTCTCTAGATCGCATCACCATAAAGTTTTAAAAATCCTTAGATTCTTAAGAGAATGTGTAAAATGAAATTGACATTATCTTACACAGTGTTAAATTGTCATTCCTTCCTCTTTGAGAAAGATTTTCTTCATGGTGAGTAATTCTTAAATAGCACTGATCTTTCTGAAACTTTCCCCAAGTTCTCCTTTCTACTTAAAGACATTTTTACTCAAAAGATGACAATATAAAACACTGACTTGTAAGTGTGTGTTTCAGTTACAGGCATTATACATAAAAACTCATTCTATTAACTTTCTTTTTCCCCACTTACCTGTAATTCTTGAGATGGATAATGCTACATAGATAGAGTTATTTCCACTAACTGGAAGAAAATACACAGCACTCATGATAGAGGTTATCTCTGGGGACCTTGGGAAGGGAATGAGACCAGGAAAGACAGAAAAAAGGCATGTGAATTTTATCTCTATTATGTTATTTATTTTATTAACTGTTAAATTAAATCTTGTAAAATGGCAACAATTATTAATTGTGGAGGATTTCCTTGTGCTTTTCTATAATTTAAAAATCTCTCAAAATTAAGTAAATATTCCCCAACTCTAGATTAGGTAGAGGGGAGCGAGGGGAAGGCGTATGGGGGTAGGAAGGATAGTAGAGTGAAACAGATATTATCACCTCATGTACATATATGACTGCATGACAGATGTGATCCTACACCATGTACAATCAGAAAAATGAGAAATTATACTCCATTGATGTGTGATTTATCAAAATGTATAAATGCATTCTACAGTAATGTAGAACGAATTTAAAAATTAACACTAAAAAACAATAAATAAATATATTAGGGCTTGAAATTACATTATTTCTCACCTAAGAAAAAGAATTCCTCTTTTTATGTAAAAAAAATGTTTTTATGATATTCACAAAAAGATTGCTCCTTGCCATTCAGCGTCTCATCTTTGCCGTGTTCTGCTCTGGGGCCCTGGCGGCCTCCCCCACACAGCATCATGGTCCAGTTGGCCTTGATGCACATTCAGGGCCTGCGTGACAGTCTTGGCACACCCCAAGCAGGCTCCTCCACATCCTTTCATCCTAGTCACCTCCTGGGTAGAGGATGAGCTTTCTGAAACTCGAGGAGAGAACATGCACTTTCGTCTAGGTCTTTTTGTGGGCCCTCAATAAACAGCTGACCCTGAGTTCCCTTTTGATCAATGGGAACTAAGTTACAGTTAGATGGGAGGAAGGATTTCTGGTGTGCTATTGCCCATTAGAGTGATTATCGATGACCACAATATCCTCTTGTTTCAAAAAAGCTAGAAGAAAGGATTTTCTATGTGTTGAAATGTATGGGGAGATTTACTCTGATGTGAACATTATACAACATACACATGTATTGAAATATCACATGACCCTTGGTTAATATTACAATTTTTAAGCTTTTATGTATCCATTAAAACATATTTAATTTAAAAATAGAATAACTTGAAATAAAATCTTCTCCTTTGAGGACTGAAACTCCTGTGTAGAGCAAGAAAATCTTTGTTTACCAAATGGCAAAGCCCTGCTCATTCCTTGCCTCCACTCATTTACCAGTTACTTCCTTCCACAGAGCTTGCTCTATACCAGGCACAGGGTGAGCACATGCTGATCTGTCTTTGGAAGTTGCACTCTTGTAAGGGAGTAAAGAGATAGACCATGGAATCTTGTGTCTAAAGATCTGGTGTTCTAGAAGGTGGTAGGTGCTGTGCATAGCAGTAACAGATACAGCACTGGGGCTAGGAAAGCCAGAAAAGGCATCACTGCAAAGACAACAACTGGGCATGCTACATCTAGGATAAGAACATTCCAGGCAGAAGGAAAAGCAAGGGTGAAGCCCCTGAGAAGGGAGCATGTATGGAGGCTCAAAGAATGGCCAGGAGGCCAATGTAAGTGCTGTAAGAAAGGGGCCTGGGGCAGGAGCTGAGGTCAGATCTATAATGGGGGCAGTCGCAAGAGGAAAGCCTGATTGCACTGGAAATCGTAAAGTTTGCTCAAACTTTTGTGTCGGTGTCACTCAAAGGGTAGCCACAGAACAGCAGCAACAGTCTCACCTGGCATTTGCTAGCAACGCAACTCTTGGAAGTCACCACAGACCTATTGAATCAGAATTGCTGGGGGTGGTTTAATGCTCCACATGATTCATCTTCATGCTAAACTTGGAGAAACAGAAACACTTCCAGCAATAAAAATAAGCTAACATCAATTTTAGCTTCAAAAATCCTGAAAGTTCAATCCCATTCCTTACTAATAGTCTTCACATAAGGCTAATCCCATAATCTATCCAGGCCTCAGCTTCCCCATCTGTAAAGTAGATGCCTGCCCTTTTTAACCAAGAGAATTGATTTTGAATTTTTTAAAAAATAAAATTTCATGATAAATGTTAGAGAATTGTGGTGGTTGTCAATCTCTTCACAAGCGTTAGTTTTTGTGATCATGAACATGAGTCCTCAAGCCCCGTCCATCCTCAGGGGTCTATACTTTTCTGTGGGACTCTCCCCATCACTCCCACCCCCAGTGCTGCTGGGTTCATTAAAGCACGCACATGAAAAGCTTGATCTGCTTTTGTCAAATTTGGCTCAGAGCCTCAGCATTTGAGACTGCAGCTGGAGTGATGCCGTCATGATATATATGGTACCTGTCCTCACTTTGGCAGGCAAGATCCTCTCCACCAAACAGTTCAGACTAGGATAATGGGACAACAGAGAGGCTGGTAGCACTTAGCCCAAAATACTTCCATCACTCTTTCTACCCCAAAGTATTTGTTATGTTTTATGCAAACGACACTTGTTTGCTGTGACTTGGTATAAGCAGTGGGAAAGACATCAGATTCAGAGTCAAAAAAGACAATGGTTCAAGACCCAAGTTCACTGCTTGTTGCTCCATGACCCAGAGAGCTCACAGCAGCATACTAAGCCTGCCTTCCCTATCTCCCAGGAGGGGGCAGTTTAAGTGAGATGACATATGTGAACTCTCTTTGTTAAAAATAAAGCACCATAAATGAGAATAAGATATCGTTATTATAATCCAGCTCCTCAGTCAATCAGTCAATAAACAGTCCACAAATATTTACTGAGCCCACAATGTACTTGGCTCTTTGCCAGTCCCTGGGACACAGCAGTAAACAACAGAATAAAATCATACCCTGATATTCTAGTAGAACAGAGAAAACGAGTAGTATAAATAAAACATACAGTTTGTCCAATGGTGGTAGTGCTTTAGAGAAGAAAAAGAAAAGATGAAGATGAAACACGGAGGGGAGCTGGTAACAAAGCAGAAAGGGTGGCCTCAGAAGTTCTTACTAGACAGGTATGTTTGACCAAAGACCTGAGGGAGAGAATGAAGACCAACACAGCAAACCACATTCAGACCACGTTCAGACCAGTTTCGGCTTTAATATGCTGTGACCCAATATACTTACAGAATTTTTCTCATTTCTATCCTCTTGGGTCACTTAGCTGAATATCATCTGTGCCAGGCATAACTCACACAAATTCAAGCCATATGAACAGCCGATTCGAGAACGTTTTGTTTTTTCTGAGGCAACTGGGACAATGTCTAGTGTTTAATGAACTCTTTTTCTGCCAACCCCAGAACCCAGCCATTTACCCTGACATAAGAATGAGAGCCATCTTCTCTGTGGACTGGGGACAAGCTCCACATCCTCCTGTGTCATTCTGTCATTGTCTCCCATTTCTGTGTACCCACCATGACTTGGCCTTTTGCAGGTGTAATGCAAAGAGAAATAATTGTTTTACAAAAGATGTGACCACAGTACTCTTAAATTACAGAGGAAGGACAGGATTTATAGTAAGCTAGATCCCTAAGTGGACTTTGATTTCTACAAAGGTGGACTCCAGCACCTAGCAGGAAATGGGAGCTTTAAATGCCCTATGCAGTCAAGTGAGACACATTTCCATGTTCCACTGATGGATGTAGAGAGTGGGGTTTAGAGTACAGGGAGATCTGAGACTCTGAGAAATAATGGAAGGAACTATGAGAGTGACTTCCAAGAGAGGAAGGGCTATAGAGTCCAAGAAGCAAGGTAAAGATCAAGAATTCCCTGGGGCTCGAATAAGCAGGGACTTTAAGAATGGTTAAAAATTAACATTTCACTTTAAATGTATTTTCTATTTCATGTGGCAGTTCTCTATTATCCAAACCTTCATTAAAATCTGCCATATATAACAATTTTATAGTATCGTCTTTGGGGAATGAAGGCTACAGAAAATAAGATGGCAAAAAAATCCTAGCAGAAGTCAGAGTTGAGAACAAGAGACAACAAAGCCAATATGAGGCCTGCCAACCCTACTCCAGAGAATCTTTGGTATCCCAAGTTATTTTGTTTGTCTTCAAGTGGAGGTCGTTTTTAGATAATTAGAGGGTGTGGGAGAACCCAAATATCTCATTGCACAATTCCAGGGGGCATATTACAGTGTCTGAGAAATACGGTAGCCCTGTTGTGGACACTTAAGTTGCACACACATCATCTCATTGAATTGTCATAAGCTCCAGAAAGAAAGGCATTGTAATCATTATAATCCTTGTCTTACAGAGAAGGAAACTGGGACTCTAAGAGCTAAGTGACATGCACAAATGATTATGTGTCTAATAATCAGTGCTGAGACTTGGTCCATTTTAATCCCCAAATCCATTCTAATTTCATATATCATCTACTTTATGGAGTAGAAATATCAGCAGGTACTCCACAGACAGCACTTCATTGTTGCTTTAGAACTACACTCCTCCATCTAAATTTGGGCAGTAAAAACCTACAGAAAGTTTTCTGAAGATGACTCAAAACCCAGTAATTTTGAAGCACAACACCCTAGCTTACACAATGCATGCAAGTATATACACATAGGCCTGATTTCAAAACTGGCAAATACCCAGTAGCACAGAGAAGTTAAGTGAAGGGAAGTGGGGGCATGTGCGATACCCTGCTTGCTTCTGCCTTATCCCCAGATCCAAACTTTATTCCATTCTAAATATACTGCAGTTTCCTAAGATGGCTCCAAAGGTTCAATGTACTCTCCTGTTCCCTTCCTATAAAAGCTACAAATGGGGGCTAGGGAGATAGCTCAGTTGGTAGAGTGCTTGCCTTGTAAGCACAAGGCCCTGGGTTTGATCCCCAGCACCCAAAAAAAATCTACAAATGCAGCCAGGTACAGTGGTGCACACTGGTAATCCCAGCAATTTAGGAGGCTGAGGCAGGAGGATTGCAAGTTCAAAGCCAGCCTCAGCAACTTATCAAGGCCCTAGAAACTTAGGTAGACCCTGTCTCAAAATAAAAAGTAAAAAGGGCTGGGGATGTGACTCAGTGGTTAAGAACCCCTGGGTTTTATCCCTGGTACCAAAACACACACACACACACACACACAGAGAACAAAAGCTGAGCTACAAATGCAATCTATTTAAAACACCAAGGTTTTAGACTGATGATAACCAATTAACTTTTAGCACCAGAGGAGCCCTGAAAGCTAGTGGAGCCTTATTTCCCTAGAGCTTTTCCACCTTCTCCCATCTTCTCTGCCCAATAACATTCTTGATGTCTTTCTGTCTGCCTACCGTCAGTGCATCCGGCTGTGGGCACCAGGACCCAAGTTCTTCTTTACGTTTACATTTCCTTTTTCATGTTTATTTTTTCATTTCTATTCAGTTCTCAGATACCTCTCCATGTGATTTTGTCTGTAATCAGGACAAACATTGCTTTGCTTTTTTGATGCTGTGAATCTCGTGGAAGTCCAAGGGCTACAGGTAAGTGCTCCATAGTTTGTCATTCTAGCTAACCAACAAAGAATTGAGTCTGGTGACAAGTTGATTCATTAAGGTGAATCAAAACCCACCATGTTCCGAAGAACTGAGGCTGATGAGCTCCATGACACTGGTTTCAGAAAAGCCTTTCCGGGCTTTGGTCATGATCTACGTTGTGGAAAGACAGAAGATGCTGGTAGTGGAAAGACAGAAGATGCTGGTAGTGCAAACAGAGAAACGGGAACATTGGTCTCCTTCCTAGGCAGCTCACAAAATAAAAGTGCCAGATCATACATAACTCTGATGCCTATTCTTTGGGGGGAAACCTGTTTTAGGTAATAAGTTTCCCCAATTAAAGTTTGCAACATAAAAAGGGAAGGAAATGGAAGGAGAAGAAAACAATATTTTTTCTTTCTTTCACACAATGTTGTTAACTAGTTATTTCCCAATTATAAAAAGCTGTACCCTGCACTTCTTCTCACGCCATGGTGACATTTCTGCAAGAACCCTCACCTTGATCACCTGCACAGATCTTTCCTGTTTTAGTTCAAGTGACAGAGAAGTCACTATATCCCTTCTCTGACTGTGTTTTCCAATGATCTCTTTAAAGAAGATGCATAGCAAAAGATCTAAGAAGCGTTTTAGAAACTGAGAGAATTCCTGTCTCTAAAATTTACTGACCTCTCTTCTGGGGAGTGCAATAATCCTGAAAGCGAATAAGAATTCACAGTTAGTGGATCTGTTGGAAACAAATTGCAAAAAGGAAATGTACTGGTTCATGAGTGTGAAAAGCCTAGGGTAGCTCAAGACTGGCAAGGCTGGATTCAGGGGTTCCAACACTATCGCCAGAATTCTGCCTCCTTCTCATCCCATCTCAACACTGCCTGGCAAGAAAGTTGCCAACAGCTCCACATCCATTTTCTATGATCTCATAAAGCCTACTGGAAAGAGTCTCTTTCCGGAAGTTACAAAGAAAATCTTAGAATTGTGTTTCATTGCCATGACCTGAGGGGCAGAAATAGGTCTAGCCTCAGGGGCTGGACCAGGAGCTAACAGTGAGATTATAGGCTGAACCACACAAACCGAATCAAGGATAAATTTCCCCAAATAAAACTGAGTTGTTACCAGAAAATAAGTGAACAGGTATTGGGTAATGACAACCAAACAGTCTTTTCTCATTTTCAGTTGACCCTAGAATTTTCAAATGACCCCTGATCCGTGTTTTAGAGGATCTGTAGAACCAGATGGCTAAAGAGAGGAATCCAGTAGTGTAGCCTTTCCAACTGTCAGAAAGGAGTGGATGTCCCCCGTGGAGGAGCACATTCACACAACTGACCCCCAAGCCACCACCTTTCCATGGGCTTCTCTACTCTTCCTTTCAGCCCACCCTCACACACCTAACGCTTGGGAGTAGGCTATCTGTTGTTGCTCTACTTTCTTTTTCCTTCCAAGTTGCTCTTGATATCTTCTAAACCTAATATTCTTTTAAATTTCTTCTTTATTGACAACTATAAGTGCTAATAATTAACAGAATTTTAAATTCAACTCTGTAGAATAATAAACATCTGAAACAAAAATAAAATCCTATGTACAGTAGCTCCAAAGGAAAGATCGAGATTCAATGGGATACACCCGATTTCTTTTTTACTTTTTATTTATTTGTTTATTTATTTTTCAATGCTAGGTATCAAACCATGAACCTCACACATGGTAAGGATTGAAATCAGGGTACCAGATTTGAAATTGGGGGAGGTAGAAAGAAACCTCTCATTTTGCCTCAGATTCTGTATCTCCCTAAAGAGAACTTCATTCCCTGGTGAATGGCCCCAATAGCCACCACTGCACTGAATCAAAAGTTATGGTTCCTGTCTTCGAGGAAGGCAATCATGTACTTGTTGAATGATTATTAAAAGATAAAAGTCTGCATGATAGAAAATAGAGTTGACAATTTTGGCAAAGATTCTAGACACCAGAGGCAGGTAAAAGCCATTAAAGAGTTGCTCAAAGTAATTTAGGAAAAACTGCCTTACATTATGGGATGAATATCTGATAAAACTCTTTGGTTACAAACTATTGAACCTCACAATGGCTAGTTTGACCAAAAAGGGAATTTATCAAAAAGCTATAGTGTGGCTCACAGAATTGAAAGAATAAGAGTGGAATAAAGGCTTCTCCAGGGTTCAAGGCAATGGCAGAAAATTTATGTCCTGTCAGGGCACAGCCTAGGTAAATCATCTCTGACTGCTTTTCCATCCAAACACCAGTTTGCTCAGGAATTTAGTATCCCAGGAAAGAAACAGATTGATCAGATAGGGTCCTACCCGCTATAGGGGGCGCTAGTATGTGGGGGAAGCACCTTGATTGACTATTCAACCAAGGCTTCACCCAGTGTGGGGAAGATAATTCGAAATGACATCAAGGCATTGCTAATTGAAGAAAAGGACAACAACACTGAGTTGAGAAGAGAGAGAAAGGGAAAGAGAGTGTTTTAATTAACTCTTCCGCAGCTGCCACCAAATGACCTGACCAGAACAATTGTAGACATAGTAAAGTTTATTTAGGGCTCATGGTTTCAGAGGTCCCAGTCCATAGACAGCCAGCTCCACTCCTTGGGACATAAGGTGAGGCAGGACATCATGGCAGAAGAGTATGGCAGAGGGAAGCCGCTCACATGATGATCAGAAAAGCAGAGAGAGTCTCCACTTGCCAGATGGAAATATATACCGCAAAGCCAGGCCCCCAATGACCCGCCTCCTCTACTGGCCTTCAGCTACCACTCAGTTAATCCCATCAAGGGATTAATTTATTGACTGGGTTAAGGCTCTCATAACCCAATCATTTCTCCTCTAATCCTTGTATTGTCTCATACATGAGCATTTGGGGGACAACACACATCCAAACTGTAAGAGAGAGGAGGGGAGGAAGGGAAAGAAAGAGACAGTGGAAAGGTTGAGGAAGAGAGGGAGAGGAGGAAAGACAAAAGGAAGGAAGTCACTTAACTTCTCTATACCTTACTTTACCTTCTCCCAAATGACAATAATTACTGCATCTATTTCCTAGAAGTATTAGGAGTACCATGTAGAGCATTATGCACAGTACCTGAAACATAGTAAATGCTCAACATGTATTCTGTATGGGAAGCCATGAAAGGTTCACTTGTCCAAAGAATAGGAAACCATGTGCTCATCTGAGTTAATTGTTAAATTCTGTTTGTTATTGACTTAACTTACTTTAAGTTATCCAATGATCAATTATCCAAATTAAACAGTGGAGCAACATGCAGTATGTCCCCAAACTGGAAAATTTCAGGAGCATCAAGGTATATAAGGAGCACAAATTGCCTGGGAATTATCTACCCATAAAAGTAGGGTAGTTATCAAAGGATTAATTTTGAGTGTTTACTCAGAATTTTAATGTTGGTAAATACCTTGTCCAGGTAGAAGGTCCTATATGCCTGACATCCCAAAAGTGTCTGATGAATAAATGCACATTTAGTCACGGCAACCTCTACACTGCACAGTAACATGCCCACTCTCCTTCACCAAAACTGTCACATTTGACTCCTACGTCTACGAGGCATGATGAAAACCATGTCCCACACTGCCTGGAAATCCCTCCCACCCAGCTGAGCTAAAGGTAACCTCCAATGGTGCAGAGGTGTTATTAGAGTTGAATCAGCCTTCGATTTACTCTGCTGTTAGATGCCAATTACACACAGCCCTAAGTCAATTATGACTGTGGGAGGTGGAGGGATCTTTCTGGGAAGAACCCTGAATTTACCTCCTGAAGCAAGTTGACCCTCTAGGAGCGATGTTCCTAGGCTGTCACCTCAGCTGCACAGACTGACCGGTCCACTCCAAACATAAACGTGTGCACACACATAATAGCAGTGAGCTTCTGATGAGCAGTTCTCAGTGAGCAAATGTATTATTGAAAAGTAGAGATTGGGTTGAAGTGAAATGGGATGGGGAAGACATCCCCATTGGCCTGCTACATTTCCATCACTAGCATCAGCTGCTCTGTTCTATCCTAAAGGGGAACTGCTCTCTTCCCCATCATCATGTCATTTTTATTATGCCAACAAATGATAAGGCGAAAACCCATCATCACAAACCAGCCTGTGAAAAACCAACTAACAATATGAAGTTGAAAATGAAGAAGAAAGTCTTGCATTTCCTTTTACCCATAGGGTAAAAAAATGATGAAGCCCAAGGCAAGTCCCATCACCATTCAGCAGTCCATCTTACTTTAAAATATACAGCACACAGACTGAACAGGAAGATTTCTGCTATGCACGGCAATTGTTCCATTTTCTGTATTTCATAACCTGCAATTTTGAAGCCATGCTTGGTACACACGCTTGTAAAATAGTCATATCAGATAAAAGCAGAGGGATGCTAAACTATTGGAAAATAAATCAAATTCTCAGCAAGCAGTTATATCCATCATGTTGCAGCAAGCGCACGTATAGTTTAAGCTCTGTGCACACAGTCTATCCATTGTAATGATTTGGGGTCAGGATCCTGCCACATGCATTTAGCATTCACTATGAAGTAAACCCAGGAGTGTAGCAGGGAAGAGTGCAGAGCTGTAGCTTTTGGTCCTGGAAGTTGCCCTCCATGCATTTGTTTGAGTACAGCCATTGTAGCTAAGTAGCAGTGCAGAGAAGAATTAACACTTGCATAGATCTTGGCTATTTACAAGACTCATGCATGAAAATCATCTCACTTGATCCTCGAAAAAACCTCAGAAGACAAATGGAGGAAAGCTGCAGCAAAAATACATTTGGAAACATCTGTGAAATGTTGTGGGGAAGAAAAATCCACACCCACCCTCTTTCAAAGCTGAGATGGGGGTTCTTGTGAAGTGTTTAAGCAGAGTCTTGGTTCAGATTCAACATATTCACATTGGACTACAAAAAATGTTCCATGTCTTTGATTTTCTTAATTTTAATGTAAACACAAGGCTAGTTTGTCAGACAATTACACAAGACTTTGTGAAGCTTTATATAAACATCAAATTTGAAAATTATTCAGAGAGATGAACTGAAATTAATACATACCACTAAACCAAAAATTACACAATCTACGGTATCCTATTATGGGATCACTGAAAAATATTTCACAATGTCCTAATGTAAGAAGAAGAAAAATTTATAAGTCACAGGTTTTACTTGAAAGGGAAATACATAAAACTTCAAATTCCAAAACGGAATATCACAGTAAAGCCAGGTTTGTTCCTAAGACTATGTAGGTCTTGACCTCTGTCTATATCTCTGTCCCAGAAATGAATGTCTAACAATAAGCCTGAAATTCCTCCTGCTTCTGCTTCCTCCTAGGATAAACCCTTCCAGACTCCTTTTTCCCCTGCTGGCCTATAACCCAAATCTAATCATCCAAATCATTTTCTCTCCTGCTTTCAACTTCACAGTACACTTGTCCTTTCCTTTTACTAATTAATGAAAACCCAGTGAAGTCACACTATAATCCACATTTTTTGCTTTTGAAGAAGTTCACAGAATTCCATGGATTAGCTGCTGTCTTCATCTATTTGTGCTGCTACAACAAAATATGGGCAGGGTGACTTCTACGACAATTTATTTCTTACAGTGCTGGAGGTCAGATGGTAAGTGCCAGCCGGGTTGGGGTATGGAGAAGGCCCTCTTCCTGGCTTGCAGATAGCTGCCTTCTCTCTGGGTCTACAGAGCAGAGAGAGGAAGCTCTGGTGTCTCTTCCTTTTCTTATAAAAGCACTGATTCCATCAAGGGGGCTCTACTCTCAGGACCTCATCTGAACCTCATTGTCTCCCCAAGGTCCCATCTCCAAATGCTGTCATGTTGGAGGTAGAAATTCAACAC
This sequence comes from Sciurus vulgaris, assembly GCF_902686455.1. Lineage (NCBI taxonomy): Eukaryota > Metazoa > Chordata > Mammalia > Rodentia > Sciuridae > Sciurus > Sciurus vulgaris. The sequence continues at coordinate 82,975,022 of NC_136461.1, read as the reverse complement.
ATGAATTTTGGGAGGATACTCAGTCCTTAGCAGCTCCATATCCAATTCCTGATGTACATCTTTTACAGGACCATCAGTGCTAGACATCAATTCTTTTCTTCATTCCTGTCATCCCTGTCTCTTAAATTTGTATATGAAGCCAAAGAATCACCCTGGTTGTAGCTAGACTTATGTAAGAATAATGCTATAGTATAGTTATACAAATGGAAAGGAAAACAATAGCTAATATGTTAAAGAGCCCACACAACAAACCCTTTTAATTATCCCAAAAACCCTTCCAAGTGCTCCTGTAGAGTTCTAAATATTATCTAATTAAATCTCCCTTTCCAGAATCCAGCATTTAATACAAATAAATATTTGCTTCTTTTCCCATCTTCACATTTGTAGTCTCATTTGCTATTTTAGCAACTGTTTTTATTTCTACCTCTCAATATAAATGCACATTTTCTGTGCTTCACGGATGAAAAGAATTGTGTAGAAATCTAACCATACTTATACTATGTCTTTAGAAAAGTGCTTTCTGAGTTCCAAAAAAGCAATCTAAAGAAAATAAACTTATAAAAAATAAATGACCTGTAAGTGTGGTGACTACCTGTAGAAAGCATCACGTTTGCCAACATAATATTTAAGAGGCAGCACAATTAAATTTAGAAAACATAAAGTGGAGGGAGACATATACAAGAGTCAGAAGAGAGCAAGTAGCAATGTATAATTATTGATTCTCCATGAAAGTGGAAAACTTTGATATAACGCCAGGGTTCCAAACATGAATTGAAGAATAAACCTGTTCGATTTAATAGAAAAGTTGACACTGGCACAAAACAACATTTTAAAAAGTGTATTCTAGGAACAAACACTATTTCTATAGAACCAAGAAGGGCAATCAACCAAAAGGAAAGGTACAAGACACTAATCAGAAAGATCCACAGATGGCCTTCCCTTGAAGCACAGATGTGGTGTGCTCAGCAATCCCCAGCTCTCAATCTGAAACTAAGATAATTCCAAGGAATGTCAATCTCTTGCAGGCTTTCTCCTGCCCAGAGCTAACCAGGATATATCATGCACCCACATGTCAGGTTCAAAAGTTGTCCTACTGCAGAGGACATTCAAATAAATCCATTGCTGCTTCCCCCACCTACTCCTTTCATCTCCACCACTGAGTTTTAAGAAGCTACTCACAGATTTAAAATCATCTTGAGTGGGGGGTGCCCAGCACTGGTGATTATAAGATGCAGAATCATCAGTCATTACTTCTTTTTCTGCAGAGATCAACTCCAGTCCCCAGAGAGAAGCATAACTAGGAGTTGAACACCATGAACTGAATCTTTCAGGATCCCGATAAATTTTTATGTGCCATTTTGAAAGTACCTAACCCAAAAGCCTCATCTACAAATCAAAGAAGGGACTGAACAGATAGACAAACTGAAAGAAGACTAAAGCATAGGACAAGAAGGAGATGTCCCATCTCCATCAGCTGCTCCATCACTTGAAAGCATCAATCCCACTGGGCTGGCTGCATGTCCACCTTCCTGAGCAAAGTGATTTTGCTCCATCCTGTATGAGAGTAAGAAGCTCTTGTCACTGTCCTTTGAAAAACATTTATAAATGTATTAATAGTATTAATTAGTCTGTGTAGCAACTTTAGTCCAATAAGTTCCTGGATCATAGTGCAAGTCTTTTGGGTTTAGAATTTGGAAATTACTGAAAATATCCTCTGTGATTTTTTAATTCAAATGTGGACTATTTTGCCTACACATAAAAATATAACGTACAAATTATGTTAAATACTTACAGAAAATATGCATACTGGAAGAAAAACTGTTCTCAAAGATTTGTTCTCAAATTAGTGCCTGAAACAGTACAAACTCAGTACATACATGTCAAATGAATGAAGAGATCTTTAGTGGCCATTTATTTGGCTCAACCTAATGCCATACCCATGCACATAATCTCATCAGTCTGATGTCGTTCTTATTTTATGGATGAGAAAAGAGTGTTATTTGCCCATAGTCAAGAGAGGTAGTAAATGGTGACATGGGGACACAAAGAGACACAATGTGTACTTGGGATGTCATCCCCAGAATGGCATATAAAATAAGTGTACAGATTAGTATACAGGCATGTTCTAGGTCCGGCTACGCCATCAGCCTTTTGTGACCTTGAATGTGATTCTTAGTGTTTTTGTCTTCAGTTTCCTTATTGAAGACTCTCTACCAGATCTGAAATCCTCTAATTCTATAAATTCATGGCATCTTGCACCTGCGATTCAGTGAAAGATCCTTTCAGACAAGTGGCTAGATGAAATCCTCCCAGATGTGGTATAAACCGCGTGGTTCTTCTATCGTGCAACACTCCCCTATCAGTCATGCCTCAAGTGCACTACCTCGATTTTCTAATCCATGCAAGTGCTTAATTTGTTGTATGTAATTTGTTCTCTTTCAAGTTAATATCCCTGTATTATAAAAATCAATAAACACACATTGAAAATAATTACAAAGATATAAACCTCTTACTTTGCAAAAATGCGTGGTAATGCATGCATTTTTCTACTCAGCAACATTTACTATGTGTTAAAAATGATGTTCTATGCAATCTTAGGCAGAAGAAAATGTTTCCTAGGGAAATTTCAAACATCTACATGAGAGAAGAGAATACACATAATCAACATAATGATCGCAAGAATGGAATAACAGACATAAAATCGCCTCCTTTGGTTCCTCTGGGAAAATAGCTAGTTAAAGATAAAATCAACGCCAGCAAGAGGGGTGCCTTCCTTAGTTGGCATCGACTCACTGCCACTCAGCGGGTGCATTTGTTTCTGGTTTGCTACTAAAGCACTGCATGATCAGTGAAGTTCTTGGGGGCCCTGGATTCTGCCTTCATAGAACTACTAGTGCCAGCCCACACTGGGCTGGTGAGGAAGATGGTTTGGAAACACAGATCTCTTGGCTGGACCTTGTCTCCCAAGCTCTGGCTGCAGCTTCTGGGAGGGTAGGAAAACAATTCTCCAGTGGATCCAGTCATTGGGATTCAACAGTTTACAAAACGGGCTTTGTGAGACAGTCATTCAGGTCAATTTGTCTCTCATCCCCTTTTTGGAAATTCACAAAGTATATAAGCACATTAAAGTCTCTAAGTTCTTGGTAAAGACATATATAAATTGATTTAGATCACATTCTCCAATTTATTTGTCCTTGGAAACACTTCCACTATCTATTGACAGCCCACAAAGTTTTCCAGGGTACTCATACTCTGTAAGCACATTTAAGGCTACTGATTCCCTGAATCTGTGACATGAAGTTTAAAAAGATACAGAGGAAGAGGGACTTCATTCATGGATCACTCACTAGGCCCTAGCTTGATTCTCTGGGTTTTGGTTGCATAATTTGATTGAATCCTCGCAAAAATCCTGTGATATCTTATTATCCCCACTTGACTGATCAGGGAACTGAAAGCACATCTAAAATTCAGAGGAAAAGATGTTCCCAATTAAGTGAAAAATATCAGATTTTAAATACATATTTATAAATACATGCTATAACTATATATAACCCTGTGTGTGGTGGCATACAACTATAATACCATGTACTCAGGAGGCTGAGGCAAGAGGACCGCAAGTTCAAAGCCACACTTAGCAACTTAGCAAAGCCCTAGGTAACTAACTGAGCAAGACACTGTGTCAAAATCAAAAATATAAAGGACTGAGGATGTGGCTCAGTGTTTAAGCCACACACTGGGTTCACTCCCCAGTGCCAAGATGATGATGATGATGATGATAATAATAATAATAATAATAAAATGTGTATATTTATAAATACATGCATATATCCATCATATGTAGTCTAAAGATTACTAAGTAGCAGCCTACAGGGTTTTGGTTTGGTTTGGTTTTTTATTAAAAACGTTGGCTGCCAATATTTAAAACACCAGGGCCCCACTGCAGACAGATGCCAGAGACCAAGCCAACCACGCGCCAACCTGCGGGGGCTCAGTGCACCCACGCTGCAGCTCCCCAGTTTCTTCGGAGGTTGCTGCAGACATTTTGAATTATTCCCGAGGGTGTGGTCACCATCCTTGGAGGCATGGCTCCCTTCCTGCAACACCTACGAGAGACTGGAGACCCTTTGACAGGTACCACCCTCACATCAAGATACTGAGGACCGGGAGGTCTCAGCAGTGGATGACTGTGAACCATAGATTTGTTTTGTTTGTTTTTAATTTTTAATTTCTTAGTTCTTTTTTCCCCCTCACTCTATTTTCCTTTTATTTACCTATTCCCTTGGAGTCTTTTTCTCCCTTTCCTCATGCCAAAGACCAACTTTTTTAACCCTGCTCTCACTCTTCCCTTGATCAGTTACCTCTATATACTCACTTTTTTTCCCATTAACAGTTACATCCTACATCCCTCCCCATCCTCTTTGTCCACCACTAGAAATACTGTAGATAATAATCGAACTCATCCTGTTTATTATAATAATGTTAAAGTCTTTATAGGGGCTATCTGGTTTATGGCTGCATATTGTTTGTATTGGGAGCTGCTAATTTGATCTCCCCCTTAAAGGAGAGGTACTGGAAAACTGCAGGGTCTCAATAAGCCTGCAGGGGGGAAATTGCAGTACCTCAGATCTTCACTGCTAGAGGGGAAAATACAGAAACAATATGAAAAACAATGGAAGAAACAATGACATTCCTCATAGAAATAGAGAAAGCAATCATGAAATTCATCTGAAAGAATAAGAGACTTCAAATAGCCAAAGCAATTATGAGCAGAAAAAATAAAGCAGGAGGTATCACAATACTAGACCTTAAACTATACTACAGAGCACTAGTAACAAAAATGGCATGGTATTGGCATGAATATAGACAGGCAGACCAATGGTACAGAATAGAAGACACAGAGACAAACCCATATAAATACAGTTATCTCATACTAGACAAATGAGCCAAAAACATACAATGGGGAAAAGATAGCATCTTCAACAACTGGTGCTGGGAAAACTGGAAATCCATATGCAGTAAAATGAAATTAAACCTCTAACTCTCAACTCAAAATGGATCAAGGACTTAGAAATTAGACCAGAGACCCTGCATCAAATGGAAGACGAAGTAGGCCCAAATCTTCATCATGTTGGCTTAGGGTCAGACTTCTTTAACAAGACACCCAAAGCACAAGAGATCAAAGCAATAATCAATGAATGGGATGGATTCAAACTAAAAAGCTTTTTCAAAGCAAAGAATACAATCAATAATGTGAAAAGAAAACCTACAGAGTGGGAGAAAATCTTTTCCACACGCACTTCAGTTAGAGCACTAATCTCCAAAATTTATAAAGAACTTCCAAAACTTTTTACCAAAAGTACAAAGAACCCAATCAATAAATGGGCCTAGGAACTGGACAGAAACTTTACAGAAGAAGACATACAGGTGATTAATAAATATATGAAAAAGTATTAAACATCTCTAGTAATTAGAGAAATGCAAATTAAAACGACCCTAAAATTTCATCTTACTCCAATTAGAATGGCTATAATCAAGAACACAAACAATAAGAGATGTTGGTGTGGATGTGGGGAAAAAGGCACACTTTTACATTGCTGGTGGAGTTGCAAGTTGGTGCAGCCACTCTGGAAAGCAGTGTGGAGATTCATCAGAAAACTTGGAATGGACCCACCTTTTGACCCAGCTATCCCACTCCTCCATTTATACCCAAAGGACTTAAAATCAGCATACAACAGTGATGCAGCCACATCAATGTTTATAGCAGCTCAATTCACAATAGCCAGATTGTGGAACCAACCTAGATGCCCTTCAACTGATGAATGGATAAAGAAACTGTGGATCGGGGAGGTAGGCAGCAGGCAGCTATCCTGCCCAGCCAGCAGGCCAAGGACAGACATCATAACTGAGCAACCCCGCCTGACCCCTGCACCTAGCTCGGTACCATCACTGGTTGGTCACAGTCATGGAGCGAGCTGGCGGGTGAGTCAGGCCGCTTGCATAGTGGAGGTAGCAGGCGAGCACCCAACCCGCCTGCCCTGCCAAGCTGGGCAGTGGGTAGCCAACCCGCCCAACCACCAGGCCAAGCACAGACACCATCACTGAACAACCCCGCCTGACCACCATGCCAAAGTTCGTCGCTATCATGGAGCTAGCCAGAGGCTTCTTTATAGTTGGTGCAGGCATTTTGAATTACTCCTGAGGGCGTGGCCATCATCATTGGAAGGGCAACTCACTTCCTGAGACACCTACAGGAGGCTAGAGGACCTTTGACAAGACCCAGGAGCCAAGAAGAGGAGGTATTGAGAGACTCGGAACCAACTCAGAACCACTGGGGAATATACCCTACCTGATGGCCACCACCCCTAGGGGGCAGCTGCCTAGTGGAGCACCGCACTATCAAGTTCCTCCAAGACTTCAAGCTACTGAAGGCTAAGAGGTGAGTTATGAGAAATCTACAGAGACAATATTAGTCAATAGAGGAAATCGGCAATATCACAGAGTTGCACTATTAGAGGGGTAGATACCTCAATGATATGAGAAAACAAGGAAAGAAAATGTCCCAAACAAACCTAGATGGTATAGCAATAAAATCCAATGACAGCATGGCAGAAGAAATGTCAGAAAGGGAGTTCAGAATGAACATAATCAAAACGATCAGAGAAGCAAACGAGGATATGAAAGAGTAAATGCAGGCGTTGAAGAATGAGATGAAAGGGCAAAAGCAGGCATTGAATGATCGTACCAATCAACAGTTAAAAGAGCAAACACAGGAAGCAAAAGATCATTTCAATAAAGAGTTAGAGATATTGAAAAAAACACCAGAAATCCTTGAAATGAAGGAAACAATAAACCAAGTTAAAAACTCCATAGAAAGCATAACCAATAGGATAGAACACCTGGAAAACAGAAGCTCAGATATTGAAGAAAAAATATTTAATCTTGAAAGCAAAGTTGACAAAACTGAGAAGACGGTAACAAATTGTGAACAGAATCTACAAGAAATATGGGATATCATGAAAAGGCCAAATTTAAGAATCATCAGGATTGAGGAAGGCTTCGAGAAACAAACCAAAGGAATGAACAATCTATTCAATGAAATAATATCAGAAAATTTCCCAAATCTGAAGAATGAAATGGAAAATCAAGTACAAGAGGCTTATATAACTCCAAATACACAAAATTACAACAGATCCACACTAAGGAACATTTTTTTTTAATAATGTATTTTTTTTATCGTAAACAAATGGGATACATATTGTTTCTCTGTTTGTACATGGCGTAAAGGCATACCATTTGTGTAATCATAATTTTACATACAGTAATGTTGTTTGATTCATTCTGTTATTTTTTCCCTTCCCCCCACCCCTCCCACCCCTCTTTTCCCTCTATACAGTCCTTCCTTCCTCCATACTTGCCCCCCTCCCTAACCCTAACTCTAACCCTAACACTAACCCTACCCTCCCCCCATTATATGTCATCATCCACTTATTAGCGATATCATTTGTCCTTTGGCTTTTGAGATTGGCTTATCTCACTTAGCATGATATTCTCCAATTTCATCCATTTGCCTGCAAATGCCATAATTTTATCATTCTTTATGGCTGAGTAATATTCAATTGTATATATATATACCACAGTTTCTTTATCCATTCATCAATTGAAGGACATCTAGGTTGGTTCCACAGTCTGGCTATTGTGAATTCAGCGGCTATGAACATTGATGTGGCTGTATCTCTATAGTATGCTGATTTTAAGTCCTTTGGGTATAGGCCAAGGAGTGGGATAGCTGGGTCAAATGGTGGTTGCATTCCAAGTTTTCTAAGGAATCTCCACACTGCTTTCCAGAGTGGCTGCACTAATTTGCAGCCCCACCAGCAATGTATGAGTGTACCTTTTTCCCCACATCCTCGCCAACACCTGTTGCTGCTTGAATTCTTGATAATTGCCATTCTAATTGGGGTGAGATGGAATTTTAGGGTGGTTTTGATTTGCATTTCTCTTATTACTAGAGATGGTGAACATTTTTCCATATGTTGTTGATTGCTTGTAGATCCTCTTCTGTGAAGTGTCTATTCATTTCCTTAGCACATTTGTCGACTGGATTATTTGTATTCTTAGAGGAGAGTTTTTTGAGTTCTTTATAGATTCTGGAGATTAGCGCTCTATCTGAAGTATGATTGGCAAAGATATTCTCCCACTCTGTAGGCTCTTTCTCCGCATTGCTGATAGTTTCCGTTGCTGAGAGAAAGCTTTTTAGTTTGAATCTATCCAAGTTATTGATTCTTGCTTTTATTTCTTGTGCTATGGGAGTCCTGTTAAGGAAGTCTGGTCCTAAGCCGACATGTTGAAGATCTGGACCTGCTTTTTCTTCTATAATCTGCAGGGTCTCTGGTCTGATTCCAGGTCCTTAATCCATTTTGAGTTGAGTTTCGTGCATGGTGAGAGATATGGGTTTAGTTTCATTCTGTTGCATGTGGATTTCTAATTCTCCCAGCACCATTTGTTGAAGAGGCTATCTTTTCTCCATTGCATATTTTTGGCCCCTTTGTCTAGTATGAGAAAATTGTATTTATTTCGGTTTGTGTCCGTGTCCTCTATTCTGTACCATTGATCTACCTTTCTATTTTGGTACCAATACCATGCCATTTTTGTTACTATTGCTTTGTAGTAGAGTTGAAGATCTGGTATTGCAATACCGCCTGTTTCACTCTTCCTGCTAAGGATTGCTTTAGCTATTCTGGGTTTCTTATTCTTCCAGATGAATTTCATATTTGCTTGCTCTATTTCTGTAAGGTACGTCATTGGGATTTTAATTGGAATTGCATTGAATTTGTATAGAACTTAGGTAGTATGGCCATTTTGACAATATTAATTCTGCCTACCCAAGAACATGGAAGATCTTTCCATCTTCTAAGGTGTTCTTTAATTTCTTTCTTTAGTGTTCTGTAGTTCTCATTGTAGAGGACTTTCACCTCTTTTGTGAGATTGATTTCCAAGTATTCTATTTTTTTCAAGGCTATTGTGAATGGGATAGTTTTCCTAATTTCTCTTTCTGAAGATTCATCACTTATGTATAAAAATGCATTGGATTTATGAGCATTGATCTTGTAACCCGCTACTTTACTGAATTCACTTATGAGTTCTAAGAGTTTTCTGGTGGAATTTCCAGGTTCCTCTAAATATATAATCATGTCATCAGCAAACAGGGATAGTTTGAGTTCTTCTTTTCCTATTCATATCCCTTTAATTTCTTTGGTTTGTCTAATTGCTCTGGCCAGAGTCTCAAGTACGATGTTGAATAAAAGTGGAGAAAGAGGGCACCCCTGTCTTCTTCCAGTTTTTAGGGGGAATGCTTTCAGTTTTTCACCATTTAGAATGATATTAGCCATGGGCTTAGCATAAATGGCCTTTACAATGTTAAGGAATGTTCCCACTATCCCTATTTTTTCTAGTGTTTTGAGCATGAAGGGGTGCTGTATTTTATCAAATGCTTTTTCTGCATCTATTGAAATAATCATGTGATTCTTGACTTTAAGTCTATTGATATGGTGAATGACATTTATTGATTTCCGGATGTTGAACCAACCTTGCATCCCTGGGATGAAACCCACTTGATCATGGTGCACTATCTTTTTAATGTATTTTTGTATGCGATTTGCTAATATTTTGTTGAGAATTTTTGCGTTGCTGTTCATTAAGGATATTGGTCTGAAATTTTCTTTCCTTGATGAGTCTCTGTCTGGTTTAGGTATCAGTGTGATATTGGCTTCATAGAATGAGTTTGGGAGGATTCCCTCCTCTTCTATTTTATCGAATACTTTGAGAAGTATTGGAATGAGCTCTTCCTTAAAGGTTTTGTAGAACTCGGCTGAGAACCCATCTGGTCCCGGACTTTTCTTTGTTGGTAGGCTTTTGATGACTTCTTCTATTTCAGTACTTGAAATTGGTCTATTTAAATTGTGTATGTCCTCCTCATTCAGTTTAGGCAATTCGTATGTCTCTAGAAACCTGTTGATGTCTTCGAAATTTTCTATTTGGTTGGAGTATAGATTTTCAAAATAGCTTCTAGTTATGTTTTGTATTTCAATCGTGTCTGTTGTGATATTTCCTTGTTCATTACAAATTTTAGTGATTTGGGTTTTCTCTCGTCTTCTCTTTGTTAGTGTGGCTAAAGGTTTATCAATTTTGTTTATTTTTTCGAAGAACCAACTATTTATTTTGTCAATTTTTTGTATTGTTTCTTTTGTTTCAATTTCATTGATTTCAGCTCTGAGTTTAACTATTTCCTGTCTTCTACTACTTTTGGTGCTGTTCTGTTCTTCTTTTTCTAGGGCTTTGAGCTGTAGTGTTAGGTTATTTATTTGTTGAGTTTTACTTCTTTTATTAAATGAGCTCCATGAAATAAATTTCCCTCTAAGTACTGCTTTCATAGTGTCCCAGAGATTTTGATATGATGTTTCCTTGTTCTCATTTACCTCTAAGAATTTTTTAATTCCCTTCCTAATATCTTCTGTTATCCATTCATCATATAATAGCATATTGTTTAATCTCCAGATGTTGGAATAGTTTCTGTGTTTTGCTCTTTCATTTATTTCTAACTTCAATCCATTATGCTCTGATAGAATACAAGGCAGTGTCTCTATCTTCTTGTATTTGCTAATATTAGCTTTGTGGCATAATATATGGTCTATTTTAGAGAAGGATCCATGTGCTGCTGAGAAGAAAGTGTATTCGCTCTTGGTTGGATGGTATATTCTATAAATGTCCGTTAAGTCTAAATTATTGATTGTGTTATTGAGATCTATGGTTTCTTTGTTCAATTTTTGTCTGGAAGATCTGTCGAGTGGTGAGAGAGGCGTGTTAAAATCACCTAGTATTATTGTGTTATGGTCTATATGGTTTCTGAAATTGAGAAGGATTTGTTTGACATACATGGATGAGCCACTGTTTGGGGCATAGATGTTTATGATTGTTATATCTTGCTGATTTATGCTTCCCTTAAGCAGTATGAAATGACCTTCTTTATCCCTTCTGACTAACTTTGGCTTGAAGTCCACATTATCGGAAATGAGGATGGATACTCCAGCTTTTTTGCTGAGTCCATGTGCATGGTATGTTTTTCCCCATCCTTTCACCTTTAGTCTATGGGTATCTTTTTCTATGAGGTGAGTCTCTTGTAGGCAACATATTGTTGGATCCTTCTTTTTAATCCAATCTGCCAGTCTATGTCTTTTGATTGATGAATTCAGGCCATTAACATTCAGGGTTATTATTGAGATATGATTTGGTTTCCCAGTCATATGGTTCATTTTTAAATTTTATTTATTTATTTATTTGACACAACTTGGTTCCTCCTTTATTTGACAAATCCTTTAGGATAATTCCTCCCTTTGCTGATTTGCTTCTTACGAAGGAACATTATAATGAAAATACCTAACATACAAAATAAAGTCAGAATTATAAAGGCTGTGAGAGAAAAGAATCAAATTACATTCAGGGGGAAACCAATACGGATATCAGCAGATTTTTCAATCCAGACCCTAAAAGCTAGAAGGGCCTGGAACAACATTTTTCAATCTCTGAAAGAAAATGGATGCCAACCAAGAATCTTATACCCAGCAAAACTTACCTTTGGATTTGACGACGAAATAAAATCCTCCCATGATAAACAAAAGCTAAAAGAATTTACAAAGAGAAAGCCAGCATTACAGAACATTCTCAGCAAAATATTCCATGAGGAAGAGATGAAAAACAAAGATGCAAATCAGCAAAGGGAGGAACAATCCTAGAGGAACAGCCAAATAAAAGAGAAATCAAGTCGTGTCAACAACAAAAAAAAGAAAATAATAAGCCAAATGACCAGGAATACAAATCATATCTCAATAATAACCCTGAATGTTAATGGCCTGAACTTATCAATCAAAAGACACAGACTGGCAGATTTGATTAAAAAGAAAGATCCAACAATTTTCTGCCTGCAAGAGACTCATCTCTAGAAAAAGATACCCACAGATTAAAGGTGGAAGGATGGGGAAAAACATACCATGCACATAGACACAGCAAAAAAGCCAGAGTATCCATCCTCATATCAGATCGTGTGGACTTCAAGCCAAAGTTAGTCAGAAGGAATAAAGAAGGACATTTCATACTGCTTAAGGGAAGCATAAATCAGCAAGATATAACAATCATAAACATCTATGCCCCAAACTGTGGCTCATCCATGTATGTCAAACAAATCCTTCTCAATTTCAGAAACCATATAGACCATAACACAATAATACTAGGTGATTTTAAAACGCCTCTCTCACCACTGGACAGATCTTCCAGACAAAAATTGAACAAAGAAACCATAGATCTCAATAACACAATCAATAATTTAGACTTAACCGACACTTATAGAATATACCATCCAACCAAGAGTGAATACACTTTCTTCTCAGCAGCACATGGATCCTTCTCTAAATAGACCATATATTATGCCACAAAGCTAATGTTAGCAAATACAAGAAGATAGAGATAGTACCTTGTATTCTATCAGATCATAATGGATTGAAATTAGAAATGACATAATAAAAAACAGAAACTACTCTAACACCTGGAGATTAAATAATATGCTATTGTATGATGAATGGATAACAGAAAATATCAGGAAGGAAATTTTAAAATTCTTAGAGGCAAAAGAGAACAAAGAAACAACATATCAAAATCTCTGGGACACTATGAAAGCAGTTCTTAGAGGAAAGTTTATTTCATGGAGCACATTCAATAAAAGAAGAAAAAAATCAACAAATAAACGACCGAACGGGTCAAAAGCCCTAGAAAAAGAAGAACAGAGCAACACCAAAAGTAGTAGAAGACAGGAAATAGTTAAAATCACAGCTGAAATCAAAGAAATTGAAACAAAAGAAACAATAGAAAAAATTGACAGAATAAATATTTGGTTCTTTGAAAAAATAAACAAAATTGATAAACCCCTAGCCACACTAATAAAGAGAAGAAGAGAGAAAACACAAATTACTAAAATTTGGAATGAACAAGGAAATATCACAACAGACACAATTGAAATACAAAACATAATTACAAGCTCTTTTGAAAATCTATACTCCAACAAAAAAGAAAACCTCAAAGACATCAACAGGTTTCTAGAGACATATGAATTACCTAAACTGAACAAGGAGGACATACACAATTTAAATAGATCAATTTAAAGTAATGAAATAGAAGAAGTCATCAATAGCCTACCAACAAAGAAAAGTCCAGGACCAGATGGGTTCTCAGCCGAGTTCTACAAAACCTTTAAAGAAGAGCTCATTCCAATACTTCTTAAAGTATTCCATGAAATAGAAGAGGAGGGAACCCTACCAAATTCATTCTATGAAGCCAATATCACCCTGATACCTAAATCAGATAAAGACACATCGAGGAAAGAAAATTTCAGACCAATATCCTTAATGAACATTGATGCAAAAATTCTCAACAAAATATTAGCAAATCGCATACAAAAATACATTAAAAAGATAGTGCACCACCATCAAGTGGGTTTTATCCCAGGGATGCAAGGATGGTTCAACATCCAGAAATCAATAAATGTCATTCACCATATCAATAGACTTAAGGTCAAGAATCACATGATTATTTCAATAGATGCAGAAAAAGCATTTGATAAAATACAGTAACCTTCATGCTCAAAATACTGGAAAAAATGGGGATAATGGGAACTATTCCTTAACATTGTAAAGGCATCTATGCTAAGCCCATGACCAATATCATTCTAAATGTTGAAAAACTGAAAGCATTCCCCCTAAAAACTGGAACAAGGCAGGAATGCCCTCTTTCACCACTTCTATTCAATATTGTCCTTGAAACTCTAGCCAGAGCAATTAGACAAACCAAAGAAATTAAAGGGATATGAATAGGAAAAGAAGAACTCAAACTATCCCTTTTTGCTGATGACATGATTATATATTTAGAGGAACCAGAAAATTACACCAGAAAACTTTTAGAACTCATAAGTGAATACAGTAAAGTAGCAGAATATAAGATTAATGCTCATAAATCCAATGCACTTTTATACATAAGTGATGAATCTTCAGGAAGAGAAGTTAGGAAAACTACTACATTCACAATAGCCTCGAAAAAAATAAAATACTTGGGAATCAATCTCACAAGAGGTGAAAGACCTCTACAATGAGAACTACAGAACACTAAAAAAAGAAATTAAAGAAAGCCTTAGAAGATGGAAAGATCTCCCATGTTCTTGGATAGGAAGAATTAATATTGTCAAAATGGCCATACTACCTAAAGTGCTATACAGATTCAATGCAATTCCAATTAAAATCCCAATGATGTACCTTGCAGAAATAGAGCAAGCAATCCTGAAATTCATCTGGAAGATAAGAAACCTAGAATAGCTAAAGCAATCCTTCGCAAGAAAAATGAAGCTGGGGGTATCGCAATACCTGAACTTCAACTCTACTACAAAGCAATAGTAACAAAAACGGCATGGTATTGGCACCAAAATAGAAAGGTATATCAATGGTACGGAATAGAGGACATGGACACAAACCCAAATAAATACAATTTTCTCATACTAGACAAAGGGGCCAAAAACATGCAATGGAGAAAAGATAGCCTCTTAAAGAAATGGTGCTGGGAAAACTGGAAATCCATATGCAACAGAATGAAACTAAACCCCTATCTCTCACCCTGCACAAAAATCAACTCACAATGGATCAAGGACCTTGGAATCAGACCAGAGACTCTGCATCTTATAGAAGAAAAAGTAGGTCCAAATCTTCAACTTGTTGGCTTAGGATCAGACTTCCTTAACAGGACTCCCATAGCCCAAGAAATAAAAACAAGAATCAATAACCGGGACAGATTCAAACTAAAAAGCTTTCTCTCAGCAAAGGAAACTATCAGCAGTGCGAAGAGAGAGCCTACAGAGTGGGAGAAAATATTTGCCACTCATACTTCAGATAGAGCACTAATGTCCAGAATATATAAAGAACTCAAAAAACTCTACACCAAGAATACAAATAACCCAATCAACAAATTGGCTAAGGAACTGAGCAGACACTTCACAGAAGAAGATGTACAAGCAATCAACAGATATATGAAAAAATGTTCAACATCTCTAGTAATAAGAGAAATGCAAATCAAAACTACCCTAAGATTTTATCTCACCCCAATTAGAATGGTGATTATCAAGAACATAAGCAACAACAGGTGTTGGCGAGGATGTGGGGAAAAAGGTACACTCATACATTGCTGGTGGGGTTGCAAATTAGTGCAGCCACTCTGGAAAGCAGTATGGAGATTCCTCAGAAAACTTGGAATGCAACCACCATTTGACCCAGCTATCCCACTCCTTGGCCTATACCCAAAGGACTTAAAATCAGCATACTACAGAGATACAGCCACATCAATGTTCATAGCTGCTCAATTCACCATAGCCAGATTGTGGAACCAACCTAGATGCCCTTCAGTTGATGAATGGTTAAAGAAACTGTGGCATGTATACACAATGGAATATTACTCTGCCATGAAGAATGATAAAATTATGGCATTTGCAGGCAAATGGATGAAACTGGAGAATATCATGCTAAGTGAGATAAGCCAATCTCAAAAAACTAAAGGACGAATGATCTCACTGATAAACGGATGAGGACATACAATGGGGGGTGGGAGGGGTTAGCATTAGGGTTAGGGTTAGGTTTAGGGTTAGGGATAAGGAGGGTGGTAAGAATGAAGGAAGGACTGTATAGAGGGAAAAGAGGGGTGCAGGAGTGGGGGGAAGGGAAAAAAAACAGAATGAATCAAACAACATTACCCTACGTAAATTTATGATTACACAAATGGTATGCCTTGACTCTATGTACAAATAGAGAAACAACATGTATCCCATTTGTTTACAATAAAAAAAGAAGAATACAAGCAACAATAGGTGTTGTAGAGGATGTGGGCTCATTCCTCATACATTGCTGTTGGGGCTGCAAATTAGTTCAGCCACTCTGGAAAGCAGTGTGGTGATTCCTTAGAAAACTTGGAATGGACCCGCCATTTGACCCAGGTATCCCATTCCTTGTCCTATACCCAAAGGACTTAAAATCAGCACACTACAGAAAAACAGCCACAACAATGTTCATAGCTGCTCAATTCACAATAGCCTGAATGTGGAACCAACCTAGATGCCCTTCAACTGATGAATGGATAAAGAAACTGTGGTATATATATATACAATGGAATATTACTCAGCCATAAAGAATAATAAAATTATGGCATTTGCAGGCAAATGGATGCAGTCGGAGAATCTCATGCTAAGTGAGATAAGCCAATCTCAAAAAACCAAAGGATGAATGATCTCACTGATAAGTGGATGATGACACATATAAGGGGTGGGAAGGGGGAAAGAACAGAGGAAGGAGGAACTCTATAGAGGGATAAGAGGGGGAGAGGGGTGTGGGGGAGGAAAAAAATAACAGAATGAATCAAAAACTATTACCCTAGGTAAATGTATGATTATACAAACGGTATGCCTCTACTTCATGGAGAAACAGAGAAACAACATGTATCCCATTTGTTTACAATAAAAATGAATCTAAAAAAAAGAAACTGACGTATATATACATAATGAAATATTATTCAGCCATGAAGAAGAAGAATATTATGGCATTTGCAAAAATGGATGGAATTGGAGAATATCATGCTAAGTGAAATAAGCCAATCCCAGAAAACCGAAGGCTGAATGTTTTCCCTGATAAGTGGAGGATGATATATAATGGGGGGTGGGGGTTGGGGATGAGAGGAGAATGGAGGTACTTCAGATTATGTAGAAGGAAATGAGAGGGAGGGGGTATGAAAAATGGTGGAATGAGACAGACATTATTACCCTATGTACATGTATGATTACATGAATGGTATGAATCTACACCATGCACAACCATAGAAATGAAATGATGTACCCCATTTGTGTACAACGAATCAAAATGCAGTCTGTGAAAATAAGAAGATAATAATAAAAAAGGGGTAAAAAAAAAAAAAAAAACCTGGAGGTTTCAGTTTTAAGGAAAAGTCATAAGCTTTAGGAATCAGGAGTCACTTCCTCTTGGTAACCTTCTGCTGATACCAAGCAATAGCTGCCTCTCTAGGTGAGGCTTGTGATCTGCATTCCTCCAGACCTTATTTGGCTGACTCGAGTCATGGGTGTGAGCTGTCTCAACTATGCAAATAGTCAGGTGTGTGATATCTGGGCAAAGAGGTACACCAAAACACTCTTAAAAGTACAAATATACCACACAACCTCTATGGTTTGACCTTAGGTTACAACACATCAGAATAACTCCTGCCCTTACAGACAATTAAAAAAGTAATTCCATAATTGTTCAAAGCATAGAAAGATGAAAAACATACACAAAAATTACTTAAGAGCTTAGGATAAAAACACCCAGAGGAAGTGACTTTTTTTTAACAGAGAACTGAAACCTTGGTAGAAATTGTCCAAGAAAACAGAAAGGGGTTAAAGAGTATTACATGAGGAAAAAGTATTATAGATGCCATGAATAAACCTGTATTGAGCACTGTTAGAGATATGGACTGATGAACATCACCTGTCCAAGTTTATAATTATTTGGGAAGACAAGATAACAGGCTTTTAGAAAAAGACCACACAGTCTGGATGTCAGTATGGGGTTAATCATTTGGACTGAGGCAAAAAAGTGGTCGTCTGTAGCCAAATCTCTCCGTCAAAAGGAGGACTGAGAAAAAATGTAAGAGATTATTGTGCCCAGGAGCACGACCAAGTTTGGTTCTCATCACACACTGTGTTCCTGTGGCAGAGGACGCCTGAGTGTCAAGTCCCACACCCACAGGGAGTACGGGGTTAAGCCTGCAGAGGAGGAATGTGCCCTTGGAGTCTTGTCAGGACTTATCTTCCCAAACAAAAAAGGTTTAGCTCCTTTGGGTTTATGACCACTTAGTGATGCAGGAAACATCCTTGGCAATTTATGTGTATTGTCTCATTTAATCTACCTTAACGACAAAACAGGTAAACAGGTATAAATTAGCGTCCCTTGTTTTAGAAGAGGTGAAGGTGCGCAGTCGTGCGCGTTACTGAACGTGCCGTAACAGGAGGCACCACACTGAGCAGCGTTCCATCTCCAAGGCTCATATCCAAGTCAGGCTTTGCCAAGAATCCTTACTGAACCCATCGAGTAGCTTACAATAAAAGCACTGTCAGTAAAATAAATAAAATAAAATGAATAAAGCATGACAATTCACATACAGCTACACCAAAGATTATTTTGATGCATGTGTCTTTTGCTTCTAGCACTTTTATGACTTCTTTTAAACCCAAATTTCTGCTCCATCTGGAATGTATTCCACCACAATGGTAGAGAAAAAGGGCCAACTTCTTTTCAGGTATCTACTCAGGTGACCCTACACTCATTTTCCTATGTCCACGTGTTCCATGTACTAAATTCCTGAATATGTTAGGTTTTTTCCTGTAATTGTCCATTTTTCATGTTATTCTATTGATCTCTCTCTCTCTTTCTTCTAGCTCTATCTCTGTCTCTCTTTCTTCATTTATCTACCAAAATTTTAATCTACTTTAGTTTCAAAATACCACTTGTCTCATTTCTCCATCAACCTTGTTTTGTTGGCTATCTTTATTTTTTCATGTGAACTTTAGAATTGAATTGTCTAGGTCCAAAAAAATTCTTATTTTTACTAGAATTACCTTTGAAAAAAAAGTGACAACTCTGTGATGTTAAATATTTCTATCTATTTGTGTCAGGTTTTACAGTGTACTTCTTTTGTTTTCCCTGAGCATATTATTTTCTTATTTTTTAATAAGACTTTCACATTCTTAAGTGTTTAATATTCTGGGTTGCTGCTATGCATAGGACATTTTCTTCCATCCTATCTTTAAGTCTTTACAAAAACTATTAATTTCTTTGTATTAATTTGTTCACACTAATTACCAAATCTGCCATTGTAATGTTTTTTGAACTACCTTTCTTAGACATTCTAGGCAAAATATTGTATTATCAACAATAATGTTAGATTTCTCTCTTTTCAGGTGACTATATTGGCTAGTACATCTCAAATAATGTCAAATTCTATTAATGATCATGGATATTAAATTCTTTTTGTCTTTAAAAGAAACGCCTCTATTGTTTGCTATTAAATGTGATTCAAGCTTTTCTACTGAGACTGATATATTTTATTATATTAAGGAAATATTCATTTATTTCTATTTCATTTAATACCAAGATATACATAACTGCTTTTTTTTTAGACTATAATTTTGATCTTTTAACATTGTGGTGGATTTAAGACATGGTCACAAACTCGTTGACACATCTCCCTTACAGAAGCAGAGTCTCTGCCTCCCCTTCTGAATTTTGGCAGACCTGTAGCCACTTTAATACAGCCAATAAGTGAGGTAACATGACTCCAAGGCCAGGTCATCTCTATGGACCAAAAGCTTGTGCTCCTTCTAAATTCATAGGTTGAACTCCTAACCACCAAGGCAGTATTAGGAAAGAGGGCTTTGGGGAAGTTATTAAGTCATGAAGGTGGAAGTATCATGAATGGTATTAGTGATCTTAGGAAAGAGATTCAAGAGAGCTAGTTAGACCCTCCTACCTACCATGTGAGGACACAGAAAGAGGGTGCCTTCCCTGAATCAGTGAGCCCTCACTCAGTTATGAATTCCAGTGCCCTAATCTGGGACTTCCCATACTCTAGAAGTGTTGAAATAAATTTCTGTGGTTTATAAGTCACCCATCTTATGGCATTTTGTTATAGCAACCTGAAAGGACTGAAATAGAAACTGATACCAAAATGTGGGGATGCTGCTATAACAAATGCCAAAATGTGGAAGCAGTTTTTGAATAAGGTAATGAATAGAGGCTGAAAGAGTTTTGATGTGAATACTAGATAAAGTCTATATTGCCATGATCCCAGCACTAAGGACAATTCTGTCAGGGCCCAGAAACAAAAGAAGAAAACTCTAAAGTCTCATATCATAGAAACCATCTAAGTAATCCTGAATACAGTGTTGGTAGAAATAAGGTCAGTAAAGACCATTCTGATGAAGACATCTCAGATGGAAATAAGGAACATGCTATTCAGCAACAAAGGAAAGGCTATCGTTATTAAAACATGGTAAGGAACTTGACTGAATTGTTTTCATGTTCCATATTTTCCAGAAGATAGAACATTCTGGAAGGTAGACTGACCTCCTCAACAGATCATTATTTGACCACAACCTTGGTATTCCTTTCCAGCACATTTTCCATCTTGGCAATACGGAGAGTCTAAGAATATATTAAATATTTAAATTCTGCTTTCTTCTGGATTAATGATGGAAAAGAGTCTTACTTGCATAGAAGACTATGCAACCCACACTTAATCAAATAAAAAATGGACCTTGAGCCTGGAACACTTCCTTACCAAGAGATAAAGTGTCCAGAAGGGCTTTGTCAAGCATTATACCTTAGGTGGGATCATCTTTCTCTGGTTCAGACTCGGTGATTCTTCCTTCAGCACAAATGGCCCCCAGGTCTTCTCCTAGGAGTAGTTCAGACTCCTCAATAGAAGGAGCCCTTTCTCTGCAGTACTTGAGGGGTATGCATAAGCAAATTGCCTTGCTTTGGCTGCCAGGAGAGACCTGATGACCACAGGGAACTACTACACACTGTGGAAGCAGATCTTGCTCTCTCTTCTCTATGTAAGCAAAAATCTTAGCTCCATCCAGTGCTCAATCGCATTGTGCATTCCTCAGAAATTCCAACACCAAGATGCAAGAGGCAGAAGTAGTTAAAGTTCTTCCCCAGAATTGATAACTGATGCAGTGTTTTGTTCCCCTGGGACTGATAACCAATACACGGTGTTCTGTTCAACAGTTAACAACTGTCTTTATATCATTTCTGTCTTCCCACATTTTACAAGAGGAACCAGGCTGCTCCTGCACACTTTGATTAGATATTTCCTCAGCCAAATATCCAGTCCGTCAGTGTCACCATCTTGAACTTTCCTGCCTCCAGAACTGTGGAAAATAAATTTCTATTGTTAATAAACCATCCAGTTTACAGTATTTTGTTACAGCAGCTCAGACTAAGACAGTCATAAAAGACCAGGAAGCCTCCTCCATGTTCTCTGGAAATACTTGCTGTTGGACTGGCAAGGTAAATGTAACAATCTTAAAGCTACCATACTGTGAGGAAGTCAGGCCAAATGGATAGATCATGCCCAGGGTTTTGGTTGACAGGCTCTGGCTGAATCCAAGCTTCAGTCATCCCAGCCCACATATCACCCATGTGAGAGAAAATTCTGGAGATGCTTCCAGTGCCCAATCATGCATATATTTCCAGATGAGGCTTCAGATGTTTTGTAGCAGAGACAAACCATCTCAGAGACAAACCATGCTATACTCTGCCTTCATTTCCACAGTATCAGAGAATTTGATATAATGGTCATTTTTTGCTCTACTAAATTTAGAACAGTTAAGTTATGAAGCAATAGATAATCAGACTGAATAATTTTAAATGCTTTTATCAGTTCCATTTAACATTTTTTAACTCCTCCCCTCCTTTTCTCTGTCTCCACCCCCTCTGCCCCGCATGCACCATGCAACAGTATATTATCTTGCACTTCTAAACTTTTTCTAAAGTTTACATTTGCCTCTTTGGCTCACTCTGTTATTTTCAACTTTTCTGAACCATTTTGTTTTAAGTCTATCTTTTGAATATGGCATAGAGTTAGGGTTTTTCTTTAGATCCAGTTTGAAAATCTTCCTCATTTAATATTTGTCAAGCTTATTTATAATGTTTAATGTGACATATATTTTGGGTCAGCTTGCTTGTATTATTTTCTTCTATTTTATACATTGTCTTTTTAAGTTTAGTTTATTATGTGATCAACTTTGAGAAAGCAAAGGAGGAGGTGGAGAGATGATATGTGTTTGTGTGTGATAGTTATTCTTCTGTTTTGAAAAAACTTGGTTTTTATTCTATTGGCTATATTCGTGTTTATGACTTTCTGAAAGACCCTCTGTCTTCCATTTTTATTTATTTACTTACTTCACAGTACTGGGGATTGACCCCAGGGTCTCATGCACTCTAGGCAAGCACTCAACCATTGAGTCACATCCCCAGCCCTTCAGTCTTCTGTTTTTAAACAGCCTCTGTTAGTTTCTCTCTTTCCCCTTTCTTCCTCTTCCTCCTGTTCCTCCTCCTCCTTCTTCTCCTATTTCCTGCTCCCCTCTTTTTCTCTCTGTCTTTCCCCACACACATGCACCATGCAACAGTATATTATCTTGCACTTCTAAGTAAGCGTCTCACTTTTATTGCTTCAATTGTTGCAATGAATAGCTATAACCAATGAGGACTCAGTAAACCCACTCTACCTTCTTTGCCTCTTTTCTCCATTACAGTTAGTTACATTATGCTTCCATTGTCAAGCACGCAGGTTTTGCTTTCTGTTGTGTCATACTAATTGTCTTAATCTTGGTTCCAATTTTAAATGCATTTAAACTCATGGCTATATCAAAATGCAGTTGGTCCCATATCTTAAACCATGTGCAACAATTAACTAAAAATGGATCAAACGCCCAAGTGTAAGAGTGAAAACTCCTAGAGAAAACCATAGGAGAAAAAGCTTATGATACTGAATTTGTCAATTATCTCTTGTATATCATGTCAAAAGCATAAGCAATAAAAGAGAAAATATATAAACTAGGCACAAACAAAATTAAAAATTTTTGTGCATCAAAAGATACAATTGGAGTGAAAAGACTAAAAAGACAACCAACCCATGGAATGGAAGAAAACATTTTCAAATCATAATATATTTGCTAAGAAGTTAATACCCAGAATATATGAATGACTGCTACAAGTCAACAACAACATTTTTTTAAAAATCCCATTAAAAATGGGAAAAGGTCTTGAATGGACATTTCACCAAAGAAGATACATAAATGACCAATAAATACATGAAACAGTGCTCAAAATATAACTAATCATTAGGGAAATACAAATCAAAATCATATCAGTATACTACCAGACATCTTTTGGAATGGTTTCTGTGAAAGGAAAGAAGGGAGAAAGAGAAAATAACAGGTATTGATGAGAATGTAGAGACTTTAGAATTCTCATGCACTGTTGGTAGGAATTGTAAAATGGTGTAGGCACTGTGAAAAACAGTATGGTGTTTCCTCAAACCATCAAAACAAACTGTCATATGATCTAGCAATTCCACTTTTGGAGATATACTCAGTATTTGAAGATTTAAGTGTACATTCATGTCCATAGTGGCCTTGTTCATGATTGCTAAAAGACAGTACTGCAAGGAATCATCAGTGGATGAATAAATAATCAAAATGTGGTATATATTACATATGCAGTGGAATATTATTCAGCCTCAATTAAAAAGGAAGGAAATTTTGACACAAATTACAACATGGATGCACCTTGAAAAATATTACACTAAGTAAATTAATCCCATCTCAAAAAGACAATATTTTGTAATTCATTTATATGAGTTTCCCAGAGTAACCATATTCAGAGATGGAAAGTAGAATGGGAATGGAGAAGGAATAGGGAGTTGTCATTTAATGAGTAAAAGTTTTACCCTTGAAAGATACATTGGTTGTACATTTTGTTATGTGTATTTAACCACAGTTAAGAATAAAATTCAAAAGAAGAAAAAATATTCATTAAAAGAAACAAAGATATAATCAACTGCAATGTGTGGCCCTTCATTTAAGCAAGTCAACTATTAAAAATACTTATGATATAATCACAGAACTATAAACTCTGGGTATTTGATAATAGTTTAGAATTACTATAATTTATTTTAGGTGTGATAATGGTACTAGTATTGTGTTTTTAAAAATATTTCCTCTGCTTTCAAGATACATATTAAATACTTATGGATGAAGTGATATGATATATTATTATCCAGTTAGAAAATGAGAAGAGAGTGATAGGTGAGGTATGATTGGCCATGATAATTGTTGAGGCTGGATAATGGATATATGTGAGTTCATTACATTATTCTCTTTACTTTTGTATGCTTTGAAATTTCTCCTAATAAAAGGTTTCAGTCCCATAAAGAGAAATAAAAAGCTCAATGTTGGATTTTTTTTGCCACAGTTATACAAGCTATCACATGATTGGCAGTACTACCCTATTGATTTGTTGATCAGAATGAGCTCATGGCTACAGTGGTCTAGAGATCTTCCACAGAAGGTGGAATTTGGTAACTATTGCTACTCTACCTGCTGGTGTTGCATGTTGCTGTAGATATGAATATCCTGACTATTTTTCTTCTAAGTTTACTTAATGCTTTCACTGGCCCAAGACATCTTTTTTATTTTTTAGAGTCCAATAATTTCAGTAGGGTATTTCTTGTTGGTGACAGTCTGGGTCAATTTTCCCTGACACACATATTGCCCTTTCAGCAGAAAGAGTCACATATTTTACTAACAAAAAATTCTTTCGTGTTATATTTTTAAGTGATTGGGTTTTCTTCCATTGTTGTTATTTTTCTTCTAAAATTCCAATTGAATGTGTCCAAGATCTCCTTTTCTTGTCTTTTATGTCCTTTATTTCTGTCACCGGCTTTTTTTAAAATTATATATATGTATATATATTTTTTTCTTACACATATATGTATATATTTAGTTGTCAATGAACCTTTATTTTATTTATATGTGGTGCTGAGACTTGAACCCAGTGCCTCACACATGCTAGGTAGCTCTACCACTGAGCCACAACCCCAACCCTGTCACTGGGTTTTTATGGATCTCTCTCCTTCACGTTTCTTCCAATTTGTCCTATATCCCATGATTATTTACTCCTGCTGTTTCAACTTAAGTTTCATACATCTATGAAATCTCCACCTCTTGTCCATGTTTGAACGCTTTTGCTCTGAGGTCTTTCTTCATCGAGGTGATTGTTGCACTGACAGTATTTCTATTTTAATTCAAGGCAAATTAATTGCCTTGAAATTCATCTGCTTGTGATTTTCATCTGCTTGTGAGTGTTCTTCATCTGCTGGTTAGTTCTGCTGCTCATCTCACTTTTTCCCAGAGGATGTTCCTGCCAGTACCTTCTATAAAACATTTTCTCATTGAATGAGCTACATTACCCCAAACCATCCATTTTCAAGGGATTTTTAACTGGGGAGGGGCAGTTCCCTCCTCTACAGCCCTGGAAATGGACTTCTTCCTCAAACACGGCCTTTTGTGTTTCTCAAAGTCAAACCAGGAGAGGAGCACTCCCACAGCAGCCTTGCAAATTGCTCAGCTCCAGAACAACTTTGTTAACTTTCACCCGGCAAGTGAGTCCTTCACCTTCAGGATAAACATTTTTGCTGCACGTTTTGCGATCCGCCATCGCTTGGCTCTGTGCACTGCTCCTCCTTTGTTTCCTCCTGTGCGACTCCTGCACAATTTTAGCATCTCTTGGCAGTCTTCACAGGTGTTACAGAGTCTATGCTTTATATTTGCCTCCTGGTTGTGTTTCATCTTGTTTCTGAAAATGCAGAAACTCTTTGGTTTGTTTTATGTTATTTTTTTCTTTTGTGTAATTTCTAGGACAAGAAGTGGGGAGATGCAGCCATGTATAGCCTCGTTCATATCAGAAATCTGACAATATTTTAAGGAATATACTCTTGAGAGCCTTTATGCCTCCCATTTTATCATGGTTGACTTTAGTTTTGTTACTCTGATTTTAATGAATTTACCCTCTATAAAAATAGTTCACTTTTTTCTCAAATGGCTTGTGTATAAAACTTGTTTAGTCCATTTGAGGCTTTCTTAGCAGGAGCAAATCATCTCATTTGGGAAAGCATAAAAATAATGTAAAGGGAATGATAAGCCCAGATGCAATAGAATTCTTCCACTCAGTCAATCCTGAAACGGAAGCAGGATTATTGCAAACCAACTTATGATGCCTTACCAGCTGCTGAATTGGATCCCACTTTAACTCTGCAAGATGACAGGATGAACTTATTTTCTTTCATGTAATGAAACCAGGATCTTTCATGGTCAGTAAGTGTGTGGAAGCATCTGGATTCATTGACTGCAACAGACCTTAATAGTTTGCAACTCGCTAGGGGAAAATTGTGTGTATCATATTGTCATTTTGCATCTGTTACTCTGATTAGGATCATTGTAATACATTCAAATTCATTAATGGTGGCTACTTAGGATCCCTAAATAATTAATGAAATCATAGGTGTCTCCCTGAGCAACAACCCCATGGCACCGTGTGTTAGGCAGCCCTGTGAGCTCTGAATAAACAGCTCTGACACAGCCGCATCTGTTTTGCCAGGCACCTCCCCTTGCACCAGCTTCCCTTAGCCAAGTCTGGAAGCATGGGCAAAGGCAAGGAAATCAAAGAAAGAGTGAAGCAGTCTCGGGTAGTGTGGTGGTTCTGAATGCAGGGTACCAGGACCCACTTGCCCAGGAAATCAGAACCCCTGGATGTTGGAGGCTGGAAACCAGCATTCTAATAAACACTCCAATGATTCTTATGTACCTATAGACTGAAAATCTCTGGATAGACCTGTCCCCCAGAGAAAGAAAATCAGCAAAATGGATAAAATGTTATGTTGTGGATTCTAGTTCACCAGGGCACTACAATATTGTGTGTGGATTTTCCTTACCCTAAATACCTAATATGGTTCTAAGACTTGAAAGAATTTTACTTCTTAAATAGAAAAAAAAAATCTTATCCTTCCACACACAATTTTATCCCTTGCTCCTCCCTTTTCAGCATATATTCTGAGGGTGAGCAGCTGTCCACATGTGAAGCAAACTTGATGATATTCTGAGACTTTTCCAAGAGCTAGCTTGAAGAGATTTTTTTAAAGGCAATTTATTAGGCTATGATTAAAAACACACACAATTACTGTGAAAGTGCTTGTTTCCCAAGTGTCCCCAGGACAATAATGCTGGGCAGATTTCTCAATTTATCTGCTTTTCATCAATGTGGAAGACTATACAAATAAATGGCAGCAGCAAACCCCGGGCGCTGAAGAGGTCAGGAGAAGCTCTATAATCCACAAAAATTGCAAGTGTTAATAAAGATAATGCCCTAGTCAGGAACTGTGGAGCCAAGGCATATTTGTAAATGTCTCAAGAGTAGATGGAAAGAGAAGGAATGGAGGGAGAAAGGAAAGTAGAGACTGAAGGTGGGGGTGGAGATCAGGAGAAAGGGCCAAGAAACTCTGGTACCATTTACATCACTCTCCCGTGGGGAAGAGCAGCCAGCTTGGCTGCACCTCAGGATGCCCCCCGCCCAAGAAAGAATCCAGAGATGAGCTCAGGAGCCTCTGCCACTGCCACAATTAGAAAATCCAACAATCAGCATATCAAATGAAGGGAGGGATGAGTGCCCACTGCAGGTGTGTGCTCAATAGCAAAACAATGTCCTGGCCACACCTGGTGGGGGCGGGGTCGTGCATGACAGGAAAGAGGTGTCACTTGCAAGTGGAAACAGTTATTGAGAGAAGAGCAGATTTTAAGAAAAATGTTACTAATGGCCATCCTTTGTCAGGTCAAACTAGGTGCTAACCATTTATACTTGGTCTTTGCCTTAGATATAACAATTTTTCAATTGTACAAAGTACAAAAACAAAAAGAGTGTTTGGTAGAAACCATGCTTGGATTTTTGAGCTTTGACTTTACCCAGGCTGTTGATATACAGTAGGTACTGTCCTAGAGTGGGGGCAGTGAGCTGCTGCTCCATCAGCCACGGGAGTGTGAGGGTGAACACAGCTGCTCTACAGGGCACCACGTTACTAGGCTGTGATGTTCAGGAAGTTAGGTGTATTAAATGATATTTTCGATTTACGATACTTTCAGTTTATGATGGGTTTATCTGAAGGTAGCCTCATTGTAAATAGAGGAGGACTTAAATGTAATGCTAAAGCAGACTTTCTTACTAAAAGAAAACTCAATGAGTAATAAGGACACTCCTCTAGTCTGTAGTGGAGCCAGGACACCAACCCCACACACCTACACCCAAGTCCATGTTCCAACCACAGCCTCACCATGGAGGATGCGCTATGTCTTCAATGGTGTATGCTTGCCCTTCAGATAAGATAACCCTGAATTCCAACAGCAACCAGCATTGAGAACCTAAAGTGTAAGGCAATGATTGTTTTCAAAATAGGATTACAACATACACAGAGGTGAAAAGAGTCTATACCTACGAATCTATGCTCACAATGGCTAGATAAGAGATACAAGAGATGTTGGACAACAAATCTGGCTTTGGACAGAAGCAGCACAGCTGACCTCCTGGATGAAGGCTGAGACCAGAAGTCAAGAATCTCTGGTTCCTAGACCATAGCTTTTATATAGAAATGAATATTCATTAAATGCATGATTTAATTTTGTCT
Source organism: Sciurus vulgaris (assembly GCF_902686455.1). NCBI lineage: Eukaryota > Metazoa > Chordata > Mammalia > Rodentia > Sciuridae > Sciurus > Sciurus vulgaris. Next base: position 82,946,603 of record NC_136461.1, on the reverse strand, counting down.
TTGTTGATCTGTTTACCCAGCGTTAAATATAATATTGCCTAGGACATAGTAAATGCCCCAACAAGCATGATGAATGAGTCAATATATACAGGGGCTAGTGAAAGAAGGAATCGGTTTACAAAGAAATAGGCATCCCCCTGTAGGAAACCGTTGCACACGGAGCAGCACACTAATCCTAACATGTCAACCTTTGTTGCCATTTGTGCATGCCCAGACTCCCTTACAAGTAAAGGGGATATGGCATTGTCATAGTTACTTGTATAACAGAATGTGCCAAGAGCAGTAATAAAGAAGGCTCAGGCCATGAGTATTCCCAAGATGATGACTCACACACTACTAGAGTTTTTTGTCCATGGCTGTTATTTTTTTAGCACTTCCTTGCACTGCCCTTTCACTAAAAAAAAAAAAAAAAAATCAATCTGGACTTTTAATCATTTGCTCTTTGACCTGAAGCCTATGGATTTCCAGCATACTTTTCAGGGCTCTGGGATCTTTGTCTGGGATTTTCTATAGTTTAAAGATCAATTTGAACTAATCAGAGCTAATTAGAGATCAACAAATTCTTCCAATATCTACCCAGGACCTATACAAATGTTAAAAGCCTACCTGCTTTTGCAACTGAGTCAAAGTTTATTTCATGGGCAAGGATAGGAAGAAGCCATATTTAGGAAATGGAATCTTTACTCATGCAGTCTTCTATTGACAGATGCCTTAATGATTGGAAGCACAAAGGACTAGAAGCTAAACCACCTAGTTTTTAAACATGTTCACTATTGAATCTGTGGCCATAAGTGAGTAACTAAGCCACCCTAGATCTTAATTTGCCCAACTGAGAAACAAAGTGTTAACCTCTCTGCTCGATCTATAAACACAAACAAGTTGTTTCTTATAGTCCATCTTATTGTACGAATGTGCTTGGTTAATCAACAAAGGTGATAAATTATTTGAATAAACTTTCTTCTTTGGTCTCTTCCATTGCTTCCAGAATACTGTTGAACACAAAAAGCTGATCAGCAGTCAACTGAATTAAAGTAAACCAAGATTCCCCAACTAAGAATGTGAAAACCTTCTGAAATTTATGCAAAAAGATTCCCTTTAGGAATCAGAACAATATGCTGCATTTCTATGAGGTTTTATTTTTACTGTTTTATTTCTCAGCTATTTGTGATTCTTTAAATAATGTATGCATCCATGTATTTGAAATTAATGGTTAAAAATTCTAATAGTTTTATACACAAATTCTCCAAGTGAAATTTTCATTGAAAATGGAAAATATTCAATTTCTGTTTGTAGTACATAGGTTAAAATGCATGACAATTAACAAATGAGTCACATACATCACCTTCCTGTAACTAATGCACTCTAAGCTGAATTCATCAATTATAGCAAAGATATGATGTCTACTTTACCAAACATCCAGGTTTCTTAGTCTTTGTACATTTTTTTGTTTGTTTCTTTGTCGTTCTGTGTCCTATTCATAAATTGTCTACAACGAATTATAGCAAAGGTGTCTCCCTTCTCTGTTGCCACTTTGCAATCTATACTTAACTGCAGGGTAACAGCAACAGAAGCCATAACTAACCAAGCCAACTCCAGCCTTCTAAATCTGCAACTACAGCTTGGGAAGAATCTTGTATTAGGGTGTTACATGCTAGATTTAATGTGAATGTTGTAGTCTGAAGTGAAAATTATTTGTACAGCTGGAATATAACATTTGCATAAGTTACAATTAAAAGGGAAAATATAATTACAAATTTTCAACTTAATTTGAATGGTTTTTAAAATGCTCATTTGGCATAGGCAACAGCTTGCAGGCAAACAGAACACACTCTCGGAGTTGCATCCCTTTGTCTGGGTAGCAGTAGTGAGCTCATTTTGAAGGGCTTGCTTTAACCCCTGAATTCCAATAGCAACCAGCATTGAGAACCTAAAGTGCAAGGCAATGTTTGTTTTCAAAATAGGATTACAACATACACAGTGATTTATAAATATTTGCATCTTTTAATTGTTTCTAAAAATGAAGTGGCAAGTGGCAACACACGGGAATGTTATTTCTCCCATGGAGGAAACGAGCAGTGGAATTTTAACTAGTTTCATTCCCTTTCAGCTCTCAGATCTGAGATCTTCGGTCACATCTCCCGTACAATGTTTTCCTCATATCACAGTCTCTTTAATGGCTCCAGTTTCTGGTTTCCCCCCCTTAATTACATGTCTTTTTCTTGTAGCTTCTTCATGCTGAAGGCATGTCATTCTTCCCAGAGACAGTCTCAGCTAGGTGTCCGTGGGCCAAGTCCATCCGGTTGTTCATTTTCAAAAGATTTCTTTTCTACGAAGCAAAGGAATCCTTTTATTATCCTCAAACATGAAAGTCAACATTTTCATAAAACACTCTGTACAGCATGTTTACTTGAAACCCTGCTTTCCCAAAGCCATGATAACTGTGACTATTATGGAACATGCATTGTGTGCATCAATGAGTTTAGAAAAAGAGAGGAAAAAGAGAAAATGTTTCCATTCGGTCTTTCCCAGAAAAAAAAATACAAACATAAAAATTACCATTACTGTGAATTACACAATTAACTATGCCTTTCTCTTTTCTTAATCCTTCTTTTCAGAGCTATCGCCAAATAAGATACTCTTAGAGAAAAAAAAATGAATTATAAAAACTGATCCTTTGTTCTATTTACTCTGGAATCTGAAAAGGAAATTCTATGGCAAACAGAAAGCCATAAAGTAATAATATAATCTTATTTATCTTTTCCTGAGAAACCACAAAGGTGTTCAGTTGATTGAGAGTATTATTAAGTAGTGTGATCTTTTTTTTATCACAGAAACCTGTTTATTTAAGAAATAACAAATACAGGGAAATGAGAGGATCACCACACCACCTTCAATAAATGCTACCTAGAATGCTTATTTGTTGAAACTAATATGAATACTACCTGTATGATGCCTCATCTTTTGGACAACAGACTTAGGATAATGAATAATAATTCCTTGCCCAAAACCAGGATATAAATCTAATATAGGTAGATAGGTAATATGTCAATAATATATAAATATAAAATGCATACATAATAAATACATATAAATGTAATTTATATTGAAAGAAAATCCTACTTTTTAATAAACTTTATCCTATGGCCTATATAAGCTCCTTTTAACCTCCTGGTCTACTTCTTTCCCATTTTTTTTTCTCTTGGATACAAACTGAATAATAGTCATTCAACCCTAAGTTTGTATTTAAAGTCATAAGCCAGAAGTGGACCATGTCCTAAAATGAGTCTCCCAAACAGTGGAATTTTTACAACTGACGAGATCATTTTAGTCACTGCATTCCCCAACATTTTAGTTGTTATCTTTTTATTTTTAAAAACATAACACTCCTGTGCTTTTATGACTTAGAATGAGGCTATCCCATTTTAAATTGATTGAAAGAAAAATATTGGGAAAAGTAGCACAGATGGTATGCAAGTATTATGAAAGAGGTGTATAAACATCTAAAGCTTAGGAAACAATATCCTAAAAAGTCATTTCTCCATCAGGGGCTGAATTCTTAAGGGAAAAAGTACTTTTTCAAAAATTGTTGGAAAATAATTAAAACCCCAAGCTAGAGCCAAATATTTTTATTTTTCTTCTTGATTCTTAGGAAACATTTCTCAAAAAAAGTAAAAGCATCACAGCACAGGAACATTCCTCAAATGCAGAGATGGATTTGGAGCAGGTACTTTCTGGAATATGCGGGACTTTTCCCAAAGGAACCTTCCCACAGCCAGGGGATAAAGGAGAGCCTCAGCCACATCATGGAGATGCCTGTTGTACCAGTGACTCAGTGGGTCAGACATATCACTGCAGGATTGGAGTGAGGCTGATCATCAGTGAGGGTCCTCACAAATGAGAGATATTGCAGGTGGAAGCACAGCAGGGTGCATGAATTGGCAAGCTGTCCCTCACCTTTCTGTCTTGCCTCTTCTCCCATCTTTCACCAGAAAGTCTGCTTTTGCTATTTAATTTCTTTATTACATAATGTTTCTTATTTGCTCTTCTTTGTTTTAAATGTGGGTGGATTTGAGATTTTATATTCCTGATTATACATAAAGGTTAGAATTAGGCTAAGGATGGTTGTGAGTTGTCTGTTGCTGGCATGTGGGCCTGGGATGGAGAGTCCTCACTACCACTTAAAATCAAGCAGTAATGAGTGCTGATGCAAAAGGATCCTTTTCCCCTCTTGAGGAAAGAGGAATACATTGCAAGATTTGGGGAGTTGAGGGAATGGAAAGAATAAAGAAGCTCCTCAAAGAGGATGCTTCTGAGAGCTGCTGTATTTTGGTGCTCTTTGTACTATCATGGGGAGGTCATGACATTTCCAAATGTAATTAGGGGAAGTCTAGACCAATTCACTATTAAGACCAAATTGACCATTCTTTAAATTTTTCTTTAAGTACATATATATTTTTTAGTTATGCCTCTTAAAGCTAATGTCAGAATTAATGGATGGCAAAGAGCAGGAACTTTCATATCAAATTCCTTTAAACTGCACGTTTGCGGGATAGGAACATGGTAGGGTTAGGAAAAGGGACATCAGGTAAAAAGCTTTTCAGGATCCACAACCCCGTTGACCACAGAAGTTCCATTTTTATCTGTTTTATATATAGCAATCATTGAAGACTTAGAGGAAAAAGGATCCTGTTTTAAAACTTAGAAAATCATAGGAATAAAAAAAAAAATTCATGTACCGGAATTGACCCTGGGAAAACAGGGAACAAGTTGTAAGGGTGGTGAGTGTTTCTTCAGTCATTTCTTCATAATTCCTCAAAAGACTCATTAAATTACATGCTACTCTTCTAGTTGGGGGGGGGGGGGGCGGGGCACTGCCATTCTACGGTGGGAATCATTCCCACTCTCCTTATCTCACTGTCCCTAAGCAGACCCAAGGAAGCAGGTAGGGTGTCAAGACACACTGAACAGATTGACTGAATTGCTTTCCCTGAATAGTTTTATATAAACTTTCCAAAGAACTAAGACCTCTGTTCTGACAAGTGTCAGATAAGTCTAAAATCAAACAGAGCTGGTAACATTCCCCAAAGTAGTTTGGGTAAAAGAGACTCATTAATTTGAAATAAGCATTTGATTCCCAAAGGAAAGACCTACTTCAGTTGGAACATTGTGATGTCACAAGAACTTCATTAGTCTTCAAGTTTGAAGGGAGTCAGGAGAGTAAGTCAAGTGAAATGTAAATAATAGCCTAATTAAGTTTACATGAAAACTGGAGAGTCGTTAGCGATGACCATGCTTGGCAGATGGCTTCCTAGACTAAGGGTCGGTTTCATTTCTCACAGCTGGGAGGTGGCTGGGAGGTTTGCCATAGGGTCCCAGAAGCCTAGTTAACCTGGATGGTCATTCAAGACAATCAGAAATGACATCATCTGAGAGGGATCCTCTAGAGCAGCAGTTCTAGAGCCCCAGAACTTCTTGGGGCTGCTCCCGTGGACCAATACTAAGGAATCACTTCCATTTCTGTCGGAGCAGGGGAGGGAGCATGTGTAGAGAGGGGAAATTTCATCACAAGAAGTGAAGAAAAGGGAACTGATTTTGATAAGAGGTATAAATAACTAATTCACATAAGAACCATGAAGGTGGTCTCTTGTCCCCATTAATATTCCAAGAGGTTAGTTCACAGAGTACCCACTAGCAAAGCAGACATCAAGTATGCTTTGAATCAGAGATTGAAAACTGTCACTTTAGAAAAGGAACATTAGAGAGCTCTTCTATGTCTAGCTGTAATGTGCTAATGCTGTTGCTAGTTCTCCCACCTCTCCACCCCTCTCACTGCTACAAAATCAAGTTCAAACTCTTTACTCTTCAAGATTCTGCCCATCCTCCTTTCCCGGCCTTAGCTCTCACATGTCTTGGCCAGTTGCCTGTCTTGTATGACATGCAATTTATAGTGGACTTTAGACCTGTTTATGTCCTTTTCCAAAGTATCCAACTAGCAAAATCGTGTTCATCTTGCAGAATGCAATTCAAATTTCACTTCCTTCCTGGATGTTACACAGTTCAAGCATCTACATGGGTACCTTACTCTGGGAAAGGTATGGAAAGAACCGTCCTCACTAAAGCCTGAAGTCACACATAATCATATACATCTAGCAAACCAGTGGTTCTATACCAAGGAACCTCTGCACATGGGGTACTGAATGAGGTAACTGAGTAACAAGTGCCAGGAGAGAGATTTGGAGCATAGGACGGCATCAACCCCTTGCATCTATCTCCAGCTTTGCCCCATGGACACATGCATATGTTCTTATAGACTGACAAGGACCCTACAATCAGTAGCTTGAATTCCAGTCTCAAGTCTGTCACTTACTGGTGGCCTAGAGTGAAACAATTACCCTCTCTGGTCCCAGTGGAGATGAGGATAATGGTATTTCTGTCTCATGGGTCTGTTGTGAGAAGTTAACATACATAAACTCTCCCAATGGTGCCAGACACAAAATAAACTCCATTTAAATTCAGCTGTCATATTTAGGAAGAGAGATGATGGTAAGTGAAGATTGAAAACTCATCAATTTAGGGGCACAAGCAGTACTAATTCAGAACCACTAAGTTCAGAGAAAACTTAAAGACAATGTGTTCTTCCCCACTCCACCATTGACCGGAGGCAACTTGGTTCTTTGAAGTGGTGACGTCATGAGAGACTAGAGGAAATGGCAATCCAGTAGAAAACCCGAGTGCTTGACAGTCAGTGGTGTTTGGAGTGACTCTCAGCAGAGGCACAGCAGTGCCCAGCAGAAGCAATGGCCATGCCGAATGTTCTGTGGTTCCCAGAGGTGGGTGTTACAAGACATCTAGGGTGTCCAGTGAGTGCAGAACTTACCCTAGAAGTGACAGAGGAGCCTGATGGAAGTGATGACACCCAGTAGACTTAGTAGCAGTGTCAGCAAAGGAAGTGACAAACAGTGTAAGAGGGACAATACACAGTGACCAGCATAGGGTAAGACATCAGCCTTACTCACATGCCCATAGGAGAAATTCCCTGAGTCAACTGGAATGATAAAGTCAAGGTGGGGCTTTATCAGCATTTTGGAGGTCCTCTGTGAGTCCAGTATGTAACACCCTCAAAGAAATGTTGGTGTGACCTCACTTTCACGGAGCAATCTGCTCTGTGCATAGTGTCTGCTCTGATTGGTAGAAATAAAACAGTAAGCAAGACAAAAGAGTCCTCTTTACACAGAGCTTACCTTACAGTAGAGGACACAGACAGCAATTTAGCAAATAAGTTAATAAGCTTTTTCCTGTAGTAAGAGTTATTAAATCAATAAAACAGGAGATGATGTGTAGAAATGGAGTAGAGTGGGATCACTTAAATATGGCAGCCAAACAAACTCAGTGGCAGTGAGGGCTCGGTCACCCGGGAGAAGCTGGGTCTGAAGACAGTGGGAGACTCAAATATAGGAAGAGCCTGGAAAACTGGAGGCACCAAAGCAAGGATAGTAAGTCTAAAACAAGGTCTACAAACCTGCAGGACAAATCCACCTGCTACCTACTTACGTAAAGGAAGTTTTATTGGAATACAACCTCTCACATTTGTTAATTCAACACCTGTAGCTGCTTTTCTTGCTCTAATAGTACAGTTAAATAGTTGCAATAAAGACTGTATGGCTTGCCAAGCCAAAAACATTTATTATCTTGCCCTTTACAAAAAAAGTGCGTTGGTCCTGGTCGAAAGCATAGTGAAAGACCTTAGGTGAGAGCAATGAGAACTGAAGCGTAAGGGGTGCTGGAGATGGCAACTCTGCAGGGCCTTGTAAGCCCTGTATTCTGTTTATTCTAGAATATAGGAAGTGCTGTATTCTAAGTGTAATGGGAAGCCACTGGAAGGGTCTGAGCAGGAGGGCCATGTGATTATGTTTTTATAAGGCCACTCTAGGAGCTTGGAGGAGATAGACTAGGAGGAAGAAGTGGAGCTGGAAAGACAATTTGGCAGCTGTTGTTGAGCCCAGTGAGAGATGAAGGTGCTGAGGATGAGGAAAGTCACAGCAGCACAGATGGGATAAGTAGACAAGATGTATTATTTTAGGTGTAGGAAGCATGAGAATCCCAACACCCCTATGTAACCTTAGGCACGTTATTCAAAATCTTCAAGTCTCAGTTTCTTGTCAGTAAAGCCCTCATGGCATTGTTGTGTGGATTAAATTGCAAAATGCAATGAAGGACCTGTCAGAAGTAAATATTCCATTAATGTTGTCTATGATTACTGTTGTTGCTGTTGTTGCTGCTGACTGGTGAGGTCTATGAGTCTATAAGTCACCTGATTGTGACTTCCCTGGACACAGAGAAGCTCTCTTATCCATCTTTATATCCTCAAAACTGTGCCTGGCACATGGTGAATATTTAATAAATGTTTATTGATTAAACTATTATTTTTAAGAAAGGAGGAGTATTATTCATTCTGCCAGTCTTAATCAAAAGTGTTTTGTTTTCAAGATTAATAGAGTACATTTTTATGACACAGAACAGTTCTGAAGACACAGAGGTAGTTTTCTCTAAGAACCAGTATCCAGTATCCTGTCCATGCAAACAAAAACACAGATGCTGCCTCCCAAGAAACATCTAACCTAACAAAATGTGTCAATGGTGGCAATAATATGTTGAATCTGACTACTAAGCCACTACAAACGAGAAATTCTGTCACATCAAATGTGCCTACATTTCAAAAATCTCTGCCACAAAGTGGACCCAGCAATGTTGTTCTTCCATTGCCAAGCTGTTTCCACACTCTTTCTTCAAACCAGTTGCATGTTCTGATCCCTTGACCCCACCATGTTGAGTGGCTCTTATCCTATTTTATTACTTTCTTCCTTTTACTGATTCATTTTACTACCTATGAAAATAACAGAAGTTCATTAAAATTGACACTTTAGAATTGTTAATCAACTTATTGTTTGGTATTACCAATTGCCAAAAAAAGACTGGAAATCTACTCTCTTTAAGGAATTAAATTCTGTCATCATAAAAATTTGATATCATCAAAACAATGATTTCAAATTAAATTAAATGACATGTACATTTTCAAGTATAAAATGACATATTGAATATATACATACTTTCTAAAGTATATTTCTATTTTTTAAAAAAGTATCAAAGTACCATAATGGTCATACAATGCAAAATTATAAAATCCTCAAAGAGCCAACAGTGAAATGCTTCCAGGTATATTTACCTGTTGTATTAACAGTAACTAGATGTGTCCTTACCACATACATGTTGCTAAATCTAAAATATTAATTACAATTCCTTAAAAATTAACCAAACAAGACTAGATGAAAAAACATCTTAGCAGTGATCATCAGATCATAGAAGTACTATGCAAACTTATAGATTTCACTAACAAACTCTGAAAGTGTAAGAAAATGGAAAGAAGAAAAATATTTAAAATAACCAGACACTGAAGAAGAGAATCCTTTATAATACTAAAGAAAAGATAGAAATCCTTGAAACATCAGGCAGCAGCCACGAGGAGGGAGTTGGGTTTGTTTTTTTTTTTTTTTTTTTTTTTTTAAACACGGAGCCTGGCATCTCACAAATAACGTATGTTCCATATTATGTGGCAGTTGCTATGGTAACAACCTTTATTTTCTGAAACAGTACACAGATGTGTACAACATACTAACTTGCTGGTTATAAATTACAGCTTTTCCCATAGTTCAATAACTTAAGAATTCTACGTTTTTGAAATCTCAGAAGTTCTGTTGTTATTAAATTTCTTTTATGAGATAATTTTCCTTGTTCTTTCAAAATGAGAGTGTTCCCAAGAAGGCCAAGGGAAAAGAGCCATGAGAAGATGGGGTATCTCAGGGAGTAGGAACTGAGTACTGCTCCTACAAAGAGTCTGCATATGACCCACTGAAATGAGGAAAAAATTAATGAATTGGGCATCATGTACAATATTCATGAGAAATAAGTCACCCACAAAATGATGCCCCAAATAAAGTTATGAATTTATTTCTTATTCCAAGGTGCCATATTGGTAGTTTTAAAACAAATGAAGATTTTTTTTCTTAGAAATGTTATAGCCTTAATTTAATTTTATAAGTCTCAATGGTGTGTGAGAGAGAATTAGCTCAGTTATTTGATTTAAAATGAAATTTTTGAATCTTGAAAATACCTGAGTCTGGGAGAAAATTATATGCCCATATTTAGTAAGGGATTAGCATCTCTTTTTCAGGTCCCAAAACAAAAGACAGATTTTAACTGATTAGGATATTTTTCTTTTTATATTCTAAACTTAATCAACAAATATTTACCAAGAGGCTTCCACATTGAGGGAACTACCTGTCCGTGCCCAGATGCAGTTCAGTAGATGGGTTTCTTCCTATTCTAAATACTTACATTATATTTCCTTGTGCTGGATCTGAATATTTCCTTTAAATAGATAATTCACTTTATAGATTTTTAAAACTTATCAAAAGACTTATTTCTGCAGCCTTTGTCAGATTAAAGTTTTGACCCAAGAAAACATATCTGAAAATAAGGTTGTATAATTAGCATTTACAGTTAAAAATCGTCTTTTTAAAGCAAGAAAATAGTTCTAATTATAAGGAAAGTGTAAGTATCCTTATATAAAAAGTAACAAAGCACCCTTGATTTTTAAAGTCCAGAAATAACCCTGTTAATGGATTTTCCTAACAAACATAAAACACTTGGAAATGCTATCTCAAGTCACAATACAGTTACATTCAAATTCAAAACTGTCTTATAGCAGCACTGACAGAATGAGAAACAATTGAATATTGTGCAGATAAGAACAAATCATTTTGAAAAGCCTGCACCAATTAAGTGGTTGTTAAAATTTTTGCTAGTGCTTTCCATATACACTCGGTTCTGTACCTTTGCAAGATATATTAAAAACAGGACCATGACGGATCCATTCAAATCCTTACGTTATCAGAAAAAGTTAAGTTATCACCTAATGGGGACTTGGAAGCTAGAACTCGGAACCTGGTAGAAAAAAAAAGAGTACTTCACCACTAGATGCATTTTAAAAGTATTACTTAAATTACATTTAAGTCATAAGATAATTATGAACTTTCTTCTCTTTTATATTTATATGGCATATTTATTGAATTGCACAGTATGCTTTTACAATAAAGTGCTTTTTACGTTGCCGCCTTTGTTCATCCAAAATAAAACTGACAGTTATCCTTTTATAAGCTATTCCGAGAACATTTTCTCTTCTTTGAAGCTGATTGATGCACTACTTTAAATGTTCCTGCAAATATCTTTTCAATTCAAGTTTTTGCATAATGTAATAAGAAGATAAAAGAATTCTATACTTCAACAAGAGACATTACAAAGCAAGTAGAGACATTATCAAGGGCATTAACATGCTCCTAATAGCAATAAAACCTTTTAACTGTCTGATGTAGAACATGCTCCCACCAAACCACCACATATTATGGTAATTGGCTCCAATTTCTGAATCTTACATTGTAAAGTTACAAAGAGTTAGGTAGAACTGAAAAACAAATGTAGAATACTCATCTTGTTACCGTTCCCATTATAAAATGTTTGCTTTCTACCTCTAACGAGGACGGGTCTGATCTGTTGCGCTGTTCATTACTGTGCTATCATATTTTTGCATCCTGTCTCATTTTTATTTCTACTGACTGATATAAATACATTTTTTCCCAAATAACCCTTTTCTAACTCCAAAACATCACAGCAACACAAATAGCATTCCCCTCAGAATCTCAGTGTAACAAATGGGTTGTCTGTGCACGCTTGTGTCGCACCGCCTTCGCTTTCTGTGTTCTCTCATCAGGGAAGATACAATGGGGGAAATATTCCGTGAGGATGCTTTGATTTTTCTTCACAACGCACTACTAAATTACACGAGTGGCCTTTCCATCCCGGCAGAAAGGAAATATAATTTCAAACTAAACTTGAGCCCAGATTCTGTTCAATTAAATAGCAAAGGAAAAAAAAAAATTGTTCTTGGCTTTATTCCTCTTGCATAGGATGCAGGGCGGCGCGGAATTGACACAAGCCGGTCCTCGGTGATTAACCTGCAGTTTATGTTGTGTTTCTAGGTGACGCGCCCATCATGCAGGAGGCTTCTCCCAGGCTGGCGAGAGCAACTTGCCTGCTTTGAGAAGTGCAGGTCTATCAGGATCCAGAATCGTGCTCTGAGGAAGCTGTCATTTCATGTCTCTAAAACAGCATCTGATTTAATGTACAAGATGTCAAGAAGTAAAGGACAATAAAATAAAAACCAAAAAAGGAGAACTATTTCAATTAAGAAGCATTTCTATACCAACCCCTGGAAATCACATAAAATAAAAGCTGTCAGAATCAATCTACGTTTAAAAGGTTGATTTTTGTGGTGCTTACATACAACAGGCAGGACAGGGGAAAAATACAAATTAATAACACAGAGCAGCTGAACTTTAAAAATTCATTTGTCACTCGGTAGATATTTGGTTATTAAATTTTCCTAATGGATCTAGGACAAATATTTTAGGACAGGTGTTAGGGGTTGGAGAAAGACAAAAAAAAAAAAAAAAAGAAATCCTCATATAGAGAAGAAAATGACACACATAATCTCCAAAACTGTGTGAAGAAGGAGATTCCTGCATCTCCAAAATGTAATCTTTAATTGCTAATAATTAAAAGCCTAAGATTCTAGGAATTTGCCATTTCTTTCCATGATGTTCCAGTGATGTTTTAATGTTCTTTTCAGAGAAAGATAAATATTTCAACGACTGCCCTATCACCCCAGTAATCAAATATCTTAAAGGTGAATGCAGAAAAAAAAAATCTTTATGAAATTTGAGGCAACCTTTTAGCTGAGAGTATAATAATATTAAACAAAGACTTAAGCATTGCCAAAAATAAAAATAAATAAATAAAACTCAACCAAATGTGACTTCTTATTGTGGAAAACATCATTGTCATTCAAGTTCTTTCTCCCTGCTCAGACATTTATTAATTGGCAAATAATATCACAGGTATTTACCATGTACAGCATGATGTTTTGGACATTGCATATACATACGCATTGTGAAATGGCTAAATCTAGCTAATTAGCACACATCCTTTTGTTTTTTAAATATGCTGTTTAAGAAATGAACATTATAACTCCAACTAACTTCTAGTCTTACCATTTTTATTATATTATGATTTTTATTCCAGATTTTCTATTAAAAGAAACATTGAAGGAGGAGGTGAATTCACTTGTTATCTCCCCATTTGATTGGGTGGTCTATTTCTAGCACCTTTATAAAAATAAAAATAAAAAAGTCAAGTTTTTCTGAAGAGGAATAAAGAAAAGAAATTCACCCCTTCATCATCAAATCAAGAACTTTTCTTAAAGTAAGTCTTCCACAAGCAATAAGACAAGCAGTCTAAGAACTACCTCCAAGAAGAAGAATAACAAAATCAGCTCACCCATGATTTCCTTAATATACTTAAAAGAGATAAGATCCCATTGATGCCTCTAAAAATAAAAATGAGGAAAGGGCAACTTTATTGATTCCTTGCAAACCAACGAACGTGTAGCTTATTGATAACACTAAACACCATCTAAGCCTTTAGTGATTTTCAACCAAAAGTCTGCCTCTGCATGAAGGTTTAAATCATCGTATTAATATATTAGAGGGAAAATTACCATGGGAGACACTTGGAAATTAATTAAACACCCTGCACTCAGTTTGTTTGCGAGAGAAGATAAATATCACACATGGGAAAAGATGCCTGACAACCGCCATAGTTTTCAGATCCAAAATTAGACCCTGACAGCTATGTCTTTGTATGACTCTCCTTGGGGTATGATAAGTAGAGATATAGAATATGAAGATTTCTGATAGAAGTATTTATTACTGACACTTCCGAAACATTCCATGTGTGGCATCAGCAAAGCATGCTTCACCTCAGACAGAAATGTCAGGTTTTCATCCAAGATTTTTTTTTCCATTCCTCTTCCCCATTCCCATTCCTCCCTCCCCATCCACCACTCCCCCACCTTCTCCTCCAAAATATGATCTTTTTTAGAAGTTCAACAGCAGCCCCTGGTGGAACTCAGCAGTTGTTTCAGCCTGAGCACAGTGGTTCAAGCAACTCCATCCATCCCGTCAAAAAACAGAAAAGTCTGTTCACTGTTCATATATATGACCACATCGTTGCACTGTTCCTACAGCTCAGGGGGCAGAACAAGACCCCAAATGTACAAATGCAGTGATTTGTGATAGTAATTTCAGCCAATTTCAGTAGCTGGAGTTTTGAAAAAATATATATGTAACAAAACATCTGTCTCAAATATGATGTTCATTTTATGCATGAAAACCAATAATTAACTGCTTGTGAATAATGCTAACCACAGAATGTGTCAAAAGGAAGAGGCACCATGCATATGAGCAGGCAATCACCATTTTGTTTTGCTCATGTGATAGATTCAGTTTTGTCACTTAGCAAAATGAACTATACAAAATGACAAAGAAGGGATTTCTCTGGGTCAGATGTCAGAAAACACCACAGCATGCCACTGTCTGGCCTATTAGAATGGCAAGCAAGTCTTAACTAGAAAGCATCAAAAACTCTTCAGAGAAACCGTGACCATTCCTTCTCCTGTTTAGTTGGCAGCCACAGATTACCCTTGGGGGAAAGGAAGAAATGTGTGGCTCTTTGTTTGATTAGTCAGGCTAAGTTTGTATACTTCACTAAGGTGCCTGGCAGAGGGGTTCAAATTCAGCTCCACTCCCTCTGATGTCACCTACCCAAAGAATAGTCGATTTTTTCTTAGCACAAAAGCACAGTCTTATTGCTAAGCTCTGTGCTTGCTCCTGGAATAAGATCACCCCAGATGGGTTGCTCTCCCCCACACACAAAGTACCTCACAGGCTACAGGTTTTTCTGGAGCCAGGCAAGGAGAAAGGGAAGAACACCAAGATTGTTTACTGACAGTTTCAAGAGTGTCCAGCACTGGGGACACGGCAGCCATTTGCCCTCCATGAGTTTCCTGTTAAGACAAAGGAACAACTTGAATTTACTCAAAAGACTCACAGGTTTTCTACAGTGCATTTATACAATGTCCCTCATTTGTGCATTTTGACTTTCCTTAAATGATGCAGTTTGTTAAGAAGAAAAGCAAATCATACTTTTGAAACTTAAAATACTTTCAGAATAAATACTAGAATAGAATAAATACTATTTTATGTGGAAACGTTATTTTTAAATTCTGAAAGTGTTCTACCTCACTTTTCATTTGCCCTTGAGGCTACTTTGATCTCTTGACTGATCTCATGTGAAACTGAATCAATGAGCTGATGTGTTGGAGACAGAGAATTCCATGATGAGTCACCTATGAGGGCCAGTGGGTACCAAGCACTAGGGAGCAAGAAGAATAAAAGAAATAAAATTTGATATCCAATGAGTTATAATTTAGTGCAGGTGATAGATGCATCAGATAATTTCCGTAATGTGGTAGCAATGTGCAATCCTAACAGAGACAGCTCTTAGCTCAGCCTGGGGTCATCAAAGAATTTCTATAGGGATGACGCTTGCACTGAGTCTTAGAGATTAAAAAATAGCTACAGAAAAGAAGAAGAGGGGGAATTATGGAGGAACATCATTATGAACCAAGGGGAAAAGGTATAAAACTATATAGTTCAGGTTGAGCATCGCAGAATCCAAAGTGCCCTAGAATCAGAAAACTTTTGAGCACCAACAAGACTCTCAGAAAGTTCCAGACTTTAGAGCATTTTGGATTTTGAATTTATCACATTTGGGAAAGTCTATGCAAATATTCCAAAATCAAAACAAAACCTCCAAAATCTGAAACACTTCTGGTCTCAGGCATTTTGGATAAGGTATACTCAACCAAGAAACTACATATTCAAAGAACTACAAGCAGCTTGATTTTAACAGAGCATAAATTACAAGATGGCCCATGACAGGCGTAGAGGCAGGAGAAGTAGATAAGGGCAGTCGAGTAAAGCCTTCTTGGACCTCCTAGGGAGCTTAGATGTGTCCTATAAGCCATGGAGAACAGTTAAAAGACATTATGCAAAGGGTTGGCCACGTGGAAGAGGAACTGAAGGTCAGAAGGCTGATCAGGATTGTGTTGTGATTGTCCAAGAGAAAAAGAAGGGCCTCAGTTCTGGTGTTGGAAATAGAGCTGAAGAAGAATGGGTTTAAGCCGGTAAGTTTAAGAAATATTCAGAGGTCAAAGCTGAGAAGAGTCGGTGACTTTGTGGATTTGGACTGGAGGGAGGAGTCTTGTATAATTCCCCAGTTTCAGGCATAAGAGACAACAAAGTTTGTGGCATCATCTGCTAGGTTGGAGATTGCAGGAGTCAGAGCAGGTTTGAGGGGAGAAGATGACACTATAAAGAAGTACTTCTCAAAATGTGTCCTCAAGTACACTCCACTGGCCTCCAGACAGCTCCCTGTAGCACTGATTATTAATACTGCCCTTGAATGTCACAGCGGGAGAGGAACCTAACAGATCATTTAGTCCAGTCACTTTCAAACTGTGCTGTGAGGACTGAGGGATGGCAGAGCATTCAGGAATCCAGACTGCCTACCACTACCTAGATTAAGACCAACAGGTTCTACCTACCTTTACCTATTGTGGAAATTCTTCCTCAGACTGAGTTTGAAAAATGAAAACCACAGTTTAAAAACTACTGAGAACCTCTTTGTTTTACAGAAAGGAAACTGATGTCCACAGAGTTGAAATGACTAGTCCACAGACACAAGTTTGTAGCAGAGGATGAACTGATCTATGACACTTAGTTCAACACATGTCAATTCTAAGTGTCCTCTATGTTGTGGTTTTCTCTATGAAGTAACTTTTGCTCTTAATATGTCTTATCCAGGTAGCATCAACAACTTCAGTAAAAACAGTCAGCATTCAATATTTAATGAGCATCTTCTACAAGCCAACCCCTCTTTGACGAAGGTTACCTGAGGACTTATTTGGATCTCCAGTTGTAACTTTTTACAATGGTGCCCCAAGTAGTATTCAGCTGTATCTACTTTGCAAGTAAAGATGATTATTATCAAAGTTTACTAATTCACCAGAAGGTTACAGCTCATTTATATTTTAAGTGAATTTTTAAATATATTTTTAATCCACAAAGTTCCTAAGGTATAATGAGGTGCTCTTCCTAATCTTTAAAAGAATTATTTTTCACATCTTACATTAGCTTTTCCACACATGTTCCAGAACTCACTGAAAAATGATGCCCCCAAACTCAGTGAGACTAACTTTATTAACTTTAGAACTGATATCTGGAATGACTATAGGATAGGTTGCTTTCAAAAAATGAAAAATTCAAGCAAATAAACTTTATAACCCTTCTTCACCGCCATACTAACTCAACAGCTGCTTGTACCAATAAGGTTATTCCTGAAACAGAATCAAAATCCTTGCTTGACCTACAGAAATAAAGACAAATATTAGCTAAGGGTTTATAAAAGCCTGTTGAACTCTTTCTAAAGGACTAAAAAGGGAGCAGTGGGTTGCTACTTCATGAGGTGCCAAAGTCAGAGTGGGGAACAGGAAGCAGCCGAGGCAGGTCCTCCTGCACACAGATTTCCAGAGATGAGATCCTCACAGGCCTGTCCAGGACCATTATATCAAAGGAAAAGCAATGCTGTCAGTCCTGTTGGGAATCCATTAGTCATCCTGTTAAACTCTTCAAAATAAAGCACCAGGGACTCAGTCTTTCTTCAACTGCCCCTTCATATCTCACTAGACAGCCTTGTTTTCTTTCTATTCTCCCATTTGCAAATAATTTTAAAATCAGAAACTCCATATGTACCAACATATAAAGCCCAGTTATTGGGGATGAATTACAAGAATAGAGGAGAAAGAAAGGGGGGGAAAAAATCCAAGATTATAACTCAAGTAGATTTCAAGACTCACCAGTTAAAACCCCATTTCTTTAAAGATGAGAAATCAAAATGACTCAGCTATTATTATCCCATTGTTCTCTACAGTGTATTATTGAGAATAGGAGATAAATAAACAAAAAATTTCACATCAACTTCTTTTATAAAAGTATATTATTAAAAAGACACAGGGAATCTTTGAGGGAACAAGTATTTGGTTACTATTTGTCACCATTGCCCCTTGAACTGCCCAAGTAAATTCGGTTGAGATTCTTTTGAGATAGGGTCTTGGAAGATGCCCAACAACAGTTTTGTTGATTCACTCAACAGGCATTCACTGGAAGCTTACCATGCATCAGGCCTACACAGTAACAAGCAAGAGAACATGGTTTCCGCATGGGAAGACGGAAGAGGCTCTAGGGTGCTGGTGCTGGTCCCACAGTGGAGGGAGAATACTTAATTCCACTGAACGTGGACTTGAAAAATCATTAAAATTACAAGTTTTATGTTATATAAACTTTATCACAATAAAAAGAGGGGAGGAAAGCTGGGCAGGAGACAAATGCAAAAAGTGGATTGCCCACATTAGTACTGTCTGCCTTGTTTTCTAAACCACAGTTTACCCACATGAAAATTTTGACTCTTGGCTATTCCATATATAAAATGTTAATCATAGTGTCAGATTCAACGTTGCTTAAAAGGATCAAATAAATTCTTTGTAGTGAAGAAAAAAACAATAGAGCTTGTCTAAGAATTCAGTAAATATCAATTGTTATTACTATATCTATTCTGAACATTTCCACCTACTATTTAATACTATGATTAAAAATATTATTTAATATCTACAGTAAGCCTGTGAAAATTTGCTTTAATTACAATGTTAGATACAATTTTTTGGAAAAAATAATGAACCATATGTGAAAAAAATGATTTGAAATATTATTCTTACCTCCCTTGCTTCTCAGCAGTTTTATTAAATTTAGTTAGGGTAGAATCAAAAATCAAAGTAAACGTTCTGTTGTTAGTATCATCTTCCTGACAGCAGGAAGGTCCTACTGGTATGAAAAATGGATTGCAAATAAAATGACCTAAAGGGTTTCTAAAACACATTCTGTAATGTCCCTCCTTTTTTTTTTTTTTTTTTTTTTCTGAATCATCAGAATATTCTGGAATACCTGAGAAATATTTTTCAAGAAATCATACATCATACATCAGTAAATTTAATCACACATTTATTGAACATACATTTTGTACAAAAATGCTGTGAATGGTGCTCCAAGAAAAGTTAGGATGTAACTCTCATATCCTTGCCCTCAAGGAGCTTACTGTCATGAAAAGAAGTCATTCCTTAGAAGGTCTTGATTCCATACTTCTCCCAAGGCAATTCTGAATAAAGATGAGGAAAACTGAAATTTCTTCTAAATTGTACAAAAACTTTGGTTGAATCACTGTGTCTTTTTACCATAGCTTAAAGAATATATTTTCCTTTATGCATTTTGATATTTGAGAATAATGAATTCAAAAATTACTGGGAAAAGAAGGTCTGTAATTGATCGCCTAGGGGAACTATGCAAAATCCCTTCAAAATTCCCACCAGGAGTAGAAGAGAAGAGGATTCAGATACAGCCTGAAATCTTCCCAAGCTTGCTTCACTGAAATTCTAATTAGTAAGACCCCTTTAAGCTACTTCTCAGCTCTTAATTTAAATACAGGAAGTGTTTCCTAAGGCTCTATAATACCTTGGCAGAGCTGATCCTATTTCCTGAGATTAAATAGAAGAAAACTCTTCCCTCAGGAGATTGAACCACACACAATAAGATCATTCATTAGAATGTTCATATAAATTCAAAATATGCCAGGGAAAGAGCAAATGTCTTCTTCATAAAGGTGACACCCTGGAAATGCTAACTGGAACCATGACTGGCTTTACTCTTGGGTTTTGGTCTTTGTAGAAATTACCAAGGTGATACCTCATTTTGACAATGAAACCAAGTACAGGATAACTGAAGATAAATAAGTAAACAAACAAACAAACAATTTTTTTTTCTTAAAAAAAAAAAATCTGTCAATGTTGTGTGTTTTCATTTTGCAGCAGTGGGGATTGAACCCAGGACTTTGTGTATTTTAGGCAAGCTCTCTACAACTAAGCTATACCCACAGCCCTTTTGCTTCCATTTGTGAAAATAAAACTACCTCCTGTGATCTAATTGTTATTCCACTTTGCACCACTTAAGATTTATCAATAAGAAAAATCTCATGAACTTTTAAAAGTCTCCATTTTGACCTGTCAAAGGAGGAGGGAGCTTATTCCCAAAATCCACTACTTAAATGCCTGATTAGAAAGGGGAGTGGGGAAGAATGTGCTTCTAAAACTTTTTTATTGTCCAAGAAAACAAAGAAGAGCACTTTTCAATCTCCTGCCAACCTTCTGTAAATTTACATCACCTCACTAAATTTGATAGCTAAATAGTGTTCTGACAGTGTTGTTGAGACTTCTGTGTCAGATTTAGAAATGTTATTGTTGAGGCTTACTTTGATGGTGAGATTTTAGAAGCCTATTTCCCTGCTAAACAAATGTATTATAGAGTGATGGATAACAGAGATTCAAAGGATTACAATGAGAGATCAAGGAGTTCACCTGCAATATCTATCGCATTGACAGCCGACTTTATTGAACTTTCACAATATTAACTGCCTCTCTGTGGACTGGCTTAGCCGAGTAGGTGATTATCAATTTATCACCAGTCAAAACACAAATTGCTTCATGTACAGTGTCGGTGGCATAATCATGTACCTTGAATTGGATCAAAATGATCCTACTAGGGTGATTCTTATAAGAATGAGAACAAATATTAGTTGCAAACTTCTCTAATGAAATTGTGTCTAATTCTTGGTTTGACAGGACATCTTTTCTGAAGCATAGATCAAGAATGCACCACTCCAAAAGGAAGCAAAAACAAAACCTGAGAGACAGAGTGCTGGAGAATATTCATTCCCTATTCTTGAGCCTTGCTTCACCAAGTCATCTCTTGGTTTTTACCCCAGTGCCCACTGGGAAGAAACTGACCAATCCTCAGATCCTCTCAATAGTGGAAGACTTGCACTCTGAAACTCCATCTAGTAACTTGAAGTTGACTGAATTGCATGTGAGAAATTATCTAGGCTAATCACAGACCAGCACCAATGTGTCTGCATTACCTCTTTGATTCCATTATCAATAAGATCAAGAGTTGCTAAATTTCAAAATTGTACCCCACTTCCTGATTCTATCCTCTGTCAAGGTCTGATTTTTCTCCATGTATTGAATTCCATCAGTGGTCACTCCAGTAAAAATTTGCTAAGTGCAAGAATGGAAGAAAGAGATTTTGACCTTGAGTTTTTGTCTAACCAGACAAGAATTAATAGGTACACTGGAAAACACTATTGACCACTTATGATGGGTCAGGTATGAACTTAAATACATTGAATATATTAAATTGCTTAATCTTCTTAACCACCCTGTGTGGAAAATACTATTAGTTTCTCTGTGTTTTCAGTGAAAGAATTTATGAATAGAAATGCAAGTTGAACCAAGTGAAGGACCTAGGACCTTACAGATTCTGAAACCTAGCCTATTTCATTCATTCACAGACTGAATCGAGTTTCTTTGCCCCATTCTTAGCAGCCCGCCATCACATAAAGTGAAACCTCTACAAGAAGGTAGCCTCTCTCTGATTCTATGAGTTCATCTAGAGACTCTACAATTTTTTTGCACAAATGCCTGGCATTCAATTTGTAAAAGTCAGACATACCAAGAAAAAGGACAAAAGAAAAAAGCACGGGCTGGGGATATATCTCAGTTGGTAGAGTGCTTGCCTTGCAAGCACAAGGCCCTGGGTTCAATCCCCAGCACCGCAAAAAAAAAAAAAAAAAAGGAAAAAACACAATAGGAACAGGACCTCAAATGATCCAGATAATGGAATTATCAAATATGGAGTAATGTTCAAACAGGTGACAAGATAGTTTCACTAGAGAGATGGAATCTTTTTTAAAAAGTGGAAATTTTAGAATTTAAATATATATATAATATATAAATATATTCATATAAAGTTTTATATATTTATATATAAATATAATAATTTATATTATATATAAATATAATATATTTATATATAAATATAATATAGAAATATAAAATATTTATATATAAAATAAAATAAAGAATTCAACAAATGAATTTAATAAGAGATTAAACATAGGGAAAAGATTAGTACTGTAAGATGGTGTAGTAAAAAATACACAGACTAAAACACAAAGAAAAGAAAGGAACAGAATGTAGAAAAGAGTATAAAAGACATGTGGAAAGATGGCAAAAACCTAATGCAAGTGTTCCTGGAACCTCAGAAGCAAACTAGAGAAGAAATGGAGTAAGAGCCCTATATAAAAAGATAACATCTAAGAATTGTCCAAAGTGGTTGAAAGAGCTTCAACTCAAAGCAGGATGAATGTTCCTAGTCATGCTACAGTAAAATTTCCAAATGACCAAGTATCAACCATAACAACTGCTAAATAAAAGAGTACAAAGAAGCTTCACCTAAGTTCTCAACAGAAATCACGGAAGCCAGAAAAAAATGAATAACAACTTAAAAGTGCTGAAAGAAATTGTGGGCAACTTATATCCAGTGAAAACTGTCTTTCAAATTTAAAGGCATTTAAACAAAAGGTATTATTGTCATCAGATCCATATTGAAAGAAATACTAAAGTGAATTCTTAGAAAGAAGGGAAGGTATCCCAGAAGGAAAGGCAGAAATGCAGAAAGAAATTAAGATCAACAGAAAGGTAAATGTGATTATAGGTATTAATTGGCAAGAAAGCAACAATCTTTTATGGAAAAATACATGTGTGATTAAAAGGCATGACAACAATAACACAAACAGTCAAAGGGCATAAATGGATTTAATGTGTACACATATCCTATATTGTCTAGGAAAGGATAAAACTACTGATTAATATTAGACTCTATTAAGGATGAATGTTATTATATTTAGTAAATATAATTTTAAATATATCAGTAACTATATTAAATATAAGTGGGCTACATGCTTCAGCAGAAAGTCAATATTTGTCCAACTAGATGAAAAAGTAATAATCAACCAAGTTGTCGAACTAAGCCTATCTTAAATATAAGTACAGAAAGATGATACTTAGAGACTGGAAGGAAAGAAATACAAACACTTATCACACATAAAAAGGAATATTTCATAATGATGTTTAAAAGTTAATCCATCAGAAATTTACCATAACTTCAAATTTGTGTTCTTTCAAAAATGTAAAGCAAAATTGACAGAACTAAAAGTACAAAGAGATAAATTCACAATGACAGTGGGAAATTTTAACACATTTTCTCAATCACTTATCAATCAAGCAGACTTAAGGGTATAGTTAATAAACTTGACTTAACAGATACATAGAAAATTCTGTATGTAATAAGGGAACATGAGCCATTTACCAAAACTAACTATAAGCTGATCCATAAAGCAAGTCCCTAGTGTCCCAAAATTTCAAATTATTGAAGCCATTAATATGTTCTCTGACCCCAGTAAATTTAGCAAAAAATCAGTAACAAAATGATAACAGCCACTCTGAAAAGAAGTATGGAGTTTCCTCAGAAAACTTGGAATGTATCCACCATTTGACCCAGCTATGCCCCTTCTTGGTTTAAACCCAAAGGACTTAAAATCAACATACTATTCTGGGTTTCTTATTCTTCCAGATGAATTACATGATTGCTTGCTCTATTTCTGTAAGGTACGTCATTGGGATTTTAATTGAAATTGCATTGAATTTGTATAGCACTTTAGGTAGTATGGCCATTTGACAATATTAATTCTGCCTATCCAAGAACATGGGAGATCTTTCCATCTTCTAAGGTTTTCTTTAATATCTTTCTTTAGTGTTCTGTAGTTCTCATTGTAGAGGTCTTTCACCTCTTTTGTGAGATTGATTCCCAAGTATTTTATTTTGTTTTGATGCTATTGTGAATGGGGTAGTTTTCCTAATTTCTCTTTCTGAAGATTCATCCCTTATGTATAAAAATGCATTGGATTTATGAACATTGATCTTGTAACCTGCTACTTTACTGAATTCACTTATGAGTTCTAAGAGTTTTCTGGTGGAATTTCCAGGTTCCTCTAAATATATAATCATGTCATCAGCGAACAGGGATAGTTTGAGTTCTTCTTTTCCAATTCGTATCCCTTTAATTTCTTTGGTTTGTCTAATTGCTCTGGCTAGAGTCTCAAGAACGATGTTGAATAGAAGTGGTGAAAGAGGGCATCCCTGCCTTGTTCCAGTTTTTAGGGGGAATGCTTTCAGTTTTTCACGATTTAGAATGATATTAGCCATGGGCTTAGCATAAATGGCCTTTACAATGTTAAGGAATGTTCCCACTATCCCTATTTTTTCTAGTGTTTTGAGCATGAAGGGGTGCTGTATTTTATCAAATGCTTTTTCTGCATCTATTGAAATAATCATGTGATTCTTGACTTTAAGTCTATTGATATGGTGAATGACATTTATTGAAATTCATCTGAAAGAATAAGAAACCCAGAATAGCTAAAGCAATCCTTAGCAGGAAGAGTGAAACAGGGGGTATTGCAATACCAGATCTTCAACTCTACTACAAAGCAATAGCAACAAAAACGGCATGGTATTGGTACCAAAATAGAAAGGTAGATCAATGGTACAGAATAGAGGACACGGACACAAACCCAAATAAATACAATTTTCTCATACTAGACAAAGGGGCCAAAAATATGCAATGGAGAAAAGATAGCCTCTTCAACAAATGGTGCTGGGAGAATTGGAAATCCATATGCAACAGAATGAAACTAAACCCATATCTCTCACCATGCACGAAACTAAACTCAAAATGGATTAAGGACCTCGGAATCAGACCACAGACCCTGCAGATTATAGAAGAAAAAGTAGGTCCAGATCTTCAACATGTCGGCTTAGGACCAGACTTCCTTAACAGGACTCCCAAAGCACAAGAAATAAAAGCAAGAATCAATAACTTGAATAGATTCAAACTAAAAAGCTTTCTCTCAGCAAAGGAAACTATCAGCAATGCGAAGAAAGAGCCTACAGAGTGGGAGAATATCTTTGCCAATCATACTTCAGATAGAGCACTAATCTCCAGAATCTATAAAGAACTCAAAAAACTCTACTCCAAGAATTCAAATAATCCAGTCGACAAATGGGCTAAGGAAATGAATAGACACTTCACAGAAGAAGATCTACAAGCAATCAACAAACATATGGAAAAATGTTTAACATCTCTAGTAATAAGAGAAATGCAAATCAAAACCACCCTAAGATTCCATCTCACCCCAATTAGAATGGCGATTATCAAGAATACAAGCAACAACAGGTGTTGGCGAGGATGTGGGGAGAAAGGTACACTCATACATTGCTGGTGGGACTGCAAATTAGTGCAGCCACTCTGGAAAGCAGTGTGGAGATTCCTTAGAAAACTTGGAATGGACCCTCCATTTTACCCAGCTATCCCACTCCTTGGCCTATACCCAAAGGACTTAAAATCAGCATACTATAGAGATACAGCCATATCAATGTTCATAGCTGCTCAATTCACAATAGCCATATTGTGGAACCAACCTAGATGCCCTTCAATTGATGAATGGATAAAGAAGCTGTGGTATATATATACAATGGAATATTACTCAGCCATAAAGAATGATAAAATTATGGCATTTGCAGGCAAATGGATGAAATTGGAGAATATTATGCTAAGTGAGATAAGCCAATCTCAAAGAGCCAAAGGAAGAATGATATCGCTAATAAGTGGATGATGACATATAATGGGGGGAGGGAGGGGTTAGTGTTAGGGTTAGAGTTAGGGTTAGGGAGGGGGCAAGTATGGAGGAAGGAAGCACTGTATAGAGGGAAAAGAGGGGTGGGAGGGGTGGGGGAAGGGAAAAAATAACAGAATGAATCAAACAACATTACTCTATGTAAATTTATGATTACACAAATGGTATGCCTTTACACCATGTACAAACGGAGAAACAACATGTATCCCATTTGTTTACAATAAAATAAAATAAAAATCAACATACTACAGAGATGCAACCACATCAATGTTTATAATAGCTCAATTCACAATAGCTCAACTATGGAACCAACCTAGGTGCCCTTCAACAGATGAATGGATAAAGAAAATGTGGTATATATACATGACAGAATACTACTCAACCATAGAAAAGAATAAAACTATGGCATTTGCCAGTAAATAGATAAAGCGGGAGAATATCATGCTAAGCAAAACAAACCAATACCAGAAAAACAAAGACCAAATGTTTTCTCTGATATGCAGAGCTAATTTCACAGTAAGGGGGTCGGGGGCTAGGGAAGAATAGAAGTGATTTGGATTAGAAGAAGGGGAATAAAGGGAAAAGAGGGAGAATGGGAATAGGAGAGATAGTAGAATGAATCATACATTACTTTCCTATATGCATATATGATAATATAACCAGTATAATAATACATCATATACAACCAGAATGAGGTTATATTCCATATATGTATAATATGTCAAAATACATTCTACTATCATGTATAACTAATTAGAACAAATTTTTAAAATACATGGTAAAGTGTTAACAGATAATTTTTTTAAAGATTATGGAAAGAAATGATAACCAGAACATCCCTCAAATATTGAGAATTTGATCAAAGAAGAAAACAAATCACAATGAAAATTAAAAATATTTTGAACTTTATGATAATGAAAACATGCCATATCAGAACTTGAGAATACAGGTTGAGATGGGCATAGTAGGAAAAGCCAGTGATGGTGGCTACTTCTGGAAAGAGGAACATCAACTGAGAAGCAGCACAATTCGGGGCCTCCTGGGAGCTGATCATGCTCTGTGTCTTGCTAGGGAGGTGATTTCATGAGTATTTTTGCTCTGTGAATAATTCATCAATCTTTATGTTCGTGATTTGGGATTTTTTTATGTGTGCTATACTTGAAGTGCAACTTTAAACATTAGAACTTATTTCTGACTTTTTCTCATTTCTACATCTAGATTATCAACATTTCCTGTTGATTTTAACACATAATATATTCAGACTCAGGTCATTTCTCACTACTAACCTGGTTTCCATTTTTTTTTTTTTTTTTTTTTTTTTGGTACTGAAGATTGAACCCAGGAGTGCTTAACCACCCTTTTTTATATTTTATTTAGAGACAATATTTTTTTATATTTTATTTAGCAACTTACCTTGCTAAGTTGCTGAAGTTGGCTTTGAACTCACAATCCTCTTGCCTCAGCCTCTTGAGCTGCTGGGATTATACACATGTGCCACCATGCCCAGCTCTGGTTACTCTTCTGTAATTTAAATTGTTAACTTGATTGGATGATTGGGTTAAGAGATACTGATGATTAAGAGTCTTCTGGGTGGCTGGGGGTATAGCTCGGTGGTAGAGCGCTTGCCTAGCATGTGTGAGGCACTGGATTTGATCCTCAGCACCATGTAAAAATTAATTAATTAATTAATTAATTAATTAATTAAAGGTATTGTGTCCATCTATAACTAAAAAAAAATTTTTTTAAAGAGTCTTCTGGGTATGTCAATGAGGGCGAGTCTAGGAATGACTGAAATGTGGGATAGTGAACTGAAATGGAGACCCTCCCTAAGTGTGGGCAGTACCACCCAATAGGATGGAATAAAATTTGGAAGAACAAGGAAGCAGATGCAGATGCAAGCTCCACTCTTCTTGAACGAGTTCTTAATTGCTGCTTGGATCATCTGAAGATATCATACTCTCGAGTCTTCACTCTTCCAAAGCAGACTCAGCCAGTGATTCTCCAGGTAGTTTCCAGAAGACTTGGTCTCAGACTAAGGTAGCACTCTTGATCCTTCTTGTTCTGGGGCTTCCACCTCTTGGACTGCACAGCTGCTGGTTCCTCCAACTCTCCAGCCTGCAGAAGGCCATTGTGGACTATGCAGCTTCCAATTGTGTCAGCCAATCTAATAAATCCCCTTTCTATAATCATACTTCCTGTTGATTCTGTTCCTTTAGAGAATCCTAATACATCTTCTTATCTAAACCAAAAGTGGATCTTTCTTTATTTCAGAGTTTCATGATTAGACTCCCTGCTTCTGCCCTTGATTCATATATTATGCTTTCAACATAGTCACCAGGTTGAACTATTAAAGTTTAATCAGATCATGTCACCAATCTCAACAAAATCATTCAACTGACTTCTCATTTCACTTACAATGAAAGTCAAATCCTGCAACCCCAATCCACCAAATATTAATTCAACACCATTGAGCCAGATATCTTGGTGCTCAGGACAAAAGAGCAAACAAAGATTCACGCATTGGTGGGGCTTACATTTTAGCAAAGAGAAGCAAGCAATAATCACAAAAGCATTAATTAGATAGCATATTGAAAGTAAATGCATATGATGAGAAAAAAACTGCAGCAAGTTTAGGGATGTTAGTATCACAGTTCAGAGGCAATGAGAAGAGAGTTGTAATTTAAAATAGGGTATTCAAGGCAGACTTCAGTATGACATCTGACCAAAACTCTGATGTTAGTAAAGAAATTGCCCATGCACCTGAGAGGAAAGTGCATTCCAAACAGGAAGAACAAGTCAAAGGCCAAAAGCTGAAGCGTGCCTGACCTAAGGAACATTAAAAAGGCATGTATGGCGAGAGTAGTGTGCAGGCTGGCAAATGTCCAACTTTGCCTGGGACTCAGGGGTTTCCTGAGATGTGTGATTTTCAGTGCCAAAATCAGGAGCCTCCAGAGCAAACCAAGACAGTTGGTCACCCAAGAGGGAAAAGTCATCGGAGGTTAGGTCAGAGAGGTAAAGGTGGGGGAAGGAGAGGGAATGAGAAGGTGGCACCAGATCATGAGGAACAATGAAAACCATTTTAAGGGCCTTGAATTTTGGAATGAGAAAAGTGAAGAGTTGTTGGAACATTTCAAAGAAAGGAATGAAATGATCTGAGTTCTATTTTAAAAGACTTGTTCCAGTTGCTGTATTGAAAGTGGGATGAAGAAGGACAAGGGCTGAAGAAAGGATCCCCATCTTGAATGCTATTGCTATAATAGCATTATGATCATGGTGGCCTGAACCAAGGATGTATTAGCGAAGGAAGTGACAAGTGGTCAGATTCTGGATATATTCTGAAGGTAGAAAAAATAAGATTTCTTAACATGTTGGATGAGAGAAAAAAGGATAACTTCCAGGGTTTTGAACCAAGCAACTGGAAAAATGGACTTGCTATCAGTTGAGATGAAAACAATTAAACAAAGATCAAGTTTATAGAGAAAAGACTGGTTTCATGTTATATCTCTTATGTCACCTTTTCTGCTTTATTTTCCTCCTTAGCTCTTACCAATATTGACATACTACATATTTTATTTATTCATTATCCATATCCATCCATTTCAATATAATCTCCAAAAAGACAAAGACTTTCTTTGTTTTTTTCTTTGTTTATGTCACTGCTGCTATGTCACCAGAATCTACAAGAAATTCCTCTAAATATTTATGGAGTGCCTCCTGGATAAGCAGAAATGGGGTGGACTCTAAAAATATAACAAGGCACATGGCATGTCCTAAAGATTGCCAAATAAAAAACAGGGAAATCAGTTAAGTTTTTAATGACATATAAAAAAAATGAAGAATTTTTAGTAAAATTATGTCATATAAATATGTATAACCCATATTCAATTATGGGACATATGTAGAATACAAGTTGTCTGTTACTTATCTTAAAATCAAATTTAACTGGGCATTTCAGATTTTTCATTTCTAAATCTGAAAAACCTTTGTGCCCTCTGCCTTCAAGGAGCTTAGAGTATAACGGGATATACAGACAAATAAAGAGTCTGTATATAATAACTCTAGGAATCCAGAACACCTTATGAGCAAATAAGAGGGTAATCACTTGAAGATTCTGAAGGGGCATCTGAGAAGCTTCACAAAAAAAAAAAAAGAAGAAGATATTATTGTAACTGAGAGTTGAAGAGAAGAAAGGGTATTTCAGGAAGTCAGAACAACAGTCATGCTTGGAGACAGATGAGGTACTGGGGCACTCAAGAAATACCAACTGATCTGGTACCTTGACTGCCTAGAGAACATAACCATGTGTGATGGGAACCGGAGAATTCACATCAAGGCAAATACTGCTGCAGAACAGATCGCACTTGACTGAGCAGATACTCTACCACATATCTAGGCCACGGCCAACAAACACAGGCACATACCACCACCAAAACAAAGGCAACATTACCACCATTATCCTTGACCCCCCAGGCAGTTGTGAGAGCATGGAGGGTTGAGATTCACTACCCACCAGCAGCACTTTGCCAGGTTTGACCTTCATGACCAAGGGCAAAATGGAGGACAGCTTTATCCCACCTCATCTTCAGGGTAGTGCCTGTGTTCCCATCTCTCCTATAGGTAGAAAAAGACAGAAAAGATTAATTTCATAAAAAAGAAGTAAATGTCTTCAGGAATTGGAATGGGAGCAAAGCCCACAGAAAAGACTGGAATATCTGTAAGCAGAACACATAAAGATTTAAGTCCTTTATAACCTTTGAATCCACAGGATGGGAAAATCTAGTGATATTTGTGTTTTACCAAGGTGAAATATGTTCCAAAGAGTAGAAAAAAGAAAGGTCTTAGTTATTATAGTGGGTCTTTGTGGGTTTTTTTCCAAAAGGTCATAACACATAAAAGATAGGTACTACATTTGTGGTATTAAAATTCCACCAGAAGATCTGACAAGGGAAAGAGTGAGCAAAATTAAGGGGGAAAATATGTTAAAAAAAAAAATTAGGGTGGTGACAATGAAAAAGAACTGAGAAACACTGAATTAGAACAAAGCTCTACTTAAGAGGCAGAGGCCAGAAGTGCTTAAAAGTAAGCTGTCCTGGAAGAAGACAGGGCAGGGACAGGAAGGAGTCAGGAGAGGAGGGCATTCTGAGTGGCAGAAATAGCCTATCGCCAAGTTTTGAGAAAAAAGAAAAAAGGTAAACAACATAAAATACAATAGTGTGGTCAAATAAGATAAGGTCTGAGAAGGGTTTATTGGATTTAGCAATTAGGAGGTCACTGGTCATTTAACCTCTTTGTGCTTCAGTTTCAATACTTGTTAAATTAAATTGAAAAATAATCTCTAAGGCAACTTGCAGCCCTAAGACTCTCTCTCCAGGTTGGGTCTTTTTACACAGAGACACATAAACACATCCACACTCCCAATACACATGCTAATCTTCTTAATCTAATTTTCCTATCTCTCTGCAGCTATATTTATGACTTCTGGAGAATTCCAGTTCTCTTTGTTTAATTATAACCATGTTTTGAAATAAATCAGTTATGAGAGACCATGGGGCCCTGATACACTGAGCTGTTGGACAATAAACTGGTTAGTATCAGTTCCTATAAACATTTCTAATGCCTTATAAATATCTTTTACAAGGCAATAAATGACTTAGAATGTGGATACCAGATTTTATTAAATCTTAAAAGATGATTTTAAAAATGAGCTTCATTCAAACGAAGCAAAAAAAATTATTTGCTCTTAAAGCTCTCATTTGTTCATTATTTACTAAGTGCCTCTATATGTCAAATGATATAAAATGTGCTTGGGAAATATCAATGAATAAGAAACAGTTCACAGTTTCCAGGAGCTTAGGAAGAGAAAGGTGGGGAGGGGAGCAGTTACAAGTTGACAACCTTAGCACAACTCAGTCTCTGTTGTCATCTGGCCACAGCAGTGACATACTGGAACCTTGGACATGTTCCTGGAAAAAGAGCCTGAGGAATCAATAGCAGCAGCACAGGGAGTAGTAGCTCTGCTAAGGGAATCCTTTACTTTTTGCAGGCCATAGACCCCTTCTCAGAATTATGTTTTTAAATGTCTACAATAAGATTACAAATGAAATCAATAATGTCTATATTTTTTAAGTTAGTGTTATAATAATATATGTATTTCTTTGATATATTAAATAACAAGTCAGGAAGCTATCCTAATAACTACTATAGTTTTGAGGTAGTGAAGAATATAAATGGTTTGTTAAGGTATTTTGAAATCCATAGTGTGTTTGTCTAGCAATGACAAAAGTCACAGATATAGCTAATAATTCTGTGGTCTAATGACTACATTAAGAGACTGGTGTTGTGGCTCACTGGTAGAGCACTTGCCTTGACTTGTGTGAGTCACTGGGTTGGATCCTCAGCACCACATAAAATGAATAAATAAAATAAAGGTAAAAAAAAATGTAATGGAATGTTCAATATCAGTTAAAGGTCAATCAAAGTAAAGATTTTTTTTCCTATCTAAATCCATGAACTCCCTGAATTCCATCCAGAGACTCTCTCAGGGGTCCATAGCTCCCTGTTCTAGGACACTAGGCTAAATCAGGATTTTCTCTTTTGATAACATTGCTCCATAGTCACTTCTAGAGCTACATCTTTGGAACTTCCCAAATGTGTAATTTATCCATAATTTGGGACACAGTGCCATCCAATGGCTCCTCCTGAAGAGTTTAGCATTAATAACATCTGCAACAAAGCAGCCTTTTAGGGCATTAGACCAAACCTGCAAATTAATGCACTGGTTCATCACAATTCATTAATCAAACTGAGACTGGATTTAACAACAGATTATTAAAGACTCAAAATTATATCCACAGGAAAAAAAAAAGCAGCTCCCAGAGGGTCAAATGTAATGTGAATGGTTTTGCATAAAGCTATAAACCTGCTATTAAATTAAAAACAGGAAAAATTATGTCCATTCCTTATCTCCAGTTAAGTTTTTTAAAGGAATGCTATATTAATTTATTTTTTTCTCTGTTTCTGGTTACATGGTAAAAGACAAAAGGTTAAAATGAAATGGTTCTCTTGATGTTTGGTTGAGTAACTTACACTAATATGTACCGACTGAGGTGAAGAAATTAATGAAATTACTCCCGTAATTCATTACTAATGGAATGCTGTCAGTGTTTTCAACTGACAGTTCACACAAATTTTCCTCAGACACTGAGACACCTCATGGTGACTGATGTTCCCACTCACTCCTGCTAGTGTTCAACACAGTAGAAATGAGCTATCTGGTTCCACGACCTCCTGATCCCTCACCTCTTATTTTCATTCTTGACAAACAGGTCTGTTCTCTCTGTGAACAAAAGCAGAAGGGGGAAACAATGATTTTAAGTTTTCTTTCTCTTCAGGGAATTTTGGTAGACTCATTGGGATTCCCCAAAACTTGTAAATACTCAGAATGCTATAATTTGGCAGATCACAGTGCTGCAAACCAACTGTGCAATGAATTTTTTTAAAGGTTAATATTTAAGAGCACCAATCGTAGATAAAGAACTTAACAGTAATAAGACACATTGAAAGAAACAAATTTAAAGAACTGTATGATGTTGTGACATATTTGCTCTTTCCCCATCATAATTGAATCATTAATTCTTTCTGCTTTTGTAGAAACAGATGCAAAAGTTACTAGCACATATGCTGATTAAGGTAGGCAAGTGACATTTCTAGAAATACAAAATGTTTTATTCAAATTATGTACCTGTTTGATATTTATAGGCTACTTTGGTATAGTGCTATTTTAAACTCTAAACTCCTAAAGGGCAGGGATAATGTCTTTGTTATATATCTGAATGTAATCAATAACTTCTCTTTGAAAACAAGCTCCTATACACTAGTCATACCACGAAAGCATAAAATGATGTTGTAGGTGAAGCAAACATACCAAAAATCATATAATACATGAACAATATATTATTATATGTATATTTTACAGTGTAAGAGAGAAAAGTCTAACATAGTCAACATTTTCAAGCTATAAATACAGTGAGATTCAAATTGAACACAAATCAGGTTGGAATTTTGGTTATTTTTTGTAGTCACATCATGAAGAGCACATACATAGCCTGTTTTGTCACCCTCTCTCCCAAACCCTAATACTATTTCCTCCTGGCTCAGGATCACAATCCATTTTGACAGAGCATTGCTGACAGCCTTCACTGATGGCTCAGTGATCATTTCAAACGAAATGTATTCACTCTACCCTGGCACAGTACCTGGCACACAGTAGATACTATACAAATATTTACTGAAAGAAATGTATTCCCTCCCCTCTTTCCAAATGAAAACATACCATGTTACAACAGTCCTTCCAAAACCAACCTAATCACTAATTCCTACAAAGTCCTATCAAAAAGATTAACAGCAAATAAGTGCCTCATAAAATATTTTGGATTTATGACATGAGCTTCCAGCATTATGCAGGTATTTATCATTCTATCATGAGGGAAAATGTATACACCAGGGAAACAAGTTACACTTACTGGAAAACCCAACTGTAAGACCCATATCAGAGAAACAAGGGACATTGTAGGCCACCAAGATTATCAAAAATGAAACAAATCTTAACTTTTAAATGATAGTACTCTAGAAAAATGAGTACTATTGAAATTTCTTACTTCTCTAAGGTAAAATAAGAGGACAAATTATAGTAATTGCTACAGTGTATAAAGCTCTTATTCTAGAACAGGCATCTGCTAGTAGGTGACACAGACCAACAATCCATGAAGCAGATGATGTATGTATCAACTTCAGCACCTCACTGAGCAGGACATTGAGAGAACTTCAGCAACTCACCTAAAGTCACGCAAGTTGCAGAACCTATGCCTAAGGCACATGTAACTGACTCCGAAGCTCCTACGGCATGACTACTCTCTCTTCTGCTGCTCTTCTCATATCCTTTCCCATGAGGGAAATGTGAGCTACTGCAAAGGGAAAAAGTAAACACCAAAGAAAAGATCTGGGCCCCTTACTTATCTTTGAACCAATTCTCCATAAATAGTCCACAAAATTATAAATGGCAGAATAACAATGTGGTTAACAGCTTGGACTATGATGGCATTAGATTACGTAGGTTAGCATCCCAGTTCTATGACTCCCTCGCATGGACAATTTTCTTGTCTTCCTTGTGTCTCAATGTTCTCTTAAGTAAAGTAGATGTGGTAGTAAGACAAACGTCATGGAACTGTAGTGAAAACCGAATGAGTTAATAAAAACGAAGTGCTCAGTGTTTGACAAATAGAAAGTGCTGAATAAATGTTGAGATTAGATGCTATTTTTAGCTCTTATGGCTCTAATGGAAGGCAGATTTAATCACCCACAATCCAACACATTAGTTCATCAGTTTCCAGTTACCAAGTTTTATTGAACATCAAAAACACCACAACCTAAACAACAAAATATCCTGAAAGCAATCCTAACCTAAGATATTGAGTTGTAAATTCTTTGACATAATGGGTAATTAGGCAATTCTAAGTCCTAGTCATATAACTCAGCGCTCAGCCCCATACAGGAATACAAGAATTCCAATAACTAATGGCTCACATGAGTTGATCTCTGTCTGAAATTCATTTTAACTTTTTAACTACCTAGTGTTTTCCTCCAAAATCAATCATTTTAACTTCTTTGCTTTAGTTTTTCAGCTCTTAAATAATAGGAAGGGGTAGAGATGAGTGAAAACAGGACAGAGAAGGAATAACTGCCATAAATCTTGCCCCTGGAATCATGAGAGAGTCCATATTAATATATCCTCTTACAGATGAGGAAAGAGGGAAACAATAACTGACCTCACAAAATTGTTTGTAAAATTTAAGACCGAATATCACTCAGTCATCACAATATCCAAATTTGAGCCCACAGTTGAAGGTCCTTAGATACCTGTAACTTCCACTTCAATTCACCCTCTTAATGAAGAGAGAATTCAAATATCACCTTTTATTACTATTATTTCTTAGATATAACTAGTTTTAGTACATTATAACTATTATGTTCTTATAGACAATTATGTAAGAGTAATAAAAATAAATTGATAGCATGGAAATTTGTCAATCATAAGAACAGCTCAAAATCACACTTTCTTTACTAGCTCCAATACATGGTAAAACTAAGTCCCTAAATATGTCAGAATCATTTTTAGAATTGATATAATACTGAATTAAAAATTACCAGACATAATAGAGCCATAACTGCAAAATCTGAACAAGTCCTTTGAAACATCACATTCATTAAATGAATATTGAATAAACGTTTGTGTTCCCTGTCAAGAGGAAACTCCTTTTCATCTACAAGTTGGAGGAGCCAACAAACTCTAAACTCTATAGATAGAGGAGGTAACTTTCAAGATGTTTCCTCTTTATCAGAAAAGCAAGGGGGTTTTGTGACTTTATGGGAGAAAATAATACCCGCAGCAATCTAAGGTAAACAGAATATGGTATAAATTTCTTTTTACTTCAAGTCACTCCCAGGTAAAAATATCAAAATGACAGAGACATTCACAAGTCAAAAATCCCATGCCCACAGGTGAACTCTGCTATTGAACCTTATAAGAAGTTATATTTCATAAAATCATTCTCTCTAGATCAATAACATGCAAATGCTAAAATTATCTTGTCAGCCATCAAAATTAAAGGAAACTTGAGAATAAAGTTGTCATTCTTAATTAAAATGGGTTCTTTAATTTCGTTACTCTAACTAACTAAAGTAGATACTAATTCTGTAAACACTTAGCTGACTAAAGAAAGATTCTCTCCATATCCCCAATTAGTGAACTCTTAATTTATATATGATGCAGCTCATAACTATTTAGCAGTGTGGTTGAGGTAAGTCTCTTTGGCCTACTTTTTAAATGATTAAATACTCTCCATCCAGCTGAATAGATGTCTTCAGAGTTGCATTTTGCATGCTAAAAGATTCTTTAAACACACAAGCTATCACTCAGATTTAAGAGGAAAAAAACCTCAGTGCTAGTACATTCATTATGTCTTTATTAAAGCTGGACTTTTCCATAGGGTTGTGCACAGCCGAAAATGAGGCTCAGTTTAATAACAAAGCAAGCATTCTTAGCACTACAAAAAATTATAAAATTTTAATGTTTAATGTGTTCCTTAATTATAGAAAACTGTGAAGAATAACATCCTTGAAATTTACTATGCAAATACTCTTAATTTATGACAAATTGCTCCTTAAAACACAAGTATTAAATCTCTATTAGATTTGTTGAGGTAATGTACTAATATGCATCACTAAGGTCTTAAATTTCTAAGTGCAATGCTGTTTGTTAGATGCAAATAAGGATTACCTTAATTAAAATACACTATCCCCAGCCTCTCAGCAGATTTAGCTCAGTCTTTATATAGGACAGGTTCATTATCTATCTCAAGTTAATAAAAGTATGACCTACTGTGGTTATTTCTTTTATATTTTAATTTTAATTACTATTTTGTTAATGGAAATAAAGCACTAAAGAATTGTATGATCCAGAAGCAATTTTGAAAATTTAATTAAAATACCTCTTGAAAGCTTCAAAAGGAATTTAGCACTTACATAGTTTGATAACTGATGGCCTTACAAATACAGCATTAGATATGAACTCTAAAAAAAAATACTGAATGAAACGTACTTTAGACCCATAGCACTTCCTTAGTCTGCAGCTTGAACTAAATAGGTGCATCTCCAACTAAGTAGGTATAAACATAAAACTTTTAATTCAAAATTTTGACATCAGACGAAGGATGTTAATAATGAAATGAAATGAGCAACATTATGCAATGTCTTTACAATACATAAAGCTTAAGTGCATTTGGAGTTTTTGCATAAAACCATCAGGGTTTAATCCAGAAAACTACAGATGTGTTCAGTTTGTCTTATGGTCCTTTGGGACCTGAATATAAAATTTAAAAGGTTGGTATATGTTGTATAAAATTCAGTTTTATTAGGCAGCTTCCTCTCCAATCTAAATTTCCAAGGTTTACACATATATTATTGATCTTATCTGTGAATATATTGGTTCAGTAAAGAGCCTTTAAACATAATACAATTCACAGATTTTATTGAGATTCACTATTCTTCATGAATAAGATAAGAATATGAGATGAAGGATACAACAAAGAGCATGCTCCAGGCAAGAAACACAGTCTTTGTGATGTTCAAAATATATTTAGCAGCTTTTCTGTTTCAAACCTAGCAATGCTATGGTTCATAATGCAATGTGTGTTTTTGTACCAGACCCCTTGACCACTCCCAATAAGTAAAATCCCTAAATTTGTTAGTAATAATGAATTTTTTTTTTATTCTACTTAATGGAACCGGCTTTTTGCCAGATGCCACTCCGAACCCTGTCCAAAACAAATTAATTCTAATATACCATTTTATTCAAAATAAGGTTCAACTTCAGAAAAAAAAAATTTTTAAATAAAATGAAAAATAGAAACAAGTGACTAAACTGTTAACAATCAAGTTGAGGCACTACTAAATTTCTGTAATGCTACATTAGCCTAGAAGTGTGATTTAAGTTCACACCCAGAAATTTGACCTAATTGAACTAACTAAATAAATTCTGGGCTGGGCGCAATGGCTCACATCTGTAATCCCAGTAGCTGGGGAGGTTGAGGCAGGAAGATCTCGAGTTCAAAGACAGCCTCAGCAAAAGTGAGGTGCTAAGCAATTCCATGAGACCCTGTCTCTAAATAAAAATACAAAATAGGGCTGGGGTTGTGGCTCAGTGTTCGAGTGCTCCTGAGTTCAATCCCCAATATCAAAAAAAAAGAAAGAAAAGAAATTCTGTAAATATAAGTGAGTTCATTTTTTGATATTTCTTTTTATTCACCATATAGAAAATTGCCAATTTATAAGTGAGCTGTTTTCCAAGAGCTTATTTATGTGTCAATTTTTTGAAACTTAAGATGAATTTTACCCTAGAAGCAATAAGTGGGTATTAGGTTTAACTTAAAAAAGTAAATCTATAAAAGCTTAATTTAGCCTTATAGCATAGCTAAAAGATTTGCAATAAAATATAGAAGAAAACAAAACTGTTTCAATACTAGCAATTAAAGAAAATGGAAAGTCAAATTGAATAAAAGTTTATTATTCTTAAATGCTCTAAGAATAATGGATTTAATTGGAACAGAAAGCAAATGTAGATAAAACATTTGTGAACACTCTGGAAGAGACTTCTGAGCTTTTACAAAGTTTTTGGAGGTTGTTGCCACCAGTTCTGTATAGAAAAATTGTTTCAATACTAGTAATTAAAGAAAATGGAAGATCAAATTAAATAAAAGATAATTTATTATTCTTAAATACTTTAGGAATAATGGATTAAATTGGAAGATAAAGCAAATGTAGATCAGACATTTGTAAACGTTCTGGAAAGGACTTCTGAGCTCTTTTGAGGTCTTTAGAGGTTGTGCCTCCAGTTCTGTGTTAGGACTTAACTTCATGTGAATACATAACAACATGTATTAATTGTATAATTATGGTAGGTTTTTAAATGAGTGCCTCAGAAAGACAAGTACTCAATGCTCTCACTTGTATGTGAAAAGCTAAAAAGTGTTGATCTATAGAAGTTGAATAGAATAGTGGGTCCCAGAGACTGGGAAATGTGGGAGGGTGAGGGAGGACAGAGAGGATGGTTAACTGGTACAGGGTACAGGTGAATAGGAGAAATAACATCTAATATTCTACAGCAGTAGGTAATCTTGGTTGACAGCAGTTAATTGTATATTTCAAAATTGCTAGTAAAGAGGTTTTAGAATGTTCTCAACACAAAGAAATTATTAATATCTGAGGTGACACAGATGTCAGTTACTCTGATCTGATCATTTCACATTGTATACATGTATTGAAACATTACCCCGCACCCCATAAATATGGACAATTATTATGTGTCAATTATAAATAAATATAATTTTTTAAAAATAAATTTTCAGACACCTAAAAATAAATAAATGCCTTTTCCATCTGCTATTGCAGGTATTACCTATAATTTACTTTTATCAACAATGATAAGAATACCCTTTAACTTATAATTGGGATGGAAAAAGAGCAATAGTGAAGAAATACTTTTGTGGACATAACTAAGCATGTGCTGAAAGAAAGGAAAGGAGGGAGAGAAGGAGGGTAAGAAGGAAGTGTGTACATGTAAGAAAATGATAGCCTGGGGTCCATTGGTTGATGGGTTTTTTTATTTGTTTGGATTTTACTTGCTTATTTGTTTGTTTAGAGTAAGTTTGTGTGTGTGTGTGTGTGTGTGTGTGTGTGTGTGTGTGTGTGTGTGTGTGTGTGTGTAAAGCTGAGGGAAAAAGTAGGAACAGTATAGTTTCCTCCTGACACACATCCTTCAAGTTAGTTTTTTTTGCCTCATTGTTTCTTTTGAAGGCAAAATATGCCCAAATGGAGTATGATACATATGATCCTTGAGATATAAAATATAGTGGCTTATGTTTCTATAGTAATAAGCATTGAGAGGAGGCATAATAAATAAACCTTAGATTAATTCAGTCAGTTTTTACATAAAACCACAGTGATTTAGATATTTGATTGTAAAACATTTTGTTACATTTTGGCCCTCCAGAACCTATGCAAATTATTGAATTGATAATGTACTCCATAATATTCCATACCAGAGCTATATTAGGCAGAAAACGAAAATAAAAACCAAAGAAAGCATCTGAGTCTTTAAAATGTTCATGTGTGCTAGGACTCTCTAAGAGTATGCAGTGCTTCTTTTCTTTTTTCTTTTTTCTTTTTTTTCCTTGTACTTTTCTCAAGGGGTAGCTATCTGTGGCAGTGTTCTGTGATTCACACCCTGGGAAGCTAACTTAATCAAGAATGAAACAAAGAGTCCCACTAACACCACTATTGTCCAGTGATTCCCATTAACATCCCTATTGTCCAATAGTGTTTTGAAAGATCTAGCCAAAGCAGTAAAACAAGATAAAGAAATGTGGCACAAATTGGAAAGGAAAAGATAACATCATCATTCTTCGCAAATGATAAAAGGAACTCCAAGAGAATCAAATGAAATTTATAAAGAGTTCAGAAGTATACAGCAAAATACAAAATCAATAATTTTCATTTAGGTTAACAACAATCAGTTGGGAAATCTAATAGAAAAAAAAATATTCTGCTCATAACCAGAATTAAAAAGAGAAAGAGAACACCCAAAAGAAAAATAGGCAAAGAATATTAATAAGCAATTAACAGAAATATGCAAATAGCCAATTAACATATGAACAGATGTTCAAGCTCAATAATAATCAAAGAAATATAAATTAAAGTGAGACGTCATTTTCCCCTTATGAGAATTGAAATTATTAAAAACATGGGTAATGTGTATCTTGACATGAAATGTGGAGGGAAAAGATACACTTAAACAGAGAGTATTACTCAAAGTCCAGACAGGAAACAAAGAGCACATTCAAAGTGGGTAATTTGAAAGCATTTAAAAGGACTTATTCGAAAAGTATAGGCATGAGGGAAGGAACCTACATGGAACAGCACAGTCCCTGGGGATGCATGCTGAAGGGGGAAGCTGAACAGAGACTCAGCTTTCAGGACCTGTGACTGGGGAAGGAAGGCAGTCAGCCCTCAGCAACCTCAAAGGGAGAGCCAGGAGCAGCAAACCAGCCTCTCAGAGCAAAAACAGAGAGGAGAAGGGTATGGGTAGAAAAGAGCACAGGGTGCACCAGGAGTACAATAGAAGACACCCAGCATGTATTAGTCAAGTACAAATTAATAAAGCCAATTGGATGACAATTTCTCAATAAATCACAAATTTATAAATTCACATGTATTTGTTTAGTTATATTAAAAAAATAGAAGAAAAATATCAAACCATTTGTTGGGGTTGTCTCTAAAAAGGGTTGGGAAGGAAGCTGACAGCTTTAGTCAGCCAGATCTGGGTTTTCATCCTAATTCTAGTTTTTCAGTCAATATTCTTTTGACTGGAAAAAAAAAGAAGAAAAGAAACAGGCAAAAATCAAACTGATGGAAGGAAAAAGGGTTTGGTCAAGACATTCACCCAAACCAAAGGAAAGCCATTGCCTTAAGCAATGCCCAAATCCAGGGACTCAAACATCATCAGGTTCTTTCTCTCTTCTCCTTCCACCCACTGGCCCTTTCTCCTTTCCCAAAGTCTACCAGTGCTGCCTCCTCTTGTTGGCTTCATTCTTTCAGGCCAACTGTTCCCACAGGTTCCATCTATGGCTGTGGGTAATACTGAATTTATATTCTTTAAGCCTCGTGGCAAAACAGGAAAGAGTCTCTTTGGTGCTTCAATTAAAATTATCCAAGAAAATGCTATTGATGAGGTAGGACTGGATCACATGGTCAATCATGAACAAATTATACAGCAAACCAGAGGGACAGGGCACAGTGATTGACCCCTCTGACATACATGTCCACACTAGGGAAGGGATGTGAGGATTTTCATTGCACACTCACCACAACCAAATGTTTGAAGTATAAAGCACAATCCCTCCAAAAGAGAAATTAATACTATATAAATGGTAACTTTAGGCAATCTGAGTCTCAGGTTTCTTATATATAAAATGAGAGATGATGGTCTTACATGATAGGATATTATAGGATTATTCTTATTCTTATTGTTTTTGTATTTCATATTTTCTTAATTTTTGGAAGGACACGTATTACGTGTGTGTGTGTGTGTGTGTGTGTCTGGAAGTCAATCCAGGGCCTCATAGGCAAGCACTATACCATTTGGTTATACCTCCACCCCACATGTATTACTTCCAATCGTAAGAAAGATATTTCCATTTTGAGAGAAAAAAAGCCAACAGTATTGATTGAGGAAGAATTGTCATATACACTAATCATTAAAGTTTTAAAATTTGTATTGCCTTTATATTTACCATTTATTGGTATTTGCCTTTATATTTACCATTTACCTACTATTAACAATTACCATGCTACATGTTTTCCATGTTTTCAAAGTTAATCATCACAAATACTTCATGAAGCAGATGCAATTTCATTATACTGACAAAATTAAAACTTAGAAAAGTAAAATAATTTATCCAAGAACACTAAACCAATAATTAATAGATCTGCCATGTAAAACCAGGTCTGCTTGCAGCAGGATCCTGCAAACTAAAATCCAAAGGCCAAAGCCCACTCATCCCACATTTATCTAAGGCCCACAAGCTGAGAATGGTTTTACATTTCAAATTGTTCAAACAACTAAAAAGAATATTTTGCAGCACATGAAATTTATGTGAAATTCAAATTTCAGTGTCCAAAAATAACATTCCATTGGAACAGAGTCATGCTCATTGGTTCACATATTCTCTACAGCTGCCTTCTTGCTACAGTGGCAAGAGTACGGCAACAGAGATCATGAGGACCATGGCAACTGAAATATTTACTACCTGGTCTTTTGCAAAAAAAAAAAAAAAAAAAAATTGCTGATCCCTAGTGTAAATCCAAAAATGTATTATCTTTCAAATACATATCACTGCCTCTCCACATATTGTCTAAAAATTTTGCACTGGATGCTGATATTAAGAGGTCTCAAGTGGCCCAAACAAGAGTATTTCAGAGCAAAAAATAGAAAAGGATGATCAAATTCAACTTTGAGGAATGAAGACAAGGTTTAAAATGCACCAAATAATAACATCTACCCAGGACAAGGTGGGAGAAGAGAATGGGGTTATTGAGTCTCATGTGGTGCATGGATTAACCACTCAGTTATAAGAAATGTTATTAAGTTGAATGTTTGAATTCAATGTCACATATCATTCACAATACCTACTAAATGAGGAATACAATTTTTGGGATAAAAAGTTTAGAAGCAAAACCTGCATTACAGCCTAAATCTATACTATTCAAAAGCAACAAAACGTTGGGTGCAGTAGCCCATGCCCGTAATCCCATCAACTGAGGATGGTGAGGCAGAAGGAGCTCATGTTCAAGGCCAGCCTTGGCAACTTACTGAGGCCCTGTCTCAAAATAAAAAGCAAAAAGGACTGGGGATATAACTCAGTGGTAAAATGCCCCTGGATTCTATACCCAATACAAAAAAAAAAAAAAAAAAAAAAGCCACAAAAATGAAAGGGTAGGAGTAAGTAATTAAATTTCTTTATAATGCAAACTAAAAAAATTTGAATCAGTTTGTAAATATCAGAAGTCTCCTTTTCACTGTACATAAAATAATATGGGCTTCCAAATTCAAAGCTACCCTGGAGGTTTTTCTAGTATAGTCCCTGTTTCAGTATACCAGTTACACCCTTAACACATTCTTAGAAACTAATTACCTACTATTTTCTCAAAAATCTCTTAAGACTGAATAATCACATTAGTTCACACAATCTTTTCTCATGCCCTTTATACTCAAATAATCAAAACATTGACATTAAGAATAATTCTTAAGCAGAGAGAGATGAAATAGTGGATCCATGACTTCCTTTTATCACTGATGTATTGTGTAGCTTAGAGTTATATGGATCTTATTTAGATTATAAGTTTTTTATTTATGAATCTAAGCTATATAGAATATTTTAAGAATTGGACATGGAAATTTTATAAGTCCCCTTATAGTCTTGACAATAGGTGTTGCAAGAGATGTGTTTATATTATTAATCTCAACAATTTTTCTTAGGGTGTCAAAGAAAACACTGATTTAGAAACAATTCATTTCATAGACAGAGCCAGATTGTTTTTAAGCAAGTTTCCATAACTGCTAAGGGTTATGAAATCATGCCGTATATTT
The DNA here is from genome assembly GCF_902686455.1 of Sciurus vulgaris. NCBI lineage: Eukaryota > Metazoa > Chordata > Mammalia > Rodentia > Sciuridae > Sciurus > Sciurus vulgaris. The sequence continues at coordinate 82,902,076 of NC_136461.1, read as the reverse complement.
CACATGCAGCACTACAAGTAAGAATTAAATAGGAAAAGGTTGATGGGTTGAGAGAAATACAATATATCTCATTCTAACTCACAATTTCTTTCTCCTTGGGCTTGATAAAACTATGGTGAAGCCTTGATTGGAGATAGCATATAACCTGTCAAGTTAACCTTTCTACACTATAGGATTTTGGGTTCAAAGCTGATGACAAAACCACCATGTGTCTCAAAACTGATCTCAATTTTACTGTATAAGCCTGCTGAAACTGCTATGCCTGTTAATTAACCCCTGAGTCCTGTCAAGGTAATTGAAGCATAAACTTAAGATGAATACTTACATGGCAAATAAAGTAAAGAATTCTGGAGCATATATCTCTCTACCCCATGCCCTCTTCCTTTATCAGTTTGGCAAAAAGCAGATCCCACAGCTTTAACTTAGTTCCACTGAAAGAAGTAAAGTATGCACTTGAGAATCAGAAAAAAACATAATGCCTCAGATAATATTATCAAATATAAATTTTCTTGTTTTCTTATAAGTGTAGAATTTTTGTGTAGAGAAATGATAAACAGATTCAATTTTTTTTTTTTTACTTTGTTAAACATTGTAGTGTTAGGCTAATGATAAGATATCAACTACTTTTGCTTAGAAATGATTTTAGTTATAGACAATGATCTGTTTGGCTTTGTTCAAAATCAGCTCCAGGATGATCCTTCTTATATTTCCATTAACTATGAAATTAAAGAGAGGAGGCAATTTTTAAAAGAGAAATATTGCTTTTAGCCTGAAACCCTGAGTGTAGAATTTCTTCCTGCAGTGAGTTTTTTCAATTAAATTATAAACCATGGGTAATAGAGATTTATAATAACAGTGCTGATACAATCTTAACTATAGGGAAACCATCCGACACGCTCTATGCAGTATATGGATGGATTATTTGCATTAAATTATCTTTAGGAAATATAAACAAAACAAAGAAAATGTAAAGCCTGTCACATTATTAGCATAAAATTAATGTCCTTGAATGTATAATTGTTCCATACCCAAAGCATTAAGCAATTTTATTCTTAGAGTTCAAAGATCCCCTAATTAATATGCAAAATGGACTCATTTTATAAGCAAGGTTTTTTCTCCCTTCTCAAAAAAGAGACAGTTCTTTGCTGGAGGAAAATACTATAAAGTTTAGGAAACACTAACTAATATTGATATAAAAGCCCACACATTCACATAGCCAAAAACAGTAACCACTAGATGCTATTATAATATTTATAATTCTTCAGTCTATCTATTACTATAAATTGTCTGATTAAATAATAACTAGTTTAGAAATATTAGGTTTACAAAATATAAAAAGAAAGCAGTCTTTCTCTAAAAGGTTTACCTATTTGTTTTACAATTCTTAAAAAACTATTAAAAAGAAAGTAAATCTAGTAGAAAGAAATTATGGACCTAGTAGTGTAAACATAAATCATGTGACTCCAAATCTAATTTTATAAAGCAGGTGCCCTCCAATTTACATGGTCCCAGTTGCTAAGATTTGTAGCAAGAACAAAAACAATAAAGTTTAGTTTGCATAATTTTTTAAAGTATGCCAACAAATGGCATAATTTTTCTTGTTTTTCTAAATACATACCAGAGTACTATAATTATTGGAAGTGATTTACTGTGTGTTTTAAAATAATTTTATAGTATAGAGAATGCTAAGCAACTAATTTTGATCCTAAATATGTATTTTAAAGTAATTTATGTCTTCAGAGTATTTGACACATTACAAATCAAATCATAATCACCGCAATACTGTCATGTTTTAGAAAATATAGTAATTTCTTTTAACCAACAATGTTCCTACAAGGGAGATATGAGTTCTTAAAATACTACGGTGCCAAAGTGTCTCACTAATTTGAAGAAAGACACATAAATCTATAAGATTAAACCTCTAACTACAATACACAGCCAAGGTTCACAGCCAAGGGTAGGAATAATACTCCTCTAATATGCAATATTCATGTGACAAATATTGATTAAACATCTACTATAGTATGGTTTTGATATGGTTTGGGTGTCTCCCAAGAATTCATGCACAGGGAACTTATCCTTAGTGTGATGGTTTTGTGAGGTGGTATGGACCATTTCAGAGTTGGGTCTAGTGGGAAGTAATTAGGTCATTAAGACTGTTGCCTTTGGAAGGAATTGATATAGTCCTCCTGGGACCCTGACTAGTTCTCATGAGGAGATTTATTATAAAAGAGTGAGCCTGACCCATACCCTCTTTCTGGCTTTCTTTCTCACCATGTGGTCTCTCCCTCTCTCATACATACACCTGCCATGATGCCAAACATCCAACCAGAAGTTGAGCAATGGAGCCAATCAATCTTGAGCTTCAGCCTCCAAAACTTTGAGCTAATTAAGCCTCTTTTCTTTTTAAATGTCTAGCCTCAGGTATTTTATTATAGAAATGGAAAATAGATTGATACATATTGTGTGCCAGGGAATGTATTGGGCTCTCATTGTTACTATGATCCCCTTGGGCCTCATATTCGTATTTCACAATTATATTTGTATATATTTATATTCACCAACTATAACCTATAGTTAGAATGCTAGAATACTTACTAAGAATATTAAGCATATAACTACATGCCAAGCACATTAGAAAAAAGTATTTTTAAAAATTTCTAGAGTTAATGAAGAAAAAAAGAACTACTTAATGTTTTTTCCGAGTCCTTAACACATAGTAAATACTCAATGAGCAATTGACAATGAATGAATACACAACAATATTTAACCATACTCAGGTCAGGGTCCCATTCTAAACAAAATTAGTTAAAATCAGATAAGTTTAAAGTGTACATTAAAATTAAATAAACTACATTTGTTGCTAGAATTACTAGATTATTTAAAATTTATTCAACTCAGAGAGTCCAGAACTTCAACATAATGGCTGAGATTTAAAGAATTTTTATACATTTGCCACGGAAAAAATGCTACTTTTTTGCTAACTCTGAGGACATAAAGGCTGAAATTGCTATTTTATAAAATGCTGTAAAAGAAGTGTAAAAAATATATTCTTTGATTATTGGTTGTATTTTAAAGACTTAAAAGAGGATATCAAACCTTGTTTCATTTATAAAGCATTTACAGTTTACCAAGTGTTTTCATGTAAGTGTCCTGTTTTTGTTTGTTTTTTTAGACTAAAAAAATTTCATCTTAATGTATCAAAATGTCATAAGTAAAATCAAGAAAAAAACAACAGGTGGCTGGGGTTGTGGCTCAGTGGTAGAGCACTTGCTAGCATGTGTGAAGCACTGGGTTCAATTCTCAGCACCACATATACATAAATGAGTAAAATAAAGGTCTATCAACATCTAAAAAAAATTTTAAAAAGAAGAAAACAAAAAATTGGAGGAAACACTTTGAAAAATTTTAAGAAACAAGAGTGAATGTCTTTTTTCTTGTTGTTCTAATTAGTTATACACGCAGTAGAATGCATTTTGACACATCATACATAAATGGAGTATAACTTCTCATTCTTTTGGATGAACATGATGTAGAATCACACCAGTCTTGTACTCATATATGAACATAGGGAAATAATCTCTGACTCATTCTACTGTCTTCCTACCTCCATACTCCCTCCCCTCCCTTAAATCCCCTCTGCCTAGTGCAAAGTACCTTTATTCTTCCCTAGTGTCCCTGCCCCCAGATTCTGAATTAGCATCCACACATTAGAGAAATCATTCAGCCTTTGATTCTTTGGGTTTGGCTTATTTCACTTAGCATGATATTCTCCAGCTTCATCCATTAACCAGCAAATGCCATTTCATTCTTCTTTAAGGCTGAGTAATACTCCATTGTGTATATATACCACATTTTCTTTATCCATTTATCTATTGAAGGGCATCTAGATTGGTTCCATAGCTTAGCTATTGTGAGTTAAGCTGCTATAAGTATTGATGTGGCACGACATTGTAGTATGCTGATTTAAGTCTTTGGGGTATAAACCTAGGAATGGGATAGCTGGGTCAAATGGTGGTTCCATTCCAAGTTTTCTGAGGAATCTCCATACTGCTTTCTAAAGTGGTTCAACCAACTTGCAGTTCCAACAGCAATGTATACGTTTACCTTTTCCCCACATCCTCACCAACACTTATCGTTGCTTGTATTCTTCATAATTGCCATTCTGACTGCAGTGATGAAATCTCAGTTTTGATTTGTATTTATCTAATTGCTAGAGATATTGAACATTTTTTCATATATTTATTGATTGACTATTTCTTCTTCTGTGAAGTGTCTGTTCAGTTCCTTAGTCCATTTATTGATAGCGTTATTTGTTTTTTTGGTGTTGAGTTTTTTAGTTCTTTATATATCCTAGAAATAATTGTTCTACCTGTGGTGAACCACAGGGTAAAGATTATCTCCAATCTGTAGGCTCTCTCTTCATGTTATTGTTTCCTTTGCTAAAAAGAGGTTTTTAGCTTGATACCATCCCATTTATTGATTTTTTTTTCATTTATTTTGATTCATGGTACACAAATGGGGTACAATTGTTGTTTCTCTGGTTGTATGTGAAGTAGAGTCGCACCATTTGTGTAATCATACATATACATAGGGTAATGATGTTTGTCTCATTCTGTTATTTTTCCTTCCCCCACTCCCTCCCCATACCCCTTTTTCCTCTACACAATCCATCCTTCCTCCATTCTTGCCTCCCTTCTACCCCCCATTATGTATCATCATCCCCTTATCAGAGAGATCATTTGGCCTTTGGTTTTTTGGGATTGGCTTATCTCACTTAGCATGATATTCTCCAACTGCATCCATTTACCTGCAAATGTTATAATTTTATTATTCTTTATAACTAAGTAATATTCCATTGTGTATATATACCACAGTTTCTTTATCCATTCATCAACTGAAGGGCATCTAGGTTAATTCCACAATCTACCTATGGTGAATTGAGCAGCAATGAACATTGATGTGGCTGCATCACTGTAGTATGCTGATTTTAACTCCTTTATGTATAGGCCAAGGAGTGGGATAGCTAGGTCAAACGGTGGTTTCATTCCAAGCTTTCTGAGGAATCTCCATACTGCTTTCCAGAGTGACTGCACTAATTTGCAGCCCCACCAGCAATGTATGAGTGGACCTTTTCCCCCACATCCTCGCCAACACCTATTGTTGCTTGTGTTCTTGATATTCGTCATTCTAGTTGGGATGAGATGAAATCTTAGGGTAGTTTTGATTTTCATTTCTCTTATATACTAGAGATGTTGAACATTTTCTCATATATCTGTTGATTGCTTGTACATCTTCTGTGAAGTGTCTGTTCATTTCCTTAGCGCATTTGTTGATTGGATTATTTGTATTTTTGGTGTAGAGTTTTTTGAGTTCTTCATAGATTCTGGAAATTAGCGCTCTATCTGTAGTATGAGTGGCAAAGATTTTCTCCCACTCTGTAGGCTCTCTCTTCACATTACTGATAGTTTCCTTTGCTCAGAGAAAGCTTTTTAGTTTGAATCTATCCCAGTTGTTGATTCTTGCTTTTATTTCTTGGGCTATGAGAGTCCTGTTAAGGAAGTCTGATCCTAAGCCAACAAGTTGAAGATTTGGACCTACTTTTTCTTCTATAATCTGCAGGGTCTCTGGTCTGATTCCAAGGTCCTTGATCCATTTTGAGTTGAGTTTTGTGCCAGGTGAGAGATAGGGGTTTACTTTCATTTTTCTGCATATGGATTCCAGTGTCCTTCTTTTAAGGAGCACACATGTGTTCTGAGGATTGAACCAAAGACCTCATGCATGATAGGCAAGTGCTCTATCATTGAGTTACATTCTCAGCTTCTTTTTTAAGGAACTTAAGTCTCTCTGAAGGATGAGTTTTTCCTGAGAAATTACTATCTCCAAATCACTATCCATGACACTTCCATTGTATTTCTGACTAGTTAAGCCATAAATATAATATTAAATTCTGGATGCCATATTTTAAAAGGGATATTGGTCAGTTAGAACATAATGAAAGGCAAATGTCCTGGTGAATGGGAGACACTGCAGTATTTGATAAATTATTCAAGTAACATGGGAGGGGAAGAATAAGGAAAGGCATAATATCTGTTTTCAGATATTTGAAGGGCTGTCATGGGGAAAAAAGTATACTAATTCTATGTTGCTCCAGAGGCCAGAACTAGGAAAAAAACTGGAAGTTAAGAAAGCAGATTTTGATTCAGTGCAAGAACTTGCTAGCAATTGTGCTGTCCACTTACAATAACTGCTACCCCATGAGGATAGGGCTAATCTCTCAAGGTTTTCAAACAGGACCTGCAGTTATAAATTTTAAAAGTTACTGCACTCAATTATCAAGAATACAAGCAACAATAAATGGTGACGAGGATGTGGGGAAAAACGTACACTCATACATTGTTGATGGGACTGCAGATTGATGCAACCACTTTGGAAAGCAGTATGGAGATTCCTCAGAAAACTTGGAATAGAACCACCATTTGACCCAGTTATCCCACTTCCTGGCCTATACATAAAGGAGTTAAAATCAGCATGCTACTGTGACACAGCCATATCAATGTTTATGGTAGCTCAATTCACAATAGCTAAACTATGGAACCAACTAGATGCCCTTCAACAGATGAATGAATAAAGAATTGTGATATATATACACAATGGAATATTATTCAGCCTTAAAGAAGAATGAAATTATGGCATTTGCAGGTAAATGGATGGAGCTGGAGAATATCATGCTAAGCAAAATAAGCTAAGTCAAAAAAAACCAAAGGCCAAAATGTTTTCTCTGATATGTGGATGCTGATTCACAATGCGGGGGCACTAGGGAAGAATGTAGGAACTTTGAATTAGGCAGAGGGGAGAGGGGAGGGAAGAGGGTTTGTGGGTGGGAAGGATGGTGGAATGAGATGGACATTATTTCCCTGTGTACATGTGTGATTGCACAAATGGTGTGACCTTGCATTACGTACAACCAGAGAAATGAGAAGTTGTGCTCCATTTGTGTACAATGAGTTGAAATGCATTCTGCTGTCAGGTATAACTAATTGAAACAAATATTTTTTTAAAAAATCACTGCACTGGGAGGGCAGAGAAGATGGAAGAAAGGAGTAGACAGTAGTTCCTGATCTCCCCAACCCAGAAAGAAGGTAGTGAAGGAAAAACAGAATTGAGAGGTGGGTAACAAAATAAATACTTTAAGACTTAATATTACAAAGTCTGAGACCTTGAGAGACTTGAAGATTGGTTACCAGAGTAGAAAATAAGCTCAGAGTTCCCTAATCCAAAACTGAACCAGGATAGGGAAAGGGGAAGGAGCAAAAAAAAAAAAAAAGAGAGAGAGAGGGGGGGGGGGGAGGGGGAGGGAGCAGAAAAGCAGAAAAACTCACCCACTTAAAAACATTTAGAAAGGCAGACAAAATTTAAAGCATGATGGGAACAGCAGTATTCTTGAAGCAGCTTAAGACCAAATCATGAAAAGAAAACTGTGCTAGGGTCTGCAGCCATCTTGTAGAGTCCTCAGTGACTAGTCACCCCCTTAAATCAACATGGCACCTTCCCACATCCAGACAGCTGGAAATTAACCAGAGGGAAGTTCCCTGAAGTGGCATATCTTTAGAATCTAGCTAGAAAGAACATTTAGAGGGATCAATACTAGCTGAACATTGAAAGAACCCCCTGCTCCTCACCAGGAAGGAGGGGTGTGGGGTGGAGCAGATCTGTGCAGAGAAGTGCACCTAACCCAGCACTCGGTGCAGCCTCCACAGGACCCAGGAAAAGATGGAGCAGCAAGACTGCTTTGGTCCTGAGCAGAAGAAAGCAGATACATCTAGACCACACCAGCCATGACCACTGATATTGGGGGAGGCACCATGGGAAGCCTAGGAACTGTTTGTTCCCTTAATCATAGAGCTGATAACAGAGGGAAGCTGCCTGAATATCCAGGCACAAAGATCCAGTTCCCAGATGGCAGCAGTCAATGGTAGAAGGCTGATAGAAGTTACCTGAATACCCCAGGAAATGTAAGTGGAAGGCACTTTCAACCACAGTCAGAGGGAGGTCAATTAAGGTGGAAAATTGGCTGATCCAAGGCAACAGGGAGTGATTGCTCTCAACCTGACCCAGGTCCCAGTCAGACACATGGTCACAACTGGAGAGTGAAAGGACACTGTTTGAACACTGGCTGAACCTTGCATCAGTCATAGTCAACACAGGGAAATTGTACCCACTGTTCACAACCTGAAGCAGTGGAAACTAGAACCCAAGTGAACCATCTGAATCCCTTTAGTACAATACCCCAGAGAATGGTGTTGGCAGGGGGAAGGCTTCTGCACTATAGACCATCTGCAAAATCCACAACCAGAGGACCTGTGCTCATAGACAGCCATGAGGCTCTACACCACCATGAAAAGTATCCCATAGAGGAAAGCAGGTACACAGTGGCCCACAGCAATCACAGGGAAACTCCAGAGCCTGCATCCTGAACTCCTGCACAAAACAGAAAAAAAAACAAGACACAATACTGCACCCTCCAAGCAGTCAGCTGCAGACCCCTAAGTTCGCAGAGCAGAACTGGTTGGTGGGAGGTCCATAGCAACTAGGGAAGTGGTTCCTGTGCCCCAGAAACTCTGGAGGGATCCACAGTCAAAGACTGATGAACATCTGCTAAACGTCCAAACCCCAGTGAAATTCAAACCAAGATTTAACAGAATATTCTTCACCTTGGCATGATTTACATTTTCTAAAATAGATCATATTTTAGGTCACAAAGTAAATATCAGCAAATACAAAAAAAAAAAAAGATAATTCCTTGCATCCTAGTAGATCATAATTAAATGAAATTAGAAATTGATAATAAACAGAAAACAGAAACCATTCTCACACCTGAAGATTAAATAATAAACATTTGAGTGATGAATGAATAGCAAAAGAAACCCAGGAGAGAAAGAAAAAAATTCTTAGAAGTAAATGAGAATAATAATACAACATATAAAAATCTGTGGGACAGTATAAAAGCAGTTCTAAGAGGAAAGTGTATAGCATTGGGTTCATACATCAAAAGAAAAATGCTAATACATCAATACATCAATAGAAAGATACCAAATAATCTAACATTACATATAAAGACCCTAGAAAGAGAAGAATAAACCAACACTAAAATCAGTAAAAGAGAGAAAATAATTAAAATCAGAGCTGAAATCAATGAAATTGAGAATAAAAAAATATGAAACATTAGCAAAACAAAGAATTGGTTTTTTGAAAGGATAAACAAGAAAGATAAACTAACCAAAAGAAAGAGAACACTCAACAAAGCACGGATGAGAAAGGAAACATCAACACAGACACTACTGAAATCCAGAGAATCATCAAAAACTATTTTGAAAATCTATACTCCAATAAGCTAGAAAATCTTATAGGTATTGACAAATTCCTACAGACATATGACCTACCAAAATTGAACCATGAGAATACAGAAAGCTTAAACAGATCAATTTCAGATAATGAAATTGATGCAGCTATCAAAAGTCTTCCAACAAAGAAATGCCAAGGATCTCAGATCTCAGTCAAGTTTCACCAGAACTTTAAAGAAGAACTAATACCAATCCTCCTAAAATTATTCCATGAAATATAAAAGGAGGGAACACTGCCAAGCTCATTCTACAAAGTCAGTATCACCCTGATATGAAAACCAGACAAGGACATATCGAGGAAATAAAATTTTAGGCCAATATCATTTATGAATGTAGATGCAAAAATTCTTAATAAAATATTTTTATATTTGCAAAATATATTTTCAAACTGCATACAAAAACACATTAAAAAGATAGTGCACCATTGCCAATAGGGTTTGATGACAGGGATGCAAGTTTGGTTCAACAATAATTGTAATCAATAAATGTAATTCACCACATGAATAGAGTTAAGGTCAAGAATCACATAATTATGTCAATATGTGTAGAAAAAGCATTTGGCAAGTACAGGACCCATTCATGTTTAAAACACTAATAAACTAGGGACAGAAGGAACTTACCTCAGCATTATAAAAGCTATATATGACAAACCCAAGACCAACATTATACTGAATGGATAAAAACTGAAAGAATTTCCTCTAAAAACAGGAACAAGACAAGGATGCCTACTTTCATCATTCCTGTTCAACACAGTCCTTGAAACTCTAGCTAGAGCAATCAAGCAAGAAAAGGAAATTAAAGGTATACAAATAAGTAAAGAAGAGCTCAAGTTCTGCTTGATGGTGACATGATCCTATATTTAGAAGACTCAAAAACTCCACCAGAAGACCTCTAGAGATGATAAGTGAATTCACAACGTAGCAGGATACAAGATCAACACTCCTAAATCAATCACATATTATGACTATAAATTTAGGGATAATTTTACAATTCAAGAATAGAGAAATTCTCTCTCCTTTAATGTGTCAGAACTGAAAGGAGCAGATATTTTCCCTAATAGGTTATAACTATTGGAAAATAATTGTTCACTGGCTCCTTGAGTTTTCCTTGCATTAAATATAGGACCAAAGCACTAATACAATTGGTCTCTCAAATGTAGTCCTATAGACTTATATCCTTGTCCTGGTTATAATACCAGACATATGGAAGGCCTTGGATAAATAACTTCCTTCAGTATTTCCACTTTAAAAAAAAATGAAAAGTCATTTTCATTTCAAAAAGGTTAGTCAACCTTTTTAGTTCTTTCTAGTCCTAAAGTCTATGACCTCTAAATACATTAGTCCCCCTTATTCACTGGGGATACATTCCAGGACCCCTAGTGGATACCTGAATCCATGGATAGTACTGAATTCTATATATACTATACTATATTATAGAAGTATGACAAAAAATTTATTTTATAAATTAGGCACAGTAAGAGATTAACAATAATAACTAATAATAAAATAGAACAATTGTAATAATATGCTATGATACAAGTTATGTATATATGCTCCCCTCTCTCTCTCTCTCTCTCTCTCTCTCTCTCTCTCTCTCTCTCTCTCTCAATACCTTATTTTCTATACTGAAATTTTGGATCATGGTTGACCATGGGAAACTAACCAACAGACAACAGAAGCACAGGTCAGGAAAGACCACTATATATGATATCCCACTTACGTAGTTAGACACCATCAAACTTCAGTAATAGAACACATACCTAAAAACAAGTTTTAAAGTCTATAATTGTACCAGTGGAAAAAACAAAAATGAAAAGGAGATGAAGTTTAAGAAGACACCTTGTAATTGATTGATGGGAAGAAAATGCACTCTCATTGGTGATGATGGCTACAGAAAGCTAAACCCTGCTACCATAAAATGTTAAAATGTGGTAGAAGCAGCAAGAAATGGAGAGAGATAACAAAGAAAAAGGCAAAAATGAGAAAAAAGTAAAAAAATCAATAAGCATCAACCTCTGCAATGGCAGAGATTAAAAGAAATGGCAAGTTGGAAAAAGATTGAGAGAAATGAAGTGGAGACAGCAAAAGGGAAGAGTAACAAACACCTACTGGATCAAGAAAGCAGGAGGGTCATTCAGATGAGGTAGCAGGCAAGGTTCTTCTGCCTTGCAGACCTGTGTCCTTATACCAGGCCAGGTGGAGTCTGGGCTGCGAATGTCAACCCACAGCTTCAAACTTAGATTGTTCCCAATATACTTTGCTTATCAAATGATTATAAAACATTTTTTAAATGTTTTCATCTCCAAAATGTTTCCAAAAGAGCCTTAAGGAACTGACCTTTGGGTCATGGGGAACCTCACTCATCCAAATTTAACTGAAAAGTTCCCTTGTACATGGAGTGGGTTTGTGCATATAGATACATGGATGATTTATAAACAGACATAAATAACTTACTTCATTCTTGAGAACCCAGAACAAAGCTCTGACTATAAAGAAACCAAATGTATTCTGCCCTTGTCTCCATTCTCTTTCTACTTGAATTTCCTGGGAATTCACATTTATGTAGACTGGCAATACAAATCCAGCAAAAGGCTTAATGAAAACCAAGAAGTGAGCATAGATTAAATTCATAGCAGACTTTTCTCCATGTTTTTTCTGTGCATTATTCTCATAGAAATCTGTCTTCAAGAGAATTCAGAGCAAAAAGTTTAATGTCACTCTAAGTTCATTGATAATCTTAGCACCACACAAATTTCCCATCATTACTAGTAATAGTCTGAAGAAACAGAAAATTATAATAATAAAAACAAAAGCATGCCAAATTGGCATGTGGTTTATTAGAAATATGAGAATATAAATTAAGAATATACTAAGGTGCTATTTAACTACAAGGAGTACAAGAAACATTTTATCTATTTGCTATGTGGGATGGTCTCTACAAAATACCAACTTATTTCTTTTCTCTTGCACTGTCTTATATACTTCCCTCAGCCCTCAAAATAATGGATCCAACCTTCAACAGAGAATGGCTATGAAAGCTGGACACAGTGAACAAGAGTTAAATTGTTGGATAATGTGTTTCAAAAGCTTACTTTGAGTTAAGAAAAAAATTAGTTTCTAAGTAACCTGTAAAAGCCATAAATAATCCATATGAAAAATTCTAAGTCACATTTTAGACAGTTTTCTAAGAGCTGAATTTCCTGAACAAGTAGTAGTTATACAGATTTCACTTTATAATAATTTCTTAAGATGTACAATTATACTTTATCCATTTTACATGAATTTTATATTTCACAACACAATCTTTTAAAGAGTTTTGGGACAAATTAGTTTTGTACAAAAGTACCAAATTTCATACACATCAGCACTAGATTTGATAACATCTGATAGAAAACTTAATTTGTGGCTTAAGGCTACAAAGGTACATCCTTTCACATGTAAAGTTTTAGAGGGTAATCCCTATTTTCTGATCCACTTTCACCCTCAAGTTCACTTTATAAACTGAAATTGCCTTTGGAGTTTCAACAATCACTTCCACATTCCAGGCAATAGAAGCTATCAGCGAGCCAAAATCTTCAAATTACATTTGAGACTTCTACTGGTCTGGTATGCAGTCATATGGCCATAACTAGTTTCATGCAAAAGCTGAAATCATGATTTTCATTCTAGATACCTAGGTAAAAATTGGAACTCAATTATTACAAGAGAAGGTTAGAGAAGAAATTATGTGAACACCTAGTGATCTCGACCATGACTAGCTTTTTTCCTCTCTAGAAAATCCTTTCTTTTTTTTTTTTTTTTTTTTTCTGAGCTGGAAGTCAAGGGGCTTTAGAGATGCTTTGAGAGGAAGGAATAGTAGAATCTGGAGATAAGGGGACCAACCTGAAAGGACCAGGCAGAAAAAATCAGAGGTGGCACCATGTTCTTGAACTTACCAGTATCCAGAAACATGAGATAAACAGAGTTCTAAAATAGACTATTTGTAAATTACCCATCTTGTGGTATTCAGTTATAACAATAGAAAATGGATTGAGATACCCTCTTTATAGATATTATTCCAACATTTACTACTAAAATATTTTGTTCCTAGATATTTACTTGTTTCATACTACTTAAGAAAACCTACAGATGACAAAATAAACTTTGGGGTGACACCCCACCCACTAGAGAGATTAAAAAGAATAGCAAAACCTATTGTTGCTAGAAGGAATTAAGCACCAGAAGACATTTCCATTTATAGTGGGAATGTAAAATGGTGTTTCCAACTCTGGAAAGAGTTGGACTGCTTCTTATCAGGTTAAACACTCATTGAAATTCCATTCATAGATATTTAGCAAGAGAAATGAAATTTTATATCTATAAAAAGATTTGTACCTAAATATTTATCAGTTGTGTTCATGCTGTCCTTCAATGGGTGAATAAATAAATTCATACAATGAACTACTGCCAGCAATAAAAAGAACAAGCAGCTGATAATACAGTGTGGGTGAGTCATAGACAGTGAAAGAAGCAGGACACAAAAGAGTACATGTTATCTGATTACAGTTGTTCTACAACAGGTAAAACTCATCTACAATGACAAACATTGTTAACAGCGATTACCTGAGGAGAGGAGTATAGAAGGCTGATTACAAAGAAGTACAAGGGAACTTTCTGGGGAGGTGGAAAGTTCTGTGCCTAGATTAGTGTTACAATTATATTAGCTGTACAATTATAATTTATCCATTGTACATGAATTTTATATTTCACAACACAATCTTTTTTTTTTTTTTTTGGATTGGCACATAGTAATAGTACTATGTGTTCTTTTTTTTATTGTAAACAAATGGGATACATGTTGTTTCTCTATTTGTACATAGAGTCAAGGCATATCATTTGTGTAATCATAAATTTACATAGGGTACTGTTGTTTGATTCATTGTTATTTTTTTCCCTTCCTCCCCACCTCTCCCACCCCTCTTTTCCCTCTATACAGTCCTTCCTTCCTCCATTCTTACCACCCTCCTTATCCCTAACCCTAAACCTAACCCTAACCCTAATGCTAATCCTTCCTACCCCCCATTATATGTCCTCATCTGCTTATCAGCGAGATCATTCGTCCTTTAGTTTTTTGAGATTGGCTTATCTCACTTAGCATGATATTCTCCAATTTCATCCATTTGCCTGTAAATGCCATAATTTTATCATTCTTCATGGCGGAGTAATATTCCATTGTATATATATATGCCACAGTTTCTTTATCCATTCATCAACTGAAGGGCATCTAGGTTGGTTCCACAATCTGGCTATGGTGAATTGAGCAGCAATGAACATTGATGTGGCTGTATCTCTGTAGTATACTGATTTTAAGTCCTTTGGGTATAGGCCAAGGAGTGGGATAGCTGGGTCAAATGGTGGTTCCATTCCAAGCTTTCTGAGGAATCTCCATACTGCTTTCCAGAGTGGCTGCACTAATTTACAACCCCACCAGCAATGTATGAGTGTACCTTTTTCCCCACATCCTCGCCAACACCTGTTGTTGCTTGTATTCTTGATAATCGCCATTCTACTTGGGGTGAGATGGAATCTTAGGGTAGTTTTGATTTGCATTTCTCTTATTACTAGAGATGTTGGACATTTTATTCATATATCTGTCGATTGCTTGTACATCTTCTTCTGTGAAGTGTCTGTTCATTTCCTTAGCCCATTTGTTGATTGGATTATTTGTATTCTTGGTGTAGAGTTTTTTGAGTTCTTTATAGATTCTGGAAATTAGCGCTCTATCTGAAGTATGAGTGGCAAAGATATTCTCCCACTCTGTAGGCTCTCTCTTCACATTGTTGATAGTTTGCTGAGAAAAAGCTTTTTAGTTTGAATCTATCCCATTTATTGATTCTTGCTTTTATTTCTTGTGCTTTGGGAGTCATGTTAAAGAAGTCTGATCCTAAGCTGACATGATGAAAATTTGGACCTACTTTTTCTTCTATTAGGTGCAGGGTCTCTGGTCTGATTCCGATCCTTGATACATTTTGAGTTGAGTTTTGTGCGAGGTGAGAGATAGGGGTTTAATTTCATTCTGTTGCATATGGTTTTCCAGTTTTCCCAGCACCATTTGTTGAAGAGGCTATCTTTTCTCCATCATATTTTTGGCACCTTTGTCTAGTATGAGAAAATTGTATTTATTTGTGTTTGTGTCCATGTCCTCTATTCTGTACCATTGATCTACTTGTCTATTTTGGTACCAATACCATGCCGTTTTTGTTACTATTGCTTTGTAGTAGAGTCTTTTAAAGAGTTTTGGGAGATGATTACATAACAATTTCAATTTAATGAGCAAAGCAACATAAGTAGGAATCAAAGTTAAGAGAACATGCCATTTATACGGAAAGTTTTGTTTGGTTTTGTTTTGTTTGGGGTTGTATTTATTTTTGTCTTTTTTTTTTTTTTTTTTCCATCAGTTCTGACGATCTAACCAGAGTGTGATACATGTTAGGCAAGCACTATACCACCACATAGATACAACCCTAGTCCCAATTGTGAATACCATTCATAAAGGAATGATTTGGGCCTTTTCATCATTCAATATTAAAAATGCCAGAGAGAACTAATGTTATAAAATCCCATAGAGGACAGGATGGGATCAAGTGTACAAATCAGAAGTTTTAACCTTAAGAAAAGAAAACTATTCTATCTCTAGATAAGAAGGCAAAGAGAAGAACAGTACAGAACATATTTGAACTGGAGGAAGTATATAGAAGGTCATCTTGGGTGATTTTTGGCAGTTAGAATGGAAATTTTTAAGACATATTTGTATCACAGGTCTTGTTTTTTTTTTTTTTTTTTTTTTTTTTTTTTTTAATATATAGTCATTTGCACAAAAACCAGTGTTTACTGGAATCCAGAGTGGGAGTTACTTTTTCTGATAACCCCATTTGTATTCACTTCACATAATTATTTACTAATCTTCCAATAAGCATGATTACACCCTTAAAAAACTTCCAGTCTTGTAACTGAAGGACAAAATGCATTTAAAACCATAACAAAAAGTACAGGACTTGGGGGTGTGGCTCTGTGATAGAAAATGTGGCTTAGCATGTGCAAAGTCCTGGATTTGGTTCCCAGCACCACAAAAATATAATAATATAGGTAATAAACAAAATACAGTATATACTAAGAAAAGGGAAGGAGGGAAGAAAAGGGAAGGACTAATGTCACTAGTTCCAACTATGTGTCAGACACTTTGTTAGGTGATTAGTACTTTAACGACATATCTTAGAGTTAGAATGTGGTATTATTCTAGTTGGATATATGGCAAAACTGAAGTTTGCTACAAGGATTCATGGCAGAGGATGATTAGTGACTCCAGAAAGGAGACAACTACTTTATAGAGAAAAGGGCCTAGAAGTATAGGAACAATGTAAACAAATAGAAGAATGGACAAGAGGAAAGGACATTTCAGGAAGAAAGAGAAATCAGAGTATATGCAGAATTGATGAGGTCTAGGGAGCAATATTTACCCACTTTGGCTGAGGGGAAAAGGATATGTAGAGGATAAGTAAAAGGCAAAACCAGAAAATAATGTTTGGAGATCAAATTGAGAAGACATCTGAAAATGACAGAGTGAGGAGTTCACAATGAATGGAGGTGGAACTGATAAGATCTCTTGAGGAACATGTCTTTGAGAAGTGTAGGTCTACCATCTCTTATCCAGAGTTCCAAAATCCAAAATGTTCAAAAATCAAAAATTTTCTTTCTATCATTTACTTGAGACAAAAACCAATTTAGTCTGAACTTATTTGGCATCACAGTTTAATCTGAACCACTGTGACACCATTTATACTCTTTGTATATCCTACTTAAATATTCATGCTTCATTGTAGAAATAGCAGTGTTTGATTAAAGGGTGTTGTAACAGTTCCCAGTAGGGGAATTTTATAATATATGGCATTTTCATCATATTACCTTTTTAAAAATCCAAAAATTAAAGATAAAAAAAAATCTGCATTCTAAAACACAATTAGCTCCAAAAGTTTTTGTAGAGGGATTATCAACTATAGCAATGTATAGGATGGGACAGAAGGAAGAGAACAGAGGCAGGACAGCCAGAGTGGAGACTTCCAATAGGCCTTGGCCAAGAAAAAAAAAAGAGAATCTGATGTAAAAATGAAAAACATGATTTTTCATTAGGAAAATGAAAAACATGGATTAGTATAAAATTCACTGATAACTAAACTTGGCAGCTAATTGAATGCAATGGAGTAAGGAAGAAGTCAATGGAAAATCCAGGGTTAATCCTGGAAGCCTAGTAGTAGCATTTTCAACAAAATCATCAACAAGAAAAATCATTAGAGAACATTAATGAGTAATTTTAATCAGGTTGGATTGAAGGTGTTAGCAGAACATCTAAAGCTGTGATGTGAGACAGAGAATTAGAAGTGGGTATTTACCCCGCCCAAAAATCAACTCTAGTGGATCAAAGACCTAGGAATTAGACCAGAAACCCTGCACCTACTGGAAGAAAAGGGAGGCCCAGCACTTCAACATGTTATCACAGGAACTGACTTCTTGCACAAGAATAAATAAAATAATTTTTTAAAAATCAATAAATGGAATAGAACCAAACTAAAACGCTTCTTCACAGCAAAGGAAACAGTCAAGAACATAAAAAGAAAGCCTACAGAATGGGAGGAAATCTTTGCTACCTGCACTTCAGATAGAGTATTAATCTCCAGAATATACAAGAACTCAGAAAGCTTAACACCAAAAAACAAACAAATAAACCAATCAATAAATGGGCAAAGAACAAAATAGACCCTTCTCAAAAAAATATGATCAACAAATAAATGAAAAAATGTTCGACATCTCTAGTAATTAGAGAAATGTAAATTAAAACTACACTAAGATTCCATCTCACTCCAATTAGAATGGTAATTATCAAGAAAACAAGTAAAAACAAATGTTGGTGAGGATGTGGAGAAAAGGGAACTCTGGTACATTGCTGGTGGGACTACAAACTAGTGCAACCCCTCTGGGAAAGCAGTATGGAGATACCTCAAAATATTAGGAATGGATCCACCATTTTACCCAGTTATCTAACTCCTCAGCATATATCCAAAGGATTTAAAATCAGCATACTACAGTGATGCAGCCACACCAATGTTTATAATAGCATAATTTACAATAGCTAAACTATGGAACCAGTCTAGATGCCCATCAACAGATGAATGAATAAAGAAATTTTGGTCCATATACAGAATGGAATATTACTTGGCCATAAAGAAGAATGACTTCCTGACATTTGCCAGCAAATGGATGGATCTGGAGAATATTATGTTATGTGAAAAAAGCCAATCACAAAAAAAAAAAAAAAAAAAAAAAAGTTGAATGTTTTTGATGATATGTGGAAGCTAAACCACAATAAATGGGGGAGGGGAGAAGAGAAGTTCAGTAGATTAAACAAGGGAATGAAAGAAAGGGAGGGGAATAGGAATATGAAAAAACTGTAGAATAAATCTAACATAATTTAGAATAGTAGAATAAATCTAACATAATTTAGAACAGTGGAATAAATCTAACATTAAAATACCTAAGTGAATTCCACCATTGTGCCCACCCACAAGAATGGGATTCTAATTAGGATAAGATATATCCCATGCTTGTATAATTTTATCAAACTGGATTCTACTGTCAGGTATAACTAAGAAGACCCAATAAAATTAAAAAAAAAAGAAGTGAATGTTTAGAGTTCAGGAGAGAGGTCAAGACTGAAGTGTGAATTTGAAGCCTAACTACATAGACAAAATAATGGAAGCTATGGAAATGGATAGAATTCTTAAAAAAATAAAAGAGTGAAAATACATATACATGGAATTTTGACAAATCACACATTTTACAGCATGCTTTCTTAGTTGCAGGAAAGGTCTGTTGCTAAAATTAGCAAAGGCTAACAGGCCCTTAATGGTGAAAGAACTGCATTGTCATACATACCAGAAATGTTCCACATTGGGATTCACACAGAAAAGAGCACGACTCCTGCAATCCCTCTTAGTAACTATTTCAGGATGTCTTGCCAACAATGAACTGAGCAAACACAAGTTTAAAGCTCTAGAAAGTTACTCCAAAGCAGATGAATTCACTTTTCTGAAAAAAAATTCAACACATCTTGAGTCCATATATATTTTTTATAGTCCTAAGCTAGCAGAAATGTAGCTTTGTGCAGACCCTGTTATGGTAGTACTGATTGAAAAAAAGTCATTCAAGCCAAAAGAAACTACAATTTGTCAAGGTGTTAAACTTATTTTGAAAAAAAGTATCCTTCTTATCAATTCTGCTAAAATTCATATCAGCAATTAATGTATTATAGCAGTGAAAATATAGTGAGGGAGAGATTCAATGACGTAAGCAGATATGAATTGAAAGCCACATTCTTCTAAAAGTAGAACTACCATCAGACTATTTCTTGGGAAGTGCAATGGATTAGTTTACAATGTAAACTTGAATGGGTCAGATATTTCAGCATTGTTCTGGATATTTTTGTGAGGGTGTTTTTGGATGAGAGTTAGATTTAAATCAAATCTAGCATTCCTTACATATTTTTTAATTTTGTTATTTGTCTTACAGTTGAACACTCAAGTGAGTAAAGATTAATGATTAATATCTTTATATATATTCACACAAATATGCAAATATATATACACACACACACATATTGGTTCTATTTCTCTGGAGAACACTAACTAATATAAAATGGATACAAGGAATGAAGCAATATAACTTCAGATGATATACAGAAATTGAAATTTATATCTACATTATTTGGAAAGATGCAATCTAGTCAACAACTAAAGAGTGGAAAGCTGATTGAGGTATTAAAATTAGTTGAAAGGACAAACTGATCAAAAATAAAGATTCCATTCTCCAACTTTCTTCCCCTCCTACTAATTTTTGTACATTATTGGCAGTTTTCCAAACAAGATATTTTGTCTATTTTTCTTAATATAGAGGGATTACTCCTACCTTTAATCGTTTATTTCACATTCATTTTCCTACATTTTACAATAGTGGAAATTTAACACTATTTTTTCATTAATCAAAATCAGATTTTTCATATCAACTGACAAATAAAACAAGATATTACATAATTTCAAAATTTTAACAGCATCTTCATCTTATATAGTTGCATTTTTACAATTATTTGATGTTATATTCTCCCTTTTATACAAAAATAAGTGGAAAACAGCAAATTAAATGGTCAAAAGTCACATACAATTGGCATAATTAAGGTGATCATTTAGCATTCTAAGAAAGGAGAATGTACAACATTCGTCATATAATCATTCATCTTTACTCACTTGCATGTTCAATTATAAGACAAAAACAAAATTAAAAACATGCAAGGAATGCTAGACACATCAAGTGTGATTTGATAGGTAAAATGTATTTGGGGATTTTATGATATTTTCAGCTTTGAGGTACTAGAATGCCCCTCATGATGTGTATATCTGTTGCACAACTTTTCTCTTTCAATCTCCTCACATATTTTTAGGAACATATAATCTTAGCGTAGTGCTTCTCAAACTTTAATGTGCACATCAATCACCTGGAGATCTTATTAAATTATACATGCTATTCCACTGGATCTAGGGTAGCGCCCGAGATTCTGTATTTCTAACAGTGATGCTGCTCCACAAACCACACCTGAGCAGTAAGGGTATAGGAAACTACGCATTTCATGTTCAAAACAATATAACATATATATATTGTATTAATTGGCATTCTCCAGAGGAATAGGCCCAATAGACTATAGATATAGATACAGATGTATAGATATAGATATATTAGATTGACTCACACAATCAGAGAATGAATATTCTCAAAATGGCTCTCTGCAGGATGAAGAGGTGAGGAAACCAGTGGCTGCTCAGTCAGAGAAGCTAGAAGCCTCAGAACAAAAGGAATGAATGATGCAGTTCCTGCCCAAGCCTTAAGGCCTAGAAGCCCACTGGAGAGTCACTGGTGCAAGTCCACGTTGAAGAAGTTGGAGTCTGAAGTTTGCAGTGATGGCAGCAGCAAAAGACACATCCACTCAACAGCAGTTGAGTTTTCAGGTACTAGTGAGCTTTCTCCGTCCACTTTTTTGTTCCATCTAGCCCCCAGTCTGTTGGAGGGTGCTACACACATTCAGGTGGGTCTTTCCCCACTCAGATCACTGACCCATGTGCCTATCATTTCTTGAAGGACCCTCACAGATTCATCCAGAAGTGTGCTCAATTTTCTAGGCATCTGTCCATTCAGTTTAGCTGAAACCAAAGTTAACCATCAGATAAAGAGAAAAAGAAATATGAATATATACTTCATGATAAAAAGTGCCTGATTTTATGGCCAGTTATGGGCACAAGGGACCTTGCCGAGGAAAAGGGAGCTAGAGTTCCAAACTGGGCTGAGCTTGGTATAGTTACAGACACAGTTGTGCTTACAAAAACTACTTCATCGGTGGTTCACTGGATTAAAAAACAAAACCAAAACAAACAAAACAGTAGCAGGTATTACTCATCCAACCTCTGGATTTTAAAACAAATGGTCTTCATCCAATTTTACTCATTTTCCTGTGGTTGATCCTTTAAACACCTGGTATTGACTCCACTGTCATCTCTTTAAAGATTTCCCTATCACTTAAAATAGGCTACTCTTCTATGCCTACTTTACAATTTTGTCTGTAACTGAGTCAAATTTTAGGATTAAAAAATGTATATTAGTTATAGATATTTTTAAATTACCATAAATATTTTTCTTATTTACCAAAATATTGTAATAACTCTGACATTTTTAAGCCCCAGCTATTTGGGGGAAGAAATACAAAAATATACATTATTAAAACTATAAAACTTAATGAATTATTATAAACAAAGCATGAGAAACCAGGACCCAGGCTAGGAATAGGAGGTATAGTCATCTCTCAAAGAAGCCTTCATGTGCCTCTTTCCAACCACAACCTCATCCCTTCCTCTTACAGGTAACTGTCATCCTAACTTATTTTAGCAACTTCCTTGCTTGTCTTTTAGTGTTCGCACTTACATGCACCCTAATTTAGGATCATTTTGTCTGTTTTTGAGCTTTGGGAATCATACAGTTTATAGTATTTTGTGTTTACTTCACTTGTGACTCCAAGTTGCTCTGTGTTGTTAGAGTCCACCCATTTAGTTTACCATGAAGTATTCTGCTGTATGAAGATACCACAATTTGTTCATCTACTCAGTGTTAATGGATATTTGGCTGATTAATTTGGGTTTTAAAATTAATGTCATGAACATGAAACTTCTTATCAAATAGACACACTTTTGTAAGGTATGCATCTAAAATCAGAATTGCTGGGTCATAGGGTAGGGAATTTACTGTTTTTCTGGATAATATCAAAGTCGTTGGGTCCGTATATATTCCCACAAACAATGCATCAATGTTGCCACGGTCCACTTCTTTGCCAACTCTTCTATTATCCATCTTTTAAATAAATTTTAGTTATTCTGGTAAGTGTCTAGTGATATCATGGTTTAGTTTGTATTTCTCCTATTAAGTGTCTTTACATATGTTTTTTTGAACATTTGGATATTCTCTGTTGCAAAATACCTATTCAAGATTCTTTGACTTTTGTCTATTTTGGTTAACACTTTGGAAATTAGACCAATATAAATTAAATGTGTTCAAATACTTGCTTCATTCCATATTTTGCCTATTAACTAATATTTTCAATGACCAGTTGTTCTTAATTTTGATGTAGTACAATTTATCAGTCTTTTCTATAAAGATATTGCCTTTGTATCCTAAGACTAGGACACAAAGGTCAATAAAATACTCTTTCAAATATTGTATTTGAATTATTTCTTATAAAATATTTCACACTTAGGTCTGTAATCCTCCTGGTGTTGACCTGAGGTATGAAGTGAAGTAGGGGAACATTTTGTTTGTTTTCCATGTGGATATCCAAATGTTCCATGACCATGTGTTGAAAAGATTATTCTTGCCAAGTATGATTCCTATAACATTCCCCTTAACTCATCACTTGGGCTTATTCCTAAGCAGAGGGGTTTTAGAGAATTACTGTAGATTGTCAAATTTAAGTAGAGGATGATGCCAATTATAGTTGTTCTTCCAAAATGTAGTCTTATATTGGAACAAATCAACATAGCTCTGGGCAATTGGTCTAGCTCTTGACCTAGCAAAGTATTTTACTCTATATCAATTTTTGAAAACCACTAGAAACAAGGACAAGCTGCACACTTTCTCTTTGGGACTCTATCTTACTTTAGGTTTATGTCAGTTTTCTGGCTGTATGACATAATTCAGTATTTAAAGACATTCATTTTAATATCCCACCAAACATGCTAACTGTACCTAATGAACAGAAAAAAGCACTCCAAATGCCTTAGAAGACTCATATTTCAAAGATGGAGGGGGATAAAACCCACAAAAATTCAGAAAACAATCAGCGTGGTGAAGTTTTTAGGAGTCCAGTGCTTCGAGGTGTATCCTAGGATGTCCCATTGTGAAAGATAAGTTGCTTCACCTTGTACTCATACATTAAAGTATAAAGCTCCCCAGGCACCTTTGGTGTTTGGAATCAATGTATCCCATATTTTAATGTGGTACTCTGACCTATTTACTGATTAACGCTTTGGAGTTGCTCATTTTGAGTGGATCCAAGAGTAATAAGGCTGCAGCTCTAGACTATAGTGTGAGCTACTGTGCTACTTGGGCTTATAACTCAGAAGATACAGTGGTGTTTGATGTAGTAATGGCATATTGTGGGACTATTAGTACCCTGCACAAGCCCAATACAGCATTAGAATTTTAAATCAAAGCACTCCCTCTTCTTTAAAAAGAAAGAAAGAAAAGAAAGAAAAAGAAAGAGCTCTTAGTTTGCTACTAGATCTCAGATGAATCTGAACACTTATGACATCAATTGACTGTGGGAACTGAGGTATGTGAACTGGGTATTATTTTGTCCATGAAATCATGAACTTGGGCATGTACAAATGAAGTGATACACACAAGATCAGGCACCAGCAGGCACTGAAGACAAATGTAAGCTCCATGATGAAGTAAATCAATTATCTATGATGTCTACTCCTCCTGCACAGCATCTTCTTCGTTAGCCCACACCAATGCTCTCATGAGGATTATGGGTAATTTGATAACTGAGGAAGAAAGAAGTCAGACCTGGTTGTGGGTGGTTCTTCACAATATGCTGTAACAGTTACCACTCCAATATGTAACATCTATGCAAGAGGGAGGTGAAGAAAAATCTCAGTCAGCAGAAGTTCTTCAGGTAGAACTTCTGATTATAAAGTTTCTCTTTATATAGGTAAAGAGAAATTTTGAGGTTTATATCTACAGTATTTCATGGTCAGTGGCCAAGAGGTTAGCCAAAGACTTTGAAAAAACAAGGTCAGATGACTGATGTCAAGGAGATCTGAGGCAGAGGTTAATTAATGGGCCTCTAAGAATAAGCTCAGAATTTGAGGATATTTGTGTCCCATGTGATATTTATCAAAGGACAACCACTGCAGAGAAAGTCTTCATTAATCAAGTGAATAGGATGACTCATCCTGAGAACATCAGTCAGCCTCTTTCCCTAGTATCCCATTCTTGCTCAGTGGACTTATGTACAAAGCAAATACAGCAGCAGGAATGGGAATTATGCACAGACTCAATAATAAGATGTTCCTCTCACTAATTTGAACTTACTCCTGTCACTGCTAAATGCCTATCCTGCTAGGAACACAGACTGGGTCACCAAGAGTATCACTTCCTGGGAAATGCCAGCTACCTGGTGCCTAATTACATCACTTCTCTAATGGAAGTGCCAGCAACTTGCCCTTACTAAACTAGATACTTCTGGATATGACTCTGAAGTCCCTTTCTATAATTCTACCAGCCATGATCTTACAGATGCGGTATTCTTCATTTAACTTCTAAATCAGAAACTCATTTCACAACAAAACAAATGTAGCAGTAGACCATGACTCTGAAATCCATAGTTTTACATACAGTCACACTCAGAAGAGGCTTGCTTGATTGACTAGTATAATGGCCTCCTAAATCTCAGCGATTAGGTTAAGGGATAGACAACACCCTCAGAAGGGTTGGGGAGATAGCTCAGTTGGTAGAGTGCTTGCCTTGCAAGCACAAAGCCCTGGGTTTGATCCCCAGCACCACTAAAAAGGAAAAAAAAAAAAAGACCCTCAGAGACTGTGGTGCTTTCATAGAACAGGTACAATACACTTTAAGCCAGTGAAAAATATGTGATGCTATCTCTCCCATTGCCAGAATGAGTCCAAAATGAAGAGATAAAAATGGAACTGATTTTTCTCAATATCATACTCAATAGCTCTCTCACAAAATTTTGTTTTCTCACCCTTACAAACATGGGCTATGCTGCTTTAGAGCTCTTAGTTCACAAGGAAGAAAATGCTCTTTTTAAAAATTTTGTATTTGTTCTTTTAGTTAAACATGACAGTAGAATGTATTTTGACATATTATACATACAAGAAGTATAACTTCCCATTTTTGTGCATGATGAGAAGTTACACTGGTAGTGTATTCATATATAAACATAGGAAAGTTGTGTCCAATTCATTCTACTGCCTTTCCCATTCCCATCTCCTCAATATTCCCCCCATTCCTCCTGACCCAATCCAGTGAACCTTCCCCAAACACACCTATTGTGAGTCAACATTCATCTGCATATCACAGGCAGCTTTTGGCCTTTGGTTTTGGAATAGCTTATTTCATTAGCATGATATTCTCCAGATCCATCCATTTGCTGGCAAATGTCATATGGTAATTTTTCTTTACGGCTGAGTAATATTCATTGTGTATATGTACCATATTTTCTTTATCCATTCTTCTGTTGAAGGACATCTACTTTGGTTCCATAGCTTTGCTATTATAAGTTGAGTTGCAATAAACATTGATGTGACTGTGTATCTATAGAAGGCTGATTTTAAGTCTTTTCTAATGAGTGGGATAACTTGGTAAAATGATGGTTCCATTCCAGGTTTTCTGAGAAATCTCCATACTGCTTTCCAGAGCAGTTGCACCAATACGTAGTCCCACCAACGATGTATAAGTATACCTTTTTCCCCAACATCCTTACCAACATTTATTGTTACTTGAATTCTTGATAATTGACATTCTGACTAGAGAAAGATGGAATTTCAGTGTAGTTTTAATTTACATTTCTCTAATTGCTAGAAATGTTGAATATTTTTTTCAAATATTTGTTGACCATTCATATTTCTTCTGTGAAGTGTCTGTTCAGTTCCTTTGCCCATTTACTGATTGGGTTATTTTTTTTTTTTTTTTTTTTTTTTTTTGGTGTTAATTTCTTTGAGTTCTTTGTATATCCTGGAGACTAATGCTCTATCTGAGGTGCAGCTGGCAAAGATTTTTTCCTATTCTGTAGGCTCTCTTTTCACATTCTTGATTATTTCCTTTGCTGTGAGGAAGCTTTTTAACCCATCCCATTTATTGATTCTTGATTATACTTCCTGTGTTTTAGGAGTCTTGTTGAGGAATTTGGTTCCTAAACCAACATGACAGAGATTTGGTCCTCATTTTTCTTCTACTAGGCACAGGGCCTCTGGTCTAATGCTTAGGTCCTTGATCCACTTTGAGTTTTCTGCAAGGTGAGAGATAGGGATGTAATTTCATTTTGTTACATATGGATTTCCAGTTTTCCCAGCACCTTTGTTGAAGAGGTTAGCTTTTCTCCAATGTATGTTTATAGTGCCTTGTCTAGTATGAAATAACTGTATTTATGTGGGTTTGCGATGCCTCTTGCTTCACTATTCTTGCTGAGGATTGCTTTGGCTATTCTGGGTCTCTTGTTTTTCCAAATAAATTTTATGACTGCTTTTTCTATTTCTGTGAAGAATGTCATTAAAACCTTAATAGGAATTGCATTAAATCTGTATTGCACTTTTGGTAGTATGGCCATTTTGACAATGTTAACTCTGCCTATCTAAGAACATGGGAGATCTTTCCATCTTCTAAGGTCTTCTTCAATTTCTTTCTGGGGTGTTTTGTCATTTTTATTGTAGAGGTCTTTCACCTCTTTTGTTAAATTGAGTCCCAAATATTTTATTTTTGTTGAGGTTATTGTGAATGGAATAGTTTTCTTAATTTCTCTTTTAGGTGATTCATCACTGATGTATAAGAACACCATTGATTTATGGGTGTTAATTTTATATCCTGCTGCTTTGCTGAATTCATTTATGAGTTCTAGAAGTTTTCTGGAGGAGATTTTTGGTCTTCTAAATATAGAATCATGTCATCAGAAAATAGGTATAGTTTGAGTTCTTCTTTTCCTATTTGTATTTCTTTACTTTCTCTCTTCTAATTACTCTGGCTAAAGTTTCCAGGACTATGTTTAGAAGTGGTGAAAGAGGGCATCCCTGTCTTGTTCCAGTCTTTATAGAGGTAATGCTTTCAATTTTTCTCCACTTAGAATGATGTTGCCCTTGGGTTTAGCATATAAAGCTTTTACTATGTTGAAATATGTTCCTACTATCCCTAGTTTTTCTAGTTTTTTGAACATGAATGGATGCTATATTTTGTCAAATACTTTTTCTGCATCTATTGAGATAATCATGTGATTCCTGTCTTTAAGTCTATTGATGTGATGAATTACATTTATTGATTTCTGAATGTTGAACTAACCTTGCATCCCTGGGATCTCACTTTGATCATAGCGCACTATCCTTTAAATATGTTTTGTACGCAACTCAGCAGCATTTTGTTAAGAATTTTTGCATCTATGTTCATCAGGGCTATTGGTCAGAAGTTTTCTTTCCTTAATGTGTTTTTGTCTGGGTTTGGAATCAGGGTGCTACTAGCTTCCAAGAATGAGTTCGGAAGGGTTCCCTCCTTTTCTATTTCATGGAATAATTTAAGGCAGATTGGTGTTAGTTGTTCTTTGAAGGTCTTACAGAACTTAGCTGAGAATTCATCTGGTTCTGGGTTTTTCTTTCTTGGTAGGTTTTGATGGCATCTTCAATTTCACTGGTTGAAATTGACCTTTTTAAATTCTCTATGTCCTCCTGATCCAATCTGGATAGGTCATATGTCTATAGAAATTTGTCACTGTCTTCAATATTTTCTATTTTATTAGAGTATACATTTTCGAAATAGTTTATCATCTGTATTTCAGTAGTGCCCATTGTGAAATTTCCTTCTTCATCTCGAATTTAGTAATTTGAGTTTTCTCTCATTCTCTTTGTTATCTTGGCTAAGGGTTTATCAACTTTATTTCTTTTTTCAAAGAACCAATTTTTGTTGTGCCCATTGTGAAATTTCCTTCTTCATCTCGAATTTAGTAATTTGAGTTTTCTCTCTCATTCTCTTTGTTATCTTGGCTAAGGGTTTATCAACTTTATTTCTTTTTCCAAAGAACCAATTTTTTGTTTTTTGCTTTCTTTTGTTTCAGTTTTATTGATTTCGGCTCTGATTTTAATTATTTTTTTGTCTTCTACTGCTTTTGGTGTTGATTTCTTCTTACAGGGTTTTGAGATATAATAGGTTATTTGTTCACTTGCTGTTCTTTTAATGAATAAGCTAAATGCAATAAACTTTCCTCTTAGCACTGCTTTTATAGTGTCCCAGAGATTTTGATATATTGTATCACTACTGTCATTTTATCTCTAAGTATTTTTTTTATTTCATCCTTGATTTCTTCTGCTATCCATTGGTCATTCAGTAGCATATTATTTAGTCTTCAGATGTTATCAGAGTAGCTTCTATTTTTTATTTTATCATTGATTTTAATTTCATTCCATTTTGGTCTGATATAATGCCAGGTATTATCTCTATTTTTTAATATTTCCCAAGAGTTGTTTTGTGGCCTAAGATATGTTCTATTTTAGAGAAGTATCCATGTGCTGCTGAAAAAAAAGTGTATTCAGTTATTGATGGATGAAATATTCTATATATGTATGTTAAATCTAAATTATTAATTGTATATTTTAGTTCTCTACCTCCTTTATTTATTTATTTATTTATTTATTTATTTATTTATTTTGGTTGTTGTTGTTGTTGTTTTTGGATCTATCCAGTGGTGAGAGAGGTATGTTAAAGTCACCCAGTATTATCGTGTTGTGGTCTATTTGATTCTCAAAGTTGAGAAGGGTTTGTTTGATATATGTAGATGTTCCATTGTTTGGGGCATAAATATTTACTACTGTGTGTTTTGTTGATATGTGATTCCTTAAAGAAGTACGAAATGTCCTTCTTTGTCCCTTCTGATTAATTTTGGCCTGAAGTTCACTTTATGTTTATTTTCTCTTTGATTTTACTCTTATACTATCCTTTACTTCTCAGATCAGTTTATGTACATTCTAAACTCATTCTCTGACATTTCTTCCACTGTGGTGATAGATTGTTACTGAAGTAACTTGGTTTGTCTGGGGTGATTTGTTCCCTTGCTTTTTCATGTTGTTTGTGTGTCTACCCATCTAACAGTATGGATCTGAGGCAGTAGAGTTTCTACCCTGTAGACTTACAGCGTCCCTGAAGGTTTCCAGTTCCTCACTGTTTGGGGGGAGACAAATAATAACAACAACCAATACAAACAATATACACTAAAACACTAAAAGCACTAAAACAAACAGTTCCTGCTACAGCATCTACAATGTTGTTGCAATAAACAGAAATGATGTGACCAGTTATTGCCTACAATAAAAATAAGTTTGCAAAAAGGTTTACAATGTGGAATAATGGACAGGAAGCGAACAGCAGTGATGAAGGTGTGATGCTTATGAGGGAAGAGGAGAGAGGATAGAAATAAAACAATTAAAGGAAAAGTGAAAGAGAGAATACAGACTGACTATTAGCAGAAGAAAAAAGAGAAACAGATTCAAGGGAAACAGATAAGTGAAAGAAAAAATATGTAAAGTAAATTTTTTTAAATTAAAAATAATAAAAAAGAATACAAAGCAAACCCGATATACTAATCAAACTTCCTAGTCCTTAAAAAAACTGATCCATGAAAAATAACTGGTTTCAAAAATGCTAGAAATGAGAAAACAAAGAAAAAACAAATATGAATATGTATAAATGTCCACATACCAGTATGGTCACAATTAAGCAAAGGAAATTAAAAAGAACTCAATGAAAAGTTAAGGAACTATTTCCACTGGAGTTCAGATTCTCAGCTTCCCTTCTCAGCATTAAGGTGGGGTTGTCTTCTGTGAGATGCTTGCTCCACCTTCGGGGTGGGGTTGCCAGGATGAGAAAGGTAATCCCATAAGAGGAACTCCTAAAGCTGGGGTTTAGGCTTAGATGGGCTCTAGGCTCTTCGCTGGTTGCCAATTGGCCTGGAGATTTTAAATCAGCATGCCTCCGGAGCCCAGCACATGCTGGTGCATGCTGGAAGACTGTACCCCAAGGATCCCCCCTGGGTTCCACTTGTGTGGTGGAGGAGCCAATTCTTAATCCACTATGTCACCTGTGGACCCCAAGTTTCCTGGTCTTGAGTTCAGTCTCCAAACTCATTCTCTTCTGCCCCTACCCTTTCAAATTCCCAGCCTGGCACGTCTCTCCCAGCCGATCCTGGATGGGGAGAAGGAGAGCTGGATGGGTTGCCATGACCAGTAGTCCCCTGTCAAACCATTCTCCATGTTTGATTTTTCTCCTGGTCACTTCAGCACTAGTGTCATGCAGTGTAGGTTTGCCAGACCTATATACAGGCCAGCCTCAGGTTTGCCAGGAATCAAGTCCTTCATGGGCTGGTCCCCACATCATAGCTGCAAAATGGTTCCTTCTTCTGTGCTCCACACACTATCAGAAGAGATTCAGTCTTTCCTGTACAAATATATTGCACAGCACACCTTTCAGTTTAGTCAGGCAGTGTCTTTGATCTCTAAACTCTCCGAACAAAAACAGGCCTCAGGCCTCCTAAAAATGTGGGTTCCTTTAATTCCCTTCTTCCTCCACTGTGTTTATGGATGGACCACACTGGCTGGTGCCTCTGGTCATGGCAGTGGCTGTAGTGCTGGAGCTTTCTTCCTTATTTTACTATATCCAACCACCTAAGTCCCCAATCTGCTTTGAGCATCCATTATTAAATGCCAGTAATCCCAGGGATACAGGAAGTTAAGGCAGAAGGATCACAAGTTTGAGGTGAGCCTGGCAATACAGCAAAACTCTGTCTCAAAAAATACAGATCTAATGAAAAGAGACTAAAAAATAAAGACAGAAGCATAAATACAGAAGCAGAAACTGTTATTGATAAATAGAAATTTAAATACACGTAGAAGGGTATATAGATGCTTAATAGCTAGAAAGAAGGGTTGTGCTGGTTACTTACTATGGGTACACAGCTTCCCCCTACTCCCCCACCCCCACCACACACACATTCATCCTCCTACAGCTGTTTTCCTGAGGTTGAGTTTTTTTGGGAAGTCTGTATTTTCCAGACTTCCTTGTCAGCTCTATTCCTGTTAGGTCAACAGGAGGTACTTTCAGGAGATTAAAGACAGCACAAATTCCAGCATTACAGTAGTTGTTTGCAGTTGCTATAGTGGCAACAGGGTAAGTCATTCCAAATTTCAACAGAGCAGGGAAAGCACCTATTTATTGGGAAGTTTTGCTCTGGTTCAAGCAGCATGTGAGCAGATCTATAACCAGTTAGAACTCTCCAGCAGTGGAACAGAGAGCATAGGCCTTGGCGGTTTCTGAACTCTTTAAGTGTACCACCCTCTTCTTCCTTCTCTAATCCAGCCCCACCCTCCCATTTGCTCTTCCAGTCTTTCTCATCTGTAACCAATGTCTATTTTTTAAAGTACCTAGATTGGTTTCTGATTTCTTAACTGAATCTTAACTGATTAACCATTGTTTGAACTCTTGCATTTTTCAGTCCTAGAATTTCTATTTGTTTTGTTCTTTGATTTTATTCAAATATACCATGTCATCTTTAATGATTTCAAGCTTGGTTTATATGTCCTTGAACTTAAGCATAACTCTTTCATGATCTATGTCTAGTAATGCCAGCATAGCAGATCTAGAGTTCCTGCAGTTCTATTTCTATTGTCTGTTGTTTCTGCTGTTTCTCACTATCTTATTTCTTCATGTATCCAATTACCTGTTTGTTGCATACTGAATTTAAAATTAATTCACTGATATAATGTGGGGTAGATGATAATGTTTCTTCCTCCAAAGAAGATTCAAAGGATTGGAGAGCTTTAGAATCAGGGGATTCCTTAATCCAAATTCAAGGTTTAAGATTTTCTCAACCTCACCAGAGTTCTCAAAACGTGGCTATGGTCTAGGACAAGTGGTTTGTTTACAGTTCATCCTTACTCCTACAGTGTAATCCTTCTGGGTTACCAGCTCTTGGTCCCCATCTCTTTTCTCTGGAGCCCAGAGTTTTACTCCCTCAAGCTTCAAGCTCACAAGTTAATTCAGCCTTCAGTTAACTCTTCCAGAATAGATAATGCATCGCAGGGAAAAAAATATCCCAAAATGCTGGATTTAATACCTTTCCCTTCCCAAATTTGGCCCAACAATTCTCATTATCTTCCTGACTTTGATACTTTTAAGATGTTTTAAATTGTATGTTTCATTTTCAGTTTTCTTCAGTAAGAAGTTGGTCTGTTCTTCACAAAGCAGAAGACCCAATTCTTTTTGTAAGCACTATAAGCTGAGAGGAAAGCAGCAGAGTTTGAGGCAAAAATATCAATGGAAATAACTAAGATCCTTTTCCTCTGATACTAAAATTTAAAAAATACCAAAGAGATTCTTATAACCTTTTGGTACATAACTTTTAAATTTTCTTTCAATCAAAGGTAAATTTAAATTTATATAAACACTGTCAAAATTTAGTTTTCCATACTGATACTTATTTGTGAAGGACTGATATAAACATCTAAAAAAGTCATAACAGTCAATGCTTTTTTACACAATTTTAGCAGAGAGAAATATAATTAAGTTGGAGAAAGTCATTATTAACATTTGATCTGATCCAACTTTTTTTCAACTTTATTTACTTTTTTATGTGGCACTGAGGATGGAACCCAGTGTCTCACATGTGCCAGGCAAGCACTCTACCACTGAGCCACAATCCCAGCCCTGATCCAATGCTTTTTCAGAGTCAAATTTGAAGTTAAATGTTTGAAGAAGTACCATAAAGCATGTGACAAGAAGACACTTTAGCAAAGAAGAATCAAGGTAAAATAGAAGACCAAAAGTTCTATTACTATAAAATTCAAACCCCATCTCCTACTACTGCTACTGTTACAGCTTTGTGATAATAATCTTCAATGTTATTACATTATGATCTGCCTCCATTCATCTCAGTCATATGGTCAATAATCTCAGTGCTGTTCTTCTTCCCTATTTTAATTTTCACTAAAACTACAGTTAATCAAATGAAGGGGTAAAAATGACCAGACCAAAAATGTGAAGGCTGTTTTCTCAGTTTTGCATGCAAGTGGGATAAATTTACCTTGCTACATATGCTTTCCTAATGGAACAATCTATATATGCCAGGTCTCCGGGGGGGGGGGGGGGGGATCATAAACACCTGGAAAAAGATAAACTGAAAATAAATACTCTTATTAATAGAACTTGATAAAACAAATAATAAGTAGGCATAATTTAATAACAAAGGTACCTGAAAATAAGATAATCAGATTGAAGCATCATGGTCACAGAGCTGAACTGTCAAGAAATATCACTCAGCATGCCACATCTTTCTCACTTCTCTCCCCTACTAGTTATATTTTTATGATGACATCAGTGTACTTCATAGGTTGCAGTTAGAAGGATTTGCTTGGACTTTCTTCCATGACTCAGCTTCTTATTTTAGAAGCCCAGGTGGCTTCATGCACACAAATATCCTTTCTCAGACGCAAATGCCCTCTTACCTTTATGTTATATATTTTAGTACAGGTTTTTATTTTGTGACTTTTTCCTTAGACCAGAAAAAGTATATTTATCATAGCTTAAAGCTATCATTACAAAAAACAGTATCTCCATATAATTTATTTTATCCAGCAAGCCAGGTTCATTTTGTGTGAGCATTTCTCCCCATGTAAAACCAGAAGTTACATTTTTCAAATAAGAATTTTAATTTAAATCAACTCTCTAGTTCCATAGCTAGCAAATACCATGCTATTCTAGAACCCCAAAAGAAAGCAACTGTATATCAGGTTCTATAGAACTTCTTTGGTTTGTATTTATACAATAATTTATACAAATACAAACATGCACACACACAAAATCAGTGTATATTTTTCTTAACATTCAACTTTAAGCATCAGATATAATAAGCTCAGTGGGGGAAAATGTGGTTAAATGCTACAAAAATAATCATAAAAAAATGAAAACAAATCTTTATGAAAAGTCATTTAATTATAAGAAAATTAGCCAGATAATTGCATAGTACCAAACAAACTTTTTGCATAAAAACAAGGGTTCATTTGCTACCATATTTTTTTATTATCTTTCAGTTTATGTTCCATCTATTGAACCTGGGCTTCCCTGGCAAAGATTAGAATATATGGAGTCTTTTCATGTTTCATATTCCCTAAAACATAACTGGCTTTTGTTTCTGAAATTAGAATAATTTTGCTGAAGAGAAACTTTAAAATTGCTCTCTTATGACTATTTCAGTTAGCCCCTCCCCAAACTTGATACAAAAACAACAAAATACAATTCTACTTAATAAAAGATTCCTGTCATTCATTTCATTTTACCAGCCCAAGTACAAATTCGGAGAAAATCTTCTTAAGTCCTGCAGTTTCAAATTCCTTTTGTAACTCATCCAATGCTGAATACTCTTTGACTTCAAATGCCAGAAACCTGCATTATACAAGAGAAACTCATGAATATGCCTAGATTTGTCAGAGTATAATTATCGATTCAGTTGCTTTTCCATCTGCAATACTAAATTATACCTTTTGTGTTCCGTCTCTACTTTTGTTTCAAACAGTACACTAATCATTTTCTCTTTGCATTTCTTTCCACTTGAGTCCACATCTACTTTGGAGGTTTTCTGAAGAGTCAGGTACTCCTAAATGATAAATCAGTACATTAAATACATATCTTACTCTGAATTTCAAAGTCCTAGCTTCAAAGGAGCTATAAACCTGCAGGTTTATTGTCATGGTTAAACAGTACATTCTGAATCAAGCAGCAAGGTAGCTGCACAGTATTTTTACACACAGAGTAGAATAATGTTCTGGTGAATACAGAAGTAAAGAGCAATGTAAACAAACTATTCAAATTTCAATCTAGACTGAACTGTCTACCAGCTCTGACTCTAGTTTGAGTATTTAAATTCCCAATGCCTCAGTTATCTTCCTCCATAAAAAAGGACTCTTAACAGGATCTGCCTCCTAGGGAAGCTGTGACAATTAAATGAGATAATACACATAAAATACAGGAACACCTGGCTTACAGTGCTATGGCACACTTAAGACCACGAGTGACTGCTGTTATTACTACTAATCCAGCATCTGAATGGAATATCAGATACACAGCACTTACCATTCCAAACTGGTGGCATCTATAAACACACCTGAACATTCTCAACCCTGGCAATCTTATAAAAATTAACATAAAAATTCACATGAAATGAAATTTTAGAGATAACTAAAAAATAATAATAATAAAGTACCATTTCTCTGCATTAACAGAATTCTAGCTCTATGAATAAATACTTGTTAATTAATGATTCAATCTGAGTAACAGCATCTGCAAAACAGCTGCATTTATCCTAATAAAGAAAAATCAAAGCCTTTTGGGTAAATATGAGCAAGGAATCAATTTGTATTCATTTCTGTCAATTTGTATTTCACCCAAAAGGATCAAAGTTTGTAGATATACTACAAATCACCTCAAAATATGTGATTTCCTGATCAGGCCCCAATCCAGGATGCATATTAAATTTGAATTATTGTTTAACTTACTATAACCCAGAAAAAATCTAGTTAACTAAATGCCAAAGGAGTCTTGTGATAACAGCCCATCTTGAAAAAAATAAGTCATTATTCTGCAAGTCTTTAAGATTATAGGTTGTTCACACTAAATCTGTTTTAAATAAGTTCTACTGTAATTACTCCTGACCACTGAAAAGTATAGAACTACCTAAAAGTATAAAACTTATTAAGTGATTTGTAGCTCTTTTAAGATTTAAAATATAATAAGCAGTTTTCCTTGTCTTGTCCCTCATAAAACAGGTTAGAGGAGTTTAGAATAAGAACTTTAAAAATCTAAAGATGATGATTTTGAAAGCAGCTGCTGAGACGAGTCAGGTGGAAAGCAGAAGTGAGGTGGGAGGTGACAGGCTGACAGTCCTAATGATTCTGCTTCTACCAACACTAAATCTTGGTTATAAGGGACAAGCCTCTCTTTCCAGGTATTACAGATACAAAATTAAAGTGTCAGAATGTATTTTTAACTGCCAGCAACTTATAGTTTGCAGAATATCCACAAATATACACCTTGCTGTGCCTAACTATGGGAGGAAATATTAATATGCACAAATTTCTAGTGCACATTTATAAAGTTGAAGCTCATGACTAATTATAAAAACAAACATGTGCCACAGGAATTTTTTTATTTATAATCTATTATTTTCATTTAAGTGGCATGATTTTTAAAATATAATCTTGGGCTGGGGAGATAGCTCAGTCAGTAGAGTGCTTGCCTTGCAAGCACAAAGCCCTGGGTTTGATCCCCAGCACCACAAAAAAAAAAAAAAAAAAAAAAATATATATATATATATATATATATATAATCTTATTCTTTGAGCTCTGCAAGTTTATAGTTACCATTAGGAGTTAGACATTCCTAAAAAAAGAAAATGAAGATCCATTAATGTGGTAATAGAGAAAGCAGAAGCATCTTAATGATTAATCTATCCCATTATTATAAAACACACTTAAAGACACACAATTTTAAACAGAAAATAACCAGATTCATGTTCGACATTTAACTTTTTGGCACCTTGATGTTGTTTCTTTCTCCTTGTAGTAAAATCAGTATTATTTTACCCAAGAACATCAGTCTTCCTGTCAGACTTAAGTCTGAAGCCCACTTCTTCACGGTTTTGACGTATTTAGTCCTTGCTCTCATGTGATCTAAATGTAAAAGAGTTATCCATAATCCATCATCCACAGTCGTGCTCACAGAAAAAGTACACTTTTCACTGCCATTTCCAGTTTCTGGTTGATTAAGGATATGCCTGAGATTCTTCTGAATCCAAAGAACCAGTTCATGAACCATTGGTTCCGACAAAAGGTTCTCTGCTTGCTCAAGTAGCTTCTCTTGTACAGTCACACACTGAGCTCTGGTCAGATGTTCTGAGTTAACTGAGATACCAGGCAGACACAAGGGGTAACTGACTGGTAAATGGAACACCAACTCTAAGGGTATATCTGCATCCAAAAGTCCTTCAGCTTTTGTGTGAATTCTGAAAATGGTTCCATCTGTCTCTGGAAGGCATCCAAAAATAATCATTAGCTGTGCATAACAATTTGAATAGAATACTAACAAGTTAAAAGTTCTGCTTCAAATGTAGATTTATTTCTCATGGGAAAACTGATCTATTTTATCAAGAGACGTATAATGCTAAGAAAGTCATGATTTGTAGATTCTTTCCTCCAACCACACATATACACTCATGTATTCATGCATACCAGCACTCCACACTCACCTGGAACTTATAAATTATTATCACCCATGTTTATTAAGTTACCAAAAAATGTTTTTCATCACAATTTTTGTAGTCAGGCCTAATTTATAATTCTGGAAATCACTAATAAACTCATGAACTTTCAAAGAAGCAGTACCAAGTATATACAAAATCAGTAATTTGTAATTTCTTACAAAGTTATATACTAAATCCACTGAAGGTCATTTTATGGTTAAGTCACCCTAGAAGCCTGCATGATTTCAGGGTTGTAGAGAAACTGATGACTGTGTGTGACACTGTAGCTGCCTGGAACCACTCTTTTTTTTATTTCCTATGTATTAGAAGCAGAATAACATGAAGGTAGCAAGATGAACTGAAATTGAGTAGACATCAATTCATCCTCTTCTGGCTCCTGAAGAAGGGAGGGGGTAAGCACACATAGGATATGAGATAAAATATTCCGTTCTCTTTCAGATTTGCTCGGCTTCACCCCTCTGATATGTTCCACACCACTTCACCCCACTTTTCAAAAAGCTGATAAACGTCAGGCTGATTCATTCTGCAGGGGGCAGAAGTGCACAGATCAGAAGAGCAGAGAACAGAACAGGGTGCAAATGAATCTCTTTGAGGTGAACTTGCCTCTGTACCTACTTCTTTGTCCATATGCCCTTGTTTTATTCTTCTTCACAAGGGAAACAGTCAAATCCTTCTCATTTTCATACCTGGGTTGCTGCTTAACAGCCTCAACAACTGAAACCTGAATCTATCCCCATTTTAAAGAACCTAGCAGAACATGAAAATTGCTTCCTAGCCATCTGATTTCATGTATATAAGAGCTGTTGTTATAGACACTGATTCACACAGGACCAAGTACATCTGTTTCAGTTTTTCTTTAGTATACATCAGTACCAGCTGCAAAGAATAACTATTTTAGAACATCACCCAGAAACGCAGGCAGTAACCATTATGAAGACCATATTCATAATTTAAATTTGTATGACATAAGTAAAATGTGTATTAAATAAAAAAATTTTTCCTAAACCTCACAGGGTAAATTCCTCTAAAATCTATCCTATTTCTCTAAACCCTTCTTTCTTTCACTGAGTTACTTATCTCTATACACATGGGGTGTGTGTGTGTGTATGTGTGTGTCTACATAGACCTGCAAAAACACAGGACTTAGGCTGAATAAACTCCAGTAACCATCTAGGGAGTCCATATTCTCTCTCAACTTCTAAAGATCTTCATTCATTCAACAAAAATTCACTGAGCACCTAATAAGCCCCAGGCACTGTATTGGTCTCCAAGGAAAAAATGATGGGCAAGGCTCAGCTATCACATTGACTCTATCTAGTGCTTCAGAACATGAAAAGGTGGACATATCCAAAATGACCCTCCTGGACTTCTCTTCTACAACCAAAAAGTCTCTATTTATGAATATATA
This sequence comes from Sciurus vulgaris, assembly GCF_902686455.1. Taxonomy (NCBI): domain Eukaryota; kingdom Metazoa; phylum Chordata; class Mammalia; order Rodentia; family Sciuridae; genus Sciurus; species Sciurus vulgaris. Next base: position 82,862,560 of record NC_136461.1, on the reverse strand, counting down.
CATATGCCTATAATTTATACACATATCTATATGTGTGTGTGTGCATCAGAAGATGCACCTCTGGCATATCTGAATATCTTCTAAGCAAAAGGCATTGATATCATTGTGTAACAGACAGCCTTAGAAACTAAAGAGTTTCTCCCTCCTGGCCAGAAGGCAGATTTGTTTAGTGACCAGTACAATAAAGATAATGTATTCCTTCAGGACAAAGGTTGAACAAAACTGTTGGAAATCCCTTTTTAGATGGGAGGATTTTTTAAAATTAATTTTTAACTGATAGATAAAAGTATAATGAGTTCTGCATACTTATGGGGTACCATGTGATACTGTGATTTGGGTACATATTGTGTATGTAATGTTTAAACCAGGGTGAACATCTATCTCCTCAAGATGGAGTCTTCCTAAGCTCAGTGCCCCTAGCTGTAACAAAGATCCACTGTGTGCACATATCCACCTGAGCCCACCTCCCATGACCCTGAACATGGGGACAAACGTCCATGCCGCCTGCTATGCAGCAAACAATGCTAATTCCACAAGGGTCACTACCTCCCTACCAGCTGAACCATGGCAGTGTGCTCCTAATCCAGCTCTATAGATGTTACTGCTGCTTACAAACAGCTTCACCACTGCATAATATATACTTTTTTTCACCATCTTGCTCTCTTTTTCACTTTTCTAAGAAGTTTCCCTCTCCCTTCCACAGGAAGCCTACTATCTCTAAGAAACTGTACCAATCATTAACACTTCTTGTGCTTGAATTTTCTAACCCTCCCTCTACTGTTTCCTTCCTCCTACTTAGAAAATAGTGATCTTTTCTTTGCTTCACAAAAAAGAAAAAATCTGATGCTACTAATTCCTTTAATCTACAGACCTTTCTCTGTCCCTTTTTGGTCTTTGTAAAATATAATTCTCACCACCTGCATCCATTTTCCTACAAACCAGTCTCTCCATAACTACTGTACTATGACTTCCAACATCACTTCTCCCTGAAGTTCCATTCTCAAACATTTCCAATGCCCTTCTAATTGCTACTGTGCATCAATAGGCCTGAGTTGCTCAAACCCTGTTATTCCTAAGGTCTGTCTTTAGGACTGGCCCATGGCTAGCCCTGGAGCCATAAGTTCTGAGTCCTTGTAATAGTCTGCCTGACAAGAGTTCCTTGTATATGCCTGAGGCCTTGGGCCACTTGGTCCCAGTTTGATTAAATGGATTATGCTACTAATGTGATTTCCAGTAGCTCTTCTTACTATAGAGGCTGGAGTGTGAGTAGCTGAAGTCAGTTAGGCAGGTGCTTCATGCCTTCATGACTGAGCCCAGTAAAGACTCTAGACATCAAAGCTCAAGGGAACTTTTCTGATTGGCAACATTTGTCACAAATTGTCACATTACTGTGAGAATTCCACATGTCCGTGTGACTCCACGAGAAGAGGATACCTGGATGCTTGCTTCTGGTTTCTCTTGGGCTTCATACCACTTGCCTTTTCTCTTTGTTGGTTTTAGTCTGTATACTTTTGCTATAATAAACTGCAACCCTGAATGTAAGTTTTTCTGGTTCTGTAGGTCCCTTTAGCAAATCATGGAATCTGAGGGTGGTTTGGGGGCCCTGACATAACTACATTTATAGTGCTATTTATAGTGTTCTACCCTTCTACAGTAGGGGACCCTGCTGAACTGATCTTCTAAAACTGTCTTCCCTTACATTCTTACACCTCTGCTCATGCCTTCGCCGCCTTGTCTTCTTCTGAATTCCTAAATGTAGACATTCTGTAAAGCATAATTCCACAAAATGGTCTTCTTCAAGCTATCCAGGCTTGGAATCTTAAATTCACCATTAGATCTTTTTTCCCAATCCTTGTTTCATATTTAACATTCAATTGCCAAACTCTCAACACAAGTTCTACATAATTTCTCTCTCTCCATTTGTATTACCACACCCTCCTACTTCAGGCCTTTCTCTGACTTCTGCAACAGTGGTCTTCGCAACTCCTGGTTCTCCCCACACAGAATAACCCTATGTCCCCGTGCCAGTCGGACAAATAAATATCAAATCCATCCAACCAACACCTAGGGCCAGCCTGCCACTCTAAATTCCTCTTATCACTTCTTACTTCAACTCACCCATTTTATGCAGTTACTTGAACACAGTCTCTGGCTTCCCATCTTCGGGCCTTGCTCCTGCTTTTCAATCTTTCAAGCAGCATCCTGACTTTGTGGTCTACTAGAATCTTGCCAACTTCCACAGCACCTCTCTAACAGTCACCTTATGAGGTCCATGGTACTCTGAATTTGTCATGGTATTTTCAGACCCTGGATCATTGTTGATTGAACCAAATTAACATTTTCTCCACCACTAAAAGATCTCAATTTTCTTTTTAAGCAATTACTATGAAGGGGAGAGGGGGTTACAAGGGTTTTTAAATTTTTAGTTACACAGTTCTTGGAATTATGCAAGTGGCTTATAATCATGAATCTCACAGGTATAAAATCCTTGGTATCTATGACAGGCTAAATAACAGACCCAAAGATGTGTGCATTCTATTCCCCAGAACGTGTGAATGTGTTCCCTTAAAAGTAAAAGGGTCTTTGAAGACATGATTAAATTAAGGATCCTGAGATGGGGAGTTACACTGGATTATCACAAGTGTCCTTATAATGGAAAAGTGGAGGGATATTTTTTCCACAGAAGAAGGCAATGCATGCACAGAAGCATGATACTATGCTGCAGGATTTGAAGTTGGATGAAGGGGCCATAAGCCAAGGGACACAAAGAGCACAGCTTCAATAACTGGGAAAGGCAGGGAAAGAGATTCCCCTGCAATGATTTGATTTCAGCCCAGGGAAAAAAATCTTGGATTTCTGACCTCCAGAACTTGCAAGAAATCAAATATATATTGTCTTAACCCAACCATGTTTGGTTATTTGTTACAGTAGTCACAGAAAACTATGGCTTTCAAGGCAAGCTTTTCCCCTTTCTGATCAAAACACAAAATCCCAGAGTATTCTCCAACCTCTGCCATATAAATAACCATCTGCCCCTGCCCAGTGCAGTCTGCATAACTGGCAGACCCAGACAGCCCAGGGAAACAGGTTTGAAAGGATATTGAGCCAGCCACATAAATCCTTATCAATTTTCATTTTTCTGTTACTTTCTAGTCCTAGTCAGCAAAGACAATGATAAAGGGGGAAAACCCTGACTTCATACAAAACTATGGAACTACTAGTTTTAATGCATATGTTCAGAAGAAAAATTATTTTAATTCCCGTAAGAGTTGGGAAAGTTTAACATTCTTCCTAATTGGTCTTCCTGGTTAATATCTCCCCCACATACACACTGTAGCTGCAAAGTTAACTACATAAAATAATATTATTTCTATAAGAAAATGAAAAGCCCAATAACACATCCCATTTAATGTGATAATAAAATTATACAATCTTTTAAAAACTCATTTTCTCCCTAAAAGCCTAGAATTATGTATCGTCCCCTTTCATTTCTCATCTGCCTTAGTTTGTACAAGCAATTAAATGTGCTTTTTGCTCCAGAATTTTTCACATATCACAAGCACTATGGTCTTAATTTTTGTTTTCAGCTTTTTCCTAATAAAAGAAAATAATGTTGACCTTATGTGCTTTAAGAATATTAAGAGTTTAGTAACTGCTAAACACTCTTGGTTAACAGAAAAATAAAAATCTCTTCCTCTCCCTGGCTCCCAAAAACTCATTATTAATTCATGAACTCATCATTCTCAATAAACATCTATACTACAAAGAACTTATGCTTGCCCTGCCAAACTAAATTTTCACAAGTTCAAAGGTTATTTTCATCTATTCTCAAGTCTTACCTTCTGGTTGAAGTTCATATAAATATTTGCTAGTACTTTTTTATAAGTCACACTACCTTATGATAATAAATGTATCAACTTCAAAACTAAAACACAAACAAAATGCGTTTCTTTTCATGACAGAAATTATGCTCCAAACCACAGAATTCCAAACTAGACAAGTGGAACTGAACCCTAATTCCACACTAAAGCTATTTTTAACGTTTCTACTTCACAGGTCTATAACACACAGAAGAAACTCAGTGAATGCAGTCCAATCACAGAAGGCACTGGAAAAGGTAAGCAAAATTTAAGAGAATGAGTTCTTCAGATTCACTTAGAGCCTATTAAGAAATCATTTATGTACCATATGTAGCTGATATTTCCTATACTTGCTATTGTTATATTGTTGGTGGTGGTAGTGGTTTTTTTCGGGGGGAGACATTGTTGGATTTTTGCCGTATTTATATATCCCCAGCTAGACTTTCTGTAGAAAACCACTAAGAAGTCTCCAAAACCTTCTCATACTTCAAGTGACAGGATTTTCTTTCCTCTTACTCTTAGGCAGCTAACCACAAGTATACATACATAAATGATTGTCTTATGCTTCAGCTGGACTTTTACATATGTTTAAAGTATGGTTATAAGAAACTAAAAAAAGTAAAAAGAAATAAAGGTAAAAGTGGCATCCCATTCTTTAGAAGTGAAGAAAGTCCCATTCTTTAGAAGGCTAAATTGTTTTTACAGAGGTGAGTTCAGTTCTGACAATCAGCAGGAAACAGCTGAGCATACTGAGAAGGGTCAGTGAGTGATAGTCATGAACATTTTGCAAGATGGCTCAATCCAATCTGAACATTAGCATTCACAAAATACAAAACTCTCCTCTGAAGCTATTCTGCAAATACTGGGTTTTATGTACTTCCTATTTTACAACTTTGTGATCTGTGAGATGATTTTCAAAAATGCAATGTCTACATGTAATGAGCATTGACTACAGCAATGAACCCATCAGGAAAATGAAGATATATAACAATGCCACTTACATATCTTAGGTGCCCACACACATGCATGTGCACATACTCCCCTTCCCAACTGTTGAGGACATAGGTTGGATTCCATCCATGCCTTTTCTCTAGGTGCTTATTTGTGCTCTCTCTTTCTGGACAAGTGTTTCTTTGCTTCCTAAGTACTGTTATCCTAACACAGCAGCCCCATCTCTACCAGCAATCATAAGGCCATGTGAAGGTTCTACATTGTGAAGCCTGGTGGCTATTTAACCAGTCTAAGCATCAGTTATCTTCTCTGCAAATAAAGATAAGAGTGCTTCTATCAAATAAGACACACTGAAAAGTATCAGGAAGATAGTTGGTGGCCACATTAAACCTGGCATCTGGGCTGTCTACACTGCATAGGGAGGGACAGAATATATCTGTTTTAACCTACCCATATCCCTCTCTCATAGCTAGGAGTGTGGGTACCCCTAAGAGATTGTTATACCTGATACCTCCTTACTATGGGCTTGTATAACCATTGTAGAGGCAAAAATGTGGATAAATCCTCTAAATTCTTAGCATAAATTAACTTAGTTAAACTGAATCAAATTATTCAGCCTCTTCAACCCTAGTGCCTTAATAGTTGACTCTCTAGAATGTTCTCCTGATCCCACTGACAAGTTTATTTGGAAGAGGCCAGGAATTGATGGGATTCAGACTTTATATCCCCCAACCCATATTGCCAAGTAGCACCTACAGTGGAGCCTGCTGCATGTTTACTGTGGTCTGTTAAAGAAGTACTTACCTTACCCTTAATTCCCAGTTGTGAGCATCCAACATTCCTATTTCAACCACTGAGTTGTTCTACCCTCCAATGAACCTTTCAGCAACAAAATGTCCTAAGTTGTTACACTGAATTCTTTTATAATTCAATTACTTACTGATGCCAGAACACTGAATTAAATTAATTAGGAGGCATGGCTTCAAAGTCATGCTCAATTTAACAGCAGATAAAGGGTCCACAGTGTTCTCAATATTAAGAAACTGCTTTCTTTCTTTCAGCAGTTACTTTTGGGGGTTTTCTCTGAGCTGTCAGCAGTATTTAATGCTCAATGGATTCATATCACAGACCACTATCACATATTTAAGGTATGATGGGACATCACAAGTTCATTTTTCAGATATTCCCACCTGAGCCATAATAAAGGAATCTGGAATAACTAATGATCTCTTCAAATAGCTGCTTCAGGCAGAAGTAATTATTAATAGAGGGAGATGAAGAATGAGGAATGCTACTCAATCAGAACAGGGGTGACAAGACAACATTAAATGGGAATAAATCCATTCATGTGGATTTTAAAGAGTTGTTTCAAAAAGATATGATAGATTTAGGCACTAAAAAGAAAGCAGCTCTAATAGTTTCATAATACCTGGAATATAACAATGCTGCATGAATGTGCATAAATGGGCAGATGCAAGAAGGAATAAATATAAAGGAGTCAACTCCCACCCCGTGGATAAATAACACATCACGGGAAAATGTAAAAAGGACCTTAATCCTAGATTTCTCATATATTTTAGACGATCTGCTTAAGGTCAATCAATTTATGGTCACAAAGTCAATTTCAATAGTATTTACACTATAACATTAGAAGGATAAATCCTATGCCCCTAAAACTGTTTTTATTTAACTAAAAGTTAAATAAAAATCGACAGTTAAGTGCATCACTACTTTCTCTGAATGACAGGTTTGTTTAGTTTTGTTTACTTAATAGAAGCTAACACAGAAATGAAATGAGTTTTTCTATTATTTAAAAAAAAAAAAAAAAAAAGGATTTTTAAAGAAGGCTTTGCAGACTGTAAGCTCCTATAGGACAGAATGGTGCCTGCAAGGAGTAGGGGAAATAAATATGGGCTGAATGATTAAGGCGCCCCCAAGAGCCTGTAATTGGCAACCACCTTTTCGTCGACTAGAAAAAGTGTAAGAAAAGCAACCAATTCGGAAATATTTTAAGAATAAGTTTAGGGCTGAGTACTGGGGTAATTCATAAAGTCATTCAACAAACATTTCTTGCCTATGTTGGGGAGTGTTCTAGTTGCACCCAGATTCAAGATTACCAGACAAGGTCTCTGCTGTTCAACTTAAGACAACCAAATATGGGCCTAGTGTGAAGCTATGGTGAGTGAATGAGGTCAAGGGCATAACGCATAGGATTTATGAAGGAAACAGGGGTGGGGGAAATGAGGGAATTGGATTTCGCTGGGGAGAGGGTCAGCACAGGCTTCTTTCTAATGGGAGCGCAAGCACACGCGGACAGCCGGCCAGGAGGAGCGTGGGCGGCGCACTGCAGGCGAGGCCACGGCCTCGGAGGTCGGGATGCTCAGCGCGGAGAGTGGGCCGCGCGCCGTCAGCGGCGCACCTGCGGGCTGCGCCACTCTGTTCACGTTTTGGGCGGGTCTCCTCACACTCCTGCCGGCTTCCACACAACCACAGCCGGTGCGAGCGACTCCATCCTTCAACTAGCCCGGCTGCCAACTGCGGGGTGCCCAGGTCCCCGATAGGGAAGGCCAGGCCGGCCCCAGCCTGAGGGCGCTCGTCCCTCCGTCGCGGGGGTAGTCACCTGAGCGGCTCAGCACCTCCCACTCGTGGGGCCCGCAGAATATCGCGGCCAAGGCCAGTAGCTCCTCCCGCACCGCATCCGCCATGTCCACGCGGCCTGCGGGCTCGGCACCTCCCCTTCCGCCAACGCAGCGCGGCCGCGCGGCCACCTGAGGGCGCCCCGCCTCCGCAGCCGGGCGGGGAAGCGCCGCCCACAAGCCCCAGCTCCGGGGCTGCCCAGGGCGGCCGGCGCCACCTCAGCCTGCCTGGTGCTCTGCTGGCCGACGGAGGCCTCCCACCAAAGCCCTAGGTCCTCTAGCTTCAGGCCCAGGCTCCGAAGTCACCATCCCTCGCTTTGAGCTGCTGAGATGGGGACGCACAGTGTCAGACTTAACCGTTTGTAAAAGAGAAAGTAAACGAACTGGGAAGAGACTGGAAGAAAAGGTCAGCCCTTGAACTAAGAGTCCGGCTCTTGAACTGAGTTTCAAAGACACCGCAGTGAACAACACACAAGAAATTCTCCATCCTCGTGGAGCTGTTAGTGACCCGGGCAGAAAAGGGCCAAGTTAGTGACAACCTCCGGGATGCCGAACTGTCACTGCCAATGGGACTCTGGACAAGGCCCAGTTTCTGGGACCTGTTTGGCTTTAAGGGTGCGAAAGGGGAAGGTCGAACCTCCCGCCCTGCACTTTATGGGGAACTATGCGCCAGGGCCCTGGGAGCACGGTCGTGTTTTCTTCGTCTTCTACCTTCAGAGAACAGTCCCGCTGAAAGTTGGCGGTTGGGTGTGATCCAAGCATGTAAACGCTAGCAAATGCTAGCTTTTCGGTGGTTTTATTTGTGTATTAAACAATATGGATATTACCAATGCAACTCCTGGAACTAAAAAATGAAATGGTCATCCTTCAACTGGATATATTATGCTAAACGAAATAAGCCAATCGCAAAGCACCAAAGGCCGAATGCTTTCTCTGCTTGCGGATGCTAATTCATAAAAGGGTTGCGGGCGGGGGAATAGAGGTATTTTGGACTAGACACAGGGGAGTGAAAGGAGGGGAGGGGTCATGGGAGTACAAATGATGGTAGAATGAATCAGACATTATTACCCTATGTGCAAGTATGATTACATGACCCGTTGTAATTCTACATCATGTACAACCAAACAAATGAGAAGCTATACTCCATTTATGTATGATGTGTCAAAATGCATTCTTTTGTCATGTATAACTTAATTAGACAAATTTTTAAAAATTAAAAAGAAGAAATGGTGCATCTAAATTCTAAAATCTGAGCAATACCAATAGGATAGCTGAATTAACAGTACATTCTGTTTCAACTTTGATTTTAATGAACTAGGTTACAAGGCTCTCTTGTAGTCCTGTCTGGATGCATTTGTCTTATACTTCTGTTTTTTCAAGTAACGGTTTAAGATTTTGCAGGCCCTCAAAACAGCTGGTCTTGCTCAAAGAGGGCCCGCGACTTTTGTTTGTTTCAGAAATAACATTTTATAAGATAAATTGGAATTTAGGTGACTGCATAGCTGCTACAGTCATTGACCTACAGAAGTCAAAATAAACTTGCCTGACTTTAAGACTCAGAATCCATATTTCCATCACCATCATCATCTCCTCTTTAGCTAAAAAAAGGGATTTGAAAAGGGTAAAGATAGTGATTTCCAAAAACAGAAAGAAAATCTAACAAAATGAACTGCAAAGGAAAATGTTTTTCAGAGGATGCCATGGGATTTCAGTGACCCTAAGTAATTAGTAGCCCTGCTGTGCACATAATTGGAAAGACAAAGGTTTATTTAAACTCATAATTATCTCTGATGTGGCCAATTTGTTTTAAAGAAAGAAAGAAGTAAAGACTCCTTTGAATTATTTCCAAAGTAGCAGTAGGTTCATAATTAACTGCTAAAGAGGTTGTGAACAAAAGAATAAATTTCTAGTTTAAAATATCACTGAGTTATTTGATTTTAGATAGAAGTACAGTGTTAAAAGTGGCAGGAAAATATTAATTTACTTATTTGACATATATTAAAGATAAGATACAAAATAATTGAATGATTCTTATTTTTAATTTTCACAAATTCAATATAAGTGATATGAGTGCAGTAGGATGAGCCCCATGATTTCAGCTGTCAGAAGTATTTGGAGGCAGTTGCTGAAGCCTGCTGTCAGCAGGGGGTCCATGGAAATTGATGTTGAGAGTACAGCAACCTATTACTGTATTTAAAATTTTCTAGTCAATAGGTTTCCTCTTTGCTCTTCCTTTCTACGTTGATTTCTTAACCTGCTTTTCATACTTCATTTAGCATGTTTAAATAAAAAAGAAGTCTATGTGAATGTCTTTTAAACTGACACTATCCTAAGGCACTGAAGTCCCATGAATAAGTTTCTATACTTGACATTTAGAAGTAATCATCACAGAGACAGTATAATGTCAGCTTGATATTTCTCACACTATGAAAATATCAGCTACATGTCAAATCTCTAAGACTTCCTTAATGTAATAATTTTTCTTGTATTCACAGGCTACTGGAAATTCTAAATATTCAAATGTGGAATAAATGTCTATGATTAACATTATCTATCCCTACCTGTATTTGTGTTATACACACACACACACACACACACACACACACACACCAAAAAAAAAAAAAAAAAAATGTATGATTTGCTAGAACAATATTATTCTTTTCATATAATTTTCTAAGAAGTTGTTTCCAAACCAAGACCAAGAGGGGAAAGAATTTAAAACCTCTCACCTCTGGCTGAAACCACTAACCCAAGAGGTAGTTTTTTAACTATTTTGGGACAACAGTTGTATTCACTTTCTCATGAATAGTATACAAACTTTAACACCCCACTCAGAGTCTAACATATTAAGTCCAAACCCACTTGGGTATAGAAATGAGGATACACAATTTTAAGAGTACTGAAGGGATTATTAGTATCATGTGGAAAAAAAAACTTAGGACCCTAAATGGACTAGGGTATGATAAGGAAAATTATCATACAAGAAAAGTAAAAATAAGAGAACTACTAAGAATAGAAAACAAAAGAGACATTAAATGCTGACTTCCTAAATACACCTGAACTCTGAGAAACTGCCCTACTAGTTCTTACTAGTTCTGTTTAAATGATTCCTGTATTTACTCATATCACAAAATGTTCTCAGTCACTCAGTGACTGATGGCCTGGCTTTGTGAGCTGGATGTTGAGATAAAGAGATAAAAGCAACAAGTTATTATTTTTAAGAACTTCAGTCTTCCATCTAGATTTAAAAAAAAAAAAAAAGCAGCAATTACAAGTTCTTTCACCAAGCTATGGCACAAGAACTGCCAATTTATCAGTGTGAAGTTCAGTGTAGTGATATAAATGAAAGCAATGAAGTGAGGAACAGCATGTTCTATCACACTTCCTGGAGGAGAAATAATTTTGTAATATTCCAGAACATAGTTAACTTCCCAAAGTACACAAAGTCAGTGTTGTTAATTGATGTCAGTTCTTTTTGCTCTATTAGAGTATACAAGTTGCAAATTTATTTTTCACCATGATGTCAAAGTAAAAGCAAATTAATTCCATAAGAATTTGACACTGACTACTGTGATCATACCGTTTTGTGGAAGAATCTGCCTCCATTATGTCCATGTAATCTGTACTTGCTCCAAAGTATTGTTAGCTCTCTGCCCATGTTTGATTCTTACACATAAGCGATATCAAAACAGTGCCAGCTGGCTTTGTAGGGAATCATACACATGGCCAAGGTTCATGTTCCACTGCTTATAAAACAAAGTCTTATCATTCAGACAACTAGAGTTTGCCTGGTTAAAATAATAACCCAACACTTAAGTTTGGTTACTAATGTAAGTGGTTTCATTTTATTAATTGCATTTCCCCACTGAAATTAATAATGTAGCCAGTATTTATTAATCTGAGGTAGAGTTGAGGATTTTTTTTTTTTTTTTTTTGTACTGGGAATGGTCACCCAAGGGCACCTAACCACTGAGTCACAGCCTCAGCCCCTTTTTATTTTTTATTTTGAGAGAGAGTCTTGCTAAATTGCTCAGGGCCTCACTAAACTGCTGAGACTAGCCTCAAACTTGCAGTCCTCCTGCCTCAACCTCCCAAGCCACTGGTATTATAGGTGTGTCACCACACCAGGCAGGATTGAGTGACTTTTTAAAGATCCTTTTCTCCAAATCATAAAGGGACTATAAATGAGTGGGCACTACCATTTTAGCAAGATATATTGTCAGTGGTTGAAGATGGAGATACATAACATATTTCAAAGAACTACAGCTATAACTGGAAAAATTAAACCTGGATTTTCTAAAATGAGGAAAAGAAAACAGTATGAGGAAGGAAGAAGGTAAGAAGGAAAAGAAAAAGATAGGTAAAGAGGAAGGAGAAGGGAAGGGTGAAAAGACTGGGGAATATTAAGAAAAGGATGACAAGTAAATGAATGGAATTGGAGAATATCACGCTAAGTGAAATAAGCCAATCCCAAAAAACCAAAGGTCGAATGTTTTCCCTGATAAGTGGAGAATGATATAATGCGGGGGTGCGGGGGTGAGAGAAGAAGGGAGGAACTTTAGATTATGTAGAAGGAAATGAGAGGGAAGGGGAGACAGACATCATTACCCTATGTATATGTATGATTACATGAATGGTATGCATCTACATCATGTACAACCACAGAAAGGATGCACCCCATTTGTGTACAGTGAATCAAAATGCAGTCTGTAAAAAATAAATAAATAATTTTTAAAAAGAGAAAAGGATGATCTTTGAGGCAAAGGAAATCATGAGGTAGGAATTTGCTATAAGATCTAGAAGAAGTAAAGAAGATGGAGTCACCTGCTTCTTAATCAATAGAGATCTGAAATTTTATTCAGTAACAATATGAGGTCTGGGCAGCAAAGGAAACAAGAGCATGAAGAGAAAGCCCACAGAATGAGAGAAAATCTTTGCCAGCTACTCCTGGTATGTGTGTGTATGTGTGTGTGTGTGTGTGTGTGTGTGTGTGTGTGTGTAGTCTTAGTCAGCTTTTCACCACTGTGACTAAAAGACCCAACCAGCACAATTATAGAGGAGGAAAAGTTTATGTGGAGGCTCAAGTTTCAGAGGTCTCAATCCATAAACTCCATTCCTCAGGACAAGGTGAGGCTAAACATCATGGCAGAAGAGAGTGGCAGAGGGAAGCAGCTCACATGATGATCAGAAAGCAGAAAGAGACTCCATTCACCAGATACAAATATATACCCCAAAGCCATGTATGTCCCCAATGCTCCACCTCCTTCAACCACCCCCCACCTATGTTCAGTTACTGATTTATCCCATCAGGTGATTAATTCACTAATTGGATTAAGGATCTCATAACCCAATCATTTTTCCCTCTGAACACTCTCACGTACCACACATGAGCTTTTGGGGGACACCTCCACATTCAAACATAACATGCATATATACACATATTAGAATATATGAAGAACTAAAAAAAATCAATAAGTTGGCAAAAGAACTAAACAGATATTTCTCAAAAGAAGAAATACAAATGGTCAACAAATATATGAAAAAAGTTCAATCAAATTATATTGTTAGATTGTGTGCGTGTATAAATATTTACTGACAAATCCCACCATAATATACAACTATAATGCACTAATAGAAAATTGGGAAAATGTTCATTCCTAACAATCAGGGAAACACAAATTAAACCTACAATGATATAATGCTTTAAATATGAGATGTCTGCTAAAAGCTTATGTGTGAGAAGTGGGAGAAAGTTCAGAGGTGAAATGCTGGACTCCAAGAGCCTTAACCTAATCGGTGCAGTAATCCACTTGAATACATTATCCACATGGTAACTGTAGGCAGGGAGGGTGTTGCTATAAGTGGAAGGCCACTGGGGCAAGACTTGGGGGTATATATGTTGTGGAAACAGAGATCGCTCCCTCTCTTTCTGCTTCCTGGTGCCATGTTCTGAGCTACTTTGGCCTCCACACCCTTCCACCATAATGTTCTGCCCCTCCTTCGACCCACAGTAATGGAGTCAGCCATCTATGGACTAAGACCTCTGAAACCATGAGTGCCAGATAAACTTTTCCTCTTTTAAAATTGTACTAGTAATGTCTTTTGGTCACAGCAGTGAAAAAGCTGACTAAAATAATTGAGATTTCATCTGAGTCCAACCATCAAGAATATAAGTAATAAATGCTAGTGAGGATGTGGAGAAAAAGCTATACTCATACATTTTTGATGGGACTTCAAAGTAATGCACCACTTTAGAAAGTAGTATGGAGATTTCTCAAAAGATTAGTCATGGAACCACCATATGAACCAGCTATCCCATCCCTTGGTATTTATCCTAAAGAAATAAGGTCAGCCTACTATAGTGAAACACGCATACCCATGTTTACAATAGCACAATTCACAATAGCCAAATAATGGAACCAGCCTAGGTGTCCATCAACAGATGAGAGGATAAAGAAAATGTGGTATACAAACACAATGAACACAATGGAGTACCAGATCTTCAACTCTATTACAAAGCAACAGTAACAAAAACGGCATGGTATTGGTACCAAAATAGACAGGTAGATCAATGGTACAGAATAGAGAACACGGACACAAACCCAAATAAATACAATTTTCTCATACTAGACAAAGGGGCCCAAAATATGCAATGGAGAAAAGATAGCCTCTTCAACAAATGGTGCTGGGAAAACTGGAAATCCATATGCAACAGAATGAAATTAAACCCCTATCTCTCACCCTGCACAAAACTCAACTCAAAATGGATCAAGGACCTCGGAATCAGACCAGAGACCCTGCATCTTATAGAAGAAAAAGTAGGTCCAAACCTTCAACTTGTTGGCTTAGGATCAGACTTCCTTAACAGGACTCCCATAGCACAAGAAATAAAAGCAAGAATCAACAACTGGGATAGATTCAAACTAAAAAGCTTTCTCTCAGCAAAGGAAACTATCAGCAATGCGAAGAAAGAGCCTACAGAGTGGGAGAATATCTTTGCCACTCATACTTCAGATAGAGCGCTAATTTCCAGAATCTATAAAGAACTCAAAAAACTCTACACCAAGAATACAAATAATCCAATCAACAAATGGGCTAAGGAAATGAATAGACACTTCACAGAAGATGATGTACAAGCAATCAACAGATATATGAAAAAATGTTCAACATCTCTAGTAATAAGAGAAATGCAAATTAAAACTACCCTAAGAGTCCATCTCACCCCAATTAGAATGGTGATTATCAAGAACACAAGCAACAATAGGTGTTGGCGAGGATGTGGGGAAAAAGGTACACTCATACATTGCTGGTGGGGTTGTAAATTAGTGCAACCACTCTGGAAAGCAGTATGGAGATTCCTCAGAAAGCTTGGAATGGAACCACCATTTGACCCAGCTATCCCACTCCTTGGCCTATACCCAAAGGACTTAAAATCAGCATACTACAGAGATACAGCCACATCAATGTTCATAGCTGCTCAATTCACCATAGCCAGATTGTGGAACCAACCTAGATGCCCTTCAATTGATGAATGGATAAAGAAACTGTGGCATATATATACAATGGAATATTACTCTGCCATGAAGAATGATAAAATTATGGCATTTGCAGGCAAATGGATGAAATTGGAGAATATCATAAGTGAGATAAGCCAATCTCAAAAAACTAAAGGACGAATGATCTCGCTGATAAGCGATGAGGACATATAATGGGGAGTAGGAGGGGTTAGCGTTAGGGTTAGGGTTAGGTTTAGGGTTAGGGATAAGGAGGATGGTAAGAATGGAGGAAGGAAGGACTGTATAGAGGAAAAGAGGGGTGGGAGGGGTGGGGGTAAGGGAAAAAAATAACAGAATGAATCAAACAAGATTGCCCTATGTAAATTTATGATTACACAAATGGTATGCCTTGACTCCATGTACAAATAGAGAAACAACATGTATCCCATTTGTTTAAATAATAAAAAACAATGGAGTTTTACTCAGACATAAAGAAGAATGAGATATTTGAGACAGAGTCTTGTAAATTGCTGGGGGCCTCACTAAATTGCTGAGGCTGGTATTGGCTGGTAAATAGATGGAATGAAGAACATCATGGTAAGTGAACTGAGCCAGACTCAAGGGTCAAATGTTTTGTGGAAAAAATGGTAAAATAAGGGGGAAAAAAAAGTACCAGGGGGTGAATTCCATGAAAATGGAAGGGAGACTAGTAGAATAGTAGAAGGGGATAGAGGGGAAGGGATGAAGGAAAGGAAAAGGAACTTTGGAATGAAATGGATCAAATTATACTATGTGTGTGTATATATATATAGCTCAGTGAATGTCACATTTATGTGTATCTAAAATACACCAATAAAAATAATAAATAAATAGAAGTAAGATCAGTAGAAGTAGGAGAGCAGCAGGAGGAAGGAGAGAGAAAGATGAAATAGTGGTGACTGAAATGGAGCAAATTATATTCTTTGCATGTATGATTATGTCAAAATGAACCCCATTATTAAATATAACTATAAATCACAAATAAAACCTTCAAATAATAATATGAGGTCTGAGGTGGACTGAGTGATTGTTAAATAATTCAACAATTTATTCTATCCTGTTTTGTATATTTTACATTCTCTATAATAAAAGTTAATTCTTAAAATTATTCTATAATAATTCAAGATGTTGGACATTGCAAAACATTCAATGAGGAAAAAGGAACAGAAGCAAAGAGAAAAATAAGACAGAAAGGGTAAAATCAATCTCAAGGTCAACTAGCAAAAGTAAAGTTGATGAAATATATTGAGAGATGAGAAAAACATAGAACCTAATACTTCAGTGGCTTTAACAAGAAACAATTGGTGTTCTCATACATGTTCAAGTCTGAAGGTAGACAGTGTCTGGAGCCAACTGTCTTTTATTTTGTGAATCTGCTCTCCTTCAATTCTCAAAGTTATGTTGTGGGCCAGGGTGGCTTCTGGAATTCCACCAAGTTTACACGCCATCCGAAGAATGAGAGTCAGTTTAATCCCACTAACTGGAACTCAGTCCCATGAGTGCTCCTAATTTAAAGTGTACCTAAACAATGTCAATTTTACCAGGGAGGCCATGTACTCAGCTAAAGATAGAAGAAGAAATTCAGTATTGCTCTTATTATTATTTCTTTTTTATTATGGAGAAAGGGGAAAGACCATTTGGGTAATAGCTGGCTGTCCCCACCACAGTAAGTTGAGGTCTAGTCAAGAGATTTAAGATTTCACATAATTCTACAGAGCTCCGTCTTACCCCATCTCTCGTCCCCCACCTTGTTTTGCTCTTCATTTTATTGTCCACTTCTATTTTTCTCATCGCACATACTCTGAAATTCTTTTGTTTGTTTGTTTATGTATTTCTTGTGGTTTCTCCATGGAGTAGTCTTAATGTTTGTTTCCCCCAAAATTCACACCCCAATGTGATGGTGCTGGGAGCTGGTGACTAGGTCATAAGGGTTGAGTCCTCGCCTGATGGGATTGGAATTCTTTCAAAAGAGGCTTAAGGAAGTTTACCTGCCTGTGTTAGTCAGCTTTTCATCACTGTAATCAAAATATCAAACAAGAACAACTTAGAGGAGAAAAAAAAACTTATTTTAGCTCACAATTTCAGAGGTTTAGTTCATGGTCAGCCAAGCTCATTGCTCTGAGCACAAGATGAGGCAGAACATTACGGCAGAAGGACATGGCTCAAGAGTACTGCTCACCAGGAAGCAGAGAGGGAAATAGGTTGCAGAAAAGAGGAACCCTTCCCAGTCACATGCCCAGGGACCCATCTTATCTAGTCATACCCCAGCTCCTTACAGTTATCATCCAGAAATCTTTTAATCTAATCATTTTACCTATGAATGTTCTTGCATTAACCAAGGAGCTTTTGGAGGTCACCTACTATCAAAACCATCATATTCCACTCCTGCCCCCAAAACTCATTTTCATCTCACAAGGCAAAAAGCATTAGTCCATCTCCAAAGATCTCCATAGTCTCAAAGTTCCAGCATTGCCCAAAAGTCCAAAGTCTCCTTTCACTCAAGGCAAACTTTTGACTATGAACCCTTATAAAGATCAAAAGCAACTTACATATATCCAATACACAGTGGCATGGAATAAATATTCCCCTTCTAAAAGGGAGAAATTGGGACATAGAAAGAAGGAAAGGGACCAAAACAAGACCAAAACCCAGCCAGGCAAATAGGATCTGTAACTCTGCATATAGCACCTAAGACATATGACAGCAAGATTCTTTTCCAAAGGGATTGACAGTCCTGCCCCTTTGGCCTTCACAATTTTAGTACGCATGGCCTCTCTTCACAGTCAGTGGCTTTTCTCAGTGGACAGTCCACATCACTGGCATCTCTTAATTTCTGGGGTCTCCATTTTAGCTGTGGTTTTACCTTCACAGTTTTATGTACCACACTCTTATGGGCAGCCTGCAGGGATTCTGACCCTGCTAGAATTTTCCTTGCCTTCCTTTGAAATCTCAGTGGATGCCTCCATAACCCTTTAAATTCAGCATTCTGTATTCCTGCAGACACAGCATAATATGGATGATGCCAAGGTCTGCCACCAGCTCATGCAGTACCTGGGTCCCCTGGGATCATAGCTGCAGCAATCTGTGAGTACTTGATCAGATGAGCGTAGTGGAACAATTTCTTAGCAATCTTGTGAAAGCAGGGTGCCCCGATGATCTCTTCTCAAAGGAATTTTCTTTTCTACATCTTTGAGACTGCAATTGGTATAGTGTTGCAAATTCTTGAGATGCCCTCAAATCATCTTTCTTATCATCTCTGTGTAAAGTATTTAGCATCTCTTTTGTGCTATAATCCCTTTAACAACCAACACTCCATTGGCCCTAGTTTTATACATGCATTTTTCTGGCTAACCTGCAAGTATTAAAAATCCTTCAGCTCTGATTTCTGTTCCCAATTCTCATAGTAAACCTGGCTAAAAAGCACCAGCAAAATCCATGCCACCAACTAAGTGTTTTGCTGCCTTGACATTTTCTCCAACAGATTAATTATTCCATCTCCTTTAAATTTAGCCTCACTTACTGTCTCAGGACATGGGGAAAATTTAGAAAAGTTCTCTACTAATACATGTGTAACATGAATGGCCTCTAGTCCAATTCTCAAGAGTCCATATTTCCCTCTGAAACCCAGTGAGTACAGTCTTTACTATCTGCATTCATGTAGGCATTCTGGCCTTTTGAACTCCCACCAGAATCACCCATTAAGCTCTGCTCACAAAATTTTAAGGATTCTCTAGTCTGTATCTTCAGACTTTTCCAAACTCCCCCTGCAAACCAGATCCACACACTTCTAAACCACATGATCAGGTTAGTCACAGCAATGATCCCACTTCTCAATACCAATTTCTGTATTAGCTTTTTATTGCTGTGATCTAAATACCTAACATGAACAGCTTAGAGGCAAAAAAAAAAAAGTTTATTTTGGCTCATAGTTTCAAAGGTTTAGTCTGTGGTTGGCTAAGTCCATTGCTCTGAGCCCAAGATGAGGCAGAACATCATAGCAGGAGAGGGTATGGCAGAGGAATGCTGCTCACTTCTTGGTAGTCAGGAAGCAAAGAAAAGGAAGGAAGATAGGTCTACAGAAAAGATGAACCTTTCCAGAGCATGTGACCCACCTTCTCCAACCATGCCCCACCTGCCTACAGTTACCACCTAAAAGTCTCTTCATTCAATCATTTCCCCTCTAAATGTTCCTGCACTAGCACAAGAGCTTTAGGGGGACATTTCATATTCAAACAATAATTCTACCCCTTACACTGGTAGGGACATGGCAAGAAAGCGCTATCTTTGAGGAAGCTGACCCTAACTACACACTACCCAGTGCCTTGATGTTGGACTTCCCAGCTTTGAGGACTGTGAGAAATAAACTTCTATTGTTTATCAGTTACACAATCCAAGATATTTTGAAATAGCAATTTGGATAGACTGAGACACCACACAGATACTAGGATCGACAACTTTACCACCACTGCTACATTGGTTGAGATGTCCTGAGTAACGACACATGCTCCAAGAGGATGCAGAAGGTTTCTTGCTTGCAAGCTGAGGCTTTCTGGGAAAATCAGGGCAATTGGAGATGAATTGAATGAAGGGAGGGGTAAATGGCTTTGATGTTCATTGTGGTTAGGAGATGGTGCCTGGCTTAGAACTCTGAGGCTTCCATGGTCTGCACACCTGCCCCATAGCACCAAAAGAGTAAGTTCCCAGGCTTTCTTACCTGCTTGCCCAGAGGTTGGACACAAAGGGAAAGAGGGAAGAGTACAACTTGAAAACTATCAGTGTCCATAGATCAAACATGGAGTTTGATTTGCTAATTGTCTCCACTGGAATTTAAATGTCAGGGACCTTGTCATCTTGGATCACCTCTGTACCCTCCATATTTAAAAAAGCAATGGAAATGAAGAATTCAATAAGTATTTGTTAATACAAATAAATTAATTGCAAAGTTCATAAGTTCTTGATAAAAATCGCTTATTTAACAGAGTTATAGAGCACCTACCATATACTAGTTATTTGATGAGGTTTCATGCATAGCATGATGAACAGGATAAAATCACTGCCCTTCAGAAGCTCAGAATCCACTCAGGAGGATACCAGTCCCTTTTACAATAGGGTGATAAAGGCCATGCCTGGTGAGTTGAGGGCCTTCAAATACAAACAAGCAAACAAAAACCAAGAAAGGAGAGTTAAGAAAAGTAGGCTGGAAAATTAGATCTCTACCTTCCTTCTTCAACAAGCATTCACTGAGCATCTTACTGTGTATCAGGCATTACACCAGGTGCCTAGAAACTGTGGTTTGGGCTTCTTAGAAGCTGTAGTGCAGTGTGGGAGACAGAAACATGAAAGATTACACATTGATCATCTTCCACCTGTTGAAACCAAGGGCGTAAATGAGATTTCCTGCCGGCATTTCCCAGTAATAGAACAAAGGAGCACTATTTTGTTAGTCTTTTTAACACAATCTATATCAAAACAATAGTCTCTTTGCGGGAATGTTTCTGTATTCCCCTACTGGTTTTCACTTCTTTTATTTTATTCTG
Organism: Sciurus vulgaris; assembly: GCF_902686455.1. Classification (NCBI taxonomy): domain Eukaryota; kingdom Metazoa; phylum Chordata; class Mammalia; order Rodentia; family Sciuridae; genus Sciurus; species Sciurus vulgaris. The sequence goes on along the minus strand of NC_136461.1, from coordinate 82,842,041 downwards.
GTTTCCGTGGAAAGAAGAATCAAGTCAAGTAAATAGAAAAGAATAAAATCTCCTTTGTGGCACTCCTACTACCTCATAATACCACCTTAGTCTTTGTCTCTGTGTATCTCGCTCTCAATCGCTCTCTCACTCTGTGTGTGTGTGTGTGTGTGTGTGTGATTCTCTCTCTCTCTCTCTCTCTCCTCTCTCTCTCTCTCTCTCAATTCTATCTCTCCCTCTCTCCCTTTGTGATATAAAAACTCTCTACGAATAAAAGATTAGACTAGAATACTTTGTCTATTGATGTTTCAGATAAAATTCTGCTATCTTCCTGGGATTCTCATTGCCCTCTGGATCAGTGATGAGCCAGGCATTTCTTCAAGGCTGACTTCATTAGCTCCCTATTTCTAGATGAAGCACACTCAGGGGTCCTGCTATTGGGACCATATTACCACCTGCTTTATTCTTGCCTCTCTTCTTTCTCCTAAGATACTTTCTCACTTCTTACTCATTCCTCAAGTCTGAATCCCATCCCTCTTCTGAGTCTAAGTTGAGGACCCTTTCTCTTTTCCCCTATCACATCATATTTACTCTTCAAAAGACTACCATAATTGCTTATGTGTCCATAATCCCAGTAGAGTATGACTCTTGGGAGATGGGGAATATTTCTATGTCATCTTTGATCATATCTCCAACTCTTTGCCCAGTACCTAGCATATTAATGCATTCAATATTTGTATAATGAATCAAGAATGAATGCATGCATAGGTATAGTGTGTAAATAAATAGCTCAGGGTCCTGATTCTACCCAAAATCTTATCACTTGAGACATGTTGACATGCATCAATATTAAACAAGCAGATTGCTACCCATGCCTTAACTTGATTGACATTCAGAGCAAAACAGGCAACAGAAATAATAGATTTATTCTAACAAAGTCTCACAGTTTCATCCAGGAGATGAAAAGGGAAGACGAGGACAAGTCACCTTTACATATTCGAATAGTAGTTATTCACAGGTACAAAGGAAAACAAAATAAATGTTACAGTAATCATCACAACTTATACACAGTACAGAGTTTTGACATTACTAGGCTAAGTCAGGAAATCATGTGGTAGATAAATCTATTCAGAGTTTATGTCCCAAACTGAAATGAGATACCACATGGTACCTGAACCAGGCTGTCTAAAAATATGTAATATTTCAATCTGAATGTGTGGCTAGAGTATCATATTATGTTACTATACAAGTTAATATTAAACATATAAAGAATAACTGTCTCACTTGAAAACCATAGCAATTAAAATTAAGAAGCAAAGAGACTGATTTTTCACTGTTTTATTCAGGATCACTTAAGAACTTTCGTTTTCTTTTCCTTCCTTTGTCTGTCATTTCATTATGTTGTTGATCACGGCTTAAATTAAAAGAACAGATTATGTGGAAGGGGCAGAAATTCATTGAAACGTTCTATTTCTTGATCATAGTGGTTGTTACTTAAATTTAAGTCATTGAACTTTATTTTAAAACTGTATTTTATTTTATGTAAGTTATGCCTTGATTAAAAAAAAAAAAAAAAGAGGAAAAAAAGGAGGTTAGTAAGCCCATAAAACTTTTTTAAAAATTCCTTTTACTTTTTCCTGAATTGGAACTGAGTATACCCTCAGCTTAAAAAATGAAGGACATGTATTCCTTTACCCTATGTACATGAATGGTATAAATCTACATCATGCACAACCATAGAAACAAAAAGTTGTACCCCATTCGTGTACAATGAATCAAAGTGCATTCTGTAAAAATAAAAATAAATAAATAAATAAAAAATAAAAAAGACAAAAATACTTTAGAAATACTATTTTTAAAAAACAAGCCTTGTGACTGCTTCTTGTAACAACAAATCTTGGCAGAAAAAAACAGCAGATTTCAAGTGTCTTCATATGGTACTAAATTCTCTGTGAGTGGGATGCTATAGAACTAATGAAAAGCATTCTTTCACGTGAGAAAAGTTGTTTTTAGTCTGAAAGCTCAGCCTATCATTGTCTGTTGATGTTCAAAACAAAACAAAAAACAAAACAATCAATTCCAGTACAACACAATTAGGCTAAAGAGTCATTATTCAAATATTTTTAAGGCATTAAACTATTTCAAAATACTTTTAAGATGATTTATTTATTTATTTATTTATTTATTTATTTATTTATTTATTTATTTATGCAAAGTAAGGCACCCGTGGTGATAGGGGCAGTACAGTATCATATGTGTGTCAATTCTTAGATGCACATATTTTTCACATTTTCACATCTCTGAAATCACACCTCTTATGATGTCTTACATTGTCCATGAGCCAGGCAGCTGATGAAATGTAAGACATGTTTTGCATACAGACTAAATGAGTTATTTTTCTTGATGACTTGATTGCTGCTGAGATCGTGAAAGTGCCAGCATCAAAACTTGTAGAACAGCAGAATGGGTGTGAGAAACTCTGATAAAAAAATTCCTGGAAGTATTAGTGGAGTCTTTTTTTAAGAAATTCAATTCCACCCATGCTACTGATGAAACAAAGGATAAATTATGTGGAAAAACATACATTGATGCCACCAAGTTGAAATGTGGTTGAAAAGACACAGAATGTGAAAGGTTTTATGAATAGTTTAGGTATTTTGCTGGTGTCTTCCTTTCTGTGCAGGCACAACAGTGATACTGGATCATGTTACATCTAAGTAAGTCTAAAAAAACTTTTACAAGAAGTATAAAATAAAAAGTTCAAGTGATAAGTGAGCCATAGTATAATTGGCAATGTACTTTTGTAGTGTGGTACCTAAACCAATGGTCCATCTCACAAATGAAGGCATCTTAGATTCTATGAATGCTGATCTTTGTTGGATGGTTTTTTATATGTTGGCTTTTCAGCCAAGGGAATGGTGAAAGAATAGGGAGGAAAGATCTGTGATCAAATATCTTGAGGGCTGAGATCATAGCCCGGTGGTAGCATGCTTACCTAGCATGCGTGAGGCCCTGAGTTCGATCCTCAGCATGACATAAAAATAAAATAAAGGTATTGTGTCCACCTATAACTAAAATACATATATATTTTTTCTTTATATATATAAAGAATTTTTTAAATTCTTAAACATAGGTAATAATAATAATACCATTTATACATAGCTACTATAGGCCAACTGTTAGGCTGAGTGCCTTATGTTATTAGTGCATACAACTATCTCAAAAAACCCAAAGAGAAACTTATTATTTGCTATAATTTGAATTTTTTCTCTGATTTAATGTTGAAATGCTGTTGTCAATGTAAGAGGTGATCACTCAACCACCACCCTCATGGTGGACTAAGGTGGTTATGGAAGAGTGGGTTAGTTATTATGAGAGTGGGTTGGTATAAAATTGAATATGTCTTTCCCAACTTTCTCTCATGTGCTCTCCTACCCTCTCCTTTATCCCTGTCCCACACATGTGCTCTCACACTCACTCTTGGGCTCTTGTCCTCTATGCCCTCTGCCATACTGTGATACAGCACGAGAACCCTCCTCAACATATGCCAGTGCCACACTCTTGGACTTCCCACCATCCAGAACTTCGAAAAATAATTCTCTTTTCTTTATAAATTACAAAGACTGGAATTTTGTTACAACAGCAAAAAACAGACTAAGACCTTATTGACAGACTTTTATTGCTTCAGAACCATTAAGTAATATGTCATAGATAAATTTGTGCTGTGGTTTGGATTTCGTTTCAGTGTGTCTATCCCCCGAGGCTTCCTGTGTTGAAATTTAATCCCCATTGTGAAGTATTAAGAGGTTGAAAACGTAATCCAACTACTAAGGTATTGGAATGTGGGGCCTTTGAGCGGTCATTAGCACTAGATAAGGTCATCAGGGTAGATACCCCACACATAATTAAATCTTGGTGGTTTTATAAGCAGAGGAAGAGAGGCCGGAAGAGCTACTCATATGTACATGCTCCCTGTCTCTCACCACAACCTCAGACCTGCGCAGCTTCACATCTGCCAGCAAGAAGGCCTTCACTAGATGCAGCCCTTCGACCTTAGATCTCCAGAATTGCAAGCCAAAGAAAGTCTATTTTCTTTATAATGCACCCAGTCTGTGGTATTGTGTTGCTGTCAACAGACAACTGACTGATATAATTTGCAAAGCTGAATTTGAACCCTAAAGCTCTTATTTGTTTGTTTGTATGTTTGTTTATTTATTTTTTTTAGGTGATACTGGGGACCCAAACCAGGGTCTTGTGCATGCTAGGCAGGTGCTCTACCACTGAGTTATATCCTCAACACTTTAGTCCTTTTTTAATTTTTATTTTGAGATCGTCTCAATAAGTCATTCAGGCTGGCCTCAAACTGGCAATCTTCCTGCCTAAGCCTCCAAGCTCTTGATTTTGGATAGTTACTTCCTCCCCTGCCCCATCCCCAATATTGCCCATAGTTCAAAATGAAAGCTTAAAGAAGGTGCAGAGAGAGAGATCAAAATGAGTGTCTCAACAGCAGTAGTTCCTGTTCAGGGTATTCCTGAAGCCAACTTTATCCTCAGTTTGGTGGTTCAATACATCCTTCAATTAAGTGAGGTGCCTTAGACTCTTAATATCAAAGCATCCTCTTTTTGTGCCTTAGTGAGTTCTATTTGGGAAAATTTTATCACAGTTACAGACTTCATACATTTATGTATTTTACTACTAATAATAAACTATTACTCCAACATACACCTTGAATAGCCAGATTTGAGCCGGGGTAGCTCAATTCCTTAAGCTGTGCAATGAATGAAGCTGGTTGTTTCAGTTACCATCAGTGGCCCCAGTGTACCTGATTCGTCTTTTTTTCTTTTTTACCACAGCCCTATGTCCTCTTCTTTCCTGATTTATATGTTTCTTTAAATAAAATTACATGACTAATATCCTCACAGATCAAGCAATCTTGATAAGCTCAGCTCTACTAAATGTTTGATCATCATTCAAAATTAAATATTATTTCAAATGAGTATTTCTTGTATTTAAGTATTATTGACAAGCATACCAGTATAATATAGGGTTTGATATTATGACATGTTCTTTTTGATTTTGCCCAGTTCTTGAATTATAGTTCACATAACCTTATAGTTGTCTATCTTGTTTTTGTTTTGGTTTTGTGCAGTACTAGAAATTGAACCCAGGGCTTTGTACATGGTAGGAAAGTACTCTATCACTGAGCTGTACCCCCAGCCCATTCTATTTTTTTTTTTATATTGAGGCAAGGTCTCCCTAAGTTGCCCAGACTGGCCTGGAACTTGTGATCTGACTGCCTCAGTCTCCTGAGTATCTGGCATTACAGACCTATATCACCACATCTAGAAACTATTATAAATATCCTAAATAACTAGAAAAATAAGTATTCCTTAAAATGCTAGCCTTTGTCCTTGTCTCCTAAGACAGTTGCTAAACAACCTCAAAGGTAAAAGAGTTTTTTGCTTTTTGTTGTTGCCGTTGTTCTATTTTTTTTAATTAGTTAATTTTATTTTATTCAGTTTTTTTGCTTTTATTATTTTTAACTATCTTTTTGACAATGATAAATTTTTTTTTTCTAATTTTCATACATGTATATAGAATAATAATGTCTGTCTCAATCTAACGTCCCTCCTAACACCACCAGCCCTAGCCCTCCCCTCACTCCCCTCTGTACAATCCAAAGTTCCTTCGTTCTTCCCTACCACTATGGATCAGCATCGCTATCAGAGAAAACATTCGACTTTGGTTTTTTGGGATTGACTATCTCACTTAGCATGATATTTCCAGCTCCATCCATTTACCTGCAAATGCCATAATTTCATTCTTCTTATGGCTGAGTAATAATATTCCATTGTGTATATGTACCCACATTTTGTTTATCCATCCATCTGTTGAAGGGCATCTAGATTGATTCCATAGTTTTGCTATCATGAATTGAGCGACTATAAACATTGATGTGTGTCACTGTAGTATCCTGATTTTAAGTCCTTCGGGTATAAACTGAGGAGTGGGATGACTGGGTCAAATGGTGGTTGCATTCCAAGTTTTCTGAAGAATCTCCATACTGCTTTTCAAAGTGGTTGCACCAATCTGCAGTCCCACCAACAATGTATGAGTGTATCTTTTTTCCCCATATCTTCACCAACACTTATTATTGCTTGTATTCTTGATAGTTGACATTCTGATTGGAGTCAGATGAAATTTAAAGCAGTTTTGATTTGCATTTCTCTAGCAAGAGATGATGAACGTTTTTTCATTTTTTTGATGAATTGTATTTCTTCTGTGAAGTGTCTATTCAGTTCCTTAGCCCATTTGTTGATTGGGTTATTTGTTTTCTGTGGTGGTAAGTTTTTTTGAGTTCTTTATATATCTTGGAGATTAGTGCTCTATCTAAGGTTCCTGTGGTTAAGATTTTCTCCCATTCTGTATGCTCTCTCTTCAAAGTATGGATTCTTTCCTTTGCTGAGAAGAAGCTTTTAGTTTGAATCCATTCAATTTATTGATTTTTAATTTACTTCTTGCACCTTAGGAGTCTCGTTAAGGGAATCAAGTCCTAACCAACATGATGAAGATTTGGGTCTACTTTTTCTTCTATTAGGCACAGGGTCTCTGTTTTAGTGCCTAAGCCTTTGATTCACTTTGAGTTGATTTTTGTGCAGGATGAGAGACAGAGGTTTTAATTTCATTTGTTACATATAGATTTCCAGTTTTCCCAGCACTATTTGTTGAATAGGCTATTTTTTCTCCAATTTTTTTTTTTTTTTTGGCATCTTTGTCTAGTATGAGATAACTATATTTTCATGGGTTTTTCTCTGTGTCTTCTATTTTGTTCCATTGGTATACATGTCTACTTTGTACATGTCTACTTTGGTGCCAATACCATGCCATTTTGTTACTATTGCTCTATAGTATAATTTAAGATTTGGTAGTGTGGATGTCTCCTGCTTCACTCTTCTTGCTAAGGATTGCTTTGGCAATCTAGTCTCTTACTTTTCCAAATGAATTTCATGATTGTTTTTTTCTATTTCTGTGAAGAATGTGATTGGGATTTTAATAGGAATTACATTGAATCTGTGTAACGCTTTTGGTAGTATGGCCATTTTGACGATATTAATTCTGCCTATCCAAGAACATGGGAGGTCTTTCCATCTTCTAAGGTCTCCTTCAATTTCTTCTTTAGTTCTCAGTAGTTTTCATTGTAGAGGTCTTATTTTTGTCAAGGTTATTGTGAATGGAGATAGTTTTTCCTAACTTCTTTTGAGGTGGATTTGTCACTTATGTATAGAAATGCATTTGATTTAGGGGTATTGATTTTATATTCTATTACTTTGCTGAATTCATTTATGAATTGTAGAAGTTTTCTGTTGGAATTTTTGAATCTTTTAAATATAGAATCATGTCATTGGCAAATAATGATAGTTTTGAGTTCATTTCCCATTTGTATCCCATTAATTTCTTTTGTCTGTCTGATTGCTCTGGCTAGGGTTTCAAGGATGATATTGAATAGAAGTGGTGAAAGAGGGCATCCCTGTCTTGTTCCAGTTTTGAGGGGGAATGCTTTCAATTTTCTCCATTTAGAATGATGTTGGTCATGGGCTTAGCACAGATAGCTTTTATAATATTGAGGTATGTTCCTACTAGCCTAGTTTTTCTAGTGTTTTGAACATGAAGAGGTGCGTATTTTTTTTTTTTTTGTATTTTGTGAAATACCTTCTTGCATCTATTGAGATAATCATATGATTCTTGTCTTTAAGTCTATTGATGTGATATATAACACTTAGTGATTTTCATATGTTGAACCAACCTTGCATTCTAGGGATGAACCCCACTTTATCATGGTGCACTATCTTTTTAATATATTTTTGTATGCACTTTACCAGAATTTTATTGAGAATTTTTGTGTCTATGTTCATCAGGGATATGGGCCTGAAGTTTTCTTTCCTTGATGTGTCTTTGTCTGGTTTTGGTGTAAGGGTGATACTAGTCTCATAGAATTAGTTTGGAAGGGTTCCCTCCTATTCTAGTTCCTGGAATAATTTGCGGGTATTGGTATTAATTCTCCTCTGAAGGTCTTACAGAACTCGACTGAGATTTGTCTGGTTCTGGGCTTTTCTTAATTGGTAGGCTTTTGATGGCATCTTCTATTTCATTGCTTGAAATTGATCTGTTTAAATTGTGTATGTCCTCATGTGTCAGTTTGGGTAAGCCATATGTCTCTAGAAATTGTCAATGTCTTCAAGTTTTTCTATTTTATTTGAGTATAAATTTTCAAAACAGTTTCTAATTATCTTCTGTATTTCAGTAGTATTCATTGTGATATTTCCTTTTTTATCATGAATTTTAATAATTTGAGTTTTCTCTCTCTTTGTTAGTGGTGGCTAAAGTTTTAATGAATTTTTATTTATTTTTTCAAAAGAAACCAACTTTTTGTTTTTTGTCAATTTTTGAAGTTTTTCTTTTGTTTCAATTTCATTGATTTCAGTTCAAATTTTAATTATTTTCTGTCCTTTTCTGCTTTTGTTGTTGATTTGTTCTTCTTTTTCTAGGGCTTTGAGATGTAACATTAGGACATTTATTTGTTGACTTTATTCTTTCAGTGTGTGAGCTCAGTGCAGTGAACTTTCCTCTTACCTCTACGTTCATAGTATCCCAAGATTTTGATATGTTGTATCAATGTTCTCATTACCTTAAGTATTTTTTTATTTCCTCTTTGATTTCTTCTTTTCATCAATTCATCATTCAATAGCATACTATTTAGTCTCCAGGTATTGGAGTAGCTTCTATTTTTTATTTTATTGTTGATTTCTAGTTTCATTCCATTATGATTTGATAGAATGCAGGGTAGTATTTCTATTTTTTTGTATTTGCTGAGAGTTGTTTCATGCCATAACATATGGTCTATTTTAGAGAAGGATCCATGTGCTACTGAGAAGAAACTGTATTCACTCAATGATAGATTAGTACTCTATATGTCTGTTAAGTCTAAGTCATTGATTGTATCATTTAATTCTATAGTTTCTTTGTTTAATTTTTGTTTAGAATATCTATCCAGAGGTGAGAGAGGTGTGTTAAATTCACCAAATATTATTGTATTGTTGTCTATTTGATTCTTGAAATTGGGAAGGGTTTGTTTGATGTACACAGATGCTCCATTGTTTGGGGCATATATATTTACAATTGTTATGTCTTCTTGGTGTATGATTCCTGTAAGCAGTATGAAATGTCCTTCTTTATCCCTTCTAGTTTTGGTTTGAAGTCCCCTTTTTCTGATATAAGGATGGAAACCCCTGCTTGTTTAACAGCCACCATGTGAGTGGTATGGTTTTTTCCCAACCTTGCACCCTCAGTCTTGTAGATATCTTTCCTAGGAGGTGAGTCTCCTGAAGACAGCATATTGTTTGGGGTCTTTTTTTAATCCAATCTGCCAGTCTATGTCTTTTGATTAATAAGTTTAGGCCATTGACATTCAGGGTTATTGTTGAGATATGATTTGTATTCCTTGTCATTCTGATTTATTTTTGGTTTTTAACTTGACTTAGTTTCTCCTTTGATTGATCTTTCCTTCAGTGTGGTTCCTCCCTTCGCTGATTTTCTTTTTTTTTTTTTTTTTTTCATTTCCTCCTGATGGAATATTTTGCTGAGTATGTTCTGTAGTGCAGGCTTTCTTGTTGTGAATTCTTTTAACTTTTGTTTATCATGGAAGATTTTTATTTCATTTTCAAATCTGAGGCTTAATTTTGCTGGATATAAAATTCTTGATTGGCATCCATTTTCCTTCAGAGCTCGATATATGCTATTCTAGGACCTCCTGGCATTGAGGGTCTGAGTTGAGAAATCAGCTAAGATCCAAATTGGTTTCCCCCATATGTAATTTGATTTTTCTTTCTCTTGCAGGCTTTAAACTTCTATCCTTATTCTGTATGTTAGTCATTCTCATTGTAATGTGGCTTGGTGTGGGTCTGTGTAATTTTGTACATTGTGGGTTCTGTAAGCCTCTTGTACTTGATAGCCCATTTCATTCTTTATACTTGGTAAGTTTTCTATTATGTCATTGAAAAGATTGTGCATTCCTTTGGTTTGTATTTCCATGCCTTTGTCTATTGTGATAAATCTTAAATTTGGTCCATTCATCTTATCCCATATTTCTTGGAAGTTCTGTTCATGGTTTCTTACCTCCTCTCTGGCTTGGTCAACTTTATTTTCAAAAGTATATATTTTATTTTCATTGTCTGAGATTTTGTCTTCTTCTAGTATGTTGGTGATACTTTCCATTGAATTTTTAATTTGGTTTGTTTCCTTCATTTCAAGAATTTCTACTTGATTCCTTTTATAATCTCTGCCTCTTTATTGAAGTGATATTTCACTTCCTGTATTTTCTAATACCATCCTTTATTTTGAAGCTCCATCTAACTATATATTTTCTGAACTCTATCTCTGACATTTCTTCTACTATGTTGTCTATGGATTCTATTGTTGAAACATCTTGGTTTGTAAAGGTCACTCTGTTCCCTAGTTTTTTCATGTTGTGTGTCTTCTCATCTAGCGGTACGGAGCACACGCAGTACAGATTCTATGCGGCAGTCTTTTAGTGTCCCTGAAGACCTCCAGTATGTCACCTGCAGGTCCTGGCTGTTGCCCAAAACGGCAGCAGCCACATGTAAACAAACCTGCATGTACTTTGACAAAGGGCTACTAGGTAGTAGCAGCTAGCAGGTGATTTGCTGGTGGTATGCAAGTGGTTTGCAGGCTAACAGCCAAGGATCAGCGGGTAGAGGTTGGGGAAGTGGGTGATGAGAAGGTGAAAGGTGAGCAATAGGCAGGCAAGAGACAGGAAAACAGGCAAATGGCAGATGAGAGGTGGCAGTCAGTGAGTGATCTACACTCAATAAGCAGGTGATATGCTGGCAGATGACGGGTGATCATGGTGGATGAATGGGGTAAAGAGCAGGGGATCGAGTGGGGCAGCAATAACTGCCTCACAGAAAAACAGTATTTCCTCTGCTTCAAATCACAAGTTGTAGAGCAACAAGGAATGCAGCCTCCCTCTAGTCCACCATCTTGGATCTCTGTACCTGATTCTTGTAGGGATTAAGCCACAGCTCAATCAGCACTGGGTAAAAAACTGTGAAGAACAGAGTCATAAGCCATTCTGTTTTCCTCAGAGCAGTTCTGTTTGAATGCAGGTTGCTTAACTTTGATGGAACTCAGTCTCCTTCATCATATAAATGACGAAAATTGCAAGATAATTTCTAAGAACCTTTCTGGTTTTAAAAATTCTTGGCTCTTGCACAGATTAAAAGTCATCCAGACATTGCATAAGTTACTATATGCAAGTAAATCTAATGGATTTTACTGCCCTTTCCATCCCCAGTTTCTTTAATAAATGTTGTTCTTAATAGAATTTAAAATCCAATGCTATTAAGTGCTATGCTTACAAAATAAATGTAGATGAGATAGTTTTGATAAGTGGTAGAATTTTTTAACTATAAAATACCTGTAGATAAAATAACAAATTGCTATTCTAAATCTTATGTCCAATAACTCTCATGATAGTTTTCATCTTATAAGACAATATTAACTGGGGAATAATATCCAGACAATATTCTGGAATAATATTACCAGAAATAATAATATTTCTGGAATGGTATGTGAGTTTCCTTGCAGCTGAAATCAGATCTTCAAGCTAGAACAATAAGAAAAAGAGGCTGAAATGCTCTTGGTTTTCCTTATGGGCTACTGATTTTAATTATTATTATTATATTATTATTATATTTTTTTGTACCAGGGATTGAACTCAGGGGCACTTGACCACTGAGCCACATCCCCACCCTATTTTGTATTTTATTTAGAGACAGGGTCTCACTGTGTTGCTAAGTGCCTCACTTTTGCTGAGGTTGACTTTGAGATCTTCCTGTCTTGGCCTCCTGAGCTGCTGGGATTATAAGCATACACTACCATGCCTGGCTTCACTTCAATTTTTAATATCAAAATAAAATAAATGATTTCTTTTTTTCCTCAAAAATAATTATCTAAAACTCACATCAATAAGTGATTCGAAATTACAAAAAAATATCTATGTCCTCAATTTCAGTCAATTGATAGCAATTCTATAAATCAAAAATGTTGATTTGAAAAGACAAATTTGAAATGTAACTAAAAATTTATTCTATTATCTTACCAAAGTACTAAATATATTCTAACAAAATAGAATTGATTCAACAAACTCCCTTCAAGTAAATATTTGGGGACACTACTCAATTATTTTTGATGGGTGTCATCTAATCCCAGAACAGTCATTTTCAAGTTCAAGTACTACATATGGCTTAGAAGTTTTGATAACTTTGTACTGATACCTAACTTACTATATTCAAAAATTATTCAGGAGCATGATTTCTCTCATGGGTTCCTTACTTTAGGCAATATTTTAACAAAAGGAAGGCAAGGAAGGAACAGGAAAAAAATCTATCTGTATAATAACCATGTCCACCACCTTAAATATATGCACTATTGGGTGGGTGTCCATGGAACCAGAGTGAATTCAGATCTGCCCATCTGTCTGTGGTAACCTGAACTGTCCCAGTACTCCTTGCTGACTCGGAGAGCCAATATGTCCTCTGTAAGAGGAAAGTTTGCCTTCCAAAATCCATCCAGATAAATCTCTAGCTCCCTACCTCACATCCTCACACCAGAATACTTTAATCATTTATGTGTGGTAAAACTCATATTCTGTGCTCATTCCATCATTATGCTGATGGGGAAGGCCCTCTATGGAGCCAAAGCACCCCCAGAGGTCTTCTCTTACAATCATGCCAGGAAGATTTCAGACATGTTACTTAGAGTAGCAGGCATAAGTTTATTAGAAGGGATAGAAAAAGGAAAAAAGGGACATTCTCAAAGGAAAGAGTGGGTCCTCACACAGAGAAAAAGGATGGCATCTTCTCCTGCCCTCTGGTTTTATGGGAATCCCAGGTGAGTTTCTGGAGATCCTGCTCAGACCCACCTCTTGACTTTTGACTGACAGCAGAATCGCATCAGACTTCCAGGTCCCTAAAACTATGGCAAAGAATCCAAGGCATTTCTGGGTCACTTTGGCCCACACTGACCAGTCCTAATTGGAACTTTTTCTTAGAGATTTTATGGTTAGGGTGGCTTTGCTCCTAATTTTCATATCTCTCTGAATTCTGGAATCTGGTCTTGAAAAGAATGGACATTTTTTTAAGCTGTCCTGTTTTATCTCAACTCCCTAAGGTCTCCCTCCCAGTGATGGGAACAAAGCCCTTTAAAGCTGTTCCAGGATATAAGATTACCAGAAACTGTTGACCAGAATCTATGCCCTGATGTAAAACATTGTGAAACATGTTGTATGTTATCAGCAAACCCAGACCCCCCTTGGAATTTCCCGGCAGCTTTTTTCCCCCACACCCTTTTTCCCCATCCAGGTGCGACCACTCCCAATGTGTTTTTTTCTGCCTTTATAAACTTGTAAGATTTTCTGCTAGGGACTTAACTCCTCGACTCTTGTGTGAGTCACGAGTTGGGCCCCAGCACACTGGAATAAAAGCCTCTTGCGGTTTGCATCAAGTGACGCCTCCTGCGGTTGATTGGGGTTGCCGTCGATCCGATCCGTGGGACAGAGTTAGGGTCTCCTTTTGGGGGGTCTTACAGTCTGTGTAAAGGTCCTAAAAGTAACCCCCTTCTTTTCAGGATTACTTGTGTTCTTATTAGTAAGGAGCAGCCTTTCAGGCCTGCATGTCTCCTGCAGATAACAGGTTGTTTGCTGAGAAATGTAACATATCCTATTGATTAAGCCAGGCACTGCTGCAGGTAAGTTGCTTTTAAAAGAAAGTATGTGGGAGTCAGCACAGTGGGACCAGTTTTCCCCTTAACCTCATGTTCCCACTTCAAGTCTGTCTGTTACCTATTAGTAGACAGATGTCTGGAAGAGCCAAGAGGGAACTGACCCACTGTGTGGCTTACCAGTAACTATCAAAAGTAATATTAAAATATTAACAGCTTCTAGGTGCAGTGGTGCACACCTGTCATCCCAGTGACTCAGGAGGTTGAGGCAGGAGGATTGCAAGTTTGAGGCTAGCCTTAGCAACTTAATGAGAACCTGTCTCAAACAGGAAATAAAAAGGACTGGGATTAGCTGAGTGGTAGAGCTACACTTTATACTGAGGCCTAACTAACACTCAAGAAATTATTCAGAGGCACGAGTTCCCTAGTATGTCAATCCCTAGTACTGTACACACACACACACACAAGCAGCTAAAGGAACTCGGGGCCTGACTAACCTACTGAGCTTTAGTCATAAACCTCACCCTGCTGAGTGTCTCACCCAGAAATTAAAAGCTTGAGAAAATGGTACAAATTTAGAGTTTACAGATGCACTTGAAAGCATATTATCTCACTTAATCCTTAAAATTGTTATGTAGACATTATTGTTTTTATTCTTATTGTTTATTCTCTTAGATGAGAAATGTGAGGTTTGCAGAGGTTAATTAATTTGCCCTCGAACACACAACAAGTAAATGGGAAAACCTAGAAGGATTATGGCTGCCCAATACAACCAGTTTGTCTTATTCTGTGGTTTCTCTTCCATTCCCAGTGCTCAGTTATAAGGACAAGAAACTCTCTAACTTAAATTTTTACACCATGCCACCTATGCATAAATCATAAAATGAAAAGTGACAAATAAAATGTTGATCTAGCTTTATGTTATTCAAGTCACTGTTAAAAGTAGTTTCCAATAAATGACTTTTTACTTGGCCTATGTTAATGTTAATGACAAGGAAAATATGTGAATAAGACACTTTGAATATTATTTTTGTGAGACTTCCACTGCTCTCAACTTCTGCTACTGTCAGCAAGTTAATCTGTTTTGAAAAGTATGAATCAAAGAACTAACTTCCTGGATGAAATTTATCCTACAAATTTAATCTTAGTAAGCAAGGCATGAAGTCATTGAGCCTTTTTTAGGATTAAGAACTCACATTTCCTGAGGAAAAGAGACAAAATTCAGGCAGAAGAATTTCAACTATTTATGTAGATTTTCTACCCTCAGGGAGGTGGAGTGCACCACCCCATTCCTAAAGTATGGGCTAGCTTAATGACTTCCATTCAAACAGTCCAGTATGGAAAGAGCCCTGAGGAACCCTACCTCAGCCATGTGATTAAGGTCAACATCAATAGTGATAAGTTGATAATATAAACCTTCGATATGATGTGATTTAAATTACACTTCTCCTACGTGGTTTTTCTCCCAAAAGCACATAACTCTGAGGAAAAGTATCAGAAAAATCTCAATTGAGGGACATTCTATAAAATATCCGACCAGCAGTCCTTAAAATTGCCAAGATCATCAAAAACAAGCAGTCTGAGAAATTATCACAGTCAAGAACAGACCATTTAAAAAGAAACTTGAAACATTTTCCTTTTGCAAATTTTTTTAGTTGTGATGAACTTTTATTTTATTCATTTGTTTATATGCAGTGCTGAGAATCAAACCCAGTGCTTCACACACGTGAGGCGAGTGCTCTACCACTGAGCCACAGCTCCAGCCCTCTACCAGATTTAATCACTAACTTTCATTCATTTTGTTTTAGTACGAAATTAGTTGTCAAAAATCAAACTGACTCGGCATGGTGGCACATGCCTGTAATCCCAGTGAAAGAATGGACATTTTTTTTAAGCTGTCTATTTTATCTCAACTCCCTAAGGTCTCCCTCCCAGTGACAGGAACAAAGTCCTTAAAGCTGTTCCAGGAAACAGCCCCAAACAGAGAGTAAAAGAGTAATTGGAGCAAGATAGTATTCAGACAGTTAAGATATATATGATTACCAGAATCTACACCCTGTTGTAAAACATTGTGAAACATGTTGTATGTTATCAGCAAACCCAGACCCCCTTTGAATTTTCCCTGCAGCTTTGTTCCCCTTTACCCTTTCATGTGCGACCCCTCCCGATGTGTGGTTTCTGCCTTTATAAACCTACAAGATTTTTTGCTCAGGACTCGACTCCTCGACTCCTGCTTGAGTCACGAGTCGGGTCCCAGCGCGCTGGAATAAACACCTCTTACAGTTTGCATCAAGTGACGCCTCCTGCGGTTGATTGGGGTTGCCATCGATCCATGGGACAGAGTTGGGGTTTCCTTTTTGGGGGCCTTACACCAGCAGCTCAAGAGGCTGAGACAAAGAGATCACGAGTTCAGCAATAGTGAGGCCCTAAGCAACTCAATGAAACCTGTCTCTAAATACAATATAAAAGGGCTTTGAATGTTGCATAGTGGTTAAGCACACCTGGGTTCAATCACTGCTACCAAAAAAAGAAAAAATCAAATTGTAATAAAACAATATTTATAATTTGAACCCCCTTAAAATTGCAAAATAAAATGATATTCATGCTCTACATTTTTTTTTAGCCGTAAGTAAACCTAAAATAATTCTAGAGGTCATAGTGATATTTGAAAATGAATCTCGTGCAAAAATAATCTTGTTACCAGAAGTACTTTGAGAATTCTAAGTACTGTGTTGGTTCCTATCCTTCTTAGCAAAGATAAGGGAATGTTGGAAGTACTTACACTCTAGTGACCTTGAAAACACAATAAACAAACAGCACTAGACTGGAACTTATTTAAGTTTTAATTGACGTTATCTTTAAATGTTTGTCAAGTGCAGGAAATGTTCCTAAGAAATTTAATTATTAGCAACAAGTTTTTTTTTTTTCTTCATTTCTGGAAAATCAAAAATTATCTGAGGACTACACATTTTATAATACTATTTGTTGTGAGGAAATTCTTGTTGAAACCATAGGATGCTTAATACTTGAACATTTATTTAAATCGCTTAATCTAAAGACTGTTTAATATATGATCGTTCAGTATTCTATAAATGAATTTACCAGGCTTATGCCCATTATCCCACCACAGTGTTAGTGTCAAAGGCTTGTTATGCAGTCATTGGGCTTGGCTGTCCACTGGTAGCATGCTCAAAATGAAGGGTGCACCTAGCAGATACAATTCCAAATGCACCAGAAATCCATGTTCTTCTATAAAAGCATAATTAGGCAATTGTTCTTGATCTTTAACTTATTAAAGACTTTCTTCCCAGTCTAGATTATTTATTCACAATTAAATGATTTTTTAAAATTAATTTTTATTGTAAACAAATGGGATACATGTTGTTTCTGTTTATACATGGAGTAACAGCATACCATTTGCATATTCACAAATTTACATAGAGTAATGATGTTTGATTCATCCATTATTTTTCCTTCCCCCCCCACCTCTCTTTTCCCTCTATACAGTCCCTTCTTCCTCCACTCTTGTCCCACTCCCACCCCCCATTAAGTGTCATCATCCGCTTATCAATGAGATCATTCCTCTTTTGGATTTTTGAGATTGGCTTATCTCACTTAACATGATATTCTCCAATTTCATCCATTTGCCTGCAATGCCATAATTTTATTATTCTTTATAGCTGAGTAATATTCCATTGTATATATATACCACAGTTTCCTTTATCCATTCATCAATTGAAGGGCATCTAGGTTGGTTCCATAGTCTGGCTATTGTGAATTGAGCCGCTATGAACATTGATGTGGCTGTATCTCTGTAGTATGCTGATTTTAAGTCCTTTGGGTATAGGCCAAGGAGTGGGATAGCTGGGTCAAATGTAGGATCCATTCCAAGTTTTCTAAAGAATCTCCACACTGCTTTCCAGAGTGGCTGGCACTAATTTACAATCCCACCAGCAATTGTATGAGTATACCTTTTTCCCCACATCCTCTCCAACACCTGTTGTTTGCTTGTGTTCTTAATAATCACCATTCTAATTGGGGTGAGATGGAATCTAAATTCTCAAGACAAGGAGGATTGTTGACTCTTTTGGGGAGCCTGGATCTGGGAAGGGTCCCGGAGGAAATTTTGCTATTTCCCCCTCTAAATTCAGATTCTTTAGGTCAAGCTTCTATTATAAATACCATCAAGGATCATACCACATCACTACTGAGATAAGACAATGTTCAAATCTATTTTGAAAATTATATCCTAATACAATAGAAAATCTTGAAGACATCAACAAATTTCTAGAGATATATGATCTACCTGGATTGAATCAGGAGGACACAGAAAATTTAAACAGATCAACTTCAAGCAGTGAAATTGAAGACACCGTCAAAAAGCCTACCAAGAAAGAAAAGCCTAGAACCAGATGGATTCTCAGCTGAGTTCTACAAGACCTTCAAAGAAGAACACACACCAGTCCTCCTCAAATTATTCCATGAAATAGAAAAGAAGGTAACCCTTCCAAACTCATTCTATGAAGTTAGTATGACCCTAATACCAAAACTAGACAAAGACACATCAAGAAAAGAAAAACTTCTGACCAATAGCCCTGATGAACATAGATGCAAAAATTCTTCATAAAGTGCTGCCAATTGCATACAAAAGATTGTGCACCATGATCAAGTGAGATTCATCCCAGGGATGCAAGGTTAGTTCAACATTCAGAAATCAATAAACACAATTCATCACATCAATAGATTAAAAGACAAGAATCACATGATTATCTCAATAGATGCAGAAAAAGTAATTAACAAAATATTAGCATCCATTCATGTTCACAACACTAGAAAAACTAGGGATTAGTAAAAACATACTTCAACATTGTAAAGGCCATATATGCTAAACCCAAGGCCAACATCATTCTTAAATGGAGAAACATTAAAGCATTACCTCTAAAGACTGGAGACAAGACAGGGATGCCCTCTTTTAACCACTTCTAGTCAACATAGTCCTGGAAACTTTAGCCAGAGTAATTAGAAGAAAGAAATTAAAGGGATACAAATAAGAAAAGAAGAACTTCAAACTTTAGCCCATTTGCCAATGTCATGATTCTATATTTAGAAGACCAAAAAACCTCCTCCAGAAAACTTCTAGAACTCATAAATTAATTCAGCAAAGCAGCAGGATATAAAAGTAACACCCATAAATCAATGGACACATATGAAAAGCAGTGCTAAGAGGAAAGTTTACTGCATTTAGCTTATTCATTAAAAGAATAGCGAGGTCAACAAATAAATAACCTAACATTATATCTCAAAGCTCTATAAGAAGAAATCATACCAAAAGCAGTAAAAGACAAAAAATAATTAAAATCAGAGCTGAATTCAATAAAACTGAAACAAAAGAAAGCAAAAAACAAAAAATTGGTTCTTTGAAAAAAGAAATAAAGTTGATAACCCTTAGCCAAGATAACAAAGAGAATGAGAGAGAAAACTCAAATTACTAAATTCGAGATGAAGAAGGAAATTTCACAATGGGCACTACTGAAATACAGGATGATAAACTATTTTGAAAATTTATACTCTAATAAAATAGAAAATATTGAAGACAGTGACAAATTTCTATAGACATATGAACCTACCCAGATTGGATCAGGAGGACATAGAAAATTTAAAAAGGTCAATTTCAACCAGTGAAATTGAAGATGCCGTCAAAACCTACCAAGAAAGAAAAACCCAGAACCAGACGAATTCTCAGCTAAGTTCTATAAGACCTTCTATAAGAACACAACTAACACCAATCTGCCTTAAATTATTCCATGAAATAGAAAAGGAGGGAACCCTTCCAAACTCATTCTGGGAAGCTAGTATCACCCTGATTCCAAACACAGACAAAAACACATTAAGGAAAGAAACTTCTGACCAATAGCCCTGATGAATGTAGATGCAAAAAATTCTTAACAAAATGCTGCCAAATTGTGTACAAAACATATTTAAGGATAGTGTGCATGATCAAGTGAGATCCCAGGGATGCAAGGTTAGTTCAAACATTCAGAAATCAATAAATGTAATTCATCACATCACTAGACTTAAAGACAGGAATCACATGATTATCTCAATAGATGCAGAAAAAGTATTTGACAAAATATAGCATCCATTCATGTTCAAAAAACTAGAAAAAACTAGGGATAGTAGGAACATATTTCAACATGGTAAAGCTTTATATGCTAAACCCAAGGGCAACATCATTCTAAATGGAGAAAAACTGAAAGGATTACCTCTATAAAGACTGGAACAAGACAGGGATGCCCTCTTTCACACACTTCTAAACATAGTCCTGGAAACTTTAGCCAGAGTAATTAGAAGAGAGAAATTAAAGAAATACAAATAGGAAAGGAAGAACGCAAACTACACCTATTTCTGATGACATGATTCTATATTTAGAAGACCAAAAATCTCCTCCAGAACAACTTCTAGAACTCATAAATGAATTCAGCAAAGCAGCAGGATATAAAATTAACACCCATAAATCAATGGTGTTCTTATACATCAGTGCGAATCACCTAAAAGAGAAATTAAGAAAACTATTCCATTCACAATAACCTCAACAAAAATAAATATTTGGGACTCAATTTAACAAAAGAGGTGAAAACCTCTACAATAAAAATGACCAGAACATCCCAGAAAGAAATTGAAGAAGATCTTAGAAGATGGAAAGATCTCCATGTCTTGGATAGGCATAGTTAACATTGTCAAAATGGCCATACTACCAAAGTGCAATACAGATTAATGCAATCCTATTAAGGTTTGATGACATCCTTCCCATAAATAGAAAAAGCAGTCATGAAATTCATTTGGAAAAATAACCAAAACAATTCTCAGCAAGATAGTGAAGCAAGAGGCATCACAATACCAGACCATAAATTATACTACAGACCTATAGTAACAAAAACAGCATGGCGCTGGCACCAAAACAGACATAAAGACCAGGAACAGAATAGAAGATCCATAAACAAACCCACATAAATACAGTTATCTCATATTAGACAAAGGCGCCATAAACATACATTGGAGAAAAGCTAGCCTCTTCAACAACGGTGCTGGGAAAACTGGAAATTCATATGTAACAAAAAGAAATTAGACCCCATCTCTCACCTTGCAGAAAACTCAAAGTGGATCAAGGACCTAAGCATTAGACCAGAGGCCCTGTGCCTAGTAGAAGAAAAATGAGGCCAAATCTCCATCTTGTTGGTTTAGGAAATAAATTCCTCAACAAGACTCCTAAAAACACAGGAAGTAAAATCAAGAATCCTATAAATGGGATGGATTAAACTAAAAAGCTTCCCCACAGCAAAGGAAATAATCAAGAATACGAGAGAGTCTACAGAATGGGAGAAAATCTTTGCCAGCTGCACCTCAGATAGAGCATTAATCTCCAGAATTAAAAAAAAAAAAAATCTCCACAATATACAAAGAACTCAAAGAAATTATTAACATCAAAAAAACAAAACAACAACAACAAAAAAACCCCCAAATAACCCAATCAATAAATGGGCAAAGGAACTGAACAGACACTTCACAGAAGAAGAAATATGAATGTCAACAAATATATGAAAAAAATATTCAACATCTCTAGTAATTAGGAGAAATACAAATTAAAACTAAACATATTTCATCTCACTCCAGTCAGAATGGAGATTATCAAGAATACAAGTAACAATAATTGTTGACGAGGATATGAGTGAAAAGGTACACTCATACACTGCTGGTGGGACTGCATATTGATGCAACCACTCTGGAAAGCAGTATGGAGATACCTAAGAAAACTTGGAATGGAACCACCATTTGACCCAGTTATCCCACTCCTTGGGTCTACACCCAAAGGACTTAAATCAGTAGATACTACAGTGATGTGGCCACCTCAATGTTTATAGCAGTTCATTTCACAATAGCTAAGTTATGAAACACACCTATGTGCCCTTCAACAGATGAATGGATAAAGAAAATGTGGTACATATACACAATGGAATATTACTCAGCCATAAGAAGAATGAATTATGGCATTTTGCCAGTAAATGAATGGAACTGGAGGCTATCATGCTAGTGAAATAAGCCAATCCTCATAACCAGAGGTTGAATGTTCTCTCTGATATGCAGATGCTGACTCACAAAGGGTGGTGGGGGAGGGAGAAGTGGAGTTTTTACTGAATTGTGACAGGGTGGGGTTAATGGGGAGAGAGAGCGGGGACAGGAATGGAAAGACAGTAGAATGAATCCAGACATAACTGTTCATATATGAATACACAACCAATGTAACTACACAATTGTGTACAACCATGAGAACAGGAATTTATACTCATGTATGTATGTCAAAATATATGCTACTGTCATATCTAAAAAGAACAAGGAAAATCATAAACGTTTTACATAGGTTTACTTTAATAAACATTTTATTGATGTCTAGCATAGAGAATTTTGTTCAAATCATATAAATTTTCACAAAGTGAACTCACTCATTTACTTAGCATAGAGACCAAACAAATAGAACATTGCAGAACCCTAGAAACCCACTCTGTCCTTCTCAGTCATTACCCAGCTCCACACCCCTCTGGAAGGTAACTTTCAATCTAACAGATTAGTTTTGCCTATTTCTGAACTTTGGTGTGAATGGAATCATAGAGTATTAACTCTTTTGTATGTGGCTTCTTCCCAGGACAAGTAATTGAGTTCAAGTGATTCTCCTTACTTATTACTTGTAATAGTTAAAACATTCTTGTTGCTGTACACTATTCCATTTGGGGAATATATAACAATTTGGTTTTCTCCACTCTATTATTGATGGGCATTTGAGTTGTTTCCATTTGGAGCTATTATGAATCATTCATATATATATATGTATAGTTACAAATCAAAAGCAATTCGTTTGAAAAAAGAAAATGTAAAGAACTGTGTGTAAGGTAAGCCTCTGTGCTAGGTACTGTGTCATTGTGTACCCGTCTGGAGTCCTGTGATTACTGATTGTCCATATTTATTGATGTTAGGACTGAGGAATAGGTTTGGGTGATGCTTTCTCTGATCCCTCCATTGTCATGTTCTCCTCAATCTTCATGTGATGGTGTTGGCAGCCATTAAAAGTAATCCGTTCATAAGGAAAAGTTTCGGCAGATAAGTTTGTTCTATTATTTCAACTAAAAAATGAAGTTATTATGTTGACATATAACTTTGAAATCTAACTTTCTATAATCCTACAATATCTAAATTCTACTTTTCTTTCATAAAAATGTAGTTTCTACATAGCCCAGCTTATCTATTGCTGCTGTAACAAAAAACAAAATTTACTGACATGAAACAATCCAAATTTGTTCTCCCATGGTTCTGGAGATCAGAAGGCCAGATGGTTGTGACAAGGCCAAAATCAACATCAGTAGGGCTCCGGAAGCTTTAGCAGAGAATCCACACCTTGCCTCTTCCAGCCATAGAGGCTGCACATATAACTTGTCTTCCAGCTGCCAGACAATAATCTCATCACATGACTGGACATGTCCTTCTCTGACTCTCCTGCCTCCTCTTTGCCTAAAAGGATTCTTGTGAATACATAGGGGGCTATCTGGATATCCAAAGATAATCAGGTTCTTCACCATATCCTGCAAAGTCCTTTCTTCCTTATAAGGTAACACATTCACAGAATCCAGCGTTACTATTCACTTTGAGTGAAAACAATACCAGCATAATTATGGTGTGATTATGTGTGTGAATTTTTAAGGTTTGAGAAACATTGAACCAAATTATTAAGGTTCACATTACTGGGTTCCTATTTTATTACTTAAGAAAATAAGGCTAATCATTAAGCATCAATAATCATAAACTCACTGTTTCCAAATTCAATGGTGACCCCTAAACTGGTTACAATGGCTTTAATGTTTGGAGTCCCTCCAAATTCATACACTGAAATCCTAACCCTGATGGAATAAAATATGAGGCCTTTAGGAGAAAATGAGGAGGAAGTCTTCATTTTGGGGAAATAAAAGCCTTAAAAATAAGCCCAAGGGAATTCATTAGTGCTTCTGACTCATGAGTATGCAATGAGAAGACCACCTTCTATGAAGTGGAATCTAGAAGCTTTCACCAAACATGGAATCTGTCAGTGCCTTGATCTTGGACTTCCTAATCTCCAGAACTGTGAGATATTTCTGTTGTTTATAAACTACACTTAAGGTATTTTTATAGTAGTCTGAACAGACCTAACACACTGCTTATATAATTTCAACCCTAAAATATAGTTATCTTTATAAAAGCTCAAGCAAGTCACACACAGTGGCACATGCCTATAATCCCAGCAACTCAGGAGGCTCAGGCAGGAGGATTGTAAGTTCAAGGCCAGCCTCAGCAATTTAGCAAGGCCCTAAGCAACTTGGTGAGACTGTGTATTAAAATTAAAAAAAAAAAATGGATAGAAAAAGTTACATTAAGAAAATATAAAAACTAAGTATGGTAATTTTTGTGTAGCTAGATCATGGACCATATTTCTTTCTCTTTTATTTTAGTAAGTGAGTTTTATTTTTATGATGAAAGTAAAAAAATCATTTCAAAATATTTTAATTTTTAGAGGCTAAATAATTTTTGTAGTTGACATGTAATTTAGCAATTATATTATAAATCTGTGTGTACATGAACATATATAATCAGAATTAAATGTTTAGAGAACGTTTTTTAATACCCCTTTCACTCCTCCCTCCAAGCTTTCTCCTTCCTTGGTCTTTCTTATCTTAGGATATAGGATACAGGAACAACATCTTCCCTTTTGTTCAAACCAAAATCATAGAAAAGTCATCATTTTTCTGGCTTATTCTCACACCTTTTCAAAAGCAGTCCATCAACTACAGTCAACTCTACCTCTAATATATGTCCTGAAACCATCCATTTCTCTTCATCTCTACTGCCGCCACTTTAGTCTGAACCAACATTTTACCAACAATGAATTGCAACCTACTGATGAATTATGAGATCAGTTTAGTGGATGACAACCAGAATTTCTTCTTTTACAGTAAAAGAGAATAGAAAATCTCAGAGCACATCGCTCATGGCAAGAGTGTCTCATGAATTTTTTGTTTATGTACTGAGTCACCACATAAAATATGTTTCTTCCTATGGATTATGGTGAAAAAAAAAAATAAAGCGTGTTTGAAAGCTTAGATATAGGCCCACATTATCTCTCACCTGGACTACTTAAAACCTGAATGCTCATTCTAAGCATGATGAGAAGCCAAACACCTCAGGATAGCCTAGCAGCCCAACATGACTGAACACTTGCTTATCTGTACAACCAATCTTTTATCTCCTGTGCTCCTCACTAATCATATTCCAATCACATTTCCATTCTTGTTGGACACACCAAAGTACCCCCACCTCAGGGACTTGCACATGCTGTTTCCCTCAAACAGAATGTTCTTCACAACACTTGTATATCCTTCCTGATATTAGTGCAGATGCTATCTCCACAAAGCGCCTTTCTAAAATGTCCCTGCATCTCCACTCTCTTCTTTCATGCCACCAATTCTTGTTTACTGCCTGTCTCTATTTGCTAGAATGTAAATTCTAAGAGTTGCACCTTCCTTGTCTGCCTCCTTCAATGAGCTATCTCCAGAACCTAAAACACAGCCAGTACACAGTATATACTAAGTAAAAAAGTTTTTGATTGAGTGACTTAAGTGAAATACTGTGCCAGAAATGGAAACCAACAATGAAAGACACATCCTAGAGAATCATTTAACATAGTCTATGCTTTCCCCTCTTCCTTATCTCTATTTTAGCCCTTTAGGGCTTGCTATAAGAAAACACTATAAACTGAGGGCTTTTAAACAACAGGAATTAATTTCTCATAGTTCTGAAAGCTGCATAGCCCAAGACCAAGGTTATCAGCAGATTCACTATCTCATGGAGTTCAGCTTCCTCACATGGTGGAAGGGACAATGAATCTCTGTGAGGTCTCTTTCATAAGGGAACTAGTTCCATTCATAACAGCTCCAGCCTCATGACTTAATCGCCTCCAAAGCCTCATCCCCTAATACTGCTACCTTGGGGAGAGGATTTCAATTTATTTATTTGGGAAAGACATGAAAATTCAACCCTGGAATGGTTGAATTCCCTTCAAGGCTCCACGTGTCCTGTGGGCAAGGATCCTGATAGCTTTGTTCACTGTTTAAATTCTCCACCTTTTATGTCACCAATTCTTGTTTACTGTCTGTATCTATTTGCTAGAATTTGCCTTGGATAGAGGATTAGGGTCATTTAAGGTAATAACTGAGATCTTGAATTTGTAGCAGATCCAACCACATGATAGTGAATGATTTTCTAGCAGGTTTCTGCCATCTGGGTTAAGCGTAGAAAATGCAATCATTTAGTTTGGTACAGGGTAAAGAGATTGAAGAGTCGAAGCTAATGGTTAGAAAATCATGAAAGGGATTGACAATGGAGTGTAGACTTCTGGTTTCATTTTTTATATAAACAGCTTAGATTCCTTTTTTTCAAAAAAAAAAGGTCCAAACTTATAGAACTTTTCATTTTATAATAGTTTTTAAAGAAAAAAAAAAATACTGGCACAGCAACTTCCTTACTTCTTTAAAACATAAATCCTCATTATTATTTACTTTAGCTCATTGTTATACTAAGACATTATCCATATTTTTCCCCAGATTAACTTCTTACACTACTTTCCATCATGATATAGTGTCTTATTTGTAAAACCTGGAATGGATCCACTATAGTAGATTGGTCGGCTAAAAACCAATCGAATTTCAGGAAATAAAATGTACTACCCAATGAAGCAAACATTGTTATAATAATAATTCCCTCATCCCAATTCATACTTGCTTTGACTCTCCAGAAAGTTCACCAAATAACCCCAGCAGTCTATGGTTAGGGTCACTTCTTAGTGACCCTAAAGAAAACTTATGAAAAGTCTTGATTACCCAATACTGAGTCAACCAAAGTAACCGATCCATAAGTGATGGACTGACTTCTCAAGATAAAGGAGGATTCGGGTTATTTTTGTTTTAGTGAGAAAGGAATAAATAACTTATTACATTTTTGTTATTTATCCTTTTTCCATTCTGATGATTATATTTTATGTGGGAAACAATATAAGTTCTATGTTTGGATACCATCATCAAGATGTTTACATCTTCCAAAAGTTAACACTTGGAAGAATATTTTGAAAATCAACTTGGCCACAAGTACAGTGGGAAAGTACATCATTAAAACTTTATCTCTTCCCCCTAAGAATGTTGAGAAGCACTTAGCAAATATTATTACTCAGCCTTTTTTGGCTAGGTTCATTGATTGCAAGTGATACCATCTCCTCTTGCAAGTGAGGCAGATGGAATCATAAACAAAAGGACTCACTCAAGGGCATATGGTCACAATCAAAATTTAGAATTTACCACAACTGAACAACTCCAAAAATTTACACAATTGAACAATATTCTGAAATGATGATAGGAATTAAAACCTGCCATACATTGGGCTGTATCTTAAGTCTGATTCTAATTACCCATAACATTGAATGATGGAGTTTGAAAGAAAAGGGGTCTTCAACTCACTGAGTTCAACTTTTTACTTTACAATTGAAAAAAAAAAAAAAAATTGCCAGCAAGGTGAAAATGCTTTTCTAAAATGGTTACCAGTGGGTAGTAGAGCTGGAACTGGGTTCCCAGTCTCTAAACTCCCAGAGAAAAGTCTTCCTACCATGTTATTCCAAACTATCAAAGTCTGTGCTCCAGGCCCGAGGAGTGCCCTGCTTCTGCTACTTGTTCACAGTCAGTGGGGGTGGTGAACTCATTTCTTTGACCTTAAGGCTAAAAAGTACACATAAGCAGCTCTTCTGTGGCAGAAAAGCTTGTTCAGGACACAAAGTGCTATGATAACAAGCTGTCAATCAAGAGCAAGTTTATTTATCCTGTTGTTCCAGGAACTCACTTGACAATCTAGCAAGTATTCTATAAATGGTAAAATAATGAGTTTATTCCTCTTCCACTCTATCTGAATTTACTGTTTTTGTTTTTAGAGGGAAAGAAAAGAACTAATTTTCTTTTTTTTTTTTTTTTTATACCTTATTTTATTTTTATGTGGTGCTGAGAATCAAACCAGTGCCTCAGGTGTTCCAGGAGAGCGCTCTACCACTGAGCCACAACCCCAGTCCCCAAAACAAATCTTCTTAATACGTGGTATTGAGAATGAATAGGACACAATCTGGAGTGAGGAAGGGCCTGCAGACTAGAGGTGCAGCCAGTAAACAGCCTGGGACTGTAGGACCATGTGGCAGACAGTGGTGCCCACCTGGTAAAACTTTCAGATGTTCAATGAGGTTGAGTAGGTAGTACCAGGGTGCTACAGTGGAGAATCTTAAGTTCAGTTTAAGCAATTTACACTTGGAATGGAGTAACTGGAAGTTTTCAGCAGGACTGTGACAAAAATTCAAGATAAATGACACGGTCAGTAGCACTGTGATGGAAAGAGGACAGAGTCAGGGAGATCAGAGGACTGTATGGTACTCCCCGAGTGTATGCTTTTTCACCTCTTGACACTTCATAAATGGAAACCTAACCCAGTCACGGCAGCCTCCACCCCCATTCAGGACACAAAGCTTCTTCTGCTCCACATTGAGACTTTTGGCCCCTTCTCTCACCAACCAAAAACTGCCCCCTAGGAACAGTTTCCACAGCAAGTTGGGGTCTCTTAGACCCACAGAAGGAAACTTCACAGAAGAGCCTTATTCTTTGGACCTCTGACCATTTTCTCTAGACTTTTCACGAAACTCTTTGACTTGATGGGCTGAACTGACACCATGGGGAGTCATGAGTTATGGGAACAGAGGGGGAACCTGAGAGGGTTGCAAGGAAACCATGAGTCAGTGGACTGTCAGGAACCTGAATGCACCAGGAGGTTCTTTGCAAATTTCCACCTATCTTTGACCTTTATCCTTGATGGAAAGGTAGCCCCTCATTCCTGTTACCTTTCATTTCTCCCTGTGCTCAGGCAATTCATACTGGTGATCTGGTAAAATGATAAGAGTAGATGCAGTCATGGGAATTTAGCTGGAGGAAGGAGAGGAGGAAGGGGCTATTTGGCAATGTCAGGGAGACCAAGTGCACTGTGCCATAAATGACAATAGGCACAGTCACTCAGGCACAGTGGTGTACAGTGTCCTTAGATGAAAAGTTCTGTTTGGGGGAGCATCCAGGTACATGTGTCAGACTGTCAGTTACTAGCATGTAATTTGGGAAAGTTAACAAATTTGCCAAATCACTTAAACTTGTGCATGCTGAAGGACCATTAAAAGGGAGGAGAAGCAGAACGTAGACTTTGGTAAAGACTAGAGAATACAAGAATAAAGGGTGAATTTGTATGAGACAACCTGAGGTGTCCACTTGCTTCAAGCAGTTCTGATTCCTTGTAATTTCACCTGAGGCCTATCTCCACTGACAGCTGTTATTGCTATTTTCATTCTCAAATTCAGCTGTTCCCTTGCCAGTCTCGACACAACATTTTAGGCATATTTTGAACATGACTCATGATATTCTCCAGAGATGAAACCACTTCAGTATTCTATTCAATTAGTGCTCAGTTTCCTGATCTACTGGATATTCTCAGACCAAGAGCAAGAGGAATGCCACAAGCAATTTGAGAAGGCAGGGATTACGGCCAAGACATTTGGCAAAAAACACTACAGACCATATGAGAGGCCTAAGGGACAAAAGGAAGGAGATTAAAAACCTAACTGCCAAGTTTCACTTAATCTAAAAGGGCTTATTGATTAGATAGCACCATTCCTTCCATTAGCAAGCATGACTTAAATATTTGCAACTCTTTCTGATTTGTGATAGGCTGGGACCTCAGAAGGGAGAGATGGAGGGAAGGTTAACAAGCTCTTCAAACACCTTGAGAAATAAAACTTACCTTTAGGACTCAGAAGAGATTGATTTTAGGGACATAATCTCACCAAATTAATTACTATTGAAGTATACACCTTGTAGACAAACTTTTGCACTAAATAACTGATTTTATTTTTGTTCACAAAATACAAAGCTTTGCACTACATTTTAGTAGTGTTCCAGCACAAGAAAATCCAAAGGCATTCATGGGGAAGTAGTTTATAGAATGTGATTTGTATCATTCTTAAAATTAGTATTAAATAGTCATGACAAAGTAGGCTGACCTTGTATAACATGCAGATTATTGCTTAGAACTTGCATATAATTTTAAATGGTACATATACAAAGTATACAAACATTTCAAAATTTTAATGAAAATATTGAAAGACACAGTATCCCTTCAGATAAAGCACAACCAGGAAACCAAAATAAAGAATACTATATCATATTTTAATGAGTCTTAGTAACACTGATTTACAAATTATCTAGTCTTATATTCTATAAATAAAAGTTCAACTTTATGGAAATAAATTTAAAAGTATGTGACTCTCAAAATGTTAAATGTATTTTGAGAAACCTCTAAAAATCTTTGACAATTAAATATTGTATATTATATATTTTCAGGAAAAATTGTATATATATATATATATCACTATAACTATTGCATGTACTACAGTTTTCAAGTAGCTTTTTCAAATAAAGTCTGCTTAAATGTCACTATTACAAATTCTAATGATTATCAAAAGAAAACTCATAACCTATCATAAGTTAGAGTATTATCCACATGAACGTTCCTTAAGTAAAAAGTAGACATAATCAGACCAGAAACAAACCAAGCAAGAAACAAAAAGATACAGCACATTTACAGCAGTATTCTTGTTTTGTTAACAAGTAGCAAATAACTGATGTGCATTTAATTACAGAAAGCATTACATAAAAATATAAAGAACAAAATATACAGATGATGTTTAACAAGTTTTCAGCCAGAGGTATTGTACTTATAAATATTTGAGATTTGGAAACATTTCTCATTGTTTTGGTCTGTGTGTAGGGCCTGTTATCAAAACTACTGCTCAGTAATTGTAAACATTATCAGTGCAAAAAGAAAAAAGAAAAAAAGAGATCTTTAGGAGATGCCTACAATCCTTCACTGCACTCCAAAATATCTTCCAATCAAGGTTCTTATATCAAAGGTAGTAGAGGCTGTTTGAAGTCTAGGTAAGAAAGAAACAGAGTTCAAGTCCTTGTCAAGTCAGTGGATGTTGTATTCCGGGAAACACCAAGTTATCTGTTTGCAAGTTCGTTTTTATGAATATTACTATAACAAAGATTGCTCTATGGTAGAGCAGGACTCTAACTGTTACAAGTCAGATCCCCCACCTCATAACAGAGTTAGGTCAGTTCCCCACACTCCCCCCTTCTGTCATGGGGTCTAAGAACATTTGCATAATTACATGCCTACAATAAAACCCCAGCTGAAACACTTTATAAAACTCTTATTGCTAAACCAGTTTAAGAAAGAGATTACAGATGTTTCTTAATAAAACCATAATTAGCTTTGCTTTGTGTTATAAACAGGTATTAAATGTTCAATGGCTTCCTGTAGCCTGTTAATAAATTATGGTTTGTCTGATCTCTACTTAAACTTACTACAAAGCTTTTTAAAATGACAGAAACTATTTGTAAACCTTTAAATTTGTCAGCAGACTGAGCAGCTTACAGGTGAACTGGGATGTCTCAGAAGTTGACACAGAAAGGTGTCAGCATAAGGAAGAGAGGTGCTGAGGAAGTCTTTGGGGTATTAGGAAGAAGTAATGGACGGGCTGAAAGGACTCGGAGAAAAATTTCTGGATGAGGAGGAACCTTCATCTTTTAAGGGAAAAACAGTCTCAGTGTCTCCTCCAACTCTAGGACCTGTGAGTTTTTCTTATTCCTACAATATTTTTGCATCAGAATTCATTTTTAGGGCTGGGGCTGCAGCTCAGTTGTAGAGTGCATGTGTGGCATGCACAAGGCCCTGCATTCAATCCTCAGCACCAAAATACAAACAGAATTCATTTTTCAGCTTTAGTGAGCTGTGGTTAAGGCTGGGAGGTGCGTGTGCCTCCAGTCTCTGCACACAGAAAGGGTCTCACTGTTGTGTGGGCTCTGACGTGCTGAGACACTGAGTGACTCCTCAGATAAAATGACACATTGGCTTCTTATGGAATCCAAAACATATACCAAAACATAAGTTTCCATGAAGTATAATTGATGATGTCAACGAATATGTGGGCTTTTCCATTTCATGCAACAGACTAAACCACTAAATGCCAAACCAGATGTATATCTACATATTTGGAGTTAAGAGCAACATAGAAACAGAAATTTATTCAAATATTCATTTTAATAGGGTCTTTTGTTTATTTCCTTTAAAGATGAAACAAAAAAAAAAACATGCACAACAGTTCTTTCCCCTATGTATCTCCATCTCCATGAGAATAATGTTTCTAAGATGTTTCTAAGTGCATGATGAGAAACATATAAAGCATACCTTTCATACCATAAAGAACATTCTCCAAACGCCCAATCCATCTCAGAGAAGTTGTAAAATTTAAAAACTGTCACTTTAGTAGAAACCTGATTCAAGTCAAAGAAATTATTAAAATTAAGAATTTCATTCAAATACCTATAAACTAGTCAGTTTTCAAAACCAGATCTTTAAGACAGTACTGGGTCATCCACAATATATCAGAGTCACTCTTAAGAGATGGTAACAATATAACTATCATTTCACTTAACAGAGAATTAATCTATAAAATAACACAATTTTAAAAAAGTCAACATACTATAGGGTAATTTAAGCTTGAGTTAATTTCTTTACACTCATATATAACTTCGTTTTGAGTTTTAAATAAATGCAAAAAATCCTTTAAAAGAATTTAGACATAAGAATGCAAACTCTATAAGCTCAAGTTCACAATTTTTAAATTCTTACAAATAAAACATTTAATGTAGAATCTGAGATTTTGCAAGTTAATAGTTGATTTTCATTCCTTTTTAAGTTTTGAAAGAACTTTTATTTTCTAGAATACTACACAGGTTGTCACGAATTTTCTAGAAAAATAGAATTGCTTAAAAATTTATACCAATTTGCATTTATTTTCTATAAATATTTTAATAGTTATTAAATATCAGAATGCCTGATAGAATCATTTTAATTAATCCGTGTAGCCAAAATACTAAATATCTAAAATGTCTAGCAAAAGTTTGTCACTTAACAAATGAAAAATCATTGTTTAATAAATGATATATTCTGTCTTTATTTATATTTTAGGTAGATGGATACAATTGCAGAAGAGCAAAGTATAGCCCCTGTAAAGATCTGACATAAAGAAGCTTGACAGTTTGTTGTGACATTTCCATTTCATATCTTCAGTATGTAAAAATGTATAGCACTACTTCTGTATACTGAATACGGATACTGAATTAACTGTCATGCAGCCAGCATAAGGATTGCTAGAACAACAAGCCTTAGTTCAAAACTTTGATATTTTAAATACAATTATTTAATGAGTATTTATTGCCAATCAGTGAAAGGTAATGTCAGTGACAGTAAAAATGAAGTTGAAAGCATGAAACAACTATTGAAACTGCTATATGGAGACTCACTAACATAGCTTTATATTTTGTCATT
This sequence comes from Sciurus vulgaris, assembly GCF_902686455.1. Lineage (NCBI taxonomy): Eukaryota > Metazoa > Chordata > Mammalia > Rodentia > Sciuridae > Sciurus > Sciurus vulgaris. The sequence goes on along the minus strand of NC_136461.1, from coordinate 82,808,675 downwards.
TTAATGGTGGGTTTAAAATCTGTGTTTACAATTATAGAACTATCCCAAGAGTCAAAAATATTTATTTCAACATTTACTTTCTAAATAAATCAATTTCCAAAATAGTTTTGCAATATTAAATGTCTTCCTTTTTTAAAAAGCTACTTTTCTTGCAAAGAGCAAGAACAAGATAAAATCACTTGTTTTTGTACACCCTCACACCTCTAGATAACCAGTACATATTTAAATGCCTCTAATGTGGGCAGCAATAAATTTAGTAATCAATTTATCAATGTAATATTAACTGCTTTAAAAATAAATACCTACAATTTGCATTACTTTGTCTTCCAAAAATAAAATGTGCCATTATAAGCCAATCAACCTTGTTTTATCATTTAGTTATATACTAAGATTTCAATTTGTCTTTGAGTTCTAGAACTTATCAGTTCTATCTGCATTGAACAGTCAAATTAAAAGTATTTATGATATTCAGCTAAACTCCTTTCACCATCCTAAAATGAGCAATGAACTGAACCCAAACATTGTCCTTCGAACCGAGAAATAACGGATTAGATCTTTAGGTTTGGGTTCAATTAAGTTCAAGTATTCACCACTAGTTAAACTAAATCTTTTTTCTTAATTAAGAACAATCATTAAATCAAGTACTGAGAAAAATAAATAAGGTATTAAGAACTAAATATATAATTCTATATTTGGATTGCATGAAACAAAGTGAACACAGACACCACACAAAAAAAGTCATTTATCTTCACATAAGACAATAATTTGAAAAGCAATGCTTGAATTTGAATTTAAATTACCTAATTTCCCTCCTGCCTCTTTAAGAAAAATTTCAAAGCACTCAAAATGCTAAGCAAGCATGAGAGTAAATTGTGAGTAAGATATAAATACTGGACTGGGGAGATAGCTCAGTGGTAAAGTGCTTGCCTTAAAAGCACAGGGCCCTGAGTTCAATCCCAGCACCGCAAAAAAAAAGATATAAATACTGATTTTTTTTTTTTTGGTAGTTTCGGTCTCATCAACAAGAGGCTTATTGAAGGTGTAGGACAGATTCATACTGCATAAAATTGGTATTGGTGATGTTGGATTCTGAAATTGGGGAGATTTGCAAATAGAAATAACATAATTTTTCACAGAAAAAGTGCAAGGGAAGCAGACAAACAGCAATCTTAAAACTTTTCTCTTAATTACTCCTCCTATCAGCCTAAGTGGTCATGTACCAACATGCATTTTTAGAAGAGGACATTCATCCTCTAAGGAGGTTCAGAATGTCTGTCTTAAGCCTTACTATAAAATAAGAAATAATTTGATAAAATACTAAAAATAGAAGTGACATCTAAAAACTGTAAAATGCAGAAGTTATTTTCCATAACTAAACTAATGAAATATTACCAAAGTGAGTAAAATCCTTCATCATTAATAGATGAATGTATATCTGAAATGAAAAAAGTCATTTCTAATAACCTAGGAAAAGAACATGTCAACAATTAGAAATTAAACCCCATATAGGTGTTGACATGAGAAGAGAGTGCAGCATAACAACATGTGAGTGCTATTTACATATTTCAAAGTAGTTTCCATCCTTTCTGCAAAACTGGTGACACATCAAGTGTGCCAAATCATCACAGTCATCTTTCCACATAGAAAAAATACCTGTGCAGGCTGAGAGATTTCTAGAAAAATTCACCACTACATTTACAATTTTTATTTAAACCTTTAAGATTTTATCCATGCCTATAATGCAGAAGAAAAGAGGAAATCTTGGAATGAAAACTAAATTTAGTTTCTTTTTTCTAAGGTAAAAAAAAAAAAATGACACTGAAACCCTGAATAACAATTATAATTAATAACAAAGCACAAGAACATGCCAAGATTTCATCCTAGTAGTAGGTATAATGCTGGGTAGCAATGAGGATTGCTTATCTAAATGAAGGTGTTTGGCAAATCACACCTTTAGTCAACTTTTCCATTCTGAAGACTATTGTTGGCTTTCTCTTGTCTGATGAGAGAGATGACTTTCATGCACCCTTTTGAAATTTTGATCATCCACATGACATTCATCACATCCAAAACAACACAAGTTGAGATCCAGGAACACTGGATTAAAATCCAAGCCTTCTGTAGGGTTCTGTTCCATACACGGAATACATGAAGCCATACAAAGGAGGTATTGCTACTATCCGCACGACAAAGAATACCACCGTCATGAGAATCCCATTGATGACGTTAGCTTTAGAAAACTTAGGATACTTCAGAGCTTCAAAGAACCACCTGAAAAGAGAATTAAAGAATCATATTCTGAAACCCTGGCAATTATCCATCTCAATTTTATGTTTCAGTTTATAAAGTCGGGAAACATCTTCTTAAGGTATAAATCTAATATAAATGGAGAGGCAGAGAGCTAGAACAGCTTGCAGTGCTAGAAAGAACAAAATTGGGGACTTGCAGCACCTACTCTAGGGCTAACTGTAAAGCTACAGTATCAAGACAGCATGGGACTGATGAAGAAATAGGTGAATAAATTAATGGAACAGAAGAAAAAGTTCAGAAATAGACTCACACAGATATACTCAAGATGATTTTGGACAGTCATGAGTGAAGAAAGTAAAAAATGTGCAAAATTATATGTCCATATGCAGAAAAAAGAACTTAGGCAGAGAACTGACACTTTATATATAAATTAACTCAAAATGGCTCAAAGGCCTACATATGAAGTATAAAACGATAAAATTTCCTGAAGAAAACACAGGGGAAAATATCTGCATGAACTCAGTTTGGCTGGTTTTTAGATAACATTATCAAAAATGCAATCTATGGGAGAGAAACACTGGTAAGTTGGACTTCACTAAAAAAATTCATCTGTGAAAGACACTATTAAGAGAATGAAAATACAACTGTACGCTGGGAGAAAATATTTACCGCACACATATGATAAAAGTACGTGACTTCAACATATGCAAGAATTCTTAAGACTCATCAATATGCAAAACACCCGGTTAAAACCAGGGGAAAAGATCTTAAACACCTCATTAGAGAAGATGGGAAACAAGAACATAAAAGATGCTTTATATTGGGTGCAGTGGCTCACATCCATAGTCCTAACTATTTGGGAAGCTGCAGTGGGAGGATCGTTTGAGCCTGGGGAGTTTGAGACTAACCTGGGCAACATAGTAAAACCTTAACTCAAACAAAACATAAACAAAAGACAGTCAACATTGTTTGTATTAGGAAATACAAATAAAATGAGATGCTACTATTCAGCTATAAAATGGTTAAAATCTAAAAAAAAAAAAAAAATGCTGATGAGGACGTGAACCAACAGGATATGCATTGATTGCTGGTGGGAATCCAAAATGGTAGCCACTTTAGAAGACAGTTTAGCCCATTATAAAGATAAACATACTCATGGCACACAATCCAGCAATCACGATCCTATTTTTCCAACTAATTAAAATTAGCAAATATATGTTGCTTTTAGTGGAAGCACAAGTGAGGTGTACACAACCTGTCTAAAAAGAGATGGGGATTCATGATAAAAGTGATCTCTGGGTTAAGTGCTGAAAAATGATGAAGATGATAGGAACCCCTTGCCAGGAAATGGAGAAGCTGGCATGAGATCAGAGTTTGGGGAAAATGTGCCAGAAAGAGGTAAGGCAGTTCCACTTGGAGAGCTTTCTGTTGAACATTAAAGACTCATACTTTATTCTGTAAGCAGCAGGAGCCACTGAGAGGTTTCAACCAGGACAGCTGCATATTATCTTCACTGTAAACAATATTATAAAAGAGAGAAGAAAGGGGGACAGGACTGGAGGCAGGTATATGGTCTAGAGCAGGAATCAGCAAACCTTTTCCAAAAGAGTCAGAAAGTGACATTTAGCCTGGGGAGACCACCTCCTCTCTGTCACAACTACTAAGCCTTGCTGTCCTCAGAAGAAAGCAGTCATGGTAATAAACATAGCTGTACACCAATAAAACTTAACAAAAACAGCAGTAGGTTTAGCTCAGACCATAGTTTGCCAATCTGGTCTAGAGTAGCACTGTTCAAAAGAATTTTCTACAACCATGAAAATGCTCCTTGAATGTGCTGCATACTTTAGCAGCCATAGGCAACACAGGGATATGAAGCACTTGAAAAGTCAGACTAAGGAACTGATTTTTTTAAATTTACATTTTAATTAACTTAAATATAAATAGTCATATAGGTTGAACATTCCAATCATAAAAACCCCAAATCTGAAACATTTTGAGAACTGACACAATGCCACAGGTGGGAAATTCCACAGGTAACCCATGTGATGGATTATAGTCAAAATGCAGGTGTATTATAAATATTATATTAAAGTACCTGTAGATCTGTGCATAGAGTGTACATGAAACTTAAATGAATTTCATATTTAGACTTGGGTGTTTTCCCCAAGATGTTTCATTATGTGTATGCAAACATTCTAAAATCCTAAAATATCTGAAATCTGAAACACCTGTGGTCCCAAGCATTTCAGGTAAGGGATACTTTACCTAAATGTAGCTCATGGCTACTCTGCTGGACAGTACAGAGTTAGAGGCAGGTAAGGCAATGTGGGCAAGAGGTGATGAACTAGGGCACCAACAGTAGAGATGAAAAAAGAGGTAGTAGAGGTAAAAAATATTTAAGAGGTGATATGGTAGGACCTAGTGACAGAACAAATGAGGAAGAAACTGGATGATTCCCAGATATTGAACGTGAGTAACTAGACAGAGAGCCACACGTTGATCAAGAAATTGCAGGGAGAGATATGTGGTATTATTTTGGACATGATGAATCTATTGTACCACCTGAGAATATAAAACACGTGACTATGATAGAAAGACTACATATAATCATAAAAGCCTTCCCTTGGGTTTGGGAATTGGGATTTTAGAATTTAAAGGATACAGTTTTTTTTTAAATTTTGGGAGAAATGCTTGCGAGGCTGAGACAAAAGCATCACAAGTTTGAGATTAGCCTTAACAACTCAGTGAGACCCTTTCTCAAAATATTAAATAAAAAGGGCTGGGGATGCAGCTCAGTAGGAAAGTGCCTCTGGGTTCAATCCCCAGTACCAAAAAAAAAAAAGGGGGGGGGGGGGTGAAAGATATGGGGAAAATAAAGGAAGAAAAGTGAAAACAACTAGCAAGTAGTAGACAGGCTACAAAACTGATTCTGAGTAGTAAGAAACGGGGCTGGAAACATAAGGAACAGATCACAGGGAGCTTCCAAAGCCAGAGAGAGCAGTATAAACAGGATGTGGTTTGTAGTAAGAAAATAGGTATTGAAAATGGAACTAGGACATGGAAAGAGGGACAACGGAACAATTCATAGGAAAAGAACTATCGGACATTATTAAATAGCAAGTATGATCAAGGATAACAATAAAACTAATGTCCAAAATGAACAATTCCCTCCCTCCCTCAGTGCCTTGAGGGTAGGTTACATTTTAAGTCATACTTTCAAAGAACAGAATGGGGAGGGGGGACTATAATGGAGGAACCTGGCAAAAAACACCATCTTAACCAAGTGGTAAAGGTTAACATCTCCAGTGATATCAAGGAGTTGTAAAGAACCCCTGCTAAGGAATGACAAGAAGAGTCCTTCACCTCCATGGGAGACCTTCCAAAGTCTTGTGAGTCGTGCCCATTCATGAGAAAAGCACACAAAGAACCCAGACTGGGGAACATTCTGTGAGAATACGGGCCAGTACTCCTTAACAAGGAGTCAAGATCAAGAAAAACAAGAAACGACTACGAAACTGTTACAGATCAGAGGAGACTGTGGGGACATGTCCCCAGACTGAGGAGACAATGAAATGCAGTGTGGCACTCTGGAATGGACCCTGGAACAGATGAAGACACTAATGAAAAAACTGATAAGGCTTAAAAGGCCTGGAATTTACTTAATAGTTACTTATCAGTGCTAGGTTCTTAGTTTTTGACAAATGTTTTGTGGTAATGTAAAATGTTAACCTTGAGAAAACTAGGTAAGGGGTATGTGTAAGTTCTGATCTATCTTTGCAATTTTTCTGTAAATCTAAAATTCTAAAAAATGACCATTCTTAACAAAAAATTTTGAAAACACTCATTTACAATAGCATCAAAAAAGATAAGATACTCAGGAATAAACTTTGCCAAAGTGGTAAAAGATGTGTACACTGAAAACTACAAGACATGCTAAAAGAAATCAGCGATACAAATAAATGGGAAGACAGTCTGTGCTCAAAAATTAGAAGATGTAGAATGATTAAAATGTCTACCCCACCCAAAGTAATTCACACATTCAATAAAATCCCTATTCAAAATCTCTATGGCATTTTTTTCATAAATAGTAAAAACTCTAAAATTCATATAGAATCTCAAGGGAATAGCCAAAACAATCTCAAAAAAGAAAACAAAGAAGTCTGACACTTTGACTTCAAAAAATACTACCAAGCAAAAGTAATCTAGATGGTGTGGCACCATCTATAGATATTTACCTATAGCTAATTAGATAGATAGATAGATAGATAGATAGATAGATAGATAGACAGACAGACAGACGGATAGATTTGCACACACACCAGTGGAACAGAATAGAGCACTCAGAAATAATCCCTTCCATATGGGGCCAAGTGATCTTTTGACAAGGATACCAAGAGTACGCAATGGAGAAAAGACATCTCTTCCACACATAGTGTTGGGAACATTAAACATTCACATACAAAAAAATGAACCCTTACCTTATATTACATACAAATTTTAACTCAAAATGGATTGAAGACTGAAATATAAGATCAAACTATAAGAAAATATAGGGAAAACCTATATAGGAACATGAGATTCGGCAATGATTTCTTGATATGACACCAAAAGCAAAGCCACAAAAAAAAAACAAAAACAAACAAACAAAAAAAAACAGACAAATAGGACAACAACCCTAAAAACTTTTGCACACCAAAGGAAACAATCATCAGAATGAAAAACCAGCCTATGAATGCAATAATATATTTGTAAATCATATATCTAATAAAGGGTTAAGATTCATAATATATAAGGAACTATTTTAATTTAACAATAAAATCCCAAATCATCCGGTTAACAAATTGGCAAAGGATTTGAATAGACAATTCTTCAAAGAAAATATACAAGTGGACAACAACTATATGTAGATACTTGTTTTTGGAAATGAGGTGCAACTTTTGGGGGCAAAAGTTGCTGTGCAAATGTAGGAATAGTCACAGCTGAAATGACTGGATTATGAGAGTTTTAACCTAATCAGTTCATCCTAATTTTTAAAATTTTTTTTAGTTGTTGATGGACCTTTATTTTATTTATTAATTTATTTATATGCAGCACTGAGAATCAAACCCAGTGCCTCACACATGCTAGGCAAGTGCTCTGCCACTGAGCCACAACTCCAGCTCCCTGTCCGTCCTAATTTGAGTGTAGTAACCATATTTGAATGTGGTCTCTGTAGGCAGATGGACGTAATTGGAGGAGGTGGGTCACTCGGGGTCCACTTTCCCTGCAGCCCCTTCCTCTTTGCTTCCTAGCAGTCATAGGCTGAGCAGTTTTTCCTCTGCCACACTTTTGCCATGGTAGTCTGCCTCATCTTGGGTTCAAAGCAATGAAGTTGGCTGACCATAGACTGAACCTCTGAAATCATGAACCAAAATAAACTATTCTGCTTCTAAGTTGTTTTTGTCAGGCATTTTGGTCACAGCGGTGAAAACTTGATTAACACAATATTCAATATCATGAATCACAGACAAATGCAAATCAAAACCACAGTGAGATATTGCCTCACATCCATTAAAATGAAAACTATCAAAAGGATAGAAAATAACAAGTGTTGGTGAGGACATGAGGAAAGTGGAACCTTTGTGAACTGTTGCTAGGAAAATAAAGTGTACCTACTCTGGAAAACAGTATGGACAATCTTTAAAAACTAAAAATAAAACTATTATATAATTCATCAATTCCACTTATGAATATATGTCCAATATGATTCAGGATCTCAAAGAGTTATCCCATGTGCAGTGCAGCATTATTTACAATAACCAAGAGGGGCAAGCAATGCAAATGCCCATGGAAGGATGAACAGATAAAGCAAATGTGGCACATAGATACAAAAGAATAGTATTCGGCTTTAACAAAGGAAATCCTATCACATGCTACAATTTGATGAACCTTAAGGACAATATGCTAAGACAAATAAACCAGTCACAAAAAAACAAACACTATATGAGTCCATCAGATGGAGTTCTAATCTAGTTTTGGGGAGGGGGAATCAATGTTTAATGAATATAGTCTCAATTTTCAAGATAAAAATACCTGGATATCTGTTGCACAACATATTCAATACTAGTGAATATCCTTAACACCACTGAACTGTATTTTTTAAAATGTTTAGGATAGCCAGGTGTGGTGGCACACACCTGTAATCCCAGAAGCTCAGGAAGCTGAGGCAGGAGGATCTCGAGTTCAAAGAGCCTTAGCAAAAGTGAGGCGCTAAGCAACTCAGTGGAATTCTGTCTCTAAATAAAATACAAAATAGGGCTGGGGATGTGACTCAGTAGTTGAGTGCCCCTGAGTTCAATCCCTGGTACCCACTCAACCACCCAAAAAAAGGTTAGGATGGTTAAAAACATTCTTTAGCAATGGCTATCAATATATACATTGTTAGCTACTTATGCTGTGTACATATCTGAAATAAAAGTAGTCTTTTAAATTTAAAAAATAAGTGAAAATAAAAGTTTTTAATGAGAGTCAAAGATAATGCTGATATCACAATTTAGGGACAGAAGGACATTAGTGTCAAGAATATAAACTGAACCTAAGATGAGCCAGAATGATGTCATGAAGAACCCCCATTGAATTCTAAGATTCAGTGAATACGGTTCACCTTGCAGTGTATACCATATAGGGTGAAAGAGTGCCCTGGAACCAAGCATAAAGCACAGTTTAGTGCAAAGAGAGCTGGGTTCAAACTACAACCACTCACCAGCTGGGGAACCTTGGATAAGTTCTCAACTGAACTTTTCCAAGGCTCATTTTCCTCATTTGGACAATGAAGACAATAACTCATACCACATATTCTCATTTTTACACAAGTAGCTTTTGCATCTTGGGGAAAAAGTTTTCCCAAACTAAAAATAAACTGCACAACTTTAAAATAATTAATGATAGTATAACTTACCGCTGATTTACGAAAGGGCTGGAAAGCTCTGCAAGCAGACGGAAATTTGCAATGTATGCCAGCACTCCATCTTTCTAGATAATAATCATAAAACACAATGTCAGGGATAACATGCTTATCAAACTGTCCAAATACTTTAAAAATATTCAACAGCTTCTAGGCATGACATATTAATATGAAAACAGACCAAGAAGTTTTTTACCTTTTACTACTTAACTAGTTTTCTTCACAAGAATTTAGAAATGTCCTTAGAATTCAACAGTATTTTTAAAAGATAGTGTACTGTATGCTTAAGTTCATTTATGCATTTAATGTTCATTTATGAAAATAGGTTTCAAGCAGTTTTCTTATGCTGAATGCTGAACTAAAGAACTTTGTATCTAACCTTTAGAAACAGCATCCTTGAATTACTGAAGGAGAATGATCACAAAGTAGTATGAAATTTCAGAAGTTGAGAAATTTTACAGCGCTTAAACATCGGATAGGAACTCATTTTTATATCCATTATTAAGCAGAAGCACCTTTTCAAAATCTTAAAAGCACAATTATCCTAAATAAGAATATGTAAGTCTGTGAGCAGATAGATATCTGTCAAATATAACATGCCAAGTCTTGTCTATCATAATTGACCTAAAAATATATATATATATATTGTCAGTCAAAAGATCCTCAAGGTAAAACATACAACCTGGGGACCTTTCTAAATTTAAATATAATATTGAATACATTCTACCAAGTTAATAACATGAAGAATACAGTAGAGTTAATATAAATTAGAAAGTAAATTAAAAGTATACATTCTAAGAATTTTATTTAATGTGCTTTAAAAATTACCTAATTAAAAATTAGGTAAGGGCTGGAGTTGTGGTTCAGTGGTGAAGTGTTTGCCTGGCACATGTGAGGCAATGGGTTCAACCCCTAGCATCACATAAAACTAAATTAACCAAATAAAGAAAAATAATCTTTTAAAATTAGGTAAATGGAGTCACTCCAGCACTTTTAATTAAATAGGAATTGTTATTACATGTCCTAAAACCCCAATCCTATCCACCCTAATACATTAGATACACACACAACTTGGGAAAATATTTTTCTATTTTTCTACTGGGTATACCATGGTAAATAGGAACAACATGAAGCATTAAAAAATTAAGTGAACTTTTTATTTGAAGAATTTTTAGTACCTATTAATGGAAACTACTTTAGAAATTTAAAATTCAAAGTTGAATTATAAGAATTAACTTTTAGGCTAACAACTTTTTATAATGTCAAACTCATTGTCTTTAGTGATATTGGAGTGGAAGATGAGTAAGGAGGGAGGAAGGATGGCCAAAGAGACAAAAATGGCAGACCAGATGAACCCTGTGTGCACAGGAGGGTGACCAACCTTGTAGAGTCAACCAGAAAGTCCTAACAGTTCAAAAATAAGTAAGTATGAGAAAGTAGTATGCCCAGGTTTATTACCTTAACACAGAATATGGTGAACAGTTAACAGTGGCAATTAATGGTAATAAGACTAATGAAATAAAACTTTTAAAAAATTTAACAGTATTTATGTTTTTTTCTACTCCTTTAACTCAGCAGGATATAACTGAATAATGTATAACTTTAATTATAGTAGGCTATAGTACTGTATACTTAAAAGAGAATATGTAACTTTTTTTTTTTTTGGTACTGGGGATTGAACTTAAGGGCACTCAACCACTGAGCCACATCTACAGTCCTATTGTGTATTTTTATTTAAAGACAGGGTCTCACTAGGTTGCTTGCCATTGCTGAGGCAGGCTTTGAACTGGCAATCCTCCTGTCTCAGCCTCCTGAGCCACTGGGAATTTTTTTAAAAAAGGTATACATAGGACTAACTGAAGTTACTATCCACACTGCTGAATTAAAAAACAAAAACAAACAAACAAAAACTAATGCTTCTTTCTGTCCCCCTAAAGAGAAGGATATTTTTATTCTATTTCCTTTTCCAATAATACTTCTCCGAACTGCCTATAGCCTTTAGGGCATTCTTCTTTCCTTGTATACAATGGTAAGACAACTATGATCAAACGTAAAATTCACTTCGACTTTCAGTTCTGCTCTTCAGTCCACATTATACCAATTCTTGGTGTTTGCAACCCAAAATGGTGAGCTCAAGCTTAATATTCTCCCAGTGAAGATGTCTGGGTACAGAATGCTTAAGATTTTACTTCTAGCAACAGCAATCTTTTAGAATTGTAAGAAGTTAACTTGCCAGCTCTTCAGAAATGTCTATCTACTTTCTTTCTCCAGGCTTCCTTTGGCAGATCGACTTGTTAAGTCCCTTTGCATACATAAATTCATCATTTACATTACCCATGTCTAAAACACCCATCATTTTTATACACTCCTAAGCACACTGGATGGATTCCAAATTATAAGTCCTGTTCAATAAGATACCCCTTTCTGGCAATTTCTTTTAGTTTTGAGGCTGTCTCATTTCTAAAAACTGAGTGTTTCATTGTATGAGTTTTTGTTGCAAACAACACGTAACATCAAATAACTGAGGTGTAGACCTTATCATTTGCTATATTCCTTAGGGCTCCTCAAAGATCATCAGTTTTGGATACTGATGTACATAAACATCTGGTTTACTCTATTAGTTTTCTGCATTCTCATCCTCAACTTATTTCCAAATAAAAGGATACTCTCTGCCACAACTCTGAAAATATGATTTTATAGCACACTAATACGTAGTTCCTTTTCTGTGCTGGCAACAGTGATACCTATGTTGTAGCCACATGTCTTCAAAGACTATCTCCTGTTTCACAAAGTAAAAACAACTGAGGATTTTAAGGAAATTTAAAAGTGACCAAAAGCTGTTATTATGAAAGCCTCAACATCAGTAAGCAAATCACATCTATTCTTAGCAGTGTTATGTGCAAGGCATTTAGCAAGTAATATCTTTTTATTTTCTTTGGAAAGAAAATGCCATTATATTTGCATTCACATTATCTGCTGAATATTCAGGTAGATGAGCAAAACCTAATTTGTACCTGAATTTATCATCAACTTTTGCTTCATGTTTTCCTTGGTTTCTTTAAAATCCTTATAAAAATCAACAATTTGATTTGAAACATTTTCTAAATCAAAGTGCCTAAGAGCTAGGGAACATGTTTTTGTTGCTGTGATTTGATACAACAGATATAGTATAGAAAGTCTGACCGCTGTGAAGATCTAATAGAATCAGCTGTATACTAGAAAAGAGCAATGCATCTCATCAACCCCCACCATTTTGCCTATAGAATATTTTAATTGCAACCTATGAATTAGGAAAATGTAACTTTATTCAGTTTCATAGAGAAATCAAAGGAACAACAAAATAACACATGTATGTCTGTGTAGTATTGTCCAAGATAATTCAATATCTGCTATTTTCGACTATCAGTTTAAAGTTCAGACTGATTTAGAAGTACTTGCACATCGCATCCCAGACTTGTGAGATAACATCTCCTTAGGTGCTTTTTTGTCTCCCCCACCATGCCTGTATTAGTTTGCTCAGAGTGTCAAAACAAAAATAAACTGGATGGCTTAAACAGAAATGTATTGCCTAACAGTTCTGGAAGTAGAAATCCAAGATCAAGTGTCAACAGGGCCTCTAAAGGTGCTAGGGAAAGATCTGTTCTAGGTCTCTGCTGGCATCTTGCAATTCCTTAGCTTTGATAGCCTAACTCTACAATTCACGTGACTTTCTCCCTAAAAAACGTGTCTAGGTCTAAATTTCCACTTTTTACAAAGAAATCATTATAGTATATTAGGGGATGATAAAACTCCAATATGAACTCAGCTAATCACATCTGCATTAACCCTATTTCCAAATAAGGCAATTCAACATATGTATTTTGGAGAAGTCATAATTCAACTCATAATGATGCCAAGTCCCAAATTATTTTCTGCATATAATATAGTATGCTTTATTTTGGTTATCTAATTCAATTTTATGCATCTCTTCATCTGTTTAGTATAACTTGTCAATATGCTAACAGATATAAAATAATGTTATATAGATTTCCACATATAATAATAACTTTTTCAGTGATGTGTGGAACATTGGATTTGGTATCATGCCCACTCTAATTTTCATTTTCTAAACTCTTAGGAAATATAGCCACAGTATTCACAGTGTTATGCTAGCTCTATCCTGATACAAATCATAACAGCTAATACAACAGGCAAAGTCAAAGATGATCTACCGCTGCTCACAATTACAACACACTTGCATTGCACTGCTTAGAATCATGCAACAACGAATGACCCATTGTTATGAACTGCAGATCAACTACATTACTTTCACATCATAGGAAAATGTTTCCTGAGATGCAGAATTTTCAGTGGTAGATGATAAAAATCAGCATACCCTTGGGCAGGCCATTCCTAACTGTTTAATTATAAATCCATTTTAATGTATAATAGAAATCGCATCCACCGCAAGAGACAAAGGGATGAGAAAAGGGCAAATGTCTGACCTCTCTAACTCATCTAGCATTAAACAAGCTCCTTTAAAAAAAAATTTGCCATTAGCATTTCAAGTTCATGTATATTATGTGCTTTTTAAATAAAATTAATGTGGTGACTTGCTCAAAGTTTAGTTGAGTTTGTTCAGAATTGGTTGTAATATTTGGTTAAGAAGAGGTTAGGAGAGTAAGTAGTTGTGTTCAATTGCAGATAATCCAACTAAAACAAGCAAGCTGAAGTGTTCTGCTATTCTCTCCCACTGTTAAATGCTTCAGTTAAGGCAAGGGAGAACTTTAAAAGTAGTACAAAGTAGGGACAAAAAAGTACAAGAAAAAAATTATTTTAGTGAGATTCTTATTTGAACCAGATTTTAAAATCTTGAAATATTTTATTAGTTTAACTTTTCATAAGGTATTCATAAATATAATAGACATATACCTTTCTTTCTTAAAGGTAAATTCTTTCACTCATATCATTGTCTTTCTCCCGACAGATAAAGGCAGCTCTTTCTTCCAGGCTATTTTTCCTAGCAACTTCCCTCTTTAAGCCTATGGCATTCTATATAACTACGTACAACATTAGAGAATACAACAGACTAGATTTCTGAAAAATATTATGTGCTAAGATGTTCCTAAGGTCAGTCAAAATCTTTGCTAAATTACTGTCCTTCAATTAAACAGCTTTTCCAAAATGAGATCCACTACCAAAATTTATTTTTATATCTGAAATATTTTAAAAGACACCTGAAGTTAGATAAAATAATTAAAGTAGTCATAGCTTTAGCCTTAAACTTTGAAAAACAACTCTGAAAATTTCTCTGTAGTTAAAGTTTGAAAATGCAAAAACATATTCATAAAACATACTAGGGTTAAAGCATTATTTGAGAGTTTAACAGATTACTTCTTCTAACTCCTTTCATATTGGTATAGAATTAAAATTAATAATGAACCAAGTACCAAATTAATATCAGATAAAGATTTAATTTATGATATTCTTTAAATACTAAAAATTACTAATAAAAATTATAAATTTGCATCTAAACATCTAAACATCTTTGGCCAAAGTGCTGATTCTCCACACTTTAAGTAAACTTTCTTCTGAATTTTTAAAAACTTGGTATAACATCCTGTCCCTTCTCCTAACTTCTCTATCTTTCTAAAGAGAATGGTACACCTTCTTATTTTGTGCCCAGTAGTTCTCTGTGATTCCCAGACCAGCAGCAGCATCACTTGGGAACTTGTTAGACATGCCTATTCTCAGGTCCCATCCTAGTCATATGGAATCAGAATTTCTGGGGCTGGGCCTAGCAATCTGAGTTTTAACAGGCCCTCCAGCTGATTCTAATATATATTAAAGAGAGAGATGACTGGGGATCTCCATGTCCTAAAAGTTAGCTCCCCTTCACTGTGGTTAGTGAAGGTTTACCCCTACCATATCCTTCAGCATGATCAAGGAGGACTGGCTACGTTTCCCCTAGAAAAGTTTTTCCTCACCCTTTAACTTCCAGCTGGGTCAAGTGTTTCCACAGATCTCTCTGCTCATCTGTTACAGCATTCGGCCCCTTGCCAATATCCACATTCCCTGTGCCTCATTCCCTATTACATACTTAAGGCCTAGCACCCTTAGCTGGCTCATGTTTCCTGTATTAAACCTTGCCTGCTCACCAGCAACACACCATCTCTGAAGTCAAAAGCACATTCACCTCTGAAGAAAGGATATCAGAGTTAAATTCCTTTCCACCATGGCAAGATATTATCTAACAATTATTTGCCAATGAGTGCAGTAGGAATAACAGACTTTCCCAGGTGTTACACTGTTTGGTTTTCCAAGAGATAATCTGACCTCGTGCTATCTTTTAAACATCCTATATGGCTATGTTTATGATTATTATATGCCATTCGCTATGATGAATACTTCCTTTATGTAATGCCATCTAATCCATGCAATGATTCTGTGAAGTAGATACACAATTCCATTAGGAAGATGGGGGAAAGAGAGGCCCCGGAAGACAAAATAACTGGACAGGGTTATAGGTGGTGGTAATGCTATGAATTTAAGGGAGGTCAGTCTGACTCCAAGCCCGAGTTCTTAACCATTAGACCATCCTTCTCACATTCCTGCACATTATTTATACCTACAGTGTTATAAAGAAGTCTTCAGAGTTCAGATAAAGTAGCAGACTGGGGAGGATGGTGAGACATTTTCAAAAGCACCTGGTGTTTTTATTATTATTATTATTATTTGTCTTACAAAAAGAGTAAGTGATCCCTCTTGCCCCGCAAGTCTATATTTCTTCTTTAATTATACCCCTTTAATCTTTAAATACAAGACATTGGGAAAATGAGAGATGTTAGTGGTAATAGAATAATCAATCAAAAGTAAATAAAAATTGCCCCATTACAAAAGATATTACCTAACGCTGACAAATCAAGATGTAGACAGTCTTGAAAATGGCCACCATCAATACCTTCCTCTCTGTATGTGCAAAATGTTCCTCTTATCAAGAGGTAACCTTATTTCCCTGCTCTTAATTTGGGTTGCCCTTAGCAGCTTGCTTGAGCAATAGAGCACAGTGGAGTTTACCTTCTGAGTCTTCGGAAGCTAGGTCACGAGAAGCTTGATTTCTCTGGGATCTCTTAGAACAAGTGCTCTTAAAATGCTCTCTTTAAAAACACAACTGCCAGACTGTGAGAAGCCCAAGCCACACAGAGGGGTCATATATGCATGTTCTGGTCTACAATTCTCACTAAGGCCCAGAGCCTGCAACACCTGCCAGCCATGTGGCTGTCTATGTCAACAGCCTCCTAAAGAATATCCTCCCTCACTCAGATTTCTTTTCCTATATATCATCAGATTCATTTTTTGGGTTGGGGGTGGGCAAAAGGTACTGGGGATTGAACCCAGGGTGCTTTACCACTGAACTACTTTCTCAGTCCTTTTCATTTTTATTTTGAGAAAGAACCTTGCCAAGTTACTAAGGCTGGCCTTGAACTTGCCATTCTCGCAACTCGGCCTTCCTAGTTGCTGGAATTATAGGCTTGTGCCACCAAACGGCATGTTTCTAACATGCTAATTGTATTATTATTTTCTGGCCTCAAGATTCTACAGCTATCCAGGAAAAGTAAAAAGTCAAGGCCTACAAGTTGGAATTTCCACTTCAACCATTAGGTAGTCCTGTCTTACTCATCCAAATGAGCAACCACCACTATGCCTACATCAACAACCAGCTCTGGAGTATCTCCCAGGAAGAGCCGACACCTTTTCCCGGTCCTAGGAAGTCATCCCTACCTCTTTGTGCCAGTCTAAACACATATTTCTGAAGGCTGATTTTAAGTCCTATGTCTCTCATAATCTTTCTTAGAAAATTCAAAAGGGCATAAATATATAGTGATATATTTATGTGTAATTTATACAAACTGTAAGAGTACAAATCAAGTACTGTCAGCAGCTATCTCTGGAGAATCAGGCCTAGAAAATGTTTTACCTGCTAAGCCTCAAATTTCTACAAACTCACAAGTTTTTTTCTATATATGGAGGGAAAAATTAATACAATGATTTTTTTTATTCCCTAAGTTACTAAAGTATATGATTTATCACTGGGTGACATTTTGTTTTAATATTTTAATAGTTTCTTATACTTAAATCTCCTTAAGTGAAACTGCAGGTTCCATGATACATTTCCATGTTCCCTGCCTGCTTCCTTAGTTCAAAAATCACCCAGTTTCAATGTGTCAAAATGCATTTTACTGTCATGTATAACTAATTAGAACAAATTTTTTTAAATCACCCAACTTTACCACTCCCCTTAGTTCTAGTTACAACATCTAAATTAACCCTGAATAAGTCTACCCCTCTTCCACTTCATAATCCTTTCACAATTCAACATTTCAGAGCCGTCATGTACTCTGACTTCTTGTCTTTTCTGACAAGACATCTTTAGGTCCTTCAATTATTTGTCATACAAACAAGAGCTACCTAATGTTATCTCTCCTCTGCAGTTAACTGTCTGCTTTTCCTAGTGGTTCTCCTCTGAACATATGCAAGATTGTAGACACCAGATAGTGAGGACACAGGGTATGGTCTGACCAGGCAAACTAGAACATTTTTCAATTAGATACTATGCCTCTCCTAGTGGAGTCTTATAGTTGAAGTGGCTTGGGTTTTTTTGTTTTTGTTTTAAGATGTGATGTACTACTGGTACAATAGAAATGTGATCATTTACCACTTCCAGGTCATTATTCATCTTACTTATAGATTATTAAACCTAAATACAAAATTTATCACTATTAAGTTCTATCTATTATTATTCTAGTAGGAAGCTTTTTAAAAAATATAACACATTGTCCAACATATTATTTCTCCTTCCTAACTTTGTTCTAGTTTTTTTTTAACTTTTTTTTTATTGTAGTAAAATACACATAAATTATCCTCTTGACAACTTTTAAGTATATGATTCAGTGGCATTAAATACACTCATTGCACAATAACCATCAGCACTACCTATCTCCAGAATGTTTTTAAATTCTCAAACTGCAACTCTGTACCCATTAAACAGTAACTTCCCTGTTATTCCTTCTGCCCGGTCTTTGGTAACTTGGCATCCTATTTTTTGTCTCTAAGAATTTGATTATTCTAGGTACCTCATATACAAAGAATATGATGAGCTCACTTTTTGAGAAAATCTAACAAAACACTACAGTGGACATGGCAGTCTACTTGGCTGTCAGCCGTTTTATCATCACATCCAAAGTCCAATCTTCCAAGTATTCTCTTTCCTGGTATTGAAAGGAAAATAGAATTCTAAAATCAAGAGAGCTTAGAGAAGAAAAGGAGACAGCTCTGTCCAGGTAATTCCACTACACAAATCCAAGGCAATACTCTGCCCGCAGAAAAATGTGAAAAAGTAACAAAAGGATGAGAAAGGTAGGAAATGCCAGATTCGAGTTTCTAAACCAAAACTGAGGAAGGCCTTACAGGAGCTGTGCTAGGCTTAGAAGTTATTGGGATATTCACATCAGATGTTCTATATCAAATAAATGCTGAAACAAATTCCAAAACAAAATACACATATATATGTATGTGAATATAAACAAATACATGTATTTTTGAAACTGACCACTTAACATTAATGCTAGTTTATAACTCTCAATTGAGTTATAAACTACCTAAATATCTGCACTTCTGCGTAGGTTCCTGTGAACACAGAAATACTAATAAAATAATTAATTCCCCAAATATACTTCTGCCAGTCTATTGTTTGTTTTTATGCAAGAGTTTAAAATCTTTCATTTAAGTAGGAAAAAAGATTACATACAAGTTTTGAAATGTTTTTCATTGGGTAAATATTTAACATGGTTTACTTAATGAAAATTTAGTGGGAAATAGGAATCACACAAAATTTAATATTGAATCTTGCTTTAGTAAGCTATATTAAGTGGACATTTTTAACACTAACCTAATTAATTTTTAAAACTTTTTTATCTTTTGAATAATGTTGCTATAACCATTCTTACAGTCACCTAAACTTTTTTTTAAGGTATCCTAACAGAAGGAAAGGACAAAATATAAAAGTTGCATATAGTTAAGCTTAGGCAATACTATTAAAATCCTTTTAAAATGAGGTTTATTTCTAATACTGTTAGTAATCAAATGTCAGTGAGTGGCAATTATTTCATGGCACTGTTGTAGAATTGGATTTTTTAGGACTAAACATTAAACCAATATTTGCCTAATCCTTATCTCCTACTATAAATTACAACTTTACTGAATCTGACATAACAAATCTTTCTTTCATTTTTCAATACCACTTCATACGTATTTGCTTACAAAATGTTTTTAAAATATAGACATTGGGGTAAAGTATTAAAAAAACAAAAATTCTCACCTAATTTTAGGCATTGCTGTACCTATGCCCTTAAATAAATGCACCAAATTTATTAGAAATCAAATTTTCTTCCTAAGTAGCAGCAGAATAATTTGATGATTAAATTTCAGGTCAATGTAAAAACATAGACAATTTGGGAAAAGATGTGTACTTGGTGATTTTCAAGTATGTGTTTTCTAAAAGTAACACAACTCTATCTACTTGGCATGGTTTGACGTGGGAGAGGAGATGGTTCACAAGGAAGGCACAAAATACTTCAGCATATCAAGGAAATCAGAAAGGGAACAGAGGATGGTGGATTACCCTTTAAAATGAGACCTGAGCTGGCACAGTGGCGCCTGCCTATAATCTCTGCAACTAGGGAGGCTGAGGCAGGAGGATCACAAACTCAAAGCAGTTTTCACAACTTATAGAGGCCCTAAGAATGGATGGAGCTGGAGAATACTATGCTGAGCAAAATAAGGCAATCCCAAAAACCAAAAGCTGAATGTTTTCTCTGATATGTGGATGCTAATTCACAATGGGGGTGGGTGGGGGGTGCTAGGGAAGAATAGAGTTACTTTAGATTAGGTAGAGGGGATTGGAGGGAGGGGAGAGCATGTGGGGATAAGAAGGATAATAGAATGAATCAGACATTATTACCCTGTGTACATATATAACTATATGACCAGCAGGATTCTACGTCATGTATAACCAGAAGAATGAGAAATTATATTCTATTATATATGATGCTTCAAAGTTCATTCTACTGTCATGTATAACTAATTAAAAAATTAAGAAAAATTTTAAAATGAAGAGGCCCTAAGCAATTCAGGGAGACCCTGTCTCAAAATAAAAAATAAAAGGGCTGGGGATATGGTGCAGTGGTTAAGCACCCCTGGGTTCAACCCCCAGTACCCTCTCCCCCTCAAAACACGAGACATGAAAGCATAAATGTTCTCATGTTCCTTACACTAAGAGATCAGCCTGCCAAGCTCTCCTTGGTCATCAGTATCCTGACCAAGATATGAAAATTAAATATCAGGGGAAAAAACTATAGGATTTTTACCTGTCTACATAGGCAGAGGAAGATTTCTTAAACTCTAAGTTACTCTGCAAGAGAATTTTAAAACTCCAATAAATATAGCAGAGAGAGGTACAAAAATAGTGATCAAGATATTATATAACCAATATGTAACCTATTGCATCCTAGATCCAAAAGACTCTTACTATTCAACTATTTCATCATCAAGACATGTATTTATAACCTGCAGAAAACTTGCTATTCATTACTTTGGTTTTTTTTTAGTTTCTATAACAAAATCATTTAAGAAAAAAGTATAAGCAGCTTCAGAAGTATTATGTCAAAGTGATTTTGAATACCAATTCTCACAGTTGATAAAAATTTCATGACCATTTACACAAGAAAATTATTATTATTATTATTGTTAACCTCAGGATGATGAAGTACTTTGAGTGAGCAGTTCACTGCTGGGAAAAAACATCTTATATTCAACAAGTAAATGGAAAATCTGTAAACAATATAGGGTATCTCTGTCTCCATAAACATTCTACATTTCACCTATTTTTCTTCTATTTTGTTTTGGTATGAATAGATTCACTTTAGATAATTCATAGTAAAAAGAACAAAGGAAGACATATCAAAACAGTAACTATCTTCTGCAAAAAATTTTTAGTGAATTTCTTTTATCAACTTACTAAGATAACTGTTGATTTTTAAAACTGGAGCATTCATGTGACTTTTTAAAAAAGGCACAAAAGTCCAAAGAGAAAGTACAATTTTATCTTATATAATTCAACTTTCCAATCCATGCACAGTTGGTTATTTGCCAAGCCCGTGATTTCAGTAGCCAAGGCAGAATAGCAGTTCATGATATTCACATTTTAAAATGCACATAAGTAGCAGCATAATGTCACATGCCTGTAATCCCAAAAACTCAGGAGGCTCAGGCAGGAGGATCCCAAATTCAAGGCCTGCCTGCCTGTCTCACATTTTTAGAAAAGCAGGAGGAGGACTGGGGGATGTATCTCAGTGGTAGAGCACCCCTAGAATACAATCCACCCCCAAAAATGCATGTAAGTGACCTATTATCTTTCACCAGTTTATATTCTTTTCATAGTACACTGATTATTTGTGATTCATGTTCAGAAAAAAATATATATATTTTTTATATATATATAAAATATATATATATATATTTATATATATATATATATATATATATATATATATATATTGTGTGTGTGTGTGGTGCTGGGGATCGAACCCAGGGCCTTGTGCATGCAAGGCAAGCACTCTACTGACTGAGCTATCTCCCCAGCCCCAGAAAATATATTTCTATATTGCAAAATAATATTAAACTCATATGTATACCTCCTTCCCAGATTTAATTGGTACTTTGTTAGTCAGTTTGTATGTATTCTAAGCAAAAGTGCTAAAGAAACAAATTGCCTGTATACCAAATATCTAAGACCTGTAAAAGGCAGGGCTCTATATTTTATAACTATATATGATGTATTAAAATTTTTAAAAAGAGGACAAAGCAATAAACAGTAGAAAATGCCTATTGTTTCAGAAAAACAAAGTGATGACAGATTCCTTTTGATAAGCTCTTATTTATACATTTAAAAAAGCACAGATTTGAAAACATTAATTATTTACATTTGTGACTTTGAATATATAATATGGAGAGATGTTTTGATGTATTTCAATATATCTGATTCCAGCAGAAATGATGCCAAAGCACCTTTCACTAGCTATCTTTGTGTGGGTCAATGAAAAAAGAAAAAAATGGAAAACTATTATTAGTTTTATGCATTTTTAAAAATCCCCCTCATAGCCCACATAGTCCAATATCCAGTAATATAAGGATTTTAGTAATATCAAAAAAGTTAGAAGCTACACATAAGTTTTAAAACAGCAAAAATATGGAATTGTATACCATATTATATGCAATTCATAAAATTCTAATTTATTTCTATTACTTACAGATATCTATCCTGAGATTTGTTGGCATATCTAGGTTGAAAAATAACCACTGTGGAGAAACCTAACAAACATGCAAGGGATATAAAGTTGCTGGTTTATAAATGAATATGAAGAAAAATAATTTTAGACATAGAATTTAATATGCTTTCATGTCTGGGATTTGTTGCAAGTTTTTTTTTTTTTTTTTTAATCAATCTCAGTCTTCAGTCAGACACAGGGGGTGCACCTGTAGTCCCAGCTTCTTGGGAGGCTGAGGTAGGAAGATCACTTGAGCCCAGGAGTTAGGTGCTAGCTTGGGCAACATAGCAAGACCCTGCTTCTTAAAAATCAAAAACAAAAAAGAAACCTCAGAATTTTGATAAAGTCTGTGAGCAAGTTTCCCTTATCAATCCAGCCTACTTAAATATAATCATATGAGTACATGAAATCGTACATGAAATTAAACAAAAAATAAATATTTTAGCTAGAGTTACAGGAATCTATACATGCCCCTGGCTGTTAAATAACAAATGCATTTAGAAAGACATACAATTCTAAAGTTCTTAAGTGAAAAAATCAAGAAATTAGGGTCATCTTCCTGTTTCAAATCAGACACACTAATAAAATGCACATGTAAAGTTATTATTTTAGTTAATAAATAAGATACCATATCACAAAAATGATCACTGAATGCCCTTGGAGATGGTCTTTTATATATCAAGACAGTACATTTAGATTTATGTTTACCCTTGAGTTCCTATTTCCAACCTTGTCTACTGGGTAGGCTACAGAAAATCCTGGCACTCACCATTACAAAGTAGTATGCATACAGCGCCGCACAATGGTGAATTATAAAATATTTGTCACCAATCACTTTCCAATACAAAATGAGAATCAACAAATCTGTAAGAAGGAAAAATAAGTAAGACATTACACAGAAAGTTGCATTGTTTTTCAAGTGTATCTAGTTCTTTCTCCCGACAATTCTGAAACCACACTTTGTTCACCCCTCAGCTGGTCCAGTTACCCACTTTCTCACGATGTATCTGCTCTATATATCCAAATCACCCGCTCTACTGTGGTCCCTCCAGAACAAGGGCCAAGCTGTGGGCATCTCTGCACCCTCAGAATCTAGGTCTTGGCCTACAGTGTGTAAATTTTTTGAAAGTATAAATGAATAACTTGTGTTAAAATAAATGAAAATATTATCAAATAATAAATAAATTTAAAATAAGTTGAATTACTGATTTTTGTCACAACAATAATACAAACAGATAAGATGATGGTAGAAAAAGTAGAAAAAGTTCAAAATGACCAGCTTGTTTATAACACAAGTTCAACAAAAAAATTTTTAATTAACGTAGGTTGTAATTAAATACTAATTCAAAATAGTAAAACCATTGAAAACTGTGACTATTAGAAAGATATGCAAAGAAAGAAGTCAAGGCATCAAGTTTTCTTTAAATGGGTCTGCTAAATGCCATGATTCAGGAAATAATTTAAGAAAATAGAAACTGCACAAAATATTAACACAACTATTTTCTTTACCAAATGGTGAAATGTTGACAGGGAAACATATGGTTATCATGGATGGAGACCAGGAAAGGACTCAGATTTGTGGAATCAGAACTTATGAACTATAGATACCATTTGTAAAAGTAAAAATTATTAACATAAACTATATAAGAATATTTTGAAAAAGAAATCAAATTACAAAATTTAAAGAGAAACCAAATACCACAATTATGAAAATCAAGAAAAGTAACATATGCCTGATACCCTTCCCCAAATACATTTATTTTCCCTACATATTTTGTCTGTATACTCCCTGGTCACCAACTTCTATGATAATTATTTTGTAATGTGTTCTATTGAGAAAATAAAACCAAACTTTTCATTCAATTTGTTTTAGAAAAGTTCATTTCAGTACATAATTCTTATAAGCTTTTTTGGATTGTTATTATTCAGTAAATTTTAATCAAGTTTCTTTCATACAGGATTTCCTGAGAAGTGACTATTCTGACTTAATACTCATTAACCAGTACACATGGTTTATAATGAATTTTGTGTTATCCTTATCAATAACATTATTTTGTGTCAACTGAGTAAATATATTTTTGATGAGTTCATTGATTCACTTTTAAAATTGGGTTACCAAATAATTCAACAGTCTATTCATTATTTATCTTCAAAATTGATCTCTTCCTCTTAATTATTTGTTTTGATACAATCTATTTTTGTTATGATTCACTTCTTGATGGCACACAACTTTTTCTTGAGTTCATTATTTTATTATTTTTGTTTCCTATCTCATTATTTTTATTTATATTTTCTTTCAATTACTTAATATATTAAAATTTAAAAATAGAGTTTCTATACAAATGTATAAATCATGGTTTCACTATATCTTTTTTTAATTAAGATGATTCAAAATGTTTTAATTATTAATGTATTTATTTTAAAACATATTTTCAAATTGCAGTTAAAATGACATATTTTCCACTTACTTTCCTTGGCCTCACTGTAAAAAAGGTCCCTCCAATCCTAACCAAAATTGAAGGAAACATAACAGCAAAGAATGTAGAGTAGAAAGAGTCCATGACCTTAATTGATTATGGCTGCAAATTTTCCCAAAACAATGCAAACCATGACTATTAGAATACATTTTAAGGCCTCAGCAAGTGAAGGACCCTGAGGCTTAAACTTCATTAGTTTCACAGTAATTACACAGGATAGATTCTTCAGGAAAAGGAGAGACCACTAGAAAAAAAAAATTCTTAAATGTCCAGAACTTGGTGGTTTGGGGCCCCACTCTGTATTGTGGAACGTCAGTGGAAATCTGTATTGTGGAACGTCAGTGGAAATCCGAAAGGCAATAAAACAATGTTTCATGTTCTACTGTCATCATGGGTATTATTTTCCTCTTGTACAGCTCCTGAAAGCTACTTCTCAAATAAACCAAAAGCATAGACTATGTATTCTTTGCATAATTCCATAAGTAGGATAAAAAGAAAGAGAAAATGAATTAAATATCACATACCAGAAATGAGGTAGCCTGAAGCAGTAGCAATATTCATGGTTGCAAGTGATGACTGACCCCTGTAAATATTTTTTTAAAAAAGGTTCTTTTTTAAGCATATGCATTATAGATGAGTTAATGTTTTAACTTTTAAATAAGTTATTTCTCTTCTATTGAGATTTAAATATAATGAAAATGATTTCTATAGATTCTTGAATGGTAAGCTGTCATTTTTAATATAAATCATAAAACACATAGTAACACTTTGGAACTATGATGTGCCTATGGTACTGGTACTAGCAGACATATGTCTTCTCCATCATAACCTGGACACCCAACCCCAGAGGAAATCTAGTGGTGTTCCTGTCCAGGAAGAATTGTTTTAATCAAGAGATCTTCTGTTGTCTGTACTTTCCATGAAATTTACTCCAGGCCCAAGCAAATCTCCAAAATCTCCTTGTAGATCAATCACCAACTCTTGGAATGAAAACTAGGCTGAATCTCTAACTCCCCTAAAGCCAACCCATACTGATGTTAAAACCCAACCCAACATTAAAAATAGGCCTCCTGAGGGTGTCCACGATCACCCTATGCATTTGAGAACTATTCCCAGAATTTCCAAATCCAGCAGAACTTTAGAGGGCTTATTTTAAACTGGGAAGACATCATTCATACCACCAGTGGCATTCACGATGGATGGAAAGGATAACTAAAGGTCCATCATAGTTGACCAAATGAGGAGTGTCTCTACATCACTTCCCAATCCTATTGTAAACTTGGAAGTGCCCAAAGTTTTGTGCTAGCTAAGAACACTTTTAGTTGTACAAGGTTGTGTGTGTGAAATTACACACACACAAACACACACACTATCCTGCTAAAATTGTGCTAAATATTTATAAATGTGTTCTCATATGATTTATCTGCAAGATGACTCAAATGGTATTCCAGATGTTGATTTTTCTTTATTCTAAATCAGAAACTCAAATGCCTTAGGACATCATCTAGCCCAACTCTGTTTCTGAGGCAATATAGTACTATCATCATCATTTTCCTGAGGACTACATCTGCTATCACACTATCAGGAAATGGTTAGAACAGGACAGTTTAACTCTGCTGTTTTCACCCCTACACATATCAAGATTGTATATTTTTGCCCTAGTCAGTCCTCTGATTTGTAATGTAAATTACTAGTAAAATTAATATAAAATAAAACTATAAATGGAAAGATTTAGCAGAAATCATGTTTTATTTATAAATTTTGATCTGCAAATGTGACCCAGGAAAATTAGACCCAGGATAAATCATGGCACAAAAGAAAAAATATATCAAAAATATCAATATTTTCTTGTTAGGTTAAGGTTTAACAAGGCAAAATTTGACTACTGAATCAAATCTTTGTTAGAGAATTTACTTCTCAAAAGAACTGGTTCTGCTGACAAAAATGTTAGTAAAATTAAAATGAAAAAAGTTTTAAAAAACTAAAAACTTTTTAGGTACATGATATAAAACTCTCGTCAAGGAAATAAATTTGTTAAATTGATTCACTTTGAAAAATACCTTCCTAATGAAAAATTTATCAACTGGTATATTCTGATAGGAATAATTTCATATTTGTGGGGAAAAAAATCCTTAAACAGTGGTAGTCAAAAAAACCTCATTAAATACCCTACATCTCAGAGAGCCCATAATTACCACATATAACAATGCAGTGCTTCCACAAAACATACCTCCTTTCTTTCTAGCTAAGCTGAACTAAGCCTTCTTGTGTAATGTTGCAAAATAGAGTGTGCAAAATTTCTGCCACTAGAATGACATCTAAATTTTTCTAAAGGAACCATTTATAAGTGATCCTATTATTGCCAGTTATTAGTGCTTCTCATGTGGTACTAAATTCTTCTCACATGGCCTCCTATAATTCTATTTCACTTTGATATCAAACAATGGGTCAAACAAAAATCTGAAAACAAAATCTTAAGCAGATATTATCCCAACTGACTATCTTATCTCAATAATAACTTGGTTTTACTCCGAACAGTAGTTACCACAACTTGGTTTTACTCATTAACACAGTATAAGTATTTATGTTATCATATTATTTTCCTGGTTTGGGAGAACAACTGCAGTACTAAAGCAAAATGGCCCTTGGTATTTGCATTCAAAGCTAAAATCATTTTAATGCACCTTGCTGAAGTAAGTCTGAATATAAGCATTTTAATAAAGCATATACCATCAATATGTTTTCTGTTTTAAAGTGCATCTTATTAACAATTCATATCAAAACATAAATCAAATTCACTAGTTTGGAAAGAAACACCTTACCAAAGTGGATCTGCTATGGTAGCCTCATCAAAGAAGAAAATGTATAGGCCAAAAATCCCAACCAGCAAAGAATGGCATGTAGATACTATCCTGAAATGAAACAAAATACATATGAAGATTTTAGATTCCTTGCAAAAAACTTTAACTCATTCTGGAAAGACTAACATTCTGAAAAAGTTATACCTCAATGAGTTAAAATATTAAAGATAGAGAGTATAATACAAAATTGCCTTTTAGATATGAATAACAAGAAGAGTGCCAAGATTCACACTTTTGTACTAGAAAACTGGTGATTCATTTCTTGGTTAAAAGTTCTAAAGCAGGAGTATATGAGGATCACTGGGATAAGTCTCCAGCTACAATCAGCTGGGAATGACTTCCAAATCCACTGGCCTTAACCAGTTCCATATTCTTAAAACAATTTTAATGAGTCATGACATGAAGATTATCTTAGAGATTTCAGTTTTAGATGTAGATTCACATGCATTATTGCACTTGATTCCTATAACAAATCTGTGAAAAACATGGGCAGCTATTATTAGTCCCTCTTTATCATTATTATGAAAGCACTTACAAATAAAAACCTGAGGGTCATAAATTTATACAGAAAATCTGTTTTAGTTAAGTGAAAGCAAAATGTTTACAAGATCTTGGTCAAGTTTTCTTTTACAGAAAGAATAAGGTTTAAATGAAAATGTTTTTATGAATATATCTGGCTAATAATTTAGTGACTCAAACAGTACTTGAGCTTTATGATATGCTACTTAAAGAACTATACAGGATACTTATCTACACAATAAAGATTTTTCTACCTAACAATTTCAGATTTCTCACATCTCTATTTAGAAGTTTACAAGTAATGAACTTTCTTTTCATTAGAAACGATGAACAGTTTTCTACAGTGTGATCCCCAAATCTTTAAAAATGACATACATAAATGAACACTATTGAGTTTGATATCAGAAAATTTCATAACTTGAAAAATCAATATAATTGATCTAATAGATCTTAAATAGATATACCATTTTAAACCAAATCATATTTTAAATGCACAAAGATTTTCACTAATTTAGTCATTGACCAAGAATCCTTTGAAATACCCAAAAGATCATCTTGAAGTGTGAATAATTAACCCAATTTATCTGGCTTAAAAGCTTGGAATTTTCATGCCAAGCACACCTGTATTCCATTTGAGCACAGCAGGATAAAAATTTAAAATCCTTGCTCTATCAGTTAAACACTCCATCTAAATAATCAGAGACAGCTCTCTGTGCTATTGGAAAATGATATAAAAGGAAAAATTCTCTCACCAATTAGTTTTAGTGTTTCATAACTGAGTCAAAAAGTTTCCTTTTAGAAAAAAAAATTTATTTGTGACACTCAGGTTTCAAATGAGATGTTATATGGTGATTGGGAAGCATCATATCCTTTAGCTGACAGGAAGGTCAGAGTATTGACCAGGGAAAAATTAAATGCTACTTGGTCTGGTCAGATGGCTCCCACTGTACTGAACAGGAAAACGAACTCACACACCACTTTGCATTTTAAAAGTCTACACTTTCAGAAACTTCTGTAAGTAAAAATTTCATATTTTATTCTTTAAAATCAGATTCCTGGCAAAGAAAAATGTTCATTCCTTAGTATCTAAAAAAAAAAAAACACCAAAATAAAATATTTCAATTTTTCTCAAAGATTTAAAAAGAAGTGTTCGTGCTTATAAGTGGCACTTTATGGAAACAATTAATGACCATTTCAGAACAGCAATTTAAAGTTACTAACTTACTCACAAGTGGTGTTAATATTGCCAGAAGAAACTATATAGCTCTGGTAGGCAAAAAAGAGTTAAATTTTGGAGAAAGAGATTTTAAAGTGAGTAATATTTCAACATAATCAGACTTCATAAGCATAAGGCTATAAGTAAGCAACTGGAAGATAAGTGACTAAAAAAATTTAATTATAAGATGCAAAAATACCTTAAGTAGATATGTTTCCAGAAAAAGCAATAATTAAGTAAAATTTCTCACCTATAATTAAAATATTGAGTGTTCATTTCCTTTGTCCTTTTACTAGTAGATCGTTTAGACCACTCATTGTTCAAGGATTTTTTTCCTGATTACTAGAAAGAATGCTCTGTGTTGTATTGATGTGTATGTTTTAAGACTGGAAGCTGAATTTTAACAATGTGTATGTATTTTACAAAAAGAAAAAAAAAACCCTATTTTTTTCCTTCTTTGCACTCTCTACCTCACAGCTTAAGTCCCATGTAAAGCTGGAGTAGGAAGCAGAGGTCTGAGGGAGAGAAAGAGGGGAAAACACCTTTTGAATAGCTAAATGAATCTTGTATTATCCTAGAGGCCTTTTACAAATAGGAACTCAGTTTCCCAAATGGTAATTTTCTGTATCATAGAATGGCAGTGACAAGACTGAATAATACAAAATATTCTTCAATTTCATCATTTCATTTTCATCTTTGCTACTATCTCTTTGTACCCTCACTTCTTTGGCTTGCAGCTACCCAATAATCAAATGTCTTTATATACCCTAACCACAGTGAAAAAGAAATGAAAATAGTTTTAAATACAATCAAAGAATGTAATGTCTCCCCAGCCCTCGTCTTTCCCACCATTCCTTCTATCTTCAAATGTGAAAATAATCATATCTCTAGTAAACCACATTTGAATAATATTTTTGTGCTAGTGTTAACACAAACTAATCACACCTCTTATTTTTGAAAATATGTTAAGAAAATTTTTTGGGGGGTGGGAGGGTAAAAAGAACAGCAGTACATATGAACTAGACATATTAATGTAAAGTGCACAAGAAATATTAGATTTTTATTCACAGTCTGAGTCATAGAAGTAGATGGCTGCCAAACAAGAAGGCTGGAAGACAGACAAGGGATTTCAGGTCAAGTAAGACCATTCTTAGACATGAGTAGAGTTCTTAAATTCTAAAAGGAAATTTCAGTAAAGAATAACGATAGCAATTTTACAGACACTAAATCCAGTTTATAGTTTAACTTTAACTAAATATCAATAATTTTTTAAAAATCTTCCGATGGCTGCAGTAACATTTGAACACATGAATGCTCTAAAGCCAAGAGAGCAGTCATTTTGCATTTGAACCCTTGTGAGATTAATGGGTTGCACACAAAGAATTTGCAGTCAATTTAAGAAAACTTCAGATTTCTTCAATCATAAACTAATTCTTGGGGTTAGGGATATAGCTCAGTTGGTAGAGTGCTTGCCTTGCATGCACAAGGCCCTGAGTTCAATCCCCAGCACCACAAAAAAATAAAAATAAAAAAATAAACTGATTCTTGTTCCACTGATTTTGTTGTTGAAAAAATTAAAGGGCAGTTATACTCTAGAATAATATAATAAAAGAATAAATTCTGACAGGCTCCAAATTGTAACAAAAGGTCTATTAAAAGACAGATGTGCAGATCATATACTATGTTTCCTGGTTAACTGTCCTGGGTGTAGCTAAGCTGGCCAATACTGTATAAGCTACTCACAACTCCAACAAAATGTTTTCTCCTTTTATTCTTGACAAAGAGTATGTTTGTTATTACAAAGAGTTCAGAGAAGAATGCAAAATTGTGAACTTCCAGTCAGCTGGATTCTACTTAATTTTTCTACACTTCCCTGGAAAGTGCAGTACATTTTTCCTAGCATCTTTTAATATAAGAATTTTTAAATTTTTCTTGTGTGAGATCAACCTACTTGCATTTCCTTTTATTCCTAAGGTCAAACTAAAAAATAGACCTTCAATTTTGTTAGCTCCTAAAATGAAAGACTTTTAAAAATATTTTAAAATTTTGCTTTAGAAAAATCAGTTTTTCTTTTAATTCAATTAATGCTTTACCTTGAGTTCCATTCAATCTTCTTTTCAAAGCTGAGATTATTAAAACCTGGAGAAACTTTTGCTGAAAACCAATAACTTACAAAGTGGAAAAGAAGCTGAAAGGTGAAAAAGCTGGTACAAAGTGTGCTGATGACCAGTTTGGTGTTGGTATCCATATTCTTTGACCTGTGAAGAAAAATGATGGTTATAACTGCTATCTCATGACAAGACTAATTTTTTTTCAATTTTAAAGACTGTGTGCTTGTATTGTTAGTAATATTTTTAAATTTAGCACAAATGTAAGAATATAAACTATAAGAATTTTAATTTTTAATGGTACCAGGGATTGAACTCAGGAAATGGAGGCCAGGGAAATTACATAAAAGATATTCTTAATTTCTTCTAAGTGTTTTTTATTACATTTTATTCATATGAAGGAATTCTGATTATTTTGGTACAAGTAATTAAATTATTCAGCCTTATATTTATTTTATTTTATTTCATAAAGAGTAAGGCATTCCCTTCCTTATAATACTATGTGTTCACTTGATGCATTAGTAAACAATTGTTACATAGAGTTGAATGTTCTTATAATGTATTTCTTTTAATTTTTAAGAAAAATATGGCATTTCTGGAAGCAATTGCTATATTTTAAAACATATCTGTCTTAGTTGACAATTTAAGTGTTGTAACTCACATATTTTCTTTGGCCATAGGAAAATAATAATACTTAACCAAAAATGTAGTCCCATTTTTAAAACACTATATTTGACTCATACCTGTACATTGGCTTAACTCACACTGATATTACCCATGATAATGTATTCTTGTGCTATGATTTATTAAATTAATTGATTTAATTAAATATTTAAAAATTTAAGTCTTGTGTATTTCTTCACTTTACCAATTATTTGTCATGTCTCTTACATTTGTATGAAAATAAAGAAAAATCCTCTTATCTTAAAGATCTCAATATTCAAAATTATCTAAGTCTAGAGTTTAATTTAATTTAGAGGGAATTTCAAATACTGTAACAAAGTATTCCTTTAAAAATACTATTAATTATATTTAGAAAAAATCACCTGATTTTTCTATGGCTGAATTCTCATCTATAGTTTGGGAGAGTTAGATAATTTCTAAGAAACAACGGAGCCAAAAAGTATAGAACATTGTTTGCAATAACAAAAATCACATAATAAAAACGTATTGTATAGTGAGACATTTAAAACAAAATTAAAATCTTAAGAATGATAGTCTTACAAAAGAAATATACCACTGTTACTACTTAAATTAGTATTCAGCCTTTTTCCTTAGAACTAAAAGCCTCTATGGCTTTATATATTTAAATTTTTTTTCTCATAAAAGAGCTTCAGGTTTTAAGAACAGAAGAAAAAAGGAATATACATATGTTCACACACACATACAATGTTTTCTATCTCATTGAACTGAACCTTATTTGGCTTTTAAAAATCTGTGAAACATTCAGACCAAAAAAAGACACTAAAGCATTTGCTCATATCCAGCAAACACAGCATTTCTAAGGCTCCATCTTTGATGGAGCTGATCCTAAAATGAAAAGGAAATGAATCAATACACATTTCCAGCTGCCTAATGTGAAGAAATAAAGTCACCTACTGAAGCCAATTCACCAGAGAAAAACCAAGTCATTGACTGTACTAGCAATAACCCCACTTCATTCCCTTCCAACCAGGGTATCATAATAAGAATCAGCCTCCCACAGGGCCCCTTACAACAGAATTCACATGTCTGTAATGAATTCTTTCCTTTTTTTTTTTTTTTTTTATGTGTGTGCTTGGTAAAATTATTGATATTGCAGTTCTTTTCTGTGAGATTCCATTAACTTTACTGCTCATTTACTTTAGTTTAGGCCAACATGTGTTTATTGGGCATTAAAAAATTAATTTGTGGCCTTTTTAGTCTAGGCTTCATATTAACCAAATAATACATAAAAGTTTGTATACAAATTAAGCATCATCATAATTTTCTAAGTGAGCTGTAAAGGGGAAAATTTTTTCTAAGATTGAAGCAAAGAGGGTTCTGGAGGTCAAGTGGACAAATAATTGAAGAAAATAGAATCAGCAATCAGAAGAGAATGAGAGTCAAACTTAAATGTAAGGATGGTTTGTCCTGAAGGCTTCTGATGCTCCCTGCTGACACTGGAGCAGGGAATGGGCATGAGTTGCTCATCCAATGCTCAGTGACTTTCATTAAAGTTCGAGGTATACAATGAGCATTTCATGAATCTTTGTTAAAAGTTGTCATAAAACATATTTATATCATTGATATTATTCAGTTTGTGATTTGTTATTTTACTTAATATATTTTTAAAAATTCAAATAGCTAGGTGTGGTGGTACACACCTATAATCCCAGCAGCTCAGGAAGCTGAGGCAGAAGGACGGCGAGTTCAGAGCCTCAGCAAAAGTGAGGTGCTAAGCAACTCAGACCCTGTCTCTAAATAAAATACAAAATAGGGCTAGGGATATGGCTAAGTGGCTGAGTGACCCCAAGTTTAATCCCTGGTACCCTGCCCTCCCAAAAAAAAGCATTCAAACAATTCATCATTTAAAAACTTTTCCTTCCCAAAATTATAGCTTTTTTTATTAAATCTGTTATACTGGGTGAATATTTTATGTTTTTAACAGAATTACTTTCAGTTAAGTCTTTGAGGTGTATACTCAGTCTTCCTTTGTGAAAAAATATTTCATTTAAAACTAACTATGGAGCTCCATATATTCAAGCTATGGCTTCTATTAAAGGCTCAACAGACAGAAGCTAATTAAATTGTTCTACTCCCAGCTCTGCTTCTTAACACACAGTTGCTTGCTTAATCAGTCATGCCAAATCAAGGACTAATCTACAGATTTTTACAAATTTCCCCAGAAAACCAAAGTTTCTGGTAGGAAGCAGTTGTGCCTATTTATTTGTTTTTAATAAATCAGGCAAGAGAACATTTAAAATGGATAAAACCAAATGATACTCATTACTAACATAAATTAAGGGCCTTTGAGAGTCTGGTAATTATCAGGCATAGGAATACGCATTAGGAGAAGCATTAGGCCTAGTTCATTTACCTCTACATGTGGCTGGCAGCTGGCAGAAAGCTGGGAAACTAGCTGTTCTGGAGAAGAGCAGCTGAAACAGATATGGGAAATATTTCTGTACAAGAGTATGTAGACATGAACTCTACAATATAATCATCCCATCTGGATTCACAGGACACCAAAGAAACTCTTCAGAGAACAGCTGAATACAATGATGTTGTACTTTTCCCCCAAGAGAGCATACACTTTAACTGAGGCTAGTTCCTAAGTCGGGAAGAACATGAAAAGGTCTGGTGTACATCGCTACCATCAGCTATGAAAGCCTTCCCTCACACCAGACACTCACAAAAGGCCCCCAAGACAGCACAGCCAGGCCTGATTCAGTCCTCACTTCAGTCAAGGGCCCATCCAACATCTGACACTTGTCCACCATGTGCCAGGCTCTGTGTTTGTGTTCTAAACACTAAATAGGAGGTGTGATTACAAGCCTGGAGAGAAGCAAAAAAAGTCAATCCTTACCACATAAGGTGGTAAATGTTCAGCATGCTAAGGGGACACTCCCCGCTCTCTAGGAAATAAATATCCAGTATAGATGACACAAAAATAGTGAGGCAACATCCAAAACTATTTAAGGTGAACCAAGCCTCAGTTCCTCTGAGTGAGTTTAAAACAAACTCCCCCTCCAGCAATCTAACTTCTCTGTTAATCCATAGTAAGTACAGTGAGTCCCTAGTCAATATACCAGAGGCACCAATGCCATTTCCACATACGCACACAGCTCCACCCCTCACATTCTGATACAACTCCCAGGGAAGACCCCTCCCACTGTGTTCAGCAATAAAACCCTTAAAGAGAGGGGAAAGGACAATCAATATGTTCATCTTTAAAGCCAGCAGGAGAGAGGGAAGCTGGGATAATTCCTCATTCAGGCTTAGCATTCCCTTGCCCATCCCTAGTGAGCTCCTCTTCCTAATTCCTACATTAATTTCAAATACATATTCACTGCACTCAAATCTCCAGTTCTCCCTCTTTTTTAATAGATGAGGTTTCTTCCCATTTCACCAGAAAATGAAGACTATTGGGCATGAACTCCCTTAACTTGGCAAAGCCTACCAATTCTGACCACCTGAATTACTTCTCTGTGCATTAGTTCCCACCTGGCTTCCCGATACTCTGAACACTGCTTATGTTATGTGCGACTGTAGCTGCCATCCCCCACCACATCAGAGCTGGCCAATGCTAGTCTCTGGATGTTGTGCGTGGGCATCCTGCAGGCTCCACAGGTTCTATCTGGCCCAAGATGAACTTAACCAAAACCAGTCCTTTCTCCATGGCTCCATAGTTCAGTGAACTGCACGGCCTTCACTTTTTCCCACCTGCCGACCTAGAACAGCTCAGTCACTGTTAATGCCTTCCCAGCCCTTACCTCACAAATTCTAAATGGACTACAGACTACCTAATGAAGGACACCCTGATTCCAGCAAAGTTCTGAAAGTTTCTCATGACAGCCTTGAACACTACAAAGAAATGTGACTGGACAACAAAGTTAGGTAAATCCAGAGCTAGCTGAAAAACTAGAAGCTGTATATAGATGCAGACTTGGAAAGAAATTCCTGGTAGTTTCTATGGTTTTCTCAGTAAATTTTTTTATAAATATTTGTTAACTAATTATGGGAATAAACTTTTAAAAGGCAATAAACACAGGACTTAGCATAATAGCACCACACAAACAAAACCTTAATTTATAAGTAATACAAACCAAGGAGAGACAATAGGATAATGAAGATAACAAACAAAAAAAAGACTCATTTACATATAAGAACAAAGTATACCTTTCAAGCAACATATCAGTCCAATTTTATTTAGAAATCAATCACATACTAAAGTACCTTTACAGAAGAGTAAATAGCACAGCAGTTTTTAGATGAAGATTTAAAGGACTGAGTAATGTTAGGATGGAGGTATATCCTAGAAAGGACTTTAGAGCAGTCTTCCAACAAATCAAAAAATTATGAGGAAAAATGAGTAAAGGAAATTTGCATTACTCAAAATGCCACGAGTGGGCAAAAATGATAGCAAGGGAAGAAAGAGTTCAGTTTAATTTAAAGATGATCCTCCTAACAATTTAGTAGTATTCAAGCTTCCATCACAGACGTGGTAAAGAACAGATAGGAGGCTGGTCAGTAGACAGTGGGCATTAGTCCAACTTCCAGAGTGCTCTCAGAATGAGAGTTTGGATCTAGGATTGAACTTAATTTGGGGATTGAAAAAGGCAACTATGTATGTTAACTTCTCAACATTCTATCACCTATATTTTAAAAAAATAAAAATTTTCAAATATAAGGAAATGTTAAATACATACAACATTTCGGGAAGTACACAGGTTCAAAGTCTTGAGTGGCAGTCCCATTTCCACTATTTGTTAGCAAGACTTAACTTGCCTTAACTGAACCTCAGTTTCCTCAAGCTGGAGATAGCAATAGTACTGACAAGGCTACTGTGAGGAATAAACAATATAATGTCCCTGGGGCACTAAGAACAGTATGGTTTGCACTCAGTAAATTTCTGCTTCCATCATCCATCTCTAGCAATATGCAGGACAAGCAATTTCTGGTCCTGTCATGACTCCAGCCAAAGGAGACAAGAACATTCTCTGGTCACTAGGCCCTGGGCCCCTAACTCATTCCTATTTTCATGAGAAAACACTTTAAATGTAGGCAGTTCCCACTGCAGAAATCCATCCTCTACTACTTGAGTGTCTTTGCCCTGCTCCCATTCCTCACCCTCTTAAACACTCACACCTCTGTTGGTCTTGCCATTCAGTCCCACAGCCCTCTTCCCCTTCTCATTTGTACCATATTCCAACCTCCCAAACGCTTCCTCTCATTTACACATTGAACCTGGCTCAGTGATGTCCTCAAGCCCCACCATCATCCTGAGTCATTTCCCATCAGTGCAGATGGCCCAGCATCTCCTTGACAACTCAGTCCTTTTATCTTCACCTGGAATAGCACCCCTTCCACACATCTCGACCACCCATGACCATCATCCTTATCCATCATTCTTCTGTCTCCAAAATAACATTTTAAGAATTCCCTTCATTGACTTAGCTTCTTTTCCTTCAAGTCTGTTCATATTTCAACATTCTCAAATCCAGGAATGTCTTAGTTTTTCCCCAATGCATTAGCCCTTTCATTTTTTTTTTAACTTCTCTCTTTAATCAGCTTAGCTCTTAAAGCCCACTATTTCTGTAACATTCTAACACCCTACATTCCCCTTCCATTGCCAAGAGCTGGCAAAACCCAAACCTTCAATATGCCCAACTATTTACTCAATAACAAGCCCTGAACAATCGGAGCACTGTTGGAAGAAGTCAGACACAGAAGGATTGAAGTTGGTGAGCATGAAATTGTAGAGGGATCAAACAGCCCTCAACATTGTCCTGCATTCCAACTACATAGCTTTGGCCAACCAGCCCTCATATTTCATAGTAAAATTTCCAAATCATCCCTATTCTTTTTGAACCTCCAACTATCCATCCCCTTTCTCAGCCATATAACCCTAGCCCT
This sequence comes from Sciurus vulgaris, assembly GCF_902686455.1. Classification (NCBI taxonomy): domain Eukaryota; kingdom Metazoa; phylum Chordata; class Mammalia; order Rodentia; family Sciuridae; genus Sciurus; species Sciurus vulgaris. Next base: position 82,770,340 of record NC_136461.1, on the reverse strand, counting down.
ACTTCATTCACATACACACACACACACAAATATACATATTTATGCCAATATATGAAAACTTTGATATTCCACTACCAGTTATACAAACCATGTACATCTGCACCCATCTGCCTTCCTGACAGAGGCCAGTCTCCCCGACATCTGCACTTTAGATCCATCCTTCCTGGCTTTCTTTGAAAACGTTCTGCTCTCTATCATTATTTTCTCTTCCTAAACTGGCTCTATTAGCTTTTAAACAGGCTCAAGTCACCAAGGGAAAAAAAAAGTCAACAGATCCACAGTCTTTTTCAATCCTATTTCTTTGCTCATAGTTCCTTCTCTCTCTCTCTCGCTCTCCCCACTCCTTTACAAAGTTCTGGGAATATTTGTCCATCCTCTCTGTGATATTTCATCTCACTTGTCAACCCACTCCATTCTCATCCCCTCCATCATCACTTTCCTATGACAGCTATTGCTAAGGACAACCCTCACTCCTATGTGCAGCTTTCCCTGCTACTTGACCTCTCAGCAACATCAGACACTATCAACCACTTTCTTTGAAACACTTTTTCTTCCTGGGCCTAACACTCTACACTTCTTTTATCCAACCACTAAGAGAATTCTCTAAGTCTCTAGAGCTTCTTCTGTTTCTTGTATGATTTCACCTATATCCATGGCTTTAGTCAACACTTATATGCAGAAAAAAATATCAAGCTTAAATATCCATTCCAGAGATCCCTTTTGAGTTTTCGACATATATAGGCAGCTGCTACTTGTTATTACTATACAGTGTCTCAAAGGCATCTCGAACCAAATTCATGACCTAAACTTGGTTCTCATCTAGTTCTGCATCTCAGTGAATAGTATCACCATACATCCAGATCTGACAGTCAGAAACCCAGGAGCCATCCCTGATAACTCCCTTTCTGCACTTTCCTACATTAAATCTGCCACCAAGTCCTATGGATTTTACTTCTTAAATAGTTTTCAAGAAGATCCATTTTTCTCAAGTTACTACGTCACTTTTCTGGATTACCTCCAAACTGGCCTCCTTAGTGTGAAGAACAGAATGGAGGACTCCAGGGAAATCTTTTCTAGGCTGTCTCCAATCATGTCACCTCTTTGCTTACCTTCAACTTAAAATCTTCATTGGTTTCCACCACTGTCAGAAGCTCTAACATTCTAGCATTTAAAAGTCTCCGTCTACAAACTAGATTTTCATATGAACACATAACTGTAAAACATGAGGCCATTTACCAAGCCAAACAACCACCCTGTCACGAAAGACCTATCTACCCCTCAGCCATTCTGCTTTTTGTTTAAATTTAATTTGGTGGGACATTGCAATGCTCTCTAAATGCTGATAACTATCAGTAACTGACCAGAAGTATTAACTTTCCTTAGTGAAGAAAAACTTACAATTCTCACTTTCAACTTTTCATTCTTATAAAAACTGATAAACATCTAACCAAGTGTATAACTTCTCAGTTAACTGCAGTGACAGCTTTTTTTTTTTAATTGTGCATCAACAGTTATATGAAAAAAGGAGCATTATGTGCATAAAACATTCCCCCTTTTTCTTTTCTGGGCACCAAGTTCAAGAACCATTAGCATTACTGTGAAAATCTGTAGGCAGCAAGCTACACAAAACCATCAATCCAACTTCTACAGCCCATATTTATGGTACTAGTTTATAAACATATGCTTGTGTGTGTGCATGAGCACTGGGGAACAGATCCAAGTTCTCACACACACACTACACAAGTGCTCTACTACTGAGCTACACTCCCAGTCCCAATGGTATTGATTTTTAAACTAGAGCAAATGGGAAGAAAATGAAGACAACCAGGTAAACCTAAGAGGCCAAGGGAGGAGCTAAGGAGATAGATTAACCTTTCCCCCTTGCTGTGTCACAATCTGTTGGCAAGGACTCTGGGTTCTTTGAGAAAATTTGTATCAAGGAACCTACACACACTACCCCAACCCCCCGCCCATTAAGTGTCACTATAACTGAGTTACACTCCCTTTCTGAAATACACGATATTTCTTAAGGTTTGACAAGGAAATGCTCAAGACTACAGAAAAAAAAAAAATTCTCTATGGTTCCTCCATTTCAACACTAAACTTTGACTAAGGATATCCTTTATATTTTTATTCTCTATTTCCTTGTCCTTCAATCTTTTGTCCTCCAATAACATGTAACAGAACTCAAGTTAAAGAGAAATTATTCAATTATTTCTGCTACAAAGCCTGGCAATTGACACTTCTCTGAAATAGCATTTTTGAACTAGAGGTTGTTTAGATGATGAGAACCAAGAATAAAACATTTCATGTAAAATATTCAAAAATGTCTATCTGGTTTTAGTTTTCCCATAATTCTATGAAATAATTACAAGTACAGGATGTTAGAGCAGAAAAGAGTGTAAACCCTGTCTCCTCAACTGCACTGAGTCACCACCCCCAGCAAGAGTACCCATATGCAAAAGTAGGAGTGGCCCCACCTTGCTCCCATAGTTCAAAGAACATTTTTGACAGTTACTTCCTATCTCCTTTTATTTGTAACAATCCTATTTTTTACATCCTATATTAAACACCTTCTAGGATTCTTCCTCTGATCCCAATTCAGTGCTTTTCAAATTCCCATATCTGAGACTTCCACCACACACACATGCAGATACTTTTTCAGTATCTAGTCTGCTTATTCCTACCAGTCAAGGAGATTTTGTGGTCTTCCCTTCCTCAGTTTATTTTATGAGGTGGTTGGCGAGGGGCCAGGGGGGAGGCCTTGATACAGATTTTTCTCAAAGAGCCCTGAGTCCTTCCCAGAAGACTGTGACACAGCAAGGAGCTGGGGATTAACCATCTCTTCATCCCCTCACTGGAAATCCCTGCTCCCTCAAGAAATAACTTCTCCCGCTGGTTACCCACAACACCTGATCAGTTTTCCCTTCCATTAGAGGTATTTTTAACTGGAATTACAACAAAACTCCTGTTCTCATTTTTCTACATTAAACTTTTTATATATTCTAGCTTCTAACCTAAAGGGAAAAAAAATCTAGTATAATTAATGTATTTCGTGTCAATTGTTTATCTTTGTCGTGTTTAAACTTTATTTGGTTTTGCACTTAATTCCTTGACGTGGGCTTTGTTTGCAGTAAAGCCTACCAAGCAGTGTGGCCGCAGGAAGCCAGCAAAGGGGAAACACCTCCTCCTCAGCTCTCCCCACTGCTCCTCTGCTTCTCAGCTCCCAGCTCTCCAGAACTCTATCCTGAGGAAATTCAGGAGTTCATTTTCTAGGCCCTGAAGGCTGAATACAGATGGCACATGTGATTTAACGCAATAAATGTTGCTTCCTCACATCTCACTTGACTTAAAACTTTTATAAAGAAGGCTTTGTCTTTTAAACCCCCAAGTTCCAATTATGACCACTGGATTTTAAATAAACCAGAGCGTCTTAAGCCAGGAGACCTCAGTAATTGGAAGGTCACTAATACAGTAGCTGGCACAAATAAAAAGGAAGGGTTTTGAAGCTGATACAGTTTGAGGGCTCATTTTTAAGAAAGCTAACATTTCAAACACGCTAGATTCGGGCCTTAGAAGGAATCAATGCTGTGAGGGCCCTGATGCTGAAGGAGGGACCAGGTGGCACTGAATCACCTGGGGGGTCTCTCAGGAAGAAGTAAGAGAGTCTGCAGCCAGCCAATTCTTCCAGGCTTCTAAAGTACTTATTTCCATATCAGTGCTCTTCCCCTCCTGAAGGGATCACAGAAGGAGCCTCTTGGCTTAGAATACCCATTGGCTTTCCGCCAACACTGTGAAATCAAGGAAAAACTGGACAAAGCATGATTTTCCCCAAATATATTTTGCTCTTTATTTTTTTTTAAAGGATCATTGGGACATCTGCCAAGGTACCTAGGAAGCCAGAACCTAAGGATACAGGAAGGTTTTTCTCACCTCCAATCAACAATCTGATTACCCCTGAGAATGTCCTTAGCAAAGAGGCAAAGGTAAGGCTTTGCCTCCTATTTTCTGTTTTCCCATTTTTGCATGCTTCCATTAGCAAATGTTAGTTTCCTAAGGATTAGAGATAGAAAGGTCAGAGAGGCTAAAGAACAATTTAGCAAATTTCTGCCACTTGTTGGGTTCTCAAGATGAATTCCATTCAGCTAGAGAGAGACCTGGAAAGAATACTTATCAGTAACTCTCGGTAAGAAGACTGCGACTCTGACCTCCATGTTCTATACAACAAGGATAACAATGCCTACACTGCAAGATGGGTGTGTGGCTTAACTGAGATAATGCCTTTGGTGCACCTGCCTACATGCCTGACACATGTAGTCACTCACGGTAAATCATTTAATAGTCACCAATTTCTTTGTAACGTGACACTGCCACTCCACCTCTGTGAATCTGGGCTGCCCTTGCCATCTGCTGACAAACAAAACACAGCAGAAGAGAGGCCATGAGGGTTCTGGAACCTAAGTGGGCCTTATGAGACCTTTCAGTGTCTGTCTTTCACTGTTCTGGAATGTTTCCCTCCATAGCCATGCAAGAAAACTTGTCTAGTCTACTGGAGGAGAGGTCATGAGGAGGAAACTGAGGCTGCCCAGCTGACATTCAACACAGTACCAGCCAGGTTACAAGCCATTTTGGATGTGCCAGCCCAGCTGCCCAGACAGCTGAATGCATGCATTTGGTGAACCTGTAGTCAGAAGAGTAACTGCACAGCCAATCCAAATATTACAAGAAAGTGTTGTTTTAAGCTACTAGGATTTGGGGTGGTTATTTGGCAATAAATTGAAACACCACTCAATATCAAGAAGAGTGCTCCATACTACTAGCTCTTTCCTAACCAAGAAATGTCACACCCATTTCTCTGGTGGCACCAAATCATAGAAGAATATGACATTCCATATCTGAGGCAATATGATTCATTTCCCTCATTTCTCCTTTGCCTAAGGACCCTGCAGCTTGTCTACACCGTTGATCTGACTGAGTGGCTACAATTAGAAAATAGCCAAGGATTTCCTAAATTCTCTAGGTGGTTTTCTATTTTTTTTTTTTTTTTTAACCTAAGGGTCACTTAAAACTCTACCCAAAGCACTTTGAGAATGTGTTCTCTTCCAACTGCTTCCTATAAAATTGTCATCACCCAGTCCTGGTTCCAACTATGCTATTGCACAAAAAGTATGGTATTTACCAACTTGATTCAGTATCTGGTTGATACTATCAGGCAGTCAAAAAAATCTAATCACAGTGATGTGTTTCTCTGAACCATTTCAAGGTCAGTGAGGTGATGAGCAAAGCGAATCAGATGAGGTTTCATCCTATCACAAACTTCAGGCGACCTCAAGTTTAACACTTACTACAACCCTCACGTTTAAATTCAAGCACAATAAAAAACATAAAAAGACTAAGGTTCACACACAGACTTAGTAATGAAGACCTGTTCTGGAACAATGCTCCTGAGACAAGGATTTGGTGAATGTGGCATGGAAGCTCAAAGCCAGTTGGCTATGAGAAGTGAACTTTCCTTAGCTTTACAAGTGGGTCACCCTCTCACAGTCCACAACCTATCAACAATTTCAACCTTGAAGATTCTCTTGAGACTTCATAGAGTGGTGACTCTGTTCTTTCTAACCATTGTAATAATTTGAATAAGTTAAGGCCATCTAGAGCATCCTTGTTTCTGGCTTCATAAATTATAGCCAAATATCCTTGGGCAAATCAATTGTGTATTCTGTACTATCATGTGCAAAAACTGCCTGGGAACAGTATCACATTGCTGTTTATATGGTTCATGTGTCCTTTAGTTCCTCTTAAACCTATTTCTGGATTAAAGCCATGAACTTACACCTCATCCTACTGACCTTTCACTGAGCTGCATCAAGGCATGACACCACTGGCTAGCACTGAGGAACATGATATGAAATGGCATCATAAAGCCAAGTCACTAAGTTTACTCTATGATCCTGGGAATGTTGTTGAGAATGCTAGACAATGAAAAGGAGAAATTTTCTCACCTACTAGAATCAAGAATAGGTGGGCTTTTCCAATTTGGTTTCCTTTCTGGACATCCATAAAATGGTTCTGAATTATTGCCTCTTCTCTTTGGCTGAAAGTTTATGTGCTAGAACACATAAGAGGAAGAGAGGACCTCAAAGTACACAGTAGGACCTCAAAGTATACAATCAGGTCTCACTTAGCTTTTCATCTTATTTTCTTCTTTAATACTAAATTTACTTCATCTCATCATTGTGCATCTTTGTAAGCCAGTCCAAATAGTTTTCAGAACAAGCATGGGGTAAAAATAAAACTAAAGATAAAATAGTCTAGGTACATGTCATTACCCCCTTCTAAATAGTGAACTCTCATAAGCAATGGCCAGACATTACCCCACTTTGAAATTCCCATAGCATCTACTACTGTGCTTTCCTGCTGAATGATATTTGGGAATTAAGCAGAGATTATATAAGTTTTGATAGCACTATGTTGCCTGAATTATACAATAAGCAGAATAGCAATGAATTGATCTTCCGTCCTCAATGCAATTCACACAAGTGTGAAAAGAGGTATGTACAAGTGTTTACTGTCGCTTCAGTAGCAGTAGCCTTAAGGCTCAACCACAGAGAAATGATTAAACGTGGATACAGCTGCACCATCACACATACAGACATTTAAATGAACAAGATGATATGAAGGCAGACTGCAAAATGATCAGCTGTTCATAAATAAATAACTCTGGGCATGTTTTTATAGAGAAAACAGTCTAGAGGCCTATACCTCAAAATTGGTAACTGTGTCTGAGAGTAAAACCAGGGGAAGTGAGAATGGGGGAAAGGGGAAAGGTGAAACTTCCTTTTCACTCTCCTGGGTACTGGTTGTTAATGTTTTTCATAATAAGATAGTTTCATTTTTGTGATTCAAAACCACTAGATAAACCATTTATGATTTCAGGTTATAAAGCATTCTCAAAACTTCCAAATGTACATCCTAAGGGGGTTAGTTCAGAGAGATGATGCTGAAGTTGACAAACATGAGCTTTGGCTCTGGGATGGGCCTGCCCCCTTGACCTCTCACCCTTCAGCCTTTACCTTGCCCTGATTCTTCCATTTTCCCACAAAACATGTAACCAATCTGTCTGATAGCACTCACACAAGTTCTAAAAATATGAAAAGGCAAGGAATCTTAATCTGAACAAAGCTGTAGTCTTTATAAGGTCTTAAAATAGTATGTAACAAATTATAAAACACTGAATTAAATTCCTAATTGTCTCAATATTTTTACATGTATTAGAGCAAACATGTTCATCAAGCAAGACTAGTTTTAAGAATTATGTCCCCAAAATATAACACTCTGTAAAGGGGGTGATTAAATTTGTTTTAGACTTTTTCCTCAAATTAAAATTACTTGCTCCTCCCATTCCACTAAATAAATACATATCTAGTAGGGAGAAATTTTCCTTACCTTTTGAATACACTTTTATGTGTATGTATATCACTAGGAATTGAACCCACCAACTTGCACTACCATGCTAGGCAAGTGCTCTACCACTGAGCTACACACCCAGCCCAAAAATGTACTTTTGAATGGATTTTTAAGCCTCTTTGGAAACAATTAACTTGACCAAGGTAATTTCTATGTGTCTAAGAAAATAAAGCTAAATTAAAACCAATACATAAACACATTAATGTAAAGTGTTTCTAATGTAAAGTATTTCTAAGTTTCAGGATCCAAAATTGGGCTCCATGGGAATAGTCAGGTGGACACCATATGTCAGGGAGGTCAGAGATAAGATTAGAGAAGCCAGGGTAAAAAGCATTAGATAAATGTCAAGACAGCATTAGGGAAGGGTAGATGAAGGTAAGAGAAAGAATTTAGGACAAACGATGAAGTCAAAAACTGAAAAAAAAAATCAACTAAGGTAAGAAAAGCAGACAAGGCAGCAAGATGGGTCAAAGGGAGGATCCAACTAGGTCCTAATGTCAATGATAACAGCGAGCTGTAACCAAGCAACATGCTGGGTGAACTCTGATACCTGTGTACTTTATCTGCAGGCCTTGTTTTACTTGCTGGTGGGAGAGTTAGGTGCTTCATTTAGATGTTAATTGTTATGAAAAGAAAATCAAAAGCCTTCAGATAGGCTCTGCCCTTGATTAACTCCAGGGCAGACACTGGAATTAGCTCCCAGATGCTGGTTGAGGCAGAAGCTCAAACTCGGTGTGGATCATGAAACAGACTTCTAAGGAAGTCTTGACAGACTAACCCTTTTTTAAAAAAATGGAATGAGGATCTTTTTCCAATTCTCAGTGAGGCAAGCAGCCAACTTCCTAACATGTTTGATCAGCAAGTGGGGTTTAGAAACAACACGTTCTATCCACTTTTTCTCCTCAAACTTCTCAAAGCTGGAAGGGGAGGTGTGAACCTCCCACTCACCATGACACTTTGCATTACAAGCCAGTGCTCCCAATCCAGCCTACAAAAGTGGACATGACCTAAATCTATCAGCCAATTTGTTCAGGATCCATTTGTCTTCTCACTTAGCCAGCAGAGAAAAGTCTACTGCTCTTGAGAAATCTGTTTTCAAATCCGAGTTCATTTCTTCCTCTTCTGACAAAAAAAAAAAAAACAAAAAAAACCAAACAAACAAACAAAAAAAAAACCCTGTTTGCTTTGAAGTAGACAAAACTGGTGGGAAGTTCCTTTTTCTGCCCCCTCCAACTGCCTTTCATCCATGTACGTCCTATACCTCTCAGGCATCAGGTGAGCTCTTCTGTCCCCACCAACAGGGATCCGGCCTAAATAAAATCTTAATCTGTAAAATATGCCATATTAATCTGGAAGGAAGGGTGGAGGGAGACACTGAACTCTGAATCAATTTTATACCTCCCCCTATCAGCTCCTCCAGCATCTCCAACCCTATGCCCAGCCTGCTACAATTTGTTTTTCTACCCATTAAAGAAATGGTTTTCCAATAGTGGGCTGTGATCCATTCATGGGTTAGTTAGAAAACAGAACAAAAACAGTAATAGAAGAGAAATAGAAACTTGTTTTGAATACACATATACTTAATTATGTCCTGGGTCTCAAAATAAAAATGCATTTTGTATTGTCGTCATCCAAATATGTTTGAAAAACTGCTTTAGACAAGCCTTTGTCATCTAGTCAACCTCCCCCGCCTTGACATTGGTCCCATTGTTCAGCAGCTCTTTGCCCCTGTGCTGGCTCAAGCTCTGAGAAGACTTTCAGCTTTCTTCATTGGCTATTTTCAAAAACTTTGGCTTTTTACACCAATTTCACAAGCTCCTTCTCATGTATCCACAGGATTGCCTTCTCCCTGAACAGTCTAGTGTTCTGAGCAAAGAAACATCCCTTGCTATTTCTGCCTTATTCTGCTTCCTCAGGTCTGGGATCTTCTTGCAGCACATCCAACTGTCTCACCAGGAATAGCAGGCCTCAGAGCAGTGGGACTTCATTTCCTTGTGCACTACCTTTCAACCCTACAAGAATAAGTACCACTAAAGTCACTCTTGAAACATCTTAGGCTTTCTTACAAAATTAGCTTCACTTTTCCTGTCATGATGCATTCTCTGGTGTAATACATACATCCAGTGCCTGTTACCGATGCCAGGTGAACATAGTCATCCCTACTGTTCAGTTAAAGTCTGCTTCCCTTTCTGTGAACAGATGGTTACACCACCTCCATATTGCTAACTTCTTCCTCTCACAGGACAAATGGAAGGAGGAAAAGCACAACAAGGTGACTATACCCGCTTAGTGGGCTCCTTTCCTCTCTCAAGGACAAGAGTACAAGCTGTCCAGCAGAACTCTACCCCCACGCCTGCTCTCTCTTGTCCAAGTGCCCACAGTTCTCACCAAGACAATTAATTCATTATCTTCCTCAAGAAAAATTAGGTTTCTATATCTCAGTGTAGACTGTTCAGCTTATTTTTCTCAAACTAAGTATCCCACTTCTTAACCTTACAAGAAATACTGAAGCCTAAATGAATTCTTAATCTGTAAGAGATGGAATATTAATCTAGAAGGAAGGGTAAAGGGAGACACTGAGGTCTGAAGGGTTTCTTGCAACTTAAACTGCTTGGTTTACTCTATTAAAGGGAAGGCCAGCTTTGAAAGGAGCTCACAGATACCAGGCTTCCTTCAGAACATAGAGGGAGGAGAGTGAACAGGTCTGATAACTATAGAACAGATACATTTGATGCTAAAGGACAAGAAACACTCTCAAAGGGAAAGGGACAGAAGGGTCCACTGCACCTTAGGTACACCCTAGAATTTGCCTCAAAACTGTATCATTCCCTTTTTGACACCTGGCTCCTTTACTGCCACTTGACTTATCTGGTTGTACAGGGCCCTCCATCCCCTAAGCTCATACTTTCTCTTTCCCACTCCTTTTCAGGGAATGTCCTCAATCAGTCAAGCACTGAGTTAGACTTCAGATAGCACCCTGTTCCCAAGACTGCCCTTGGTAATCAAATAAATATCTCCAAAGGATATCTCAGAAAATTGAAGAAAAAATAGGCCAACTCTTCCATTTGTACTCTGGGGTCTATTCAGAAGACCCCAGCAAAGATCCAGCTTCTCTGGAGTTTACAATAAAGTTTCAATCCCATGACCACAGCCACACCTAGTCACTTCCAAATAAGTAGAAGGCTTTAGCAGCAAAAATCTATAATTCTTTCTACCAGGGTAAAGAAGGTTTAGAATGAAAAGATAAGAAACAGCTAATAATAATGACTAAGCAGCTGGGTCTAGGGCATCCAGCCTAGACAAAGAAAACTCATGCAACATGACACAGTAAAGATTCAAAACTCTGGAAGGAGGCAATGTGGCAAAAGGAGTTGCAGGGGTTGGAATAAAAAAAAAAGCATCCCCAAAATAAAGTATTCGCTGGATCTTCTATGGTGCAAGAGAGGGATGGCAAACTAAAATCCATGATTCTTCAAGTCATTCTTTCAAAGTTTCTAACATGACAAGAGTTCACATTTCTAATTTTGTTCTGCCCAATTAAGAAAAACAAGAGGAAAAATTATTTACCTCATATAAAGCATTCTTCAAAGGGAACTGGAATTCTTGAATTTATTACCTTAATTGGCTACACAAAGGTGAGGCTACATTCCACTCCATGTGCTCACACAACAGTATCTCATCTAAAAACACCCCCCCATTCAAGGTTCACTTTTCTCAAAACCATTTATGACCATACAAAAGGTTTTATTAAAATGACATATTTTTGTCTACTTCACGTATCAATTCCCACCATCTACACGAACACTTGCTCCCAAACTGGTATCTGAATTAATTTAAACACTGTCAAAGAACACTCTTTAAATTTTACAATTTCACATAAAAAGCGCAAATTAACATTCAAACATTGTATAATTAAGAAAATACAGACCAGCAACAGTGACCCTTAAATGAACCTAGACCAAACAGAGGTTTCCTACAGCTTGGAAACGGTTAGAAAACCCCGGCATTACAAACCCCAATTCAGGGTAAACCAAGGCACTTAGTTTAATAAACTTGGCAGGGGTTACAGCGGTAGAACTGGAAATAGAAACCAATTTCTCCCAAACTCTGCGCTGGGTCCCTTTACCACTAGACTCTTCAGCACTCGGTGGCTAAAAATGGGACCCACTTGAGAGCTGCAAGGGTAAATAAAAGCTACTTGTTTTAGAAAGAGATCGGGACTGAGGGGGCGGGGGGTACCCACTTGATGCGCCTGCTTGTGTGCAGGTGTCTAGCAAGAAAGCGTCTCCTGGATGCCCAAAGGTTGCACCCACCCGCTTTGGGCTCAGACCCCGGAGACGCCTCCAAGCAGGGAGGGGATTCCAAATCTCGCAACCGGGAACCGCGAATGGAACGCGGGGCGGCGCGGGGGCCGTGGGCCCAGGACTCCACCAGCTCCCGGAGCGGCGCGGGGGCCGGCCGGGCGGGGAGGATGCTGCGACAGTCCCACACCTGCAGGAGCCCGCCCCGGGGCCCCTGCTGCCTCCGGCGCGGGACGCCCACCCAGGCTCCGGGCGCCGGAGCCCTCGGCCGCGCTAGGCCAGCGGTGGGAAGCGTCGGCGCCCCTGCCGCGGGCGGCGCGGAGCAGCCACGGGGCAAGGCGAGCCCGCCCTTCTCCCCGATCCCCTTCCAAACGGCGTCACCTGTGCCGGGTCCCGGGGCGACTCGGGCGCGGGCGGCGACAGCGCCTGGCCGGGAGTGGGCGGCGGTGGTTACAGGCTCCTGGTCATCCGGCCGGGCCCGAAGGCTGGCGCCGGCCAGAGCCACCCGGCGAGATACTCGCGGGAGCCAGGGAAGCCGCGGGCTCCGGGCCGCTTGGAGGAGCAGTCGCCGAGGCTTCAGATGCTGCCGCGGCCGCCGCGCCCGCCCGGACTGCGGTCTCGGGTTACCGCAGAGCGGCTCCTTAAAGGGGCCGCGGCTGCACGGGCTCCAGCTTCTGTCCCCCGCGGCTCCGACCCCTGGCCAAAGTGGGCGGGGCCCCGAGGCTGTCCGTGGGGCCCACCTCCGGGTCCTGGAACTGAAGTCCCGGAAAGGGCTCGAAATCGCGAACACCTGAGGTAGACTGCAGTGGGATCCTGGAAGATAACACCTCACCAGCGGCACAGCGTGCGGTTCTCGGGATTTCCAAAGCAAGTAACAAAACTCACACGAGTGGAGAGAACTGTGAGTCCGCCTCCGCAGCGGTCTGCTACGGGACTAGCCACGTAGCCAAAAATCTTTTTAGATTATGAATTGGCATTCTGCCTTAAATATCCAAATACTATGTTAATGAACAGCATGATTTGATCACCAGAAAGTAGATGAAAGGGCAACTGCTGCTTCTTCCTGCCACGTCTGACATGGCCAAAGTCGAGTCCCGCCCCATTCTCGTTTGGGGCTGCAGGTGCATTCCAAACTGGGTAGGAGGCCTATGGAAGAGGCCTATTCTCTCTGAGCAGCCTCCTCCGGAATTCCTGAAAAACACTCTTTAAGGGTGCATCAGGGTTCTACCTACACCTGGAGTCCCTCTTTTGTCGGGGTGTGGAAGTAAGATTTGAAATTTTGATACTGAGAATCCCAAGTTGCCCAGGGCATAAAATTTGCCATTAAACATATATTCCGACCTGTTATATATGGCGTCAAAAACTGGATCAACCAGATAGAATTGTTTTGAATGAAACAAAATAATAAGTATATTTACGCTATTATAATTTGCAAAAAGCAGAGCTCCCCCCCCCCTTTTGAAAGGAGATAAACTCTTAAGTAATTTGTAAATATCACCATTAATGATGTAGGACAGTTATTTGTGAGAAATATCCATCAGTAGAGCTAACATATTTGACCTAATATATACATGCACATAAATACATTATCTGCTGCAGATTTGGGCCAGAACACATACACACACACACACACACACACACACACCCTTATACACCCTGTCCCATATTTATTTTCAAGGGGAAAGCAATAGAATTGAAATCAGAACCTGAAATTCTGTCCATCTATTTATTAGATCTGTGTAACTTGAGCTAACTGGACTTCAGGGAGACTCAATTTATTCATCTATAAAATGGTAATAGTAATTCAGTTACTTGTGAAGACCCAGTCTTGGCAAAAGAAGGGCAGACAGACTTGAAAAATACAAAATGTGCAACAGGGACAGAAACCTGTCCTATAGTCAGGAAGGGAGGAAGATCCTGCAGGTCCCCAAATACATGTTCCCCTTTCCTTCCTAAGACTCTCAGAACATACCAGGGCAGCAGTACTCTTTGACCACACCTGTTTCATCATAGTTGCTTCACAATGTGCGTAGCACCTGACAACTTTGGTTTGCCCTACAGCTGATTTATGTACTCATGTAGCTATTTCGTAACTCCATGGGCAGGATGGTTGTATGTGGACATATGTGGGGTCAGCCCAGAAAGGTTAGATTTCAGTGTCATCTCAGGACTCTGGATCAAAACTATCTCCCTACAGACACTCCTATGAATGTCAGTGGTGGCTGTTAGTTGTTCTGTTCTTTACTGATAAATGCACCATTGTTATCTTTGATATGCATAATTCTTTAACAACAACAGCAAGAACCCACAGAATACACTAGATGTCCCACTATATTCCTTCATGTTAGGCCTCTGTGAATGCATCACCAAACTGGAAGATTGCTTTGAGATTATACAAAATGTGTAAGTGAGTAAAACAAGGACAAAGCCTGAGATATGAAAGGATTATTAGTTAAATGTTAAATGTAAATATTAGGTAAATGTTAAAACTTGAAAACTAATCAAAACTCAGTGACCTTGAGAGGCAGACTGTATCAACCACATTTTTTTCTGAAATTTTTAGTGCAGCTTAATTTCTTTAAAAATATCTATTTCATTATTCACATTTAAATCCTTAATTATTCTTACCTTCATTTTACCAATATTCCCTTTTCAATGATACTTCCTCAAAATTTTGTATTTACTCTATGAGGGTTTTCAGCTTTTTAAATGTGAAGTATGAAGGCTGAATTATACTTTTTATATCTTTGTTCCTAGAAATGGTTCAAGGAAACAGTTCAGAAAAATAAAATTATTCATCTGTACTTTAAAAAGTATAAAAATTCTCCTAATTGAAGCAAATTTTCCTGATGAACCTCTGTTACCCAAGATTCTTAAACTTCTAAATAGAGTCAATTGTTTGAAAAACTGAGACCAAAAGCTACTTTTTGCTAAGATAGGAAGACACACTGTAAAAAGTACAAAAATTACCTTAATTTGAAGCAAATTTTCCTGATGAACTTCTGTTTCCCCAGATGTTTAAACTTCTAAATAGAGTCAATTGTTTGAAAAACTGAGACCAAAAGCTACTTCTTGCTAAGATAGCAAGATAAAAGTGTTTTGTAAAACTGTCTCAATTCTCCACTAAGCTGTTAGTAACCGCCAAACATTTTGATCAGAAAGGTTTGAATAGTAAAAAATTAATAACCTCAGGCACTACTTCTTCCTATGTTGGAAAAAGTATATCAAGAATTTTTGTGAAGGGCTGGGAAGAAACTATTTCAGGATATTATAATAGTTATCTCTATGAAGATTTTGCTTATTTTATGTGATCTTTCCCTGTGTTGCTTTTTTTTGCATTTTATTTTTGATAAAAATAATACATGTGTGTGAAAATTCATATTTTCTTTTTTCTCATTTTTATTCCAATTATTGTGCATATTCATTGTATAAAATAATTGGGTTTTGTGATATTTCCATGTAAGTATATAAGATATTTTGTATCCTTAAATGGTTCCTAAAGGCTTATTTAAAGAAAAAACCATCCACAAGTCACACCAGTCCCTGCCCTACTCCTCCCCACCTCTCTTCACCCCATGTTCCCTTCAACCTTGCTGTATGTTCTTCATTTCCTAATGGAATCTATGTTCCAATGTTTCTTAACTTTCAGTTTTAGGTATTACATCTTGACATCTTGTCATGGTTTTGGATGATAACATGCTCTTTTACACACCAGCATCACCACCACTTTGTCCACACCCTTGCTTCCAAATTAGAAACATCACAGTCAATTAACAATAACTAGAGTTTACATAATCCTAAAAATGCAAATATAATGCATTGCTGAATCAATTAATGTGCCATAACACTTTTCTTGAAAATCTGTACCTGGAGTTAACAATTTCCTTGCTTTTTCACTTTTAAAAGAATCTGGAGGAGAAGCGTGGTGGGTCGCTTGGTCTCGAGTGGCCATACCAGAGCTCCGGGCTGCTGCCCAGAGGACGCGTGCACCGGGTCACGTGGATTCAGAGCCACTCAGAGCTACCGCTCCTGAACACCCCGGGGGTTACCTGGAGGAGGAGGAGGAACGGGGTGGGTCACTTCGACTCGGAGTGATTGCCCAGGGCTGCGGACGGTTGGCGGGAGGAGGAGGCACGCAGTGAGTTGCTTGGACTCCTAGTGACCGCACCGGAATACCGGGCGGCTGTCTGGAGGAAGAGGCGTGCGGCGGGTCTCTGGGACTCGGAGCGATTGTACGGGCCCCAGGTGGCTGCTCAGAGGAGGGGCCGCATAGCCAGGCGATTAGGTGCAGAGCAGGGTCCCAGGATCTAGGAGGCTTCTTGGTGGAAGAGCCACACAGAGACATGCTTAGGGGCAGAGCGAAGGTTCCAGGCCTGCGGACAGATTCTCTGAGGAGGGGCAGCCTAAGGAGACTCATCTGCGAAGGGTGAGGCTCCCAGGCCCAGGAGGTAGGGCCGGGCCCCTGGGAACTTTGCAGAGGAAGGCAGCCCAGCCCAGGCGGTAGCTGTAAATTGAGGGGAACCTCTAGGAGGGGAACTGACCAGTGAGACCTCCCCACCGCGTGAGTCTTCCCTGCTGGGTGAGGTTTCCCCACAAGGACAGTAAAACCAGAGACACAGGCCCAAACAGGCCTTGCCTCAGCCTGCAGCCTAGTTCCCCTTTGGATGACTATTGGTCAATAAGTGGAGGCACCTCTGCCTACTAGCAGGGAATATACCCCACCTGAAGGCCACCACTACTAGAGAGGCAGCTTCCTTGTGGAGCACCGCATTATCAACTTCCTCCAAGACTTCAGTCTACTGAAGGCTAAGAGGGGATATATATAGAAATCTTCAGGGACATGGTAAGTCAATAGAGGAAATCTGCAATATCTCAGCGGTCCACTGATACCTGAACAATACGGGAGAACAAGGAAAGAAAATGCTGCAAACAAATCTAGATGTTACATCAATAAAACCCAATGACAGCATGGCAGAAGAAATGACAGAAAAGGAGTTCAGAATGTACATAATTAAAATGATCAGGGAAGCGAACGATGAGATGAAAGAACAAATGCATGCACTGAATGATGAGATGAAAGAGCAAATGCAGGCATTGAATGATCGCACCAATTGACAGTTAAAAGAGCAAATACAGGAAGCAAAAGATCATTTCAATAAAGAGTTAGAGATATTGAAAAAAAAACCAAACACAAATCCTTGAAATGAAGGAAACAATAAACCAAATTAAGAACTCCATAGAAAGCATATCCAGTAGGATAGAACACCTGGAAGACAGAACCTCAGACATTGAAGACAAAATATTTAACCTTGAAAACAAAGTTGAACAAACAGAGAGGATGGTAAGAAATCATGAACAGAATCTACAAGAACTATGGGATATCATCAGAAGGCCAAATTTAAGAATTATTGGGATTGAGGAAGGCCTCGAGAAACAAACCAAAGGAATGAACAATCTATTCAATGAAATACTATCAGAAAATTTCCCAAATCTGAAGAAGAAATGGAAAATCAAGTTCAAGAGGCTTATAGGACTCCAAATACACAAAATTATAACAGACCCACACCAAGGCACATTATTATGAAAATACCTAACATACAAAATAAAGACAGAATTTTAAAGGCTGTGAGAGAAAAGAACCAAATTACATTCAGGGGGAAACCAATACGGATATCAGATTTTTCAATACAGACCCTAAAAGCTAGAAGGGCCTGGAACAACATTTTTCAAGCCCTGAAAGAAAATGGATGCCAACCAAGAATCTTATACCCAGCAAAACTTACCTTCAAATTTGACGATGAAATAAAATCCTTCCATGATAAAGAAAAGCTAAAAGAATTTACAAAAGGAAAGCCAGCATTACAGAACATTCTCAGCAAAATATTCATGAGGAAGAGATGAAAAACAAAGAAGCAAATCAGCAAAGGGAGGAATTATCCTAAAGGAATTGTCAAATAAAGGAGGGACCAAGTCGTGTCAAATAAATAAATAAATAAAATTTAAAAAATGAACCAAATGACCGGGAAACCAAATCATATCTCTATAATAACCCTGAATGTTAATGGCCTGAATTCATCAATCAAAAGACATAGACTGCAGACTGGATTAAAAAGAAAGATCCAACAATATGTTGCCTACAAGAGACTCACCTCATAGAAAAAGATACTCATAGACTAAAGGTGAAAGGATGGGGAAAAACATACCATGCACATGGACTAAGCAAAAAAGCTGGAGTATCCATCCTCATTTAGGTAATGTGGACTTCAAGCCAAAGTTAGTCAGAAGGGATAAAGAAGGTCATTTCATACTGCTTAAGGGAAGCATAAATCAGCAAGATATAACAATCATAAACATCTATGCCACAAACAGTGGCTCATCCATGTATGTCAAACAAATCTTTCTCAATTTCAGAAACCAAATAGACCATAACACAATAATACTAGGTGATTTTAACACGCCTCTCTCACCACTGGACAGATCTTCCAGACAAAAATTGAACAAAGAAAACATAGATCTCAATAACACAATCAATAATTTAGATTTAACGGACATTTATAGAATATACCATCCAACCAAGAGCGAATACACTTTCTTCTCAGCAGCACATGGATCTTTCTCTAAAATAGACCATATATTATGCCACAAAGCTAATGTTGGCAAATACAAGAAGATAGAGACACTACCATGTATTCTATCAGATCATAATGGATTGAAGTTAGAAATAAATGAAAGAGTAAAACACAGAAACTATTCCAACATCTGGAGATTAAACAATATGCTATTATATGATGAATGGATAACAGAAGATATTAGGAAGGAAATTAAAAAATTCTTAGAGGTAAATGAGAACAAAGAAACATCATATCAAAATCTCTGGGACACTATGAAAGCAGTACTTAGAGGGAAATTTATTTCATGGAGCACATTTAATAAAAGAAGTAAAACTCAACAAATAAATGTCCTAACACTACAGCTCAAAGCCCTAGAAAAAGAAGAACAGAACAGCACCAAAAGTAGTAGAAGACAGGAAATAGTTAAACTCAGAGCTGAAATCAATGAAATTGAAACAAAAGAAACAATACAAAAAATTGACAAAATAAATAGTTGGTTCTTTGAAAAAATAAACAAAATTGATAAACCTTTAGCCACACTAACAAAGAGAAGACGAGAGAAAACCCAAATCACTAAAATTTGGAAAGAACAAGGAAATATCACAACAGACAGGATTGAAATACAAAACATAATTAGAAGCTATTTTGAAAATCTATACTCCAACAAAATAGAAAATTTCGAAGACATCAACAGGTTTCTAGAGACATATGAATTGCCTAAACTGAACGAGGAGGACATACACAATTTAAATAGACCAATTTCAAGTACTGAAATAGAAGAAGTCATCAAAAGCCTACCAACAAAGAAAAGTCCAGGACCAGATGGGTTCTCAGCCGAGTTCTACAAAACCTTTAAAGAAGAGCTCATTCCAATACTTCTCAAAGTATTCCATAAAATAGAAGAGGAGGGAACCCTCCCAAACTCATTCTATGAAGCCAATATCACACTGATACCTAAACCAGACAGAGACTCATCAAGGAAAGAAAATTTCAGACCAATATCCTTAATGAACATGGACTCAAAAATTCTCAACAAAATTTTAGCAAATCGCATGCAAAAACATATTTAAAAGATAGTGCACCATGATCAAGTGGGTTTCATCCCAGGGATGCAAGGTTGGTTCAACATCAGGAAATCAATAAACGTAATTCACCATCCATATCAATAGACTTAAAGTCAAGAATCACATGATTATTTCAATAGATGCAGAAAAAGCATTTGATAAAATACAGCACCCTTTCATGCTCAAAACACTAGAAAAAATAGGGATAGTGGGAACATTCCTTAACATTGTAAAGGCCATTTATGCTAAGCCCACGGCTAATACCATTCTAAATGGTGAAAAACTGAAAGCATTCCCCCTAAAAACTGGAACAAGGCAGGGATGCCCTCTTTCACCACTTCTATTCAACATCGTTCTTGAGACTCTAGCCAGAGCAATTAGACAAACCAAAGAAATTAAAGGGATACGAATTGGAAAAGAAGAACTCAAACTATCCCTGTTCGCTGATGACATGATTATATATTTAGAGGAACCTGGAAATTCCACCAGAAAACTCTTAGAACTCATAAGTGAATTCAGTAAAGTAGCAGGTTACAAGATCAATGCCCATAAATCCAACGCATTTTTATACATAAGTGATGAATCTTCAGAAAGAGAAATTAGGAAAACTACCCTATTCACAATAGCCTCGAAAAAAATAAAATACTTGGGAATCAATCTCACAAAAGAGGTGAAAGACCTCTACAATGAGAACTATACAACACTAAAGAAAGAAATTAAAGAACACCTTAGAAGATGGAAAGATCTTCCATGTTCTTGGATAGGAAGAATTAATATTGTCCAAATGGCCATACTACCTAAAGTGCTATACAAATTCAATGCAATTCCAATTAAAATCCCAATGACGTACCTTACAGAAATAGAGCAAGCAATTATGAAATTCATCTGGAAGAATAAGAAACCCAGAATAGCTAAAGCAATCCTTAGCAGGAAGAGTGAAACAGGGGATATTGCAATACCAGATCTTCAACTCTACTACAAAGCAATAGTAACAAAAACAGCATGGTATTGGTACCAAAATAGAAAGGTAGATCAATGGTACAGAATAGAGGACACGGACACAAACCCAAATAAATACAATTTTCTCATACTAGTCAAAGGTGCCAAAAATATGCAATGGAGAAAAGATAGCCTCTTCAACAAATGGTGCTGGGAGAATTGGAAATCCATATGCAACAGAATGAAACTAAACCCATATCTCTCACCATGCACGAAACTAAACTCAAAATGGATTAAGGACCTCGGAATCAGACCAGAGACCCTGCATCTTTTAGAAGAAAAAGTAGGTCCAGATCTTCAACATGTCAGCTTAGGACCAGACTTCCTTAACAGGACTCCCATAGCACAAGAAATAAAAGCAACAATCAATAACTTGGATAGATTCAAACTAAAAAGCTTTCTCTCAGCAAAGGAAACTATCAGCAATGTGAAGAAGGAGCTTACGGAGTGGGAGAAAATCTTTGCCAATCATACTTCAGATAGAGCACTAATCTCCAGAATCTATAAAGAACTCAAAAAACTCTACTCCAAGAATTCAAATAATCCAGTCGACAAATGGGCTAAGGAAATGAATAGACACTTCACAGAAGAAGATCTACAAGCAATCAACAAACATATGGAAAAATGTTCAACATCTCTAGTAATAAGAGAAATGCAAATCAAAACCACCCTAAGATTCCATCTCACCCCAATTAGAATGGCGATTATCAAGAATACAAGCAACAACAGGTGTTGGCGAGGATGTGGGGAGAAAGGTACACTCATACGTTGTTGGTGGAGCTGCAAATTAGTGCAGCCACTCTGGAAAGCAGTGTGGAGATTCCTTAGAAAACTTGGAATGAAACCACCATTTGACCCAGCTATCCCACTCCTTGGCCTATACCCAAAGGACTTAAAATCAGCATATTACAGAGATACAGCCACATCAATGTTCATAGCTGCTGAATTCACAATAGCCAGACTGTGGAACCAACCTAGATGTCCTTCAATTGATGAATGGATAAAGAAACTGTGATATATATATATATATATACACACACAATGGAATATTACTCAGCCATAAAGAATGATAAAATTATGGCATTTGCAGGCAAATGGATGAAATTGGAGAATATCATGCTAAGTGAGATATGCCAATCTCAAAAAGCCAAAGGACGAATGATATCGCTAATAAGTGGATGATGACACATAATGGGGGGAGGGAAGGGTTAGTGTTAGGGTTAGAGTTAGGGTTAGGGAGGGGGGCAAGTATGGAGGAAGGAAGGACTGTATAGAGGGAAAAGAGCGGTGGGAGGGGTGGGGGAAGGGGAAAAATAACAGAATGAATCAAACAACATTACTCTATGTACATTTATGATTACACAAATGGTATGCCTTTACGCCATGTACAGAGAAACAACATGTATCCCATTTGTTTACAATAAAAAAAATACATTATATATAAAAAAAATAGATCTATGACATACAAAACTAGGAGAAAGAGGCTCAGCAAAGATTCCCAATGATGAACCATCTTTGTTGTGTTTTCTCCCATGCCACCAGTAAGTTTAAGCACCAAAAGGGAGAGAAAATAAAATACTTATTGTGATTAAAAAAAAAAAAAGAATACAAGTAACAATAAATATTGGTAAAGATGTGGGAAAAGAGGTTCACTGATACATTATTGGTGGGACTACAAATTGGTGTAACCACTCTGGAAAGCAGTATGGAGATTCCTCAGAAAATTGGAATGGAACCACCATTTGACCCCGTTATCCCACTCCTTGATTTATACCCAAAGGACTTAAAATCAGCATACTACAGTGACACAGCCACATCAATGTTTATAGTAGCTCAACTCACAATAGCTAAGCTGTGAAACCAACCTAGGTGCCTTTCAACAAATGACAGGATAAAGAAAATGTGATACACACACACACACACACACACACACACACAATAGAATATTACTTAGCCATAAAGAAGAATGAAATTATGGCATTTGCCAGAAAATGGATGGAACAAGACTGTCATGCTACGTGAAATAAGCTAAGCCCAGAAAACCAAAGGCCAAATGTTCTTTCTGCTATGTGAATTCTAACCCCTAATAAGGAGGGAGAATAGAAGTCCATTTGATTAGACAAAGGGGAATGAAGTTACGGGAGAGGGGAATGGGAAGAAGGAAGATAGTTAAATGAATCAAACATAACTTTCATATGTTCATACATGAATATGTGACCAGTGAAAGTCCATATCATGTATGACCACAAGAATTGGATCCTAATTAGAATAAGTTGTACTCCATGTATGTATAATATGTCAAAATATACTGTCATGTGTATCTAAACAGAACAAATTTAAAAAAACAAGAAGAACTAGATGAAAACCTGAATTCAATGGTGAACTACAATTTTTCATGTTTTGTTCAGAAACAAAATTCAAGCCTTTCAATTAAATTTAGAATGAAATTGTGGAGAAGTGACATTCAAGAATTTAAAATAAGTAAATATAGCACTAAAATGAAGACTTCAAAAAAAGTTTTTGAAGAACTCCAAATTTTCAAGACTAGACACAGTAAATCAAATTTACAAATAAACTTATTCAAACTCAAAAAAAAGAGTGCCTAAGGATAAATAAGGATATGCAAAATTTATGAGGAAAACTTCAGAACTCTGCTGCATGACCCCAAAGTAGAATCTGAACAAATGAAGAGTCAGACTGTGTTTTTGGATAGTCCATATATGTCAATTCTCCCTACATTTTAATTTAAAAATTTTTACAACCACAATGAAAATGCCAACATATTATTTTATGGAATAGGGCAAACTGAATCTAATGTCATGTGTGAAAATAAATAGGCAAGAATAATTTTTCTCAAACTCTTCTAAAAAGATCAATGAGGGACTGTGCTTATAGCTGAGTGGTAGAGTATATATTTACCATGCACAAGGCCCTGGGTTCATTTCCCAACACCAAAAAAAAAAAAAGACTATGGAATAACCCTCTATATATTAAAAACATATTATAGAACCCAAATAATTATACACTTGAGGATTTGTGTGTGTGATGCTGAGGATTGAACCCAGGGTCTTCTGCATGTGAGGAAAACACTCAACCAACTGAATCCATAAATATTAATAATTCTAACGAAAAATGAAACACTACTACATGACTGAAAAATAACAGTAACATAAGCAAAGTTGAAATACAAATTATAAGCTGGGGAAAATACCTGATATTCAAATCACAGATAAAGGGCATCTTAATATGTAAGAAGCTTCCAGATATCTGGAAGAAAACAAAATTCAACCACTGAAGAGAAAAATAGAGGGCAATAACATACATCAAAAAAAAATTGTAAGTTGCCTTCGAACATTATAAATCCACGAAATACATTCCAATTAAAACCAACAAGCCCCATCCCATAAACAGATTGCTATTCTACTTCCCCACTACTCTGATTTAGAGCATTCACCTTTCAGTATAGCTCCTCAGATTGGTTCTACCCTCCACATTTTGGGAAAGATTTGCAAATTTATGAATCTGCCTTTTTTCTTAATATTCTAGATTCAAAAACACCTTGTTAACAAGGCAAATAGACCTTACCTGGGTAACACTAGAAGTGTTGTTTATTAACATATAAAATTCATGCTTACTGTTTTGTAACATGAAGAACTCATATATCAGTATAACAAAAATTAGTTCGAACATGCTCCCTATCTTGGTCCTTTGAACCAAAATTAAAAATTAAAATTCATAGTTGAATTATTCATGAGTGGTTTTCATAGACCTTATAGCTAAAATACAATTTTAGGAAATCAGAAAAAATTCCTTTGGGACTAGGAATGGAATTACCATATAACCCAGCTCTACCATTCTTTAGTACTTATCCAGAAGAATTATTCATCTGCCTATGATAGCAATACATGCATGCCCGTATTTATAGCAGCACAATTTACAACAGCTAAGTTATAGCACCAGTCTTGGTATCCATCAATAGAGGAATGGAAAAGGAAAAGATGATATATATATATATATACCATGGAGTTTTATTCAGCCATAAAGAAAAACAAAATTATGTCATTTGCAGGAAAATGGATAGAACTAGAGAGGATTATGTTAAGTGAAATGAAACCACACTCAGCAAGTCAAAGGTCATATGTTTTCTCTCATAGGTGGAACTAGAGAGGAAAAAGTAGAGGGACGGAATCTCATGAAAATAAAAGGAAGATCAGTAGAGTAGAGGAAGGGGACCAGGGGAAGGCAGGAAGGGAGTAAAAAGGAAAGTACTAGGGAAAGAAATTGACCAAATTATGTTATATGCATGTACGAATATATTGTAATGAATCCCACTATTATATAAAATTATAATGCAATGATGAAAAATAGGAATATTCTTTCATATAACATCCCCTGCTCTACCTCTCTCCTCTGCTTAAATGTATTCAATTTCAAACTCAAATATTTGTAGTGATGTAAATAAATTATTTCATTGGCCATATATAGACAAGAAACCATCCTAAAAATAATTTATAAGATAAGAACAATTTTTGTAACTGCATTTTTAATATACATATTTTCTCCCTTATAAATTTATCTCCCAAACTGATCTCCTATGTCATTATGACTATTGTTCATACAATAATAGTATTACCATAATCAATTCACTCACCAAATTTGAATCATGTTCATTACTAATTGAAGTCCCTGTTTAGACATTCTATGTGAGAAGTCAGAAGCATCAAGAATGGCAGTTATTATTTACCAAGAGAATGTAATACTAATTCAGATCTCCCATTTAATCTTTGGGCCTGTGTTCTATGCTCTTTAGTAAAAACAAAACATTTTAACTCTCCAACAAGTAACAGTTTTGAAAAATTACCCATGCCATCCCTTTTCAAAATATTTTTGTTTTTCTTTACAATATATTAAGAATACTTTTAAAAAAAACTAGTTTTAGTGAGAAAGGTATTTTTATGGGGATTTATTTTCTACAAAGAAAGGATTCTGGTCTCAGGTTTTAAAATTCTTCTTGTAGAAAATATAAAATAAAACATCATTTTTGAAAGACAGTTACAATTAAATTTTATCTTCAAACTTTGTCGTGTATACTTTATAATAAAATGTGTATTACCCCTAAATGTTAACAATATTGAAAAACCAAAACATTGAGAGAAATGGATTGTGGAGTAAGGAAAAATTGTAACTACTAATACTCTCTATGTAGTATAATTATAACATCATTAATGAAACACCATCAGTATAAGGAAATTTAACTCGATGTATTAATTCTTCTTCAAATCAAATAAAAAAGTAAAGAAGTTCACAAGCATAAAAGTGAATGTCAGAATTTTTAAACATAGAAATTATTTCTTTAGATATAAATAAGAAGCTCACTTTATCTCCCAACATGTACAGTATAGAAGCACATACAAACAATTACAAGAGATAAATGAGATCTTCAGAATTCAGACGACCTTTGGCAGTAATCATTTTTCAGATGAGTATTATTTCCAGGGGTTCTCCATCTCTCCACATGGCTCACAAGATCTGCCAAGCCACCACAGAGACCTGGGAGTCACCCTTAACTCTTTCCTGTTTCCATAGCACCCAGTGTCTATATTAGGACAAGTGCTTCCAAACTAGTCTCTTTTGCTCAGTCTTGTTTGCATACACATCTCTTCTCATTGGCCTATACTTGCTGCCACCAATAAGAAAATAAATATTTTTTAAATCTAGAAATTAAACCATATTCATTCATTCATTCAACTTTGAATGAATATATGATTTGTCTTAGACAAATGACTACCAAAATCTATCATCTATAGAAGAGGCAACATTATGAACATAGGAATCAAATGTACAATTTTGAACCTCACAACTGTGTTCTGAGAGCTAACTCACTGAACACAGCCAAATTTTAAGATGCTCAAAGACCAAGTTTCTATATTATACAACTTCACACCATACATTGCACCCTGCAGCTTTGCACCCTTCATTGCACCATGGGTGATCTCCACATATTCTCACCACTTTTCTCAGCTCAAAATGTGTGGCTGAGAACGAATCTTTTTTTATATATATTTTTAAATCGTTGCTGGACCTTTATTTATTTCTTTATATGTGGTTCTGAGATTCGAACCCAGTGCCTCACACATGCTAGGCAAGCACTCCACCACTGAGCCACAACCCCAGCCCAAGGAAGAATCTTAACTGACAATTAACATTCTAGAGAGGGAAAAAGTATGAGAATGACATTCCTGGGTTTTGTTTTGTTTTATTTTTTATCCTGAGCAATTAACTAAGTAATAGAAGAGCATCAAGTGACCTAAGGGGCTACTTTGTGTTGCATTAAAATACAAGACTCCTCTAAAGAACTCTTCCATAGAAACTGTCCTCTAATTTATACCTGAAGTCCTGTACCAGATGACACTTTAAAAACTGCCAGGATTTGGCTTTTAATATTGTTTTATGCACAGGGTATTTCATTAGTACAAAAGGGAAAGTATTCCCCCAATATACCAACATAGAGGTGAAGGGAACTCAGTTTCAATTCATTTTGTCTTAATCTGAAGTATTACTTCTTAAAAAAAAAAAAAAAAGAAAAGAATATCCATTGTAAGAGCATCACAAGATGCTTTGAAATGAATAGTGCAAATTTGGTGGATTACTGGTCATGTAATAAATGCTTGGAAAATAAGTAATTATAACCAATAGCTAAAAACACCAACTATCTAGATTCAACATTTGTTATACAGATTTGGGCAAAAGGGGATGAATAAATTAAGTGGAAGATCAAAACCACTTATCTCCTAAATAATTCAGATGTGGTTTCTGTGCTTTTTAAATCTTCTTTGATTTGCATAACCATTACAACAGTAAAGACCAATAATGCTTTGACTATAAGGAAATAAACATAAAAAGAATAACTCACTGATATGCCTGTATGGCTTCATTACCTTAACCCAGAATTCAACCCTTTTATTGCTTATAGGAAATTATCTCCAAACATTTCAATATTCCTCCTGGGGAGAAATTCCTAGGAGTTGAGTAGACTTTTCCCCCAGCCCTATGTCCCACTTTCTCTTCTTCCCTACACTGGAGTTGAATGAGCATCTTCTATTGCTTAAGTCCCTTAGAGTTTCACTGCCTGTCAAAGAATTTCTTCCAAATAAATATAGAGCATTACCCAATAGCAGTTCTACAAAAATCATTTTTCAGCTCAGTCTATCACCTTTGCTCATATTTCTCTGTAAACTCTTGCTACTCTCCTCCAGTCCTTGAGATTTTCATATTAGTCTGGAGGATTCCTAAAACTTGAGAATGCACAGGTTTTTCTGTTTTGCTTAACTCTATTTTGCAATTAACCTTTTGCTCAGTCACTTCTGGTTACTTGTATTACCTACTCCAGGTAATAGTTTCACCCAACTTTAACCCTATCTCAACTTTGTCTTAATCTCCCTGTTTTCTCCTTAGTTTCCCCCATTCCATTGAGGTATATGTTATATAACCTCCACTTATACACTACCTAAAACTCTCTTGAGTTCTAGATCTACATTTTCAAGATTCTACCAAGTTTCCCTCAGTTCTTCAAATGAAGTAAAATATATAACTTATCATCCCCCTCCTCTCTATACTGTTCATTCTCCATCTTTCTCCACTTATAGTCATCATGCCTCTTTTCACCACCTCAGAAGCCTCAATTTTTCTAGATTCTTCCCTCTTGATTAGCCCTCATGTCCAAGAACACACCAAATTCTGTGAATTCTGCTCACCAAATTTATTTATTTATGTCTTCTACTCTTCCTCTTTCACTTACTGAGTTTAGACCCATATACCATCTTTTACCTCTGATGTCTCCCCAGCATCATAACAGGAAAATTTCCTTTACATCTTCTCTCACTGCCTATGACCACATATTTCACATACAATAGACTCTCAGCAATATTCATTCATTGCAGAAGAGACTTCAAATCCTTACATCTTATACCTTCCCCTTATTCATAAATTGCCTCTTTCTCCAACTTCATTCCTCTGTAGAATTCTTCTGATCTGCTGTTGGTTTTCTCATCCTTTCACCTCAAGTCCAAAGCTTTCTATTACTCTTTATTGCCTATTGAACAAATGCAGATGTGAAAAATCCTCCAGTTGAACTCAAATCTACCTTTCCTGTTTTTTTCTTCATAGTTTCTACTCTGTTCTCAACTCAAGTCTAGCCAAATCCAACTACTAGTCATTTAAAAAAATATATATTTTCCTGCCCCCTGCTTATGCTGTCTTTTCCTCACTTGTGTCTTAGTTAAGGCTCAAGTTCAATACTGTGCCACCTTTTTTGTGAAACTTAGATTCCTCCAGATGGAATTTCTCTCTTCCTCATCTCTCCTTTGAGAGTTTGAGTAAGCTTATGAGTTTCTTTATATAAGTATCTAATTTCTCACACTAGGAAAGCAGCATAGAAGAGTTGTTCAAGGTGGTATTTTTCAGACCATCTGCAACAGAGTAACTGGAGTCTCATTAAGGACAAAACAAAACCTTATAAAATCAGAGTCTCTTGAGGAAAATCTCAGAACTCCATGCTTTAAGAATAAGTGTCCCAGAAAAGTGCACAGTATGGGGCATAGCTGGAGACCTCTGAGTTGAAGAAATGAACCTTCAAGTTAGTCAGAATGGGAGCTGCTTTCTAGTTATATCTCTGTTAAAAATTGTTTTCAGAAAAATCTAGAAGTCATGACTGTCATACAGATAGAAAAGAAAAAAATCTTAAAGATGTTATTTATTAACTCATTTAGTAAGAGACCTAGGGAGATGTTATATCCTGTTTTACAGAGAATCTGAAGACACATTTTATTTATAAAGAGTTGTAAAATGTTTCAAATTCAGTGAAAGGCAGGAATCAGATGGCCTGGAAGGTCTAAGAAATGCAATTTTCTACTGATATATGAAGTTTTTTATACCTCTTGCTAGCTGTGTGACTGAGTATACTACTTAACATCTCTATGTTTCAGTTACTTTATCTGTAATACTGTGATAATAAGATTTTATAATTTTTAAATTTTTTTCATGAGGAGAATACTTATCTAATATAGTTATTGTGAGAATTATATGAGTTAATGAGTGACAGGAGTTTTGGAAAGTATAAAGAAAATTATACTTAATAAACATTACCCAGTACTAGTAGAACTACGAGTAGTAGTAATACTCATTATTAGTCCCTTGATACTGACTCATTCTTGCTTACTAATGAATGTATCCTTCCACTAAATCAACCCATGTGTGTTAAATATCAATTTATGCTAGGTTTGGGTGGATAATAAGTAGTCCAGGATAGCAGAAGAGATGAGAATTTAAACAAATATGTTCACAGGATATAAATAATGATATCAGAAGTATGTGAGCAAATCGACAAAATGGCTAGCCACAGGACAGAATTAAAGTGCATTTGTAGAAGGGTGAACAGGAAATCACTAAGGAAACAGCATAGTAATAATTATTATGGTAGATCATTGCATATGTTACTCATTCAATTTCCATAAGGGTCAATAAAAGTTTATTCTAATTGAGTAATAACTGTGTCAGGCACTATTCCAAAATACCATCAATACCCTACTTAATAAAAATGTTTTTAAAAGCACAAAAACCTGAGGTTTAAAGAAAGTAATCAACATTCCCAAGACGATCAACCAGAGTGAAAAAGCCACAAGTCATCCCAAAAATCCTGTTTCCAAACTGGGAAAATATAATTTCAATTTCCTGATAGGAGAACTAACACCCAGAGATATTAGGATATCTCTCACTGATTAGAGACTGATTGGAACCTGGACATCTAGTTTTAAAACCTAGGCAGATAAGGAGGAAGAGTATTCCAGAAAAAGGAAGAATATGAAAAATTGGGGCAGCATGGGAGATCTTGGCATGTTCCTCGGGACCTCAAGCTCTTAGAACTCAATGTCAATATGGAAACAACATCAGAAGCTGAGGGCATTAAAGTAGGCAGGGATTATGAAAAATAAATTATCCCACAATAAATTACATAGACTCTACTCAGGAGGAGATGAGAAAACAGGGAAGGATTTTAAGTGATG
Source organism: Sciurus vulgaris (assembly GCF_902686455.1). Classification (NCBI taxonomy): domain Eukaryota; kingdom Metazoa; phylum Chordata; class Mammalia; order Rodentia; family Sciuridae; genus Sciurus; species Sciurus vulgaris. Next base: position 82,739,837 of record NC_136461.1, on the reverse strand, counting down.
GGATGAGGAGATCAAAGGCTTGGAAATAGGAAGCAGAGCAACCTGTTATGAGGTGGCAAGGACTAGTATTATTGAGATCAAGAGTTCTGAAGTCAGACAAACTACCACTTATCGTGACCTTAGGAAAGAGAACATCTTTGAGCAAGAACCTCTCATCTGTAAAATGAATATAATAATAGGATTAAGGAAAATAAGTAAAAGAACACAGGTCAGTATCTGATACTGTATTTCAGATCTAGGAGGTGTTCAGTAAATGGTAGAGGTTATATTGTTGTTTATAGTTCTTATTATTGTGATACAAATACATTGAGACTTAGTTTAGGTCTTCTTGAAGGAAGAACTTATCAAATGTATTCACTGATGCTCTTTTACTTAGGTTATTTAGAAATAAAACCAGTGATATTTGATTTGTTCAGGCCTAACAGATATTCTGCATAAAAACAGCAAAGTCTGAAAGTCACAAAGAGAGCTAGGTTTTAAGAATAACATTAGATTAAGTGTTTAGTATGTTGAATATTTCTTGGGTTCCTACTGTATGTCTAACACTGTATAAAGATACATATATATATATATATATATATTTAAAATATACTCTCAGTGAGGACTAGTAGAAAAAGCTAGCTCACTGGGGGTGTCCCCTTGATGGGACTATTGGGACCCTGACCCCATCCGCCTTCTCTTTGCTTCCTGGCTGCCATGAGGTGAGCAGTTTCCTCTGCCATGTGTTCCCACTTTAATGTAGTAGCTCACCACAACCTCCCAAACAACAGGTCAACCACCATCATCTGAAATCTCCAAAACTGCAAACCAAAATAAACCTTTCCTCTTTTTTCAGTTAAAAAATAGATGTAATCTCCTTTCATGAGGAGTCAAAAGTCTACACTATGTTCTTTTGGATAACTTTCTTTCATTCCTGACCCCTGGTCTTCTCTCTTATTTAAAACTTTACACTCACCTCTGAGCTATTTACACTACTGCTAAGAAGTAACCTTGGTCTCCCTACTCCATTACCCTTGTACCCTTGAAGGGCAGTCCAGCCTCCTTGCCTGGCTACTTGAGCTGATGCATCAGATTACACCTTGTCTGATCTTAACCTACTCTGGGTATCCTGCCCTGGTTCCAAGACACCTTGCTACTATAGTGAAGTTAAACCAGTTCTCTCAATAGCTGGTATTAGAATTCTTGTCAGAAGAAAACACCCTAACAAATCATTATATGTAGATACTATGCCTAGAGAACTGAAGTTAGTAATAGGCGTATAACAAAAGAGAAACTATTGTACATTAGAAATTGACTTGGGGGTATGGAAAAGCACTGGGGGGACAAGTGAGAAGAGAAAAGAGATGGAAGGCAGAGTAAGTTCAATGTATGCCTGAAATACTTCTTAAGATATACAATATTCTAAGTTACTTGTATTTCTTTAATGCCCCCTCATTGCTCCCAAATCTTCAGTAAGTTTTCTATTACCCCTAAATTCCCATACCTCCCCAGGAAGCATGCACAGTGTGAGTGGAGGAGGCAGTGAGGTAAGTGGGAAAATCATAGCATGGGGCCAAGTTGTACTGCTAAATCAGAGCAATGAGATAGTTCATAAACTGAACCCATTAGTAAAAGTAAAGGCCCAAAGTAATGCTAAAATCAGATGCCCAAAAAATTGACAGAATATTTCAGGAAGTGTTGTACTTTATAAGAGTTGCATAACAACTTTTATTTACTGAAAAAATAAAGCAGATGATTCCAACTGATATCTAGGTCATGATTTCATCAGAGTCATTGACTAATTGGCACACTCTTAGGTCAGCCTTTCCAATCCCTACCGTCCACTCCCCAAAGCTAGCCACCATTGTCATAGCTCTGGTTACTTCTACAGTCTTTCTGGGATCAACAAATATTTTCTTTAAATTACTTGGTAGTAAATAGCTCAGGTTTTGTGGATCAGATGATTAGAGTTACTCAACACCTAATGCCTGGAAATAACTATAGGCAACACATAAATGAATGGGTATGGTTGTATTCCAATACAATTTTATTTACAAAAACAGGTGGTGGACCTTCTGCTCTGCCCCTTCTGTTCTCCACATTGTAGTCAAGGGTGCTATTCTAAATGTCACTCTTTTGTTAAAGCACTTGAATGACTTTCCATTACCCTTAGGATAAAGTTCAAATTCCTCAACTGGGTAAACAAATTTCATCCCATTAGCCTCCTATATTAGTCAGAAGTCTGTGAGAATTTAAATTCTGAAATGCTTAATAAATAATTGATGAATAAGTAGATTCTTGACTTACAAGTAAGTAAAAAATACCAAGGACCAACCTGAATATGGAGGGGGCTCTTAAAAGCTAAGTGAAGGAGAGTTAACTGGGATTAGTTGAGCAGTTCCTTCTAACCCAAAGTGCTGGAACACTTTCTGCTTGCTTTTGCAGTTTGCAGACGGTTAAGGAACATACATCTCAAGACTTCCTGATTCAGTAACCAGTATAAAGTATATTTGGTAATTTCCCTTTCAAAAGTGACCTTGACTTGCCTGTCTGACCAATATTCACATTTTAAATGTAATGCAGCAGGCATATTCTATGTGCCAGACCTGCAGGATTTAATTATTTAGTCCTCCCTTAGATCCCCACAATAACACTATGAGAGTCTTCCTTTTATTATTCTCATTTACAGTTGATGAAATTAAGATCTAAATAGATTAGGCAATGTGCCAAAGAAACAGAACAATTTGCAGAACCAATACTGAAGGAAGAAAATTTGATTCCAAAGCTCAAGTTTGTAAACTCACACTACGTTATAGTTTTTCTAGAATATTATCTGTTTTATATGTCTCTGAATACTGTTCCTATTCAACCCCAGAAATCTTCTATGGTACTCCTGTAAGTTTCATCCTTAATCTCATAGACAGTGTGGTTGATTTCAAGATAATCATAAAATTTACTGAGTACAGTTATTGTGATTAGTGCTATTCAGGTATTACCTCATCTAAACTTCACAGACGTTAAAAGATAAGATTATGTTCATTTTACAGAGGAAGAAACAAAAGCACAACAAAGTAAAATAATGTATTCAAAGTCACACAATTAGTAATGGAAGGAACTAGAATTAAAATTCATTCAGTCATGCTGACTCCACAACTCACACTCCTAGTAAGAAGAGAACAGATGTGGAAAGAGAAAGCCCAAAGCATTCCTCAGCCCTTTGTAGGATGAGCTGGAAATTATGGTGAAGTTGAAAGGTTCAGACTTAAATATCCTGGATAGGAGTGTATCTTGGATATTTATTGCTGCCTAATAAAGTATCACAGAAGTTAGTGGCTTCAAACAACTCTTAGTATCTATTCTGAAAGTCAGTGTTGGGCTTGACTTAACTGGGAGACTCTTCTGCTTTCACCTGGACTCACTCATGTGACAGTCAGTTGGAAGCTTGGTAGAGGCTTGATGGTCATAAGGTCTCTGACAGACATGAGTGTCTGACCTATGCAGCTACAAAGGGTCCTCGTTTAGAAGAACCTGTGATTTGTTTGATCTGCTGTTGCCATCTTGAATTTCTTAATGTTTATGGAACAAAGGGCCCCTCTGGGCCAAGTAAAATATGTTTCTAGTACTGTTTGCTGTTATTGTAGAATGTCAGCTTGGCATTTTTCTTTATATTGCCTCTCACTCACAATGACGCCAGCCCACATTTCTTCACATGATTATAGGACCTTTGAAAGAGAGTGAGAGCAAAGACTCTCAAGGTCTAGGCTCAAAATTCCCATATCACTTCTGCTACATTTATTCACCAAAGGAAGTTACAGGCCAATCCAGACACAAGAAAGTGGAGAATCTGGGGTCCACACCTTTACAGGAAGAATAGGAAAGTCACATGGCAAAGAGGCCTTGTTATGTTTAGATATGAATTGTCCCCCAAAGCTCATGTGTGAAACAATGCAAGAAGTTTAGAGTTGAATTAATTGTATTGAGTGTCCCGACCTAGCCAGTGCATTAATCCCCTCACAGGAGTTAAATGGGTAGTAACTCTAGGCAGTCAGGGTGTGACTGCAGAAGGTGGGTCCCCAGGGATGTGCCTTTCGGGTATGTATTTTGTCCCTGTTGAGCGAAGTTTGCTCTCTTGCATGTGCGTTCTCACTCACCCCACAACCCCTGCTTCCTGGTGCCATGTTCCCAGATGCTGTCCTTCTCCACACTCTTCTGCCATGGTGTCCTGCCTCACCTGGAGCTCCAAGGAATAGAGTTGGACGTCTATGAACTGAGACCTCTGAAACGATGAGTCTCCAGATAAATTTTTCCTTCTCTAATTGCTCTTGTCAGGTCTTTGAATTGCAACAGCAAAAACAAACAAACAAACAAAACAAAACAAACAAACAAAAAAACAGGCCTATAGAGAAGAATGTGACAAGTTTGTGAACATCACAATGTACCACTGAAAAGATGCTCGTTTATGGAGAAATGAAATAATTTCCTTTTGGACATATTGTGGTTGAGGTAAATTCATTAGAAAGTATTCTGTATTTGGATAATATAGGTCTAGAGAATAAAAGAGACACCTGGTAGGATGTACAAATTTGGAAGCTGTCAACATACGATGATAAGTTTCTGAATAAACAGATCAGAACTCCGAGGAAAATTACATAAATTAAGGTGAAGGCTAACAGATATACAATCAATCCCTCAGACCACTGAAATATTTGAGCAAACTTTTCTTCCCATTATCCCAAGACATCATCTACAAGAAAACATCTGTGGTCCTATCTACTTTCTGCAGCTAGCTCAAGGTCTGGTATCTCTGGGGCAAGTTCAGCCTTCTCTGTTATGTTCAGATATGACTGTACAGTCCAAGGATCTATAAATTAAAAGAAAATTACTCAATCCCCTCTTTCAAATCAATATGCAAGGGTGGAATAGGAATAGAATGAACTAAAATAGAAATTTCCATCTGAGAAAGAAAAACATGGGAATTGTGCAACAAACTGTAGTTTTTAATTTAAAATTTTGTTTTGTTCTTCTTTCCAGGCAAAAATCCTTTCCCTAGCCTTGGAAGTTCCTTGAATAACCCACCTGGTTGCCTTTTGTTATGCTTTCAGGGTCCTTGGATATTTTACCTTGTGGGAGGTTCTTCCTTGTTGATTATTTTCAAGGTACAGAAGTGAAGTGGATATAGGAGAGTAGCTTTCCTAGAAACAGCTTTAGAATATGAACAATGCCTGGCTTGTGCAAGTCAGGTTTGTGGAGATTTTTAGCAATACAATTTCCTCAAAATCATAGGTATTCTTTGTTTTCAGTTCCTCATGTGTAATCCCGGCTTATAATGGTTCAACTTACAATTTTTTGACTTTACAATGGTGCTAAAGCCATTAGCACTTAGTAGAAATTGTATTTCTAATTTGACCTTCTCTTGAGCTAGTACTCTATGGTGCAATATTCTCTTGTGATGCTGCTGGACAGAGGCAGCCATCCACAGCTCCCTTTCAGCCACTTGCTCACAATGGGGAAACAGTTGATAGAGACCTACAATGTAGATGTTCAGTATAATTAATAGTTTGAATCTGGAATGTGCTCATTTTTGAAGGCTTGGTCCCCAGATGGTGGTATTCTTGGGAGGTGGTAGAAACTTCAGGAGGTATGGCCTAGTTGGACAAAGTAGGTGGATATGCCCTGCAGAGAGTATATTTTGTCCTCTGCCCCTTCTCTTTGCTTTCCTGGCCACCATGAGACCCATAGCTCTGTTTCACCACAGGATTCCTACCATGGTACTCTACTTCTCCAAAAGCTCCAAAGTGACAGGGCTGCATGACTATGTACTGAAACCTCTGAAATCATGAGCCAAAGTAAATCTTTCCTTAAGTTGGTTTTTCTCAGGCATTTTTTCACAGCGATGAAAAGCTGACTAACACAAACAGGTTGGGCATATTCCACAAATAGGTTGGGTATTTCCCAACTTATGACATTGTTGAACTTAACAATGGTTTTCTCTAGATGCGACTCCTTCATAAGTCAGGAAATGTGCCCAGGACTCATACCCAAAGTTATTTTCTGGACATACCTTTTAAACATGCCTATCCTCCAGCTTCTATGCTCTATTTGTTCTTCTTCCAATTGTTTCAATAGTGCCTACTTTCATATAATCTTTTAAAAATCAGTGAGGCAACACCTTAACCTGATCTTCACTGGGTCATGGCTCAGAAAAACAATACTCCAGTGACTGGAGCTTTGACCTGCTGATAGGTCTTAGAAACTGCCTCAGAATCAACGTCCTTCTGAGCTTCCTTTACTTCCCCCTCTCCCAGCACAGGGAGAGACTTTCCACAAAATTCCCATGTCAACCTGACTGGCTCCACCAAGAGAGGGATTTGCCTTCCAAATGCTTACTGAAATTTCATTAACCAGAAAGACTAAACTAGTGTCACAGGAAGGAAGACTAGAAAATCAAACATCACATCTAGAGCCCAGAATGTTGTCCCAGGCCATTGTCTATTCTTCTGACCCCATTAATCTTTACTAAAAACAAGGAATGTTAATGGGAGGACTTCAATAAAGTCTTTGCACAGGAGTCTTACCTTCTGTTTGGATTTTCTAACCCTATACAGTCGAATTTTCTATAAATACTTAATTTCCTTTCATTTTTGCTTGCAAACCCAGCATTTCTTATGTGAACTCATTCCTTTCTTGAAAAGCCTTGCTAAATTCAACACAGAGAAAAAAATTATACACTTATACTCTGCCTCTTTTCAAATGTTTCTCCTGGAGTTCAGTCATAGAAGGAAAGTGGTCAGCCTTACAAGTTAAGTACATGAAATTTTTACCAAATATTTTGGCATGGTATAACAAGGGCCCGTAGTTTTCCAAACTGACAGATGTTTCCTCACTGCCAATTGTCTGACTGCTTAGGTAATGTTTTTTGTTCTTGAGTCTTGTTAGAAGTTCTCCATTTCTAGGTATTAATTTCTGTATTACTCAGAGCAAAGGCTATGAGTAACAAAGAGACACCAGAATACAGTGACATGAAGAAAATGTAAGTTTCCATCCCTTTTAACATAACAGAGAGACCTGGACTGGCAGGGCAATTCTGTTCTGTGAGGCCCTTTCATCTTCTTTTCTGCCCTCTCCAAGAATCTCTTTCTCATCTTCCTGGTCACAGTTGGCCATAGCCATGCCCGTGAAGGAGAAAGAATGAAAGCAGCCCAAGGCAAGCTACCTTCCTTTAAAAAGGTAAAGTAAAGATTGCATTCATTGTTTCTAGGTCCATTGGTAAGAACTCACCTAGATGCAAAGAAGGATAAGAAATATAGTCTCCAGATGAGTGAACATGTAACGAGCAAGACAAGAATAATAGATTTTATGGTGATAACCATTAATCTTCCATAAAAAGTGAGAAGAAAAATATACCCATGGTAAAGAAATCTTAGAAATGCAAAGAACAGAAGGAGAGAATGAGGATTCTGTTTCTCAGAAGGAAAGAGAATAAGAGTCTGAAAAAATATATGGCACTATCTATCTGGTGGGTACTCAAATTTCTATTTCATTATTTTTAGTATTTGGGGGAAGATAATTATTTTAAGGAAAATAGAAAAAAGAAATACTTGAGAAGAATAATATAACAATAATGGTATGAAGAAAATCAGAAGCAAATGGAATAATGTTAAGTTATCGGGAGAAAAAAAACTCAAGAAAAAAATTTTTATTTTCCAAGACAAGAAGGATAAGAAAAGGAAATGTTCTTTGAACTTGAAACTCTGGATGTTATTGGAAAATAATTTTGGGCAAAGCTAGATATCAATGAATTGAGAAGAGAAAATGAACAAAGAAAAAAGAAACTGCAAGTATTGATGTGATTTTTAAGAACACTGGTTTTCCACAAAAGAAAGAGGATGATAACTAGCTATGGCTAGTTTCACTTGTATGTGGACTAGGATGAGTACCACCCCCATGGAGCTGAGTTGGGGCAACCTTTCCTAAAGACTAGGATGGTCCCAAGTTCAGAACTGCTACTGTATGTGGGACTTGAATGAGATCCTAAGACCTCCAGAAACCACACCTCCATCCTCACTTTCAGGGTCGGTTGTTACTGCTACTCCTGTGTGAGAAAGATGGCTTGCTCCCTGGAAAATCAGGGGATTCAAGTGAGGTGTGAGAATAAAGAAGGACCAGAAACACCTTAGTCATAGCCGAACTGTGGGAAAGGCCCTACCCCTTCAGAACATCAATTAGATGGGGAGTGCAACAAATGAATAAGGAATATGAATCAGCTATAGTAAAACTTACAAACTTCAAGTACCTTTTGTCTGACAGACTAAACTGCATTTATGAGCACTTCCTTTCGAAGCTCCCATCAGAAGAGATGTAGAGCCAACAAATTCTAATTAAATTAGTGCTATTTCTTCAATGTGGCAGAGAAAGCAGGAATCTTTTGATAAGCTCAAAATTCCTTTAAGAATTTCCTCAAGAAAGGATTGGATTGTGTTGTCTCTGAGGGAACTGAAATGCTTGTTATCGCAGTATGGTGTTCTAGGTGACTTAGCTTGCAGTGGAAAAAGGGCTGAACCACCACTGAGAGACTTACCTTTGGCTTTATTCATGAGCCTTGGGCCCATTATCCTCTGGAATCCCCAAAACTGAATACTTATACAGATGAAGTCCCAGTGCTCATTCAGGTGAAGGGGGCATTATGATAAAGAAGAACAGATTAAGGACTGAGACCTCCTTTGGTGGGAGGTAAATGTTTCTGAAGAAGATAGACAAGATCACCAGTTTGAGTCTGAAAGAAATACAAGGCAATGCATAAGTGTCAGGGGAATAGAGGAAATATGTTCCTTATGAAGCCTGGGTCTAGAAAGTGCCTCCCTTGAGTGGTTTGTCACCACTTTTAGAAAGACTGCTGGAGAAATGTGGTTCAGGATGACTCTCAACATCTGAAATACAGCTTTGCTCTGTGCTCAGCAAAAGGCTTCACATCCATGACAAAGTCCAACTGCATTAAAATAGACTTAACAGTGGAAAAGCACTCTGGCAAAGTGGGGAGAAGGTGTGGTTAAAGACTGCAGTGCCATTTTAATGTGGTCAAGCTGTGTAGTTCAAAGGAGTTATGCTGAGCCACACTGATTGAGGGAGGGTTTTATTGATTTTGCTTTTATTTTTTAATGGGAAAGACTTAAACTTGTTTTATAGGTTAAGTGTAAAGACACAGTGAGAGTCGGTGATTCAAGATAGAGGACAGAGCATAATTGAGGGAAGAAAGGAAAATTTAGATATTCTTCTAAACTATCAGTTAAGATATAGTTGTTCCACAGTTTGATTAGCAAATATTTTAAAAGTATTCAATGTATTAAGGCTTTCTTGGGTTCATTAACATTTTTTATCCAAAACAAAATCAGCAAAGAGCCCACTTGAATACTGCTATAAAGAAAGAAATTTTATCTTTAGAAAATAGCTAAGTCACCTGAGATTTATGTTTTTTTAAATGTCAGTAAATTAACAGCCTATTTTTAACAAATTGAGAAGGAATTCACAATGATTAGGACACCTAACATTTACTAATGAGAAATAGGATATTAAATCATGGAAGAAGAAACCAGGTTAAATTTAGGACACAGCAAGGGTTATCGATCCATGTTGTAAAATATATTCATTGATTATTTATACAAAACCTCCAAGATAAAATAGTACTAACCTTTAAATGGGCTCATCTGCAAATTTCATTTTTCTTATCTCTTCTTTCTGTAAAATGTTTCCTGCACCAAGTACGTTCCCCAAGAATCACTATATCCTGAAGCCACTAGATGACCATAAGACCCACAGGAAGTCAAATCAATGCACCAGCAGAGTTGATTAAGCATGGGAAAGTCTCCATTTTATCACCTACATAAGGGGATAATAATAGTGTTCAAGTTCATAAGATGATTGTGAGAGGTAGCTAAAGAAGTACATGCTTGCTAGATGGTAGATAATGTATTATTATGTCTATAAACTTCACATTTGCCAGGCTTTTTCTCTAGAAAGTTAAGGAGTAACAAAGAGTCAAATGAGAATGAAGACACAGTTTTGCATTCCTATCAAGGACAAAAAAGGCTTGAGGGGAAGGAAGATATGTTGTTCCACAGTTCTATTAGTAAATATCTTAAAAGTATTCAATGTATTAAGGCTTTCTTGGGTTCATTAACATTTTTTATCCAAAACAAAATCAGCAAAGAGCCCACTTGAATACTGCTATAAAGAAAGGAATTTTATCTTTAGAAAATAGCTAAGTCACCTGAGATTTATGTTTTTTTAAATGTCGGTAAATTAACAAGCCTATTTTTAACAAATTGAGAAGGAGAAAATCAGTTCCATGGAATGCAAAGGCAAGCAGTGCTCCATGCAGAAATTTGTTTCTTTCTTTATAGGTCAAAAACTGAAAAGTCTGGTAACTTGGAAAATTAAATTTACTGTAGTAATTGGCATTAATGAACAATGTAATCTGGTGTGGTACTTCCCATGATAGTCTGGGAATATATTTTTACATAAGATTTTAATGTCTTGTTAAATGATGAACTAATAAAGCATTTGGGTTGTAGAGGGATAGGGTGAGGCAGTATAAACACCTGAAAAAATATAACTGAGATAAATGGATATAAAGTGTTGTCTTAATCATTCACTATATATTCACCTTAAAAAAGGTTTGACATGATATGGACACAATTAATAATCATATAAATATGTAGTATCCTTTTGGAGTACACTTGGAGAAAAAGCTAGAAAAGGGAAAAGTAATTCTTTACTAGAATGTTAAAAAGTCACTTTAAAAAAAAACAAAACTTTTTTCCTCCTAATTTTATGAGTGAATAGTCAGACATAGTAAATACTACCATATTTCTATCTCACTTTGTTTAATATACAGCACAGTAGCTGGCTTAAATATAAGATGATAAATGATACTGTAGATGATAAATGTGGACGATAAAAGTCTAACTGACTAGGATCGAATCACAATTCTACCAATTCCTGGCTTCATGACTCAGAGAAAAGAACATGATCTTTCTCTACCTCAGTGTCTTCATGTGTAAAAGAAGGACAATAGTATCTGTCTTACAGCCATTGATGTAAGAATTAAATGAGTTACTTCATGTTTTAAGTGCTTGGCATATAGTAACCATACAATGTAAGCCAATTATTATAAGTGTTGAATAAATGCCTTAGGCTTCAGGGGTAGCACTCAAGGAGTCCTGGAGCCCTGGCTTTATCTAGGAGAAGGCTGTGATGCAGATATTAGTATATTTAATGTCAAAAATCTTGGCTATAATTGAGATTTCTTGAGTTATACTGTGTGGGGGTTTCAGCCACATCCAGCATGGATGAAGGAAAGGTTAACTGTGGTAGTATGGTGGTGCCAGCAGTAAATCAATTAATTACCAATAAACTTATCTAATCAATAAACACACAAGAGCCAATACTCTTTTAAATTGGAGGGGACATGAGGGATCGGGCCACACCAGATCTAGCCTCTAACAAGATGGAGTAACCCACCTCTCCTTTATTTATAGCCACACAGGTAAAGGGGATCAGACAAAGAGGGGCTTCTTTTGTGAGGAAAGGGATGGGGTGGAGTTAGGGGAGCCATTTGTTTAGGGAACTAGCATATCATCAGATGGTAAGCCACTCCCACACAGGGCCACTTACTCCTAGGCTATCTGGAAGAATCTACCATGGCTACCAGTTCCTGGGAGTCAGGCCTCTGCATCTCATGGCTCAACCAAGTCTGATTCAGGTAGATAGGGATGGCTTCCCACAATACTGGGACAATTTCTGTCACCCGTCTGACCCAATGTTCCAGAAATCTTCAATAGTGGGGAGTATAAGCAACAGTCCTGGTGGTTACATGGCCCTAGTTCTGTCTCTCACCCAGACTAAGAACCCAGCTTTATCCTACCTAGTCATGGGTAGGCATTATATTGATCAGAGTGGTCTCCCTGGTTGTTGCAAAAAAACTTCAGTCTTCTTTGTCCATGCTTTTCTGCCTTTGTTAGGACTGATGGTTGAACTTTGATGGAATGGGACCTAGCTTACAGGACCTCTAGCAGCCCAAACTCCCTGGAAGCCCATGACTTTTCTCTAGGAGGTCATGTCAAAAGGCCAGTGCTTCACACAGTGAGGCTCATTGTTAAGTCACTGCTTGGGTGTTAACTGTTATTACCTTTCCTGTACACACAGTAGCTATTCTAGTACACAGCATGTAGTATCTCTCAAAGAGAGACCATTTGTTTCTCACACCCCACAGGAGGTTGGAAAGGCATCCCTACTGCTCGACATTGTTGCTTCCAAACCTTTTCTCCTCTCCAAAACTCCAGTTCCTTTTAAGTTTTTATCATATGGTTGCACACCCTGTCTTAATCAGTGTCCCCAAAAGGATACAGATGGCACACTCATATTAGGTTAATTTAAGGATGATTTAATAAAGGCATAATTTACAAAGGTGTGAATGGGGTAGGGAAAGTACAAGTGATAATGAGTTCAGTATCCAAGGGTCAGTAACAATGGAGCTACTACCATCTTTGGGACAGTAGGAACAAAGGAAGTGTTGTAATCCAAAAGGAGAGATATGTACAGAGAAAGCAATGGAAAGAACAGAGACCTTAAGTTCAGGAATATAACCTTCCCTCTATCAAATCTTCTGCTAATGATCCCCACTGGGCAAACCCAGTCAGAACCAGAAAACAAAAAACATGTTGATTTAGTCCACTGATTTCAGCTAACATGGCATGGGTAGAGTAGAGAAGCATGGTGAACGGATCTGGTGAGACAAATGGAAGACATCTGGCTCATGCCCTATGCTCATCTTGTTTGCTGTACACTTTTGGCTTCTTAGTTTTTGAAGGTTTGAGTTCCTAGCTCATTATCATTCTCTTCACCCCCTGATGCCCCTAACTTATCTTTTTCATTCATTCTAACAGTCACACCATAAATACTACACTCCTCCATCTCTACTCTCCCATCTTTACCTCCTACTATATCCATAGAAATGTCCACAGACCTCACTCCCTTGCAAATAACCTTCTCTTTCAAGTGTATTTACTTGTCAAAATTCTGTTTAAAGTCAATTATGTGTCTTTCCATTTAAAGAAAATACATAAAAGTATACTGACTACAATAGCCAGATTGTGGAACCAACCTAGATGCCCTTCAATTGTTGAATGGATAAAGAAACTGTGATATATATATATATATATACACACACACACACAATGTAATATTACTCAGCCATAAAGAATAATAAAATTATGGCATTTGCAGGCAAATGGATGAAATTGGAGAATATCATGCTAAGTGAGATAAGCCAATCTCAAAAAAACAAAGAACGAATGATCTCTCTGATAAGTGGATGATGACACATAATGGGAGGTGGGAGAGAGGCAAGAATGGAGGAAGGAGGGACTGTATAGAGGGAAAAGAGAGGTGGGAGGGGTGGGGGGAAGGAAAAAATAACATAATGAATCAAACACCATTACCCTATATAAATGTATGATTACACAAATGGTATGCCTCTACTTCATGTACAGAAAAACAAGATGTATCCCATTTGTTTACAATAAAAATAAATTTAAAAAAAAGTATGCTGATTGGTTTCTCACTACATTTGTTATCATAAGCTTCAAATTAACATTTGAACTTGCCCAGAAATATTATCCTGGTCCTGGTGAGTGTGCCCATTATTCAAGATTATTATTTTATACCTTTGCCCTCTTCAAGCCTCCCACACTCTACACACTCTCAGTGCTTACCACCAGTTCTACAAAATTCCTTGTATCTGTATCCATATCCATGTCCTCTATCCTTTTACCATTGAATAAGGGTCACTCTTCCTATCAGTCTCTTTAACATCAACAAACACTGCTATGTCAAGAAACTCTCATCTTTGGTGGGGACTGTTTCTACCATGCTGCTTGACGGCACATCTTAAAAAATAAGTTTTCTTAATTTCAAATTCTCTATCTTCCACCAATTCCACCCTGTTCCCCATCAAAGAAAAACTTGAAACAACTGTCTAGAGAAACTTCTGATTGTCTTCACCCCCATTCTCTCTTCTGCTTGTGCATCACTACTCTGCTGTGCTTTCCATCCCCACCGTTCCACGGAGCGATGCTTTTTAGATCCTCAGTGACTAACCTATTCCCAAGTCATCTGATCTTACCCATCAGGAACAGGTGGCCTAATTGACTACAGTCTCATTCTTAAATCATTTTCCCTTCTTAGTTTTTGTGGATACCATCCTCTTCTGACTTTTCTCTTATCTCCCTGATTTTCCTTCTCCATCTTCTCTGCTAGCTCAATGTCTTCTACTAAACCTCTAAATGTTAGCAACCCCAGTCTCCTCTTTATCCTATGCTGTCCAATACAGTTGCAACAACCTACCTGTATCTGTTTGAATTTTAAAAAATGTAAGTAAAGTGAAATTAAAATGCAGTTCCTCAATTGCAACAGTCGTATTTCAAGAGCTGGATAGTCACATGTGCATCACATACAACACAGATATAAAACATTTTCATCAGTACAGGAAGTTCTATTGGACAGGACTGTCCTAAACTCCCTCCTCAGTGATCTTACTCAGCCCTATGACTTTAAATATTAATGAATTCTAAATTTATACCTTCATGTCTGATTCAAGCTTCTGATATGTATATAAAATTGCCTATTTAATATAATCACTTGGATTTCTAACAGGCTAGTCAAACCAAAATCCAAAATGGAACATTTCATTTTCATCCTCTCCTCCCTTTCCCCACCCACAAAACCTTATTTCTCCTCCAGTCTATTAGCAAATTACACCATCTAACCAGTTCTGAAGTCAAAATATCTAGAAGTCATCTCGATTCTTCCTTTTACTTCATCCCCAATTATCTAATACGTTAACAAGTCTTATTGACTCCACCCATAAAATGAATCTCAAATCTACCGTCTTCTACTTCTACTGTCATCTCCCTCATCCAAGATTCTTGCCTGGGATACTGTCCTACTTATATGATATCCCTTGCACCTAAAATAGTGTCTAGCACATAGCAGATGCTCATTCAATATGTTGAATAAATTAACACACAAAATCCTACAAAAAATGAAAAAGTCTGAACTTCTAAAAAACCTTAAAATATGCATGAATAGTAGATATTTTCCATGGAAACTTTAGGAAAGATTTAAGAACATAATAATTGCTTCCCAGATGGACTACTTTTGGTTGTGAACCACATATCATTAATTTTGTCAACTATTGTGTTTTTCATGCTTTACATAGCACTATAATTTACCTCCATAAAATTGTTACCTTTTTAGTCAGTGCAACTCACCATCTCAATTTTAACTGCTGATTCTTCTGACTCAGTCTTAACTTTTCTGATTAACCCAACACAGCTTCCTGACCTCTTGATTTTCTACACATTCCATCACAGCCCAGAACTCAGCCCACCCTATAGACGGTTTTGTTCAGGGATTCTCAGCTTTGCTTCTGTCTGCCTGTTACCTAACTCCTCTTTGCAGTCCTCAACTTCCTTGGCAGAAAAACTAAAAGAGACTGACTTTCTCATTAACTAAGAATAACTCAATCAATAATTCCAGACAATGTTTCCTATTCCATCATCCTAATTCTCTACATTAACTGGCAGCCCCCAAATGCTTGATTGCCTCCATTCAATTCTAGCTCCATACCAAGAGTGCTCAAACTGATATTTTTCCTACAGATATAGGTAATTATAGTAGTTAGGGGATAGGATAATAGTAGATGCAAGAGCATTCTCTCAGTATTAAGTCTTTCCTAATAAGGAACTTGGAGCCTGGAGCCAAGTAATTATTATAATCCTGACATCTTCATTGCATGTGTCAGTTTACAAAGACACACTATCTTCACAGCAATAGCGACACTATTGCCTCCTACCTTCAACTTCCTCCTCTCCAGAAGAGTTCAGTACCCATCCTCCATCTAATGTTCTATACTAGAGCAGAATTGTGTCATCCTCCATTCCTACCCCTGCCAGCTTTGGGGTCTTTTTCTTTTATTCATTGAGTAGTGATATGAAAATGCCATAAAGGAGTGAAAAAAAGTCTGTTGTGAGGGATTCTGGGAAAAATTTCTTCATCCTTAAGGAGCAAAAAAAGGACCCAATGACAAGATAACCTCTGGTGATTGCTCTGTGTGAATGGAATTTGTGGGGCCACTTATGTCTTCTTTTAAGCATGAAGGTAGAGAGTCTTAGGTGGAAGCCATTTCTGAGAATGGCAGAAACAATAGATTTTTTTTAAATGACATTGTAACATTCTTGAGTTGTTTTTCAAATTATACAAGAGACCCTCTTCTGGAGACTTTCAACAATGTATTTGTTAAGTCCACCAAGGGATTTTGATTTCCATCAAAATTTGAGACAATGACCTCTAAATCAAGAACTATGAATTTTCTCCACTACTTATCAACTAAGAAATCTTAGGCAAATTATATAACTTTTATGGAATTTGCTTCTTTTTTATAAAGAGGAAATAATGTCACTTTACTGGCCTTATTGTGAAGATGTTGGGTTAAGAGGATTAGATGGAAGACTACATATGTAGAGTTTTGAGATTCACAAGCCAGAAAAGGATGTAGCCAAAAAGTCTCCCAAACTCAACTGCCAATTCGGGAATTGACACCTGGTTTCATAAACTGATCCCAGGCACTTTCCCTGGAGATTCAGTTCCAATAGTTCCTTGGTGGACTCTGGAAGGCTGCACCTTCAAATACATCCTAAGCTCCAGGTAAATGTGACCATTAGGTAAGTCTGAACTGATCAAGGAAAATATGCTATGTAGTACTCCTATGCTACAGAATTAGGATTTCTGGTTTCTAATTCTGGGTGTGACACTCTTCCATTTAGGCAAGCTGTTGGGCCTTTCTGCACCTGTTTTCTCACCTGCATACTTGTCCTATCTAACCTACAAGTCTGTGGGGGTCCAAAGGCAAATCACATTTGGGGTGAAGAGGTTTCTTTAACTTCAGTATTTTATGTTGCTATAAGGTGGATTAAGTAGACAAAAATAAGCAAAAGTGGGATTGGAGGAAGTATTGGCAGATAATTATTTTTCTTGAGACCATGAGGAACAAACTCAGAATGCTTTGAGGTAAAATCAACTGAATATTAATTGTAGGACAATAACTTCTCTCTCCTACCACCTGAGCCACAGGGCTTCCAATCCTCTCAGGAACATGGCATAACTTGAGGTGATCACCCTCAACCACTCTGAGTATTTAGTGAGAGCACCTAGAAAAATTCAAGACATGAGTGTTGGGAAAGAGTGGGTTTACACAAGAACACTAAATTCATTTTGTTTTTCCCACTAGGATAGTTTTTACTGACAAACATTTCCAGTGATGTTGGTATGTGCAACAGAAACAGTTCAGGAAGGGACAGAAAAGGAAAAAGAAGATGGAAGAAGCAGAAGGGAGGAAAAGGAGAGGAGGGGAAAAGCGCTGTATGCTGTTAGTTTCAAGCCAAAGTTGGCAGGCAGAGCTGGAACACCTCCTAACTTAGGACCCGGGGAGGCGGGGGGGTCTTTCGAAAGTTCAGGTGGCCTGACCTCATTACTGGCGGAAACCAAACTTCTCCAGCGTTTAACTTCCCGAATTTCGGTTTATGCCTGGAAGAAAGCTGCGCAGAATCCAGTAGGGCAGCCGCAAAAGTCCGCAAAGCCCTGGCTTTTCCCTCCGGACCTTAGCCCCGCCCACCTCGGGATAGCCACGCCCATCGAGAAGCGCGTTGCTGAAGTGTGGGTCTCCTCAGCGCCCGTAGTTGCGAATTTTGCTAGTGCCAGGAATAATACGCAGGCGCCGTTCGTTTGCATGGTGTGTGTCCTTGTTTTAGCTGCAGCGGTCGGAGCTGTGGCGGTGGTCCTACTCTTTCGACTATGGGTAGTGCTTCGGCCGCAGGACGTGACGCCCCGGGCGTCTCTCAATCTCCTGGTGGTGGCTGGGTCCGGTAAGTATCAAGGCGGTGCCTGCTGGGCTTGGGTCGGTCACTACACACCCCAGAGTACACCGCGACGCTCTTCTCTGTCTCCTGAGCGCTCTTTGGAGCGTTGCATGCTGAGATTTGTAGTTTTTCTGCGTTACCGGAATCAGCCCAGCCAGGGGAAAAATTGCTGTTTTCTGACGCGGTTCAGTCCCTTTTAATAACAAGTAATTTACACTTGTCTGTAATTAAGCCTCCCCGTAGCTTATAGCTTTCTAACAAATAATTAGTGAACAGAAAACCCTGACGCTTTTGATGCTACCATGCAGTTTCCCTGTTTGGCTGTTGTGCATTATTAATGTAGGCACTTTGTATTTAGTTTAGGAAACACAAATACTAGATGGTAAATGAAGCAAGGTGAATTCTCATTTATAAATATACAACACCCACGAGGCCAAAATCATTGGCTACAGATCATAGAACAGTGCATACAGGGTGGCAGACTATGTAGTAAATTGTCGTGTCAGGTAGACAGTCCATATCTACCAGCTCTGAAGGCACTTAGATTTTAAAAGGACAGTTTTGACAGCAATGTATATGTATTCATGCATGGCTTACCTTTTGAGAATGCCCCCCTGTGCGAACATTATAGAGTCCTTTACACAAACCCAGATGTTACAGAATACGGGATGTCTGGTATTCATACATGTGGTATAGTCCCAGGGCCATGGTGAACAGCACAACACAAGATCAAATCAAACACAACAGAAAACGATGCCATCAAGAGGCAGTAAACATGAGATATGTGAGACTCCTGCTGTCTAGGACATATTTTATTTTATAATATTTTTAATAAAAAGGAGGTGTACAGTAACAATTAAAAGAATAGTATAGTAAATAAACCAGTCACAGTCACTTATTATTAAGTATTATGCATTACTCTACTTGATTGTATGTGCTATGCTTTTATGACAGGAAGCATCACAAACAGTATTGCCTTGTAGCTACTATAACAGCTGTGATGTCACTAGATGATAAGAATTTTTCAGCTCCCTTATTACTTATAAGACTACTGTCTTATATGCTGTTTATCATTGACCAAAAATATCATTACGTAGTGCATGACTACACACACACACACACACACACACACACACGTATACACAGTATGCATTTGGAAATACCAGGAGATTGCATGCAGGTAGAATATTTATAGTGTAAGCAAATTTATGAATATAACTCATTGCTTTATTCATTTATTATTTCCAGCTAAACTCTGGAAATAATAAAACTGACTAATGTTACTTGCCATGGAATACTGTGTGCTAAACACTATGAAATATACAAAAATACAACAGTGGATGAAATGGAGAATACAGAAAGACTAACAAGTGACAATACAAAATGAGTACTTGCCACAGTGAGGTAAGTGGCTAAAATCTTATATAATAGTATAAGAAGAACAGCTATGCTGTGGCTGGCTGTGCAATGTTCAGGAAGGGCACCACTTTATCTGAACTTGAGCAGAGGAAAGGCTAAAGGATGGGGTCCAGGTTTCTGACTTGAACAAATGGATAGAAGTTAAAGCTGTTCACTTGATAATATTGGATTTGGTGGACTTGAATCCAAAATTATTGAAAATTCATCTGGCAAGTGGTATCTTACCTCATTCAACACATTCAGGGTAAGGAGGGATTAAGGACCTTCAAGAATTATGCAAGTCAAAAAATATCTTATAATCAAATAAATTTAATAATTCATGCTGAAAATTTTGAAGTAGGGAGAAAGCATTTTCAATGTTCCCCTTGTAAACCAAGCAACATTTGATCTTTAGGTACCATAAAATACTATTAGTAGAGCACTTATATTCAGAGAATAACTATCAATATATGCTACCTTTCTTTGATACACAGTGTGTTCTCTTCAGGCAAATTTTAGATTTAGTATTGAACTCATTCATTCAACAATAGGAAAGCATATTATTTTCTGGTC
The DNA here is from genome assembly GCF_902686455.1 of Sciurus vulgaris. NCBI lineage: Eukaryota > Metazoa > Chordata > Mammalia > Rodentia > Sciuridae > Sciurus > Sciurus vulgaris. Next base: position 82,719,915 of record NC_136461.1, on the reverse strand, counting down.
ATTGCAAGTACAGTGGTAACAACGAACAAAAATCCCTGCCTTCTTGGTATTTGCCTTCTGGTGAGGTAGAGACTGAGGGATGTAAAAGGTAAAAGAAAGAAATAAGACTGTGTAGTAAAGGTATATAGTGATCAATACTATGACATGGGACGGGGAATAGCATTTAAAAATAGTTGTCAAGGAACACCTCCTGGGTAAATGACAGCTAACCAATAGCAAGGAGGTCAAAGGTGACTAGAGTAGACTGAATAAGAGGGAAAGAGGCAGGTTATGAGGTCCCAAAGGGAACAGAGTTTGGAATCAGATTACAAGAAGCCTTTTATTCCATCTGAGACACAGTGCCATTGGAAAGTTTTAAGCAGACGTAAATAATTTGGTCTACTCTTTTTAATAGGATCTCTACTGGATGCTGTGTTAAGAATAGCCTGATGGAGAAATGGGAGTGGGGATGGAGACCAGGAAGCTATGCTCATAATCCATGTGAAAAGTCACAGTGACTTGGAGCAGGATGGTAGCAAAGGAGTTGGTGAGAAGTGATTAGATGTTGGATATATTTTAAGGTAGAACTGTGAGGATTTTATTCCTCAATAATGTATCTTAATGTAAGATTAAAATGGACTCAGAGTTCGTCATTTTAATGAATGTTTTGAGTGAAAGTTTCCTTTTGAGAGAGAGAGAGAAAGAGAAAAGACTATTAAAGCAGGTATACTGTAGTTTCCATTGCAGTGGAAGACATTGTGAATATTAGGTTTTATCCTTAATTAATTGTTCCAGCTGTGAAAACAAGTACCTACTCTGCAAACCACAACATTTTTCAAGGTTAAAAATAAAAATACCGAAATGAGTATAAACCAGATGTGTAAATTACATGCCACATCTCTTACTTCTTTAAAATTCTGTAAAATTAATGTGTGATTTTTATTCCTGAAATTCACACTTTGTTACATTTCTTTCTATGTATAAATCCTTCTAGGATCTGGAAAGAAACTACTCTTTTCCTACTATTTAAAAAAGTGTGTGTGTATGTGTGTCTGGCTGGGGTTATAGCTCAGTGGTAGAGCACTTGCCTAGTACATTTGAGGAACTGGGTTCAATCTCCAGCACCACATAAAAATAAGTAATTAAAATAAAGGTAGTGTCTCCATCACAACTAAAAAAAAATTTTAAAAAGTGAAAAATAGGGCTGGGGAGATAGCTAAGCTGGTAGAGTGCTTGCCTCGCAACTGCAAGACCCTGTGTTGGATCCCAGTACCGCAAAAAAAAAAAAAAAAAAAAAAAGTAAAAAATATATGTGTTGAGGGGAAACCCATACTTAATTTGTTTGATTATATTTCTGTGTTCATACATTATTATTAAAAGCTTGTTCTTAGAACCATAAAGAAGGTGGAATAAGGGAAGCCTTATGTTACCCTGTCTTGATCAAAGGCAAGAGGGGGTAACATTCATCTCCTGTAGAGAATGTTGAAGACATCAGCCTGGCTGAAGCACCGAGCTTAAGACATGAACCTAAAATAGATGTAATGTGCTTAAATGGTTTGTGATAGATGTTCTTTCATTGTTGTTATTTGCTTGAAAGAAACTATAGTGAACATGCAGTTAGCACTCCTTCATGTCCAGTACATTTTACATCCTTGCATGCAACCAATGGCAGATCAAAAATATTTGAAAAAAAATTGCATTTGTACTAAATATGTTGAAACTTTTTTCTTGTTATTATTTTCTAAATAGTATGTATGTAACATTTACATTATATTAGATATTATAAGTAATCTGCAGATGGTTTAAACTATATACAGGAGGAAGTGTGTAAATTATATGCAAATACCATACCATTTTTCCAAAAGGACTTGAACATCTGTAAATTTTGTTTCCATGGGTATTCTGGAAACAATCTCCCACAGATACTGAGAAGATGACTGTAGTTGATTTTTAAATTTAGGCTTTTGAAATTAAGATATTAAAATTTGGAAGATGGTATGATTTCAAAACCTGAATGTTGGAGCTGGGGATATGGCTCAGTGGTAGAGTAGAGCTCTTGCCTCACAAGCACTAGGCACTGGATTTGAGCTCCAGCATCAAAAAGAAACAAAAAATCCAAAATAAAAAAAAAATGGTGAAGCTGGTAAATATTTGAGCAACTGCAGTGTACTGAGACCTCTGTTAGAAACTGAGGTTACGGTGGTGAACAAAATATCTTCCTTAAGTAGATCCAAGCCCTCAGGTCATTGCTCATGCCTTCAGTACCTTTCTTCTCTACACAGAAGCCTTCATTGTATTGCCTGATCTCACTTCACCTTCACCCTTCTTTCTAGTATTCCCATCATTCCATGACTACACCTCAGATCTTTATGTCTCATGCTCTAACAATCCCTGTCTCTTGCCAGTGACCTCCGTACTTCTGTCTTTTCATTGTCTTCACCTTTCAAGTCACCTGAACCTTTACCAGGATATCTTCCGTACTCTTAGAGCATTGATATCTCCTTGGTTCATTCCCATTTTAGTTTTTCTTGCTGTCTTGCAGCCCTTTTAGCTTACTTTATGGTGTGTATCTTACCCTTTTCCTATCAGTCTTCTTGATTACAGGAACTGTATCTATTACGTCTGTATGCCTTCCTCAGTACCTACTGCTAATGTCCAGTTTATTTTTATACAGTTTATTGTCTTCTCCCTCTACAAAAGCAGGATTTATGCAAGGGCATAGACTATTGTTTTCAAATGTTCTTGTGTCTTTTGAGAACTGTGCAATTAACAATAGTTCCCCCATCTTTGAAAATATGATACCCATATAACTTGGTCAAATGGATATATAAATTATGTATTTCTTAATCTTAGGCCTTCCAATATTTTTTTCCAGGTGGGCATACCACAGAGATCCTGAGGCTGGTTGGGAGCTTGTCCAGTGCTTACTCCCCTAGACATTATGTCATTGCTGACACTGATGAAATGAGTGCCAATAAAATTAATTCTTTTGAACTAGATCAAGCTAATCGAGATTATAATACCATGGTAAGTGATTATTTCTGTTTCTGAAAAAAAATTATAAGTTGTACATTGAGATTAATTGTCTCTGAAAATAGCTTCATGGCACCTTAGTGCCCTACCCACAATAGACAGTCAAATGTTTACTAATATGATGAAATTTATTTCCTTTACTACTAAAAGATGAGAATTGCTTTAAAATAGAGCTTCGAATTATAAAGTGGTTACTTTTTTATATTCTCTTTTATTCTTTTAGACAAAACAGTTTTCATTGACTTCCAATTGTGAAATTGTTTTATTTATAGTTAGGCACATAAAACATCCAGTACGTATGCTTATTAGCTATTCATTGATGTTCTTTATCAGTGTATTGTATTTATTGATAATTTATCTGTGACTGCTTCTTATTCTTCAAATCATATTTGTATCTGCCGTTAGATTTACTTTTCTGTCCCAAGTTACTGACTTCATTTTAGCATTCAAAATTTGGAATTAAAGAAAAAAATAAGATTACTTCTTTATGGAGGAGGGAAACCAGAGCTGTTCCTTGTGTAGACTGTCTCCATCCATCTCTTTCTCTGAGAATTGCCTGGTCACATGGCTGCATTGGGTTGCTCAGAAGTGGACAACTGACCCACTTCAGGCCCATCGTAGTCTTCTGCTGGACTTTTTACTTGGAGATCCTGAGAATGGAATCCATCCCTCTTCAGGGGCAAACTGTGTTAACGAAAAAACTTAGGAGCTACTGGCAGTCATATTTTCACTTACAGATATAGTCTATAGACAGAAGATAATAAGGTAATAAGAATGAAGATAACACCCAGGAATAAGATGAGAAACCAGGTAGAGAGTGTAAGCACAAGTAACTGGGACAGGAGCAGACCTCAAACAGATCAGCAAGCTTTCCTTTATTGAGCAGCACAGTCAGTCAGTAAGGGATCGTAGGGGCTCATTTTGGGGATGCAAAATGACCTCCAGTTACAGAAGGAGTCTGTGTTTTATACGTTATGATGAGGGTGAATTAATCTTTGGAGACGAAACAGAATGTGTTCAGTCAGGAAAAAAATTGTAAAAAGTGCGAAACTTATTGTTTCCTGGAAGGGATGAAAGCTCAACTTGGCTGGACTGTTGAGCTGTTTATCCTCTTCCCCTGGGATCCATTGTTACCCAGAGCTTCACTATTTGCTTTTCTCCTTCCAGGACCCCTGCGCAGTGGGAAAGGGTGAAAGTCCAGGGCCCTGCATTCAGTATCCTCCTCCTCCCTTTAGGACCCATTGTCACTGGGAAATGATGAATATTTGCCTTCTTCCCTTGGGGCCCATAGTTACTGGGAAAGGAATTACTGGGAGAGGATTAATGATTGCCTTCCTCCTTCCTCCTCCTTCAGGTCAGCCATTTTTGGAGGGTTGTCATTTCCCTGTTCTGGGGATTGTAATTTTTCATATCCTTCAGAGAGTCCTACCTTAAGTGACTCCAGAGGTCCTGCTTCATCTGTGTTGGTCCTGGCTTGCTGATTCTTCTCTTCCTTGGAAATCAGATCTGCTAATATAGCCTTTCCCCACTCCTCTGTATTCACACCCTTGCCCCATGCACGCAGGGTCTCTCTCTCTCTCTCTCACTCTCTCTCTCTCACTGAGGCTCACAAACATTTTTTTTAGTGAACCAAACTTTATTAGTTTTTTTCTCTTCTTTTCCATTAGTACAGTATAATTTTACAAAATATTGGGATTTGTTACATATTCATACATGCATACACACTTTTTAAAGTATTTTTATTGAAGCATTATAGTCATTGAGCTCATTTAGGCAAAATCATGCATGCAAGGAATTTGATTTCAATACCCATTTCCCCCCATTTCTCTCCCCCTGTTATTATTCTCTACTGACCTTCCTTTCACTCCTTTATTTATTTATTTATTTATTTTTGATTGGTACTTTCTACATATATATATAAGGTGAAAGTCCCTTTGGTACATTTATATATGCACATAACATGATTTTATTAAATCTTCCTCTTTCCCTTCCTCCCACTCTCTTATTCTCCTGCTCCTCTGATCTTACCTATGTATTTACGCTATCCCTTTCCCCACCCTCACCACCACCACTGCCTTCTTTCCCTTCTTTTGCTCTAGCTTCTACATATGAGAGAAAACATTTGATCCTTGATTTTTTGAGTCTGGCCTATTCCATCCATTTACTGGCAAATGCCATTATTTTATTCTTCTTTATGGCTGAGTAAAACTCCACTGTATATTGAAACCGCATTTTCTTGATCCACTCATCTGTTGACGGCATCTGGACTGATTCTGTAATTCAGCTATTGTGAATTTTGCTGCTATAAACATTAAAGTAGCTATATCACTGTAGTATGCTATTTTTAGTTCTTTTGAATAAATACCATGGAGTGAGATAGCTGGGTCATATGGTGGTTTCATCCCTAGTTTTTTGAGAAATGTACACACTGCTTTCCAGAGTGGTATACTGATTTGCAGTCCCATCAACAATGTATCAGTGTACTTTTTCCCCACATCCTCACCAGCATTTATTATTTGTGTTCTTGATAATTGCCATTCTGACTGGAGTAAAATGAAATATTCATGTAGTTTTGATTGCATTTCTCTGATTGCTGAAGATGTTGAACATTTATTCATACATTTTTTTTGCCTTTTGTGTGTCTCTTGAAAATTTGCTGCTTATTTCTTTTGCCTATTTATTGATTGGGTGATTTGTATTGGGTGTTGAATATTTTGAATTATTTTTATTTTCTGAATATAAATCCTCTGTCAGAAGAGTAGCTGGCAGATTTTTTCCCTTTCTGTAGGTTCTCTCTTCACATTCTTAATGAGTTCCTTTGCTGTGCAGAAACTTTTTAATTTACTGGCATCCCACTTATTGATTCTTGTTTTTATTTCTTGAACTTTAGGGGATTTTTTGAGGAAGTCAGTGCCTGCACCTATATGGTGGAGTGTTTTCTTTTAAAAATTGCAAGGTTTCTCCTCTAATACCTAAGTCTGATCCATTTTGATTTGACTTGTTTAGGGTGAGATAGGGATCTAATTTCGTTTTCCTACATATGGATGTCCAGTTTTCCCAGCATCATTTGTTTAAAAGGCTGTCTTTTCGCCAACATATATTTTTTGGCACCTTTGTCAAGTACCAGATGGCCATAAGCATGTGGGTTCATCTCTGACTCTTTTATTCTATTCTATTAATCTTCATTTCTATTTTGATGCCAGTACCAGGCATTTTTTGCTACTATAGCTCTATAGTATAATTTGAGATCGGTTATTGTGATGCCTCCTGTATAACTTTTCTTGCTCATAATTGCTTGGGCTAGTCTGGGTCTCTTATTCTTCCAATTGAATTTAAGGACTGTTTTTTTCTAGTTCCATGAAGAATGTCATTGATATTTTGAAGGGAATCGTTTTTGGTGGTATGGCCATTTTGACAATATTTACTTATGTTTTTGAAGAATTAACTCCTGATTGCATTTATCCTGTGTTTTTTTTTTTTTAATTCTCTTATTTCATTATTGTTGACGCTGATCTTTATTATTTCCTGTCTTCTACTGATTTTGAAGTTAGTTTCTTCTTCCTTTCTAAGCCTCGAGATGGAGCATAAGTTTATTTATTTAGGATCAGACCTGCCTATTTTTTTTTTTTTAGCAGGCATGCAATGCAATAAAATTTTCCTTATAATACTGCTTTCATACTTCCCAGAGATTTTGATATGTTGTATCTTTGTTCTCATTTGTTTATAAGAATTTCTTGATTTCTTCTCTCATTTCTTTTTTGATCCATTCTTCACTTAAAAGAGTGTTGTTCAATCTCCATGTATTTATGTGGTTTCTATTATTTTTCTTGCTGTTGATTTCAAGTTTCATTCCAGCAGGACTCATGGGAGTTTATCAGTGTTATTGTATTTGCTAAAACTTATATTGTGACCTAGAATATGATCTGTTTTGGAAGAGATTTCATAAGCTGCTGAGAAGAGGGTAAATTCAACTGTTTTACGATGAGCTATTCTATAGCTGTCTATTAGGACCATTTGATTTATAGTATTATTTAGGTTGGTTATGTCTTTATTCATTTATGCTTTGATGACCTATCTATTGGTGATAAGGGTATGTTGTATTGGGGTCAGAGATTTAATGTCAAGGAGTATTTTTTGTATATAATTGGCTACACTGACATTTGGAGCATATGTATTTACTATTGTTATTTCTTCATCAGGCTAAAGGCATTAAGAGCATTTTCAGTGGATTATTATCTTCATCAGGATGTAGTGGCCTTCTTTGTCTCTTCTGATTAATTTTTGCTTGAATTCTGTTTTGCCAGATATGAGAATAGCCACTCCAACTTGTTTTCAGACTCCATTTGTGTGGAATATTTTTTTCCATCCTTTTACCTTCATCCTTGTGAATGTCTTTGCCTATGAGATGAGTCTCTTGCAAACATCATATAGTGGATCTTACTTTTTGATCCATTTTGATAATCCATTCTTTTAAGTGGGGAGTTGAGACCATTTATATTCAGTGTTATTATGGATATGTGTTTACTACCATTTTGGTTCTTTTGTTATATTTAATTCTGTCTTGATTCTCATTTAGATGACTAGTCTTCTGTTGATCTTCGTCTCTTTGGAAGTTCTGGGATTTGGTTTTGGGTATCTCTGCACAGTTTATCTTTCAGTATTCTTTGTAGTGCTGGCTTGTTGGTCATGTATTCTTTTATTCTTGTCATGGAAAGTTTTTATTTCCCCATGGAATATGAAGGAGACCTTTGCTAGGTATAGCAATCTTGGTTGGCAGTTGTTCTTTCAGAGCTTGTAGTACCTCATTTCTGCCCTCCTTGATTTTAGGGTTTGAGTTGAAAAGTTAGAAATGTGCTTTTTTGATTTGCCTCTAAATGTGACCTGATGTTTCTCTCTTGCAGATTTTAACATTCTTTCCTTATTTTCTATGGTAGGCATTTTGATTATGATGTGTCTTGGAAAAATTCTCTTCTGATCTGGTCTGTTTGGGGTCCTGTAGGCATCCTGTATGTCTGTCTCTTTTTTGATAATAGGGAAAGTTTTCTGTTACTATCTCATTGAAAACACTCTTAATGCTTTTAACCTATATCTCTATGTTCTCTTCTATCCCATTCACTCTCAGGTTTGGTTTCTTGATGTTGTCCCAGAATTCTTGTATATTCTGATCATGTTTTTATTTTTTTCCCATTTATTGCACACTGTGTACTAAAGTTTATGTACCCTATCTTTAAGGCCTGAAGTTCTGTTTTCAAGGGATGAAATTCTACTTTCTACACATTCTAATCTATTGGTGATGCTTTCAAGTGAGTTTTTTAATTTGATTGATTGTGACTTTCATTTCCAAGTGTTTTGGTTAGTTTCTTTTCAATATTTGTATTTCTTTATTGAAATGGTCTTTCATCTCCTGTACTTGCTTATTTAATTCATTCCTCAGATCTTCTTTTAGTTCACTGAACATTTTAATAATCAGTTTTTTGTAATCTTTCTCTGGAATTTCATTTAATTCCATATCTATGGGATCCTTTGTTGTAGTTTTGTGAATTTTGGAGGGAGATTTATTTGCCTGTTTTCTCATATTTTCAGAGGTCTTGGACTTGGGCATCAATTGAGATGTGTTCCCTTTCCTCTTTTATACATGTGTCCTTACATATGTAGTTCTTTTTTGTTCAAAGATTGCTCTCTATTTTTGATAGATGATTAGATGTCAAAGTGTGTACCTAAAGGTCCCCTCTGGTTGTTTCTCCTGAGTGCCTGGTTGTTAGTTTTGGGTTTTCATCTCCCTAGTTCTGTGAGTTGAAGTAGTGTTAAGATTCACTTGGGGCTAGATCATGTACACATTTAAAAAAAAAAAAAAAATCTGTTTGAGTTTTGGTCACTTGAAAACAAGATCCCTCCCCTAACACACTATTAAAATGTATTCTTGGGAAATCCATGTTAAACAAGATCAGAATGTGAATCTACATTCTCTCATTTAGCCATAGAAAAAATATATGGCCCTTTTTTTAAAAAAATACATTCTTAGTTGTTGATGGACCTTTATTTTACTTAGTTATATGTGGTGCTGAGGCTCGAACTCAGGGCATTATACAGGCCAGGCAAGCGCTCTGAGACCACTGAGCCACAAGCCCAGCCCCAGGCCCTTTTTTTATAGTGAGAGATGAGCCAAAATGCTTACACTTTTATTTTGGTGATCAATACTACATTAATTTCTTAGGGCTGCTATAACAAAATACCATAAACTAGGTGGCTTAAAACAACAGACTGTGTTTTCTCACAGTTCTGAAGGCTGTGAGTCTGAAATCAAGGTGTCACAGCACCATACTTCCTCTCAGGCTCTAGGGAAGAATCCTCCTTTGCCCTTTCCTGGCTTCTGGTGCTTGCCAGCAGTCCTTAGCATTCCTAAGCTTCCAGTGACATCACTCCTTCTAATTTTGTATGTTTAATCTGTTGTCACTTTTTGATGTTTTAAGTTATATCTTTACCCTTTCTTATCTTTGAATATAAGTATTTATAACTATATGTTACTCCTTATGTAACATTTTAACTGCATCTCATACATTTTGATATGTAATATTTTTATTATTGTTTGTTTCTAGGTGTCAAAAAGTTCCCATTTTGGGTTTTTCTTTGATTATTTCAAATTATTTTTAAATTTCTAAACATAATTATCTTTTTTAATTCATTTATGATTTTATTCCAAGTTGTTTATTTGCCTGAAAATATGTCTTGGTTTTGCTCTTCTTATTTTGTTATATTCTGCACTTATAATTCTAAGTTGAATTTTTTCCTTCATAACTATTTAACAAATATTTTTTGAATACCTGCTGGATGCTTGTTCAGTTGTAAGTAAAACAGAAAAATTTCTGCTCTCCGATGACTACTTTCTAATGAAGGGGGATAATAAACAAAGTAATTAAGTAAAATTTAAAATATGTTAGTGAAAATTTGTTAAGGAGATAAAGAAACCAAGGAAAGGTAAGAGGGAGTTTTGGGAGGTTGAAGATGGGGTTGCAGTTTTAGATAGAATAACCGGGAAAGGTGGTATTGGAACTAAGGTCTAAAGAAGGTAAGGTATCAAACCACATGAGGAAATAGAACCCTTGGCTGACTGCACCAAAGACCCTGAGGCAGAGCTGTGCCCAGTGTGTTTGTGAAACAGTAAGGAAATCATTGTGGCCAAAGCAAAGGAAACGAGGGAAAGCTGAGTAGGATGCTAGGTGAGACAAGGGTACGAATATTGTCCAGGTCTTTTAAGATCTTGTGGTCAATTTTTAGGCTTAGAGTTGATCCCAGTGAAATTGGGAACCACTGGGTTTTAGGTAGAAGAGTGACATGATCTGACTTCTGTTTTAACAGAATCACTTTAACTGCTGAATAAACTAAAGAGGAAAGGGGCAGAAGCTGGGAAAGGAGTTTAAAGGTATTGCAGTAATCCAAATGAGACATCAGTGTGGCTTGGACCAGGATGGCAAAGTGGGTATGATGGGAAGTCAGATTCTGGATATATTTTGAAGGTAAAACTAGTAGCTTTTCTGACAGATAAAATTTGGAGTATAAAGGAGGGTAGGGATAGAAGAGGACATCATGTCTTTGGCCTGATCACTGGAATAATGGAGTTGCTTACTAGAGCAAGGTTACCATGGGGAACAGGAGGGCTAAGTGTGAGATGTCTAATCATACCCGCAAATGTGTAGCATTTGGGTCCATGAGCCTGAAGTTCAGGAGAGATGTATGGTCTGCAATATAAATTTTGAAGTCATCTATGTATAGATGGTTTGACTTAAATCAAGGAATTGGATTAGATTACCCAGGAATCGATAGATAGAAAAGAGAGTAGCACTAAAAATTGGGCTCCAGAGCATTCTAACTTTCAAATATAGGGAAGCTGGTATCGTTATGGAAATATCAGCTGTCAGTTTGTTCCTTTGTAGGCCTCTTTCCCTGAAATTTTAGGAGCACTGCCTCTCTGGTGTAATTATGAAAGTGAGAGGTTCAAGGTTCAAGGTACTTTCTGTACCATTTGTGTAAATGGTGCTCCTTCCCTCCTCCAGTTTTCCTCACTTGTTTTTTTCCTCATATAACCTTGCCAACTGCAGTTTTCTTGCTATCAATAATACTCTTGTGGTTATAGGCCTTGACCTACTTCTTCATAATTTAACTTTTTTAGATTTCTTCAGTGAACCAGAACATGTGTGCCATTTTAAAGCATTAACAATAACTACATTGTGTGCTTGGGCAAAGTGTCCCATCCATATCACCCTGAGCACTTCAGGAATAAAAATGCATTGATTCACCCTTGGTTCTGGTGAAAAATCAAAACCCATTCTTTCCTTAAAGGCTTGTCCTGAAAAAGAAGACTCTCCCAGAAATCAGAAGATACAAATTACTAGTATTAATCACTTAAGGTTACTCAAGTAACATAGGAATTCTGTTTTTGGTTTAAAGCCCATTCAGAAATAGAATTAGTCAGAAACTTCTAAATGTCTTGCTAGGATATAGAAAAAATTAGTATTTATTCTGATATAAATATATAGCATATTTCAGCAAACTTTTTAAATTAATAATATAATTTTACTAATTTAGTGTTAGAGGTAACCTACTTTTTTTGCACACACTTAGCTGGTGTGGTGGTGCACACCTGTAATCCCAGTGACTCAGGAGTCTGAGACAAGGAGGATCACAAATTGAAGGCCAACCTCAGTAACTTAGCAAGACCCTATCTCAAAATAAGAAGGGCTGGAATGTAGTTCAGTTGTAAAATCCCCCAAGGTTCAATCTCCAGTACCCAAAACAAACAAACAATAAAAAATCTTTATTCAAATTTCTCCTGATTTCTTTGATTCCACATTTTTTTAGTGCTTTGTAAAATCTTTAGGTTCTTTAATTTGCCCTTTTTATAATTATATCAGAGAAATAATCCTGTTATACATTTTAACTCTACCATTTAATCTGTGTTTCTCTGAGTAGTTTTCATTTTTACAAGAGATAGGGTTCTTTTTACTAATAAGAGCTGAGATCAGAAAGGTTAAGAGCTAAGGAATGGGGGATGTTTGGCTGTGAAATTACTTAAGTGAAAAAATGTCTTGAAAATTCTTCTAAAGAAAAAGTAATTTCCACTGGAATTAGTTCTAAAGTAAAGGTAGCTAAAGTAATACCTTTCAGTAAAGACTGGGTAGGAACCTTTCCAAATAGAACCAATTACCAAAGTGATATGAAAGTAAATGATATCTCAAACCAGAGTGTTCTTCCTGAATAGCAGTAGTCTTCTGATGGGATTCTGTTTCAGCAGGGCCCCACCACCAGCCTGCAGGGTCTAGAAGGAAATCTGAACTTTGTCTCATAGCTACCTTCCTTGACAACCAACCATTACTCCTGGTAACTTCCGTCAGACCATGAGTTGGCCACAAAACAATTTTTAAAACTGCATTTATACAGGGTAGCCTCTTTTTTACATAAAACAATAGAAGTTGTTGAAAACTGACTTAAAATATTAAAACTTGGAAACACCCTTCTTTATTTTCAAGCCTCTTAGATTTCTCAGTACTCTATAATTAGGCTTCCAGTGTTTTCCCAAGAAAGGTTATTTGTTTGTTCATTCATTCCAAAAATATTGAGTACTGATTCTGTACAAGACACTATCCTAAGTGGATATTTCATCAAATCTTCATTGACTATATCCCAGAATTTACTGTGATGGTGATTTTCTGTTTATCCTTTTTTCTTTTTTTCTGAATTTTATTCCTTTTTTAATTTAGAAACTTCAGACAATAAAGGATATAAAGTAAAAAGTGGAAGTTCCCCATCACCACTCCAGTCGTAGCCCACTGTATCAGCTGGAGGTATAGCCTGCCAGTGCTTATTCCCTCCTGTTATTCCTGTGATGTAACCAAGTATTATGAATTCTGTGTACACATGTGCATGTGATCACATAAGCAGGGTTGGGGGGGTCTTTGGAGGGAACAGGGCATAGGATAGTTCATAAATAAAATCCTGTATATTATCTATTACATTTTTCCTTTCAACTCTACATCTTGATAAGGGGGTGTGGTTCCATGGTAGAACATTTGCCTAGCATGTGCAAGGCCCTGGGTTTAATCCCCAATATCACAAAAATAAAACAAAACTCTAAACCTTGATAACTCTCCATGTTGGTACAAATAGATTTACCTTACACTTTGTAGTGATCACCTTTAATCCACAATAATGATGTACCGTTTCCTTGATGTTTGCAGTCTTTTACTAATTACTGCAGTAAACACTTTTGTACTTATTCATATTCTGTAAGTATTCCTACAGCTTTTCAGATCTTCTACTATAAATGAGAATGGTACTTTGATTAGAAAGAAGCCTAAAAAATGAAGAAGCCTAACTTGCTGATATCAAAGAGCCTGTCATCCCTCTCTTATCATGTAGCATTCTGGCAGATTATTGATTGAATTCCTGTTTTGAAGTATCTATTATGAAACAGTATAAATGTATGGGGTAAAGACAAACGTAATAGATACACCAGACGGTTGTTTTGGGGGCCTTTAGATAAAATTTCTGCCCTCCACTCCTATTTTTTAATAACTTGCCAGCAATACTGAGAGATCTGTTATATACAGACCTTACAAATGCTGCTATTGGTTTGGACTCTAGTCTTCTCTGTATCATATGCATCCCATGACTGACCACATTTAGCTTCTTGAAACTTTGTGTTGCAAAAATAGTCCATATCCTAACATTTTCAGTGATTTCCTTAATATGAAAAAGTATATTTGGAACCAAAAATCAGTGTCTTTTAGAGCCAATCTTTATGTCTAAAATCAAAACCAAAATAAGAATATCTGCCACTAGTAACACCATTCTTTGTTTTGATCCTTCACCTAAGATGAGATAAGAGGTATAAATATGAAAAAGAAAACATAAAGTCATGTATTCTATAAATAATTATGTCTAGAAACAAAAAAACCAGTTAAAAGTATATCAAGTATTTGTTTAGAAAAGTGTCAAATGCAAACTGAATATTTAAACTCAAATAACTTTCTTATATGATATCATCAACTGTTAGAGAAATAATGGAAAAGATACCTTATATATTAAACACGAGGTTCTTCAATAAAAGGAAATAATGTGGACACAATAGTGAAATCTTCACTAAGAAACATTAAATGTCATGTAAATACAGAAGCATGTTCCTGATGTTAAAAACTTACTTTCATTTTGCCCAAATGTATAGTGCAACGGCAGTCAATTCAATGCTTTTTTTTTTTCAACTTTGTTTATTCAACAAGAAATATTTGCTTTCCATTTGCCAGGCATTATTGTGGGCAGTTGAGATACATCAGTGAAAAAGCAGACCAAAAAAGCTCCTGCCATCAGGGAGCTTACTCAATGCAAACTGCATGTGAGGACAGTCAGACTAGAAATAGGGAATTGGAAAATCTGAAGCTCATTAGAAGGTGACCAGTGCTGGGAGGAGGACTACACAGGGACCTGGGGACTGGATATTCTGAAGAGGTGGGAAGAGTTTCAGTTCCTCAGAGGGACTTGAAGAAGATGGGGACACCTGGGATAAGAGTATTTCAGGCAGAGGGATCAGTCTCTCAGCAGTCCTAGAACGGGGTGATCCTGGATGTTGGGGGAATGGCAGAGTTCATGGAGCAGAATGTGTGGAAGGAGATATTGGGGAGAGGGTGAGAGAGTGGGGCAGGGGGCCAGATGATAAAGGGCTTTGTAGGCAATTCTAAGAACTTCCTCTCTTACTCTGAGGAAAATAGGGAGCTACTGGAAGGTTTTGCTGAAAGTATCATCACTGTCATTGCTGTGTTACAAAGCAAAGGTGAAACCAAGGAAAGCAGTGGGGTGGATGTTTCAGCAACCCAAAGAGGAGATAGTATGCTTCGCACTAGGGAGGATAAAAAAGGTGGAAACCATTAGATTGTGGATTTTTTTTTTTTAAACAGTTAACAGAATTTCTTGGCAGATTGGTTTAGAATTTGAAGAAAAGAGAGGAGTAGAGCATGACTTCAAAGCTTTTGTTCTAAGTAATCAGAAGAATGGAGTTACTTTGTCATCAGTGTCCCTGGGTATTCTCTAGGGGAAGCATCCCTGTCTCCCAAGTGTTGTTATTGTGTTTCATACACCCAAACCAGTCAGCAGCCTCTGCCATGCCCGAATCTCCCTAAAAACTCCCTGGTATCCAAAGGGACTTCCCAGGCCCTTCTTGCCCTGATTCCAAACCATCTGAAGTCCCACCTAATTATTTCCTATACCTCTCTTCTCTCCTTCTGCCTCTCCTTTTTATCCTTTTCCTTTTCCTCTCACTTTTCTTTTCCCTCTCCCTCTTCAGAAAGGTCCTTCAGGATTCAGAAATGGTCCTGGAAAGTACTTCCCTATGCTGAAGAACTTCTGTCATTGTACTTTTCTATAGCTTTCCCAAGGGTATGTTGATGTTCTTCCTCCCTGCCGCCACCAGATGGCAGCACACTGCTGAACATTGAACAGTTGGATCTACTTCTCAGGAGGGCTGAACTTTAGAAAGGTCAGTAGTATGGAAACTTCTAGTATATATTAGATGCTCTGGCAAATGGTAGTAGTGGGATAGAGGCGGGGAGACTTCCTCCACTTCTTTTTTAGAGACTATTACGTGCCAATGCCAGAGAAGATTTTCTTTCCTTGAATTTGAAAGGGCTTTATATAGCTTTGGAGTAGTCTGTCCACCTGGAGGAGGTTTTATTTAGACATTTTCCACCATACACCTTGCCAAGCTTGCAGTACTATTATATTTGTTTCAGTTGCTCCTTTTTGCGATAGCTAGGACAGCTCCCTAGAAGCTTTGCCTTCGCAAAAGTAAACTCCTTCTTGAAAACCAAAAGTAGATTCTGATTAGGTAGTTTCTAGCTGTAAAATTTATACCAAGTTTTCTAAGGAATACAAGTAATGAATGAATGTGCTCTTTGTCTCAAGAATTTTTGGTACAGTTTGAGAGGAAAGATAAATATTGCAAACCCTAAGAATTAATTAATAAAAAAGCATCACTGGGTAGTGGGCTAGTGAGTAAAAGATAAAACAATCATTAGGTGCCTCTGAAGCCTGGCTACAGCGCGGGGTTGAGGACCTCTTGGTTGAAGTCTGCCTACTGAGTGTTAGACTGCTTTGGAAACGCCAAACCAGATTGAAAGTGGGGTAAACTACTGCCCTGAAAATAGGGGCTTCAGAGGAGTTAATACCCACCCTGTGCCTCCAACAGGTACCACTTGGGTCCCTTTCTGGATCTGTTCCCAAAATGCCACATTTATGTACTGATAGAAAATTAAAGATTAATTTCAAAGAAATTGATTTGATCAAGAGACTAGAACTATAGATTCTAACATGTGGGTCCTGAGTATTTTTTAACCTTTCAGTCAATAAATTCCTCACAGCATACAGAACTTCCAGTCTGTCCCTTAATGCCAGTGTTATTACTATTAACATTTTGAGGCCAATACATCTTTGTTGTGGGGGAATGTTCTGTGATTCTTGAATGTTTAGCAGCAACCCTGGCCAGAGCACTCCCCTCTCAATCCCTAGTCATGACAACCCGAATGTCTCTAGACCTTACCAACTGAGGTAAGAAGGAGTCTCTCCCTCCCCTTCCTTTTGAAAATGATTGGTTCAAACAACATGCAGACTCTCAAACAGAGGAGGAATACCTGTACCATAAGAGAAACCAAAACTGCAGTCAGCAGATGAAACTTAAAGAGAAAAGGGATCAAAGAAGAGGGCACGCCTGTGGGGTGGGGTGGGGGCTTAAAAGACAAGTTACTTTGAGAGAAATAAGAGGACATTAATTATATTCTTAAAAAAAAGAATAAGGCCTGCTTTTTTTTTTTAACCCTGAAACACAAGGCTATTATTTTTTGATTGCAGAATTTCTAAAAGTTCTTGAAGGATCACATTAAAGAACTCTGCCAAAAAAGCATAAAAAAAAGGTTGAAACCATAGAGAAAAGTAAGAAAGTTAGGCAGTCAAACTGAATGATGAAGGTCTACTGTCCAGAACAAACAAGGAAACAGAAGTTAAAACAAAACAAAAAATGATGACCCAGGAAAATTTCCCAGAACTAGAAGGACATGACCTTCAAAAGGGCTCTCCCCAGCCCAATTAAACTGTAGCCTCAGCAAGATAAGTCATCTACAGTTTCACAACTAATGATGAAGAGAAGATACCAAAACGTCCAGAAAGAAAAGGGAAGTCACGTGGGGGGAGGGGCGGGGTCCAAATAACATCCAGAACAACGGAGCCCCAGTGGAAGTAATAACTTGTTGACATGAAACATTTATTTACTGAAGAAGTAACCCAAACACTCCATAAGCCCTACTATTTTGAGGCTACTATATTTGTATTTTGTAAGCATAGTTTTGCTCTTACTTTAATAAGTAGGGATTATTTTGGTTTGCTTTTTGTTTTTGTTTTGAGGGGGTTTACATTTTTGGCTTTTATAAATCACTGACAGTTTGGTGACTGCAGGATTTATCAGATAAAAATGATATAACATACTGCCACCTAACACCACCTACTGTTTTCCACAAGGTGGGGTGCTAACTTCATACAGTGAACTGAGACTTCTAAATTTAATGCATTTGATGCCTGTCTATCTTTAACAGTTCCTAAGAAGTTCTAAAAGAAATGTTTATAAACTATATAATTGCAATGGTAGGGTTTATTTTAGTTGGTAAACTGTACGTAACTTAGGGTTTAATTTCATTAACATTTTTAGGGTGTGACTGAGGTATATAAATTCACTTTTTCTCATTCCAGTGAACTTTGATAATGGTGAAAATATCTCTAATTAGGAAGAAATCCCGTTTAAATGAGTGAAATTTCTGATTAAGAAAATATTTCTGATTAGGAAATATTAAACTGAAATTTCTGATTAAGAAAATATTTATTAATTTTTGCAAATAGAAATTCTGAATAATATTGCTATTATTTCAACCTTCTGATAATTTAATTATTTTCCTGGACCACTTAAATTTGTATGGAATCCTTACAACATGCAGAGCAGTAACATTTTATAATATATTGCTGCAGTTTCTCTATTTTAAAACATTATATCTGAAAACAGTTTGTATTGAAACTTAATTTTTAAAAATTGTTACATATATTGCCAGTATAAACATACAACTTCTTTTGTTACTATAAAATTAGGATTAAACCCACTTAAGAATTCTCTATGTCCTTCCTTTTGTAGAAACGGGTTCTTTAATCTCTTAGCCATTAGACCCCAGGAAACGCCTCTGGTGCATGGTGGTTACAGTCACACCAGAGATAGCGTAACCCCAAGCTCTGTAAGTGCAGCACTGTGACTGGTGAAGCACTTCCAGTTTCAGTCAGGATTGACTGAGGAACTGAAGATGGCAAGGAAGCGAGAGGGAAACAGTGAACACAGAGGGGTGTTCACCTGTCCTGCACGTACCTGGTAGGTGCTCACTTTATAGCAACTGATGAGATACCGTATGCCTGAGGGAGCCGTGAGTCCCAAACTGAGTACTGCATGACAACCAGCTCTGTGAACTTGGACAAATCAATCTCCCTAGACTTCAGCATCCCACTGTGAAATACCGTGGCCTGGCTGAGATTAGGAATCTCGCTAGCCACCATGATATCACAATTGGCTCTTGAGGCTGACTTATCAGAGGTAATCAAGCCTGCTGCTCCAGGTCGTCCCTTTAGGCCTCCCAGCGTCTGCCCAGAATCCAGATTTTGAATATTGTCTTCCTAAATTACCAGTTGGCTTGCTCTGTACATCCACCTGGCAGGTCAGCCCATCAGCCCAGTTCCAGGTACAAACCCCTGTCTGTTCCATTTCAACCTGCAGAGTACCTATACGTGTTTTCTAACATTGATGTATTTTGTGCTTAGACAGCATTTTACTGACTCACAAAATTATGCTGAAATCCAGACCATAATAAATAATGATATGCTTTCAGCCTGTTTTCCCTCTTGCATCCTCTCCCAAGAGCAGGACAATACCTTTCACCCCAGCTAAAAAGCTGAGAGTTGCTTCAGACTCTCCTTAAAATCCCTCCTCCCCATTTTTGCCTCTTCGTTCCTCCACCTTAGTGTACAGCCGTCTTTTATGCCATCAGTGTTGTTCTTCTTAGCGACCAAATAATTTCCCATCTTTGGTTGTATCCCTACCCCTTTTGACCTCCTCATATTTATCAGAATGTTGTTTCTTGAATACATATCTGGTAACATGCCCTTTTTTTTTTAACATCTGTTGGTGTCTTCTGGTTGCCTTTAGATTCAAACACATACTCCTTAGCATGATTTTGAAGGCTTTTCCTCTCCAACTTCATTTTCTACAGCTATTTACCTTGCTTCTTATGTTTCAAAATATAGTTCCCCAAATACTCCATGCTCTTCCATGCCTCTGGCTCTGAACATGCTACCTCCTCCTCTGGAAGACCCGTTCCCCCCTCTCCTGTACCTGATACATTCCATAGTTCTCACAAATCAGATTAGTACCACTTCCAGGAAGTCTGACTTATCAAAGTATGGTTAATGGTGTCCTACTTGGTGCTGATTTGTTTTTAATTATTATGTCTCATATTGTACTTACCTCTTTGGTCGCATGTATCGGTTTTCCTGTGTTGCCCTGCCAAACTATAGTGAGTTCCTTGTGAATGTCTTACTCTTTTTTGTGAAGCCCAGTTCCTATCACCTGGTCAATTTTTATTGGTTATTTAATAAATGAATATGAGAATGAATCTGTGCTCATAATGAAGAGTGCTGCTCTGAAGTCTAGTATTATAAACAGCTGTTTATACAATTAAATGAACAATAAAAAAAATTGTGAACTTACACAATGGTCTTATTTCTGGCAAGCCTCGATACAGCCACCGAAATATATCACTAATAATAGTTGGTGCCTCTCTACTTTTGTCTTTATTGGTGGTACCTCCATATGGTTCCCACAATACTGCCTCCAGCAACACCAAGCTCTCCCATCAGGGTGAAAAACTGGGCTTCATACTTTGTATTGGGCTGACTGAGGAGAAGTAGGTCCCTTACAGCTTGTGGGAGATTTGCAGTCTCCTTGTCTCACATCTTTTTCAGAAGCCCCTGCCTCATGGTCTCCAGTGAGGTTATGCTCCCATCTTTCAGCCAATCATTGTGGTCAGGGATGGCTTGTGTGTGTGTGGTGGGGGAGGGGGTAAATTATGGTCATTTTGATTTCAGAATGATTCACTGAACCATTCAACATAAATTTAAAAAAGAAAATCCTCCACGTAGCTTAAGCTCTTCCAGGCCCACTCTTGGAGCCAAAGTTGGGATAAAGAAGATGGAATAAATACCACCAAAACCATTTGGCAGAGAATGAGAAAAGAATGAGTTGTCCAAAGGAAAATTGGGGTATTGTTGAAAGAAGAGGTCAATGAAGGCTGGGAAGAAGACGACAAATGTTCATTGTAAAGGGCTTTAAAAATCCTTAGAACCAGAATCCCATAATTGTTTCACAAATAAACTACTTTTTTATTTTCCTGAATCTTCCTGAATCCTGAGACTGCTAGGCAAGAAGAACCTCAAGGTGAAATGAGGAGTGACTCTAGGCCTTGGAGTAGAGCTGGACTGGCAGCCTTGTTTGTCTTTGACAAGGCAGACTTGAAAGCCAGTTATGGGATCATGGTGGCTAATTGAGGATCAGTGACCAGAGCTGGGCCTCCTTGTTCCACAGTGAAAGATCGAGGTCTAGAGAAGTTGATTTGCTCAGGGTGACAGCTCATTATTGGAAGGACTCAATCTGAAAACAGCTTCCTCATGCATATGTCACTTATGGCACTTTTTCAGCTACCATGAAGAAAATGTATACCAAATACTTGAAGGACATGCATGTGAAAAAATTTTATGGTAAATTATGGTCATCTTGATTTCAGAATGATTGGTTGAATCTTCCAACATTCATTAAATATATACACACATATACATATATATGTAACATTATTTTTCAAATGTTACAAAAGCTGAAACTATTTTTGGTTAAATGAAATTTTATTATTTTAGTTATGTCTTGTTTCCAAGATTCTGCAATAGTGTGGCATTCATTAAATAATAAATGTATTGTATGTTTCAGTGTGTGGTAACAGCAAAGAATGACTTCATAGACCACTTGATCTGCTCTATTGTGGTTTATGATGCCATCTGGATTCTTTGGTGGAATTATTTCCATCTGAATCACTGTAAACTTCTATTTAGTTTTCACAAATGTCAAGCCAGATATGTTTGTGGGTTTTAGCAGTGATGTAATTCTGGAACATACTTTGAAAGTTATTAGTTGTCATATACTATTAGTATGTAACTCAGTAATTCACATAATTTCAGACAAACTAGAATCCTGAAGAAAAATGCATTTCTCCACTTTATATTTTTACTCTGCAGAACCTACTTTTCTTGTTTATCTTGCCACTATACATTTAGTTGTACATCAATCAAGTATGTGCAGGGAGTATTGGGAGGCCCTACGGGCATATAGAGTATAGTAAGACATGGCACCTACCCCTCCTTAGTAGGAAGCTTAGATACATTGCTGGGATGTCTCAATAGGATATATCTTTTTCTATATGGTGGGGAGAAAGTCCTACTTATTTGTCCATTTGTATGAAAGAGACTGGATCATGTTCAAGATATATATACATATTTAATGTATACACATTGAACTGCAGAAAAAGAAAGGACTCAACTAAAACATCCTTTCTAGGAGCATGATATCCCAATTGGCTGCAAGAATAATAACAAAACCACAGAACTTGATAGAAGGAACTTGGGGCCTAAGGTTCAATAGAAAAATCTGAAGATTTCCAAGGTCCTGTGGTCTTATTCTGGTTTTTAACCCCCAATGGCTCAGAGAATGGGAGGGAGGAGTCATTGGTAACAATGTTGGTGAACAAACATGTGGAGCACAACAGGACGCAAAGGACAAACAGGAGACAGAAAACCTAGCTCCCCTAGCACCAGGGGAAGAAACAACAAACTATGGTTATGTGTTTGTAAACATGTAGAATAAGTGAGTTTAAAAACAAAGAAAGTAAAGGAGCCAGAATGGGTAGTGGGATGTGTGTTGGAGCAATAGGATGCAAGGAACAAATTCCTTGGGAAGCTAATACTGCTCGTCAGGGATTGGGTAAGGTGTACATCTCAGCAGTGAATCACAGAGATCCAAGAAGGGTCTGTAGAAGTTGAGTCAATAGCACATTTCAGGGCATGTGGAAGGGAAGACCTGGGTTCAGATCGTGGCTCTGTTACCTTTAGAGCATCCGCATTCCTCATATGTGAAGTCAGCATCTTGGATTAGTTGATTTCTTATAATCCTGAGATACAGTGAGGTTCAGAGCCAGCATCTTCTTCATTGTCATCTCCCAGCATGGACCATGGACTTAACCTCTAGACATTTTAATGATAGTCATTTATCTATTCAGCAAGTGTTTGTTGAGTACTCATGATGTGTGAAGAACTATTCTTGGTCCTGGGATGAATAAGTGACAGTGAATGAGGTGAAATCCTTTTCTCTCTTGGAGCTTCCATTCTTGCAAGGGAGGCAGGAAACATATACACATAAAAGAACATGTTAATTCATTGTACTGATGATTGCTATGAAGACTACAAAGTAAGTCAGTGTGATGGAGAGTGACCATATATTGGGGGAGAATGTCTTCCCTCTGAGAAGACAATGTTCAACTGAGACTTGATTTGTAGGAAGAAACTAGCTGTGAGACTATGTGGGGACAAAGCAGACTGGTTAGAATGAACAGAAAAGGCCATCAGCAAGGAAAGTGTTTGACATATTGAAAGAACATACAGAAGATCAGCCGTGGCTCCAGGGAGTGAGCAAGAAGGGATTAGAAAGACATCAGATTATATGGACCTTGAGAGTCATAAGGAATTTGAACTTTATCCCAAGTGCAGTGGAAAGTCTTTGGAAGGTTTTAAGCAGGAAAATGAAGAGATCTGCTTTACATTAAAAAAAGATAGCTCTGGCAATTTTATAGAGATTAAACTGTAGCAGAATGAGGGAGAAGGAAAGAGTCTGCTGTAGTAGTTAAGAAGAGAGATGGTGGTGACGAACTACGGGAGCAGTAGCAACACTTGGAATAAGGGATAGCTGTGGAGCGTTTACAGAGGTTTTAGAAGGAAACACGGGACCAGCCCCTGTCTGCCTCCATCTCTGCCAACTCCAACATAAATTTTCATTGCTCTGCAGTAAATCTGATAGATCCTACTCTTAATTTGTTGATTTTTGTCCTGGGAACATGATAGTTCATTTCTGAGTCATTGTGGAAAAGCCTAGTGGATGGGGGAAAGCAAACAAAAAGTATTGTCTTTCTTAGCCCTTGTAGAATGGATCGAGAGAGCCAACTTAGCAGCCCACAGTGTCCTTCAAGGGAAGTGTTTCTTTCCTGGGTCTCTCTAAGAATTCGGGACAAGACTACCCTAGTTGGGCCATTGGCCGTTCTCAAATCAAACAGTGGTTCTGGGAGTCAGTGAGGATGATTGTGGTAAAATAATGGCTAGGGCGTCTTTTATGTACTACTACATTCCTTTACAGAACATTAAGGAGGGTCACGAACAGTTCTCCCAAGGAACAAGTATAGACTAACGAAATCAGTATGTCCATAAAGATGCCCTTCATTTGCTTTTCTCCAGATGCCACAATCCTCAGGGAATTCCTGGCCAAGGATCATAACCAGACCTGAACTGTGGCTCTCTGAACCTTTTGTCTTATTCCTTCTAGTAATAGTTTTTTTCTCACTGACTTGTTTATATATGTGATTATTTTCTAAAACTATTTTAAACTTTTAAAAACTCAAGATCTTAAGATTTTGCCAAGCCAGAGTCTCAGCATTCCCTTTAGGGGACACAGGTTATCAGACACCCAGGACCCAATTTGATGGGTCAAGCATGGGAGAAGAGGATTATTTCAGAAGGGCTAGTCAGCAAAGGAGACTCTGAGGACAACTAATCTCTATAACAGTGAGAGCACAAGGGTAGAGACTTGGATTTATAATGTCCCAAAAAAAGCTTACATGTTCAGAGGTGAAATGATTAGATTGTGAGAGCTGTACTCTTATTAGTGGATTAATCCATTTGATAGATTAATAATTTAAATGAACTACTGAGTGGTAACTGTAGACAGGTAGATGACTGGGTGGCAAGGCATCACTTGAGGTGTAGTCTTGGGAACTATACCTATCTCTGGCTCTTTGCTTTCTCTTTCTCTGCTTCCAGGCTGCCATGAGCTGAGCACCTTTCCTCCACCATGCCCTTTCACCATGGTGTTTCTGTCTTGGATCCTGTTTACCATAGACCCAACCTCTGAAACCATGAACCAAAATAAGCTTTTCTTCCTCTAAGTTGTTCTTGTCACAGTTGTTTTGGTCACAGCAACAAAAAGCTAATTAACACAAAGAACAATCTCTTTTTGGTAGGATTTCCAGATACCTGAGCTGATTATTAGATTATTAAAAAATAATGTGAGGAAGATTTGTATGGAATTTGGAGGTGGAGGCTTCTCTAGTATAGAACTGTAAGCCAAAGAATGACACCATATGGGCACTCGGGTTCCCATGACAGTCGTGTTTACTTCACTGTTAAGCTTGACTTCATCCCAGCTACCACTACACTCCTCTTCTTGTCCTTAATGCAGATTTTCCCATCCCATTGACTCTTCAGACTATTCTGAATAAATACCTTTCCCACTGATATAGAAAAGGCTACTTATTGCCCTCCCCTATAGATAAACATATACTTTATCATTTAAATTAGGACACTCCTGAGAGCTGAATGGGACACTGTTAATTATACTGAGACTACAGGTATTAACAGGCCATCTCTGAAAACTGAGTGATCACTGTAAGGATGTGGTCATTGACCCAGTTAGCTTTAGGACACAATGAAACCAAGACACCTCTCTCCAGCTAAGCATCTGGTCTGGAAGTTGGGAAGTCAGATCCCTTGCCTAGTGCATCCAGAAGTCAAAAGAGAGGCCATCAAACTTGAGTTACTGGACTTACTGTCTTACCTTCATGCCTCTTACGTCTCAGAGATCCCTCAATTCCCATCTAGAAATGCCTCCTCTATTTTCCATTCTTCTGAGAATGAATTGAAACTTCCCAAACCCATTTTCATTGTTTCTTCATTCTGCTGGTGGAGATGAGATGAGGACTCTTTCATATCCAGGTCTAGGAAAGCTGTCTTCAGCCCAGGCACGCTTGCCTTCAAGCCTCGGTATGTTCTTCCTTGGGATCAAGATGAAATCAGAGGAACCAGAGTCAAACTGATCATCCTTCATTTCCATGGGACACTGTTCACATATAATCCAGAAATATTGTTCATTGCTTCATTATGGAGTTTTAAAATTACATAACTTTTTTTTTTAATTAAAGGAACATGATAAATATGGTTTTTCTAAAGGAAATATTACAGATATTGAGATCAGGCCACAAAAAGTTGGGTGGAAGTAAGAACTAAAACACTTATTATAAGACCCTGCTGGGTTATTTTTATTTTTTTTCTAGGGGGAGTATTTTTATTATAATAATCATAACAATAGGACATCTTAATGGATTCAAATGCATTTTGTAAATGAGTATGAAATCCTAAAACTAGAGAAAATTTTTTTGAATTTTTCACAAGTTTATTTAACAGCAAACACTAATTTGAACTGGTTTGAAGCTTATGGTCTATGGCTTCAAACTCAGTATGGCTATTCATATTCTGCTTCAGAAATATTATTATTTGGTTATTTCTGCAAACTCCAAAGGAGGATATTATATGTGGTATATACGCCATGTAACCTGTTCACAGTCTTCTGACCCTAAAATTTTCTGAAAAGGAATTTTGGCTCTGAAGAATTACTTGACCTACCAATTAATAATCTCCACACACTATATAAACACAAGCCTCGAACAAGTCTGCCTCTACTTTTTTACTGCTGCCTATATGGTCCATAGTTTGTAAACTACTCAGTATTAGTTTTTAGTTCAGTATCAAATACCTTAAGCCTTTGGAAAGAAGTAACAACATTGATTTGATAATGATTGTAAGTAAATAAGAGTAATGAATTAAAAAATTGAACTCAGATTCCCTATGCTCTACTGATACACCACAGAAAGAAGAGGAAATATCCTTTGTCATAAGGAGAAGGAGAGTTGTTACAAGTGCAGTCCATTTTCACTTTTTGAATATTTAAGAACAGAACTCATACCCTCTTTCAGCATAAAAGAAACCTCCAATTTCACACCTTTTTCTGATTGGAAAAAAAAATAAGACTAGTAGTTACTTTTTTCCTTATGTATTTTCCACTACTTTAGAGAAAGGCTTTTCTGTTCTTTTCTCAAGGAACATGTTGTTCCTCAAGACCAAAGGGAAAGGGGGTTTTATTAAATATTTGGTTCTTTACTCTCTGACTTAACTGTGTGATAGCCAGGCTCCAAGAAAGTCCTCATTGATTCTCCCTTCCCAGTGTAGGTTCCTTTTCATTTAGAATAGGTTTGACCTGTGTAACTATTAGGATTTTGCAGAAGTGACAAAGTGTAACTTATATGATTGGGTCATAAAAGACCTGTGGTTTCTGCCTTGCCCTGTCTTGGAACACACACTTTTTGAAAGTTTGTAGTTATGTAATGAGAACACTAAGGTAGCCTATTAGAAGATCCATGTGGCAAGGAACTAAGGCCTCCAGTCAACTACCAGCACTAAATTGCCAGACAACAACAAGCAAGCCATTTTGGAAGTGGATTCTCCAGCCCCAGGCAAGCACTCAAATGTTTGTAAATTCAGCCAACAATTTGATTTCAAGTTCATGAGATAGTTCAAGTTTATGAGATAGTCCAAGTTGGAGTTATGCAGCCAGACCATTCCTAGATTCCTGAACCACAGAAAGCGAGGCAAAAAAAAAAAAAAAGCTGTTTTAAGTTGCAAACTTTTGCGATAATTTGTTAATCAGTAATAGATAACCAAATACCTGGAACTTTGATTTAAGGAAAATACGTTGGTTTCTCTGATTATGAAAGTAATTATACATTCTTGTGAATTTTAAACATAGATATATAGGACCCAGCAAATGAAAATATCCTATAATATCATATTCCTTATAATTTTTGGCACAGAGTTCCAGATTTTCTTCATGAAGATGCTAATGTATATGTGTATGCCTGTGTATACAAATACATGTCTTTAAGTGTGCATGAGTGTTTCGTTAAGACACTGAATCATAGTAAACATACTTTCCTACAACTTATGATATTCACTTAATGTGATGTCTTCCACATGAGTTCATAGAGATCTATGTCATTTGTTAACATATCTTCATATTTTATTGTAGTGACTTCTCCATTTCCTACTGAAGAATATTTGTTCTGTTTCAAATTTCCACAAATATAAACAATGAGATAGTGAGTGGACATATAGGTAAATATGTAGGCTTTACTTTTGGAAGCAAAAATGCTGAATCAAAAGTAAACATTTAAAATTCTGACAAGTACTTCCAGAATGTACTCCCCTAAAGTCTTTCTAATATATTTGATCAGGGAATGTAAATGTCTTTCCCTATACCCTCATCAATACTGAGTGTCCAAATCATTATCAAATGACTAATTGTTTTCTTTTGTGCTTGTTACTTATTTTTGTATGTTTCTTATATATTTGTATTTCTTCTGTTTGAAATTATCTATTAATCTTCTTTGTACATATTGATGTAAGGTTATCTTATCAATTGGTAAGACCTCTTTGTACATCAGCATGTTAAACTCTTGGCCCATAGTATATTATATAGAAAATCTCTCCAAATTTACCATTGAAACTGACTTGCATTTTTTCAATTACATTTAGTAACTTTTCTGTCATAACCCAATTAGGTGAGTGCTAGATAAAGCATGCAATAGGCTTTGCAACTCTTAACTTAAAAGTGAGTAGAATGGAAATAAAAAATAAACAAGAAAACATTTCCTGTCTCTATAAATGTTGATGTTTACCTTTGGTAGCAGTGACTCATTTGGTTTGGATTTCTGCTGTTTTCTTCTAGTGTACCCAATACTCCATTCACCGAATTCCAAGAAGTCGTGAGGTTCAGCAATCCTGGCTTTCCACAGTGTTCACCACCTTGCACTCCATGTGGCTCTCCTTTCCCCTGGTTCACCGAGTAAAGCCAGACTTGGTAAGCGGGACCATCACTAAGGAGAGGGAAGGGGTCTCTCCTATGCATCTTTCATTAATAGTTGGATTTATTATTTTCTGAAACAGCTACCATTTATCAGTGTGCCACGTAGTGTACTGGACTTTTTACTAATGTGTGCCAAAATCATCACTTAAATGTACTTTGCTGAAAGAGGTGAGAATTTTTTGCCTTCCCTTTCTCCCTATGACTTCAACTCAAAATTTGCCCTTTTGTCCTCCTTGTTTCTTGTCATAAACGCTAATAGAGCAGTATCTTTAACCAGTTTGTATGTCTGTTCACCTGTGGTTCCTTGCCAGCATTAGTGCTGGCCAGCCAGAGAATGGACAATTCTTTACTCTTTTTCAAGTCTTTTTGTTTTTGACAAGACTCTGTAACCAGATATAGTATTTAGTGGGCAGAATGTCATACATGCTCAGGTGTTCATGAGAAAGTAGTACAGAAAATAGGCAAAAATTTGATCAGTGCTCACTGTATTCAACCTTCCTTTCCTTACCTATAAAAGTCCTATGTTCTCTTGTGGTTTTAAGATGAAGTTCTATTATTAAATTACAAATGTACTTCAGTAGACAGTGAATATCAGTGTATATTTTATTACAGTAGTATACACAGTTCTTAAATAACGCCCTCATTTCTACTAAAGGCAGAATCCATTAACTGGCAAAGCCTAAAAGGAAACTCTTACTTACTTCCCAGATATACAAGTTCTGGCAAGGTGTGTGTTAGTCTCATGAATAGTTGAACAGAAATGCATTTAGCAACAGTGATTTTGAAGATATCTATTGGTTTTATCATTGCCGTTTATTAGCTAGATTGCAGCAGGATCCCCTTTTGGATAAGAATTGAAAAATACGAATTTTCTAATGAGTAGTTTTCTACACATGATTTTTTAAAAGATATTATTTACATACAGTAAAATGCACAGCTTGACCACATCCCTAGCAAAATATAGAATATTTCCATCCCCCAGAATGTTTTTTCTTGCCCCTTTCTAGTTAGTCCCTGTCCAAGCAACCATTGTTCTGATTTCTATTACCATAGATTAAGTTTACATATATTTCTTTTTAAATTTTTGTCAAAATAAGTGTATCTCAGAGTTTGCAACCACATATGAAATTCAGATGTTCCCATTAAGATTACTACTGTCCTAAAAGGATTAATTAATTAGTTCTAAAACTCAAGAGGCTTATGTAGGGAGAACAATGGCCTTTGCATAAGAATTGACAGTTGCTGTCACATACTATTACTGACACCTACATTTACTATCACTAGAGAATCATGGCCATTTTCATGGGCAACAGCTAGCTTGAGTGCAGTGACATTGATGGAAATGGTGACAAGACATTGTCTCTGGTGAATGCAAAGGAGCTCTATCTATCCTAAATTTTTGATGTACTCATAGTGGAACATCTTGTGGGGCATGACACCTTTGGTTCCGGGACCACTTTGACTTCACCTGTCCTGGGAATTGAACCCAGGGCCTTGCACATGCTAGGCAAGGACTCTGCCACTGATCTTCATCCCCAGCCCTGACTTTGGCTTTCATTTTATTTTAGTCAGTTCCCTTCTGGGTCTCATTCTTCACCTTAAAATGAAGAAATTGGACTAGATAACCTCTGAATTTCCTTCTAACTTCATTTAAAATTTTATGAGCACCATAAATTTGCTTGTAAAAAGTAGAAGAAAATATTATATATTTCTAAGAAGTAAGAGAAGAAAGGGGAGTTAAATTTAAGTACTTATTTCCATTTTAAAGTAACTTAATTAAAAACATTATATCAAACCTGAACATTATCCAGTCAACTATTTTCATGGGGCTGGCTTCACCAGATGAGCTCTCACTTAATAAAATCCCTTTTCTAGAGAAGAAAGTTAACAGTTAAGAGGTCTTTTTTTTTTACCACACTGAAAGAACTACAGCTTGTAGATCTCTCCTGTATTCATCTGTAATGGACTGAAGATACATATCTCCACAAAATTCACTTGTTGAAATCCTGTCCTTCAGGATGATAGTATTAGAAGGTGGGGCCTTTGCAAGGACTCTTCTCTCAGGAATGAGATTGGTCTATTACAAAGGAGACCCCTGAAAGTTTCCTCACACCTTCTGTCATGTGAGGCCACAATGAGGAGAAGGTTGTCAATGAGGAAGTAGGCACTCAGGAGGAAATGAACTGCTGGTGCTTTGATCCTCGGCCTCCAAGCCTCTAGAAGTATGAAAAATGAATATCTGTTGTTTATAAGCACCCATCTTGTGATATTTATTTATAGCAGCCAAAATAAACTAAGATGTCAATCAACCTTGGCTTTTTTATGATTTCTATCACAAAACACCATTCTGTCTTTATTTATTTGAAAAAGTGAAAAAACCCTACTCTTGGAAAGGATAGCAGCATGATGGTTTACATTACTGGAGTTGTCTAATCAACTTCTCTTTTGCTGTGTGCATCTAAGTTAATAAGTCTGCTGATCCATTAAGCTCTGTCCCCCACTTTGTCATCAATATTATATAAATAAAGATACCTTCCTTATTGTTCCAGTGGGAGTGCTGAATGATAGAACATTTTAATGCTTTTTAAATGGAAATTTCATCTGGTACATAACAGCTGTCATTTATTGAGTAACTAATATGTGCTAGATCTGATACTAAACATTTTATATGGATGCTGTGTGGGATAGATAATACTGCTGTTCTCATTCAATGGATAAGGAATTAACACTAAAATGTGAAATTACTTGCTCAGAGTTTGAACCAATAAATAACCGCTGAAAACAGAACCCAAGTCTTTCTGATTCCTAAGCCCCAGACCTTAACTGCTTAACTGTATGTCGCTATATCTGACTCAGACCTTGGAAGACGTGTTCATACATTCAAAACAATGAATCCATTAATAAATTACTTTATCAGTACTTTAAGCATACTCCCTTTACATAATAGTAAAATATTTACAGGTAGGTATCTGCTTTCAATGTAGATGTAACAGAGATTGACCTACTTGAATAATAATAGTACAGATTTCAAAATTAAATGTCATGTGTATTTGTCAAAATAAGATATTTTTACAATTCAAAATGACTAATGAAACAGTGGCATTAAAGAATTATTAAAGGGGCTGGGGAAATGGCTCAGCTGGTAGAGACTGCTTGCCTCAGAAGGTCCTGGGTTCAATCCCCAGCACCACAAAAAAAAAAAGGAATTATTAAAGAGGTGTCATTGCAGAATTCTATAAATGAAATTATATAAAAAATTAATTCAAGTTTACCAGTTTCTTATTATAGAAAATCATATGTAAAAACTATGTGCTTTTTTTTTATCTCTTAATATACTTTTTGAATGAAATGGTAACCTAAAGCCTGAAACCTCATGTTATAAATTATAAGCCTCATATAAACTTGTTTATTGAGTTTATATTAAAATTCATGCTTGTTTTGTCAAAGCTAATTAGATGTAAAATCTTTCTTAGAGAAAAACTATAAACTCTGTTTTGGAGACCTGAATCTAATCCTTAACGATTAGAATAGATGATTTCTTCTTTTATAAAGTCATTAAATACATTTTATGTGATTCTAATATTTCTCACATCATATTTTCCAAGAAGTTTTATTTTTATAGGACTTTGACAGGCATCAATCAATAAAAGCCACAAATTCCTAGAACCATGCTTCAGTTTAAAGCACATAGGGAACCAAAAATACATCAGTCCTTGCCAGGGTCTCATGCTGGGGAGGAATTGACTTCAGAGAGACTTAGGAATTTTTTGAGTGAGGAACCGTTGGCTTGATTGTGGTAGTGGATATTTGACGATAAATGGTTGTCAAAACTCAAATCTGTACAAAACTGAATATAAATTATATCAGTAAAAATAAATTATAAAATAAAGTAGATTAAAATGTGTGTCATTGCCAAAAGCGTCAAAGCATTTGGCCTCCTATAGCTTTGTATACAACATTTGATCATCTTTTAGTGAATGTGAGTTGATGAGTCACTGCTCACTTCTTACTTGACACTTAACCACTCCAGTGTCTATAAGGCCTAGAGAAGAGGAGCAAGTACTTGAACTGAGTTGACAACATTCATCTAAAGTTTCTGACATAAAATTCAACATCCTTTTATTAAAAATCTGGGTCAGAGAGCATCAGTGACAGCCAAAAATCTTGTTTTTTGTTAAATGAACTGAGACACCTGGTTATTTCTACCACTTTATGTTTGTCCTTGGAAACAGTAGACTAACATTAGATTATATATTTGATTTGTAGGTGAATTTATTATCCTCAAAGAAGTAGGTATTACAAGTATATATCAAATCCCTACTATGTTCTGCTTCTTCACTTGGATGTGTAAGAAGCATTTGGTACTTGACCCATAGTAGTAGGTATTTCCTTCCCTTCCCCATTTTGGTGAATTTGCTCACATTGAAATCATCTTTGATTCATCTCTGTTACAGTCTGTTAACTATATTCAGCAGAAAGTCCTGACAGCCATGTCTTTGAAACCGTGTCCTGCTACTTCTGTCCATTTTCACTGCCACTGCCATTATTTGACCTCCAGTTGGAGAGTGTTCCTAATTTTTCTGCCTATGGAAGGAAGCTCACACCCCCTGCTTTGGTTTGAGTGTGTCCTCCAAATTTCTTATATTGGAAACTTAATCCCCAAAGTCATATGCTAGTGGTATTTGAAAAGTAGGACCTTTAGGAGGTGATTGATTCATAAGGGCTTTGCCCTTAACTGAATGGTTGTACGTACCGTAGTAGATTCTCTCTGGGGAATTCTGTAAGGCCTCCTGGTAGAGGTGACATTTAAATTTAAAAAGGTAGGGAAGACTCAGTTAGAGAATAGAAAATGGTCATTTTAAGAAGAGAGAAAGGCTGGAAATATCACTCAGTAGTAAAGCACTTAATTAGCACACAGAAGGACCTGAATTCAGTCCCTACTATTGCAAAACAAAACGAAAAAACAAAACAGTAAGAAGAGTGAAAGACTAATAAATTCTTTGCGCAAGAGAGTCACAGAATGCACACAATTTTAAATCTTTATAGCTTACCTTTATTAATTGGCCTATTACATATAGTATTTTATTATTATTAGAAACCAAGGGTATGTAAGACCCAAAGCAGTAGTAAGATAGTCATTTTAACAAGGCAAAATATTAGAGTTACTTTTAAAAATTGTGCAGTTTTTTTCTTTATAATCCCCATAGACTTGTTTTCACTAAAATCCAGAAAGAAGTTAAAGGAAATGACCTCTTACACATTTCTTTGATTATCGTTTTAATTCACGTGGATGAATCCACCCAAATCTTTTAGGAAAATAATGTTTTCTGAATTTTTTGTTTATTAGGTACTATTTTCAGTACTTCACATATGTTCATTCATTTGATCCTCCTAATAGTTCTCTGATATCTGCTGTCTTTACCCCCATTTTATCCATGAGGAACTAAAAGTTCAGAGAGGTTTAAGCAGTCCAGCTCACACAGCTAGTCAGTGTAGCAGAGCTCCAACTTTTTTTTTTTAATTTATTTTTTTATTGTAAACAAATGGGATACATGTTGTTTCTCTGTTTGTACATGGCATAAAGGCATACCATTTGTGTAATCATAAATTTACATAGAGTAATGTTGTTTGATTCATTGTTATTTTTTCCCTTCCCCCTACCCCTCTTTTCCCTCTATACAGTGCTTCCTTCCTCCATACTTGCCCCCCTCCCTAACCCTAACTCTAACCCTAACAGTAACCCTTCCCTCCCCCCATTATGAGTCATCATCCACTTATTAGCGATATCATCCGTCCTTCAGATAGAGCACTAATCTCCAGAATCTATAAAGAACTCAAAAAACTCTACTCCAAGAATACAAATAATCCAGTCGACAAATGGGCTAAGGAAATGAATAGACACTTCACAGAAGATCTACAAGCAATCAACAAACATATGGAAAAATGTTCAACATCTCTAGTAATAAGAGAAATGCAAATCAAAACCACCCTAAGATTCCATCTCACCCCAATTAGAATGGCGATTATCAAGAATACGAGCAACAACAGGTGTTGGAGAGGATGTGGGGAGAAAGGTACACTCATACACTGCTGGTGGGGCTGCAAATTAGTGCAGCCACTATGGAAAGCAGTGTGGAGATTCCTTAGAAAACTTGGAATGGAACCACCATTGACCCAGCTATCCCACTCCTTGGCCTATACCCAAAGGACTTAAAATCTGCATACTACAGAAATACAGCCACATCAATGTTCATAGCTGCTCAATTCACAATAGCCAGACTGTGGAACCAACCTAGATGCCCTTCAATTGATGAGTGGATAAAGAAACTGTGGTATATATATACTATGGAATATTACTCAGCCATAAAGAATGATAAAATTATGACATTTGCAGGCAAATGGATGAAATTGGAGAATATCATGCTAAGTGAGATAAGCCAATCTCAAAAAGCCAAAGGACGAATGATATCGCTAAGAGCTCCAACTTTAAATCAATTTTGTAAGAATTATCCAACTTGCTCAATTAAAAAGTTTACTGGGTTTTTTCTTTACAATATTTGTAATGCTGCAGTCACTGAAAGGAATAAATAAAATACAGCTCATGTTCTCAAGGAGTTTGCACCTAACTTCAAGAAAAGTGGAGTAAAGCTGAGCATGGTGGCACATGCCTGTAATCCCAGCCACTTGATCTCAAAATTTGAGGCTAGCCTCAGGAGCAAGACCCTATATCAAAATGAAATGAAAAGGGTTGAACTGTGCCTAATAGAAGAAAAACTAGGCCCAAATCTTCATCATGTCAGCTTAAGAACTGACTTCCTTAACAAGATACCTAAAGTACAAGAAGTAAAATCAAGAATCAATAAATGGGATGGAATCAAACTAAAACTTCCTCACAGCAAAGGAAACAATCAAGAATGTGAAGAGAGCCTACAGAATGGGAAAATCTTTGCCACCTGCACCTCAGATACAGCATTAATCTCTGATATATAAAGAACTCAGAAAACTTAATACCCAAAAAACAAATAACCCAATTAGTAAATAGGCTAGGGAACTGAACAGACACTTCACAGAAGAAATATGAATGGTTAATAAATGTATGAAAAAATGTGCAGCATCTCTAGCGATTAGGACCCAATTATCTCACTCCTTGTTTTATACCCAAAGGACTTAAAAATCAGCATACGACAGTGATGCAGCCACATCAGTGTTTATAACAGCTCAATTCACAATAGCTAAGCTGTGGAACCAACCTAGGTGCCCTTCAATAGATGAATGGATGAAGAAAATGTGGTATATATACACAATGGAGTATTACTCAGCCATAAAGAAGAATGAAATTATGGCATTTGCAAGTAAATGGATGGAACTGGAGAATATCATGCTACATGAAATAAGCCATTCCCAAAAAAAACAAAGATCAAATGTTTTTTCTGATATATGAATGCTAATTCACATTAAGCAGGGAAAGATACGGAATAGAAGTACTTTAGATTAGACAAAAGGGATGAAGGGAAGGGAGGGAGAATGGAAATAGTAAAGAGAGTAGAATGATTTGGACATTACTATCCTATGTGCATATATGATTACACAACCAATGTAACTTTACATCACATGTAACCAGGAGAATGAGAAATTATACTCCATATATGTATAATATGTCAAAATGTATTCTACTGCCATATATAACTAATTGGAACAAATTTATAGATCCAGTAAAGAATGAAAAGGGTTGGAGATGTAGCTCAGTTTAGAGGACTCCTGGATTCAATCCCCAGTACTGCCAGGAAAAAAAAAAAAAAAAATATATATATATATATTATATATATATATATACATACATACATCATACATACATAAAGATAGGCTGGGGATATAGCTCAGTTGGTAGAGTGTTGCCTCGCATGCACAAGGCCCTGGGTTCACTCCCCAGCACACACAAATACATAATGAAAGTAAAGAAACAACAGGTAATTTGACTGAAAAAAAGAGACACTATTTAAATAAAAAATATCCTTCCATCTCCGCTGCCTACGTTGGAGTACTTTTAACTTGTTGGGGTATTTGAAATTGTCTTCAAAGGCATTTGCACGCATCCTTTTTTACTTAGCATTTTAAAAATGAAATATAGGTCTTAAGATCTTATAAAAATAATATATAAGTCCCATGTACCCATCACCCAGTTTCCTGTAATGATGACTTATTTAATAGCAGTATAATATTAAAAAATCAGTATTAGTAAAACTAATTAACTATAGAACTTATTCACATTTTTATTTCGTTTTCTTTACTTCTAAATGCATTCTTGTGTTTGTGCACTTATTAAATCTAAGAGCTTTTAAAATAAATTCCCTGAGATTTTCTACATAAACAATCTTGTCTTCTACAAATAGTTTTTCTCCCTTTTCAACTGGTATACCATTTGTTTCCTTTTTTTTTTTTTTTTTAATAACTGTATTAGCTAGGACTTCTAACATTGGGTAAAAAAAGAGTGGTGATAGCAGAGTTCTATGCCTTGTTTCCAACTTCAGGGAAAAAGCATGTATTCTTTACCACTAAGTATGATGTTAGCTGTAAGTTTTCTATAGTTGTTCTTTGTTAAACTAAGTAGGTTTCCTCTCTGTATTTGTGAAGGTTCTCCAGAGAAACAGAACCTATAGGATATAGAGATCTAGATATCTATCTCTAACTCCATTGAGGTCCAAGGGAGAGATTTAACAAATTGTCTCACACAATAATGGAGGCTGAGAAGTCCTAAGATCTGCAGTCAGAGAGAGGGAGACTTAGGAGAGCAAATGGTAAGTTCTAGTCCAAAAGCTGATCCTGACTTGAGACCCATGAAGAGCTAGTTTTTCAGTTCACATGTAAAGGCAGGCAGTGACTGATGTGTCAGCCCAACTAGTTAGGCAGAAGAATCCCTTCTTACCTGGCATTTTTGTCTTATGAAGGTCTTGAATGGATTGGATGAGGAGTAGTCTGTTTTACTCACTCTAAATGTTAATCTCATCCAGAGATATCACAGACATATTCAGAATAGTTTTTGACCAAATGCCTTGGCACCCCATTGCTTAGTCAAATTAACACATAAAATTAACCATCATACCTTCTTTTCCTAATTTGCTGAGATGTTTTTAACCATGAAAGAGTGTTGAATTTTTTTCAGATGCTTTGGCATCAATTAATGCAGTCATGTTATTTTATCTTTAGCATGTTAATATGGTACATTACACTAATAAATATTGAAACAGTCTCACGTTTCTAGAATAAATCTCACAGTCATGGTATATAATTCTTTTTATACATTGATTAATTTGATTTGTTAGTAATCTGTCGAGGCTTTTAAAATTTTTTTCAATTGTTTTAATTAGTTATACATGACAGTAGAATGCACATTAATACATCATATATAGTAGAGGTATAATTTCTCATTTTTCTGGCGATACATGATGTAGAATACCACTGGTTGTATAGCTGTATATGTACATAGGGTAATAATGTCAGTATTCTTGAGGAATACTGGTCTTTAGCTTTGTTTTTCAGACTATTTTTGATTTTCACACTGAAGTAATATTGACCTCATAAATGAGTTGGGAAATGTTTATTCTCTTTATTTTCTGGAAGGGATTGTTTACACTTGTATCAATTTTCCTTGAAATGTTTAATAAAATTCTCCAGTGAAACCATCTTAACCTGGAGATTCTTTTTCAGATGAATAACATACTAAAATTTATGGATTAAATAGTTTAAAAGTCAGGATTATTTCAATTTTTGATCTCATACTGGGTGAACTCTGGTAGTTTGAGATGAGGGATTTTTCCATTTCTTTTAAATTATTGAATTTATGCATATATAGTTATTGATATTTTTAAAGAATCAGCTTTTTTCACTTTTTTTTCCCCCCCTGATTCCAGGAAATCAAAACCGGGGACTTGTACATGCTAAGCAAGCATGCTACCACTGAGTTACAGTCCCAGGCCCAGGAATCAGTTTTTATTCCATTGACTTCTCCCTCTTTTTATTTTCATTATTTCCTTTCTTCTGGTTGCTTGGATTTGTTCTCTTTTTTTTTTTTTTCCCCCTTCCTGGTTTCTTTAAGTAAAAGCTTATATGATTGATTTTAAGTTTCCTCTTTTTTTGATTTTTAAAAAAATGTTTTAGTTGTCAATGGATATTTTTTTTCTACTACAGATTTCCCTCTCAGCATTGCTTGAGCATCATTCTATAAATGTTTATATGTTGCATTTTTATTTTTATTCTGTCCTATGTATTTTCTTTGAGAATTCATCTTTGACCCATTAATTATTGAGTTTGTTCTGTTTATTTTCTGAGTGTTGGGAGATGTTTTTATTATCTTTCAATTAACTGATATCCAGTTTCATTTCATTATGGTCAAGAAATATATTATGTTTTTCAATGTGTTGAGGTTTGTTTTATGATCTAAAATATGATCTGTCTTGGTGACTATTTCATGAATGCTTGAAAAGAATGTGTATTTGTTGTGTGGAATGTTCTGTAATTGTCTACTAGATTCTATTAGTTGATGATGCTATTGAGTTTTCTTTATTTTTACTGATTTTCTAACAGTGTTGTTGACTGTTGGGAGGTACATGGAACACTTTGTTAGCCTTTGCACAACTATGTCTAAATAATGCTGCGATCATGGTCTTTCGTAATCCCTTCTATACACTTCTTCCCTGAATGTAATGTATGCGCTGATCTCACGTTACAATCCATATGTCTGTGTTTTTGTATCTCAGAGCTCAAGATTTCTTCACTATTGTCTTCTAATTTCTCCTAAAAGTAGGAGTCTTTGAGTCAGTAAACTGACCTTGTATTCTCTTAAAAATATTTCTTGTGAAGTGAAATTAGTTTGTTTCTAGGAGAGGAAGAGAAAGTTTTATTTCCAATGCTGTTGATCATTAAAGTAAGAAGACTACTTATATGAGGAGGGGGACAATGAGGGGGATCTGTGAAGTTCTTGAGGGTAAAGGCCAAGTATTTTTGTGTTTCCCATGATCCCTTCCTAGAAAAGTGCTTCCACATATTTGTGGAATGACTTAAAAATAAATGAATGAATGCTGGATGATGTGAGTCATCACAAAAACAAAGACACCCACTCCCTAAACTGGTGTTCTTTTTAGGCTTTATTAAGAGTCTGAAAAACCAGCAGGGTTTCCAGCATCTGCAGTATTTGATTACTGACTTCATTCCAGCCTGACAGTTGTTAACTGAAATACTCAAGGAAAGAGCTCTGCCGGATTTAATTTTTAATCAGTAAAAAATAAAGTTCAGAATTTTAATGTATAACAAATTGGAAAGAAATGAACCATTCTAGCCTACTATTCTGCTTCTTTGCCTAAAGCTGAAGCTGATTTTATTCACCATGACAAATTTAGATGTATTTATTACATCTATGCTCATACTTTGAATGAAAG
Organism: Sciurus vulgaris; assembly: GCF_902686455.1. Taxonomy (NCBI): domain Eukaryota; kingdom Metazoa; phylum Chordata; class Mammalia; order Rodentia; family Sciuridae; genus Sciurus; species Sciurus vulgaris. The sequence goes on along the minus strand of NC_136461.1, from coordinate 82,680,288 downwards.
AAGGCCATTATTTTACTTAGACATTTTTTTCCCCTGTTCCACCCAGTTCAAGCTATGAAATGTTAAGTTCATAGCAGTAGCAAGTTGATGACATGGATAGTGAGTTATTGTCCATAAGAAGATTTCTGTGACTTTTTTTTTTAATGTAGGTGTTTTCTGTGGTGAGTCACAAATTAAGTAGTATGAGGATTATCACTGTTCACATGGCATATAAAATTTTTATTGGCCTACTAATTAACATGTGTTTGAAACATTACAGAGAGTCAATTAACTTTTTGTTGATATGCCGGATCTCGTAGAGGAACTTTGTGTTTCCCCTTGTTGATTTGATTCTTTGTGTAATGACCTTTATCTGGTACTATATTTTTTTGGTGATCAAAAACCTTGGTAATGTGTTCAAAGGAAACTTAGCTAGACAAAGAAAAGTCAGGTGTTCCAAGATAGTATCTATACATGCAGTTAAATGAGATTTTTCAAACCAAGTCCAATAAGAAACAAGTAGGCCACATTCTCTGCTGCTCCATGTTTTCCAAGATTAGTGAAATCATACTAGGGAGCCATTTGTTTAAGTTTCTTTAGTTCCTTTTCTTCTGTTGCCCAATCCTATCTATAATCTATTAAGATAATGCCAATATTCCTCTTTTCCAGCTTGTTTCCCCTTATGCATCAAAAAATTAGCAGCCTTCATATAGACACAGGAGAACCAGCTCTGGATTGTATATGCATTTAGCAAGTCTAATGATGATCAGAGTCCACTGTGAGAAGTGACTTGATGTGAAAATCTTCCCAAATATTTGGTTTCTCATGACTGACAAACTACTTTTCCCAGCTGCATGGTGCAATTACCAGCTGTGCCACTGACAAGTTGGCGGAATGACAACCTGTAGCCGCTTCCATCCACAGATGAGGTATTTAATTTAAACGTTATGGCTTCTGTTTCACATTTCAAAAGACATCAGAACAAAATCTGTCAAAATTAGGCCGTGTATTATCAGTTAGAGATTGCTTTGAATTGCTTTGAGTCTCCCTTTTCAGAGACTCTGAAAAGCTTGAAAATGATTTTTCTTTCTAAGTCAGTCCTTTTTTCCCCTTGGCAAGCATTGCATTTTTCCTCTCTGCAGAAGCCAGCGCGGCTTTCCCTACTACTTTTGCTCTCTCATTTGGCTTTGCTTGCGTCATTCTCTGAGTTGTCACTGTTCCAGTGCAGCAGGCACATATTAGATCTGGGCCTGGTGGGGCCTCTTCCCTTCAAGGTGAAAGCTAGTGTGTTTTCCTAAGGATAGTGTGGCTACAGCAAAAACAAAAATGAAAGTGGAAGGAAAGGAATTCAGTTGTGAAAAGATAAGAAAAAGGGAAGTGTGATTAAAAACAAAACTTTTTAAACAGGGTAGTTTTTAAAGATGGGTAGTCAGAGGCCTTGTGGACAAGGGTGCTAGTGGCAAGATGAGAACAGAGGGTGGGTATTTCAGTCAACATTTTCACTGCTGTAACCAAAAGACCTGACATTACACACACTTAAATTCACAAGATAAACCCTTCGAATTATAGAAAGAATATGTTGTGAGTGATCATTTCTTTTAAGAAATGTGAATGCCAGATTTATAAGTTTCATATGTTTACGATGATAAAATCTCCATATTCCGCCATGAAGAATGAAATCCTGCAGTGGAATCAGCTGTAGAATTGCAAAGGACAGCAAATTCCATTTGTTAGCAGAATACCATTTTGCATTCTTGGTCTTCCTGAATTCACATTTAAGCCACTTATACAAATCTTTGACACAAGCAGTTTTTATAAAATATTTACAGCTGACAATTTGTGAAAATAGGTTTGTCTTTGTGAGCTAAGTAATCTTTCTCTAAAGACAGCTATTACATGCTTAAATCAGTTGTGTCCATATATCTTCAAAGTTCCAGACACAGTTTTTCAGAAGATTTTTTTACACAATACAGTATTTTGTAGATAAGTCTTGTTAGTGGAGACAGCACTTGAAACTTCATCATTTGAAGCTTTATCATTTCTAAGTAACTTTCCTGTTGTGTGAACTCACACAGTAGGGAAGAAATTCCTCACTGATCATTCTGTTATAGAATAGAATTGGGATAGGATGGGGGTTGAGGAAATTGTGGGGACAAGGTGGGTAAAGGGATGAATTTCCCTCCTCTGGGAATTAGGAGAGACTTTTGTGAGGCAAACTTTCAGTCTTCAGATCATGGAATTTTTTCTTTATTTTCTTTACATAGGTTTCATTGAGAATTCATTCTTAGTGTTTGCTTCTCCCCACCCCCCCCCTTATAATTTCAAACTATTTCTTCCTCTGGTTTATATCCTTTATGCCTCAGTTGTGATATTCTGAGGAACAGGAGATGCCATCCTAGGAATTAAGAGATTTGGGATTTACTCTCAGCTTTGTCAGGTGTGGTAATTCAAAAGTGCCCTGTTAGACACTTCACAGAAGAAGATGTACAAGCAATCAACAGATATATGAAAAAATGTTCAACATCTCTAGTAATAAGAGAAATGCAAATCAAAACCACCCTAACATTCCATCTCACCCCAATTAGAATGGCGATTATCAAGAATACAAACAACAATAGGTGTTGGCGAGGATGTGGGGAAAAAGGTACACTCATACATTGCGGGTGGGGCTGCAAATTAGTGCAGCCACTCTGGAAAGCAGTATGGAGATTCCTCAGAAAGCTTGGAATGGAACCACCATTTGACCCAGCTATCCCACTCCTTGGCCTATACCCAAAGGACTTAAAATCAGCATACTACAGAGATACAGCCACATCAATGTTCATTGCTGCTCAATTCACAATAGCCAGACTGTGGAACCAACCTAGATGCCCTTCAGTTGATTAATGGATAAAGAAACTGTGGCATATATATACAATGGAATATTATTCCGCCATGAAGAATGATAAAATTATGGCATTTGCAGGCAAATGGATGAAATTGGAGAATATGCTAAGTGAGATAAGCCAATCTCAAAAAAACAAAGGGCGAATGATCTCGCTGATAAGCGGATGATGACATATAATGGGGGGTGGGAAGGGTTAGCATTAGGGTTAGGGTTAGGGTTAGGTTTAGGGTTAGGGTTAGGGAGGGGGGCAAGAATGGAGGAAGGAAGGACTGTATAAGGGAAAAGAAGGGTGGGTGGGGAAGGGGGAAGGGGGAAAAATGGCAGAATGAATCAAACAACATTGCCCTATGTAAATTTATGATTACACGAATGGTATGCCTTTACTCCATGTACAGAGAATCAAAATGTATCCCATTTGTTTACAATTAAAAAAAATTTTTTTAAAAGTGGTCTGTTAGCTACTCTTCTTTTCTTTTTTTTTTTTTTTTTTTTTTTTGATGAAAAGGAAAAGGAGGTTTATTGCTTTACTAGCAAAGGAGAAACCCAGGGAACTCCTGTCCCAGAGGCTGTGATTCTTCCCATCAGCTGGAACAGGGGACTTTTAAAGAGGTGAATCAAAGGCTATATTCCACACATTTTCTGTTTGAGTTGTAATTCACCTGTTAATTTGGGAGATAGTCATTTCTGAGATCTTCTGGTACCATCCCCAAAGTCTGGATTACTATGTTCCTATGGTGGGTGTGTACTCAGGGAGAGATACCTCTGCCTAAGATGGGGAAGAAAGGTAATTTTGTTTCCCCTGAGATTAGAGAGGAAGAGAGATTAGGGAGGAGCAGAGAGAGAAAAAGAGAGAGAAAGATGTCCATTTAAAAAATAAATTGCTATGGCAGAACAGCAAAAACTATATTCAAAGTGTAAAATGGATCACTGCTACATTTCCCTACAGTTAATTCCTACATTCCATTTCTATGGAAAAATGGGTGATGACATCTCCGAACTGCTTCCTGCAGAAAGAGGGTGAAGTTGAGGGAAGTAACCCAAAGTCCTTGTTTTCTATTGGGGGACAGCATGGATGGTTAAGGGTATTTAGCATCAGAGCAGTCCAGAGGCCCACAGTGGCAGATGGCAGGTGACTGGACAAGCATACACAGGGCATACTGAGATAATGAAAAACACAACAAGCATTACTTTTATCATAAACAATTAGCACAAAATCAATTAGTATTTAAGCCAATCTCTGAAAACCACAAAGACAGTAACTCATGATCATATCAGTGAAAAACAGATTAAGTTTATTAATGTAGGAAGTTAGGAAGATTTGTAAGTCTATGAGGTCAGGCTCAAATTAACTCAGGACAAACTTGTGACTCTCAAGTCCTTTGTGATCATTATTATTAGGCACTCCCACATAAAAACCCTTCTTTTATAGCTTTACTAACTTTTGGTTAGACTGACACAAATGTACACCTTAAGTTTCATTTTTTAAAAACCATTGTTTTTCCTTTTAAATGTCCATGTAGGACTGCACTTAAGCTATACTCTCCTGCCAGGTGTTTAAGACCAAGTTGGTCAAAACCAACCTTGTTCCTATCTACTCTAAAGAGTCAGTTGACATTCCTCAGAGATCACTCTTGGGGATGTGTGTGAAGCCTCTTGGCTTCTTTAGCTTTCCTCTACCAGTGGTGCCATCTGCCAGGATGGGTCAGAGTCCTACAGACAATGTGTGGCTTCTTTTGGAAGCATCAGGGACATTTCTCTCTCCAATGACCCTTCTCTTTGCAGAATGTGCGCTGGTTGGCTTCCTGTTCTCTAGAGTCCTCTCTGTCTCCCTGATCAGTTGACTCACCAGAGTGGCAGGGCCCAGAGAGGGGCGCTATCATTCTCTGGGTCCTGGCTGACCTTAGAGGGCCAGGGCCAAGATGTTGATTGCTTTTTCCTTGACCCTTTTACTTCCTTGACTTTGGACTCCAAGTTTTTGATTTTAAACATCTAGCCAGCCAATTTCACCAGTCTTAAAAAGGAAGTAATAGGTTATAACTTCAATATGATTTTACAGTTACCCCTTTCATTTGATTGGGTTTAGTATTAATACTGGAAGTCAGCATTATGTACTATCTGTTCTGCAGATGATGACTTATTATCTCAAATTAACTCAAGTTGTTTTAGAAGCAGTACCTCTATAAAACACTAACAGGCAATAGTTTACAAGGTAAGTACAAAATGAAATCAATATATATATAAATGAAATATATATAAACAGCAAATATGTAAATATAAATATATATATGCACATTCAATTTGTATAATAGCCATGAACCAAGAAAAGTAATTTTTATAATCTTGAACCTTTAGTTATATATTATATCCACTGTTTGAGATCACAGTAATCCTTACAACAAAAATCAATCTTTTTGAACACAACTTTAAATGAGTTGAAGTCTAACCTATTTTGGAGCCATTCTAACATGGAGTAAGGTGGGACGCAGCACCTTATCTCAGGTCAGGTGGGGCTGTTCACAAATTACACAGCACAACAGTACATCTAAACATGAATCAAAGAAAGGCTAAGAAAACTTTTAACTTTCTTCTTGTAGAAAGAGAGGCAGAATACTTCCATGTTTTCCAATGTCACCATTAAACAGATCGAGCTCTCCTTATTAACTTCCAAAAATGCATTTAAATTCCAATTCAGTATTAAGAGTAGCATAAAATTGTATATATAACTAATTGACAACAGGTTACTTTATACAGCTATAAAATCTCAAATGACATGAATAAGTACAAACCAAATTTGTTATTTCTATACAAATTCAAGACTTTTGCTACACATAAGTTTAGTTTGGAGAACGCCAACTTGGCAAAGTGCTCTCCTAAGCTTTACATTTAAATTTAACTAAGTTGAACTTTTAAAGTACAATTTAGAATCCAAAGTGTATGGTAACAGTAATTACAGGTCTGCATAGTTGACAAAAATCAAAGGGGATAGCCTTAAATGTCTTGTACTTTTAGGAAGCAGTATTAATAATCAGAAATTGACTTAGTCAAAGCAATCAGATGTAAAACAGGTCTTCAAATGAGAGTGTGACCCTTCTATGTCAGAGACAATGTATAAAAGAGAGCACTTATGGTTATTTTGCCAGTAAACTTACATAAACTTTCATTTTATAAACTTTTACATAACACTTAGACAAGACTTAGATATAGTTCTCAGATGCATATATGTACCTAGTCACATATATTTAGGGTGTGAACTATATTGTGATAACTTAAGTAACAGTTGTTTATTTAACAAGTTACAATGTAATCATTTATGACTTTAAAACATATACAAACCCTAATTCCTTTAAGACTTAATTTCCCCAAATAATAAAACCTAACAAATACAAGAAAATTATCTTGATATGTAAGAAAAACTCTATGGTTCAGACTTTGTTTCATATCAGTACATTAAAGTTCAAATAACTTTGTGCTAATTATATCCAATTTAATCACAAACACAAACTTTTTAAGCTTTACTTTCCATAAATGTTCTGTAACTTACTTAGATATTCACAACTTGTTTACATCCTTAGTTTTGTTATCTTTCATCTTGTACTTTAGCCCAAGAATATTACTTTACCAGACAAAACACTTTCTCATCCAGAAACATTTCATTTACCTTCTAATTTTTTATACTAAAATATATTTCCATACCTGTAACTTTCTTTTATCCTTTCTTGTTTTGGACCCTTTCTTAAATTCATATTCTGAAACAGTCCTTATGAATGTTATCTGTGCATTTAACTTTATACAACAAATTTTATTCCAGAAGAGGGATCAGACAATCTGGCATATACAAAAACTGTGTCTTAATCTTTCTCTCCCAAGTGGTATTCAAGCGGTGGGATGGAGCACAGGGTATTTTTGAACCTGACTTGTCTGCCTTATTATTATCATGATGCCATTAACTTTAATTGAGTTCCCCAAGGTCAACTCTCAGTTATACCCAGAGGCTCCTTTTGGGCCTTTGTCTTACACTAGGCATATTAATAAGCAATGGAGGAGGTTCTTTCCATCCTTTTCTTTAGGCTTCCTTGAAGATCCCTTTGCAGAGGCTGCCTACAAAACACTGGCTGGCCTTAGTTTCTGCCTTTTTCTTTTCTCAGTGCAATTATATATTGTGCCGGTCTCCCTCGGCATTTAGTTCGATGGGATACTGTTACAGGAAGAATTGCTCTGCCCCAGTGATTAATATCCCCTGGCCAAATGGGGTATCCTGAAGATCTTTAAAGAAGAGACTATTGCATCCCCAGGTCATAAACTGACAAGCCTGGAACCTACTGCCATATCATTTGTGGCCAGCAACCTTCTCCCTCGCAAGGGCAAAAGGGGCTAGAAGGCAGGGCCGAGGACAGGTTCTCTTTGACCATTTTTCTGTAGCCTGATCTATCTCTCTCTCTCTCTCCCTCTCTCTCTCCCTCTCTCCCTCTCTCCCTCTCTCCCTCTCTCGTTTAGGGATGGTGTCCTTGACCTATGATGAGATATCTGCAGCTGCCTGGGGCCAGGCTGAGAAATGGTGCTCGGAGTGCCAACATCTTTTTAACCCTTTCTTCTGTTTTTCTGTTATCCTTGCATACCAGAGGCAATGCCTTTTGGCACCTTCAAATTAGTTCCTGACTTTTCAGACCTTTTGTCATGCAACTGCATAAATGCCTGTACATAGAAAATCTCTTTCATATACTTTACCCCTGACAGACTAACTTTAACTTCAAAATTGTATAATAATCCAGAAAAACTATTCAAAGGCCAGACTGTGTTAGAGTAAACCATCTTTCTCTTAGATAGGGTTATACTTATAGGTGGCCTATGCAGCCAAAACCTCTCTGCTCAAGAGATTACCCGTCAGATCAATGCAGCACGGCCCATGTCTTAAAGGGCCAGTAACAGACAAGAGGGGATCATCAAAACCAGGACTGAAAGACAGGAACCTTTAAAACAGACAGACCTGTACGTACAAATCTCTTCCACTTACTTTACCTTTGACAGACCAACTCCAACTCAATGCTGTACAATAATCCAGAAGGCTATTTAAAAGCCAGATTAGGGCTAGGATGTGCACTACCTAGCATGTGTGAGGCCCTGGGTTCAATCCTTAGCACCACATAAAAATAAATAAAGATATTGTGTCCATCTACAACTAAAAATATTTTTTTAAAAAGCCAGATCATTACAGTAAAACATTATCTTAGACGAATTTATACCTAAAGGTGGCCCTTCAACTTACTTTACCTCTGACAGACCAACTCCAATTGCAAGATTATACAAAAAAGAAACATAGACAACCAAAGAGGAGCCCCAAAATGATGGCTGACAGATGGAATCCTTTAAATTGACCAGTCACCATCTTTCCCAAGGGACTACCTATAGGATCAATGCAGTATTGGCCATGTCTTAAAAGGGGCAGTAGCAGATACAAACAAAACAAAAACACAGACAACCAGAGGTAATTCCCAAACCCAAGGCCAACAGATGAGAACCTAGAACAGATCTGCAGGGAGCACATATCCCTAGGTTCTCAAGTCCCACTTAACCATGACTCCTACACCAATGGTGCCACAGACATCTGCATAAAGAGAGATCAGATGCTCCCACGAAGAGGAACCAGATGTGTGGAATCAAGGGTCGCAGTGTGCACGCCGGGGGATTTACCAAGTGCCAAGGGTGTCATGACTTTACTGAGTTCAGTTTCCTTTTTTTCAAAGTAGACTATGATGGAGCAACCAGTATCATTCTGAGAGAGAAGGCGGGAGTTCCCCGAAGCAAAAAGAGCTTAGGCAGCTGCTAGGATGGTTACTCAGTCCCTCCCTTTACTCTCAGGAATAGCCCCTTCAGTTCAGTCCTCAGCATGGAAGTGGGATTCTTTGGAGAGTCAGGCCTGCCCAAGAAAGCTGGAGTTTGGGCTGCTCTCACGTCCCACCTGGGTAGTAGCCAAATGTGTTGCTGAACGTTTGGTCCTTGTCCCCAGTGCCAATCCAATAACAAGGACATGGTTTTGAGAAAAAGGAAAAAGAAGGTCTATTGTTTTTCTAGCAAAGGAGAAACACAGGGGACCCGTGTCCCAAAGGCTGTAATTCTCTCCATTAACCTTTCTGAGCTTGGCTTCTTCTCCCTATCATATGGGAACAATAAGCTACAGTAGAAAAAGTATAGGTGTCAGATCCCCTTGCTTTTAAACAGTCTACTCCCTCTGCTGAGAAGGGGATTCCCTGCCATTCAGAACTGCTAATTGCTATTCACCCTCTGCCAAAAAGACTTAGGCTTCTTGGAGCTTCTGCACCTCCTTGTATCTTGCACATTTATACCCATCAGATAGGGCTTCCTCATAGTTTACTTAAAGAGTGCCTTTCACACACACATCTGAAGGGTCATCCAAGAACTTGGCTGCCCTTCTCCTGCTCCGTCCTATAGATGCTTAGTGACCCACTTCTTTTCTTTAGTCACTTTGCATATTTTGTCAGTTTCTACTCTTTCTTCCTCTCCTCACTCACACCTCTGCCTTCCCATTGGGATCCATATTGAAATATCTCTACTCATCTTCCCCTTCACAAAGGTCCTAGGGTTTGGCCTGTTTATGTCCATTCCTTTCCAGCCTCCTTGATCAGCCTCTACTACAGTCCCTTTAGGACTTCTGGGAAATAAACTTAATTTTTATTTTCAACAGTTCTCCTATTTCTTTTTTTCCTTAGCACACCAACTCTGTGATGCTTTTTTTCTTCAAGCATCAGTTCCATCTTGGGGTCCAACTCCTTGTTTTAAGGACTTTATTGCTGTTGATTATAGGACAGAGATAGATAATGAAAAAAAAAAAAAAACTATAAGCATCATGGGAGTTAGATGTACTAGAGCATATGGTTTACTGATAAACTTTATTCAAAGATTTAGACAGTCTTCCCCAGTGCCTTTTCTTTGTGTGCTCCCATGAACCTTTTTTAAATTTTTATTTGTTCTTTTTACTTATACATGACAGTAGAATGTATTTTGACATATCATATCCACAATACAGTATAACTTCCCATTTTTGTGGTGGTATATAATGTGGAGTTACACTGGTCGTGTATTCATATATGAACATAGGAAAGCCATGTCCAATTCATTCTACTGTCTTTCCCATTCCCTCCTCCCCTTCCTTCCCTCCACTTCCCCCTGTCCAATCCAGTGAGCCTCCACTCTACCCCCTCCTATTGTGAGTTAGCATCTGCATACAGAGAGAACATTCAGCCCTTGGTTTTTTGGGTTTGGCTTATTTCACTTAGCATCATAGTTTCCAATTCCATCCTTTTACCTGCAAATGCCATAATTTCATTCTTCTTTATGGCTGAGTAATATTCCATTGTGTATATATACCACAGTTTCTTCATTCGTTCATCTGTTGAAGACATCTAAGTTGGTTCCATAAGTTAGCTATTGTGAATTGATTGAGCTACTATAAACATTGATGTGGCCATGTCACTACAGTATGCTGACTTTAAGTTCTTTGGGTATAAATCAAGGAGTTGGATAACTAGGTCAAATGATTGTTCCATTTTAAGTTTTCTGAGGAATCTCCATACTTCTCTCCAGAGTGGTTGCACCAATTTTCAGTCCCACCAGGAATGTGTGAATGTACCCTTTTCCCCCACATCCTCGCCAGCATTCACCGTTGCTTGTATTCTTTTTTTTTTTTTTTTTTTTTTGCAGTGCTGGGGATTGAACTCAGGGCCTTCTGCTTGCGAGGCGAGCACTCTATCAACTGAGCTATCCCCCCAGCCCGCTTGTATTCTTGATAACTGCCATTCTGACTGGAGTGAGATGAAATCTCAGTATAGTTTTAATTTGCATTTCACTGATTACTAGTGATGTTGAACGTTTTTTCATGAATTTTTTTGGCTGATCATATTTCTTCTGTGAAGTGTTTGTTCAGTTCCTAAGCTGATTTATTGATTGGGTTGTTTGTTTTTTTTGGTGCTAAATTTTTTGAGTTCTTTAAATATCCTGGAGACTAATGCTCTATCTGAGGTGCAGGTGGCAAAGATTTTCTCCCATTCTGTAAGCTCTCCCATGTGCCCTTTTTTATTTCCAGGACTAATTCTCATCAGGCCTCCTGCCTTCTCTTTTTTATTAACCACGTCTGATAATCCTTGGGCCACAGTCAACACAGACATACATGCTTTATCTGCTTCACCTAGTTGGTCAGTATTTGAACCACATACTTGGTTGAGGGATTTCAGGTCCACAAAATCCCACATTTCTGGCTCCTTTTGCAAAATTGGAAGGGCTGGCAACTTTAGGGCATGTATCAGCCAGGACTAACTGGTGACTATCCTGTCTGGAAGACACTCTCTTGTGTGATCTCTTCCCTCTGGTTGCTTCATTTATGTAGGTTCCCTCACTAGACTGGGTTTGTGTCCAGCCATCAAGTCCTTATCTGAGGTCCTTAGTGGATAGTAGCAGTATGAAGGTCTGGTTTAGAGGCCTGATAGAGGCTCTGGGGGACTAAATACATGCATGTAAGTAAAGGAGTGACCTTAATGTACACAGTTGTAAGACACACTTGCTGTCACTGAACCCTTCTTTAAAGTCCTAAAACTGCCACTGCCTTTGTTGCAGAATAGTTAATATTTATATTAGGTTATTTATATTTTGGTAGATTTCTGGATATAAAAATTATTGTGCATTCTCATATCCCCCTTCAGTTTTTATTTAAACAGTTGTGATAGGTCATTCCCTAATGAAGAATCCACACATACACTTGGAATCATAAGTGTATATGATGATACCTTAGCAATCATTTAATCCCATATCCTCTTCTTAAAGTTTAGATAATAGAACCAATAGAAGCGGGGTGGGGGAGCGTGCCTTGTTCAGAACTAATAGCAAAGTATGAACCAAAACCCACTTCTTATTCCCCACTCCAGGCTCAGCTCTAGACCACGCTACAAATAAGACATCATCAGTTTCTTTTCCCCTAAGGGTAATCAAGTATATACTCTCTGCATGGAGCAGAGGAAATGGCCTTGAGCCATATGCATACCAGGATTTAAAATCTATATCTGCCATTCTAATATTTGGACATGCTTAGGTAAGCTCTTTAGTCTCCACATATTTCCTTTTCCTCATGTGTGGAACAGGAACCATGATACCTACTTTATAGTCATGTGAACATAACTACATGTCAATAAAGAGCCTCCTGGGTCTCCCTCCCACCACCTACTGATAAGAGCAGGGAGCTCTTTATCATTAGGTTAAATATTTTCTTCCAAAAATTTAGTGAGTAACAAGGAGTTAATAAATATTTGAAAAGTTAGACCAAAGAATGTCTGCACAGTGACCAGCTTGGATGATGTGGTATGTCTGACTGCTTTCATGTTGACTTTCATGCCACAGTGAGTCCCTTCAGGCATGAAAACAACCAAGGATTATTTGCTTCTCTGTTCTTTCTTTTTTGGCCCTCTTCTTCTGTTTTCTTCACAGACTGCAGTCCTTCCAAAAGCAGTGTATTAGGATTTACCAGTGACTCCCAGCTTTCTCCTGCTAGGCCACCATCCAAGGACATCCTTCCGAACCTGTTCTCCTCAAGAAGGGGCTCATCGGTGTGTGCCTAACCCACAAATAACCTTAGTTCCACAATTTGGTTCCTTATTTTCTCAAGGCTTCTCCTGAGACATTTCTCCGTATGATTGTTCTCTCCTGTGAACTCCTCTTGAATTTAACGGGGTAGCGTTTAATTGTCCTCTGTCATTTAACTTCTGTGAAAGTTCTACCTCCGCAAATTAGATTATGAGGACTTTAAAGGCAAAATCCAAGTTTCCTGGCTTTTTTATTATCCCCCACAGAGCTTAACAGTGTTTCTGGTGCTTAGAGAGTTATCTGATTAATATCTGGATTGAACATACCCAGCTCCCCTCAGCACAGCACTGTGTTCCCTCTGAGTTAAATGTTTCCTCCTTAGCTAACACCCCTTGGTGCCTCCTGGGTCCGCTGAGAAGTGAATGGAGTTCCAGGGACCCTTGGGCTGCCTCCTGGATCACCTCTGGTACTCTGACTTCCTCCCTTTCCACAGCCTGGTGTGTCCGCCCTGTCTGTTAGCAAAGAATAGGGATTTGGGCCTCCCTTTTCTGAGTGTCATGGCAGGTTCAAACTGTGTGAAGCTCTTTTCAAATCGAAAATCTTAGAAAGCACAACCAAGCCTTAGAACTCAGGTCTTCCTCTGCCACCATTCTACCAAAATGTCCATTTAATTTTTGAAGAAAATTGAGTTATTTTTATTTTTTATTTTGTTTTATTTTATTGTTTGTTCTATTTAGTTATACATGACAGCAGAATGCATTTTGATTCATTGTATACAAGTGGATTATAACTTTTCATTTCTCTGGTTGTACATGATGTAGAGTCACACCATTCTTGTAATCATACATGTACATAGGGTAGTGATATTTGTCTCATTCCACTATCTTGTAGAATTGCTTTCTAATGCCATTTAACTTAAGTGTCAAGGCTATCCTTTGAAGTTGCTTATTCCTGAATTTATTATCTTCCAAACTCTTTATTGTTTAAAAATAAGAAAATATTTATAAACAAATTTAAACATAATTATAAAATTAATTATTTACAAATTGTTTGTATTTTGCATTGAGTAACTGCTGTGAGCTGAGACCTAAGCTGGTCACCGTGGGAGAGGGAAATAACTAGAAGACATGGCATTTATGCTTAGAAGAGTTTATAATCTAGAATAGACATGACCCACATCTAAGGCTGGAGGAGAGTTCTATAGACTGGGAATGGACCAGCGTGCCTCAGGGTTCCACACTGAAATGTCAGGATGATTCTTTGGAGGTGTTTTAAATCGCAGGCCCTCTTTTGAAGGAGAGAGCAGGTTAATGAGACACTATCCCATTGCCCGAGGCTCATAAACTACATAATAAAGAATGTGGCATGAAGCCTCACAATTTCTGACAGAATAGTTCCAGAAGACAGGAATAGCAGATACACTCAAAGGACCCAGAACAAATAACCTTTAGGTCAGTTTTTAAATCAAAAGCATATTAGGCCCCAGAAATGGAAGTCTGTTTCACAGCCAAATGGTGAATACTGAAAGCCTAGGCTCCCACGACTCTGGAGAGTAATTAGAACTTATTTGGTAATAACCAATTTGTATTCCTGATACTGACTCCAAACACAACATGATAAAAGTTGGGTAAAGAGTAAAGTAAACTATAGACTATTGCTTCATAATAGAGTTGCATAATTCATTTGGAGAATCACAAATTTGGAAGTGTTGGAGGGGGTTTTATTAATAAGGAAAATCAGTGCTAATAAAATAAAAATAACCCATGACTAAAAATACAAATGGAAGCATTTTATCTCACTGAGAAATTGAGAATAATAAAATATCCAAGTTATAGTCTAGTTCTCACTAGGCCAATGAATTCATTTTAAGATTCTGAAGTAATAATTATTTGATTTTCTTTGTCTTCATAGCCAGTATAGATTTTGGGGTTATTTATTTGTGTTAGTTGTTGGCACTAAATATCCAGGTTCTGGTTTCTCTATTTTTATTATAAAGAAAATTTTTTAAAAGATGGAAGATTCGGATAAATTGTGGATAAACAATTACTTCAAGTTCAGTTATGATCTATTATCCTGCCCTGAAAAAATGAGGCAGTTCTTTATTTAGACATACATAGCAATACCAATATTTATAATGAGGAAAAAATTCTTCTGAAGTTTTTTATTTGTTTCGTTGCTTTATCAACAGAGCAAATGCAAAAAGGTATATATATCTCATAGGTTATAATTTTTCCCATGATATTAGTTTTGATTTTTTAAGGTTCCCCTCCACTTTAGGGGTTTTAAATTCACTGATTCTTAGGGTATATACTAAAAAGTTCCACCAAGCAAGGTTGCCTGGAACAGGCCTCATGGATCATGGAGCAAGACCACATAGACTGGCAGAATATGTGACTAACCTGCAAAGAATTGCATTATTAGGGGTACCTTAGAACTTTTCCTGACTCTGCTAACAGCCTTCCTGACTATCAAATCTAGCATTTGTATTTCTCAGTAGCAAATGGAGAGAACAAATTCTTATTTAATGAGCAGCAAAAATCTTACTAAGCTTCACTTCAATAATAGTAACTGGCTCTATTAAGACAAAACAACTGTAAAATAGTTCAAGAAAGTTTAATTCCAACTCCACTTCTGATGGAATTGAATGGTATTTCCCTAAACTAGAAATTTCAAGTTATCATGACATTCATTAAAAGATCCAAATCATCTTTACACGGAAGTTCATATGATGAAATGATAAGTAAGTACATGTATTAAATGTAAAGTTTTACTTTTCATCACTTTTGTCATTAAAAGTGAAGACTAAAGCACTTGTCGATCAAATTTAATTTATGGATTTCAATAATAAAGACTATAGAAGAATTTTAATCCTGTTTTGTATAGATGTGTCTAACAAAATAACATAACCTAGATGCTTATAAATAACAAAATATTAGTTCTCACAGTTGTAGAGGCTCGGAAGGCTAAGATCCAGGTGCTGGTAGATTTGGTGTCCAGTGAGGGCCTGCTTCTAGGTTCATACACTGCCACCTCACATGGTGGAAGGGTCAGGAAGCTCAGGGAACTTTCTGGAGTCTCTTTTACACAGACATTACTCTGACTCAGGAGGGTTCCACCCTGATGACCTAATCACTTCCCAAAAGTCCCCATCACCTTGGAGGTTAGGATATCAGTACATGAATTGGGAACCTGAGGTGGAGCACACCAGTATTCGGTCTATAGCATTATAATCTGGTTTCTTTTCTGATCTAGATGTGGATTACCACATACCACCCCACCCCACACCTCTATTTTTTTCTGAGTTGTCTTCCAGATCATAGTGTGAGTAAATCAGCACATCGATGGTCTAAATATATGGTCAGAACAATTCCTCCTGACTTTATTCAATATCTTTGTTTATATAAGGAAGAACTTTACTTGTTTTTATTTCTGCTAAGCCTTTTTGGAATTCGAGTTTTACCTTTCAAATTTGTAAAACTTTATACTAAATATGGAAGGGTATTTGGATATTTTTTTCCCCTTTCAGTCAAGAAAAACTCTTTTTTTTTTTTTTTTTTTTCCAGAATTTAGGAATGGAAAAAAGAAAAAAATAAACCTTATTCTTGTGGTCTTTTCTAAATCCATAATATAAAAATGAGTAGTCACATAGTTACTAGAAATATAAGTACACAGTAGCTTGTTTCTTTCACTTTTAAGTAAAATGAAAAGGGCGTTTTCACCATCAAAATGTGAATTCACCCTGTAACCAATTTCTACAATCTCTTTTCACTTTAGGCCAAAATAAGATTTTATCTTTTATCATTGATAGATAACATCTCTATGTCTATCAATAATAAAGATGACTGAATTTCAGCTTTGTACTTTAGTGAATGGATATATTGGATTTTGTACTATAGTACAGACTAAGATACTACTTGGGAGCAGAAAGTGTGGGTGGTTGAGGACAAGTCTAAGTTGAGTCCAAATGAGTCAAACTAAAGCTGCTGTTGGAAGTAGGGATATCCACTAAGCCAGTGAGTATGCTGACAGAACTCAGAACAATCTGAACTTCAAACAGGATTTGGCAACAGTTGAAGAGGATAATTATTTGAGAGGATAAAAATTTGGGAAGAACCTTACTATGTAAATTCTGTTCTGAAAGATAAAGTTGAAAGCATTGGGATAATGGATCTAGGAGGAAATGTATGGCCAGTGTGGCAATCAGGAGTGCAGGAGAGAATTGGTCATTAGAAGCAGTAACTTATAAAAATCTGTTTTCATTTGTGAATGTTGGCAGCTCAATTAAGGATCAAACGTACAACTACCAATTTATTACTGTTGTTTCGAATTATTTGAGCTTGTAATTTCAGATGCCCTTTAAAGTCTAGGAATTATAAAGTTCTTTAGCTTTTTATTTTGAAATTAAACTTACACAAAAAATTATAAAAATAGTAGAGAATTCCTTTATACCTTTCATCTAATTTCCACTAATATTAACATCTTATATAATGATAATATATTTATCAAACCAAGGTATTAATGCTGTTACAATATTGTTAACTTTTTTCCCAATTTTACCAGTTTTTTCACCATTGTCTTTTTTCTTTTCCAGATCCAATTTAGGATTGACATTGCATTTAATTATCAGGTCTCCTTAGTCTCCTCCAGTCTGACAATTCCTCAGTGTTTATATTTCATTGCTTTTCCACTCTTAAAGAATACTGGTTATCTTAAATACAGAGACTGCAATTGTATGAGCAAATAGTAGGATTCATTCTTACTTGATTTCTAAAGAAAACCACTTTTTCTAGAGAAGACCATATTTGTTTCTCAAAATCCTGGTGTTTACATTTCAGCCAGGCACAATTATTGTGACTTCTCTTTTGGGGATCTGTTGTTACTTGGAAATGTCTCCCTCCTTCACTACGAGGAAATGATATATTCTGTGTTCTACATACTAAAGGTATCTACCTTATCTCCATTAATGAGAAGTGAATTATGAAGCAAACAATAACAATTTTTTGGTATACATAATTCCTAAATCAATTATGTTCAGAAACCTTATGTAGATTTCTCAAAAAGTTAAACATGGAACTATCATATGATCCCGCAGTTGCACTCGTAGATGTATTTCCCAAATAATCGAAAGCAGAGACTCAAGCTGATTCTCGTGCATCAGTATTCATAGCATCGTTATACACAGTCGCCAAGAGATAGAAACTACTGAGTTATCTATCTCAAGAAAAATGGATAAACAAAATGCATCATATGCATACAATATGGTTCAGCCATAAAAAAATGAAATTGAGGCTGGGCACAGTGTGCATGCCTGTAATCCCAGCACTGAGGAAACTGAGGCAGGAGGATGGGAATTCAAGCCAGCCTCAGCAACTTAGCAAGAACCTAAGCAACTTAGCAATACCCCATCTCAAAATAAAAGATAAAAGGCCTGGGGATGTGGCTCAGTGCTTTAGCACCCTGAATTCAATCCCCAGTATAGAAAAAAATGGTACTGCACTGTCTACGGACCTTGAAAATCATGCTAAATGAAATAAGCCCCATGCTTGAAGTCACAGAATAGATAAAATCATAGAGACAAAAAATTAACTAGAGGTTACCAGGGACTGGGGAAAGAAGAAAATGAGAAGTTTCTTTTTTATATATATTCCAATTTTTTTATTTTTTCTAATTAGTTATACATGACAGTAGAATGCATTTATGCATTTTGATAAATTGTACATAAATGGAGTATAATTTCTCATTTTTCTAATTGTACATATTGTAGGATCACAGCGATCATGCAGTCATGTATGAACATGAGGTAATAATGTCTGTTTTACTCTGCTAGCCTTCCTACTCCCAGGCCCCTTCCCCTCTTTTCCCTCCCTTCTACCTAATCTGAAATGACTCTACTCTTCCCCAGCACACCCCCCCCCCTTATGTGAATTAGCATCTGCATATCAGAAAAAATATTCAGGAGTTCTTATTTAATGGACATTGCATGTTTGAAATGATGAAAAAATTCTGGAAATGGATAGTGGTGTTTGTTATACAATGTGGTTAATGTAATTAATGCCACTGAATTACTATACTCAAAAAAAGGGTAAATTTCACGTTATAGTATATTTTACTACAATTTTTAAAAAGCCTTATATTATCATGGTTTTCTTGCCCTTCATTTGTTGTATTATTGTAATTCAATGTATATGATGTTTTTGGCCAGGGGCTGTAATGGGGATTGAACCCAGGATTGCTTAACCACACTGACCCCAACCTTTTTTCTTTCTTTTTTTTTGTACTGGGGAGTGAATCCAGGGGCACTCAACCACTGAGCCACATCCTCAGCCCTTTTTTGTATTTTCTTTAGAGATAGGGTCTTAGTTGCTTAGGACCTCGCTAAATTGGTGAGGCTGGTTTTGAACTCCTCCTGCTTCAGCCTCCTGAGCTGCTGGGATTACAGGCATGCACCACCACACCTAGCTGTTCCCAACTGGTTTAATTTTTTTATTTTGAGACACTAAGTCACTTAGAACCTCCCTCATATGTTCAGTCTGGCCTTGAACTTTCAATTCTCCTGCCTCATCCTCCTGAGTCACTGGGATTACAGGCATGTGCCATTGCACCCAGCAGGATTTTATTTTTTTCATATTCCACAGATTAAATTTTTTCCTAAGAATCCCTAAGTAGCATTATCATTCCAAAGCTGAACTTACAGAAAGTCTCCTTCAGCTATCAGAAATACTGACGTTTCATCTCAAATTTATTTGAAGAAGATAATGTCTAGTACTTATATTTGATTAGTTATGAAAGCCAATAGTAAAAACACAAGCTTATTCTCCCTAGAGTTCATGCTGAGTCATTTCATTAATTCATTTAGCCAATGTTTATTGAATACCTGTTACGGACTGAGCACTATTCTAAAGGTGAAGGATACATCAACTAACAAAACAAAGGCTCCTGCTCTCATATAGTTTACCTTGGAGCTGGTCTGTTCAACCACAAAAGTATGTTGAAACGTGGGCAGCTGGAAGGTATAATATAAAGTTCTTAGGCTTCCATGGCATGCCTGTTTCCTACTTATTAAAGTCACTGCATTCAAGGCGGATAGCAAACTAGTGTTTGTGCCAGAGTGGCAACCCTCTGCTGAGGTCTGCAATAACTTCCAAAGGTTCAAACCAGTGGATGCTAGACGGTGTTTTAAGGACCGCGCCATCATGTTGAATGAGGAGATGAACTGATACTGTTTTAGCCACTGTGGACAACATATTGGCAAGAAGTGGTCAAGTTACTGCAGGTCTCAGACTAAAATAGGATGAAAAATCATAAGCTTTGATAGAATTATGCATTTTAGGGCTAAAGCCGAGGTTCACTAGACACAGGAATGCAGGGGCTTTCCACACTCATACTAGATTCAGGCTTAAGGCAGAAATATTAATTCTAGTTTATAGACAAGACCTCTGGAAAGAGTAGTGTATGCCAATCTTGGTTAGATTGACTTGGGACATGGGCAGGGCAGAGTCTATTAGGAGAAAAATGTCTTCAGACAGGAAACAACTATAGGTTGCCAGGGGATAGATGCCACCAGCAAATAAAAATAATTGTTAGTATTTGTTAGCCAGACCCACATGCTTTTTACTCTTTGAGATCAAAAGTCCAATTCCAAGTACTAAAAATTAAAATAGAACTTAAAAAAAGAAATTTTTTCAGTACTAGAGATATAATGAATATTAAGTCAGATCCTCCCCTGATCTCACTGTCTGTGTGGAGGAATAGCATTTTCTCCTTGGGGAATATTAGGAAACACAGTTATATATTTTTGCTCTGGAAACCACATTTGGTTCTGGGCACCAGACTTTTAAAGGGCCATTGACAAATTGGAGCATGTTCAGAGAAAAATGACCCAGATGGTGAGGGAATATGAAACCAAGTTATATGAGAAACAGTTGGAGGAAGTAGGGAGATTTTATCTAAAGAAGAAAAGATTGTTACAGAGCCACAGTTACAGAGTTTTCAGATTCTGGAAGAGACACTGGAGAGGTTAGAATATATCATGTTGTGCCCTTTGGAGCTTCCCCTTTATGGGGAAGGTATAGCAAAAGCATCTAAAAGAACACGAGACAAATGAAAGCCGTGTCAAAGAGTGGGCTTCACCTGAGGCAGGTACTAAGCCACACATTCTAGAGTTATCTACAGAGGATAACTGTTAACACCTGTTCATATCATACTTCTTCCATGGGTCTTCCCAGACTTGCCATGGGAAGTCTTTCTTCCTTATTTACCTTGTTAATAACCCTCCCTTTGTAATTTTTACCTCTCTGAAATGCTTTAGGTTGCCTTATAATCAGTTCTATTTACATGACTTTCTCTCACTACTAGTTCTCAAACCTTTCTAATCTATCTTTTTATTATATATCCTGTCCTGAAATGAAATTCATAGTAAATGTAACCTTCGTTTGCACAATTCCAGAAATGCTCTAATTGTAATAGAGAAGAAATAAAAAGAAGGCAATTTGTAATTAAATTAAATGCTTTGCAATACATAAGTACCCCAGGCACTTACTGTGACATAATCAGTAGGTAGATTCTGATTGTATAATCACCATGAGTAGTACAGTTACAATTCACACTGATCCAAGTGCATTGTATTGATAACTCAAAAACTGTGAGTACTTTGGTGCCCATGATGTAATTAATGGTTTTAAACTGTGAACAGCTCGTGGTGAAATTCCAAACAAAACCAAGTTTACAGTCTTCTGTCAGTGTCCATGGAGGCTCTGTTTAAGATAATTCATTATATATGTAAAACGTGCCCCCCAATTTTTTGTATATATAAAACAGAATTAGGTTTTAGGCTCAGACAGTTATAAACAGATACAAAGTTGTCCAGAGGGACATTTGAAGTCCAAGACAGTTGTAAGACAGTACTTTGTTGTATTAGTCCCAAGTATTACAGAATGACCACATCCCCGATACCTGTCTGCTAAGTGCAAGCAGCACTTCCATTTACTGTGACCAGAGATGTGGTGCCACTGAGGAGACTATCTGGTACGTGAATTCCAGAAGGGCAGTACCCACCCACTTTTGTTCCTTTTTAATTCCTTAGTATTTGGTAACAAGAGATACTCAGTGTTTATTAAAGTAGAGAATGCAATAGAGAGTATGTCCAGATGTTTCTTAAATATCTCATACTCAGTTTTCTAAACTTGAACTAAGCTATCGTCTTCCTGTTTCCTACCCCTGCTTCCAATTGGTTTATCTCCTTAATTCTCAATCTTAAACTATATAGAATTGTGAAAAGCTAGCAACTGTGGATTCATCTCCTTCACCACCGATGTCCCATAGGTCATGAGACCATTTTGCTTCTGGCTTAGAAACCTTCCCTGACTCTGCCTTCTCCATTTCCCTGCTCTAACCTCCCTTTCCATCTAACCTGAGTTGCCCTACTGACCTTGTCTCCCTGCTTCCAGGCTCCCTCCTTTCAAAAACACACTGAACTCTGAACTCTAGACTTTAGTACATGCAGCTTTCTTTGCAAAGAGTACTGTTGCCTTTTTTTTACATGCATGGAAACCTGACTTAACTATCTCCTCCTTTGCGCAGTCTTCCCAGGCCTGAATTACCTCAGTGTGCCTCTCTGTTCATATCTTTGTCATGGCATTTCTTTAAATTTTTCCTCCTATGCCTGTGGTCTCTGTTAGACTGGGAGTTTCTCAAATAGAAGGTAGTTATTCAGGCTTTGGATTCAATGGCTAGAGTTTAAATTCCACATAAGTTAGTAGTCCTGTGGTCTTGTGTAAAGTCCTTAATCTCTTGAGGCACCAATTTTCTTATCTGTAAATTGGGGATAATAGTAACAACCTCATAAAGATATTAAGGAGTAAGTTTGTTGCTTATAAGATGTTTAAAGCAAAGTTTGAAATGTTAACCATCGTCATTTGCTTTGTATGTATCCATCACCCCACAGAAAGCATAATAGAGAAGGTACAATACTAACTGTTGACAAAGGGAGGAATATTGTCAAATTCTAAGATTTTATGACCTAATCACAGAATTGGATATTATGTTTGGAAATTATAGCCAATTTTGTCAAAGGTAAATTTATCCATGAAAAATATTCTTCAAAGAAAACAAATGATGTATTTTACCTCTAACTTTTTTGGTACATTAAAAGGCATTCATTCTGAAACCATAAAGTTAAAAAAAAAAGACCTGTAAAGTTCATGTCCACTGTGGAAAATTATGTCTGGAAACATCTGGGTTTTAGATATTGAGTTATGTCTTCCAAAATGTGAAATGTGGGATTGTTCCTTTCTCTTCTTCATCTGGAGTGGTGAAGGACAGCAAGCACCTCTGACGTTAAGCTATCCTCAGTAACTGTCCTGCAGTTCAGTCACTGTTAGCTGAAAATAGATATTCTTATTCATCCTGTTTCAGTTGTTTCCTAGCTTTAAAAAAGTCTTTCTTTAATGTTTTAAGTGCTGTTTGCAATATAAAACTGAATCCTAAATTTTTAAAACTTCCATAGTTAATACTCTGCTGAATGTTTAAAGTCTGACATTTAATCTCCATGAACTAGAACGCTCTGATTTCACTGTTTTCAGCTAGTAAATGTCACTCTAAACATTGTTGCTTTCACTCACACTTAAGCGCTTTCATCTGCAGTGGGTGCAGTGTGTCAGAGAATTCTTTGTGTGCCACTTTAGTGAGGGGGGGAAAAAAACCTAAGCCCAGCCTTTGTGCAGGGCAGAAAAACTGCTTGGAAGGCAAAGATGATCCTGTTTTTATGTGGTGTTTGTGAACACAAAATTCTGAGTTCTACCAGATACTCTTAAAAAAGCAACTATATGAGCTCAGTTAGAGCTGAGGTCCTGCTGAGCTCCTACATGATCGCCAGCCAAACAGCTTCTCCCTCTTTTGTAACTGGGGTTGGGGAAAGAGTAATAGATACAGCCATTACTTTAATTTCACTTTTGCCTGCAGGAAGAATCTTGTCTTCTGGCTCCCCAAACTGTATTCATCCAGGGTGTTTATTTCTGAATTTCTGAACATTACTGGCACACAGGCTGGCTC
This sequence comes from Sciurus vulgaris, assembly GCF_902686455.1. Taxonomy (NCBI): domain Eukaryota; kingdom Metazoa; phylum Chordata; class Mammalia; order Rodentia; family Sciuridae; genus Sciurus; species Sciurus vulgaris. Next base: position 82,656,788 of record NC_136461.1, on the reverse strand, counting down.
TCGCTTTTCATCATTTTGTGTGAAATAGAAAATAGTTTGTGACTATTTTCATAGCAAGTAACTTACTCCTGTTCTTTTTACCTTTCTCTCCTTTAAGTTCTTTGTTCAGACATATTTTTTCTCTTCAACCTCCTGGAATTTTTCTGTTTGTTCATCCTTCACCCACCCTCTCCCTACCCCACAACCCTGAAAGTTCCTTTTGGTTCCTCAGCAACCTTTCCTTGGTCCTCAGTCCCTTGTCCCACTCCTTTTATGCTCACACAGCTTCTTGCTGGGCTGCCTGCCTTTCTCCTCCCCATTTGTTGCAAGCTGCTGTGGGGCCTCTTCCACCACTTCTCCACATCTAATTCCCTCCTCAGGGACCTAGAAGGCTCAGTCAGTATTGGTTCATGATATAGCTGACAAAAAGACATGCTAAACTTATCCCTCATCACTGTTGTAGATAAACAGATTATCAGCAAAGTTCTTAGGCATACATGTGTTTTTAACATAGTTAATACCAACATCAATCATTGTCTCCAATTTCCTGGCAGCCATGTTGAAGCATGAATTGAATCCTAGAAATAGAACATCATACACAAGCACTGAAATGGAATTTTAGAAAGCCATGGACTTTTCTGTTACATACACATGGATCCAAGTCCCTACTCTGTTACTTATTAACTATGTGGCCTTGGACAAATTAATTCATTCATTTAACAAATGTTTATTGAATGTCTGTCTATATTTGTGCATTCTGTTTGACTTTTAGGGAGCTTATTAACCCTCTGTCTTCCCCTCTTGTATTCACAACAAATGCAGAAATAAGATATACAAATCAAATTTTTAGCTTTATCAACTGATAAAAGCCAGATTGGAGGACACAGCTTATGTGTACAGACATCATGGACTTACTAATACTTCTTTCCTTAATTAGACTGCAGTTGTGCCCCTGTTCTCTCTGTTCAGTATTCCAGTCAGGATGTAAACAATGGATGCATGTTGAAAACAGGCTGAATTTAAAAAAAAAGAAAAAAGTGGAAAAAACTCATTGGGACTGCCTGAGCTGAGCAATCTCAACCCATTTTCCTAAACTCACTAATCAGACAAGTTGTGCTTTTCCCCTAAAGAAAGATGGAGTGAGAAGTCTAAAAATAGACTCTACTCTCACTTCCTAGGACCTGGAGAGTCTTTTTCTTTCAGGGAAACAGGAACTCTTAAGTGTAATCACTATAAAAAGCAGAATAAATATTACCAGTCTACTCCCTCACCTGTAAAATATGGATAATCATATTGTGGCTACAAAGAAATGAAACACTATTTATAAAAAAAAATGAGTATTCTCCTATTCAATATAGTTCTTGAAACTCTAGCCAGAGCTATCAGGCAAGAAATGGAAATTAAAGGGATACAAATAGGAAAAGAAGAACTCAAACTATTTCTGTTTGCTGATGACATGATCCTATACTTAGAAAACTAAAAAAAAAAAAAAAAAAAAAGAAAAAAAGAAAACTCCACAGAAGACATCTAGATCTGATAAGCATATCCAGCAAAGTTGTAGGATACAAGATTAATATACGAAAATCAATAGCTTTCCTATACTTCAATAATTACTCTGCTGAGAAGGAAATCAAGAAAACTAGTCTGTTCACAATAGCTTATAAAAATAAAGTACTTGGGAATAAATCTGTTAAAAGACCTCTGAAATGAAAATTATAGAACATTGAAGAAAGAAATTTAAGAACTTAGAAGATAGAAAAACCTCCCATATTCATTAATTGGAAGAATTAATATTGTCAAAATGGCCATATTTCCAAAGGCAGAAATTTAGTGCAGTTCCCATCAAAATATCAGTGATAATCTTCACAGAACTAGAAAAAAAAAAGGTCATAAAATTCATTTGGAAGAATAAAAGATCCAGAATAATTAGAGCAATCCTGAGCAATAAGAGTGATGCTAGAGGCATCTCAGTACCCAATCTCAAATTAGACTACAGAGCTATAGTAACAAAAACAACATGACATTAGCATAAAAAAAGATATGAAGATCACTGGAATAGAATGGAAGACACAAAGACAAATCCACAGATACAGTTATCTGATCCTCAACAAAGGTACCAACAACATATGTTGAAGAAAAGATAGTCTTTTTAACAAATGGTGCTGGGAAAACTAGAATGAAACTAGACCCCTGTTACCATGCACAAAAATGACTCAAAATGGATCAAAGACTAGGAATTGGACCAGAAACGCTGAAACTGCTAGAGAAAGATATAGGGGCAATACGCCAACATATTGGTGGAGGCACTAACTTCCTCATTAAGACTCCTAAAGCTCAAGAAATCAAATTAATAATCAGTAAGTGAGATGATATTTTAAAAACTTCTGCACAGCAAAGGAAGCAAGAATGAAGAGAGAGTCCTACAGAATGGGGAAAAATCTGCCAGCTACTCTTCCAACAGGGGATTAATATTCAGAACATATAAAGCACTCAACACCGAAAAAACCTAACAACCCAATCAATAAATGAGCAAAATATCTAAATAAACACTTATCAAAAGAAGAAATACAACTAGCCAACAAATATACAAAAAAAAAGTTTTCAACATCCGTATCTATCAGGAAATGCAATTCAAAACTACATTAAGATTTCACCTAATTCCAGGTAGGATGACAATCATCAAGAATACAAATAAAATTAGTGCTAGCAAGAATGGAGGGGGTGGTACACTTCTGCATTATTGGTGGGAATGCATATTAGCACAACCCCTTTGGAAAGCAATATGGAGATTCCTCAAAAGACCAGGAATGGATCCACCATTCACAGCTATGTCACTCCTTATTATGTATCCAAAAGAACTAAAATCAGCATCCTATAGTGATAGATGCATACCAATGATTATAGTGACGTAGTTCACAACAGCTAAGTTATGGAACCAGCCTAGTTGTCAACAGATAAATAGATAAAGAAATGTGACATATATACACAATGGTGTTTTACTCAGCCCTAAAGAAGAATAAAATTATGTTATTTGTGGATAAATGGATTCAATTGGAGAACATCATGCTAAATGTAATGAGCCAGACTCAGAACATCAGGGGTGGAACGTTTTTGTTTATGTGCAGAAACTAGAGTGAAAGAAAAATAAGACGTGGGGTGGGAAGGGTCTCCCAGAAATAAAAGGAAGACCAATAGAGTAGTGGAAGGGGGTTGTGGGGGAGGGAGTGGGGGAAGTACTGGGAAGTGAAATCTACCACATTATTCTATCTATGTGTATTCATAAATATATCATGGTTAATTATATACATATATAATTATAATGCACTGATTAAAATAGCAATAATAGAAGGGAGATTAGTAGAGAAAGCAGATAGGGAGGGAAGGAAAGGGGAAGGGAAATGAGACTGATCAAATTATGTTGTATGCATGTACAAATATGACATAATGAATCCCACTATTGTATATAATTATAATGTATCAGGTTTTTGAAAATGAGTATATTAACTGCTGTTCTTTGATCAGGATCAGGCTAAATGAGAATTGACCATTCAATCAGCCTGTTACATCTTTTTGACCTCTCTTCTCTTTCTGAACCCCCAGTGGGCTCAGTTTTCCCTCTCCTCACTCCAGTTGTGTTTTGTTTGGAATGTGAGAATACTAGACCTAAAGCTTTTGATTTCCAGTTAGCGTGGATTGAATTCATTCATATTGGCCAAATCGTTGCTAATCCTGGCTTATGTGTTTCAGAACTCATTAATTTGGACAAAGAAAGCATTTTAAACAATTTAGTCTGCTTTGGAACTACAAAACTGGTTATACCTGAATGGTCACCAGAAATACATGCTACAAACATGAGAATTTATTTCTTGGTTCCTCACATTTATTGTTCTATTAATTGAAACAATACTTATGAGTTTCAATCACATAGAAAATAATTCAGGCGAGCCTGAAACCACAGTACTGATGAACAACAGTATTTCCTAAAACTCACTCAACAGTGAACCTTTTAATGCAGATTATTTAGGCCATATTTTGAAGAGAGCAAGGATCCACAGAAAATAAATGATGTACCACTTTTTTATTTTTTAAAATAAATAACAAATAAAAAAGAAAAAGTCATATAAAAAGTGAATTGAGAGGGGCTGGGGAGATAGCTCAGTTGGTAGAGTGCTTGTCTTGCAAGCACAAGGCCCTGGGTTCGATCCCCAGCACCGCAAAAAAAAAAAAAAAAAAAAAAAAAAAGTGGATTGAGAAACTTCCAGGTTAAAGGATACTAAAGACACATAACAACTAAATGCAATATGTGATTCTAGACTAGATTCTGTAATGGAGATTTAAAATAAAAATAAAGCCAGAAGATACTACTGGATAAATTGACAAAAGTGGAACATTGATGAGAAATTAGTTAAAAACTTGGTGCCAATGTTAAATTTAATAATAATTTAATAATTTACCATTGATAATTGAGTATTTAAGTGAATTCTCTCAATATACAATAAAATATTCAAGGAAAAAGTACATGATATATGACATGTCTCAAATATTCAGGAATGACTATTTTTTGTTTGTTTATGTGTGTGGAGAGAGGAGATTGCAAATAGATCAAAATGTTAAAATAGATAAATCTGGACAAAGACTATAGTATGGTTTTCCCATCTGTGCAACTTTTCTGCAAGTTCAATTACTTTCAGGTAAATACATTTTTAAATGGAAAAAGAAAAAAATAAAATAAATAATGACATGACCAGATACGCATTTTAGGAAAAAGTCATGTAGCAGCACTGTGGAGAGTGAAACAGAGGAGAGGATGAGGCCGGGAAAGCTGGTAGGAGGTTCGAATGAGCCAGGTGAGAGGGGAGATGGTTCCATACCAGGTAGGGGCAGTGGAGGTCAAGAGTAGGGCCATTTTGGGGCTGGGGAGATAGCTCAGTCAGTAGAGTGCTTGCCTTACAAGCAGAAGGCCCTGGGTTCGATCCCCAGCACCCAAAAAAAAAAAAAAGAGTAGGGCCATTTTGAAGAGGTTTTCAGAATAAAATGGGTCGAGTCTAGGTGAGAAGGGAAAAGAGAAATCAGATAGGAGGCCCATAAAGTTAAATAATAAGATTTCCAGGGCTGGGGAGATGGCTCAGTTGGTAAAGTGCTTGCTTTGCAAGCACAGGGCCCTGGGTTCGATCCCCAGCACCGCAAAAGAAAAAAAAAAAAATGATTTCCAATGACCGTGCTGCCAGAGGTCCTTCCCTGGCAGGATTAGAGGGTTACCATAGAGAATCCAGCCTGGGAATGACATTTGGAGTCAAAGGACAGATAGAGGGGCTGGGTTTGTAGCTTGGTGGTAGAACACTTTCCTAGCATGAGTGAGGCCCTGGGTTCAGTTCTCAGCACCACATATAAATAAATAAGTTAAATAGAGGTTCATTAACAACTAAAAATATATTTAAAGGAAAAAAAAAAGGAAAGATGGACTTGAGCAGTATGAGAAGCTGGACCTGTTCCCCACAGGAAATCCCCTGGCAGGGTGAAGTTCCTGGTATGGTGTAACCCAGAGTTTTGTCTTTCACTGAAAGAGAGGGAAAAAAAGAGGAGACGGAAGAAGTAAACTAATGTGTTGGGGACACTTGGGGGCCACGTGTTTTCAAGAATATCAGCATGTTGTATAGACTCTCCTGTCTCACACATAATTATATATAACCATTCAAATAAAGCACGTGATATTTTGTCTCCCCTACAGAGAAAAAAATCTAACAAAATACATACTTAATTAGATGCTTATATTTTGGACTGTGTCTTTATTTTCTTTTGAGTTTTTAAAATTGCATCCTTCTTTTGCCTTAAATTACCTGGGACAGAGGGAATTTGATCCCTGGAATGACTTCTGTCTTTGTAGGCTGTTTTCATAGGATGTTATAAGAACTTTTGGATTTTTAAATCAGGGCTCTAAAAACAATGAACAAGAAAGGTGGGTGAATACTCTTTTTTGCAGGGTGGAAGGGAAAAAAAAATGGGACAGATTTTTATGGCCTTAGAATACCTATGCTATTCTTTTTTCACCCTTTTCTGTCTATATATTATCCAAAAGTTACATTTATTGGACTTAGCACTCTGTGCCCCTCATAGCAGAGCATTATTGGGCACATCAGTAGTTAGCATACACTTTTTTTAAGTTTTTGTAAATAATTACATGAAATATGGAAAACCTGTTTTTTCTATTTGTTTAAAGACTGAAGCATCTCACTTTATTTCATAGTTTTTAGAGACTTTCAGAATTGAAGAATGTGTATGTAACTAATGGCATATTATAAAAGCTTTTGTTTATATTTGTATAAAACCAGGTGTTTTCTGAGGTATTGTGATATTAAAACTACCCAGTACTGCTAGTCATTTAACAGTGAAGGAACAATTTCAGCAGATTTCCCCTGAAACATTTTTGGAACCTGTTTTTGTGTTAAGCACATGATAAGGGCTGAATGTACTACCACATCTCTAGATTGTAAACCTCCTGGTGACTTAACTCATCTTCCCAGGCCCTAGTGCCAAGAATAATGCTAAGTACCACTGTAATACCTTACACATACTAACTTATGAAGCAACTCTGTGAGTTAGTTACCTGCAATTTTTATCCCTTTTATACAAATAAGAAAACTGGGGCATAAGAAAGAATATTGACTTGCCCAAAGTTTGATGACTAGGCAGCAGAGACTAGATTTAAAGACAGATAGTCTAAGGCTACATAACATAGTCTAATAGTTATACTGTGCTGTCCTGCTTAGGATATAACGATTGATTTATGAACAAATTTCATAATAAAGACATAGAAATGAGACAACCCAGAGTAATGAGCTGATGGTAGTTTTTAGAATTACAACTTGAATTTTAACAAACTTGCCTATCGTTAACATTTAAGTTAGTGTCTATCAAACATGTGAGTGCCTTGCTTCTGTTCCCTTTCATGCCTTCCCACTGTCAACATTTCCCCCAACCAAAAGGGGCCTAGTTTTGTTTTCATACACAACTCTCAATTTCAAAGACTCACACCACAGTGGTCTGGTAGAGAATGCTGAATGGGGTTGGATGGCCATGGAGGCAGGAGTCATGAGCAACAATGGACTGTGTGGCATTGAAGCCTGCATGACACTTACTCTCCCTGGAAACGCTGTCAGACTCAGGAAGCATGATTTAACTCTGGTTCAGACAACAACATTTTACACCCTAGAATGGGCTGTCCAAATTCTTCAACAAAATTTTATTTTAAATCTTGCCCTGAAAAGTCCTACCAGTAAATAATTTGGTGTACATCATTTGATTTTGGCTGAACCACACAAAATAGGGGCTTATTCTCTATCCCCACCTCTTTTTTCCTTAAAAGAGGTTCTCAAACGAGAACCTGAGAACCTGCTGCCCCAACAGAAGATGCTTGGACTGTGGCCCAGCAGTACCCTCAGGAGGATTTGCACGAGGAGGGAAGACTGCAATTTAATCATAAGAGCCACTGTCAGTCTTGAAAGAACATCAGCTCTACATAAGCCACAAAGATTCCATTCCCCATTCAACTCTCAGACCCATCTGTAGGTATTTGTCGTGAGGCAACCCTGAGGTAGAGAAACTAAGAATAACAGTAGCAAAGATACGTTTGGCACTGGCTGTGATCCAAGTACTTTGCTGACTTTGCCTCACTCCATGGGTGAGTACCATTCAAATACTCATTTTACAGATGAGGAAAATAACTAGCCAATGTTATTGGACTGGATGAAACCAGGCGTCCATCCCAGGCTTTCTGGCTCGGCGTCCATGTTCTCCCCACTGTCTTTTCCCGGGACTATCATATCTTAGATATTCCATCTTGAATGCAATTAGGCAGAAACTGTTGTTTCAAGAGATAGGAGATTAAGTAATGGAACTTGAAAACCTGGACGTTTAGTATTCTCACCACAGTGACTGAGAATCTTTTCCTTAATGAAATTTGGGGTTTTTTTCAGACAAGATATTTCCTGAATTACTTACTGCATTAAAACCTGTTTCACCTGTTTTAAAACTACCCTGGCAGAGGCTTCATTCCGGTGCTGCTGATAGACTGAGCCCTGCCAATGAGGCCCTACTTTCCTAGCCATTGCCTCCCCAAAATCCCAGGTAGTATGTGATACCAAGCATGAGCAGCATGACATTCCCTACTTACTCTTTTAGCAGGGATGAGACACCTTGGTAGCTAAGGTGACTTAAAGTGGTAGGGATAGGGTACCTTGTCTCCTGCCACCTCCATGTTTATGTCTTTCTCTCCTCTACCCCTCATGTGCCTTCCCTGTATTATGCCCATATTCTGTGAATCCCAACTACTCCTCTTTGTTGTTCTTTTGCTTTGTTTTGTTTTTTGAATGTAAAAGAATAGGATTTATTCAAGTGGGAAGAAAAGAGAGTTAATTCTTGCAGGATGAGAGAGGACCAATAATAGGTTATCCAACTGCTCTTTTTAAAAAATCATTAGCAGACAATTAAGGAGCTGATAGCCCTAAAGATAGGAATTCTCCCAGGAATATTTTTTTTCTAAGAGAGAACTGGACGTCTTAACAGAGGGAGAGGTGCTCTGGCTGAGCTTCCCAATATTGGGCAGTTCTCTCTGCTACTAGGAACCTTGGACTCACTGAATGAAAAACCCCTCAAGAATTGTTCAGATGGACTGCTTGTCCCCCAAAATGGTTTTGATCAGGTCAAGGGAATGGCCTTTGATGCTCATGAGTTGTACCTTTATTCCTCCCTATTGCTTTTCTTCTTAGCATACACAGACTCCTTTTGTAGGAATGAAAGCAGACAGGAATGTCATGCCTATAGATTGCTGGCCACTTCCTATAGTAGAGAACAGAAGTGTTCAAGTGCTACTATGTATCAGAAGCATCTGGGAACTTGTTGAAATGCATATTTCTAGGCTCTAGGCCCAGGGATTCTGGTTTAGAACGATATTTTTGATAAACACTCCTGAATGAATGTGATGTGAAATCCTGAGAAACATTAGTATAGAGTTGTTTCTCTATTTGGTGGTTTCAGTGGTACCCTCTCTGAGTAGAACTGGGATGAACTCATTGTGTCCCTCAGTTCCTACCAGTGCTGCTGTCTTTCGAGACCACAGTAGTAGGAGAGTCACCAGTGCAGCCAAGCATACTTAACATATATCAGCTAAACTTAATAAGAACCTTGAAACTCCTAATTTTGACAAGCAGTATTATTCTACTTCTGAAAGTTACTAATTGTGGGAGTGCACCATTGCTAGGAGTTTGGAAAATATGTGGGTGGACAATTAAAGGAAAACAACCTTTGAAAGCTTGAGTGCACAGAGTAAAGCACATGTTCTTTGGAGGACCTTAGCAGCTTATTCAAGATGTGGAATGCAAAATTGGCTCCAAAGTACATGTTCTTTAACCATACCAAGAACACAGCTAATTAATGCATCTGTTTGTCAAATTCTGTCTTCTTGCCTCTATTTCATTGGCTTTAAGTATATGTATATATCTGTCTTTTTCTCTACCTGTATATCTATATTTCTATCTTTAAGTACATATGTGTATCTGCCTTTTTCTCTACATTTCTCTCTCTCTCTCTCTCTCTCTCTCTCTCTCTCTCTCTCTCTTCTGCAACCACTGTCTCATAAGTGTCCTTATAAATCTGATTCATGATTAAGAAATCAGATAATCCTCTATAAAAATTCTTAAACCTTTTTAGAGTCAAAAATAGTCTGTACATAAAATGTTTAAGGAAAGTTGCAGACCAGTTTTTTGTTCAATAAGATAGAAATATAACATGTATAAAAAGTAAGAAAGGGATTGGAGGGAGGGAAGTAGGGAGGGAAAGAGGAAATACTGAGAATTGAAATGGAGCAAACTGTTATATGCATTTTTTAATATGTCAAAATGAACTCTACTATTATATATAACTATAATGTACTAATAAATATTTTTTTAAAGATTGAAGAAAGATCACAGGGAAAATATCACTTTCCTACTTAAGAAAGTTCCTTGACAGAAGTCAGTTATATAATTACTTTGAATTTAAAGCAATTCTTCCTGTTAGAAAGGGTATTCCCTTTTTTTTTTTTTTTCAATTTAACTATTTCACTATTTTTGGAAAAACTTTCGTAGTCTAATACTACAAGATAATGTGCCACTGATTTCTCTATTAAAACTATAAAATGTTAACAGCAATTGCCATAACATAAACTTCAATTAAATTTTCTGTGTCATTATCTACCCTGGAGCCTCTTTGCCTTAAGCCTACATCCACTAATACAGGATCTGGTTGGTAGGGCCCAAAATGGGCCAGTGTGATAGAGAGGAGAAGCCTCAAAGAAGCTTGGGTTTAAGTATCAGCTGAGTCATTAATCATCCATGTGATCTTGCATAGGTTACTTAATTTTTTTATGCCTTCGTCTCTGTGTCTAAAAACTGATTTAGCAACATCTATCTCACAAGACTATTGTAGGGTTTAAATGAGGTATGGTAGTGCCTTTCCACCCACCCATCTGAGGTTTCACTTTCTGCAATTTCAGTTACCTATGGTCAACTGCATCTGAAAATACTAAATGAAAATTCTAGAAATAATCTGTAAATTTTAAATTGTGTGCTGTTATGAGTAATGATTAAATCCTGCATTGTCCCCTTCTGTCCTGCCCAGTACATGAATCATCCTTTCGTCCCATCGTATCCATGCTGTATACATGTCTCCTCGATAATGACTTAGTAGCCCTCTTTGTTATCACATTTACTGTTTCAGATTCATAGTTCTTGTGTTAAAACAACCCTTATTTTTTAAATTATGGCCCCAAATCTCAAGAGTAGCATGCTAATATTTTGAATATGCTGAAGAGAAACCATAAAGTGTTTCCTTTGAGTGAAAAGGTAAAAGTTCTAATTTAATAAAAAAACCAAAAATACTTGTGTTCGGGGGTTGCTAAGACCTGCTATATTGCTATAATTGTTGTATTTTATTATTAATTGTTGGTAATCTCTTACTGTGCCTAATTTATAAATTAAACTTTGTTATATGTTTTATATATATATAGGAAAAGCATAGCATATGTAGAGATCATTACTATCTGTGGTTTCAAGCATCCACTGGATATCTTGGAACACATGCCCATAGATACAGAGAAACTACTGTAATTATGTAAAATGCCTCACTTTAGGGCTCTGTGCCTAGCAAGTAGTGGGTGCCCAGTAAATGTCAATCTCTTTCCTTCATCTTCAGGCTAAAGGGAGGGGATTGAACTAAATGATTCTCTGAGACTGCATCTAGCTCTAGGTCTCTGCTTCTGAGAGCTGTGCTTAATACAGGGTGTGGAGAAAACAAAAGGAAAAAATGCTGGATTTGTAGGTTCAAAGATCTTGGTGAAAACATTTTAGTGGCTTGAAAATACAATGGAAACAAACAAAAAAAGACCAAGAGGGCAGGAAATAGTAACTTTGACCATTTGGTTCAGAGAACAGGAAAACTAAAAGATTGAGTTTCCTCAACTGAAAGTAGAAGGTTGGGAAAACAATGGTTTGCCTGACAGTGGTCTTTAGCGATAATGCTAAGCAGGCATGGTCTAATTTTATTTTTTGAACCCAGGGGTACTTTACCACTGAGCTCTCACTAAATTGTTGAGGCTCGTCTCAAACTTGTGATACTCCCACCTCAGTCTCTGGAGTTACTGTGCTGACCCTTCTGACAAAAAGCTTTTTTTAAAAGTTTTTATTTTATTTGTGTATTTATTTTTTATGATAGAACTTCAGGGTAAGGAAGTGAACTACCAACTTAGTATGGGCGCTGTTTTCCCATGTAAGGGTAAAATAGCTAGTTTGAAATGAACAAGATCAGGCTTGTTCATCATGTTATGACTGTAGACTTTGAAGGCTATTTGGTTACAGGCTGAGAAGTACACTACAAAGGCACCACAGATAAGGAACTGAGAAAGCTCCTAAATCCTTCAGTCATCCACCATCTGTGGAAATTCAGAAAATATTGTTCTTGGAAATCAAGTGCCTTTTATCATTTTTCATAAAAGTATCACTTGGAGTGGATCAAGCAATGAAAAAATATGGCTGGAAGATACAGAGACCAAAATGGATGGTTGTATTACTCTTATCCAGTATCCTTAAGTTTTATTCTGTACAGCTTTCAGCCTCACCTTCCCATGTTTTCTCTTGGGTCATCTTCAACTACATGATCTCTGACCTATAACCAACTCAGGATCCTAAAAGTCTTGGCCCAGATTCTGTATGGGTGGGGGTATCTACTGGATGAGGAGTTTAGTTCAGACTATTCAAGTTAAATATGTCTTTTCATACATGCAAATGTTTCAGCCAATGGGACTGGACCTGTGGTGACCCAAATCTGCAGAACAGAAATCCTGTTATAAGTGTTCTTAATCCTTGATCTGTCTTCATCTACACCCCAACTTCATGTTTGTAAATATGTAGCCCGCGTCCTCTTTCTGTTTTCTAGACTCATAACTTACATTATCTTTAGTACATCTCTTGGACTTCTGCTCTGGAAGAAGTTGATTTATTGATGATAATTCATCCAGTAGATATATATTGAATACCTACTGGTTAGTGTCACAGATGGTCAGAGGCCAGTCAGAGGTAGATAAAGGACTGTCAGTATGCCTTTTATTGCCAGTGACAGAAATCCTGATTCAGAATGGCTTAAGCAAAAATGGAACATATTCCCTCACATACCTGGCAAGTCTAGGAAGAGATCTGGTTCCTTCAGGCACAGCTGGGTTCATGGATCTTAAATACTGCTTTTGGGACATGACCTGTCTTCATCTTCCTGCTCTGCTTTGTAATGGCTTCATTTTCAAGCTCTCTACATGGTGGTGAGCAAGATGTTAACGGTTCCAGGTCCACATCCTCCTGAGTTCCAGAACAGAGAAAAAAAAAAAAAAAAAGAAAGAAAGAAAAGGTGCTGCTCTCAGCAGCCACAACAAATGGTCCACTAAGCGTATGAGTTTCAGACTGCATTATGTACTCTTCCCTGAACCGGTGACTTTTGACGCTGTGATTGGTCAGATAGGAGTCATATGTCCTTTTCTTATAGCCAGATGTGGAGTCAACTCTATTCAAACACTTAAATTGAAAGCAAGGGGTATAGTGGTTCTTCTGAGAAAAAAGGTGAACAGATGTGGGATGACTGAAGAAATAAATAAAAACTGAGTTAACAGACAACATGGCAGCTAACCACATAAGTGTTTATGTTAAGTATTTATGGTAGAGTTTCAAATTGTCTGTCAAAGGGGGATGGTGTTTGACTCCACACAGGACAGGCAAAGAAAGATTCACCCTTTCCTCACCCACTTGCTGTTTTCTATCCTTCCCTTTTCTTTTTAGCCTATTTTGTTCCAGTTGCAGAGTATAGATTGTTCTAGAAATGGACCCTACCTATAAATAGCTTACAGTGTAATGAGGAAGAGAGATGACCAGGGCACTGTTTCTGCATTCATTAAAAATTTTTATCTTCAGAAATGGAAATATGAAGAAAATTTGTTTTGTTTTTAATAAAATTAAAGAGACAGCTCTAACGTTTATGTTGTTTAACATCATCTTTAGCCAGGCTGCCTCAATGAACTTTTTTGTTCCAATACCTGGGCTAAGTCTCTCTGCTTTGAATAACAAAAACTCTACAACCCACATTAAAAAAAAAAAAATGCCTTCTGCAACTCAGAGTTAAAACTTGTGCTTAATTAAAAGTGGTTTTCCTTAAGATTAGTTGGCTTTTTTAAGATTAGTTGGCTTCTTTAAGATTAGTTGGCAGTGCTGGGGATCATGAAGTACATGCTAGATAAGTGTTCTACTACTGAACTACATACCCATTCTCCCTCCCCTTTTTTTTCAATTCTTGATTTATGATCCTATGGTTTTATCATCGTAACTGGGACTTTTATAGTAAAGTACCTCATTGTATGGAGACATGCAACTGATATAACCAAAAAATGTACTTTCAGTTTCTACTTTAACCTTAATAGTTTCTACTTCTGATCTGTCCCAGGTTGTTAGTGTGTCTCCCACCAATACCCAATCATATGCCATGATCTCTTTCAGGGTATATATAGCTTGTATATAGAGGGCCAACCAGATGTTGAAATAAATACATATGGATATATACATTTTAAAAAGCAATAAATATGAAAATATTTTTGTGACATTCAAGGTTCAACAAGCAGTCCTTATATTCTTTTTTAACTGTAGTTTTTAATTTGTTCTGTACTATTAAAAAGAAGATTAAGAAAAGCAACACAAATAATCCAAGGATTAGTAAATACATTAATCCTGCAGTTGTCAACCAGAGACATTTGGCAGTGCTTGAAGTTATTCTTGATTGTCTGGACCACTGGAATCTTGTGGACAGGGGCCAGGGATGCTACTAAGCATCCTGTGATACACAGGGCAGGCTCCACAACTAAAAACAAACAAACCACCTACACAGTCCAGAATGTCAGCATTTTTAGAATTCTAAGCCTTAAAAGAATTTAGAGCAAGTTTGGAATTGAGACATAAGACAAAAGTAGATGCAAATTAATTTTAGAATCATAGAATCCTGAAACTGGGAAAGTTATTTTAGTTTAATTCCTCCCACCCCATTTTTTACATAGTATAACTGAGTCACAAAGGAAAAAAAGTGCCCTGAAGCAATGCGACTTCTCCACCTCCTAAACATGTGATCAGGCAACTTGCCTATCTCCCTTTGCCTCACTTTCCTCATCTGCAGAAAGAGCTAATAAAACATTTTTCAATGATTGCCATGAGAAATAATTAAAATAAAATATATATAAAATGTTTTGGGACTGGGGTTGTGGCTCAGTGGTAAAGCACTCGCCTAGCTTGCGTGAAGCCCTGGGTTTGATCCTCAGTACCACATAAAAATAAAATAAAGGTATTGTGTCCGCCTACAACTAAAACAAAAAAAATTTTTAAATGTTTTTGTACAGTAACTGACCATAGTAGTTGTTTATAAATAGTGATGGTAATTGTCATTACTACTATTGCCCAAAGTCACAGAATTAGTTTGCAGTCTAACACTGTTCCACCAACTGTTCTATGACTCTGTCTTGAGAGTCTGTTAAGAAAGGTTATAGCTGGGCTTAGTGGCATCCACCCATACTCCCAGATACTCAGGAGGCTGAGGCTGAAGGATTACCAGTACAAGGCCAGCCTGACCAAGTTAGTGAGACCCTCTCAAAGAAAAAAAAATAAAGAAAAAGAAGAAGATGAAAGAAAAATCATAGGAGCAATTTAATAGAAATTAAAGATTCATCTGGAAGGCAGCATTAAGTTGCTATAATTCAAGAGAAACACTGAACAAATGTTCTGCATGAAAGAACAGGGGTTTACAGTAAGGACAGAAAGATCCCTCTTGAAACAGGCTACCCTATCTCTTCCCAAAGCTATGTGAATGGGTTCCAGGTGGTCATTCCTCCAGGAAGGTAAAGCATGGACCAGATGACCTTTATCAAACCTTTACAGTTCTGACCATGTTCACAGGGAGTCAGGATGTCTGTTTCTTTGTCCATTGGTCAGTCTGAGAGAGTCCCTAAAATGCTGGGATGGTTAAACATTATATCTGAAGACCCTTCCCATTGTAAGATTTTCTGACATCTTGATAAGTTTTGTGGACCATGGACTATAAAGATCATGTAACATTTTAGATCATGCTCAATAGGCATGTTGTAGACAACCACAAACCTCCTGTTTTATGGCTTATGAAATAAAATGCTTTGTTAGGTTTTACAAATTCAATCAACATGAGCATATAATTAAATATTATATGAATTTTTTTCCTCTGAAAATAGTAATAAATTATCTCATCCATTCTATAAAAGAGGTTTCTTCTCATTTTCCTCAAAGACATACAAATTCTTTGCAGTTGCTCTGAGTTGAATTTTTATTACCCTTGTTAGATTATTCAACTATTTTTGAACCATTGACTTTCTATAAAAAATTATCAGAATTTCAAAAGCATTAAAACTCTTGTGTATTACAAGGATACATTAAATCCTCTCAAGGGGAAATCTCATTCATGTGGTAGCCTTCTCTTGAATATCCCATGTTGGTTGAACCCCAAAATGACTTCATATCCTACAAAAATATCATATGTCATAGTCATTTAAAGATGTTCTCTCCTATTATCAAGATCAAGTTAATACAGGAAAGAAAACTGAATGAATCTGTTTTCTTTATATTTGTTTGACATTCAAGATCCACAAAGCAGAGAAGAGCAGTACTTGCCTGTCCCATGAGTACTGAGTGAGCCCACGGCACTGGACTTGAAGTTAGAGGTTAAGTTATTTGCCCCAAGTCACACAGCTGGTAAGCAGGAGCACCAAGACAGTACAGTTCCACGGGACTCCTGTGGAGTGCTCCTGTACAGCGGCTTCAACACCACACAGTTTGCTACATCCTGGTGCTTGACAAGGAAAGACTTATTAGACTAATAAATCTCCTTAAAGATCAGACTGTTCTTAATGCAGAATGCCTCATTTAAATTAGTCTTCTGTATTTTAATTTGACTTTCTCCATTTTTTTTAAGGTGTTGTGTAATGGACCAGGAACATGTATTCCTATCTGCATATCTGCCCTTCTCCTTGGAATACTAGGAGTGAAGAAAGTGATCATCGTGTATGTCGAAAGTATCTGCCGAGTAGAAACTTTATCCATGTCTGGGAAGATTCTGTTTCATCTGTCGGATCACTTCATTGTTCAGTGGCCGACTCTTAAGGAGAAGTATCCGAAGTCTGTGTACCTGGGGCGAATTGTTTGACAAATGGCAAGTTGCTTTAGAATTTTGCAGTCAGTGATAATTACCATATCGTGTTTATTGTAAAATCTTCTGAAAGTCCTAAGAATTATCCATAGTCACAAGTAAAAAATTGCAGATAACTTAGCGAAGAAACTGAGGCTTCTCTTATGACAGATATTAATAAGCAGTACCCATCAAAAGTTTACTCTGTATGTCAAATTACTTTTTTAGGTTAAAATATGTAGCACTGCCTGCAAGCTTTCTTTTGACTCGTATAGAGCTATTTTTTCCTTAATCTAAATATAGTTTTCATGATTAGTAGCATTTCCTGTTCTATAGCTTTAAAAAAAAAAAAGGTATTCTGTATTATAAAAAGAAAAGAAAAAGATATTCTTTTTTTTTTTTTTCCAGAAACAACAGACTTTATTTCCTGTATGGAAGCAGTGATGTCCCCAGTGAGTTCTTTCAGCATAAAGGAAACAGTTATATTAAATTGGCTTCATGACAGTTTGCACTCCACAGGCTTCCAGAACCTTGAGCATAAACGAGTATCTCTTTTCATTCTTCAGTCTTATTTTATGAGTAGTTGGCCTCAATCCACAATATCTTCTTAAATCTTTTTTAATTGTTAAAATATACTAAAAGGTAACCATTGTTGTACTAATAAAAACATGATTCTACTTATCAGAAATCTAAACTCAAAACATTGTTTGAAATGTTTTAGTAAATTCACAATGTCATGACTGTAGCTGTCTCTGGCATTTTGACTGTACTTAGACCTGCTACAGTCTGTATTTACTATACATTAATATTGTGTGTGCTGTATGCCAGATATTCTTCTAAGCACTTTTCAAATGTTGTCTTACTTAAAACTAATAAGAACTTGATGAGGTAGGGAATATTATTATCCCCATTTTACAGATGACTTCTCCAGGGTCACATTCCTAATAAGTTGCAAAATCAGGATTTAAGCCCAGGTAGAGAGTAGTTTGAGAGTGGGGCCAGTTTCATGGGTATGTGGTCTGTGAGGTCACATGGGGTCTCACACTCTGGAGGGGCCCCACACTTGGTTTAATACTCTGTTGTCCACTCTCTGAGATTTCTTAGAAATTTGTATTCAGTCAATTAGTTTATTGTTGTTTTGCAGTGTTGCGATGGAACCCAGAGACCTTCTGCATGCTAGGCAAGCAAGCACTGTACCGTACCACTGGACCACATCCCCGGCCCTCTTAGTGATTTTTAAACAGGGGACTCATGGATTATGTAGCTGGTCCTGCCTAGAGTTTGTGCTCCTAATGGTGCCATGTCTTCTACAACAGAAACTCTTCAGTAACCAGACTCTTGTCCCCTCCCTCTGAGCTCTGCTCCTTTAATAAAGCAGCAAAAAATGAGAATCCTTCACTTACAATATTATTTTTTTCCTCTTAAATCTTTTTTTGTCTAAGTACAATATAAACTTAATAAATAAATGATAAATGATTAATTGTGCTTAAAAGAGGCATGATCACCCAAGGTGACATAAACTTAAAATGCCGAGGTTGATCTAGACTTTCTTATTCTATTAGAAAAACTCTTTTGAGTCAAGTAATGTAAACACATCTGTTATCAAGACCTTTTCCTAGCTTTTTAGTTGGAGAAACATGGCAGAAGACATCTCAGAATGGTGAGCACTGTGCCACCTGGACTCAGTTGCCAAGGGGAAACCAAATGGTGGGTCATTGTACTTGATTTTAATCCTCAGATCTTAGGTACTAGCTCTGTTTCCACTGACCTGCAGACCTGGAATAGCATTCTAGAGAAAACCAGGGACCAAGACATAATAAGCCTCTATTTTTCTAGAGAGAAAGTAATTTTTCAGTAATAGCAGCATGTGCATTTGATTCATGCTTGACTCTTTCTTTCTTCTGCACTTTGTTCCCAAGTGGCCCTGTATAGATGGTTGAGAAGAAAAAGTAAACTGTGTTCAGTTCAGTTCAGTTAATGTTCAGTGCTGTAGGACAGCTTCCCCAGCCCTATAGGTAATCTGACCACAGAGGCTCTATAAGCCAGAGTTTACAGTGATCAGACCAGGGAGAATTGTACAAAAGTTTTTTTTCCAGAAACATACGCCCCAGATGTTTTGCAGACCCTTAACTCAGACAGTGGCTAGCCTGGAATGTCAGAGAAAGAATCTGTGTGTTATATCACTCAAAGTTTAGAAATATTTTTCCCAGTTCAGGCTGCTGCACACACATTCGGAGCCAACTGAGGCACATGTTACATCTTCCTGCTCAGTTCCAGGTTATTTGGTAAACAAGTGCATGCTCTACTCTGTGTTGTTGTTATGGCTAATTCGAGTTTTCAAGGTTGCACCAGCAGAGGGGGCTGGATTTAGATTCCAGTAGGGGCACAGTTCCCTGCTCTGCACTTCTGTGTCATTCACAGCACTCCCATCTCAGCTCACACTGAAGATCAGTAGTTAGATTGGACTTTCCAGTTTCTCTTAAAACACTGTGGGACACATCTTTTACTGTAAGAGACCATTTATAAAAAATTAACTGAATCAGCCTTCAAATGAGAGGCAGGGAAACCACACATCCTGCCCACACCTACTTCCCTGGAAGATTTTTATCTCAGTTCAGCTATCCAAAAAGGTCTCAGCAGCTTGCCAGGTCAGAAGGTCTGACTATTTCAAATAGGATGCCCTAAAGTCATGACAGGAAGCTTTAGCTTGGAACGAAGAGTGCTGTGAAACCATGTCAACAAGAGAATGTAGTACATTTTCTAATTGGATAGCAAAAGGTCCTGTTAGAAGAGGGTGACCAGCTTCCCCTCATAAAAGCAACTTGAAACACACTGTTTATTTTACTTTCCAAAGTTATATGATAGGTTAAAATTGGCAGACATGCCTCCTTACCATGTTCCTTAGACCAAATCAGTGCTTTATTTTTTCAGAAAAATCTCTATCCCCGAAAGACATTTGAAGGCAATGTATATTAAGTATCTCTTACCACTGATAAGAACGTTGTCATAAGTGTTCAAGAAAATTGTCCCCCATACAGCTCAGTGTTTGGGGTGTTGTAGAATTTCTTCCCATGATTTTAGCCGTAACACAATGAGCAGACACCCAAATCCTGTCTGCCCTGAACTTTCTTCTGTTCAGGACATCACTCTAGCACTCTAAAAACAAATATCTGCAGTCGTGTCCTTGTCGCCAACTCATTTTAAACATGGATTTGACATAGCTCCTCCTTTTCCCTCTCGAATAATTAACTGGTATCAACTTGCTAACCTCTGTCATATCCCTCAGATAACAAACTTTGGAATAGTTTTATTTTTTCAGTCTTTCCTTAGTCATATATAATAGGTTGCTTTTTTAAATTTTTTTATTTAAATATCACCAGCAGTTTCCCCTGTCTTTTCTTCCTTTGGAATTACCTTTACTTTTTTTCCCTTGTCTGAATTGCCTTGTTGACTCTGCCATTGACCTAGTTCATGTCTACCCTTTCCTATTCAGTCCCCTGGTCATAGCTGAAGCCAGACCAACATAAATTCCCTGCTCAATTAGCACATTTTATTAAGGAACTGAGAGAGGTTAAACATTGTATGATAATATTAAACACTGTATAAATAGTAAATACCACATGAATAGTAAAAATTATGTAATTAGAAAGTAGCAGAGCTAGGATTTGAACCAAGACACTTTAGCTTCAGCCCAGACTCCTTTTAATAGCTGTGTTAAGATTTAAGCTGGGAGTGGTGGTACATGCATGTAATCCCAGCATCTCGGGAGGCTGAGCAGGAGGATTTCGAGTTCAAAGCCAGCCTCAGCAAAAGCAAGGCACTAAGCAACTCAATGAGACCCTAACTCTAAATAAAATACAAAATAGAGCTTGGGATGTGGTTCAGTGGCCAAGTACCCCTGAGTTCAATCCCCAGTGCCCCTGTACCCCAGGAAAAAAAAGATTAAAAAAAAAAAGTTCTAGGAAGGAAATAAGCACATTGCAGTAATGGAAGGTAAGGTGTGCAGGGTGCTCAGGAGAGGCCTTGTGTTAGCCTTTTGTCACTGTGACAAAATATCTGAGAAAATCAGCTTAGAGGAGGAAAGATCTATTTTCAATCAGAGTTTCAGAGTTTTCATTCTGTGGTGACTTGGCACCATCGTTGTGAGCTTATGATGAGGCTAAACATGGCAGGGAGAATGTGCTCACCTACTAGAAGCAGAAAGAGGGAGGAAGAGGCTAGGAACAAGATATACCCTTCTAGGGCATGCTCCCAGTTATCTACTTCCTCCAACTAGACCCCATATCCTGCAGTTTCCACTGCCTCCTGATAATGTCATCAAATTAGTAATTCATCAATGGACTAATCCACTGATGTGGTCAAAGCCTCATTATCCAATTTCTTCCCAAGAGCCCTGCTTTTGAACCTTGCTGCATTGGAGGCAAAGCCTTTAACACGTGAGAGCCTTTGGGGATTTCCAGACCCAGACCACAATAGGCCTCTGGGAAAGGGACATTTTAGCTAAACTCTGAATGATAATGCATTAAATATTTGTCCTCCTACTTTTATATTTGAGCTTAGCTTTTTCTCCTCTCCCCCACAAAGTCTTCCAAAGCAAGGTTTGAGCAACTTCTCCAAACACTTTCAACATAGCCAACACAGCAAAGGTTACCACTGAGCTATATACCTTTATATTGTAGGGCTGCATAATTTGAAACACCTGTGGGAAGAGCAGGTGAATGATTTTACTCATGATGTTTGTCTTTTGGGGACTATACCACATGCTAGATTTGTATTCTTGTTTCACACTTAGCAATACTTATACCATAGTTCTGGACAAAATATAGGCATTAACTAAATATATAAATTTGTATAGCTTCAGAATTTGTCAAGCCAGCTTTAATTATATCTCGCCTGTACTAATTCTCGGATTTTTGGTCTCAAGTCCTCATTACACTTAGAAATGATTGAAGTTCCCAAGGAACTTTGTTTGTGAACTACATTTGTCAGTATTTACCATATTAAAAATTAGAGAATTTTTAGAACACAAGAATTCATTCCATTGTCAGTCACAGCTGTAATATCACACATCATGTAGTAAAGGAAAAGTGCTATGCAGTCATGAGAATGAGAAGGAGGGTAAATGACATCCTAGTATTTCTGTGAAAGTAGTTTTGATTTTGCAGGCCCCTGAAAAGGTCTCAAGGACCCCTAGGGGCTCCTGGGCCACATTTTGAGAATTGCTGCTCTATATAATGTCACATCAATGACTTCATCTTTTCTAATAGCCTTTGATCAGCTACTGATCTGCATATTAGCTTTATAGCTGTGTAACAAATTGACACATACTTAGTGGCTTTAAACACACATCATTTTGCTATTCACTAGTTTAGAAATCCAGGTGGGGCAGTTTTCTGCTCACAGGGCTGAAATCAAAGTGACTGCCAGGGCCGAGTTCTGATCTGGAACTCTGAATCCTCTTTCAAGCTCATTTGAGTAGTTATTGACAGAATCCGCTTCCTTGACATTTTAAGACTCATGATGATCTATTTTTTGAAGACCAACAGGAGCATTTCTGTTGCTACTTGTCCTTTTTAAGGACTTACATGATAGGTTCAGCATAGCATAACTTCCCTTTTGATTAACTCAGTCAATTCATTAAAACCATCACTGCCTCCCTCTTGCCACATTAAGGGAGCATAGGGAGCGATATCCCCGATATTCACAAATCACATCCATACTTAAGGATAGCGGCTTATACGAGGCTTGTACCCCAGCGGGTGAAATTCTGAAAACCACATTAAACTTCTGCCCTGCACAATTTGCCAGAAGTTTTTTGTTTATTTTAGGGGAGAAACTATTTTAAACCTTCATTTGGACCATCAGTCTCCTACCTTCATATCCAAATTCTCTGATTGTTTTTTTAATATGAGAAATTCATGTCTCCCAAACTCCATCCCATTTTCTAGCAAGTTACTTAACCTTTCTGTAGAATAAGTAGAATAATCGTACCTACTTTAAGCTGTTATTGTGAACATTCCACTAGATGGGCTATGTACTTCTTTAGCACAAAACCTGCTGCATGGTGAGCCCTCTGTGGGCTAATATCCCAGTGGGGGCTTCCTGCCTATGTAAGTGGCCTAAAGAAGGGCTCTTATTAAATTAATTACGGGACCACTTCTCACCCTTAAGGACAGTAGCAATCAAAAGCAGAAAATGTGTATTGCCAAGGGTGTAGAGAAATTGAATCCTCATACATTGCTTATAGGAATATGGAATGGTACAATAGCTGTGGAATGGCTATTGACCATTCTTCAAAAACTCCAAGTTACCATAAGACCCAGCAATTCCATCCATAGGTATATGCCCCAGAGAACTGAAAACATATTCAAACAAAAACTTGCACACAATTGTTCATAGCAGCCTTATATAAAATATCAAAAAAAAAAAAAAGGTGGAAACAACCCAGATGTCCACCATCTAATGAATGGATAAACAAAATATACCAGGTATATTCATAAAGTGGAATATTAGTCAAGGATGAAGTTCTAATGCATATTATACAATATAGATGAACCCTGAACACACAATGTTAAGTGAAAACCGCCAACTACAAGAGACTATATATTGAATGATTCCATTCATTTAAAATGTTCAAAGTAGGCAAATCCAGAGCCCAAAAGTAGATTAGTAGTTGCCAGGGGCAATGGAAGAGGCATGGAAAATTAACTCTTAACAGGTAAGGGGTTTCTTTTGAGGGTGATGAAAATGGTCTGGGGTTAGATGGTAGTGATGGTTGTACAACTATATGAATATACTAAAAACCATTGTACTGTGAATTTTATGTGAATTACATCCCAGTGACAACTATTATCATCAGTAGTAATTTATTCATATATATTTGCTAATGTGTATATAGATGAACAAAGATGAAACAAAAACCAACACAGCAGCCAGGAAGCCGTTTTCGGGAGTGTTTATATTTATTGTGATTTCCATCTCTTCCCATGGCCACAGACAAAACAAAGACTGGGGATGTGCTCAAAACAAAGAATGTCTCTTGCGGAAAGGCTAAGTAAGAATGGATGAAAAGCACCTAGCAAAGACGCAGAACACAGCTACTCAGCATGAAATAACCCCCTTCACCACCTTGCTAAACAGGCTTTATTAAAGACCCTTCTGCCCGTCTGAGCTGACAACACTGAGATGAACTGTATTCTAGGGTTGGCCTTCCACGTGCTTTTATGCATTACAACCTGGCCACTTTCTCATTGAGAAAGTGGAGTGGAGTGTGATTCCTCTCCCTCAATTTGTTCTGACTTTGCCTAAATCTGAACTTGCTTGACCACTAGTATACAGCTGAAGTGACATTCTGACTTGGTGTATTGCCATGCTTGTTCTTTGGAGGATATGTTCCTCTCAGAACCCAGTCATTGCACCATGAGAAACCCAAGCCACATGGAGAGGCCATGTGCAGGCGCTCAGTTGACAGTTGCATTTTAATACAAGTTGTCTTGGTATTGAGTCATCTCAGTCCAGGCGCTAGACATGTGAGGACAGAAGCCTGTAGACGATTCCAGTTCTTCCACTTAAGTCACTCCCAGCTTTTCTAGTCTTCCCAGATAAAGCTCAGACATCAGGAAGCAAGAAAATCTTACCTCAATGTACTGTGAATTGCTGATCCATGGAATTCATGAGCATAATTAAATGGTGATTGTTTTCCACCACTAACTGAGGTGATTTGTTACAAAGCAATAAGTAATTAGAAAAATAACTTTTCAGAAGGAGTCAATTTCCCAAAAGTTTGGTTGCTTTTGCTTTATATTAGAAGCGGAAGCAATTTCTTGCCCCTAAGGCAAAAGGAAAAGATATATTTCTACACCATGTATAGGAAAAGGATTTTTTTTCCTCCTTGCTCCTTGGCCTGCATATAGCAATGAAACAGAAACCAATGGATTCTTTTAAATCTTTTAACCATATGCAGATGAATAAGCAAATGGTTGGACTTCATTCCTAATCTCTTTTCCTTTCCTTTAAAACTAAGAATTTTTTTCCACTCTAATAAACTTGAACATTTAAACAGAAGTCGTGTGTCACATATATGACGATTAGCAACAAAAATGTAGAAAAGGAGATAGCCGCTGAGCATGAAATCTTTATTAACATTCAAGCCATTCATCTGAAAATAAGAACAGTGTTTTTGACAGGGAAATGTGAATCTTTTTTCTGTCTAACTTGGAATTCTCTTTTTGCCCCTGTCTTTTTCGGGTAATGATTTAAAAATGCAATGACTGTAAAGAAACTTTTCAGCTTAGCTCCAGTGACTGAAATGCAGTAATCCTCCTGTGACATCAGATAGGGCCACCCTCCCCATTTCTGGGCCCCCATGTGAATTGCCAACCCTCAGAATGTACAACTGAGACTAGGACAAGAATCAACCAAAAGGGTGGAATAAAAATGAGCATCAGCAGGAGGGATGAAGCAGTCTGGAATGACGGCGTCTTCTCGCCTCTCTTAAAAAAAGGGAAAAGAGGTTTCTGTCTTCAAACAAAAGTGAAGAAAAACAAGACTTTTATGGAAATACCATATACAGAATTGGCTGAAATTCAGCAAGGAATAAAAAGTGCCTAAAATGTTCCCTTATTCAGTTCTAGTCTGGCACACAAATTAAAAGAGGTTCAATTTTCAAACTGATTTCCCCTGAATTATCTGGACTTAAAATCATGCAAAGCATCTAATGGGGCCTGTGTTTTGGTGCACTGACAGCCCGGTCAAAGAAGCAGAACCCAAAGCTGCCAGATGGAGAGAAAGCCTAACATGTTTTCATCAAAATCTTACAGAAAATGAAGTATTAAATGATAAAAAGGTCTGAGATTTGACCTCAAGTCCATTGCCATTGTGAGCAAGGAAGAATTAATTTATAGATGAAATAGGATTAGCTGTGCATGATCCTTTGTGGCAACTGAGTGGGCAATGGGTCCACAGAATTGTGATACTGAACAAAAGTCTAGCTTTGTGTATGTTTGAGCATTTCCATCATTAAAAGTTCTCAAAGTGCAAATCGTGTAAGAAATCTTCAGAGGTTAAAATGCCAAAGAATGTATTGATGCAATGGAATTAGATTTTGAAAGAAGAATGAGAAGACCATTAAAAAGGTGTGGTGGTGCCTGCCTGTATTCCCAGCAACTCTGGAGACTGAAACAGGAGGATCACAAGCTTGAGGCCAGCCTGGGCGAGATCCTGTCTCAAATTAAAAAAAAAAGTGGGGGCTTGACTCAGTGGTGGAGCGAACCTGGGTTCAATGCCTAATACTGGGGGAAAGAAAAAAGATTTTAAAATCTTTTTTTTTTTTTTTTTAAGTTTAACTGTTTAATTCATGGGGAAAAAAAAATTTAGTCAGTCTGCAAATCTGATTCCTGAACCTGAGTAAGTTTTTCAGACTTGAAATTCTCAATCTTGGACCTCTTACTACACTGGAACAAGTACAAAATGTACCCTTGTTCTTTGCCTGTGTAAGTGTTGTGCTTTCCATTGTACGGTAAATATTTGAGGTGTTCCAGCGAAAGGACAAGATCTTTACTGGAGGCTTATGGACACTGACTCCCATTAAAGGCTCCTTTTCTCCAAGGACACATTCCCTAACTCGGGACACCTCTGGGGATGGATATAAAAGTTGGGGCTGATTCCAAACTCCCTCTGTGGCTGAAGCTACTATGTTGTACAACAGAGGAAAGGCAGCTGGGCAGTGGTTTGAGCCCTGGGTACAGCTACTGACTTTGCCACCTTTGCACGTATTTAATCATGGTTAACTTAATTTTTGGTGTTTTGGTTTCCTCATCACATAACTAAGGATTTCAACGAGATCATCCTTAGATCCTTCCAACAACAGTGTACCACAATAATAGTAATAGTCACCATCATTTTTGGAGTGCATGTTAACAAGCCAGGTACTGTGCTAAGCACTGTATGTGCGTTGGCTCATTTAATTCTCAGACCCAGGAAACTGAGACCCCATACTTTAGAGATCTCCACTTACTACTTCTCTCCCTGTGGGGGCAGATGGTATGATCACACCCATCTTCTATCCCAAACTCTGGTTGCTCAGGACCCCAGAATTCCCTGCCTCAGTGACCCAAGCCTGCTGACAGAGCTTGCATGGGCCTCTTGCCCCAGAGAATACAGGTGAATTACACCCAAAGATGAGAGATGGCAAAAGTTGCTTGCAAGGGGAAATGTGTGGAAGGAGGGTAGGACCGGTAGGTTTGTGGTGTGGACAAGATGGAGCCAGGTGGAAAGAGAAGGGAGGTGGCTGTGAGCTGGAAGTTTTGTTTATATTCTTGCCTGGTAAATGCCAGGGGTGGGCTTAATGGGGTAAGTATTATTACCACGTATTTTTAGAGAAAATAAAACCAATGAAAACTAATAATTTGCCTAGGGTGGCACATCTGGTTTGTGGCAGAGTCAGGACTTAGACAAGACTCCCCCCGCCCCCCAGGAATTGAACCCAGGGCTTGGTGCTTGAGAGGCAAGCACTCTACCAGCTGAGCTTTATCCTCAGGCTGACAAGCCATTCTTTTGAGTCCATATTCTTCTCTTTCGTGCTGCTTCACAACAAAATTCAGAGACTGCATATCCTCAAAGCTGTCACGGACATGGAGACAGACCCGGAAAACTGTTTTCTGTTAGTTAAGTTGCTTTCCACTCCATACTGCTTATTGGTGCCAACTGACAATGTGGCAGACAGCAGTGGTAGCAAGGCCTCATCCAGAAAAAATTACCGTGGGATGTTGATTCAACAGAAAAATATTTGATACAAGAGTATGACAGTTAATCCTAGGATTTCACTTTTTGTTCTGAACTTCTGACCTACAGCTGCTAGTCCAATCACAGAATATCAAGAAGGTAACTTATTTAGATTTTAACCTTGTTGAACAAGCAGTTAGCCAATCAAATAAGTAGGTCTTTGTTTATTTCCTTTAAACTCTAAAACCAGGAAATTACTTCTGATATGTTAAGACCCCTCCTTCCCTCCAAGGACATCCTGAGGCACAGAAATAAAATCTAGCCAAACATACTTTCAATTACTGTTCATAATGAAACATCTAGCAAATTATAGGTAATTTGAAAAAACAAATTTCTGAAAAAAGCTATAAAAATATTACAATATTTTTAGAAGGTATAATTTAATATAATTAATACCAAGTATTCAGTTAAGTTATGTTTTGGGTACTAACCACAAGTATCTAAAGTTAGTAATAATAATAGTAACTATTAGTATCAAGTGCTATGTACCAAGCACAACTTAGTCTTTTACAGTTATTTACTCCATTGTCACAACAACTTTAGGAAAAAGTATTATTATTTCTTATTTATAGACGAGCAAACCAAGATAGAATAGTAAGATTGGAAGTAAGATTATACACGAAGGTAGGTTTTCTTCTTCTTTGCCATACAGGGATTGAGCCCAGCATACTCTATCACTGAACTGTACCTTTTAAGTTTTTGAGACAGAGTCTCACTAAATTGCCCAAGCTGGCATGAAACTTGTAATCCTCCTGCCTCAACCTCTCCAGCTGGGACTACAGGCATTCACCACTCAGCCCAGTACACAAATGTTTTTCAAAGTGCTATTTTTAATAGAAAAAAAAAATTGAGAGACTGAGGATGTAGCTTGGTAATAGAGTACTTTCCTACACAAAGGAGGCCCTGGATTCAATCACTAGCACCACCAAAAATAAATAAAATGAATGCCAGTGTAATAGAAAAATGGAAACAATCTAAGTTGGAAAATATTTAGTAAATGATGGTATGCCCATATAACAATAGTACTATTGTACAGCCATTAAAATTCTGTTCTTAGAATGCTTGTAGTTCCAGCTACTTGAAATGCTGAGGACAGAGAATCCCTTGAGCCCAGGAGTTCAAGACGGGCCTGAGGCAAGGTAGTGAGACTATCTAAACAAATAAATACAAAATCATGCTTTTGAATATTTGTGGCATAGAAAAATATCTAAAATGTAACTAAAGATAATGACCCAAAAGTTGTATAACATCAGCACTATTTGAAAATCTATGCAAAGTTTAAACAGGGCTGAAAATATATGCAATATTAAAAATGTAGAACTGAGTTAAATTATGTATAAAATATAATCCTTAATGTTTAAATTCTATTTTGATTAGGTATTACATGATGAAAGAAAAGATTTTTCTTGTGAGGACGTATAAACATGGGAAACATATCTTCTAAGAAATACCATCCTGGGAAGTCTAACAAATAATAATAGAAATGATCACTTAATAGACACATCTAGTATTTACTGTCTTGCATGCGGCTTACACAGCCCACCCTCCATCCCAGCAATGGCACTGGAAGGGTAGGTAGACTTAGCTCCATTTTCCACGTGTTGAAAATAAAGCTCAGAGAGGCTGTGACTTCTCCAAGGCTTCACAGACACTACATGATCAAGTCAGGGCTGGGATCTTCAGACGCTCAATCACAATGCGGCTTCTGTGAGCACACTCAGTGTGCAGGCCGAGGCAGAGACGTGTCGGACTCACCACGTTCTAACTTGCTCAACATGTGGAGTAAGTATGGACACAGGCAAAGAGTCCAGCGCCACTTCGTGGAAAGATCCGTGGAATACGAATCAAGAGATCTGAGCAGGCTCTTCCCTTTTGCGGCCATCACTGAAGCGGCATTGGCTGAAATGAAGTTCAATCCTTTTGTGACTTCTGACTGGAGCAAGAATCGCAAAAGGCATTTCAATGCACCATCACACATTTGCAGGAAGATTATGTCCTCCCCTCTTTCCAAAGAGCTGAGACAAAAGTATAATGTTCCATCTATGCCCATCCTAAAGGATGACAAAGTTCAGGTTGTGCGAGGACACTATAAAGGTCAGCAGATTGGCAAAGTGGTCCAGGTTTACAGGAAGAAATATGTCATCTATATTGAACGGGTGCAACGGGAAAAGGCTAATGGCACAACTGTCCATGTGGGCATTCACCCAAGCAAGGTGGTTATCACCAGACTAAAACTGGATAAAGACTGCAAAAAGATCCTGGAACGGAAGGCCAAGTCTCACCAAGTAGGAAAGGAAAAGGGCAAATATAAAGAAGAAAAAATTGAGAAGATGCAGGAATAAAGTAACCATATTTACAACTTGCATTAAAAACTGCTAAAATGAAAAAAAAAAAAAAAAAAAGAGAGAGATCTGAGAGTCTTGGCTCTGCTGTGAATTAGGTCTGTAGACGAATCCTTAGACCTCTCTGGGCCCCTGTTTTTTTCATCCAGATAACACAAATGTAATTGGGCTTCCTGGGCCCAGGCCCTGCCCTGGAGATCACTGGCCTGTATTACATGCCAGACTCCCTTAGTGTAATTCTTAAGTCTTTGAATAGCAATATTGATTTTTATTGACGACTTTTGGGGGACATGGGTGGGTTGAGTTGCATTACATATTATCCATAAATCATCCTTAAAGTTTCTTCGAAACACTTCTTTCTTGCTGCACCCAAACTCCTTTTTCCTCTACCAGCTGCCCAAATGTTTTTCTCTTCTTTTTCCTTTGGAAAGGATCTCTATGCCTCTTCCTTTCTACAGGCACACTTAAGACTTCCCCCTTTCCTTGTCTATTTCCATTTAATGAGTAAGATGCCCAGCATTTCCCAGGACTATTCTAGAATACAGAACAGGACTTACATTCCTTCCCCTTCTTACACAAAGGAATCTAACCTGGTCTCAGCTTCTTAATTTGCATCCAACCAAAGACAGACTGTGGGAACACATAGGGGATTTAAATTTCTAATATTTGTTGGGGAGGGGTGACATAAAATGAGAGGTAAGTATTTCTTGCTCTCAAGGGATCTCCCAGCTCTATTTTTAAAAAATAACCCTAGGATTTTATGAAATTAAATCCCATAACAATATCTCTTTCAAAAGCGCTGGTAATAATTATAACCAGACTATGCTGGATACTCACGGTACACCATAGCACTGTACTCATTACCTTAGATTTAATCCTCACAATCCAGAGAACTATGGGTACTGTGGCTATTTCCCTTTCCTCCTGAAAGAAACTGACGCATGGTTGTTCTGAAGTCAAATGGCAGGCGGGTAGCAGACACAGGATTCAATCCCAGGAGTGCCTGCCTGGAGAAGCTGTGCTTTGTCACCTCTGTATTACCCCACCATCTCTCCCTTCCTGCTCCACCCTTACCCAAATGTGTGGTATCACGGTGAGGATTGATACAATATTAAAATCTGTTTTCCTGTTGCTTTTTTGCCGTGTTTTCTGAAGATTTTTGTCTGCTGCTGAGGTAAAATTGCAATCACTTTTATTAATGAATCATAATTCCATCAGCAGACACCTGTGGAGCACTTGCCGCATGCCCAGCACTGTAACAATGCTGTAGATTCATTGTGAGCGTTGAAAAAATGTCTGTGTTAAAATTCTTAAGGTTAATATAATAGAAACCCAATTCAAAACAATTTTGGTTCATATAAACAAAGTCCAGGAGTCAATCCAATTTCAAAGCCTGATGGATTCAAGAGCTCAAATAACACCCCATTTTGCCTCCCTTTTTGGTTTTGCTCTTCTCTTTCTGTCTTCATTCTATATGTGGGCTCAGACTCTCTCTACTTGGCAAGCAAGAGGGTAACCAAAAGTCTCAGGTTCATATCCTCTCAACTCAGCACCTCCAAAGGACAGAGAAATGCCTCTCTATCTCTCTCTCTCTCTCTCTCTCTCTCTCTCTCTCTCTCTCTCTCTCTCTCTCTCTCTCTCTCTCTCTCTCTCTCTGTCTCTCTCTCTCTCTCTCTCTCACCCCCTTTCTCCCCCTCTCCCTCTCCCCATCACACTCCTATATCAATACCAGGGACATCTCTGATTAGCTCTACTTGAGTCCCATGAGCCATCATTTTGACCCCGGAGACAGGGAAGTGTGATTGATAGCCCCATCAATATCATACAGAGAAAGGGGAAATGACAGAAACCAAAGGAAGAGTGGGAAAGTGGGTACAGCAAGTAGGTCAAAGGTATGGCTGCAATCCTCCACCACCTAATCTCTGCCATCAGAGCTTTTAATTTAGCTGAGGAGACAGAGATAGGTGAATAAAAAGATAATCCAAATAAGCATATACTTGCCCAATGAATGGTACCCTGGAAGGAGAAATCATAGGAATCAGAAATGCAGATCAGACCTCTGCTCCCCAAAGGCCTTCTGGCGCTAGCCCAGGCATAAGCCTTCTGGTTTCCCTGTAATTCTGTTTGGCTTCCTTTCTTCACCAGTTTCCTGTCAACTTTTCCTGGTGTCAGTCCCACTGATGGTGATGGGAGCAGGAAGTCCATTGGACAACATGGTAAAACAGTGAGATTCCCAGACCTTTCTCATCAGAGCAAGCAGACTGAATGGGAACTGGCCATGTGGTGATGCGTGTGGTGTACGACTCAGAAAGGAAAACCTAGTATGTGCAAGCCCCTGCACCACACACACACAAACACACGCACGAATAAGGAAAGCAAAGTGGAAGGTAGAAAAAATTTAATTCTGAAATGAAACTGCTTAACTTTTTGCTGAATTTGTTGAGTAATAATACAACCTTTCTTTGATGGAGAAAGCTCCATTCATGATGCTGGGTTTTGAGAAGCAGCTTGTTCCCTCTTAGCATGCTTTAGAGTCATGGGCTTAATAAAACCCTGTCACACTCCTAATGCAGTCCCTTTCCCCTTTCGCTTTAGTTTTCTCTTTATGTACCTCATGTTTCAAATGATTACTACAGCCTCCTGTTACACTTTTTTTTTTTTTTTTTTTTTTTTAACAAAATCTTCTTAAAAGACTGCCTTTCTCTGCAGAGGGATTCGCAAAGAACCAAGATAGGTTTTATATCATTGGACTAAAAACAATGGGGTAAATGACAACGTGTCTTTAATGAGCTGCCAACACATTCCTCCTTTCAACATTAGGCAAAGTGATCTGTTTTGAGCAGTAGAAGTTACTGGATTCTTATAAGCATCCATGACTTTTGTAAAGGTTCTAACTTGGTATCTAATGAAGTAATTCTGGAACAGAGAGTGTCAGGGTTTTATGAAATTCTTCTTTCTTCTATAGTCCAACAACATCCTAAAGGTGAATATGTCACATAATTAAGTAGTCAAGGGTGACCACATCTGTCCCGGCTTACAAGGATGCTGAATGTATATATTTAAGTATACAGCAGTGCATGTTACAGGTCAAGTTCCAGTTCTGAAAAGGAAATGAGTTAGTTATACAATGGAAGGATTTCCTTGCTTTTTTTCTCCTACTGTTCTAAAGAGAGATACAGTGGTCTAAAACCCAGATTTATTTAACCAAATCCATTAACATTTTCTTCATAAATTTACTCTATTGAAAATAGGAATTAGTTTACTCCGTACAAAAATTATATATTAAATATTTTGAAATACGAAAGGTCTGGCTTACCACTATGAGCTGTGTAGTAAAGTCAGAATCATATGTTCAACACTTTTCATCACCCCAACAACAGCACATCTAAATTCTTAAACTGAAGTTCATGGAATGTCTACAATTTAGGGGACTTCAATACATATATACATTTTCCAAAAAGACAAGTCATAGTTTTCATTAGATTCTCTACAAACCCTCTTCGCCCTCCTCCCACCCACAAAGAACAAACAAACAAACAAAAAGACAATGCCAGAGATACAAAAAGTCTGACTCTTTTAAAGGGCCTATTTGTTTATTTTTAAAATCTTATTTTTTTAAAAAAAAATTTACGCTGAGGCTTAACATTTAGTGAGGAAACAAACAAGCTTGTCTTCTTTCCTTCTGTGCCTATTCAATCATCCCACTCCTTCAAAACTGAATAGTGCATGGACACCTTGTGTGTGGGGGCGGGGGGGCGGGGGGTGTATGTGTTTCTTAAAGCTGTCTGTGAGGGCAGCTGGATGCAAGATAAAAAATAGGGCAAAAGATAGTAACCATTTCTTTTTTAATCAAATGATATTTAAAAACAGAAATCTTCTTTGGATCTTCTATATTTCCTGAGTTTCTTGGCTATTGTTTATTGTTATTTAGTGTTCTTCATTGTGAATTTTTTTGTGGGTAACTGTAAATTACTAGATTCTATTTTAACTAGAGGAGCCAACACAGCAAATTTGTGTTCTGTTATAAATTAAGTGATGTGATGACACATGCTTAGTGGTTAACTGACATACAAAATAAATCAGATGTAATCACTTGAATATAAGTTCGAGATATGAAATAAACCATTTTGGGGTTGAAACAAAAGACAGAACCGTAGAAGTAGCAGTTTGCCAAAGCCCAAATAAACTAATTCTGCTTACAGTCAGCAAAAGAAAATAATTTCAACTGGATATTTTTCTTCTTCTTTGAGTATCATTAAAAGAAGTTAACTTAAATGTAAAAACATAGAATTTGGGGCTGGGGGCTTAATGATAGAACACTTGCCAGCATGCTTGAGGCCTGGGTTCAATCTCCAGTATCAAAACAAAACAAACAAAAACCATGGAATTTAGAACTGACGGATTTGGAAAGTAATTTTTTTGTTGTTTTTTAATTTTTGTACCAGAAAATGAACCCGGGGTGCTTTACCACTGAACCACATCCCCAGACCTCTAGACCTCCTTTACATTTTATTTAGAGAAGGGTCTTGCTGAGTTGCTTGGGGCCTCACTAAATTGCTAAGTCTGGCTTTGAACTGGTGATCTGCTTACCTCGGCCTCTTGAGCTGCTGAGATTCCAGGCTTGTGCCACCACACCTGGTCTCCTTTTCCTTTTTTTTTTTTAAACTGGAAAAGACACAGGACCAAAGACTGTTGAAGGCACAGAGTGGCTGGCCACAAAAGCCCTAACGCAGGTGATAAAACTCCCAGACCTACTTCCCTCCTGTCTCTTATTCAGAGCACTAAAGAAAGAACAGTTAACTTGCAAATTATTATACAATGCTATTAAAGAATGCAAGTTAAAACATATTTACAGTGCCTGGAACTCAGATAAGGGCTTAGTTATCAGGAAAGCTGAACCGATACTGCCTATCAATGAATAAATGATAACAAGAAAAAAGGTAGAACAAAAGTTTAAACTGTCATTCTGGTTCTTAGGACAGAGTCAATTTTTAAAATCAACTTCATTAGAATCATTTTCTTCATTTAAAGTTATACTTAGCCTATGTAGGAGATAGAATTAGGGAAATGAAGGACTCTACCTTTTAAAGCATGATTTTTTTTTTTTTTTTTTTTTTTTTTTTGGTGTTGGGGATTGAACCCAGGGCCTTGTGCATGTGAGGCAAGCACTATACCAACTGAGCTATCTCCCCAGCCCTAGAGCATGGGTTTCTATGTGTTTAACTTTTATCTGTGGTCAGATAATCATCTGTTATTGAAGTACTTTCTTTTTCTTTCTTTTTTTTTTTCTTTTTCACTTCTTGTTGTTGTCACTGGGGATTGAACCCAGGAGAGCTCTACCACTGAGCTACATCCCCAGTCCTTTCTATTTTTTATTTCGAAACAGGGCACACCTAAGTTGCTCAGGCTGGACTTGAACTTACAATAGTCCTGGCTTAACCTTCCAAGTCTCTGGGATTGTAGGTACATGCTACTGTACCTGGTTATTTGTATAATTTTAATTTTTTTTAAAAAAAGGAATCCCACACCCTGCGTTTTTTGTTCAGTACCATGTTTCTCATCTACATGTCTGACACTGGTAGTTGACTATTTGATATGCTTAGCCTATCAATAGAATTCAAAAGAGAAGAAAAATTGCCTCACCTTATTTATGGAGAAATTCAGTTGTTTCCTTTCCTTTGTTCCTCTCCAAGGAAGAATGGAGATCAGGAAGTTGGTTAAAATAAATGCTGATGAGGATGTGGGGGAAAAGGTACACTCATACATTGCTGGTGGGACTGCAAATTGGTCCCATTATGGAAAGCTGTATGGAGATTCCTCCGAAAACTTGGAATGGAACCACCATTTGACCCAGCTATCCCACTCCTCAGTTTATATCCAAAGAACTTAAAATCAGCATACTACAGTTATGCAGCCCATCAATGTTTATAGCAGCTCAATTCACAGTAGCTAAACTATGGAAGCAACTTAGATGTCCTTCAGCAGATGAATGGTTAAAGAAAATGTGGTATATATACACAATAGAATATTACTCAGCCTTAAAGAAGAATGAAATCATGGCATTTACTGGTAAGTGGATGGAACTGGGGAATATCATGCTAAGTGAAATAAGCCAATCTCAAAAACAAAAGGCTGAATGTTTTCTCAGATATGGATACTAATTCACAATAAGAGGTCAGGGGCTAGGGAAGAATAGAGTTACTTTAGATTAGGTAGAGGGGAGTGCAGGGAGGGGAGGGGGTATGGGGACAAGAATAGAATGAATCAGACATTATTACCCTATGTGCATATATAACTATACAACCAGTGGATTTCTACACCGTGTACAACCAGAAGAATGAGAAATTATACTCCATTATTGTTGGGGGCTGTGTTATGTTGGCGGCGCCGGGATGGCGCCTGATCACATCGGCAGCAAGGAGGTTGATTGACATAAGCACGCTCAGGTGATTTTCTCGTCCATGCATACAATGTATGTGCATGTGTTCTCGAGCACTAATTGCCTGCTCGGGGCGTCTCCCCTAATCTTTGCGTAAGAGGCGTGGCCCTGCTCTCCGCCTCCTGGAGGTGATATAAGCGTAGGCGGAGCGAGACAGAGACACAGCAGCCATTAGCAGGAAAACGGCAGAAGAAGACACACACGGCAGCGGCGAGTAGGGGCAGCGGCGGAAAGCAGATCGCGGAACGGAGAACTGAGATGCATCACTAGGGCACCTTGGGTGGACGTACCCTTAGTTCACAGGATGCAGGACTTTAAGGTGTAGCAAGTCTCTTCCTCTAAGCTCTAAGCAAAGCTTGTCTTTCTCTCAGTTTCTCTCTTAAGCAAAGTCTCTTTCTCTCTGATAAGCGGGCTCTCTCTCTCTCTCTCTCTCTCCTCTCAAAGCAAGTAAACCTCGTTTCCTCTATCCTCTATAAACAAGCAAGAAAGCAGTGCGCTAAAGAGAAAGATAGAAGTGCCTCAGTTTCCACTCCACCACCCATAAGACCCGTGCAAGTTGTTGCTGCAAGCGGTGACAAATATCCATGGATTTTGGAACTGCAAAGAGCCAGCGACACATTATATATGATGTATCTAAGTGCAATCTATTGTCATGTAAAACTAATTAAAACAAATTAATTTTTTTAAAAAAAGCAGGACTTATAACTGAAAGAAACTTTGCTCTTTTAGGCCCATCTGCAATTTATCATATAGAAGGGAGACTTGCCCAAGAGAGGCTGAGGGTTACTGCATCTGCCTCCCACTACCCACAGCGACTGAATTCCTGCAATAGAACAATCCTGGGCATAAGTTGTCCAACCTTACTTCCTGTTGGATTTCTATGGTTTGCACTGGGTTGTCCCACGGGGATGTTTTCATTTATTTTGTCTGTATGTCTTATCTCCCTGTTAGAGCCATTGTTACTGTGTGCCTGCAATGCCTTGGACACACTAGTGGACATGCATCAGTACATTTTCTCTTCAGGACAGCTCTCTAAGATAGCTGCTGTTACCCTTATTTTTCCCTCTTTTTTTTACCATGTAAGGAAACTAAACTCAGAGGGGTTAGGAAATTTGTACAAAATCACACAGCTGGTAGGTGGTGGGAATAAGACTCAAACCTACAAACAGAAATGCTATTGGGTTGAATTATGCTTTATTTGCCTTTGTATTCCTGACAGGTGTGAGTACATTGTTATCCAAATAGTAGGTACTCAATACATAATTTTGAAAAGAATGAACAAATGATAGATTTAGTAAGAACAACATTGTTCTTACTAAAGCTATTATTTAGTGCTGAGTGGTTTATCACCTGGATGCTGGGACCAAAATGCCAAGGTTCAAATCCTGTCTTATTCTCACTTTGGGAAACTACTGAGCTTCTCTGTGCCTCAGTTGTTTCATCTGTAAGGTGGGGGTTATGGCTCTAACTTCTTTATAGGGTGTTTTGAAGATGCAACCAGTTAATAAGACATAAAACACATAGGAACACGCAGTAAACACTCAATAAAAAGGTTTTTGTTAAATACGTTTCTTCATAGCCAGTGTAAAATCCTTACCACCCTTTTGCAGTAGAGCATTTTCAAGAAGTCCTGAGAGCCACGCATCCAGGGTTCTCTGTGCCTTCCTCGGCTCCTGAGCGTATACTGTATGTGTGCACACAGCGTTATTAATGCCTTGTGCTGCCTGTACGGGCCAGGGACCATTTTTTCATGCCACCTCAGATCCCCTGGGTTTGCTGCACTTCAATGCACCTCGAAGAGCAGTAACAGGAACTGAAAAACCAGAACTGAAAACAAAATAAACTTCAGTCAGGAAACACTTCTCTGTTTCTCCCCTTACCACATACCAAAAAAAAAAAAAAAAAAAAAAGAAAGAAAAGAAAAGTTAAAATGAAATTGAAACCTATGAAGTCTAGTACATATTTGGGGGATGTTTTGTTTTAGGTTCCTAAAGTAGAGAGTTTTCATTCCTTCATTCAGCAGATATCTATTGAGTGTTCCCTGTCATGTGCTCTGATTCTCTGTGTACATCTGGTGGCCATCTACCCTGGATTTTCAACAACAACCCTAACTTTGAATATCTTTAGTGTCTTTTCATGGAAATAAATTAACAAGGAGGGGGGAGCCTTTCTCAAACCCTATGGCCAAAGTTTTCTTTCTATTTACTTTTCAGCTGTGTTTCTGCTTGCTCTGAGGTTAGGAGCCTCCCAGTAAAAAAATCTTTCAAGTACTGAAGGGTTGTGTGAGCCCAGACAGAGGAATTACAAGCAGCCACCCTCTGTGTCTCCTTTGCAGAAAGATTTTTCACTGTTAAAATATTCATCTGTAATTGTGGTTGTTTCTTTGGAGTAGGCAGTACTGGAAACTAACTTTTTATATAATGCATTCTTACAATGTTTTTCTTCTCCATTTCTCCGTGGATGCGTTACTGTGATAAGCAGGAAAGAAAATTAAGTTTTTAAACTTTTGACTTCCTGCCATAAATAAGATAAAATAGACATTCTTTTTTAAAGCATGAGTAAAAGGGTTGGAAGAAAAACTATACGCTGCCTGAGGGCAGGGGTCATCTGCTGTTCTCATCTTAGTATCCCACAGAGGCTCACTCAGTGAACATCTATCAAAGGAATAAACAGGCATCTTTAATATTCCTTAACAATATTACTTTCCCAAATAGGGATATTGTAGCTCACCTGAAACATTTCAAAAAGCAAATATGAAAATGTGGATTTACACAGAATCTAAACATGATTTACTTGGTGAAAGTATTTACCAGATTCCTTTACACAGAAAATGTCCTCCAAGCCTCCATGGGCTTGTCAAGGTCTGAGTCACTTCATTTTGCTCATGTGATGATGGAGTAGATTAAAAGAGCTTTGGTAAACCAAGAACCCAGGGTGTGAATCCTGCCTGCCTTCACTATGACCTATTGTGCGTTTGTGGACAGGTTTCTTGTTTCTTTGTTTTTTTTTTTTTAATTTCCATGTCCCAGTTATCTCCATGTAAAGTGAGAATCATTGAAAGTGTTTTCACACTCATTAAAGCCCCTGATACAGAGCCAGGAGCATGGATACAAATGTAAGCTGCTATTATTGTTGTTTATTAAAACCTTTTAGAACACCCAGTGCATGAATTGAAGTGTAAATACAGTGATAACCACCCCCCCCCCCAAATGCACTATGAAGACTCAGATCTAATTGGTATGAAAAAAAGAAAGTTTTTCATGCTTAATTCCAATGAAGTGATTTGAATACTTGGACTCACATCACTTCGTGCTTAGAGTTCTGAGAGCACAGAGGCCTCCCTCACTTCCTTGTTTATGTGACATGAGGGGAAATCCCACCCTCCTCCAACCTCTCCAAACTAACTTTTTGAGGTTCAGCCAGAAAGCAAGGAAAAAAAAAAAAAACCAGCAGTCAAACTTGGGAGCAAGGACTGGTAAGCTTGGATGTTAGAATTGCAACCTAGCCAGAGGATTTACTGACTTCAACCCAACAAAAACACCTCAACATCAGTATAAACTTTGCAGTTTGATAAATAAACTAAAAGTTGCACCGTATGGTGAGGGTAGGAAGTCTCCTCCCCACACCAACTCTCCTCTTTGAGGCATGAGAGAGCTCAGGGACTGACAGGCTAGCTGGCTGAAAGCCCAGCACTGCCAAACAACGAGGATTTGCTCCAGAGTCATAGTTCCAACCCCCACTGAGCTTCAAGAACAAGTTGGGGGTGGAGGTTGGGAGGTGGGTGGTGGCAGCAGACAGCTGTGTTCCTTGTTCTAGACTCTGGTCTCCAGCAATTCTGGGTGTGTGCACAAACCAAGCCATGCCTGTGTGGTGGGCTTCCCTGTGGTCCCGGAGTGCAGTAGCTCTGGTCCTTTGCTGAGATTTTTTGCAAGTCAACAAGTCAACATGCTTCCTACTCAAGTCATGCCTGCCATTACCTGCTTCTAGAACCAGAGGGAGGACCTTGGGAAGTGGACAAGGAGCCACAGGCCACCAAGTCGCTGGATACTTTCATCTTAACCCCACAAATGAGATCTTTGTTTCCTTTTTCCATGTCCCAGGCCCTCTTTCTAGTAACTATGTAAGTCCATTATAATTTAAAGGAAAGGTGAAGTCTTTTAAAAAGAGCAAAGTCAGATTGTCCTTTTAAAATGGAGACCCATAAAACTAGCCACTCCTGCTAGTTACAGAGTGTTCAGATCCTCTAGATTAGAAAAATTCAGGAAGAACACAGAGAGTTACAGTGGGATAGTGTTATCCTTTAAGCACGCACACATGCAGTTAATGTACACAGAGACTAAATATTAAGAGTTATTGAGGGTCTGGGGTTGTGGCTCAGTGGTAGAGCACTTGCCTGGCATGTATAAGGCACTGGGTTCAATTCTCAGCACCACATATAGATAAATGAATTTTAAAAAGGTCTATCAATATCTAAAAAAATATTTTAAAAAGTTATTGAGATGCAGTTGACCATAGCTTGCACTTCTGAGTTCCTTACGAATACTATTTTTTCTGTAGTAGATGCTCAGTTAATATTTGTTGAACAAATGAGTAAATGCCTATGGAATAAAGAGCCCTGGAAAGGTGAGGGTGGGCTTCATGGAGAAAGTAGGAAGTTGCCTACATCACTGCAGGGCATTGACCAGAATGCTGGGTATAGTGAACTTTCCAATGTTGTTGTCAGAGCTAAGAAATAATAGAAATCAAAATAATACCAATTCCCTTCCACTCCTTAGAAGATTATGGTGAGGGCCAAGGGAGATGTTTTGCTTTCTAGTGCTCTCTTTGAGGCTGAAGATAAGGAAGTTGGTTTTTTTAGTTGCTCCTGGTCAGCGTCAGTCCTACTGTGCTACCTGCTTAACTGAGATTGAGTCCCCAGGGTGACCATGGCAGGAGGCTGGGTTCACTTCCAAGAACCCATCCTTGAGCTCGATTAAAGGTGGGAATGTGCGACAATTTCCTGGTGATTGTCTTCATTGTACCCAACTCTTCTCCTAGGCAACAAAATTACTTGCTTATTAGACCTCAGGTGACTGTGACTTCCCTATGCAGACAGCTGATTGCAGTAAGATGACCATAGTCTATTCTCTAGGGCTTTTGCAACAAACCTTTCATTAAATTTTTTTAGAAAGCTTGATGTTTTCAGCAGAAAAATAACATTGATTTTCTTTACCAGGGTAGGAACAACTTCCGAGTGAAGACAGGGGAATGAGAAATGTGCCATTTCTGCATGGGTTAGATTAGTCTCAACACATCTTGGTGTAAATTAGGAAAGTATTAGCTGCTTGGGATGGTTAGTTTTATGTTTCAATTTGTTTGGACCACGATGCTCACATATGTGGTCAAATTTTATTCTGGATGCTTCTGCGAGGGTGTTTTTGGATGAGATTAACATCTAAATCAGTTGATTTTGAGTAAAGCCCTTTCCCTTGCATGATGTGGTGGGCCTCACCTAATCACTGAAAGTCCGAAAAGAACAAAAGCCCCACCTCTTCCATGCAAGAGGGGAAGGATCCACCAGCAGCAGGTGGTCTTTGGACTTGAACTGCAACATCAGTCCTTCCTGGATCTTCAGCCTGCTGGACAACTCTGTAGAGTTTGGACTTGCTAGTGTCCCAAATTACATGAGCCAATTCCTTACAATAAATCCCCCCCCCCCCCCCTCTCTCTCTCTCTCTCTCTCTCTCTCTCTCTCTCTCTCTCCATACACACGTACACAGTCTAGTATAGGGTGTGTGTGTCTCTGTGTGTGTGTTCCTATAGGTTCTGATCCTCTGGAGAACCCTAACAAAAACAATCGATTCTCCACATTTCATTGGCTGAACACAACAGAATTGTTATCTCAGGGCACAGCCCAATGCCAGGGTTCCTTATCAGGGGGCAGTTTTCCACCATGTGGTCATTCAGAGACCCAGACTCTTTCATCCTATACGCCATTGTCCCCCAGGTCCCCTGAGTCCTCTGTGTGCAGCCAGCAGACAGGAAAGGAAAATGAGAGAGGAGAGACGCATCTGTGTCCTCGCCACCTTGGCCCAGATGTGACACTGTCATTTCCCTTTGTCCTCCACTGCTGGGAACCAGGTGAACGACCCCTTGAGAGAGAAGCCCAGGCTGGGGAGTGTGCTCCTCATCTGGACAGACACTTCCCCAGCAGCAACATTTTACCACAGAAAAGGAGGCGAGAATTCAGGAGCTCACACAATCTTCCTCACAAACACTCACTTTCTGGTGTTTACTTTTTAGATTTACTCCATCTCAACTCTTAATTCCTTTTTTCTTTGACCAGAGTCTCCATCTAATTTATTTCCCTCTGACCTGGCACAGGCACAGAGTGTCTTCTGTCAACTTACTGAGAGCTGTGGTTTGACTATGCACCACCCCCCCCCCCAAATTCCTGTGTTGGAAACTTAATCCCCAATGCAGTGGTGTTGGAAGGTGGGGCCCAGTGAGAGGTGATCAGTCGGTCACGGTCATGAGGGCTCTGCCCGAACCAGTGGATCTCTGTGGTTATTGAGAGAGCGGGTTGGAAAGGTTTGGCACCTTGCTCTCTTTCCATATAGCGCGTGCTTGCTTGCCCTCCTGCCTGTTACGAAGAAGCAGGCGGTCCTTACGCGGTGTCAGCACCACGCTGTTGGACTTGCCAGCCTCCAGCACTGTGAGGAATAAATTTCTTTTAAGCTACTCAGTCTCCAATATTCTATTATAGCAACAGAAAACAGACCAAGAACTGAGTGTTTACCCTGCATCAGTAAACATTTCACCAATTTAAATTTTAATAAGGAAACTAGGTAAGGGAGGTCACACCTGTAATCCCAGCTACTCAGGAGGCTGAGAGAGGAGCATCACAAGTTTGAGACCAGCCTCAGCAATTTAGAGAGACCCTGTTTCAAAATAAAAAGGGATGGTGATATAGCTCAGTGATGGAGCATTTGCCTAGCACGTACGAGGCCTGCGAGCCCTGGGTTCCATCACTTAAAAAAACAAAACAAAACAAAACAAAAACTTCTTCTTTTTTTTATAAGGGAAACAAAGTTAACACAAATCAAAGGGTTTAATAACAATAGAAGACAGTATGGTAAGTAGTACATGTGCAAAGAGCAGGACAGATGGTAAGTACAACAGGTGTTCAAAAGAGGGAAAGAACTTTTAGGTAGTCGTGTTTGAAGAAAGCACTTATGGAAGAAGCATACTTGAATTGGGCCCTTAAGTATGGGTGGAGTCAATGGCGAAGGGGGGTGGGAGGGCTCTCCAAGGTGGATGAATAGGCGAAATGAGCAAGAAAGCAAAGAAGGGAATGAGAAAGTAATTTTTGAGGTGGAATCAACAAATCAATCTGACAAGAGGGAATACTAGGAGAATATGGTTTTTTGAAAGAGGCAAGTTAAATCTGGATTGCATTTGAACTGAATTAAAATAGTATGTAAGTAACAGTTCTGTTAGAAGATTTTTGCATGGCAAAATAAACATTTTGGGGAAATAATAGAGTGGTGTGCAGGATGCTTCAGAGGGGAGCACATAGAAGCAAGAGACCAGAATCTTTAGGACCCTGGTTATTCAATCTGTTGT
Source organism: Sciurus vulgaris (assembly GCF_902686455.1). Classification (NCBI taxonomy): domain Eukaryota; kingdom Metazoa; phylum Chordata; class Mammalia; order Rodentia; family Sciuridae; genus Sciurus; species Sciurus vulgaris. The sequence goes on along the minus strand of NC_136461.1, from coordinate 82,612,880 downwards.
TCTGTTTGTATTATTGAGAATGTGTTTGGTTGCATATGTAAGAAGTGCAACTTAAACTAGTAAAAAGGGAAGTCCTTGGTTTATGTAAGAGGGAAATCTGGGCTGCATCTGTTTTAGGCATGACTAGATCCAGGAGCAATCACAATTTTCGTTCTCCATCTCTCACACTCTTGACTCTGCTGCAGTCTTTTCCTACGTGTTGGGCAGCCTGACCCTCTCATCCCATGGCTTTGCAAACCTGACAGAAAGAGCCAGACTTCTGAGGAGTGCCTGTGGGGAAGTTTATTGCCCTGATCTGGGTCATATTGTGCATCCTTGGATCAATGCTCTGTCCACAGGGGTGGACAACTGTGGCCAGCACTTGGGCCATGTGCCCTAGGGTAGAAAGATTTCATTATTGGGGGGAGTGGTATAAGGGGCTCGCCAGCCCCATCTGAAACATAAAACTGAAAGATTCTGTTATCGGGCAAAGGAAAGGGGCGCAGTTCATTCCAACTAACTTTTTGTATTGTTTCCCCATTTTTTTATTTTAAGATTTCAAGTACTCATTACAAACAAATAGTTTGAGTACCTTTTTGTTGGCTCTTTGATGTTTTACTAATAGGTTAAACACATCCCTTACGTTACCTATGCTAGTGATGAGCTTACACTAAACACTCAACTCTCTGAATTCTACTTCATCTTGCCATTTGAATTTTCCATCCCTAGCCTATAAACAATGTCCTCTGCTTTCTTGTCTGACCCATTGAAACAAGCGTCCTTTTGGGCTTCTATCTCCCATCTCTGGTTTTTCCAACTCAATGTGCAAAAGTACTAGAGCTATCCTTCTAAAACAGATCAGGTTGGGACAGACCTTGAATAGAACAAATTCCATGTGCCTTAATATGGTAATGCGGTAGTTTGTTTAATGTCAACAAATTCCTCCCATTCTGGTACCAGTATGCTCCTCCGCAATATGACCTTGCTGCTTTTCCCATGAGAAGTGGAGTCCATTTTTCCACCCCCATAAGCCTGGTCTGACCTTGTGACTTGGTTTGACAAATTAAATGCAGTACACATGATGTAAGAGTTCTGAAGTTTAGGCATAACAGACCTGGCAAGTTCAGACTCTCTGGTTTGGATAGCTGCCCTGAGTCTCCAATGGAAGAAAGCCATTCTGGCCTACTGGAGGACAAGCGGTCATGTGGAGAAGAGCCGGGGCTTTCTAGCCAAAAACCCATAGCCAACATCAACTGCCAGACACGTGAGAAAGGCCTTCTTGGGCCTCCCAGCCCAGCCGACGCGAGCTGTTTGCATGCACGTTAATGAGCTGAGGAAAAACCAATAGAGGAACAGGCAGACTACCTATAGCATCATGAGAAATAAGGAATCATTATTGTAAGCCACTGAGTTTTGGGGTGGTTCATTATGCAGCAATAGATAACTGTAACAGGTAGGTCAGTAGGATTTGTCTGAAAGTGAAGAAGTTTAGAATGACTCCCATTAATTGAGGTTTGAGGAAATAGATAAGTTCAGATCAAGGTGCAATAAGCCCTGGGAGCATTCGGGACATTCCAATAGAACGGCCAGGGAGACATGGAGGGTGGATCAGGGGCTGTCTGGATCAGGTCATCAGTTTCAGCAATTGAGAGTAGATTAAATTACATGGGACCACCCAGTGAGTGAGAGGAGGCAGAAGCCAAATGTCAGAGGAGAAAACCTTGGGGAACACTAACATTTAAGGATGGGCAGAAGAAGGGAAACCAGCAGAGGAGATTGAGTTTTGTAATGCAACTAAAAAGGGAGAGTATATATTTATGTACTTTGGTTTTATCCTTCACTTCTTCTGTCAGTCATAAAAGGAGAGTTAAAAAAAAAAAAAAAAAAAAAGCAGTAGAAGAAACAGAGAAGATACGCAGGGTGCTATGTAATACAAGGAGGTCCCCAGGACCTAACTACTCATTCTCAGGATGTGACCAGCCCTGGAACACAGCAGGTCAGTTAGGAGACCTGTACAGCTGCAGTCCAGGGTCCTGGGGAAATGCTCCGCTAAGAAGCAGAGCAAGCCATGTGGGAAGAGCTAGCCTTGCTGCCCACACTCCACTTCCCCTGAGACAGAGGTCTGAGGGAAACCCAAACAAATGGAGAGAAAAATAGACAAAGTAGCCACTCTAATCAATGCCAGGAGAGATATAGAGACGTGAGCAGAGAGAGCCCCAGAAGGCGGAAATCAAAATACACAGAACATAGACAACACAGTGAGGACAGAGATAAAGGTGCACCAGAAGGTGCGTTACTTCAACTGTCTCACCGCTTTTTCAACTTTTTGTCCCGCTCAGTCACAACATCAGTGTATCTTTACGGAGGACTTACCATCCTGTGGGAAACTTGATTATCCCATTTCTATTTTAGGGCATAAGTATTTATGTATTTATGCCAGAGTCAGAGGCTCCCCATCTCCAAACACGGTAACAGTTTGATGGAACAGAGCTACTGTTCTGTTTACAGTATGTGGGGTGTGCATGCGTGCATGCGTGTATGTGTGTGTGTGTGTATAGTGATCACAGTGTATCCCATGTAGAAACTCACCTGTCCCGGATATAGTCTCCTCATTTTACAATTTGTTTGACTTTTTTTTTCTTTTTTTCCTCAGTGCTGGGGATCATACCCCAGGCCTTGCACATTCTAGGCAAGCACCCTACCACTCAGTCACATCTCTAGACCCATTTGACATTTTGACTGCAGCATTGTTGGCAACTCTCTGCCTCTTAACTGAAGACTCCATTTCACGAACACATACAATGTAAGGCTCGGGCACACACAGGTATGGACAGTGGTGTTCAGGCAAGTCAGCACTCCAGAGAAAGAAAATCTGATTTATAGCATTTGCAAGTTTTTGTCATGTAAATACTCCCATCATGACTGATGTCATGCTACCGGTGGTTTAATAAGTGGTTCATATAAATCCTGAGGACTCAGCTGCCCTGGGACAAACACTGAAGAATGAGGAGATCTAAGGGCACTCCAGACAATTGCCAGTGCCAACTCCAGCTATGTGTGTTGGTCCTTCCAGTTCAGCTGAAGTATGCCCAGGGAAGATCAGCATAAGATCTTCCCACCCAAATCAAGGAATCCTGAGAAATAACAGGTTGTTGTGTTAGGCTACTAAGTTTTGAGGGTGGTTTGTTACCCAGCAGTAGTTAACTTGACACATGTAGTGGTTCGGGTTGCATGAGGAAGGGTCTATAGAGAAGCAAGAGCCTTGATTCTTCCCTTCTTTGTTGCTTTCCCAGGCTTATTCACAAGCTGTAGGGGGAGGTTCGGTCTTTCTCTTGGCTACACCAAGACTGGACACCTGGTCCTGAGGGTAAGTACTGACAGCTCTGGCTTTTGCCTCTTTGAATATGCTGCTAGTCCCATCTTTAATCAGACTGGGAGCTAGATAAAGCGAAGATCCATATTTACAGACAGCTGCTTTAGGAAATTTTATTTATTGAAAAATCAGGACTGTTGGTTTCATCAAGTGAGGGGAATTGGAACTTCTAGAAGCCAGATCCCTCAGGCAGACGACACGTTGGAACACCATCCTTGTCTGTTTCACTATCTCCTCTGGATGCAGGCATTTCTTATCTGTTCGGCCATCAATAATAGACTTTGAACAACTAACTGATTTATTAAAAAGTGGCTTGATATAGTAATATAGTATAGTAATTTTTTCAACAACACTCGGTTCTGGGAGTTAGAATTTGGTGTGGGTCATACCCTCTCTTTCTGGGCACTTGGACTGGTGAGATTCCTCTGAGGGATTTTATCCTACCACAGATCTCAAAAGATAAGATCAATGCCTTTGAACTTTGTACCTTTACCACATGCAAAACACCGGTGATTCCAAAATAGGAACTCAGTAACAAGACAAAACAAAATCTCTTCAAAAAATCGATTTCCTAGAGCAAGTGAATAACTATCACAAAAGTCAAGATAGTGTCTTTTTCTGGGAAGAGGAATAGGGTCAGTGATCAGGAAGGGAGAAGAAGCTTTTGGGAAATATTCTAATTCTTACCTAGTAATAAGGTTACAGGTATTTTCTCTGTAAAATCTTTTAAAGTATCCATACAATATTCAGTACTTTGGATTGAGCCCGAGAGTATTCTACCATTGAGATACACCTCCAACTTTTTTGAGACAGGGTCTCCTTAAGTCGATGAGGTTAACCTTGGACTTGTTTTCCTCCTGCCTTAGCCTGAATTGCTGGGATTATAGGCACATACCACAGCACCCAACCAGTATTCATGCAATTTTTCTGCTTTTTATGAATGTAGTTTTATTTCACAATAAGAAAAAAAAAGTCAAATTAAAAGTACAGATGTTCCTTGATATAGAATGGGGTTATGTTCTGATAACTCATAGTAAGTTGAAAATGTCCTAAGTTGAAACTTTCTTTAATATACCTTATCTATCACATATCATAGCTTAGCCTCACCTACCTTAATCATGCTCAGAACACCATTTTACAATAAAGAGTTTAATTTCTTATATAATCTATTAAATACTGTACTAAAAGTGAAAATGTCATGCCATTGTATAGTCAAAAATATCACATCTACCCATTATGACTCAGGGACCATCTGGAATGCATTCTGCATTCCGATGTCTTAGTGTATCAGTTGGGAGCTTATTAGAAATGAAGACTCTTGACTCCACCCCAGACCTAGTGTACCTACTGATCCCCAGATGTTTTGTCTGCCCATTAAAGATTGAGAAGCACTGTCCAAGATTAAAAGACTGTAAGTCACTAATCTTGAGTTACAGGGAAAGTCTCCTTATGCTTTTGCCTAAGTTCCATCTGTGAAATAGGCATAATAAATTCAGATCTGTCCTCCCTCCCAGGTTACTGTGCGTATGGTGTGAGATGATAAATGTGAAAACACTTTGGGAAAAAAAAAAAAAAAAAAAGCAGCGAAAATTGCCATCACCTTGGGATACAACCCTGAAAGAATCAACTGCAAAGAAGAAACAACTGTCATCATTCCCTAAATTTCGTACTTTCTGAAATATTTTCAACTTCAATTTCCTGACAGCCCTGTGACTCTTTGTTCTTTGTCAAAACTTGCTTCCCTTCCTGCCTTCAGGATATTAGCAACCAGGTGCAGAATCCTACTTGCCTTTGTAAGGTCTCTGAAGCAGACTAGGTCCTTCAAATGGCAGTGGGGTCCCCGACTTAGTTTTCTGACAAATCAAACCCACATGTTTGGCTGTGTCTGCTGTGTGACAGCAGTGTCTGGCCTCACTTGGGCAGGAATGAGCTCCATTGGAAACGGGAAACACCAGGCAGGCAGGCATCAGACACTTTGGGTTGTACATGGCTCTTTTACTTTATTTTTGAAGTTCATTTTTAAAATGTATCTTAAGTACAAAGAGCTAGCATGCTTTCTTTTGCTGAGTAGATATCAGAAATAATCCATTCTAGAATGCCTCTTGATAAAGCCTATATTCTGTGCACCCTGACAGAAACAGTAGCCCATATTGAGGCTGTATCTACCAGTCTAACCACAAGAGTTTGATCAGAGGTGGCAAGAGTGAGAATCTTAGTCAAATTTTTGAAGGTAAGCTCCAGGGGTCCTACCAGTGACCCATCTCTTGAAAGAGAACAGCAGGCAGATGCAGTCTCTAAGGTGCCATCTTGGAAGCATATACCAAACCCTCGCCAGACCCCAAACCTATCAGTGCCTTTGTCTTGTGCTTCCTAGTCCCAAGAACAGTGAAAAATAGATTTCTATTGTTTATAAATTTCTTTTAAAAAGTAATCTGTGCTTTCCACATTGTAAGAACTAAAAAAGAATGTAATGACGATGAATATGGGCATTATTTCAAATAAGACATTGGGTCTTCTAAACTTTGAAAAATACCAAAACAATTTACAAACATCTAAACGAACAATCAATTAAAGCACTTATTACTTTTTGGTGGAGCTGGCCCAGGTTTTTTTCTTGTGTGTGTGTGTTGCTGGGGATTGAACCCAGGGCCTTGTGCATGCTAGGCAAGCACTCTACCAACTAAGCCCAGGCCCAGGTTTCTTGCACTAGAGTCCTTCTGCTGAGTTTCAAGAGTTAATGTGTTGTTTGCATTTTAAGGATGCAGCATATAAACTGAACAATCAGTTCTTGTGCCTAATTACACATTCATCTTAACATATGCGTGAGGGTCAGCCTGCACCAGTTCTAAACTTCACTGTATTTGTGTTCTATCAATGCAACACAGAGAGATGTAGGTGTGTGTGTGTGTGTGTGTGTGAGAGAGAGAGAAAGAGAGAGAGAGAGAGAGAGAGAGAGAGAGAGAGATTATGACTATATTAAAAGAAAGAAGAGGAGGAGGAGAAGAAAAGGAAGGTGTTTGATGAAATTGCTAAGAACTCCTCCAGGGCCCATGTTTAGAGTTTGCCCCTTCTGGTCCAATCCCAGCACTACCCATTATTAGTTGTTTGGGCAAATTATTTAACTCACTCAACTGTACAGATGTGTTCTCATCTGTACAAAGGACAAAAACATAGGACCTGTTTCGTAGGTTTATTGTAATACTTAAATGATTTAAACCATGTTGCTGGCACATGATAAAGGTTCCATATGTATTAATTGCAAAATGATTTAAGAAAGGGACTAGACACCAACTCGTTGAAGAAAACCTCAAACTAGGGACTGGGGGTGTAGCTCAGCGGTAGAGTGCTCACCTAGCATGCACAAAGTTCTGTGTTTGTTCCTAGTTATAAGAAAGGGAAAGAAGGAAGGATGAAAGGAAATATACAGAGAGAAAAGAGAAAATGTCAATGTATTAATGTCACTATGTGACTATTGGTACTTTAATGGTAGTATTTGTGCAGCAAAGAGTTAACACAGCAGACCCAAACTACTATCCCCGCCCCACAGAAAGCCTGATTGCAAGGATGATCGTTGACTGGTGTCTGGGAATTCAGATTTTGAAAGGGTTCCCATCATTAACTGATAAGAGTGGCTCACAGTGCCTAAACTGTTTGTGCAAACAATATGGTTTATGATGAACACCTGCTTTCCTTTGGGGAGTCTGGAATTTGCATGTATACCAAGTAGATTCTGTTTTCCCAATAAAAACTTGGGCGCGGAGTCTCTAATGAATGTCTAATGAATGTCGTCTGTTGACAACAATTCTCACCTTTTCTTACTGAAGAACTGTTTCATAGGTTTATTGCTGGACGTGTGTCCTTTGTGACTCTCCTGGGACAGACAGGGCCCTTGGGAGCTTGGGCCTGATTTTCCCCAAGCTTCTCCCCATATTTCTTTTCCATTTGCTGATAGAGCTGGCATCATTTTGTTATAATGAGTCACAGTCGTGAGTGCAATTGCATGTGGGTCCCCTGAGTCCTTTTGGGGAATCAGAAAATCTGGGGGTGATCTTGGGGTGGGGGTGTCTTACAGTGCTGAACTAGTTACCTCTGCAAGAAATAGTTTTTTGGGGGGTGAGGGATGCTAGTATAGAAGCATTATCTATGTAGGTGAACATATCATTTTTATAAAAAGACTCAGAGGATTTGAAAAAATATTCTTGAGTGAGTAAAAGATAAAAATGCTGCCCAGCAATATTCTGTCATTAGTGACCCTTCTCTAAAATTATAAGGACATAAGAGCTTCAGCACTGTAAAATTTAGCTGTGTTGCATAGAGCGAAGCAGAAAGTAGCAATGCTGTAATTTACAATTTTGAGGTAATTATACATTAAAAGCTCTGTGGCTCAGTCCTCCCACCCCAATAGATCATTTACCCTTCCATTACAGGCTTGATTTCCTTCCCAGTCTAAGAGAAGCTAATTGCAATATTCAGTCACAAATCTGGAAGTTTTAACAGTTAAACGTTAATGTGCCATATTATAAATGTTGCTAGTCTGCAGTATGAGCATCCATTGAAACATTCAGCAAAAATCAATTGAATACCTTCCACATGCCAGGCAGACATGTAAAATTCTTTGGTTTAACATGAATCCTGAAGTTTTTATTACAATACCACATAAGGCGGTTTAAAAGTGCTTGTGAGGCACACCTCTCACATCCTGGTGCTTTATTTTCTGTTGAGGATGATCAGTAAAACCATGTATTTGAGTTGTGTTGTTGTGCTAGACTTTGTATCAAATGAACTAGTCAAGAGCATTGTTTTTCATTCCTTTGATGGAATGCAGATTTTCCATTTAAAAGCAAATCTTCATTTTAAAAAGGTTTAATAAAATGGTACTTCTCTCCAGCTGGTTAAATTTAAAAAAATGTTCCATGTGAGACTCTTCTCCAGATCTCTGGCAAAGAACGTTTTCATTTGAGGGTGAGCTGATTGCATTGGTATTTAACTCACAAGCATTTGTCCACTCTGGGGAGGGAAGCAAGCCCTGTAGCCTTCTGGTTTGCATAACAGTGTGGTGAAGATCCAGTGTTGGGGTTTTGCTGTTGCAGACAGACGGCCCAGCCCTCAGTGCTGACAGATTTCAGGGAAAGCCTGTGCCCAAACGGTTAATATTTTCCTCTTCAGTTTTTGAACTGAGACAGTCCCTGATTGCCTTGTTACTCCACCCTTTCTGTTTTTTGAGGCAATTTGGAAGTCTTATGTTATATAACTGGCAAAAATGATGCAGATATATGATAAATTCATTCAGCTGCAACAAGAAGCAATACATTAAATCAAATCAATATTCACCTTCTGAGCATGGGTACTACTTAAATCTTGGGTCAGGAATAAAAAAGTAGAAGGTGGCCCTTGACCTCTAGGAGCAAATAATTGGTTTGACTGTCTTAATCAATGCTTCTGGGTGTCAAGAAGCAGAAAGCCACTTGGACTGGCTTATGCAAAGCCAGGGATTATTATAAACAAGGGAAGAAAAACTTCTGGGTCTCAGTGAGGGACTGAACCCAAGAACTGAGTGCCAACAGGAACCCAGATTACTGTCCTTGCCTCCTGGAGATCCAACTATTTCTCTACCACTTTTTCTCTGAGTCTCTATTTTATGCTCATTTCCTGCTGACCAGATGAATCAGCTTCCGAGTAGTTGAGACTTCATGTTGAACCTGTCTCTCACTCTTCCTCTCCTATAAAAGAAGAGTTTTAGATGGACAGATGGCTACTCAGCTGAAGAATTTCTTCCAAGGCTCCTTTTCCACAATGTAGGAATTGACTCAGCTCTGGCCAATGGGAGATATAAAACTTCCAGGTGATGCTCTTAAATAAAAAGGAGGGAGAGCCTCCCTTTCTTTCTCCTTGCTGACTAGTTGTGTCTAACATGACACGAGAAGTTACTGTTTCTGACCTAGAGATGGAAACCGTCGGTTGAGGATGGCAGAGCAATAAGACAGAAGAGCCTGGGAACCCAACTCCATGGAGCTAATATGATTATTAACCCTGCCAAGTCTACTTAGGTTCAAATTAGTATACAAAAGGGAACATTTATATGTCATTTGAGCTTGGAGTATATTAGGTTTTATTTAATAAAAAGTTAGAACCTGTAACTTTACTAATAAACCTGCTTTCTCTACTTTTCTACCTATAATATGGAAAGCGATCACTGTGCCCCTTCTAAATTTACCAGGCCTCAATAGAAGTGATAAACAAGAATCTCAACTTCAGCTACCCAGGTAAGAGAAGTGACTGGCCAGTCTTCATTCAACTAAGAGGGTGAGTTGGAGAATATAAGCTTAGCTATTGGAGCTCCCCCAGCCCCTGGGGGTGTAAAGTAGGGATTCCATTTCTTTATAGAGGTTCATCTATGTTACTGACCCATGTTTATGTATGAGACCAGCCATTCCTAAAGGCATGTATGTATCATCTCAGAAATGAATAATTTATAACATGTAAAAGCCCAGCAATGCATTAAGCAGATTAGTGAGAAGCGAAGCCCAGAAATTGGAAAGGAAACCAATTTCTCTCTCTCTCTCTCTCTCTCTTAAAAGGTCTCCTTTGAATGTGATGGTAGAATAGCTAGCTAGGGGGTGACCTTGTCCTTTCACACAAATCTTCCAAAGCTGCTGTTTTATCAGAGAGGATGACAGTCACAAATAGGGAAGAAAAGCTTTTTAGCCAGGAATATCCAAAGAGGCTTACACAGTATGACCAGCAACATTAGCTAGCACTTGCTCTACTCTGTAAAGGGAAAGCAGCAGACCACAAGAGACTGAACTGTTTCTGCCTCCATTTCCAACAGACTCATGTTCAACTTTCACTCATACACATATACACAAAACTGGGAAAATTTTATTAATCCTTTTTAAAAAAATTTAATATAAAATTATAGCAAAAAAAAAGGAACCTGAACTTGAGTACAGCTGAAATAATCCACAGGTGGCGGCAGTGGTGGGAGAAGAGACTTAATTTAGTTGATTTTCTATGGTTGTTGGTTGTTCGCAGTCTCACAGTGATGGAAGTTGCACATTTTTTCGAAGGGACCAACAAGTTACTGGAGGTTTGGTTCTCCCAGCAGCAACACGACACAAACCAAGGGTCTGGAGATCTTTGCGCTATCCCAAGATCTGAATACTTTTGAAGGATGTGCAATGTTCAAGCATAAGTGTGACAAAGACTGACAAGCAGGAAGTTTACACACTCAGTGAGAGTAGCATGTTTGTCTCCAAGAGATGTTGTATTTTGAAGACCTGTGGTACCACCCTCTTGCTGAAAGCGCTGGTTCCCCTATTGAAGCTTTCTAGGGATTACAGTGGGTTTGACTCAATTCAAAGCTTCTTTTATTCTTGTAAGAATTTCATGAAACTGTCTCATCAAGGATACCCACATCAGAATTTCCAGGAAGAAATAGGTGCAGTTTTCCCAAAGGGAGCAGCACATTGTATGGGACATATGAATTCTGACTATTTGTACTTGTATAATCTGGATTTCCTAAGGAGTCAGATAATACATCAGTCAGATCAAATCCTGGAAATTTTGATGAGTGGGCTTGACCCAGCAGTAATGGACCAGTTCTACATGAAAGATGTGTTACCGCAAAGGATGTCACACGTGAAAGTGGAATTTGTGACCTGACACCAGGTTCTGTCATTGACACCATACTGTTCAATCATTGCAGATATTCAATGAATGGAAAGAAATTCGATGGAACTTACTGGGCTATTCACATCACTCCAGAACCATAATTTTTTTATGTTACTTTAGAAGCAAACTTAAGTCAGACCTCTTAGGATGTCCTGATCAAGAAAGTTATAGAAGTCTTCAAGTCAGGAAAATTTGTGACCACCTTGTTTGTTAATTAGAGTTCTAAATGCCACACAGTGCTTTCTTCACCCCAGAAGATTGAAGGTTTTATATGTTCAATGATTAGAGCTTTGTTTTTACCAGTGTTGCCAAGAAGCAGCAACAACAGCAGAGGTGATTTAAGGAAAATGAAGAAAAAATGCAAAAAGAGAACACACATAGAAGGTGGTGGCTGCTTTCTAGATGTTGATACTGGGGCCACGCTTTCCATAACCACCACCGTGGAGTTGCAGAAAGTCCTAGGTATAATGATAGGGTAATCATTTTGAAGTGTATGGATCATTATATCAAGGAGTTGGATAGCTTGCATGAATTCTCTCTTCTGTGTTTAGGTGTTCTATGTCACTCTTGTGAAATTGAAGTGCATGTAGAAAAAACTTTCACTATATGAAACTTTACAACACTTGTGAAAACAATTCAATTTGGTTTATGCACAGTGTAATATTTCTGCAGATATCAGGTAAAATTCCCCACAGACAAGGCTTTTGTCCTCAGTAAGTGTTGGGCTCAGTCTAACCATCAGGGACTATTCTATTAAATGGCTACCAGAATTTACATCCAGTTGCCTCCACTTTCTAGAACATATTCTCTACTAATGTTATTGAAACCAGTCTCTACCAGACGTTTTTTTGCAACAGCAATTAAATTTTTCTTTCACAGCACAAGTCCTTAAGAAAAAGATTCCAATTACACATTGTTTATGTTACTATTTTAATAATTGTTTCTGCACTTGTAGTCCTTTGATTTCTTCCCTCAACATAGTGTCTTCCCCTCCAACCCCACAAATGAAGTGATGCACTTACATTGTGGGTTTATATACTAATCTTATGCCCCAGGTGGGGAAATGAATGGGGAAAGGCTCTGGGCTTAATTTTCTTTTAAGGGCATATTAATTTGGCCTCCTTTTTTTGGCATGGGCTTTTTTGGAAGACAAAATTAAATGTCTCCCACAAAAGAATTTTAAGCATCTCCAATGTTGAATGGCAGGGAGGAGGCATAGAGTTATAGATTGAGATTAGGATATACTGACTGAACTGTACATTGTATGCTATGCTGTACTCTGTAATAAATGAGATTAGCTTCTAATGGAGTACCATGCCTTTACTAACTTGCTAAGTAGTGATATAGAAGGATTTTCATTACTAAGTAGAAAAGTAGGGAGATTTAGCATATAGGTAGTCCTGGATTCATTAAGTCCTCTCATCTTGGATCATCCACCTTTTTTTTTTTTTTTTTTTTTTTTGTGGTACTGGGAATTTGAACCCAGGGCCTTGTGCTTGCGAAGGCAAGCACTCTACCAACTGAGCTATATCCTCAGCCCTGGATCATCCACCTTAATTTTTACTTTTAGTAGCCATTGCCACTAATTTCCTTTAATAGTATATTGTAAACTTTGGTTCAAAGCAGAATCAGTGGTTTTACATCTTAAGACTTAGAAGTTCTGCGATTAAGTGACACGTGAGTGTTCTGACTTTATCTGTTCCTATGTCACCTTCCTTCCACCACGGCAGTCACAGGATCAAACGAGTGACGGCCAGAATGAAAACTGTTCAGGTTATTCAGATAGTATCATGTGGTAGAATGTGTGGATAGATTAAAAAAAAATTCTAAAAATATTCAGTGGGAAATGACTAGTAATATAGGTTTTTAAGAGTTGTGATCTTTTAGCTGTATTTGCAAATACTGTGGTATTTAAGCAGCTGAGAGAACAGCAAAATTGACTACATTTTGTATTTCTTAAACTCACAATATTCTCTTGATAATTTCTGATTTGATGCAATTATGTTTTATTCTTTCTGTAATTACAAACAAAACATGTTTTTTAGTGTTCCTAAACATAAAATCTACTTAGTTTGAAATCAAGTTGTTGGACAGTGTTTTGACTTCTATCTCAAGCATGCTGTTGATTGAATGTTTCATTGAGAAAGCTTTCAATCAACTTGATCTCTTTGATTCTACAATGAGCGCAGCACCTATTGTTTTGACTTGCTCTGTTGTGAGGACCTATACTCAAGATAGATTTTATTTTGGAGCAGTATCCCAGTAGATTGGTAACATTTGTTGGCTTGAGGTATGATTTTTATTTTATTAAAAAAAAATCTTTTCCCTTTCCCCTCATAGACGTCCAATGTTGAAAACTTGCACAAATTTGTGTGGCATACGCCTAGAAAAATGAAAACCATAGATTGAATTGAATCCATCCTAGTGTGATACAAAAGGGAACACTTTGGTGCCACAATTTCTCTCTTCATTGGTGTTGGACTTAAATCAGTTGAAATGTATTTCTGTATCACAATTTAAGCTTAAATAAAAGTTTGCTTACTTAATTGTCTAGTGATGTTCGGAAAGTTTTCTGTTGATTGTTTTATGTCTACTTAACCAAATACTATGGACCTTTATAGTTTATGCTTTTAAATCATGTGGTGTAGGGGATTTCATTTATGGTTGTTTCTATTAAACTAGAATAGATTTCTAAGCTTGATCATTTTTTCATGCAGGTATATTTTGTCATGTTTTGTTTTGTGTTTATTTTGTGATGATACTGGGGATCAAACCCAGGGCCTCTTAACATGCTAGGCACACACTCTACCACTGAGCTGTATCCTCAACCTCTCTTATTTTCTTGAATTGACAGAATTTCATTTCTAGTTTCCTGTCTATAATAAGTTGAAAATAATTTTATGAAAATATATATATTCTGATCTTTCTCTGAATAAACTTAAATTAGAAAAGACTTAGCAAATTTTTCATCAAGAACAAAACAAAAAACCAGGTTTGGTAGAGTCCACTGATAGACCTATCAGAAAGGCTGAGTCAGGAGGCTTGCTTGAACCCAGAAGTCCCGGGCCGGCCTATAGAAAATAGCTTGACCCTGTCTGATAGATAATCTTAGAAAAGCAACATTTGTGTGCAGTACCTATTGAACCAGGTAAGTGAATTTTTACATTCAACAATGAGCAGTCATTGTTTTTAAAAAGAGGTTCCTGTGTTTCCATCATAAGCACATAGGTGATAATATTCTTCCAGACAAATTAACTGCCAGCAATTACTTCAACTCCTGACTCCACACCCTTCAAACTTGCCATTCTCATACACCTTTGTCTTGCTGTTGCAATGGAAGACACTGCTTCTCATTTGGATTCCATTCCTTCCTGCCTTCAAAGACTGTTGATGAATTCTTTCTTCATATTTCTGTCTCTGACATTGAGTTGCAAGTTCTGCAGATATTCCGTTGATCACTGTTAAAACATTTCCATCAGTTTGTTTTACTTCCCCAGTGCCCACCCTCCCTGCCTTCACTTCATCTCAGGTCTCTGTGTGAATCTTTGATTGATGTCCAATTATTTCAAAACAACTCATCAGGCGTGGTAGCACACACGTGTAATGCCAACAATGAGTCTGGGAGGCTGAGGCAGGAGAATCACAAGTTGGAGGCTGCCCTCAGTAAATTTACAATACCCTGTCTCATTAAACTTCCCTTTGTCTAATCATTATTAAGGCAATAGGCAATACATCTTTTATACCCCAAAATGGAGATGTAAAAACAAACTGTCCAAAATTCCACTGCTGACATATAATGGATGTAGGAAAAAGCTGAAAGAATATACAAATATTAGGGAAAAAAAAAAAAAAAAAAAACAGAACCATGTGTTGCGGAACACACTTTTAATCCCAATGACTTGGGCGGTTGAGGCAGGAGGATCATAAATTCAAAGTCAACCTTGGCAATCTAATGAGACTCTGCCTCAAAAAGTAAAAGGACTGGGGATATAGTTCAGTGGTAAAGTGCTCCTGGGTTCAATTCTGTTTGTGGGGGAATGGGGTGGAAACTGAACTCAAACCAACAAATGTTTATCTGTTTCTTGGAGGATACTGAAAACCTTTGAATATGCTGAACTTGTCGCAAAGTCAAGGCTAGAGGCCTGCGACTTCTAGGAGGCAAGAAAACTATTAAAGAGACTTGTCAATGGATGTCTAGTACCCTGTTGGATATTTAGACTCAGGAGCCAAAAGAATAAGTTGAGATTTATAACATCTTTTGTGGAGGTTTATTTTTATTTTTATTTATTTATTTATTTTTACTGGCAGTAGGATTTGAATCAGGGACATTTTACCTCTAAGCTACATTCTAGACCTTTTTATTTCTTATTTTGAGACATGGTCTCACTAGGTAATCCTGGCTAGCCTTGAATTTGTTAATGTGGGGTCTTTAAACATACATAGTAAACAGAACAACAATGAACCATTATATGCCAACTTTAACAACTCAACATTCTCCGTCATATCCATCTACTCAGTACATGCCCTTGGTAGATAAAATTTGTTTAAACTGAAATAAAAATCATGGCTATAATTTTGGTCAAAGGATATGCCTTTTAGCTCATATCCTCTCCGGACAAAAGGATCTCCTGTAGTCCTTTCCTAGGCAATTAAACAATGTTAATCCCTTTTCCACTCCACCCCTAATTAACCACTTCCAATTTCGACATCATAGACTAATGTTGCCTTTTCGAATTTTTCTTGGTACTTTGTATAATGCTTTAAACTCAGCAAAAAATTGATGTTCCAACCACTCAACTGTGGAGTAATAAATCCTCCATTGTATGAATACATCCATGATTTGTTTCTTCTCCTTTACTGGATATTATTGGTTTCCAGCCAATATGAGTAAAGCCGCTGTGAACATTACCACAAGTATTTTTTTGTGGTTCTGTGTGGGCAGTGATATCTCAGTGTGATTTTAATCTTCATTCCTCTGACCAATGAACATTCTCTTGTGTTTATTGGTTATTGCTATGTCTTTGAATTTAAGTGTTACACATTTTAAAAATACGGTTGGCTGTGTTTGTTACTCAGTTATAGGCATTCTTGTATTTTGGATATAAGCTGCTTGTCAGTTATTCTGCAAATATTTTTCCATTGTGTCTTGAAGTTGTTTCTTATAGTGTCTTGATGGGAAGTTATTTTCAAAAGTCTTTTTTTTTTTTTTTTTTTGTGGTGCTGGGGATCGAACCCAGGGCCTCATGCTTGCAAGGCAAGCACTCTACCAACTGAGCTATATCCCCAACCCTTTAATAGTCTTAATTTATCAATTTTATAAATGAACTTTTTCTGTCTAAATAAATTTGCCAACCCCCCAAAGAAAAAGTGTCCAAAGAGCTGCATTCTGCAAGACCCTCAAATCATAAATAATAATGTGTTTATATAAGATCTGTTGGACAGATAGGACAGAGTTTTAGATGAAAGGAAGGTGTCTTAGTCAATTCAGGCCACTTCAATAAAGTGATACCACTGGTTATCGGTGACAAGTTTTGCTTCCTCAAATGTTGAGGTTTGAACATTAGAGAAGCACACCAAGGCAAGTATATAAAGCAGGTTTTGTTTAAAGGTAGTAACACAGGCAGAAGGGGGCCATGGCTGGCATTCTGAAGTAAGAAGCGCCCTCCCCGCCCCCCACTTTTAAATATTTTTTTTAGATGTTGATAGACCTTTACTTTATTCATTTATTTATATGTGGTGCTGAGAATTGAACCCAGGGCCTCACACATGCCAGGCAAGTGCTCTACTACTGAGCCACAGCCCCAGTCTGCCCTGCCCCTTTTATAGACTTTTCCTTTCTT
The DNA here is from genome assembly GCF_902686455.1 of Sciurus vulgaris. NCBI lineage: Eukaryota > Metazoa > Chordata > Mammalia > Rodentia > Sciuridae > Sciurus > Sciurus vulgaris. Next base: position 82,596,017 of record NC_136461.1, on the reverse strand, counting down.
TGCTCTCCTGCTCTCTCCCCACTTACGTCTCTCCTTCCTGCCTACCTGACTAGGCCCAGGAGATACCAGCGGGATGGTCAAAAGGAGAAGCAGGTGGGCAGGGGAAGGGATCAGATAGAGTGATCCAGGCAAGAAGCAACCCAGGGGGCATTAACAACTCCCTGTCTTCAACCTTTTGGGAGGGGTAGTATAGGCAGGTAATCTTGGTAATCAAAGAGCTCTGGAGACATTGACATTGCAGTCTTCCAAGGGCAGTCTCCAACTTCCCGGATACAAACCAGTCTCCATTTTCTCAATCTGACCTGATCATCTATCTGCACTAACTGCCTGTCTTTAATTCTGGCTTCAAAAGTAGCCTAGATTGGGTGGCTTATAGACAACAGAACGTCATTTTCACAGTTCTGGAGGCTGGAAGTCTGAGACTTGGGTGCCACATCGCTGGTTCTGAGGGCTGTTTTCCTTGCCCACGGACTGCATATTTCTTATATCCTCACTTAGCAAAAAGAGAGCAAGCTACTCTCTTACTTCTTGTAAGGGTACTAATCTCATTTGTAAGCATTCCATCCTCATGATGTAATCACTTCCCAAAGACCCACATTGGGGATTCGATTTCAACATGAATTTGAGGAGAATTCACACATTCAATTCATAACATTCTGCCATGGATGCCCCTCCCTCATGTTCTTCTCATATGCAAAACGGACATTCCAGCCCAAGAGCCCCAAAATTCTTAACTAATTTCCAGTACCAAAGACTCATCTAAATATCACCTAAATCAGATACAGTGAGACTCAAGGTACAATTCAACCTGAGGCAAAACACCTCACTGTCTCTGAATCTGTAAAAACAAATAAGTTGTGTGATTTAAATAAAATCGTGGGATGGGCACAGGGTAGTACTTCCCTTTCCAAAAGGGAAGAAATAGGGAAGAAGATCCTAAGCAAGTCCAAAACCTAGCAAGGCAAACTCCAAGCATTCTTATAGCTCTAGAATAATCCTCCTGGGCTCCATGCTTTGCCCTCCATACTGCACCGGGGTAGCAGTCTGCCTTTGGGGCCCACTGCGGTGGCAGTCCCTCTTTCCAGACCCACTGGGTTGCAGTCCCTACCATGTAGCTCTGCAAAGCACAGGTTCTGTCCTGAGGGTTTTACCAAGCAGGGATTGAGCCCTCACAGCTTTGAGATTATCTGGCCTTTTGAAAGTAAGCAACGGCCCCTCACTTTGACACTGGGGAAGCAGCCCTGATAATCTCTAAATTGCCTTCAGAGTCATTATTCTCTTATTCTATAGATAGTGTACTTTTGACTCCAAATAGCTCTGTGGTCCTATTCTATAAATTATACACAGACCAGGAGATGTGGTGCATACCTGTAATCCTAGCAGCCTGGCAGGTGAGCTCAAAGTCAGCCTCACAACTTAGCAACATTGTCTCTAAATAAAACATTAAAAAGGGTTGGGGATGTGTTTCAGTGGTTGAGTATCCCTGAGTTCAGTCACAGGTACCAAAAAAATAAATAAAAAATAAAATACGCACAGTCCGCAATCTTGCTTTATTCCTTACCTCTCTTTTCCTCTCAGCTCAAACTAGTGGTTGGTATTCTGCTCAGGAGATGATTAAATCAATGGTTTATCCCTATGTTGATCCCCTTACTGAATGGTTGCTTGGCCACACCCTAAGTGAACTCTTCAGAACATACTTTCTCATTTTTACAATATGGATAGGTTGAGAATTTTCTCTATCTTTTAAGTGCTAGTTCCTTTTGCTTAATAATTCTGTCTTCAAGTAATTTCTTCCTTCTCATATACTATTAATAGTTAGGAGGACCCAAGTCACTTTTTCAACACTTCGCTTGGAAATCCTCTCAGCTAAATATCCAATTTCACCACTCACAAGTTTTATCTTCTACAAAACACTAGAACATAAACACAATTCAGACAAGTTCTCTGTGATTTCATGACAAGGATTGTCTTTTCTTCATTCCTAATAACATGTTCCTCAATTCTACCTGAGACCTGATCAGAATGGCCTTTACCATTTGTGGATTAGTCATTTTCATGCCTGACACAAACAACTTAAAGGAGAAAAGATTTATTTTGACTCACAGCTTCAGAAGTTTGAGTCCGTGGCCAGCTGGCCCTATTGCTCTGGGACTGAGGTGAGGCAGAACATCATGGCAGAAGGTCATGGCAGAGGAAAGCTGCTCAGCTCATGCAGTCAGAAAACAGAGAGAGAGAGAGAGAGAGAGAGAGAGAGAGAGAGAGAGAGAGAGAGAGAAGTGTGGGGAGAGGAGTCAAAGAGAAGATAAACCCTTCCAGGGGATGCCCCCAGTGACCTACATCCTCCATCTAGGTCCCAGTTCTCAATAGTCCATTCAACCATCAATGGATTAATACACTGATGAGGTCAGAGCCCTCATGATCCATTCACTTCCCCATCTCTGAAAAGATTTTGGGAACATTCCAGATTCAAACCATAAAAATTCATATTTCTACCAACATTCTCTACTTGATCATATTTCTCTGAGAAGACAGAATCTTTCTTTATAGCTTTCTTCTTTCCTTTCTGAGCCCTCATCAAAACTGACTTTTTCTTTCTTTCTTTCTTCTTCACAGTACTGGAGATTGAACCCAGGTCCTTACGCATTGATTGATATATGCAGTTCTTTTTATTTTGAGACCATCTCACTAAATTGCCCAGATTGACCTTGAACTTGTGATCCTCCTGCCTCACTGGGTTTACAGGCATGTGCCACCATGACAACTCAGAATTGACTTTAAAATTTCTTCATGACTATCTCAGTTTATGAGACAATCTATTCAAGCCTTGACCCATTACCTAATTCCAAAACTGCTTCCACGTTTTTTTATTCTTTTTATTGGAGGGCAAATTGTACCGGGGATTGAGGATTGAACCCAGGGCCACATCCCCAGCTCTTTTTATTTTTTATTTTGAGCAGGGTTTCACTAAGTTGTCCAGGCTGTCCTAGAACTTGGGATCCTCCTGCCTCAGCCTCCAGAATTGCTGGGATTACAGGCATGCACTGCTTCCACATTTTTAGGTAGTTATCATAGCATCCCCCCACTTCTTGATGCTAATTTTTGTCTTAGCATATGCTTCTGCAGCAAAATCCATAGACTGAGAGGCTAATACAACAAACATTTATTTTTTTCTACTTCTGGAGGATGAGAAGTCCAGGATCGATTTGTTTCTCCTAGTTCTGGAGGTGGAGAAATCCAAGACAAAGGAGCCAGCAAATCCAGTGCCTGGCGAGAGTTCTTGTCCTGTTTGCAGACTACCAATTTCTAGTGTCCTCACAAGGCATGAAAATAGCAAGCTAACTCTTGCCTCTTCTTTTAAGGGCATTAATCCTACACATGAGGACTCTACCCTCACAACCTCATCACTTCCCAACAACCCCAACTAATACCATCATCTTCTAGATTGGATTTCAACATGAATTTTGGGGGGGACACCAAACATGGGGTCTACAACAGGAAGAATGTAGATTGAAGATCAGACTTTGAGATAAGATAATGGTGAGGTAATCCTCAGTAAAAACTAAATAAATAAATACAACAGTTGTGAAAAATGATTTTCTTAATGAAAGAAGGGAATTTTTTGTGTTCATCATTATCTCCCTTCTCTCATTCTCCCTTGAAATAAGCAACAAACAGTAGAGTTAGGTGAATGGACTTTGGAGCCTCCTGAGTAACTTGTGCAGTAACACTTTCAGGGCCACAGTTTGTTCATTTTCATCTATACAAGGGATATAATATACTACACACCTCACAGGATGATATTAAAATTAAGGAAAGTAATACAGAAAGAGCTCAAACAGTGCTTGGTGCAGAATAAATGCCATGTATATTAACTATCATTATTAATTATACCCTTAATATTAATTATTATTACTCTGTCATGAAAAAGCAAATGTTTATTGAGCCTTTGCTTAGTGCCAGGAAAAAAAGGACCAATTAAGTTGCTCAATCTCACAGCTACTAATTGGTAGAGCTACTGAATACAAAATCAACATACAAAAATCAATAGCTTTCCTATACATCAATAATGAATTTGCTGAAAAATAAATCAGGGAAACAATTCCATTCACAATATCCTCAAAAAAAAAAAAAAAAAAAAAAAAGCCCCAAAACCCAAGAAATAAATCTAACCAAGGAGGTAAAAGACCTCTACAATTAAAATTATAGAACTTTGAGGAAAGAAATTGGAGAAGACACTAGAAGATGAAAAGACCTTCCATATTCATGAATAGGCAGAATTAATAGTGTTAAAATGGCATATCAAAAAAAAAAAATCTACAGATTCAGTACAATCCCCATCAAAATACCAATGATCTATTTCACAGAACAAAACAGTCCTAAAATTCATTTGGAAGAATAAAAGATCTAGAATAGCCAAAGCAAATTCTAAGCCCAAAAAGCAATGCTGGAAGTTTCAGAATACCTGACTTCAAATGATACTGCAGAGTTATAGTAACAAAAACTACACGGTGCTGACACAAGAGCAAACACATAGACCAGCAGAAATGAGCAGAAGACACAGACAAACCACACAGATATATCTGATCCTTGATGAAGGTGCCAAAAGCATACATTGGAAAAAAGGCAGCCTTTTTTAATAAATGGTGCTAGGAAAAATGGTTATCCATATGTAGAAGAATACAACTAGATCCTTATCTCTCACCCTGTACAAAAGGCAAATAAAATGAATCAACAACCTGGAAATTGGACCTGAACCTTTGTAACTGTTATGAAATAATGTACAGTCAACTCTCCAACACAGTTACAGGAACAACTTTCTCAATTGGACTCCTAAAACTCAGCAAATAATACCAAGAATTAATAAATGAGATAACATCAAATTAAAAAGCTTTTGTACAGCATATAAAACAATTAAGAATGTGAAAAGAGGACTTACAGACTGGATGTCTTTGCTAGCTACGCTTGTGACAGAGGATTAATATTAATATCAAGAATATATAAAGAACTCAAACTTATCACCAAAAAAATCAAATAACCCAATCAATAAAATGGGCAAATAAACAGACAATAGAAGAATACAAATAGCCAACAAATAAATGAGAAATATTTAACATCTTTAGAAATTAGGAAAATGAGAAGGAAAATTGCTCTGAGGTTTCATCTCACTCCAGTCAGAATGGCAGCCATCCAAAGAACAAGTAACAGTGAAAGCTGGAGAGGGTGTGAGGAAAAGGAAACACTTTTACACTGTTGGTGGGATTGTAAATTAGTACAGGCACTACAGAAATCAGGATGGAGGTTCCTCAAAAGACTAGAAACGAAAACATCATATGACCCAGCTGCACCACTCCTCAGTATTTATCCCAAGAATTAAAATCTGCATGCTATAGTGATTGATACATGCATACCCATGTTTATAGCAGCATAATTTACAATAGCCAAATTATGGAACCAACCTAGGGGTCCATCAACAGATGAACAGATAAAGAAAACATGGTGTATATATGCAACGGAGTTTATTCAGTTATAAAGAAAAATTAAAATGTGTCATTTGCTGGTTAATGGAACTGGAGAACATCACGCTGAGTAAAATAAGCCAAATTCAGCAAATCAAGGATTATATGTTTTCTCTCATCTGGGGAAGCTAGAGGGGAAACATGAAAAAGAACAACAACCAAAAGATGTTTTTGGGGAAATCTCATGAAAACAGAAGGAGACCAGCAGAGTGGAGGGAGGCAACCAGGGGGAGAGAGGAGGGAAGAGAGAGGGGAATTGCGATGAAATTCACCAAATTATATTGTTATATTGTGTGCATGTTCAAATAATGTAACAATGAATTCCAATGTTGTGTGTATTTGTAGTGTAAAAAGACTAATAGAAAAAAAAAGAATAGTTGAAAAAAATTTAAAAATTTGGTGGTGCTAGGTTTCGACCAAGTGCATCTGACTCCAAAAAAATGGATCCTGTGGAGAATTCTTGTCCCTTCACCACATACTCCCCCTTTTTTTCTTTCCTTTCTTTTAATATAGTCATCACAAATATGAAATAATTAGTGTGTAAGTTTAAGGGGTATACAGTGTCAGTGAAAAGACTGATGAGGCTATTATATTGCACTAACTTCAATAATAGAGGTTAAAAATAAAATACATGAGAAGCCAGAATTGGGTATTTTACCAAACTGGGTGGATGGGCCACAAGGATGCCTTCGTGGAGACTTTGGCTGGTGAGGTCAATGAGGTCAATGAGGTCGGTGAGAGAAAGCAAGTGAAAAAGGAAAGGACCATATGGAAAAAGGCTTTCTGGACACAAATGTTTTACTAAATAGCTAAAGGCAAGTCTTCAACTAAGACACAGTATGAAAATGGAAAAGGAAGGCTCAGAGAGTCTTTCTTCCCATCCTAGCTGCCAGTGAGATGTTCTATTTTTAGACTCCAAAATATCAGAGTTCATCCTAGAAACACAGGTGAGTCCTACACTGGAAGGACAGATGGGTTGTGCTGATATCCTCGGGCACATGTGGTTTTTGTTTAAATTGAAGAAGTGAAAACAAACATCTTGACTTTTTATAAATTGGTTCAAATAATTAAACCCAAGTAAGGAAGCTATGATTTTCAAGGCATAGATTTTGCCTCTCCTGCTCAGAGTTTAGGACAGAACCTGACCTGCAGTAGACACTCAACAGTTATTTGTGGAGTGACTGAATGAATTGGACGAAAATATGCATATATTTTAAGAGCACTGTTTGTCAAGTTTTGCTCATCCTTTGTGGGTTGATGCTGACTGGAACAGTGTTTTTGGCCTACATCTGAAGAAGCCAACAAGTTATTAAATTTTATATTAACCAATCTCTTGGGTGGTTGTGTAGATGATGCAATAATCCTCAAGAGGATTCAAGTCTACTGCAACTATAACTCAAAAATAATATGTGGGTAAAAATAATAAGTCTGCTTGTGTTAGCTTTCATCACTGTGATAAAGTACCTGAGATAATCAACTTAAAAGGAGAAGAGTGGGCTGGAAATGTAGCTGAGTGACGGAGCATTTGCCCAGTATGTACAAGGCCCTAATTCATTCCCAGAACCTATAAATCAACAAGTAAATAAATAAATAAGGAAAGATTTGTTTTGGCTCACAAACTCAGAGGTTTCAGTCCATGATTTGTTGACCTATTGCTTTCACACCTCTAGTCAAACAGAGCATCATGGCAGGGAGCACCTGGTAGAGAAAAGGTACCCATCTCATGTGACTGGAAAGGGAAAAACAAAGAGGAAGGGACTGGGGTCTCAATATATTCTTCAAGGGCACACCCCCTGTGACCTAACTTCCTTATTCTAGGCCCCACCTTTTATCTTTATTTTTATTTATTTATTTTTTTTAAGAAACTGGTATTTATTTTCCGTAACCTTATTTCCATTTTGCTTAATAAGTTTCTGTAGAACAGCCTAAGACCACTCCGTGGTTGTTCCTACCCACTCAGTAGCCTGAGCAGTGGGAGCTGCAGACCAATCTTCAGTGGCCGGCTGGGCACTCCAGTCTTCAGTAGGGAACTGCTGGATAGGCACAGAGGGCACCTGCACACCTTCAGACCAGTCTGCAACCTCAGGTTGAGTAGCAGTGAACTCGGGAGCTAGAGCAGTCCATTCACCCTGAAATTCCTCCTTGGTCACAGCTTTTTCAGCGGCAGCCTGCTCTTCCTTTTCAATCTCTTCAGGATCTCTGTAAAAGTAGAGATCAGGCATGACCTCCCATGGGTGTTCACGGGAAATGGTGCCACGCATGCGCAGAACTTCTCGGGCCAGCATCCACCATATCAGACCCACAGAATGAGCTCCCTTATTGTTGCATGGAATGGCAATGTCCACATAGCGCAGAGGAGAGTCTGTGTTACACAGAGCAATGGTAGGCAGATTGACATAAGATGCTTCTGTAAGAGGCTGGTGGTCAGCCCTGGGATCAGTAACCACCAGAAGACGTGGCTCCCGGAAGGCTGCCTGGATCTGGTTAGTGAAGGTTCCAGGAGTGAAGCGGCCAGCAATAGGAGTGGCTCCAGTGGCAGCAGCAAACTTCAGCACAGCCCGCTGGCCAGTATTCCTAGAGGATATGACACTGACATTGGCAGGGTTTTCGATGGCAACAATGGCACGAGCTGCCAGCAGAAGCTTCTCCCAGGTTCTCTTCAGGTTTATGATGTATATGCCATCACTTTTCCTTTTGTAGATATACTGTTCCATCTGGAAATCAAGGTTGGTGCCACCTAAGTGGGTTCCTGCTGCAAGGAATTTGAGGACAACCTCTTCCTTCATTTGCAGGACATCAAGGGCTCTGGACATTGTGACAGTTTCCCTTTAAGTTACGATGGGAATCAAGAACAACGCCATATGGACCCCTCCCTGAGTAGCGCGGAAAGGCTAGGCCCCACCTTTTAAAGGGTCCACCACCTCCCAACAGCCTTTGGGGGACATTTCAGATTCAAACTATAGCCCTACTTGTACTTAGAACTCAGGAACCAGTAAGGAACAGACATAGAACGACCCCTATCCTATGGATTTAAGACAAAATGCAAAGATGGAAATAGCATGCATAAAAAAGGAGTGGTCATTACCAAGGCTAGTCATGTGGTAATGAATTTGCTTCTATGTGCTAAGAATACAGGAACAAATGGAGTGTAAGATAAATAATTGAGGGTTAGTTTTTATAAAGTAAGTGCAATTTCACCTTAAGAACATATGCTTAGAAATAATGATACATTATCATTTTAATCTCACACAACCAGATGACATAAGTATTCTCATTTCATAAATGAGACAGCTGAAGTTTACAAAGATCAGATGAAAACTGTGCCTGAGGTCACAGAGCTAGACTCAGGTCAACTGGAGGCTGCTCTGAACTCCTATTCTGTACTTTTTACTGTATTTCAAAACTTTTATTCAAAATCAGTTCCAGGGACTGCAATTGTGGCTCAGTGGTAGAGTGTTTGCCTAGCATGCATGAGGCACTGGGTTCAATCCTCAGCACCACACAAAAATACATAAAATAAAGGTATTGTGTCCATCTCCAACTAAAAAAATAATTTTTAAAAAAATCAGTTCCAAAAAATGTGTCTAGGTGAAATAAATCATATGTGTGTATGTACACTATACTTTCAAAAATAATCAAATTCAGTAGCTAGATTTTTCTTTAATTTTAATTTAATTTAACTTAATTTAATTTTTGAGACTGAATCTCACTATGTTACTAATCTCATCTTAAACTCCTGGGCACAAGTGATCTTCTGCCTCAGCTTCCCAAGTAACGGGGATTACAGGCACATACCACCATACTCAGCCAATAACCAGATTTCTTGATTTTTTTCTCCCATGTATAACTCTGAGTCTGTTTATGTTACTGTAACAAAGTACCTGAGACTGGGTAATTTCTAAACAATAGAACTTTCTCATTGTTCTGGAGACTGGGAAGTCCAAGAATAAAGCACTAGTAGGTTCAGTGACTGTGAGAGTTGCTTTCTTCATTTCAAGTTGGAGCCCTGTTGCTACATCCTGCAAAAAGGGCCAACTTCTGTGTGAAGCCTCTTTCTTGACAGCCTTAATTCCATTCACAGGGAGTAGCCCTGGTGACCAAATCCCCTTTTAAAGGCCCCACCTCTTAATATCTTAATACTATGGCATTGAAATATAAGTCTCGACATGAATTTTGGGAAGACATAATAAGACCATAGCACCTCTGGTAAGACAGCAGAAAAACCAAGCAAGTCAAAGGCAAATTTTAAGCTGAAGGGTGTTTTGGTTCCCCACCCCGCCGCCCATGGGGGTGGGGGAAGCATTTAGAATAATATGTCTATAAATCACACCCATACTTTAAGCTCTTAGCTAAAAGTAAGTGCTCAAGTCACATTACAAAGCAGTTTCCTTGAAAACTTTTTTTTTTTTTTTGGCGGGGGGGGGGCGGGGGGGAGATTCAGAAGAGGCCAAAATCTTTTTTTTCAAATCCATGATCATGATCCAAGCAATTTAAAATGCAAAGTCGGAAAAAGAAATGGAAACTAGTATAGTGGCCAATTCTAAATACACAAAAAGGAGTGGAAAAATTCTTTCCCATTATTTAGACCACATTCCTCCCCTAAATCCTAAGCTCTCAGATGAACAAATATTAGAACACAATAGATGCTGATTTATACAGAATAATTGGACAATGGGCCCACTTGCTTAATTTTAGTTTTTAGACAAGTTATCAAACACAACACTCAAGGCCTTTTTTTTTTTTTTTTTTTTTTAGTTGCAGATGGACACAATAAACACCTTATTTTATTTATTTATTTATTTTTGTGTGGCGCTAAGGATCGAACCCAGTGCCTCACGCATGTTAGACAAGCAATCTACCACTGGGCTACAACCCCAGCCAAGGGCTTTCTATTTTTAAATCACCTCAATATTTATCTAGTATCAATATTTAACTAATCTGGACTTAATTTTACTTTAATTCAGAAACAAGCACAAAGACTTTTTCCAACCTCAAATCCTCGTTGTTACTTGTAATTAGTCTGTTTTCTATTGCTATAACAAAATAACCAAGGTTGGATACTTTATAAATGAAAGAGGTTTCTTAAGCACTCTTTTGGAAGCGAAAAGTCAAAGACTTGTAGCCTCCTAGGGCAGCCTCTAATGATGGTCCCCTTGGCCACATTACAACATGATGAAGGGCATCAATGGTAGAAGCACATGCAAGAGGGAGAGATCACCTGATGAGACAGGAAATCAGATGCCAGGAAGGGGCCAATTTTGCTCTTTTAATAACAATGCCTCTCTTGTGGGAACTAACCAGGATTGGAAGAGAACTACATTAACCCTTCCAAAGGTCATGCCCCCAGTGACAAAACTACCTTCTACCAGGGCCCTCCTTTTAAAGGTTCACCAATCTCAACTCCAACACACTGGAGACCAAGACTTCAGTACATGAACATTTGGGGGACAAATCCCATCCAAATCATAGCATTACTCCTTTAAGGCCAAACTCTTCACAGTGTTCAAAACCCTGCTTGATTTGGCTCTCTCTCCCTTTCCCACCTCATCCTTGCCCCCCTTGTTCAGTGCCTCCAGTCACTTCTCTCTGGTTCTTTCTTGGTTTCAAGACCATTCTCTCAATACATTTGCTCTGCCAACTTTTTCTGCTAGAAACACATTTCTCTTTTATCTTTCCAGCATTCACATCAACACTTGAACATTTCCTCTTCCCCAGAGCACCCTCTCTTAAGCTGCACATTCACACACATGTACAATGTTGGTTCACTGTCTTCATGGTGTGCTTGGATCCCTGAGATAATCTTCCCTACAGTACTTGATTGATTTTGGCTAGTGCCCTGCCCCCACTAGACTGAAAACTCCTACCGAACTTTTTTTTTTTTGGTACCAGAGGTTGAACTCAGGGGTGCTTAATCATGAGCCACATCCCCAGATCTTTTTATGTTTTTTCAATTTTGAGACAGGATCTTGCTAAGTTGCTTAGAGCCTTGCTAAGTGGCTGATCCTCCTGCTTCAGCCTCTGGAGCTGCTAGAATTACAGGCATGCGCCACTGGCCCTGCCGGAAGAATCAACCATTTCATTTTCCATGTATTCCCAAGGCCTAAAAGAGTGCAATACAGAGTTGGCACTCAACAAACAAGTTAATGAATAAATTGAATAAAATAATGTTAGCCAAAGGAAATAGTGATATGCTTCTAAGGATGCTCTCTATAAACTATATTCTAATATCTGTTATTTTATGTTCATTTGTTGGATTGTTAAAAGATAAGTTTAGGTACATTAAAATTTTAAGAGTTTATTTGAGTAGACTGCAATTCATGAATTGGGCAGCAGCAGGCCGCAAGGAGTTCAGTGCCCCACCAAGAAGATGTGAGATGTTGATACTGCCATTTATCAGTGACAAGTTCTGCTTCCTCAGATGTTGAAGTATAACATCAGAGAAGCACGCCAAGGCAAGCATATATTAAGCAGATTTTATTTAAAAGTAGCAACACAGACTTCTCCCCGGAGGGAGAAGAGGGTCACAGCTGAAGTTCTAGAATCCCAAGAAGTGAGTGTGCTATGCATCTTTTATAGATTAGGGTCTCCTTTGTTCTCCTGTTCTCTCCCCCTTTATCTCTCTCCTTCTGCCTATGGGACTAGGCCCAGGAGAGGGCAAAAAGGTGAGAAGGAGATGGGCAGAGGGAGGGCCAAATGGAGTGAGTCAGAAAGATTGGGATCCTAGGGACATTAATTAGTAATTCCCTGCCTGCAGGTTTTTGGAAGGGTCATTTAGGCAGGTGACCTTGGTGATCAAAGAGGGCACTGGAGACACTGACATTCCAATCTTGGGGTGGGGGGTTGTGGGAGGAGGTTCTCCAACTTCCCAGACTCAGATGGCCTTCCTTTCTCCATTCGATTAGATTTCTTATTCTACATTAACTGTCTGTCCTCAAGTCTGATTTCCTCCATGAGGAAGCAAGGGGAATAAAATATATGATTGGTTAAAGTGCAGAGTACCTAGTTAAGAGGACGGTTGGTGGTTATCTGACTTCTGATTGACTCAGCTCATGTTTTATTTCACTCCTTTTATCGAGTTGAGTTTTAATGGCCTCTCAATTAATTATTTGGGCAAGATAAATATTTATTGAATGATTACTATGCATAAAGTGTGGGGGATACAATGCTGAACAGAATGATCCCCAGTCTCTAGTAGTTTATAATGTATACTTGATCTTAGCCAAAAGGCTGATAAATGATTAGGAGTTAACAATGTAATGAGAAGTAAAAATTTAAAAATTCAGTTAGTTGATTTTTCTGCTCCTCTTTTAATGTTTTTGATACCATTGAACTAAGTGCCTATTTTCCCAGCTTCTTCATTATCAAAAGGTAAACACAGTTTGAGTTTTTGTTGTTTTGTTTGTGTGTGTGGTTTTTGTTTGGGGACTTTTTTGTTTGTTTGTTTGTTTTTGGTGCTGGGAATTGAACCAAACACATTTATTTCAAGAAACAGATACTGAACTTTCAGCATAATCTGGAATTACCCTCCTTTGTCAGAACAATGCTACAGGAATTGCATTTCAATAGGGAACTCTGGCCTTTGCACTTCAGAGTAAACAAGTTTACAAAGGAATTAAACAGCATTAGTATTCTGATACCATCTTAAATCAATTTATCTAAGGTTTCTAGAAGATAAGCAACAAAGAAGACTGGAATGTCACACTGGAATTTGAGTCATTTTGTATTTCAAAATTTTCTTAGCTGAGATTCCTATGGTTAACCCTACTCTTTACAAACAAAAGCTTTTGAGGTATGTCATTATCAAAATCAAGGACGTAAATCATTATAAAGAAGCTGAAATTGAGGAAGTACGTTTGACAGAGGCAAAAGGCAGTGGGGCTGAGAAACTTTTCGATCCTTCTTCCTTCTAAGAATAAATAAAAGCAGTGTAATCTCCATGCCCAGAGCCCCTCCCCCCCCAAATGTACATGAGCACATTCACATGCAAAATCATTGCATCAGTGTCTTAGGAAGGTTTCAAAGTCCAGACAAGATAGCCCTGACTGGGGCCTTCCCTTCTGGCTAAACTCGCTCTTCAAGCTGCCTAGTCTTAGGGCGTTGTGTTTTGTTAACACCTCAAGTAGATAGTCTGCAATTTCTTTGATTCTGAATGACAATAAAGTTAGTGGGGTCTTACCAATTGCTTCAGGGAGGAATAAGACAAGACAAAAGTAAAAAGAGAGAAGGAAGAATGGGAGTGAATCTATGAATGAATATGGGAACGAGAAGAGAAAGGAAAGAGACCAAGAAAAGGAGAGAGTGGCAGGAGGTGGGAGATAGGGGAAGTGGCCTGTTCTCCCTCCAGACATTCAGGATAAGTACTTGGCTCTCTGGGCTCCTGCTAGCCCCTTGAATTCCTTGGACCACTTCCCTGGGCTCCTGCCCCCTTCCTTTAGGATCCTCTGGATTCTCCTCTCAACCAGGCTGCCTTCTTAAGGACCTCCTCCTTTTCTTCTTCTTCCCACTGCCATGGCGCTCTAAGCTGCCTTCATTTCTTTACCATTTCTTCCCTTCATTCAATAATTAGATTTCCAAGTGGACCTGTGCCCTTGAGGCTTTCAATGAGAAGGACCATACTGAAAAACAAAATGGTCTTTTCTTCTGTCTCTGTTTACCTTGTATGGCTACTACTTTTCCCTTAAAACATTCTTCTTGCTTTTTTCTTGGGTTCATATTAGTGATTTTTTTCCTTGTAATTTGCAGATCTATTTGCTTTCTTTTTCTTTTCCTCCAAATCTGAGTAGCCCTAGAATTTAACTCTCACTTTTCTGTTTTCTTTACATTCCCTCCATGAGGAAACTATTGATTGTAATGATGTAATACCGTGTGGCAAGAAAAACGTAGGTTTCAGCTAGGCATGGTGGTGTGTCCCTATAATCACAGCAACTCAGGAGCCTGAGGCAGGAGGCTCAAGGCTGAGAACAGCCTCAGCAATTTAGCAAGGTCTTAGGCAACTTGGTGAGACCCTGTTTCAAAATAAAAAATAAAATGGACTGGGAATATAGCTAAGTGGTTAAGTACTCCTGGGTTCAATCCCCAGTACAAAAAAAAAAAAAAAAAAAAAAAAAGAAAGAAAAAGAAAAAGAAAAAGAAAAAGATTTCAGAAGCAGGAAAAAAAAGTGCTAAATTATAGTTCTGATCTCACTGCTGTGTAACCTTAAATTACTTTCTGAACCTGAATTTCTTTCATCTGAAAAAAACCAGGGCAATATTATATTTCCTCATAAATATTGTTTTGAGGATTATATGGGATAAAATTTGTAAAATTTTCTAAGGAAGTGCTTGTCATATTGAGCAAACATTTGGTTGATCATCTACTTTATTCCACATTCAATATAAAATCCTAAGGAATGAAGCAATGAATAACAGTTTTCTTCCCCAAATCTGCTTGCAGTGTTGGAAGGGTCATGGAGACCCATTACCTAGATAACACTGCGTCAGGAGCAAAACCAGAAATATCTACAAACTGAAAGGACTTCTAGAAAGGTGGGTGAAGGCATCTATTGGAGGCAAGGAAGTCTTCTAGGGTAAGGTGAGGTTTGATTTGGATTTTGAAGGATAAATGTTAACAAGTAGAAGCAAGGAAACAACTTGTGTGACACATCTGTGTGTCACCTAGTCAGCACTCTTACTGAAATTGAGACATAGGGTTGAAAAGGATGGAGGACAAGACTAGAAAGGTAGGGAGAAGCCAGATAACACTGTAATAATCATGGTAATAACATCCAATTATTGAGCTCTTATCCTGTATTAGATGGTGCTACATAATTAAGCACTTTGCATTTATGATTTGAAAATCCTCATTAGAGCAATCCTGAGATCTGATGAGCTTGGGCTTGGTTCAGTGGCCAGATGAGGAGCCACCGGACTTTCATGTGTAGGTTGGATACCATAATCACACGTGTATTTAGAAAAGTTATTATGGCATCATTTTTTGGTTTGTTTTTTTTTTTTAAATCATGGCAAAATCTACATAAAATGAACTATCTTAGCCGTAAAAGTGTACAAGTAGGTGGCATTGAGTACATTCACACTGTTCTGCTACATCACCACCATCCATCCACTGAACTCTTCTTATAAAACTGCCACTCTCTCCCCATGAAGCAATAACTTCCCTGCTGAATCTATAGTATTTGGAATACTATGTAGTATGGTATGGTAATCATTTATCCTTTTGTGATTGACTTATTTCAGTTAGTATAATATTCTCAAGGTTCTTTGGATTGTAGTGTATGTTAGAATTTCTTTCCCTTTTGAGGCTGAATAATATGCAATTGCATTTATATTCCACCTCTTGTTACCTGTTCACCGATCAGTGGACACCGTTTGCATCTACCTTTGTTGTAAATTATGCTGCTATAAACAAAAGTATATGAATATCTTTGAGATCCTGCTTTCAATTATTTTGGATATATGCCTAGAAGTGGAACTGCTGGATTGTATGATAATTCTATTTTTAATTTTTTGTTCCTTCTGGAGAAGGATCTGGGAGAGTCTGGAGGTAAGATGCCATCTGTGACAGATGATAAGAACCTCCTTTTCAAGCTGTTCGGTGGAAGGAAGGCAATGTTGTTAGGCCGTTGACAAGAACTTGGTTTCTGATTGGCTATAACAGAAGGGGATGTGGACATTATAGCTGTAGATTTGGGGACTCCTGAAGCTTATTTAACTTTAGGAGTCCTCCTTGAGCAAAAGAAAATAAAATAATAAAAAATGAAGTGCAGTACTCTTAAGAAACCCAAGGAAGGGAGGGGCCCTTCTAATGTGAACCTGAGGAGGAGAAGCAGGAGGCATTTTTCATTTCCCGGCCAGCCCCTCCTGACTCCAGTTTTCCTCTGGGGAAACTGCCACTGCTTCTTCCCTCTCTCAGCCCCCAAGGAGTTGGCTAAGCTGCCTACTCACCTCCCACACCATTGTCAGTCACATATCCAGACCCGCTTCCCTGTGGCCACTGTGATAAGTGTGAGATGTAGGTGTAATGGTATGGATCTGAAATGAACCCCAAAAGCCACATGTTAAAGGCTTGGTTGCCAGCCTTTGATGCTACTAGGAGGTGGTTAGAACTTTCAGGAGGTAGGAACTCATGGAAGGGAGTTAGTTAGGTCATTGAGGACTTGCTGTTGAAGGGGATGTTGGAACCCCAACCTTTTCCTCTTTATTTATTAACCATAGTTATGAGAGAAGCAGCTTTTCTCCACCATGTTCTCTCTGCCATGATGTTCTGCTTGGCTCTAGGTCCAAAGTCACGGGCCAGGGAACCATGGACAGAAACATCTGACATCATGGTCCAAATCATTTCTCCTTTTAAGTTGATTTTCTCAAATATTTTGTCGCAACAACGGAAAGTTGACTAATACAGAAGGTGACCCAAACCAACCCGTATCTGATGCTATTGTTGGAACTTTGGGGAAATTATTTACTTTTCTGATATGCTTGCTCTTTTGTTGGGCTGCTGAGAGGTTAGGGGGTAGGCCTTGACTTTGAAGTGGTGAATTCCACACCAATGGGGAAGGAAGTCATCCACAGAAGAAAAAAGGTATGTGGAGACTCACAGGCTTATGATGCCTTTGATTGAGTCCCTGTATCCTATCATGGTGGAAGCTAGATCTCCTTGCTTTTCTGTTGCTTGAACCAATTGAGTCTATTTTTGCGAGTCAGTTTGACTTAATTTTATAACTACTGTAACCAAAACATTTAGCTTCCATGTCTGTTCCATAAAGAACTCTGGTGGGACCTGCTTGGTAATTGGGCCTCGGAGGATAGCGTAATTGCTTGACATCTTCCACATGACTCCTCTGTAGGAAAAGGGGCATGTGATTGATATACTATAGTCCCCTACACATGATTTCACTTTCCACATTTTCAGCAGTGAGCCATGATCCGAAAATATTAAATGGAAAATTCTAGAAATAAACAAGTCATGGGTTTTAAATTGTACACTGACCGAGCAGCATGGTGAAATCTCACTTTGTCCTGCTCTGTCCACCTGGCATGTAAATCATGTCTGCTTTGTCCACCTGGCATGTAAATCATTGCTTTGTCCTGTTCTTTAGTCATTTAGTGGTCTTGGTTATCAGATCTACCAGCGTACAACACTTGTGTTCAATTAACTCTTATTTTACTTAATAGTGCCTCCAAAGTGCATGAGCAGTAATGCTGGCAATTTGGATATGCCAAAGAGCAGTTGTAAAGTGTTTCCTTTAAATATCATCTCACATAATCACAAGAAGAAAGGTGAGTACAGTATAATCAGAAACTTAAGAGACCACATTCGTGTAACTTTTATTACAACATAGTTTCATATTTTACTATTAGACTGGGAATATAGCTCAATTGGTAGAGTGCTTGCCTCATATTTTACTATTGCTGTGAATCAATCTCTTACTGTACCTAATTTGTAAGTTAAACTTTATCATAGGTATGCGTATGGGGGAGGGGATACAGTATGGTATGTATAGAGTCCTGGGTTTCAGGCATCCCCTGGGGGTCTCAGAAGGTTCTGAGGGGTGTGAAACAGTACTGCTATACTAACATATCACCTGGAGTGAGTGGCAGGCACTCTCAAAAAGGAAGAAAATAAAGTAAGTGGGAAGGGGTAGGAGTAGATGTGCCTTATGGGAGGGATCTCGGATAACTTCCAGAGACACGAACACGGAAGCTCCTGAAGGATGGTGTGCCTGGAGAGAGCATGGAAGCTCTCTGCTGCTTCTTCCCTATGATGCCCTCTGCTTCTTTGTCACCTGACTGTTCATCCTTTAGGGAAATTGATTTCACATGAAGATGAACAATAACAAAAGATCATGATCAAATCCTGTACAAAGTTGTTATTGTAAGAAAAAGACAATAAGAACAGGAGCATTTTAGTAGTGAATTCCAGTAAGCATTGTCCCAGGAAAGTGATTTCAGATTCTTCAGAGCTTTGGGAAGTTGGTTTTTAAGAAATCATCTGGGTTTCAAATTCCAATCCTGCTTTCTATTAATCATCTTACCCTGGACAAGTGGTATATCCTTCTTCACTAAATCTTAATTTTTGACTGTAAAATGGTCATAGGTAATATTTACCATTAGAGGGTTTTTGTGTAAGGAAATCCCACGAAACCACGCCAGACACGGGAAATCACATAAGGGAATTTATTAAGCAATCAGAGTGTCTCCCTGCCGGGTAAGAGAGAAAATGAGAGGAAAATAGAAAGGAAAAGAAAGGGTGTGCGCTAGAGAGAGTGGAAAGCCAGGAGGATAGAGAAAAGTGAGTAGGACAGACAGAAGAATGGAAAAAGATGGCGGGAAAGCTACAGTAAAACAGTTGAATTCCGCCAGGTTAACAGGAGACCAATATCAGAGAAGGATACTTGCAAGCTGACTGATGAACCAATAGCTAGCTAGGATGTTCACAGATTGACAAGTGGTTGGGAGGTGGGAAAAATGACTGTACTTGAGGGTCCGGGGAGCAGCTTTATACATTACAATTCCCCCATTTCTTTTTTTATAAGAAAATCTTTTGCTCTTCAGTTCTTTTTGAAGCCTTCTCTCTCCTTCCTGCCTAAGTGACTGGGGTTGGTTTTGCAGGTGAGATGGAAAAAGTCCATTCTCCTTCCAGACTTCCAAAGGCAAATGGTTTTCATGGACTTCATTTCCTCAATTTGACTGATCCCCTATTTCTACACTAACGGCCTGTCCCCAATTCTGACTTCATTTACCCCTCTAATTCTAGGAACTCCTTCACTGCTGTACGGAAAAGGGGTGATGACCGATCTGGCTTCTTCGAGCTGGAAGGGGGCAGCGTGGGGCAAGCAGTTCGAAGTTCCCTTTTTAGAAATCAGGTCAATTGAGGGGTTCATGGTAGAAGTCCAGCTGGGGAAGAGCAGGTTGTAAAGTCATCTGGGGATGGGTGCTTCTATGAAAGAAGAACAAAAAGATGTGAGTACTGAAATGAGATTGATAACAATATAAATGTTGCAGAATCTGGAACGTGCCAATGAATATCATAAAGGTGACAGAAGTTAATAATTCCTCACCAGGGGGTGGAAGAACTGAGAAGTTGTTCCCATAACAAGGCCTAGCAAAGGCTGGAGAGGACAAGGCCTTTATTTGGGAACTTTAACATTGTCCAGGTTATCAGGAATGTAAACACAACATTTAGTAGAGATCTCTATACTTGTGTTACTAGCAAACATAGATTAAGCCTATTTGTGTCTATAGGCCTTAAACTGACTAAAACTTCTGACTCTGTCAGTCTCTCTTGATAGTTATCAGGCACATTTGCCTAAGAATCTCTCTTTTGTAGCTTTTAGTCTTTATTCTAGCGGGCTAACACAAGTGTACATCTTAAGTTACATTTAAGTATTATTTCTTTTAAATGCCCAAGAACGGCTATATGTTGGTTTTAAGATCAAGCTGGTCAAAGTGACCTATTCCTGTCTTTAACTTCAATGTCTATGACTTTACAGTTATTTACCCCCTTTTATCTAATTGGGGTTTACATTATCTGTCCTATAGGCGATGGCTTACTCTTCCAAGTTAATTTATGGTATTTGCTCTTGAAGCAGTACTTCTGCAAAATATTGATCAGGCAACAATTAGAGTTTACAAGGAAAATACAAAATGGAATCACCAACAGTAAAACATTGTTTGTGCAATAGCTGTCATGAATTTTGGCTGAGTTATTCATTATATCCCCTGTTTGAGATCACAGTAATCTTTACAACAAACATCAAACTTTTGAACCAACTTTAAATGAGTTAAAGTCTGGCTTACTTTGGAGTCATTCTAATGTGCAGCAGGGTTGTGAGGCAGAGCCTTATCTCAGGTAAGGCGGGGCTTTTAGCTCTGTTCTCTGATGGAAATGCAAATCTAAAGAGTTATGTCAGCAATCTTTATTATATGTGCAATGTTAGGTTCCAAAGTTACTGTAAGGTGGGCAGGAACCAGAGAAGGGAGCTGATGAAACACTGGTTATCTAGCAAAAGAATTCCTTCCTGCCCAAGAGCTGTGTGCCTGAGATCAATGTACTGCCACAGCAGTTAGGCATCTTGTGCCCCTGCACAGGAGCACTCCCAGGCAACAGGCATGCCACAGTCATGAGGTCAGAGACCCCAGTCTCAGTCACTGTTGTCCCATTTTTTGCTACTGTGCATTACACTCTTTCTTAAATGTCATTTTAAGAAGTTTACATATATTGACTCCTGAGTCTATATGAACATTAGTTAACACAATTTAACATTATATCTAAAACATGAATTAGAGAAAGGCTGAGAGAGCTTTGAAGTTTCCTTTTGTATGGCAAAGTGGTAAAATGCTTTCATGCTTAACCTTTAAACAAATCAGGCTCTCAATAACTTATAGAAATACATTTAACAAATTTTAATATACCCTATTGATGACAGGTCCTATATAGAACATTAAATGGTTTGTTTACCATTACAGACAAGTTTAATTTGAAGAATAGCAGTTTGATAAATTTTCTGTTTTAAAGGCTTGTATACCTGGAAAATATGAACACATTTAATATACAAAGAATAATGTTTAAGTATGTTACCCCATGGAATAACTTTGTAAATTAATCAGATGTCTCTAACAAACACGTTTGAGTAATCCCATACATGTCAACTCTAATTCACGCATCTTATTGTAAAAAAAACAAGATATCAGACAAGTGTAAAAAAAACAAGATGTCAGACAAGTGTAAACAGTATTTGCCATCTCTTTCCTGTTGAGGAAAAGTCCTGGAAAAATTGATGTTAGACATTTTATAAACATCAACATTTTATTAGTTTGACCACCTAGAGACTTGTGAGTTAATTTTGAAGACATTTTATATCTATTAGTTTACCCAATTTAAATTGAACCTTTTTAAATCATGTGAATTGAAAATATTTGGATCCATTTTTAAAATTTTAATTTTTATGCACGCTTATATTTGACACAAAAGCAAAGGCCTTGTAATGCTTATCTCCATTGCAATGTAACAGATGTTCAAAAATAACTCCAGAGTTAGATAAAAAGAACTGATCAAAAATCATTAACCTAGTAAGTAGGATCAAAATTGTGAGCTCAAAAATATAGCATTTAAGAAAAAAAAAGTCCTAGAAGAAAAATGATAATGGTCATTAATTATAGCATAAGAAAATGAGAAAGAGAAGAGGTGAAAGGGAGAGAAAAAGTATTCTGAGTTGCAGCCCAGGAGAAATTTAAAATGGCCACTTTTTTCCTTGGGTTTGAGACTGGTTTCCCACTGAGCGATCTGGTTTCCTCCATTTACATTTCAATGTAAGCCTTGACTGAGATCTGGATCTGAAAGGGGCTAAAATGTTCTAGCAGAAACTTGATGCCTAGGGCATTTTAATTTAGGTTTGGAGGTGCTTGAGCCTGCAGGGAGAGCCAAGAAGCGAGAAAGAAAAGACTTGAAAATAAGGAATCCCTTTCCATCTGCCCGCTCGCTCATGGAAGCTGTGTGCCATTACACAAACGAATTTTGATGGCTTTAAGCCGAGGGTCGGGCAAAGGGTTCCCAGGGTTGAATCTGCCAGATTGGAGGACACAGATCCCATGGTGGGGACTGATGCAGCCGAGTCTGTGGCCAGGGCATCCTGAGGCCAGAGTACTGGGCTGGAGATGAGGGGCAGCACATTGATTGTGTCGTCACACAAGCATGTGGGGCCAGGCAAAAGCCGAGAGGAGTTGAGGACCTGATATCAGGGTTTTTGAGTGCGAACGAGATGAGCCTCAACCCTGAGAGAGATCTCCACCATAAAATCAGGAATCAACCCAGCAGATAAACCAGCGTACTCACCAACCTGAAGTCCAGTGATAAATGCAGAGCAGAGCAACTGGGCAGAATAGCTGTGTCCGGTGGGGCACTGGGGCATTGGATGGGGTTCCACTTCTTAGTCAGCGGAAGGACCCATCCCCAGTCCATGGCACCAGATGTAAGGAAATCCCACGAAACCACGCCAGACATGGGAAATCACATAAGGGAATTTATTAAGCAATCAGAGTGTCTCCCTGCAGGGTAAGAGAGAAAATGAGAGGAAAATAGGAAAAGAAAGGGTGCGCCCTAGAGAGAGTGGAAAACCAGGAGAATAGAGAAAAGTGAGTAGGACAGAGAGAAGAATGGAAAAAGATGGTGGGGAAGCTACAGTAAAACAGTTGTATTCCGCTGGGCTAACAGGGGACCAATATCGGAGAAGGATACTTGCAAGCTGACTGATGAACCAATAGCTAGCTAGGAAGTTCACAGATTGACAAGTGGTTGGGAGGCGGGGACAATGACTGCACCTGATGGGCTGGGGAGCAGCTTTATACATTACATTTTGTGAGTGATGCCTGTAAATGGGGTGACTAAGTACTTGATCATCTCAACAAGGACACGGACACTTTTGAGGGTGAAAGTGAGCAACCATTATGGGGTTTTATTGAACTGCCTGACACTAAAAATGATACTCTCATCAGTGCCTTTTTCTGTTGGGTGAGGTGACTCATGCCTGTGATTTCAGAAGACTGAGGCAGAAGGAATCACAGGTTCAGTCTTGGCAATTTTGTGAGAGCCTGTCTCAAAAATTGAAAAAAAAAAAAAAAAAAAGGATTGGGGATGTAGTTCAGTTGTAAAACACCCCTGGGTTCAGTCCCAGTGCTGACCACTCACCCACAGACAAAAATAGTGCCTCTTTCACTCTCAAAAGTGTCTGTGTTTGGGTGATAATCTCACCACCCATAATGCTTAGTACACAGCAGGTACTTAAATTTCTCTTAGTCTCTGAGCCTTCTAGGCTCTCTTCTGTCTTTACTAAAGCTGATCAATTCCTAGATCTTTGTAATTCTCAGGCATTGTGGATTGACCTGTTGCTATGATTTGAATGTGTTTCTCAAAAGTTCATGTATTGGAAATAAATTCATATCTTGGTATTTGGAGGTGGGGCCTTTGGGAGATAATTAATTAGGATTAGAGAAAGTCATGAGGGTGGGGCCCCAATGATGGTATTAGTGGCTTTATAAGAGGAAGAGAGACTGAGCAGACACACTCTCTGGCTATGTGGTTCCTTCCACCATATAGTGATGTCGCTGGCACCCTAAGAGTCTGCACTAGCTGTTGACTTCCCAGCTTCCTGAGCTATGAAATAAATAAATCTCTATTCTTCATAAATTACCTGATCTCAGGTACTTTTGTTAAAACATGGTATAATCCCCCAAACATTTGTTATTATCATCCTGGTGGCAAGGGATATGAAAATATCATTCACAGCTTTGTATCTATGGAAGAATACTTTGTCACAATTCTCCAATACCTGTTTTTAACTAATGGGAATTTGGAAGAATTGACCTACTGAAGAGCATTTATTTCAATTTGAAGTGTTCAACATATTAAGGAAACATTCCATGAAAATGCTTAAGATTACTGGGTTACACACTGCCATTATTTTGCTGATACCTATATTGTTAGAACTTGGTCAGGATTTCATATTTTTATCTTGAGAGTGATAAGGTAAAAGATATGTACTATATTAAGAGTTCGGCAATGTGGCTCAGTGGTAGAGTGTTTGCCTAGCATGCATGAGGCCCTGGGTTTGATCCTCAGCAGCACACACACACACACACACACACACACACACACACACACACACTTTTTAAAAAAGAAAATAGGTACTATATTAAGAAAACATACAACCCAATAAAAATAGGCAAAATATGTAAATTTTTTTGAAAAAAACAGATAGCAAGTCAGCACATAAAAAGATGCTCAATATCATTATTTATTAGAGAAATACAAATTAAAACTATATTGAGATACCACTCTACATCTATCAGAATGGCTAAATTTAAAAAGATTGACCTAGTATTGACTAGGATGTATAGGACCTGGGACTTATATCTGCTGGTGGGAATATAAAATTTTACATTTTTGTATATAAAAATTTTGTATATAAAAATTTTTGTATATAAAATATACAATCATTTTGAAAAGGTTAGTAGTTTCTTAAAAAGTTAAATATACACCTTTCACATCATCCAATCATTTTCTCTTATAGCTATTTATCCAAGAGAAATGAAAGTATATGTTTGTACAATGCCCTGCCTGTGAATTTTCATAGTAGCTCTACAGATGGTTTCTGACTTATAATGGTTTGATCTAATGATTGTTCAACTTTAGGGTGGTGATATGAAAATGACACATATTCAGTACCAATTGTACATTCAGGCTTTGAATTTTTACCTTTTCCTGGGCAAGTCATATGTAGTGTGATATGCTGTCCTGAGGCTGAGCAGCAGCAGTGAGCCACAGCTCCTAGTCAGCCATGAGTGATCACCAGAGTAGGATGTTCTACAGTGTACTGTGTTGCTAAACTAGGGTGTCTGGTAGGTGCATCAAAACCCTTTTCAATTTATGATATTTTCAACTTACCATAGTTTTGTTTGGGACAGAACCCAATTATAAGTCAAGGCATATCTGTAATAGCTCCAATGTGTAAACATCAAAATGTTAATCAACAAGGGAATGAATGAACACACTGTTGTATTTCCATATGATGGAATACTACTAAGTAATAAAAAGGAATGAACCAATGATCTATGCTACAACATGTGTGAATTTCAAGATAATTTTGTTAGCGAAAGAAGCCAGATAGGGCAGAGTATATAATGAATAATTCCATTTATGTAAAACTCTATCATACATTATGTATAGTGACATAAAGCATAGCAATGGTTGCCTTGTGTGGTGTAGTTTGCAAGAAGGGGCAAGGGGAAGGGGTTACATGAGGAAACATTTGGGGCTGATGGATACATCCATTGGTTGTATGATGAGTTTTGCAGTATGTATGTGTTTATGTGTATCATATTATGCATTTTAAATATGTGTAGATTTTGGTAATTGTATATCAACTATATCTCAATAAAGCTCTTAACAATTATCCCCAGCTTTTAAAATCCTTTCTCATTTTCTTCTTAAGCATAGCATTACTTTTTCCTGTGCAATGAGGTAAACTGGAAAAAGGAAGCCTCAAGACCATTAGTGGAATCCAACAGGATCAATAGTAAATAAGTTTCAGTAGTAATGTCAGAAAGAATTTCAAGTACCTTGGGGAGGTAATAATTGACCAAATGAATGCAGCAACTATTAATGTTCATTTTAAAGTGTATGGTGGCATTAGGTACATTGTGTGACCACAGCCAATGTCCATCTTCAGAACTACTTCATCTCAAACTGAAACTCTATTCCTTAAATAACTCTTGTTAAACAAAATTCATGTTTTTCATGACAGAATTGGACACAGTTCTTAAACATACTGTAAGGAATAACTTTTAAGTAGATTACAATGGTTTTGACAGTGCTTTCCATCTCTGTTGTGGTGGAAGAGAAGCTGTCAGACTTGCTTTGCTGTAGGAAGCTTTACAGGTTGCATACTGTGATTAGAACTTGGACTACCATTTCTCACACATATTGGTCTTGAAGATAAGTGGGTGAGGTTTTATGGATGACACACAGCCACTGTCACACTACTGGAAAAACAGCCCAAACTGCTTGCCCCAAAAATAGTGGGTCAATTGTGACATCTTTGTGTGGAAAGAATGCCCTAATTATACTTATTACCTCCAGATTCAATTAGCAAATCATTTATAAAGCATTTCACTTTCCTCTTTATTTGCTTCCTTCCACTTCCCTCAAGTTCTACCTTCCAAAGTCATTGGA
The DNA here is from genome assembly GCF_902686455.1 of Sciurus vulgaris. Lineage (NCBI taxonomy): Eukaryota > Metazoa > Chordata > Mammalia > Rodentia > Sciuridae > Sciurus > Sciurus vulgaris. The sequence continues at coordinate 82,569,779 of NC_136461.1, read as the reverse complement.
AAACTCTTACAAAGTTAATTAGTAGCTTTGTACATTTCCTTTTCAATCTGCCTTAATCATTTCTATTCCAGGATGGCTCAACTATGATGAGATATCTGGGTTCCTCTTTTCAAGCATGTTGCCACACCTGGTACGGTGATTTCTTCCGTCACATTATCTGGTATTTGGCAAACAAAGCTCTCACACTTGGATTTAGAGGAGTGAAACCAGTCTTAGGTGTGCAACAAAAAGCAATGACAAGACGTGAGTGAAGTTTTGGAGGTAGCAGAATTTGACCCGGATACTTGGGGGTCTCTGAGTTTCAGTTTTCTCACCTCTTAAGACGGGTATGACGTTCACCTAATAGTCCTTTGGGGCAAGTAAATGGGACAACCTTTGGCGGACATATAGTGTAATACAGTGCCATGCACACAAGAAGAAGGCGGCTCTTTTGAACTAAAGGACAACTGTTTCCATGCAAAAGACTCTGATTCAAAGAGCCCCGAGGCTTCGCACATTTTCCAGTTTCTTCCACACTTTGGACAATTAGCTTGAATTTAGCCAAGAACCTTGACCGTTTCCGAAGTCAGACCAACAGGTGGGGGAGGTTGCGAGGTGAGGAAGGAACAAGCAGGTGTCAGTGGAGGGCCTCTGTTTTTCTGGCCCCTGGGTTCCAAAGTTGTTCATGGTGTTTCCAGAGGCGGATGGAGGGGCCCTGCCCTCGGTCTGGGCCTCTGGGAGCCCGAGAGGATGCAGACGAGGATGGCGGTCAGTCTTGGGCCAGTCCGGGTGGGGTATCTCTGAGCTCTGAGGGCCCGGAGCACCGCGGCGGACGCCTGGAAGTTGATGTGAGCCACCGCGGCTCGGAAGCCCCAGCGCCAAGAACGGGGGCGGAGGAGCGGCCGCTTCCAGACCGCGAGCCCGGCCGGGAGGAGGGGCCCCCTCGCCGAGGGTCCTGGTGGCGTGAGGGCTGGGGCGGGAGCCCGGGACCCGCGCGGGGAGGGAGCGCGGCGCCGCTGCCCTTCAATTGGCCGCACCGCCCCCTCGCGGGAGAGGCGGGAGGAGGCAGCCCTCTATTGGTCAGGCTCGCGGGCCAATCCCGGAGAGCCGGGGGAGGAGGCGGGGGGCAGTGTGTGCGGAGCTGCTGTGCGGGCAGCGAGCGAGGCGGCCAGCGCGACTCCGGAGCGGACCCGGAGGCTCCTGCCCGATCGAGTCTCCCAGGCACCGCCCGCGCCCCACTGTCGAATCCGGGAGTCTCCTTTGCGGCCCAAAGGAGCGAGCTCCGAGCATCTCCCTCGCGGCCACTCCCGGGCCAGGAGCGGGGAAGCCGAGTGCTAGAGACTTCCGAAGCCCAGCGCAGCCGCTTCCCGCCACCCGAACCACCATGACACACTTCAACAAGGGCCCTTCCTACGGGCTCTCGGCCGAGGTTAAGAACAAGGTACGCCCGGGTTGGGTGGACGGGGGATTCTCCGGGAGAGAGGGCTGCGAGACCCTGTCCCGGGGACCCCACCAACTGGGACAACGCGGAGCCAAGAGTCACCAGGAGCGCTTGGCCCTCTGGCTTCGCTGAGAGGAAACGTCGAGGTGGCCTGAGAGTTGCTCCATGTTCCCTTCGCGTCCTATCCCCGGGCTCGGGGCGCTGGCTCCCGGGCGCTGTCCTGGCTTTGTTCCTGCGCGCTGGGCCGGGACTAGCGGCGGGCTGTGGGTTCCCGAGTGTCTGGAATCCCGCAGCGTCGGCCTCTCCGGCTACGGGGGCTGTTCGGTGGCTGTAGGTCGCGCCCCTCTGGGAAGGGGGCGCTCCTGCGTGGCCATTCGTTCTTAGGCGGGGCCTGTCCGCGCGCCTGGGACCCAGCTTGCTGCGGCTGGCTCCCCCGCCATCCGCCCGGCCCGGCCGCTGTCGGACCCTGAGCCTCCTCCCACCTCAACCCCCTCCTTCCAGACCAAATTGTGTTGTGAGCGAAGTTAGGCGGTTACGTGGCCAAAGCGGGCCCCTCATTGTTCCTCTGCTCCAGGGGCGGGAGACCTGAGTGTCGTGTTGACCCCTGGGCCCCTCGAAGGATCGGGAGCCAATCCCTGTACCTTGAGGCAATTCTGCTGAAAACCGAGACAAAGCCTGAGAGCGCCTCTCTGGGAGTGGTATCTGCTCTAGACTTGAGACTTTTCGTAAAACCCTGAGAACTTTGTAGTACAAGAGATTGTCAAAGATATCAAAGAGTGTATTTGTGGGTTGCTTTTGTTAAGGGTTTATTTGCTGAGGCGGGTTGTAGTTTGAAGTGTCTGAGATTTGGTGACACTCAGCTTTGCCACAGAGCATAAGAATGCGTCGGGTTTATCTTTGGGACTTTTGGCCTGGGAAAGAGATGAGAGGCGTCCCCCTCCCCAAATCCTCCCCTTCCTTCCTCCCTGCCTGCATTCCAAGCCCATGACATAAGGGGTTTCTAGGGGGAGAGACCAGCCAATCGGCGTGGAACTGCGCACAGACCGCTCATTGTCTCCTTTCTGCTGTTCCGGCCAAAGCGCCACAAAGGAGGGCTGCTTTGGTTTAATTCCCATTAACCTCCCGGGAGCGCAGGCATGTCAGGATTGCCACCGCTCGGTCCCACCGCTGGTACAATACTCTGACGTTGGCAGAGCTGTAACATCCCAAGGATGCGGGTGTCCGCGGTGTGAATTACTGAGGGGTAACGAAGCGCACCGTTGTCAAACCCAAGGGAGAGTTGGGAATCTTCTCTCCCGCATTCTAATCAGCTAATAGATTTTGAACAGTCTTTGAAACAAGGAGTGGATTTTAGTCCCGTTTATGTAAAATTGAATTCTTTAGGTCTTTTACCTTTTCTAATGTGTTGTCCATGTTAGAAAACAGTTTTCTAGACTGTTTTGTGAGTGGTTCTTGTGTGATTGAGTACTCACCTCATCAGCTGAAAACTTTACTAAGTATTGAACCTTCCTACCAAAGTTTACAAACCAACTTTAGGAAATCTTTGAGGGTATCAGCATGTCTAAACTGTTGGATGCACCCTCGCCATGTATACATTAATTTTAATTCCTTTGGTGATTCTCCAACTGCAAGCAGTTAAGCCTCTTTACCTTTGTATTGTAAATAAGGTACTGATAATTTTGGCTGTCCTTCAGATGACTTGCTTTTCTTGGATGTTAATATCCAAACTAGTTTTCTTTTTGCTGACTAATGTATTAGCTTTTGCCTTTCTCTTTCTTTTTGAGCAAACCCTAGGAAATGCATAGATTAAGGCTAGATCATTATAATTATAAAAGTTTTTAAGAATAAAAACAGTAAAATTTCAGTTTTCAGAACCTTTGGAAAGTTAGTTATAAAGGCTGTGGGATTATCCCTTTAAGCACCAAACCCACTTTTTAATAACCCCTTTCATTAATTTGGTCCTTCCGTACAGTATCCTTACATAGGAAGTCTTTTGATCTGAACAGCAGAGCAACTATGTGAGGTGGGAAGGACTGCTGGGATTATCCTGCATCATTTACAGATCAGGATGCTGAAGCTCAGAAAGAGTGTGAGGGGCTCAGGATCACAAAGTTGTAATATTCTAAGAATTTCAATCCTAAAATCTGCGTCTTAGTTTAGTGAAGGACTTAGACTTATTCTACCCCAAGTCACTATTATTTGCCCCCTCCCCCTATTTTTGTTGTACACCTGTCATTTTGGACATTGTGATTATTCATGTAGTGCTGTTTCTAATCTGGGCATGGAAACCATGCTTACTATACTTTTGTGTGAGGTGTTGCATTTCAACTAATGGCTTCGGACTGTTGGATAAAAGAGTGGATATATAGAAACATGAACCTTGACGTTGCTTGGATTGGGCATCTTTCGATTTCTGCTTGTTGCTTGTTTATTGCATAATTCATGTGTTGATTAAATGTCAGATTAGTTTTTCTTAAAAAAACTTTTAGTGATGGAAACAAGTAATAAACATCTTGGGGAGGCAATGTGGAGTGGACTTCGAATCAAGCAAATGTGGGTTCTAGTCCCTCCCTTCAACAAACTACCTTATATGGTGTTAGCAAATTGTTTATGACCTCACTCCTGGTTTCCTAATCTGTAAAATGGGGAGGAATAATAATTACCACCCCAAAAGCACTGCATTGTCGAGGTTTATCTTACTTTCTAAAAGTTATTTAATTGCTATATTGTAGCTATTAACCCTGTAATAGAAAATTAGTTTCAGTATTACATTTATTAGATTTGTCTCTACCTCCTTTAAGGGTCCAGTTTATATTATTAAGCCTTTGATCTTTATGTAGTTTAGCTGTGAAAGCAGTTCATCAGTAAATTGAAGGAGCCTTTGATTTTAAATACTTTTACTCAACATCATTTCAGGAAAAATTTTTAAACTTAAGACATTTTTTCTGGTAAGCTGATGATACCTAAGAGAACATACAAATTAGCGTGTTTTTTTTTTTTTTTTTTTTTTTTAATGAGGCAAGAAGATGTCGAAACCAGCCCTCCAAAATTTGATTCCTTTAGCCTAGAATATGAACAAAGCCTCTTTTAATGACAACAAAAGAAAATAACAACAAAAGGATCAATACCTTGCAATTTACAAAGAACCATAATAAGATCAGGGAGAAAGTAGAAACTGTTATAGATTGTTCCTCAGAGGATGGAAATACTCATAAAGTGATAGGCACCTATATATATATCATGCAAGTTGAGCCACGCCCTTAAAATGCATCTTGGGGACTAAATGTAAAATAGAGTCAGCTCTGTGCCTAATCAGCTATTAAAAAACAAAAACAAAAAGTAACAGATTCTCCAGAGAAGCACAATATTTCCTGACAGTTTACTGTAAACAAAATATTGAGGTCTGGGTATTTCCACAAATTGAGGATGCAAGGAAGCATGCTTTCACCAATCAGGGCTACAGAAACCTTTCTTATAGATCTCAGGGAAAGTGGAGGAAATAAATTGGAGTGGAAAGGATGTTGCAGGGGTGCTGAAATGGCCTTTCCTCAGTATGTTTTTGGGACGGAAGCTAATTGAATTGTTAAAAGAATGAAATTGGAATATACATTCTTACAATCTTCTGTTCACATGAAATATCTTATTTGAGCAAAGTAACTGCAGACCCTTCTTGGTTACAAAATGGTATTCCTAGCCACCTGAAAACCACTTTGGAAGACTTATTACTTACGTGTTAAGTTGTTGAAGAACAAGTTAAACAATCATATAGTAAGTGTTCGTTTATATTAATAAACTTGTGCCCCACAAGGTCCTCCCAGCTGTCTACACAACTCGGAGTGAGAGTAAACCCAAAGTGACTCCAGCTATAAATTATATCTTAAGGTGTAGCACCAGTATCCGTTATAAAATTACATAGAATTACAAAAATTGTTTTTTGTTTACCTCAAGGTCTATATTTTAGAATGTAATCTGGCACATAATAGTTGCTCAGTAAACCTTTGTTGATTTAATGAATTTATTCACCATCAATAGACTATGAGACCTCTAGAAACTAAAAATTAACCCTGCTAAAGTATTCTACATAAGACAATTCTATAGTGCCTGAAGGATGGTTTTGAAGGTTGCTTTTATAGCATTTTTTCTTCAGCATTTCATTTTAAGATTACACTGAAATTTTATCACTAAGATAATTCTGTCTTTGTTGCTGATTTGTCTGGGTTCTTTCCTAGACTCCCCAGTTAGGGGAAAATGGTAGAGGACCCTTCTGCAAGGCAGTCTCCCAGAGGACTGCCAGAGGAGGAGTTGCCCACGTCAGGGTCTTTGCTTCTGGTAGGGTCTGACCATTGAAGTTTGTCTGCTTGGGTTTTTTGTTTGTTTGTTTTGCTGTTGTTGTTTGTTTATTTTTTAACCTATCTTGATCAGAGCAGATAAAGAATATGCACTTTGCTGAAATTTGAAGAGGTATCATGTTTCCTCTTTAAAGTGTTCATTCAGACTTACTCTAGAATTTTAATGAGGATGGTTATCATACTTAACTGTGCTGTGATCTACAGCTTTTTGTACTCTCCCCTTTGCGGAAATTATGTCTGCCTCTATCCACGTTTTTAGAGTTCAGAAATAGGCTTCATAGTGAAGATATTCCCAATACTATTATCATCAACCAGAGATAATATACTGGTTTTTCCCCTATGCCTATTTCTCTTCCAGGTTGTGACATGAGGATAATATACTGTTTTTTCCCCTATGCCTATTTCTCTTCCAGGTTGTGACATGAGGATTATTGAGTATTTTTTCCCCTCCTAACCTACCTACCCCACTTAACAATGACCTATGATTGATATTATCTGAGACTTAAAAAAAAGAAAAGGCATAATTGAATGGTTTGGGTTTTTTTAATCTGTCATTACCATTTTATTGAGAAGAGTGAGCAAATGCTATTTATTCCTTCTCATTATGGCTAGGTGGTAGTGGGAGAGAGCTTGTCCTTAGAATTTTTTGGCAGGTTCTGCTTTATTCTGGACATTAGCCTCCTAATGGCATGCATGTTGATTTTCCTTAATTCTGAACTCATTTTGTAACCATAAGTAGGCTCTTACTGTTAATTTTATTTTCTCGTACCCTCAGATTTTTAGGATTTCTGGAGCCTCAGTACAGACTTGGGCTTATATAGTGTTGAGTTCCTCATTGTAAGAAATGCAAACATGTCTTGCAAGTTTTATAAAAAAATATAACAACTGGGCATGGTGGTGCACACCAGCAATTAGGGAGACTGAGGCAGGAAGGTTGAAAATTTGAGACCAGCCTGTGTAACTGAGTGAGACTCTCTCAAAAAATAAGGGCTTGGATTGTAGATCAGTGGTAAAGGGCCCTGGGTTTAGTCACCAGTACTGCAAAACACATGGACACACATTACCACTGCCATATGAATCTCTGTGAACTGGAAGATGTCCAGGCAGCTCTCATCCATTGTTCTCATCAGTGAGAAAGTGAACCTGGTGGCTAGGAACATGGTCACTATGTTGGTATCCTGGTTCTGTGTCTCCTAATGTGGCCTTGGGGCCAGTGAGCATATGGTAATGCTCACCTTGATAGGGTTGTTGGGAGAAATAAATAATGAAGATAATTCATACAAAATGTTTAGAGTAATGCCTGGAACCAGGAGTGGACATCGTACAAAGATAACCATTGTTCAACTTTGCTGGCTGGCTCTCTGCTTATAGGTTTGGTCCTATTTTCTGAGCTTTGTTTATCTTGCAATTCTGCTATCTCCAGAAGCCGAACATTCATTTTCAAATCTGTTGTATCTGAGTGATGTTTCTGGCAGGTAGGGGACCAGAACACCAAAAAATACTTTTTCGTTTTTGAGTCAGAAATGTGATCTGTCCTTGGAGTCCTTATCCAGGATCTCTGCTGGTGCTCCCTTCTGTCCAAATTGTCCTTAGCACATGGGACTTTCTATAAAGCCTGAGTCTTCACTTGGGCATGGTAATTTTCTGCCTTTTTTTTCCCCCTAAAGAGGTGATTTCTCTTAAATAAGATAAATCTTTCATATCTTGATTTTATACAGGACTTGTGTTCCTCCTCAGCTCACTGGTAAACTTTTTTTACCTTTGAATGTTTGCATCTTGCTTGTTACTGGAAGCTTTCAGTTTTAAATGCTTTTATGAAGCTAATGTCTTTTTATGAAGCTCTACGTCAATGCGTGTGAAGCAAGTCCATGGTTAGAGAGTACCAATTCCTGGTTTTCCTTTATGAGGTAGGGAGGGAGCTTCCTCTATATCTCCCCTCTGCCCCCAGGACTGGGAAGTTTTAGGGTGTGGATGTGACTCTTAGCTACAGCATCTGCAGTGGGAAGACAGGGAAATTGTAGAATCCCTTTGTGTTTGAAAGGACTTTTCTGACTAGTCCTGTCCTAAGTATGAATAGTCATTTCCGTGTCTCTCTTTAAGAATTTTTAAGGGGAGGTAGCTGTGAAGTAGCTGGACTGAGCTGACTGGGATACCTGCATTGTCTCTTCCCCTCTGCATCTTTGGACTGGGGTCTTTCTTTCTTCCTTACCCCCAGCTTCTCAGCCCTCCTTGGTGCTTTACAGGCTCCACCAATGGCTAAAGTATGAGCTTCCTTGTTGCACTTTCCCCTCTCCTTTTGTTTCACGTGGGAGGAAATAGGAGAGAAAATAATGAGTACCATGTGTGGCAAGTCTCTCTCTTGCTGTTGGTTAATTCAGACATGTGATTTTACTTTGAATGCAAAAATAGCAACAACAATCATATTATACTACTGATCAAGTATGGAAAGCACAGGAAACCTCATATCGTGAGCTTCTTGTGGTCCCTGTCCCAAAGCAGCAGAGCTGGAACGCTTGGGCTGCTCCTCAGTCTACACGTGGCTGGAGACCTTCCCCCTGAATGTGCTGTTCTCTGCTCTGAAGTCTGGGTGCATTTGGTCCTGGTTTATCCTTGCCTTTCTTCAGAAACCTGAATGTTGTATTAAACACCCTTCACCCTCACCCTATTCACACACAGGCATATACCTTGCCAGCCAGCTTTTCATTTTTAATTTTCTTCTTTGGTCTTGATTTCTTTCTCCTTCTTTTTCTCTTTTTACAGGCTGTGGAACAGTCTTTCCTGCAGTTGGTCTTACAGAACCTTCCAAAACACTCTTGTGGCAGGAGGCTACTTTTTAGAGGGGTTAGTCTGAGACATCTTTGCCAAATAATCTTAAGAACTTTTGAACCAGCGACCTTTGAGCCTGCAGATTCAGGTGGGGGACTGGAATCAGTGCTCTTTAACTTGGCAACATGTTCATACACTCAACATGTTTAGAGTATCCACAGTAATACTACGTATCAATAGTTGTGACGACTTTATCATTACTATTATTTTTGCAACAGTGTCTCACTATGTTGCCCAGACTGGTCTCTAACTACTGTGCTGGGGATCCTCCCACTTCAGCCTCCCCAGTAGCTAGAGCTACCTCATATTTCTACTTTTGAACCTACCTTCTTTTAATTTCTTCATGAGTTGAAAAGGACTTTATGTTCAGCCACAGAGCCTAAGCTGCCACTCAGCCTGCTTGTTGTTCTTAAGATCTGCATGTGGCACAGCTGTGGAGTTCCTGCCGAGGCTTGGCCGGGGCTGGGGGAGGGGAAGCAGCCTGTGGTGAAAAAGGATCAGACTTTGGAGCCAGATCTGGGTCCAGATTCCTGCTGAGCCCACAGCCTTTGGACAGGTCATCTCTGTCATCTTCCTTGCTGATGAAAATCTCTCTCTTTTTAATCTTCATTTTGTGAATGGAATAATTGTTGTGAAAGGTGTGAACAGTGCCCAAATGTAAAAAAGTAAAAGAATCCTATATTTCTTACCCCCACCCCAACCATGTGTATAACTGAGTTATCATTCAATCATTTTAGAAATGGAATTATAATCTGTTTGAATTTTCAGCATTTATTCACCACATCCTACTGGTGGACATTTCCTTGAAAGTTCTTGTGTAGAAAAGTGCAGAACTCTAGATCTAACACTTGGGTGTGCATTAGGTATCATCAAATTGTTCTTTTGAAAAATCAGTTTATACTTATTACCAAGGGTGTGAAAGAGAAGGAAGATCTCCTTGGATGTTCAAAAAACATAAAAAGTCCAAAATCATATCCCATGACCTTGTCAAATTTTGGGTCTCTTGCTTTACTTCTTTTTTAACTATGTCTTGAGTCATTGACATCTGTGATCCCTGCTCCATCTCACCCCCACCAGACTCGTGGGAGCTGGCAGTGGGAAGGAGTGAGGTTATCTCCTTTACAGATTATTTGATAATATAAATAGTTCTTAAAGTGGAAAGCTTAAGGCAGCACCCAAATGGCTACCAAATAGTGTCAAGTAATTGGTTTTATGACATACAGTCAGCCCTCCATCTCTGTGGGTTCCACATCTATGAATTCAACCAACCATAGATTGCAAATATATTTTTTAAAAAATATTTTTAAATGTACAAACTTTCCCCCTTTATTATTCCCTAAACAATACAGTATAACAAATGTTTATAGAGCACTTACATTGTATTGGGTATTTTAAGTAATCTAGAAATAATTTAAAGTTAGGGGAGGGGGCCAGAGATGGAACTCAGAAGTCAAGCACCTGCTTAGCATATGTAAGCAGAGGTTATGTGTAAATACTTTATTTATTTTGGTATTGGGAATTGAACTCAGGGATGTTTTACCATTGAACTACATCCCCAGGCCTTTTTATATTTTATTTTGAGACCGGGTCTTGCTAAGTTGTTTAGGGCCTCGCTAAGTTTCTGAGACTGGCTTTGAACTCCCAATCCCCCTGCCTCAACCTCTGGAACCACTGGATTACAGCCTGAACCACTGCACCCAGCATAAATACTAATCTAAATACCACCTTGTGTGAAGGACTTGAACACCAGTGTATTTTGGTATTCATGGGCAAGAGGTCCTGGATCCAGTCCCTCCTGGATACTTAGAGACAATTGTGTTCAATTTGAAGGAGGAAATCTTTCCAATATGTGGTTAGAAATGGCCAGTGAAGCATAGATAGAAGGACAGTGTTGACATTCATCAAGGTCTTAGTAGTGTACATGAATTAGCTTGTTGATTCTTCCCAGCAACCCTGTGATGTAAGTGTCATTAATGATCTCTGGTTTACAGAGAAAACTTGGTGTACAGTGGAGATGGGATTTTTAACCCAAGTAAGCAGTTTCCAGAGCCCATACTCCTAACCATTTTAATCCTAGGCCAGAACTCAGGGAGAACTGATGTCTTTCAAGGGGAAGAGAAGAAGGGTACTTAATCTGGAGAGAGCGGGTTAGAGGGTGAAGCCCCAGGAGAGTATCATTTAACAAAAGGCTGGGAGAAGAAGAGATGGACGGGCCCCCAGGAAGCACTGGTACTGCAGGGAGGCCAGGAGAACTGGAAACGGGTTATTGGATGTGGCTGCTGAGTGGTCAGTCACTAGTGACCTTTTGAGAGATCGTCTTCAGTGGAGCAGACTTCCAGAGTGTTAGGAGGGAACACCAAATGAGGAAATGGAGAGAGTTGGCATGACATAAGAGAAAGCAGGTCAGTATTTGAGGCTGGCAGCAGGTTCAGTCAAGATGGGTTAGCCTGAGCCTGTTGGAGAGTCAGTAGAGGGAAGGGCTCAATACAGACAGGATGGGAGCAAAGAGCAGAGGGAACGGGGTTAGCAGGGAAGGGAAAGGAAGAGGACTGTGGAAACTGATGTAAATAGAACGTCTCCTTCTACCTTGCTGTTGTTCCTCTTCTCATGTGAAATGGAGATGTTACTTTGCTCCTGACTTTGGTATCCTGGAGCAAATGAAGTCTGAGGTGGTAGGCAAGAGGGACAGGAAGAGATGACCTGGGCTGAGGCCTGCATGTAGAATATACTGTTGGTTCTACAGCTTCTCTCTGCTGAGTCCTGTGAAGGTCACTTTGTTGCCTGGATACTTGTTCTTTCTGCCCATTGACTCCCTTGGCTCTTGAACGGATGGGCAGCTGGGTTTATTATCTTGGTGCCTGGTTGTCTATGGTAGGCCTTTGCCACATCATCTCCTAGAGACCTTTGTGTTGGGCATAACATGGATGGAAGGCATAGTGCTTCTGGGGGATTTTTCTCCCTCTTTCATGCTCTCAGATTGCATTATGATCTTGTGAAACGTGGAGTTGCCCTTACTGTTGATGTAGAGGTGCTTCATCACACTGTCCTCTCATCACACTGTCCTCAGGAATGGAAAAGGGAACCTTGTTCAGACCCCATCCCACCCCCCAGGGCCCCCAGGGCCCTAGGAACTCTGTGAATCTTATACCTGATCATTTCCATGTTTGTCTTGGTGGATAAGAAACTTGGACAATAAGGTGTCTCTAACCTATTTGGAATAGCATTTGTGGGGGACTTGGTGGCATGCAGGTGTATGAACCGTATCACTGATTTCATCTCTTTTCACATAATATCATTAAATAAAAATAAGCCCAAAACCCTTTACTGTCTTTATATGCATTTCATGAGGCACAGTATACATTTTTTTTTTTTTTTATAAAGGAAATGAGAAATTCCATCCTACTATTTAGTGGAAACTTCATATCCTTTTATTTTTGTGGAGGAAAAACATTGGTGCTATCTTGCAGAGTTAATATATTTGCAAGACTTCTGTGTAATCCCACTAGCCAGCATCTGTCCCACATTTAAGATGAGATGTTTCAGCTCTGTAGCTGGTTGTGTAAAGCCATCTCTCTCAAATGGATGGACTCCATTGTAGTAAGCAAAAAAGACATTCATGATCTTAGATCTAGATCTGGGTACCCTAGAGGAGTTCCAGAATTACCCACAACTGACTAAATTGCTGGAAGCCCCTTTCTTCTTGGTCTCCCACCCCTACTTGTCCTATGGGTAGCTCACAGTAAGGGAGTGGTGTGGTGTTCTGGCTCTATTTCCTGGTTGGCTGATGAGAGCACATGCACTGGTCAGTGATATGGGTGTGAGGAAGGTTTCCCAGGCCAACTTAGACGAGCTTCTGAACAACACAACTGACTCCTGGGTGCATGATGGTGAGGTGGACTTCATGACTTCCTCAAGTCAGTAGACTGTGAGGACCCATACTCAGGTGAACTTCCTGAAGAGTTGATGAGGAATGAATATATGTACATTCTAAAGTTACTGAAATGCAGCCACCACATTCCAGAGTGACTTCAGTTCTACCATGCATCCACCCAAAGGCTATTTTATTTAATTAATTTTTTTTCAGTTTTTTTTTTAATTATTATTTTAAATTTATTTATTTTGATTCATTGTACACAAATGGGGTACAACTTTTGTTTCTCTGGTTGTACACAAAGTAGAGTCACAACACTTGTGTAATCATACATGTATATAGGGCCAAAGACTATTTTAGAGTCACCCAGAGTCCAAGCATCAAGTGCTTGGAAATCTAGACAACAGCAAAAAGCTGGCATCAGCAAATGCTGTAGGCATGTGGTATCTATTTTTTATTTATTTATTTATTTATCCATTCATTCATGCTGGGGATTGAACCCAGGGCCTGTGCATGCAAAGCAAGCACTCTACCAACCGAGCTATATCCCCAGCCCATGTGATGTCTATTTTAATGGTGGGACAAAGCAAACAAAACTTGCAAAGCATCTCTGTTTTAATTCATTTTAGTTATGGGGCTTCAGCTAGGTTCCTTTCAGCAAAATCCTTCTAGATTTCTAAAAGTCGAGACCTGGCCAGCCTCCTTACCAGAGAAATCCATTCTCTGGCAGGCCTTTGGGAAGATCATCCTCCGACCTGTGCTTCTTTGGCACTCAGAGTATTCCTCCATTCCTGTTTGCTTTTAATCCATTTCCTTGGAATTTCTACATGTTTATCTGGGTCTGCCCTCTTTGGCATTCAGAGTAAATCAACTCCCACTTCTGTATGGCTTCCATCTAAATATTTAGATGGTAGTTAGCCTGTTTCTTCTAACCCACAGGTTCCTTCTAGGTGGTATATAGCCAATCCTAGTTAGCCAGTTTCTCATAATGGACTGTATCTGATTTTTTTTTTTTTCCTAATCCTTTTACTATCCAGTTTGATTTTTCTAGAAACTGATGTCAATTTGTCTGTGTCCTCTTTTAGAATTTATTGCTCAGAATGGACCATAGTAATGTCACAGATAAGGTTAATCTAGCAGCTATGGTGGGTTAACTCTCCTCCTGCGTTTGACTACAAAGCACTAACTCCTTTTTCTTTGGTCACTGTAAGAACCTGGTTAGGCTGATGAGACTGGTAAGACAGATGAGGCACCTTCCTGCAGAAGGGGGATTCTAATCCTTGCTTTGGCAAGTGGATTTCCCTTTCTGTAAAGTAGGGTGGTGCAGGTTTTACAGCTCACATACTCCTCTCACACTCATTTCTTGTAAATAATGCTTTCCTTGGCTATCTCATGGAACTGTTGGAATTCAAGCAAATAACACAAGCAAAGAGTTGTATAGATGTACAGACCAAGATAGTGTTAGTTCTGGAAGGCAGGGATGTTTTTAATGTCTTTGACTCACTGAGTTCAGCATGTGAGTTGGCTTTTCATCACTATGACAAGTGCCTGAGAAAAAGCTTAAAGCACACACGATTTATTTTGTCTTATGGTTTGAGAGGTTTCAACCCATGGCTGGCTGACTTCATTACTCTGCCCCTAAGGTGAGGCAGAACATCATAGCAGAAGTGGGGATCAAGGAAAGCCACTCACTCCTGGCAGCTGGGAAGCAGGGAGAGAGAGAGAGAGGAAGAGGCCAGAGACAAGATGTAAAACTTTAACCTCTTGTAAGTTTCATAGTGTTTGTACATCAACTTGTGTAGTGTCTTTGTATTGCCTGCCTGTTTCTCATGTGTTAAAGACTTGGTTGCCAGCCTGTGGCACTCTTAGGAGATGGTGGAACCTTAAGCAGGTGGGACCGAATGGAAGAAAGTTTGTGTGTGTGTGTGGGGGGGGGGGGGGCTTAAACGATTTATTGGGATGCTGGCCCCTTCATCTCTCTCTTGCTTCCTGAAGAGCAGTTTCTACCACCAGGTGTTTCCCATCAATATGTTCTGCCTTGCCACAGGCCCAAAGGCAGCAAGGCCTAGTGACTGTGGACTAGAACCTGTGAAACTGTGAGCCAAAATAAATCTTTTCTCCGAGTTGTTTATCAAGTATTTTGTTACAGTGACAGAAAGCTGACTAATCCACCGACTATACATAGTTAGAGAAACATAATCATGCTGGTGCATATGCGGATAACTTGACTGAAGTTATGGCTGTATTTTTGAGGGAAAGGCCTGACTCTAAGCTGCTCGTAGAATTCACTCTTGTTTACCTGCCACAAGCATGATTTTCCATGACTTGAATATCTTTAGCATGTTCATACTAGAGAATAACTAGGATTCTGTAGTGACCTTGAGGAATGCATATGCTGTCTCTCCTGACATTGTCCCAAATATAAGTGATATTCCTCTAGAATTCCAACTCTCACTCCCTATAAGATTTAAAACTGCTTTTTAAAAAGAGTTCACTCTTTTCATGAGCAATGATCTTTTAAAATTGAGAATTTGGGATGCAAAGACATTCTGAGTAGAGGGGTTGGGGTTGCATTTCAGTGGCAGAAGGCTTATTGAGCATGGGCAAAGCCCTAGGTTCTATCACCAGCACTGAGGTGGGGGGGAGTCTAAGTTGAGAAGAGAGTTCAAGCAAAAACAGAGAAGCAGGCAGGAGCATGCATAACGGCTGTGGGACTATAAGGTGGAGAAGAGCAGCATCCCAGCTGAGCTCGTCTGCTGAGGAGCTTTCTGTTTTATTGTAGACAATAAAATGAACTGGTTGCAGTGGGATTTCGTTAATAGAAAGCTTTGTACCTCTGTACTCAAGCTAATGTAAGTGGAAGGCGTTAATTCTGAGATACCTCAGGTTCTGGGATAGGCTCTTTTACCTATAGTGGTGAAGGGATGGAGACCACCCAGGAGAAATAGGGTGACTTTGGTCTCATTGGAATTGGGAACACAGATTTTTGAAGTTTGACTTCAACACATGTGATCTTTATTCTGTTATAGCCCCCATGAGAATACTTTAAAATTTCAAATGGCCTGGTGGAATGACTTGTGCCTATAATCCCAGCTACTCTGAAGGCTGAGACAAGAGAATTGAGTTCAAGTTCCAGGGCAGCCTGGGCAAGTTAGCAAGACCACATCCCCTGCTCTCCCAAAGCAAAGGTATTTACATGTTTACAGGATCTTTTGTAAGAGAGATTTAAGGCAGGCAAGAAATGTTAAAGCCTGTCTTTTGTCCTTACATTAAGAATGACAAATGATAATAACAAGGAAGGGAAGGGAATCTGATATTGAGGTGGAAATCTATTTGTTTCCTGTTTTGAGACTGTTCCTGTACTAGCTCCTATTATCCTCTTCTCCCTTTATTTGAAATATCTTTATTTTTTTCATATTTTTTTAATATACCTTATTTATCTCTTTACTAAAATGGAAGCTTTCAGGGCAGGAACCTTGCCTTTGAACCATGCCTTGAATGTACTAGCCATTTGAATGAAGGGCAGAAAGAATTAGTAGTGGAGAAAGAAGTTCAAGAATCCAGGAAACACTGGAAAGAGATGCTGACATTGAACGTAATTTTACTCTGAAAGTAAATGGGATAATGCTGGCTCATGCTCCTGGCTCCAAACCAGGCTCCCTCATGAGATTTGGGAGTCTTGGGAGACCGTATTATAATCATGAGAGACAATAACCTGGAATTGCCTGCTTCCAGATTTTAAGAAGCTCTGTGATATGAATCTACAGTGAGAAGGAATATACAGGTTGACCCTCCCTATCCATGGGCTCTTCATCTATGAATTCAACCAAGCATAGATCCAAAATCTTAGGAAAAAGATTGTGTGTATACAAAACATGTACATACCTTTTCTTCCTTGTTTGTGAAACGATGCAGTATGCCAGATGAGCATAGCATTTGCATTATGTTAAGTTCTATAGTAATCTAGAGATGATTTAAATATACAGAATATGCATAGTTTATGTGTAAAGACTGTGCCCTTTTATTTAAAGGACCTCAGCATCCAGGGATTTGGGTGTCTGGGGGGGGGGGTCCTGGAGTGTCCCCTGTGGTGGATATACGGGGTTAAAAAGCAAGTAGTGTTAATTTTTTAGTCCACTCTGGAATGTGCCTGGCTGTGAGTGGGGCCCTCAAGTGAGAATCATCACCCTGCCTTATGTCAAGTGTACCCCCATCTTTTTGGTGTTTCATTGAATGCTTTCTACTTACACTAAGAACTAAAAAGCAGTATAAGAGTCCTGCTTTCAGGTCAGTTGTTGAGATATTTTTGAAACTTAGTTTCTCTCTTTAATCTGTCTCCCTTTTTGAGGATTCTGAGAGGGAAACTTGTCAAAGCCCTTCAGTGCCAGGACGAGCTTGGCTGTTTCTTAGCAACCAGAAGGCTTTTATGGGATCTGGTGCCTCTTTCCACTGTCAGGAAGTGCAGGTCCTCAGGGCTTGTGTTTTTGAAGAGGATCTTATGCCAGAGCTGTTTTATATGTAATGAGCTGTAGAAAATATTCATGGTCCGGAAGACTTGACCGAAAGATACCAAGTGAAGAGATACTAGTATGTTTTAATTCTTAGTGTTTCTCACCCTTGTTTTCGTTATCACTGGCCCCAAGAGTAATTTATAATTTAGATCTTTTTCCCAGTTGCCTCCCAGCCCTGCCAGATTTGACTCAAAGAAATAAGATTTTGTTGAGTAGGGTTGAGCTTTGGACAGTGCTAAGCTTTTATAAAATCTAAGATATTTTTCACCATCTATAAGAACCAGTGTGGGGCCTTCTTTGAGAACAGTGTCATCCTGAAGCAAAGCTTGTTGAATGGTTGCTCTACATACTTATGTGTGTTTAATTTTCTATAAAACTAATGTGATTTTAGAGCTCTTAAAGATTGAGGGAGGATTAAAGAAGGTACAGACAACCAGAAAGGACTGATTTGCATTTGAATTGAAGTGTGACTCCAAACTGGTGCCATCCTAAAAAAGAGCCAGGGCAGAGCCCAAACCAGAAGCCCCTTGGGATGAACCCTGAAACCCCTGGAGTCTCTGGAAAAAGTGGAAGGACAGTTGACACTGCAGAAGAGCGAGAACAGAACCAGCCAGCACTGAATGACGGGGAGGATGGTCAACCCATCCAGTGCTCTGAGGCCTTTCCCTTGGCTTTTATCTTCTTGCTCTTGAGGGTATTTGATAAGAGGAGGTTGGTGAGCTTCAGTGAGGAAGCTTCAGCTCGCCTGTGCAGCACACTTTGACAAGGTCGAGAGGCACCTCTGTGGAGAACTTGTGAGGAAGAGTGGGCATATAAACAGAGGGGCTGCTGTGGACTTGACAGGATGAGGCCGGAAGTCTGAGAAAGCTTTAGAACATTAAGTAAAATAAATCGTGAAGAAGAATAATGGAAATAAATTAAACATCTCAGAAGAGTGACTTTTTTTCCCTTTCAAAAAACTAGAGTGAAATTTCTGTGAGTATAAGATTGTTAAAGTTAACCTTTTTGTTGTTGTTACAAGGAAGAAAATATCATCATTTTCTGCCCTATCTTCAGAAACTAAAGTCTTTCAGATGAAACTAGTGAATAAATTTTATTAGCCAAAGCTTACCTTTTTTCCACTCAAATACTGGGAATTGAACCCAGGGCCTCCCATGTGGTAGGTAAGTGCTGTACTACCTAGTTACATCCCCAGTTCTTTTTATTTTGAGATGGGGGTCTCACTAATTGCCCAGGTTGGCATTGAAATTGTGCTCCTCCTGCCTCAGGCTTCCTATGTAGCTGGAATTAAAAGTGTGTGCCCTCATTCCTGACTCATGGCTTACCTTCTTATTGCCTTGATTTTAATAGACAGGAGTATTTAGCTGACTTGACTTCAGGAATCTCCACTTACTAGAAAAAGGTCAGTGGTATTTGGGTGAAAAAAATCTTTGTTGGTCCTTTAGTTAAAGGAAAACTGTGAGTCAAAACCAATAGTACTATGACCCTGATGCATTCCCAGTTTTGCTTTTTAGTTTATCAGGTATGGCCTTGAGCTCTGCATGTGTGTACTTAGGAATCGCTTCTGTGCATATGCTGTTGTACCTAGTGTCAGAGTCAGAATCACCTGCCAGAGCTCCACTCCAGCCCGTCATTGTTAAGACTGGGATGTGAACCAGGTCCCTTTGACTCCAGAACTTGATTTTTCTATATCATCACTCCTTGGAAAGAACTGTGAGGGAAGACGAAAATTTCTCACTGGGATCTAGGAGTCAGGTCTGTAATCACTTTGTGGTTTGGGGCATGGCACCAAATCTGTTGGACGCATTTTAAACAAAGGGAACATAAATATGCTCTTATACATTTTTTTTTTTCAGGGGAGATAATATTGATCTTATTTGGTATATGATCCATCATCATAAAAAAAAAAAAACTTAACACATGCTTTTATCTCTCTACATTTAAAAAATGAACAGCATATTCCTTCACACACAAAATTTTTTTCTTTTTAGTTACTGGGGATTGAACCCAGGGGTGCTTAACCACTGAGCTACACCCCCAGTGCCTAGTTATGTTCTGTTTAGAGGCAGAGTCTCACCGAGTTGCTTAGGGCCTTGCTAAATTGCTGAGGCTGGTTTTAAATTTGCAATCCCCCTGCTGCAGCCTCCCAAGCTTGCTGGGATTATAGTCATGTGCCGCTATGCATGGCTCCTGGTAATTTTTGGTGATTGACCAAATTGTGTAGATAGCTAGAGTAGGAAGGAACTTGGTGCACTCATTGAGTTACGCCTTCCTGTCATTTAGCCAGGAACTGGATCCAAAGTTAGACAAACTTGGCTCATGGCAAAGACAGCTGGAGTCAAGGCAGAACTCTTCACCCTACCGTATTATGTCTTTCTATTGAAATACATCTTCTAGTTGAGAGTGCCTTCCTTCACTATTCAAATAAATCAACTCACAATCAGTTTGCCTTCTGTAGCTAGTGTGTAAGGAGTGCTGGCTTCTTCTTCTCATCTTTGCCTGTCCCCATCTGTCTGTACCTCCTGTTTATATGGAGAGTTTTTCTCCATCTAGAACAATACTCCAGTGTGAAAATATAATCAAGAATTAAGAATTTGTCTACAATTTAATATTTATTCCATTTTCTAAAGATACCATACATAATTGGGTTTGTTTGATATATTGGAGATAAATTATCCAAGAATATTTATCTGTGATTGCTTCCTCTTTACCAGAGACAAGGAACATCTATGGCAAAATCATCCCTCTCTCCTCTTTCCTGATCCCCCATCCAGAAGTCAGTTTAACCCAAATTAGCACAAAAATAAAAAATACAAGTGTTTTTTAGGGAGTGAGGGTAGGAGGGGGGCAGGAATCTTGTCACACATGAGGTAGTTTTACATTGTGCCTGAGTACTGTTTTATAAACTAACTTCTAGGGAATATCTGATTCATGCAAATTGCAGTGTTAATTATATTAGTATGAAAACATAAACTCACTGGGCATGGTGAAACATGCCTGTAAGCCCAGCTACTCAGGAGGTTGAGGCAGGAGGATCAAAAGATTGAGACCAGCTTGGGCAATTTAGCGAAACTGTGTCTCAAAAAAATAGAAAGGACTGGGAATATAGCTCAGAGGTAGAGCCCTTGCCTATTTGTGAAAAACCCTGGGTTTAATCCCCAGTATTGCAAAAAAGAAAAAAAGAAAAGGAAAATTCAAACGTGTTGGGTTTCCTTTTGTACTGCTGGTTAAGTAAATCGATAGTTTATTCATTATATTGTAGAGTCATTTCTCTTATTTGGTGGAGTGAGTTGTGTAGGGAATAAAGAACTGGCTCTCTTAATGACATTGATAAGTAAAGTCATTTTCTATCTCAGAGTAGAGCTTCATCTTGGTGGTGCAGTTTGGGGAGAGGGTCACTGAAAGCCTCAGGTGTAGCCTAATTATATTCCAAGGGTCTGTCAAGGCTCAGCCATATAGTGAGCCTGCAAGAAGGCGACATGACTCTTCCACGTGTGTGACCTGAGAAACAGACTATTTTTCCTATCTTGGAAATTATAAAAGGCTATCATGACCGTGGCAACATGAAAAGGGACTGTAATCAAGTATGACAGTTTGCTTTTAAGACTCAATGCTGGTTTTCACTGTTGGGGACTTAAAGGTGAGTTGGCCACCAGCTTACATGTCTGTCTTGCTCCTGCTGACCATGATTCTCACATTTGGAAAGGACCCCAATGCCGCCTGCAGTCCTATGCTCTGGCATCAGGAGCCTAAACATTTCCTTCAGTTCTTGCATGACTGGTTAGACTGGGGCTGGAAGGACCTCCTCGTGACCAAATATCATGATGCCATTTTTTTCAGTAATTCAACCTAATTATGTTTTATGGACAGCAAACATTTCTTCTCTTCATTTCCATTTCCAACAATGCCGCAGTTGACTCCCAAGCTCATGAACTCTGTCCCCTGGGCTTCACCTATCTATGCGTATGTAGTTGGTACTTTTGCCTGTGCTGAATGGAGACAAGTGTTACATGATCTTTCCTTGTGCCCAACTGTATTCTTAATAACTCATTGACTAGCCTCCTTAATACTCTAGGACAAGGATTTGAGCATGTGAGTTTCAATAAAAAATTATTTTAAAACATTTGAGTTCTGTGGTCTTTTTTTCTTTTTTTCTTCTTTTTTTTTTTTTTTTTGGTACTGGGGATTGGACTTAGGGGCACTCAATCACTGAACCAGATCCCTAGCCTTTTTTTTTTTTTTTTTTTTTTTTTTTCCTATTTGTATTTTATGTAGAGGCAGGGTCTCACTGAGTTGCTTAATGCCTCACTATTGTGAGGCTGGTTTTGAACTTGTGATCCTCCTGACTCAGCCTTCTCAGCTACTGGGATTACAGGTATTCACCACTGCCTGGTCTGTGGTCTTCTTATTATGAAGGGATCTTTGAAAACCTGTGTTTAGCAGGTAGTTTTAGCATGTGTAATAATAGCGCAGTGTCTGTGTTCATAAGTTGCCTTTACTGTAAAAAGTTAACCAATTTTCTTTAGTTTTAATAAATGTTTGAGTGTCAGGGCACTGTGCTGGGTACCGAAAATGAATTAAATTCTTTGCCTTCCTGTGAGGAGTCTAATAGGATAGGGACTAACTATATGAACAGAATTTAAGTATCATCATAAGTACAGTCTGTACTGAGGAAATTGTGTGTGGCGTGTGTAGCATGTATTTGGTTAAACAGAAGGCACACACCAGTACTTTCCAAGCAACACAATGATTAGAATGACATGTGTCGGCCAGCTTGAGTTGCTGTGTAAAATAGCTGCATGCATCAGAATCCTCTCCCATCTTTTTTTCTTTTTTTTGGAATATGATGATTAATGACTTAATCTTTAAAGTTTAAGTCATGGCCGATGCCGTATTGTACCACACTATTAAATCCTTGTCATTTTTGTCATTTGCCCTGTATCTTGAATGGGACTGTCTTGTCTTGATGGATCCTTTTCTGGTTCTCAGCCCCAGCTTCTATGTGCTTGCTCTTCTAAATTTTGTATCACACTGTATTCACCCAAAATTTGTGCTTAGTTACTGAAGCTGTATCTGCTGATTAAGTTCACCAATGAACTCTATTTAGAGTGTAATTTACTACTTGTCACAGATGTGGTCTTGGTGGATAATGAACGAAAGCAGAGCACATTGTGAGTCAGCAGTTTGTGATGCTATAGAGACGTTGCTCTGAAGTTAGTTAACATGTATTTCAGATTGCTTCCAAGTATGATCACCAGGCAGAAGAGGATCTTCGCAATTGGATAGAAGAGGTGACAGGCATGAGCATTGGCACTAACTTCCAACTGGGCCTAAAGGATGGCATCATACTTTGCGAGTAAGTTAGACCTCCGGGAGTCCCTTCTGGTCCTTTCTGTGGGCTTCTGTCTGACCCTGCTTCCTGGTTCAGGGTGTCAAACCTTGTTATTCTGCAAATGTGTTTAATGCTTTTGCTTTATTGCTATTAAGGGAGCCAGCGTAATATTCCAGTCCTTGTTTTTGTGTGACCAGTAAATAGGGTGTTTCTTATATTTTTGTTTCTAGACTTATAAACAAGCTACAGCCAGGCTCCGTGAAGAAGGTCAACGAGTCCTCATTAAATTGGCCTCAGGTAACAGCCAAACCAGTCCTCTCTGGTCCTAGTTGGTTTCTCTTTATGTGGAGGAAAACTTCAGGTTTTTTTAAATTATTTTTTTTATTACGGTTTTAAAATAGATGTTAGCAGAAATTTATGCTCATGCCTGTATTTATTTATTTATGCAATTTAAATAAGTGTTTCCATAATTATTTTTTGAATTGGTTCTATTTATTATCAGTAGATGTTTAGCCTAGAAGATTTCCTATATTCAATGTGTCTGCTTTTAGAAAGAATTTGACACAACATACACTGAGAAATACAGTCTAGACCATAAGAATAAGTGAAGGAGAAAGTAAGGCATTTAACATAACAACTACTGATTGAATAGTGTGTCAGACGTGATGTCAGCTCATGAATGTACATGTAACATTAGACATTTATTTGATCTGTGTATATGTTTTGAGATGAGAGAATAAGCAATTAGTAACCATAAATTTATTTTGAAATTGAAATAGTAATGAATTTACATAATGAATTCTTTATTAATGTAAGTATGTAAATTGGGGGGGGGGTACCAGGGATGGAATCTAGGGGCACTTAACAACTGAGCCATATCCTTAGCCCTTTTTAAATTTTTATTTTGAGACAGGGTCTCACTAAGTTGCTTAGGTCCTCAGCCTCCCTAGCCACTGGGATAGGCATGTGCCACCACACCTGACAGTATGTAATTTTTGACAAGGAAAATTCCAGTCCTGGATAGTTTTTACATAGAAGTCTTAAAAATACATAAGGAAGATTTTGCCATTAGAAGACTGAAAAAAACTCACTTCTTCAGATTATTAAACCATTTTATTACACCTTTTCCAGAAAGAAAGCTATGCTTAATATGTATGTGGTGAAGAATCCTTGCCAAGTAGCTTTCTATCTGGCATCTTGTAACTAGTCATAGACTTTTTTTGAGGTGCTAGATATTGAAAACAGGACCATGTGCATGCTAGGCAAGTGCTGTACCAATGAGTTATATTCCCAACAATTTTAATTTATTTCAAGTCAGGGTCTTGCTCAGTTGCCCAGGCTGACCTTGAACTTGTGATCCTCCTGCCTCAGCATCCTGAGTAGCTGGGATTATAGGAATGAGCTATTGTACCTGGCAAAAATAGAATTCTTAAAATGTTAACATGTAGTTCTAAAATGATATCTTTCTTTCTTTGTAGTTGGAGAATATTGGCAACTTTATTAAAGCTATTCAGGCATATGGTATGAAGCCACATGACATTTTTGAAGCAAATGATCTTTTTGAGAATGGAAACATGACCCAGGTTCAGACTACACTGGTGGCTCTAGCAGGTCTGGTATGTACATGTCCATGACCCGTTTAAAAAAGAATCCCCCATATATCGGTGACGAATTGCATCATTGTTCTCCCATAGGGGGCTCAGATCAGATGGGGAGGGGGCTGTCTCTCTGTAACTGTTGGCTTTTTGGAAGTCTGCTGACATTAGCTGCCTTGTACTAGATAGGTTAATTAGAGCTCTCATATATCAGGGGGGACAGTGGATCCGAATAGCCTTATATATGTTTCTCACCTCCAGTTTGGTCTCACATAATGAAGCCTGTGTCTGTGGAAATATCATTTCTTATAAAGTGTAAAACATATCATTTCTGTAAAACTCTGCCAGTGGAATAGCTGAATGTTGCTTCTTAGTATGTGTATCTCTGTCCAGGCTAAAACAAAAGGATTCCATACATCCATTGACATTGGAGTTAAGTATGCAGAAAAACAAACAAGGCGTTTCGATGAAGGGAAATTAAAGGCTGGCCAGAGTGTGATTGGTTTGCAGGTAAGTGAAGTGGTGTTGCTTTTCAGTACTTATTCAATGTTGTTAATCCTTGCCGTGCAAAAGTTAAGTCTCTCATAAGTAAAGCAGATAGAAGTACAATAATGTGGATTTCTGGGATGGATATGTGGTTTATACAATTTATATCTCTTTAAAACCTATGAGATGATGATGGTTTTTAAAGAAACTTTAGTTATGTCACCTGACTTGGTAATTGTATCTCCAGGAAATGAATTTTTTTTCCTGATCATATTATTATTTTTAAGAAAATGTATTTTCTAAATTCCTAAATATTATCAACCAAATGAAGCATTTTATAAAACCCTAATGCCAGAGCCATTTATTTACACTAGTAGAGCATACAGCAACTAAGCCCTGTTGTTGGTTTAATTTTGGGTAAATATTTGGTTAAGATGTCTTTTTTCTCTTCACATTGTCCCCTTGAGTGTCACAGAAACATCAGTGCTTAATACCATGGACTTCACTCTCTCATACCTACTGAATGCACTGCCCCTTGCTTGACTGAATCTATGTCAGGTGGATTAGTTTTATAAAGTACATAATTGTATAAGTGGTGGGAAATTGGAAACTTGAATTTCTAAATAATATAATAGTTGGTTAAATTATAACTCCATAAAGAACCCTTTAATGTGAAAATATACTCATGTTTGACAGATAGGTTGAGGAAAAGAAATTAGGTTTTAAAATACTATGATCAGTGTGACTTTTTTTTTAAGTAAAAAGTGCACATGCATATTTTTGTAAATGTGTGTTTATTTGTATGCACTGCTATAGATATACACACAGAGCCTCCCCTCCCCCAAGAAAAGCTACAAGGCATTCAAAAATTACAGCGAATGTCTGAATGGTAGTATTACAATGATTTTTTTTCCCCTCTTTTCTTTTTTTTTTTTTTGCAGTGCTGGGGATTGAACCCAGGGCTTCGTGCTTGCAAGGCAAGCACTCTACCATCTGAGCTATATCCCCAGCCCTTTTTCCCTTCTTTTTGCTAATATGTTTTCTGAATCTTTTCTAATGATTGGGTTTTACTTTCAGTGATAAAAATTTTCTTTATTCAGCATTATTTTTAAGGAAAAACAGAAACAAAAAACAAAACAAAACAAAAACAACAGTAGAAACTTGTTGCCAGCCAGTAAAACAGGGTGTACTGGTTGGTCCTGAAGCCATATAGTTCTGTGGAGAGAAGTTAATTATTGTTCCTCTGAACTTGGTTGAGTTAGGATAGGATTCCTCATTCTGCCCCTATCCTGCTCTGGCTAGTGTATGAGAGTTGAAAGAATAAAATGTGATCCTTTCCCATGAAAATGTTGGCAATTTTTAAACTTGAAGTTTAAAAACCTGTTAAGCTCCCAGAGACAATAGCTGGCATTTGCCTTCATGTTTTATGTAAACCATAGCTAAAGCAGGGAGTCATACTGCCTGGCCTTTTGTCTGCTTCTGTGACTGAAGCAGATACCCCTTAATTTAGTTATCTGTGCTACAGAGAATAGGGGAATTTATCATTCTGTCACTTTAATATCTTGTGTATCCTTCCAAATCTGTTCATTTGTGCAAGTTTATGTATGGTTAATTATACTGTGAGGTTCTAGATACTTTGAATTTTTTGAAAACATTTCTTTTTAAAATTATAATTTGAAATGTATTTGCAAAAGCATAAAGGAGCATTTGTATCTAGTTGACCAGAGACTAGGCTCAAGAGCTCATCAGTTGTACCCGTTTCCTTTGCGTGTGTGCTCGGGATTGAACCCAGTACTGTGCATGTTAAGTTTGCACTCCTATCACTGAACTCCACCCCCAGTCTACCTTCCATCTTTTTAGTACCACAGAGTTTTGTGTTCATATCATTGACTTCTGTAATTAATGCCAATTGTATTTTTAATTTAAAAGATGGGAACCAACAAATGTGCCAGTCAGGCAGGCATGACAGCCTATGGGACTAGGAGGCACCTTTATGATCCAAAAATGCAAACTGACAAACCTTTTGATCAGACCACAATCAGTCTGCAGATGGGCACCAACAAAGGAGCCAGCCAGGTAAGCAATAACTTTTAATATTTATAGTAAAGAGTACAAAAGGGCCATTTTAAATGAACATTTGCCTTATTAACTAAAAGTTCAAAGTAGGTATTTTTTGTATAGTATGTTTAGAGTGTAAGTAGATTTTTTCTGGGAAAGCAGCATAAAGGGCTTTTATAACAACAAAGAAAGTGTGGCGTGGTTTGTGGGTTTTGTTGGCGCTTAGAAGAGACAACCTTACTACCTAACCAGAAAAGAAAAAGATATGTTTATTAGTGTTCTTGCTCCAAAATCCATGTAAAGGACTATACATTTAAATGCTGGTCTTTTGTTTTGTTTTTAAAGGGTCCCTTTTAAGTTGGTAGGTAAAATGACCTGATCTTCTACTAGGAGCTATTTAACTATCATTCCTATGAAATGCTAAATAATTCCTAAAAAAGTAATGAAGTAGTTCTTCAATAATAGATGGGAATGCAGCATGGTGAAAACACCAACGTTCTAACCCCATATTCAAGATAAAATACTTCCTTGTTAAAAATAGATTACCAGCACCTCAGATGGTTCCACAAGCAACAAAACCCTCTCTCAGTGACCCCACGATGAGATTTACTTGCCCTAGACAGAACATGTCCCATTGCATTTTTTCATTGCTACAACTCAAGTTTGCTTTTTTGCCCACTTTACATCTGAAAGTGTGTGCTTAACCTAAATGGGAAACTGAGGTATGAGGTACATTATTGAGAAAGATGGGGGCGAGCTGTTCTGAAGTGCTTGGTTTTTCTGATTCAGAGCATTTTGAAGAGACGGAAGTCCTCAAGGTCTGCAGAAGCATAGTTTTTGCTGAATGAATTGTAAATGCTAAAAATTGGTAAGCTGGACAGGGTGTGTCATAACAGGCATTCAAATGTGACTTTGAAGTGTGCCAGCATTATGCTTTTACTTTTATATTCTGTGTATCTTATCCTCTCCTAGATCCAGAGTAGGTAGTCTTGTTTCCATTGCAGATAAGAAACCTAAAACTGAACGTAAGTAAACTTAGTTGAGGCCAATAGCAATTTTATAGTAGAGCAAGGATTCAAAGGACAGTCTGAGCTTGCTTCAAAGGTAGTGAATATGGCAATAAAAGTGATTTGGCTTCAGAATATTTTGGCAACCTAGGTTTAGCCCTGAAGCAAATGAAAGCAAATTTCATAATTTACAAAATATTAACAAGAGTAGATTTTAGCTGCCATTCCAACCTTTAATACTATGTTCTGCTTCCAGGCGGGGATGTTAGCTCCAGGTACCAGAAGAGACATCTATGATCAAAAGCTGACATTACAGCCAGTGGACAACTCGACAATTTCTCTACAGATGGGTACCAACAAAGTTGCTTCCCAGAAAGGCATGAGTGTGTATGGGCTTGGGCGGCAAGTATATGATCCCAAATACTGTGCTGCTCCCACAGAACCTGTCATTCACAATGGAAGCCAAGGCACAGGAACAAATGGGTCGGAAATCAGTGATAGTGATTATCAGGCAGAATACCCAGATGAGTACCATGGCGAGTACCAAGATGACTATCCCAGAGATTACCAGTATGGCGACCAAGGCATTGATTACTAGATCCAATGGAGGAGTTCAGTATTTAGTCCATTGTTTTTATTCAGTGAGAACCAAGCTAGCCTTGAGTAATTTTTATCTTGTCTTCCTAAAACACTATTATGCTTACTGTACCTAAAAAAAAACTTGCCTTACATACATTCCTTTTTCTGCCTCTTCCCTAAATAGTTGCCTTTTAGTGCTGTAACAATTAAATCCTACAGCATAACCAATAACTTGCATATGAAGTAAAAAGGAATACTGTGAAAGGGGAGTACTCTTGTACAGCCAGTTCTTTTATTAAAGATCTATGCATTTTTACAATCTTACTGTATTTTCAAACAATATGGAATTTTTTTTTTTTTTTTTTTTTTTTCAGTTTAATGTATCTGGTTTCTACATGGAAGACTAAGTTCATGCTTATTGCTAAATGTGGTCTTTGCCAACTAAATCTAAGATGCAGCATTTTAGAAATTTACATATTGTTTCTACAGTATTGTTTGCTAATTTTTAAATAAAGTCATGATCAGTGTGCATTTGTGATTATATGTGTACTCATTCTCTTCCTTAAGCTGACAAGATCTTTTCAGAGTGGTGTTTCTAAAGGAGCATGTAAAAAAACGGCCTGCAGACATTTAGGTCTGGGTGGTGCGGTTGCAAAATCTTCATTTGTGCCAATGTATCAATGTAGAGTTGCTCTGTTTTCTCCAACTGTATTTATTGCTGCATTTCTCAGCATAAACTTATCCCATTGTATTTTTTATAAATAAATATTTTTTTTGAACATTCATATGAACCACAGGCTGATTATTTTCTGACTAGCTTCCAGATAGAGTTAAATTAGGGGGGAAAATATTTTCTCCCAGCTGCTGTGATAAGGTACTTTAACATTATTTAATCCACAAAACATTGCCCTCTATGCTTAAGGAGAATGAGGCTTAGAAAAATAAAGGGACTTGTCCATTGCACATAGTGAATGACAGCCAGGAATTATCTGACCTTGTTGATTTCTCTGTGATTTCATCTTAAATTCAACTTGGAATAATCTTAAAATAATCTTCAGAAAATTATGGTGGGAACGGGGGGTATTTTATTATATTCTATAGAATAAGAAACATTCTGGGTCAGAAACAGGATGTGTTGTTTGATAATAACCAAGGATGTGTAATAAAACCTAAACCTTCTGTCATGACAGAGAGAAAGTCAAACAACAGCTAAGTGTCAAAATGACAAGGATACAATCACTGAAGGAAATTGGTAACTCACACTTTCTGACACTGTCCCAGCCTGGTAGAATTTTCTATTAGGCTTTGGGGCAAAAGACACCTATTTTTTGCTGAGGCAAATAAGAAGGACATGTTTTGATGAATCCATAAAACTGAAGTTTACTTGCTTGTAATTCTTAATGACTGAGTTTAATGTTTCTGAGAAACTGCTCTGCAAATCCCTTTCATAAAGGAGACTTTAAATAAATTAACTCAATGCTAACAACAACAAGAAATTTGCATTTAATGTAGACCTGAGCTGTCAGGCTGTTTATTGTCATCTTCAAAGAGGCACTTAAGGAAGGAAAAGCAGCCTTACATCTTCCTACCTGCCCTGCCAAATAAATCAGATTGAACCTCCTCTTAGGAGGGTGATTAATTTTACCCAGTCATGTAACAAATGAGGCTGCTGGTCAACATGTTAAATGTCCCAATTTGTTTAAAGCTTTAAAAAGGAAAAGCTCTCCCTTAGTCCCATCTAAATCTCAGATGGGGTGCAGGTCTCAGTAGCTCAAAAAATCTTCCTTCAGGCAATTCTCAGGTGGGATTGTGGTTGAAAACTGCTTCTCCAGAATATGTGCTAATCTGTAAAAGTACCTCATGCTTTTAACCAGCTAAGTTATATCTGGTTAAACTTCTGCCTGTTTTCTGTGTTTGCCCATTCCAGTTAGAGTTCAAACTTTGGGAAGTAAATATATTTAACATATTTCCAGGATTAGATGAGTAGGGGAAGGACCCGACCTGTATAATAAGAGCAACATTCCAGAGATTTCTGCCAACATTCAGTTTTTAAAGAGATTTATTTATGGGTATGCCCTCATAAACTCAGATAGTGTTCACGTATTCTGTTTTTCATTTATTTATTTATTTATTTGCGGTACTGGGGATTGAACCCAGGGCCTTGTGCTTGCGAGGCAAACACTCTACCAACTGATCTATGTCCCCAGCCCCGTATTCTGTTTTTTAAATTGATGCATTATAAAAACATTTTTTCTGTCCTAGATGGTATGAAAAAGACTATAACTTATGGTTACAGTATTGTAATGTGGTCAAACAATAGCAAAAATAATGAGGAAGAACAAGGTCTATCTTAACATTTATTTTGTCAGTAACCGGTTCTGAAGGTCACTTCCTCCAGGTACAAATGTCTGCTGGGCTGCTATCTCCCAATGGGCCTGAGTTCTGTTCCTTCTTCAGTCCTTACCGAGTCCTTGTCTCCCTGACCCCTTGCAGTGTTAACTCTGTTGATCCTTTTCACAAAACTCTGAAAAACAAAAGAATGAATGAGACCAGTGATGAATCTGCATTGTTGGTAACCATTTTCTAGGGTTCTTGCCATAAAATTTGGGAGAACTGAATCCTTAAAGTTTTCTCTGTTGAATTAAAATATTTTAGGGGTAGATTTCAAAGTAATCCCCCACCCCCATACTAGGGATCCAACCCAGGTGAACTCTTACCACTGAACCACATCCCCACCCTTATTTTATTTTTGAGATGGGCCCTCCGAGTTGGCTGAGGCTGGCCTCAAAACTTCTGATCCTGCTGCCTCAGCCTCTCTTTCGAGTTTCTAGGTGCCACAGGTGACACTGTGCCTGGCTCAAAGTGAGTGTTTAACTGGAACAGTATAAATTAGGAAAAGAAGACAAAGCTAGCCTCATACCATCATCAGAAGCATTTCCTTTAGAGTACATACAAATAAGTCAAACAAGGAAAAATTTTATGTGGATTAGAATTGAGGTTAATTATAAAACTACAGAAGTGCTTGTTAAACTTCAGTGCCTGTAGAACTGAGTGCTTTGAACACCATTGAAAGCTAACAGGGCTTTAATGCCTAAGTTTAATGTCAACAGAAGGAAAGAAAATTATTAAAATGTCACATGACCTTGACAACAAAAGGATGGGACGTTCAGTTAAACATCCCTGTCTACACAGGATAAGGCGAACCAGCAACAACTGTAGTGAAGAGCTGTTGGAAACAGCTGCCTGCTATTTCCAGATACAAGCAGCATGGGAGGGGGAGGTGAGGAGAGGGTGTGCCTTGGTTAATAAAGTGCACGAGGGCTGCAGATCTGTCAATATTGGCACAGAAGGCAGTTCGTCTACAGTGGAGCCTGCTCTCCCTAAAGTGCAGTGGGTATGAGTGACATTGGGGGATACACAGCTGTTTTAGAAAACAATCATTGCTAAACTTCCCAGACTGTTCAAGAGGCCAGTCCAAGCCATTAGCAGGAAAGGTACTCGGACTACAACTGCGTCTAGAACACCTTCTACCCAGGGTCCCTAGGTGCTGCTTCTACTAAGGAGCCTATATGATCAGTGTTAATTGTTGTCAGACTTACTTTTCTCTAGGGAGAAGTGTTCAGTAAGGGAGGTGGTTCAACCTTGGAAAGCTGAGCCCAAATCTCACTCTGGACATATAGGCCATGTGGTGGCAGAAGCCCACAGAGCCCTCTGGGAGAGAACTGAGGCTCGGTGAGCCTCCTTTGTGTGTGAGCCTTTGGAGATTGTGAGGATGGAGATTGCGACACAAAATGAAATGTTCACTTACCAAAAAATCTTGGTCCATTAAGTAGGGCTTTTCTGAGGATCCATCATTTGTTTCCAGATCAACAGCAAAACATAGGAAGAGTGCATCCAGCACAGTTTCAAACACAGATAGAAAACTATGAGCAACTAAGTAGGCAAAAAAGGTGACCAAAAACAGAGGGATTGTCCACACCTGGAGCACACGGTTGTAGTTAAATGCCATCAGTCCTCCAAAAACAGTGAAACACACCACCAACACCTGTCCAAAATGAGAGTTTGTTGAAAATTACAAATTGGTTGGTTAGAATATTTTAGTAATGATTTTTTTTGTCAGTTACAAGTAATTATTTTTGTGTGTATGATTTGTATTCAGATGTGCCCTGCTAATAAAGAGGTGGCAGAAAATTTGGCAGAATGAAATAGAAAAAAATGAAAGCTATGATTAAAACAAAATCGTTAATTGGAGTAGGTAGGAAGATAAATACATGGGCATTCTGTCCAGGCCTAATCTTTATGCAGATATAACAATATCTCAAATTTTTTATTCTGGTTTTTCACTTAATATCACAATAAGCATTTCTACTTGAGAGCTTTTTTATAAACACAATTTTTAAACAGTGCAATGAGTGGGTACACTGTAATTTAATAAGTTATTAGTTTTATCCCCTAGGTATTAAAATGGAGAGAGAATAGTATTATTTCAGACTTTTATGATATGCAATTATTATATTTCCAGGCATATAATTATAGGTCATGGTGTACTTAATTCCTTAACTGATATAAGAGTCCATCTAGGGTCCTGTTGATCAAGGATGTCTAAATGCTCCTTCACTAAAAAAAAACAAGGAATTGTAAGCAAGCCCCTGGATTTGATCGGCATGGCAAAACAAACAAAAAACCCCAAAGAATCACTGGTTATCTCATATTTATTAAAAGCTCATCAGTCGTATGTTTCTTACAGAAAATATAAGAAAATGAATTCTAATCTAAAATAAAAAGAGTCTATTAAAAATGATGAAACCTCATTCCAAAAATTTTTGGAAGTAGTTATAGAAACTATATCATCCACAGTCCTACCAAGCTAGTAATATAAACAGTATTATCCATTAAGTACTATAAGGTCAAGTGTGGTGGCATATGACTGTAATCCCAGCTACTTGGAAGGCTGAGGCAGGAGGATCTCAAGTTTGAGGCCAGCCTTGTCAACTTAATGAGGACCTATCTCAAAATAAAAAGGGCTGAGGATATAGCTCATCAGTAGGGTGCTTCTGGATTCAATCCAGCTACAGAGTTCATTGTACTTTGGCTGATTTGAAAGGCATAATTATTCTGTGCTTCTATTGCTATTGTCACATGAAAGATCTCTGGGGCCTTGCTGAGCTTTAAAAATAAATGCAATTAACACCCCTGTGAAAGCCACACATGTTACAACTGGTTACCAACAGGTAACTATGATGGTAACATAACAAAGACATACACCAAATACACAGAAGGACAAAATCTTAAATGAAGAGCATAGTCCCCATATTGGGCACTGGCCAGGTCACAACTGGTGACCAGGACCATGTTCACTTGTGGGCACTGCTGAAAACAGGAATTCATGTCACATGTGGAGGGAATGGTTGGAAGATGTGCAGACCAGAGAGCTTAGTTTGGGCTGGAAAGTACCAGTCAGGTTGTCTGTAGTCAAGAATCTGAACTGCAGTCAAAAGGAAGTGAAGTCAGGCAACTAGAACTAGACCCAGTGAGTGAAAATTACATGGAAAGAGACATACTGTGCTGCACAGAAAAATCTAACGAAGCATTGGCCGAGCAGTAGGGGCAGGGTTGTTATGCCATTTTCATAGTTATTTCTGTGACTATTCCCAACAACCCAGAGCATGGGTATCATTATGTGATAGGTATGAAAACTGAAGTTCAGCGTCCAAGCTCAGGGCTCCGTCCCGTCCTTTACACCATAAAATGTTGGAGTGATAAGATGTTCCTTTACTCCACAAGACTATATAAAATTCCTTTTTAAAAAATTCAGATGACAACAGAAATGTAACTTTGGCTGCGCTTAGGATATTAACAATTTACCTTATTTAAAGAATTATTGCTGTTAAATAATGTACATTTCATTAAAACAATTTTTTTGTGGTACTGGGAATTGAACCTAGGCAAGCATTCTACCAACTGAGTTAGTCCCTTAACCCCCTTATTTCTGTATTTTTACAACAAACCCACAAAACATACTTATTTGCTGAAGTCAGCAGCATTTTCCTTGTAGACTTGAAAAAGTGGGAATCAGAATGATAGAGACAATCTGTCACAGGTGAAAAAGTAAGAATAGAATTAAAATTCTGGCTGTACCAATTGTGGGATCCTTAGTTTCATCATCTGCAAAAGAGGGGTGCCTTGCAGATTGAGGATTAAATGAGATAATGAAGCACAGCATTATAGCAAGTACATAAGACATTCATTTCCTTTCAAATTGCTGCATAACGATTTTTTGAATTTCACGTTTCTTTACTTAGTCAAGATATCTCACCTTTCCTAGGAAAATCATGAAGTCTCCAAAGTAGTTAATGGGTGCAAAATGACTTGAATTCTTGGATGCGATTTTGAGAGCATCTTTCGCTGATATACAAAAATCTGTCCCATTAATGGCAGTTGCAGTATAAGCATTCTGAAACAAAAGACAATAGTTAAAATATAATGGTTCATTAAACTGTTGTAAAGACAGTAGAATGATAGTACAGAATATGGGGGAAGTACAGAAAGATGGCGACCATAAACCCATTATCTTTACCCCTAACAAATAAGTTCATTTTCCAAGTCACTTTCAATTTCTGATTATGTTAAAAAATATTTTCATTTAGTAGCAGTAAATGGAAAAGATAATACATACAGTCCATATGGTGGGTTGAATGTCCCATGACAAACATGGAAACAACTGATAAAGCATAAATTACTCTTCAGGGCACAGCACAGTGTGAAGGCAGGACAGGAAGTTTAGGTTTCAGAAGAAGATTTATGGGGCCATTTTCCACAATTCCTTCCCCTTATGACTACATTTAATTTCGATACCATTTTCTCTTTTATAATATCTTTTTTATTTGTTCTAATTAGTCATACATGACAGTAGAATGCATTTTGACACATTATACATGAATGGAGTATAACTTCTCATTCGTCTGGTTGCACATGATGTAGAGTTACACAGGTATTGTAATCATATATGCACATAGGGAAATAATGTCTGATTCATTCTACTATCATTTTAACCCTCGTGCCCCAACCATTTTCTCTTAATCTTTCAAAATGCTACTTGGTACTGCAGTTCACAATAAGAATTATAACTTTCCTGGGAAAACACACTAGAATACTACACCTGCCTAAGTGGCTGTCAGTTCTTTTGGCATGGATAAATCATGAACATTTTTTTATCACATAATTTACAAATCAACACTTTGGAACCCTCTTCCAGAACCTTGTAAGGAAAACATTTTGGAGTTCACTGCTGTTTTCCAGCCTCCAATGGTGCAGATTGGAATGAGAAAAAAGTGAAGAGGAGATGGGAGAGGTATAACTAGTATGGATGAAGGAAATAGAACTAACTGCCCCAATTTACCAAATTCCCTCTTCACTGCAGCAAGTAGAGAAGAATGTTTGGTTCTCAAAGGCCAAAGGCTAGTGATCAATTCCCTGCACAAGTTGCCCAGACTGTCCTGGAACTTGGGAATCCTCCTGCCTCGGCCTCGAGTTGCTGGAATTTCAGGTGTGCACCACCATGTCCAGCTGCATACATGATTTAACTAAACATCTTCAACCGTCCAAGATTCCTCAAGTCCTGATAGCCCATTCATTAATCCTCAAAACACCAGGAGTGGTGGTACCTGCCTGTAATTCCAGCTACTCTGGAGGCTGAGGCAGGAGAATCCCAAGTTCCAGGACAGCTTGGGCAACATAATGAGACCCTGACTCAAAATCAAATGAAAAGGACTGGGGATGTAGTTCAGTGTAAGGAGCTTGCCTAGCACGTGTGAGGCCCTGGGTTCAATCCTCAGTACTGCAAAAGAAACAACAACAATAACAATAGCAACACACATGCATGTGCACACACACAGTGGGGTCTGCGGGTGAAGAGTGGCATATTCATTCTTTTACGATTGGAAACCAAGAAAGATCAAGGGCATTTTCCTCAGATTCCTATTGAATCAGTGAGACAGAGAAGTTTATTATTATTATTATTATTCTAACCTTTTGGGCATTACACTACCAGATTTCATTAGGCCAAAATGCTATTAAAAGCTTGGTGGGTGAGGTAAGCACAGGCTCTGTAGCCAGACTGTCTCTGGGTTTCAAGCCCAGTTCCACCAGTGAGGAGCTGCTGGTCTCGGTGAGACCTCCTTTTCCTGGTCTATAAAGGGAGGGAGAGCACCTCCTGCAAAGGGACTGGGAGGATTAAAGGACATATATGTTCCCTATAAAGCCTTCAGCAAAGCACCCGGCAATGGAAAGCGAGCGATAAAGGCTGTAATTACCAAATGCGCTCACCAGAGATGACCTCATCTACAACAGGGACACAGAGCAACTCCCTGAGCCCCTGGGGAGGTGTGGGAAGGGCCTGGATTTCTTTATCCTCAAGCTTTCCTCCCTCACACTCCTGGGATCCAGGATGGTAGTGCCAGTGTGGTCGCCGTGCCACAAGCCTCTTGCCTCCTCTCTTTTTTCTCTGGCTCTGTCCCCAGCCTGTCCACCCCCTCACGTTCCCTCTCTGAACAGAGGTTCTCAGTGTACTTCCTGAGTCCTGGGGGGGGGGGGGTGCAGTTTTTGTGGGAGCTTCCTTTTCCTGGAGCCCACAGCCTTATAATCAATTTAGTACCATTGCTCATAAGCAATAAAAATAGATTTTGCTCCTTGGATAACATGATTAAAGGTTAAAGTGGTACTTTCTCGTGCATGTGTTGACTCCACAGATTTTTGGGGACCCATAACCATTTATCTTTCCTTTAATGTCTCATGTGCCTCTGAAAGAGGATATTAAAGCCACTCTGATGAGGAAATTATATGTGCCTTCCTGCCGTTACTACACCACCAGCATTTTAACACAGGATTCAACCCTGAGTGCCACAGAGAGACCTAGAATTAATGTCTGGATGAATAGGTAGAGGAGGGAAGGCTCACTCAAGGCAGGATATGGCCTGAATGTTTCTGCCAGCTCAGCATTAGCTAATTCATACTTACTCCAAGGAGAAGCTGCTTCCTTGTCAGGCAGCTGGAAGAGGGACAGAGCTTGTTTCCA
The DNA here is from genome assembly GCF_902686455.1 of Sciurus vulgaris. Classification (NCBI taxonomy): domain Eukaryota; kingdom Metazoa; phylum Chordata; class Mammalia; order Rodentia; family Sciuridae; genus Sciurus; species Sciurus vulgaris. The sequence continues at coordinate 82,532,672 of NC_136461.1, read as the reverse complement.
TATCATAGGTCTGTTCTGGGTGTTCGTATGTGCCTGGGATATAGACCCGGGGGTTCATGCATGAGGGTCATCTGCAGAGCCTGATAATGTCTGGGAGGAACTGGCTGTGGTGAGGACTTGCAAGCACACGGTGTTGGTGATGAAAGTTAGCCAGGAGACCCCCAAGGCTCATCTTTGAGCAAGGAAGCAAGGGGCAATAGTGATCTCTGGCTTCCAATGTATTACCACACACAATTCAGTGGGTATCTTTCTTCAGCGTCTCAGAACGGCACGTCTGTGATCCCAGCTACCCAGGAGGCTGAGGCAGGAGGATTGCAAGTTCAAGTCCAGCCTGGGCAACTTCACAAGATCGGGTCTCAAAATAAAAGGATAAAAAGGGCTGGGGAAGTAGCTCAGTGGTAGAACACCCCTAGGTTCAATCCCTAGTACCCCAAATCAAAACAAAACATGGATATTTCTGTGTCTTGACATTGAAAGCTATTAAAACTTGACAATGTCACACCATGACAGTATTGAGGTCCCTATTCTCATTCCCTTGCCTGGAATTAAGACTTCTCTGAGTCCAGGACAACAGATCTCAGACTTTCATAAACTGTCCACTTGGGACTGTCCCAAGCTGCTGAGAAGGACAAAGGCGAGAGCAGCAAGAAGTAGCACCACAAGCTGGGGGTGGGGGAAGTAGGGCATGGGGAGGGATTGGGGGGATTTCACGGATGTGGCACCGGAGCTGGTCCTGGTGTTGGCTGTCTCTGGCGGGGAGTGAGGCAGCATCAGGAGCCAGCAAGTGAGACAGGTGTGCATGTGAATGTGAACACACCTGTCGGACACTGTGAGGTGCAGCAGAAGAGGGCAATGGGAAATGGATCTGGAAGAGTCACGAGCCACACCTCAGTGCAGGGGGGCTGAAAGGTCTCCTTATGTAGTGAGGGAGCAACAAGAAGTTTTGGGACTCATGATTTTTACACTGTGCTTCTGGAAGCTCTCCCAGGCTGCCCTGGGAACGTCCCTCGTCACCATCTTCTGTGAGTCACAGGTTGAGGACTCAATCCCACAAGCCTTTTCTCCTAGTGCACTTCAGATGCCATTCACCAGCCCCAGGTTATTTTACCTGTGTCTCTGACCAACTGGCTATCAGTTGGGATTCTCATAACACAACCACCTCTTTGGGTCCAATTAATTTGGAATCAAATTAATTATGGCTCACAGAACTCAGGGAAACACTACATTCACAAGTTTATTATACAGGGTATTAAAAAAGGATACAGACAAAGAAATGCAGAAGGCAAGGTCTGGGAAAAGGGGTATGGCGTTTCCATGCCCTCTCAGGGCACACCCACCCTCCAGGAACCATCTGGAAGTTTTCCAAACTCTGCCCTTTTGGGTTTTTATGGGAACTGCATTGCAAAGGCATGATTGAAATGTGAACACAAAGGGTATGATCTAACGCTAGTAGATAGGGCAGGAAAGCCCAGCAAGCCTGCCTGTTCAGTCTTCAGCATTTCTCCCTCAGTATGGGGCAGGACCCTTTTCTGAAATGGGAATGTTTTAGTTAGCTTTTGCATTGCTGTGACAGAAAAGAACAACTCAGAGAAAGAAGAGTTAACTGGGGGCTCACAGTTTCAGAGGCTTCAGTCCATAGAGGACTGGCTCCATTGCTCTGGGCTCAAGGTGAGGCAGGAATCATGGGGGAAGGGCCCCATGGAGGAAAGTTTCAAAGGCATGTCCCGGGTGACCTACTTCCTTTAGCCACACTCCACCTGCCTACAGTTACCAATCTAATCAGCACAATCATCTGCTGATTGGTTTACAGCTCTCGTCATATAATCATTTCATCTCTGAACATTCTTGCATTTTCTCACACATGAGTTTTTGGGGGATACTTCCTATCTGAGCCCCAACAGAGGGGTCTTATCATCTACTATCAAACAAAATAGGTCAGAGATTTTGAGGTCAGAGTTTCGATGCCTGCCTTGGGAAGAAAAAGGAGTAGGTAAAAGGAGGGCAGGAGATGGTTTAGACTGCTTTGTAAGGCCTGCCTCGGAGGCCGAAGTGCCTCAACGGCACTAAGGAAATAACAAGGGTTATAGGAGTCATGACTCAGGGACTGTGGACAGAAACAGAAGAAAAACATAAACATGCCATGATTTCACAGCTTCCCCAGGCTCATTCTCACTCAAGCCTTGGGAGCCCCTAAGTACCTCCATAATACCCACAGGGCTCTGAGGAGTTATGATAAATTTGTGATCATACGTCCACTGAGCACTCTGGCCCCAGTAGCAGTCATGAGCCAAAGGCCAGGCCCAGAGACAATCAGCTCTTACCTGGGGAGAAAACAGAAGTATTAGTTACTGTAGTTCTTCCTCGGTAGTCTGGCTCCCCAAGACCCCTACCTTAGGAGATGCTTTGCCATATGTTCTAAATGGCCTGGCACAGACCTGACAGAAACTTCCTGGTTTGTACCTATGGACTTTAACGTTTTTCTCAGTCACTAGATTGGTGTGCAACTTCTATATGTAAATAAATGGTGATTGTGTGAATATATATCATCTATGAGCATCTAGGTTGTGTCTGCCTGAAGGCATTAACTCATTTAATCCTCTTAACAACCCCAGCCAATAGGTAATTGGGGAAATAAAAGCACAGAGATGCTAGTGCATGACCCTGGTCACACGCATGCAACTGGTGTGGTACCATGGTTACTCTAAGTGGGCCTGATTCATCTGGACCCATCCCAGAAAGACTTTGGGCTATACTTTGTGCTTCTCCTTCCAAAAGGTTCAGAATAATAAAGGGGTGCTCTCATGAGATGTACTGGTACAAAAAGCAAAAAACAAGGCAGGATGGTTTGGTGGAAAAAGACTGGGTTCCAATCCTGTTGCCTTCAAACACTTACTGAGTGGCCTCCAGTAAGTTTGCCACTTCTTGGGTACACTGTCTCACGGCTTGTCAAAGGTGTCTGCCAGCTCTAAAGTCTTATGTTAAAGATGCTTCGTGTTCGTAAAGTGCTTTTTAGTGAACCAGGCACCCTTCCTATTATCGCTTTATTTGATTTTCTCTGGTCACCACAGTTGAGTAAAATGATCACATGAGTACTACTATTCTCATTTTACAGAAAATTCTAATCACTGAAGAAAAATGAAAGAGTTAAGTGTTCTTTTAGGTAACAGAAAAGCTAGATCACCTCTTTAATTTACATTGAGTTTCCAAGAATGTTAATCACAGCTTTTAGATAGAAAGAACATTTTTTTGCTCCCTAAGTTAAAACCAAAGGCTATACAGTTCAGCCTTCTGTACTATGTCAGCTGAACGTAGCCACAGTCCTTACCCTGAACTGAAGTGGTTTCTTCTTTTGGTGGCAGAACTGTGAACCTGAGTTTCTGTTGACTCTTCAAAAAGGTAAACAGAGTTCCCTTCCACAGAGGAGAGAAAGTATTTGCCAAAACCATATGCCATGAATAGTCAGCTTTATTTTTCAGATGGCTTCCCAACAGAGTTCTGATATTTATTAACTCAAAATAAAGCAAGAACTATTAAAACAAACTGAGAAACTGGATGATGAACAAATAACATACTGAGATTCATACTTTCCTCACAAATGAAAGAAATCATGAAATCTGAGTCCAGCTACACCCCTGTATATCCAGGGTCCTCTGTGGCTCTACAATAAAACTTGCAGGAACCATCCCAAAGTGGTTTCATTCCGAACTGGTTTTATCACAAACACATGCGGAGTTAGGCAGCGCACAAAAGCCTCTGGGCCTTCTAGGGCCTGGCATCCACCCTTCAGAGCCCTTCAGGAATTCACTGGTCCCGAGGTTGCAAACCAATGTCCAATGAGATGGATGACTGGGAAATCTGCTGGTCCCTTCAGGCCAGGGTGGAGGTGGGTGGAAGGAGGAGTTCACTGAACTACTACTGCTTGCAAAGTGAGGGGCAAGGCAGTGCTGCCTAGTTTGCTCTTTTAAAATTTAATTTGTATTTTAGCCACGTGCAGTGGTGCTGGTCTGTAATCCCAGGGATTCAGGAGGCTGAGGCAGGAGGATTGCAAGTTCAAAGCCAGCCTCAGCAACTTAGTGAGGCCCTAAGCAACTTGGCAAGAATCTGTCTCAAAATAAAAAGGGCTGGGGATGTAGCTCAGTGGTTAAGTGCCCCCAGGTTAAATCCCTGGTACCAAAATAAATAAAAATATAAATAAATAAATATTTGTTTTATGCTTAATTTTTACAATGGCTTTATTATTTCCATGCTCATCATCAAAAGTTGAGGAACACAGAGACAAAGAATAAAATAAGAAAATCATTCTGATACCTAAGCACCACCAGGAAATAACCATTCCTAGCATCACCTGGACTTCACCCCAAGATTCCTCTGCAAATGTACACAGACAGAAAGAAGGACAAACAGACAGAGCAGCAGAACTATATGATTCTGAATGCCCTGCCTGTTTCTGCAGGCCTAGGATACAGGACCACATAGAAGTGCTGACCACGTGCAATAAACTCCCTCCCAGTTACAGAGTGCTGTCATATCCATTAATCTCATTTGACTTGTGCATAATGAGTAGAGGAAATGAGCAAGCCAGAAGGGAGGCCTGGTCTTTTGTAAGGCAAAATTAAACTGTGGAGCCATGAAATGCTGAGGATGAGGAGTGCTTGTACTGTTACTGACTTCAAGCTTTATCAGGAAGTCTCGCGGGTGGACTTGTCCCTGGTTAACGAAGACCACTGGTCTCCTCCTCCTGACCCTTATCCTTGACAAGGAATTCCAGCCAACACAATGAAGCTGGAGGCCATGGCTTTTGGAGTCACATAGATTACCACATAATAGTGCTATCATCTTAGATAAGCTCTTCAGCCTCTGGTGGGGGGTGGTAATACCTACCTAACACACAGAGTCCTTGAGAGGATAACTTCAGACAGCATGTGAAAAATATTTACATGGTCACTATCATATTGTAAAACCTCTACAAATGGCCACAGTATTTATAGACTTTAGAAGATTGGTTCTTTGATTAAGAGAATGTCGAGCATCTCTAACTGGAAGCTCAGAACTGTGGAGTAGATAAGAAAGAGATGGACAGCAGAAACGGGAATATTCACATTTTTCATGTATTTCATGATCTTGGGAAGTCATTTTAAGTCAAGTCTATCACACTGTTGGTGGGCATGGGGTTGGCAAAGCAAAAGCTGACCTCTTTAAGTCACATGAGAAGGGCTTAAGAGAATCTGGCATTTTTAGATTTATTGAGAATCTGGTAATAAATCTGTTAACTTTCCATTGCAGTGACAAAATACCTGAGAAAATCAACTTAAGGGAGGAAAGATTTATTTTGGCTCATGGGTTCAGAGGTTTCAGTCTGTGGTTGACTAGTTTTATTGCTTTGGCATAAGAAGAACTTCATGGCAGAAAGGTCGTTGGGGACCAAAGTTGCTTCCTTCATGGAGGCCAGGAAGCAGTGAGAGAGAGAGAGAGAGAGAGAGAGAGAGAGAGAGAGAGAGAGAGAGAGGGAGTGGGGAAAGAGAGAGGGTGGGGGAGGGAAGGCAAGGCAAGATAAAGGGCCCAAGGACCCACACCACCAGGGACCCACTCTCTTTAACCAGGTCCTTCCTCCTACAGTTTCCCCAGTAGTCCATTCAGCTATGAATCCATCGGTGGAATAATCCTCTGATGAGGTCAGAGCTCTCAGAATGCAATCCCTTCCCTAAAAGAACCTTTGGGGGACATTCTAGATCCAAACCATCATGAAATCAAAAGGTCATACCAGTTGCCAGGAATACCTATCGCTCGGAACCACAGCTTAGTCCATCTTCCAGTGAAAACCTCTTATTAGAAAAATGAATTTGCTTAAAAGATATTTCCTATAATAACATATCTTTTCTTCTTTTTATTGTGGTAAATGTATAATATTAAATTCATTGTTTTAACCATTTTTAAGTATAAAGGCTCAGTAGGATATTCACATCTGTTGATCTCTAGAACCTTTTCATTTTGCAACCCTGAGAGTCTATATCCATGAAACACTCATTCCCCCAGCCCTAGGCAACCACCTTTCTACTTTCTGTTTCTGTATTTTTTACTACTTTAGACACTTTGTAACAGAGGATGCATAGAGTATTTGTTAATGTCATCAAGTTTCATTTGTGCCATAGCATAGGATAAGATTTGCTTTTTTAAAGTTGCATAATATTCTACCATATGTATACACCACATTTTCTTTGTCCATTCATCTGTTGATGAGAGTTGCTTCCACTTGTTGGTTTTTGTGAATAATGCTGTGATGAACATGGATGTGTGAATACCTCTTTGAGACCTGCTTTGAGTTCTTGTGGTCCTACACCTAGAGGAAGGATTGCTGGATCATATGGTAGTTCTACTTTTTTGAATATTTTCAAAAAAGATTTTCTAATTTGTTCTTTTTAGATATACAAGACAGTAGAGTGTATTTTGACATATTCTACGTACAAGGAGTAAAATTCATTCTAATTAGGATCCCATGCTGTGGTCAAACATGATGTGGAGTTTCATGATCATGTATTCATATATGAACAAGGGAAAGTCATGTCCGATTCATTCTGTCTTTTCTATTCCCATCCTCACCTCCTTTCCCTTCATGGCAGTTCTATTTTAAATTTTCTGAACCGTGTTCCAGAATAGCTACACCAATTACACTCCCACCAACAGTGCACGAGGGCTCCAACTTCACATCCTTACCAACACTTGCTATTTCCTGGTCTTTAGATAGTGGCCATCTTGATGCGTATGAGGTGATATCTTGTGGTTTTGATTTATGTCACTAGTGATTAGTAATGCTAAATATCATTTCATGTGCTCAGAGGCCATTTGTGTAAGTTCTGTAGACAAAGGTCTCTTCAACTTCTTTGCCTATTTTAGAAATGGGACTTTTGGTTTTTGTTGTTGAGTTGTAGAAGTTTCTTATACATTCTGGCATTAACCATTTATCATATTTGATTTATGATTCTTTTCTCCCAAACCATAGGTTGACATTTCACTCTGTGGATCACTCTGTGAATGGTTCCTTTTGCCAAAGTTTTAAATTTTGATGTAAACCCATCTGCCTATTTCTTATTTTGTTGCCTATGTTTTTGGTGTTATATCAAGAAATCACTGCCAAATCCAATGTCTAGACACTTTCCCTCACTTTTTTATAAAAGGAGTTTTAGTTTTATACTTCCAGGTCTTAAATCCATTGTGAGTTAATTTTTCCATCTGGTGTAAGGTAAGGGTCCATCTCAATTTTCTGCATGTGAATATCAATTTTTCTGAAGGCTATTTATTGAAGAGACTATCCTTTTCTCACTGTGGTCTTGTTCTCTTTGGCCATATATAGCAAGGTTTTATTTCTGGGCTCTATATACTCGTAAGCTCTCTCTCTCTCTCTCTCTCTCTCTCTCTCTCTCTCTCTCTCTCTCTCTCTTTCTCCATGTATATATATGTAATAAGACCATACGTCATAGTAATTACTGTAGCTTTGTGGTATGATTGAGTTTTCTTTTTGAACCTCAAAAGACTGACTTCTGAACTTTGCGCGTTAGCTCCCTCTCTCCATTGGCACTTCTGCTCAGAAATCAACTTTCCTTGTAGTTTCAAGTGTGGTTAAAACAGCTTCAATAAGAAAGGTCAGCTGTTCTTTTTCTGTTTTATTTTTATTTTCACAGTACAGGGGGTTGAACCCAGGACCTCATACATGCTAGGCAAGTGTTCTACCACTTGATACATCCCCAGCCCTTTTTTTATTTTGAGACAGGGTCTCTCTAAGTTGCTGAGTCTAACCTCAAACCTACCATCCTCCCTCCTCAGCCTCCGGAGTCTCTGAGATTATAGGCGTGTGTCACCACACCTAGCTAGGGCGGCTATTTTTAGCTAGTCTCCTTTTTCTTTATGGTCTCCCTGCTACTCTTAGCAGATGCTAAGAGCCATGTAGGCAGTGTGTGCTCAGAGCTGGGGCTGAGGCAAATGCAGAGCCTGGTATTCATCTGTCAATCCCCAGACATGTAGGGAAGGTGTCCCTTAGTCAAGCTCCAGGCTAGACACTGCGGGCAGGCACTAAGTGAGGTCAGCAGCCTCTTGTTCCTTGTACTTCACCAAGTTTCTCTGCTCTTACCTTGATGGAGGTGAGATAGGGACAAGGCAAATAAGCCCAGGGAGCTCTCTCCACCCACATTGAGTGCTGGTGAAGTCATTGAGTCTCAGCTGCTGGAGGAATGCAGGCTAGCACCTGCCCTCCTTACTCCACCCAGTGCCAGCTGAGGCATTCTGTAAAAGGCGACAGGAGGGGAAGAAGAAACCACTTGAAGAATTGCCAAAGCCTGCACCCAACTAAAAAACCTCTTAGGAACTTTTTAGCCCTATCTACTTAGGAAAGCTAATTGAACCAAATTTATCTATACCACTTCCTCTCTTACTTTTCAGGTCACTTGTTCTCAAAGTCTGTAGAGATGAGACTCCAAATGGAAGGCTGTCCAGCTGTCCCTGATAAGAAGATGTCCAGTCTACAATGCTTACTGGCTTTGGTTATATAAACTTAAGTTCTTCGAGCCCTTAACTACAGTAGAAAAGGTGAAGGAAAGGGATTCCCAGTATAAGCCAAATGTTTTGCAACAGTGGATGAGAGTGCAGGTCTTCCTCTACCCCCAGGAAAGAAAATGAGATTTCCCTGGGCTGAGGGAATTGAGAACAGAGGTCTGTGTCCCAATCACAGGTCCACAGCTGGTATTTGCAGAGTATGGATAAGTTGCAAGACTCTTCTGTGGCCATTCCGATGGTCCTGGTTTGCCCAAGAGTGAAGGGGTTCCAGAGATGTGGGCTTTTAGGTGACCAGAGAGTTGGTCACCTACCACTAGGACATCCAGGCAGATGGGACTGTAGGTGGCCTTATAAAAAAATTCCCATTTTGCTAATCAGGGTTTGAAGAATCATGAAGATGGGAAGATGGATGTCTCAAGGGTAATCTGTGTCTACTAATGTCTGGGAACACCTGAAACCTAGTATAAATCTATGGGGGAATAGCCCAAGAATAACAGATAAGTTTCCTGCCAGTCCAGTGGAATAGAGCTTGAAGTCGGAAATCAAGTTGAGAGACATGAGACAGTGTTTCCTGCACATCTGCCTTTGTGGCTGAGATTTGCATCCATGTGGAAGCCATTCCAAGATGGGACTTAGATGGTGGCAGCCGGGAGCATCATTGCATTCCAGCTCAAAACAGAACAGGAATTAGTGACTGCTAAATCGAACTGGCTTTGATTCCCTAACCACAAGGACACACCTCCTTTCTTTTTTAGCTTTTTCTTTTTAGGAATGCATTCTCTAGCCTCTAGCCAACAATCACTCCCTTCTCCCAACAAGTCTCAATATCCAAGACAAAGACAATTGGAGAATGACAATTGAGGAAGGTACCCACTGGGAGTGCCTTGCTTAGAAGCCATAGAAGGGTGGGGGTTGTGGGCTTCAGAGGTGGGTAGTGGGGGCCCTGGGACAATAATCCTGCTCTAGAAGAAAAGAGGAGACAGAGAGAAATGACTTGGAGAAAATGCTGTCCTCCTGAGGAAGATTAGATTTGGGGTTAGAGCTACTTAGTGGTTTAATTTCATTTCCCATGCTAAACAAATTTGGGACATGTTGAAACCAATCTATAATCTTTGCATTTTTGAAGTACATGGGGTATTATTGAAAAGTTAGATTTTGATTCCTCTTACATTCTGAATGTCCTCCCTCGCCCTAGCTGTGATCACAGATGACAGGCTGGCCTGGCCTGAGCTGCCAGGCATACACTGCACCCACTGCAGATGCAACCTTCAGAAAGGAAGAACTTTGGAGGAATCCAGTCTGTGGCTACCAGGTCCTCACGCCCAAACACTGTCACAGCAGTATTGACATGTGTCACCTCCTTCCCTATTTTTGAGGAAACTGGGTTTTGTTGATTTCAAAGGTGGAATCAAAGTTAAAAACATGGGCAGTTTTCCTCAGCATATTACCAATGTACCTAGGACATGTCATGACGGGAAGGTACAAAGAACATAAAGGGGTTGCATCCTATTCTCGGAGTTCAGGTGTGTGAAGGGAATCTCATCATTTAAAAAATGGCAGTTTCTTGGATCACACTTGATCCTTTTAAACTAGTGTTGTTGGAAAGCGTCCCACTTACTCTTGCTGAGCAGTGACATAACTACTCTTTGCCGAAAGAGAGGAGTGAAGAGAAAGAAAATGAGGGCCAGATGCAGAAAAGAGAGGGCTGGAGGCCACCACCTGAGGACTGAGGGCTGTGGAGACTTGTTTTCTCCAACCTTCAGTCAGTCGTTTTCTGCCTCCTGCTCACGGTTGGATTTGAGGGCTGAACCTTCTCTCATTGCCCTTCATGTTGGGGGAAACTTGGGCATTTTTCTTGATCGCAGGGACCAGAAGTGGTGCTCTTAGAGGTTCAGCTCTACCCAGCAAGTGATGAGTGCAGTGCTTCTGGGTGCATTTGTAAGAGTTCCCTGTGGATGTGGCAGAGCCCTGACTGAGCAGGTTTCATGAACAACCTTGGCAATGAGCATGACTCCAAGTGCCACAGCATTTCACCTGGAGTTCACACACGAGGTGGCAGGTTGATAATAATAACCTTCATTTATTCAGCTAGCACTTCTACATGCCAAACACAAAACTAAGAGGTTTCCAAAAATTCTCTATTTATGGTAATCCTGGGAAACAGGTGCTTTTATACAAAGGTGTCTGGTACATAGACTTCTAGTATTTGGTGAATAAAAAAATCAAGGATGGTTAAAGCCTCCCTGACTCCAAGAAACTATTTTTGGAGCATGTACTAAGAGTCAGACACCAAGCCTTAATAGTTCTATGTATTAGCTCATTTAACCTCTCCACTGCCTGTGAGGTAGGTATTAAGAATTTTGCTTTGTAAATGGTGAAATAGAGGCTGAGACAGGTGAGGGTCCCAGGTCCCTCAGTGAATGAAGGAACTACAATTCAAACCCAGACCTGTCTGCCTCAAAGTCTGCATCCTTCCCACTCTATCACACTACTGGAAAAAGGACATAGGAATCCCAGTTCAAAGAGGAGGAAGGGAGGAGGGAGAGAGAATTTTCACAGATGTGGGTAACTGTCTCCTGAAACAAGGGGAGGGCTGAATGTGAGGAGAATAGGGGAGGCAAGGAGCAGGAAGCTGCGAACTCAATACCATTAATAAAAGGTAAGACCCTGACCTTCCGAGGACCCAAAGCCCCTCACCCTTCCAACCCTCAAATGCCTGTCCTCCATATTGCCCAAGGGATGGGGGAGGTCTACGCTTAGTTCTGCTCAAGATCCTGTGTAATGTGACGGACTGGTCAGTGGAGGCTTCTGGGTGAAGCTGGGAAGGCAGGGGAAGAGAAGACATGGATACAGAAGGGGTGAATCAGAAAGGGCACCACTCATGCAGCTCTGGGTGAGACTCTCCACACCACAGACTCTGCTACAAGGAGGGGAGGGTGACCGTGACCTGTACAGAGTTCTGGGGCTCCGAGTACCCCGTCTGTGAAAGGAGGGTCCTAGAGGACTGCTTGAATACTGGTGTGAGAGTGACCTTGATTCCCCTGGCTTTGTACTTCCACAGCAAGGGACCTCCTGTGACAATACCTCTCATTTGGTCTCAGGGGAGGAGGCAAATGTAAGGGACTGGTGAGTCTGGAGGGAGGAGCAGAGAACAGGCTGGCTCAACCCTTCCTCATTCTCTTTTGGGGTCACCGATCATGGAGGCGACACCTTCTCAGCCCCAGCTTCTGCCTTGTTGGCCAGCCCTGGGAGAGGGGGACTCCGTCCTTCTAACTTAAGGGTGAAACATGGACAAGCTACCTGCCTAACGTTGATCCTGTGGTGCACTGTTCAACCAGCCAATTTGGTATTCGAGCTGATATTTTAAATCTTCATCTGCTTGACGCTTTACCTCTCAATTGTCCCAAACTTGGAGAAGGAGGAGGGAAGACTTACTGGGTCCTCAACACCTCAACAGTCAGCTCTGCTGCTCTTCTTCTCTCTCATTTTGAGCAGATGATTACTTCACCTCTTGGAACCTCAGTGTTATCTATTTTTAAAAGAAGATAATACTAGAATATCCCTCACAGGATGATTTGTGAGGATATGGGTAGTTAATGCACATAAAGCAGAACAGCACCTGGCACATAGAAAGTGTCTGATGAGTGGCAGATATGCTTGTCTTCACGAGCCACACACTTCGGAGAAGTCAAAGTAAGTCACGCTGAACACTCGGTTGTCTCCCAGGAGAGAGGCCTGATGGTCCCAGTGCTGCTTATAACTTTTCCTCTCTTGCTTACAGTGATGCAATAATTCATTTAACAACCATTAATTGCTTCTCCCAGGAGGTAGAATTTCAAGTCAGGAAAGGCTTCAGAGTTCAGCCTAAGATGGCAGTTGCTCACGGGGCCCTACCCCAAAAGGTAAGAAGGGGCTGAGGCTCACTTGGGGAAGAGGGCTTTAGGGCCTTGCCCTCCTGAGCCATGGCCCTTGCAACATGCCCACAGCAGGTGGGAGCTAGGCTCCCAAGACTCTGCTCCCAGGAAAGTCACACAAAGACTTGGTCATATGCTACCAGCTTTGGAGCCATGCACCAGGAAACATGAGGACTCAGTTTGTTTTCTCCCAGACAGTCTGGGGCCACGGACAAAGAGGTGCCTTAATTCCTTTCTATTTAAAGTCAGGATAGTAGTAGCATTTGCCATGAAACAGCTGAGTAGGGGGATTACCTTCATCTATAAATGAGCCTTAATGCAAACTATCATATTGACACAAATGTGAGCTTTTTTCTAAAGCATGCACACATGATGCATCTCTCTAGGGCTCTCACATCAGCTGGGCTGCCCCAGAATAGCTCTAACCCAGCTGGTGAGAGAGGCAGGATTTAGGACCAACTCTGTCATAAAAAAAAAAAAAAAAGGTTGACAGCATGCTGTGCCGCGAGGTCACCCATTTTGGTATTGCCCATTCTGGAAGAACTCTCTCTTCTTAAGAACTTTCACATTATTTTATAATCCAGTTAGAGAAAGTTCACACTATTCACTCCCTCCCCCTGCCCCAGATGCACATGCTACTCTGCGGGGAGGAGAGAAGAGAAACTGGAGATCTGCCCACTGGCTCGGGATGAAGCAAAACCTGACATGGAAAAGTCACTGGGTGCTGTTGCTATTGATGGACTGTGAGAAAGGCAGTCATTGAAACAGAGCCAAGTGTAAGGCCGGGGGGGCGGGGGGGAAGAGAAGCTCTGAGATTGTACAAGGGCAAGTCTACCACAAAGGCTTAGAAGACAGACCAACATTATGTTCACTGAAAAAAGTACTTGTGGATGGGGCAGGTGGAGCGGGGACTGTGAGGCAGGGAGGGAGAGATGCGTGTATTTCCCCAGAAGCAGCAAGTTCTTCTCTGCGCTTGATTCCACAAGACTATCTGGGTCCTTTCTGCCAGTGTATTTGTTCATCAGAAAGGCAGGAAGCCGCCGGCAATTCTGAGCAAACACCAAGAAGAGACAATCAGGGCACTGGCTCAGTAACTTGTGTCTAATGGGGGCCAAAGGAAAGTAGGCCACACACCTCACAGCCCACACCAAGGTACATCTGATTCACCCTCTCCCCTCCACAAGGAGATGTAGCACCAGTTTGTCAGGCCCACAGAGAAATGGGTGTGAAAGGCACTGGATGTTATGGTACTGAGTGACTGAGGAGACTGGCATTTTACCCGAATCTCATTACCAGTAATTTATTTATCACTACCAAGCAGCACTACTGACGGAATGGCTGTAAGTGGGTACAGCTAGATGGCTCCCCTTTATCCACTCACATTTGCAGGCCACTCTGCAAGACTCTGGAGGCTCAGGGATCAGGATGTGATAAAGCATCAGGGATCTCTGTGGTTTCAGGGTAAGGTCTTGCCATGGATAAGAAATACAACATGAAAAAAGGGAACCTGCCATTCTGGAACACAACAGGAAAAGAAACAGCTCAGGTCTCTTCCATCTTCCCCTTTCCCTGACCCCACGCAATGGAGCAGGTGGTACCCACATGCCCCAACCCTGAGCTGAGCACCCCAATAAGGGTCAGAAAGCTGTACAAGGACCTTAGGGATTATGTGATTCAACCCTTTCAGAAGCTCAGTAAAGTTGAGTGACTCACCCAAGTTACACAAAGGAAGAGACGGAGAGGCAAACTGCAGCTATACTTGACTAAGGGGTCACCTTCATCGGGGAGTATCTCCCAGGAGACTGCACGGAAATGGTGGTTCTCAATTTTTTTAAAAAAATATTTTTAGTTGTAGGTGGAAACAAAACATTTACTTATTTATTTATTTATTTATTTTTATGCGGTGCTGAGGATCGAATCCAGGGCCTCATATGTGCTAGGCAAGCGCTCTGCCACTGACCCACAACCCCAGTCCCTCAAAAAAAGTTTTTTTATACTGAGGTTTGAACCCAGAGTTTCATATCCCCAGATTTTTTAAATTTTTTATTATAAGGCAGGGTCTCCCTAATTTACTAAGGGCCTCTCTAATTGCTGAGGCTGGCCTCAAACTTTCCATCCTCCTGCCTCAGCCTCCTGAGCTGCTGGGATTATAGGCATGCACCACTGCACCCAGCTATCTCAAATAGTTTTGACATCTGCTCACAGCTCACTTCCTACCTATTCCCACTTCTGCTGGAAGAAGGAAAAAGGATCAAAAAGTAAGGCAATGTGTAAGATGACAAAAATAAACGAATAAATAAGAACCAAGTAATCAATGAAAGTGTGATGTTCATGACAGCAATGACTACACTCGGACAACACGGTCTTGGTTGTAGCAAGGTGTTCTACCCCCAATTGGCAAAATCCCAGTTCTCTACACAGGCACATTTACAAACTATGCAGGGAGGCATCACCTCAGCACTGACATCTTCACAGAACAATGATATGAGTTCTCAGGAAACTACATAAAACACCAATTTGGGTTTATCAAGAGCATGTTTTAATAACATACTCTCTAGTTTACTGACTGGTAAATAGTAAAAAATGAAAATCTACCGAATTCTGCTTTTGCCTCTAAAAATTGAAAAAGAGCTTTTCTGAAAAGTTCAGATCAGTTTGGAACCGTTGGGAAGAGTGCCGTGGCCGCCAGTGGGTTCCACACTGGGAGGAACACTGACGTAAAACCACATTGGTGCTGGGACAGAGGCCTGTGTTTACTTGGGGAGGGACTTCCACAAGGAACTGCAAGTGGACACCATAAGAAACAATACGCCCTTCTTGCCGAGTGGTTAGCCTGCACAGTCCCACAGGGGACTTCTCAGACAGGTCCCACCAAAGTGCTGGGAGAGGCTACAGGGGCTCCGTGCCTGCAAATCTCTGAAATGAGTCAGCCCACGCTGACAAAGGCTGGGACCACTGACTTTCCTGAGGAGGGGAGGTGAGGTTGCTCCACCTGACAAGGCTTTCCTGGACCTACAATTGCATGATTCAGAGTTCACTGCCCTTGACAGCCCTACGCCTTTCCTGTCCTCCACCAGTCAGCTGCTAACAAGACTTGCTCTGCCAGCAAACTAGCTCGTCTGGCCCTGGTTTGGAAAGGTGCCGCAGAGAATAGCCCGCAATGGTGGTCCTGAGTCTTCTGTCTGGAGAAAAAACACTTTGTGACTAAGAGCTTGGTCCTGGAGGCAAAACAGTCTTGGATTCCAGTCCTAGCTCTGTCACTAATTGTGTGCTTTCTCTAAGCCTCAGTTTCCTTATCTGTGAACTGGAGATACTATCTACATAATGTAGAAAAAGTGCTTAGGTTACAACTGGCAGTATAGTAAGTGCCAACTGCCCACAGCTATCATCATTGTGATTTATGAGCTGCTAATCTCCAGTGGGTGCTCCACACTTGGATCCAACCTGTTCTATGAATTACCCTAATTATTACATTAAAAGACCTCCTTCAAGGCTGGGTGCCGTGGCACATACCTGTAATCCCAGCAGCTCGGGAGGCTGAGGCAGGAGGATGGCAAGTTCAAACCCAGCCTCAGCAACTTAGCTAGGCACTTAGCAACTCAGTGAGACCCTGTCTCTAAATAAAATATAAAAAAGGGCTGGGGATGTGGCTCAGTGTTTAAGCACCCCTGAGATCAAACTTCAGTACCAAAAATAAATAAATAAATAAACAAACAAATAAATAAATAAATTTTAAAAGACGTCCTTCAACTACCAAGATTTTCCTTTTCTAAACTTCTGCAGCCCTCATTCCAGCACTTAAACATGCATTTTTTTTTTTGTACTACTACATAAGTGTCTCATGCATATAACCCTTACTGTCCCTCCCTCTGCCACCTAAGTCTCCATATAGCCTGTCAACTACATGAAGGCCAAGTTTATGCTTCATACTGACTCTAAATCCTCATCAGCCCCACCCTACCTACAATGCCCAGGTTCCACTGGTTGCATATGGTGTGAACAAGTAAATGGTTATCATAAAAATGAACACATGAGGTGACACAATTTAAAAAAAATTATAGATATATTTGGTGTTTATGATGCAGAGAGAGATGGATTAGAAACTATGAGGTTTGAGGTTTTATTCCGCATTCTGTGCCGTCTTGGTCTGGGTGTCTACAGAACGTGGCACCTGTCTCCCTCGCAGGACACAGTGAAGATGGATGAGGTTTTCAAAAGCATTGGTGAGATAGCCGGCTCCCTGATGTTAAAGAGAGAAGCACATCTGGGTGCTGAGGGTGACAGATGCATCTCATCCCCTTGTACAGTTTCCCAGCTTCCCTTCCATAAAACAAAGAAAATAAAGTAGGCCTCGGCCCTTCAAAATCTGACTTCCAGATACAGATGCCAAAGCCTCCCCTAGCCACTCATTCTAACACCAGGGCATTTCTCAAAACCTAATCTGAATTCCTTTTCGCCCTCTTAGACCACTGTGCTTTGTCTGCCTCCAGATGAGACTTACAAAAGCTCAGATCACCATTTCGCTATCATCATCTTTCTTCTGAAACATTTTTACTCCACTCTGCGTCCTGGTGGTCGGTTTAGATCAGAGGGAACCTCTTCTCATCAACATTCACATCAGCTCTTTTTTCTTTTCCATTCTTCCTCTTCTTTCTCAGTCTCCTAAGCCTCAGGAATCCTAGCAGTGTTCACATCAGTTGTACACATCACCCCAAGGTAAGGACACGGTGACAACTGGTGTAGGCCACAGCCTGGTGCACAGCCACTGTGATTGGAATCCCAAAGACCTGCCCCTGCTTGCACCACTGATTCACTACAGGAGCCAGGTCAAAAGTAGCTTAGCCTTTCTGTGATTCCAGATCATTCCCCCTGTATGTCTGTTACAAGGCTTCACCACCTTTACAATGGTAATTAGAGTGTGGTTAATATTAACGTGATTTAATATAAACACTCTGAACTCCCAAGGGAAAAGGTCCCGAGTGCATATAAAGAGGTGAAATTTCAGAAGGCAGAAAACATGTCCCACAGGATGACAAGGTAGAGGAAACAAATGTGACCATGGTATGAGACAGTGCTTTTCAAATATATTCAGTGGCAGAGTCCTATCTTCAAACAAAAGCTTCAGGAGACTCCCAACCTCAGCCACATGGGTGGAGCTCTCTGCTTGAAAGACCTGGCAGGGTGGGTGGCGTGGAACTGGAACCACCTTTCTTCTTCCTCACCCGCTTCTCTCCCCTCCTGACACCTCGATGCCAGCAACATCCACCTCTAGGCTTCCATGGAGCAGGCTGGAAACCGTGATTGAAAGAGGAATGTAGAAAGAACTTGAGTTTCATAAAGTGGTGGGGGGAGGTTTCAAGATGGCGGCCTAGAGGGTGGCTGCATTTCATGTTGCTCCAGGACTCAGGATTCAAAAGAGGAGATATTGAGACACTTGGGACCAACTCAAAGCAGCCGGGTGACTCTCACCCGTTGGGAAGGCGTCCCGGATGGGACAGTGGTCCCAGAACGTAGGAAACATAAGGTGGTGGGATGGCAACTCTAGCTTGGAGCCCTGGAGGACCATACAGTCAACATATTTGTGTTTACGGTCCTATAGCTTTTGTCTTTTTAGTCTACCTATGTGTTTCTTAGTGTTGACTTTTTGTGTAAATCAATCTTGTCCTGGTTAATATATTTTTGTAATGCATCTCAAAAATCTTCATGGAGTAAGTTGGTGTCTAGATCCACATGCACAGCTGGGAAGAGAGGCATGGGATCTGATCCCAGGACAAGTATATTTCCAGGGTTTGACTTGACTTTCTTCTGGACTCATATTCTGAAAGGTACTATAGTATTTTATTGTGCTTTATATATGCTGGCTTGTGGCAATGCAAATGAAAACTAAACATGCTCTAAAGTGTACTCCAAGATTCTAAAGAAAAGCCTTAAAAATAGAACTTTACTGTAAGTTCTATTATAGTACTGAATTCTACACTTTCCCTGAATAATGAAAGGCATTTTAAATACTACTTAAGACATAAACATGGATGGTCTAATTAGTCCCTGTACTTCTAATGGTACACTTATTGGGAAGATGGGTAATAATAAGAAGTACTATTATTATAATCTCTAAGTGAGATTTCTGTGAACATTTAAATTTTAAAAGCAGCCTGCTCTCTTATAAAAATACTGCTTTGTGTAAATTTGACAAGGGCCATTAAAGTTTCCTCAATGATCTACAGAAAAACAAAACATATATTTAAATTTCTACCAACTTGAAAGATTCAGGAGAGAAAAAAATTTAAAGTTCAAACAATTGCAGGATATCATTTTTATGATTTTAAAGGAATATTTATAGCTTGAAAGGGAAAGCCTGGTGAAATATATAAAAATTAGGGAGGCAATTCTTTTCCTAGTTCAGGAAAATTATAGTTCATGGAGAAAACCCTGAAAATTAGCCCTTAGTTGATACGTATTCACTAGGCTAGGGTTTCTAAAGACTCCCTTTCCTTTTCATTTTGGAAAAGAGAAACACATTTCGTTTAGAATTTGAAGAATGTCTTTAATGCGTAAGGTCCCATGGCAGGCGTCTGCAAACTACAACCCAGTGGCTAATCTATCACACTACCTGCTTTCCTCTGGCTGGAGCTAACAAAGATTCTTACAACTTTAAAATGGTTAGGAAAAAATAAACAAACAAAAAAAAAGAAGTTCTCTTGACATGTCATATGAAATTCAAATTTCAGCATTCACCAATAAAGTTTCATTGGAACACAGCCATGCCTGTTCATTCACGTTTTTGTCAATGGCTCTCTGCTGCTGCACTGGCAGAGTTAAGTGGTTTCCACAGAGACTATATGGCCCCAAAGTCTGCAATATTTACACAATCTGGCCTTATATGGAAGAATCTGCCAGTCCCTGACATAAATGATGGAGACCACCCTCCAAGCCCTCTGTGTTTTCCTGAGGCGCCGGTAGGGCACGTACCTGGTTGAGATGGCGCAGGTATCTGGCAAGACACAAGAAACAGCAGTAGCAGCATCTGAACGTGCCCCTCGACCAAGTACTGTGCTGTTGGGATCAGGTCCAGACCGCAGGAAGAGTGGAAAACAACAGACAGAAGGTAAGTAGGCAGTTTCTGAGGAGGTGCACTTGCTTTCCCTATGGATATCTGCACCCAAGGAAACGCCAGAGCAGTCCTCACTGAGGATGGGACAAGTTCTGTTTTTTGCATGCTTCAAATTACTATTATTGGGAAAAGCTCAAATTCTCTCCTGGGCTTACCTGTTAGGATTGCTGTCAACCTCAACAGAAATGGTTAGTCCAGATTCAATAGCAAGGGAAAAGTGAGCCTTCTGGTTCCAGTAAAAAATCTCTCCTCCCTCTCCATCTGCCTCTAAGTGTCTCAGATGGTGCATTTTGCCTTTTGAACCCAAAGTTTATGTTCTTGAAAATTTCACATCCCAGAGACAGAAAAACAAACAAACAAATAATAAATAGAAAAGCAAGCAAGCAAACAGACAATACATTTGTAGATAATAGTTGTGGACCCGGAAAGAATTGAGCTTAACTTGGGCAAAATAAGCCCTATCCTGAGACTTTGGGAACTAAATTTCAATATATAAATCAGACTTTTGAGATACATCTTGAATTTGTGCATAACTCAAGAGTGAATAATTGAATGAGCTGCCTGGGGGAAGGGTAACCCACCCACAGCCCAGAGTAAAACAATCTCTGCTCACAATCCTGAAATAGCCTACTATGGGGACCCCAGGAATAACTCAGCCTTATATGGACATTTTCTTGTTCCAGCGTTAATTCAATTGGATGAAACTTGATCTGGATACTTTTGGGCCTGGCAGCGACTGTGAATGAGGCTCTTTAAGTAGAAAAGATCACCGGGTGGCTGTGTGAAGCGTTTGAACTGTAGACGGTACTAGGCTTTAAGGCTACTGCTTTTTTTTTTCTTTTTTAACCCAAGAAAAGACATATTTCCCCAACAGCAACATCATTAAAAGGGAGTTCGACCCCTTGGTCCTTATGGGATCTGCAGAGTGATAAATAACTCTTCAGACCTTAGTGGGACAGACCTTGGGTCTTCTACTGACTTCTCTTTTAGGTTTAAGGAAAACTGCCTCCCCAAAGAATTTAGGATGTCTTGCTTGATTATCTATTACTAATGCACATATAAGTAAATATATGTATTTATAATAGATATATAAGTACATATCTATATGTAAATACATACACATAGAAATACAAAATACTTAAAATAAAATGCTATTCCATTCTTCAAGAAATTCTTTTCCAAGTTTTCTAAGATTGAAGGATTAATTTCAAAATGCAGGAGCCAGAAGTAGCTAGATTTGTCCTGGATGTGGAAATGGCTTTTCAAGTCACCAAATTGTAGCCAGACAAACTTTCACAGAAATAGAAGAAAATACAATCAGGGGCAGCTGCTTAGCATGCATCTCAAGATTAAGGAAGCCAGACAATTTCATGTGAAATTTAATCCATTGCTCCTAAGTGATATACTTACTTTAAATCTTGATTATGGATTTAAAAGTATCAACAACTCAGATTTCTGTTTAAAAGACCAAAGAAAAATAGTTGGGGGAAAGTCCAATCTTCCCTTGTTTGGCAGGACAGAAATACCATGAGAACAGCTGTTTTCCTGGTGTTCTGGTTTCCACTGGCATTCATACCCAAATGTGCATGGAAATAAAAACCAGGGAGGAGACCCTAGCACAAAAGCCCTATAGTTTTCTGTCCTTTGAGCTGAGATGTAGGTCAGCTTGCTCATTTCTCACTCTCAAACATGTGCCTGCGAACGCTCATACATATACTCTCACACCACTTACACACTCACACACACTTGTACACAGTCGTGCACACACACACTTGTACACAGTCGTGCACACTTGCTCTTTGCCTCACATGCACACTCATTCTAACTCCCTTGTTCCCCCTCATTTCCTCCTCACAAATACCAGGAACTTCCTATGGCACCCTCTAAAAACAAAACAGGCAAGGAATATTTTAGCAATAAAACTGAAAGATCTGGAGGCTGAGGCAGGAGGATCGTGAGTTCAAACTTAGCCTCAGCAATTTAGCGAGGCCCTAAGCAACTCAGCGAGACTCTTTCTCTAATAAAATATTAAAATAGTGTTGGGGATGTGGGGTGTTTAAGCACCCCTGGGTTAGATCCTGTCTTATAGCGTATTCTCTTACTTAAAAAAAAGCATGATAAATATCCACAAAATTTGCTTTAATTTCACCTTCAGAATTTAGTCCATTTATTTCAACATTTAAATAAGAAGGCAAGTCAGCTAACCAGAACTCCTGCCTGCCCACCCTCTACCCAACAAACAAGACCATACAGCCTGGCACAGCAAAGGCTGGGAACATGGTCTGGGTCAGGGTTGGGGGCTATGAAAGGCCACGATCACGGTCACAGTCCTGTCCTGGGACCTGCTGCAGCCTCCCAGACCTCAGCTTTTTTGTATTAGGTGCTTCTTACCTTCTCTTTCAGGGTGTCATAAATGCACATGAGAATGGTTCTTGGAATCCTCGTCACAGTGATTAAAAATGACCCTTTCACCACTGTTCCCTGATGGTAGCAGAAAAGAATGGAGAGAGACGAAAGGATTGGATGGTCAGGAGGGTCATTTTTATTTCTGGGAATAGGAAAAAAACAACAACAAAAAAGGAGCATTTAAAAACTATTGTTTAAAAAGCAACAAAAGACTTCTCTGTTCAAATCACCCATGGCACTAACAACTTTAAAAGCAATGATGCAATAAGTATTCAGCAAAATTTTTATACTCCATGGTCGCTAAGGTTGCATTCATTATATCTTGGATTAATTTAATTCCTTTCAGAGGCATTCAATGCAACAAATATAGAACAGAAAAAAAACTATTTTGAAAATGCTAATGCGTTAAAATGAACAAGTTTGCTCTTTACCGCTGCTACTACTTCCACCAACCCTTCAAGTAGCCCGTTAATCTCATTTTCAGAAGTTTAATTCTATCACAATTTCCAAGGTTTAAATTACACAGGAGCATATGTAAATATTGCCAGCATTAGCTTGGTGATTAAAATCATCACCAAATCACATGACCAGGACCAGGGCCAGTGAGGTCAACAGTGAGTTCAAGTTTAAAGGGAAGGGACGCAGAGCTCCCGGGTGCTTGGCTTCTGCACAGCTCTTGGCTCCTGAAATGCAGCTGATTTTTTCCCCTACTCTTTAAAGGTCACTTTAGTGTGAATCATTTACAGGACTTGTCATGACACAGCTCCCAAGAATGTGTCCAAGTCAGTTTCATAGGCAGGGAAAAAGAGTAAAAAAGAACAGAATGGTCACAGTTTTTCTTCTGCCCTGAACCTGAAGGATAAAACAAAGGAGGGCTGATGCAACCTTGGGGGTGACCTTCTGAATTCCCATGGAAGCCAGTTCTAGAAAAGGAGGCCCTTTCTGAGAAGCAACTCCACTGATTCCAAGGGAAGCTTGCTTTCTTCAGAATAGATTATTCTACAACTTGCCCGGGTTGCTAATAAGTCACTATGAATTAAGGTTTTGACAGCAGCCTGGGTTTTGAGGGAGGAAAGGACTGCAGCCAGAAATGTTTCAAGAGTTGGCAACCGTTGCATTTTGCTGTTACTTAAATCATCCAGGAAGAAAAAGAGAACATGACAGTAATACTGGGAGCAGAAGAACTGTAACCCAGTTGTCCACAAAAAGGTGCTGTGTTTCAACCCAGTGTTATTGAAGATGGAAAGACCGGGGAAGCTGTCACTGATAGGAATTCATTTTGATCTGATAAACTACAAGAGTAGTGCAGGCCAGGAAAATCTGACACATTTTTTCCCTTTCCTCATTTTTTAAAAAGGAAGAATGTTTACTTTTCTATTGAGATTTATGCGCCTTAGAACTTATTATGGTGCTTAGGAGATCAGGATGCAGGGGGAAGAGAAGGACACCTGCTTTCCATCTGGGAGGGAACCAAATGATTCACAGGCCTCTGTGAATGGAGCCTTGGGGTCTGCTCCTCTAGGTATTGAAGTCTGGGATTGGACGCCAGCTTTTTGAGAAGATTTCACTGTGATGATATGAACCATTTCAAACAGAGGGGTGCCTGCACTGCCTCTATTTCCCTAGTCCATAAAATACCCTGGTTTTGACTCAAGGCTCTGCAGAGTTTGGCTGGAAGAAGATACAGAGGTTCCAGCAGCAGCTGGGTTATCACATGATGAGAGAGGGAACTTAAAAAGAAGGCCCTTTCAACCCACGCCAGTTCTCTGTGCCAGGAATCACTCAATACCTGCCCTCAAAACTAGAAACAGTCCCGCAGAAAAAAGGTCTAAGTGGAGTGTCTTTGAGACCACCACCTTCTCTTCTTAGACTCTTTTCTATATTTACAGGAACATCATCCTGTCATCCCTGCCCTGCTGTATGTCAGCCCCCCTACAACCAGCATAACCTGATTTTGATTGCACTGAGTAAGGCCTAAAATCATACTTAGCTCTGAACTTGACTGTATTGTGAGGATTGGCATTGCAGTGTTGAGCACACTGGGTAACTCAGCGATGAGTTCATTAGGAGGCTGGGGAGGACCAGGGCTCTAGTCAGGCACACCCACCTGTCTGGAGTGGGAGGCGGGAATGCGTGTTGGGCACCTCTGACTGGGTCACAATCAGTTCCTAGTCTACAAGAGGTGGCAGGAAGGAAGACCCAGGCAGTGTTGGAGGGTAAAGGGACTCCAGAGTGTGCCCCATGAAGTCCAGCTTCCTTCTCCTTTTAAAGCCATGGCTGCCTGTATGCCGAAGGTCCCCTGCCCAGTACAGCAGAGCCAGGTTCTCAGAACACCACTCCAGTCCAAGTTGCTGGGCAAAGGGTTTAATGGTCCCACCACACAAGTCCTATAGCACCCATACATTAAGTACCATTTTTCAACTTGTAAGTTGCATCAGACAACACAGAGCATAAAACCAAGCAAGCAACTCCAGAGTCCTGGAAGTAAGTTTTAGTTCTAGTTAGATCCAGGCCAGTGCACACTAAACACTCTTTAAATGTAATGGAAAATTATTATTATTATTATTTTTGGTGGTGCTGGGGATTGAACCCAGGGCCTTGTGCTTGCAAGGCAAGCACTCTACCAACTGAGCTCTATCCCCAGCCCTGAAAATTAATTTTGTCTGAGTCTCTTGGACAAAGTCTGAGCTGCACGGGATGACTGGCTTTTACCACAAAGCTGGTTCTGAGCAAAGGAGAACCGTGTGGCCTCTGCAAAGACCCTGTCCCTTCCTGAATGTCTCTTTCAGCAAAATCACTGCAAGATGGGGCCAGTTCCTCAGAAAATAGGAACTGGTTTTATTATGAAGAACAGAATTTTTTAGCTCTTTTGGGAAACTCTTGCTAGGGTTAGAAATTCACCCATCCCTACCTCAAATTCCTTAGGCTCTGCTGTGAATGCATTTCCTTCTTTGCCAGTAGAGACAGAGAAGCTGGAAACCATCTCTTGTATATTTGAAAATAATGATGAAGTCATGCCTCCAGTGTCCCTTTTCCAAGTTGAACAGTTCTAGCTTCTTTCTTCTACATCCCTAAGTAGCACTTTTTTTTTTTTTTTTTTTTTTTTTGCAGTAGTGGGGATTGAATCCAGGGCCTAGCCCATGCTAGGCAATTGCTATGCCACTGAGCTACATCCCTGGTCCTTTTTATTTTGAGACAGGGTCTTTCTAAGTCACCAACACTGGCCTTGAACTTGACCTCTTCCTGTCTCAGCATCCCTGGTAGCTGGGATTACTGTTGTCCACCACTGTGCTGGCTTTAAGCAGCATCTTTATGGCTCTCCATTGACCTCTCTTCAAGCAAATGATTGTAAAAGGTATATTTTACAGCTTGCCCATGTCCTGGTACTTGGTGGTCTTTGCATGAACTCTTCAGACCTCTTAGGGCTTAAAAGAATAACAAAGATGAAGGCACTCTGGTGATATTTCATCCTCACCATGTGTGCAGGCCAGACATGGCATTGTAAACTTTGAGATAAGCAAAAAGCTTGAGGTTTCAAAATTAGGCAGACAGCCCAAAATAAAGCAGAAGTCCTTAATAAAGGAAATAGTAATGCTACAAATAAATCATCCCACAATTTACTTTAAATTAATTTATTTTTTATCAAAATAATAGGCAAAGCATCTTAAAAAGCCAAATAGTACTGTTGGGCTTAATGGAAAAAAGAGCAGTTTTCTTTACTCATCCTTAATTCTCTTTCCCTAGAGGTAATAGTCTAGCTGTTTCTACCATAACTCAACTCCACACTTTAAAATCCTGTGTTCTTACAGCTATTTCTTGATTTCTTTTTTCTTTTTTTGGTGCCCACTCCCACAACTCACTCATTTTTATCCCCACTTCTTCCCAATAGAATTACATTAAAATTTTTAGTTAATGCTTCATGTTTACATCATCAGTACAAAATAATATGTGTGGTGAATGATATTCACAACTGACCCAAGTAATACATTCTATTTCCATTCCTGCACAACTTTCAGTTTTTCCTAGAGTTAATAATTGCATCACATTTTTTATTCCCTTTATTTTCCCTGGGCTTCGTTGAACGCTTCCTCAACATATTCAAGCACATCTAGTCTCCTCTCAGTGTCTCTGTGAATTTAGAGATACTGTCTTTTTGGAGAGCTCTCCTACAGCCCACTGCCTTCTTGCTCCATCTAGCACTGTTTTTTTTTTTTTTTTTTTTTTTTTTAACACTGACTACATAACTACCTTCCAGGGAATTCCCTTCTTTTATGAAACTCATGTTTTCCACCTTGGCTTACTCATGAGTTTCAGTTGGGAACAGTCTTCCTAGAAAGGGCGTGTGTGGGGGAAATCTTTTGGGACTTTCTGTGTGTGAACCTGACTATTCTCCTTTACTCTGAATTGATGGTAGGAATAAGTATAGGACTCTAGGTTAGAAGTAGTCTTTCCCTTGCTCCTTTGCTTTTCTGGTTCAAAGTTGCTGTTGAAAGTCAGATCCCATTCTGGTTCTTGATCCTTTGTCATATTTTTTTTCCCTAGAGAAAAATTCTGGGTTCCTTTCTTATGTTCTTAGCTCTGGGGAATTTTCTTTGATAATTTCTTCTTTCAATTTTTGTTGTTGTTGTTGTTGCTGTTGTTTTCTGTTTCTGGCCTTGAACTTGTCAAGGTGGTTCTCCTAAATAACTCTTACATTTTTGTCCCTTCTCCCATTTTCTACCTGTGTCTTGTTCTGTCCGCTGGAAGAATTTTTCAACTTTATATTCTGATCATTCAATAGAAAAAATTCACTTTTGTAATTTTTAATTACTAAGGAGTTTTCCTTGCTATCTCACTATTCCTTTGTTTTTTGAGGGGGGGGGTCCTTTGTTTATGATTGCAATATTTTTGTTCTCTCCGATAATATTACAGGGTTGTTGTTTTTTTCCCCAGTTTGTTTTATTTTGCAGCCTACATTGTATATGTTTCCCTAAATTCCTTTTGTTTGCTTTGTTCATTTTGATTTCTTTCTTTCGTGGTGCTGAGGATTGAACCCAGGGCCTTGTGCTTGCGAGGCAAGCACTCCACCAACTGTGCTATATCCTCAACCCCTTGATTTCTTTCTTATATTAGTGGTTTTCACCAGATGTGTAATAGTCACTGGTTAACAGTTCCAATTTCAGTGTGACTTGGACACTCTGTGAGGAGTGTTGCGTGTTGCCTAGAAAGTGTCATTCTGAGTCAGGGAATCTATCTAACAGGGGCCCCAATGTGGCTCTATCTGTGGCCTGTACTTGGGCTAGAAAGTTTCTCACAGAAGCCTCCTCTAGCCTCCTCTGAGGGGATCAACCTTGCTTCCCCACACACAGGGAACTGAGCCAAGGAATGTGGGGTGTTGGTGGTGGGGGAAACCTCACTATTCAGTGTTCAGACTTCCACCCACTCCCCCTACTTCATTACTGACTTCACCCCCAGCCTCAGCTGTGCCAGATACCCCAAGTCCAGACCCTCTCTGGTTTATCTCTCCCAGAAGCAAAGGTCTCTTCTGCTCATCTGGAGGAGGGACTTGGGGGTCTAACTGCTCCTCAGGAGGACTTACAGCTAATCTTAAGAAACACATTTTGCACTTGAATTCCTGAGCCTCTGGATTTTTTTTCTGACTCAGTTCAGCTTCTATCTTATTTGCACCTTCTTAAAAGTCAACACATGTTGGTGGCCTTTTTGGCTTTTCCCAGAGAGGCCAGTCACCCCTCGTGCCTTCTCTTTTCGGTCTCGCCATTTTGTTAATGTAATGTTTCGTACCCACTGTCTTCTGTTTCTCGCTGTGGTTGTGTGTTTACTCCTTTTTCATTCGCTCATGATTTTATTTTTGGGGGCGGGCTGGGGAGTGACTGAGATTAATGTATATGCTTCACAGGAGCTCCACATCCAAGCCCCTGAGGAGAATGCTTTGGTTTGTTATTCTAAGATAACACAAAATCTCTCTGTCTGACAAATGTTACCTGCTGGCCAATTTGGCTAGGATGATTTTTGCTTCCCTACTCAGGAGCAAGCGGCCCCTCTACTCCCCAGCTGCTGGGGGATTCTTAATGCCAAGAGCAACAGCCCCTCTGTGGGTCCTCCAGAGTCGCTAATGATGGGGCTCCCAAACAGCACCACTATATTAAAAACCCACAGTGCTCTTTATTGTCAGGAGGTAATGGCTCAATGGCATGAATCATCCCTGGTTGACTTTCTTACCCCAGGAAAAGTCATGTTTATCTACTCATTTGGTCTGAGAGATTAGAGGAGGATCAGTCCTATCGGGAGTAAACTTCCTGTTCGGAGCCCAACCCTGTCATTGTCCTGGGCCTGCTCTTCTGGCTGCAGTCTCATTATTGGTAAAGTCACACACAAGAGAGGCGAAGGGTTCAGGTGTGTGGTATGGTGTGTGTGTGTGTGTGTGTGTGTGTGTGTGTGTGTATGTGTCTTCCATTATTTTCATGAGGTAATAAACTGTAAACATAGAAGCGAGTAATACATTCACTAGTACTTAATTAACTATATGGACATGAGCTACAGTTTATAGTTACACGATTCATTTAGGATTTAAAGTTATTTTCTAAACAAGCATTCTCCCAATTTTGCAGTAAGGAAAGCACCGGAACTTATTGAAATGTATTCAAAAGAGACTGGCAACTTTTTATTTTTTTATTTAATTAATTTATTATTATTATTATTTTATTTTTTGCAGTGCTAGGGATTGAAACCAGCCCTTTTAAAATCTGAGACAAGGTCTCACTAAGTTGTCCAGGCTGGCCTTTAACTTGCCATCTCCCTGCCTCAGCCTCCTGAGTGGCTGGAATTACAGGTGTGTGCTACCTGTCTGGTAAGACTAGTTGTTTTTAAATCTGAAGTTAATAAGAATGAATATTTACAGAAGGAGTCAACCTTTCCTTCCATCCTAAGCAACTGATTAGTTCACCACTTTGGTGCCTTCTTAAATATTCTAGCCCAAAGCAAAAGAACCTGGCAACGTAATGGATTTGAGGGAGAACATTCATTCGAGCATCCAGTGAGATCCTGGCCCAGTTTTTAGCTTCATCTTTCAACTCTTGTCAACCCCTTTTACAGAGTCAGGTCAAAACTCCCAAACATCTTTGAGATACACAACACGAAGCACAAAGACACTCCAATAAGAGAAAAGGCTGGACCTACCTGTTGAAATAGCACGTAACCACTGCCCCTGCTATAGTCATTTGCTGGCACGCAAGGATGAATTCACTAGTCCAGATGAGGCCGATTAAATGGTACCACCACATATATCGAATGCCCGAAAGAGGTTTGTATTCCACTTGGCCACCTTCGATGACCTGGGCCACGCCTAAAGTTTAAACACAAACATGCTTTACTCCAGTGTTTTCCTAAGCATAAAGATGGTTTGATAGGCCACGATTCTTCGTGCTTGGTCTTTGGTAGTCCATGAAACAGATGCCAGAGAAAAGTTTGAAGCACCCAGTGTAATTTAAAATCTCCACAGCAAAAACTAAAAAGAGCACCTAGGTTGTTTCCACAATCTATCAATTGTGAATTGAGCTGCTATAAACACTGGTGTGACTGCATCACTGTAGAATGCTAATTTTAAGTCCTTTGGGTATAAACCGAGGAGTGGGATAACTGGATCAAAAGCTGGGTCCACTCCAATTTTTCTGAGGAGTCTCCACCCTGCTTTCCAGAGTGGCTGCATCAATTTGCAAGTGGATGATGATATATAATGGGGTTGAGGGGGTGGGAGGTGAGAGAAGAATGGAGGAACTTTAGATTATGTAGAGGGAAATGGGGGGGGGGAGTGTGAAAAATGATGGAATGAGAGAGACATCATACACAAATGGTATGAATCTACATCGTGTACAACCAAAAAAATGAAATGATGTACCCCATTTGAGTACAATGAATCAAAATACAGTCTGTAAAAAAACAAACTAAAAAGAGAACATATTTAAATACCATCAACAATAATAATTTCAGTGACTGATCAGAAGGCAATCGGCAAGACACTTGACATGTTCTAAAACTCACTCCACTTTGAGGATGTGAAAACTGAGGTCTGGAAGAGTTAAGTGACGGTCTCACTGTTCAAGATCAGTGGAAGGGCATCTTGGACTTCAAACCCCGTGGCTTTCATACCACACCACTTTGCGATGCAAACCAAGTGTGTTATGCAGACGAAAGCACACAAAATCATAGGACCACGTTATGGGTCCTGACTTCACCCCAAATTAAGGCTTTATAAAGACAGACAAGTATCTTTGTTTTCTGACAGAGATTCAGTTCAGATTTCATTCCAAGAGCAAACTCATCTAGCACATTTAAAATATCTGCCTTCCTAGGTTTAAATCTCAGCTCTACCCTTTTCCTGGTAGCCTGGGACACTTTGCTTCTTGGAGCTTTAGTATCCTTGGCTAGAGTATCCATTTCCTGGTAGTAGTCTAAGTATGGAGATGGATTACCTGGGTAGGGCTTGGTATGGGGCCTGGGCTATGGAACTATCACTCTATAAGTGATAATTACTATTATCATTATTATTAAATTTCAGGAGCACAGTACTGCACTAAACTGCAGCCAGTAAGGAAGCACTAATAATGCTCTGCCATTCACATGTCTACGCCCTGTTTCTTTCCCCTTATCTGAAGAAGCCCCTGAGCCAGGAACTGTGTCACATACTTGTAACCTCAGCTACTCAGGAGGCGGAGGTGGGAGGATTGCAAGTTTGAGGCCAGCCTGGGCAACTGTGTAAGACCCTGTTTCAAAATGAAAACATAAAAGGAGCTCTGGATGCAGTTCAGTGACAGAGTGCCACTGGATTCAATCCCCAGCACTGGGGTGGAGGGAGAAAGAAAGAAAGAAGGAAAGAAAGAAAAAGTCCTTGAATTAGCTCTGTAGACATTGGTATCCAAATCCTAGTTTTGTAGCTGCATTTGATTTCTAGATGCCCTCCCTCTTTGCATTTTAGAGAAACTGCTACAAGGAAGAGGATGACTACTTTGGTGAAACCGACAGCTCAGACGTCATTTTAAGATGGCTTCATATTTCCTGTCACAAACTGACTTTATGTTTATAGTTCATGTGGTTTTAGACACTCATCATAGGTTCTATGAAGGAAAGGGAGGAAGATGATTATACTGTAGAACAAAACAGATATCATACTGATATCATATAGATAATCATACTGAAGACCAGGAACTAGGGCTGGTCTTTGCTTCTGCTCTGTGTTCTGCTGAGCAAGAGTCAAATAGTGAGAAATAGTGGAGTGGCTTGATTCACAGAGAGAAGTCACAGTGGGCTCTTGACTTGGAGGCAATACATTTCAGGTAAGGCATGGGTAAATGCCTGGGCTTTTCCAAAATGGGAGTGTTTCAGAAAAGCATTCCCAATTCTGAAGGAGGTAGCCTCTCACAACTGGAATGCAAGTGTATGTAGATCAGGCTGGTGGACCTTGAGAACCACTCTGTGGACTATCTGAAGTGCTTCGGGCCAGGGACAAGCACACTGCTGAGTTCCAAGCATAGACTATGGTTTTGCAAGAACAGGTTTTCAACATCACAGATGGTTTGGAGGCAGAGAATGTTTCCACAAAACAGGAAGGATCATTTCCTCAGGCAGACACAAGGACAGTATGTAGTCCTTGGATGGTAAGGGCATGATCTTGTCTCTCAGCCATCCCATGTAGCCAAAAGCACATCGCACACATTCCAAGTCAGCACACTAGTGGCAACATTTGGTCAGTGGAGCCGTTGAGGTGATAAGATCCACTTAGCCCTCAAAACCTTTACATTCCGTAAAGAAGCAGAACTCACCAATTATTTTTTTTTAATCAGTTGCTTTGTTTGATATTAAAGTTATTTTCCATTTGTTTCTCTGGGTCAGTTTATAGACTGTTCATGAGTTCTCATTTAGGACTGGATTTTTCAAACTCTTAATACACCAACTGACATTTTGGACCAAATACTTCTTTGTTGGGGGGTGGCTGTCCTGTGCACTATAGAATGTTTAGGACCATACTTTGCCTCTATGCACCAGTTATGACAACTCAAAACATCTCCAGATAATGCCAAATGCCACCTGGAGGGAAATCGCTGCTGGAGGAACTACTGCTCACTTCAGCAATCAGGCGCTTCAGGGAGAGGCTGGCTTCAGGGAAAGGCTGAAAACGGAAGAGATACAAGCAGAGTTGCTTGTAGCCTGTGAGTTGCAGAGCCTGTGGGTGGGGCAGAAGAGTTTACGTGCATGTGCCTGCCCCCTCCTGGATGCCTGTGTCAGTGCAGGCAAGATCCTTTCTCCAAAGGACCAGGCGCTTCATGACTATGGACTGTGCGCTACAGCTACGGTAATGGGTAGCTAGCAAGTGGTAGTGGGAACTGAAATACAGACAGATCCCAAGATATGATGGACATTGGGGGATGGAAGTGGAAAGGGCCCTGCACTGGGAGAAGTCTTGGTTTCAGCCTCAGCTTTGACACATGTGTAAAGCAATCTGGGCCACAGTTCCCATGGTAAAGGTAAAGAAGGTGGGCAAGATGAGTATTGGGGCAATGGTTACAGCCTGGGCTGGAGGGCCACACAGGCTGAGAGTCACATCTCTGCACTATCCCCTGACGGCTGCCAACCTTGGGCAAGTTGTGGGGCCATCTACAAAATCTGTTTCTTCTCCTGTCACCTGAGGATGACGATACCTACTTCTCACTCTCTTGGGGATTTCATGCCATTGTGGTTCCAAATGCCATACCTGTAGCCACTAAGAGTCAGTATAATAAATGGGTAAGGTGCTTAGAATACTAAGTGCAATGCAGGGTTAGTTATAAATGATTCCAATTGTGAAATTAACTTGCACACTTGTTGTACATTTGCATGCTAGCACTATGTTGGACATTAGAAAATGAAAAAGGCAAAAAAAAAAAAATCAGAAAGAAATACCATCTAAGTGAGTCAAGAAATCACATGTTATTATATCGGTCTCTTCATCGTCTAATCTCCATCTGGATAATTGTTTTATAACTTCTCCTCTAACCTCCGAATTTCTTTCCCACCCTCACTCTCAGCCAATGACCTCACTTACTGCTGCTCTGAGAAGAATGAAGGAATCAGAAAACCTCTGATAACCCAGGTGTGGTGGCGCACACCTGTAATCCCAGCAGCTCAGGAGGCTGAGCCAGGAGGATCTTGAGTTCAAAGCCAGCCTCAGCAACTTAGCGAGGTCCTAAGCAACTCAGTGAGACCCTGTCTCTAAATAAAATATAAAAAAAGGGCTGGGCGTGGCTTAGTGGTTAATTACCCCTTGGGTCAATCCCCAGAAACTCTGCTGATTCCCACCCACATCTACCTGCTATCAACACGTCTCCATCTGACACCCTCCCTTAAAATCGTGCATGATCCTGAGGCCAGCCTCTCCACTAAATGCCACCCTTCTCACCCACTTGAAGATACTTCTTCAGCAATTCTTCCCTTCCCCTGAATTGTTTGTATCTAGTCCCATCTTTTAGAAAACCTCCTCTGAATTCTTTCCTCCTCCAGCTTCCTCCCCATTTCTCTTTTCTCTTTACCAATTCCTCAAGATTATCCATATATGCTCTTGCAAATTCCTCTTCTTCCACCTTCTCTTAACCTACTCCAATCATGATCCCTTCCCCTCTTCTCTGAAATTATTTTGTCTCATCTCCAGGTTGCTAAATTCCATGGTGAGTCCTTAGTTCTCACCTAACTTGTCTGCAGTACTTGAGATACTGGACCATTCGCATCCTCTTGAAATCCTTCATCTGAATTCAAGGGCACCACATTTTTTTTTTTTTTTTTCATTTATACTTTTCAGTGCTGGGGATCAACCCAGGGCTTTGCACAAGCTAGGCGCCAACTCTACCTTTGAACCACACTCCGAGCCCTCCAGGGCATCTTAACATTGAAGTGCTTCAAAACAGTCCTTGGATTTCTTCCCTCTATCTATACTCATTCTAATCTCATGGTTTTAAATACTACTTATTTGTTTCCAAATGTAAATCTATTGGGGGCCTCCCTCTGAACTTTGGACTCATACAGAAAACTGCCTATTGGATATTTCCATTTGTTAGTCTAAAAGATATTTCAACACAGTCACAAATTAATTTCTGATCTACTGGCTCTACCTTCAAAGTAGAGGTGGAATCCAATGTCATACTACACCCACCACTGCACCACCATCATCTCCACCTTGGACCACTGTTATTAGGACGAACATCAAGTCATGTTTCTATTCTCTTCAAACTCTGCCAGGGGGCTGTGATTCTGGCTCAGTGGTGGAGCCCTTGTGTAGCACATGTGAGGCATTTGGTTCGAAACTCAGCACCACATTAAAAAAAAAAAAAAAAAAAAAAAAAAAAAAAAAAAAAAACAGATAAAATAAAGGTATTATGTCCACCTATAACTAAAAATATTATTTAAAAAAATAAAAAACTCTGCCAGGACTTCCTATCTCAGATCAGGAGCCAAAATTCTTATAAAGGCCACCAAGTCTGCGGGATCTGAGCCTGTACCCTCTCTGACCTCCCTTCTGAACCACACTCTCCCTCCACCACTCCATTCTGGTTGATTGGGCTTCCTTGTTGTGTCCTAGAACGCTGGCTTATTAATGCCCTGTAGTGGGGACATTGCCCCATTCACTTAGATAGGCTTGTAGCTCTTCCCTTCAAGTCTCAGCTCAAGTATTGCCCTTTCAGTGAGGCACCCCGTCACCAAATTTCAAATTGCACTCCTGGCCTCTTCTGCATTTCCTATTCTTCTTTGCTTTATTTTCTTTCATACCACTAATAAGCTTTCAAGGTTCTATAAAATTCATTTAATTGTTTTATTTAAGTCTACCCCCCTCAAACTAGAACGAAAACTACATCTCCAGCATATCTAACAAGGTCTAACATATAGTAAATGCTCAGGAAATACTTGTTGAATGAATAAATGAATGAATCTCTCTCAAATCAGACATTCTATCAAAAAGACATGGAGAAAACTTTCTAGAGATCTCCCTACAAGTGCATCAGAATAATACAGAGGATATTCACCATGCAGCTAGCTGCGAATCTGGACATTATTGGCAATCTTTAGCATTTTAAGATACTAAGGTGATTAATGATCATTGAAAATGGCAGATTCTTAAGGAAAGCAGTCCAGCTGGGATAACTTCCAAAGGGAACAGACTTAACTTGAAAGGACTCTACTTTCTGGCACATTGTGTGAACTTCCTTGGGGCCCTTCTACCAAACTGGTCCAAGGATGCTACTGACCCCCCATCTTGCTGACTTCCTTTCTGCTTATGTCTCCATTGGCTTCTGCCTCTGCTCTGGCAGCTTGAGGATTAAAAAAAAAAAAAAAAAAAAAGGGACAAAAGAAAGAAAGAAAGAAAAAGAGAGAGGAAAATCTCATTGACAGAGTCTATAAAAAATCAAGTTCTTCACCATTTGACCCTGCTATCCCACTCCTTGGCCTATACCCAAAGGACTTAAAATCAGCATACTACAGAGATACAGCCACATCAATGTTCATAGCTGCTCAATTCACAATAGCCAGACTGTGGAACCAACCTAGATGCCCTTCAATGGATGAATGGATAAAGAAGCTGTGATATATATATATATATACAATGGAATATTACTCAGCCATAGAGAATGATAAAATTATGGCATTTGCAGGCAAATGGATGAAATTGGAGAATATCATGCTAAGTGAGATAAGCCAATCTCAAAAAACTAAAGGATGAATGATCTCACTGATAGGCGGATGATGACACATAATGGGGGATGGGAGGGGGCAAGAATGGAGGAAGGAGGGACTGTTTAGAGGGATAAGAGGGGTGGGAGGGGTGGGGGAGAAATAACAGAATGAATCAAAAACTATTACCCTAGGTAAATGTATGATTACAAAAACGGTATGCTTCTACTTCATGTACAAACAGAGAAACAAGATGTATCCCATTTGATTACAATAAAGATGAATAAAAAAAAGTGATCCTTATGACATCAAAATAGCAAATTAGTATTGTTAATATATATCTTATCTCTTGGTCATATTTAAAGAACAGAAAATGTTATTTCTTAAAGAAAGTTCATTAAAATGAAAATGAATGACAAAAAAAAAAAAAAATCAAGTTCTTCCCTGTATACATATTCAATAATCAATGACATGTGAATTGAATTCCAAGTCAGCTGACAGTGCGTTCACTCCGGCATGACACACTGAACCTTTATAGACTTTCAAAATTCTATAAAGTTCACTTGATTATTTTATTTATGCCTATCTTCCTCAAACTAGGAAGAAAGCTATATCTCCAGCATCTCTAATAGGGAGAAAAAGAGAGAAAGATGTGATTCCTGCCCTTGGGCCTGCTTGCTCTTGTGGGTGACAGCGCATATTGCTTTATTTTTCTTCAGGGCACTTTATCACGGTGGGACAGCTAACTTATTTATGCCACTCCCATCACCCACTAGAAAGTAAGTGATTGGAGAGCAGGGCCCTTGTCTTGCTCCTTGTTATGTTTTGAGTACCCAGAGCACACAGTGGGCATGCAGTACAACTCTGGTGTTGAGCACATAATAGGCATGCAATGAATATTTGTTGAATGAATGAAGAATATTTAAGAAATGAAGAATAAATATCTCAGTACGCCTGAGAAATTTGTAGATTTTCTAAGAAATCTAATAATGAAAACGAATCTTGGAGAATGGCTGGTTTCTTCCCACCCCAGGGTGGGAAGCTGGGGTGAAAGTGAGGAGCAGATTCCAGAGCAGGTGGCACAGGGGTGAGGCATGGAGCCATCTATGAAGGCTGCTCTCCTCTGCCCCTGCCGGAGGCGTCCTACGCGTCTGAAAGGCAGGTGCCATTTCCAACCTCTGCTGCACAATCTCTCTCCACTTCGTTCCTAGAACAAGGCTGGGCCAAGAGCAGGCTATTGTGAAATAACTTCGATTATAATTTAGATCTCTGATTTTTTTTTCTAAACAGTAATTTTCTTTTATATGGTGTTCCCAAGTATGTCAGACAGAGCAGAGAATAAACCACAAAGCTGAAGCTAGTACTAGATATTCCTTAGCCAATGCTAATTCCTAATAAAAGAACACACGCGGTCCCTCATTTGCAATGCAAAG
Source organism: Sciurus vulgaris (assembly GCF_902686455.1). Taxonomy (NCBI): domain Eukaryota; kingdom Metazoa; phylum Chordata; class Mammalia; order Rodentia; family Sciuridae; genus Sciurus; species Sciurus vulgaris. Next base: position 82,495,575 of record NC_136461.1, on the reverse strand, counting down.
TTCTCTTTCCATCTCAGTCTTCTAACATCCTTGGGAGGCAGACTCACATCATTTTTCCACTGAACAAATTGCAAGAGGGAAATACAGATGACTAATGCACAGGAAATCCAGATCTGCCTGGGTTCCAGGCCCTTTGATGGGAAAATTCTGTCTGGACCTACTGCCTCTTTTCCAATCCTGCCTGTTGCCTGTTCTGAGCCTGCCGTAGACATACTGTGACTCTGGCTCCTCCACCCATGGACCTTTTCCAGACCACCTTAATTGGGGGTGCTCAGAACATCTGGGCTCTTTCCCACCCACAATAGCACCTGCTGGATTTCCAATGGTTCCTACAGCTTTTCCTTTTTTTCCCCATTGAATTTTAAAAATCCCTGTCACATTGCTTGTCACAGATAAATTCCAGTGGACTAATAAATGTCATTGCTGGGGAAGAGGTCAGGGGGTAAGATTCACATATTCTGCTGAAATGACCTGCAATCCAGCCAGAATATGTCAACTAGTTAATAGACTGATAAACAGTCACTAGCTCATCTGGACAAATGTGATTCACCTAAGTTCACTCTTATTTTTTCCCCTATTAAAATATTAATTTATTCAACCGTCTGGCCCAATTTAAAAAAAAAAAAAAAAAAAAAAAACTCACAACTATTTACCTAGTGAGGAACCACACACACAAAACTAGATGCTAGACTGAAGAATGAGCCTGTCCTCCTTGTAGCTGCCCAAGAGGAGACTTAGTAAGACAGTTGGGCTCCGTGCAGAGGGTGCTCAGCCCTCATCATCTGGTAGGTGTGGTTTCATAAGATGCTCACGGCCTCCCCCAAGTGTAGCTGGGGCATCTTCGGCAGATCAAAAAGTGATGCAGCTGCTGACCTGACCAGCCCTGAACCAGGTCACTCTGGCACTGAAAAGGCCTTTGAGAACAAAGGGGATTCTGTGCGGATGGCCAGGTGTGTGGAAAGGACAGTCAGATGGTGTGAGGGAGTGGAACAATCTGGTTTCCATGATGCAGGTTTAGTCGGTTTTGTTGTTGTTGTTGTTGTTGTTGTTGTTGCTGTGTCTCAAAGACCTAACCAGAACAACTTAAAGGAGGAAAAGTTTATACGAGAGTTCACAGTTTCAGAGGTCTCAGTCCATTGACAGCCGGCTCCATTCCTTAGGTCTCCAGACCTAAGAACAGAACAACCTAAGGCAGAACAACATGGCAGAAGAATGTGGCAGAGGGAAGCGGCTCACAGGATGATCAGAAAGCAGAGAGAGATGCCGCTTGCTCGTTACAAATATATACCCCAAAGCCATGCCCCAATATCCCACCTCCTCCAGCCACAGCCTGCCTGCCTTTAATTACCATTCAATTAATCCCACCAGGTGATAAATTCACTGATTGGGTTAGGGCTCTCACAACCCAACCATTTCCCCTCTGAACCCTCTCACATTGTCTCACACATGAGCTCTTGGGGGCCATTTCACATCCAAACCATAACAAAGTCCCAGTGAGAGTTGGGGGGTGACCCTGTGAGGAAACTTCTCTCCCCTAAAGCCCAAGATTGTCTTGCTTGTAGACACCTACAGTAGGTCCTGGGCACCCAGTTTTCTTTCCTGCCTCCTACTCCTCTCACTCTTGCTCCTTTTATTCTCCCACTGATGGAGAACTGCCATGCTCCAATACATGATCCTCTGAAATGCCTGTGGAGCAAGCAACCTGCTACCTTCAGCCCTGAGGAATAACCTCCTGTCTCCCTACCCTCCTGCTTTCAATCCTGTGGCTGAGGCTGTCCAGTGTCTAGTAGGCCCTGGGCCCAACTAGAGTCCAAACAGGAGGAAGTTAAGGGGCACTGTGCTGGCAGCTAACCCCAAGTCAGCCTTGGGGCTATTCCTCTTTGTCTTCAGTCCCCCAACGCTCAGACTGGGCTCTTTTCTTGTCCCCCGAGACTGGGTCCTCTCCTGGTATGGTCTTGACCCCCACTGAATCCCTTTTTGCCTCTTTCTGTATTTTCTTGTCATCTAGCAGTTTCTAGACTATCCTCTGAGAAGCCTTCCCTGACTCACAGAGAGGGAAGTTCTGGGTTCTGACAGCTCCACAGATTTCTCCTATCATAATGTTCATTAAGCTCTACTATGATCACGTCTAACTGTTGTTCTGTCCTGCTTGAGTGCTCTACACCATGGGCAGAGATACCTGGGCCTTGTTCCCCATCTGTCCATAGTGTCTTGACCAGTGTCTTGTCCCCACAGTGTTCACCAAGTATCTGTGAGTCTAAGAATAAACAAACACGCTCTGCTCCAAAACACCATGGGTTCTGACCATAAACTCAGCTCCCTTGGCCGAGATTCAGGGGCAGCCCTGTTATAAAGAGGCTGGGGAGGCAGGTCCTTCACTGGCCCTGAGTTGTGTTTCCCAAGAGCTGAGCCAGTCTCCAGGGACCAGGATACAGGTGCCATAGTGCCACCACCCAGAATGCTGTCTCCTTCTACCTCCTGCCACGCTTCACTCCCAGCTGGCTCTGGCTGTGAACCTCTGGCCCTGTTACACTGCCCCGTGGTTGCAGGCTCAGATTGCACATTATGGGTACACCCTGCATTGACCAGAGAGCTGCAGCAGTAGACTGTTCTTCCTGAACAAGCAAATGTGAGGAGTCCTGATTCTTACTTCTTAGTTTTATATCCCAGACACAAGGGAAGTTCACCCCCAAATCACACTAGGGGCTATTCCTCTCTGAATTCACTGCTCCCACAACTCTCAAAACTAGGCACTTATCCTTTGAGATCAGGTCCTCTCCTGGTATTGACTTGGCCCCCACTAAATCCCTGCTGCTTCTTTCTATATGTCCTGCTATTCTGGCAATTTCCAGTCTATCTACTCACAAAGAGGGTCAGTGACTTGTTCTGGAAGTGAAGTAGTGGAAGTGTGCAGGAGCTACTCTAGAGCTCTGTAGTCAGTCATCGTGCCTCTTAGCTGTGTGGCCTTCAGCCAAACGACTTACTCAGAACTCAGTTTTCTTGCCTGTAATTTGAGAATAGCACATAAGTTGCAAGAGAATTAAGATGCTTAAAGGGGAGAACATGAGGAAATGCCTAGTGTAGAGCTTAGAATCCAGAACATTTTCAACAGCACGCACCAAGACCCCTGTGCTCCCTTCTGACCAGGACTGAGAGCACTTCAAGTCAGTGAGCTAGAGGAAGGCTGTTCAGAGCTGTCCTGGGGAGACTTCCAGCTGTCTCATGATCCCTGCTTCCCTTTTTTTTTTTTTTTTTTTTTTTTGGTGGTACTGGGGATTGAACCCAGGGCTTCATGCATACTAGGTGAGTGCTCTAGTACTGAACTACATCCCTAGCCCTGTTTCACTTTTCCTTGGTAAAAGAACCTCTAAGTTTTTACCTATACATGGCTGACCAAAATGAAACAACATTTCCTGGCCTCCTTGCAGATGGGTGTTACCACTGACCTAGGATTTAGCCAGAGAGGTGGAGGGAGAAGTGCAGCCTATGACTTCCAGGAGGGTGCAAGCTCATCCTCCTCCCTATCACCTCCCTATAGGCTGGAATAAGTAGTAGAGGTGTATAGCAAGAAGGTAACTGGGTACCTTGAACTCTGGGGGACTATGCTAGCAGGGATCCTCCTTCTGGACTTCACTTTTGTGGGAGAGAAATTACTTGACAGAAATTACTTGTTTGAGCCAATGTTTGCTTTGAGTTTTTCTATCCCTTCCAGACAATCCTAATCCTGATTGATTAGTCTGTTTGACCAAGGTTCCTCCCTGGATAATTATCCAAAGTTCACTGCAGGCCTTCAGGAAGCTTTCGGAGACCTGCAGCAAAAGATCCTGTCCCTACTGCATCTCTGAGGCCAGAAATAGAGGCTTCCAAGGGCTGCTGACCACCTTGACTCTGAGAGTCGTTCACTCCAGAAGAAAGAGAAGGGAACCAGGTTCATTAAGAACTAACCAGGGCAGTTGCTCTTACATGCAAGATTACACATATTGGCTTCTTTCACTGGAGTCAATGAAGGACTTGATAAAACATTAAGGAATTACATCAGTCTTATTAATTTGACATCTGCTGTGGTTCTTATCTGCCTGGTGACAGCCTCGGAAAGCAACTTACTATTTTGTACTCACATTAGGGTGTGATTCTGGATTGTCACCAAATCAAGTAGAGGAGTTAGAGAAGAGCTAAAGCGTGGTCATTTGAAGTGTGGCCCACAGATTAGCTGCCTGTCCTCACACTGTTTGTCATGGGTCTGCAATGAGATGATGAACTTGTGCCAGAATGAAGATCAACGGCATCATGAGCACACTGATTCCTTCAGATGATTTCTTTTTTTTTTTTTTTTCTCATAGCAAGACTTTCTCAGGCTGGGGTTGAGGCTCAGTGGTAGAGTGCTTGCCCAGCATGTGTGAGGCACTGGGTTTGATTCTCAGCACCACATATACATAAATGAATAAAAATAAAGGTCTATCAACATCTAAAAAAAAAAAAAAAAAATATATATATATATATATATAAAAGACTTTCTCAGTGAGGGAAGCAACAGAGTGATACACATTCCAGGCCCAAGCTCTGTGTCTGGTTTCAGAGCACTTTGAATAGCACTGTTCTGGAATGTGGTGGCCCTGCTGTGAAACAAACACACACACACACACACACACACACACACACACACACACACACACTCCTACCCCAAAAAAAGTAAATCAGAATCTCTGAGTCTCTGAGGATGGGGCTCCCTTCTCTATATTTAATAAAGCAGCGCAGTCAGCTCTGAGGAGCGCTCCTGCAGGGAACCAGTGGTCGAGTACCACAGGAGGATGGAAGATGCAGAATTATCTTCCGGAACCCACACAGGATGAACTTCTGCAGGCACCCATTTTCAACTTAAGCTGGCCCTGCTGGGCACAACAAACTTTTAACAGTCTTTCCTGGGTTCTTTTCACCTACTGATTTGATAGAGGTTGACAAATTACCTTGGATAAAATTTGAACCTGGGGACATTTGATAATATTCTTTCTACAAGCCTTTGTTCCTATTGTAGTTTTTCCTAAAACTTTCAGTCCTTACTGAGTTTATTTGCTCATGAAATACAAGCCCAGCTTCTTCGAAGTCAACACAAAAGAGGGAAGGGAACTTCCTGCTTCCCCCATGACAGAGCCCCTGGCACCATCCCTGCTGTCATCAGATGCCTCTGGCTGCATGAGAGGTTTGGTACCCACAGAAGCAGGCAAGGGTCCCACGATGGTGAGGTCTCCTGTGTGTGACTCCAAGGGAAGGAACCTGCACTCACTGTCCCTTACCGGCAGTTCCCAGGCTCAGCAGCACAGCCACCCAGAGGATCCAGAAGAAAATGAGGGTGGTGAATGCCCATAGTGGCTGGAACAGCAGGAAAGGAGAGCTTCTGATGACTTTGTTGGCGACTTGGAAAATCTCAACTGTCAATTTTATCCTTTTTCTGAGGACAAAAATCAAGACGAGCAGAATTGCCTGGTGAGAAAGGGTTTAGAGTAAATTATTTCAAAATAATGCGGAACTGGGTAGAGCTTAAAGCAAGCCCTATTTACTGACATCTCTGCAAATAGCTCTTTTAAGACAGTTACACCTGACTTTTGTCATAATTGAACAGGTCAATTCCCAGGCACTAATTGAACACCTACTATGTGCTGGACCCTGTGCTAGATCCTGTACCTATAATATGAACACTGCCTAGTCCCTTCTGCAAAGAAGCTTGCAGTATGGTCAGAAAGCAAAGGTAAATGAGAATTAGGTCATCTAGGGTCAAGGAACCATCTTCTATGCCTCCCTTTAGAACCCAAGATGCTCAAAGAAGGGCAGCCAAGGCAAGGAAACATGAGTGTGAAGGAAAAGGACAGTGAGTATGTCCCAAAGCAGCCCCTGTACCTTCTCTACTGCCTTTTTCTGCCCTGTATATAAGTACCTACAAGTCTCTCATGGTAAAGATGTCATCATCTTTCACCCCCACATTGGTCCAGCCACTGCCTTCTGTCTCCTTCTCCTCACAGCTTAGTTTCTTAGCTTGTCTTACACTGGCATCTGCACTCATCCCCAAACACCTGAAAAGCCCTAGAGTCCCACACTTTCCTGAAACTGTGCCCCCTAAGGTCACTTCATTTGAAGTCTGCTAGATCCCATAGAACATTCTACATTCCAAGTCTTTTGTTTTTAATTGTGGTGTTGGGGAATGAACCCAGGACCTTGTGCATGCCAGGCAAACGCTCTACCATTGAGCCATATCCCCAGCCCCTCCAAGTCTTGCTTGACCACAGCATAGCATTTCGGCTTTCACAATCTCTCTGCTGGCTCTCCTATTATTTCAGTTATTGCTTCTTAGGATCTTCTGGGGGAGGCATCTTCTATTCCTTTGTGGTTTTAGCATCCTTCCCAGATGCCAATGACCTTCACATCGAAACCCTGGGCATTGGATGAGGAAGCACATTAGATATTGAAAAGGCCATACACACCCTACAGTGTCTCAAAGTCAACCTTTCCTGGACCAAATTCATTATCTGCATACCAAAATCTCTTCTTCCCTATATTCCTTTCCTCCAGTGGTCCTAATTTTTCTCAAGTCCCAAGATTCCTTTCTTGCACGTGCCCATTCTGTCCTATAGTTACATGCCATAGTATTTGACATGTCCCATTGGAAATGTTTACATCTGAACCTCCCCTTAGATTGAGTTCCATGAGGGCAGGGTCACCCTTAATTGTCAAGAACTGACACAGACAGTGCCCAGCACACAGCACAATCTCTATCATCTCTAATCTAGTTTCTTAAATATCTCTCAAGCCATCCTCTCTTCTCTAACGCCACTGACAAAGCCCCAGCTCCAGTATCATCCTCTCTTATCTGGTCCCCAATAGCCTCTTCTTTAATTGTCTGCATTTAATTTCCCTGACACACCTGCACCTCAATCCTTCCTCTACCACACAGCTTAAAAACCTTTCTAAAGGGTGAAGCCGTAGAATGTCATCTCCTTGTTAAAAATCCATCAATGGCTCTCCAGAACATCTGGATAAAGATCAGACTTATTATCAGCACAGATCAGAACCTTCCAGACATAAGCCCTCCCTGCACCTGCATCAGACTTTCATCAAGAGCACCTCTGGCAGGTGACTCTCTTGCTCACGTTACCCTGTGCAGTCTGTTCCCTTGCCTGAGCTGCCCTTTCTCTTCCAGCTGGACTGAGCATTTCCGCTCTCAAAGATCTCACAGACAAGTGGAGAAAAGATATCAGAGGACAGTAGGATGAATTATACAGAAGCTACTCCAGGATCTGGGAGCAGAACCCCTACTGAGGGGTTCTTGAGCAGCCAAGCCCAGAAGAGGCCTTAAGATTGCTAAGGGCTCTATTTTCTGAATGCCTAACACACTCAACAAGAAACAGGGACTGTTTTACTTTAACTGTTAAGGAAGCAAAGTGATATAATCTTTAGGCAAATAAATTTGGCTTCTGGCTCCTAAGAGGAACCCTAACATATGTGAGTATTTAAATATGTGTATTACAACTTGTATTAGAAATATTTATGTAATGCCCTGATGATCACACTTATAACATACTATAAGCATGTTCATTACAAGTGATGGGTTAACTCTAATCTGTTCCTTCCCCCAATCTGGATGGAGATCAGTGTCTTCACCCAGTGCTGGGTGGACAGAGGGGACATAGGCATCAAGACTTCACTCCTCTGGGCCCTAAGCTTCGGGAAGCTGCCTTTCAGCTACTCATCCTAGAGTGGTTGGATGAGATAAGCATATAATGCTACTCACCCCATTTTCTTCATTGTTACAAGTGGTTATATTGAAACTCTTTAAGTGGTATTCTCAGCTGGCCCCCATCTTCCCAGGACAATGTGCTTAAGTTTATTTGGAAGGCTCCTGCTAGGAACTCTGGAAGACAGGAACACATCCCTGCCCAGGAGGTCCTGGCAGCAGACAAGGGTCTCTCTGGAACTCAGGCCACTTGGAGGCTCTCTGGGTTCCTGTTGGGCAGCACCACAGGAGGGGAAGGGACTCTGAAGTAAGCAAGAAGGGATGAGGATTGAGGGAAGTGACCCCCTTCTCCTTCTATTCCTTTCCTGCTAATGTCAGTTTACCTCTTTCTCTCCTTTAATGAGCAGGGCTAAGAGAAGAAGAGTCAGAGAAGGGAAGAGGGGCTTCTAATTACTTCTTTTTCCCTGTGGAGACCAAAGCTTCCCAGGGGCCAGGACTGGTGCTGGACTGGGAGGGCAGAACTTGCTTTCTCTTCTGTCTCCCCGTGCAGGTGTCTGTGGGAGCAGACTGAGCTGGCTAGTGTGGGGACTAAGCAGGGCAGGCAGTGGCTTCCCTGGGCATGGCCACCGTCTTCCCTACCCAGATTAACTCTCAGCTGAGCAGCTGAGCAGGTCACCTGCCAGGCAGCAATGGGGGTGACTCTCTGGTGGACACTGAGCCTCCATGGTGGAGCTGGCTCTCAGTGAGGAGGGGTGTCCACACCTCTGCGACAGCATTCCCATTTGATGCAAATGGAGACCGGGACCTGAGAGGTCAAGTCATTTCTCCCAGGTCACAGTGGTGGGTCCTGGATTTGGGCACAGGCCTGCGACCACACAGGCTGACTCTTTTCCTGCACAGCGTGCCATGGCGCTGCCTGCTGAGCACTTCACCTGGTCATGGGCTGTGCTGGCTTCCATCAATGCCTTGCTAGCTCCACTGTTCAGTGCTGAGCCCTGTGTATGCTAGAAGTTGCGTATAACTGATGATGGAGACAAAGAATCTGGGCTCCCGTGAGGGTAAGAGTAGAGCTAGCCACACCAGCACAGGGGAGGAACCCATGCCAATGAGGACACACGAGCCCAGGCTGGATTCTGCCCTCTATACAGCCACGTGAGACACTCAGAGACAGGTGACACAGCCTCGCCTTTCCCTCACCTCATACTGGGTGAAGAGGAGAAGTCACCCCTGACCCTGAGATCTGGTGGCCATGAATAGTGCAGTGTGTGGAGACAAAGGGGGCCCTGTGGAGGGCTGGGGAGGACCTGGCTCTCTCCCCAGGCCTGAGCCCCACTCCTCCTCCTCCATGCCCCAAAGCCCCAGGCCTGGAGTGCTGGGGAGCCTTTTCCTCTACAGCCTCCTTCACAGCCCTGCTTATCAGTGAGCCTGGCAGTCTGGTGCTTTCCTTGGTCTCCACACGCTCCCTGACACTTTTTATGTGAAGGACACAAACCTGAAACCTCACTGTGGAAAGGAGAAAATGAGAAGACAGTACTCAATATGAAACCTGAAGGTTCTCAGGAGAGAGAACAGAGCTGGTGAGAGAATCTGCATTTGCTGAAAGGTTTCATGGGCTGTGGAAGCCCCTGGCGGCTGCTCTCCTGCACAACTGTTAGTGAGCGATTGCTGGCATTTGACTGGGGTTACCGGAGGTTCCACACCCTCCCTAGGACCTGGTGATTCTAGCACTTCTAATGCCATCTGTGGAGTGATCCAAATGATTTCTGGTTGCCAACCACCCTCCCCAAACAACCACTATCCACTGCTTCAATATTTTAAGTTCTCCTGTTTTCAACTAGGGAGTTCACCGAAGAGGCAGCAGGTTGTCTGAAAACCAAAATAACTCAGCGGTTGGCAGGTGTGGAGACAAAGGGCCCTGTGTGCTCAGGGCAGTGGAGTTGGCACACCCTGGGAGAGCTGAGCACCCACTGGCTCCCAAACAGGAAATGGGAGCTGTCATAAACTGCTCCCTCCTCCTCACAGGTCACCTTAGAGCCCCTTGGGACAGGAATGGCCTAACAGCAGGGATAGTGAATCAGCCTCTGGAGGGCAGCAGAAACGACTTCGAAAGAATTTATTATTATTAATATTTTAATTTTTTTTTTATTTTTTAAGGTTTTGATTTATCCCTATACAGGTATCTCATGTGGGCACGTTCTGAGGTGAAAGGAAAACAAATGCTCGTTGTTTTTGGCTAGAAATCAATGATTTGGGTTCAGAGCTGTGGTTGGTGACAACCCACTGCTGGGTTTCTTTTTCTTTTCTTTTCCTTTTTTTTTTTTTTTTGATATTAGGGATTCAACCCAGGAAAGCTTAACCCCTGACCCATACCCCAGCCCTTTCTATTTTTTATTTTGAGAGTCTCACTGAATTTCTTAGAGCCTCACTAAGTTGCTGAGGCTGGCTTTAATTTGTGATCCGCCTGCCTCACAAGTCTCTGGGATTACAGGTGTGCACCACCGTGCCTGGTTGGAAGGGGTTTCTTACCGTGATGACTGTAGATACAACAGCAAACCCCAGCACACACTTCATATTTTCCTTTTCTGTGTCCAATTCTATGCTAAGGTCGTTGGTATAGTCATAATACAGCCACCATAAGATACCGCAGACAACTAGAAAACAATACCAACAGGGCTCAGCATGCATGCCCAGAGACAACCTCTCCCCTGCAGATCCCCAAAGGAAGTCCAACCACTGCAAGCCCCCTGGGTGGCCCTTCTCAGGAGGTGGGTCCCAAGTTCCTGGGGCATTTATAGCCAGCAGTTGTCCTCTGGAGGAGTTGGACAGAGTCAGGGCAGCTCCTAGAGTACCCACCAGCCCATGCTAGCTGTTTGCCTTTGGGACACCCAGGGAGGTGGCCCCAGAACACAGGTAACTAGCCCATCCATAGGTTGGTCTATAGGTTGGTGAGCAGGAAAGAAGCTGCATCAACAGGATGGTGAAGGGAACTATGTTAGTGTCCAAAGTCTAAAATGTTCAGACGAACTCTACTGGGGCTCTCTGCTGCAGGAGCCCGGATACTGGCTTCTTGCCCACCAAAGCCAGGCAACTTACATGGGTTGTGGGACTCATGTAAATCCGAGGCTTACTCTGAGGATTCCCCAATGTTGCAAATACTTTGCATTTAGATATAAAACACAACCATAAGCCACCTCCACAGGAACTCTACAAAGGTCACAGCTGCCCACTAATTGTAGGTGGGGAAAACACCCCTCACGAGTCACAGTGTTGCTGTCCAACACAGGGCTCCAGGGTGCTCCGAGGCTGAGGGCAGAGTTGATAGTTCAGAAGAATGAATCAGTATGGTTGTATCTGTCATTAAAAATGGATAAAGACTGATACCAATCCCTTTCCCAATTATTCTAGGAAGATCCACAATCCAACAACTGACAACCCCCGTGGGCCTTCAGACCCTTGTGCCTACTTAGGCCTGCTCTTCAGATTGGTCAGAACCTTTGTCCGATGACTCTGGCCACCCACATGCCAAAGGGTGAGGTGCAGGTTCAGAAAAGATCCTTCAAAATGCTTGTGAGGCACTGAAACTCTCTTTTAGTAATATGGGTACTAGGCTCATCTCAGGGCCACAACAACAGTACCAGCAACAGTACAGTACAAGCAACAGCAGACTTGGCGTTAACTTTGCCATGATCTGTGAGACATAAGCTACTCCCATCCTCCTTGGGTCTGACTTTTCTTACATGTAAAACAATGGTGCTGAATGAGACACTCTGAAACTCCATTTAGCTCAAAAAGGCCAACTTGTAAGTTCTGTACTTAATGGAAAGGCTTTCATTTAATCAAAAAGAAATCAACCAAGAAGAAATACTTACACAGCAATCCAAGAATAACCAATGAAATGAAAATGTGAACCAGAAGAGTGGTGATGAATCGGAAGGCCAACGTCATGGTCAAGGACAAGGCTGAAAAATCAAGTCAAACACATAAACCCCAAAAGCAGCAAAGGGCGAGGGTGCTAGTGGGAGAAGCAGGAAAAGTGAGGGCCAAGGGTTTTCCTCCATCTCCAAATATCTTGGGACACCTGCAAAATGCTAAAGAAAAGTACAGGCTGCAACCAGGGCATCCTCTGTAGCCTGTGCAGGGTTAGCAGGCTACAGTAAAGTCAGTCTTCCTGAGTTAAAATTAAAAAGCAGATATTTTATTCCCAAATGCTCAAGTTTCTTTTTCTTACAAGTCCAAATGAACTGTTTAAAATTCTTACTATACTAAGTTTCATACTAGGCTTGTGTAAAGTTCTAACTTTAAATGTCCTTAGGTACTTTTATTAAAAGAATAACACCTTTAAAATGAAAATTATATAAAGTAAACTGTATAAAGTATTATATTTCATTTTCCAATATTTTATCCTGTATGCTTGTGAATTTTTTTAAATAGTTCAGGGAATCTCAAAATGCTATTTTATTTTTTTCTAAACATAAAATCAGGATTGCATATAGATATTTCAGTGTGGTGGTTAAGAACATAGAGTTTGGAATCAGACACCTGGGTTTGAGTCTCAGCTCTACCACCCCATTATTCTACTAGCTGTGTGAACCTGACCAAGTCATTTACCCTCTCTAAGCCTCAGGTTCCTCTACTCTGAGTAGGATGAGGTCCCAATGAAGCTCTAGAGTGGTAATAAGCACAATGCCTGTACCTGATTATGCTTGGAAAATGACAGCTGTTAATGCCATCATGATTCTAAAGTACAAAGCCCATGGGGGAACATTAGGTCAAGGTATTATGATATCAAGACTAGCCTGGATTTTTTTGGTATCCGTGGTCTCTATGTCAATGTCTGGAAGTCAGAGCATCCTATTTGGGTCATTTGAAGTCATTCTCAGTCTAAGTAAAAAGTCCAGATGTTACATATGGTGATTAGTTAAGTTTCCCCAAGCACTGGGGAATTAGTAACCTTTTGGTAATGAAATTAAGGAAAACTCAGTTTGTGGAACTGGCAAAAATATGTTAATGGCTGACCAAGAGTAGCTTTCTTTTTTTTTTTTTTTTTTTTTTGGGTGCTGGGGATCAAACCCAGGGCCTTGTGCTTACAAGGCAAACACTCTACCAACTGAGCTATCTCCCCAGCTCCCAAGAATAACTTTCAACCGAGAGGTTGGGGGGGCTGCCACTGGGAAGGGTTAGATAACATTTTATTACTATCATTGGAAGTAGCAGAGGGCATTAACCTGTTCAAAGAGAAACTTGGCTCCAGGGGCTCAGCAAGTGGAAACAGAGAGAGTGGGAAGGTAAAGGTCAACAGTGGGTCACTGCTTCCAGACATGCCCAGGGGAGGCAAGTCTTGGCTCAAGGTCTTCTTCTGGCTACAACCCAAAGCAGGGATGTTCCTATGAGGAGCTGGATTCACGGGCACTGCAATCTGACCCTCGTAATGTGGATGCACACTCCTCCTTCTCAGGCTCACCAGGCAGCCCTCTGATCTGGCTCACCTAAGGTAGAAGGTATGTTGGCCAGAAAGTGTGTTTTCTTTTCCCCTGATGGTTGTACTTTTCATAGACAAAGAACAAACTGACAGTCTGCTTTATACATCCATCCCTTATGCAGAGCTGAGGACAAAAGACCCCAGAACATGGCAGATAGCCAGCTGACCTCTCCCATTCCCACTGTCCCTTTCCCCACTTTAACATGAAACTCTGAAAATATCTACAAAGAAAATAAATATAAACTTTTATATTTAAGTCAAGAAGCTAATTTCAAGGTATTTAAGCAGTAGAAATGTTGGCATTCCATAAATAGTTGCTAATATAAAGTTAACCGAAAATTACCTAAAGCGAGGATACACAGGCCAAGGATTGTGTCTCTTGCTGACATTATTCCACTTAGAATTCGATGGAGAGTGTCAACATCATTTATCAAAACAGATGCAAACAGGGAATAGCACTCAGGTGTTTGAGGCATGCACCGGTTAAACAACGGGAAAGATTTGCTAAAAGTAAAAGAAGTGATGGCAAACATGTTTACTTAATTACTTTGTCTTTTAAAAGATGTTCATTTAAAATTCTTTACAACCAGGAAAGGCTAAGATCTGTAGTAATAAAAGGGTGTTTAGAGGGTTGTTCTCAAAATATACCTTAGGATGCCAGGCAGCAGATGACGGGAACCTATGGAAGCCCAAAACCTTGGGGAACAACATTTTTGTTTTGTTTTGTTTTGTTTTGTTTCTGGTGCTGGGCATCAAACCCAGGGCCTTCCACATACAAAGCAGGCGCTTCACTGCTGAGCACACTTCCAGCCAGAACCAAACTTAAAAAGTGAAAATAGTAAATATTTAAGATGTACAGTATAATGTCTTGATATATGCATTGTGAAATGATAACCAGAGTCAAGCTAATTAACAGGTCCATCACCTCACATAGTTACTATTTCTTTTTTTATGATGAAACATTTAAGATAACTCTTAGCCAATTTTAGTATACAACACAGTATTATTATTATAGTCTCCATGCTACGCCTTATATCTCTGGAAAGTATTCCTCCTACATAACTGAAACATACCCTGTCACCAACATCTCCCATTACCCCGCCCCTGGTAATCACCATTCTACTCTTTATCGCCATGAACTTGACTTTTTTAGACTCTCTATATAAATGAGATCATGTAGTATTTGTCCTGTTTCTGGTTTATTTTACTTAATATAGTGTCCTCCAAGTTCATCTATATTGCAAATGGCAGGATTTCCTCCTTCTCTTCCTCTTCCTTATTCTTTATTTTTAAGACTGAATAATAACCTGTTGTATATGTATATACCACATTTTATTTATGGGGAACAACATTTTTGACTCTCATGTCTTGTCCTTCCCAGACTAACTACCAGCTCCAACATGAAAATCAGATTTCTTTAAGACACTGCTAGGGATATGCACTGGACCAAACTGAAGCTGTGTTAATGAAAGTACCAGCTTCATTCTGTCCTCCCCAGGAAGCACTCAGAGTGAGTGCTTAAAAAACACACACAGAGTGTTTTTAAAAAAAAGCACACAGAGTGAGTGCTTAAAAAACAAGTAATATAACAGAATGAATCAAACATCATTACCCTATGTAAATGTATGATTACGCAAATGGTATGCTGTTACTCCATGTACAAACAGAAACAACATGTACCCCATTTGTTTACAATAAAAATAAATTAAAAGAAAAAAATGAGTAATAAATATATGATTGACAGCTTGGGTAGATGAGAAAGCTAACCTTTTTAGGGTTCTTTCCTGAGATGTGAAAATGGCCCAGGAACATATATTCTGAAGAATTTTAAGAATTCAATAAGATTCTAAAGAATTTTAATGAGGCCATGAATACCTTCACAGACTTCTGGTTTTATTTTTTTCCCATGGTCCCCAAACAATAGAAATAATACTAACCCAAGAAATGCCAAATTATCTAACAAATTGTTAAAAAAACAAGGCGTCATCAATTGTTTTGTGAAATGTATGAAGATGAAACAAGGGAGGACACAATTGCAAGCTTCTCCATGCAGTGAAGAAGGAAAAGGCTTCTGGAACTTCAGTGAATACAACATGGAATGAGCTTCCTTAGGAAGCGACAATATTACAACAATAGTCCTCAAGTCGCTAAATAGTGACTAAAGAGAGAAGCAACACTGTAGAAAAATTAAATTTAAATCTTGAAAGGGGTAAAACAGCCACCTGGCTCAAATTCCAAAAATACATCAGACTAAGGGTCCTGAAATTGCCCATCCTTGTTCCTGAGCCATGGAATCTGTTTCCTCACAGGAACCCTTGGTCTTGGTTTCTCACCTGTCGTCTAAAGACATTTTTTTTAGCATATGCAAATGTAACAGGAAATTTAAATAGAAGTTTGTAGCTGAGCTCAAAAATAACAAAAATTATATTCTAAAAACAAAATGTCAGATGCGACCATCCATCCAGCGCTTGCCAACATAGAAGGGGAATGAGCGGGGGGAAGTGGGTTAGATTTTTCTTAACCCCCACACCCACACCAAAAACAAAGAGGGCTGGGAGTCGGTTAGAAGAGCATTTTGAAAAATAAACTTTGTATATGGAAATAATTTTAGAGTTACAGAAAAAGTGCAAAAATGGAAAGAGAGTTCCTGTGCCCCTCACTGGCTTCTCCCCAATGTTAACGTCTCACACAATACAGTGCTTTTCAGATTAAGACTTAACATTGTCCCTGTGCTGTTAACTAAACCACAACCTTTATTTGGACTTCATCATTTTTCACTAATGCCCTTTTTCTGTTCTGGGGTCAGTCAGGATCCCACAGTGTGTTGAGTTGTTATGTCTCTTCTTTGGTCTGTGATAATCCTTGGTGTGTCCTTTTTCTCATGACCTTGACGTTTCTGAAGATTTGTGGTCAGGTATTTTGCAATATGTCCTTCCATTTGTAGAAATTCTGTCTTGTCTTCTCATGATTAGACTGCAGTTATGGGTTTGGGGGAAGATCACCATGAAGGGGAAGTGCCTTTCTCAGAGAAAGAAATGGTCAGGGAATACGATTATCAACTGGCAAACTTGGGGCTCCATTAAGGTGTGATGGCCATGTCTCTCACTGTGGAGTTACCGTTTTTCTCTTTCCATACTCTAGTCTTTGGAAGTAAGTCTTGCCTACTCTTAAGGGGAGGGAAATTAATCTCTACCTCCTAGAGGGAGAAGTATATATCTTATTGGGATTCTTCTGTAAAGATTTACCCACTTTTCTCTATTTATTTACTTATTCAATTATTCATTTTTATCAGTATGGACTCATGGGCATTTATTCTATTAAATCTAATATGATCACTAATTATCCACTAGCTGGTATTTAAGGGTTGACTCCTGTGTCCTTCTGACGTGCCTGGTCCTTTTTTTATTTTTCTTCCTGAGCACTTTTTTACTTTCTGGCTCTGCAGAATGACACCAGGCTTAGCTGGTATTTTCCTCATCAAAACTCTAGAATCCTCCATTTCTCCAAGGATCTTTTGGAAAATGGCAATTAGAAACCAAGTTCTGAGTATTAGACATGCTCATTGCTACTGGGGTATCTCTAGTCTAGGTCCCTTTATAATCAACCCTCATGTGGCACTTTCAGAATGCTAATCAGACAGGCCCATGCCTGTAATGCAAGTTCAAGACCAGCCCCATCAACTTAGGGAGATTCTATCTCAATTTTTTATTTTATTTTACTTTTTGGTAGTGGGTATTAAACCTAAGAATGCTTTACCACTGAGTTACATCCTCAGTCCCCCACCCAACCCCATGGCCTTTTTTTTTTTTTTAAACACAGGTACTCTCTAAGTTGCTAGGAGTCTCGCTAAGCTGCTGAGGCTGGTCTCAAACCTGCGATCCTCCTGCCTCAGCCTCCTGAGACACTGAGATTACAGGTTTGGGCCACTGCAGCCAGCAAAATAAAAATTTAAAAGAGGACTGGGGATGTAGTTCTGAAGTAGGGCACACCTGGGTTCAATCTCCACTATCAAAGAAACAAGTCCATAAATAAATAATTTTAAAAAGTTTTTAAAAAGAATTGCTAGTTAGCAGTGCTGTGATAAACAAATTCACTCACTCAAGCAGTGTTTATGTATAGCTCTTTTGGTCTCTAATTTATAAGATACAGTCACAAAGCTGTTTTCTAAAGTTAGTTAGGACAGAAAATTTCTCTGCCTCCTTCAGTGAGACTGTCAGATATTTTTAATAGAATTCGATTCATTTGTCATTGTCTGTGTTCTATCCTGAGAGCTCCTGACACCTTGGTTGATTTTATTTTTTATCAGCATACAGTGAAATTCGCTCCTGTTCGGTGTTGACGAGTGCAGAAAGTCATTAGAAGAGCAATTGTGAAGTTTGTTTGTTTGTTTTTTCAGGACACTGGTCATATGTCCCCATATGACCCTAAGGGGATGAAAGTGATGGGTGCCTCTCCTAAGTCAGAAGGGGCAGGGGCTTCCCGGAAAACTCATTGAGTTTAGGGAACCCCAAAGGCCAAGGTCTGAACCAGCCTGGGGAAATGTGGAGGGAGAGTGGCTTTGGCAACAGAGTGAAGAGCCATGACATTTGTCAGGGCCAAGGATGCCCTCCCTGGGGCACTGCCTCAACCGTCTGTGAAGGTGTCCATTTCCCCACATCCTTGCCCGATCCAGAGCATTATCAAACCTTTAGAGGTTGCCCATCTGTTAGGTGAAGACACTGGAGACTTAGATGCTATGTCCTTTATCACGAAGAGGTCCAGTCTCTTAAACACTGCGTTTTTTCTTTGAAGCATCTATTCATATTCCTACCCCATTTTTATACTGAGATATTGGTCTTTTTAAAATTGATTTGTAAGATATTTCATAAATTAGAGAAATCAATGTCTTTTCTTATATGAATTATGACTATTTTCCTATTAACTTTGTATGACAGAAATGATTCTTTTTTTATGTAGTCAAATTCATGAATTTTTTATGTCTTCTGAGTTTTAAGCCACAGATAGAAACTTTTCTACTCTTAGATTATAAAAGAATTCTCCCATGACTTCTTCCAGTACTTTCCAGTTCATTTTTATGTATGAAAATCTTTAATTCATTTTGAATTTACCCCTATAGGCAGGAGGTATGGATCCAGCTATTCCTTCTGGATGTTAACTGGTTGTCCAACACTACTTGTTGAACAGTGCATCATTAGTCCTTTATTTGAGATGATAGTTTTAAGTATTTGAGTCTAATCCTGTTATTCTAATCATGATAAACTTACTGATCAACTTAGGGAGAATGAACATTTTTCTTTATATTGTCACACTGTATTATTAAGAACACAGTATGCCTTTCCATTTGTTCAAGTTTTCTTTGTGCCTGAAGAATGTGTATAGGTTTTCTTCCTACAACTCTAGCAGATTCCTTGTAAAAATTGATTTCTAGTCACTTTTGTGTTTTTCTATGTGTCTTTTCTTGCTCTGGTAAAAGAAGCATTTTCCAAAACACATGCAGATGTTCAGGCTTCAGTATGTTAATCATGTTGCATGCCACCTAAATGAGTTCTCTTATTGTTTGTAGGAACTTGTCAGCCAATTCTCTTAAGTTTCCAGGTCTATAATCATACCATTTTCAGAGTAGCAATTTTATGTTCTACTTTTCAATTTTTAAACCTCTAATTTCTTTTACTTTTTCTCCCACTACACAGATTCTTAAACACCAATAAATCTGATTTTTTTTTCTTTTTCTTTTTCTTTTTTTTTGGTGGCGGTGGTGCTGGGTATGGAACCCAAGGTCTCACGCATACTAGGCAAGCACTCTTACTGCTGAGCTACACTTCTGAACCCCAATCTCACTGAAATGTTGTGAAAGAAAATGCTTTCTGAGCTTTCATTCAGTGCTTCTGAACATTAAGCTCAGATACAATTTAAAGACACTTAGTTTTTCCCTCAAACACGATTCTTTGTAAGACCTTAATTTTGTCAACAGGGTTTTGTCAACTATGGTGATTTTTAGGCATTTAATGACCATATGATGGTAAAGAATGACCCATCTTGACCCTGAGAGCAACACAGAGAAGCATGTGAAGTCTAGGCCACCCAGGTTGGGTGGTTGACCAGTTGCCCGCTGAGTATATCATTAACTCAGGCAGGGGTGCATCTTTAGGCCACAGCCTGAGGTTTCCTTTCCATGTCTCCTCTTCTTACCACTAACAAAGTCACTCAGACTTGCAGGAGAGCTGCCTGCATATTTAGGTGACCTTGTCTATCTGGAATTCTCAGAGCAAACACAGCAGTGCCCAGTTGGAGCCCCTGTGTGAGAGCCTCCAACTAGAATTTACTGGGGCTGGGGGAGGAGTCTCAAAACTTTTAGATTTTAAAAACACAGGAGACTCAAAATATAGTATTACATTGAACACCAAAAGGAAAAACAAAATATGCTTGCTTCTTATCTTCTACAGTACTTTTTTTGCTGCTCTTGAAAGCTCATACCTAGATATGCAAACCTTCTTGATAGTCAGCCTTTGCACAAAAAGGGGATGTTAATACCTCATATGATTAACAGAGGAAGAAGAAACAATTGGTGTAGTCAAAAAGAGTTATTTAAAAAACGTTCTTTGGCCCTATAGCCATACTTCTCATGTTTTCTAGCTTTTAAATCTTGGCACAACTCTTCCATGATAAATATGATAATTTCCATCCTAAACAAACACTTGCTTGTGTAGGAAAAGGAAAGGGAGCCCTGGAGCCTATTTCTGTTTCCCTTGCTCTGTCCAAGAAAGGCCAGTCAATCAACAGTTTTGTCTTCACTTGAGAAGTTAGTATTGGAAAGGTCTGCATTTGAGAGTGGAAAGAGTTAGGACTGGCTCAAGAGGCAGAAAGACGGTAACCTGAGGACACAAGGTACGGGACGGTTTCTCTCCCAGCTTGGTGGAAGCCTAAGGAAGTCTCTCCCCTGGTGATTCAGTCTCGCCTTGGCCCTTTAGATTAGATTAGAAATAAACATGGACACTGCTGGGGTGCAAATGCAAGTCACCCCACTGGCTGGCCGGATGACTGGTCCTCTCTTGATCAGCCTTCTCAGCTTTAAAACAGGGGTGAAAATAATACCGGCAGCACAGAGGCTTTCTGAGGCCCAAAAAGTTAATAGACATCATGAACTTAGAAAGTACCTGACAAACATCAAAAGTTCAGTAAATATTCTCCATGATCATCGTCAGTATCAAGATGGAAGCTTGCTGTGGAATTAGAGCTGTCATCCCATTTATTGTAGGAGGAGAGTGTGTCCAACTCTGCTAAGTGGCAACCTTACCAGTTCCATCTGCAGGCATAAGTACAAAGGGGAGTCCTAAAAATCCTTCTCCCTAAGCAAGAAATAATTTTCCTTCAACCCACTTAAACATACTAGATTTTTTCCCCTGGTTAGGTTTCATTGAGACATATTTATGATATATGACAACAACCAGAATTAAAAAAATAAGAAATTATTGAAACAAGGACTGAGTACCCTCTTCTGCAAATAATTCTGGTCTCCTTCAGTTACCAATAACACAAACATTCATTTTAGAAAAGAATGCCACCAATTTCATTCTCTTACATGAATTTACAGTTTTCCCAGCACCATTTGTTGAAGAGGCTATCTTTTTGCCAATGTTTATTTATGGCACCTTTATTTAGTATGAGATAACTGTATTTATGTGAGTTTGTCTCTGGGTCTTCTATTCTGTTCCATTGGTCTTCATGTCTATTTTTGTGCCAATACCATGCCTTTTTGTTACTATAGCTCTGTAATATAATTTAAGGTCTGGTAATATGATGCCTCCTGCTTCACTTTTCTTGCTAAGAATTGCTTTGGCTATTCTGGGTCTCTTTTTTTTTCCCAAATGAATTCCATGACCACCTTTTCTATTTTTATGAAGAATGTCATTGGAATTTTAATAGAAATTGCATTAAATCTGTATTGTACTTCTGGTAGTATGGCCATTTTGACAAAATTAATTCTGACCATCCAAGAAAATGGGAGATCTTTCCATCTTCTAAGGTCTTCTTCAATTTCTTTCTCTAGTGTTCTATAGTTTTCATTGTAGAGGTCTTTCACCTCTTTTGTTAGATTGATTTTTTTTTTTTTTTTGAGGCTATTATGAATGGGACAGTTCTGATTTCTCTTTCAGCTAATTTGTCATTGGTGTATAGGAACACATTGATTTATGGATGTTAATTTTATATTCTGCTATTTTGCCAAATTTGTTTATGAGTTCTAGAAGCTTTCTAATGGAGTTTTTTTGGGTCTTATACATATAGAATCATGTTTTCAGCAAAAAGGGATAGTTTGAGCTCTTCTTTTCCTATTTGTATCTCATTAATTTCTTTCTTTTGTCTAATTGTTCTGACTAGGGTTTCAAGGACTACGTTGAACGCAAGTGGAGAAAAGGGCATCCTCGTCTCATTCCAGTTTTTAGAAGAAATGCTTTCAATTTTTCTCCATTTAGAATGGTGAGATTCTATCTCACTCTAGTCAGAATGGCAACTATCAAGAATACAAGCAACAATAAATGTTGGCGAGGATGTGGGGAAAAAAGTTAACTCATACATTGCTGGTGGGACTGCAAATTGCTGCAACCACACTGGAAAGCAGTATGGAGATTCCTAAGAAAACACTGAATGGAACTACCATTTGATCCAGTTATCTCACTCTTTGGTCTATACCGGAAGGGCTTAAAATCCGCATACTACAGTGACACAGCCTTATCAATGTTTATAGGAGCTCAATTCACAATAACTAAGCTATGGAACCTACCTAGGTGCCCTTAACAGAAGAATGAATTAAGAAACTGTGGCATACATATACAATGAAATATTACTCAGCCAAAAGTAAGAATGAAATTATGGCATTTGCTAGTAAATGGATGGAACTTGAGATTATCATGCTAAGTAAAATAAGCCAATCCCCAAAAACCAAAGGCCAAATGTTCTCTCTGTTATGTGGATGCCAACTCACAATTAGACAAAGGGGAATGAAGGGAAGGGAGGGTGGATGGGAATAGGAAAGACAGTAGAATGAATCAGATATAACTTTCCTATTCTCATATATGAATACACAACCAGTGTAACTCCACATCACTTACAACCACAAAATGGGAAGTTATACTCCATGTATAATATGTCAAAATACAATCTACTCTCATGCAAACCTAAAAAGAACAAATAAAAAGAAAAGAATGTCATCAAAATGGCTAACTATATTCTGCCTCCTATGTAATTAAACCCTACTTGAGTCTTTTTTGAGTACCTATGATTAGTATTTTTCAAGTTGCACTTGCAACCAACCACTTAAAGATTATGAAATACATTATTTTTTAAAGTGCAGCAGAATAGGAACTATTATTGTGAATAATATGCTGGGGAAGTCTTGTTTTGTGAGACCTCCATTTCTGTTTTCTACACCTAAGTAAATTTGATGGTATGGGTATTCTGGGGTTGTGATATAATATTTTACTTATGTGGGTCCCAACCAAGAGTTTGACAAACACTGCACTAGAAAGTTGGCACAATTCTTTTACTTAAATTATTATTATTTCTCAGGGATTTTGCACAGAGTTCTTACTCACTATAAACATTCTTATGTTTTCTAAAGAATGACAACACCCAATCCAATTCTCCATTAGCAAATCTCAGTAGCTTAATGGTGGTAATAAATTGTATTTTCCCCTTTAGACTTTGCAAAGGTGCCAATGTGAGCCATTTTGCCCTGGTAATCACTACTTTATCATTACAACTTAATTCTACAAATATTTGTAATTTGCCTACAATGTGCCATAGTTGATAGGAAGGAGTAAGAACTGCAAGGAATTACCTTCCTTGAGAAGAAAGGTATGGAACCCACTCTGCATTTTGCCCTCCCAGACTGTTTCTGGTGGAGAAATCTAGTTATAAAAACTAACAATGTGCTGGGAGCGGTGGTGAATGCTTATAATCGCAGAGCTCAGGAGACTGAGGAGGAGGATCGTGAGTTCAAAGCCAACCTTGGCAACTTAGTGAGACCCTAAGCAACTTAGTGAGACACTGTCTCAAAATAAAATATAAAAAGGGCTGGGAATATGGCTCGTGGTTAAGCTCCCTGGGTTCAATCCCTAGTACCAAAAAACTGCCCCCCCAAAAACCAAAATGAAAAGCAAAACTAACAATGTCTAGTTGTCATGAGAAAAGCACAAGTTCATGGTTTGTACTTTGCAATGAAAGAAAAAAAATGCAAACCAATTACTTCATAAAAATCACTCATTTGGTAATAAATTGCATATTACATATATTATATATATTTCTAGCTTTAGGGTTGTTGTTTGAAGACTGCATCTATCTTTATTGTTTGCTAAGTTTTCTCCTTATTTCTCCTGGTTTCTAGGTCATTGTCCCTTATGTGTGTTGCAAAGGTCCTTCCTTGTTTGTCCCTGGCCTCCTGTGGAACCTTAAGCTCCCTGCAGGCGGGGACTCTACTCAGTATGTCCTTTGTGATTTCCACAAAGCCTAGAAGAGTGAAAGACTCACACCAAGTACCTGTTACCTATTGTTGATACATAAGAAAGAAGTATAGAAGCTTTTACCTTGGAGGAACTGGTAGCCTAGGACACAGTGAATCTGCATTTGGATCCCGGGTGTAGTTGAAGGAATTCAAACTGTAGATGCACAGGAAAGACCCTGAAAGCAGAAGACACAGACAGTACTACTTTCCTACATTAAACCCATCATCCTGGGGAAGCCACTAAGGAAATCACACCTATTTTGCCAAGGCAGGAAGGAGACAGAATACATTTTTATCCAGATTTAGGAAACAGGTAACTGAAATACAAAATCAACAGACATACAATCTTAGATTGAGTTAGGGCCTCTTTTCTTTCTCTCCAAAACCACAAATTCAAAACTAAACATTAAATGATTGGTACTAAAATGACTTGAAGGTTAATTGAAGATGATTTATTGCAGGAGCTTGATATTTTTAACTTGGCTTTGCAAATAATTTTTTTTAGATCTGGCATTCTTTTTCTTAGATAAAATTTGCATTGGGTGGCCTCAAATTTCTCTTCCTTCCATTGTTTAATCCTTAAAACAAAAATCTGAACCAGTGGGTCCAGAGCAAGGTATTTCAGCTACATGAATGCTTTTGGTACAACTTATGATTATTCAACAGGTCAATAAAGTATCCACTGGCCCGGACAATTTCATCAAAGAACCTACTTGTGGGCAATTGAACCTGAAGCCTCAGGTCCTAAGAATCTGCTGTCTCTCCAGTAGTGCATGTCTATACTCCCAGCAACTCCAGAGGCTGAAGCAGGAGGATTTGCAAATTCAAGGTCAGCCTCAACAACTTAGACCATGTCTTATAGTAAAAAGTCTGGAGATGTAGTTAAGTGGTAGAGTCCCTATGGGTTCAATCCCCAGTATCACCAAAAATAAAACTTAAAAAAAAAAGATAAAATTTAAAAAGGAGTATGCTGTCTCCTCTGTGCTCTTTGTGGAACAGCACTTTGCTACAGGGAACAAGGAGCAGGCACAGAACAGCCAGGGTCTGATAAATCCAGACAGACTAGAATGAAATTGAATAAGCTCATGAGAAAATAAGTTTAAGTCCTTTTACATACAAGAAGAGGCACCTGCAAAGGAGTATCACTTGCAACTTTCCAGAGAAAGCAGGGTCAGGGTCAATTACCCCATCTAGGTCCCCACAGGTCACTCCACAATGGGGGTGTGCAGGGAGAGTGAACTGGCCCCTTGGTGCCTACCAGTAGTGTTTGCAAAGAGCTGGACCTCTTCCAAGGTGTTGAGCTGCTCTTCAGGACAGCTGGACACACAGAGGGCAGTGGAACCAAGCTTCCTATCTTTGATATCCAGGTTGCAGGAATTCATAAAGAACACGTGTCTAAGGAGATGGATGAAGTAGAAGCATGTTTTAGAGCATGGCTTCTCTTTGGGTTTAATTATAGACTTTAAAAGGTACCTACATACTGACAACTGTGAGAATTACTAAGGCAAACTTTTAATCAAACACTTCAGCATAACTGAATATTTATTATGCCAACCAGGGGTCATCTACAGAATAGCACAGCTTGTGAACCATACTCAAATGTTAACAAAACTTTCCTCCTCCAGATTCAGCATTTTCAGGGCATAATTCTAGGGAGTTACTCAAGGAAGAGAATGCATTAAACTATCTTTGGATTGCCAGATAAGGATGCATAAACCACTCAACGGCATCCCTGCCAAGTATATCATGCCCAAGAGTGTTCAAATAAACTCTAGAGAACAGCTGAACACACGGAAGTGACAGATGGAAAGGAGTGGGTGACCAAGGTTGGGAACTAAGGACAGTTTAAGAGCCAGGACACTCAGATGACCCTTACTACAGCTACCCAGCAGCTGGGTAAGTGAGCGCAAAGAATAAATCTAGGCCTAGCAAGGTGGTGCATGCCTGTAATCCCAGCAGCTCAGGAGGCTGAGGCAGGAAGATCACAAGTTCAAAGTCAGCATCAGTAATTTAGGGAGGCCCTAAGCAACTTTGAGAGAACTTGTCTCTAAATTAAAAAAAATTTTTTTCTAAAAAAAAAAAAAAAAGAAAAAGAAAAGAACTGGGGATGTGGGTCAGTGGTTAAGTGCCCCTGGGTTCATTCCCCAGCACCAAACCAAGCCAAAAACAACAACAACAACAACAAATTGGTATTACCATTCATGGGTCATTTGCTGGCAGTGGCAGCTCTTGGGCCCTTGTCTAACATTTATCTAGGCTGCTAAAATTAGGAATGTCAGAGGAATGGCCCTGTAGGATGTCTACTATGGGAAGGACCTTGAGAAGGGGTTCTAAAAGTCACTTTCCCTCCAGCTGGGGATGGCAGGAAGGGAGGCAGTGCAAGAAGAGAAGGGGGAACACCAGGCAAGGTGATGCATGCCTGTAATCCCAGCAACTCGGGAGGCTGAGGCAGGAGGATCTCAAGTTCAAAGCCAGCCTCAGCAATGGCAAAGTGTTAAGCAACTCAGTGAGACCCTGTCTCTAAATAAAATGCCAAATAGGGCTGGGGATGTGGCTCAGTGGTTGAGTGCCCCTGAGTTCAATCCCAGTTACCACAAACCAAAAGAGAGAGAGAGAGAGAGAGAGAGAGAGAGAGAGAGAGAACAGATCTCCTGGGAGAACGGAAAATAGATATTTTGTTTTTAAAAAAATTTAAATTGTATTAAAATACATACAAAATTTACCATCCTAATCATTTTAAGTCAGAGTTCAGTGGCATTTAGTACAGTCACACTGCTGCCATCACAGGTTGCCATTGCCACTGCCCATCACAGACCACTTTCCCTCTGGCAAAACCGAAACTCTTCCCCGTAGACAGTAAGTCCCCATTCTCCCTTCTCCTTTTCCCCCTGGCAACCACGCTTGTCCTGTTTCTGAGGATGACTACTTTAGCGACCTCATAAGAGGGCTCTTCCAGCGCTGGCCTTTTAGTGATTCTAATACATTATGAATAATAACAGTAGCAACATTTATGGTGCCTGAGCTCCCACAGTGTATCCTTAGGCAGCCTTGTGAGATGGTATAATAATTACAAACTGGGCTCAGAGGGGCTAAGGATTCTGCCCAAGGCCACGGAGCTGAAAAGCAGCGGAACCTAGCACCGGCTGAGGGCGCAGCTGCACCTTTACCTCCACACATACACGCGACCTTCCTTCTAATGAGATGGGCTGACCATTTTGAATGGGAAAACGGTTTCCAGTCTCTGAAGGACTAATTTATACAGCTTTGAAACACAGCCCCTCTATAGGTTGGGGACTTAACTCCGACACTTACTTTTTTAGGGTCATGTCTTGCCCTGAAAGAGAGGCCCCTTCCACTGGGGAGTTCCTCTTGCCACACACGTTGCCAAAGCTGTCATAGCCCAACAGGAGTCTTTCTGCGGCTCCAGCCACTGCCGAGTAGCCCATGATGAACATCTAGAAAAGCCCGGGGACACGTGAGGGCCTGATCACAGGACTCAAAACACGGCTCCCCGTGTACCTGAAGATGTCGATATAAAATGAACCAGGGAAAACACAGATCTCTCCAGCTCCACAGCACGCCCTCCTTCAGTAGCAGCAACTGAAACCGCCTAGTATCCTGCTATTTGGGGGGAGCAAGCTGAAACACTCAGATTCCTATCCTATTTCTTACCTCTTATTTTCTTCGAGAATCTGTCATTTTTTGTTTTTTGGCACACTTCACTGGGTCAACTCATTTTTTTCCTTGAGGTTTTTGGTTTATCTAAGTGTATCAAGGCTATGCTAATTTTTTCCCTGAGTTCCCTCTTCCTTCTCTCCTCCTCCTCCTCCTCCTCCTTGGTGATGCTGGGGATTGAACCCAGGACCTTGTGCATGCAGAGCACTCTACCAACTGCGTTCCATTCCCAGCCCCTCTTCCTTTCTTCTTTTTTGGTCTTTTAGGGATCTCTGTAAAGCTCACAGTTGAAATGGATCAAAATACTATTCACAAGAAGCCCCAGAACAGTGTTTTGGAATAACTGCTTTAAAGTTCACAAAATAAAGAACTGAAGAAAAAAGAATTCCAGGAATTCTGTTGGACACAAACATCTTGCAATCAATAGTCTTTTTTTTTTTTTTTTGGTACTGGGGATTGAACCCAGGGAAACTTTATCACTGAGCTACATCCATGGACTGATTTTTTACTTTTATTTTAAGACAGTCTTGCTAAGTTGCTGAGACTGACTTCCAAATTGCAGTCCTCCTGCCTCAGCTGGGATTATAGGCATGCACCTCCATGCCAGGCTTGAGAGTAATTTTTATCCAATTTTATAGTGAATGTGAAATATTTGAAATTTCAGCTCAAACAACTATTTCATTGATATGCATTACCAGGCCCTCTGGCAAGACTGAATGTTTTTCTTTTCATAACAGAAGCTTGGTTTTGCAAATTTCCCAAAATACAATACCTATTTAGAATACCGCTTGGTATTTGATGTTAACAAGCTCATTACAGGACTGAGGATATAGTACATCATTCGTTAACATACAGTATGGATATATGTTCCAAAGGGGCACTGCCCCAAGGTCAAACACATTTCAGATATTCTGCATCCAATACTAATTTGGAAGTAAAAGTATCAAACATTCTTCCAGTGCCAAGTGTGTGCCAAGACTGCTGGAGTTTCATACAAGGGTGAACAAAACTGAGTCCTTGAGCGGGGTTTGTGGCTTAGTGGTGAGGCACTTGCCTAGCATGTGTGAGGCACTGGATTCAATTCTCAGCACCAAATATAAATAAATGAATAAAATAAAGGTCTATTTAAAAAAAATTAAGAAACAAAACAAAACAAAAAACCCTAGTCTCTGCTCTCAAGAAACTCAGCCTAGAAAAGAATAGGACTTTTCAACTACAGACCTTGAGCTCTCTGCTCCTCCCCATTTTCCAGGTTCATCCTCGGTCTACGAGACCAGATTTGAGAATGTGTAGGTCATTCATTGAGAATGAGTAGGTCACCCCGACCAGTAG
Source organism: Sciurus vulgaris (assembly GCF_902686455.1). Classification (NCBI taxonomy): domain Eukaryota; kingdom Metazoa; phylum Chordata; class Mammalia; order Rodentia; family Sciuridae; genus Sciurus; species Sciurus vulgaris. The sequence continues at coordinate 82,466,868 of NC_136461.1, read as the reverse complement.
ACAGAATCCCACTCACTTAAAGATTGTGGATATAAAGATGACTTTGTGCCCACAAGGCATGCATGGTAAGCTGGCCCAGCAATGACATGCCCACCTCCTGTCCTTCTGACTTGGAGCACAGTAAATAAGGTACTGATTGTGTGTGAGCTTGGGGGGAAGAGAGGGGTCTTATGCTTCTGCCCAGCTCTCCAGAGACCTAATTATGAATTGATATTTTCTGTTTTCCATGAGGGGGTATGTGATCTCTCCCTTGGAAAGCTTGTGGGGAGGAATGGACAGTTTTTAGGAGGAGGTGGAAATAGAATTTGAGTTTTCCTGAATCTCTGCCTTAACACTACTACTAGTACTCTAAACCATCATTGTTCTAATTGCACACTCACAGGCAATTGCACATGAGAGGTGATACAGGAGGTAAGTGTACTTGTCTCTTGTGGGAGGTTACTGTCAATTGTGCATGGGGAGATTATTAGGGAAATGGAGACTTGAAATATGAATAGAAAAGGACAAGGTGGGAGAGGAGCCTGGGGAGGTAAGTAGAGGCCAAGATGGCCCAGCATTTAAGATGTTCTGTTCTGTGTATTTTAGGCAAACATAAGCACTAGCTGGTGCTCTTCCTATCTGCAAGAGACCATCACTAGTTATAATTCTGGCATCAACCCCCAAGCCTTCATTGTCCAGCCCTAACTCAGGGTAGCACCATCAATAATAATCCTGTCTAGTATATCACCAGTTAGAACATCTGTCACAAGACAAGAAGCAGATTGGCAGAGACAGGAGGGAAAAGAAAACACTGCTTACTGTATTTTAAATATGTTCTGTGGCTAAAAATGTTGCAGAAGATACAAAAAGTCAACTAAGAAAGGACTTTCCTTATTAAATCTGAACTCAGTAAAGAGAACTTGGGCATATGGAAACCTTCAGATTTATTCTGCAAATAAAATGTAATTTTAAAGCAGTTTCCAGCTGCATGTCATATTTCAGCTGTTTCATAATTGCTCAGGCTGGGATGGACCATCTATAAATCCTTCCTGCAGACAGTTGCTGGACTGAGATTTGGTAGTGACATATTAGGTTTGAACCATGGAAAGGTTAGGGAAGATCACTAAATAACAATAGCAATCCAAGGTCAAAGCTGCCAGGCACAAGGCAAGACAGCTGCTCCCTGCACTGATACAATAGCAGACCCAGATAAAACACCTGCCATCTGTGGGGTAGGAAAGCAGAAGGCCTTGTAGATGCACTGCCTCTCTCAGCTCCTCAAGGCCATGGTATAAGCAGCAGCAGCAACAACAACATAAAATTGGTGTGTCTTTCAGGTCAACCTGCCACCGTGTTTGTAATCTAGTCTGGCTATGTGAAACCAATCTGCAAAGTCAACTAGTGAACACATGAATGCCTTTCTTAAAAAAAAAAAAAAACAAAACAATGAACATGGTATTTTAGGGTCTATTCTAATTGAACTCTTTTCAACAAAGGTAATTACTAGCTGGTAGTTATTATCAGGTTTTATAAATTAATCATTTACCATGCAGCAAATAGCATGGCATGGAAAATTTCAAGAACATGGCCTTTGAAAAAGTTGAGTGAGACTTTTTCTGCTGCACTCTCAAGTAAATATAGAAGTGTCAAGGTTCAGCTTCCAAGAGACTTTCCTAGGACTAACGTGGGACAGAGGATGAGGTCTACCAGCAACTATCTGGAAACTAGAGTGGGAACAAATATTACCTATTTACCTAAGAGGGTTAATTTTGAGCTACTAAATACAATATAACCAGAGTGTGCATGTATCGCAGATAAAACAAAAGTAATGTATTTCTAGGTTTTCTCTGGATTTTCCTTTGTTAGAGACCAGCAAAAGCTTAAGGAATATTTGATTTAGGGGTGTGACAGATGGTAAGAGAACTTCCACTCAGAGAGCTCGGTGGCCTTACTATACAATGATCCCACTGCAAACTCTGATTCTCAGTTCCTAATGGAGTTATCCACTGTCATGCCTGTAGCAAGACTGCCTGTGCAGCAAGTGCCAGACAAGATTTCCCAAGGACTAAGGTTCAGTCTGGGCTAATGGCAGAAGTCTCTCGTTGCAGCATAAACTTTAAGCAATTAACGTTTGAGGCACATTTGTTTCAGCACACACACACACTGGCCTCTTCCCTGCCAAGCAGCTACACTTACCAAACCGGTCCAGAAGAAAAAGAACAGGAATAACCATGCTGTATCTGTGCATTTCCTATAAATCTGGGGTCGCCACTCTCTTTGCCTGGGAGTTCTCTCTTCAGAAACCTTCCAGAAAAAAAGGAGAGTTGAAAAAAAGAAAGAACAACCAAGTAGACCCAACCTAATAGAGCCGCTGTTAAATCTCCAGTCGCTAAGTTCTTACCTGGAGGTGCACCTGAAGGCAGCCCCCTGTCCCGCCCCGCAGCCAGCGTCTCCCTAGCCTCTGCCCCAGCACGGGAGTTGGGCCCAGAGTCGTCCCGGCCAGGTGCCCTCAGGTTACAGAGGTGCCGGAGCAGAGGCTTATTCCCGAGCGTTGGGGCCGCAGTGTCTCCGCGGGCAGGTGGCAGGTGCCCGTAGGAGTCAGCCCGACCCCTCCCTCGGGGTTCTTCTCCGAGGGGCAAAGTTGCAGGCACTTACCAGGTACTCGGCACCCAAGCACTGCATCGTGCGCTTGGCAGCTGGGCTGGGGACTCGGAGCCGCTTCGGCCGCAGTGCGCGTAGAGCCCAGATGCACCAGCCAGTTCGCCCAGGAGGGGCGGAGGGCGCAGCGCTGCCCAGCGGCCGCCTCTGCGCGCCCTGCGCTGGGCCCGGCGGGCCTTCCCCCGCCGCCGCGGGTCGGGGTCCGCCCTTTCTCTGCGTTGGTTTTCAGCTTAGCTCTTTCCGCGGTTAGTCCGCTTTCTGCCCTGCGCCAAGAAGAACCCCAGGACACCTGGCTGCCTGCTTGATCAACCACCTGCGCGGCAGCGGCTCCCGGGAGGTGGCCAAGGCCCGGGAAGAGCCCGCCACGCCTGGACCCAGGGCGGGCCCTCCTGCGGCCTGGTGTAGGTGTTCTGCCACCGCAGTGAGCAGGAAGTAAAGTTTCACAAAATTGTCCTGCGGGGTGGGGAACTTCCAGTGGTGAATGACAGGTGAGCAGCAATTACTGTATGCCGTCTTCTGTTCGGACCGCTTTACAAGCATTCTTCAATAAGCACTAGGCGGAAACTGTTATCCCTAATGCACAGGTGAGGGAAACTGAGGCGTTGGAACTGCTGGAGGAGACGCAGCTAGGAAGTTGTACAGAGGCAAGAGTTGAAGCCAGCACCTCCAAGAGGCATGCTCTCAAGGTGGCTCCTCGATGTTTATGCAAGATGGTGTATCCCGAGGCTGCAGGCTCTCTCCCCGCTGTCTACCCTGGAAAACCGAACCCAGCAGAGCCTGAAGACTGCCTTAATCCCTAAGTGTGTGGGAGACCGGGGACCAAGTATTTTAGATTCCGGTCTCACCTCTCTCTGCGTTGCGTCAGGTTGATCATTGCCTGACTTCACAGTTGAAATGTCAGTAACACCTGAAGCAAGGGCGCGGGGAGGGCAGTTTTCCGGGTAATATCAGATCAGCATAGAAGTGCTACCGGGCTGAGGATTGATAAAAACCACCATAGATGACCATCTCTCCCCCACTTCACATTCCTATCCTTCTTCAAGCCCTAAGGGCTGCTAGATTATTACTTACTTTCAGTGTGGCTGCACGCTGGAGGTTGAACCTCGGGCCTACCACATTTTAAGCCTGTGTTCTGCCACTGAGTTGCATCAGAAGCCTAGCTGCAGATCCAGAAACTTCTTTCTGGGCTCATTGCCACCTCCCACACCAAACTCACTGGGTCTCCCTGGATGCTTATCAGACAGAGGTAGATGGACATCCAGGGGAACACAAATTCACAGGACAAACAAGTAGACAGGTGGATACCACTATAAAAAAGTCACAGTTGAACAACATTAATCTATCAGAAACTGAACTATTAGGGCAGATGGATCCAGAGTTTTAAATACACAATAAGTATCTTTAAGATGAGATATGATAATAACAATAAGAAGCGGGAAAAAATATCAGGAAACTAAAAACAAACAGGGATATTAGGCATGAAGAATATAATGACTAGAATGAATATTTATTGCTTCTGTTTATTAGTGTGGAATAAATAGTAGAATAGATGTAACTGAAGATGAATTAGTAATTGGAAGAACAGTTTCAGCAACTCTCCAGAGTTAGAATAAGATAGTTCATTTTTAAAATTTCTAACGTATCCAAGATAGAAGTAGAACAGAAAAGGAGTGATAAGAAAGTGAAGAGGAGAAAATACTTGAAGACATAATGGAGATAAATTCCAAAGCTGAAAGAAAGAAATTAGTACATATGGAAAGGGCACACTCAAGTTGTGTGTGTGTGTGTGTGTGTGTGTGTGTATTTATATATAAGAATGATAGTTCTGAATGTATAATTTTCTATTTCACATATAATTTTCTATTATAAAATGTAAGGATATAATGTAAAGATGTGAAGACCCACTTGGATGATATTCTTGGAAGAACTAATCAAACAAGAAGAAAAACAAATTCTGGATGAAACTATAGATATACCAAGAGAGCCACACAATATTCAGGCTGAATTTACTGTTGTTATATTAGAAAAAAAGCTAGGAGCTTTAGTGACAGTTATAAAAAACTAGGAACAACACAAATATGCAAGAACTGATGAATGGCACAAACTGTGATACCTCTGTATGATGGAATGCCTCTCAGCATAAGGAAAGAACAAACATATAAACGGCAAAAGCTTGTTAAGTGAAAGAAGTCAGGTGTAGTAAACAATTCTATGATTCCACTTATGTGACATTCTGAAAAAGGTTAAAGTACAGGGACAGAAAATAGATCAATGCTTCTCAGATGCTGTGGGCGAGAAGCCTGGGGGATCTTTCTGAAGTGATGGAAATAATCTATCATTTTTGACCACGGTAGAGATTACCCAATGCTGTCTGTCAATATTTACAGAACTAGACACCATAAGGGGTGAATTTTATTGTATGTAAATTGTATTCTATTAGAACTGGCTTTTTAAAACTAAAAAATTGTCTAGAAATAAAGAAGAGTATATCCATAATAACCCAGAACTAAAATCCTAGGCAATACTAATATTGTGAAGAGTATGGGGTTCAGAGAGAAGTGGAGGCCACGGTGACACTTCAGTGGTCTAAAGAAGTGCTACTTACAGGGTGGTTCACCAGGCAAGTGTTAATGGTTCTTCATGAGATAAGGAGCTGGGACCAGACACAAATCAGCTATGTCACAGCAAACTGGTTCACTGGACACTATTTTCTTTTTCTAAAAAATATTTTTAGTTATAGATGGACACAATGACTTTATTTATTTATGTGGTGCTGAGAATCGAACCCAGTGCCTCACACGTGCTAGGCAAGTGCTCTACCACTGAGCCACAACCCCAGCTCTGGACATTATTTTCATAGCAATACATTCTTGCTATGAGGGTAGAGTATGTTGATTTGTATTCAGACTCAAGGCCCTTATTTCATCCTAGAAAGGCACTTCTTTTCAATAGTACTAGGTTTGATTACTATCTTATTTAGGAGGAAGATGAAACTATAGATCATTTAAAAATATCAATAGGAATGAATACTTAATATTCATAAGTTTAGGCCTTAAGGGTAGCTACCATACAAAGAAAGAATAGATTATATATAATTCAGATGTGTGTATATGTATATAATCTATATATGTATATAATATATAGTATGTGTGTATGTGTGTGTGTGTGTGTGTGTGTGTATTTCTTGTGATACTGAGGATTGAACCTAGGAATATACTACCTCTGAGTTATATCCCCAGATCTTTTTGAAAAATTTGAGACAGGGTCCTACTAGGTTTCCCAGGCTGGCCTTGAACTTGCAATCCTCCTGCCTCTGTCTCCCAAGTAGCTGGGATGATAGGTATGCACCACTGTGCCCATATTAGAATATTTAACTTGTGTTTTTAAGGTTTATTTATTTTATTTTTATTTTTGGTACTGGAGATTGAATCCAGGACACCTAACCACTGAGTCACATTCCCAGGCTGACCTTGAACTTGTGATCCTCCTGCCTTAGATTCCCAAGTTACTGGGATTATAGGCATCTGCCACCATGCCTGGCAGAACATTTAGCTTTTAAAGCAGCAGAAGAAAATTCTATCCAATAAAGGCAAGAAAAGAGGGGGAGGTAAGAAAAAGAAAGTATAATAGTTGAAATATGTGAAATCATATAGCAGAAATAAAAATACTAATGATAGCTTTCATTCTCAGAGTCCTATGTTCTAGATGCTTTTCTGGGTGCCTCTTATTTCAGCCTCATAATAACTCCATGAAGTAGGTACTATTATCATCCTCATTTTGTAGAAGAGAAAAATTAAGGTTAAGGAATTTGCTAGAAAGTGGCCAAACTAAGATCTGAACCCAGGCAGTCTGGATCTAGAGTCTATCCTTGGCCCATTATGCCATGATGCCTTCCTAATAGAGCAGCAATTACAATAATTATAAGTAATTTAAACTCAACAATTAAGAATGTCTTATTGGGCATGGTGATGCATACCTATAATCCCCGCTACTCAGGATGCTAAGGCTGGAGGATTATAAGTTTGAGGCCAGTCTGGGCAACTAAGTGAGACCCTGTCTCAAAGTTAAAAACTAAAAGGGTTAGAGCTATAGCTCAGTGATAGAGCTTCTCTGGTTTCAATGCCCAGGACCCTCCCCCAACGCAGAACAAAATAAAAAATAGTTTCAAACTGAATAAAAATAAGAGATTCGACAATAAATTTTCTTTTTTAAAGAAATAATTCAGGTGACTCAGATCACTATAAATTTTTTTCAATATTTCTTTAATTATCAATGGATCTTTATTTTATTCATTTACTTGTATATGGTGCTGAGAATTGAACCCAGTGCCTCACACATGCCAGGCAAGTGCTTTACCACTGAGCCACAACCCCAGCCCCTCAACAATATATTTTCTATAAGAGACATATTTAAATCAGTAAGGTTAAAACTAAAAGGCTCAAAACAATTTAGCAAGCAAACATGAAGCACAGAAAGTCCATGTAATACTTGAAAAAAAATTTTTTTTAGTTTTAAATGAACACAATACCTTTATTTTATTTATTTGTTTTTTATGTGGTGGTGGGAATCAAACCCAGTGCCTCACACATACCAGGTGAGTGCTCTGCCACTGAGCCACAACCCCAGCCCTCTTGTAGTACTCTAAAAGCTTCACAAAATAGAAGTTAAGACAAAAAGATTGTAATGAGTGTTATATATATACCTAACAATACAACCTCAATAGATTCCAAGCAGCAGAAACTGTATGCAGAAACAGATAAATCGAAATCACTGGAGATTTTGAACCTGCTTCTCTCAGAATCCAAAAGATCAAGCAGACAGGTAGACACTCCTCTCTTCTCCATGCACAAAACAAATACAGAAGATATAGATGGCATAATCAATAAACTTGAGCTATTAGATATTCATAACCCATGGATATTTCTATCAAACAGAAACTACTTTTCAGGTACATGTGAAACATAAAAATAAAATAGATCATATGTTGGGTCTTAAGGGAAGGCACAATAAATCCCACAGTATGGTAAAATTAGAAATAATATATACAAAAGGTATGTGACAGACTAAGGCCTCCATGAACCCCACATGCTGGTGTTTACACCGTTATATAATTCCCTTATTTGGGCATGAGTAGGCTCTGTGTTGTGCCTCTAACCAATTATGATGGTAAGTTTTATGTGTTAACTTGACTGGGTCATAGATAGCCCATATATTTGGTCAAACATTATTCTGGATGTCTGTGAGGTGTTTCTGGATGAGATTAACATTTAACTTGATAAACTGAGTAAAGCGGATTGCCTTCTCTAATGCGGGTGGGCTTCAGCCAGTCAGTTGAAGGCCTGAGTAGAACAAAAGGTTAACCCTCCCCCAGGAAAAGAGAATTTTCCTGCCTGATGACTTTCAAAATGACATTGACTCTTGGTTCTATAGTGGCTTCTGGTCCTTGACCTTGAACTAGGACATAGGCTCTGCAGATTTGGGACCTGCCATAATCCCATGAGCCAATTCCTTCTAATAATTCTCTGTAAATGTGTATTTCCTATTGACTCTGTTTCTCTAGAGAATCCTTACTAATACACAAGAGAACATGGCAAAGGTGATGAGATGTCATTTCTATGCTTATGTTACAATATGTAAGAAAAAGAACCCAGATAGGTTGTGCCCAGTGCTGACGATATAGTCGGCCTCCCATGCTCGAGACCAGGGTTCGAGAGCCCAGCACAGTTAGATTACAGAAATTGCAAACAAAAAAACGAGGCAGATTCAGAGCCTCCCAAACTTCCAGATAGGTTGTGCCCAGACCCTGACCAATAGAAATGATGTGTTTTAAAATATTTTTTTAGATGTTGATAGACCTTTATTTTATTCATTTATTTATATGTGTTGCTGAGAATCAAACCCAGTGCCTCACACATGCTAGGCAAGCGCTCTACCACTGAGCCACAACCCCAGCCCCACGATGTGTTTTTTTAAGTTACTATGGTTGTGATAATTTGTTATGTGCAATAAATAATACAGCAGAATAGTGAAAACAAACACAATTCTCAAAAAACTGTTTGAAAACAAAAATAACATCTTATGAGACAACCCTTGAGTTATAAAGGAAATTTTAAAATATGTAGATTGAGTGTTAACAAAAATTCTACACGTTGAAGTTTGTGTGACACAGCTTAAGTGCCAGTTAGATGCAAATTTGTAATTATAAACATCTATCAGGACACAAAACTGGTTAAAAATAAAGGAGCTACACATTCATCTCAAAAAAGTAACAGCACTTACCCTCAACAAAACAAGAAGAACAGAAATCATAAAGATGTGGGCAGAAATTGGTGAAACAGAAAATGAATGAAACAGAAGCTAGTTTTATGGAAAAGATTAATAAAACCAAATTTGGCTAGACTGAACAAAAGATAGAAGACTAAATAACAAAATGAGACTCAGCATGAGGAAGGAAATAGCCAAAGATACTAAAAAAAAAAAGTTTTTTAAGTGTTATGAGCCCTCATATATGTTAATTTAGATAAAATGGGTAAATTTCTTAAAAATAAAAAATGCAAGAATTTATATAAGAAGAAATAGAAAACTTAATAGACCAGTAAATGTGAAGTAAATTGAAATGATAGTTAAATATCCGCTCTCTCCTCCCCTCCATCTTAACTCAGATCTAGAGGTGTTTAAGGAACTTGATGTGTTTTGTGTGTACGTGTGTGATGTTGGGGATCAAACCTGGGCCCCCAGCATGCTGGGCCATACCTCCCACCTAGGAACAGTTAATTCCTAGAAAAGGAGCAAAGGCTGTGTGGTCAGCATTCACCTGATTCCAAATCTGAGACAAGAGAGCAAGAGAGAAAGAGTGCCAGCGCTATTTCACTTGTGAGTTAAGATGACATTTCAAGTACTTTTACTGGTTGAGAAATTTCCTAAAAACCTATTTCCTGGAGCAATAGACTGACCACTCAGCTGGCCCGCATCAGGACGATGACTCCTCCTCAGAACCATAGGTCTCTCAACTGGGTTACCATGCCTCTCCACCCCTCCAGGCTCACTTCAAACCCGCCCCTTGCTATGGCCACCAATCTCAACCACTATATGACAAACTTACCCAATTGACTCAGCTTCTCCGCATTGAGAAACCACCTTCAGACCCTAAAAACCTTGTAAAAATAAGCAAGGTGCATGCCTGTAATACCAGCAGCTCAGGAGGCTGAGGCAGGAGGATCACCAATTCAAAGCCAGCCCCAGCAATGGTGAGGCAACTAAGCAACTCAGTGAGACCCTGACTCTAAATAAAATACAAATTAGGGCTGGGGATGTGGCTCAGTGGTCAAATGACCTTGAGTTCAAGCCCTCGTACTTAAAAAAAAAATAGCCCATCCTTGAAACACACTGAATATGAATATGTTTATATTCATAAATTCACAATACTAAATAAAAACAAATTCTCATTTTTGGCCTCTAGAAAGTTCTAGAGACCAACTCATTATTTCAAAGTCAATGGAAAGAAACAAGCACATGTCCTCCCTCCTACATGAACAATACTTTGGGATAATCAAATAATCAATGAGTTTTCTCCTTATAAGCACATTCTGGTTTATAGGTGCAGAAGGAATAACAGAAGCAGAATATCACAGTTTTCCACCCTCATAGGCAGGACGACCGACATCAGCCTCTTGCCAGTGAAGGGCACACTATCACTGGTCTAGTAGTCCTGCCAGAAGAGTCCAACTGAATCAAACTAGTAGCTCACAAGAACAAGTCGACTTAGCCCACAGGGATACTACCAGCAAAGTCTAGAAAGTCTTTATTTTGACCCATGCTTCAACAAAAACAATGACAACAGAATTATAAGGGAAAAAGAGGAGGGGCTATTGGTAAAAAGAAAAAAGAGAGATTTTAACTAATCCCAATGTAGGAATATTGTTTAGAACCTGATTAAACCAACTGGAAAAAGAAAGAACTTTCAGAGGTCACTGTGAAATGTGAGCCCTGATTGGACGTCTGATGATGGTAAGTAGTTTATATTAAGGAAAGAGGGTCTGGTGATGGCACTGGGGTTGTTTTCAAAGGAAAAGTCCTGGCTGGGGGTGTAGCTCAGTAGCAGAGAGCACTTGCTTTGTACATTGAGGTCCTGGGATTGATCCGCAGCATGAAAAAAGGAAGGAAAGAAAAGGGGGCGGGGGGCTCCTGATCTTTAAGATTTGCATACTAAAACTTACAAAGATATGTGGTCTGGTATTTGCTTTAAAAAGAAAAACATCCAGGGTAAAGGACAATGAGTAGAGAAGCAAGATCCACCCTCGTGGATAATTGTCGAAGCTGAGGAAATACGCCAGTGGATTCTTTAAGCTATATTCTGTACTTTTGCATATCTGAAACTTAATGCACATACATATATGTGGATACGTGTGGATACAGAGAAAATGCAATGCACACCATCTCCCCAGCCCTCCACTTAAGACACAGGGACATTCTGACTGCAGAGATCTTAAACAAACCTGCCTGCCTTTTTTATTCCATCCTCCACCCTCTTACAACCTCTCCAGCTTAAACCCTGAGGTTTGATTCCATGCATTTCTCAATGAGGGGGCACCCCCTGCTGGGCATTAGCCTCCTGTGTCCCCAGACCTATTACCCAGCCAAGGCACTAACCTCTTAGTTTCCGTACCTGCTTTTCCCCCGCTGCAACCCCATCCCGGCTTTGGTGGCACTTGGGCCATGGCATGTTCTCTCTCCCAGTGTCTCTTCGCCATCTCCCTCACTCTCCTTTCTGTCTGCGCCTAAGCTTCTCATGATTCTCTTCATCTTTCCTGACATTCTGATTGTCACCTCTTCCAAAGGCCTTGGGCACTTTCTTTCACTTCCGGTTGCTCTTCCCAGATGCTGGGATCTCCCTCCTCTCCCAATCTGTCCACACAAGGACGGAATTAGGGTCACTCAGGTTGCCTGCTTTGCTCTCAAGTGTCTGACCATGACTCCTTTGGCTCAGGCAGGTCTCTCGGGTGCAGACTACAACCTAAGAACAATCAGCTACCCTGCACCGAGACACCTATCTTATCCCAGACCCTAAAAACTTTAGAAATATCCCACCCTTGAAATATGTGGAAGATGAGTATATTTGTACGACCTCCCATCCCTCATCCCTCTTTCCTCAAGCTTCCTTCCTCTCTACACCAGCTGGCACCGCCAAGTTCACAGCATGCTTTGTACCTGGTTACAATCCTGTGATACCTGAATCTTCCAGGAATAAGAAAAGGCTCGCCTCAGAGAGCCAGTTATTAGAGTTCCAGGAGGGCAAGATCATTGACTCCAGCCTGAAGGTCCTGTTCTTTATCATCCTGCTTTTCCTGTCAGTCATGAAGACTCATGTCCCTGAGACCAGGAGTGAGAAGTGAGATGAAGGATGCAAGTGGTCTTGGGTTTGAACTTGGGCCTTGTGTGTGTGTGTGTGTGTGTGTGTGTGTGTGTGTACTGGGGATTGAACTCAGGAGCGCTTGACCACTGAGCAACATCCCCAACCCTTTTTTGTATTTTATTTAGAAACAAGGTCTCACTGAGTTCTTAGGGCCTTGCTAAGTTGCTGAGGCTGATTTTGAACTCTCAATCCTCCTGCCTCAGCCTCCCAAGCTGCTGGGATTACAAGTGTGCACCATTGTGCCTGGAAAAACTTGGGCCTTTGTAGTTGGTCCAGGAGGACCTCAAGGTGTACAAGACAGAAGGGGTAGCACCAGGAGTCATTTGGCTCAGAGATCGTGCAGGAGGTGGGGGAAGGAATCCAAGCAGGTTCTATGTGCAGATATCCCCCAGCTCTCTGGATCTGTACTGTGGTCATTTCAGGATGAAGATATTGGAGTTTCATAAAATTCTTCTTTTCTCGTTGATTTGTTTGGATCAGTAATCTGGTCTCTGGAACCTTGTTTATTTTTAACCTATTTCCACTAAAGAAGGATTAACTGAGCACTAACTTTGTGTCAGGACTTGGACGAACCTGAGGGTTCAAACAAGGAGCCTCTGTCCCCTTCAGGGAGGACATGCTCAGTGAGGGCTCATGGTAAGATATAGTGATGGGGGTTCTTTGCCCAGCATCACAGTTCCTGGAAACGGTCCTGAGAAAGGACACCTGGGTTGAGTGGTAGAGAATGAGTAAGAGATGGAGAAGCAGCATGGACAAAGGCCTGGATGCCAGAGAGCCCCCAGTGACACAGTGTCACTGAACTAGGAACCTGAGGGAGGAGGGCGGGAAGGTGAGGAGGACCTGACCTGCCATACAAGGAGTGCTTTCTTTCTGTGCCTCCATCTTTCCCATTTGCCCTCCCTCTCTTTGTAGAATGGCATTTGGAAAGTGCATCCCCTGGTGGTGCTTGGAGGACAGGAGAGGGGATTGTGTTCCCCTTGGACCCCAAGAGAACTGGAAGCAGGAGTGAGAATTTGGGGACTGAGCTTGGTGGGGGCAACAAGATTCAAGTGAGAAAACTCTTAGGGGAAGTGAGACATTGGGGACACACAGCCACCAGGTTCCCTTCCTGGTTGTGCTCCTAGGAACACAGCTCTTATCTAGTGCTGAGGGACCTTTGGTTTGGTTTATTTATTTATTTTAAATTATAAGAGATTATATATAATAAATTACGTTATTTTTGTTAATAGGCTCTTTCGTGTATATGGAATATTTTAATAAAAGTCGTACATAATACATGCCCGTTCTGTGTGTAACGTGTCTAGGTTACAAGTCCTGATGACGTTAACACCCTGAACGCCCCCACCAATATAAGAGCTGGAAAGCGACCATGATGTTGCTTCTCAGACACAACCCCTGCCGCACCTTCCACCTCAGAGGTAATCACTGTTCCAAATTAGTCATCATCTCTCACGTAAACATAGGTACCCTGCATGATTTCACTCCTTAAATAACAATTTAGTTTGCTTTTAAGGGCATGTTAAAGAACAGTGGTGCATTTGTAGAGTCAACTGTCATTTTTTCCATTCAACATTGGTTTTTCATGTGTGGTTTCAAAATTGATCTTGGTCCTTCATAGACTGAACCAGACAGGATAACACAGATGTCTGGATGTAACGCAGAGGTTTGGAGCAGTCGGATTGCACAGTCCTCAAATTCTGTGGAAGGTTGGAGGCAGGAGCTGCGAGGACGGAATGGCAATCCACTTCGTCGTGGTTCCTTGGTCCCGCTATTTCCAGTTAGCTCTGATATTAGTGTTTGTGCTGTAATCACCTCTCTTGTCTCCTACATTTGTGCAGGGCAGAGGCCCACGAATGACCTCAAAAAATGTCCTACTTTCCGTCACCAAATATGCGGACCCATCTCTCAGATACCTCTTGCTGAAATTCTTCAGGGTCCACAGAAACCAGTTTCTTCTTTCTGTGACTTTTAAGTGATTAACCAGAGGTCTAAACACAAAGCTCCACAATAACTTTAGAATGATTCTTGATGGTTCTGGAGACTTGATCCCTCTTGTGTGTCCTGAGGAATATTACAGCTACAGATGTTCCTTGAAGAAATGTCCTGCAGTTATGTGTTTTGGAAATATTGTTCTCTATTTCCCTCTCACAGCCTTGCAGTGCTCATTAATACATTAGAGATCTGGCCACAGTATGCCTGTGGTGTGTGTGTGTGTGTGTGTGTGTGTGTGTGTGTGTATATAACAACTATTAACACTGGTAAAAAACATTTTGGAAAGGGTTGTTGGAGGTAAACTTGTCATGAGATATGCAGGGTCTTAGAGTGGATGGAATGATTTCCAAGGCACTTGAAAATGCTCCTCCTGAGACAGCAAAGGACAGGTGGTCAGCAAAGATAGTAAATGATCAGGTGGGAGAAATGAGGGCTAATTGGCTAATTATCAAAGAAAAGGAAATGGGTTGCTAACACCTGCAGGGAATGCGCCTCTCAAGACCAGACTGCCGGGCTGTCTTTTCCTGCCCTTAGGCACGTAGGCAGGTGGGGAGGGAGAGGAAACCTGGGCTCTATAAAAAGGCAAGACACACCCTCTCTTTCCTATCCCCAGCTCTGGGTCCCCCTCTCTCCAGAGAAGTTTATCTCTGTCTCCCTTTCTTAAATAAAACATGATTTCGACACTTGCCTGGGCATTTCTCTTATGTTTAATCTTCATCACCAGGGGAACAAGGACCCGATCCTGACTTCCAAGACCGGTATCATTCCTCCATACCTACTCTGCCTGATCAATGCTACCTAATTTTTTTTTTTTTTTTTTTAATTCACAAGGAAACATTTTAACTCATATTGGAGGAAAACTTAAAACACAAATGGCCCTGGGAGAGGGCACTTGAGTAATAAGCCTGTGGTGAGATACGATGACTAATGCCAGATTCTTTTCTTATCACAGGCCTTGATAGAGACCTCAAGGCCACCAGGGCTTCTGAAGACCAAGCAGTGACATGAAAGGCAACCTTCTCAGGCGCTTGCTTTTACTGTACGATTTAATAAACCTTATAACTGGCAGTGCTCATTTGTTTAGTCTGAAATGTAAGACTACCTTGGCATTTAACACTGATTACTAAAAAAAAAAAAAAAAAAAAAATCTATTTTTCTTTCTTATATATCATATAAATCTCTGAATTTTTAATGGATATGAACATAAGATTCTAAGAGGCAGATTGAATTTTATTTTCTAAAACTTTGTTGTATTTGGTTTTCTGTGGTTTTTTTTCTCTTCCCTTATTCAATGGGTTACCTGTCCATCTGGAATAAATGTCAGTGTGGTAAAGATGGGGAATATGCTAACAACCTACTCAAGTGTGCTCTGATTTTAAAATCCTTACATGTGGATCTTTTGAAGAGGAAGCTTTGCCTATAAATCTTGAATTCTGTCAATCCAACGATTTATCTTTTTCTGCTCTGAATGAGGGGAAACAGACATGGAAAGGCAAGAAGGAGAACAGAAGGGGGGCGAACAGGATGGTATGCATGGAGAAAGAGCAATTAATCATGAACGTGGAAAGCTAGGTACCAGCTGGAGGACATAAGGCACATTTTCTTTCTCTCTGAACCTCTTTGTGAAATGAGAAAGGAGATTCGGGTTCTTCTAGGTTTCCTTCCAGCTCTGAAATTCTGTGCTGTACAACCACATGGCATATTATGAAAACTAAAAGCCAAAACGAGTGGAAAAAAGCAAATGAGGCACACAGGCAGAAAAAAGTGAAAAAGAAACAAAAATACAAGAGAGATACAAACAAAATACAAACAAAGGCTTGTTCTTTGAAAAAAAAAACTGGAAAAATGAAAAAGGCAAGTGTCTGGCAAGATAGAATAATAAAAATAGGTTAAAGATAAAATATGCAAAACAGCTGGCATGTTTTAATAAGAGGTAGGTACTAATCACACAGTGCCACGACACCACTTCCTTACTTTGTTTTCGTTTTAGTCGCCCATCTTATTTATTTTTCTCTTGTTATTTTAAACTCTCATTCTTATTTTTACCTTTATTCAGTGTGCATGTTTTTTAACAGGATATCAGGCGCCCTGTGTTAGAAGATTGGGCAGTAGAGAGGTACCAGCTTCCTTTCAATGTTAGGGTAAAATCCTGGCCTTGAGGGTGGAAGTAGTTACCACTTCTTGACAGCAGATGGCGCTGTAAGCCCGTGACTGTGTTGTCAAACCAGACATGCTTTTTTTCACTGATTCTAAGAATTTTCCCTCATCTTTATTCTTACTTTTGTAATTTATTTATTTATTGCATTTTAATATTTTCAAAATTGAAAGGTATCTTGTACTCTACATTTGTTTACTTTAATGTTTAATGCTCTCTAAATGCTATTAAATTAATGTTGCTTCTTATTAAATCTTAAAATTATCTTAGAATGGAGTATATTTGATATGCTACAAACCAGGAACAATCTGGAATGAATTTATTTCCTGTGTAGAGTATTTTAAAGCACTGAATATGAGTTCTTGCTGAATGGTTTTAAATGATGCGTTCATTATTTCGTTGTCTGGAAGTCACTGAAGGTTTGCATTCAGGCCGACCCAGGCTTGAAATACTTGCCAGCTGTGTGAGTTTGGGCATGTTAACTTACCTTCTTTAAGTCTCAGTTTCCTTGTCTTTAAAATGACTAATTCAGAAGACTGGTATTGTACATCGGTCACAATTGGCCCCAATTTAAAACTTCTAGCTAGTGTTAAATAATTTTAAAAAGATTTTGTTAACAATGAAATAACAGTCCCCTTTAATTTGTACCAAATGCAAGAGTGCATCTGTGCTATTCCCTAAGAGGACAGGAACTGTGGGCCTGTGGCCCTTGACTGACAACGTGTCTCAGTGCCGCTGCTTATCATCACTAACAATGTGACTCCAGGGTGCCTGTTTAACAAGCAGACTGTTTCCCGGAACCACCAGATTAAAATCTAGAGGTGGGGCTCAGAATCTGTCTTCTAACCAAGTTCTACTTGGTGATTTTACACTGCTTGTTGGGTGAAGAAAAATTAAAATATAGGACTTCTGTTTCCTTCTAGTCTTTCTGTTTCCCTTTCATTTTCCATTTGCAGTGATTTCTACAGTGGGTCTTGCATGATAACTCTCATGTCCATAGCCCAGTTGTGCCAGGGCAGTGGGGTAGGATGTGGGGAGGCCAGGGAAAGTGCCTGGAGACAGTGTGTGAGACATAGGATTTACTGGGGAAAACATACATGAGGTCAGTCACTGCTTCAAGAGGAGTTCAGTGGTGTCAGAACAAATGGGGAGCATCTCCATCCTTATCTGTGATTTGCCATGCATAGACTGAAGAAGCAGTGGCATTATCAGCATTAGCTTATTTGTCTGACCAGCATCCCAAGGAGCAACTTTTCTGGTGTACCTGCAACCAAGCAGCTTTCTACAGATGACACTAAGTTGCCCAATTTCCCAGTTTGCACAAGAGAAAGCCATTGTCCTCCAGAATAGTACACTCTGGATATCTGACCCAGGCTTGCTCTTATTGTTCCCTTATAACTTGGCTAGGTTTTGGGGAACAAAAAGGGGCATTCAGGGATCTGGAGTTTTCCTGTGCCCTTTGCTTTAAGGATGATACAAGGATAATGCCAGTGAAGAAGCACCCTCTCTCTTCTGTGGAATACTTAGAAAATGAGAATTTGAAGAATTCTAGCTTGGTGACTGAGAGCTCTAGATAATTGAAGTTTAACTATTTAAATGTTCACAATGGTTTGGGGCTGGATTGTGTCCCCTCAAAATTCATATGTTGGAGCTCTAACTCCTAAGTACCTCAGAATGTGACTATATTGAGAGATGGAGTCTTTAAAGAGTTACAGTGAGGTTGTTAGACTGGGTCCTAATCCAACCTGACTGGTGTCCTTATAAGAAGAGAACATTAGGACACAGAAACACTCACAGAAAAGACCATGTGCAGACACAGGGAGAAGCCACCTATAAACTGGGAGAGAGGTCTCAGAAGAAAGCAAACCTAGCTAGGTGGGGAGGTGCAGGCCGGTAGTCCCAGCTACCAAGGGTGGCTGAGGCAGGAGGATTGCAAATTCAAGGTCATTTGAGGAAATTTAGAGAGACTCTGTCTTAAAATAAAAAGGGTGGGGAATATAGCTCAGTGGCAGAGTGCTCCTGGGCTCAACCCTCAGTACAGGGAGGGATGGGTGAGAAAGCAAACCTGCCGACATCTTGATCTTGGACTTCCAGCCTATGTTGCTATGGAAAAATGTATTTCTGCTTTTTAAGCCACCTACTCTGTGGTATTTTGCTATGGCATCATTAGCATACAAATCCAACACTAATAACAGAATGAATCAAACAACATTGCCCTATGTTAATTTATGATTTTTAATTAAAATAAATTAAAAAAATCTTTCAAAAAAAAAAAAAGTATGGATTGACCTGTGATGTAATACCTTGACAAGGGCAAAAATTCACTTATTTATTATTTATTCAGTTAGTAAATATTTATGTGCCTGGAAAAAAAAATCCAACACTATTTCAACATTTTTGATGAAAATTATTCAACAAATATATTGTTGATGGCTTCTATGTCCCAGGCTCAGGCTCTTTCTTAGCAAGCAGAATACAATAGAACGTGTGGTATTTAGAGCTGAGATGGCTGGAAGGTTTCTGTGAAGAGCAGTTCCCAGGGGGTCTAGCGCCCTCAGTCATGACTTATGCCTGGGCACACTTCCTTCCAGCTGTTGCTTGTGCAATTCTGGTCAGACTTTTAAGACTCCAGTGACAGTTATGGGGCAGTCTCCTTTAAGGGTTGACATATCTATCTTTATAGCATAACTTTTCTGAGACAAATAACATTGTAATGAAACAGAGCAGTATGCCTGCTTCGAATAGGAGAAATGTTAACCTCAATTTTCATAATTAAACAGGGTCATTAGTAAATTTTTAATTAATAAAAATTAATTAAATAAAGTGGTAATTGATTAATTGTTTTAGTGGGTGATAATTTTGAGGACTGTTATGAGCGGATTGAGTGGGATGATGGTAGGCAGGTACACCTGCACCAGGTTAAACACCTGCTCTGCCAGTCATGAACCCATCCCAGGGTCTTCTTCTTATTCTGCATGTGCCTCTTGCTAATCCTGTCACATTTCTGTTCTCTGATACTTTTCCTTCTTATTTGCTCCACAACCTTTCTTTTCTGCTTTCTTTTATCTCATTCTGTGTTTCATCCTCTTAGGTTCTTTGATTTTAGAACAATTCCTAATCTATGAGAATGTATAAAATGAAATAGAGGTTTCCTCTATGTTGAGCTGTTTATTTCAATAAGAACATAACTAAAGATTTAAAGGGCACATAAGGACATTGAAACATCTGCCAATTATACCCAGCACAGAACGAAAAACATTTTCTTCTCTGTTTGACCTGTACATAAAGACTATAGAATTAATCCTCACTTATATCTAGCAACCTCCCCATATGAAGGTTTTGTAATGTATTTTGTTATAACTGTTTATTTTGGTTTTCTTGGATTTTCTATTGGTTCTTGTGCTCAAGGCTTTTTGGGTTACTTTTGGTTGTTGTTTGTTCTGGGCAGAGAAGGGCAGCAGAGACTGGAGGGCAGGTCATGACCCCATTGACCAATAAATAGACAACATGTTCCTTCAGTGGAGTTGGACTGGCTTTGGGGAGTTTGTGAGAGCATTCGGCTGGTGTCTGGATACCAGACAGTTCTAGCTTGCAGATATCTTTGGCTGCCCAAATGCAAAAGGAAACTGGCTAAGCAATCACGGTGCTGTTCTTTCAGGCAGGACCAAGTGCTCCACCCCATGGTGACCACCAAACTCCCATCCCCAGGCTATAGGGGAAAGGGGCGACTCCTTCCCCCAACCTCTTGCCCGCCTCAGAGCAGCCGTTTCCCTGGACTACTTGCACCAGGTTAGAGTAAGAGGCACCCGGGGCCCGAAGGCAGGTGCTGCTTCAATCTCAACCCTAGGCACCTGACTCAGTACCCAAGTCCCCACCCTGCTTGGGGACTTTCAAATGTCCTTCCTCCGAATACTAGCAATTCAACCCAGAAGATGGAGCCAAATAACTTTCAACAGACCACATGACTAAGTGGTTATGAACCAGATAAAGCAAATGCCATAGAGAATTCTCCACTTCTAGATATGGCCAGGGCCTCTTAGGCAGCACTTCTGCTAATTGCTTCATTAAATGAAAACTCAGGCAGATTTCTCCTATTCCCTAGAGTGTTAGATTTGGACGTTATTTCTCCAGGAATCTGGGGATCCAAAGTGAAACTGAAGTGGAGGCAGGAGAAGGTGGAACCAGACAAGACAGGCAGAAACGAAAGCACAAATCACAGCAAAAAATGCAAAAGAAGGCTTTGACTAAACACGAGGCCCTTACCTAGAAGGGCAAACCTAGCGAAGATGTGACTTCTTTCAATATTAAAACTTGACAGGTGTAGTTCAATTTCCAACTAGATCTAATAGGATTATTTTGTGGGAGAGAAGTCTTGGCAAAATAACCTTATCTAATTTTGTAGCTTTTATCTACAAAATAGCTTTTATCTAATTTTGTATTTAGGCAAAGATTCATCAAAAAACAAATCTTTGTTGTTGTTCTGGGGGTTGAACTAGGGCCTCACACATTGTAACCACAGACTCTTCCATTGAGCTGCATTCCTGGTAGAAGTCATCCAATCTGAAAGGAGATTATGCCAGTAAGGGAGGGCTGGTGTTAGCACTCATAATAGAGCTACAATAATCAAACAGTGTAGTTCTTGCAGAAGATTCCATGGCTTCAAGATACTCCATATTACATATATAAGAATTCAATATGTATTCTGAAGAGATAGAATGTGTAAATAATAAATAAAATTAGTCCTTGCTAGAACAAGTTGATCTATCAAACATACATAAATTAAAATACCAGTAAATTAAGTAAATCATGAATAAACAGTAATTATAAATAAAGAGAAAGAACCACTGTGTGTTCTCAGCTCAACACGATCCCAAATACATTCCTGATGAATTAGGGTTAAATAGACATTATGTCATAACAACACTTCACAGATATAAATTTTAATATTTGTCAAGTTTCTAGAAGGTGAAGGACTGAGTTCTCAAATGACAGAATCATACTGGAAAATACTTGATGGTGCAGCATAAATTCATATAAATTTATCTGATTTCAAAATTAGAGCTTATATTTATTTCAAATAGTTTCTGTAAACCTTGTATCTTTATTGTCAGGTATGAGCATAAAAATTGAAGGGAAAAATAATAGAAGAATGGGAAAGAACTGGCCAATTCATGAATGAAGACATACAAATTTAGAGGAAAAAAAATAAACATACAGAAAAACATCCAACTCCAGATTTTAACATGAAAATAACGGGTATGTCATATTCAGTGATGTAAACATCTTAAATATACACATTTAAAATTAAATGATCTTAATGTTGGAGAGAGAGACTGATGAAATAGATAAGTTCACAGAAGAAATCGGTTTATCTATAAACAGCATGAATCTTCAAGTTTTCCTCTCTCTCTGCATAGATCAAAGGGAAACAACTTAGCCTTAGAAAATGTACCCCAGTGCACCCCCAAATGAAGTGCAACACAATGTACAGAGCTTGAATTCTAGAGTTTGAGTATCTGCTCTGCCCTTTATTGATTTTATAAAATTTGGCAAGTTACTAACTTTCCAGGCCTCAGTTTTCTTATCTAGAAATGAGCTTTCCTGCAGGAATTAAATGAGATTATACATGATGGACTTAGTGCTGATACTCAATAATTATTTAATAAAATGCTCATTATTACTTTTCTTATTTTTCCCTCTTAGCCTAACTTTCCCACTTAAAAATTGTTTAACTGGGGCTGGGGAGAAAGCTCAGTCGGTAGAGTGCTTGGTTTGCAAGCACAAGGCCCTGGGTTCAATCCCCATCACCCCCCCCCCAAAAAAAAAATTGTTTAACTATGTTTGCTTTTATATATTGCTTTAAATCCTTTTTTGAAATAAAACTGCAGATAAATTAATATATACTGCCAATGCTTTCTTAAAGAGTCAAACCAATTTATGATGCCAGTTCCAAGGGAGAAGAGTGATTGGATAGTCTGTCACCAAACCCAGGTTCAGAAGTTCATCCCACAGAAAAACCAAGGTCCGAGAGCTGACTACTGGGGAGAAAGAAAGACTTTATTCGGTGGCCAAAGAAAGGAGAGGAGGGAGCTTTGCTTGAAAATCATATTTTCAACTCCAGGGGGCTGAGGTGCTGCGGAGTAGGACCGGCTAATTATAAAGGGGAGCACTATTTGTGTCTTTGCTGGCAATAGCTGGAGACTTTCCAGAACGCAGGTGCCACCTTGTCTCACTGCTTTCATGGTTTGGTGTTTCTGGTCAAGGTGGCTGATAAAAGCCTTTAGGATGGGTGAGTCTACGTCAAGGGAACCCTCCATTATATTGGGAACAGAACATTTCTTAGATGATCAACATGTCTACATGCAAAGCTATGAAGGTTAAGGCAACAAAGGAGACAGACACAGTGTGAAGGGAGAGGTGTGGAGCATTCCATTCCACTCAGTCACCCATGGGACTTCAGGTCCCTGAAGAATAACCTAGGCAGTCATTATCATAACCCTCACGTTGAGGCGTGATCTGGTGGGAGACGAATAATATATTGCCCAGTTCTGGCAACTCCAAAATCAGTAATTTTTCAGTCAAAACGCAAGTGAAACTAGAAGTTTTTAAAATTTGTTTGGTACTGGGAATTGAACCTAGAGTCCCTTAACCACTGAGCCACATCCCTAGCCCTTTTTATTTTTTGAGACAGGGTCTGTTAAATTGCTGAGGCTGGCTTTGAACTTGAGATCCCCCAGAGTCAGCCTCCCAAGTTACTGGGATTACAGGTATGCACCACCACTTCTGGCTTAAAAGTGCTTTTTATTTTTGTTTTTGTTTTTTAGGTTTTTCCTCAGTAACAATTTGTATATGTCAACAACTATTAAGACTTAAAATGCTCATGACCTTTGACACAATGATTCCATTTTTGGATTCAGCACATGAAAAAGCTGAAACAATTTTGCATACATCGAAAGCTTAGGCGGCATAACAGTTTTTGTAGTCCTATTTATAATAGAAAACTTGAAAACACTCTGAATGTGCTTTGAAAGAGCAATGATTAAAGCACTCAAGAAAACTATGCAGTTGTTAAAATGTTTTTTAGAGAATTATATTTGTGAAAATGATTACATGATGTTTGGTCTGATACCAAGGGAAAAAGCAATTTGCTTAATTGTGTCTATAACATGACTACAGTCACCTAAGATAACAAAGAAAAAGACTGGGAGGAAAATTACTAGCGTCTTAATAATGAGCTATGAGTGGAGAAACAATGGATGATTTTTAATCCTTTTCTTCCCATGCATTTCTGTAATTTCCCATTTTCTTTAATAATGAATCTCCCCACCCACACACAATTGCCATTTAAGGTCCCTGTTGGTAACTCAGGAATAAACACAAGGGACAGCTCAGTTCAAACTGTTTTCTTTGTAAAGTTATCATTTTGTGAGACATGCAGCCCACCCAAGGTATTGGACAGGAGTAACTTGGGATCTGCATAGTGGTGCAATTTTCATACAGATTTCTGTCAGTGGACTGGCTTGGTTTGATAAAGTGAGAGAAAGCAGACCACCTTTTAGAAAAGGAGATGAGAAAGCAGAATTTTGTACCAGTCGCTGAAGTTACGGACATTCCAAAATTAGGAAAATGAAATTCCAAAGAAGAGCTCATTGTTTAAAGTCCTGCAAACTTTATCTTTTTAAAGATGTAAGCAAAATCCAATAAGAATATGTTGCTACTGTTATTTTTATTTTAATATTATCTATTTTCTAACCTAAATTTGTCAAATAAAAGACATTTTAGAACCCTAACCCTAAGAAAGAATAACTTACTTTTAATTTTAATGCTGTTTTGTCTTTTTCTGATTATAATGTATAAAGAAGGAAATGAAATTTACTCGTAACCATAGCATGCAGAGTGATCGCTGTTGGTTTATGATGTGAAATCTTGCATTCTCTCTCTGGAAAAGACAGAGCCACCATCTCTTGAGTGCTTACTCAGTGCTGGGCACTGCTTGGAGGAGGTTTCACACGTATTAACCCAGTTCATTCTCAGCAGAGTCTTCTGAGGCAGAAACAGTAATTCTCTGGTGAAGCCAAGTTCCTTCACCAAGACCATGCAGCTGCAAAGTGGCAGAGCAAGGGCGCAGCAGCCCAGGGGTAGGGCTTAACCTCTTTTGTCCATAACATCAGTATTTTTACAAATACTTACCAAAGTGGATGTATGTTGCCCCTAATGTTTTATAATCTGCTTTTCAATCTCTGAACGTTATTCCAAGACAATAGACATAAACTTATTTCATTATTTTTAAAGATTGCATTGCATTTTGTCACAAGGATAATGCATTTAACCATCATCCATATGGTTAGATGCTCTAAAGTGTTCACTACTGTAAATAGCAAGAAAATGCATATCCTTACATGCAAATGTACATTTGAGAGATTATATCATTAGAATAAATTCCCAGGTCAAAGTGAAGATTGTCAGGGTTGTTGCCAGCAAGCCCTCAGTAAAAGCTGTGTCTAATTATATTCCCATCAGCAGCTGGAGAGAGTGCTTTTCTCTATATTTGAGTATTTCTTGTGTCTTTTATACCTTGATTCCTCTAAGAAATACATTTTATATAGTGATCCTCTGTGCAAAAACACACACAGAGTGGAAAGAGAGTTTAATATTTTTCTGAATAGATGCAATGAATTCTTCTCTCTTCTTCCTTTCCTTCTTAACAAAATTTAAAATAGTACATATAGTGGGGGGAAGGAATGATAGTAGAATGAAACAGACATTATTAACTCATGTGCATGTATGACTGCATGACTGATGTGATCCTGCAATATGTATAATCAGAAGAATGGGAGATTACACTCTATTTATGTATGATCTATCAAAATGTATTAATGCATTCTACTGTCATGTGCAACTAATTAGAACAAATAAAATAAGATAAATTTAAAAATACCACCTATGGTCCACTAAGTTAGTTTCATAATTCATGAATGGGTAATAACTCACTGTTTGAAAGAATACCATGCTAATGTTTAGATATCAGTATTCTTCTAAATATTTGCCTATGTAATAATCAGAGATAATGATAAGTTATTGTTTTGTTCTTCTTTAATTACTAGAAATTACTTGAATATTTTGGAAAACTATTTTTTAAAAGAATACACTGAAGTTTTTCAATCTCCAGTACACATTAAAAAAATTTAAAGAGAATCCTTTAATTAATTTCTGGATCAAATAATCTAAAGATTAGGCCTAGGTATCAGAATTTGCAACCACGGCTGAGAACAGCTACTATAGACGGTTGTAATAAAGGAGGGATTTTGTGTGATGGTGTTGTTCATAACATATGTGGATTTTTACTTAAAAAAGAAAAATCACATTTGGAGCCAGGCATGGTGGCACACACCTGTAATCCAAGTGACTCTGGAGGCTGAGGCAGGAGGATCATGAGTTCAAACCTACCCTCAGCAATTTAGTGAGGCCCTAAGCAACTCAGTGATACTCTATCTCTAATAAAATGTAAAAAAGGGCTGCGGATGTGGCTTAGTGGCAAAGCACCCCTGGGTTCAAACCCTGGTACCAAAAAAAAAGAGTGTGCATTTGGTTTGATGTTCCTTTGGATATGATATTTATTTCAAAACTCACTTGAAAGCCACTTAAATAAATAAATATGATGAACCTTCTAAAATATTTTGCTCAATAGTAAGAGTTCTGATTATCAAGCAATGTCACTTCTTTTTGTTTTTAAATTTTTTATTAGCACATGTCACTTTTAAGGGTCACTTTGTTTAAATTTAAGTGTTTTTTTTTTTTTTTTTTCTTAATACTGGGGGCACTTAATCACTGAGCCACATTCCCAGCCCTTTTTATTTTATATTTGGAGAGAGGGTCTTGCTTAGGGCTTCAATAAGTTCCCGAGGCTGGCTTTGAACTCACAATCCTCTTGCCTCGGCCTCCTGAGATGCTGGAATTATAGATGTGGGCCACTATGCCCGGCTTCTCTAACATTTTTTGAAAAGTCTACAGTGCCTGACCTATGAGTTCAGAAGAGGAACGAGCAGCTCACCATGTAATAGGCACCAAAATTTATGTATGTAAATAACATAACACTAGGGAAAAAGTGGTCAATTCAAAATAATATGATTTAGAAATAAGACCACTTGAAACCTATGTTTCTGATGTCTTCAGTGTGGTTCATTTATGATCTTTTTTATTATTTATACCAAAAGGCATCAAGAAAATTTAGAAACTCTTTTAATTGGGTTCAAAAAGACTGTATTTGTCCTTTAAACACCACATAATTTAAAAATATCATTATCATTTGAAGGTTAATTCAGGATCCAGTATAGAGTAATAGAAGGGTTCTGATTTTGGCTTATAAGATGTTGGCTACACAAGTCACAGTTGCTAAAATGCAGTGTTTATTGAATCTTATTTAGTGGTGAATTAAGGCAAGGAGATTCATTTGATGGGAAGTGGTTTAGATTCTCATGAATACAATTCCATGGTGGGAGAATCAAGGTGCTGTTTAGTCTTTCAGAGTTTATCAATGAGTGAGTTCCCTTTGCTTACTGATATCCCACTAGATGGTCCTTGGGAGCCCCAGGTTTAACCTATCTTCCTAATAGGGTTCTTAGCTTCCTCCCGCATCTTCCAAAACCCATTTCCCTCCCTGGGTGACACAGTGGAAAATGACTTTGCAGTAAGACAGAGGTACCTTTACATTACTGATGCGATTTCCTTGCTGTCCCAAACCAGTCTGGGAGAGCCTGGGGCGTGTTGATGGGGGTGCAGCTGTGGTCTGATGGTCTAAGCACTGACCACTGAGATTCCAGCTCTGAAAGCTCAAAAAGGCCAGTCTGGGACAGCCTATTCCCTCCTCCTTTTTTACACTGTCACTTCTCTGTTGTACACTCACACAAGTGTTGCTCTGTCACAGGAGGAAAAGCAAAGACAGTAGAATAGCCAGTCTGTAGAAGGTATTATCCCAAGGACCAGGCTAAGTGGCTGATGTGAGACCCAGAAGGGTTCAACAATCTGATGTATGTCATCTGACTAAGAGGAGTTGGTGCTGAGTGGAAGAAGGCATTTCTTCCTTCCCAGGGTGTCTTTTTTCAGTCTGCTACTGCCTATGCCTGGCAATTCCCATGTCTCCAGGTCCCTCTGTTGCTGTTTTCTTAGTAGTGTGCTGGAGTAATAAAAGCACTGACCTTGAGCCTCAGTTCACCCATCTATAAAATGTAGTAATTATACCTACATTATTGGATCTGTGAAGTGTTGGCACAGGGCGGATCCTGGGCAGGCATTTAATAAATGACAGCTCTTTAGAAGGAGACAGGATCAGACACCCACACACAATCAGCTGGGCAAGTGCCCAGGATCTCAGAGGATCCAGCTGAGTGTGCAGTAAGGCGGCTGGGGTGTGGTGGGTGGGCCAGCCTGTGGTCCTTGTGGTCTTCTGCAGTGTGGCGTGCTCACCCACTGAAGCAAAAAGCCCAGGCAGAGACATGGGAGAACAGTGATGGATCAGCTATTCAGTTCTTATCTGCCTCTCAACTAGTCACCTGCCTCTCAACTAGTCACTGCTTTGTCCAGGAGACCTGGACAAAGTTGACTTCTATGAAGCTCTGAGGCTTAGGATAATGGAGGGTGGATTTTCATCTTGTTGTCCATGGTCACCAGAGGTCAGTGATCAAATCATCAAGCCCAGGCATCAATATTTTAGAGCAGAAAAGTGGAAAACAAGGGACCGCTACATCCTGTTGGGTCACATCCTGTTCACCGATGTCAGGAAGTGGGGCAGCAGCCCAAGACGGTTGGAAAACACATGACGTTAGGAGGCACTTGCACGCTACACACGTATGTGTTTTGGTATACAATTCCTAAAGACACCATGAATCAAAGCCCACAAATAATCATGCTTTTGAAAGTCTTCCAGCTTCTTGTAAAAAAAAAAAAAAAAAAAAAAAACTGGCTAAAAGCCAAATCTTATCCATTTGACTGTGTTGGATCAAAAATCATGCCAATGCCAATCTAAGAAATAGAAATATGCCCTACTAGCCACTGTCTCCAGGAAGAGGTATGTTGGGAATTTCTCTGCTGAAGTCCTAGGAGCATGAGATTGTGAATCTTGTCCAGAAATAGAGAGTCTGCTGCTTCCCTGCAAGGGAAGGATGGGTGGGGGCAGCCACCAGCAGCCCTGAAGCCTGGGAGGCATCAGGCTTCTGTGGACTGGGGCATCGACAGTCCCTGCTCACAGTACAATTTGTCTTTCCTTCCTTCGGTTGCCTTGTCCCACAAAAGAGCTTCTTGCACTCAAGAATGGCAAGGGTTCCTTCTGGTCCTGTCCTTGCACCTTTGCTGTCACTCATTTCCCTTTTCTTCTCTTCTCCCTTTCTCTGACCTGTGTCTCAGGCAGGATGAAGGTTACCCAGTGGCTTGCCTGGTGCCTTCCATGGGGGTGGGTTGAAAGAGAAAAGTGACTCCCTTCTCTTGAGTTTTAGGTTCATAATCAGTACACTGTGGGAAGCTACCTGAGGGACCTCGTCGACCTCAGACTCTCTGGTAACTCAGGATTCCCATGCTTCTAGGTTAAGTCAAGCATTCCTTAAGTTTTTGGATGGCTGGTTCCAAGAATCAATCTTTCAGGTCTGAAAACCATGTGCTTTGCAATTTTTACTCAATGATTTCTTGACTTCCATTTCTTTTAGTCTATGGTTACTAATTATGCAGGGAACAGGCCACATTTACTAGGAAATTATCTCCTACTAATGATCTTAGGATCATTCATGTATCACAGGATTAGATAGAAGGGAAGCTTCTAGGTGATTAGGCATGTTAAGACTTCACCTGTCAACCAGTGATTTCAGATTTTAATATTTAGAAAAAGAGAAAAGATTTAAGATGTACGTGTGAGTGGTGGAGTTTTCATTCTAAAAATTTTAAATAATTAAAATCCAACACAAATGTTATAGTTGTATCCCAATTAAGATGGCATCTTCATTTGTCTATATTACCTCTTAGTTCTAATGATTTGTGAATTTTTACTTAGTTACAATGTTACTATAAATATTTTATATTTTCACCTAAATTCATGTGTAATTTTTTTTTTTTTTTTTTAAGAAAATGGCAATTAGATCAACTTTTGGTGCTGATTGACTGAGCAGCTGAATGATCACACCAGGTGTGGTTTTCCTTTCTGGTTTAACTTTGGTTTAACTTTTTGATATTTCAGCTTGTACTATGAAAAACAGGAGCTTATGAATGGCTACTTTACCAATATACTGGGTGGAAAATTAATTGATGTGTGATTTCTGAAGCACTAAGGTGAAAAGATGTGATTTGACATGATATCATACTTGTAAAGATCCTAATGTCTGGGCAGGCCACCAGGTCAAGCTGTGTCCTTCGGTTATTTATGTTCTTTCACTCCTTTTTTTGTCTTCTTCTTACTGTTTCCAATCGTTCCTCCTCAAAATCCTGGGTGAGTCTCCCAGTGGAGATCCTCCTTGCCAACCTCAGTGGTGCTTGCCCTGTGGTAGGCACTGTACTCAGCGCTTGGCTCCCACCACATCTCATTTAACCCTGCCTCTGAGGGAGATGCCATTGCTCCACCTACTGAAGGGGAGCCTGAACTGCTGGTGGTGAAGTCCATCACTCCAGGTCTGAGACTAGGAAGCGATAGAGCTAGTGTCTCCAGCCAGATCTTCACAACTAGATTTTTCTAGTTATAGATCAGGCTCCTTTGCAACACTGTCCTGCTTTTCAGTGCAGATCCTGGGACAGAAATGACAGAAAAAGATGATATGTTTTAGAGTGGACTCTATTCTTTGAATGGTATTATAGTTATGTTTTTCTTTTGGTTTCAAAGGTTGAATTTACAGTCACTGGCTTCTACAAGCTGGAAACATTTATTATTGTACATCATTGGCTAGAGAATATGTTTTTATGTAATAGGAAAAGGTATTTCAGAAATGTAAACTGAAGGAAGAGAAAGCGAATTTCCGGATGTCTGGGTTCCTTTTTTTTTTTTTTTTTTTTTTAATTTTGGTAAACTATTTGGTTGGTTCCATTTGGAATCAAAAGTTAACTGCCTGGAGGATAAAAATAACTTCTTTTGTAGTTTTAACTCATGCAGCAATAACATATTGTGCTTTTTCATGGAAAGATCTATTTTTAGAAGGAATGCAAGCATCCTCAGCTCCATGAGTAATAATTATTTGGCAAGATGATGCTTACAACAGATAATCATTCTAAACCCTTCTTTGGAGAGATTATGAATTGTTTTTTTACGCAATTTGTACGTGTTGTTTTATGATACGTGAACACTTTTTTTAAATGAGGGGGAAAACCCTCAAAGGATATATGTATAGGGCTTTGGGAATTCCTTGTTTCCTGTGTAGTGACTCAAAATTTAAATGTACCCAGTTGGGCAGAGAGAGAATCTATCCTTGCCTTACTAAAAAAGAAACAAACAAGCAAAAAATCACAAACAAGCATACAAAAAAAAAAAAAAAATTAAAAAAATCAAACCTAAACCAGGAACCGAAACTCCAGACCTGTGCACACTCCTCTGTCCTCCCTGGGGCGGGGGGCAGTGGATTGTATTTGGAGCCTATGAAGCAGGGTGACCGGTGAATACTGAATGAGATGATACTGGGAAGAGACCACCTTCTTTCTGGTTCTTAACTTCACAATATTTGCTTTTTAGTTTTGGTATAATTTCCCCCAGATTCAGAAGTTTAAAAGTCTAGCTTAAATACAGCTGGAACTGATTCCCTGCTGTTTCAAGTATTCAACATACTTCCTTCTAGCTTTTTGAAATGTACAGTATACCTTTTAATTTTCCTTGTGGGTGTTTTTTGAAGTTTAATTTTTTTTTTTTTTTTGAGGTGAAAGTTTAATTTTGACAAAGTCCCTTGAACACTTTCTTCTTTTATGGATCATGCTTTGGATGTTTTATCTAACAAATTAATATGTATGAGACTATATCAAAAGAATAAAGGACAGGCCTAAATGGTTATTCCAATAGAAGCATGCAGAAAAACATTTGACAAAGTCTGATATTCTTTAATTTTTTTTCCGCAGTGATGCTGGGGATTGAATTCAGGGCCTCACACATGCTAGGTTAGCCCTCTACCACTGAGCCATATCCCCAACCCCTGCAGTGATTTTTTTTTTTAAAGTCAACAAACTAGGAATAGAAATTAACATTCACCACCTGATAAAAGACATCTACGAAATACATATAGCCAATATCATATTTAATGGTGAAAGACTGAATACTTTCCTTCTAAATTTGGAAACAAGGCAAGAATGTCTGCTTTCACCACTTATATTTATCACTCTGTTGGAGATTCCAACCAGAGCAACAAGGCAATTCCAAGAAATTAAAAGCATACAAATTATAAAGGGAGAAGTTAAATTGTCTTTATGAACAGATGACATAATTTTGTAGATAGAAATTCACAAAATCTGCAGAAAATATACTAGATCTGAGAAAAATACTTATTATAAGTAGATCTAATAGTATACTTACTATAGGAAATTCTTACTGGATCTACACATTTTCTTTGACAAGCTTGCAGAAATAAGATCCTAGTTTTATAGGAATTTACCAACTGATTCTAAAATTTACATGAAAATTCAAAGAACTGAAAATAATTCAAGGAAAAGAGAAAAAGCTGAGCAAGAACAAAATTGAAGGACTTATTCAAAGTTCACTATAAAGCATAGTAATCAAGACAGTGTACTGATGAATACGTCAAAGAAACAGAACAGAGTTCAGAAGTAAATCCCACCTATAGTAAATAGCTTTTGACCAAAGCAACAAAGCAATTTAATGGAGGAGAATATAATCTTAGAATAATCTTTCAACAAATGGAACTGTTATACGTCCATATGTGAAAAAGTAGGCCTGTGCCTGACACCATACAAAACTCAAAATGGATGAAAGACCAAAATGTAAATCCCAAACCTATAAAATTTGTAGAAAAAGACAGAGAACCTTTGCGACCTTAGATTGAGCAAGCATCTGTCAGATTAACGGTATGAATTTTTGGCAGTGCAGTGAGGCATTTCTTCAAGGAGATCAATGCTTCCCTTCATTTAAGGGGTTTTGTGTCTATAAACTGACTCATGTCTAGGAATTAATTAAGGGATTATGATCTTACATTCTTATGATTCAAGTTATAGTCTGTTCACTTGGCCCAGAACTCTTCTACTTAGGAAGATCAAGTAAGAATATCATAGACGGACCACCTATTTCACTTTAAGGGATACTGTGCTCATCTAGAAAATGCCATAGATCTCTGTGATCCATGTGATTCTGAACACGGCTTTGACTCTGCCGTCCATTATGGTAAGCAAGCTCACATTGCCTTTGGTGATAAAGGGCTACCGTGGTGGCTCCAGCCACCCTGGGATCCAATTATCCGTTTAAGGATTTCAGTTTAGTGGCAGCAGTTGTCATAGTAATTCCTGACCCACAAAGAAGAGCAACCACAAAGCTCATCAAATTTATTCTTCACAGTCATGGTGAAAGACATGTGCTCTGACCCTCCTGGGAGGGGTGAGCAGGTCTTACATGATAAATTCACAGTGACATTCCATTCTCCCTAAACCTTGGCATACCTTCCCCTGTAGCACACCAAGACGGTTGCGATGCTTTGACTTCATGTAGCATAGACCATTTTTTGGTCCATGTTTCATTCTACCAGCTAAGCCAACTGACTGTTCGAGCCCCTCCTGACACCCACTGCTACAACATTAAATCCAGACTCTCTGCCCAGTGGACCAGATCAATAAAGTTGACCTGATCTAACTTTATGTTCCTTGCATTATTTTCCCACACCCTTAATATTCATTCCCAAATGGAGCCTCCAGATCTCTGTCTGTACAAGTTGCAAAAATCATGAATTTTTGGAGCGTAACATACCTCTTTCTGGGTCTCTCTTTGTAATTCATCTCTCAGGTCCTGCTGTGACATAGGTTTAGAAGCAAATTAGAATGGAGGGATTGAATCCTGAGGAGAATCATAGTTGTCTTGCTCAGTAACTAGGTTAACTACCCCAGAGGATGTCAGGGGACATCTCACAGCCCTCAAGTGGGAGTGGAAGGACTGTTACTGGCAAAGAACATTAGTTTGAGCCCCCATTTCACTTGACTAGTAGGAAATTCCAGCCCTTTCATTTTTGAGGACTGGTCTTGTCCCAGGGCTTTATGTAGTAAGACATTAGGGAGGCCCCTCCAGTCCTGGTTTGTCTCTAATTGCCACCGAGCTACCTGTGGGCCCCGGTGGCTGGGTCATAAATCTCTGTATTCCCCTTAGGAGCAAGCTCTGGCTCCTGGGATCTGTGGTGAGTCTGTAGACATTTAGCTGAAACTTCCAAAGTCTTTCCACCTCTTTTTCAGGTTCCAGAATGTATTTCCTACTTTGTTGCTGCTGAAAAACACTCTTCCTCTCCTTGGCCTCTGCCTTCTATTGCTCTAGAATTGCTGCCTGCTCTCCACGTTACCAAAATCCCTTTACTCAAAATTATAAAGTGTGTTTTCTTGATGGCAATGAGGAGTCAGAGAAAATGCAGGGAGCATTAGCACAGTTTAGATTTCAGCAAATCATCCTGTATGGTGATGAGATACAAAGTTGCTGAAGATGGGGGAAAGACTCCCTAACTGTTAGGGAGAACTTAGTTTTTCTAAATATAGAAGGTGTATAGAATTGCCCCAGAACTGGACATTATTCCTTCTTCACATCCTCCACACTAGACATGGAGGGAAGGCTTGTGTTTGGGAAGTTTGTTAATGTTATAGTCTGCGTGACTTTGCCTCTGGTGATAAATCTTGTGAACTGTGGACAAGGCCAACTTCCAAAGTAAATAGCAATTGTTGTGGTGAAGGCTGCATGGGCGGCCTCGCTGGCTGCGCTTCAGCTGCTCAGCAGCCTCCCCCAGCCAAGCTGCAAGCTGCCAGCAGACTGTGGATCCTCTTTGGAAGGCCGGGCCACATTTCTGAGAAGCGCTTTTCCTTCTTATCTCACTCAGCCTGGGCCTGAGCAACCCTGCCCTTCCCACTGGGATCAGGCGTGTTGATGGTCAAGTGCTTGCACTCCAACCTCCTCTCCCTGCATTAGGGTGACAGCAGCCAGGGTGCCAGGGCCCTGTGCACTCCCTCCTCAGGAATCTCCCTGTCGGCCCAGCACCCCAGGTTGTGTTTTCTGAGCCATGGGAGGCAGAAGGCGATCCTCTGCAATGCAAAGGACACTTACCGCCCTTCATGCAGCTGTCTAAACTCGCCCTCCTCTTTTCTTCCTCCTTGTTTCTGTTTTTGACATTTCCTCTGCCCAGGATGCCTTAGCTTATTCTCTCCTGATATCCTGGTGAGATTCCTACTTATTCTCTAAGGTCCAAAGGAAACACCATCTCTTCTGGGGGAGCCACCACCTTGCCAACAATCCTTGTTCCCATAGCTTTTTGTTCCTAGCTTATAATAATATAATAATATTTACCATAATATAATATTATAATATTTACCATATTGCCTTAGAGTGAGTTGTTTACCTGCCTAAGAACTTTAAAAAAATTCTTTAGCCCTAGGATTGAGGTTGGCACTTGGCACGCATCAATAACAATGATGATTATGATGATAATTAATATTTATTATATGCTCAGCAGGTGCAAGGCACAATGCTCAGAGCTCCACATACATGATGTCATGCAATCCCCACCACAATTCCTAGTTTTTAGACGGGGTGGCAGGTTTAGGAGATTTTATAACTTGCTAAGTTCCCACAGCTAGGAAAGGATGGAGCTAAGATTTGAACCCAGATTTGTAAAGCATTTAAAAAGCCAGTGTTTTAACTATTTGTACTGTTTTATGGATATTGAAAAATGTGTGTCTGAATGAGTTATTCTCAATAGATGCCCAACTACTGCCTCCCTTCCCAAAGGATGCAGCATCTGGGGTGGGGTTGTTTCATCCCTTAGGCATTGGAACCACCTTGGCCCACCTTCCCCACTTGCACATGATGTCTTGTCTTTCCTTTTGGGAGGCAAGGGAGGTCAAAAGTCCCTAATGATAGACAGAGGCTTCTGAATTGTTTGGAAATGCACTGGTCCTACTGTCAAGTCAGCCTCCTGCTCATGGTTACAGTTCATGGTTTAGCACTAACCCCCGCGGCTGGTGGTGTGAACAGATCAGACTCCTTCGCACTCCATCCTGGAGTGCTAAAAGCCAAAAGTGATCCTTCCTCCAACTTCCCTGAGTGTCCACGTGGTGTAGGCTTGGAAGTTGGGGACAGGGGATATGTGGTGAGCTGTGGCTACCCCTTCTCTTTTCTCTCATCACAGAGAAGAGAGGGCTCCTGGTCTTATGCACTGAAGTTATCGAAGGACAGAGACAAATCACCAAAGGACACACCTGAAAGGAAGGAAGCAAGATAATACCTGTAATGACACTTGTCTTTTTTTTTTCCTAGTCACTGACTCTAGCACGTGACAGTACCTGACAGGTCTTTCATCTGCCTTATGGACTTCTCAAAGCTCCTTCACAGCCATTGTTTCTATTTATCCCATATTCATTTAAAGGAAGAGGATAATGAATATCAGGAGTGTTAAATGACTGAACTAAAAGTCACCAAGATTATCAGAGGCAACATTAAATGTAGAACCAAGGCCTGTGATTTTGAATCCAGTACTTAAAAAAAAAAAAGAAGAAGTTTCAGATATTTAGTACCTAAACTTTTATCTTTTCTCTCTTTCTCTTTCTTTTTTGGTACTGGGGATTGAACCTGGGGCACCAAGCTATATCCCCAGATCTTTTGATTTTTTATTTTGAGATAGGGTCTTGCTAAGTTGTTTAGGGCCTCACTCACTTGCTAAGGCTGGCCTCAAATTTGCAGTCTTCCTATCTCAGCATCCTGAGTTGCTGGGTTTATGGGCATGCACCACTGCTAAACTTTTACCTTAAAGCAATCATTTTTACAGTTTTGTTCTTTGATTGGTAACTTATCTTATTTCATAGCACTTTCTGGATTTCCTTTCTCTTGTTTTCTTTACTAATGGCTTCCATACAGTCCCTTCCAATGACCTTTGAGTGCAAGAAAAGTAGAACTTTTTTGTTTCCAAGTTATTTTAAATCAACAGACCCTCACTGAGTGCCCACTAGGCTGAGATATGATAGTGGGCAAGGCATAACTCATGTCTTGATGGAGTTTATCTTTGCATGACTTCGTGGCAATGCATGCATCCCAGGGCCTGTGTAGGATGACTTATGAACATTCTAAAGAAGGTTCTAGGAATAAGAGAAGAGTGTAGTTGCTTTTGACCAGAGACTGATGAGCACATCACAGCACTGGTGGCTTTGAACTAGGATAAGGATAATAGAAATTATTTTTTGAAATTCCTTGAGTTTGGGTGGGGAACAGAATTTCACTTTAAAAGAACAGCAGAGACAAAGGTGGAAAACATGGCCAATCTAGAGCTGGATGAGTGGTCCTGGAGGGGATGCAAAGGAAGGAAATGAGGCTGGAAAGGTGAGCTGATAACACATGACAGAAGCTCTTTTATGCCTACAGCACTGAATTTGCTTTCTTTTTTTCTATAGTGCTGGGGATTAAACCCAGGGCCTCATGCATGTAGCTGAGCTACCCCTGCAACCATACATTTTCTCCATTAGGTTGTAGGGAGCCCCACAGAGGTTTGTAAGGAGGATCAGCATGATCTGAGCTATAGAGGAGATACCAGTAGGCAACTGGGACAGTGACCTAGATATAGTGCAAGAATTTGTCACCTACCTCCTGCCTATCTACTGAGGGTGAGGTACCATGTTGGGGGCTGGAGTCCAGAGCCAAGTGGTGCAGGAAATGCAAAAGTGTAGGTGCCATGATAAATGTCTACCCAGTTCCATAGGCGCACAAAGAAAGAGGGTTGCAGGTCTCCTGGGGCAGGGGCATCAGGAAAGCTTCCTACTGGAGATGGTGTTTGAGCTGAGACTTTTAATTTAATAAGGCAGGAAGGGAAGGAGAGAGAAGGGAGAGAGAGGGAGGCATCAGCAAGGACATGGCACTGAGGTGCGGACGTCTGAGCCAGTAGCAGGACCTGCTGTGTTCAGTTTGCTTGTTTTATTTTTATAAAATTACTTTATTTACTTAAGCAATATTTTATTGTAGAAAATGAGCCAAATATAGAAAAACAAAAAGAACAAATCTATAATCCCACAAGGTAGAAATATTCAGTTAAAAAATTAGGTGACTATCCTTCCATTTTTATGTGAGTGTGAATAAGAATGTGTATATATGTGTATGTGTGTACACATGCACATATTTACATGCATATGAATATATCAATAAGTAGATATATACTGATACATTTCTGTTTTTTCCTCTATCTTTATTGGATTTACTGCTTCACCAGTTTTAGGGACAAAAGGAGGTTATATTTCTTTTATGTTCATACAATATTGACCAAGAACACCCACCAGTCCAGCCTGACAGGAAATCCACTCTTCTGAGATCCCTGAGTAATTTCTAGGAATGTACAAGAAAACGAGACATTCCTCAACCTGACCTAGTGTTGACCACTCCCCATCTGCCAATTGATGGTGTGTTTAAGATTTAAGTAGGGAAGGGAAATATGCAGATGATTCATTCCAACTAGAACGTAAACAGCTCCCTGACCAGGAACCATGTGCTTCTTGTCTGCTGCTGTGCCCCCAGTGGTCCAAATAATACTCACCGTATCGTAGATGTTCAGCAAATACGCTAAGTGAATGAATGAATGAATTCAAGCTTCTTTTTGAATAGGCAACAAACATTTATTGAACATTTTTGAGTCCTATACTGGGGATTAGAAATGCACATGGAAACAAAATCAAGCTTTTATCTATGTGGATGTAATTTAAAGATAAACATCTTTTAAAAACAAACTAGGGGACTGGTGTTGTACCTTAGTGCTAGTGCCTGGCACGTGTGAGGCACTGGATTTCATCCTCAGCACCACATGAAAATAAATAAAATAAAGGTATTGTGTCCAACTACAACTAAAATAAATAAATAAATAAAATAAAATAAAAAGAAAACTAGGCTTCCATGGGAAGCAGTGAGTATCCCAGGATATGAGGTATTCAAGCAGACATCAGTAGACTATCGACTGAGGCCACGAAAGGGATTCTTGCTTTGGGAGGGATGTGGGACTAAATGACCATTAACGAGTGTTCAAATGTAATTGGAATCCATAACTGAAAAAAATTTAGCCTTATCTTTTCTATCTTATTAGTCATAACCAGACAAATCACAGGACTCCAAATGAGATACAACTACAAATGAAAAACAAATATTCTGATGAAATCCAGATATGTGTTGATGATAAATGGTATTTCTTGAGAATTCTGCAGAATGTTACGCTTATCACAAGAGATGATTTTTAAATAATGGAATTTTGCGAAGTATTACTGTCAGAATGTGTTTAAACATTTGTTCTTTAATTTAATCTACCTACTGTATTCAAAATTCATAATGAACAAAATAAGAACTAAGTACAATTAAAACAAACTTTTTTTTTTTTTTTGTGGTGCTGGGGATTGAACCCAGGGCCTTGTACGTGACAGGCAAGCACTCTACCAATTGAGCTATATCCCCAGCCCAAAACAAACTTTTGATATATCTTTTAAAAGAAAGCCAAAGGTCTGGATTTTGATCATTGTTTGGGACATCTGAGTTCAACATTTTATGACAAAAATTTTCATGTTCATCTTACTGACTTGGGATTCAAAATTCATCCACCTACTTCTTCATTCAAAAGATATGTGGCAGGAAGGGAAAAGAAAACCATAGTGATCATTCACCAAGTGTAAAATAGTGTAAATTTTGCGATAATTCTAAAAGGAAAATGAGATAATCTATCACATGTTGAACATACTTTTTAAAAAGTTCATTTTATTACAAAGTTATAGTCATCCATTAAATAAGCTTTTTAAATGGAAATGGTAAAAAGATCATCTATAATCACATCTCTTGATAGATAACTACTGTTTACAGTCTTAAGATTTCCTTTTAGTGTTTCTATACACATTCTTTATATAATTTGTGGTATGATGATAGAAGCTATTTTGAACTTTAGAACATTAATCATTGGATTGAGAGCAATAAGTTAGTTGTTTGGAACTGAAACCTCATTCTCTAGAGCTTTGATATGTGTGCCTTGGCTTTCCATCGTGCATATTAAGTATAATTCTTGAATTGAAAAAAATATATAACACATAGGTTGTGTTTAAACAGCACCAAAATGGATTTAAAAATTAGAATGGTCAGTATAATGGTTAGATTACAAAATTATAGATTAGCATCTAGATACCTAAATGTTCAAAACCAATGATTGTGGCTATTAGCCTTAATAGCATACCTACCTTAACTCAGTATCTGGCCACTGTTTGTTTAGTGATAGACTCAGCTCTACCTTGTTCACAATACTCTCTCTAATGCCTAGCTTATTCCTTATTGCAGGCTTGGTTCTTGGTGAGTATGATTTGAATGAGTGAGCGAATCATTTACCTACTGGGAGCTTTGGGGTAGCCCATGTAGCCATCCACCTATTCATCCATTATCAAATCTCTTCTGAACACCTGCCATGTTTTGGGCACTGTGTCTTGAACCACAGATATGGAGCAAAGCAGAGATGGCCCTGCTCTGGATAGAAGAGCTTATCTTCTGGTGGGAAAAGACTAAGGACCACCACCTTAAGGTCCTCCAATTCCTCCCTGCAGATCTCTTGCGCCCATAGTCCACTCTGAAAACCACTCCGTTGTATTAAGGCATTACTCCTCCACAACACAAATATGCTGGAGGGTGGGCTTGTGAGTCATGAATAACATAATAACAAGGTGAACTAGTTTCTTGGGGTTTGGAGCAGAAGCAGAGGAAGCAGATCATATGATCACAGAAGAGGCGCTCTCAGGTCATGTTTTCTCTCATCTCTATAGCAGGAGCCCTAGGTCACAGGGAGGCAGAAGTGTAACAAAAATATGTGCAACACAGTAGGGCAGTGGTGACAGCCAGCTCAGCAAACCCTCTGAATCTCAGGCTCCTTACCTGCTGGGTACAGATCTGGTGGTACAGATGGAATGTAGCTGCCCTATGAAAGGGTCCTGTGAATTGCATGGCCACATGCTCCCTCCCTGCAGCTGTGCACACATGGCTGCTCTGCAGACAGCCTCCCCAGGCAGGTTTATATCTAAAGGAAGCCCTTCCAGCTTCCTGCACCTTATGCCACAAAGACATTAGCTGTGCCTTCTTTTCATCCTCATTTGGGGCAGAGGCTGCTGCTGAGTCCCCAGCAATCCCAAGCAAGAAGGAGACCATGGAGGAGAAAGGTCAGACCTGGGTGGTGAGACAGGGCATGGACCAAAGCTCCCCTGGGCCAGCTCTCCAGGTGTCCAATAGCTCAGCACCATGGAGCTGCAGGTCACTAAGCCTGCTGAGAGGGAACCCAGGGGCCCACCAGGCATGGGCCTGTCCAGCAGGGCCTCATTTTGACCATAAATTGTCACATGGGCCTCTCTCCTCCCCTGATTCACCAGGATCAGATGTATCCAAACCACGGCTACGTTTGGGGGATCCTGGGTGCCCATCTCATTGTCTTGGTAGTACTCACACTGCCTCAAATGCACAAATAAACATGAGGCAAAATGACTCTCTGCTAGCCTCTGGGAAGGAAGCTTTGCTTCTGGCCTCAGGGAGGGTGTGGGGAGGAAGGCAAGGAAACTTTCCTGAGGGAGGCAAGCTTCTTAGTCCATGTGGTTTTACCTTTTAGCAGTGCTGTATAGCATCTTTCAAAGAATGAGAGTTGGTATAGTTGAGGAACTGGGTTCTGTTTGTTGAATAAGAATCTGAACTTTAGGACATCGCTGCTCATTTATGTAAAAGCATTATATATATACGTTGTAAATTAACACGATACCTTTATTTATTTATTCTTTTTTATGTGGTGCTGAGGATGGAACCCAATGCCTCACATGTGCTAAGCAAGCACTCTACCACTGAGCCACAACCCCAGCCCCATTTCCTCCACTTTCGACAGAGGAAGAAAACGGTGTTCCTGGAAAGCCCCAGGTCCTCCTGTGTGAGGATCTCAGTCTGCTCCAAATGCAGATGACTGTGATCCAAGGATCCAAATCTGAGCATGCACAGTTCCTGCAGCCAATCAGGCCTCTCGCCTGTTAGACATCTCTTGTGTTGCCCACTTTTCTTTCAGAGCCTTAATTACAGCCTCTCGTTGTGTACTTATTTGTTACATGTTAGTTCCTGCTACACACTTCAGGACCACAGGGAAAACACTGGCATCTTATTCACCTCCTTGTGGGCCTTGCAAAGTGCCTGGCACTCTGGCGGCTCTTACCAAATATATGCAAAGTTAGTGGATGACTAGCTGGCCTGATTGCAGTAGTTCTGTACATTCATGGCACTTGGTCGTGAAACTTTTCTGCCTCTTTTGCCCAATCAAATGGGAATGATGGCATATCCTTTCTCAAGGATAGATGGCTTCTCAATTGGGAAATGTCATTGCTTGGGAAATGTTGCCCTGCTCAGAGGCTTGAAGCTGCTGTGGACTTGGGAACATTCTTCAGAATGCTCCCTCATGCCATGGCCAGCCATGCTCTTTCCCTACCTATGAATTAATGGGAAGGTGATGTTACCTTTATAAAGTTATTGGTTTGTTCACTCATCATTTGTTTAGAATCTTTTCTTGAGTTTTCTTTGCCACACCCTGAGTCAGGCACTCAGAGCACACTCAGAAGCTGCTCTGAATGAAGATACTGGCATGCGCTGGCAGTGCGGACATGTGGGTGTGTAGGCCATGTGCCCAGAGATAACTTCTGACCTCCAGCAAATCTCCAAGGACAAACATGAATTACCAGTAGCCAGCAAAAGTAGCTGTTCTAGGTTGGGGGAACTGGATAGTGAACTCCCCCCAAGCCTGAGAATTCCTAGCAAGTCTGGAATGGACACCTGCATGTTTTCTTAGGGTGTGTGCATGGTTTAATGGTTACTCTTTGTTCCTAATCATGGCAGCAGTGTGTGATGACATTTGTTCCAGGTGAAAAGAGGCTTTCTCTGCCCGTTGTGAGTTAACTCACATTGGAGTGTCTGCAAGAATGGACACCCTGGATGTTTCTGAGAAGCTAGGCCAGCTGATGCCAGTGAAGGAGATGAGAAGTGACTTCCTGCAACAAGGATCCCTAGAGAGCCCTGTGACTTATGATTAATGATTCAGGAGGGGAGACCTCTTGCCAGGTCCCTACCAACAGAGCTGGGAGCAGGACTACAGAGCCCATGGCCTGGAAGGACTCACTGGGCTGAAATATGGGAGTTCCCAGAATCTCAGATTTGAAAGGGGCTGAAATGGGCAGCTCAGCCTGCTTCCCACAGACGTGGGTGTCTGAAACCCCTAGGGAAAAGCCCAGGGGCAGTGCGCTTGTCCCCAGCTGCCTGTGGTGGAAGGAAACCTTGGCTGGTCGGTCTGGTTTATCTTTAGGGTGGACCCTTGGGCAGCAGGCCTGGGGAGGCACGACTGTCCAGCCTGTTCTACAGCACAGCGGGTGGCCTTGTTCTCCCCCAAGGCTACTCTGCTGATGTTGACATTGATTCTGCTTGTAAAGTGATGCGTGGGCAGAGTTTCATTCACAGGTGAAAAACAACCACCATTCTCATTACTAGTTCCTTCCTATCACCTGAGGAAAGGGAATGGTTTGAGGATCTGAAACATTTAAACACACCTCATTGGGAAAAGTAGACCCTTAAACCTTCTACCTGATGTAGCTACCTCAGCACGTAGGATGCAGTGAGAATTGCTTTATTATTTATCTCACATCTTTTCACTTCCTTAACTTGGAACCACAGACTAGAAGGGACATTTGGATTGATTTAGCCCATTCCCTGCATTGTACATTTGAGCACATAGACCCAGAGATGTTGACTGTCATGGCTGAGATCACACAGCTCTTAAGGGGAGAGGGAGTGGGGATACATCCAGGACCCAGGTTCTTCTATGTCCACCTGAGCCCTCAGTCTGTCACATGTCACCTCCTCCTTCACATCTAGCAATGAGTATTTTATTGCATTCTTTTCCCCAACCCTCATGACTTTGTAACCAGAGCACAGTGTTCTTTACGTAGATGGGACTTAAGAAAAGTGTTACCCAACTTTTTATTTGCTTGGAGTTGCACTGTCAGTTTGCAGGAAATGGTCTAGAAACGTGTGGGGAAAATCTGCAAGACTCCCTCCAGCAAAGTGCCTCTGCAAGGCATCTCTCTCATGATTTTAAAGACTGGGGAAGTGTTGTTATTCATTTTTGAACAGAAATAACAAGCCAAATTTGTTTTTCACAAAGAGGCTAAGAACATCCCCCTATGCTCCCCCACCCGCCATCACGTTGGTTACAGAGCATTGCCAGTAAACTGTCAAAATTCCTGAATCTCTTGGTCTTAAAAGGAAAAGCATCTTCTCCAACTTGGGGAAAAAAGTATAGGCTTTGTAATTTATGTAAGTAAAACCCAAGTAATGTCCTTCTGAACACCAGCTACCATGACGATGTGCTTACTACGTGCCAGATGCAATGCCTCTGGTATGCTGTACAAACACGAACTCACTCAGTCCTCAGCCCCAAGTGGTAGAATTTGTGTTATCCGAATTTTATTAAAGAGATGGGTGACTTGTTCAAAGTCACATAGCTAGAAAGTGGTGGAGACTGGAGTCTGCTAGTTGAGCTGCTGTCTCCTGGATGATGCTGGACTTCTTTTTTCAAGTTAGACTCCAAATTGGGATGGGGGCACACTTATTCATTTCTCCCCTCCCTGGGCCCACTTCCATACCCTTTCCCCCATGGAAGGGAGGAGAAGCAGAGAAGGTCCAGCCACCTCCACCTCTCCTCTAGATGTTTGGAACTAGAGGAGGGACTGGACTTTGGTGCCATGGGCAGGCACTTG
Organism: Sciurus vulgaris; assembly: GCF_902686455.1. Taxonomy (NCBI): domain Eukaryota; kingdom Metazoa; phylum Chordata; class Mammalia; order Rodentia; family Sciuridae; genus Sciurus; species Sciurus vulgaris. Next base: position 82,422,712 of record NC_136461.1, on the reverse strand, counting down.
GTCTCAAGTTTCTGGCACTGGGATTTGGAACACAGCTCTGCACTTGTTCCAGGGAGAAGACAGGGATGCTGTTTACAGCATCAAGTATCCAAACTCATTTCAGTGGCCTTTGGGAAGTCATTCTCCATGGGAATAGAAGCAATGAAGAAGGAATTTTTTTTTTATCTTTTACACACGTCTAAGTTATGTATAATTTATTATTGCCAAATACAACAAATATAATTGTCCCCTCCCATGATCTTTAAAAATTGTATTCCCAAAAGCATTTGTCTGCGTCTTTTGAAGATTGCTTTGCCTTTTTGGTATCAGGTCAATAGAAAAATATGCCACCCCAGTAGTGAAAGCCAGTTTTGGAGCAATATCTGCGTAACCATTAGGGTTTATAAAAAAGTATTTTTTTTTTTCTAACTTTCATCATGCCCTCTTCTACAGAAGTAAGGAGACTCCCTGTTGTAAGAAAGCTCATAATCGAAAGATGAGGTAAGGAAGTCTTTACTTTTTACTTTTTACTTTTTTTACTTTTTTACTTTTTACTTTTTGTGAACCTTTTGCAAAACAAAAAAGTTTCATGCAAGTTAATCCAGAGAAATCAAGCTATCAAGAGGGAAAAGGAGGAGGTAGAAAGTGTCAGGAGATTTCCTACTCTTGGAGTTTAATGTCTTCTTTCTGTAAGGGAAATTTGTTCCCCATCCCCCATCACAATACCACTAATCAGGGGAAACAATTATAAGTCGACTTTATTAGAAGCAATGAGCACTTGAAAATCGGCATATGTATCCTCAAAATATGGAAGATTTGGGGTGTTCATAAATATTTGTGAAAGTGAATGAAGGCTCAATTAAAATGAACATTTCTACCTCATGTTACGAATAATGCAAGAGTTTGAAAAGTGTTCCTAGAACCCTGAGTGGGACCTCAGAATGCAATTAGAGTTTTCTTATAGAAGTGGTGTTATATATGGGGATTTAAATATAGTTACTGAAAGAGTGCTTTTGGCATCATAATTACTTTGGGCACTTGGGACTTGATCTGAGAGGCTCTTGGTATAGTCCATGACATTGTTTCTGTGGGAAAATGAATTCTTGGTCTTAAGAATTGGTATATGAGCAACCTTGTGAAATATAAACCAATCTTAGTTGAGAACTGCTTGAAATTTTGGTTCAACTGTGCCTATTTTGTAATTTGTCCACAAATAAAGCATTATGAGGAAACCTGAATGGCCTTTGTTCTCTGACTGACCCCCAGAAGGAAAGGTGGTGTCGTATCAGGAATGTTCCTATGAAATACTTTTTAAAGTGGCCTAGAAAGAGTAGAGGATTTCAAATAGATTGGGGAGGGGGTCCTTTCAAGTATGTTAATATTGCCAGTGATCTCTGGCCCAGAAACATCACAGTGGGTCACCAGAAACGATGATTTTCAATGAGCTGCTGACTAACCAGAGCAAATCGGGGTATCAACCTGGATGATCATAATGCTGGGCACAATGCTGTCTAATCAGCTTTAAGAAATGGCTGTGTCATCACATATAATAAGCAGCATGGTTGTGTGCTAATGAACTCATTCAGGCAACACAATTTGCTCTCCTGATGGGCGTTGGCCTGAGCAGCAAGCAGTCTCAGGCACTGGTATCAAGGTCACAGATGTCCAGAAGCCTGGCACTTGATTGTTGTGCATGAAGAACCTGAGGCCTCAGCAGAAAGTTTCAGCTCTCTGGCCATAAGATGACATCACCTGGTGATGGAGGGGCTGCTCTTGATTGAGAGGGTTGCGGACTGACCATATAGGTATGCTTGTAGGACACAAAGAGGTATCTGTGCCATGAGGCTGACAGATCTTGGCAGGAAACAAGGGAAGAGTTGGAAACAAAAATATAGCACTAAGACAAAAGAACAGTTTTTAAGTAGTTGAAGGGGTTATGGAATTCCAGCCAGGATGTGGGATCAAGAAGGGGCCAGGGACAGCACTGACCGCTTGAATGAAGGTGACATCAGTAGTCATTGTGTGCCCTATCAAGGGGTCCTCTGACAGTCCCAACTGCAGTGACACAAGTAGCCTCATGTGGGGACTGGGAGAAAGCCAAGGAGAGAATTAACCAGCCTGAGCAGAAACACTGACACTGTGTTAGCTTCAGTTTCAGTGATGGCGAAGTTGACTATATTCAAGAGGTGGCAAAGATAGGCACTTTTAGGACTAAGCTCATATCCCACCAGTTTGGTTACCCAAAAGAGTAAAAATTTGCCTCTTTCCCAAGAGGTGGTGAAAGTCCCAAGGCCCAGCTTGGATCATGACCGTGACCTTGATTGGGAAGGCCTGGGGTACTCTCAAGCCTTGGACTGAGATTGTCTGAGAAGTGGTTCCCCAAGAAAACTTGAGTTCCTCTTACCTAAAAAGATACAAGGGCTGGCTGAGCTGCAAAATTTCACATTTCCACACTTCCCAACTCCAAAATATGTGCCTAGGTAAAAGTCAAAGCTAGAACTTCAGTGATGGAGCAATCACTTAGGGCCTTCATGTAGCTGTCAGTGTTCTTAGAAAGTGAAGGGTTTTCCCCAGATCTGCTCTAGAACATTTTAAAAGTAAAGTACACTCAAGCCTTGGCTTAGCAAATAACCATGTGATTTCCAAATGCATAAACCGGAAACTTGAGGAAGGCACGTTCTAAGACAGAACTCCTGTCAACCGTCAACAAACGTAGATGTCATCACTTAGTATAAAGGCGGAAATGAAGCAAGAATTGAAACCATGAAGTGGGCATTGTGTGTGTGTACAAAGTGAAGCATCATCAATGTTATAAAGGTAATTTCCTTTATTGTGATATTATTAGATGACAGTGACTTTTTTTTTTTTTTAAGGCTTCCTTATCACTTCCTGAGTTAATCTAATGTGGCAATCGCTTCTGTTACATTAGGTAAGGCCCCTCCCATTCTTTGAAGGACCCTTCCAGATTCATGGAGGGAGAGGCCCTTTTTCTCCTTCTTGTCACCGTCTCACGTACTGACCAATATGGCCGCACTTATCCTGTTGCCCTGTGATTTTGATCAGCCCAAGATGCCCTCTCAGGCAAGAGCTGTGGGGTTTGAGGAGCATCCTTTGGCTTCTCTGAAGCTCACTGAGTGCTTACAGTTCCTCCCACAAGGGGTGCTGTGGGAATTCAGTGAAATGAACTCATGCATGAGAAGCGCTCAGCTTGTTGCTTGCATAGAGCAAGAGCTCAGGTGATACTGATGATTTTAGTCAGCTTTTTCGTTGCTGTGACCAAAAGACCTGACCAGACCAATTTTAGAGGAGGAAAAGTTTATTTGGGTCTCAGGGTTTCAGAGGTCTCAGTTCATAGACAACCAGCTCCATTCTTCAGGGCTCAAGGTGAGGCAGAACATCAAGGAGAGTGGGAGAGTGTGGTGGAGGAAAGTGCCTCAGGACATGGCCACCAAGAAGCAGAGAGAGACTAAATTCAGCTCACAAAATATAAACCCCAAGGGTGCGCCTCCAAAGACCCACCTCCTCCAGCCACGCCTACCTGTGTACAGTTACCACCCAGTTAATCCCTGTTAGAAGATTAATGCACTTATAAAATTCTCCTTACTCAATCATTTTACCTCTAACTTTCTTGTATTGTTTCACACATGAGATTTTTTTTTTTGGAGGGGATACTTAATATTTATATATAACATTGCCAGTTAACATTCTTGTGTGTATCTTTATTAAAATAATGGGTGTGTGGGTATTATTATCTATATGTTCTTTACTAGATAGTGAGGTCCTCAAGGGCAGGGACTGTCCTGAGGTTACAACAAGTACTCTATGTGGAAAGAGTAAAGGGGGGCGGGCGGTAAGGATAAGGAAGACAGGAGGAGAGGGGGAAATGTGGGAACAACAAAGCAGGTAGCGAAACCAGCAGTAGCCATTCTGAGTGGGCAGAACTAGGCAGCAGGAGGATCTTTCCACTTTCTGGTGTTGTATGGATGAGGAAATGCAGGGGCCAGGAAAGGTTAAGGAGCTAGGACCACAGTGGCATTAGTGAGGCTAGAAAACAGACTCTCTTCTGGGTTATTCCCCACAGCCCTGGCTGCCAACTAGGCCAGCTTTATTGGCCACTCAGTTTTCCTCAGTAAATGCCCATATGCCTTGATAACCTTGGCTGATGTCTGCCACTGGGAGAATAGGGCGTCTCCTATCCACCCACACTTGGAGATTGAGGAGAACATAGGTACTGGGTGGGAATTTTATTATATCTGCATCTTTTCATTGTCTTCCTTGTGAGAACCAGAAGGCAGCCACTAAGGAATAACATGATCCTGGTCTTAATCTTGTAGGCTCCAAGAGACCAAACCCTAGACTCAGCCAGAATGAGAATTACTGACTCTAATAGCAACTTATGAGGTAGATGAAAAATACAGCATATTTTTCTTGAATATAGGTTTGGTCTGAAGTGCCTACAAAGATTGCTGCCTTCCTTGGGAAACAGACACACATTACAACGGCCTGCGAGCCAACTCAGGGTCTGTACAGTTCATACTGGGGGTGGGGTCTCAGAAAGGAAACCCATCCCTGTGTTTTGGTGGGTGGGGTTCCGCAGAAGTGAGTGCAAATTAATAGTGAGACTTGAAAGGGGTGCTTATTAGGGAAGGCGGAAGTGAAATTGAGGTCAGAAAGCCAGCTTGGGTGTTAGAGTGTCTATAATTTCATTACGGCAGTGTGATCTCCTGCGTGTATTCCAGGCTGCGTTGCCTAGGTACCGTCCTTTGCCCTGAGCGGGGACTCACACACACTCTAGGGTAGACAGCTGGCCTTCTAATTAGGAAGCAGGCGCTCCAGAGGCAGCTCCTGTGAGAGCTTCCACCGTCTTTCATTATCATCAACAGCAGAGGCTCCGCTGGTTGGCTTGTGTAATATTAGGAATAGGTTTCTGTTAACCTAATCAGTGGCTGTTGAAATGGTACAATGGAGTAATGGATGCCAAATGGGATTTCTCTAGTGAGATTGCTAGTGGTAAAGATATGTGGCTTGTCTAAAGTATTTTAGAGTAGCTCTATGCTCTTGTTTGAAAAAAGCAGAACAATCTGGCCAGTCCTGCAGCGCTTAGTAATGCACCCCTATGTCCAGACTTGGATTCCAAAGATTCTAGTTGCATGATGCCTGTTATAAGGTTGAATTCTACCCTGAAAATATTTATTATATCTACCTGAAATGATGGTGTGAGGTCAGGATCTGTAGCAACCATGCTTCAATTATGAAGGGACAAACCCAAGGATAGCAGAACAGAGCTCCCCAAAACTTAGTGGTTTTAAAAAAAATAATCATTTATTATCACTCTTAGTTTGTGTGAGTCAAGAATTTGAGAGCAGTTACAGTTTGAAGGTTTCGTCCGAGGGTGCAACTACACGTTGGCTAGAGCCGTCACTATTTGAAGGGTTGACTGGGGTTGAAGGAGCCCCTTCCAAGGAGCTCGCTCATGTGCTGGATGGTTGGTGATACCTGCTGGGGGAAGCCTTGGCTTCTTACCATGTCAACTTCTCCTTACGTCCTGGGCTTCCTCAAACATAGTGACTGAGTTCCAAAGACAAGCATCTTGAGAGAGAAAGTCAGTGTAGCCCTGAGACACCTAGGCCAGGAGACAGCTTCCCTCCATGAAGATGTCATGAACTTCCAGTGAAAGAAAACAGACTAGGTTTTGGTTTTGCAGGAGGAAAACATCTTGACCTTTTCGTTTTAACAAGCAACCTTCCAAATAAATTAAATTTCAAGACGAAAATGAAAAATAAATGAACAGAAATGTGAACCTCAACGTCCTTTATAAATGCCTTTATAATTTTCCATGGAATGTTTTTTGTTTAGTTAGGAAAAGCAAATTAGTCATCTTTTCTGGCAGCCTTAAACTTTCTGGTTTCTAGTTGCTAAAGAAGTTATATAGCTCATTGAAGAGTAATATGACTGCCCCATCAAATACTCACTATCCTGCTTGGAATTTGGGAATCCCTCTGGGGAAGCTGGTGAGATGTGCAGAATTAAGGGCGTCCCCAAGAGAATGACTGTCCATCCAGGTCCTGCTGGCTGCTGTACATGGAGTTCAAGATAAACTGAGGCCATCCAGGAGAGAAGCAGCTCCAATCTAGCCATGAGGCTGATCTGCTTTCCTCCGCTGCTTCTCTTTCTTTAAAATATTAAGTTTTCCTGCCAAGAGAATATCCTAGCTTGTGCAGATGGCAAGAAGCAAGGCAGAAAGACACACAGTTTATTTTGCCTGGAGGTTAACCTTGAACTCTCAAAGGAGGATTTAATGTCACGAGGAGGCAATGTCCCCCCAAATAAAAACAGCCGCATGTTCTGGAGGCCAGACTTTCATTAACCTCGGCCTCCCCAATCACAAAAGATTTTAGAAAAGATCTTTGAGGAAAAAGGAGATCACAAATCCCACACACTTTTCTCAAGCCAGAAAACCAGGCAAATTAAGGAAGGAATCCTTGGGGCATATGGATACTGCCTACAAAACTAGTTTTGAAGAAGCACTAAAACCCCACTGGAATTAACTAGCAATGTAATGTCAATTAACGCAGGTTTCGCTTACAACTGTTCCTGTGGAAGCAAGCAGTTCCTTGCTGTAAACTTCACCATTGTTTTTCTTCTCATTGAAATCTTCCTTTTTATTTTTTTATATATATTTATTTTTTATTATTTTGATTCATTGTACACAAATGGGGTACAACTTGGCATTTCTCTGATTATACTCAAAGTAGAGTCACAATGTTTGTGTAATCATATGTGTACATAGGGTAATGATGTTCATCTCATTCTACTATCTTTCCTTACCCCCACTCCCACCCCACCCCTCATTTTCCTCTACACAATCCACCCTTCTTCCAAACCTTCCCTTTTTTTGTGATACCTCTGCATGCGTATTGAGATGCTATTGCAGCCAAAGCCTCATCCCTGAGAATGGCTCCCACACCACATGACTACAGTCACATTTTAGCCAAGTGGTATATGAAACCAATATGGCATATGTGAAGGAACGGTTTCTTTTACTTTTTTTGTGATCTTCAACATACCTCACAATATGGCTCTAGTGTAGGTAATTATTCATAATAAGTCCACATAGCCATCCTCTTGTTTTATTTTTATATATTTTTTATTTTTTTAAATTCATTTTTATTGTAAACAAATGGGATACACCTTGTTTCTCTGTTTGCACATGAAGTAGAGGCATACTGTTTTTGTAATCATACATTTACCTAGGGTAATAGTTTTTGACTCATTCTATTATTTTTTTTCACCCCCCCACCCCTCCCACCACTCTTATCCCTCTATGCAGTCCCTTCTTCCTCCATTCTTGCCCCCCTCCCACCCCCCATTATGTGTCATCATCCGCTTATCAGCGAGATCACTCGTCCTTTAGTTTTTTGAGATTGGCTTATCTCGCTTAGCATGATATTCTCCAATTGCATCCATTTGCCTGCAAATGCCATAATTTATTATTTTTTATGACTGAGTAATATTCCATTGTATAAATATACCACAGTTTCTTTATCCATTTATCAATTGAGGGCATCTGGGTTGGTTCCACAATCTGGCTATTGTGAATTGAGCAGCTATGAACATTGATGTGGCTGTATCTCTGTAGTATGCTGATTTTAAGTCCTTTTGGCATAGGTCAAGGAGTGGGATAGCTGGGTCAAATGGTGGTTCCATTCCAAGTTTTCTAAGGAATCTCCACGCTGCTTTCCAGAGTGGCTACACTAATTTGCAGCCCCACTAGCAATGTATGAGTGTACCTTTTTCCCCACATCCTTGCCAACACCTATTTTTGCCTGTGTTCTTGATAATAGCCATTCTAATTGGGGTGAGATGGAATCTTAGTGTAGTTTTGATTTGCATTTCTCTTATTACTAGAGATGTTGAACATTTTTTCATATATCTTGATTGCTTGTACATCTTCTTCTGTAAAGTGTCTGTTCATTTCCTTAGCCCATTTGTTGATTGGATTATTTGTATTCTTGATGTAGAGTTTTTTGAGTTCTTTATATATTCTGGAAATTAGTGCTGTATCTGAAGTATGAGTGGCAAAGATTTTCTCCCACTCTGTAGGTTCTCTCTTCGCATTGCTGATAGTTTCCTTTGCTGAGAGAAAGCTATTTAGTTTGAATCTATCCCAGTTATTGATTCTTGCTTTTATTTCTTGTGCTGTGGGAGTCCTGTTAAGGAATTCTGATCCTAAGCCAGCATGTTGAAGATTTGGACCTACTTTTTCTTCTATAAGATGCAGGGTCTCTGGTCTGATTTCAAGATCCTTGATCTACTGTGAGTTGATTTTTGTGCAGGGTGAGACTAATTTTTATTCATAGAAATTTCTTGCCCCCACTAATACTGAACAACGTGCCTTACAGGAAGGCTACGTGGTTAACCATCTCAGAAAGTCCCAGTGTGTCTCCTGGCTCTGCAGACAGAGGCCCATACTTACTGGTTTGACTTTCTTGGCTAATGAATTATTTCTCCAGCCTCAGGAGCTAGGGGAGAGGAACAAGGGCCTATAACAGCCACGCGTTCTGTCAGAGCACTCTCTAGTTTTCAAGGTAGGTGATCAATCGTCCCTGTTTTTCCTGTATTGAGCACTTTCACATTGCTAAAATCAGGAAAATCCTGGGACCAATTGGTCACTGTATCTTAAACCAACTTGCACCCAGGGAGGAAGCATAGTGTAGGATTTGCAGTGTAGGATCTGAAGCCCAAGTACTCAGGTTAAGGCTTAATCTTCAGTATTTAACTTGCAGTATGACAATGTACAGGTTACTTAACCTCTCTGCTCTTCAATTATCTCATCCAGACTCTTCAAAAGATAACATCTACCTCTGAGGGATATTGTGAAGCAAAAATGAAATAATGTTTGTAGACTGCACCTGGGTGTGCTGGACATATAGAAAGTGCTGGTCGAGATTAGCTATTATTAGAGTTGTAGTCATTATTATTTGTAATATAATGTCTTCTTACCTCTTCAGTAGTGGGGTGGGCAATCCTGTAGGGAAAACAGTAATTAGTGTCCCTGAGATCAGCACAGAGCTATTAAGAAGAGGTCAGATAGTATTGTTGACAGCTCAAGAAGGTGGGAAAATGTATGATGATGTCTTTCCTCTTCAGAACTGTTTTATCAAAAAATTATTTTACTTCTAAAAATTCTAGAGGGGTAAATTTTGATTATCTGGAAAAACTTGGTGAGTGGAATTCTTGGATAAGGCCGACAGGGCTCTCATGCAAGGACAAGGTTCTGAAGGTCTTGCAGGTGCCCTCACTGGGGCACCAGTGGGGATGTTAGGGAGTCTGGTTCGACAGCCCCCTCCCATCCCAGGCACAGGGTGGGCCTGCAGATCTTTGGTGTGTGCTGTAGAAAACCTCCTCCAGGCACATGTGTTTTTGATCAGTGTCACTGAAGCCTGCTTTTGAAGTTCTTATTTCCTGTCATTTGGCCTGCAAATTTTTGCTGAGTCATTTGACCTCCGTCTTCTGAAACAGCATCACATGACCAGAGGAAGCTGTTGTGAGCCTACAGCTTGGTTGCAGGTCATAGATTTTTTTTGCAAATTCCTTTCAAGCAAATTCACAAATTAATTAATGAGTTCACTGGCACCCTGCATTGAGTTAGAGAACTGAAGCCTTATTGTGAAGTGTAGCATCTGGCTTTTTTCCCCCCAAAAAATCTTGTTTTTTTTTTTTTTAGTGACGAGAACAGACCTATATCCAAGGATTTCACTGGGGACGTTAAGAAGTTCTATAAATTATAAAAAGAAATGTATACAATGTGACCAGGCAGCCCAGAGTAACACATCCTGACCCAGGAGAATCACAAATGAAGGTCCATCAAGCTTGGTTTTGGAAGTAAAGGAGAATAGATTGGGTTTTGGCAGGCTGAGAAAAGGGAAGGGAAATTTGGGCAAGGGCATCTGGAAGCAAGACAATGTGTGCAAGTTCATGGTGTTATGTCTGGTAATCAGCAAGCTCTTTTGGACCACAGTAAGCACAAAAGTGTTTTAGTGGGAGATGGATTGGACCAGATAGTGGAGGATGTGAATGAATGCAAGAATAGAGTTGAGACTTTATTTCATATGGAAGGAGGTAGGCTTTAGAGCCAGGCAGTGGTATGGACATAGGCAGACCTTAGGAAAATGCCAGGATGAAGGAGGGGGCCATGGTCAGCAGTTATTTGTGGGATGCAGGAAGACAGGAGAGAGGAGAGGTGAGAGCTGATGAGTACAGAGAATGAGAGGAAGCAGGAGAGGAGACAAAGGGAACATTTGGGAGGTAGAAAGAGAAGATTGGTTGACTTCCACTTTAATGTGGCAATTAAGCAGGGTGGGGGCCATATGCAGCAGGGAATGGAAAAGCAAACTGGACCACACTCTGGATAGAGCAGGAACTATGACCCAGTGGGGTAATGGTCGTCCTGCCTAGAACAACAGAAGGTTGAGGAGCACCTTACTGATAGCTTATAGGTACGTGAAAGAGACCAGAAATAACTGTTTTCTGATTGCCAGAGAAAAAGGCTGAAGACCTGAAGAACTGAGATGAGATATAAGAAAGATTTTTCAGATGGGGAAACGGAAGACAGTTTAACTTCAGAATGGGTTTTGTTGCCCAACTTCGATCTCTGCATCACTGCTGGAGATAGGTAGGGAACCTCCTTCCCTCTGCCTTGCTGGAAGCCCAGCCCAACAGTCACTGGGCAGTGGTTTCCTCTTTCACCACAAAAGACACCATCATTATTACTTTGAGGAAAAACAAAAGTAGTTGCTGTGAATTTGCCATTGGAAATGGTGTACTAAATTCCTTTGAGAATTCAAAAGTAAGAGTACTGAAAATAACAGGAATGAGTGGGCTCATGACTGTGTAACCATCAAAATCAAATTTCTTGGGGTGGCTTAGAATGAAATGCACTTCAAAACCGCTTTGGTGAAAAAAGAGATGCATTAGTTACCTATCAGTTGATGGCAGGGACACATTCTGAGAAATGCATTGTTGACTGATTTTATCATTGTGTGAATATCATGAAGTGTACTTAACAAAAACTACAGTGACTATGATGTCAATAAGCAATATGATCTTATGGTACCACTGTCCCATACGGGGTCTGCCACTGACCATAACATTTCATGCAGCATGACTGTAGTAGAAGGCTGTAGGGTCATCTCAGATCACTGAATACAGTGACCGAGTCTCACCTGCGACCTGAGAGAGCTGTTGATTCCTTGCTTCTGCCTTTCCTAGATTTGACTCTTATCTCTCAGTAGACTGTCACCACTTCAGCTGCCTGACAGTGCTCTAATGGCCTACGCACAGGTCACAGAGACCGCCAGATCAGGTCTTGCTCTCCCAATTCCAAATTCCTAAGGAAGCAACTCTGGCCTGGCTCAGTGAACAGGATCATAGAGCTCACACACAGGGGGTGAGAACAAGGCAGTTCTCAGCTGGGGGTTCCAGGGGCTGGGCAGTCACCTCCTAGAACCATTTAAAAAATCATGATCACCAATAAAAAATTTTAAAAAAATCATGACAGGCTAGAAAGTTTAACCTTTCCAGAATATGTGACAGATATTAGAAATGCAGAGACCAGAGACGAGGAATACATTAATAAATATAAAGACCTCCAGTACAAAATCATTTAGAAAAGTCATGCAATGCTGGCCAGCAAAGGAAACACTGGCCAACTTGTGGCATTCTTGAAACTCAGAGTCCATCAGTCTCACAGTTCTGTGAACATGAAGAACCTTCCTCAGGCATCAAACTGTGGCAGCTTCATTGGTTTATGTTACTTTCCTTCCTGGAAAACAGATGTAAAACTTAAACACTGATCTGTTTTCAGTTACTGTAGATTAGTTTAGATCACTAGAAGTTTCAAAGGTTTTTTTTTTTTTTTTTTAACAAATTCTAGCTCTTTTTGACTAGCTTTTTTCACTCAAGATAATGACTTTGAGATTCATCAAAGTCGAAGCTTTTATCAATAGTTAATTTCCTTTTATTGCTGAGAAGTGTTTTGTTATATGGATATACCACAGTATGTCTATCGGTTCACCTCCTGATGGACATATGGATTATTTCTGGGTTTTGACTATTATAAATAAAACTATTATGTATGTTGTATATACATCTTTTATGGGCTTTTATGCTTTCATTTGTCTTGGGTAAACATCCAGGAAGAAAGTAGCTGGAGAATGCGGTAGGAATGTGTTTAACTGTAAAAGAAACTTCCAAATCGTTTTCCAACATGGTTGCCATTTCTATTTCTGCAAGCAGTGCATGAGAGTTCCAGTTCTTCTACATCATTGCCAATACCTTTGTTGAGAATCATTAAATCACATATGTAAGTCTATTTCTGAACTCTCTATTTTGCTAAAATATTTATTGAACTTTATACCAACCACATCATCTTGATTATTGTAGCTTTGTGATAAATATTGAAATCAAATAATGTAAGTTTGCCAGTTTAGCTTTTCTTTTTCAATTAAGTTTCGTTTTAGTTTTTATAGGTCTTCCACAATTCCATATGAATTTTACAACCAGTCTGTCAGTTTCTAAAAAATGCTCACTGTGATTTGAACTGGAATTACATTGCATATATGGATCAATTTGGGATGACTGATTTCTTAAAAATTTGGAGTCTTTCAAACTATGAACACGATTTGCCTCTTTCTTTATTTAGGTCTTTATAAACTTTTTCCAAGCAAGGTTGTATAGTACTCAGTGTTCAAGTCTTGCTCAACTTGTCTCATGTTTTCTATATCGGAGTATTTAATATTTCTTGATGCTATCATACATAGAATTGTTTTTAATTTTAATCAGTTTGCTGATTGTGCATAAATACAATAGTTTTTTAAAATCAAATCTTTCCTTTTGAGATAATTATGGCTTCACATGCAATTGAAAGAAATAATACAGACAGACCTAGTTTCCCCAAGCAGTGATATTTTGCAAAACTACAATCCAATATTAAAACCAGGATATTACCATCAATGCAGTCAAGATGTAGAACTGCCCCATCTCCACAGGGATCCCTCCTGTTGCCTTTTATAGTCACCCCACTTCCCTCCTCACGGCTTGAAATGAAGCCACCAGCCTTCATTTCTTTTGGAGTCTGTTAGCATGGAAAATTACATTTGTTAATACTTAAATGTGAAACCATCTTACATTCTGGAATAAACTCCACTTGGCCATATTAGATTGTTCTTTTTATCTATTGTTGGTTTAGACTTGTGACATTTTTGTTAAGTTTTGCATCTGAGAGTTATCGTTCTGTACTTTTCTTGAAATGTTTTTTCTGATATTAATACAGTCACTTCAGCTTTCTTCTGATTACCATTTACATCCTTAAGTTTTTCATTGATCTTTTAATTTAAAGTGGGTTTTAGAGGCAGTATTTAGTTGGTCTTGCTTCTTATTTTCTTAAATCAAATCTGGAAGTATCTAGCATTTAGTTGAGACATTTAGAACATTACATAGGCATCGTTGAATTTATAGCTAACATCTTGATACTTGTTTTCTATGTTCTATCTGTCTTTTTTTTTTTTTTTTTTTTTTGCGGGGGTGGGGATTGAGCCCAGGGCCTTGTGCTTGTGAGGCAAGCACTCTACCAACTAAGCTATCTCCCCAGCCCTCTATCTGTCTTTTGTTCTGTTTTCCCAATTTTTTTGGTCTTCTTTTGAATTAATTCAGCATTTTTGAAAATTTCTATTTTATCTCCGAATCTGGCTTAGTAGCTATAATTTATTGTGTTCTTTTAGTGTTCATTTTAGGGTTTATAGTACATATTATTTTTTTCCACTATTATTATATTATCTACAGGTTAGAGCTAGAGTTTGTGACAAGGGGTTAAAATTATTGTAGATTTAAGTTTTAAATTAAATAGTGGAAGCTTTTATTTTTGAAAAAAAAACATGGGTAAGTAAATGCACCCCAGAACTATTTGATGTTAAGAAAGGGAAGGACTGTGTGTACGCATGTATGAATGATTATGTTTGTGAGAAGTAAAGTTTGGGTAATCTGACTTCTGTACTTTTAAAAACAAAGAGAAGGTTTATATAGATTAAATATACATACATATATTTATATAACATAAATTTACATATGTTTATATAACATACAAAAATAAAGCCTTTCCCTCAGCCATTCATTCATTCATTCATTCAACAAATACTTGAGTTGCCTCATATAGACTAGGTGTGGAATGTTTTTAGTACTCACCATCTTAGTACTTTCCTGGAACTTTGGAAGTTATACAATAAACCAAAACAACTTTCTGGGGCCTTCCTGGGGGATTTTCTGTATGATAAAAGAGCTAATATACCTTTTCAAGTAGAGACTCATCGCAAAAGCTCAGCACAAAACTTGATACCTAGGCTGGGCTGAATGCACTGAGTTAAGGGCAGCATTAGAATGACATTGGCAAAGGGAATATTTATTGTGTATCTCTAGTGTCAGTTTCTGGGCAGATGCTGAGGTTTCAGAGGTGGAAAAGGCAGCTCCTCCCAGCTCTGTGACATTCTGTTCAAAATGCCCCTGTCATCTGTGTTTGGAGGTACAAAGGAACTGGTCTTGCCTGCATCCTGGCAGACCTAGGTGTTCAGACAGACATCTGGCTTTTGGAACAGGCAGAAACATTCCATGAGACTGCAGAGGAGCATCTCCCACCAGGCAGTCAGAGTAACAGAGGCATTAGGACTTGGTAAGACCTTCCTCTCAGTCAGATCCAAGGACAAAATGGGCTTCCTTGCAGTGTGAGTTTCCCGTCACAAGGGCTATCAGGCTCTGGCTTAATGCCTACTTAGCAAGAATGTTGCTGAAGGAATTCATACACTGACTAGAAGGAGCAAGACTGGGCAGACTTACAATTCCATTCCAGCCAGAGAGCATTGCTTTTATGAACTCCACTGACCTCAATTCCCAGTGCTCTGGCATTTCCTGTCTACAGCTGGAAGGTGAACTGATCTCAGTGGCCACCACTGGCACCACCTGTGGGCCATCAGCCATCCTCAGAGTCACAACAAACGACTGAGCCACCTGATTGCCACCCAGGCAGACAGGAGCATGCTCTGGGCCTCCTCTAATATCTTAATCCCTGAGATAAACTGCCCCTGTGCCTTCAGGACACCGCGACTCCTTCCCAAACCCATCCTCAACAGCTGCTGTTTTCAGTGACCATGGGGTCACTGTGGCTTATGTCTGGCAAGACAGGAAACAGACAGCAGGATATGCTGTTTTATAAGTGTTCCTTCTTCTTTCCAAGTTTGTACTTCCTTTAAAAAACTTTTAGATTTTTTTTTTAACCTCCTCTTTTCATTAAATTGAAAAGAGGAAATTATATTTAGCCAAGGGAGAAATAATTTCCCACCCAACGCGCTCCTTCTCAACTTAACCTTTAGTACACACTATTTCTGAGTGGCTGGACACTGGTTCTACCAATGAAGTCACTTGAAGTCACTTGAGAAGGAAGATTTGGGACCTGAGGCCTTGATTTGAAAACCACCCTTTCTTTCTGCTCCTATCACATTGCAGAGCAGTAGTTGAAAGTTGCTTGAGGGGTGTATGTATGCACTTGGGGTAAAGGACACACCAGATCTTTCTGCCATACAGTGAAATAGAATGTCAGCTGTCATGCAAAGATGGGTCTTGGAAACCAGAAGCTTCCCGCCTCACCATGTTGAATGGACATAAGTCCAACCACCTTACTGTGATAGGAAATGTGCTCATAGCCATTTGGTCCCCAACTATCTGTTCTACTTACGTTCTGCCTTTTCCTCAACAGCAGTCTTCCAAGTTGTTTGAAGTTCTTGCCTTTAGCAATGGTACTTACATCTCTCCAGGAGTACTGGTTAAACAGCAGGGGTACCATGGTATGGGTTTCTCATTTAGCTCTTAATACCCATTTTAGCAGAAATTGCCTTATCATGTGGTCTAGCAGAAAACTTCGATTCTAGAGTGGAGATAGAATGGGACCAAGACAGGCAAACTTTGATGATGATGGGAGGTAAGCAAAGGCCCTGGGAGGAGGGCAGAGACTAAGGAAGGAGGCTGAACAGTGAGAGGCCCTGGAAGGGCAGCAGTTAGGGATCAAGTGAGAGGGTGAATGTGCTGCAAGTGTTGCACTCTCTGCCTTATTCCCTGCAAAGCATGGGGCGGGTTCTTGAACTACTCCTCAGCTTTGCGGGAGCAATATGGCAAAGGACTGCTGCTCAAGGGCAGCTTCCTGCAGATAAAGAGCCAGAAGATGGCTTCAGCCCAGTTCTGCCATGTACCAGCTGTGAGATCTTGGACCATTCTGTTTTTCTATCTTCAAATGACATCACGTTTCTGAACCTCCCCCTAGGGAAGCATGTGATCTTGCATATTTCTATGACATCAACTACTGCCCACATCATAGTGTCTTCCAAATCTATATTGGCAAGCCAGAGCTCTCCCCTGAGTTCCTGGGCCCTAAGCCAAAACTTCTCTGAACATCGATTTGGAATTTGCAGGTTCTTAGAGCTCAGCATGTGCAATGATTATCTGTTCATTCTTTTTCCCACTTGGCCCCATTAAAGTGAATGACTTCCATCATCCATGCCTGGGCCCAACAGAAATCTGCACATTTGCTCAAGCTTCCCCTGTGCCTCCCACATTCATTCAGTCACAAGTCCTTTAAAGTCCCCCTAAATATCTCTTGAACCCACCTCTGCTGCCCATTCCCATTGCCTCTGCCTCAAATTGTGAGATTCCATCCTCTCTTTCCTGGACCACACCAGTAACTTCCTTTCTCCCCACCCCTACTGCCTCAGCCCAGTGTCCACACCGCCCAATTATTCTCTAAACTGTGAGTTTTATCCATCTATCTCTCTTACAAACCTCAGTGACTTATTCGCCTCAGAGTGAAAGCTCAAGGTCCTTACGAGGTCCTGAAGCATACTCACCTGTGATCTGGGCCCAAGGTGGGTGTGCTCTTCATTCCTCTTCTGTCCGCCTCCCTTCAGTACTTTACACTCTACTTGCTGCCACACGCAACAACTTGACACCACAAAGGGGCTGCACTTTTTCTTCTACAATTTGAAATGTCTTAGGGATATTTTGAAAGTCAATGGTCTTAGAGAGGAAATGACAATGCTGGGACCACCGGATACTGAAACAAAAAAAGTTGTTGATCTGTGATGTCCTACGAAGTTAGGAGATTAAGGGGACAGCTCTAAAGACCACGCATGACCTAGGACTACTCATGAAAGGAAATGAGGATCTTGAGAAGTCACTCCAGGTCCCAGCTGCTCCAAGGGGGGCCATTTCTAGATGGTTCTGGTTTGTTCATGTGATACAATCATCCAGTCGGGCACTCCTGCCATGAGCAACACGTTTATAGCTTGAAATCAGAGCTTCCTTATTTTTATTTGACTTTTCAGATGGAAAATGCAGACTTTTAGAACAATAAATTCATAGTTTTCATTAAAGACATCTAATAAGTTTTGATGGCGTTTTGCCAGAGCCCTGGGAATGTCCGTATTCTCCTTACTGAAGATGATGAAGAGTGAGAAAGCAAGAGAGAGAATTTTATGGGGGCACAAACATTCAGACAAGAGTAGATAGTGACAGAGATGGAGATATAGAGATAAACCAGGCCCTAATGAGAGAGCAGAGTGTGGGTGGGGGCTTGTCATGAACTTGTGGATGCTTGTTGAGTCCCTGCCACCTCAAAGGGACTTTGCACCTCTATGACCTTGGCCCACCACCTCAAAGGGACATTGCAACCTTGATGACCTTGGAACTATAGTCATATTAGCAATGACATCAACTTTGAGGAAGAATAAGAAGAATGTAGACCAAAAGTAGGGTTTCTTTCTCCTTATAGCTGTCTTAGGGTGGCATTAAAATTAGAACTCTCACATGTCCAGGAAAACAGTTAGAGCATTAAATAATTAATTGATTATAGCTGCTTATTCAATAATGTTATGGCCTGAATTGTGTCATCCTCAAATTCATACTGAAATCCAAACCCCCAATGTGACTGTTTGTAGATAGGACCTTTAAGGAAGTAGTTAAGGTTAAATGAGGTTATGAGGATGGGAACCTAATCCAGTAGACTGGTATCTTTACAAGAAGAGGAAGAGACACCAGAGATTTTTCTCTCTCCATGTGTGCACAGAGGAAAAAGGCCATGTGAAGCCATCAGAGAAGGTAGCTATGTGCAAGCCAAGAAGAGTCCTTATGAAAAACCAACCCCAAAGGCCTTGGACTTCCAGCCTCCAGAATCATGAGTAAACAAATGTCTCTTATTTA
This sequence comes from Sciurus vulgaris, assembly GCF_902686455.1. Lineage (NCBI taxonomy): Eukaryota > Metazoa > Chordata > Mammalia > Rodentia > Sciuridae > Sciurus > Sciurus vulgaris. The sequence continues at coordinate 82,404,439 of NC_136461.1, read as the reverse complement.
AGACACCTAGTCTGTGATATTCTGTTATGCTGGCCTAAAAAACAAATGCAAATGTGTACTGTGTGAAAAGGCCTTTGCCTTTGGGGGTTGCATAATTTCACTGGGATCTTGCTGTTGAGTTCCCTTCTTTGAGTCTCTCTGTAGGTAGTAATTCTTTGCATGAAAACATGGTATAAGATTAAAGTTGTGACCACCATAGATTTGTGAAAAAGCATCTGTTATCCTTCATTAAAGATCATTTCTACTTCCTCTTTTTCCCTTCTAAATCCAGAAATTTGTGCATCCATAAGTGGAAGAGGACCCATTCTCCAGCTTCTGCAACACAAGCTCTCTTCCACAAATAGACAAATGTCCCTGGTAGCCCCAGCCAGGCTGAAAGGGAGAATGTGGGCACTGAATTCCCCAGCTCTTCAGTTTGCCAAAATATTAAAATTTGTTAACATTTAAATAGGTGCACGCGCGCACACACACACACACACACACACACATGACTTAAGACTTTCTCAGTATTATCATGACTTTATTTTCACCAATATTCAGAAAAAGTTTGATTTTTCCAATTGAAAAGATTTTCCCTCACAAATAGTGCTCACATTATTAAAATAAACTACTCTGAGCATGAGTTTGAGTTTCAAGGTGTAGGGAGAGTTCAGTACATGTGAACCAAAGCGGGGCTTCTAGATTGTTGACCCTGGACTTTGAGGCCTGCCACCATGACCATCAACTGCATGCAATCATGCCACTTACAGGGCCCTTCATCTCACATCCGTGTCCTGCTGTGGAATGGAGCCTGGGTAGGGGCGCCAGCCTGGCATGCACTAGAGGTCTTTAATGGGCAAGTAAAAGTGGAGTCAGAATTCAGGAAAGAGGTAAGATGGAAATTTGATCTAAGGAAAGGATACCATGGTGTTGTGTGGAGTCCTGTGATACACAATGTGCCAATGTTCAGAGGTGAAATGATTAGATTATGAGAGCTATAACATAATTAGTGGATTCATTCATTTGATGGATTAATAATTTGAAAGAACTTCTGTATTGGGTGATAACCATGGGGAAGTGGGGTTTGGCTGAAGGAAGTATGTCACTGAGAGCACGCCCTTGGAACTCAAATTCTGGTGACTTATTCTCTCTCTCTTTCTCTCTCTTTCTCCCCTCTCTCTCTCCTTCCTGGCTACCATGAGCTGAGTGAGCTGCTTTTCCTCTATCGCCCCTTTCTACCATGATATCCTGCCTTACCTTGGGCCCAGAGCAATGGAGTTGGCCAACCATGAACTGAACCTCTAAAACTGTGAACCAAAATAAACTTTTCCTCTTCCAAGCTCTTCTTGTCAGATACTTTGTTCACAGTGACAAAAAGTTGACTACACACATGATGTGGTACATTCTTTTCTCTGCCCTTAGTGTCTTAAGAAAGTAAGAAAGGAAGTGCTGGAGGAAAGTTAGAGAAAGAGAACACTAAGTTTTTTAAACTGACAGCTCAAATTCTATTATGCAAATTAAAAAAAGAATTACAAATACTACTAACAAGGAGTAAGGGTTCACAAATGTTGGACCTTTGTAACCTAAAATTATCTGTGCAAGGAGCCTAAGTCAGACATCAACTGGATTGAATGACATCTAGAACCATTCATTGTATAAGAGTCTGTTTACAGAAGAAGAAATATAGTTGGCCAACCAAACATGAAATACTCAGGTCACTGATTATTATAGAAAGGTAAGTTATGTATATATTTTTCAAAGTTCAAAAAGTTTATCTCAACACTCCAGTAAAATGAAAAGAAATACAGTAAAGAGGAAGTCAAAGGATCCAAGAAACATTAGAAATCACTTAAGGTGTAATTAAAATTTAAAAGCATTTTGGTAGCTGTGGAACATATCCAAAAGATAGCAATGCAAAATTTAGGAAGTGGCATGCCTAAGAAATTGTTTGATCTTCATAATATGGTAAGGAGGATATATGTTCTATTGTCAACTAGCTAAAAAATGAAAAGCAAGTAGAAACCTCAGAAAAATCAAGAAGCAGATAAAATCCTAATCTAAATGAGAAACAACCTAAATTAAGGCATAGTTTTGAGGAACTGATTAGAGTAAGGATATACAATGTATTTAATTTTTCCTTTTAAACATTTTCTTTGGAGTGGGTTAGAATTCTTTGCTTTCTCACCAGATCTTTAGTAAAGGATTTAGATATTTACAGGGTTATAAAAACTACCTGTGGGTTGTCAGTATTTACAATCAATCTTTAAACAAAAGCACAGAAGACAGCTTTGGTTTGAGAACAGAATATAATTATTTAAAACCCAATAAATACAAAAGGGAATATGGTAGTGATGGTGCAAATCAGGAGCTGAAGGAAATAGGAAGAACGAGTGGAGGGAAGAGTGGACAGGGGTTCCATTTCCATGGCAGGGAAACAAGTGGAAGATAGTCTAAAATGTGAGAAGAGACAGAGTGAGAGGATGAGGAGGCTCAAACCCTCATGTGGCAGGAGGTGATAAATACCGCTCCAAGTTCATAAATAAAAGAGTAGAAACAGAAGCATATTATTTAGTAACTTCTGGCAACAACCAGAATACCTGAACCCAGAACTGGTAAAAGTCAGTTATAATAGGAAGTGGATGGAGAGAGGAGGAGGAGGAGGAGAGTATTCTTAGTGTTCTCTGCTACTTGAATGTAATTTTCATCATTTAGATATTATTTTTTAAATGGACATAATAATACTCTGAAGTGTTTGCATTGGTGAAGAAAGCAGGTCCTCTTCCACTCTGTTTGCAAAAGTGAAAACTGAACTTTATTTCTCTAATTTTATTAGAACTTTATGGTTCTACGTAGTCGTTGGTTTCATCCTGACAATCTCATACATGCATGGATATTGATTTCAGTTCATGATCCCCCTTTTCCCTCTAAAAATAGAACTTTAGTGGGCAATTCTGTAATATTAAAAAGAACCAGGCTCACCCTAATAATAACATCATATGAGTTCAACTGTGGCTGGCAAGCCAACCAGTGAGGAGGCAGAAGATGCTCACAGGGTTTTCCCACATTGCATGTGAGCAAGAACCTGCACTGGCTCGTGCTTGCTCCCCGCACACATCCCAGACCCTGACTCACTAAGAGGAAACACCAACTTCCCAGGTTCTTCGAGTTCTCATATCTCCTCCAGCTTGCATCTTTACCATGATCCCCACATGGAAGACTGTATCTAGTGGTTTCTCCATCCTCACATGACTCACTTTGGTTTACTTTTGTGGAAGCCACTAAATTGGGAACTGGGACTTTTCCCTCCTGCCAGAGTCTGAGGCAAACCACAATTTTCCATAGTTCCTGGGTGCACGCCAGCCACTTGGAGACGTGCTCTTGAGTCTGTTCGTCTCTCCTCGTGGTTACTCAGAAGAAGCCCTGTTTCAAATGTAGCATTTAGAGGAGTGGCCTCCATGGCCTGACATGTTCCTGTTCCCCATCATTGTTGATGTTATGGGAAAGAGAACACCACCTTGAACAGGCTCAGCAATGGTAGCCCAACTTGACTTGAGTAGGGAAGCCATCTTCTCATGATTTTGTGACAAAACTCCTGGGAAGTGTCTGTGGTAGAACTGTGTTTTTGTAGAGTATGACAGTTGACACATCACCACAAAGCCCTGTGATCTCCATTTCAGATGAGAAAATTGAGGCTCAGTGGCAAGTCAGTTGTGCCTGATCACTTGGCTAGAAAGTAGTAAAGTGGGGATTAACATCTCAATTTTATGATTCCTAGTCTTGTATTTCTCATACCTCTTTATGAGATGTTTTTCAGGACTTCTTTTCTCAGTGTTGTAGTTGTAGGGATTAGACAAGAAGCTCTTTACCCTGTTTCAGAGTTCCACAGAAATTTCTGTTCTGGATACTGGAATCTGGCATCTCACCTTGTTGACCTTTGGACTGAATCCCAAGTTTTCCATTTAACAACTATGTGCCCTTCATCAAGTTTACACATACTTGAATTTCAGTGTCCTCATGTGTAAGATGGAGGTAATAATACTTATCTCTTTGCTGTGAGGTTTAAGTAAGATCCCATTTATCAAACAGAAAGTAGGAGCTCCAAGCGGCATTGATGATGGTGGTTGTAAACGTGAAGAGATCTAAGATGTTTTAAAACATGTTGGACAATTCAACAACCCAGACAAATCTCTTCTTCAGATGGGTTCTAAGTAACTACTCTCTTGTCTTCTCAGATGTCAATTCACCTTCAGAGTACTAACTTTATAAGTAGCTAGTTAAGCTACTAGCTACGTGGGAAGCAGAAGTGGAAGGTTCAAGGCCAGCCTGGGCAATATAGCAAGTCCTCCATCTCGAAAATAACTGGTTCGAGTGAATTAAAGACTTAATTGTAAGATATGAAACTACTAGAAGGAAACAGGAGAAACACTTTGAGACATTGGAATACACAATTTTTTTTTTTTTTGGATAAGATCCCAAAGCACAGAAAACAAAAGCAAAAATAGACAAATGGGATTACATCAAACTAAAAAGCAAACAATCATCAAAGTGAAAAGACAGCTTACAGAATGAGGGGAAATATTTGTAAACCACATATCTGACAAGGGTCTACTATCCAGAATATATGTATGTATATACCTGTATAGAACTCTAAAACTCAATATAAAAATAACTTGATTTAAAAATGGACAATAGATCTAAATGGATGCTTCTCAAAAGAGGCAGTAGATACAAAGCCAATAGATAACATGAAAAATGCTCAACATGACTAATTGGGGAAATGCAAATCAAAGCCACATTGAGATATCACTTTACACGAGTATTAATGGCTATCATCAAAAAGACTAAAAACAAGTGCTAGTGAGGATGTGGAGAAGAGAGCTCTTGAATACCAATGGGGGGGGGATGTAAATTAGTACATCTATTATGGAAAATAGTATGGAGGTTCTTAAAAAAACAAAAATAGAACTACCATACGATCCAGCAATCCCGTTGCTAGATAGATATTCAAAGGAAATGGAACCAATATGTCAAAGCGACATCTGCACTCCTGTGTTCATGGCAGAACTGTTCACAATAGCCAAGAAATGAAAACAGCCAAAGTCCATCTGTTGATAAAGGGATAAAGAAAATGTGGTAATTCATACCACTGAATACTGTTTTGCCATTAAAAGAATGAAATTGTGTCACTAGCAACAACACAGATGCGACTGGACATCATTATTTTAAGTAAAACAAGTCAGGCACAGAAGGACAAATAATACATGATCGCACTCATCTATGGAATCTAAAAAAAAATTGATCTCTCAGAAATTGAGAGTTGTTTGAAAAATAGTGATTAAAAAGCAATCAATTCTTGCTCCATGATATTGAATAGATAATTAAGGCACGAAAAGTTAAAGCATTTTTTGCCATAAACAAGTTTGGATTTTTTAACAGCAAACTCTAGGGTTTGACTTTACTTTTGTCTAATTAAGGCTGACAAATTTTAAAAAGGAAAAAAAAATTGAGAATAGAATAGTACTTACCAGAGATTGGAGAGTGTACAGGGGAGAGATGAGGGGAAGGTTGGTCAATGGATATTAAGTTACAGTTAGATAAGACTAATAAATTCTGGTGTGTTATATAGCAGGGCAACTATAGGTAATAATTATATACTGTGCATTTCGAAAATCTAGAAGAAAGAATTTTGAATGTTCTTCTCAAAAAGAAATGATAAATGAGGAGATAGAGACTTATAAAGAATGTTAATGATAAAGATACAAGAGGAAAAAGTCTAAGTTAAGACTTCAGAGTAGAGGTGCTCAACAGGGAAGGAGAAGAGATTTGATACTCCCTACCCCAAACCACAGGACATCTGCGGAAGTCTGGAGACACTTTTGGCTGTTAATACTAGGAGAAGGATGCGATTGGCATCTAGTGGGCAGCGGGCAAGAGATACTTCTAAACATCCGGCAATGTAAAGGACAAAAAATGTTGGTAGTGTGGAAGTTGAGAAATTCTGATTTACAGTCATCATCTTTTATACCAAGTGTGTCAACAGGTTAGCAATGTAACTCGTTGAATAAAATAACCCAGGTAAGAACAGAGGTTTTTGCTAGAAATAGTGTGTCACATGATTAATAAAATCTTGCAAACAAGAAATCTTAGTTTTTGAAAGCATTCCCCCTAAAAACTGGAACAAGGCAGGGATGCCCTATTTCACCACTTCTATTCAATATCGTCATTGAAACTCTAGCCAGAGCAATTAGACAGACCAAAGAAATTAAAGGGATATGAATTGGAAAAGAAGAACTCAAACTATCCCTATTTGCTGATGATATGATTATATACTTAGAGGAACCAGGAAATTCCACCAGAAAACTTTTAGAACTTATAAGTGAATTCAGTAAAGTAGTGGGATATAAGATTTACGTGCATTGATCTTATATTTTATACATAAGTGATGAATCTTTGGAAAGAATAATTAGGAAAACTACCCCATTCACAATAGCCTCGAAAAAAATAAAATACTTGGGAATCAATCTCACAAAAGAGGTGAAAGACCTCTACAATGAGAACTACAGAACACTAAAGAAAGAAATTAAAGAAAACCTTAGAAGATGGAAAGATCTCTCATGTTCTTAGATAGGAAGAATTAATATTGCCAAAACGGCCACACTACCTAAAGTGCTATACAGATTCAATGCAATTCCAATTAAAATCCCAATGACGTACCTTACAGAAATAGAGCAAGCAATTATGAAATTCATCTGGAAGAATAAGAAACCCAGAATAGCTAAAACAATCCTTAGCAGAAAGAGCGAAGCAGGGGGTATCGCAATACCAGATCTTCAACTCTACTACAAAGCAATAGTAACAAAAATGGCATGGTATTGGTACCAAAATAGAAAGGTAGATCAATGGTACAGAATAGAGGACATGAACACAAACCCAAATAAATACAATTTTCTCATACTAGACAAAGGTGCCAAAAATATGCAATGGAGAAAAGATAGCCTCTTCAACAAATGGTGCTGGGAGAATTGGAAATCCATATGCAACAGAATGAAACTAAACCCATATCTCTCACTATGCTCGAAACTAAACTCAAAATGGATTAAGGACCTCGGAATCAGACCAGAGACCCTGCAGATTATAGAAGAAAAAGTAGGTCCAAATCTTCACCTTGTTGGTCTAGGACCAGACTTCCTTAACAGGACTCCCATAGCACAAGAAATAAAAGCAAGAATCAATAACCGGGATAGATTCAAACTAAAAGGCTTTTTCTCAGCAAAGGAAACTATCAGCAATACGAAGAAAGAGCCTACGGAGTGGGAGAAAATCTTTGCCAATCATACTTCAGATAGAGCACTAATCTCCAGAATCTATAAAGAACTCAAAAAACTCTACACCAAGAATGCAAATAATCCAATCAACAAATGGGCTAAGGAAATGAACAGACACTTCACAGAAGAAGATCTACAAGCAATCAACAAACATATGGAAAAATGTTCAACATCTCTAGTAATAAGAGAAATGCAAATCAAAACTACCTAAGATTCTATCTCACCCCAATTAGAATGGCGATTTTCAAGAATACAAGCAAAAACAGGTGTTGGCGAGGATATGGGGAGAAAGATACACTCATACATTGCTGGTGGGGCTGCAAATTAGTGAAGCCACTCTGGAAAGCAGTGTGGAGATTCCTTAGAAAACTTGGAATGGAACCACCATTTGACCCAGCTATCCCACTCCTTGGTCTATACCCAAAGGACTTAAAATCAGCATACTACAGAGATACAGCCACATCAATGTTCATAGCTGCTCAATTCACAATTGCCAGATTGTGGAACCAACCTAGATGCCCTTCAATTGATGAATGGATAAGGAAACTGTGGTATATACATACAATGGAATATTACTCAGCCATAAAGAATGATAAAATTATGGCATTTGCAGGCAAATGGATGAAATTGGAGAATATCATGCTAAGTGAGATAAGCCAATCTCAAAAAACCAAAGGACGAATGATATCACTAATAAGTGTTAGGTTTAGAGTTATGGTTAGGGAGGGGGTCAAGAATGGAGGAAGAAGGGACTGTATAGAGGGAAAAGAGGGGTGGGAGGGGTGGGGGGAAGGGAAAAAATAAAAGAATGAATCAAACAACATTACCCTATGTAAATTTATGATTACACAAATGGTATGCCTTTACTCCATGTACAGAGAAACAACATGTATCCCATTTGTTTACAATAAAAAAAAGAAATCTTAGTTTTTAGTTTCCCCCACAAACCCCTTAACCTAAACTTTTCTTTTCTTTCTTTCTTTCTTTCTCTCTCTCTCTCTCTCTCTCTCTCTCTCTCTCTCTCTCTCTCTCTCTCTTTCTCTCTCTCTCTCTCTCTCTCTTTCTTTTTGGTACTGGAGATTGAACCCAGGGCCTCCCATTTGCTAGACAAGTGCTCTACCACTGAGCTACACCCTCCACTCTCCCAAACTTTTCAAGTATGAAATGAGAAAAATTTAATAGAACCAAATGTTTCTGAAAACTATACAAAATTTCACAAAGACATTATCACAACTTTTAAACCTATGTATTTATGATCCTTTATAGTGTACAAGTCACATGAATTATCTGATTCAGTATTTACAATTTGATATCATTGTCCCACTTTCATAGGTTATGAGATGTTGAATTTTAATAGTCTTGGACATCTGCTATGTGTGTGGGCACTGAACTTGTCGCCAGATAGAAGTTTAGTCTTAAGTTCAAAATCTCCTGGTGGACACAGACATGTGATAAGTACACTAATGGAAGTAGGTATAAACACAGGCACAGGAGGAGGGAGGAAACCAAAGTCATTTGCCTAAGGTTACGAAACTAGTAATTGGCAGATCCACGTCTTGATTTAGGGTCTTGAGTCTCAAGTCCTCTGTCTTGGCATAAAGACACAATCTCCTTAGCTTTTCTAGTGAAATAAAAACAAAACTGAAAAATACTCAAAAACACATCCATAAATTACCAAGTGGGCGAAGTATATAGAAACATTTTTGGAACTGTGGTCCAGACTGGGATGATGACAGGGAAGATAAGCCCTGGCAGAGCAGAATAACAAGGGGGCCTCTGGTTCCCAACCCACCCGCCAGGCCGTTCTCGAGTTTGGACAGTTAAGACCCACACCCCCGGAGAGGCCTGACTTTGAGTTGGAGGAGCTGAAAACAGATCTCTTGAGGTTAGGCGAAGTTCCCTAAATGTAGCCAAGGTTCCTTTTCCTCTCTTTGCAGCTGGTGTGAAGAATTCTCCATTTAGGGAGATGATCTTAAGTCAGTGGGAGGAGCTGCCTAACAACTGGTGGGGTAAATATGGAGGAAGACACAAACAAATAGCCAACTTCTCTGGGATTCGTTTCTCGGGTCAACTCTTTTCCACCTCCCCTCCTCCCCCAAATCTGGATGGAAATCCGCAGCCACAATCCACTGGCAGTTGCTCATTATGATGACAAACAAGAAGCCAGTCCATTCAAATATCATTTAACAGCTGTTTGCTTCCACTACCCAGGAGACACAATTCTCCATCTGGACTTGCTTAAATGGCCTGAGAGAGGGGCATATGCAGGCAGCACAGGCTCCCAGTGGAGGCGGGAGGCCAAGCCGGAGCTGGCCTGTTGATTGAAGCCGAGGGACTAAGTCACTCCCTTTGTCCTTTCAGACGAGGATGGGAGTACAGGATCCCTGCCAGTGACATGAAGTACTCATTTTCCACTCAGGCCTGAGCTATGTCCCCAGGGCCAGGAGCAGGAGGTAAACATGAAACCTGATTTGCCTGTGCCGAGTGGAGCTACAAAATCGTGATGCTGTCAGGGCCCCTCCTTCCCTCCCTCCACTTCCTTGTGAGGAGACTGAACTGTCTGAACTGTCGCCACATTTCTTCTGTCCCGCCCCTGCCTCCACAGCCACAGTCCATTGGACCCGAGTGAACACCTACCCAGGCTGGGCCCAGCGCATCCTCTCTTGTGGGAATTTGGAAATGGTGCCTTTGAGACCTTGAGAGTTCCAAACCAGAGAGGTTCTTCACCCTTACTCTATGTTGAGACTGCCTAAGAAATTCTGAAAACAGTGCCTCCCTCTCTCTCTCTCTCTCTCTCTCTCTCTCTCTCTCTCTCTCTCTCTCTCTCTCTCTCTCTCTCTCTCTCTCTCACACACACACACACACACACACACACACACACACACACTCACTTATGGGATGGCCAGGCCTACACTCCAGATTCTAACATTAGTTAGTTTAGGTTAGACTGATCTAAGTTGTGGCTTGTCCTGCAGAGCCACCCATTGTAGCTGGGAGAGGCACAAATGCATAGAGAAGCAAACACAGAGATCGCCGAAGTGGACCTTTCAGGGAGAAGTTGGAAGGAGAGACCCCAGCCCCAGAATGAGTAGACCGTGACTTGACTCCTGAGAGCTTTCTAATTTGGAGCTCCAGACCATCCTCAGGCTCGGTTGTAGTTCCTGCCCTTGAATAACTTCCTTCTGAGGTGACTTTGAGTAGCTTCTATTCATTTAACAGAATGAACCTTCACCAAGCCATTCTCACAGCCTGTCCATCACCTCTCCCAATCCTGCTGATTTTGTCTCAGAAATCTTCCTCAAAACTCATCCTTGTGGCTTTTCAGTAGTGTTCTCGTTATCACGCTCCACGTGTGGACTCTGCCCAGGTCCCTTTCTCTCCATCCAGATTCCACACGACATAGATCTGATCCATTCATCCCCAAACTAAGAGTCCTTTACTGGTTCCTGATTGTCTGTTAAAATAACAAAACTGTTCTATATAAACTGACCTGTAAAAATATGTTACTAACTAAAAAAAATAAAGCTGCAGATCAATAGGCATGTAATAATTTTGTTTTTCTTTTTAAAATATGATTTTATTATGCATTTATAAAAATGCATGCATAAATTTAGGACAAAGAAAGATTACCTTTCAAACCGTTGGCTCAGGTTCCCTTGCTCCAGTGTCCTCTCCCACTCCTCCAGGCCACATGCCCTCTAGCTCTTCTAAGCTTTCGGTCTTCCCCCAGCAGAGCATCCTCTTTCAATTAACTATGGCATTACCCATTCTATGCTTCTTCCTGCAATGCCTGTACTCCATTCTTTACCTGAAAACTTCTACTTTCCTTTGTGATCCAGATCAAATGACACCTCCTCTGGGAAGTCTTCTTCAGCTGACCCATTCCTACTGCACAAGAGGGGCTACTTCTCCCTCCCAGTGGCCCCAGAGTCTCCAGCTACTAGGTCTCCTATAATTCCACTTAATTTGCTATGGTTGATGTGATCAGACAATTCCTTTCCCAGCTGAAGGTGAGATCCTTGAAGATGAGGGTTGAAGTTTATTCATCTTGGTCTTCTGTATCTAGCAAAGAGCTAGACTAATAATGGATTCACAGAAATTCTTAGTTGGTTCACTGGTTGAATGGATGAACAGACTCTTGCACTCGGAACAGAGCCAAGATATAAGGCTTCCATGCTCTTCCAGAGAAAATCTACTCGCTCTAAGTTATTACAGTCCTGTTTGTGAGCTGGTCCAATGCAAGGAGTTATTTTTTATTATTATTATTTTTTATTTTTACAGACTGCATTTTGATTCATTATACACAAATGGGGTACATTTTTTGTTTCTATGGTTGCGCACGATGTAGGTTCATACCATTCATGCAATCATACGTGTACGTAGGGTAATGATGTCTGTCTCATTCCACCATTTTCATACCCCCACCTCCTCCTCCCTCTCATTTCCCTCTATGCAATTTAAAGTTCCTCCATTTTCTCTCACCCCCAAAATGCTGTAATATTATTCTTCTTTATGGCCAAATAATATTCCATTGTGTATATATACCAGTTTCTTTATCCCTTCATCTGCTGAAGGGCATCTAGGTTGGTTCCACAATCTAGCTATTGTGAATTGAGCTGCTATAAACATTGATGTGACTGCGTTTCTGTAGTATGCTAATTTTAAGTCCTTTGGTTATAAACCGAGGAGTGGGATAACTGGGCCAGAAGGTGGGTCCATTCCAAGTTTTCTGAGGAGTCTCCACACTGCTTTTGTTGTGCTGCACCAATTTGCAACTCCACCAGCAACGTACGAGTGTGCCTTTTCCTCCACATCCTCGGCAACATCTATTATTATTTGTGTTCTTGATAGTAGCCATTCTAATTGGAGTAAGATGAAATCTTAAGAGTTTTTTAATTTGCATTTCTCTAATGACTAGAGATGTTGAACACTGTTTCATATACTTATTAATTCCCTTTCTATCTTCTTCTGTAAAGTGTCTGTGCAGTTCCTTAGCCCATTTTTTGATTGGGTTCTTTGTATTTTTAGTGTAAAGTTTTGTAAGTTCTTTATAAATTTTGGAGATTAGAGCTGTATCTGAAGTGTGTGTGGAAAAGATTTTCTCCCACTCTGTAGACTCTCTTTTCACATTATTGATTGTATCCTTTTCTGAGAAAAAACTTTTTAGCTTGATTTCATCCAATTTATTGATTCTTGCTTTGATTTCTTGTGCTTTGGGAGTCTTGTTGAGGAAGTGTGATCCTAAGGCAACATGATGAAGATTTGGGCCTGCTTTTTCTTCTATTTGGTGCAGGGTCTATGGTCTAATTCCTAGTTCCTTGATCCATTTTGAGTTGAGTTTTGTGCAGGGTAAGAGATAAGAGTTATTGTTTTTTTCACCAACGAGGTGGATGTTACCAAACCAGGTGGTAATTCTTGATTTGGGCCTTTAAACACCACAAAGATCTGTTGAAAATGTGTTGCTAGGACTCACTAACAAGAAAATAATGAGAATATGCCTATTCTGAAAGTTGTCTAACTGATGGTGGGTTATTTAATTCTGTGTGAATATTTGCTTCTTCCTCTCTCCCATCCAAAGAAATCTTCATTGCAGAATTCCTCTTGCCCCCTCCAAAAAAGAAAGGTTCCTGATTGCTGGGAAAGAAGCTAATTGAAGCTGTAAAATAAAATCCCGAGGGAGTGGAATAACAGAGTTGGAGAAGAAAGGAAAGACATGGAGCTAAGGGGTGGAGGAATTTCCTTTAGGGATATAAGAATGGCCTCATCAGCCTCATCAGAGAAACTGTGATACAGAGACGAGAATGGGAATTTTCTGTGTTTAGTATGAAGTAAATATTTAAACATTCCAATCTAATTTTATTCTCTGTAATGATTTGCATGACTGATGAATAAAGAATGGAATTCCTTTAAAATTACATTTGGGCTATTGTCTTATGCTTCTTATGTATGAGCGTGTCCCAAGCCCAAAGAGTCCAGGGCTTTGCAAAAGTTACATTTAAAGGTGAGTGAGAAGGGCCTTCAAACAGATGAAATTTTACCTTCTGCTCGGGGCATTGCTAGCTTTACAGTTGCTTTTGCAGGAAAGAGTGGATCCAGGGCAAGTAGAGACAACAGAAGCCCAGAGAGGGTCAGCTCTGGGTGCTGGTGAGACAGCCTGAACAGAGAAGCACTGGATTGGTGAGGTAAGAGTGGAGGGTCCCTCAAACAAGGCACTCCCCTCACCATTCTCTGGGGTCTTAGGTCATAGGTATCTAGAAGCTCATATGGGTGGGTTGGAAGGAGGTAGAAGAAACTGAGTATGGAACCAGTTTACAGTTGGATGCTAGTAAGCTGGGCTAGCCTTAGACTGCACAGGCATCCACCCAGACCACGGACACCCCAGGAGCCACAAAACACTGGGCCATGGAGGTCAGTACTGAAAGGAGTTGGCCCTGGGCAGTCATAGTTTCTAATATCCTGATTACAGTTCACTCAAAGAAAAGTCTCTGAAGTATACTCGGACTCCCCCAAAGCAGCTGCAGATTTGAAGATTAGAAAGGGAAGATCCCTCAGGCAAGGTCAACAGGGAAACAACAAAACAGACAGACACTTGATTAAATGTGGGTCCAGACTCATATCTGAAAAGTTGAACTTGTATAAGAGAATAACAAAAGCAGAGCAAGGTGGGCTTGGTGAAGAGAGACATCATTCTGGATGGGGAAATGGACGGGTGTACTGGACCTCCAAAGCCAGAAGACCTGGTCTTGACATCTTGCTCATTGCTGACATTTTAATTAATATTGGGCTCTCAGTTTTCTTGTCTGAAAACCATAATTGCCAGTGTCTTAAAGTATTTGGTACATTGCGCACCTTCATTTCATTCATTCTACAAAAATATTGAGCAACTCCTATGTGCCAGCTAGGGTGAGCAGGTAGATGTGGTCCCTGTCCTCACGGGCTCACACTCTACCGGAGGAATCAAAATGTTGATGGGCTCCAACATGTCAGCTCAGAAACTGACTTTCTTAACAAGACTCCTAAAGCTCAAGAAGGAAAATAAAAAATCAATAAATGGGACGGCATCAAATTAAAAAGCTTTTTCACAGCAAAAGAAACAAACATGAGTGTGAAAAGAGATTCAACAGAATGGGAGAAAATCTTTGCCACCTGCACTTCAAATCTGGCATTAATATCTGGGGTATATAAAGAACTTGAAACACTTAACACCAAAACCAAAACACCAAATAACCCAATCAACAAGTGGGTAAAGGAACTGAGCAGTTACTTCACAGAAGAAGAAATGTGAACAGTCAACAAATATATTATAAAATGCTCAACATCTCTAGCAATTAGAGAAATGCAAATTAAAACTACACTGATTTTTACCTTACTCCAGTTAGAATGGCAATTATCAAGAATACAAGTAACAATAAATGTTGACAAGCATGTGGGAAAAGGGTACACACATACATTGCTGGTGGGACTGCAACTTGGTGCAAACACACTGGAAAGCAGTATGGAGATTCCTCAAAAAACTAGAAATGCTACGACCATATCACTCAGCTATCCCACTCCTTGGATATATCCAAGGGATTTAAAATCAGCACACTACAGTGACACAGTCACATCAATGTTTATAGTGGCACAATTCACAAGAGCCAAGCTGTGGGGCCAACCTTGGTGCCCTTCAACAGATGAATGTATAAAGAAAATGTGGTATGTGTACACAATGGAATATCACTCAGCCATAAAGAAGAATGAAATCATGACATTTGCTGGTGAATGGATGGAACTAGAGACTCTCATTCTAAATGAAATAAGACAGTCCCATCCCTAAAAGTCAAAGTTTAAATGTTTTCTCTGACATCTGGAAGCTAATCCAAAATAAGGTGAGGGGGATTAAAAAAGAATAGAAGAAAAGTCAGTGGAGTGGACAACGGGGAATGAAGGGGAGAGAGGGAGGATGGGATAGGGAAAGACAGTGGAGTGAATCTGACCTAATTGCCCTATGTACATAAATGCACATACCACAGTGAATCTCACCATCATGTAAATCCACAAGATAATACTTAAAAAAAAAACCTGTATGTAAATAGCAGAGAAATCAGTAGAGTAGAAGGAGGGGAAGAAGGGTCGCGGGAGGGGAGAGGAGGGAAAGCATTGAAGACTGAACTGGAACAAATTATATTCCATTCTTTTATAATTTTGTGAAGTGAATTCTATTGTCATGTATAACTAAAAGGAATAAATTTTTTAAAAAAATGTTGGTTGGATCTGAATCCCTGCCGCCTACTGCTTTCTCCCACATCTCCTTTCTGTGGAACAGGCTTTGGCCAGTACTTTCAAAAATTGTTAACGGGATAAGGGAAGACTCGGAACACCACAGTTTAGGACAGATCAGAGAGCCAAACTGATCTCCTGGCCATAAGCATCCTCTCCAGCATGAGGGATTTGTGGAGAAGCTGGTGAGGTTCCAGAACAAAGCCAGGAAATGATGACCACCTCCTTCCAGGCCTTTCCAAGAAAACTATAAATCTTTTTCCCGGTCTATACAAGAAGCAAAAATAAATTTTAGCAACTCTTCTGACATCAGTGGGATAGTTGATAGCCCACTTCTACGGACTGAATAGAAAATTGGAAAGAGGACCTTGGTAGAAAAACAAAGTATGACCACAAGTGTGAAGGTAAAAATATCATAGGGCGATGTAATGACCAGTTCTCTTCCTGCTCTGTCTCCAACACACTGGTAGACAAACTAACCAGAGAGCCCTGATGAGTGCTTGTTATTTGATTCTTTCCTTTAAAGCTAATACCAAAGAAATACTGCCCAGTATAGATGATTTTCATCTGTGGCGCGTGAGCAAGCCTGGACACCGTAGGCTGAGCGGGGCTTAGTCCCACAGAGGATCCCCCGGGCTCCAGGTCTCCATTTGGTTTCCAGGCCCTACTCCACTCCCTCCATCCAGCTCGCTGTCCAAGGGCTGATCTACGGGGGCTGCACAAGACCCTGGCTTGCAGGGTTGAGGTTGAGCCAATGAGAAGGAGTGGTGAAAGATACTCTAAGGGGCTGGGGGAAAATGAGGTGGGGTCTCTGCCCGGCCTCTCCCCAGGCTTTTACAACTTCCGGATTCCTTTATGGAAGGTGACATCTCCTCTTTCCTGTGGCTGCAGTTCCCACCGGGCTCAGGTAAAATCTTCCTCCCTTTGCACCTTCAGGCCCACTGATGCCAACCCTGGGTCTCCCTTACCCCTGCTCGGGTGCCGTAAGTAGTCCTTTGATAAACTCCTTAGTCACCTCTTTGAGTGTATGTGCCAGCTGTCTCCAGCTGGAATTCTGACTCATACACTCTCTGAATGGGACTTGAGGAATTTCTGAAATTTCATGGGACATTTATTTTAACAACAAAGTTTTGAGCAAGTACTTCGTAATGCTCAAACAATTAATAGTAATACCTAAACATGTCTGAGTGTCTGGTGTGTTCCAGGTGCCACACTAAACAATTTCTATGACCTAATCATTATAACATCCTTGTGATTGATTTTTTTTTTTTTAAAAACAAAGTTCATTACAAGTAAGTACATTGCCCAAGACCACAACACGAGGAACTACAGGAAGAGGATTCGTACCCTGATACATTTCATTTTAAACTTATATTTTAAGCTTCTATTCTTTACGGCCTCTTATATACAATATAATTAAGATAGCATATTCAGGAGAATAAAGAAAATCAGAGGTGGAAAAAGAACTCTGCCACATTGCAGTGTGTCTATTTTGTGTTGCTGTGACAGAATATCACACATTGGGTAATTTATAATGAACAAAGATTTATTTCTTAGAGCTTTGGAGTCTGGGAATTTCAAGGTCAAGGGACCCACATCTGGTAAGGACCTCCTTGCTGCATCATTTCATGGTGGCAGAAGGTGGAAGGTCAGGAGAGCACATGAGCAAGAGAGAGGAGAGAGGGTGAGGAACCCACCCTCACGGTAACTAACCTCCTCCTGCTCTAACAGCATTCATGCACTCATGAGGGCAGAGCCCAGGACCTAATCACCTCTGGAAAGTCCCAGCTCTCCAGTCAATGAGTATGTTTTAAAAATATTCAACATCTTTAGCATTTAGAGAAATGCAAATTAAAACTACACTGAGATTTCATCTCACCCCAGTTAGAACGGCAATTATCAAGAATACAAGCAACAATAGATGTTGGTGAGGATATGGGGGAAAAGGTATGCTCATACATTTCTGGTGGGACTGCAAGTTGGTACAACCACACTGGAAAGCAGTATGGATCTTACTCAGAAAACTAGAAATGGAACCACCATTTGACCCTGCTGTCCCATTTCTCAGCATATATCCAAAGGATTTAAAATCAGCATACTACAATGACACAGACACATCATTCACAATAGGTAAGCTATGGAAGCAACCTTGGTGCCCTTCAACAGATGAATGGATAAAGAAAATGTGATATATATATATATATATATATATATATATATATATATATATATTTACAATGAAGTATTACTCAGCCATAAAGAAGAATGAGTTTATGACATTTGCCAATAAATGGATGGAACTGGAGATTATCATGCTATGTGAAGTAAGCCAATTCCAAAAAACCAAAGGTCAAATGTTTTCTCTGATATGTGGAAGCTAAGCCACAATAAGGGGAAAGGGGGGAAAACAGATATTCAGTAGATTAGATAAAGGGGAATGAAGGGAAGAGAGTGGGGAGAGGAAAGGAAAGAGTGAAATAAATCTGAAATAATTTTTCTAGGGATATATATGAATACACCACAGTGAATCTTACCATTGTGTGCATTCTTAAGAATGGGGTCCCAGCTAGACTGACATATATTCCATGCCTGTAGAATTACATCAAAATAAATTCTACTGTCACGTATAACTAAAAAGAACCAATAAAAAAAAAGTTCCAGTTCTCAACACTGTGCACTGGGGATTAAGTTTCCAACATGTGAATTTGGGGGCACTTTTGCCCTGCAAACATACACAGATAACTGGATGACTTCTTTGGTCTGGTGAGCTGGGAGTGGGAGAGGAGCATTACTGGGGGAGAGCATTATGGGCAGGGGTAAGAGCTTGACAACTAGTCCCCTCCTCCCCCTAAAAGCCCGCATCCACAGTGTGGGCCAGTTTCTGTAGTGTAAATACTTACACCACAACTGACTTTGAGCTCCCAGTACGACATTACTCAATGGGGTTTGGAAAGACAGGTGCACCATTGGCTGTTGAAGGTCAGCACAAGTCTGGTCCCGTACACCACTGAAGTCACGGGAAGGGCTGGAGTCACAAACTAGCCTGGTGTGTTTGGGGTACTACAAGTGGAAAAGATCTGCTGGAGCACAAGGGACAAGTGGTGAGGGATAATGGAAGGGGACAGGGATGAGACTGGAAAGAAGGAGAAAGGCCGAGGGAGAGGACTGTGGTTGGTGGGCTCAAGCTGTGCTGTGCAGTTTGACTGCCACGCCCTGCCACCAAGAGCTTGAAATGTGGCCGTGAGCAAAAAATAGGCACCAGATTTTTAAGACCTAATCAGAAAAAGAATGCAACGTGTATCATTAGTACTTTTTAATATGTTTTTACTTTTATAATACTTTATACATGTAATATTGGTTAACTGTTAAAACGATATTGTTTTGGATATTATACTATCCAAGTATTATAACGTTTGGATTTGTAGTATATATTATTACAGTTAATTCCATCTATTTATTTTTACTTTTTTAAGTGTAGCAGTTAGAAAATTTTAAAAAATTATATATGTAGCTGACATTATATTTCTTTTGAACAACTCTGGGTCAGAGAACCTGGCTTTTATTAAGGCTACAGAATCTTAGAGGAGTACCAAACAAATGTGGCCTGCTTCCCATGAAGATCCATCTGGTGTCATGTGGAGTTAGCCGAGTCCAGGATGGAGGAGGGGAATTGTTGAGGGATATGGGACTGAATTTAGGCGGAGGAGGTGGGATGGAGTGCAGAATGGATGGGATGGTGTGGCCAACGGGATGTGGGAGATGGACAGAGAAAGGGGTCAAGGGTGATGCGCAGGTGTCTGTCTAGATGGGAGTGGAACTAACAGAAGATTTCTTGTGGGCAGGTTCAGTTTCAGATGTGATGAGTGTGAAGTGCCAGAGAACTTGGAGGAATCCAACAGGCAACTGGGCATGGGAGTCTGGAATCATGTTGGCTCCACCGTAAGAACATATCCCAAATTGACCATTCCCTGCCATGTCGACTGCTTCTTCCCTAATCCAAGCCACTCTAGTCTCTTAACTGGATTATGGTCATCGCTGAATGGCTGAACTCCTTGCCCACACATGTGCCCTTCTTTTCTCAAGTCTCAATGCAGTAGCTGGAGTAATCTTGGTAAAAACCACATCAGAATATGCCAAATTTCCAGTGAATTCTACTGCACTCAGAGTTCATGCCATTCTGTGCAATGCCCCTAGCTCTGTGCAACCTGGCCCCTGCCGCTATCTGAGCTCCCATTACTCTGTCCCTCAGTGACACTGGCTTCCTCACTGTTCCTAGAATCTCCAGAACCCTCCTGCCCAGGGGCCTCTGTGCCTGATACTCTATCTCAAAGTCTCTCCCTTGGATTTCTGAGGAGTTATCTCTCTCACCTCCTCCAGGTCTTCACTCATCTGTCCTCTTCTTGGTGAAACCTCTTTTCTCACCCCATCTAAAATGACACCCCATTCTTTCCTTCTCTTCTGTATCTTGTCATGGGCTCTTAGCATAATTCATCACATTGTGAATGTTACTTAACACGTTTAATGTTTGTGTCCTTCACTGGAATGGAAGCTTTGTAAGACAGAGATTCTGTTTTATTCTGTTGTGTCCCCTGTGCTTCATAGTAGGTATGGATTGGAGTGTGTTGAATGAATGAATAAACTGCAATATATCAGCAAGTAAGGACATGTATCCTAGAAACAGATCTGTCTTTGGGAGCCCAGCTCTGTTGTCTGTCATTGTGACCTTGGGCTGTTTATTTACCATCTCTGAGCCTTCATTTTCTCATCTGTGGGATGGAGAGATTAATAGACCTTCTGCAAAAGATGGTTGTAAGATCCATCTATTCAATAGCTGTGGGACCTCCACCCTGTGCCAGGAGGCATGCTTAAGGGGGATTAAATGAGATATTGTCTATAAGACCCCATGACGCTGTGTCTGGCATCTTGTAAACGTTTACATTTACTGAGTATTAGCAGCAGGAAGGGGAGGATCAGGAAGAGGAGGATCAGGCATTTAAAAAGTGAGCTAGTATGAGTTGCAGCCCAGGGAGTGAGCAGACAGGGAAGACGCTGAACCATCCCAGGGGAACAGCAGAATGGGAGGGAGAGAGGGGACTGGGCTGGGCTTGCTGACTCGGCTTGAATGGCTGCTCAGTGGGTGGAAGGGAAATTCCATCAACCAACCAATCAGGTCTCGGGCCCAAGTCCTCAAGGAGAGCAGACAAAGACCTCCTTAAAGCCACGAGTCATTGCTCCTGGAACACTGTGAGGTGGGGGTGAGGGGGTTGCAGGAAACAAGGAGAACGTGGTGACATGTTGTGACAGGGTCCCACCACTTCAGACTGGACTAGAGCTGGACAGGGGTGTCCTGGGTCTCATGACTTGAGAAACTTTACAAACGAGCAGCACTTCATGTGGGTAGCAGCTCAACAGGAAAGAATGGAGAGGGCTCTCCAGAGGCAGAGGTCCATAGGCCACTGTGCTTGAGCGGGTCTCAGGTGGCATGAGATGAAGGTCAAGCACTGGAATGTCACAGGTCAGGCAAGACAAGAGCCCATGATGGGAAGCCCTGCCCCTTCCTTCTGGCCCCGGATGTCTCTGGCCCTGGCCTTGTTGCCCTGGGTTGAGCTTTGCTTTAGTCTTTCTGGTGGATTTTTATGGTAAACTCCTGAGGACCTTTAACTACATGAAAGTGGAAGAAGCCCCCACCCAACCCTGGGCTCTAGGCCCCAGGAAAAGGGAGTCCCAGACAGTAGGTGTTTCCATCACATGCACCCCTTAGGCCACTTCAGGCCTGGCTGACTACCCTCAGAAGACCTGATGGTGCCACAGCGTCCCCACCATGAAGCAGGGGACCCAACCATTATACAGAACAGAACAGCCAAGGTGGACCTGAAAAGTCAAATCCTGTAGTGTAGCCACTGTCTTTCTGCTCAAGTAAAATGCACACTGCAAACACATACCCCTTAGTGCTCATTTCCCCACCCCGTCAATAATCTGTGTTGCATATATGCAGTTGCATGAATAATCATAATAAGAACTTCTATGTAAACACCACTGAGGTCAAGATGGGGGCCGCTGCCTGTGCCTGCACCCCAGAACCTCCCTCACACTCCTTCTGTGAGGTACAGTGGTGAAAGAAGGGGATTTTAGAGTCAGAAAGCTTTGATTCACTTGTTGGTTCCTCTACCTACTGTATATCCTTGGGCAAACCACTTCATTTCTCCATGCTTGGTTTCTTCATCTGTAATATAAGGCTCATGGCAAAATTCAAGTCAATAAGCTTGTTTAAAAGATTAAATATGGTGAATATACGAAGTACTCAGAACAGTCCCATAGATACGATTGCTCCTCTTTATAGTAAAACACGTATGTGTGCATTCCTTAGCAAACAGCTTTTGCTAGGCTTTGGATTCTATATTAATGGAATCATACTGTAAAACAAACAGAGAGAGGCAGACAACACCTGCATGTTGAAAGCAGCAGTGAAAAAGGGAAGAAAAGAAGGATGTATGAAATGCTGAATCCTGGAGACAGAAGCGTGGGCAGAGGCAATGAGGGAGGACAGAGCAGGCGTCAACAGGTGATGGAGGCTCAACACAAGAGTGTGATAGAGAACACAGCCAGGGTGCAGGAGTGGGAATAAGGCCGCCTGTGCCTTTCCACCCCCCGCACCACAGAGGTCCTGGGCAGGAGGAGGAAGAAGTCTGCAGACCCCAGGCCACAGGAGGGGAGGCACCAGGTAAGTAGCATCTCTGGATGAGATGACCTAGGAAGCTTGCATCAGGCCAAGAGAATGGAACGTCCCCCAAACAAAGCTGATACCCCTTTTGTTTCTGCCTATAGAGAACAACAGATAAAACACTTCTTACGGTTAGCGCACAGCATTTCTCTTGTCTGAAATGATTGGTTTTCTTTATAAAAATAATTGATGGGAAACATGGAATATAAAAAGAACAAAATCTATTCATACACCTATCTTATCACATCCACTGTTTAAATTCAGGTGTATTTCCTTAAGGTCTCTTTTTTATGCATAAATGATAGACTAAAATCAATTCTGTTTTGGTTTTTAATTGAATTCAACTCAATCAAGCCAAGTGAAAACAGGTTCTCAGAATCAAAATAAAAACTCTACAGCAATATTCATGCTATAAGAGCTGATTTAAAAACAAAAATGACAAATATTTATAAAATGCTTATTATAAGTAAGGTCCTATTCTAAATGCTTTATGGAAATTCTTTCTTTTAATTAATACAACAATTCATAAAGTCTAACCATAAGTTATGATTATTCCCATTTTGTATAGGGAGGGCCGGTGATTGAGACTAATCATAGAAAAGTTACAGTAACTGCCATGGCTAGGGAGGGTTGGAGCCGGTATAGAGCACCAACCGTGAGCTTACAGTGTCTAATAAGCATCTGACAGAGGTTGGATATGACTTTGCAATTCACTTAAAGTGACCCTTTGTGGATAGGAACAGCTTCATTTTTTGACCCTCAGTCCACTTCTCTCTGCTTCCTTATTGTGCTGTGTAGACTGCTTCTTGGTTCTGCCCTTTGGTTGCACAACTTCATCCAAACAGGGTATTTACAGTCCAGGATACTGCACTGAGGATAATGTTTATTTTAGCATGGCCTCGAGAGTGTTTAAAGCCATGGAGGCCTCTCACTTGGAAAGGACTAGTCCCATGCTTTGAGAGCCAACAGCCTCAACTCCTCATTGCATCCTGGGTAGTTAAATAGAAAATGTCAAGTAATCTAACAAATTTGTAGTAAGTACTTGGAGGTAGTAAATACTTCAATGAAATCTTGTTTTCTTTTCAAGTTATGTATTTTCCTTTTGCAGCTGTTCAAGAGCACATAGTCTACTTCAAGTCTGGTGGTATGTGCTTTCCATGGAGTTGCCCATTTGGTCTTCGTAGGGCCCTAAGCTGTGCTCACTTGCCATCTCTATTTTGTAGAAGAGGAAGCTCAGAGCTCACATGGCTGGTAAGTGGAGGAGGCTGGCAGAGGCCATACTCTTGACCACATCCCTCATTCTTGTGCAGTATTGGCTCTGCCATCAGTGGTCATGTTGCTGCACACACTGCTGGACATCTGTGGGCTTCATTTCCCTTATTTTAAGGGGTTGGACTAGATACTCCCTCAAGGATAAGACCTCTGGGTTCCTATGCTCTCCTGACCCATTTCACTCCATCGAGGGCTTCCAGGGTTCTATCAGATTGCTTGGCACTTGGAGGATCCAGAAGTAATATCAAGGGCTGGGGAGATAGCTCAGTTGGTAGAGTTCTTGCCTCATATGCACAAGGCCCTGGGTTCGATCCCCAGCACCACCAAAAAAAAAAAAAAAAAAAAAAAAGGGAAGTAATATCAAGGTCTCTGGCTCTGCAGGAAGTTTATAGTATTGTTGGGAACATGATTGGTGGTATAAGACATTTAATTAATTTCCCAAAGAGTGATTCAGCCCAGAGTGTAAAGATTCTGGGAAGACAGCTGAATGAGTCTCTCTTAGTGGAAAATGGATCATCTTAAAAGGAGAGCAGATCCTTCTTACTATCTGCTAAAAACGACGTCTCTCTTAAGCAAGAGCCAGATCTGCTTGTCTGGTGGACACATCATCACCATCTGACTCCCAGTCCAGCCTGATACACCCAACCCCCAGACAGGGAGTCTTGGGAAGTTGACAGATAAGTCACATTTCAACGAAAGCATGAACACTTAGAGGGTGTGTTTGTTTTTTCTTCCACAGAACATGCTTCTCTACGTGGAAACATTTTCTCCAAGAGGCCATGCTTGGGAAGAAGATGTGTGTCGAGGAAGCAGAGCTCAGGGAGAAAGAGGTTAATTTACAATTGCATAAAAGTCATAGAGGGGACCAGGGGGTGGAGAAGCCACATATGCTAAAGCTGAATTTCTTCAACCACAAAGAATTGGTTGTGAGCAAAAACAGATAGCCTGGGTTTGAAGTCATGACACCAGGAAGTGGAACCATTGGATGCCTTCCTCCAGCAAGTGTAAACCAGCTTTGTAAACTAGAGCATTTTAAAGTGTGGAACTTGGGTTCACTAAATGAGCTGAAGAGTGAGTCTTAGGTTGGTTTTGTCTCAGTGCTATGGCATCTGCCCCAGGATCTTTTTTCTTACCCTCTCTCTTGGTTTTCCCTAGGGGTGCATGCCAGTCCTGCTCTTCATTCCAACACAAGGGCAACAGCCTCCATTTCCAGGGTTTCAATGTTCAGCAACTGGCTGATGACTCTCAACTTCAAAGGTCCAGCTAAGAGATGGCTCAGAAGCTCTGGACCCATACATGTTGCTGTTTTCTGGGTATCTTTGTTCATAGTCCCACAGGTACTTACTTCTCAACTAAACGCCCCTACACCTGCTTCTCTCCTCCTACGCCTCTTAACTTGGTGAATGGCCCTCACTCATGCTCCCCATCCTCTACATCCAAACAGTTCCCTCCTCTGTAATATCTTTCCAACGCACGTGTACACCTTGGTTCAGAGCCAGAGTCTTCTTCCTATAGCAACCATTACATGGCCCCCTGTCTTCCTGTCTTTGAACCTATTCTCCACACAGCAGCTAGAGAACTTCTATAGCACAAATAGGAGGTGCAATGTCCTTTCTGAAAACTCAAAGTCTTTGGGGATTTATCCCAAACTCCTAATTCCCAGGTTGGTCCTGACATTACTTCAGTGGTCTCCCGGCTCAGCTCTTGTGGGACCCTCTCTTTAGAGTTCAAGATGAGAGGACAGAAGAGATGAAGGTGTTAAATAAAAGAATAGTCCTATCAGTCCACTCTCCTTTATTTTGAATTCAGAACATGCAAATAGAGTTAAAACTTCTATTTCTAATGCTAATGTATCAGACTAACCTGATCAAAGTCAATAAGAAAAAGACAAATGACCTAAATAACCACAGATGATAACCAGGGAAGTAGGGTGGAGCTTTTCCTGTCCTACCTGGTCAGAACTGACTTCTCCCTTCTTGGTGTCTCATTCAACCTTACTTGTAACTCTCAGGATACTTTGCACCTTGTGGAATTTATTTATTTTCTTAGTGATTTCTTCCTTTATACAATCAGCAACTTAGGGTTGGGAAAAATGTGTCTCCCTGTATTTTTTCTGCAGCAAGTATTTTATAAGCATAGGGTTGAGAATATTCTCTGTAATATGAATGTAAAATTACTTAATCACAATATTATGCTCTTTCCCCCGTCAGTCAGGAACATTTATTTCATCAAAATGGCTTGTTTTAAACTGATCATGTTACATGTCTATTAAACATCTTTACTAGACGTCTTTACTTGCTCTTACAAACCAATAGTAAAAAGACAAATTCCCTTAAGAGAAAAATTGACCAAAGACATTCCTAGACAATTTCCAAGCAAAACAAAACAAATGATCATAAAACATGACAGATGTTCAATCTTCTATGTAAGATAAAAAAAATTACTGTTTCCAGGATGTGAAGAACAGGTACTCAGATATACCATTGGTGGGAATGTCAATATATAGAAGCTTTCTGGAGGGATACTAAGCAACAGTCATTCAAAATATAGAATCTGCATAATCTTGACCCAGAACTTCTAGAAATTTGTAGGAATTTGTTCTACAGGAGCAATTAGATAATCACAAGTTTATGTGAGATAACATTTAATTGTGACATTGTTAACAAGAGTTAAAATGTAAATAAGTCAAACTTTCATCAGTAGCAGTTTGGTTAAACAAATCATGATGCAGCCATGCAGCACACTATTAGGCAATTGTTAAAAGAAGCACATCTCTATAGAGCTGCATGCTTACAGAGAAAATGTCCACAATATATCAGGTGAATGAGGCATTTTATCCATCTACCCAAGCATCCTTCCTTTTCATTCTTCCATCCAAGAAAAAAGTGAAAAAAAAAATGTATCAAGCCATTAATAATAATTATCACTCAATGAAGATGACTTATCAGTGGCTTCCAATTTTATTTCATATTTTGAAGATTTTGCAATTATCAGGTATCATACTCGTAACAACAGCAAAAACAATAAATACTGCCAATTTGGGAAAAAAGTTTTTCATACTTACTGAAGAGCAATTTGAGAGACTTATCTCCGCTGGCATGTGGGGACATGTCTCATGGACTACTTTCTTGTTATGGGGCCCTCAGCTTGGTGGTTTGACTCCTGGTGGCAGGACCTCATTCACATGGAATTTGTGCTGCTTTTTTGATTTCATTTTTCTACCAACTCCTAATAAATCACAAGACAAACTGTCACATCTATTTCTAACCCAGCAAAAAGGAATACGTTATACTCAATTTTCAACTATCTAAGGATAAAAATTTTAAGGGTAAGTGAATCCTACAAATAATAGAGAATTCATTTTATCTCGTCCACCTGCACTCTTCTCAACCATCCTTTGGCACTTGTTAACAAGACAAAATAAACTCATTTTGCTTTTCCCCAATGTGCTTTTTAAAAATTAGTTCATTATAGCTATATATAATATTGGGGTTCATTTTGACATAATTATACAAGCAAGGAATATAATTTCTCTAGTTTAGTCCCCCTGACTTCCCCTTTCCCTCCCCTCTTCCTTCCCCCTCCTTTCTTTCCTCTACTCTACTGGTTTTTCTTCTATATTTATAGTTTTTTAAAAATTTGTGCATTATAAATTTGCATGCCGGTAAAATTCACTGTGGCTTTCACTTGATTTGTTCTCAGAGAACAAATTTGTTCCTATTGATCAATGATTCCTTTTCTCCCTAATCACATCAGGTAAACTAAAATGAGCTCACAATTTTTCTTGGCTATAATGGTATGCTCATTTGACCGTGAGTTCTGGAAGTTCCACCTTTTCCCTTCTTGGCAAACTGTAAGTTCTTTAGTCCATCACATAGAAGACTTTCATATTGATCCAGCCTGATAAGCTGGAAAAGCAAAAACTTTGGACACTCTGATAAGATGCATGTCCTCCAGAGGCTGAGAGATAAACCCTTCAGGGATAAAAATCTGTGTCGCCTCAATAAGCAACCACCAAGAACAACACACATGCTAGCTGAGAGTGAAATTTAGAAAGAGTAGTAGAGGAGGGAGATGATGAATATCGGTTATAGCCTAGGGGCCAGATGCAACAGAGGGGTTATGAGGAAATAGGTATCTTATCTCACTAACCTTCCTCTTGTTAGATTTCCCCCAGAAACTGTGAGCATCTACCATCTTGAAAACACAATGGCAGGTTAAAGGGAACCTAATGGAAAATGTGAACTGGTCTCAGTGGTGCAAGGGGTGGTCTAACACGGGCACAGTTTCTGCTCCTTCCAGAAGCCCTTGGATCTACTTTAGTTGTTTCTCTGAACACCACTGTGCTTTCACCAAAAAGTTTTTGCTCCTAATGGCACCTCCTCTGCAACTCTCTTCAGAAGACTCTGGTTACCAGACTGATTAGTTCATAGTGCAGAGCCCAGATGTGCCTATGGGTTTCCATTTCCTCTGGCACCCCACTGCCAGGGGCTGACAGCTTGTCAGCGTGAAGCCCTGCTCCCTTGCCTCCAAGAGAACAAACTCACTCGAGTCTCTGCCATGTGTGACTTCACCTGAAGTCACACCCTGGCCTGGTTTCCTTCAGTTCCCCAGCCTGCTTTCTCCACTACCCAGCTAGGGTCAGTGTCTTCCTGGAGTCTACTCTTGCCAAATCTCTTGCCTAAGAACCGTCTTCCTAAGGTCTCCTTCTGGGTAATCTGTCATAAATGACAGGATAGTAGATAACATTGACTGGGTAAGTTTTTACCGTGAGTCAGGCACTGCCATAGAGCTTGGGTTTTGTGTCTGTTTGTTTGTTTTTGTTTACTTTTTACATGCCCTGCTCCATCTAGTCTTCCAGAAGGCTGTCAGGTGGAGGATGTACAATCAGCCCCTTGGTAGGATGTCTTAGACTTAAGAACTCAGGCCCTGAAGCCCGACAAGTCACATTTCATTTCTCTCAATTATCAACTCTCTGACCTTGGACAAGTTACTCTTCTCACCTGCAAAATGGAGATAATAATAGAATCTACTTCATAGGTTGGTTATGAAAATTTGATGTGTCAGCATAAGTCAAGTAGTGGAGTATATGCAGGTATATGTTAAATGAACAAATACTTACACAGGTCAACCCAGACTCACAAAGATTAATCAACTTCTCAAGTTCCCCCAGCTTAGGAGGGCAAAGTCAGAATTTAACCCCAGATCTGTATGAGTTCAAAGCTGTTCCACCTGGGTCAGGCCCACCGCCCCCTGCTTTGTCTTAATACCCTTCAAAAAATAAATAATTTTTTTTTAAAAAAGGTATTTTCCCAGCAGATCTCCCTGTCCATCCCGTTTCTTTGCCAGCATCGTCTTCTCTTAACAGGAGGAACTGGGTCTCCCAGCAGCTGCCCCGGGTGGGAGCCAGCTCTCTTTTGCTCAGTATCCCCTTGCCTTAGCAGGGTCAGCACTGTGTTAGTTCTGGAGGGAACCTCCCTAGACCTCATTATTTTCTTCATCACTTTCACCTTCTCGCCCCCGGCAAAATGCAGAGACTCCTTCACTCCTGAAATCATAACGTATGAGTGCCTCTTTATTTCCCATTTTCCTAATCACAAAGGCAAATGGAATAATAATTAAAAGCATACGGAAACATGAAAGGGGAGGGAAGTGAGAAAACTCTCACTTGCTGCCCATGTGGCTTTCTGAGGCCGCTTCACCCACCCAGGCCTTGACTCACCAGGGCCATCACTGGCTCCTCGAGGACTCTGGGATGACACACCTGGCACGGCTGGCCCATGTCCTTATAAG
Organism: Sciurus vulgaris; assembly: GCF_902686455.1. Taxonomy (NCBI): domain Eukaryota; kingdom Metazoa; phylum Chordata; class Mammalia; order Rodentia; family Sciuridae; genus Sciurus; species Sciurus vulgaris. The sequence continues at coordinate 82,375,090 of NC_136461.1, read as the reverse complement.
GCAGTCTCTGTGCCTGGCAGCCGGCTTCCCTGGCCTGCATTCCACTAGGTGATGAAGCAATATCCCCACATGGGAAGGGCGGGGAACAGCTTGCTCCCGATTCTCCATAGCCGCACTCGGGTGGCCCTACTTCCTTTTTTGTTGAATTGAAAGTGAAAAATGGGATCCTGGGAGAACCTCAGGAATGGGGCCATTTATTTCCATGTTATTCATTTAGCGACATTTATTGGGCAGCTGTTATATGCCAAGTACTGTACTATTTACAAGGAAGGGAAGAGACAGAGTTGTGGGGCCTGGTTGCGACACGAGGTTTCTGTGTGGGGTGGGGGTGGGGGTGAGGGGATGGGGTGTCTCAAAGTCCCTTCAGATCCCAGGACTTGGGAATGAAAAGTAGAATGGAGAAGGAGCATTCACATTTAATGGCACATGTATCAATGATGGAGCACAGTGATTTATATACATTACTTTACGTAATCCTCAGGGACTAAACACCTACAGTGAATTAAGTGTCCAGGGTTAACAGGAAAATTCCCTGAAATGTCTACCCTGGTTTATCTTGCTTTTCTTCAGATCCTGAAGTCAGGCAGAATGAGGTCCCCTAAGATCATTTACATCTTACCCTCAAGGAATATTTTGTTTCAACTTTAGTACTTACAGCTCTGATCGGCCACCAAATTTTGGTTCCAGTTCAGATAACTGAATAAATGGTAACTGCCTGACTCCCTGCACTGATCTGCCCCCACTGATCTGCCCTCTACCCACAGCTGACCATCAGGACTCCTGGAGCCCAAGGACATCACATGTTTCAGACTGCACCTCCACACCTAACCTCATCATGGCAGGAGAGACCCCCCCCCCAGCATTGGCTATAGTTAATTCTCGGAACTCCCAGGTCACACCCCACACTGCTTCCTTTAGTCAGTCTGTTTAGGACCCAGGTGCTCTGCTGGGCAAAAAGCCCAAGATCAATTTGATGCCTGGGTTTTCTTTGGAAAAGGGGTGCTGTAGACAGGAAGGATTCTATGACCCACACTAGCTTGATCCCTCTATGTGTTCTCTTCCATCTCCTTTCACAGCCCTGAGCTTGACAAGGACACTAAGGAGAAAATTCTAGTAGAAACACTGGGAGCATACCTAGATGGCTTCTCTGGGTTTCAAACATCAACCATCTTTCTCTCTCCAAGTTTCCCTATCCTCATCTCCCTCCTCTTTGCTCTCTGCACTCTGGCCACATTGGTTCTCTTGCTGTTCCTCATACACACAAGCTAGGGTTACAGTTAAAATACCAGACTGCAAGCTGAATCTGAATTTCAGATAAACCATAAATCGTTTTTTTAATATCAGTATTATAGTGGTTTGAAGGTGTGTCATCTCCAAAATTCATGTTGAAATCTAATCTCCAATGCAGTGGTATTAAGAGGTGAAGCCTTTGCAAGTGCTTAAATAACAAGGGGAAGCCTTCATGGATGGAATTAGGGCCACTATAAAAGGGGTACAGGGAACAGGTTCACCCCTCTCACACTCTTCCACCATGTGAGGACACAGCATTAGTCTCTTTTCATCACTTATCTGTCTCTTCCTCCACATGAGGACACAGAGTTTGTTCTCTCTGGAGAATGCAGCAACAGGGCACCATTTTGGAAGCAGAGAGAACAGACCCTCACCAGACACTGAATCTACTGACACCTTGATCTTGGACTTCCCAGTCTCCAGACTGTAAGCAATCAATTTCTGTTCTTTATAAATCACCCAGTCTGCAACACAGCAGACTAAGACAAGTATTTCCAGAATTTGTATGGGACATATAATAAAACATTATTCATTGCTTATCTGAATTCATATTTAACTGGATGTTCAATTTTCTTTGCTTGTTCTACCTGCCCTCCCCTCCCCTCCCCCATCTCCCCTAACATTCTTTGCTAAATCTGTCAACTCTATACCAAGTTCATTCCTATCATTGGGATATTTTTCCCCTGACAGTGACTCCCTCCTCTCTTGACCCTCATCTCTACCTGAATGCCTTTCTTCAGGGAGACCCTTCTTTACCCCATGTCTCAAACCCAGCTCCACCTCTCCCCCTGCCTCTTGCTTTATTTTCCTTAGAGCGCGATCCTGCCTGACCTTACCTTGTACGTTTGTTTTGTTGTTTGTTTCCCCACTAGCATGGGCTCTTCCAGAAGGCAGGGGTTCATGTCTGTTTTATTCACTGTAAATTTCCCTAGTACCTAATAGGGCCTGCATAAAGTGGGCATCTAGAAACTATTTGTCAAATAAATGGCTTGCTCTGTACAATCAAGTGAGAATTTTAGTTTCTGGGTCAGTCCAAGAAAGAGGCGGATGGTAGGAGATTGTGGCTCCAAAAATATTAAGGGAAGAGTAGGAAGAGGGGAAAGGAAGAGATAGACAGAGGCAGAGAGACAGAATGAATTATAAGAAGAGACAGGAAACTCTGAGACCTTTTTGGGTCTGCAGGTCTTCGAAATGCAGAATCTCCATAGGTGTCCACACAGGCTGCTATACCTCATTGCCACAAGGGCAATACAATGTAGAGTTTCAGAGCACGGTCCCTGCCCCACAATTTGAGTCTGGGCTCTACCTATCACTTCTTGTCACATCACAGGCAATTAATTAACTTCTCTAGCCCTAAGTTTCCCTGTTAAGTGGGGAAGCATAAATGAGATTGTAGGTGAAGCTCTTAACACAACTGATGCCTGATATGTGCATAACCGAGGACAGCTGTGAATAATATGTCTATAGACAGCTGTACTCCTAATCATGAAATTCACATTCCTTGATTGCCTCTTTGATTGTTGCTGACTCTCCATTATGGCCATTTTTGAAAACTGCATTTTTTAATTGTTTTAGCTGTTACGTCACAGCAAGAGAATGGCGGGGGGCGGGGAGGGGCAGTCATGATCATGATTAAAGAATGGCAAGCCAAGTACACAGTAGGCCTGGGCAAGCCAGTGAGGCTCTCCTGCCAGCTGGGTGACTTGCTTCTGTAAGCCAACCTCGTTGCCAGAGGATCCAAATTCAGTAACAGCACAAGAATAAGTCACTGTACTTAGGGGCCTTCAAGATTACTAGGAAATAGTTGAAGCTACAAGTGTTAAGCCCAGGAGTGTGTAGGGTTCCTGCCACAGAGTACACAGCACTATGAATGCAGAACCCAGTTGGTTTTGACATAGTTGGCTCTGTGGCCCTGTGCGCCCTTAACATTCTTTGAGCCTCACATTCTTCTGGTGAGAAAAGGGATGATAATTCCTGCTCTGTTCTTCTCACAGGTTTGAATGACCATACAATGACAGAGGGTATGACACAGAGCTTTGGCAACTGTAGACTACCATGTAAAGCCCAGGATCCTCCTGATATCATTGGCATTGTCTGAAGGGTGGGAGCTGTTCTGGCTGGCTGGGGATTGACAGTTTCATGGACATCTTGATGTCTCCCACCCCCTGTACCTCACTGACACAGGCCTTCTTCCTGGTGCCAGGGTTAAAAACCTGTCAGTGATTGTGCCTCTGTGGGGTTAAAATGGCATGAAGTGATCACAGCCCCAGAACTCTGCCACCACATCCAAGCCAGCCGATGTTTGCCAGATGTGCACTTCCCAACCCACAGCCACTGCAAAGGCAGGAAATTAGCAACAGCTCTTGAGTAAACATCTCTGTTCTACATGTCCATAACTCAGCACTTTGCCATATTAGTAATTGGTTACAATTTTCTAGGACGGGACAGTACACAAGAAAAGTCCCACGGTCCCCAGAGCTAGTGAGACAGTGATCCAGGGTCCAGCCCTCTTCTGTCCCAGCCTCAGTGTTTCTGGTCAGTGCGCAGATGGAGTGCTGTGCAGTGGCCCAATGATGCAGGCTGAGGCAGCCAAGCAGGGACGGGATGTCCTAGAACCTGTGGTTTGGCTTGTGGTCCAGGGTCCTGGCTCAGGCTATGAAGCCAAGTTGCCTCTGAGAAGCAAATTTTTTACTCTTGTTAGGATACTCATTGGCCAGAGCTGTCCTCAGATTATAGCAGGCAGCATCTTCACCTCAGGCTCTGTAGCTCCATGCATGTGTTATAAATATTAACCATGTGACTACATGACCAGGATGCATCAGGGAAGAGAATGGATTGTGAATTTACTTTCCAATGTAGAATTATATTCTAATTGGGGGACAAAAATAATTAATAACTAGATTATGAAGTATGTTAGCAGGTGACGATGGGGAAACTGCAGGGTGTTCCACCTTCAATAGGGAGGGCAGGGAAGGGTAACTTATTGAGGGGCCAGCACTTAATAAAGATCAAGGAGGTAAGCACAGGAGAGGAGAGAATTTTAGGCAGAGGGAACAGTCCTGGCAGAGGAGACTGGAGCTGAGTGAGTCAGGGAAGAAGTTGGGGAAACTGGAAGTCAGGCCAGGTCATGCAGATCCCATTCTCTGTCTGGGCGACCTCCATTCAGGGAGGCCCAGACTCTGCTTCAGAAACCTGGAAGCGATTGAGAGGGGAGAGAGCAGGCAGAGAGGGGGAGTACATGGAATTGCTCAGAGACCAGTTGTTAACCATGAACAGTAGGGAGAGAAAAGAAGGCCTGTGGTGTGGCGCCCACTATTCCTTATATGTGTGTCTACCAAGGGGTCTCGGTACACACAAACTGTGTATTTGTTCTCCCCTCCCATCTCTCCCTCCCTCTCTTCTTTCCTTCCTTCCTTTGTGGAAAAAAAGATGCCATTTTAAAAGAAGACAGTGTGTACTTATCTTTTCCAAGAGAAAAAAAATTATGATCATTAGAAGAAGTGTCAGTTGCTAATCCTGTCTAGGAAGAGATAATTAACCAAGTTGGGTATACCATGGGGATGCTGATAAATTTGTTTAAATGGTATTCTCATTGTTATACAAAATCCATTGCTGTCTGGAATAACTGACTCAGTCCAGAAACACTTAAAGAGCAGTATTGAAAGATTTATTTGAGGTTCTGGAGAAGATGCAAGAACCTTGACTCCGAAGTCTCATTCCTGAAGGAGTGACCTCTAGGGTAAAGACCGCACGCACAGGGAGAGTGGCTGACAGTGAGGTGACAGGGCATTTCTTGGGTTCTAACCTTGACCTACTTCTCTTCTTTTCCCTGGTCTCTCAAGTCTATACCCAAGAGATTGACACCTCCCACTAAGCTTGGGACGCAAAATAATTGTCTCCAACCTGACTTCCATCCACCCCCCAGCTGGTGTCCTCACTGCAGGCTCACTCTCTCCTGTTCCCATCCCCACAGCAGCCAGGGCTCCTTCCACAGCTGTATACATGTGGACACAGCATCTGCCTCCCTTAGGAGCCTCCTCCCTGGGTGCCTGCACTGGTCTCCATTATCCCCATCAGGGGTCCCCAGTATTTGAAGTTATAACTTGTTTTTCAAATAAAGATACCATGCAGCATCAATAAAACAAACAAATGAAAGTTATTGGTAGATATGTACTTTTATCTTTCTTTTTTTCTTTTGTACTGGGAACTTAACTCAGGGGCACTTTACTACTGAGTTACATGCTCAGTCCTTTTACATTTTTTATTTTGAGACTGGGTCTCACTGAGTTGCTTGGAGCCTCACTAAATTGCTGAGACTGACCTCAAACGTGCAATCCTTTGCCTCAGCCTTCTGAGCCTCTGGTTTTATAGGCATGCACTACTGTACCGAACTAGATATGTACTTTTTAAAAACACATTTTAAACACTTACTTGTTAGAAAGTCAACAACTCTGAAAAATGCATCTATTCTAAAAAACATAAACATTTGTCACTCAGGTCATGGGTGCGGTTGCAATTTTATCTCAGCGTCGGTATCTGGTTTATTCCTGCATTTATTTCTATTACCCAATGTTGAGAAACTTTGATTCACAGATATAAGTCATAAGAATAGATGGTAACTATGAGTGACAACAACTAATTGTATTTCAAAATAACCATAAGGAAGATTTTGAATGTTCCCAACATAAAGAAATGATAAATGTTTGAGGTGATTGATAAGCTAATTACTTAGATCTGATCATTACGCATTGTATACATGTGCTGAAATGCCACACTATGCCCCATAAATATGTATAATTTTTATGTGTCAAGTAAAAATTTACAAATTAACAACAGCTTTGTTTTACATTTTATTTTTAAATGTTTTGCCTTAAAATCTCAGGATTCTCTAAATTAAATGGATTCGAGATTTTGGATGTGGAGTAGGAGAAAATTTTGATTCTAATATTGAACCATTAATGACATCTAAGTGCTTTTTTGACTTATATTACATATAAAAGTCAAATCAAAAAAGTAACCCAAACTAGGAGAGATGCTCATGCAATATTATCCTGACTGCACAGCTAATCATTGTATAGCATGGAGGAATGAGAACCCTAGGTTTTGCCAGCAGGAATGTGCTTCAGTGTGACCCAATTTTCCATAGTGTACCTGTCCAAGTTAATTGAGATGACTTGCATGGACCTGAATTTTAAGAAATCATCTATACAGTGCTACATTCTTTCTTACCATTGACCCCTTTATTAAATACTGAAAGTTATAACCAAACTAGTTGAAAAGAAATTTTTCTATCTATCAAAGAGCATTTGTCTGGCAACATGAGCTAATACCTTCATGGTCTTCAATATGTTAAAAAAAATCCATACAAATCACAGGTAAATATTTTGTAAAAAGCATAGGTTTCTCAGACAAGAAGGGGCACAGTCAGGGTGGTATGGCTGTAGACAAGTGTAGGATTTTCAAAGTGAATTAAAGCACATACTTGGAACAACTTTAAGAATAAAGCATTTTGTTTTTTAAATAGAAAATCTAAGACTTGGTTCAAAAATCAAAAAGTAAGAAGTATTTGGTGACAAATAAATCTGATCCCTCTACTCTGTCCCTGACTGATATTCTCCTCAGGGGTAACCAGTGTTACTAGTTTCTTTGACTCCTACCAGGGATATTTAATGCCCCCCATTCCCATGTACATATGTGTGTGTGTGTGAGTGTGTTTGTGTGTGTGTGTCCATCTGTCTTAGTTTGGGTTACCCCAGAAACAGATTGACAAAACTTCTGAAAGGTGCTCCCAGGAAACACCTGTGAAGGAATGAGGACAAATCCTGGGCAGGAGTAAGAGCCAAGGAAGGAAAGAAGCTTAAGTAAATTACCACCTGGGTAACCAGAATTAATCCTACTGGGGACCCTGGGAGCCAGCACAGGACCTGAGGCTTGGAGTTATTTCTCCCAAGGGGAAATGAAGTTGGAGTTTTATAACAAACTCCATTGTTTAAGAGCTCTGGGGTGTGGGCAGCCAGCCACATGGCCTAGTCCACTAGACTCTGGCAGTCAGAGGAAGCTCTTGTCAAAGAAGTATAAGAGATCATTTCAATAAAGAGTTAGAGATATTGAAAAAAAAAACAAACAGAAATCCTTGACATGAAGGAAACAATAAACCAAATTAAGAACTCCACAGAAAGCATATCCAGTAGGATAGAACACCTGGAAGACAGAACCTCAGACATTGAAGACAAAATATTTAACCTTGAAAACAAAGTTGAACAAACAGAGATGGTAAGAAATCATGAACAGAATCTACAAGAACTGTGGGATATCATGAAAAGGCAAAATTTAAGAATTATTGGGATTGAGGAAGGCCTAGAGAAACAAACCAAAGGAATGAACAATCTATTCAATGAAATAATATCAGAAAATTTCCCAAATCTCAAGAATGAAATGGAAAATCAAGTTCAAGAGGCTTACAGGACTCCAAATACACAAAATTACAACAGACCCACACCAAGGCACATTATAATGAAAATACCTAACATACAAAATAAAGACAGAATTTTAAAGGCTGTCAGAGAAAAGAACCAAATTACATTCAGGGGAAAACCAATACAGATATCAGCAGATTTTTCAATCCAGACTCTAAAAGCTAGAAGGGCCTGGAACAACATTTTTCAAGCCCTGAAAGAAAATGGATGCCAACCAAGAATCTTATACCCAGCAAAACTTACCTTCAAATTTGACGATGAAATAAAATCCTTCCATGATAAACAAAAGCTAAAAGAATTTACAAAAAGAAAGCCAGCATTACAGAACATTCTCAGCAAAATATTCCATGAGGAAGAGATGAAAAACAAAGCAGCAAATCAGCAAAGGGAGGAATTATCCTAAAGGAATTGTCAAATAAAGGAGGAACCAAGCAGTGTCAAATAAATAAATAAATAAAATTTAAAACATGAACCATATGACTGGGAAACCAAATCATATCTCTATAATAACCCTGAATGTTAATGGCCTGAATTCATCAATCAAAAGACATAGACTGGCAGATTGGATTAAAAAGAAGGATCCAACAATATGTTGCCTACAAGAGACTCACCTCATAGAAAAAGATACCCATAGACTAAAGGTGAAAGGATGGGGAAAAACATATCATGCACATGGACTCAGCAAAAAAGATGGAGTATCCATCCTCATTTCAGATAGTGTGGAGTTTAAGCCAAAGTTAGTCAGAAGGGATAAAGAAGGTCATTTCATACTGCTTAAGGGAAGCATAAATCAGCAAGATATAACAATCATAAACATCTATGCCCCAAACTGTGGCTCATCCATGTATGTCAAACAAATCCTTCTCAATTTCAGAAACCAAATAGACCATAACACAATAATACTAGGTGATTTTAACACGCCTCTCTCACCACTGGACAGATCTTCCAGACAAAAATTGAACAAAGAAACCATAGATCTCAATAACACAATCAATAATTTAGACTTAACGGACATTTATAGAATATACCATCCAACCAAGAGCGAATACACTTTCTTCTCAGCAGCACATGGATCCTTCTATAAAATAGACCATATATTATGCCACAAAGCTAATGTTGGCAAATACAAGAAGACAGAGACACTACCATGTATTCTATCAGATCATAATGGATTGAAGTTAGAAATAAATGAAAGAGTAAAACACAAAAACTATTCCAACATCTGGAGATTAAACAATATGCTATTATATGATGAATGGATAACAGAAGATATTAGGAAGGAAATTAAAAAATTCTTAGAGGTAAATGAGAACAAAGAAACATCATATCAAAATCTCTGGGACACTATGAAAGCAATACTTAGAGGGAAATTTATTTCATGCAGCTCATTTAATAAAAGAAGTAAAACTCAACAAATAAACGACCTAACACTACAGCTCAAAGCCCTAGAAAAAGAAGAACAGAACAGCACCAAAAGTAGTAGAAGACAGGAAATAGTTAAACTCAGAGCTGAAATCAATGAAATTGAAACAAAAGAAACAATACAAAAAATTGACAAAATAAATAGTTGGTTCTTCGAAAAAATAAACAAAATTGATAAACCTTTAGGCACACTAACAAAGAGAAGACGAGAGAAAACCCAAATCACTAAAATTCGGAATGAACAAGGAAATATCACAACAGACAGGATGGAAATACAAAACATAATTAGAAGCTATTTTGAAAATCTATACTCCAACAAAATAGAAAATTTCGAAGACATCAACAGGTTTCTAGAGACATATGAATTGCCTAAACTGAACGAGGAGGACATAAACAATTTAAATAGACCAATTTCAAGTAGTGAAATAGAAGAAGTCATCAAAAGCCTACCAACAAAGAAAAGTCCAGGACCAGATGGGTTCTCAGCCGAGTTCTACAAAACCTTTAAAGAAGAGCTCATTCCAATACTTCTCAAAGTATTCCATAAAATAGAAGAGGAGGGAACCCTCCCAAACTCATTCTATGAAGCCAATATCACACTGATACCTAAACCAGACAGAGACTCATCAAGGAAAGAAAATTTCAGACCAATATCCTTAATGAACATCGATGCAAAAATTCTCAACAAAATTTTAGCAAATCGCATACAAAAACATATTAAAAAGATAGTGCACCATGATCAAGTGGGTTTCATCCCAGGGATGCAAGGTTGGTTCAACATCCGGAAATCAATAAACGTAATTCATCATATTAATAGACTTAAAGTCAAGAATCACATGATTATTTCAATAGATGCAGAAAAAGCATTTGATAAAATACAGCACCCCTTCATGCTCAAAACACTAGAAAAAATAGGGATAGTGGGAACATTCCTTAACATTGTAAAGGCCATTTATGCCAAGCCCATGGCTAATATCATTCTAAATGGTGAAAAACTGAAAGCATTCTCCCTAAAAACTGGAACAAGGCAGGGATGCCCTCTTTCACCACTTCTATTCAACATCGTTCTTGAGACTCTGGCCAGAGCAATTAGACAAACCAAAGAAATTAAAGGGATACGAATTGGAAAAGAAGAACTCAAACTATCCCTGTTCGCTGATGACATGATTATATATTTAGAAGAACCTGGAAATTCCACCAGAAAACTCTTAGAACTCATAAGTGAATTCAGTAAAGTAGCAGGTTACAAGATCAAGGCCCATAATTCCAATGCATTTTTATACATAAGTGATGAATCTTCAGAAAGAGAAATTAGGAAAACTACCCCATTCACAATAGCCTCGAAAAAAATAAAATACTTGGGAATTCATCTCACAAAAGAGGTGAAAGACCTCTACAATGAGAACTACAGAACACTAAAGAAAGAAATTAAAGAACACCTTAGAAGATGGAAAGATCTTCCATGTTCTTGGATAGGAAGAATTAATATTGTCAAAATGGCCTATTAAAATCCATTCCAATTAAAATCCCAATGACGTACCTTACAGAAATAGAGCAAGCAATTATGAAATTCATCTGGAAGAATAAGAAACCCAGAATAGCTAAAGCAATCCTTAGCAGGAAGAGTGAAACAGGAGGTATTGCAATACCAGATCTTCAACTCTACTACAAAGCAATAGTAACAAAAACGGCATGGTATTGGTACCAAAATAGAAAGGTAGATCAATGGTACAGAATAGAGGACACGGACACAAACCCAAACAAATACAATTTTCTCATACTAGACAAAGGTGCCAAAAATATGCAATGGAGAAAAGATAGCCTCTTCAACAAATGGTGCTGGGAGAATTGGAAATCCATATGCAACAGAATGAAACTAAACCCATATCTCTCACCATGCACGAAACTAAACTCAAAATGGATTAAGGACCTCGGAATCAGACCAGAGACCCTGCAGATTATAGAAGAAAAAGTAGGTCCAAATCTTCAACATGTCGGCCTAGGACCAGACTTCCTTAACATGACTCCCATAGCACAAGAAATAAAAGCAAGAATCAATAACTGGGATAGATTCAAACTAAAAAGCTTTCTCTCAGCAAAGGAAACTATCAGTAATGCGAAGAAAGAGCCTACAGAGTGGGAGAATATCTTTGCCAATCATACTTCAGATAGAGCACTAATCTCCAGAATCTATAAAGAACTCAAAAAACTCTAAGAATACAAATAATCCAGTCGACAAATGGGCTAAGGAAATGAATAGACACTTCACAGAAGAAGATCTACAAGCAATCAACAAACAAATATGGAAAAATATTCAACATCTCTAGTAATAAGAGAAATGCAAATCAAAACCACCCTAAGATTCCATCTCACCCCAATTAGAATGGCGATTATCAAGAATACAAGCAACAACAGGTGTTGGCAAGGATGTGGGGAAAAAGGTACACTCATACATTGCTGGTGGGGCTGCAAATTAGTGCAGCCACTCTGGAAAGCAGTGTGGAGATTCCTTAGAAAACTTGGAATGGAACCACCATTTGACCCAGCTATCCCACTCCTTGGCCTATACCCAAAGGACTTAAAATCAGCATACTACAGAGATACAGCCACATCAATGTTCATAGCTGCTCAATTCACAATAGCCAGACTGTGGAACTAACCTAGATGTCCTTCAATTGATGAATGGATAAAGAAACTGTGGTATATATATATATACAATGGAATATTACTCAGCCATAAAGAATGATAAAATTATGGCATTTGCAGGCAAATGGATGAAATTGGAGAATATCATGCTAAGTGAGATAAGCCAATCTCAAAAAGCCAAAGGACGAATGATATCGCTAATAAGTGGATGATGACATATAATGGAGGGAGGGTAGGGTTAGTGTTAGGGTTAGAGTTAGGGTTAGGGAGGGGGGCAAGTATGGAGGAAGGAAGGACTGTATAGAGGGAAAAGAGGGGTGGGAGGGGTGGGGAGAAGGGAAAAAATAACAGAATGAATCAAACAACATTATGTAAATTTATGCTTACACAAATGGTATGCCTTTACGCCGTGTACAAACAGAGAAACAACATGTATCCCATTTGTTTACAATTTAAAAAAATACATTATTTAAAAAAAAAAAGAAGTATAAGGACCAGCAGTTAATAGGAGTCGGTAAGGAGCAGGAGGTATAAGGAGGGCACAAACCAAATTTGTTGCAATATTCTTCTAAATACTTTTTTTTTTTTTTTTTTTTTTTTTGTGGTGCTGGGGATTGAACCCAGGGCCTTGTGCTTGCAAGGCAAGCCCTCACCAACTGAGCTATCTCCCCAGCCCACTTCTAAATACATTTTGAATGAAATTTGAACCAGACATTTGCAACAACTGTGGCCCAGTCCTGGGAGCCAGGCTTCCATAGAGCCCAGTCTTTAGACTATTGTCATTTGTATGTACAGCAAACAAACCTTCTGGTGTCTGACTTCTGCAATTACTTCTAGTTCTTTTCCCATGTTCATCTCAGTCGAGTTTCTGACCCTTATTATATATTTAATCCATGCTCATAGGCCCTCAGACCTCCTTTCCCTGCCTCGGCTCATGAGGTTCTCTTGGCCTGGGAGTTCTTTTCCCTTCCTCTTACCTGCCCAATCTTACTTGCTCTGCCAGGTTCAGGTGAGTTGGAAAGAACAAAGCTGACTTTACAGGAATGTGGAAGTTTCAGTGAGATTATGCTGATAGCGTTTAGCATGGTGTCTGGCACAGAACATGAGCTCAGCAGGGGTTGACTGTGTACAGTTTGCCTGTTGTCTGTCCATCTCCCCACCTGTCTAGTGACTCAGAAAGCCTCCCCAATATCCCCAGCCTGGGCTTACCTATTGGAATGATTTGCTTTCTGGTCTGGCCCCACTCCAACCGTGCTTCCTCAGGGCAGGAAGCAGACTTTGCCCATCTCTAATTCCCCATCGCTGGCACAGGACCTGGACATAGTAAATGCTTTGGAATACAACTGAAACAAGCACACCCCACAGTAGCCAGTCTTTGGTGTTTGTAGGAACTTTTAAAAAAATTATATATATATATATATATATATATATATATTTAGTTGTTGATGGACCTTTATTTTATTCATTTATATGTGGTGCTGAGAATCAAACCCAGTGCCTCACACATGCTAGGCAAGCGCTCTACCACTGAGCCAGCCCCTGTTTGTAGGAATTTTGAGGAAAGAGAAATCACTGTACATAAGATGGTCCAGAAAGGTTTTTTCAGATGGGCACAGCATGTCTTATGTAAGATGTGCACATATAAAGATGGCTTCTTCTTTCTTACTGGGGAGACTTATGGACCTGTGATTTAATTTTCATGCATGACTGTTTCTCTCTCTCCCTCTCTCTCTCTCTCTCTCTCTCTCTCTCTCTCTCTCTCTCTCTCTCTCTCATAGATAGCAAATCAATCCAAAATGTCTTCTGAGTCCTCCCCATGTATTGAGCACTATTCTGTGGAATGGGGATATAGTGGTCCCATGACAGGACAGCCCTCTCGAAGACAGTGTGCTCCTTGGAAGGTACAGAATGGACCGTTCCTTTGGCATGGTCTCTATTGCCTGCAAGTTCTGAAGAACCTGGAACAAGTGGGGCTCATCAGAACCAGACCAATGGAAATGTCAGACATTTAGGTAAAGACACAGGGACCAAGATTTTAACCAGAGAAAGTAACCAAAGGAGATCAAGGACATCTTTTAGAAACACACTGAACACTGGTCTGTGGTGAGAAGATGGAAATTTACAAAGAGGAACAAGTCTCCATATTTACCTGCAGAATTCTGCTGTCCAGAACAGAAGCAGCAAGTCTCTGTTATCCTTAATGAATTACTGTTGTGATGACGATCCAAGTAACAATTTTTAAACCATTTTATTTTGGAATAATCGTAGAGTCAAAGGAAGCTTAAAAAAAAATGGAGTGAGGGCTTATGTACACTTCACCCAATTTCCCCCAATGTTAATATCTGCATAACTCTAGAAACATATCACAACCAGGAAATTGACATTAGTACAATACAAAGACCTTATTCAGATTTCAACTTGTTTTTCATGAGTCCATGCAATCTTATCATATGTAAATTCCCATAACAACCAGCACAATCGAGACACAGAATTGTTTTGTCACCACCAAGATATCCCTAGCGTTACAACTTTGTAATCAAACCTTTAATCTTTCCAATCCCTCACTCCTGGCTACTGTTGGGTTTTGAAACCTGAGTTTTTAATATATGAGTTCTTTGTCACATATGTAGTTTGCAAATATCTTCTACTAGTCCATACCATGTCTTTTCATCTTTCTTACGAAGCCTTTCATAGGACAAAAGATTTTAATTTTGAAGTATGGATTATTCATTTTTTTCTCTTATGGATTATTCTTTTTCTGTCCTATTTAAGACCTCTCCATCTTGTCCTAGGTCCTAAAGATTGTCTCATATTTTCTCCTAAAACATATGTAGTTTTACATTTAATATTTAAATCTATGATCCATTTTGAATTAATTTTACCTAAGATGTAAAGTATTGATCGAAGTTTATTTTGGTCTAACAATATCTCTTTTTTTAAAAGATCATTCTTCCTCCATTGGCCATCTTTTATCCCTACATTAAAAGACTATTATAAATCCACACAAGTATGGATTTATTTCTGGCCTTTCTATTCTGTTCCATCTGTCTATCTCTCCAATTTAACATTATCTTGATTACTGTAGACATTTACTAAATCTTAATTGAATAGAGTAATTCCTCCCACTTTATCCTTCTTTTCTAAAGTTGATTTATCTATTCTAATTCCATTGTCTTTCCACATAAACTTAATAATAATCTTGTCTAAGCCTACAAAAAAAATCATGTGGTTTTGATAGGAATTATGTTAAACTGTTAGACCAATTACAGAATTCATACCTTTCTTATGTTCAATGTTCCAGTCCATGAGGATGGTATGCTCTTCCATTTATTTACAACTTCCTGATTTTTTTCATCATCTTTTTGTAGTTTTCAGCAGTCCTGTACATGTTTTGTTGGAATTATGCCTATGATTATTTTGGTAATTTTTTTAAAAATGGTGGTGTGTTTTTAATTATAATATCCACATGGTCATTGACAGTATACAGAAATATAAGTTGTTTTTGTGTATTTATTTTGTCTTTTGCAGTCTGGCAAAACTTTAGTTCTAGAAGGGTTTTGTTTGCTTGCTTGTTTTTCAGTTGCAATTCCTTGGAATTTTCTACGTTGGGTATTATGTCACCGGCAAATAAGGATAATTTTATTTCTTCTTTTCAAATTGTATGCCATCATGGTAGGATTATCAACTTTGAGGGCCATCTGGGCCAAAAAACATTACTTAATTCCCAAATATTCTACATTACCACTCATATCTAGATTATTTCCTTAGTATCCCCTGTGTGCTCAGGGAATACAGACTCATTCTTACAATAGGTCAAGTGTCTATTATTAGAAAAAAACATCTGGAAAGAATAAGATACATTCCAAAGTCAAGGAGGAAGGATTTGGGGGACTTTTCTCATCATGCCTCCTCATGAGCAAGGGTCATTGAAGGGTGATTCTCTGTACTGTTTGTTCCCTTAGGTGAGGACCACCCAGGGTTTAGGGATAACCTTCTCAAACCCACCCAGGGAAATGAGCAACTCATCTCCAAATACTGGCCAAGGTTGGGACCTCCTGAGGCAGGCTGAAAGCTGGGATTGAGGAAAGAGCAGAGTGAGGCTGTATGAAGTTGGGGAGTCTCTCCCTTCTTCCTGAATTCAAAGGGGTTTTTGATGGGTAAGTGTAGGGCACATGTGCTTCCTTAACCTCTGAGCTGGGAAAGGAGCTCCTATCCCGCAGGAGGCAGGTTTAGGTGTGGTTGGAGAGAAGGAAAATAAGATGATGATTCCTGCCCTTCTTTCCAGTGGTAATAAATTTGTGTAAAAATAAATGGAAAACTAAAACAAAAGCAACATTGAAAGAGCTTCTCAAAATGAAGTTGGGAGGTCATTATGGAAGCAGGACTTATGCACAATTCTAGATGCTGCCTGGAAAGTAAACTCTGATCTCCACTCTTTGGCCAAAGGCCTCTGGAATAACCTGAACAACTGAACAATTGCATTATGTCCAGAGATTCAAGATGCATATTGAGAAGTCATTATATTCTTGTTTCATGGACAATTCTGTTCTGTTCATACATTCTTTTTTTGAGGGGGTTATTAAGTTCTTGTTGTTTCTGTGGTCTATCCCCTGCCACATGCACTGAAGTAGCTATTATTGCAGTGAAATAACAACACTATTGTAAGAGCTTCAGCAGTAACTTCACTGCTGGTAGTAGCCAAGAGAGTTTTACCTGAAATGCTGACACTGGCAGGATGAGACCTTTCAATGCAAAGAAAGTAGGTCCTTTAATTTAGTTCCATTGGGTGCAAGATTCACCTCCTTCTATCAGGTAGCCCCTGTTCCTTCTCGACATCCAATATCTCTTATAAGTTATTGATTTTCCTACCTTCTTCAAAACACTGACTCAGAAATATCTAAAACCATGACTCCTGAATTTCAATACCTAAGATGCCAAATAAAGTCTCTTTTACCTTTGTAGCTTCTGAATTTGAATAGAAAAACAATATTTGGGAAATACAAAGAGAAGTGTGTCCTCGATGCCCATGGAACATGTCAAAAGTGAGGATCAGGGAAGAAAATGCATTCACACATAGAAATGAAGGGAGTGTAATATATTACACATCCCAAAAAGACAAGCCAAAGCTAGGGCTGGATATGAGGATCCCAGAGTCATCTGTGGAGCTGTACAAGCAATGCTGTGGGTGGTGGGATTCAGTGCTATTAAATCTCCAGTTACTCAAACTACTTGGATTAAAAAAAAAAAAAAAAGTTCTATTTACTTTTTGATAAAGTATTAGGTAATTCGTGGCTGGAATATACTGAAATATCACACTGTATGCAATGCTTAATTGATAGATTTGTTAAAGGTGGATATGTTTAAAGACGTTGGAGCAATGAGAATGCAGTTCTCTTGGATGTATGCTTGGCTGTGGAGATTTTTGTTTAATCCAAAATGATTAGTACCTTCATTTGCTTTCTATAAAACAAGAGACAAAGTTACATTATTTAAAGCTAAGTCTATCTTGAAAATGGTAAATTAGAAGAAAATTTAAAAGCAAAATATAGTCAATTGGGATATTGAATTCTTATTATTTCTGTGGTTTATCCCATACCATGTACACTTTAAGAGCTGTTATGGCACTAATAATAATAATAATAGCACTGTTTTAACAGTTTCAGAAATAATTCCACTGATGCAGATGAGACTTCTCAATCCAAAGGCAGTAGATGAGGGTGAGACTTTCCAGTCTGAAGGCAGTGGGTGCTTTGGCTCCATCGGGTGCAGGATTCACCTCCTCTCACTCCCTGTGGGGTGAGCACTTCTAGTTCTCCATCACTGGGGTCTGTAGCATACTGACCCACTCTCACTTCTCACCCCAATACTGACACTCAGATGTGAAGTCGAGCCTTTTTATTTTCTCCAGGCAAACCTCTGAGTCAGCAGACATGAGGATGAGCTATGGGGACCCCAGACATCTCTCTATCCCAGAACTTTTAGACTCCCCTCTCTGTGCTTCTGATGTCCCTGCCCCTGCTTCACCTTTGTGTCTTGTGTCACCTCTTCTCTCCTTGGTTTCTCCTGGAGAAACCTGGTTGTTCCTAGAACACATGAGAAACCAAGGCTCTGAGGTGGGGAGCTGCTGCAACTGTCCTCTAATTTCAGCTCAAGGTGTCACTCATAACCTGAATCTGCTAGCATCCGCCTTTGGATTATATGACAAAGAGCACTGGCCTATGGGAGGTTTGATTAACACATATCTGTCATCGCTGCCTGGGTCTTGCCTCCAGCCCTCAATAATTACAGCTGCCTTTACGGTAGGATGGGGTTTTCAGCTTCAATTGTAAAAGGGCTTTTGGAGGCAAGCTGGCCAAAGTGGTAAGCATCTAATCTGGAAAAAATTCCATGTTCACTGGCAGATGTCAGGTTACTTCACAATCTTTGGTTGGGATTTATACACTTCTTTTATTGGTAAAAGTTACCCATAATAATTCTTTTCATTTTCCAAAATCCTGAAGAGGCAGCTAGCTTAAATGGGAATGAAATCTATTGGCCACACACTAAACCTAAGCACAGCCCTGAGTCAGAGTCATTCCATCCAACCAGATCAGAACAGCCTGGAAAAGCTGAGATCTGATGATTTAAAACACCTTGCCCCTTAGGTTTAGTTGTAATGGAGACCTTAACAGGATCCAACATGAAGTCTGTCTTTAGAGGAGGCAGTGTCTTCTGTCAAAGCTAATAAAAATCTACCAAGATGATAGAAGCTTTTTCAGGTACTAAAGGAGACAGTCCTCTTCCCTACTTCTACTTCAAACCCTGAACTGCTTTTCTTGAAGCCCTCACTCAGTAGGGTTTTAAAGTCATTAGATAGTGACTTCATGAATTCCCTGATTTGGGTCAATGATCTTTGAACAGATTTTCTCTTAACCTTGTGTTTTATATTTCATTTGAAGAAATCCACTTGCTTATTTATTTCTCCTTTATTCATGCAACAAACATTTATTGACTTCCTGCTACGTGTCTAACATTAGGCTAAGTACATGAACACCATCCTGCCATGAAAGGTCTCACATTGTGCTGTTGGAATCAAATGAAGGCAAAGTCAGGACATGTGCAGGCTACAGGTACTGGAATGAAGCAAGCATTGGCCGGCCTGAGAGAAGACCCCAACTCTAAAGAATAAAATTCTGAGTTAAAAGATGCTAAAATTGAGTTTTGGTGGATGAGCAGGAGTTGGCCTTGAAGATTAGGGTGAAGGAGAGCTTTTCCAGAGGAGATAAAGTTTGTACAAAGGCAGAAAGATACACAGGAGCATGGCAGCCCATGTAATTTTATGGGTTCAGCTCAACTGGAGTACAGAGTAGATTAAGGGAAAGGCTAGAAAACAAATTGACATTGGAACAGCGTTATGTTCTCTGGTAAAAGATAAAATGCAAGACAGAATTGGCTCATGCAGTTATGGAGGAGGCTAAGTCACCATTTCATCAAGCAAGCTGAAGAGACCCAGGAGGGTCTGTAGCTTTGTTCCAGTTTAGGTTCAAAAGCCTGTGGACCAAGATAATTGATGGTATAGTTCACCTCTGAAGGTTGGGAATTTTTAAAATATTTATACATTTTAATTGTAAATGGACATGATACCTTTATTTTATTTGCTTATTTCATGTGGTGCTGAGGCTCAAACCCAGGGCTTCACCTGTACTAGGCAAACACTCAACCACTGAGTTACAACCCCAGCCCAAAGGTTGGGAATCTCAAGACCCAGGAAGAGCTGATGTTTCATTCTGAGACCAAAGGCAGGAGAAAAGCCAAAATTATAGTGAGAAGGCAATCTGGCAGGGAAAATTCTCTCTTATTCAGGGGAGGGTCAAACCTTTTATTCTGCTTAGGTCTTCCATTGATTGGATGAGTTCCACCCAAATTAGGGAGGGCAATCCGCTTTACTTAGTTAATCGATTTAAACGCTAATCTTACCCAACACACCTTCACAGAAATATCCAAAATAATGGTTGATCAAATATCTGGGCAACCTGTGACCCCATCAAGTTGACACATAAAAGGCATGAACAGGTGAGAAACCATTCTTAAATGAGTGGACATTCTGGAGCCAACTTTTAGTTACCATCTCAAAAAGGATCAGGTTCTCTTACCTGACAGGCTAAGGGGTGTTGGGTTGAGAAAATGTTCTCTACCACCTTTTAAAATCTGCTTATTTTCTTAAGATTACATTAATGTGTACTTACTGTGCACCTACTAAGGGCTGGCTGAACTGTTCAGCAAACTTCTCCCTTCACTCTCTCACTAATCCTATCACCTACAGAGTTTACTTTCAAGAAAGGAATATTAGTGTCATCTGTATATGAGGAAACCAAGGCTGAAAGATCTGTAAACACACATGTTTATGGCACCTGTAGTAGTTGGTGTTTAATAAATATCTGCCATTTGTTAATGGCCATGCTAGAAAGTAGTGAAATTATATCTCAAAAGCAGGTTGTTTCACTCTAAACACAATAGACTTTAGGAAAACCAGTGAATACAGACCAGGAGGAACTAGTGTGATTAGAGTTTGACATTCTATCTGACTCCTCCGTGAAGGAGGCCAACATGACTGGGCCTGAAAATTCCAACAATTCCAACAAAGTCTGTCAGCATCTAGCTTAGTTCCTTGAAAGTGACCTTGAGCACATATTGGCAAACATAAGCTCTGGTTCTGATTAACTCAGAAAGTCAGTAGCCCCATTCCTATCATGCTTTTGAGTATAATTTTCTCCCTGTTATTAATCAAAATACTTTTGGTAATGACAAGAAAGATGAGGGACAATGAATGTTTCAAAGCCATCTGACCTCTTTGATTGATAATGTTCAGTTTGTGGAAGGTAGAGATAGGGGAGGAAGGCTGGTTATTGATTTCACAGAAATTATATTGATCAATCTCAGTGAGACATTTATCAAGGGGTCAAGTCTCTTCCTAGTAATTTATTAGCTATATTCAAAAGCATGTTAAGTCTTGGAGGTCATGAGGCGTGATGTCCCTCACTAGTGACACATGACACAGAAAAAATTCTAATCACTCTTGCCAGGTTCTTCCCATCTTCCAATTCGAGGGCAGCATTACATCAAGAGCCTTGGACTTGAGCCTTCCTTACCGTCTCTTGTCCTTTGCTCCCTGCCCTGCTCCCTCCTAAGGATATGGGGAAACTCTTTTTCATCGTCAAAGAAAATGTGTGGGTTAATTTTAAAAGGGACTTTTGTTATTTCATTTGAAATTGCCAAAGACTTGATAAGGATGTCTACAAAGGACAATGTGGTTATTTCAATCATTTTAGATAATCAGCAGCGAATAGTCAGAAAAGAGGAAAGGTGGGAGTAGTCTAAGAGAGAAGATTCATCCAGGCGGAGACTTTGGCAATGCCCTATTGTCTAAAGCAACGTGAGTCATGTTATGCCAGAAAGGGCCGTGGCCTCTGATCCGACCACACTCAGTCTGGCTCCTTCCTTCCCTCTCCAACTGCCTCTCTTACCCAAAGACAGGATCCAAAACAAAGGCTCAGGTTTTACTTTCCAGTCTCAGATTGAAGGTCAAGCGTTCACCTCAACATGTCCCTCCCAGGAACAATTACGGGCCCTCCTTGTGCCTCTCCTGACCTCCAGCGTCATGGAGTTCAACACAATTCACATCAGTCTTAGACAATGGGCTCCTTTCTACAGGCTCCATCTCCCTTGCTCATTCTACTCCAGCCACAATGGTGTCATTGCTCTTTCTCAAGCACACCAGGCTCCCTTTCCCTTCAGGGCTCTTGCTCTTGTTACTGCCTGTGTTCTTCCTCCAGCAGCCTGGCATGGCAAGGCTGTCCCCTTCCTCTGAACTTCACTCAAGTGTTCCTCTCACAAGGAGGCCTCTCTTACTGTGCTATTGATAATCACAAGCTCTGTTCACCCTCCCCTTGCCCTTAGTACTCCCTTTCATGATTTATTTTTCTTACTAGCCCTTGACTTCCTATACTTGACCTCACATCCTATGTATTTAGTTTATTTTTTTTTCACCATGTTTCCCTGTCCCACGAAGACAGGGATTTCTGTTTTGTTCACTTTTGTATCCCTGGTGCTTGGCAGTGTACTTGGCACACCCTACATACAATTCAATAGTTGCTGTGTGAAAAAAATGAATGAGTAAAGCATTAAGGAACAGCTAACATGTGCCCAAGCCTTGCTGAATACATGCCTGCCCTAAAGAAGTTCAGAACACATTTGGGAAGATAATGCTAAGAGAACTGGTGGCTTAGTTGTTTCATTACCAGGCACAGAGGCTGCTTCAAAAATACTCTCAGAAATTGGGATTCATTTTTAAGAATATCTGTGAACTGGCATTAGTCCAAGAACCAGCAAGCCTTCAGGAATCAGAGGCAACACTGGGTCTTCCGCTTCTCCTTTCCTCCCTCAGTTTCTCTTTCCTGCTATCTCTGGTTCTTCTCACCTACCAGGCTGCCTGCTCCATTCCTCACTCTCCTGTCTAGATCCCACAGGGAGCTGCTCAGCCTAATGTCTACCATCTTCCTATTGAACAGAGCCCTTCGCATCTTATGGGTCACCCACAGCCCCAGCCCACCCAGGTGTGGGCTGCCTGCCCTTTGCCAGGTACCCACTCTTGGAATAGCCTTGCTCTAGTTCCTGAAACAGGGAGCCAGATGGGAGGCAGTCAGCCAGGTCCAGAACATGAATAATACAAGACGGTTTGAGATTCTTTGAATTTTTACAGCTTCTCTCTTAACCATATTTTATGAGCACCGTTCCATGTCATACATAGAGAAATAATAGTATTTAATTATTGAATAGTATTTCTTTTTATGGATGTACTATAATCTATTTAAATAATCCTCTATTCTTGGATAGTTAGACTGTATCCAGTTTTAGATCTCATAAAAAATGCTGAAGGAATTTTAAAAATATAAATTCATTATTATTTTCTGAAAATGAATTCCTTGAACCAGAATTTCTAGGTTAAATGATTTAAAATATTAAAATAGTAATAGCTTCCTTTCACTGAGCACTTGCTGATTGTAGTTACTTTAGATGTAATATTCACTACACGTCTACAAAGTAAACCCCCTGATCATACCGTTATGCGGAGGACACCCACTAAGACATTAAATAACTTGCCTAAGAGACCACGATAAGATTCAAAAGGAGGAACTCTTCCAGCTCAGAGCCTGGTACCACCTCCCTGGTTAGTACAAGTCACAATTATAATAAATTAAAGTGTACAGCTCATATAAGCTGTAAGATTTTAGGAAGAGGAAATACCTGGAAGTTGATATAAGCTGGCAACGTGAGGAAGAAATGTTTGTAACAGGATGTACCTGCTATGGCCTCGAAGGAAGGGTGGTCAACCACAGGCAAGAACTTAACCCAATAGGCCACGTGCTACCCACAGACAGGCCACATGCTGATGGATACATTTGTTTATTTAATAAATGACATCACAGGGATCTCCAATTTACAATCATGTCCCCCATTGGTGATTTTGGATGCAGCTAAGATGTTTCATCAGTGAGAGTTATCTCTATCTCCAGGAGTCCCATTTTTGACCCACTAAATATTGTATTTTTCTTGCTGCCCTCTTGAACTCAGCCAATGGTCCTTGACTGAGAAAACATTGCTTTTGGTCATCTGACTAGCAGTTTGGCTGGAGGAATCATTCATTTGTCACAGGAAAGTGTGTTTTTGGAAAATTATTAACTTGCACCTAAATATTATGAAAACCTATTCTTTAAAATCTCAATATAGGGTTTATATAGTCTACCTCAAGTCATAGAAAGGGTAAGAATGGGCTTAAAGGGCAGGGGCAGCAAGTGACTATCAGAGTGGGTTGGAACCTGGTGTGGTGGCCACACCTGTGTTTCCAGGAGGCTGAGGCAGGAAGATTGCAAGTTTGCAGCAACTTAGAAAGACCCTGTCTCAAAAATTAAAAAATTAAATTAAAAGGGCTGGGGATGTAGCTTTGTGGTAGAGTGTTCCAGGGTTCAGGTTCTGGTACCAAGAGGAAAAAAAAAAAGTGGGCCAGGGTGGGAGGTCAGGTGCCTAAGGGCCAACTCTCTGGTGATTGAGTCACAGGGCAGGCAGGTGAGTGCTGGGAGGAGAGGCATCCAAGTCTAGACTTCACTCAGTATCAGTCCTCCAGCCTGCAGCAGCAGCAGAACTACCTGTGACTCAGAAAGGCAAATATTAGCCAGCTCTCAGTGGGAGACTTTGAAAGTCCTTGGCCTGCTCAGAGGTGCGGGGACCACCTGTTTCCAAGTGAAGACACTTGGTCTGACACATAGCTGTCTAATGAGTCAGAATACCTAGAAGATGGATGCCAGGAATGGAAGGTATATAGCACCCCTGAGTACTCGGGTACTTGACTCAGAATTCTACTCCTTCCATCTTTTCGCCATTCTTTGTAGATCTAGGCTCTGGGAGAACATCGGCTGGGTTTGCCCTGGGTTTCAAACCAGTGTCCTCACCAGTGTGGAAGGGGAGGCCCAGAAGGCAGCATTCCCCAAGAGAACATCCCGCCCTAAGTTCCCTGCATTGCCCATCACCTTCCACTCTGCCAGGGGCCTTGCTCCTGCTGCACTTTCCCAGCAAGTCCATTTAAACCAAGTAATAGCTCAATTATATATTTATAAACATGGTTTGAATTCTGGAATCTAAAAGAAATATTAGATTCATTTAGTGAAAAAGCCATGTTTCTCTTAAAATTCAGTTGTATAAAGTGAAATTCCTATTAGTCTTCCTTTTCACTCTTGATTTATGCCTGATCATTTTTCTGATTTAGGCTAATCCATAATCCACATAAAAGTTTTAGCTGCTACTTCCTAAAGGACAGCTACCAAATCTTTTTTTGCAGTACTAGGGATCAAACTCAAGGTCTCACACATGCTAGGCAAGTGCCAGAGAGTCTTTCTTGACGAATTTAAACCAATCCAAGTGACCCTGCTGCTCTCGTTAGGGATAGGTGAAGCCTGAACAGGTAATGCCACTCTACGAAGAGGAAATACAAGGAGACTTCTGGAGGGTTCTGAGATTATTTCCCTATTCTCAAGAGACACAGGAACATTTCTTTTGCTTGACGTTTTTGTGTTGTCATGTAGTACCACGGTGGCTGCCATTTTACAGCCATGAGTTCAATAATCCAAGGACAAGTTAACAGATTTACACTAAGGATGGTGGAGAGTCGCTGGATTCTTTTTTTTTTTTTTTTGTATTTTATTTTATTTTATTTATTTTATTGTAAACAAATGGGGTACAACTTGTTTCTTTGGTTGTACCTGATGTAGAGGCACACCATTTCTTGCTGATACCACTAGCCTGGAAGCCATTGTATAGCAGGGTTTTTTGTTATGTGAAATAAGCAAATTTCCTTGTTTCGTAAGTCTTTTTTACTTGGGATCTTTAGTTACTTAAAGCCAAAAACATGCTAACTAATCCAATCCCCCACTATTGTCACACCCAAAAATTTTGACTAGCACTAGGGGAACTTAGAAGTATCTGACTCTCCTCCTACTTCCCTCTCACAGGGGAAAGCATTCTAGCACGCTGGCTATGAATACAAATCAGATAGATTTTACCACATCTGGTTGGAGGGGAAAGTGGTGGAATTGATTCATCCACATGCTCAAGTCAGGCAAAATCTTTCAGACTTGTTGGCAATGACTATCTTGCCAAAATTCTTAAAACCTGAATTCTAGGCTCCAGACTTGAAATGTTGGTGGTAAGACTTTAAGAATGATAATTTTTGGCACACCAGATGTTTTCAGGCACCTATTCATCCTACCCTGGGGGGTTCCTGGAAGTTGCCAGTAAATTTCAGAACCAGTTTATTACAATAACACGTAGTGTTTCAGGATTAGTAATAGTAGGTAAGTGGATAATCAGATTCTGAAGCTACCAAATTCACAAAATCAGGGCCACTGAATGATAGGTAATGGCATTTGGGGTAAGAAATGACCAAAATGATCATGAGTTTTTGAAAGCAAAAATTCTTCTTACAACTTAGAATCATGTTTTTTAAATTTTTCATACCTCTTCATCTTCCTAACATTTCATTCACATGGAAACTAGATGTCTGCTACACCATCATCTTCTGACTACAAAATAAAGACACATTTCCTAATGTAATGTATAGTAGCAAAACACAAAGCAGTCAATTTTTCTAAAGGGCTCCAGAAATTTAATATATTTTTCCCATGGCCTGGGAGGTCAGTGGAAAGTCGTTTTAATTTAGAAGATAGCTAGATCTATGACTTTTGTGTATCAGGTGGTCAGGAAGTTCCCAGAATCTCTGATTATACTTTCTTAGTTCATATGATCTAGGATTTGAAAAGAACAAATATAATTTGATATCATTGATCCTGCTGAAAGTCAGCAGCAGGCCAGGGCCTGGGCTTATGCATGAGTGACAGGGGAAGCTGGATGCCCATACCTCTTCAGGGGAGAGAAGACTAATTTAGAGGAAGTAAGGGTTATGAGTTGCTTTGATTTGGACAGTAAGTAAAGGAATGTGACTTTGTTTTATATAAATAAATATTCTGCTGCACAGGAAGTTTTCCACTTACTCCCTCTCTATCATCCTCTGTGTCCCAGGAGGCTGAGAATCTGCATCAACAGACTCCTTTGTTCTGTGACCTCTGGTTGAGTTTGGCCAAGGGAAACCCTGGCAGGAGACCCGAGCCTGTGGAGAGTAAGGGAGGCTCAGTATTTCCCCAGTTGCCTTGTGGGCATGAGAAGCGCAGCTTCCATCTTCTACCCAATGCACAGCTCCTGTTGGACCACCTCCTCTAGAGTCACACTCTTTGGAAATTCTGGCAACTGCTTCAGTACCAGTGGGGCTGACAGCTTCCCCCCATTACTAGTTCCTGGGTGCTCACCATCCCTCACTCACTTCCCTAACCCTGTCCCTTTTTTAAGTGTCTCTTCCTTAGACTTTCACAGGTATTGGTCCCCTGCTGGGCCCTGACCCATGATGCTGTCAGATTTCAGATGCCCATGTCCAGAAGCATATTAAACAAACAGAGGAAATTAAATTATAGAGAAAAGCTATTATTTCTCCAAAAAATTGGGGGGGGGGGTGAATGTGAGGTCTCATTTCATGAACATTTTGATTTAATTGGTGTTATGTCTTAATCCAAATTTCCCTGCCTGTCTCTAATTCCTAGGTGCCACTTGCTGAGTTCCTATGAATTTATGACTTCCAAATAACTTCCTCTCCTCTCCTCTTCCTTGTGAACTGATAGAAATTGCCGAGTCTTCAATGCGGAAGTCTGAAAAAGAAAAGAAAAATCATTAGCTCTGGTTTCTAGATTTGAAACCATGTAGATAATAGATCATATCAATGAATCCTGTCACCTAAGAAGATCTCAACAGCTCAGCTTGTAATATGCAGGCTCATGGGTCCAAAGACATAAGATGTCCCCTGACCTTAATGACTGTTAGACTGAGCAGAGGGGTACCAACCCTGCACAAGGGAAGGGGAGCACTGTAAATTGGAAATGGTGACTTTTAGAAGTTCAGCAAGTGCTATTGAGGAATTAGAAATAAATCGGCAGTGTGGATTAAGAAATAACAAAAATTTCTAGTCAGAAATTTCTGAAATAAGACCTCACATTCTCACACACACACAATTTTTAAGTGTGTGGGGGGATGAAGTTGAATTATGGAGGGTAAAATGGGATTTTTTTGTACTGTTGTCATGGGAGGGCAGAAAAGGAATTCTGGACCCAACCTGATATTTGGGAAGATTTTTTTTTTAATTTATTTTTATTGTAAACAAATGGGATACATGTTGTTTCTGTTTGTACATGGAGTAACAGCATACCATTTGCATATTCATATATTTACATAGGGTAATGATGTTTGATTCATTCTGTTATTTTTTCCTTCCCCCCATCCCTCCCACCCCTCTTTTCCCTCTATACAGTCCCTCCTTCCTCCATTCTTGCCCCCCCACCCCACATTATGTGTCATCATCCGCTTATCAGCGAGATCATTCGTCCTTTGGTTTTTTGAGATTGGCTTATCTCACTGAGCATGATATTCTCCAATTTCATCCATTTGCCTGCAAATGCCATAATTTTATTATTCTTTATAGCTGAGTAATATTCCATTGTATATATATACCACAGTTTCTTTATCCATTCATCAATTAAAGGACATCTAGGTTGGTTCCACAATCTGGCAATTGTGAATTGAGCAGCTATGAACATTGATGTGGCTGTATCTCTGTAGTATGCTGATTTTAAGTCCTTTGGGTATAGGCCAAGGAGTGGGATAGCTGGGTCAAATGGTGGTTCCATTCCAAGTTTTCTAAGGAATCTCCACACTGCTTTCCAGAGTGGCTGCACTAATTTGCAGCCCCACCAGCAATGTATGAGTGTACCTTTCTCCCCACATCCTTGCCAACACCTGTTGTTGCTTGTATTCTTGATAATCGCCATTCTAATTGGGGTGAGATGGAATCTTAGGGTGGTTTTGATTTGCATTTCTCTTATTACTAGAGATGTTGAATATTTTTCCATATTTGTTTGTTGATTGCTTGTAGATCTTCTTCTGTGAAGTGTCTGTTCATATCCATAGCCCATTTGTTGACTGTGTTGTTTTCTTGTAGAGTTTTTTGAGTTCTTTATAAATTCTGGAAATTAGTGCTCTATCTGAAGTATGAGTGGCAAAGATATTCTCCCACACTGTAGGCTCTCTCTTCACATTGCTGATAGTTTTCTTTGCTGAGAGAAATCTTTTTAGTTTGAATCTATCCCAATTGTTGATTCTTGCTTTTATTTCTTGGGCTATGGGAGTCCTGTTAAGGAAGTCTGATCCTAAGCCAACAAGGTGAAGATTTGGACCTACTTTTTCTTCTATAAGATGCAGGGTCTCTGGTCTGATTTCAAGGTCCTTGATCCATTGTGAGTTCATTTTTGTGCAGGGTGAGAGATAGGGGTTTAATTTCATTCTGTTGCATATGGATTTCCAGTTTTCCCAGCACCATTAGTTGAAGAGGCTATCTTTTCTCCATTGCATATTTTTGGCACCTTTGTTTAGTATGAGAAAATTGTATTTATTTGGGCTTGTGTTCATGTCCTCTATTCTGTACCATTGATCTACCCATCTGTTTTGGTGCCAATACCATGCCGTTTTTGGTACTATTGCTTTGTAGTATAGTTGAAGTTCTGGTATTGCGATACCCCCTGTTTCATTCTTCCTGCTAAGGATTGCTTTAGCTATTCTGGGTTTCTTATTCTTCCAGATGAATTTCATGCTTGCTTGCTCTATTTCTGTAAGGTACATCATTGGGATTTTAATTGGAATTGCATTGAATCTTTATAGCACTTTTGGTAGTATGGTCATTTTGATGATATTAATTCTGCCTATCTAAGAACATGGGAGATCTTTCCATCTTCTAAGGTCTTCCTCAATTTCTTTCTTCAATGTTTTGTAGTTTTCATTGTAGACATCTTTTACCTCTTTGGTTAGATTGATCCCCAAGTATTTTTTTTTTTTTTGAGGCTATTGCAAATAGAGTTGTTTTCCTCATTTCCCTTTCAGATGTTTCATTGCTTGCGTATAAAAATGCTTTAGATTTATGCGTGTTGATTTTATAGCCTGCTATTTTACTGAATTCATTGATGAGGTCTAGAAGTTTTCTGGAGGAGTTTTTTGGATCCTCTAAATATAGAATCATGTCATCAGCAAATAGTGACAGCTTAAGGT
Organism: Sciurus vulgaris; assembly: GCF_902686455.1. Lineage (NCBI taxonomy): Eukaryota > Metazoa > Chordata > Mammalia > Rodentia > Sciuridae > Sciurus > Sciurus vulgaris. Next base: position 82,345,529 of record NC_136461.1, on the reverse strand, counting down.
CCTCTTTTCCTATTCATATCCCTTTAATTTCTTTAGTCTGCCTAATTGCTCTGGCTAGAGTTTCGAGGACAATGTTGAATAGAAGTGGTGAAAGAGGACGGCCCTGTCTTGTTCCTGTGTTTAAAGGGAATGGTTTCAGTTTTTCTCCATTTAGAATGATGTTGGCCATGGGCTTAGCATAAATAGCCTTTACAGTGTTCAGGTATGTTCTTACTATCCCTATTTTTTCTAGTGTTTTGAGCATGAAGGGGTGTTGCATTTTGTCGAATGCTTTTTCTGCGTCAATTGATATAACCATATGATTCTTATCCTTAAGTCTATTGACATGATGGATTACGTTTATTGATTTATGGATGTTAAACCATCCTTGCATTCGAGGGATGAACCCCACTTGATCATGGTGCACGATTTTCTTAATATGTTTTTGGATACAGTTTGCCAATATTTTGTTGAGGATCTTTGCATCTATATTCATCAAGGATATTGGTCTAAAATTTTCTCTCCTTGATGTGTCTTTCCTGGTTTGGGTATGAGGGTGATATTAGCTTCATAGAATGAGTTTGGTAGGGTATCCTCCTTTTCTATTTCCTGGAATACTTTGAGAAGTAGTGGAATGAGTTCTTCTTTGAAGGTCTTGTAGAACTTGGCTGAGAATCCATCTGGTCCTGGGCTTTTCTTGGATGGTAGGTTTTTAATGGCTTCTTCTATTTCATTGCTTGATATTGATCTGTTTAAATTGTGTATGTCCTCCTGGTTCAGTTTGGGAGGAGCATATGCCTCTAGAAATTTGTCAATGTCTTCGTTAGTTTCTATTTTGTTGGAATACAGATTTTCAAAGTAGCTTCTCATTGTGTTATGTATCTCACTGGTGTCTGTTGTGATATTTCCTTTTTCATCACGAATTTTAGTAATTTGAGTTTTCTCAAATTTATTAGTGTGGCTAAGGGTTCTTCTATTTTGTTTACTTTCTCAAATAACCAACTTTTTGTTTTGTCAATTTTTTGAATTATTTCTTTTGTTTCAATTTCATTGATTTCAGCTCTGATTTTAATTATTTCCTGTCTTCTACTACTTTTGCTGTTATTCTGTTCTTCTTTTTCTAGGGCTTTGAGCTGTAATGTTAGGTCATTTAGTTGTTGACTTTTCATTCTCTTCTGGAATGCGCTCCATGCAATGAATTTTCCTCTTAGTACCACTTTCATAGTGTCCCAGAGATTTTGATATGTTGTATCGTCATTCTCATTGACCTCTAAGAATTTTTTTATCTCCTCCCTGATGTTTTCTGTTATCCACATTTCATTCAATAGCATATTATTTAGTCTCCAGGTGTTAGGGTAATTTCTGTTTTTTATTTTCTTATTGATTTCTACTCTTAGTCCATTATGATCTGATAGGACACAAGGCAGTATCTCTATTTTTTTGCATTTCCTAAGGGCTGCTTTGTGTCATCACATATAGTCTATTTTTGAGAAGGTTCCATGTGTTGCTAAGAAGAAAGTAAATCTGCTCATTGATGGATGGAATATTCTATATATGTCTATTAAGTCTAGGTTATTGATTGTGTTATTGAGTTCTATGGTTTCTTTGGTTGGTTTTTGTTTGGAAGATCTATCTAGTGGTGACAGCGGTGCATTAAAGTCACCCAGAATTATTGTGGTCTATGTGATTCCTGAAATTGAGAAGAATTTGTTTGATGTACAGGGATGCACCATTGATTGGGGCATAAATATTTACTATTGTTATGTCTTCCTGATTTATGGTTCCCTTAAGCAGTATGAAATGTCCTTCTTTATCCCTTCTGACTAACTTTGGCTTGAAGTCCACTTTATCTGATATAAGGATAAAAAACCCCACTTTTTTTACTGAGTCCATGTGTGTGGTAGGTTTTTTTCCCATCCTTTCACCTTTAGTCTGTGGATGTCTTTTTCTATGAGATGAGTCTCTTGCAGGCAGCATATTGTTGGGTCTTTCTTTTTAATCCATTCTGCCAGTCTATGTCTTTTGATTGATGAATTTAGGCCATTAATGTTCAGGGTTATTATTGAGATATGATTCCTATTCCCAGTCATTTGGGCTTATTTTTGGTTTTTAAGTTGGGTTGGTTTCTCCTTTGAGTGGTTTTTTCTAAGGTAGTTCCTCCTTTTGCCTCCATTGTTGTTTTTCATTTCCTCCTCATGGAATATTTTGTTGAGGACATTCTGTAGCGCAGGCTTTCTATTTGTAAATCCTTTTAACTTTTGTTTATCATGGAAGGGTTTTATTTCATCTTCAAATCTGAAAGTTAGCTTTGCTGGGTATAGGATTCTTGGTTGGCAACCATATTCTTTCAGAGCTTGAAATATGTTGTTCCAGGCCCTTCTAGCTTTTAGAGTCTGGGTTGAGAAGTCAGCTGCTATCAGTATTGGTCTCCCCCTATATGTATTCTGATGCTTTTCTCTCGTGGCCTTCAAAATCCTATCTTTATTTTGAATGTTAGGTATTTTCATTATAATGTGCTTTGGTGTGGATCTGTTGTGATTTTGTGCATTTGGTGTTCTGTAAGCCTCTTGTATTTGATTTTCCATTTCATTCTTCAGGTTTGGGAAATTTTCTGATATTATTTCATTGAATAGGTTGTTCATTCCTTTGGTTTGTATCTCTGTGCCTTCCTCAATCCCAATAATTCTTAAATTTGGTCTTTTCATGATGTCCCATAGTTCTTGGAGATTCTGTTCACGATTTCTTACCATCTTCTCTGTTTGGGCAACTTTATTTTCAAGATTAAATATTTTGTCTTCATTGTCTGAAGTGCTGCCTTCCAAGTGGTCTAGTCTTTTGGTGATGCTTTCCATTGAGTTTTTTATTTGGTTTATTGTTTCCTTCATTTCAAGGATTTCCATTTGTTTTTTTTTTTTTTAGAATCTCTACCTCTTTGTTGAAATGATCTTTGACTTCCTGCAGTTGCTCTGTCAGCTTATTGGTATTATCATTCATTGCCTGCATTTGCTCTCTTATCTCATGCTTTGCTTCGCAAACCATCTTAATCATGTATAATCTGAAGTCCTTTTCTGACATTTCTTCTAACATACTGTCATTGGATTCTATTAATATAGAATCCAGATTTGTTTGGATCATTTTCTTCCCTTGTTTTTTCATGTTGTTCATGTATCTTCCCCTCTAGCACTGCAGATCTGGGGTATTGCAGATTTCCCCCTATAGGCTTATAGTGGCCCTATAGGTTTCCAAAACCTTTTCTTGAAGGGGAGATCAGTATTAGCAGTGCCCAATTCAGACACTATGCAATCCTAGACCAAATAGCCCCATAAGGACAATAACAAAATTGTCATAATAAACAGAATGAGTTCAAATATTATCTTCAATAAAACAAACAGATTTGCAATAAGGTCTGCAGTTTCTAATGGAGGACAAAGAGGATGCAGAGGGATGTAAAATGTGGCTGTTAATGGGATAAGAAAAGAATATACAGAAGTTGTAGATTAAAGTAAGGGTGAGTGTGTAATCAAAAGAAGTTGGATGTTAGCATGCAAAAAAGGAGAAGAGACTGAGGGAATCAGGTAAACAAAAGGAAAAGAAAGCAAGAAAAGTAAAGAAATAAAAACTTAAAATTTTTCAATAAGGAGAAAAAAGAAAATCTACAGTGTGACAGTCATATAGTAATGAAACCTCCCAGAGTTCAGTAGCCTGATGCAAGAGAGGTATCTGACATTGAGCTTCTAGTCTCCAGGAGGCGTCTCAGGATGGGATTTGCCCCACCTAAAGATCGGAGCTCCGGCTTCCAGGATAACCCAAGATGGCTGCTCTGGCTTCCAAATGTGTTGGCAAATGGGGAGCTGCAGCTCAGGGTGTGGACATGGTCAGCTGGAGGTCCTGGAGGTGGGGTATGATTGGTCAGGCAGGGGTCCTGGAGGTCGGGTGTGTTTGGTGTGGTTGGGGGATTCTGGAGGCTGGGTGCATTCGGTCTGGGGTCCCTGTTGGGACTAATGACACGTTAACTAACTCAGGCTGACTCCTTACTTCCTGGTGAGTGAGCAAGATCAAGGCCTCAAAGGCAGTTTCAATAGTTAATGACGATGAATTGGACCACCGTCAGGGATTGGTTAACAATAGTTCCGCGAACGTGATCAGCTCGTGCTTGCCATATAGTCTTATGGGACTTTTGCCTGCGTGAACACCCCATGCCTTGCTGACCTTTAAGCTGATTGGTTCCTGCCTAGCCCCCACCCTACATAAAAGCTGTGTTATTTCCTCAATAAACAAGTTCCTGCTGTGACGGGTCTCCCTGACGCGTCTGATTGTCCTCTGCATAGAGGGCTGGGAGCGGGCGGTCAGTCGGCCTTACCTATCCCCGTCTGACCTTGTTGGGGAGTGTCCCCTTCCCTTGCCGCTGGTCGAGCAGAGCAAGGGGGCTTAAGACCCCAACAGGTCCCGGTGATAGAGCGCAGTCAGTTGGTCTGGGGGTCCTGGTGGCAGGGAGCAGTCAGTCTATGTGAGGGTCCCAGACGCAGGGAGTGATCGGTGGGGCTGAGGTATCCTGGAGACCGGGTTCAGTCAGTTTGGCCAGGGGTCATATGGGGCCTGGCTGTTGTTTCAAAATGGCAGCAGCCACGTGTAATCAAAGCTGCAGGTACTGTAACAGTGAATTTCCAGGCAAACAGCAGGCAGCTGGTGCTCCACTGGTGGTCGGCGATCAGTTTGCTGACTGTTGTCAGAGGATCGGGAGGTGAACCTTGTGCGTTGGGCAATGGATAGGTGTAAGGTAGGCGATGGACAGGCGAGAGGCAGGCAAATGGCGGATGTCAGTGAGCAATCTGCACTCAAAAAAGGCATCAATATGCTGGCAAATTGCAGGTGGTCACAGCAGACAAATGGGTAAACAGTAGTGACTCGATAAGCAGCAAAAACTGCCTCACCAGGAAACAGATATCCTCTGCTTGAAACCGGAGTTACAGAGCGACACGGAATGCAGCCTCCTTCTAGTCCGCCATCTTGGATCCTCAAGATTTTTTTTTTAATGAAAATAGTTCCTGGAATGACTTTGGGAAAAGAATTATTCAAGAAAAAAGTGGGTATTAAGTAAAGGAGTTTAAGTAGAGGGAACAGTGACAGTAAAGGCACGGAGATGTGAAGCAACTTAGTGTGTGAGACATTCAAATGCAATTTTGTATCTAGGACAGAAGGAGGCCATTGGGGCCCAGCAGGACCCAGGGGGCCAGGAAAGGCTTGAGAGGTCGCTAGGCATGTGCCTTGAACGTGCACCCCAGTTCTTTTAGCTACCATTCCTCTTAATTCTGCCACTTCCCTGTGACCTAACATAGGTTCCAAAAGTAAAGGAAGAGCCACCCCAGCTTTCTTAGGAAGAAAGCAGAGGCTGACTCCAGGAAAGGGCATTCCTGTGCAGCCATTGCCAGGGCAGGGAGTTGACCCAGGGGCAGGCATTCTGTTTAGTGGACAGCAGCCTCCTTCACTGGATGGCCTAATGGAGCTGCATCCCAACTACCTCCCAGTGCCCCTGGCCCTGAATGAGTGAGTTCCAGCACCATCCACATGGGGTACATTTAGGGAATGTTTAGGGAATATTTAGGAATATGCATTTTCAGATACCCCTGGAGTTGGCGTAGGAACTGGCATTCAAAAAGCCCCCCATGTGACTTGGAAGTCCAGCCAAATTTCAGAACCTCTCTTGGAGCAGCATTTCCCAAACTGTGCTCCTCTGATCTGGGAGCTGCTGGGTCTAATGATGTTGGTCAGTTGTCTTGATTGCAGTACTGCTCACTTCCCTTATAAGCGGGCACACTTTAGGAACCTGCAAGAGGTGGGGCCAGGAGTTGGAGAGAAATATATTACACTACATTTTCTGCGGAAAACAGCGGCTGCTTGCCGACAGGGCTGCTTCAAGCGGCTCACCGCATGGCTTCTTTTACGGGAAATTGCGGCTTCTTTGTCTTTTCGCTTACCGAAACCCGCTTGCAGAAAACCGCCGCTCCTCGCGCTTACGGCCCAACCAGCAGGACAGAAGATACGTACTCTTTAGAAGTTCATGAAGCAGCTTCCTCTTTATTTCAATAACACCCTCAATATATAAGCAGTCTCATGCATAAGCAATTGTAACCAGATATGTCCATCCAATCCTGTTAAAGGTCAAGCAGTCACTCGCTCCAGCATACATGTAAAGTATATCTGTCCACGTGCTAGGCAGCTGAACTGAATATAATACAGCCAATTGTAAATGCGTTCTGCCTTTCTCCACGCATATTCAGAACGCTGTTTGCTCTCTGCCAATCGCCATCTTCGGATGCACGTGGCGTAACCCTGGGCCCCGGGTTCCGCCCGCCACAATTTTCTAAGTGTATCTGACCACAGACAGAATCAATGTCTGTCTCTCTGTCTCTCTTTGGTGGAGCATTCCTCAAGACCACGCAGGATATGGAGCAAGGCTCCAATAAGCATCTATCTGGGAGAAAGTTGTCCTAGAAGCTCACAAAATGGTGACCTCCATTACCTCAAAGGCCCATGCTGTAGGAGTGGGGCCAAGGCAGGGCAGGCTGCCTAGCCCCAGTTGGCCAGGGATGGCCTGGGTATAAGGAAGCTGGTGGCAACCTTGGGCATAGAGCCCATCTGGTGAGTGTTTCCTTGCAGAGCCATGGCTTTCCAGGCAGCTTCTGGTCACCTGGAGAGGATGGATCACATTCCTCCTAGGGACAGCACTTCCCACTAGAGACAGTTCTAGCTGCTGCACTGGAATGTGTGGTATCAAAGTGAGGAATCAAATTCTTATTCATGGAGTTTTAGAACTGAGCAAAGAGCACCTCTCATCCTTTCATTCTTGTTGGTTTCAGGGGCTTCAGAGAGACCTAACTTGTGTCCATGTAACAGTCACAGGCCATCCACACTGAGATTGAAGAAGTTGAAAAGGAAACAAACTAGAGCTTTGGATTCACAGGACCCAGCCTGCTAGGGAGGAGGAAGGTTGGGTCCCTAAAAGGCAGCAGCTAATGAAGCCTTCTTTCACTGCTGAATGTTCGACCTAGTAAACGTCAACCAGCATAGAAATGATTGCCAAGTCACAGCATGTGGCTTCCAGGGATGTGTGCTGAATGTTGCTGTGACCCCTTTCTTGCGCACGAGGCAGGACTGACAAGGACAGTGCAGGGTGTTCCAGAGATTAGCAGAACCGGGAACTGGACATGGATGGATCAGCCCTCACTGGGTTCAGAATTGTGTTGCGCAGCATCCTGGGTGTGCCTGGGCTACTGCTGAAGCTGAGATGAAGTCTTGAGCCTAGAAAAGTCTAGTTTTAAGGGAAGGAAATATTGTAGGAAAAATGAAAAGAGAAGAGGAGGAAAGAAAAAAGAGAAGGAAAAAATAACATTTAATTGCCCAATGCTGAGCACACACCTTTTTCTTTTAAGTTTTTCCATGGCCCCACAAGGTGAGTCTGTTATTATCCCCAGGACATGTTGATATAAATAGGAAGTGCAGTGGTCCAGAACTCTGCCTACATCACCCAGTCAGGAGTCAGATTCCTGCCTCTCTGACTGAGGGTCTCAGTGCTGGGTGAAAGGAAGAAAGCAGAATGGAGGGGAAGAGAGATATTGGAGGAAAGATGGACAGAGAGACTGGCTCAGGAGTCCTAGGACTGGAAACAGAAAGAGTAAGAGGAGAGGCTGAAGATTGTACTTCTTTAGCATCTAAAGTGGGATGTCAAGATAGCACTTTGTGTTTTTTCTGGATTTTTCTCTTTAGAAATATGTGTTTGGTAATTTCCCCTCTTTCTTATTGATGTTTGTCTTCTCTGTTTATTTACCTGTTCTCTTAGAGCTTCCAGGAAGGGCTGTGGCCTGTGGCCACTTTGCCTCTGGATGGGATGAGTGGATGGACATAGTGGGAGTATGGAGATGGGGGCTGAAGTCTTCTGAGGCCCAGGAACATAATCACAGCCTTATGGGACCTGGACCCACCCATCTTTGCTTTTCCATAAATGGAGCTTTCTATATTGACAACAGAAAGTTGAGCTCTACAATTTCAGTGAGTCCACATGCTTCTCCTGAGGCCTGTCCTTTGCCAAATGGGCATAGGATCCTGTGGCTGGAGGGATAATTGGAAATGCATGGGTCAGGCAGATGCCCAATTCTGACAAGAACAACAGTTTGAATAACGTGAAGCAGACTTTCAAAATAGGCAAGGAAACCTTGGCACCAATGTCCCCCTGTTCCTCAGCTGTAACCCTGAGCTGGGTGCTGCTCAATAGCCCCACCAGTTGCTACACAGCTCCATCTGAAACCACGTGGGAATGGAGTCTTATCTGGGGAGCCTGCTTTCAGCTTCCCAACTGGGTAGTTCTCACTTTCAGAAGCAAGGAATCTGTCACAGCAGAGCTACTGAGTGGTAGCCTCTTTCTCCACTCTTCCTTCTTTTCCCAGGAATCATCTGCATCCGTTGTCTGCTGTCTTTTGTGATAGCAGGCTGGAAAAAGTGAACACAAACCCAGATGAAACAAGTCAATCATGGGTCAAATCGAAAATGAAATTTTCTTCATGTTCCCCCTGGATTTCCTTTCATGGTATTACTGAACGCAGGGTCAAGAGGTCATCTAGTTCATGACCCAAGACCAGCCCACTCCAGAAGATCAGAGCCAGGAAGGGGAGACTGCACTCACCCAGGGAGACAGGGTGACACTGAGTCATAGTCTCCAACAGCAATGGGGCACTCTGTGGAGGCAGACACGTCCTGCACAGGGGCTTCCCACATGCTGAAAGTGGGCCAATAAAGGACCCTTCTGCGTGCACACGTGTATGTGCGAGCACTTGTGTGTTTACGGGCACATGTGTGAGTTCTAACTGTTGGAATTTTTCAGTTAGCTGCTATTATCTCCCAATTGAATATTCTTTGATCACACAAAAACTTTTTAAACTCTGTTATTGAGGTGTAATTCATATTCTATGCAATTCACCCACTTTAAGTGTGCATTAGTGGCTTTTAGTATGTTAATACAGTTGTACAACTAAGACCATTTTCAGCACCTCAAAAGAAATCCCATACCCCTTTGCCATCCTTCTCCCACTTCTTCCCCATATCCCAGCCCTAAGCAATCACTAATCTACTTCCTGTCTCTACAGGTTGATTAACAATGAGCATTTCATATAAATGGAATCATACAATGTGTATTCTCCTGAATGGCTTGTTTCACTTAATATTTTCAAGATTCATTCATGTTGTCCCATACAGCAGTTCTTCATTCATCTAAATGACTCTTTAATATCCCATTATGTTGGTACACCACACCACTTTATTCATTACTTAGCCATTTGGCCATTCCTTACTTTTTTACCTATTATGAATAATCTTCTATAAACATTCATGTACAAGGTTTGTGTGTGCAATCATTTTTATTTCTTGTGAGTACATGTATGACTTAGTCATATGATCACTGTGTTTTATTTTTGAGGGTCCCTCTGCCCATTTCCCAAAATGTATTTCCAATGGCATGTGCGAAGATTCCAATTTCTTCACATTCTCAACAATACTTGTGCATTATCTATCTTTTTCTGATTATGGCCATCCAGATGGTGTGGAGTGGTATCTTTTTTATTTTATTTCTTTATTTTTTAATTTAGAGCTTTATGGTTAAACATAATAGTGGGTTCATCCCAAAAAAGTCTGACATGCTTGCAAATTGATTTTTGTTTGAAGTGATATCTTGTGAGTTGGATTCTTGTTTCCCCTGATGGCTTGAACCTTTGTTTTTGAGAACTTTGACTCTGTCATCTTTCAACCCAATCTCCAGTTCTTTGCTCAGTCTTTCAGTCTGCAGTCTGCAAGGGGTAGAAACTCTTTTCTGGGCCATGATGTCATCAGTTCCCTGAGCTCTCAGAAACTTTGGGTCTCTTCTAGCTTTTTGTTTTGTTTTAGGCATCTCACCTTGTCAATTGCTCTTCTTTGGAATTCTCAGAATGTTTGAATTTCTCACACCTTTATTTACAAAAAGCAGAAATTCTTCAATAAATTAATAGCACAAAGAAAAAAGTAAAGGAATATTATTATAAATTTTGGAAAGACATAAGAGAGATAACAAGTGTAACGTGCATTTATATTCATAGCAGTATTTGAACAATCAATAGTAGAAAGACATTTGGAGGGGAATCTGAGAAAATTGAGTTGGCAAAAGTACTAGATGATACAAAAGAATGGTTGCTAATTATGTTAGGCATGCTGATGGTGTTATGGTCATATAGGAAAATATCCCTATGTCTTACAGACATCTACTAAAGCAAGTAGGGGTAAAATGACACAATGTATAAAATTTGCTTTAAAATACATCAACAAAGGGAAGAAAGAAACAGTTGAAGTATGGATGGCAAAATCTGTACAATAGGCTATCGATATTTACTCATCTCTAATTTCAAATACGTTTAGAGTTTGTAATAATCTACTACTAATAATTATGGATGCAATCCTAAAACATAAATGTAAATTGATAAAACTAGAAAATATTTGGGTCCCAGATAATAGAGTCATTCATCTACATTCAGTTAAAGTATATAGGCCTATTACTTGAAAAGTTGAAAAAGTGATTCAAGCCATGTATTATACATAGTATTTTAGCTAAAAGCCTGTAACATTAGCTCATGTTCTGATGTTGGGTTGAGGCTTTATTCTCTGAGGATAAACTTTGTGACTGGCATTTGGGTTGTTATTGTTTAACATAAGCTATCGCCATAATGGTCTTACCTATAATTTTTTAGTTTTAACTTCTTCAAGGCGGAAGAAGAACGTTTAGATACTACAGTAAACCTGAGTGCAGAACCTTTCTACATGTTTTATTATTTTCACCAAACACCACCACATATACACAAAAATTGATTGTAAATATTAGGTATTTAGTTTTGTTTGCCACTTAATTTGTTCTTCAGTATAATCGACAACTCCCTTTTTGTACTTGGTTTTGATTTATATAACAGTCAAATGAATTATATTGTTAGGATTCCGAGGTTCTGCTGCCAAAGACAGCCTTGAGGACAAGTGCAGTTGGCTCTTGGTAAACACATTGCTTAGTTAGTGGGAGTAAAAGTTCATGGTGTAGTCTTCTAACTGAGAGGCACCAGCCAGCATCTTTCACAGGAAGACAGAAAGTGCTATGGAAATATGTGTCCCTTGAAAATTCATACATTGCAACTTAACTCCCAAGGTGACCCCCTAGTGAGGTGATGTCCTTGGAAACAGTGAACAAGCCTTTAACAGACACCAAATCTGCTGGCACCTTGATCTTGGACCTTCCAGTCTCCGGTACTGCAAAAAATAATTCTTATTATTTGTAAACTCCCAGTCTAAGTCATTTAATTATCAGCAGGAATGAACTAATACAGAAATCATGATGAGTATAGTAAGCTAAGAGGCCACATTTTAAAAGCTTGTTCTTATTAGGAGCAACATGTAAGTTGTTTGACTGAATTGTTCATCTTCCACCAAGTTCTTTGAGTGATGGGTACCTGACCAACAAGTATGTTGAGTCTGGAGAAGACTCATCATAGTACTATAGAAAGTGGTTCATTCAAATTATAAGACTGTGGCCAAGACCTAGGAGGCAATAAACCAGGGAGAGAGGAAGTAGGTTGATGAGTTAAGAAGGGTGAGTGATTTGATTAAGCAGCATTGGCCACTGCCCCTTCCTCTCCAGAGATCAAATTTGTTTAACTATTCCTGTCCTGAATGTATGATAAGAATTGGGACCAGTTCAGAATTCAAGCGTTCTGAACTCTGTCACAGTTGCTTTCAAAGCTCCGCTTGTCTCTGTTGGGTGAGGCCGGGAGTGGCTGTGTTTTTGTTCCCCTTTGCCAGGTGGTTTGGTAACCATGTCCTTGTAGAACACAGTGTGCTCCTGTGGGAGCGAGAGAGAGAATGATTATGAATCATTGCATATCAGCATTGGAAGGGGCCACCATGGGCTCTGTTTCAGCTGCCCCATTTTATAGATGAGGAGACTAAAGTCTATTTAAGAAGGTATGGCTTGGCTTTTCACTAGCTTGACCACCACACTGACTACATTCAACAAACATACATAACGTTATGTATTATTCCAAAAGCGCTGCTCCAAATTCTCTTTAGCTCTGAGGGACACCCTGTATCACCAGATGATAATAACAGGAGCAAAGTGACTGCTGAACTACAGAATAAAAGAGGGACTCGTTTCTAAGTGGGTAAAGATCTTTAGTGATCATGAAGCCTGAATCTTTCATTTTGTAGTTGAAGACATTGAAGCTCAGAGCAAATTAGTGACTGAATTATCTCAGGAATGACCTAAAACTAGCAAACAAATTTAAAAGTGTTGGAAAATAATTGGTGGAAATATATACTACCTGAGCTACTAAGATCTTCATGTTGGCTGGGTTAGTTCTATCTCCTGCATCTCTACCTTTCATGCGTGAAGAAACTACAGAGTAGGTTTTAAAATGAATTGTGAATCTTACCACTCAAGTTAACACAGCCTACAGCATAATGTATGTTTCATAAGAATAAAAGTAGTCAAGGGCACAGTTGGCTTAAGAAGTAGGGTAGCTGGACACAGAAGCTGAGGCAGGAGGATCGCGAGTTCAAATCCAGCCTCAGCATCAGCAAGGTGCTAAGGAACTCCGTGAGACCCTGTCTCTAAATAAAATACAGAAAGTTCTAGGGATGTGGCTCAGTGGTGGAGTGCCCCTGAGTTCAATCCCTGGTACCCCAAAAGGAGTAGGGGAGACTTTGAGGTATTCCTTGAAAAAGGGGGAGGATTTAGAGGGGTGAGTTATGGAGATGGAAATTGAGAAGAATGTGTTCTTGCATTGGAAATAGTGAGCATGTTAAGAGTGTAGAGGGCAGTGCCTCTGGAGTTTGGGGCGCATTGGGATAGCCAACTGACCTCAGAGTGCTGGAACAGGGAGTTGGGGGCAGGGGAGAACCAAAGGCGCAGAACTATCTGTTCTTAATTCTTTAGGAGGCTCTGGAGAGGCTTTCAGTTTCCAGGAGGGAAGAACATACATAATCCACTCTTAGGAAAAAGTCATTGCAGAAGTTGATATTCAGTTGTGACCTGGGAATCCTCCCCACTTCAGCCAAATGCTCTGGTTCTGTGAAGAGGTCAGAAATATACTGGACACTGAGTTTCTTGGGAAATACTTTCAGACCATGGGAGCTGTCTGGGAGATAAGCATCCTCATGATGGTCCTGGTGATCTGGGCCCAGCTGGCTCAGGAAGTGCAAGGATGCATGATGTTTAGACATGCTGGAGGAAGATGTTTGCTGAGCATTCTCTGTTCTTCAGAAAGGTTCAGGCTCAGTTCAAGTTTGAGGCTGAGGTTTGATCCAACGTTGATTTTTATCAGCACCTGTTTGCCCCAGGACTTTAGAAGAAGGGTAGTTTGTATTCATTCTTATGCTGCAGTGGAGAAAAAAATCCTGATCACTTGTCAAGCATCTCCTATTAGGCCCTCTGTTAGGTACTTAAGTGTATTTTCAGCAATATGCCATATATATTTATATGTATAATCTTTTTTTTAAGAGAAATATTTTTCTTTTTATTTATTTATTTTTTTATTATCTTTTAATTTTTTACAGACTGCATTTTAATTCATTGTTCGCAAATGAGGTACATCCTTTCGTTTCTATGGTTGTACACGATGTAGATTCATACCATTCGTGTAATCATACATATACATAGGGTAATGATGTCTATCTCATTCCACCATTTTTTATACCCACCTCCCTCTCATTTCCTTTTACATAATCTAGTATATGTATGATCTTTTCAGCAATTTTTAGAGGGTAGCTACTGTTTTTATTGGTTCAGAAAGCTTTTTTTATTACCCTGATATTGGGGGTCATGTGACCTGGACCTAGCCAATTATAATCATGCATCACCTGATACAGTGATTGGACTAAGGGGTGAGTGCAGGACCCACCCTGCACCAATCCAGCCCTTTGTTGAGACTGGTACCTTGATGCTGGGAAGAGAAGTGCTTTCTGCTGGGGTTGCTAAACTGAGGCTGTGGTGGTTCCTGTGACAACTATACTGCAGTGTCCCCTCTGCCCAGGTCTGATTCTTTTACACTCACAGGTTTTTTTGTTTGGTTTTGTTTTTTTGCGGTGCTGGGGATCGAACCCAGGGCCTTGTGCTTGCAAGGCAAGCACTTTACCAACTGAGCTATCTCCCCAGCACACAGGTTTTGTTCCTGAGTGTTTGCCTCACAACCTTCCTGCCCATTTTTCTCCTGTTCAGAGTGGTTTCCCAGGGAATTAACCAAAAAGGAAGAGGGGAAGGGAAGAGGCAAGATAGCAATAGGGGTGGGATATTGATGTTTGACTCTGCAGAGAATTTTCCTTTCGTTGCACAGTATAATCAAAATACAAAAATACAAGTACTCAAGAAACTTTCAGCATTCATTCTGCATTTTTCCAGGGGAAAAATCAAACAGCAGCCTTTCCATCAACTGTCAGAAGTATTTCTAGAATAGATCAGGGATTTACCCAAAACAGGGGAGGTGACCCAGATAGCCTCTCAAGGATGCTTCTAGCTTCATTTCTATCAATTACCCTTTGCACATCTAAGAGTTGTTTTGATTGGAAGATTTCAGATAAATTTAGAGTTTGCAGGAGAGGAAATTCAATGCCTTTTAGCTAAATGGCTGATGGTGAATGCCTCTGAACTAGCAGGGGTGATGCCAACATTGGCCAGGTTAACTCTGGTCAACTCATTGTTCCATAGCTGACATGATTGCCATTCTCAGATCTAGGTGAAGAAATCTACAGCAGGCATTCCAAAAACTAAGACACCTTTTTCCCAATCCAGAGCAGGAAGAGATCTCCACAGTAAAGTGGCCAGTGCTGCCTCACACACACTCACTAAGAAGGGACCAAGTGTGAGTTGAAATCCACTTGCACTCTGCTTGCCAAGCCATGTGCCTTGGAAGACTGGACACCTTTCTTCAGTCTTCACAAAAGTGCCACCCTGACCAGTTTCTCCCTGCCAGGAGCACACCTCCTTCCCATGTAAACATTTTCCCATCTGAAAAATAAAGGAACCTGCACCTCAACGTGAATGGTTGCCAGGGTCTGGGACACACCTGTGTGGGCAGGTTTGTTCACAGTCCGTGGAGCATGAAGGCTTAATTTGTTTTTACATTAAATAGACTGACTGACTATGACAACAATTTCCTATTTCCTTATTTCATTTCAGTGACTGAAAGGGTTTTGGAGAACGAGGAAAAGAACTCGCTGGTTTTTGTTTTATGTGTATATATAACTATTCATGTAGAAAGTTCGCAGAGTTTACCTGTAATTCTAGCTCACAACCAGGCAAAAAGATTAAAGTTGGTCATGTAGGGATTAGTGAAAAGCTTAAAGTGAGACCAAGAAGGACAAATATCATTTTCCCTTTCCTCTCTTTTTCATGCCCTTGTCAAACTAGACACATTAGTCAACATCTTGAAAACTTTCCCAAGGAGGTAACTCTACCTTTCTGTATTACAGATGCTTGTGGGTGACCATGAGAACCTGCCAGAGGCACACCACAGCCCAGTCTTCACAACCAGGGCCTTTGGTCATTCTGCAGGGGCAGCTGAATTCACATAAGCGGAAGGCCAGGCCATTCCTGATCAGTTAGATACCCTGCAGTGAGACGTGGGCTGAAGGTGCTGGGGTTGGTGAGAGCAGTTAGTGTTAGTCATTATATTCTTGTTTCATGGACAATTCTGTTCTGTTCATACATTTTTTTTTTGAGGGGGTTATTAAGTTCTTGTTGTTTTCTGTGGTCTATCCCCTGCCACATGCACTGAAGTAGCTATTATTGCAGTGAAATAACAACACTATTGTAAGAGCTTCAGCAGTAAACTTCACTGCTGGTAGTAGCCAAGAGAGTTTTACCTGAAATGCTGACACTGGCAGGATGAGACCTTTCAATGCAAAGAAAGTAGGTCCTTTAATTTAGTTCCATTGGGTGCAAGATTCACCTCCTTCTATCAGGTAGCCCTGTTCCTTCTCGACATCCAACTCTTATAAGTTATTGATTTTCCTACCTTCTCAAAACACTGACTCAGAAATATCTAAAACCATGACTCCTGAATTTCAATACCTAAGATGCCAATAAAGTCTCTTTTACCTTTGAGCTTCTGAATTTGAATAGAAAAACAATATTTGGGAAATACAAGAGAAGTGTGTCCTCGATGCCCATGGAACATGTCAAAAGTGAGGATCAGGGAAGAAAATGCATTCACACATAGAAATGAAGGGAGTAATATATACACATCCCAAAAAGACAAGCCAAAGCTAGGGCTGGATATGAGGATCCAGAGTCATCTGTGGAGCTGTACAAGCAATGCTGGGGTGGTGGGATTCAGTGCTATTAAATCTCCAGTTACTCAAACTACTTGGATTAAAAAAAAAAAAAAAGTTCTATTTACTTTGATAAAGTATTAGGTAATTCGTGGCTGGAATATACTGAAATATCACACTGTATGCAATGCTTAATTGATAGATTTGTTAAAGGTGGATATGTTAAAGACGTTGGAGCAATGAGAATGCAGTCTCTTGGATGTATGCTTGGCTGTGGAGATTTTTGTTTAATCCAAAATGATTAGTACCTTCATTTGCTTTCTATAAAACAAGAGACAAAGTTACATTATTTAAAGCTAAGTCTATCTGAAAATGGTAAATTAGAAGAAAATTTAAAAGCAAAATATAGTCAATTGGGATATTGAATTCTTATTATTTCTGTGGTTTATCCCATACCATGTACACTTTAAGAGCTGTTATGGCACTAATAATAAATAATAGCACTGTTTAACAGTTTCAGAAATAATTCCACTGATGCAGATGAGACTTCTCAATCCAAAGGCAGTAGATGAGGGTGAGACTTTCCAGTCTGAAGGCAGTGGGTGCTTTGGCTCCATCGGGTGCAGGATTCACCTCCTCTCACTCCCTGTGGGGTGAGCACTTCTAGTTTCCATCACTGGGGTCTGTAGCATACTGACCCTCTCACTTCACCCCAATACTGACACTCAGATGTGAAGTCGAGCCTTTTTATTTTCTCCAGGCAAACCCTGAGTCAGCAGACATGAGGATGAGCTATGGGGACCCCAGACATCTTCTATCCCAGAACTTTTAGACTCCCTCTCTGTGCTTCTGATGTCCCTGCCCCTGCTTCACCTTTGTGTCTTGTGTCACCTCTTCTCTCCTTGGTTTCTCTGGAGAAACCTGGTTGTTCCTAGAACACATGAGAAACCAAGGCTCTGAGGTGGGGAGCTGCTGCAACTGTCCTCTAATTTCAGCTCAAGGTGTCACTCATAACCTGAATCTGCTAGCATCCGCCTTTGGATTATATGACAAAGAGCACTGGCCTATGGGAGGTTTGATTAACACATATCTGTCATCGCTGCCTGGGTCTTGCCTCCAGCCCTCAATAATTACAGCTGCCTTTACGGTAGGATGGGTTTTCAGCTTCAATTGTAAAAGGGCTTTTGGAGGCAAGCTGGCCAAAGTGGTAAGCATCTAATCTGGAAAAAATTCCATGTTCACTGGCAGATGTCAGGTTACTACTTCCAATCTTTGGTTGGGATTTATACACTTCTTTTATTGGTAAAAGTTACCCATAATAATTCTTTCATTTTCCAAAATCCTGAAGAGGCAGCTAGCTTAAATGGGAATGAAATCTATTGGCCACACACTAAACCTAAGCACAGCCCTGAGTCAGAGTCATTCCATCCAACCAGATCAGAACAGCCTGGAAAAGCTGAGATCTGATGATTTAAAACACCTTGCCCTTAGGTTTAGTTGTAATGGAGACCTTAACAGGATCCAACATGAAGTCTGTCTTTAGAGGAGGCAGTGTCTTCTGTCAAAGCTAATAAAAATCTACCAAGATGATAGAAGCTTTTTCAGGTACTAAAGGAGACAGTCCTCTTCCCTACTTCTACTTCAAACCCTGAACTGCTTTTTTGAAGCCCTCACTCAGTAGGGTTTTAAAGTCATTAGATAGTGACTTCATGAATTCCCTGATTTGGGTCAATGATCTTTGAACAGATTTCTCTTAACCTTGTGTTTTATATTTCATTTGAAGAAATCCACTTGCTTATTTATTTCTCCTTATTCATGCAACAAACATTTATTGACTTCCTGCTACGTGTCTAACATTAGGCTAAGTACATGAACACCATCCTGCCATGAAAGGTCTCACATTGTGCTGTTGGAATCAAATGAAGGCAAAGTCAGGACATGTGCAGGCTACAGGTACTGGAATGAAGCAAGCATTGGCCGGCCTGAGAGAAGACCCCAACTCTAAAGAATAAAATTCTGAGTTAAAAGATGCTAAAATTGAGTTTTGGTGGATGAGCAGGAGTTGGCCTTGAAGATTAGGGTGAAGGAGAGCTTTTCCAGAGGAGATAAAGTTTGTACAAAGGCAGAAAGATACACAGGAGCATGGCAGCCCATGTAATTTTATGGGTTCAGCTCAACTGGAGTACAGAGTAGATTAAGGGAAGGCTAGAAAACAAATTGACATTGGAACAGCGTTATGTTCTCTGGTAAAAGATAAAATGCAAGACAGAATTGGCTCATGCAGTTATGGAGGAGGCTAAGTCACCATTTCATCAAGCAAGCTGAAGAGACCAGGAGGGTCTGTAGCTTTGTTCCAGTTTAGGTTCAAAAGCCTGTGGACCAAGATAATTGATGGTATAGTTCACCTCTGAAGGTTGGGAATTTTTAAAATATTATACATTTTAATTGTAAATGGACATGATACCTTTATTTTATTTGCTTATTTCATGTGGTGCTGAGGCTCAAACCCAGGGCTTCACCTGTACTAGGCAAACATCAACCACTGAGTTACAACCCCAGCCCAAAGGTTGGGAATCTCAAGACCCAGGAAGCTGATGTTTCATCTGAGACCAAAGGCAGGAGAAAAGCCAAAATTATAGTGAGAAGGCAATCTGGCAGGGAAAATTCTCTCTTATTCAGGGGAGGGTCAAACCTTTTATTCTGCTTAGGTCTTCCATTGATTGGATGAGTTCCACCCAAATTAGGGAGGGCAATCCGCTTTACTTAGTTAATCGATTTAAACGCTAATCTTACCCAACACACCTTCACAGAAATATCCAAAAAATGGTTGATCAAATATCTGGGCAACCTGTGACCCATCAAGTTGACACATAAAAGGCATGAACAGGTGAGAAACCATCTTAAATGAGTGGACATTCTGGAGCCAACTTTTAGTTACCATCTCAAAAAGGATCAGGTTCTCTTACCTGACAGGCTAAGGGGTGTTGGGTTGAGAAAATGTTCTCTACCACCTTTTAAAATCTGCTTATTTTCTAAGATTACATTAATGTGTACTTACTGTGCACCTACTAAGGGGCTGGCTGAACTGTTCAGCAAACTTCTCCCTTCACTCTCTCACTAATCCTATCACCTACAGAGTTTACTTTCAAGAAAGGAATATTAGTGTCATCTGTATATGAGGAAACCAAGGCTGAAAGATCTGTAAACAACACATGTTTATGGCACCTGTAGTTTGGGTGTTAATAAATATCTGCCATTTGTTAATGGCCATGCTAGAAAGTAGTGAAATTATATCTCAAAAGCAGGTTGTTTCACCTAAACACAATAGACTTTAGGAAAACCAGTGAATACAGACCAGGAGGAACTAGTGTGATTAGAGTTTGACATTCTATCTGACTCTCCGTGGAAGGAGGCCAACATGACTGGGCCTGAAAATTCCAACAATTCCAACAAAGTCTGTCAGCATCTAGCTTAGTTCCTTGAAAGTGACCTTGAGCACATATGGCAAACATAAGCTCTGGTTCTGATAACTCAGAAAGTCAGTAGCCCCATTCCTACATGCTTTTGAGTATAATTTTCTCCCTGTTATTAATCAAAATACTTTGGTAATGACAAGAAAGATGAGGGACAATGAATGTTTCAAAGCCATCTGACCTCTTTGATTGATAATGTTCAGTTGTGGAAGGTAGAGATAGGGGAGGAAGGCTGGTTATTGATTTCACAGAAATTATATTGATCAATCTCAGTGAGACATTTATCAAGGGGTCAAGTCTCTTCCTAGTAATTTATTAGCTATATTCAAAAGCATGTTAAGTCTTGGAGGTCATGAGGCGTGATGTCCCTCACTAGTGACACATGACACAGAAAAAAATTCTAATCACTCTTGCCAGGTTCTTCCCATCTTCCAATTCGAGGGCAGCATTACATCAAGAGCCTTGGACTTGAGCCTTCCTTACCGTCTCTTGTCCTTTGCTCCCTGCCCTGCTCCCTCCTAAGGATATGGGGAAACTCTTTTTCATCGTCAAGAAAATGTGTGGGTTAATTTAAAAGGGACTTTGTTATTTCATTTGAAATTGCCAAAGACTTGATAAGGATGTCTACAAAGGACAATGTGGTTATTTCAATCATTTTAGATAATCAGCAGCGATAGTCAGAAAAGAGGAAAGGTGGGAGTAGTCTAAGAGAGAAGATTCATCCAGGCGGAGACTTTGGCAATGCCCTATTGTCTAAAGCAACGTGAGTCATGTTATGCCAGAAAGGGCCGTGGCCTCTGATCCGACCACACTCAGTCTGGCTCCTTCCTTCCCTCTCCAACTGCCTCTCTTACCCAAAGACAGGATCCAAAACAAAGGCTCAGTGTTTTCTTTCCAGTCTCAGATTGAAGGTCAAGCGTTCACCGCAACATGTCCCTCCCAGGAACAATTACGGGCCCTCCTTGTGCCTCTCCTGACCTCCAGCGTCATGGAGTTCAACACAATTCACATCAGTCTTAGACAATGGGCTCCTTTCTACAGGTCCATCTCCCTGCTCATTCTACTCCAGCCACAATGGTGTCATTGCTCTTTCTCAAGCACACCAGGCTCCCTTTCCCTTCAGGGCTCTTGCTCTTGTTACTGCCTGTTTCTTCCTCCAGCAGCCTGGCATGGCAAGGCTGTCCCCTTCCTCTGAACTTCACTCAAGTGTTCCTCTCACAAGGAGGCCTCTCTTACTGTGCTATTGATAATCACAAGCTCTGTTCACCCTCCCCTTGCCCTTGTACTCCCTTTCATGATTTATTTTTCTTACTAGCCCTTGACTTCCTATACTTGACCTCACATCCTATGTATTTAGTTTATTTTTTTCACCATGTTTCCCTGTCCCACGAAGACAGGGATTTCTGTTTTGTTCACTTTTGTATCCCTGGTGCTTGGCAGTGTACTTGGCACACCCTACATACAATTCAATAGTTGCTGTGTGAAAAAATGAATGAGTAAAGCATTAAGGAACAGCTACATGTGCCCAAGCCTTGCTGAATACATGCCTGCCCTAAAGAAGTTCAGAAACATTTGGGATATAATGCTAAGAGAACTGGTGGCTTAGTTGTTTCATTACCAGGCACAGAGGCTGCTTCAAAATACTCTCAGAAATTGGGATTCATTTTAAGAATATCTGTGAACTGGCATTAGTCCAAGAACCAGCAAGCCTTCAGGAATCAGAGGCAACACTGGGTCTTCCGCCTTCTCCTTTCCTCCTCAGTTTTCTCTTTCCTGCTATCTCTGGTTCTTCTCACCTACCAGTCTGCCTGCTCCATCCTCACTCTCCTGTCTAGATCCCACAGGGAGCTGCTCAGCCTAATGTCTACCATCTTCCTATTGAACAGAGCCCTTCGCATCTTATGGGTCACCCACAGCCCCAGCCACCAGGTGTGGGCTGCCTGCCCTTTGCCAGGTACCCACTCTTGGAATAGCCTTGCTCTAGTTCCTGAAACAGGGAGCCAGATGGGAGGCAGTCAGCCAGGTCCAGAACATGAATAATACAAGACGGTTTGAGATTCTTTGAATTTTTACAGCTTCTCTCTTAACCATATTTTGAGCACCGTTCCATGTCATACATAGAGAAATAATAGTATTTAATTATTGAATAGTATTTCTTTTTAGGATGTACTATAATCTATTTAAATAATCCTCTATTCTTGGATAGTTAGGACTGTATCCAGTTTTAGATCTCATAAAAAATGCTGAAGGAATTTTAAAAATATAAATTCATTATTATTTTCTGAAAATGAATTCCTTGAACCAGAATTTCTAGGTTAAATGATTTAAAATATTAAAATAGTAATAGCTTCCTTTCACTGAGCACTTGCTGATTGTAGTACTTTAGATGTAATATTCACTACACGTCTACAAAGTAAACCCCCTGATCATACCGTTATGCGGAGGACACCCACTAAGACATTAATAACTTGCCTAAGAGACCGATAAGATTCAAAAGCAGGAACTCTTCCAGCTCAGAGCCTGGTACCACCTCCCTGGTCAGTACAAGTCACAATTATAATAAATTAAAGTGTACAGCTCATATAAGCTGTAAGATTTTAGGAAGAGGATACCTGGAAGTTGATATAAGCTGGCAACGTGAGGAAGAAATGTTTGTAACAGGATTCCTGCTATGGCCTCGAAGGAAGGGTGGCAACCACAGGCAAGAACTTAACCCAATAGGCCACGTGCTACCCACAGACAGGCCACATGCTGATGGATACATTTGTTTATTTAATAAATGACATCACAGGGATCTCCAATTCACAATCATGTCCCCCATTGGTGATTTGGATGCAGCTAAGATGTTTCATCAGTGAGAGTTATCTCTATCTCCAGGAGTCCCATTTTTGACCCACTAAATATTGTATTTTCTTGCTGCCCTCTTGAACTCAGCCAATGGTCCTTGACTGAGAAAACATTGCTTTTGGTCATCTGACTAGCAGTTTGGCTGGAGGAATCATTCATTTGTCACAGGAAAGTGTGTTTTGGAAAATTATTAACTTGCACCTAAATATTATGAAAACCTATTCTTTAAATCTCATATAGGGTTTATATAGTCTACCTCAAGTCATAGAAAGGGTAAGAATGGGCTTAAAGGGCAGGGGCAGCAAGTGACTATCAGAGTGGGTTGGAACCTGGTGTGGTGGCCACACCTGTGTTTCCAGGAGGCTGAGGCAGGAAGATTGCAAGTTGCAGCAACTTAGAGAGACCCTGTCTCAAAAATTAAAAAATTAAATTAAAAGGGCTGGGGATGTAGCTTTGTGGTAGAGTGTTCCAGGGTTCAGTTCGGTACCAAGAGGAAAAAAAAAAAGTGGGCCAGGGTGGGAGGTCAGGTGCCTAAGGGCCAACTCTATGGTGATGAGTCACAGGGCAGGCAGGTGAGTGCTGGGAGGAGAGGCATCCAAGTCTAGACTTCACTCAGTATCAGTCCTCCAGCCTGCAGCGCAGCAGACTACCGTGACTCAGAAAGGCAATATTAGCCAGCTTCAGTGGGAGACTTTGAAAGTCCTTGGCCTGCTCAGAGGTGCGGGGACACCTGTTTCCAAGTGAAGACACTTGGTCTGACACATAGATATCTAATGAGTCAGAATACCTAGAAGATGGATGCCAGGAATGGAAGGTATATAGCACCCCTGAGTACTCGGGTACTTGACTCAGAATTCTACTCCTTCCATCTTTTTCGCCATTCTTTGTAGATCTAGGCTCTGGGAGAACATCGGCTGGGTTTGCCTGGGTTCAAACCAGTGTCCTCACCAGTGTGGAAGGGGAGCCCAGAAGGCAGCATTCCCCAAGAGAACATCCCGCCCTAAGTTCCCTGCATTGCCCATCACCTTCCACTCTGCCAGGGGCCTTGCTCCTGCTGCACTTCCCAGCAAGTCCATTTAAACCAAGATAGCTCAATTTATATTTTAAAACATGGTTTGAATCTGGAATCTAAAAGAAATATTAGATCATTTAGTGAAAAAGCATGTTTCTCTTAAAATTCAGTTGTATAAAGTGAAATTCCTATAGTCTTCTTTTCACTCTTGATTATGCCTGATCATTTTCTGATTAGGCTAATCCATAATCCACATAAAAGTTTAGCTGCTACTCCTAAAGGACAGCTACCAAATCTTTTTTGCAGTACTAGGGATCAAATCAAGGTCACAACATGCTAGGCAAGTGCCAGAGAGTCTTTCTTGACGAATTTAAACCAATCCAAGTGACCCTGCTGCTCTCGTTAGGGATAGGTGAAGCTGAACAGGTAATGCCACTCTACGAAGAGGAAATACAAGGAGACTTCTGGAGGGTTCTGAGATTATTCCCTATTCTCAAGAGACACAGGAACATTTTTTGCTTGACGTTTTTGTGTTGTCATGTAGTACCACGGTGGCTGCCATTTACAGCCATGAGTTCAATAATCCAAGGACAAGTTAACAGATTTACACTAAGGATGGTGGAGAGTCGCTGGATTTTTTTTTTTTTTTTGTATTTATTTATTTTATTTATTTTATTGTAAACAAATGGGGTACAACTTGTTTCTTGGTTGTACCTGTGTAGAGGCACACCATTTCTTGCTGATACCACTAGCCTGGAAGCCATTGTTAGCAGGGTTTTTTGGATTGAAATAAGCAAATTCCTTGTTTCGTAAGTCTTTTTTACTTGGGATCTTTAGTTACTTAAAGCCAAAAACATCTAACTAATCCAATCCCCACTATTGTCACACCCAAAAATTTTGACTAGCACTAGGGGAATTAGAAGTATCTGACTCTCCTCCTACTTCCCTCTCACAGGGGAAAGCATTCTAGCACGCTGGCTATGAATACAAATCAGATAGATTTTACCACATCTGGTTGGAGGGGAAAGTGGTGGAATGATTCATCCACATGCTCAAGTCAGGCAAAATCTTTCAGACTTGTTGGCAATGACTATCTTGCCAAAATTCTTAAAACCTGAATTCTAGGCTCCAGACTTGAAATGTTGGTGGTAAGACTTTAAGAATGATAATTTTGGCACACCAGATGTTCAGGCACCTATTCATCCTACCCTGGGGGGTTCCTGGAAGTTGCCAGTAAATTTCAGAACCAGTTTATTACAATAACACGTAGTGTTCAGGATTAGTAATAGTAGGTAAGTGGATAATCAGATTCTGAAGCTACCAAATTCAAATCACAAATAGTCATGGCATTTGGGGTAAGAAATGACCAAAATGATCATGAGTTTTTGAAAGCAAAAATTCTTCTTACAACTTAGAATCAGTTTTTAAATTTTTCATACCTCTTCATCTTCCTAACATTCATTCACATGGAAAACTAGATGTCTGCTACACCATCATCTTCTGACTACAAAATAAAGACACATTTCCTAATGTAATGTATAGTAGCAAAACACAAAGCAGTCAATTTTTCTAAAGGGCTCCAGAAATTTAATATATTTTCCCATGGCCTGGGAGGTCAGTGGAAAGTCGTTTTAATTTAGAAGATAGCTAGATCTATGACTTTGTGATCAGGTGGTCAGGAAGTTCCCAGAATCTCTGATTATACTTTCTTAGTTCATATGATCTAGGATTTGAAAAGAACAAATATAATTTGATATCATTGATCCTGCTGAAAGTCAGCAGCAGGCCAGGGCCTGGGCTTATGCATGAGTGACAGGGGAAGCTGGATGCCCATACCTCTTCAGGGGAGAGAAGACTAATTTAGAGGAAGTAAGGGTTATGAGTTGCTTTGATTTGGACAGTAAGTAAAGGAATGTGACTTTGTTTATATAAATAAATATTCTGCTGCACAGGAAGTTTTCCACTTACTCCCTCTCTATCATCCTCTGTGTCCCAGGAGGCTGAGAATCTGCATCAACAGACTCCTTTTCTGTGACCTCTGGTTGAGTTTGGCCAAGGGAAACCCTGGCAGGAGACCCGAGCCTGTGGAGAGTAAGGGAGGCTCAGTATTTCCCAGTTGCCTTGTGGGCATGAGAAGCGCAGCTTCCATCTACCCAATGCACAGCTCCTGTTGGACCACCTCCTCTAGAGTCACACTCTTTGGAAATTCTGGCAACTGCTTCAGTACCAGTGGGGCTGACAGCTTCCCCCCATTACTAGTTCCTGGGTGCTCACCATCCCTCACTCACTTCCCTAACCCTGTCCCTTTTTTAAGTGTCTCTTCCTTAGACTTTCACAGGTATTGGTCCCCTGCTGGGCCCTGACCCATGATGCTGTCAGATTTCAGATGCCCATGTCCAGAAGCATATTAAACAAACAGAGGAAATTAAATTATAGAGAAAAGCTATATTTCTCCAAAAAATTGGGGGGGGTGAATGTGAGGTCTCTTCATGAACATTTGATTAATTGGTGTTATGTCTTAATCCAAATTTCCCTGCCTGTCTCTATTCCTAGGTGCCAACTTGCTGAGTTCCTATGAATTTATGACTTCCAAATAACTTCCTCTCCTCTCTTCCTTGTGAACTGATAGAAATTGCCGAGTCTTCAATGCGGAAGTCTGAAAAAGAAAAGAAAAATCATTAGCTCGGTTTCTAGATTTGAAACCATGTAGATAATAGATATCAATGAATCTGTCACCTAAGAAGATCTCAACAGCTCAGCTTGTAATATGCAGGCTCATGGGTCCAAAGACATAAGATGTCCCCTGACCTTAATGACTGTTAGACTGAGCAGAGGGGTACCAACCCTGCACAAGGGAAGGGGAGCACTGTAAATTGGAAATGGTGACTTTAGAAGTTCAGCAAGTGCTATTGAGGAATTAGAAATAAATCGGCAGTGTGGATTAAGAAATAACAAAAATTTCTAGTCAGAAATTTCTGAAATAAGACCTCACATTCTCACACACACACAATTTTTAAGTGTGTGGGGGGATGAAGTTGAATTATGGAGGGTAAAATGGGATTTTTTTGTACTGTTGTCATGGGAGGGCAGAAAAGGAATTCTGGACCCAACCTGATATTTGGGAAGATTTTTTTTTTAATTTATTTTATTGTAAACAAATGGGATACATGTTGTTTCTGTTTGTACATGGAGTAACAGCATACCATTTGCATATTCATATATTTACATAGGGTAATGATGTTTGAATTCATTCTGTTATTTTTCCTTCCCCCCATCCCTCCCAACCCTCTTTTCCCTCTATACAGTCCCTCCTTCCTCCATTCTTGCCCTCCCACCCCACATTATGTGTCATCATCCGCTTATCAGCGAGATCATTCGTCCTTTGGTTTTTTGAGATTGGCTTATCTCACTGAGCATGATATTCTCCAATTTCATCCATTTGCCTGCAAATGCCATAATTTTATTATTCTTTATAGCTGAGTAATATTCCATGTATATATAATACCACAGTTTCTTTATCCATTCATCAATTAAAGGACATCTAGGTTGGTTCCACAATCTGGCAATTGTGAATTGAGCATCTATGAACATTGATGTGGCTGTATCTCTGTAGTATGCTGATTTTAAGTCCTTTGGGTATAGGCCAAGGAGTGGGATAGCTTCATCAAATGGTGGATCCATTCCAAGTTTTCTAAGGAATCTCCACATTGCTTTCCAGAGTGGTTGCACTAATTTGCAGCCCCACCAGCAATGTATGAGTGTACCTTTTCCTTACATCCTCTCCAACACCTATTGTTGCTTGTATTCTTGATAATTGTCATTCTAATTGGGGTGAGATGGAGTCTTAGTGTAGTTTTGATTTGCATTTCTCTTATCACTAAAGATGTTGAATTTTTTTCATATGTTTGTTGATTGCTTGTAGATCTTCCTTCTGTGAAGTGTCTGTTCATATCCATAGCCCATTGTTGACTGTGTTGTTTTCTTGTAGAGTTTTTTGAGTTCTTTATAAATTCTGGAAATTAGTGCTCTATCTGAAGTATGAGTGGCAAAGATATTCTCCCACACTGTAGGCTCTCTCTTCACATTGCTGATAGTTTCTTCTTTGCTGAGAGAAATCTTTTTAGTTTGAATCTATCCCAATTGTTGATTCTTGCTTTTATTTCTTGGGCTATGGGAGTCCTGTTAAGGAAGTCTGATCCTAAGCCAACAAGGTGAAGATTTGGACCTACTTTTTCTTCTATAAGATGCAGGGTCTCTGGTCTGATTTCAAGGTCCTTGATCCATTGTGAGTTCATTTTTGTGCAGGGTGAGAGATAGGGGTTAATTTCATTCTGTTGCATATGGATTTCCAGTTTTCCCCCAGCACCATTAGTTGAAGAGGCTATCTTTTCTCCATTGCATATTTTTGGCACCTTTGTTTAGTATGAGAAATTGTATTTATTTGGGCTTGTGTTCATGTCCTCTATTCTGTACCATTGATCTACCCATCTGTTTGGTGCCAATACCATGCCGTTTTTGGTACTATTGCTTTGTAGTATAGTTGAAGTTCTGGTATTGCGATACCCCTGTTTCATTCTTCCTGCTAAGGATTGCTTTAGCTATTCTGGGTTTCTTATTCTTCCAGATGAATTTCATGCTTGCTTGCTCTATTTCTGTAAGGTACATCATTGGGATTTTAATTGGAATTGCATTGAATCTTTATAGCACTTTTGGTAGTATGGTCATTTTGATGATATTAATTCTGCCTATCTAAGAACATGGGAGATCTTTCCATCTTCTAAGGTCTTCCTCAATTTCTTTCTTCAATGTTTTGTAGTTTTCATTGTAGACATCTTTTACCTCTTTGGTTAGATTGATCCCCAAGTATTTTTTTTTTTTTTTGAGGCTATTGCAAATAGAGTTGTTTTCCTCATTTCCCTTTCAGATGTTTCATTGCTTGCGTATAAAAATGCTTTAGATTTATGCGTGTTGATTTTATAGCCTGCTATTTTACTGAATTCATTGATGAGGTCTAGAAGTTTTCTGGAGGAGTTTTTTGGATCCTCTAAATATAGAATCATGTCATCAGCAAATAGTGACAGCTTAAGGTCCTCTTTCCTATTCATATCCCTTTAATTTCTTTAGTCTGCCTAATTGCTCTGGCTAGAGTTTCGAGGACAATGTTGAATAGAAGTGGTGAAAGAGGACGGCCCTGTCTTGTTCCTGTGTTTTTAAAGGGAATGGTTTCAGTTTTTCTCCATTTAGAATGATGTTGGCCATGGGCTTAGCATAAATAGCCTTTACAGTGTTCAGGTATGTTCTTACTATCCCTATTTTTTCTAGTGTTTGAGCATGAAAGGGGTGTTGCATTTTGTCGAATGCTTTTTCTGCGTCAATTGATATAACCATATGATTCTTATCCTTAAGGTCTATTGACATGATGGATTACGTTATTGATTTATGGATGTTAAACCATCCTTGCATTCGGGGATGAACCCCACTTGATCATGGTGCACGATTTTCTTAATATGTTTTTGGATACAGTTTGCCAATATTTTGTTGAGGATCTTTGCATCTATATTCATCAAGGATATTGGTCTAAAATTTTCTCTCCTTGATGTGTCTTTCCTGGTTTGGGTATGAGGGTGATATTAGCTTCATAGAATGAGTTTGGTAGGGTATCCTCCTTTTCTATTTCCTGGAATACTTTGAGAAGTAGTGGAATGAGTTCTTCTTTGAAGGTCTTGTAGAAACTTGGCTGAGAATCCATCTGGTCCTGGGCTTTTCTTGGATGGTAGGTTTTTAATGGCTTCTTCTATTTCATTGCTTGATATTGATCTGTTTAAATTGTGTATGTCCTCCTGGTTCAGTTTGGGAGGAGCATATGCCTCTAGAAATTTGTCAATGTCTTCGTTAGTTTCTATTTTGTTGGAATACAGATTTTCAAAGTAGCTTCTCATTGTGTTATGTATCTCACTGGTGTCTGTTGTGATATTTCCTTTTTCATCACGAATTTTAGTAATTTGAGTTTTCTCAAATTTATTAGTGTGGCTAAGGGTTCTTCTATTTTGTTTACTTTCTCAAATAACCAACTTTTTGTTTTGTCAATTTTTGAATTATTTCTTTTGTTTCAATTTCATTGATTTCAGCTCTGATTTTAATTATTTCCTGTCTTCTACTACTTTTGCTGTTATTCTGTTCTTCTTTTCTAGGGCTTTGAGCTGTAATGTTAGGTCATTTAGTTGTTGACTTTCATTCTCTTCTGGAATGCGCTCCATGCAATGAATTTTCCTCTTAGTACCACTTTCATAGTGTCCCAGAGATTTTGATATGTTGTATCGTCATTCTCATTGACCTCTAAGAATTTTTTTATCTCCTCCCTGATGTTTTCTGTTATCCACATTTCATTCAATAGCATATTATTTAGTCTCCAGGTGTTAGGGTAATTTCTGTTTTTTATTTTCTTATTGATTTCTACTCTTAGTCCATTATGATCTGATAGGACACAAGGCAGTATCTCTATTTTTTGCATTTCCTAAGGGCTGCTTTGTGTCATCACATATAGTCTATTTTTGAGAAGGTTCCATGTGTTGCTAAGAAGAAAGTAAATCTGCTCATTGATGGATGGAATATTCTATATATGTCTATTAAGTCTAGGTTATTGATTGTGTTATTGAGTTCTATGGTTTCTTTGGTTGGTTTTTTGTTTGGAAGATCTATCTAGTGGTGACAGCGGTGCATTAAAGTCACCCAGAATTATTGTGGTCTATGTGATTCCTGAAATTGAGAAGAATTTGTTTGATGTACAGGGATGCACCATTGATTGGGCATAAATATTTACTATTGTTATGTCTTCTGATTTATGGTTCCCTTAAGCAGTATGAAATGTCCTTCTTTATCCCTTCTGACTAACTTTGGCTTGAAGTCCACTTTATCTGATATAAGGATAAAAAACCCCACTTTTTTTACTGAGTCCATGTGTGTGGTAGGTTTTTTTTCCCATCCTTTC
This sequence comes from Sciurus vulgaris, assembly GCF_902686455.1. Lineage (NCBI taxonomy): Eukaryota > Metazoa > Chordata > Mammalia > Rodentia > Sciuridae > Sciurus > Sciurus vulgaris. The sequence goes on along the minus strand of NC_136461.1, from coordinate 82,314,910 downwards.
ACCTTTAGTCTGTGGATGTCTTTTTCTATGAGATGAGTCTCTTGCAGGCAGCATATTGTTGGGTCTTTCTTTTTAATCCATTCTGCCAGTCTATGTCTTTTGATTGATGAATTTAGGCCATTAATGTTCAGGGTTATTATTGAGATATGATTCCTATTCCAGTCATTTGGGCTTATTTTTGGTTTTTAAGTTGGGTTGGTTTCTCCTTTGAGTGGTTTTTTCTAAGGTAGTTCCTCCTTTTGCCTCCATTGTTGTTTTTCATTTCCTCCTCATGGAATATTTGTTGAGGACATTCTGTAGTGCAGGCTTTCTATTTGTAAATCCTTTTAACTTTTGTTTATCATGGAAGGGTTTTATTTCATCTTCAAATCTGAAAGTTAGCTTTGCTGGGTATAGGATTCTTGGTTGGCAACCATATTCTTTCAGAGCTTGAAATATGTTGTTCCAGGCCCTTCTAGCTTTTAGAGTCTGGGTTGAGAAGTCAGCTGCTATCAGTATTGGTCTCCCCCTATATGTATTCTGATGCTTTTCTCTCGTGGCCTTCAAAATCCTATCTTTATTTTGAATGTTAGGTATTTTCATTATAATGTGCTTTGGTGTGGATCTGTTGTGATTTTGTGCATTTGGTGTTCTGTAAGCCTCTTGTATTGATTTTCCATTTCATTCTTCAGGTTTGGGAAATTTTCTGATATTATTTCATTGAATAGGTTGTTCATTCCTTTGGTTTGTATCTCTGTGCCTTCCTCAATCCCAATAATTCTTAAATTTGGTCTTTTCATGATGTCCCATAGTTCTTGGAGATTCTGTTCACGATTTCTTACCATCTTCTCTGTTTGGGCAACTTTATTTTCAAGATTAAATATTTTGTCTTCATTGTCTGAAGTGCTGCCTTCCAAGTGGTCTAGTCTTTTGGTGATGCTTTCCATTGAGTTTTTATTTGGTTTATTGTTTCCTTCATTTCAAGGATTTCCATTTGTTTTTTTTTTTTTTAGAATCTCTACCTCTTTGTTGAAATGATCTTTGACTTCCTGCAGTTGCTCTGTCAGCTTATTGGTATTATCATTCATTGCCTGCATTTGCTCTCTTATCTCATGCTTTGCTTCGCAAACCATCTTAATCATGTATAATCTGAAGTCCTTTTCTGACATTTCTTCTAACATACTGTCATTGGATTCTATTAATATAGAATCCAGATTTGTTTGGATCATTTTCTTCCCTTGTTTTTTCATGTTGTTCATGTATCTTCCCCTCTAGCACTGCAGATCTGGGGTATTGCAGATTTCCCCCTATAGGCTTATAGTGGCCCTATAGGTTTCCAAAACCTTTTCTTGAAGGGGAGATCAGTATTAGCAGTGCCCAATTCAGACACTATGCAATCCTAGACCAAATAGCCCCATAAGGACAATAACAAAATTGTCATAATAAACAGAATGAGTTCAAATATTATCTTCAATAAAACAAACAGATTTGCAATAAGGTCTGCAGTTTCTAATGGAGGACAAAGAGGATGCAGAGGGATGTAAAATGTGGCTGTTAATGGGATAAGAAAAGAATATACAGAAGTTGTAGATTAAAGTAAGGGTGAGTGTGTAATCAAAAGAAGTTGGATGTTAGCATGCAAAAAAGGAGAAAGAGACTGAGGGAACAGGTAAACAAAAGGAAAAGAAAGCAAGAAAAGTAAAGAAATAAAAACTTAAAATTTTTCAATAAGGAGAAAAAAGAAAATCTACAGTGTGACAGTCATATAGTAATGAAACCTCCCAGAGTTCAGTAGCCTGATGCAAGAGAGGTATCTGACATTGAGCTTCTAGTCTCCAGGAGGCGTCTCAGGATGGGATTTGCCCCACCTAAAGATCGGAGCTCCGGCTTCCAGGATAACCCAAGATGGCTGCTCTGGCTTCCAAATGTGTTGGCAAATGGGGAGCTGCAGCTCAGGGTGTGGACATGGTCAGCTGGAGGTCCTGGAGGTGGGGTATGATTGGTCAGGCAGGGGTCCTGGAGGTCGGGTGTGTTTGGTGTGGTTGGGGGATTCTGGAGGCTGGGTGCATTCGGTCTGGGGTCCCTGTTGGGACTAATGACACGTTAACTAACTCAGGCTGACTCCTTACTTCCTGGTGAGTGAGCAAGATCAAGGCCTCAAAGGCAGTTTCAATAGTTAATGACGATGAATTGGACCACCGTCAGGGATTGGTTAACAATAGTTCCGCGAACGTGATCAGCTCGTGCTTGCCATATAGTCTTATGGGACTTTTGCCTGCGTGAACACCCCATGCCTTGCTGACCTTTAAGCTGATTGGTTCCTGCCTAGCCCCCACCCTACATAAAAGCTGTGTTATTTCCTCAATAAACAAGTTCCTGCTGTGACGGGTCTCCCTGACGCGTCTGATTGTCCTCTGCATAGAGGGCTGGGAGCGGGCGGTCAGTCGGCCTTACCTATCCCCGTCTGACCTTGTTGGGGAGTGTCCCCTTCCCTTGCCGCTGGTCGAGCAGAGCAAGGGGGCTTAAGACCCCAACAGGTCCCGGTGATAGAGCGCAGTCAGTTGGTCTGGGGGTCCTGGTGGCAGGGAGCAGTCAGTCTATGTGAGGGTCCCAGACGCAGGGAGTGATCGGTGGGGCTGAGGTATCCTGGAGACCGGGTTCAGTCAGTTTGGCCAGGGGTCATATGGGGCCTGGCTGTTGTTTCAAAATGGCAGCAGCCACGTGTAATCAAAGCTGCAGGTACTGTAACAGTGAATTTCCAGGCAACAGCAGGCAGCTGGTGCTCCACTGGTGGTCGGCGATCAGTTTGCTGACTGTTGTCAGAGGATCGGGAGGTGAACCTTGTGCGTTGGGCAATGGATAGGTGTAAGGTAGGCGATGGACAGGCGAGAGGCAGGCAAATGGCGGATGTCAGTGAGCAATCTGCACTCAAAAAAGGCATCAATATGCTGGCAAATTGCAGGTGGTCACAGCAGACAAATGGGTAAACAGTAGTGACTCGATAAGCAGCAAAAACTGCCTCACCAGGAAACAGATATCCTCTGCTTGAAACCGGAGTTACAGAGCGACACGGAATGCAGCCTCCTTCTAGTCCGCCATCTTGGATCCTCAAGATTTTTTTTTTAATGAAAATAGTTCCTGGAATGACTTTGGGAAAAGAATTATTCAAGAAAAAAGTGGGTATTAAGTAAAGGAGTTTAAGTAGAGGGAACAGTGACAGTAAAGGCACGGAGATGTGAAGCAACTTAGTGTGTGAGACATTCAAATGCAATTTTGTATCTAGGACAGAAGGAGGCCATTGGGGCCCAGCAGGACCCAGGGGGCCAGGAAAGGCTTGAGAGGTCGCTAGGCATGTGCCTTGAACGTGCACCCCAGTTCTTTTAGCTACCATTCCTCTTAATTCTGCCACTTCCCTGTGACCTAACATAGGTTCCAAAAGTAAAGGAAGAGCCACCCCAGCTTTCTTAGGAAGAAAGCAGAGGCTGACTCCAGGAAAGGGCATTCCTGTGCAGCCATTGCCAGGGCAGGGAGTTGACCCAGGGGCAGGCATTCTGTTTAGTGGACAGCAGCCTCCTTCACTGGATGGCCTAATGGAGCTGCATCCCAACTACCTCCCAGTGCCCCTGGCCCTGAATGAGTGAGTTCCAGCACCATCCACATGGGGTACATTTAGGGAATGTTTAGGGAATATTTAGGAATATGCATTTTCAGATACCCCTGGAGTTGGCGTAGGAACTGGCATTCAAAAAGCCCCCCATGTGACTTGGAAGTCCAGCCAAATTTCAGAACCTCTCTTGGAGCAGCATTTCCCAAACTGTGCTCCTCTGATCTGGGAGCTGCTGGGTCTAATGATGTTGGTCAGTTGTCTTGATTGCAGTACTGCTCACTTCCCTTATAAGCGGGCACACTTTAGGAACCTGCAAGAGGTGGGGCCAGGAGTTGGAGAGAAATATATTACACTACATTTTCTGCGGAAAACAGCGGCTGCTTGCCGACAGGGCTGCTTCAAGCGGCTCACCGCATGGCTTCTTTTACGGGAAATTGCGGCTTCTTTGTCTTTTCGCTTACCGAAACCCGCTTGCAGAAAACCGCCGCTCCTCGCGCTTACGGCCCAACCAGCAGGACAGAAGATACGTACTCTTTAGAAGTTCATGAAGCAGCTTCCTCTTTATTTCAATAACACCCTCAATATATAAGCAGTCTCATGCATAAGCAATTGTAACCAGATATGTCCATCCAATCCTGTTAAAGGTCAAGCAGTCACTCGCTCCAGCATACATGTAAAGTATATCTGTCCACGTGCTAGGCAGCTGAACTGATTATAATACAGCCAATTGTAAATGCGTTCTGCCTTTCTCCACGCATATTCAGAACGCTGTTTGCTCTCTGCCAATCGCCATCTTCGGATGCACGTGGCGTAACCCTGGGCCCCGGGTTCCGCCCGCCACAATTTTCTAAGTGTATCTGACCACAGACAGAATCAATGTCTGTCTCTCTGTCTCTCTTTGGTGGAGCATTCCTCAAGACCACGCAGGATATGGAGCAAGGCTCCAATAAGCATCTATCTGGGAGAAAGTTGTCCTAGAAGCTCACAAAATGGTGACCTCCATTACCTCAAAGGCCCATGCTGTAGGAGTGGGGCCAAGGCAGGGCAGGCTGCCTAGCCCCAGTTGGCCAGGGATGGCCTGGGTATAAGGAAGCTGGTGGCAACCTTGGGCATAGAGCCCATCTGGTGAGTGTTTCCTTGCAGAGCCATGGCTTTCCAGGCAGCTTCTGGTCACCTGGAGAGGATGGATCACATTCCTCCTAGGGACAGCACTTCCCACTAGAGACAGTTCTAGCTGCTGCACTGGAATGTGTGGTATCAAAGTGAGGAATCAAATTCTTATTCATGGAGTTTTAGAACTGAGCAAAGAGCACCTCTCATCCTTTCATTCTTGTTGGTTTCAGGGGCTTCAGAGAGACCTAACTTGTGTCCATGTAACAGTCACAGGCCATCCACACTGAGATTGAAGAAGTTGAAAAGGAAACAAACTAGAGCTTTGGATTCACAGGACCCAGCCTGCTAGGGAGGAGGAAGGTTGGGTCCCTAAAAGGCAGCAGCTAATGAAGCCTTCTTTCACTGCTGAATGTTCGACCTAGTAAACGTCAACCAGCATAGAAATGATTGCAAGTCACAGCATGTGGCTTCCAGGGATGTGTGCTGAATGTTGCTGTGACCCCTTTCTTGCGCACGAGGCAGGACTGACAAGGACAGTGCAGGGTGTTCCAGAGATTAGCAGAACCGGGAACTGGACATGGATGGATCAGCCCTCACTGGGTTCAGAATTGTGTTGCGCAGCATCCTGGGTGTGCCTGGGCTACTGCTGAAGCTGAGATGAAGTCTTGAGCCTAGAAAAGTCTAGTTTTAAGGGAAGGAAATATTGTAGGAAAAATGAAAAGAGAAGAGGAGGAAAGAAAAAAGAGAAGGAAAAAATAACATTTAATTGCCCAATGCTGAGCACACACTTTTTCTTTTAAGTTTTTCCATGGCCCCACAAGGTGAGTCTGTTATTATCCCCAGGACATGTTGATATAAATAGGAAGTGCAGTGGTCCAGAACTCTGCCTACATCACCCAGTCAGGAGTCAGATTCCTGCCTCTCTGACTGAGGGTCTCAGTGCTGGGTGAAAGGAAAGAAAGCAGAATGGAGGGGAAGAGAGATATTGGAGGAAAGATGGACAGAGAGACTGGCTCAGGAGTCCTAGGACTGGAAACAGAAAGAGTAAGAGGAGAGGCTGAAGATTGTACTTCTTTAGCATCTAAAGTGGGATGTCAAGATAGCACTTTGTGTTTTTTCTGGATTTTTCTCTTTAGAAATATGTGTTTGGTAATTTCCCCTCTTTCTTATTGATGTTTGTCTTCTCTGTTTATTTACCTGTTCTCTTAGAGCTTCCAGGAAGGGCTGTGGCCTGTGGCCACTTTGCCTCTGGATGGGATGAGTGGATGGACATAGTGGGAGTATGGAGATGGGGGCTGAAGTCTTCTGAGGCCCAGGAACATAATCACAGCCTTATGGGACCTGGACCCACCCATCTTTGCTTTTCCATAAATGGAGCTTTCTATATTGACAACAGAAAGTTGAGCTCTACAATTTCAGTGAGTCCACATGCTTCTCCTGAGGCCTGTCCTTTGCCAAATGGGCATAGGATCCTGTGGCTGGAGGGATAATTGGAAATGCATGGGTCAGGCAGATGCCCAATTCTGACAAGAACAACAGTTTGAATAACGTGAAGCAGACTTTCAAAATAGGCAAGGAAACCTTGGCACCAATGTCCCCCTGTTCCTCAGCTGTAACCCTGAGCTGGGTGCTGCTCAATAGCCCCACCAGTTGCTACACAGCTCCATCTGAAACCACGTGGGAATGGAGTCTTATCTGGGGAGCCTGCTTTCAGCTTCCCAACTGGGTAGTTCTCACTTTCAGAAGCAAGGAATCTGTCACAGCAGAGCTACTGAGTGGTAGCCTCTTTCTCCACTCTTCCTTCTTTTCCCAGGAATCATCTGCATCCGTTGTCTGCTGTCTTTTGTGATAGCAGGCTGGAAAAAGTGAACACAAACCCAGATGAAACAAGTCAATCATGGGTCAAATCGAAAATGAAATTTTCTTCATGTTCCCCCTGGATTTCCTTTCATGGTATTACTGAACGCAGGGTCAAGAGGTCATCTAGTTCATGACCCAAGACCAGCCCACTCCAGAAGATCAGAGCCAGGAAGGGGAGACTGCACTCACCCAGGGAGACAGGGTGACACTGAGTCATAGTCTCCAACAGCAATGGGGCACTCTGTGGAGGCAGACACGTCCTGCACAGGGGCTTCCCACATGCTGAAAGTGGGCCAATAAAGGACCCTTCTGCGTGCACACGTGTATGTGCGAGCACTTGTGTGTTTACGGGCACATGTGTGAGTTCTAACTGTTGGAATTTTTCAGTTAGCTGCTATTATCTCCCAATTGAATATTCTTTGATCACACAAAAACTTTTTAAACTCTGTTATTGAGGTGTAATTCATATTCTATGCAATTCACCCACTTTAAGTGTGCATTTAGTGGCTTTTAGTATGTTAATACAGTTGTACAACTAAGACCATTTTCAGCACCTCAAAAAGAAATCCCATACCCCTTTGCCATCCTTCTCCCACTTCTTCCCCATATCCCAGCCCTAAGCAATCACTAATCTACTTCCTGTCTCTACAGGTTGATTAACAATGAGCATTTCATATAAATGGAATCATACAATGTGTATTCTCCTGAATGGCTTGTTTCACTTAATATTTTCAAGATTCATTCATGTTGTCCCATACAGCAGTTCTTCATTCATCTAAATGACTCTTTAATATCCCATTATGTTGGTACACCACACCACTTTATTCATTACTTAGCCATTTGGCCATTCCTTACTTTTTTACCTATTATGAATAATCTTCTATAAACATTCATGTACAAGGTTTGTGTGTGCAATCATTTTTATTTCTTGTGAGTACATGTATGACTTAGTCATATGATCACTGTGTTTTATTTTTGAGGGTCCCTCTGCCCATTTCCCAAAATGTATTTCCAATGGCATGTGCGAAGATTCCAATTTCTTCACATTCTCAACAATACTTGTGCATTATCTATCTTTTTCTGATTATGGCCATCCAGATGGTGTGGAGTGGTATCTTTTTTATTTTTATTTCTTTATTTTTTAATTTAGAGCTTTATGGTTAAACATAATAGTGGGTTCATCCCAAAAAAGTCTGACATGCTTGCAAATTGATTTTTGTTTGAAGTGATATCTTGTGAGTTGGATTCTTGTTTCCCCTGATGGCTTGAACCTTTGTTTTTGAGAACTTTGACTCTGTCATCTTTCAACCCAATCTCCAGTTCTTTGCTCAGTCTTTCAGTCTGCAGTCTGCAAGGGGTAGAAACTCTTTTCTGGGCCATGATGTCATCAGTTCCCTGAGCTCTCAGAAACTTTGGGTCTCTTCTAGCTTTTTGTTTTGTTTTAGGCATCTCACCTTGTCAATTGCTCTTCTTTGGAATTCTCAGAATGTTTGAATTTCTCACACCTTTATTTACAAAAGCAGAAATTCTTCAATAAATTAATAGCACAAAGAAAAAAGTAAAGGAATATTATTATAAATTTTGGAAAGACATAAGAGAGATAACAAGTGTAACGTGCATTTATATTCATAGCAGTATTTGAACAAATCAATAGTAGAAAGACATTTGGAGGGGAATCTGAGAAAATTGAGTTGGCAAAAGTACTAGATGATACAAAAGAATGGTTGCTAATTATGTTAGGCATGCTGATGGTGTTATGGTCATATAGGAAAATATCCCTATGTCTTACAGACATCTACTAAAGCAAGTAGGGGTAAAATGACACAATGTATAAAATTTGCTTTAAAATACATCAACAAAGGGAAGAAAGAAACAGTTGAAGTATGGATGGCAAAATCTGTACAATAGGCTATCGATATTTACTCATCTCTAATTTCAAATACGTTTAGAGTTTGTAATAATCTACTACTAATAATTATGGATGCAATCCTAAAACATAAATGTAAATTGATAAAACTAGAAAATATTTGGGTCCCAGATAATAGAGTCATTCATCTACATTCAGTTAAAGTATATAGGCCTATTACTTGAAAAGTTGAAAAAGTGATTCAAGCCATGTATTATACATAGTATTTTAGCTAAAAGCCTGTAACATTAGCTCATGTTCTGATGTTGGGTTGAGGCTTTATTCTCTGAGGATAAACTTTGTGACTGGCATTTGGGTTGTTATTGTTTAACATAAGCTATCGCCATAATGGTCTTACCTATAATTTTTTAGTTTTAACTTCTTCAAGGCGGAAGAAGAACGTTTAGATACTACAGTAAACCTGAGTGCAGAACCTTTCTACATGTTTTATTATTTTTCACCAAACACCACCACATATACACAAAAATTGATTGTAAATATTAGGTATTTAGTTTTGTTTGCCACTTAATTTGTTCTTCAGTATAATCGACAACTCCCTTTTTGTACTTGGTTTTGATTTATATAACAGTCAAATGAATTATATTGTTAGGATTCCGAGGTTCTGCTGCCAAAGACAGCCTTGAGGACAAGTGCAGTTGGCTCTTGGTAAACACATTGCTTAGTTAGTGGGAGTAAAAGTTCATGGTGTAGTCTTCTAACTGAGAGGCACCAGCCAGCATCTTTCACAGGAAGACAGAAAGTGCTATGGAAATATGTGTCCCTTGAAAATTCATACATTGCAACTTAACTCCCAAGGTGACCCCCTAGTGAGGTGATGTCCTTGGAAACAGTGAACAAGCCTTTAACAGACACCAAATCTGCTGGCACCTTGATCTTGGACCTTCCAGTCTCCGGTACTGCAAAAAATAATTCTTATTATTTGTAAACTCCCAGTCTAAGTCATTTAATTATATCAGCAGGAATGAACTAATACAGAAATCATGATGAGTATAGTAAGCTAAGAGGCCACATTTTAAAAGCTTGTTCTTATTAGGAGCAACATGTAAGTTGTTTGACTGAATTGTTCATCTTCCACCAAGTTCTTTGAGTGATGGGTACCTGACCAACAAGTATGTTGAGTCTGGAGAAGACTCATCATAGTACTATAGAAAGTGGTTCATTCAAATTATAAGACTGTGGCCAAGACCTAGGAGGCAATAAACCAGGGAGAGAGGAAGTAGGTTGATGAGTTAAGAAGGGTGAGTGATTTGATTAAGCAGCATTGGCCACTGCCCCTTCCTCTCCAGAGATCAAATTTGTTTAACTATTCCTGTCCTGAATGTATGATAAGAATTGGGACCAGTTCAGAATTCAAGCGTTCTGAACTCTGTCACAGTTGCTTTCAAAGCTCCGCTTGTCTCTGTTGGGTGAGGCCGGGAGTGGCTGTGTTTTTGTTCCCCTTTGCCAGGTGGTTTGGTAACCATGTCCTTGTAGAACACAGTGTGCTCCTGTGGGAGCGAGAGAGAGAATGATTATGAATCATTGCATATCAGCATTGGAAGGGGCCACCATGGGCTCTGTTTCAGCTGCCCCATTTTATAGATGAGGAGACTAAAGTCTATTTAAGAAGGTATGGCTTGGCTTTTCACTAGCTTGACCACCACACTGACTACATTCAACAAACATACATAAGACGTTATGTATTATTCCAAAAGCGCTGCTCCAAATTCTCTTTAGCTCTGAGGGACACCCTGTATCACCAGATGATAATAACAGGAGCAAAGTGACTGCTGAACTACAGAATAAAAGAGGGACTCGTTTCTAAGTGGGTAAAGATCTTTAGTGATCATGAAGCCTGAATCTTTCATTTTGTAGTTGAAGACATTGAAGCTCAGAGCAAATTAGTGACTGAATTATCTCAGGAATGACCTAAAACTAGCAAACAAATTTAAAAGTGTTGGAAAATAATTGGTGGAAATATATACTACCTGAGCTACTAAGATCTTCATGTTGGCTGGGTTAGTTCTATCTCCTGCATCTCTACCTTTCATGCGTGAAGAAACTACAGAGTAGGTTCTTAAAATGAATTGTGAATCTTACCACTCAAGTTAACACAGCCTACAGCATAATGTATGTTTCATAAGAATAAAAGTAGTCAAGGGCACAGTTGGCTTAAGAAGTAGGGTAGCTGGACACAGAAGCTGAGGCAGGAGGATCGCGAGTTCAAATCCAGCCTCAGCATCAGCAAGGTGCTAAGGAACTCCGTGAGACCCTGTCTCTAAATAAAATACAGAAAGTTCTAGGGATGTGGCTCAGTGGTGGAGTGCCCCTGAGTTCAATCCCTGGTACCCCAAAAAGGAGTAGGGGAGACTTTGAGGTATTCCTTGAAAAAGGGGGAGGATTTAGAGGGGTGAGTTATGGAGATGGAAATTGAGAAGAATGTGTTCTTGCATTGGAAATAGTGAGCATGTTAAGAGTGTAGAGGGCAGTGCCTCTGGAGTTTGGGGCGCATTGGGATAGCCAACTGACCTCAGAGTGCTGGAACAGGGAGTTGGGGGCAGGGGAGGAACCAAAGGCGCAGAACTATCTGTTCTTAATTCTTTAGGAGGCTCTGGAGAGGCTTTCAGTTTCCAGGAGGGAAGAACATACATAATCCACTCTTAGGAAAAAGTCATTGCAGAAGTTGATATTCAGTTGTGACCTGGGAATCCTCCCCACTTCAGCCAAATGCTCTGGTTCTGTGAAGAGGTCAGAAATATACTGGACACTGAGTTTCTTGGGAAATACTTTCAGACCATGGGAGCTGTCTGGGAGATAAGCATCCTCATGATGGTCCTGGTGATCTGGGCCCAGCTGGCTCAGGAAGTGCAAGGATGCATGATGTTTAGACATGCTGGAGGAAGATGTTTGCTGAGCATTCTCTGTTCTTCAGAAAGGTTCAGGCTCAGTTCAAGTTTGAGGCTGAGGTTTGATCCAACGTTGATTTTTATCAGCACCTGTTTGCCCCAGGACTTTAGAAGAAGGGTAGTTTGTATTCATTCTTATGCTGCAGTGGAGAAAAAAATCCTGATCACTTGTCAAGCATCTCCTATTAGGCCCTCTGTTAGGTACTTAAGTGTATTTTCAGCAATATGCCATATATATTTATATGTATAATCTTTTTTTTAAGAGAAATATTTTTCTTTTTATTTATTTATTTTTTTATTTATCTTTTAATTTTTTACAGACTGCATTTTAATTCATTGTTCGCAAATGAGGTACATCCTTTCGTTTCTATGGTTGTACACGATGTAGATTCATACCATTCGTGTAATCATACATATACATAGGGTAATGATGTCTATCTCATTCCACCATTTTTTATACCCACCTCCCTCTCATTTCCTTTTACATAATCTAGTATATGTATGATCTTTTCAGCAATTTTTAGAGGGTAGCTACTGTTTTTATTGGTTCAGAAAGCTTTTTTTATTACCCTGATATTGGGGGTCATGTGACCTGGACCTAGCCAATTATAATCATGCATCACCTGATACAGTGATTGGACTAAGGGGTGAGTGCAGGACCCACCCTGCACCAATCACAGCCCTTTGTTGAGACTGGTACCTTGATGCTGGGAAGAGAAGTGCTTTCTGCTGGGGTTGCTAAACTGAGGCTGTGGTGGTTCCTGTGACAACTATACTGCAGTGTCCCCTCTGCCCAGGTCTGATTCTTTTACACTCACAGGTTTTTTTGTTTGGTTTTGTTTTTTTGCGGTGCTGGGGATCGAACCCAGGGCCTTGTGCTTGCAAGGCAAGCACTTTACCAACTGAGCTATCTCCCCAGCACACAGGTTTTGTTCCTGAGTGTTTGCCTCACAACCTTCCTGCCCATTTTTCTCCTGTTCAGAGTGGTTTCCCAGGGAATTAACCAAAAAGGAAGAGGGGAAGGGAAGAGGCAAGATAGCAATAGGGGTGGGATATTGATGTTTGACTCTGCAGAGAATTTTCCTTTCGTTGCACAGTATAATCAAAATACAAAAATACAAGTACTCAAGAAACTTTCAGCATTCATTCTGCATTTTTCCAGGGGAAAAATCAAACAGCAGCCTTTCCATCAACTGTCAGAAGTATTTCTAGAATAGATCAGGGATTTACCCAAAACAGGGGAGGTGACCCAGATAGCCTCTCAAGGATGCTTCTAGCTTCATTTCTATCAATTACCCTTTGCACATCTAAGAGTTGTTTTGATTGGAAGATTTCAGATAAATTTAGAGTTTGCAGGAGAGGAAATTCAATGCCTTTTAGCTAAATGGCTGATGGTGAATGCCTCTGAACTAGCAGGGGTGATGCCAACATTGGCCAGGTTAACTCTGGTCAACTCATTGTTCCATAGCTGACATGATTGCCATTCTCAGATCTAGGTGAAGAAATCTACAGCAGGCATTCCAAAAACTAAGACACCTTTTTCCCAATCCAGAGCAGGAAGAGATCTCCACAGTAAAGTGGCCAGTGCTGCCTCACACACACTCACTAAGAAGGGACCAAGTGTGAGTTGAAATCCACTTGCACTCTGCTTGCCAAGCCATGTGCCTTGGAAGACTGGACACCTTTCTTCAGTCTTCACAAAAGTGCCACCCTGACCAGTTTCTCCCTGCCAGGAGCACACCTCCTTCCCATGTAAACATTTTCCCATCTGAAAAATAAAGGAACCTGCACCTCAACGTGAATGGTTGCCAGGGTCTGGGACACACCTGTGTGGGCAGGTTTGTTCACAGTCCGTGGAGCATGAAGGCTTAATTTGTTTTTACATTAAATAGACTGACTGACTATGACAACAATTTCCTATTTCCTTATTTCATTTCAGTGACTGAAAGGGTTTTGGAGAACGAGGAAAAGAACTCGCTGGTTTTTGTTTTATGTGTATATATAACTATTCATGTAGAAAGTTCGCAGAGTTTACCTGTAATTCTAGCTCACAACCAGGCAAAAAGATTAAAGTTGGTCATGTAGGGATTAGTGAAAAGCTTAAAGTGAGACCAAGAAGGACAAATATCATTTTCCCTTTCCTCTCTTTTTCATGCCCTTGTCAAACTAGACACATTAGTCAACATCTTGAAAACTTTCCCAAGGAGGTAACTCTACCTTTCTGTATTACAGATGCTTGTGGGTGACCATGAGAACCTGCCAGAGGCACACCACAGCCCAGTCTTCACAACCAGGGCCTTTGGTCATTCTGCAGGGGCAGCTGAATTCACATAAGCGGAAGGCCAGGCCATTCCTGATCAGTTAGATACCCTGCAGTGAGACGTGGGCTGAAGGTGCTGGGGTTGGTGAGAGCAGTTAGTGTGCTCATGCTCCAAACTCTCAGTCTGAGGACAGGAAGAGCCTCTCTAGAGATGCTAGAGTCAATGGGAAATGAATTTGGCCTTGAATTGTCCTTAGATCCATTTGATTTAATATTAATATCAATAAAATAATCCAAAAAGCTAATTTCATTAAGGGTAGCTTGCCTGAATGACAGGTTCAGTGAGTATCACTTGCTTGGAGCAATTGGAATGATTCTGCCTCTGAGTTCGACCTGGCTTTACTGAGGAGCTCTTTCTTTTTTTTTTTTTTTTTACACATTAAAATTTTATTAAAATAGAATCACATACATGACATGTTCTTCTCTGACCTGAATTTTCAACTAAAATGAGGACATTTTTACATTTTAATTGCTAGTAACATAGAATATACATATTCAGCATTAATTTAAATGGCTCATAGCATTCATTACATGGTTTTACATACTTTGTCAAACTCCCTACTGGTAGATATTTTTTTTTTTTATTGTAAACAAATGGGATACATGTTGTTTCTCTGTTTGTACATGGCGTAAAGGCATACCATTTGTGTAATCATAAATTTACATAGAGTAATGTTGTTTGATTCATTCTGTTATTTTTTCCCTTCCCCCCACCCCTCCCACCCCTCTTTACCCTCTATACAGTACTTCCTTCCTCCATACTTGCCCCCCTCCCTAACCTGAGGAGCTCTTTCTAATGGGAAAGGAAAGCAGTAAGTCACTAATAATTTAGCAAGAATGAGTTTGTCACTTGGAACCAGGGAATAAGAAGAGAGCTCTGGGAGTTTTGTGGATTGGAATTATGATGGGCAGGGACCTGGAAATGAGGGAGGAAGAGGGCCAATAGGTAAGTTTATCTCCAACCTTTCCATGAGTTTGTTCAAGGTTAACAGATCAGGCTATCTCAGCCTCTGTTTTGCAGTCAGTGCATGGGAGATGAGGATTTCCTTGTTTTTGTGTGACAGGGTTGTCACTGACCTCCAGACATAAACAACACATCCCTCAAGCGTGCTGTTGAGTCAGGTTTAGGCCACAGGACCCCCACCAGGATCACGACACTTGAAAACCAAACCTCCCTGACAAGCCCATTTTGAATTCCAAAGTTGGTGTGAAGCATCTGAAAAAATAAACCCAGGCGGAAATGACTGCTAGAGGGAACACAGCTGTTCTCGTTTTTTTCTGTGGGGTTAGGTACCTAAAGAATACCTTCCTCCCGCAAACAGAACAGACCATAGGATCTGGAGGAGAGAGGCAACAGAGAAGCTAGAGAATGTGTAGCTCTGTATTACTCGAGATCCTTGTGTTCCAAAAGGTTTTTCTGCATGAAAGACCCTTGATCATCTGGCGGTCCACATACTCACACTTATCCATCCATCCATCCATCCATCCACCCACCCACCGATATCCTTCTATCTGCCCTTTGTCTACCCACCCATCCACCTACCCACTTGTCCTCCAAACACTAGTTGATACCATTTACAAGTGCCACGTTAGGAACAGCTGGTCACGTATACCCACCATCTACTCACTGGGTAGGCAGGAAGTAGGGAGATGTTTTTGGTGAAGGAAATGGCTGATTCACATGATAAAGCCCATCAAGAGCTAAGGGGTCCAGATTCTTGACTAAGCTGTGTTTTAACATGATTCTGTCTTTTTACTTGCACAGGAAAGTTACCTAACTTTTCAGTACCTCACAGGGAATTAATAGTAGTTGCCAGCTTACAGGGTTGTTATAAGAATTAAAAGTAAAATGTTTAGCACAGTTCCTGGCACATACGACATGCTCATGAAATTCTAGTTATTATTAAAAATAGGACAGCTGTATAACCAGGGATGAATTCTTCAGTCTAAAGAAGCATTGGGCAGTGGGCTGGGGATATAGCTCAGTTGGTAGAGTATTTGCCTCACAAGCACAAGGCCCGGGGTTCAATCCCCAGTACCGCCAAAAAAAAAAAAAAAAAAAAAAAAACACAAGAGGCCTTGGGCAAAAGGAGTTTCTTAAGGGACAGAAGGATGAGTCAGATGTATGGATAAGCCCGCAGGACATTTTACAAAAACCCAGCCACTGGGCATGAAGGGACTAAATTGTGGTTCTATCCATCTGTTTGTCTTCATGTTCTCAGAGGTCCAGCAGCAGCTCAATCCAATCCTGTGGTTGAAAGGCCCTGCTGAGAAGAGTCCTTTGTTGAGACACATCCACTGGAAGAACAGAGGGAGGGAGGTCAGTAGACTTAAAGGGCAGAAATCCTGCAGGATGCTGACAAGGGGCTCACTGTCAGCCAGGACAGCCTGCTGGAACATTGCAAGTCAAGGCAGCCAAAGCCCCTGAGCCTGTGGGGTCCTGGCTCTTCTCTACTAAATATTCCCCCAAGGAAGCAAGTGATAAAGGGAGGTCAGAGGTTTCAGGAAAGTCAAAGACAGAGGGTTTCCCATAAAACATGGTGGCTTCTGCCAACATACTGGAATGTCTGGAGGAAGGAGGGACCCTAGTTGGAATCAGACATCTGGGTAGGATGGAAAGGTCAGGTTATACTGTCCCTGGCAGGGAAGGGTGGGGAACACTCTCTACAGGCTTCTTTGGGCCAACTGCTCCCTGGAACATGGGAGTCAAGGTCAGGTTGATGGACAATACTGTGGTTAATAGGAAGAGATCCCCTCTATCCTGGGGATAGGGACTGGGGAGCATGAACTGAACAGATGGAAGGAGTGGGCCACCAGAGTAGACAGCAAAGGCCCTGGGGGACCCATTATCAAACAACTCTGGAACTCTTTCTGTATATCTATAAAGTGGAAAGCAAGTGTCTGGACACCCTGTAGACAGCAATGAGACCTGCCATGTGAGGTTAGCAGCCTGCTATCTCTGATAGCAATGCAAAGCCAGGAGAAGAAGACTGGCGACCCTGAGCAAAGGAAAAAGCAATTGCAAAAGAATTGCATCTCTGATTCTGAAATGCTGAGCTGGGAGACAGACTAAGAGGAAGGTGGTGGTACTTTCACCTTACAAAATAGAAAGCCTCACTGCTTAGTGGCAGACACTCCTGTAGCAAGGCAGATGCCCAGAAACACTGGGACAACAGGCCTGTCTTGCCAGGACATGCCACAGGCATTGCTCTCAAAAAATTCCACCTCATCCTTTAATTCACATCAGGATGGGCTCAAATACCAATTCAAAGACCTGTGGAACATACAGATCACCTCTAAGACATCTAGCAATCCTCAGGAGGCTCGTTTGTGGTCAGCCTTACCTCTGTGTTCCTGCTTCCACAGAGTGCATTCAGTTTCTGACTCAGCTTCCTGTTCTGTAGATGTCGTCTTCATTTGACATCATGGTGATCCACATGTGGAATTCACCGTTTTCCTTGGTTTCCATGAAAAATGCTGCTCCCACCCCACCTATGTGAATGCCTGTGAAACAGACTTTGCTGAAGGGATAAGGACACTGCAGAGGGCGTCACATCAGGGAAGAGCTGGCGACTTCAGATTCTCAGTAGACTTTCTCATTCTCTTAGCAGCTTGTTGGCTTTTCAACCAAGTAGCTCGCCATCTTTCTTTTTTCCCCATCACTCCTCCACGATCTTTTCCAGCTTGCTTCCATCCCCAATTCCTGTGGAATTCCATTTCAGAGTTTAATTATCATTCAGTGATCTTTTCTTTAGCCTTGACCTTCTAAATCTGATGTTTATCAAAGTTTTTTCTTTAATCAAGATAGGCCCCTCTGAGAAAAGGTAAAATAATTTCTTCTCACTCTGCTAAGCTTGACTGAAGCAGACTACAGGAGGGGAATGAAGCTGCTTTTCTTTCTGTCATGGAAAGAGTCAGGACTTTTCTTGCATCTGTGACATCTGTGAAGTTGGTTCAGGAAGCAAATGTGGCAGTGAAGGTTCTCATCCTTCCTCTACCTGGGGAAGTTCTCCCTGTGCTGCTGGGATCTTCTCCAAGTGCTGTTTTATCTTCTCCAAGGAATGACTCTGTACCTCACAGGTGGCTGCCCTTTCCAGATCAACTACTAATCAAAGCAGCCAACCTTAGACCTAGACCTGTCACAAGCACTATTTCTTTTAGTGAAAATCAAACAAAACTTTAAACCTCATCAGGAAAAAAAGGGAACAGAGGGGTTCATAGTAGTTGCTATGACTCTTGTATCTCCTCTCCTTTCATTGCCCACTCTAGGACATACACAAGTGAACAGAAGTTATAGTTGTTGACTGGCTAAACAGATTTTGTGTTGAATACCTTGGATACATGATCTTATTTTATCTTTCAAGAGAATCTTCAATAGTTCTCCAACAGATTTCTGTCCATCATACAGATGAGGAAACCAAGGCTTAGAAAGTGAGGGCTTGGAAAGT
This sequence comes from Sciurus vulgaris, assembly GCF_902686455.1. Taxonomy (NCBI): domain Eukaryota; kingdom Metazoa; phylum Chordata; class Mammalia; order Rodentia; family Sciuridae; genus Sciurus; species Sciurus vulgaris. The sequence goes on along the minus strand of NC_136461.1, from coordinate 82,296,771 downwards.
CTGAACCATGAGGGGTGGATCTCACACATGTCCTATGTGGGCAAAGGAAAGGGTTCCCATTGGAGGGATGGGCTGGCTGAGAAATAAAAGCTAAGAAATATATATAGCAGAAACAAAGACAAAAAGGCAAGAATATTTTTGAAGCAGGGGTGTGATCAATTGAACCATCCAGAAGGGTCTGGCTCTAACAAAGGAAGGAGTCCACACTTGCTTTATTTATAGCAGTACAGATCAAATGGGAAGAAGCTGTGGGAGCTTCTTCCAGAAAAACAGAATGGGGGTGGAAGTAAGTAGGCCTTTTGGTTTTAGTGAGTCACTCCCATTTCTGGGTGCCTGTACTTGAACATGAGCCGTGAGCTAATGGAGGATACCATGTGACTCGGGTGTTCTTGAACAGTCAATATCCAACTGTGAGTTCCTGAGGCCAGATATTCCTGGTTAATGGCTCAAACTTCTCCTGGTTCTCACACAAGTCATGGATGGCTCCCCACAGGTGGAGACTGATTTGGAGTCAATTTCTCCTCCTTCAAATCCCAGTGGCTATTATTGTCCCAATATCCATCCCCCATCCCATCGTGTCTGCATGCACAGGGAACAGACCCGAGATTAGGAAAATGCATACAGGTCTGAAGAATGAAGAGGGAAGCAATGATGCTGAGGTCCAGGAGGGCCTCCGCAACTACAGTCTCTGGATGTTAAGTTCTTAGTTTCCCCCTTGGTTCTTGGCAAGGCACCTATGGAAAAACCCTAATCTGTTGCAGCTGAATAAAAAGTGAGGAAATTTTGTTAATGTCTTGTCCTACTACTTTTCCTTTAACATGTCCCACAGAGTCAAGGGTGGAAGCAGAGCTGCAAGACCAATCAGCCTGAATCACACCTGAGCCAGGTGCTACACTGGTGCTAGAATTTAAAACCACATTTCCTCCTCCCAGTAACCAAGTATTGGAAATTTTGATTGGCCTTATTTTCTAAATAAGGAGGTGAAGAAAAAAAAATTAACAACTTGATGACTCATTATATAGCTAATCCGCACCCTCTCATATCTCTTAACAGTTTTCATTAAGAGCTTTTAATGCCCTCTAACTTTTCTTGCAAGTATCATATATAATCATGCCACCACCCCCTCCCAATTATCCCTCAGAGTTGTCTTATAGTAGTCTTTACAGACTACTCAACAGAGCACTGTTTCAATTACTTGATTCTGAGCAACCTTCTCTTTGATGAACACATATTAGTCTTAAACCAATGAAAGCAATGCCAATGTGGTATCTTATGGGAGACTCCTGGAAATACAGAAGAGAAGGAAGGAAAGAAAGCTGACACACATTTGGCAATTATCCCTGGAGAATCTGATACTTCAATTGTTAAGTGCTGGTGGTCACAGTAAACAAATCGCATACAGATCACATTAAAATCAGTATTGCTACATTCTGTGCTTTAAGACAGATGGGTATCCTCTCAGATCACAAGTAGGGAAAGGATTATTGCAGTTTGGGATAAAATTTCCAATGACAACATCATACTTAGATTCAAAAAGTGCTATATCTCAGGCAGCCTAGACGGATATGAAGATGTTGTGCTTGAGAAAGTGGGCTAGTGAAGATCCAGACACTGGTTTCAAAGGTGCATTGAATGAGTCTGATTAAAAGTACTGTTGTTTGGCCTAGGGGAGTAGCTCAATGGTAGAACACTTGCCAATCATGCCTGAGGCTCAAGTCTGGATGCTCAGCACAGAAGAAAAAAATAATATCGTATTGTGAGAGAGTAAAGGCAATATTTCTACATTATAAAGATGATGTGATTTTTAAACACATAATTGAAACTATTAAGATATTCATCAATATTTGTAATTGAATATCATCTGTGATTTTAAGTATAAACAATTAAAAATACATTATTATATAGAGACGTTTGACCATTTCCTTTGAGCTTGATATGTTTTTATTTAAGTCATCAGTCTTAGGAACTCATTGGGTGAATGGGCGCTTACTCAAATGTCATGCATCCTCTGCTCCACTCTCACAAGAGTTGATGGCTGTATCTTAACTCACACATGATCCAGCATACAGTCTGTCTCCAGTCATAGGGTGTTGAACTGTTGCTGCCATTTTAGAGATAAAGAAATAAATAGGGATTCCAGCAGGCTAGGAGACTTGGCCAAAGCACACAGCTAATGATGAGTAGAGTTGGTTCTGGCCACTTTCCTGGCTTCCCAGCCAGGGTACAAGCTGCTACACTAAGTGGGAACACAAGGAAATATTTCCTCCCACCCTACTGGGAAAAGAGCCTCATCAGGTACTTCACAAAGCCATGGCTTGTCGGCCAGGAGTCAGAGGACCTCTGGAGGCTTGTGTTATTCCCAGACTTGGCCACAACCCAAGGCAATGCCTCCTTCAGGAGTTTAGCCTTTTGGTAATCCATTATTAATTCATGAAAGCTGGGAAAAAGAACTGGCAATATTGGATCATGTGATTTAGAAATTCTACTTTTTTTTTTCTTTTAAAACATTATCTCTTTTTTCTCCCTTTCTTTCAACACATGGTAGTAGCACTATGCACTGCTGATAAACTGCAAGAAAGGGGCCCTCCCCGGAACTCTCTCAGTGGGAACAAACTCAGTGGAAAATTCTGCAGATGTGTGGTAACATATGAAATACGGGGAAAAGGGATTTGACAGAACAGGACTTGCAGCAAGGTTGCTAATGATGCAAGTTGACATATGTTTTTATCACCGAAATGAAATTGAGTCACAGAAATTTAATCAGTTTATTGAGATTCTGGAGATATATTCCCACAGTTAAAAAGTGGGGTCTCCAGATATAATTTAAGAATTATAGTGTTTTAAAAATGTTAGAATTCCCTTCTATAGGGCTGAGGGGTAGCTTACTGATAGAGTGCTTGCCTTGGGTGCACAAGGCTCTTGATTCCACACCCAGCACAAGGAGGAAAAAGAGTACAGAAAATGTGTGCATGTATGCACTTGTGCGTATGTACATGCGTGGGTGCGTGTGTGTGTGTGTGTGTGTGTGTGTGTGTGTGTGTGTGTGTTGAATCTTCCTGCCCTTGAACCACAGGAAACACTTCCCATGGCAGGACCATCTCTGGTGGAATCATACTGCAGTCACAAGTGTTTTTCTGCCTTGTTGCTTTCCCATCATTCAAAGGATCAAAATGCCCTATGGGTAGCCCCCACTCCATCTTCCTCCTTTCTGGCCCCTCTCCAGACCCCCTTCTCTCTCCAAGTTGTCCACCATAAAACATTCCTCCTTGGGCCTCACTGGGAACAGCATGCCTCCTTTGAAGTGATGAAGTCCCACTGTGGTAGGGTCAGAAGAGACTTTGGCAGATCCCTTGATGCAAGCCCTTTTTGGACACTTAGAAAAAGGCTCAAGGACCAAAGAACTCCACCTTCAGTGGTGACCTGTCAGGGCAAACTCTGAGATTGATGTCTGTAGTCTTAGTGTTTTTTCAGGGCCCACAAGAGCAATGCACAGGGCGTCCTGACCAAAGGGATTGGTGCTTGGTTCTTGGCACTATTCTTTGCCTTGCATGTCTCCCCACATTTGGCCCCAACAGCCCCTCCAAATCCACCTGTCTAGGCCTGAAGGGACTACTCACTGTGGGGTAGCTACCCAGAAGAAATTCCAGACTCAGACTGCTGGCAGGGGTGACTTGGAGAGGATTGCCTGGGCTTAAATCCTCATAGTCAAGAACAAACATTTACTAACACCCTTTAAGAGTCAACTTTCATGTTACTACAAACTTAGCTATTTTAGAGAGACCAAAGGCCAAAAAGGCAGTTGTTAATTCACAGTACCATTTAGAATTTATCGGCATATGCCTCATTTCTTTCTCCCCTGATTTATTCACGTATATTGGGTCACCACCTAAACCCTCCAATGCAGTCTCATCCTTCCTGAGATAAAGCCAAGAACTACAGCAGGGCCTGAAGATGGGGCCTTGTGGACTTCTCTGGCTTCACTCTGTTCCACTGACCTCTCTTCAGGGGCACTTCAGCCACCTCATCTTCTTTCTGGGGGATGTGTTGTCTCATTCCTCAATCCTGGTCAGGCCCCTCATCCCTGCCCCAGTACACTCTCTCAGCAACCTAGCAGTTCTGAAGGACTCATACAATTGTAATGAAGCAATTAGTTGAGTAACCAGTGAGTATTTACTTCACATTCCTGAATGTGAGTGTCAGCTCCCAGAAGTCAGGGCACATCTCTCTCTCTGTTGGCCCCTACAACATTGGGACCTGCACTGTATACATAAGGAGTACACAAGAAATAAAAAGGTTGGTCAAGGTGGGGCAGAATTCTGGGCGACTACCCACTGAATATGGGGGTAGGGGTCGGCCCAGCTGAATAACTGTGGGAGCCAGAGGGGTGCAGCGTGGGTGGCTTGTGAGAGCAGCCAGAGGACAGGCTGGCAGGCCAACTTGGGAGGGAAGCTCATGGAGCATTTCACAAAAAGACCATGGAGAGTTCTGCCAGTTGAGTTTCTCCAGTGTTGAGTAAAGAGGTCTCTGGAGTTTGACTTTCTGGTTCCATGTTTTTTCTGAGCAACACATGATGAGACGAAAAAGAAGAAAAGTTTAGAAAGGAATACATCATTCATTTAATCCTTGAAGGTCTGGGAAATCTCATGAGGAATTAGACAAGTTCTTGAGGTTGAACACCCTCTTCACATTGCAAGACCCAGAGGGACCCTGGTCACCTGTGAACCTTAGGGTGTTTGTGGTTCCAACTCAAAGAACTCTGCTGGCTTTGGAGTCAGAAAGACTTGAGTTCAAATCTCTGTGTTTCATTTACCAGCTGAATGAACTCAAACAAACAATACCACCTCTCCTTGAGCTTCAGCGACATCCCATCCTGTAAAATGGTCATAATTACTGGGCTAACGTAGGAATTAACAGACCACAGGTGAATGTCTGACCTAGAGTAAACAATAGCTGAACTGACTGACAGATGGTTTTATTACCTGCCAGCTTCTATTTATTATTCTGTAAATTTGGGCTCTTCTCTTACTGTGAGCTAAATAACCCCTTGAGAAGCAAGAATTACAGTTGATAGGAAGTTAGTTTCTTACATAATAGGGGTGAAGAAACTTTCTTTAAACTGTTCTTTAATTCCATTCAATCCAATAGCAGTGCTGATCCAGAAACCGTAGGGTTGTAATCACTCTGGCAATCGATACTTTCCGCTGGCTCAGTGGGATGGAGCCACCCCCATCCTGCTACCCTGGAGACCACGAGAAACACTGCACTCAGGTGTAGAGCCCAATTACCAGGTAAGTTTGGAAGAACACACACAGCGCACACATTCCTGAGCCATGAGTGCGGGGCTCTTTGTTTGTCTACTCCTTATAAGGAGTGAATTATCATCAGTTCTGCGGAAAGGTCACTGCTATTTCTCTCCCCTCAAGTGGCTGAAATCAGCTTTTTTCCTGAGAGGGGCGGAGCAGTGATTAAACAGACTAAGTATGCCAGCACTTCACATATCCAACTATGAGGATGTTTACAGACCTTGCAACAGAGCTGGGGTTTTTGTCTGATCCTACGAACTCTCAGAAGAAGCACAGAGGAGTCTCCCCTGTGTCCCAGAGGAAGGTCAGCCAGAAGAGTCACGTCTGCAGCCTGGAGGCAGTCACAAATATTGGCCTAGTAGGAGGGGCCAGAGCTGTGTTCCAACCCTCACCATGTGTCTCTGTGCCTTTCTTCATTTTGCCTTCACTGATAACTAGCTCTTGAGTGCGGTAATTGTGAGAGTGGCCAGAATCAAAATGGAGTCACTTGTGTCATCCCTAGTAAATAAGCGGGGGGAAGTTCTGAAGGAATGGTTCTCTTGTTCACTTGCCTGCCATGGCAAAAGACTCTACAGAACCACAAACTTGCACAAAAGCCACCATACCCTTACACAAAAAATACTTTTGTGAAGACATCTGTCCAAAACTGCTCACCCAACCTGGACTGGGGCCACCCTTGCTATTAATCCTTGTGGTCCAAGATAATTGTTTCAAAGTGTCATATAGTTCTCCTCATTTTGTCTTTTAAAATTGTTCCCCTTCCCTCCCCCTCTTTGGATACACTCATTATTTGCTATGATACATGTGTTCCCATTGCCTTGCCCTGCTGTTCCTCAATAAATACCATTAGTCTTCTGAGAATCTCTCTCTGATTGTTATTTAGATTGACATGAGGTTGAAGGTGGTTGCTACAAAAGCAGGAGACCCAGAGAGTGAGGGCTGATGCTTTCCATCCTCTCAGAAGGATCAGCCCTTCACACCTCACAGAAGCAAGGACTGATTCAAAGGCCACCCCTGGAATCACCAAAGATAGAGCCTCATTACTGTAGCCCCAATCCTGCTCACCTGTCCTCAAGACTCCCACCCCACCATCTTGCACCCAGTGCATAACCAGATGCTCAGCTCTCCGCAGTCTCATATGGTCTGTGCTGTTTTCATGGGTGCCAGCCTATCCCCATACCACACCCCTGCCACAGCCCCCACCAGCAGGTGCTCCAGTTTCCACCTCATTTGCAACCTGAAGGACTTTGTGAAAGCTGGTTGATGGATTGATAGAAAGCAGATTTGGTTATGAAGTCCACAAAGCCTGGATGGTCACCTGCTTTCCATAGTGTGTTAAGAATGAGCCTGAGGTTATTGAGAGCTGGTTGTCTGGAGGCTTCTCTGTCTCCTCCACTCAACATTTGCTCCTAATTTTTCCTGGAGCTGATGAGGCCCAAGAATTCCACTCTCTGTTCTTTTTGGAGGAGGCCATTTTAAAAATTTCACTTTCCAGATTTCTCTGCAAGGCCACAATTACATCAGTGCTTGCTGAGCTCCACTGTGGGCCCAGCACTGCACTTGGACATGCCCCCAGAAGCATTCTGTGTAATTCGGGAGTAAAGCATACATCAAAGTTATCTCCCTCACCCCATCCCTCTTTCTTCTATTTCTTGGGCCTCTTATAAGTTTTTATCACATATCCAAGTTCCTGCTGTTACTTTCCACAGTCTGAGAATGAAGACTGACTTCCCAAAGTTCCCTTTCTGGTCCTCTGATATCTTTCAAAGACCCTCCCTCTTGTCTTTTTATGTATTTGATGGTTAATTGCTATCAAAACAAATTAAGAATAACAGGCATGTAGAAGTTGCAAAAGTTCCTGCTTTGGTTTGAATATGGTCTGTCTCCCAAATGTTCATGTGCTGATCTCTGATGTGATGGCATTGAAAAAATGGTAGGGCCTTTAAGAAGTGGGACCTAGTGTGTTAGGAAGAGTGGATTATCTTCCACAAGAGTGAGTTGTTAGAAAAAAGGCAAACCTGGTCCCTCACTGACCTGTTGCTACTTCTCTCACCATGTAACCTCTTCCACAGGCACCACTCCCTGCTCTTGCACATGCTGCCAACATGTGATACCTTCCACCATGTTGTGATTTAGCCAGAAAACCCTCACCAGCAGCCAAACAAATTGGGCTGCTTGATTCTGAACTTTCAGCCTCCAAAACTGTGAGCTAAGTAAACCCCCTTTCCTTTATAAAATGTACCCAGTGTCAGGGAGTTTGTTATAGCAACACAAGATGGGCCAAGATATTCCCAAATCTTTAATTCTATCCCCTATGGATGGGAGCTAAATTGGTGCAACTTTTCTGAAAAATCAAACTAACAATATTGCTTTTAATAGTTCATGTACTTTAGTTTTTCCCCTTCCCCTCTGGTCCTTTGAGACCTGAAAGGGCTGAGTCCACCATTGGGCAGATGCCTCAGGTGTCCCACCCATGGGGAGCTCTCCCAATGGGAATCTGGTCCCAAGAAGGCACCTCTGGGAGCTAAGGGATACTCAAGGTTGTAGCCAGAGTTAAGTTGATGTGCCTTGAGGTAGTATGAGGTACTGGTATTTAAAAGATTATGGTATCTGAAACCACAGTGTTTAAAAAATGGAACTTTAAAATAAAATGAAACTTTTTCTATAACATTGAAGATCTTTCCATTGATGTTCCTAGAAATAAGGATCTCTAATTTGAATAATAAGAACATGAAAGAGCTTGAGAATTCTACAAACCAGTTGAATGTTTCCAAGCTGTGAAATATCCAGATAGACTATGTAAGGATATCTATAACAGAAAGTTAGTTCATTCTTATCCAGATCTTCCTGATAGGGAAAAAAAAAAAAAAAGAAAAAGAAAAAATGTCCCTTATATCAGGGCTGAGACATGGCAAATAAAGAAAATGAACTGCCCTGTGAAGGCCACCTACCTGAGAGATTATGACAAGATAGTTGAATATATCTGGTTAACTCCAGTGGTTCTGATTATTCACAGACAGAAAGTCCATCATTAAAATATAGTGCTTTTTTCCCTGAGGATTCTTGGGACCATGAAATGATGACACAAACATTATTCAGCAGGAATCTGAAATTGAATGTAGCTTCACCTTTGCAGAGAAAAAGAAGTGTCAGTGAACTTACAGCTTACTTGGTGAGGATAGCAGATCTTGGAGTTTGATGGACTGACTTCCTGTACTCACCAATAGTTTACAGGAAGAAAAACAAGACATCTCACTTGGCTGCTGTGTAGACTTATTATCTCATGTAAAATCACTACATAAAAGCAAACTTGAGGAACATGCAATAGTTTAAACCAGCTTCAAGAAGTGATAAAAAGTTGGTGGTCAGACTATCTTCAGAACAAATGATAAATTATGGGCATATTCAAATTTTAAAATAATAATTAAGTGGACTGAGTGGGGGAAACCATCTTATTTTGGTTTCAGAATGTACTGGCAATACAACTAAAGATGTAAATGTTTATTTATTGCAGCTGCATTGAGAGATTTCATCTATGAAAGAGCATTTGGTTATTCAAGACAACCCATGACTATATGATTTCCAGGAAAATGTCATCTGAGAATTGTGAACTTTGGAAGAAATTTGAAACCACTTTGCCTTTTAAAAGCCACATAATGAACTCACTAATGAAACTCTTAACAATATATTTCGTATTAAAATAGAAAAATATCCAAAAGGAGTAGCATTCAATTCAACAAGGTGAAAGTACATGATGAAGATCATTTGATTCTGCTGCATTCAGCATTTATATGTTATTTGATAACACTGTTTAAGAACTACTGGGTCTTAGTGCAATCCTGCATATTGCATAAAAATATAACTTGTACTATATGAGAAAATATGACATTACTAAGAACCAAAAAGATCAATTCTCATTAATTTTTTAAAGATAATATTTTATTAGAAAATAGTAAAACATGTGTAGCTATTTTTGTTGTGGAAAGGATTTTGAAAGTTTAAAATTGCATAATAAATAATCAATATTAAAAAATTGTCCACACTGAGATACTGTGTATGGAAATACCTTAATTATTAAAAAGTTAATTTATTAAGATACGAATATCTATTTTTAAAATTATAAAACAAATTATGCATCTGTCATGATAAAATAATAGAAATAAGTCAGGGATTTATAATCATGTAGAATATTGTTGAAACTTATTCTGTACCATTTTTAGAACTACAGAATATTTTTATTCTCTTCCTTTGCCAGAATCATCATGTCATGTACATATATGTTACCCCTCTATAAAAGAAAAAGATGAATGTGTATTTGTATGAATGCTTAATCAAAAATTAGGGTGGAATTGGCTAGTTTATGTTCACTTTTTTATTATATATACATTTCTAATATTTTCATTTCTGCATTTGTCCTCATTTGAGAAAATTCACTATTCTAAAAAACACTTCACAAACTTTGATCAGTCAATCCAACTACAAAACTGGAAATAAACAGAAAATATGAAATAAAAAATACAAAGATTTATGCCCAATGAACTTAAGATAGAAAAAAATATTATTTTTAAACTACTGAAAATGATGCTTTTAAGACTTTATAACAATTTGAGAAAATGCTCAAAATATAATGTTAGCTAAAAAAAGAAAAGGCAATATACATTCTCAACCACAAAGCTACAGGTATGTCTGTATGGCTATTCACATATATATGTGGTACGACATTAAAGAAAGCATACCAAAATATCCACAGTGGTTCTTTCTGTGTGTTGGAAACTTAAGCAGTTTTTATTTTCTTATATTTTCTATGTTTTCCAAAATGTCTATAATTAAAGTTTTCTACATGATCAGGAGATAATTTCTCTGAAAAGAGAAAATGAAAAGAGAAAAGCAGTCCTAGAAAAGCTCTTTATACCACTATTAGCTGACAACAGAGTGATAACCATGTGCAGGAGCCTTACACAGGAATCCTAAGTGATCCTCCCAGCAGAGCTGGGAGTGGGCCTTCGCACCCTGTTTTTTAGATCCAGAAAGAAACAGGCTCAGGTTAAGGGTCTTGTTTAAGATCTTGTTCAAGCTTCCTGGGCCAGAATCTGATGTCACACCTGTCTGATTAACATGCATAACCCATGAAATGACTTAAATTCCTACTAGGTTGAAACTTGTCTAACCGTTTCCTGAAAGCAGAGTGGGAAGAGAGGAGACTTGGGGCAGGGGGCAGGGCGACAGTGACCAGGAGAAGAGCAAAGGACCCAGAAAGGGGAACCTAGGGACAAAAGCAACACTGGCCCACTGTAAAGTGGGTCAAGGGTCAGCTCTAGCTCACACTTACGGAGGCACTCTTCTGCCCTTGACCTCCTGATCAGAGCAGGAGTCTCATAGACCCTGTGCTAAGGGCCCTCGGTCATAACCTGCTCTGCTCCTCCTGGTGGAGTGTAGAACTTGCTCAGCAGGTCTTCAGCCCAGGCACAGCATGAACAGCAAATGAGAACTCATGCTTAAAGGGTTTTGATGTATACATGGTGCCTTTAGCTGTGACATGTTAGATTACAGGAGCCTAGATAGGGACCTTAAAAGGACCCCTCTAGATTCTCATCTCATTCCAACAAAAAATCAGTCTCAAAGAGGGAGAAAATCTTTTTTTATTAGAAGTTGGCTGTACTAAAATGGGTTGAGTTATCTGTGTGGGTGGAAATTTGTTTGGTTAGAGATTGAATTTTTGATTTGCATCCAATCCTCTCTAATGATCCATTTAAGGAAAGAGAAATACTCCCACATGGTATCAGCATACAAAGTCTTGAGAAACCTGTAACTCTCTGAGTTTATCTAACAAATGGGCCCATCCTTGACTCAGCCTGCTCAAGTCAGGAGCCTTGCAGGAATGCATTGAGCTCCTGAAACAGATACATGAGCTCTTATATCATCACCAAAACATCTTTGCTGAACAGCAGCATTGAACCCCGACATGCAGAACAGCCTGGATACAATTCTCAGGGTGCAAGTCAGCTTAAAGTGACTGCCCCCCTATTAAGAATATCACATTTCCCAATGACAGTCCTCCCTCACCACCCTGCCCCAATTCTTATCTGTTTCCTGACTGGGCCTAAAGTCTCTCTGACGAGGACAAAATACTTCATTGATTATTGAGAGGCAGCCTGAATTAACGTGCATACCCCATAAAATGACTTAAATTTCTACCAGGCTGAAACCTGTTTCCTGAAAGCAGAGGAGAGAGAGAGGGGAGTATGTGGAGAAGAGAGCTAGCAATCTGGAGAAAAGCAAAGGACCCAGAAAGAAGAAGCTAGGGACAAAGACAAGGCTGGTCTACTTTAGAACTAGGTCAAGGGTCATATCTAGCTCACAGTTATTAGGCGTCCTTCTGCCCTCTGCCTCCCACATTAACACAGAGCACCTTCCAACATAACCAGCTTTTTCAGCCCAGAGAGACTCGGAGAAGGTCTACAAGAAAGCAGACACCCGAATTTGCTTTTTGTTCATGAAGGTCCTTCGGGAGAAGGTTCACTTTATGTTGCCATGAAGAGCCACGAACTATGTAGGCATCAATCAGCTTTGCAAATCTTTTTACCTCTCTGGACCTCGGCTCCCTCTTCTGTAAACAAGGTGGTCAAACTGGAAATTTTCCCAAGACTGCTACTCCAGAGTCCAAGCACACCCCCAAATAAATAAATAAATAACCTGAGCCTGCTTGGATGCAACAGAGCACAGGGGATTCTCTTCTCCTCAAGGAGTGAATTAGAAAAACCCATGGGGTACCTGATCCAGCCCTTTGAGGCTTTCCCTGTCCACAGTGGATTGTTCATGAGTAATAGGAAACGTGAGACTTATCTGGATTCTTGGTCTTTGCTGCTAGCCAGTTGTGTGTGACCTTGGAAAGCCTTCGGACCTCTGCTCTTTATCACTAGAAGTGAGCTTAGCTCCTGTCTGGCAGTCAGTGGGAAGTAGGAGTTAGGACATGTAAAGTGAATAGAATAATCTTTGCCTCCTCACCAGTTGGCTGCCTTCCTTCTTTCTTCCGTTTAAGTCAGATTGTGCTGCATGTGGTAGGAGGAGGGAAGGCCAATATCCCATCCAGAGAGCTGTCTGTTAAGTTATAGGATCAGCTGCTATAACAAAAAGACCCCAAAATGTACTGGCCCAAATGTTCAACAACAGTCAGAGGCAAGTGGTGGGTGAACAGCTCTCCTCTATGAGACCTAAATTTCTATATTCTAATCTTCATCTCCCTCCAGGAGGCCCCAGATCCCTCATATCCACAGGGATCACACATAGTCACAACCCTCAGGGGACTCAACTTGCACCTCCTTGCCATGCTAGACAACTTTAGGTGAGAAAGTTGTGACTCTTCCACTGGACTGGGAGCTTCTTGAAGTTGAGGGTCTTGTCTTCTTGATCTTTGTCTCCACCCGGTCCCCAAACCCAGTCTCAGAAAAGTGCACGTTGGGATCTCAGGGTGGATTGACTCTGAGTAAATGCGTTCTTGGGGGATCAGTCACCCATGAGCGGGAAAGCTGGGGTATTGGCTTAGTCACCACCACCTTACATATTTTTCAGCTGAATTACCATGCAATTTCTTAATTTCTTCCAATAAATGAAAGAAAAATGTGTGTCTTTGAATGTGTATGTGTGCGTATGAAAATTAACTCTCATGAAAGTCCTTGACTCACCACAGAAATTCAAGACATGTACGTTTTATACGTGGAAATAGGGAAATATTAATTTTCCTGTTATGTGCAAGATAGGAGCCATGGGCAGAACTGACTGGAATGCCCAGTGGGGCCAATATTTGTAATACTGTAAGTTTTATAGAATTAAAATTCTTAGTGGGAAAACAACTACAGTCATGGGTTTTGGTAAGCATCCCTGATTTAGCTGCTTATGGCTAGCAATTCCAAATAGCAATATAATTCAGTCTCTACCTCGATGCTGACTTCACAGTGTCACAGGGAAAATCACATTGGTATCTCTACACAGATGTGCTATAGCTGACAGGCAAGGAGCCCTAGTCAACTGCTTTAAAATTCCAAACTAACTTTCTTGTGGTCATTCTGTGGTAGACTCAACTTCAAATTCTTTCTGTAGAACATTGTGTTAGGCAACTTTACATTACTGTAAAAAAAAAAAAAAAAATACTTGAGATAATCAACTTTAAAAGAAGAAAGTCTTGTTTTGGATTAAAGTTTTGGAGATTTCAGTTCTTAGTTGGACTCATGCTTTGGGGCCTGTGGCGAGGCTGTACCTCATAGTGGGAGTGCATGTAAAAGAAGCTTCTCACTTCACGGCAACCAGGTAACAAAGAGAAGAAGAAAAAGGGGCTGAGACCCAGTATACCCTTTAAGAGTACATCCCCAGTGACCTAAATTCCTTCCACTAGGCCCCACCTCTTAAAGGTTCCACTACTTCCCAGTGGTGCCATGGGTTGGGGACCAAGCCTTTACACATGAGCTTTTGGGGACTCTTAATAGTCAAACTATGGCAAACTTCTTGTCTCTGTTCCTGCTGTACCTTTAACAGAATTTCTTTTCTTTTCTTTTTTTTTTTTTTTTTTTTTTTTTCGATGCTGGGGATTGAACCCAGGGCCTTGTGCTTCAGAGGCAAGCACTTTACCAACTGAGCTATGTCCCCAGCCCCAGAAATTCTACAATACCTGAGCTATTACATGTTCTTTTTTGTCACTGAAACTCATATACATAAATGAGAAAGCTTCTGCTTTGGCTGTTGGTTAGAGCTTATGTCTCTACTTATCCAACCTTACTCACAGGGACACTCACAGCAGTACAGACTGTGCGCTGCATTACTCTAGGGACTATCATGTACATAAGCCACTATGGCACCTCTCAAGCTACACTGATACCCTCCATCTTATTCCAGGAAAGCCCTATTCTCTTAGATGAATCAGCTCCTGTGTTAAGGGCACTGGGAAACCACTTCAGATTTCCAATGGGGGTAGGGGTGGGGTAGGGTGGTGATGTGTGATTTGTCCTGACTCTGAATGTAGAAGGGCCTGTAAAGGAGCAGGGAGGTGGGCCTGGAGGATGCTGCAGCAGGCCAGGAGCAGAAGATGGGGCTGGATGGGGCTGGAGAAGTACAAGTGGGAGGGGCCCAGATGTATTTTGAATATGCGACCAATGAATGGAAAGAAGGAACAGAGAAGTCAAAGATGACACCTGGGTTTTGACTTGAGCAACTGGATAGATGTTGATGCTGTCCATGAGATGGGGCAAACTAGACTAGGGGCAAGTCTCAAGGAGAAAGAAAGAGCTTTGCTTCACCAATGTCAAGTCCGAGATGCCTATTAGTCACCTGGCAAGTCTGCATGTTATCTACAAAGAAAGTCACACTTCTGCACAATTAATATTTGTTGAGTGAGTGAGTGGATGACAGCGCTTTGTGGACGAGAAGGCCAGACGCACAGCTAGAGTGGCCGTTCAGAATGATGACGCCGATACCGTAGGAAGCTGTTTCACTGATGTTATCTTGACCAGTCGTCTCAGCCACCTGCCAAGGCGTTGGCTGGGAACTTACACTGCAGGTGAACCATCGGAGGCTTCAGAGGCCGCATGACTTGCCCAAGGTGCCACTCCCACGGGCAGACCCAGGGCCCATACCTGTGTCTTCTGGTCCTCAGGTTGTTGTTCTTTCCATCACTCACACCAAGCTCTTCTCAGTGTGCTGCCTGTCACTTGAGTCAAGAGCCGCTTTGGAAGGTGCCCATGTGATATGGGACCAACTGTGGTCCTCCTGTCCATGATGACTGGCCCATCAGAAGATGCAGGACCGAATTCCAGCTCCAAAAGAGGCTTGGGCCATCAGTGGGCAGCCTGAAGCTGGCTGGGACTTCTGAACAGTATGATCGAGTTCTGCCACAGAAGCCATGACACCACGAAGGAGATTCTTTTCCTTGCCCTGGTGAGGCAGAGCCAGCCAGGGGAAAGGCAGCCCGGGCTTCCCTGCAGCACATAGGCCTCTTCTCCCAGCAGTTTGCGTCACTGGAGTTCATGGGAGCACATGGACGGGTGTGGTGCTTTCCCACACCCTTTGGGGCCTTTAACGTCCCAATTTCTAATCTTACAATTTCACAATCGGCTTGGCACATTCCCCTTAAGAAAATTTGTTTTTGTGAACTCCCACATCAAAGGTAGAAATATAGATTTTATTTTTGCATGTGCAAGGGGTGTATTAAATTATAACCTTAACAGTGAACCTCAAACTTAAACGTAAGGATCACTGGGGAGAAGAGGTGGCAGTGGTGGAGTTTGCAATCTGAAGCTAGATGGATTGTGTTTGACTCCTGGTTCTCCACTTCCTAGTTATATGCCTTTTGGAAAGTTTCTTAATCCCCCAACACCTCAGTCTACTCTGTAAGATGGGAGTGATAATAGTACCTAGGCACAGATTATACTGAGGGTTCAATGAGTTAATTTATGTAAAGCACCTGGACTGGTTCTGTGCAAAATATTCTGTAGGTAAAAGATACTATTATTATCAATAGTATTATTTTTATAGCTGCATAACTTTTTAAAAATGTTAAGTCCAGAGTCATACCCAGAGTTTCTGTTTCAGTGGGTCTGGAGAGGGGCTCCTGAATGTTTCAAAAGCCCTATGAGAGATTTGGATGCAGTGGAACTAAGGTGATACTTTGAGAAACTCTGGTCTATCAAGGCAAAAATGGGCATCCAGGGTCAAGGTAGGAAACACAACAGGGAGAAAACTGGGGACAGAGAACAGATTCACAGTTTCACTCTTTGGTATGGTCTGTAAGGGAACAGTGAGCTCTTGCAATGAATACAAAGATGGTTTCCAAAGAGAGGAATTTAACTGAACAAGGGATTTTTTTCATAATACACAATTATTTTATTGTTTAAAAATCTCCTCTACTGGGTTCTTTTATTGAGATACAAATTACATGCCACAAAATCCAATCTTAAATATACACAATTCAATAGCATATAGAATATTCACAAAGTCATACACCATCACCACCTTCTAATTTCAGAATATTTTCATCACTCCCTATTCTCTCTCCCTTACAGCCCCTGGAACCACTAATCTACCTTCTATTTCTCTCAATTTGCCTCATCCTGATGTTTCGTTTAAGTGGAATCACACAACATATGACTTCTGTGACTGAATTCTTTTACTTAATGTTTTCAAGGTTCATCCATACTGTATCATGTATTGTATTTCATTCTTCTTATGGCTGAATAATATTCCTTTTACAGATAAACTACATTTTATTTATCCATTCATCTGTTTTCATCAGTTGATAGACATTTGGACTCTTTCCATTTTGGGTTATTATAAATAATGCTTCAGTGAAATTCAGGACTAGGAGTAGAATTCCTGAGCACATAGGACTTTTATGTCAGACTTTTTGAAGAATTGACAAAACATTTTCCAAAGTAGTTGCACTAATTCATATTCCTACCAGCAATGTATGAGAGTTATAACTTCTATACATGCTCACCAACATTTGTTATTGTCTGTGTTATCTGTCTCTTATTTTAGCCATCCTGTTGTGTGTGAAGTGATATCTTATTGTGATTTATTCCCATTTCTCTAGCAACTATTGATGTTGTGCATCGTTTCATGTCTTATTGACCATTTGTGGATCTTGTTTGGAGAAATGTCTATTCATCCCTGTGCCTGTTTTTAAATTGGTTTTTCTTTTGCTGAGATGTCCGAGTTCTTTATACATTCTGGATATTAAATCCTTATCAGATTTACAAATATTTTTCTCTTATTCTGTGGGTTTTCTTTCCACTTTCTTTATTGTGTCCTGTGAAGCACCAAGGTTTCCAGTTTTGATGAGTTCCTTCTTATCTAATTTTTCTCTTTGATTACTTGTACTTTTGGTGGCATGTCTAAGAAACATTGCCAAATCCAATGTCATGAAGAGTTATGTCTACATTTTCTCTTAAGTGTTAACACTTATATTTTGATCTTTGGTTCATTTTGAGTTAATTTTATATGTAACATGAGGTAAGATTCCAACTTCACTCTTGTATGTATTATTTTTATTTTATCTTTTATAATTTTTTAGAAATATACACACAAAGAAAATGCACAAATCAAAGATGTATGGCTTGCTGATTTTTCACAAAGAGCATACTTGTATACCCAGTCCCCAGATCATGAACCAAGCAGTAATATGGAGGCCTCGTGTCCCCTTCCAGCCACTGCCCCCTACAAGGGATTCCACAATATTGACTTTTAAGTCAGTTTTGTCTGTTTACAGACTTTATAGAAATAATTACATAGTATGTACGTACTCTTTTGTGCCTGTTTTTCTTTTTTTCATTAAACATTGTGAGACTCATGGCACTTCATGTAGTTAGAATTCATTTATTCTTACTGGTATATAGGATATACATATGTATATATTCTGTCATTGATACCAATTTACATCCCCATTAAAAGTGAATGAGTGTTCTAGTTGCTCCATATCTTTATCCAAACTGAGTATCACCCGTCCTTTCCCTTTTTGACACTCAACTGGCAAGTGGTGTTGTTACATTGGGATTTTCAATTTGCAGTTCTGTCTTAGTCCTTTTGGGCTGCCATAACAAAATGCCATAAATTAGGCAGTTTATTAACAACAGAAATCACAGTTTATCACAGTTCTGGAATGTGGGAGTTCAAGATCAAGGTGTTTCAGTGTCTGGTAAGGGCTAGCTTGCTGGCTATTTACAGCACCTTCTTACTATGTTCTCTCACGGTGGAAAGGGAGTGTTTTACACAGGATTTTTTGCTTCTGTGACTAAAAGATCTGACCAGAACAATTATAGAGGAGGAAAAGTTTATTTGGGGGCTCACGGTTTCAGAGGTCCCAGTCCATAGAAAGTGGTTCCATTCCTCAGGGCTTGGGGTGAGGCAGAACATCGGAGTGGAAGAGTGTGCTGGAGGGAAACACAGATTGAGAGAGAGAGAGAGAGAGAGAGAGAGAGAGAGAGAGAGAGAGAGAGAGAGAGAGAGAGAGAGAGTCTACTCACCAGATACAAAATATATACCCCAAAAGCTACCCACCTCCTCCAGCCACACCCTACCTGCCTTCACTTGCCACTCAGTTAATTCTATCAGAGGGTTAATTTACTGATTGGGTTAAGACTCTCACAACCCAATCATTTCTCCTCTAAACTTTCTTGCATTACCTCACACATGAGCTTTTGGGGAACACCTCACATCTAAACCATAACAGGGAATGTTCTCTCCCAGTCTCTAGTAAGGATGCTAATGTCATGCATGAGGACTCTGCCTCCCCCTTCTGATCACCTCCCCTAACCTCTTCCTCCTGATACTGCTGCTTTGGGAGTCAGGATTTCAACGTAAATTTTTGGTGAGATAAATTCAGATCACAGTAAGTTCCCTAAAGACTGGTGAAGTTCAGCACATTTTCATATGTTCATTGGCCATTTGGATATTCTCTTTTTAGCATATGTTATTTATTTTTAGTCTTTCAGTTCTGATTTTTTTTTTTTATATTCTACTGAGTCTCTTATCTATACATCACATTTTCCCTGTATTTCCTTGCTACTCAGGGCATCTCTTTCCTCTCTCCCTACTAATTAATTTAGGATATTCTGCCGTTGCTGGAAATCCATGACAATATTCATTAGGAAACAAAAAGAATAAATGAAGGTTTTATTTTAGGCTTGAGCAGATTCCCCTGATGAGCAGCAGGAGTAGTGTAGGGAGAAAATATGGGTGCATGCTGGGATCCCCCCCTTCCCTTAGGCAGTCACATCGCCTCCGCTCAGTCTGTGCTGATACATTTCACACTGTGACGTTTGCCTGACAGTCTCCAGTTGCTTCGTGTTTATACGTTCTGTGTACCCTGACTACCAGTATTTTTTCACGCACTATCTTCTACTTCATATATCCACCCTTAGCTTTGCCCTGAACAACCTGGTATGCAACAAGGACCACAGCAAACCTAACAACTTAGAATTTGGAGTTTCATATGGAAGCCACAGGGCTGACCCGCTCCTGTCATTGACTATGCTTTTTAAATTCGAGGAAGCTGTGACAGAACTGTGCATCCTGCTGTCCCTTTCCAGTCCTTCCTGTCCTCAGGGCTTTGGGTCCCCAGGCTGGGATTCAGGGATATGATCTATTTAGAATATTTTGTTAACCCCTTCCCAACAAGTCTACAGAGAAGCACGTTCTATAAGGGTAAGAGCAAATACCTCTGCCCTTTCTAAGAGATGTGGTTTCTGCCTGAGAACCTAGCAAAAGAAATCAACTAAAATGATTTCAAAATGATTTTTACACACTAAATCAGTAGCCCAGAAAAATAAGGTAATATAAACAAGATATAATAAAACTTCATTGAAAGAAATTTTATTACTTAAATACTTACTTGAAAGATATTACTCTGTGGTGAAATCTACTCATCTATTCACCCTCCTGTGTCAACCAGACTGGCACCACTGCCTGGACCTCTGGATGATTCTGTAATAAACTAAAATAAAAGGGAACTTTCTCAAAACCAGAATTTAAACATTTTTTTCAGAGGTCTCAGGACAACTAACTTACACACTAGATGGGTCCTGGCCACTGGGGACAGAGAGAGAAAGGAGCTATTTGGCGTCCTCAGTTGCCCAAAACACAAGAATTTCAAAGTGTTCCCAGTTGCCAGTTTTGGGGGAGAGGGCTAAATTCTTGGGGCCTGGAAAATGGAGTATATCACTAAGAATCTCTAAGCCTACCAGGACCGGAAATGGACTGGATTTATACTTCAACAGTGCAAACCAAACCTTCCCCGGAAATGAGATCACCGTCCACGGGGAATCCTGCTGCGGGTATTCTGGGAAGTGCCAAAAACGTAGGGGCTTGGGAAATCTGATTCCAAACTTGAATGTCTCTTCTCCATGCATGTTCTCTCATCCTGTGGATAAGTATCAAATGAACTTACCCTGTCTCTTAAGGCTTATAGGGAATAGATATCTCAAACCAAAGTAGTTAAAAAAAAAGAAAAAAAAAAAAAAAAAACCAAAAAAATAATGGTATTCAAGTCCCTGAGGAACCTCTATTCCACAATGATTGTCAAAACAGCTTTGCCTCCTGAAAAGCAGCACTAGAGAGAATAGACAGGGGTGAGGGATGGGGAGCAGAGTGGCCAGGTGCTCAAGATGACATTCCTAACTTAAGTAAAGGCCTAGGCTTTACCACTAATAGCTATGTGGTTTGGGGTAAGTTAATTTCTATGAACCGCATTTCTTCCTCTGAAAAACCAAGATAAGGCTACTTACTTTAAAAGCTTGATTTAAGGCACAAGTAAACAATGAACATGAAAGCACTTGATGAACTATAAGGTGACACGTAAGTGGACAATCATTTCTTTGCCTTTTCCCTTCATCCTCAGCGAGGACTTTCCTTTCCTTTTCAAACCTCCTCCCAGACCCCAGGCCCAAACCTGGGGAATCATTCCAGGCATTCAAAAGATATTCACTTAAATCTTGTCAAAGTGAACAAAGTATTGAAAAGATGAGTGGCTTCAGTCCTTTAGCAAATGCTGGGCACCTATTAAGTGTCAGTTATTATTATCAGTTATTAAGTCTTGTTAGGTACCAAAGAAACAGCTGTGAACGTACCAGACAGAAATCCACACCCTCCGGGAGTTTCCACGGCAGAGAGGGGAGAAACTCTGACCACAGAAATCCTTCAACACAGAAGAGACTGACCGGTGGAGGAAAGGAGGGAGGGCAGGAGAGCAGGAGAGGCTGGGTGGGGGCAAGTCTCTCAAGTGACGGGTTGGGGTCTTCCTCAGAGCCCCAATCAGTTCCAAAGGGTGGTTTTTGGGGGAATGAAATTTGCTTTCCAAGTTCCTGTCTGAAGAGGCATCATTTCCTTCCCACTCAGCCATCATTCTGGTCCCAGACACACAGCAGCCAGGCCCTGGGTCAGAAGCCAGGCAACAGCTGCAAGGGACAGCAGTGACAGCCTGGGCAGATGGAATGGGACCCAGGGGTGGCGCTCCAGGTCACCAGCCCTGGAAATTAGATCACCTTGAAAGATTTTTCCACCTTAGCAATGTCCAAAAAGCCCTGACTCTGTTTCCCTGAATAGAATTGGACAGAGACCAGTTTCATATGCTTCAAAGCCCTTCCCTGTTTGTATTGTATGAATGACACATTCCTGTCCTAACTCAGCCTGACAAATAGCTGCTAATTTCCTAGCAACGATGCCAGAATGATGCATGGAATGGACTTAATCTTGGCACAGAAATACATGTTTATATTTTGTGTAAAAAAATTTCACAACTCTTTCTTCATCTCCCCTGCTACTCAACCTCCATGTTGACCATCCTTGACTGAGCTCATAGGAAGCCCCCCTTCTTCAGAGGCTGTAGGGTGATATTGTTGAAAGTACTCTACAAAAACAATAGTCATCACAGCTTACACTTATGTAGATCCACCATGGGTTATTTCTTGACTTTGTAGAATCATCAGTTTTCTACCTCATAATGACCGTAGTGAATAACCTACAGAAAATGATTTATAATCCCATCGGTCCAATGTAAAAAACCCTTGTAAAATCATCTAGTCACCCATGACAAATAACTTGTATCTTGCACCCAATCCCAAATGATTGGGGTTGGTTGTATGCAACAGTGATCTGTGAAAGATTCCCAGGTAACTGGCTGGGAAGAGGAGTGTGATTGATTAGTGATGTCCGCTATGGCCGAACTATAGTGAAGGGGCACTCCTCTCAGGTATTCGCCATGCTGAATCTAGTTCTGGCTTCCCATTTAACAATGAGGAAATGGATATTTAGAAAGTTAATGTACTGCAGCAAGATCATACAGCCAGTGAGAAACAACTGGATCTGGAATCCAACCCTCTGGATTTCTAGTTGAGTATTGTTTCAATACTAACTAACTCCTTTTTGCTCTCTCGGTCATAAGGTCTAGAAAGGGCTGATTCTATGAGGCAAGGAGAGATTAGAGACCTGGCCAGTCTCTGTGTAATGCCTGACACATGGCTCATGATCATCAACGGCTCCCATGGTCCCATCCCATTTCCTGCTCCCTCTGCCCCTCCCCATGGGGCTGCATACCTCAGGATGTTTGGGACCCAGCAGGAAGAATGCAGGGTCCATGCAGAAGTCTAGGGTGAGGCTCTGGGCCTGGTCTCCTGTTCCTAGGCCTGAAGTTTCCCCTCCCTGTAACCACACCACCCTCACCATTCTTATCATCCCAGTTTGGACAGGCTCAAAGTCATAACAGTATGCACAGAATTGCTTTTATTTTTCTCTCAGTGATATTGACATAAATTGCATTTATTTCTATTTTAAAACTTGGTCTTCCAAGATAAAATGATTTATCTTGTGGGGAAAAGACATTCACATGTGAATGTGACCAGAAGTGTTTTATCAAGAGATTGCTTTCATTTTTAAAATGAAATAAACCCTGGGTTGACTGATTTATTTACCTTTGCTTTGGGATCAGGACCTGGCCTCATGATCTTTGTGTTGGTCACCTCCTCCTCCTGAGATGCTCTGCTTCTTCACTCCATCAGCCCATTGCTTCCCTCAGTGCTCCAAGTCCTCCTTTGACTCAGGGTAAGAAGAAGAAAATGTGTTTAGTTCAATACTTCTTAAGGGACTACATTGTGTCAGGCACTGAATGTGATATTCAGGATTCAAAACTGAATACATTAAGAGTCTGCTTTTGGGAAATGTAACTGGATCTTACAAGGAGCCAGAGAAACAATGCTAAGCCATGCACCTTATTATCAATTTAACTCACTTAATCCTCATCATGAACCTATTCTTATGGTCATGGACTCTACTCTCCACTCTGTCCTCAGCACCCAGAGCAGTACCTGACACACAAGGCCTGGGAAAGACTCAACTGGCTGGATAAATGATTCCATATCACCACCCTGCAAGGTAGGTCTCACTTTTCCCTTTTACAAATGACTACCTAAGGATGATGGGAGACAAACAACCTTTCTAAAAGTCTCACAATTCTATGGACTTGGGTAATTTATTTCCAGACCCTTTGCTTTTTCTCCTCTATAGCACCCTGGGTCACTGTACCTTTTTGGATTCAGTTTTCTTATCTGGTGATTCAGACGCACAGGCTGCATGATCAGTCTAAATGTCATAACCAACACCCAAAATTGGTAGTGAACCACATACACCCATTTTTCCTGGGAGGGTTTTTATGTTCTGTTTTGTTTTGTTTTCAGACATATATTTCCCCAGCAATCATTGTAATACCAGCTTTTGAGCTTAATATTTCATTTTATAAATTTGTACTACTTCCAGATCTGTGTTCTGTGCTCAAGTACATCTCAGACAGTTTTAAAGTTCATGACTTTCTGCTATCCTACTTTATCCTAGGACTAAGGATACTTCATATCAACCAAAGTTTTTTTATGTTTATCTCAAGGACAGCAACAAACTTTGGGTGCTCTATGACAGACCTCAAATAATCCCTTCTCTTAAGATAGAGAAAATATATTTTTTAATAATCCTTGATTTTGAAGGAAAAAAGCATAGATTTTAAAATTTCATGGGATCATGTAAAAATCAATTGTATTTCTATGAGCTAGTAATGAACTATCAAAAGCAAAATTAAGAAACAATTCAATTTACGACAGCATCAAAAAGCATAAAATACTAGAAATAAATATAATAAAAGAAGTACAAGAGTTGTATACTGCCAATTATAAAATGCTATTGAAGAAAATGAAAGGCCTAAATACATGCAAAAAAATCTCATATTTATATTGTTAAGATGGTTACACTCTACAAATTGATCTAAATATCCAACAAAATCCCTGTCAAAATCTAAACTGGCTTTTATTTTTTATTTTTTGCAGAAATTGACAAACTGACACTTAAATTCCTACAGAAATGCAAGGAACCCAGGATAGCTAAAGCTAAAACCATCTTGAAAAAGAACAAGTTTAGAGGACTTACACCTCTTCCTGATTTTAAAACTTACTTCAAAAATACAGTAGTCAAGATAGTGTGGTACTGGCCTACAGAAAGATATATAGATCTATGAAATAGAATTAAGAGTACAGAAATAAACCTTTACCTTTATGGTAAATTGATTTTGACAAGAGCACTAAGACAATTCAGTGAGGGGAAGAATGGTGTTTTTAACAAAAGTGCTAGAAAAAGTGAATATCCACATGAAAAGAATGAAGATGGATCCTACCTCACACCATCTACAAAAATTAACTTGAAATCGACCAAAGACCTGGACAAAAAGAGTTAACATTAAAAAACTTGTAGAAGAAAACAGATCTTAACCTTCATGACCTTTCATTTGGTAATGGTTTCTTAATTATGGCACCAAAATCACAAGGAAAGGACAGGAAATAAACAAGTTAGACTTCATCAAAATTGAAAATTTTGTGCTTGAAAGGACTCTATGAAAGTGAAAACTATACCCAGAATGGGAGAAAGTATCTGCAGACGTATTACCTGGTAAGGGTTCAGTATCCAGAACTACCACAACTCAACAATATAAAAGGTAAAAAGCCCAATTTTTTAAATGAACGAAGGATTTGAAGAGAGTTCTCCAAAGAAGATAAAAAATGTTTAATTATCACATGAAAAGATGCTCACTATCATTAGTCACTAGGAAAATGTAAACTAAAGAAACTAAAATCCCACCAAAAAACTGCTAGAACTCATAAATGAATTCAGTAAAGTTGAAGGATATAAATCAATACTCATAAATCTAATGCACATTTATTCATAAGTGATGAACCCTCTGAAAAAGAAATTAGGAAAACTACCCCATTCACAATAAAAAAAAAAAAAAACCCTTGGGAATCAATCTAACAAAAGAGGTAAAAGACCTCTATAAGAAAACTACAGAACACTAAAGAAAAAATTAAAGAAAACCTTAGAAGATGGAAAGATCTCCCATGTTCTTGGATAGGCAGGATTAATATTGTCAAAATTGCTGTACTACCAAAAGTGCTATACAAATTCAATGCAATTCCAATTAAAATACCAAGGATGTACCTCATAGAAATAGAGAAAGCAATCATGAAATTCATTTGGAAGAATAAGAGACTCATAATAGCTAAAGCAACCCTTAGCAGGAAGAGTGAAGCAGGTGGTATCACAATATCAGACCTTCAACTATACTACAGAACAATAGTAACAAAAACAGCATGGTATTGGCACCAAAATGGACAGGTAAACCAATGAACAGAATAGAGGACACAGAGACAAACCCATATAAATACAATTATCTCATACTAGACAAAGATGCCAAAAACATACAATGGAGAAAAGATAGCCTCTTCAACAAATGGTGCTGAGAAAACTGGAAATCCATATGCAGCAAAATGAAATTAAACCTCTATCTCTCACCCTGCACAAAACTCAACTCAAAATGGATCAGGGTCCTAGGAATTAGACCAGAGACCCTGCACCTAATAGAAGAAAAAGTAGGCCCAAATCTTCATCATGTAGGCTTAGGATCAGACTTCGTTAACATGACTCCCAAAGCACAAGAAATAAAAGCAGGAATCAATAATTGGGATAGATGCAAACTAAAAAGCTTTTTCTCAGCAAAGGAAACTAACAGCAATGTGAAGACAAAGACTACAGAGTAGGAGAAAATCTTTGCCACACACAATTCAGATAGCGCACTAATCTCCAGAATCTATAAAAACTTTACACCAAGAATACAAATAACCCAATCGATAAATAGGCTAAGGAAATGGGCAGACACTTCACAGAAGATCTACAAGCAATCAACAGATATATGAAAAAAAAAGTTCAACATCTCTAGTAATAAGGGAAATGCAAATCAAAACTACCCTAAGATTCCATCTCACCCTAATTAGAATGTCTATTATCAAGAATGCAAGTAACAATGGGTGTTGGCGAGGATGTGGGGGAAAAGGCACACTCATACATTGCTGGTGGGGTTGCAAATTGGTGCAGCCACTCTGACAAGCAGTGTAGAGATTCCTTAGAAAACTTGGAATGGACCCTCCATTTGACCCAGCTGTCCCACTTCTTGACCTATACCCAAAGGACTTAAAATCAGCATACTACAGAGATACAGCCACATCAATGTTTATAGCTGCTAAATTCACAATAGCTAGATTGTGGAACCAACCTAGATGCCCTTCAATAGATGAATGGATAAAGAAACTGTGGCATATATTCACAATAGAACATTATTCAGCCACAAAGAATAATAATAATGGATGGAGTTGGAGGATATCATGCTAAGTACTGATTCATGCTACAACATAGATGAACCTTGAAAATATTGTACAAGTAAAAAAATCCAGTTAAGGAAGATCACATAGTTTATGACTCCATTGATATGAAATGCTCACAATAAGCAAATCCATAGAAACAGAAAATAGATTAGTGTTTGCCAGAATCTGAGGGAGCCAGGAATGAGGAGAGACTGTTAAATGGATGCAGGATTTTTTTGAGGGGGGCAGGGAGAATATTCTGGAATTAGTGATGAGAGTTGTGCAACTCTTCTGCACTTTAAAATGGTAAATAATAAGGTATATAAATTATATCTCTATCATGGTGTTTAAAATCAATTTTGTGTGATCAAAGAAAAAAAAGAAAATTCAATAGGGAAATGAGAGAGGCTAACTGAATACTCCCAGTGAGCCCTCATTCTTAACCCCCGGAAGGTTCCCCATCTCCACTACAGCCAGTCACACTCAAAGAACTCTAATTCTAGAAGGATGCCCAAAGGCCAATGGTTCTTCACCTTCCCTCTACTAGATCCACCAGGGTATCATCCAGCTTGTCCTAGATTAGGTTTCTCCCCTCCTCCCCAAGCATTCATTGGACACCTGCTATGTGCTCAGTTCTGTGCTATGTGTTGCAAGTGCACTTTGCATCATTCTCTTCAGTGCAACAAACATTTATTTGAACATTTGTAATATGCAAGACATTTGACTGGTTTCTATGCCTTTCTGCTTATTTATTACATTTTTAGTTTGGATTCTTCCAGAAGTAGATCTTGAGACAGAGATTCAAGTAAATTACTTTGGCAATACTTGTAGGGAAGCAGGAAAGGAACTCAAGTAAAGAAAAGAAGCCAGGGGGTGGGAAGGATGGTGGAATGAGACAGTCATGATTACTCTATATATGTGTGATTACACGACTGGTGTGACTCAGCACCATGTGCAGCCAGAGGAATGAGAAGTTGTGCTCCATTTCTGTATAATGTGTCAAAATGCATTCTACTATCCTGTATAACTAATTAGAACAAATTTTTTAAAGAATTAAAAAATTTTAAAGAAAGAAAGGAAAAGAAGCCAAGAAGTGGTACCTATGAAGTCAGCCACTACAGTGAGCCACTAACAATCCTAAGGGGGAACTCCAAAAGACAGAAAACATGGGGTTGGAAAAACTGTTTCACTGAGGGCTGAGGGAACTGTGATATTTATATACTGTTTCCTGAGTCCTGGTTGAACTCGGGAGCTGTGGATGTGTTAATTATGAGGCACTGACTCTGCAGCCTTCCCCAGTTCCTAGTCAGGACAGGGTGGGTGGGGGAGCCCTCAGGCACAAGTGCAGAGTCCAGGAACTGTTAGTAGGAAGGACTTGGGGTCCACGGATGCAGGTGGGATGCTGACAGCAGTAGCAGCAATACCCTTTCTCCTTCCACAGGGGGTTGAAGATGGTGTACAAGAACACACAAAATTCCGTGAATTAGGCAAAGATGAAGAGGAAACAAAGGAATAGAAGAAAAATAAGTCTTCCTGACAGGATAATGACCATCCTAGTAGACCCAGAAAATAGATAGTGTTTCTCAGCACATCCTGTGTTAAAGGTTGACTATTCAAAAACACCTGTTGAAAGTTCAAAATGAAGTTGCTTGCTCATGCCAAGAAGGGAGATCCTGCACTTCCTGGGCAAAGTCTTGTTAACATCTCATAGGAAAGAGATTTTGGGGTTTAGTGGTCAAATTAAAAGTAGGTCCATCTGTACAGGAGCATGATTAAAATTTGGGTAAGGATCACAGCACAATCCTTAAAGACTGATGGACACAAGAAAGCAAAGGTTTTGAGGGAGGCTTTCAAAGAGTGTTGGAAAGGAAATAGTTGTTTGATGTTAATTATTGAAAAGTTCAACAGTCATGAGTTAATTTAAATGGTTTTGAGGGGAAGTTCCTGAAGCAAGACAAGTGTTTTCTGGAACAGTGACTTCATGTTAATGTTGCAGGAGGTTGTCCAAGTGGAACAGTTTCTATTCTCACCTTCAATATAATCCTATGACATCATACATGAAATGCAATTTAGTGAAAGCAGTTTCTAGAAGTAACAGCATGCAGTCCTCAAACAGAGCTCTGTAATTCTGCTGAGCAGGAGAAACATGCACATTCTCCATCAATGAGAGGGAGCGGGATTGGAAGGTGAAGTCTCAGAGTGGCAGGGCATATTAGCTTCTGTGGCTGTTCATCAGGCCATGTCACCCTGGAGCCCCACCTTGGGCCTACAGCACCAGCTGAGAGTGGGGGACCCCTGCAGTGAAAGTGCTCTGTGGGAAATGTGCCCCTGGAGTAGATGTGGACCTTGCCTCTCTGCCGTCCTGGGCAAAAGGAAGTCATGGCAAGTCTGTCCTCTCACCTGCCCCATCACCCAGCCCTGCCTCTTCTCCCTGGCTTATCCTGACATGTGGCAGCTGACCTAGTCTCTGCCTCGGGCATCCCTTGAACATTGTGCTTGAGGACAGCTGGGGCTTGAGTGGCAACAGCTTTGCGACCATTGCCTGATAGAATCACCAGAATTTCAGGAGATTCACAACAGTCTCTTCTCCAGGAACAGCTGATGGCGAGGCAGGACACCATGGAGCCTCTGACACATTTGCACTCTCTTTCCCTCATTAAGATTCTCACAGCAACCCAGTAGGCGGGTAGGCTGGGAGAGCTACATGATTCTTCCAACTCACAAAGAAGAACCGGAGGCTCCAAGTCAGTTGGAAGCTGAGGGAAAGCCCTGAGGTGAACAACCGTGTCTTCTCATAGTCCTGGACCCTTTTCTGGAGTAGGAATCTTCCATGTGCAGTCATTCCTGAGTTGAGACAAAATTGTTGCGTCAGGTTATGGCTCCACCAACATGCTTGAACCCTAGAAATCTCTCATTTTAATTGGAAATGTGTCTCATTTGGTTGTAATCCACATGGCCTTGCTCTTCAAACTTTTAAAAACATGAATGATTGTTTTTCCCATTTTGAAAACAATAATGCTCATTAAAACCTGCTTAGAGAGTGAGTTTATGTATTTTTGTGCTTCAGAAGGAACGATTTGGTCTATTCATGGGGGAAGGTGACCTCATCTTAAACAAATGAACATTTTGGGGAAAAGGCCATGTCAAGGTCATGGTGGTATAGTTTTTCTACAGGAGGATGGTCCTTCTTCCTCCCCTATGTTCCCAGGGTTTGAGGTTCTGCTTTAACAAGCCATCACCACCTTTCCAACTGTCTATCAGGCCTAATCATGTAAGAACCTTATCATATAAAGAAAGAAGCCAAATGACGGCTTTTGTGTGAAACAGCCAACAAGGGCAGTACTCCAGAAAAAAGGTACCAAGATAGAATGTCTCAGGTGCCAGGGAGTCCGCCACTGAGGGTGATCTAAGAGTGGGTTCGCTGTCCTCACAGTGCCCCAGTAGCAAAGTTGGAAGGGAGAGCACTGTAGGCAAACATTCTGATGTCCAAGGGCTGGACCACACACTACCCCTTGTCCCTGCCCCTGCCCCAGGGCAGCCTAGCTTGCTAGTGCTCCCTATCACGGGTGAGAACTCTCAGCTTCAGTGTCCTTGTTCTGCACCCCACCTCAACACCCCTGGTCACTCATAAAGGCCAGCAAGCCTGGGCCAGCGTGGGGTGCGTGAAATCCCATTTCCAAATCTGATGCCAAGAGCACAGTTAAGAGTGCTGGGCCCTAGTCTCACACAGCCCTTCTCCACAGCCCTCCCTGAAGAGAGGGTGGGGGGACTCTAGCTCTCCTCCCAACAGGCTGAAGCACCCTTGCAAATGCAGCTTTCCCCAGAAGATTCCACCTCAGACCAGAATGAGCCTCGCCACTCAGGAACCAGAGACAGGGACTTCACTGCCTTTCTTGTTCCCTAAGTCAGTAGCATCTTGTGGGGCCTGAAACTCATTTCAGCCACCTGGAAATTTGAAATCAAGGTCCCTGCAGACACTTAGTGCCAAGGGTAAGTCCTGGTGGCAGCAGAGCATATGAGTGGGGAAAGACATAGTTGCTGGGTGACCAAGGACTGGAGTTCCCCAATTCTGGGGATGAGTGCAGAGTACATGTCCTCCAGTCATCCCTGCTTGGGCCCCAAATGGGAATGAATGGCTTTTCTTTGACTATCCAGACGTGACCTACATCCAGTAGTCTCTTAGGTACTGGTTTTCAGGGTTCCCAGTACACCTGATGTCCCTCCACTCCTGTGAGGCAGGTGATGGAATGGGGGTGGAATTTTGCAAGGATCACATGCATTTTTGTTAAAGTGAATTGAATTCAATAATATGTAAGTCACATAGTAAAATAATGTCTCCCCCATGTTGTCTATGATATAACTCCAGAACCTGTGAATAAGTTTGGTTGTGTGGAAAATGGAAACGAAATTACAGATGAAATCAAGGTTGCTAACCCATTAGCTTCAGATTGGGAGAAGGATCAGATGTAGTTCAGCTGTAGAGCACTTGCCTAGCATGAATAAGGCCCCGGGTTCTATCCTCGGCAAGACAGATAGACAAACAGACAGACAGACAGACACACATCACCAGATTACCCTGGATTATTTAGGTGGACCCAAGGAATTACAAAGATCATTAAAAGAGAAAGAGGAAGACAGAAGAGGAAGTTAAAGTGATACGATGAGAAGGACTCAACTTGCCAATGCTGATTTTTAAGATGTAGGAAAAGGTCACATCCTTTCCGTGGGCAGTTTCTAGAAACAAAAAAGGCAAATAAATATATTCCTCCCAGAAACTCTAGACGGGAGTTATTATGGTTTGGTTATGAGGCGTCCCACAAAAGCTCCAGTCAATGCAGGACTATTCACAGCTGGAATGATTAGATCACAAGAGCTGTAGCCTAATCAGTCCCTCCTAGTTTGAATGGGCCGACTGGGTGGTGACTACAGGCAGGTGGGGTATGGCTGGAAGACGTGAGTGACTGGAGCATGCCCTGGAAGGGTGCATCTTCCCTGTGGCCCCTCCCCTCCTTCCCTATTTCTCTGGCTCCTGACCCTTCCATGAGCTGAGCACCTTTCCTCTGTAGAGCCCTTCCCTCAGGATGTGCTGCCTCACCTTGGGCCCAGAGCAATGGAGTCAACTGTGTACTAAGACCTCTGAAACCTTGAGCCCCAAATAAACTTTCTCTCCTTTAAATTGTTTTTGTTGGGTATTTGGGTCAAAGAGATGTGAAGTCTGACTAAAATAGGAGGGTAGTCCTTGATTTGTGGGGTCCTAATGAGACCTGCATTGGATTTCTAGAAAATAAAATGTGTTACTTTATGCCACTGTTTGTGGTAATTTGTTATAGCAGCAACAGGAAACTAATACACCAAATATCAACAAATCTTTGAGTAACAGCTCCCCAAGCACAGAAAAATGTTTCAGAGTTTATATATTTTTTGCTCCAAACAAGGCAACCACTCTTGCTAATCTTTCTAGTTCTCCAAGTCTTGTGTTAGAAGAAAACACATTTTTTAAAGTTTCCAGAATCCCTGCAAAAACTATTTGAGGAATCTCAACCAGGTGGGAACAAGTGCGATGTTTTATTTTCTGCAAGTCACCACCTTTCCCCATTCTGTAGTGATGCTGAAAGGGTTTTCCATCACTTACCTATAATATTCGGTGTCCAACCTAGTCTGCTTCAAAACTCCAAACTCATATTCAGCTTAAGTCTACTGTCCTCTCTCTCCCTGGGAAAATCAGATTTCAGCTAGACACTTGAGGTGGGTGAAGTATGTGGTCTACCCTGCCTCTTTCTGGGGCAAGTTGCTCTAGGTTGGGGTTTGGGGATAGATACCATGTTTCCCTGGCTCAGTTGGAAACTGTAGAGTACCCAAATTTCTACCAGTGTGGTAGCCTCATCATAGATGGTAGGCAAGGTTTTCTTTGGGTTGTATCCAGTCACACTCCTGTCCTGAGCTCCCTTCCCAGCAGCATCTCCTCAACACCTTATGCAGACTCAAGGGAGCCCAAGGAAGAGCTTCTTATGCCCATAAGTCTTACAGATATTTGAGGTTTCATTGATTTAACAAGGAACACTTACATTGTTCCCAGTCATTTCCAAACGTTAATTCCTTTGACTTCATAGCAGCATCCTTAGTTCAGAACCAGAATGGCAGTAACAGAGGAGAGAGAGGGAACTTACCCAAAGTCGCTCAGTTAGTGAACTGTGGAACAAAACTGATAGTTTTAGGGAACACTTTATTTTATGTTTTTTTACTGGCAGGTTTTTCTCTCCCATGACTCAAATAATGTCAGAACTGAGGACAGATTCAACCCAGATGAAGGCAGAATCCTCCTTGCCTCCAAAACCTGCCACTTTGCTCCTGGCTTGAACCACTATGCCTGACTCTCTAGCCAAAACAAATTCCTTCCCAGAAGTCTCCTGACCCCTTAAAATCAGCCATCATCAGACAACCTAACCAGCTCATCACAGGCCCAATCCCCCCACAGTGTGGGAAAGCTGCAGAAGTGACTGAGGGAGATGTGATCTGAGATAAGGCTTAGGGTTGAGTTTTGATTTCTTTCTTCTTAGGCAAGATTTTTGAAGAATGACTAGCCAGCTGTTGCTCCCTTCTCAACCTTGGGGTTATGTTTGCCTGAAGGAGAAAAACAAGATGGTACAGAAAGCCAGGGCTGGAAACCACTATCCAGAAACTCTGAGTTGATGGAGATCAGTTTCCAAAAGCTCCCTCATCTTCTTACCTGATCAGGGAGCTGGGGCCTAACCACAGGAGGAGCATTTTGTCAAAGAGGGAAATTTGTACCTTTCTTTCTTCTCTTTGCTATCTCTTGAGGAAAAAAAAAACCCAGGTGTGATACAGTTGAGAACCGAGGGAGTTGAGAAGATACCTGGGAGCCTGAACCTATCCTAGCTGAAGGATGATGCGGGTTGGCCCTGACAGTTCCTTTCACTAGTCAGTACCTGCGGGTAGGGTGGAGCTGCTGCCAGCTTAGCCCTAGGCTCCCGTCTAGCCTCCAAGCCGGCAGTGACAAGGGCCATCACAGACTCCACAAACAGGAGGGCAGCTGACCAATCACCGAACTATTCAGACAACACTGGCACAGGGCAGAGGCCGCCTCCTCTGTCTTGCCCTGCTCTCCTGCAAGGGTTTGGGCTGATTTCTTCCAATGCTAATGAACAGCTCATAAGTACTACAAAGTCCTTGGCACCTGGAGGCCAGGCAGAGTAACTTCCAACGTGTGTGTGGGTCAAGTCTAGACCTTGATGAAGGATTTAGACTTGGATTTTGCTAGCCCTATTGAGTCTGGGTGTTGAGACAGCTCAGGTTGTTTCCAAATAGCTGGCTTATTACGCCCAGCTGAGGCCTCCCACAGATCCATTTCTAGGTCACAGAAACTTCTACTTGCCAGATAGACCAAGCACTGAAACCCTCCCTGATACTAGAGTGTGGAGCAGGCTCCAGAAAGTCTGAGGTGGATGCCTGGTCCCAGAGAATACATGAAAATGAAAAGCAGGACCTAAGAAGATTCCCTAGCCAGCACCTGTTCCTGCCACCAGTGTATGCTTGTGCAAGAATCATATAAGCGAGACTTTCAGTTTGTACTGAGGCCATCTTTGGACTCAGCAAACCTCTTCACACATGTGTACAGCTAATTCAAACCTTTTCTCTGGGCGTTTATTTATTTCCACAGGGAAACTTCTCTCAAGAGAGCTGTAGAAAGCAACATCCCTGTCCACTCTGCCCACCCGCTTTACTCCCAGGTGAGGCCTTGAGGCTGACATCCATGGTTCTTTGTTCCTCTTTCCCAATAGGCATTAGCACTGCCATTCCCACATGGCCTGCTTGTCCTGAGGAGGTTTGACCTTCTCCCATGGACTCTATGCTGCTTGCAGAATTTCTCTGTCAGGTGTCTCTGGTCACAGCAGAGGCAAGCTAGACTTGCTGGGGAGTTAATGTCTTTGCCAGTGACAGAAAGATGGGAACCGGTAGTCACATTCCCTGGCTATCAACTGTCCAGTGGATAATGTTAGGCAAACTGTACCCCATCTCCCTGAGGTCCCCAGTGGGATGAGAGCTATTGTCCACAAGGGAACCTGCTCATTCAACACAATTTACATTCGCTTCCTTCCCTATCATCCCCTTTAAATCCTGTAATAGAAGGAAGGATCTGGAAGGAAGAGTCAGAAATAAAGAGGAAAATGTTCAAGAAAAATTAACTTCTTCGGGATTCCATTAAGCCTAAATTCAGGTGAAAAGCAAACTCTAGCAAATAATTTATGCAAGCAGTGAGCTCTTATCACTGTCCTTGGGTAAATTATTATCCATCTCCTCAAGTGCTAAATGTCTGGAGGCCAAGGAGGGCTCAAACTTGGAGCTGGGCCTGTCCTCAAGCACAGAAGGTCAAGACCTGAACAGATAATTGCCCTGTGCCTAGAACTGTGACCCAGAACAAGGCTCCTCTAAATGCTGTTTCTGCAAGGCCCACAGTAGACATTGCTTCCACAATGTAATAATATTTGACCATAGCATTTATTTATTATACATGGGAGGGAAGCAAAAGGACATTAAAGAATCCCGACTGGATCTCAGTTTGAAAATAAGTTTGAGGAACCCATTATATGTCACCCTTCTAAAAAAAATTCTAATTAGTTAAAGAAGAAAAAAGAAAAAACCCACTGGCACCAATCATCACATCATGCTTGTCACCCATAGATCTTACACAGCTGGTCCCCCAGGCCTCCCAGTTACTGCCTTGAGTTCCCCCATGTCTGTACACACTGCCTGGCTTCAGTAAGCCTGGACTAGGACTTGGGAGGAACTGATGAGCCAAATGTGTCTGGGTTTCCCACTTCCTTGGCATGAGTCACACCAGCAAGCTCACCTCTCCTCCCCAGCAGTGTGCTGGGGCCCCACAGATAAACACTGGGGGGCGGGGGTGGGACAGCCGTCATGGGTGTGGTGGTGCCTAGACTGAAACAGCCCCCAGATTCTTTGGCTGCAGAGCAGCCTGGCCAACTCACACAGGTAGGTCCTTTTATATTTGGAAAAGGAAGATCTAAGTGGAAGGGGCAATGGAGGAAAGAGAAACAGGAACATTTTTCTAAACCCTTCTGCTGGGGGAATTAAAATTTTGCTGGAAAAAAAAAAAATTCTTGCTGGAAATGCCTTCTTGAAGAAGTTACTTCATAAAATCAAATCTGTTCAGCTGCCTGTATTTATATTTTTAAATACCAAAATTTGCATACCTTTAGTTCATTCTGGAATATTTAGATAGGGATAAAAGATGAAGTCTGAAGCAAATAAAACAAAACAAATATAATCTAGAGAAACCTGCCACAAATTTGTACCTTGTTTGGGCAAACATTACCATGGGTCTTAAGGGAACATGCAGAATGAAACTTTAAAGAAATAAACCTTCTCCCTTGGTCCACATTCTTAATTCTCGAGAAGGCCTGACCCCTGACATTTGGTCTTTACCAGGCCTACATATGCAGCCAGATGCTGCCAAGTGTTGCCTGGCCAGACCAGACCAGGCAGGCATGTGATTCGTGTCACTCTACCTCAGCCAGATGGCAAGACTCAGCATCCCCAAGGATAGTTAAGCAAGAGGAGTCCCCTTCTGAGTTGATATTCCCTCATGCCCTGTCTTGCTATTGTCTAATGGAAAAGGGACAAGTGAAGGCTTAAGAGCTCTTCATTCATGTCCCAGTTCTGCCACTCTCTGGCTTTGTGACCTTGATCAACTCAGCCTCTCTGAGCTTCACTCTATAGATTTATGACCAGAGGCATCTATTAAATGCAGGGGCTTGATACAGACAGTGTGTGAGTCAGTTCCAGCTCTAATCCTGACAACCTCTAGAATGTGGAAGGATGAGGTTAGAGAGAGGCCACATAGCTGCTGGCAACACAAGGCAGGTGCATACTTGTGCCCAGAGCTCTTTCAGAGACCATATCCAGATTATTTTATGCCAGCCCCAGGATATACACACATAAGCACTTACCATTGTACCACCCCTGAGTATAACTGGTAAATATTTGTTAGTATTACATAATGAATTAGCTTTTGCTGAGGACCTTCTTCAGACAATGGGCTGAGGTCTCTGTTATAAAGGGTATAAAAGATATGCATGTCAAGACCCTTGTCCTCAAGAAGGTCAGTGTCCAAATTCCAGCTCTGTCTGCAGTAGACTGTGTGGCGTTGGGCACATACCTCTCTAAACCTATTCCCTTTCTTTTGAAGCAAGAATACTAAAGACTGTCTGGCTGGGTATACGAATTAGAGGTAATATACATTAACCTTGTTGGATTTTTGTTTTCTAGGATTGGACTGTTGTTAAGAAAAAGATATTCTATGTTAAGCTCCTAGCACAATGTTTAGTATCCAGTAGGTATTAAATGAAGGGTACATTGTACTAATTAATTGTTAATATTAGTAATATTATTAATTATTAATACACCATTATCATTATTATCAATATGGGCCAGTGTTAAATGCTTAATGGAAGAAAAGAGAATTAAAAATTATTCTGAAGGAGGATTGGGACTCAGAACCCATCATCTCACTAATAACCTGTATTTCTTCTCCTGTGTGCCTAAGAGGGTACTCATATGCCTGTCATTAATTCTCCAGAATCCCTAGACACACCTTTCACAAGGCTTTTAAACAGGAAATACAAGCCTCAGGGAATGGGGTGTGTGTGTGTGTGTGTGTGTGTTAGCGCGCATGTGCGAGCTAACACATTCCTTCAGGCATTAACTGCAATCCACACAGCCTCAGGAACTGCTTCTGGCCTGCTCTTTGAAGAGGCAAACCCTGATTTCTTTATGCCAATCTGATCTAGGAGACAGCGGGTGGAATGACAGGCCCTTTGTTATCATTGGTTCAATCTGGGGGCTTTGGAACTTTCACCCTTAAATGGGGCTGCTGAAGGCCAGAGTCACTTTATTGCTTTCAAAGGAATTTTAAAAATCTCTTTGATCTCTAAAGAATCCAGATTAACATGCCCTCTTGGTGGGCAAGGAGACCTGCTATGAATTCTAGTATCTTAATTCAAATGCTTTCAAAACCTTACTTTTTAAAGTCACTGCATTTATTAATTCTGTGTATGTCACCATATATAAATCTTTTTCTTTTTCCCCCAAGCTCCAATTTTTCTCTGAAACCATAAAATTATTCTGAGAGTAAATTTTAATTGTAGAAAGGGTTTATACTTCTTCAGCCTCATCTCTCCTCTCCCTTTACTTTCCCTTCCCCACAAAAACTTTTTCTCAAGTGTCTGTTCTGCTTTCTGTAGGAAAATTATAAATTACATCATAATACTTACAATGTATTGAGACTTGCTACATTCTAGGAATTAGTAAAATTCCTCACTTCCTTTATTTCATGTAATTTTCTCAACAATCCTCCCCCATCATAATTAATGCTATTATTCCTAATTTAAACCTGAGAATCATGGAAATAAGAGAAATTAAGTTACCCAAAGTCACACAGCCAGTAAAGAGAGTTAGAACTTGAATACAGAAGACCAACGACTATTCGCTTCATCACCATTATTATTTTTTCAAATTTCTGGAGAAATTCATGAATCTTCCACATTCCTTGTGGCAGCCCAAATTATCTACATTCCTAAAGACTGAATACCTATTGCATTTTAGATTAACTTTCCATGGAAACAGTTAAAGCAGTCAGAAAATGATACCTAGATTGGCAGGTGATCAGGTTGCCTTCTTAATCCAGGGGCACTTGAAAAAGGAATGATCAGTCATTGGACGGGTGTTTTGTCCTTTTTAGAAATAAGGGAAGGGGTGATGAGGCCTAGCCAATATTTTGGGGACTGCAACTTAATGCCCGCAGGGTGGCCAAACTGAGCTGGGAATTTTCAGTATTCTACTGCTGAAACCAAGTTTTGTAATCCATTTAAAAAAATCTTTAAAATGTTTTCCCTCAAAAACACTAGATTCCAGCTATCAAACTATACAGTGTCGGGGCTTTAGGCAACAGGAAATAGCACCGTTGGAGAAGAGGATTATGGTGCAGGAACTGCTGAGTTTGAGAAGTCTAGGCAGAAGAGACCAGGAGAGATAGACTTCTGAGCTCTTCAGGGGCAGGACAAAGTGCAAAGGTGGATACGTGAGCTGAGGGATCATCTTTTCCACCCACACCACACCCAGAGGAAGGTTTCAGAAACCACATGTTACCCTGAGAAAGTGCCACAGTTCTCTAAGTTTGTTTGACTCCATCTTACTTCCTAAATTTCTGAATTCCAGAATCTTTATCTTTCCAGTGAAAAACCCCAAAGACTTAGTTCTAATGCAGCAGATCTATATAACACTTGCATGTAAAATCTGGGATGACTGATGGTCATGAGTGACAATATCCCAAAGAACCTGTGATTTCTGCCTGAGGAGTAAAGAGGAGGAGAGCAGCATAGCCATAACTGACAGAGATGGTGGGTTAAGTTGCATTAGGTGATCTCAGGTGTAGGCTTCCTCCTCCTTTTAGGTCCCAAAGCTAACATCCCTTCAGTGGTCACTGACTAAGAAGAGGGTGTTTGGTAATGTGGGAGAAGTCATGGTTATCACAATGTTTGTGGAGTGTTGCAAACATTTAGTAGAAGGAATGAGGATATTAAACATCCTGCAATGATGGGACCTTCTGCACAGTGAAGAACTATGCATTGCTTGGTGGGTCCCTATCTTCAAAATGGTGCTTGGTTCTGGGTCAGGTGCAGAGCACTGAACAGACAAACTGAGCTTTATCTTTGAGGAACTTTGTTGAAAATCACTGATAACATCATCAGCATCATCCTCCACAAATGTGCACCAAAACCAAATGGACTCAATAGCATAACTCTTGGTCCGTTACAATAATCCAGGATGCAATGTGTTCCCCTGTCTCTCTCCCTCCCTCCCCCCTCTCTCTCTAAATTTTCATTCTACATAAATAAGGGTTTACTCATAATGCCAGGAAATAATATTCTTATGTACAAGTTTCCATCAGCATTTCCATATCAGTGTATGATCTTCTCATATAATGTACTTTCAAGCCTGCAAACTTCTCAAAATACTCAAAAGACCCTAAATGTACATGAAAACTTAATAAGGCTCTGCTCCAAAATAATTTTTCAGCCTTATCTTTTGGATAGACATTTTATGTTGTTTTAATTCCAAATTTTGCTTGCATAAATTACACATGAAAAATATTTCATTCTCAGACATTCTGAAATTGTTTCCAAAATATTTCAAAAATATTTACTATGATCAAACTTGTGGAAGGCAATTTGCTTTAAATGCTCACTTTTTTTCAACTACGAGAGTAATACATGAGCTATGGAAGAATATGGATTTTGTGACTCTAACAAGAATCTGCATTTTTCTGAACATTGATGTAATGTCTGAAGTCTCTCTACTCTGGTCTAAAATAAATTTTTATGCCATGAGTTTCCCCCCAAATAACACGGGGCTAAGTAGGTTAAGAGCTCTGAAATCTCCCCTCCATCTCCCAAATATCTGTGCACCCTTTAGTTCTAGCCCTCTCCATTCCTTTCCTTGCCCAGGCTCCTGAAACTTCACCTTTCACCTCTATGTATGTCACCTAAAACTCCTTATTCATTTCTGACCTCTCATCAAATGCCTAGTGTCATATTTAATATTGCCCAAATGTGCATTTCACATGGAGGTCCTGTCTCCCATCCAACGATGTCCCCAGTACCACCTCTCCCTTCTTCCCAGTTCTGTCAATTCCTCCTGCTCCCTTGTGCTCTTTCCACTGTCAGAAAGATCTGGAGGGAAGAACAAAAAAGTGGGAGAATAGATTTTAGGACAACTTTAATTCATAATATCTGATATTGTTATCAGCAAGTCTCTCCACCATCACATAACAAAATAGTAAACATCTCCGGGGTTAGATGTTTCTTACATCTCTAGAATCCACAATTAATAAATGGTCAATGGTGGACAGCGATGAAATAGAAATCTTAAATTTCCTTTGATGGTGGGAACAATAACTTGAATAATACATGAAAATGGAACAGAAACCCAACTTAAATTAGCTTAAACAAAATCAAATTTATTAGCTTGATGAACTGAAAAGTCAAGGGAAGCCTAGACTTTGACACTGACGGACTTTTGGGCATCCGGACAATGTCATCAAAGACATGTCTTCTCCCTCTTCTTCAGCTCTGTTTTCCTCCCGATTAGCTCCATTCTCAGAGCAGCTGTCCCCAGCTTAGGCAAAGACATCCCCAGCTTTGCAACACCACCGGAAAGCAAGCTTCAATTTCCTATTGTTGTTGCTAAAGTTCAGGAGCTGACGCTCATTTGCCCTGATTGTCCAGCTAAGCCGTGGGCTCACTCCTAAACCAATCACAGATCAGGAGCTCTCATTAGCTAGCTTTAGATCTAGTCCCCAAGAGCCAGTGAGTGCGGTCAGCCCCAGGCAAAGCATGTGGACTAAGGATGGAGTTAGAGTCATCCCCTAAGGACAGCCAAGGTGCTGGTGCCAGAAGAAAAAGAGTTGGATGCCAGGCTGGCAAACACAAGAGGTGTTCCCCAGGGCTCCAATAATGAAACCTACGGGACTGTGGGAAGAATTCAATGGTATGAATGTGAGAAGTCTGAAAACCAAAAAGCAGCTATACCTAAATAAGTTCCTATTGTTAATACAAAGTTCTCCTTTTCCACACAAAAGACTTAGTGCAGAGACAAAAAAGCAATAGTAACTGCCTGAGTAGCCACTGCAAGTGACTTCAGGGGCAGGGGAAGTCATCCTGGGTTTTGTGGAGAGTCTGGGGTGGCGGGCAGGACCTTGCCTTTGAAATCATGCAGATGTGGATTCTGGTGCTGGCCAAGTCTATTGGCTGTGTGAACTTGCTTGTGGTACTTAGCCTTTCTGGTCCCCACTTCCTCCAACTCTGAAAAGAGGTTAAGTCACTTTCTTGAACCTCACTGCTGTGAGGGTTAAGATGTCATATGCAAAGCATAGAAATATTGGACCCTTCTTACTCGGCTTTCTCCAGGACTCATTGTTTTGTTTTATTACCATTGAACCCCAATAAATTAAGACATCTTAATACTGAAATGGGAAACCCAGAAAATATTTTTTAATGAAGAGACAGATGCCAAATAATCTTTTTTGTGTTGTCATTTAGTTATTTTCTAAATAGCTTAATTGGTTGGGGAGGGAGATTTGGAAATGGAATCAAGGACTTGACATTAAATATCCATTAACCTGGGCTATGAACTTTGGCTTCAGATGGGTACTTATCACTCTCCCAGACACACCAACTCAAACAGCACACAGGCAGACCCAGCCAGCAGTCATGGATTGTAAAATTATTTTCCCAAGGTGTAAAAACTGCTGCTTTTAAGGCAACTTGTGAGTCAGCAGCGGTAATGAAATGTGAGCAGGGAGACCGTCATCGATAAGGAAGGAGTGACTAAAGGAACAAGCTTTCCGCATGCCTTTGCAGGGGTATGTTCTGTGGCTCTTGGGTGCAAAGCTGGGGAGCGAGGACAGGCGACCTCGAGACTGTAAAATCATAGCTCTCTTCCTGAAGGAGCCTGGGAGGTACCCCAGCGAACGCCCACACACTCCTTTCTGCTGATTGCTTCTTTCCGCCCTCAAATCCATTTTTGTTCCAAGAATCATTCTCCTGGTGGACATTTGCTCACTTTCCTCATTGCTGTCACTTTCCCCCCTAAACCACATGCCAGGCCTCAGGAACCTATTTTTTCCCCTCTCTGACTCCCTAGAATTGCAGAACTACAAAAACCTGTCTTAGGAGGATGCATGATTCTCCTGCACTTCCCAGAAAGACTCAGGCCCACCTATTTATAATAGCACTCACAAAAGGAATTCCATGGACTCTTCAGCTCTGTGCCAGTATAAACAGGTTTCATGCATGATGGATCACCATCTGCCTGGTGAAAGCAAACAGGTTTCATGCATGATGGATCACCATCTGCCTGGTGAAAGCACAAATTAACCATCTTCTTTTTTCTGCCCTCAGCTCCCACTGGCTTCCCACCTGGAACTGTGCCCCTAGAGCATCACACGCTAACACATAACACATGCAACTTTCTGAGCCGCAGAGGAAAAGGCAGCAATCATACTGCAGGTTTTATTAATCAAAATTTCTGACTCACTCAGATGTCCAAGGCTAACCAGACTGGAAGCTCCTGGAAGGCAGGAGCCTCATCTGGGTTCTTTTCTCCTTTTCCACTCTGAGCAGCCTGCGTCAAACAAGGTTTATTGACTACTTGTTGCTGAAACGCTGCCTTGGTCAGTTTGGAGTGAATCTTTAACTTTCAAGGAATCTGTAGCCAAATGCATGTCCAAAATTAATAAAGTTGTACTAACTCAGCAAATTTGAACTCAAATCCTGCTGGGCTACTCTGCATTCCCTAGCTGGAGCCCTGCCCCCTGGGCCTGCATCTGCTCAAAGAAACATTCTGGCTGAATGGATAAAAGGGAACTACCAGACCCAAGACCCAAGGAGGAGAGATGGGAAAGCAAGAAGAGAGGGATTAAGAAAAGATCCAGAAAGAGGGATGGGAGAGAGGCAAGCAGGTAGAGAGAATGGAGCAGAGGACACAGAGATGTACAGAACAAGAGGGAGAGAAACAGAGGAAGAAATGCAAGTG
Organism: Sciurus vulgaris; assembly: GCF_902686455.1. Lineage (NCBI taxonomy): Eukaryota > Metazoa > Chordata > Mammalia > Rodentia > Sciuridae > Sciurus > Sciurus vulgaris. Next base: position 82,253,630 of record NC_136461.1, on the reverse strand, counting down.
GGGCTGAGGCAAGATGGTAGAAAGCATAGGAGGGATGGATGACTGCCATTCCTTAATTTGTCCTAATTATTGAGCGAGGAAGTAGGCTAGGCCCTAGAGATACAATGGTAAAGGAGACAAGCTCTTTCCTTGAGAAGTTTATATTCATTTTAAAACTTTTTAAATTTGTTCTTTTTAGTTACACATGACAGTAGAGTATTATTTTGATATATTACACATACATGGAGTTTAACTTCCCATTCTTGTGGTTGTACATGATGTGGAGTTACACTGGTTGTGTATTCATAAATGAACATAGGAAAGTTGTGTCCGATTCATTCTGCTGTCTTTTCTATGCCCATTCCTCCTCCCTTCTCTTCATTCCCCTTTGTCTAATCCAATAAACTTCTATTCTTCCCTCCCTGACCTAAGAAGTTTATGCTTCTAATGAAAAACAGTGATAAATAAATATGTAATGGTAAAAATGTGTTGAAGAAAAAAAAAAGCAGGATGAAGGTCTACTCTCAAGTGGAAGCAAGTTCCACTTAGAAGGCTTTTGACTCCTAGCCCAGTGTTAATGTGAAAGATGAAATGCACAAGACCAGTAAGGAAAATGGTTCTATTTTGGCTATTTCAACAGGGAGAAAGTACACAGAGGAGAAATGTCTCAAAGCAAAGGAAGGGACCTTGGACTTTGTACAGGCAGATGAACAAGGAAGTTATCCTCCAGTCAGTCTTAGGAAGGATGGAGGTAGAACTTACTCAAAATATTCACGGGCAGGGCAGTCCTTTGAGGTTTGACTTGGAGAATAAAAGAATGTTGAAAACAGAAAAAAGGGGGATTCAGTCCATAAGCTCAGGTAAAGTTTAACTTTATCACTAATATCTGGCCACTTCCATTATTCTGAGAACTAAGAATGGCAATTTCCCTGTGTTCAATTGCTTATTACCTGCTCCATAATTTGGAGTTCCTTTAGGTGGCATCCAGGAGCCTTTGTGAACTGATTCCTTCCAGCTCCCAGTGGGTGGAAGTAGGGAAGCGCCTGGATAGAAGACCCGAGAGGTTCTTGTGGGCCAGGCTAGCCTATCATCTCTGCACACCTTCCATTGGCCAGAACTCGGTCCCAGTTTCACTTAATTGTAAGGGGAACCCTGGAGTATAATCTAGCTGTGTGCCCAGGAAGAAGCAAAAATGGAATTTAGGGTCACAACTAGTCATCTTGGCCATATCTGCTTCTCTACAAATGTCCCTCTGCTTCTTTCCTGGCCCTACTTGGATAACACGGTTCTTGCACCCTTCAGGAGTCATTTAGGTGTGCCTTCCCCTAGGAAATCTCTCTTGACCACCAGTGGGTGGTCAGGTACCCGCTTCTGTAACACCCAGAGACATTTTGCACTAATCACATATCATCCTCTGCATTGTCACGTGCTCATGAGTCCCCACAATAGACCTCACGGTCCCTGACCTGAGGGACTGTCTCTTTCATCTCTCCATCCTCAAAGCCTACCACCATCTGCTCTGGGGAAGTGATTGGCAATGTCTGCCAAATAATGTGTGGCCCCAGCTGGATTCTTAACTTCCAGGATTCTCAGGCGTGGCACAGAGTAATAATTTCAACTAAACTCTTACACTTAGAGTCCCCACAGTAACCCTGTTATGAGTTTTCATGGAACATCTTGGCCTGAATCGTTCTCACACTGGGACCCTCAAGAAGAAATTTAGTGTTACCAATGTCAGAGATGCAAGGAGAAATCTGATGCCATATTTTGAGTCCAGCACACTAACCATCTTATAAGAGCACAATACACCTTTAAAGAGAGAGGAGAACTGTGGCCTCAGCTTCCTGGCAGGTGAGGAAGGAGCGTGATGGATGCCCATTTTGTGACTTGGGCTACAGCAGATTTGGAAGGACGGCTGGAATGGATCCTGTTTGCATAGTATCTGGCTAAGTCAAGTAAACAGTTACCCAGTGACACACTCCAGTACCGTTTCTATGCTCCCCACATTGCTCCAAGCCAGTTTGAGTCAGGACCATAGACAGTAAAATCTTATTAAAGCAAGAGAGAAAAGACTGAGTCATTTCCATAATGACTGGCTCACAGCAAGAACCTTACCAACCCTAAGAAAGAGAAAATGGAGGCCTCTTTTTATGTGGAGTTATTGGCTAGTATCTTGCCTTTACAACTTTTGAAGAAGGAATTTTATGGCTCATATATCCAAGAACAAATAAACCAGGGAAGTTACCTCATGGTGCATGAGTAACCAACAGCAATGTGACTGGGCCCAGCAGCTACCTGTATCTCCTACCACACTGGGTGTTGAGCAGGGTCTGGGAAGAGTTCAGTATCTACAGCTCTGGGGCCTTCCAGGGTCCTGCTGGTATCTCCAGTACTCCTGTTTCAGGTTCATTAGAGCCAAATGGGTGAGAAAAGGAACAAGGATAAACACATTTCACAATCTTAAATATTTAGCAAGTTCCATATGTAGGAAAATCAATGGAATAAAAACAAATCATGCATTTTTAATCATATGCCTTTGTTTAGTTTTGTTCTTCTTTTCCTGGTTGGGCTACTTCCTGCCAGCATCTTTTGGAGGGCTTGGAGTACTTCTGAAGGCACAAAGACAGACCTCTTCAGAGACACTGTCCTCAGGACAGTTCCCAGGGGCCCCTGTTCTCTGCAGCTCTCCTCACAAGAGGGGGAAAGCTTGGAGATCTCTCTTCTGTGGCATTGTAGGTATTTGCATCTGTTCTGCTGGAAAACTGAGTGGCTCAGATGATGATGATGATGATGATGATGACAAGTAATACTTATCAAAACTTAAAATTTACTAGGCATTGAGTTAGGGGTTAACATTACAGGATCTTATGTAATCCTCACCATCACTCTATAAAATATGCACCACACACATCACTGTAAGTGAGAGACATACCAGTGGAGAAGATGCTGAGAAATTCCCATCCAAAATAGGATCAGACTGAGAAAATCCATCTCTCCAGAAGTCCTGGCAAAAACATACCTCTGAGTTCCATCATTAGGAGTGGTTGTACTCTTGGGAGCCAGCACAACCTCTTCAAATTTAATTTTGGACTTTAGCATTTGTCACTACCCCTACTCATTTTAAGCTAAGCTATCATCTCTCACGTCAACTATAAAAAAAAATCACTAATATGATTGAACTCCTCTTGAGTGCCAGACATTGTTCTAAGCACTTTACATGGGTCTTTATCTCAACGACATCTCCTCAGCTCACTTTGCTCCAGCCACCTGGGGCCATTTTGGTCTCCTAAGCTCACACCAAGCTTATTCTCACCTCAGGATCTTTGCACATGCTGTTTCCTCGGCCTGTGGCCCATATGTTACCTGGATTATCTTGTGAGTTTATTGCTTACCTAATTCAGGACTCTGCTAAAATGACCCCTCCTCCAGAGAAGATTTCCTGATCTTCCCACATAAAATAAACTCCAATTCTCACCCGCCATTCTCTATGCCATTATTCTCCTATGTCTTTTCTCACAGCACCTAGTAGTAGTACTCAAAATTATAGTTCCTATTTATTAAGGTAACGATTTATTAATCCTTGCATATAAACAGGAACTTCACATCCTCAGCACCAATCTCTAAGGCTAGAAGAGAGCTGGCACATAGTAGGAGCTCAGTAAATACTGGTTGAGTAAATGAATGAGCAAAGTGTGTGGAGAGCAGGGCCACTTTAGTCCTAGTCCAGGGCACACAGTCTTCAGTAAGACCAACAGACTAGAGGATGGAAAGAGATGAAAGGAGAAAGGAGAAGGAAAATGCTGTCCAGAATTCAATTTAACAACATCTATTTGGTGCTTTTGGTGCCGAGTGTGTTGACACATTCTCTCATTTAATTCTCACATCCTGTGGAGTAGGCAATTTAAGCAAGAAAGGGGAAATATGGGAATGGTGGCCTAAGACACATTCGTATTGATTCCTTGGTGTATTCATTATCTGAAACAGGAAAGAGCCTATCTTTATGTAGCCCAAACCACAAGAATTTTGTGTTTACTTTTTATGACTCAGCTGCATTAATCCTGCAGGCTATTTAATTTGTGTTTACTTTTATTACATCGTCAAGATAAAAGGTTTATTTCTACTATTCACTATTTCTTTAATTTAGCCAATTTATCTCCCTGATGAATTGATTCAATTCATTAAATACTTGAGCTTTCTTTCAAAATTTCTTGGTCAATTTTTGTGGGAAAGGACCCAAATTTTTCTAAGGTTGTGTCCAAACTAAAATATAATTTTATAATAGCATTAAAACAACATTTTAATCACTTGATCATTTTAATCACATGCTGGAGCAGTGGTCCAAAAGTGTACAATACTCAAAATTTGCACAGAGTCCTAATCTGAAATACTGAGGGTTCTTGTCAAAAATTTTTTGAAAGTTTTTTTTTCAAAATGAGTCCTTCCTCCTTATTAAGAGAAAGTACTCTTCAGAGGGTAGGACCCCTCCTTGACTCCTTGCCCAGCAAAGCACAAGCTGTTTGATTGTTTGTGGTTAAACCTGAATTTACATAATAATGTGGCTACTGCATGGTTGTACCAAACAGGGGACTCTAAACGAGTCTGGGCTCTGAGCAGGGTCCAGTTTATGTAGCAAATCCCAATCCAACAGCTCCCCATTATACCAGTGGGTCAGTAGTAAGCCTGAAGGGCCCTTCTTCCCTCCCTTTGTGCACCAAGGGAAGTCCATGAATTGGGGGTTAGAATTAGGATCCCATTATAGGTTGAGCACCCTAATTCAAAAATCCAAAATACTCTAAAATCTGAAATTTTTTGAGTACCACAAGTGAAAAATTCTGTACCTGATTTCATGTGATGGATCACAGCCAAGATGTAGGTGCACAAAAAATGTATTAAATTACCTATAGGTTATGTCTATGAGGTGTACATGAAATAAAATTAATTTCATGTTTAGATTTGGGTCCACCCCCAAGATATCTCAGTACATATGTGTAAATATTCCAAAATACAAAAAAAATTTAGTTTAAGCAGTTCTGGTTCCAAGCATTTTAGATATGGGATACTGAACCTATAGAGTTCAGATTCATTTAGGGCTGAAGGAGTCCATGGCTGCTTTCCAGAAGTGTCAGGGAGCTTCAAGGGCTGGTAGTACTGAAATAATAAAGACGCAGCCAGATACACTTAACCCCTGAGCAAAGTCAAGATAAGGGAAATGGTAAACCAATATAACCACTGGAAGGTATTTTAATGGTTCATTTCCCCTAAAGGGAAGAGGAACCCGGATTCTCATCCACCATAGTGTCCCGGACACTAAGCTTCATAACAGCTTCATAACTCTTCACCATGAAACTCTGCTGCTGCATCTACCACTGTTACCCCTTCATATATACAACCGCTCTCCTTCTTACCAAAACTCACACTGCTCTAACAACTTATTCCTGGTGAAATAAATGTCTATAGTGAAAGTTGAACACAGGCAGGTGTTCTTTAGTGAAATGAGCTCTCATTGGCACTACATGTTATAGAGTATAACATAGTTTGTCCTCAATCCTGAGCAGGGTGATGTTACTACAACTATGTTAGTGGGAAAACCAGGGTCATATAGCAACAAGAAGAAAAAATGGAACTTGAATTCTGATCTTTTGACATCACAAGAAAGCAAGACTAAGCAAAGAAAGATAATCAAAGCAAGCCTAAGCAAATCCAACTCTCTCCAGGGTTGAGACCGCTAATGCCAACACTAGATAAGGGTAGCACACGTAACAGTTTACAGAACATCTTCAAACTCTTGTCCAGGAAACTATACAGAGAAAACTAATGGCTAACAGGATGTTTGGAACAACAACAACTGGGTGCATTGAGGGCAGCAATAAGCAGCTAACAAGCTTTGGTAGCTTCAAAGGGCAAGGGCAGAATTCAGAACAACCCAATAACTGGTTTTCACAATAACATTCTCCAGTCAGCAAAGCAGAGGGGATCTGATACACACCGCACACAACAGTAGTTACACAAAACATTTGAGCAAATCTTTCATCAAAAATGTTTCACACAAATGTTGAGTCCCTCAAGGGGTATGACTTAAAATAATACCTGAATATTTTATTCTTCTGAAATACCTCTCTCCTTAAAGCTCCCAGACAAATGGGACTTTACAATGTGCCTAATCTTTCAAATCTAAGTTCCAAGTATTCAAAGTTACTGTTCTAAATAATAAAATATTACAGTTAAGACTTCCCTCAGACCTATATTGTTTCATTCTGTGAAAATGAAAATAAAGTCCTTTTATCCAGTGAGCCTCCAAAATTCTGAAATCATGGGTAACAGTGAAATGTCGATGTGACTTTTGTTTTAAGTTGTCAAAGCATCATTGTTTTCTTTTACAATCCTCCACGTATAGTATTTTCAGTGGGTGCCAAAACACTAGATATATTTTCTGGAGTAAAATAAAGTATATTCCCAATTCTTGTGCCTTCTCAGAGAATTGAGAATTATTTAAATGACAAAGGAATTCTTCTGATAAAGTTCTCGGATATTGGAATACTATAGGTGGAAATGGCAGAGGATATGAGGGATGTGTTTGTCTGCCAGCCAGTCACCAGCCTACCTCCCTCATTCCCTGCAGGAAAGTCTGGCCTTCCAGGTGCCCTGGGCTTGGGCAGAGGAAGCTCCTGCCTCTTCAGGTCATTCTCCTGCTTAGCTTCTGAACAGGCTTGGTTGCCCTGCTCCTGGGTGGCCAGGCTAAGCCTAAAACACTAAAGAGAGAAGCTGGGCCTGAACTACTCTCTAGAGCCTCCTTGCCAGTGGTCTTGGCTATTGGCAGCCTGTTCAGAAGAGTATGGAACAAGCTCATTCTCCACTTTGAGTTTTTTCCATAGAAATTTGTGATCACTGAACTATAGAATATCCCTGCATGGAAAACTGAAAATGCCTCTAGGCCCTTTCTATTGATGACTTCTTTTGGTCTTTTGCCTTCTTAGAAAACATTGCCTATTTAAATTTTCTTTTTAATAGGACAAAAGGAGCCAGTGCAGTTGCACATGCCTGTAATCTCAGAGACTTGGATGGTTGAGACAGGAGGATCACAAGTTTGAGGGCAGCCTCAGCAACTCAGCAAGATTCTGTCTCAAAATCAAAAATAAAAAGAACTGGGGATGGAGCTCGGTGATAAAACACCCCTGGATTCAATCACCAGTACCAAAAAAAAAAAAAAAAAAAAAATCCCACTATCCCACTATGTCACCCCCTTTTCAAATCTTTTGGTGACTCCCTACTTCCTACATAGTAAAACCTGCAATCCTTGTTGTAGTAGTATGTAACACCTACCACAAACTAGTTCAAACTATTTTCTGAGTATTCTCTCTTACCTCATTCTACCCCCACTTCCATGCCTACTCATGTCCATTCTTAAGATACACACACACACACATACACAATCTCCTGAACTCCAGTAGTTCTAGACTAACAACTTTTCCTTAGGTCTTCTCTGCTTTTTCTTGCTTGCATTGTGAGCTTTTGGGGGTTCCCTTTGACCAGTTCCCCAAGTTTCACCAAGTTACTCTAATGTGGGAGTCCACAAAATGAAAGTTTGACCAACCACTTGCCTTCAGGAAGCTAAGCCAAGAGACTGCTACTGAGGCAGGGATGGCCAGCACCCAAAATTTTGGGGAATGAGGGCTGTGTAGTATTGTGGCAATGGGCGTAAGGAAAGAGATGCTAAGCTGGGTCATCCTGGATGTTGTCCCAAGGGCCTCCTGAGAGGTCCCAGCAGCAAGAAGTTGGAGATAAATGCCTGGGGACTAAAGAAGAAACACTAGTAACCCTCAAAGTAGAGATGCCCTGACTTGGAGCCAACCAAGGGCGTTACCTTGCAGGGAGCCTGTGAATTGCTTATGAGAGCACCCCAGGACATCAAGAGTCAGATTTAAATGACTGGTAGGTCCTTAAATGTAAGGTTAGTCTATGATAATTCCAGCTGAAGTAAGACTTTTCCTCACCTTTTCCTTCTTCCCCCTGCATGGGTCAGCCCCCAAGCGACTAGGGAGAATCCAACCATGGAATCTCCAAAGCTGGCTTCCATCTGGAAGACCCACTAGGGAAGAAGAGTTTGACATTTTATCAGGTTCAGAGTTTTAATTGCTGTCTTGGACTGAACATTCTCATTGCTAAATTAAGTCAGTATTTACTGTTTAAAGATTCCAGAATTTTTCCTTTACCTAAGAGTAAGCAAAACATCTTGGGCTTGCTAGAGGTTTTATCAACAGCAGGGAACCATCAACAATAGTAAGCAGAAAATCAAGGAACATTGAGAGGCTACAAATAAATATGCATTTTTCTTACTTTATGAGTCTGCTTGTACAACACACTAGTGACTACTGTTTAGATGTTAATGCTCATGTAAGCACAACTGCCCTGCAACAAATCAGTAAGGTCTCCAATGTCACATCTGAGGAAGCCATTCTGAGCTTTACATGACATGAGGGATGTGCCTGCCCACCTTAGGAGACAAGACAAAGGGGAGGACACCCACTATTTGTGAGGAAAGAGGAACCTCACAATTTTTCCTGTGAACTATGTTTTTCTCAAACCACTAGGAGGTCTAGCAAGGAAGCCCCTGACATGGTAATCCTGAGAGCCACAGAGGTTATGATATGAGACCCATCATGCATCAAAGCATTCACTGGTTCACTGGGGTCCCTCATGAACAGCTTTCCTTCTGGGACTACTGCTCATTCCTGTTTGAGGTGTGTGTGTGTGTGTGTGTGTGTGTGTGTTTATATACATATGCAATAACTTTATCTTCTCCTTAGAGAAAGGTGCCCCATACCTCTGAATTAGCTTCACAAAAGGGTCATGAAAGGAATCCTTATTCTTCTCAAGCTCCTCAGCTTGTTGCTATTTTTATACCCTAACTCTACATGACCTTGCTCTGTGTGGGAAAGCACTATGGCGGCCATCACCTGGTAACCCTTCAGAATCACCTATCCAGGTGTGAGCAACACATTTATCTTGCATGAAATAAAGTGTTGTTTTAATTAGATTAAAACAGAAATACACTAAGAGAAAAATATCTATACTTGAAAGAAGTTATAGTGCACAGGGTCATTATATATGCTGACTTGTGCTGCTGACACAGATTTTGATGCTGTTTTCTCATTTTATTTCCATAGCTCCTGAGGGCATTACCCCAAACTCCAGATTTTGGTCCAGTAGGATGGAATTTAGGGGAGAAGAAAGGAGTCCATACTATTCCCAGTTGGGGCAAGGGAGTTTCTTGTGGGGAGGTAATAGAAATGCGTACTCTTGGAAAGGCATATTATGATAATAAACAAAAGATAGCAACTAAGTATCACATCCACAGGCACCCAGTTTCTCTGTTCCCTTTCTTCCCACAATAGATTTTAAGTGACTACATTCATTCATCCAATGGACATCCACCAAGATCTAAGGGGATAAACACTATTAAGTTTGATAATAAATAAGGCACAGCTTCTGACCCTAAGGAGCTCACAATCTAATGGACAAAACACTCGGGTACAGAAAAGATCTAAAGGAGAACATGGCACTTTGGCTCCCCAGGAAGCAGACTCTGAGACAGAGCTTGGAATCAACATCTGTGGAAGGGAAGAGAAGGAAGCAGAATGGGCAGAGATGTTAAGCTAGGCTTGATGATAGCCTCAGAAACCCCACATTTAGCTCTACATTAATCAGTCATAGAATATGAGCCACCCAGAAAGGGGAATGACAGGTAACTGGGGTAATCCCCAGAAGTTGACAGTTGGTGGCTACCTACCCACCAAACTTCTAGCAACTGTGATAAGTCCTTCAATAAAAGTGGCTGAGAGCAGGAAAAGGAGCAATGACCTGTGGGAAGAACATGAAGACTTTACTGAGAAGACTCTTAGAGGATAGGATCTTTCCAGATAGCAAAAGAGGGAAGTAAATTTGAGATATGGTCCCTATGGACTATTGTTATCTGGTGGACAGGGGAAAGTACATTCAGAGAAAAAATTCTCTCCTTATCTCACTGTGAAGACCTGACTTTGTTCCTTCTTCATTCTTTCTGTGTAAAGCCAGAAAGCCTCAGAATGTTGTATAAATACTAGATGAACATAAATATATGAATAAACAATAGTAAGCTACTGTAGCCAGAAAAATAGCAAACCATGATTGGATTGGATTGAGTGAGCAACTCGGCAGGATTTTTAAAACGGAAACATCAGTTAATAAACATCATAACCTACATAGCTGGCTACTTTACTTTCTTCTCAGGGCAGAAGTTGGGAATTGCAGTGGATATAGAGGAAAGGTCAAGTGCTTTAGGACCAGACGAAGCCAGGACCCAGGCCTGACGCAGCAGCTTGTTCTCTCATGATCTTGGCCGAGTCACTTTACCTCTCTGAGTTTCATTTCTGTAAGGCTAACATCTACTTTTGAAGTTGTTGTGAGACTTAAATAATGTTTATAAAACCATGCTGTATGTACTGGGTCCTTGGTACCCATTTGCCATTTTGAATGCCTCATTAGAGCTGCAGGGAGTGAACTCAGCCTGCCTTAAGCCCATTGTTGTTCTCTGTCATTCTGTCTTAAAATACATCATTCCCACTAGAGTAAGCCTAAGGACACTTTTGTATATTTACAGTCTGTTCAGACAAAGCCAAGAGCTGTAATGAACAGAGACTGGGGAATAAATGGCCTCATTCTTTCTCATCTTACTAGATCTGGACTGGGGTTAAGACGGTTGCTTAGTGACGGTATTAATTCATCAGAGGGAACAACAGGCCCGAATCGCCCCTCCCATCAGGAAAGAAATGCCACCATGCTAATCAGACCTCTTGTTTCTGAAGATTATTTGGGCGCTTTTCCCAAACGAGGGTTTTATTCTGAGGTAAACTGGGGACATTCCTCTGATGGGAACTGTCACTAAAATGAAAGAAGAGCTATGAAATGTGGGATTGAGGGTGGGGTAGTTGGAAGCTGTAATTTGGGGCTCCTGCCTACTCTTTTCATGTAGCGGATTATTCCGGAACCGAAGCAGGGTGACCAAAGAAGAGCTGCACAAACAGGCTTCTGTTTTATGCTCGGCAGAGAGAGCACATGATCTCTTTTTCTCTTAAGTCTTTCTAAGTTGCAGCCATTGTGCTGCCACAGTGATGAGAACTAGATTCCTGAGCCTCGCGGAACTGGGGGTTAGAGAGATGAGTCAGAATACTCCAAATTACGACGATGACACCTACAGTGACCTGTGAGTTAGGAATTTCTGGAGTGTTCCCATTGGGCTGGCTTCCCAACGCTATATGGTCCACTCCTCAGCTTGAAACCTGGATTCCAATTGCTTTTGCAGATTGAGAGTAACAGTCCCTCACAGATTTTCCACAAAAAGACTAAAAGAAATGAGCTATAATGTTTTAAGAAAATACGATTTTCCTAGTAAGCAGCTTCAGATGCTTTTCAAGGTAGAAAACAACAACAATAAAACAAAAAACAGCTAGTTAAATTAGTTTATTTTAAATTCTTCTCTAATGCAGTTTTCCAAATAAGAGAACTCGTTTTAAGATTAAAAACCATAAAGCATTCAATCGTGCAATAAAAATCCTGCATTGAAAATAGAAGAAAAGGCTCTGAGAGGTGTCCAGGTTGTGGTTCTGGCCCTCATAGTGCCTCCTCCAGTAAGCAGGGGCCTGAGTACCTCTGTCTCCTCCCGTACAGGTACAGAATTTACAGCCCTCCCAGACTGATACCAGCCTTACCAGGTGAGCTGGCTGGAACCGCCCCAAATTTCACAGTTCAGTTGCTGCTTAAGTCTTTTTTTTTTTTTTTTTTTTAACCTATGTAAAATGGAAGTATAGTCTGCAACATTTTTCTAGTAGTCTTTTCTTACAGGCCAGAAATCCAAAATGCATTCTTAAAGAATTCCTGGTATCCCTCAACAAGTCTGGGAGTCAACAACCTCCATGGCTCTTGCTCCAAAGACCATCTGCTACCAACTGTGAACCAGTACCAGAAGTGAAAGTGCTGAAATTCTCTCAGGTGGGAAGGAGTGCCCCTTCCACAGCCAGGGGACCAGAGGAGGCAATGAGGAGTTATTACTAATGAGTTATCCAGCCCCATTAACACAGAGAATCCAAAACAAAAGTAACTTCAGCGGAAAGATGGAAGTGCATGCATCTGATTGTTATGGTTTTGCCCTTTTGGGCGCAACATATATCACCTTAAAAGAATAGAGGTGTATTACAAGGAATGCACAGAACCCCAGGAAAAGAAACAAAATATCCAGGAAACATTCTCAACCATTTTATTTTTTTCAGCCTTCTACCTTTAGCCATGCTCTGCCATTCTCTTCTGGGTCTTATTTCCCTCTTGGCTCACTTAGGGTGTTAACTCCCTATAATTTTGAATGTCATGAAATGGACACAGCATGATCCCAGCTTTATCTGCTTTTGAATGTGCTCCCTTCTGAGTGCGGTAGCTAGTATTAACTTTGATCTCTTGGTATTTTTAGTTGAATTTCTAAATTCACCATTTTGAGCTAGGTCATGTCATAAGCTCTTTATCAATGCAGGTCAACAGCACATCCTAAGTCATTTCCTATGTCTGGAATATAGCTTTGGGGAGGGAATGCAAAAGGATGGATCTTTTGCATCAGATATGGCTCAGGCCCCTTCAGTAGAAGCACCTGAAGGTACAATGCTTAATATAGGTGACCTCTTGGCTCCCACTGACCGAGAGAGACTCAATTTTTGGCAATCTTCATCGGCTAGGCAAACATACTAGAAAATTATTTCTTTTGCAAGAAATCTGTTTCAAATTACAAGATAACAAGACCCAGATGAACTGTGAGGTACAGTCAGTATTTAGTGAATTTCAAATTTTTGTGAAGGCCCAATCTGAGCAAGGTGCTGATTTGGGAGATCACACAGAAATTAATAGGCTAGCAGAATGTCTCAGCATTTGACCCAGAAGTACCAGCCCTACAGGAAGAAACTCTATTTTTCATTTGAACACAAAGAAATTCAGATAAGTCAAAACGCCTCTGTGTCAGGGTTAAAGGAAAGGGACCGTCACCTTTTCAAAGTCAGAAGTCTGACTGGAGGAGAGCGTCTCTCTGTCCCCCATTATGTTGCTGTGCCAGAGAGCCCTGGGCCAGCTGAGGGGAGGGGCGGACTTGAGGCCACCTTTCCGCTCCTCCCACTCACACATCCCTGAGCCTTCATCAGGTTACTTCATCTGCTTCTGAAGGAAGGGAGGTTTGACTGTTGTTCCCTAGCCTGACCCAGGAAAGAGAGAGGACGAGAGGATGAGACAGAGTGAGAGAGAAGAGAGAGAGAGAAGTAAATTGAAATAGGCAATCCCTGTTGGGGGACTGAGGGTTTCTGAAAGGACAGTGACCATCCTGAATCGAAAGAAACAGTGGTGTCAGATTCAAGCCAACTTGGGAGAGCAAAGCATTTCTTTGTGGGGGAAGCTGGTTACCCAGAAATCTTACAGCCTTGAAAGGTTGACACTTTGGAAACTTGAGAGTTCTTCATTTAGGAATGGTTCTTATGTTATTATTGTTTTAAATATTTTAAATTATCAGAGACAGTTTTAAGTCCAGTTTTTTTAAAAGTGGTTTCTCAAAACATTCATAGCTACATTAACTTAAGACAACAGTCAAGTGATTTAGCCAGGACAGGAATTACTAACCCCATTTGCAAATGTGGAAATTTAGGATAAGAGAAAATAGAGAACTTGTCTCATATCTCGTACACAGCAGAAATTTCAATGAATTTGAATCCTTATTGAAGATCCAGGGCTATTCAACTATACTCTTCTATCTCTATTTTATAGGTTGTGTAATAGCACATTTATATAAATAGAAGTTAAAGGCAAAACTAAAAATGGTTTCATGAAAATATAGAAGAAAGGATTACTTTATTTGGCTGCTAACTCATCATTAAATAAGACTAGACAGAGAGAAAAAATGATAAGGTACTTTCTTCCCCACTATGGTTTGGAATGTGAAGCCTGCTGTTCAAAGAATTTATAATTTAAATCTAAGGACTTAAGATTAAAGTTTTCTGAGGCAGAAGGATCACAAGTTTGAGAACAGCTTTAACAATTTGACAAAAGCCTGTCTCAAAATAAAATAAAAGAGGTCTGGGGGTGTGCTCACTGGTAGAGTGCCCCAGGTTCAATACACACACACACACACACACACACACACAGACAAATTAAACTTTTCCTTCTTGGCAAAATATAGCTTTTTATTTGAAAAAAAATTTAAAGGACATTGCTTAAAGCTTTACTAAGATTCTTGGATATGTAACAACCTTTCACATTACATCCTAGTAGCCTTCAATATTAGTCAAGAAAAATGTGTATTTGGTTTTCCTTCAAATGTAATTTAATTAAGACAAATAGTTAATTACATTTGGACATTTTTGAAGACTCAACACTTTATAACTGTCTTAAGATACTCCTTCTGATGAGCTCAAGATATGTCCAGATTCCCACATTATTGCAGGTTTTTAAATAACTTTTAAAACCAGTTTTGATTTTATATTGAAGAAATAATCAATTTGGTTTCCTGTCTCATTAATAGTCTGTTATTAATACTGACCAGTCAGTACAAAAATAAAGAACAAACAGTATTTCAAAAACTGCTAGCATGTCAGAGCTTACAAGACCTTCTGTCATCCTCACATCTGAGCTATTCCAGTTGCCCTCTAACATCAGGCGACACTAAGAACTCTCCATTGCTAACTAAAATACACAAAGCCCTTGCCAGTGGATAATCACCATTGCAATCTTGCCATAAAAGAACATGTACTTTCCCTAAATCTTTGTGAACAAAAGTAGTTTAACTGACGGCTCACATGACCCCAGCAAGAGTACCTTGAAAAGTCCATGCTTGTCAGAGATACCTGAAAACCAAATAGAGAAATCTGCGAATCATTAGGCCTCAGATATCACAAATGCTTGATTAAGTTTACCAGGGAGGCCATCATGGAAAATTCTGAAAAGTCTTAAAGGACTTTCTCCCAACACAATTACAAAATGCAGAAAGAGCCAAAACACAAATGAGGGATGTCAAATATAATCAGAAAAGATTTTGGCCAAGGGACTAAGAGTCACTTGATTTTCAGATATCCAAAAACTAAGATTTCTAACCAAGTGACATATACATAAAAGGTACTTTTTAGTGTACAATTTCATGAGTTTTTATAAAGACTACAGTTGTATAATCAGGACTCAGAACAAAAAAGCCAGTAGCACCCTGGAAGACCCACTTACATCTCTTTCCCCACTGGGTAATCCCTACCTTGCTTCATGTTCCTCTTCTTGAACTTTATGTAGCAGGAACCATACAGTGTATACTCTTGCGCCTGGCTTCTTCACTCAACGTTTTGTTAATGAGAGTTAGCCTTATTGTTGCATTAACAGTAGGCTGTTTATTCTAATTGTTGTAATGCATTCCATTGTAGCGAATATGCTCCCAGATTATTCATTCTGTCTGGTGGGCATTTGGTTAATATGTTGTGGAGCAAAATTTGTTGTCAGAGTTTGGAAGTTTGAAAAAAATTGCATACTTGAAAAAAACACTCAGAATATTTTTATACTGACACACAGAAAAAAAAAGAATATTTCCAATGCTCGGACTTTGCTCTGCTTTGCTTCCCCCCCACCAGCCTTAGGGGGGAAAATGTGATTATGTATTTGAGACCATGATGGTTACAAGGAGGAGGCGATCTAGAGTTCAGGAAAGTGAACTGCATAAGCACAAGTGATCTGCAAGGAGTACATGGAAAGTTGCATGTGTATATAAACATCTCTAGTTACTCAAAAGTCATCTGTAAATATCTCAGAGCAACTAGGACACCTCATTCAGCCACAGGTTATTGTAACTTCAATCCAGTGAAACTTACTCAGGTCCTGGCAGATCTATCTTCCTATCTTAGATTTCTTTGGCCTCTCCTGTGGCCAAAACCTTTCTTTTCGATATAGCCCATATTTTCCCCCTTCTCTAAGAATACAACATTGACCCTGCCTAAGATCTGTTTTGAGATTCTAAAGTACTATTAAGTTTCCAATAACTAGAGGCGAAGTCTGCTTACTTCCAATCTCTGTTTATCAGAGTGTCACGGCTTAAAATATTTTTACATACGTTAGACAGGGAATTTTTGATATTTTATCCTCTGAGCACCAGAACATGATTTCAGAGTAACTTTGGGGTCTAAAGAAAACAAGAGTGTTCCTTTGAAGGAGGGGGATGGGGAAAATAAAAGGAAGGGTAGTATTTAGATTCATTGATTTGGAAAGACTTTAAAAATATTTACACCAGTATTGTGGACTTGTTTATGTTCTATATCTTGGACAGAATTTGAAGAAATTATATGTCTATCCTCAAAGATTTTGAGCATTTTTCATAAATAGCATGGTACTGTTTATAAACATAAATG
Organism: Sciurus vulgaris; assembly: GCF_902686455.1. NCBI lineage: Eukaryota > Metazoa > Chordata > Mammalia > Rodentia > Sciuridae > Sciurus > Sciurus vulgaris. The sequence continues at coordinate 82,237,215 of NC_136461.1, read as the reverse complement.
TATGAGATAGCTGTATATATTTAAAAGAATTAGGCTTTAAATTATATTTTAAATTTTTCCTGACTCTTTTTGACTGCATATTTCTTGGTTTCTTCCAGATTTTGTAAGCACTCCACCAACATGGGATAGTGGTTCAACAACAAGGGATAGTAGTTCTTGTCTCTAAAAAGACGTCTGAAAGATGAATTAATGACACTTCAGTCTGGACAAGTAACCATGGTGCAATTCAGAACCATCCAAATCTCCTGATAAAATTAATATAGAAGTTTAAAGAACAGTAAAAATAATCATAGCTAGACTGTATAAATCCTAGAAAAATAAGAGTTCTTCCTATCAGTTTTCCAAGCTAACATTTTTTGTGCTTTTAACTTTTGTGCCAGTCACTGGGTACTTTAATGTAGTTGAAAAATTAATCTTCACGGTGACTCTGTGAAGTAGGTAACAGTATCATCCTTGTTTTATAGATTTCGAAGCTGGGTCTAGAGAAATTAGCACCTTGCCAAAGTGACAAGATTGTGAATGGCAGAGCCAGGACTTGAATCCAACTCTGGCCTGAAGCCCAAGCCTTAACCACTATACTTTACAACCTTCCTTGTGAACACAATCTGCCCATGAAGGCTGACACCAAGGCCAAGTTAGGCTGAACACAAAGGCACCACCAGGTCCTGGAGAACCAAAGGCTTAAATCACTAACTCCAAAGGTATGGACAACTTCTACTGAATTTGTTGAAAGTAATGAAATCTAGTTCTTTAGTAATTTAGGGAACAATGTTACTATTAAAATTTGGTTTTGGTTTTGGCTTTTTTTTTTTTTTTTTTGGTACTGGGTATTGAACCCAGGGGCACTTAACCACTGAACCACATCCACAGTTTGCTTTTGCTTTTGTTTTTGCTTTGAGTCAGGGTTTTGCTAAGTTGCAGATGGCCTTGCTAAGTTGTTGAGGCTGGCTTTGAACTTGTGATCCTTCTGCCTCAGACTTTGGCACTCTTTTAAAACTGGTGACATATAGAAAATTCCATTTGGAGAACGAGGACTATTTTGTCCACTGATTTTATCTTAGTCAGGATCCACACTCTACTCCCAATGAAACATAATTTTTTCTAGAAAGTGAAAGTTGAAGTGGTACAGCCAGCCATATAGAATTCCTTGATCCATCCTTTCTTTTTAAAATGGAATAATCAAGACTGAGTAGCTAAGTGACTTGCCTTTGCTCACATGGTCACAATAGAATAAACAAACCCAAGACCTGAACACAGGTCATCTTCCTTTTTCTACAACTATAATTCATGCAAGTCCACATCCTATCATCAGAGAATGTCCTGATGTAAGCTCTGATCCATTTTTCACAATGCTTGGAACAAATAGATTTTCAGCAAAAGTTGGTTGAGTAAATACACATGTGGGAACTCCCAAATTGTGCTCTACCCATAATTACCCGCATCCATCAACACCCACTCTCTTACTGCATGTCATCTTTCTTCCTGGACTAAGCTTCCCACCAATATTAATGCCATTCTCATCTGAGCAGCAATGGCAGGGACAACACTTCCAGAAAAAATCTGGGCAGAAATGAAGACCACTCAGAACTATTTAATCAGCACACTTAGTAGGATATATTTGCTAGTTAGTCCTGAGATTTACAGACAGAGGATGAAACAAGCAATTAGTGGAGGTTGGTGACAAATTCAGGACCAGAGGGTAGAGGGCAATAAAAGAGAATTGGGCCATCACATCCTAAAATGCAAAACTTAGAGAAAATTAGTGAGTTTACTGACTTGCTCAAGGTCACATGGCTGTTTGGTTCCAGAGGGGGATCTTGACTCAGATGTCCAGTTTCCAGGTCTGGAGCTCCACATACTGCTGCTCTCCCACTATACCAGAAGTCACAGAGACCGTTGGGAGATGTTCACAAAGGGATAAGAATGATGCAGAAAAGTGAAGGACCCGGGGCAAAAGAGGTTGCATGTAATCACTGACAGTGTTTATGGAGAACTTACCATGTTAAGAATTTGTCATGAACTGAATTGTGTCCCCTCAAAATGTGTACGTTGAGGTCCTAACTCCCAATGTGACTGTATTGGAAATGGGGCCTTTAGCCCATTAAGTCCCAAGTGTTCAATTCTGCAAATATTTCAACAAAATTGACACAGGTGCATTAAAATAAGTTGGAAATTATAATGGAGAGAGAGAGAGAAAGTGAGAGCATGTGTGTGTGTGTTTGTGTGTATGTGTGTGTGTGTGTGTGTGTGTGTATAGTCATGTGTTTGTATGTCAATGTTATGGTTTTGATATGTGGTATCCCCTCAAAACCTCATGTATGAGAAAACACAGGAATATTTGGGGGTGAAATGATTAGATTATCAGAGCTATAACCTAATCAGCAGATTAATCCATTTGGATGAATAATTCAAATGGATTACTAGATGGTAACTGCAGGGCAGACAGGACATGGCTGAAGGAAGTAAGTCACTGGGGGCATGTCCTTGAGGATTATATTTTCTCCCTGATTCCTTTCTCTCTCTCTTTTCTGGCTATTGTGAGCTGAGTAGCTTCCCTCCGCCATGCTCTTCCACCCATGATGTTCTGCCTCACCTTGGTCCAGAGCAATGGAATAAGCCAGAGCAGAGCAATGGAATCAGCCAACCATGGACTGAACCTCTGAAACTATGAGGACAAAGTGAACTTTTCCTCCTCTTAGTTGTTCTTGTCAGATATTTTGATTATAGCCATGGAAAACCTATTTACACAATATTAATTAATATGATGTTATGATACTGTTATGTTACTATTAAGTAATTATATACTGTGTTTAAATTTTTATAGGTGTTTCACATTTGGGATAGTGAGACAAAATGAGTTAAGGAGATAATTAAGGTTATGTGAAGTCCTAAGAGTTGGAACTTAATCCAGTAGGACTGGTAAATTCTTAAAAGAAGAGTCTCTAGGACCATGGGCACACAGAAGAAAAGCTTTGTTATGGCACAATGAGAAGACAGTCTTCTGCAAACAAAGAGTGTGGTCTCAGAAGAGACCAAACCTTCCAGCATTTTGATCTTAGACTTCCAGACTCCAGAACTGTGAGAAAATAAATTTCTGTTGTTAAGTCATCTAGTTTGTGGTGTTTCATCATGGTCTCCCAAGCTGACTAATGCAACACTGGTGGTCAACAGTAAGGGGGCTGTGAAAACAGATTTGCCTGGACCCATGAAGGACATGAGGAACTCACACAATATTAAAATGTAACTGCAGTTTTCAAGTTAACCAGGTCCATTCTGAGACCAACAAGGAAAAAGACAAAATAATTTCACAATTAGTAGACAGCCATAAGCAATTTGTTTTTCTGTGGTTTATATATTTGTACATCCTTTTAATTGCCTTGTTTCATTGGTGGTTTTATAAGAACAAATATCTCATAAAACTCACTTCTTGAAAACAGAACAAATATAAACCATTTGGGGGTTTAGTGTTTTCAATATTTAGAAAACAATAGTTTATGTGAAGGAAAGGATAAATGGCACTGAATGTGGAGGCACATTAGTGGAAATAACAGAGTAAGGACCTCTGAAATTTTTCTCCATAAAAGCAATGAGAACACTGGAAAATATTATCAGAATTAACTTTCAGAACTCTGGAAATTATCCAAAGGCTTACAGCAATAAAAGGAGAGTTTATTCAAAAAGTTGTCTGAATCTCATAAACAGCAGCAAGATTTATGAAATTTTAATTTTCCTACCCCTGTTTTCCCCTCCTCAAATCAATGATAGCCTTGAAAACCAATAGCCTTCAAATATAGTGAATACCAACAACATCCTGGGAACCATGGCACCCTGGAGGGGGTATAATGAGGTTGGAGCTCTTTCAAGTTCCCATCCACAGAGAATTATCATTATTTTGCTGTCTGGTGTTTCATAAAAGATTTCACTCAAAAGCTATCTTTATTTGAGCTGATTTGGAGCATACCCAATATGAAGACTCTTTTCCTGGAAGCATTGGTTAGGAACTTTACAGTTGCCTAATATATTAAGTAATAGTTGAGTCAAACATTAAACTAAATAAAAAGGTTAAAAGGAAAGCTTGAGACCTGAAATTTCTTTAAGGAGCTTTAAAAAGTGTTAATATATTCCTGGGAATCTAGAATGCTATATGCATGCCTGGGCCTGTGCCAATGCTCAAAAAACACCATGGAAAGACCTTAATTTCTCAGTTTTGCTTGACTTTGACGCTCTGCACAAGCAAGGTCAAGGCAAAGCTGGAAACTGCCTGGCTGAATGTTGAAGGTGTATTCCAAATACACAGATTTCTTTACCAAAGACAGAAAAGCTTATTGGTCTCAGATATTTAATGAAATTTCTGTCCAATCACTATTTGACCACTAAACTAAGCAAAGATTACAGTAACCACACATGACAAACAATATAGACTTTACAGAATTAATTTAAAATCAAACCAACAATAATAAACCCAGGGGGATAGGAGAGCATCTATCTGATTTCCAGAGTTGTCAAGTCATGTTTTTTAATGTCTATAAAATTATGAAATGTGCAAAAAACACATCTGGAGGGAAAGCAGTCACTAGAAACTCCCTGAGAGAACAATATTGAACTTACTAGATGCAGGTTTAAGTTAACTATTCTAAATACATTCAAAGAACTAAGAAAAGCACATCTAAACAACTAAAAGAAAGCATGAGAAGGATGTTTCACTAAAGAAGGAGATAGAAATTATTAAAAGATCAAAATAGAAATTCTGGAGTTTAATAGTACAATCACCTAAATAAAAAATTCACTGGAGCAGAAGTTGAGCACTAAGAAAATAGAATTGGTAAACTTTAAGATAGGTCAGTTTATACTATTTAGTCTGAAGAAAAGGGAAAAAAAATAATGAAAAAAAAAAAAAAAAAAAAAAAAAAAGCCTGTGGGACACCCTAAGTGCATAATGGCAGTTACCAGAAAGAAAAAAGAAAAAGGAACAGAAAGAATATATAAAGAAATAATGACTAAAAATGATTCAAATTTCATTTTTAAAAACCATTAATCTACACATTTGAGAAGCTTAAAACAACAATGAAAAACTGTAAGTAGGATAGGCTAAAAAGAGATTCACACCTAGACAGATTAGGTTCAAATTACTGAAAAATAAAAATAGAGAATCTTGAAAACAACAAGAAAAAAGTGACTCATTATATAGTACATACAAGACACTAGGTTTTGCAAGTGTCCCCCAAAGGCCCATGTTAAAGACTTGGTTCCCAGCCTGTGGCACTATTAGAAGGTGGTAGAACTTTTGAGAGGTAGAGCCTAGTTGGAAGTCTTGCAGTCACATGAAGTCATGCCCTGGAAAGGGATATTGGGACCCCCACTCACCCTTCCTTGTTCTCTCTTTTTCTTCCCAGCCTCCATGAGCAATTTTGCTCTAACACATGCTCCCACCATAATGTACTGTCTCACCACAGCCCAAAGGCAATAGGGCCAAATGCTATGGACTGAAATCTCTGAAACCATGAGCCAAAGTAATGTTTTTCTCCTTATAAGTTGATTGATCTCAGGTAATTATTATATTAACAGACATAGGGAATTCTCAATAAGAGTTATAGCTGACTTCTCATCAGAAATTATGGAGGCCAGAAGGCAGTGGATAATATATTCAAAGTTATGGATCAAGAATTCTGTATCTAATAAAACTATCCTTCAAAAATGAAGCACAAATTAAGACATTCCCAGATAAACAAAAACAGGATTTTTCACAGCAAACCTGCCCTACAGAAGTTTATAAAGGTAGTCTTTCAGGTTGATATAAAAGGACACTAGACAAAAACTCAACCCCACAAGAAGAAATAAAGAGCACTGGTAAAGATAAGCACATAGTAACAGCTATAAGAATGGGACTCTATCTAGAATAAGATATATCCATGCTCATATAATTATATCAAAACAGATTCTGCTGTTATGTATAACTAAAAAGAATCAATAAATAGATAAGTACATAGTAATTAATATGTAATGAATACACTATGTAAAGACATAACTTACGTGTAACATATACGACAACAACAGTAAAAGAGAGAGGGATGCTACAGGAGCAAAGCTTTGTATAATATCAGAATTAAGTTGTTAACCCAGTTGTAAATTAAGATGTGACCTCGAGGGAAACCATTGAGAAAACCATTAAAACAATCTGTGGTACAGATGGTTTAATAAATCCAGCAAAGCTTCACCAGTACATACAAATAGTAGCAAAACCCAGTATGACTTTGAAAAATCTCTGGAGAAAAAAAAATTATTCATTTAAGATGTCATTTTTATGAATTTCTCAACATATAGTAATTAGAAAAGCAAACAAGGTGTTCTTTCATTCATTTTAGATTGAGGGCCAACCATGTGTTAAGCACTGTTTTAAATGCTTTTCTCAATACAGTAAGAAGATAACACAGGCTTATCTGAGTCTGTCTTAATGAAGAGCATTCCTTGTGAACTTGTAACTTCTACCAAACTCTAACTTCCTAATGACTGTGTCCTCTGATAGTGTCTCTTATTAATCACCTTCCTACCCAATTCAATCTGTTTATTTATTCTATAAATATGTTGAATTCCTATTATCACTCATATCTAAGTTACAAGAACATTCTAATGTTCTTCTTACTCTAAGTCTGTGTCCCATACAATTATTTCTAAGCTGCACTGTCAGAATGACTTTTCCAGAGTGATTTTTTTATGTCACTTTGCAATTAATAAATTCTAAGGACTCCCCACTACTGCTGAGCTGATATAACAGATGGGTTAGTCCACAAGCATTTACCAAATTCCTACTTCGTTCCCAGTGCATTTCTAGGCACTGTGCATAGAAACACAATGCATAAAGAAGACCAGGTCTTTACACTGACAGAGCTTATATTCTTGAGGGTTAAGACTGATAATAAACAGATAAATTTCAAGATAATTTCAGATAATGGTACACATCAAGAAGAAAACAGAAATAGTAATGGAGGAGGCAACCTGAGATGTTCTAGAAAATCTGAGGGCAGTCTGTTCCAGGAGAGGGGACAGCAGACAACAAGACCCTAAGATGAGACTTTACAAGGGCTGAACTTCACATCTTCTCAGTGCTCCTGGGAAACTAGCCACCTCTCATCTGAGTGACTAATTCAGTGTCCATGTTTAGTGTTTATCGAAATTGTCAAGTTCATCTCTCTCCAATACACTAAGTCTATCAAGTACCAAAAAACTGAGTAAAGAAACCCTATCTAAGTCATTTAGTTATCTAGAGTACTGTGCTCATTAATTAGTATCTGTGGAACTGAATGAAGCTTAGTGTGCTAATCTGGGAAATAGAATCATCCATTAATTCAGCTGTAATCCAACTTGAATTCACACTCCTGGCTCTTGTTAAACCAGCATCCTTACTGTCACTATCCTCTCTGGGTAAAGCCTAAGTTTGCAAACTTTGATAAATCAACATTAAATAAATATAAAATTGTAGAATTCAAATTATTGTATGCCTAATTAGAATAATTTCAAGAACTGACATGCATCAACTCCTGGACTTAGTCAGTTACCTCTTTGAAAAACTGCTCAGATTTTTGTAATCGATACTGACAACAGTGACTTGTGAACAGGCTTTATCTTGATTTTAGAAGTTTTTGTTTAAAGATGTTTGTCAAAAGACTATCACTAATCCATTCATTCTTTTACTATTATTTTTAGGTGCTTCTATGTGCCAAGTATAGAACCTTTTTCTCAGTATATGTAGTTAAAAAGTACACACATCTTTGGGTGTTTGCCTTTGTGGAGTTTGTAGTCTTGTCAGGGACACAATAAAAAACAAGAAAACAAACAAACCAATGTATAATGACAGTTTATGATACATACTGTTAAAGACACAAATCGTGTACAAGACAGAATAGCAGGGGAGACCTGTGCTTTGGTAATCCAGGAAGGCTTCACTAAAGAAGTGATGTTTTAAACCAACCTCAGTCATGCAAAAGAGGAACAGATCTCGCAGTCTTTAATTAATTCTAGATAATTTGCTTAATTTTGAGATGTAGTTCACAATGTCTTGTGGTCTTTATATTTTTTTCATATTCATATGAAAAAAAGATTTTTTTTTTTTTTTTAGCAAAGAGCAGTGGTCCATGCCTGTGACCCCAGCTACTGGGGAGATTAAGGTAGGAGTTTCACAAGTTTGAGACCAGCCTTGGCAACTTAGCAAGACTGTCTCAAAGTAAAATAAAAATGGGTAGGGATGTAGCTCATTGCTGGCCTAGCATGTGCAAGATTCTGGGTTCAATCACCACTACTATAAAAATATATATATATATTTTTTTTTAACTTTGTCCTACAACTAATCAGAAGTCACTGCATTTATAGCATATTACATCATTATAAAGTAAGAACACTAACAAAAGAGATGAGGCTCTGTTTTTTTATTATTTTTATTGTAAACAAATGGGATACATGTTGATTCTCTGTTTGTACGTGGGATAAAGGCGTACCATTTGTGTAATCATACATTTACATAGATAGCTGCTCAATTCATAATAGCCAGATTGTAGAACCAACCTAGATGCCCTTCAATTGATGAATGGATAAAGAAACTGTGGTATATTTATACAATGGAATACTACTCAGCCATAAAGGCTCTGTTCTTTATATCCTTGAGCATGCTCTGTCATTCACTCAAGTTGGATTGAGTGACAGCATTTGTAGCCGAGTTTCCTAATGACACTGTTCCCTCTGAGTAGTTCCAAGAATGCACCCTTGAAATCATGCAGTTTGTCTGGTTGAAACTTGGTGTCTGTTGATCACTTGGGGACATTCAGGTTGGAGCCTGATAATGGGTCTCTACCATGGTCACAGGTCTCATACCAGCCCTGACCAGCAACCTCCCAGCTTTGTTCTGTAGTTCTTATCAAGGCTGATGTTTCACAACCTCACAGAGGTGTTGCAGGAGGGCACTCAGTAGTCATGTTAAATGCTTCATTCTGAAGCGCTTGAAGCACTGTCCCCAATCTCCTCAAAAGCAGGACAAAGGTAAGGCAGAAGCATGGGAGGCACACAGCTGCTAATGGCTTTGCCTGAACTCAGGAGGCCCTGCTAGAGCAGATGGTTACTTAACAGCTCTTCATGGCTGTGTACACCTGACCTGGACAGGAAAATTACTGCAAATTCCAGTGATTAAAAAAAACACATGCAAGGGACCCTCCCTGAGTGAGGGGAATGTTTATTAATAAAGAAGGACAACCCAATAGTCATAGGACAGAACTCACGAGTTTTTTGAGTCATAATTCACTATAAAACTTCAATTATTCAGAAATTTTATGAAAAAGAAAAGTCTTATGACTGTACAGTTCTATATAATAGCCACTGGACACATATGATTGTTAAGAACCTGAAATGCAGCTAGACCAAATTGAGCTATTCTGAGTATAAATTATGCACTTAGTTTTGAAGACTTCGTACCAAGAGAGAGAGCCCAGGTGTAAAATACCTCATTAATAATTTTAATACTGATTCAATATTGAAATGATAATGTTTGGAATATATTGGGTCAAGAAAATATATTCTCAAAACCAATTTCATCTGTTTCTTTTTATTTCTTAAAATGTGGCTACTAGAAACTTTTAAATTGCATATGGGACTCAAATTATTTTTCTGTTAGTCAGCAGTGGTATTACAAAATGAATTATACAAAGAAATCCTTGGTTATTTCAAGATTACAGAAAAATTTTCTAAAATGTATTGTTTATTTTCTGGTTTTAATGAACAAAGTCATTAAAAGCATAGCTAATGTAATTGGGTCAACTTTGAACAATGTTTGAATGGTCTACATCATCAGAGCTTTGTTCTTAACATTTCTCAGTGGCCCCATCATCCTGAAGATGGTAAGAGTGGTTCTTCCCCACTGACCCTGCGCTTGGAGGAGCCCTGGCATTGAGGCCTTCTACCTTACAGATTCAGAACAAAGGCCTTGAGGTTTTCTGTCTGAGATCTTAAGGACATATTTCTCAAGAGTTGGTAGAAGAACACTGACTCTCCAGAAAGACAGGCTTTTCTGGGTCATTCTGTGTGACATCTTGGTAATTCATCTTTTCACCTCCCAAAGATCAAGCTAACCCATAGATTTGTCATAGATTAGGCTCCAAACCCAGGGAGAGTAATGAAAGCTAAAGGGTGGGGCCACTGCACAAGAAGCCAAGAGGTGGTGTTGGGAGTGGGATAAGGAGCCCTCACAGAGACATAATGTGAATTTACCTTAAGCCACATCTCTCTCAATCCTATAGTGACTTCCCCACTTTTTACTACCTACAAATGGTTAAGCTGTAGAGGAACAAGTCAAACTGTTCAAGTTCACTTCATACTCAAAAGGCAACTTACCAATACATAAGAAGAAAACAATTGCCAGGGATCAGAATGTTTGAGTCAGGTACTTCACTCTTCTTTCCTTGAATAGAAGAAGACTGCTTAGGAGAACAAATTCATCAACAGGAAGGGGTTGCTGGATAGGCAAAAGTGGTAGGTAGGGGAGATAGAATGATAACCCAACCATTTGAAAAGGGATCAATGGATACCCTATGAAGAGTTAAACTATAAAGTCAAATCACTCAGTGGATTAGAGAAGAGCCATTTCTACTGGTTAACTTGGAGTGAACACTCAGGAAATACCTGCTGAGTGCATGCATGTCAGATCTAATAGTGAGACAGAATGATGCTCAGGCCAGAGTAAGACTTGACTGAGGTGTTAACTCATTTCAGGGAGCAATGTGTTTATCACCCACAAACTCACAGAAATAAAAGAAAAAAGTGTTTCAGAAATGGACTTTGGCATTTGCTTCATCCTAAGAGAATAGCAGGTGTCTTGACTGGAGGTAACTATCTGAGAACAGCCTCCTCTCACCAATGAAGGCATAGGAGGAGAAGAACACATCGAGCTATCAGAGTCGGGATCATTCAGCAGCTGAGTCCTAGAAATATGTTCCCTGGTTCTGATTCCAGTACCATGAAGCCAATAATTTGACAACCTATGTAGTTTTTCAATGGGAAAGACCATGCCAATGAACTTGGTTTGATTATCTAGTCTGCCTAAGGGTTATATTTTTCTAATCTGGCACATTAACTGGATTTATGGTTGGAGACAGCAGTTGAGCATGGAATTCATTCACATAATGAAGCACAAAAATGAATTGTGTTCCCTAATGTACAAAACTTACTCAACAGGCAAATTCACTAAGTTCAACCATTCAACTATTCTGTAATTCTGAATTCCACGGCCTTTCAGTACAGCCTTCAGCAGTGAGCATAAAGCATGTTCTGGCTAAGATACCCCACTTGGAATCTGCTAGTCCAATCAGCTGACCACATATTTTAGACAACTGTGTAGACTAGAGGTAGACTGGAAGAGACTTTGAGCTACTGTCACCCAAAGACAGTTTCTAAATGAAAAAATATCTTGTTATCAGCCTTTTGATGTATAAAATATAAAATCACGATTATGATTTATTCACTTATGCATTCAACAAATATTAACTGAGCATCTGTTGTATTTCAAGCCCTATTCTAAGTACCACAGACATATGTCCATGAATAAAATATACAAAGATCTCTGCTCTCAAGAAATTTGTGGTCTAGAGGGTAGGTGGGAAAAGACCATCAATCAACAAGATTTTGTTTTTAAAGAAAGGACTATGTAGTATTTTAGAAAGAAAAAAAATGTGTTATTTAAAAAATTTAAAATAAAAATAGAGCAGGAGAAGGAAAATATAAAATACTGGACAAGCAGATTGCAGAACTAAAAGTTTTAATTGACTATTGGCTATAGTTTATTTTCACTCTGAGCACAGGCACATGAGAGTAAACAGGTAACCTCATATGCTCTTTAAGAGCTAATTTGCAAATACCTATAGATTAGGGAAGAAAGTTGAAAAGAGAGGCATTCTAACAACATGTATTCTAAATAAGGACCATTCACTTAAACCCTCACTACATTCTCATTAGGAGCTATTTTAGGATCAACCTCCCCATATGCTGCTTCTAAGCTATTTTTTAAAAGTTGGAAGTACTTTGTCTCTGGGCTATTTACCAGTTTGCATTCTTGCAAATCAACAAACTCCGAACACATAGGATCCACTCTCCCCACCCAACCCCCATTCTCAAAAGGCAAGAGGAAAGAAAGGCTTCCTTCAGCTGCCAGTCAGGTCCCTCAGTCACCTTCCTTAGGTAAAGTCCCTCTGTCAGATGAGGGTTGATGTTCTGTGCCTCTTAGTCCATCTCGGTCTTCAGGCATGTGGTTGCTCAGCAACAAAGCAGTGCTGCACCAAGCTGTTCCCACCCTATGCTTTTCCAGTCCACTCAACCAGCACACGGGATGGTTTGGGATGCAGAATTCTTCCTCCCTCGCATTTCTCAGCCACCTACCTCACTTTTTAAAACATTGTAATGTGAGTTGCCACTAGATTCCTTTTGAGAAAAAAAAAATGGCAGAAAACATTTAGTAGAGTTATTAAATCAAATCAACAGAATCAACAATATTCTCTAAACAGCATAAATAGGTCGCTTTCAAGAGAACTCAAACCAAAAGCATGACCTTGATATCATGCCTTCCAGCTGAGAGTCTGAATGAGCTAGAACTCAGCCCACAATTCATAATGGAAAATACCTTCTAGTACCTCAAGGTCATGCGTTCAGAACCCCAATTTCTATCAACATCATTTAATATTACTGAGTCTGAATTCAGGACTTTTCAAAGTTAAACATTGCCTATCTTTTCCTTTATGTATCCTACTTGCAAGGACTAAGCAATCAAATGTGTTTGATAAGCAAGCCAGATGAATATACACAGAAAAGAAATCAATTAAGGAAGCTAACTTTTTTAGTTTTTGTGTTCCTTAAAAGGTCTTAGGTTCTTGGTTATTTACGAGCGCACCTGGAAATAGAAGTAGGCTTTGGGTTCCCAATAGATCTCGTAAAGCATGATCTACCCTATGTACTGTATCAATTATAAAGGAGAAGAGCTAGCTCCCAGGAGCCAGATCTTAGATTTATAAATGCTGGCTGGGGCCTTAATGCCACTGGGTCTTCCCAGGAGGCAGGTCTTTTTCTCTGAGGCAACCACCCTAAAGTAAAAGTCTGATGTCTTTACCCTAATAGAAACCCATTGGCAGTAAAGCCCAGGAAGCTTCAGAGTCTTGGGAGTTGCCTGGGCACCTCATCCCTGAGCCCAGTAGGCAAGACTCCAATTGTGTAGAAGGAACACTCGAATTCTACAGCAGAGGCCTCTTGGATTTTTTTTTTTTTTTTTTTTTTTTTTTTTTTAAGAGAGAAAGAAAGAGAGCAGGCAAAGAGAAATACTAACAACCAATGCATAGGGCTCTTCAAGACATACTATAAAAAAAAAAAAGAAAGAACAAAAAGCTAACTTCAGAATACATTCTATATAATCTCACTTATGTAATACATAAAACTAGAATACCTGCATAGGTCCCATATGTGCATGTAAACACACAGAAAATGACCTGGAAGGACAGACCTCAAATTGATAGTAGGCTTTTGGAAAGGAGACTAAAATTAGGCAGGGAGAAGAGGGAGTTTTACTTTTTCTCTATATTCTTCCATGTATTACAAATTATTCAATGAAGACTTATTCATTATTTTTAAAATTAAATTTCAACTTAAAGACACAATATCATTACCCATATAGCTACCATGCCAAAATCTTGGGACTATTAAAACTTTTTATAATATTATCTTATTTCACCTATTCCAGTTGAATAACTAAAAGGCATTTTTCAAAGCAAAAATGCTTTGACATATGCTATTTAAATTTGGCCAATGTGCAAGAAAGAGCAATATAGGACAGAGTTATTTTGCTGAAAGAGAGATACATATTCACACATTTCTTTTAATTACTGAACAGAGTAATCTATAAATAAATATTGTTTGTCTAATTGCTATGCCATAAAATATTTGAATTAATAGCAAACACATTTTATATATGATCTATGGGTTGCTGTTCTGACTTATAATTATTGAAGTGCAATGAAATGGACAGTGCAAAGAGGAAAAAGAAAGCAAAACTATTTTGCAATAGCATTAAGTGAAAAAGAAATGTGAAAATGAACTGTTTACAATTGCTACCAGTACATAGTGAAGCAGAGTGAACTAGTGATAATTTATTTTACAAAGCAAACATAATTCTGTCCTCTTGGGTTTCTTTATTACTTAGGACATAGCTACAAATTGCCAGTCAAAGCCCACTTTATACAACTAAGAACTTCTTACATTCAGGTTCAGCCTAGGCAAACATATATTACTAAAGAGCTGTTTTAATCTACAAAACCCCCTGTGAAGTGCCAGGCACCCATCATCTGCAACCCTAAAGCCCTGCAAAATGGGTTTCTTCTCCTGCATCTGGAGTTAAAATATGAGATTTAAAGAAGTTAAGTAATTTCCCCAAACAGCTTAAAAGTGCAAAACCAAGATTTGAACTTAGGTGTGTCTGGCTACAAAGATTATACCCTTCCCACTACACCTTGTCAGCTCAAAGCTGCACCCCTGCATCATCTTCTAGCCCTTGGAGTATCTGCCCTGAATCTAGCTCTGGGCTCACTGGCTTTGGAACCTGAGGGACAAATGACTTTGACCTAGATACAAGGTAGCCTGACATTGAGGGATTAACAAGCCAGGTCCCAGGGCTGCCTTCAGAATTGGAAAGCAAGTCAAACTGTCATCAAAACAGTGCTCCAATCTCTTCAATCTGGGATATTTCAGATTTGCTCCAAAAGAGATAGATATTAAACTTTCAGCATTCAGAGAGAATGTTCATCATTCTGCATCCTGAATTCAACTGACCTCATATTGAAGATATTTGAAAAACAATTGCATCTTTACTGAACACATACACTATTTTTCATTGTCATTATTTGCTAAATAACACAGTATAACCACTATTTATATAGTATCTACCTTGAATTAGGTATTACAAGTAACCTAGAGATGATTTAAAGAATACAAGAAGGTATGTGTAGATTATATAGCAAATATAATACCAATTTATATGAAAGCCTTGAATTTCTGCAGATGTTGATATCTTTAGGGGGTCCTGGAATCAATCTCCCACAGACACCAAGGGGAAATTGGGTTTAAATAAACACTAATTAATTAACATGTACAGTACTTACTTATAATTTACCCGCCAGTCTAAGATTTCAGAGATATTTCACAAACAACTGATCATCACAGCATCTTGTGAGGGTGTCTGTTATGGTTTGGATATGAGCTGCCCCCCAAAAGCTTCTGGGTTAATGAAGAAATATTCACAGGTAAAATGATTGAACTGTGAGAGTTGTAATTTAATTATTCCATCCATTTGAATGAACTGACTGTGGTAACTATAGGAAAGTGGGGCTGGCTGGAGAAGGGGGTTCACGGGGGGCATGCCCTAAAGGGTGCATCTTCCCAGCAAACCCTTCCCCCTTCTCTCTCTCTGCTTCCTATTTGACATGAATGGAGCAACACTCTTCTTCCGTACCTTCCTGTCATGATGTTTCTGTCTCATCTTGGGCCCAGAGCAATGGACTCAATTGACCCAGACTAAACCTCAGGAACCATGAGCTAAAATAAACTTTCCCTCCTCTAAGTTGTTCTTGTCAGCTGTTTCGGTCACAGTGATGCAAAACCTGTCTAACACAATGCCCATGGCCTTGTGAGAGGGCTTCATTCCATTGGGCAGTTAGAAGGAAAGTGAAGGCGCACATGAATCGGCAGTAGTATTTGTAGTCTGCATCTGTTGGAGTCTAGTCAGAAACCACCCTAGGTTTCTTGAACAGAGTAGATTTGATAGAGGAATTTAATTGCAAAGATGATGGAAGAGCTGAGAAGCCAGAAAGGACACAGTGAGTCAATCCCAAGAGGAACAAGAGCTGACATCTGCTACCATTCCTATGGAAAAGGGGATAATAAAAAGAGATGGTGCTACCAGATCTTGGGGTTGGACTGCCCAACTGGGTCCAAGGAGGAGGCACAGCCAACCATGGACATGCTGACCAAGGCAGGGGCTTAGGGTGGGCAGAAATGCCCTTGCTTTTCCCTTCTTACACCTTCAACTCTTCTGCTGGTTCCTCCCAATTACTGAATATAACCAAAGCTGTAAGGCAAGGGAGCCTAGGAAATCTATTTCCCTGCCAGACAGAGAGGGGCCAACCATGAATCCAAGGACAAACATGCAAATGACTAGTACCATGCTGAAATCAACAATGTGGTAAGAAATAGGTTGCAGATATGGCAAGGTGAGGGGTGAGGTCAGGAAAGGAAGGAAGTGTTACTGTAGGTAAAAGAGGAATAGGTAGTATGCAAGGACTTTTCCTCTTCTCATTCCTGCAAAAGTGGTATTCTCCTCAACTGCCATAGTTTGGATCTTGAATGTCCCCCAAAGGCCCATGTATTAAAGATTTGGTCACCAACTTAAGGTGCTATTGAATGGTGGTAGAACTTTTAGGAGGCAGGGCCTGGTGGAAGAAAGTCAGTTCAATGGAGCATGTCTTGAAGAGTGTATTGTAACCTCAGACCCTTTCTGTGTCTCTTTTTGCTTCCTGGTCACCATGTGGTGAACAGGCATCCTCTGTCACATACTCCTGTGTGATGTACTGCCACTACAGGTTCAAAGCAAGGGGGACAAAATACCATGAACTGAAACCTTTGAAACAGTAGGATAAAATAGATGAGGTTTCCTTCTGTAAATTGATTATCTTAGGTATCTGTTATAGTAATGCAAGGCTGACTGACACACCAAGTCATTATCAAACATATTAAAGTATTTTTAGGAAAGTGAGAAAGAGGGCCCCAAGAATGGGCTAAAATCAGGAAGCACTAATTCCAAAGAATTATTAAAGAATAATGAATGCATGTTCAGTTTGCTACATAGAAGATTTAGAAGCAGAGTTAACGTAAAGAACTAAATTCATGTCATAATAAAGCTGGTTGAGAAAGAAAGAGGTTGACTATTTGAGGAGGAACCAGGACAGAGTCAGTCCCAGGCTCTGGGAGGGCCAAGAGGTGGAAGGCTGAGCATCCAGACCTACTCATGTCCATGTCCAAGATTACAGAGGTCACTGTCCAGCTTGCAGCTCTGTGAGGACCTTATGTCCCTGGGATAAGTAACATTGGTCTATTCTTTCATTCTGAATTTCTATTCATTGACCCCCTACAGTATATCAGGCAGTATTTTAAGCACTGCAGAAAATAAAACAAATACTGGGAGCCTCTAACCCCTCATGTGAGTCAGTGATGCAGGCTATCCCATCTGAATGGGGAGAGGAAGGAAGGGGATGAGGGAGTATCCCAGCAGAGTTTGGCCAAAGAGAAGTCTCAGTCTTACATCCTCTGTTATTCCTGGTTCACATATTTACATAGTAAAATGTGCAAAAAGGACATACCTGCTCCATTAATAGAGATAATACCATAAAGAACAATTATATTTTCCCTGGATTCTAATTTCTTTGGCTCAACCCAACAAACATTTGTTGTATGCCTATTGCATGCCTGGAACTGGAGCATCAGAGATGAACACTTTCTTAAAAAAAAAAAAAAAAAAAAAAAAAACACTTCCCTGCCTTCAAGATAGCAGGAGTGGCAAATCCATGCAACTTCAAATCCAGAAATTGCTGCTAGAGACCCAAGTCCTCCAAAGATTCTGATGGAGAGTGAAGGATTGTTTCCCCACCAGGACAAAGGAGTAGAGACACCAGTCAGAGTCATGTGAAGCTGGTCTTTGACAGCCCTGCAGTCCTCCAGTCAATACTTCTGGAGCTCTTTCAACAACAGGAAAATTTTCTTAGTTCGCCTTCTGACCTCAGAACAGCCAGATACAAGACAGGCCCCAAGCAGCTCTGCAGGAACCCGAGGAAGTTCTTCCAGTTCTTGACTAAGGAGGCCTTGCAACCCATTTCTCCCCATTTGGAGTGGGCAGGGAGTGGAAAACAGACATGTTATTTACATCTAAGGCTGATTTTCTCCTCTTAAATTAGTGCTTTGCAAAAAGTGCCTGGATAATTTAACTAATCCAGTACTATAATTTACATTTTGGTTTGTTAGTAATTAGAGCAAAAACATGAACATTTTTTTGGCATTGCAAACCTTTAAAAAAAGTGTTCTTATGGCTGATAAGGAAAAAGAAAACTCCATTCATTATTCAAGATACTCAATTTTTTCTATCAATATGTGCAAATTCACATTCTTGGACAATATTATTGTGTCTTAAAAGTGCAAATACATTTGTTTCATAAGAGGGAATAAATCATGTCCAATTCTGAACAACCTGGTGTAAAACCTCTGCTTCCAAGAGTATTGCCTGCCTTGAAAAGTTAAATTTTTAAGCATAATCAAGGATTTCGCTAGCCAAGTGTCCCCACCTACCTGGCCACAGGATGGTGGATATAATGTTGTAGTTTGTACAGATCTCTCAATCTGTGTTTTGAGAAAGAATAAATTCCACTGGAAACTAGTTGGGACCTTTCCCCACCCTCCACCCCCATGGGAATTTGGAGCCTGGAACTCCACAGGATTGGAAAGCCTCCCTGCCTCAGTTCTCTGTGTCCATTCTAACTCAACCCATCTCAACCCATGGTTTCCTGCTGCCTCATCATAAGTGAATACGTATGAGGAAAAAATTCTGTCTGGATCCATTCTTAAGTAGCAATTAATTAGCATGATACAAATCTAAGATTTGTACTACTTTCAACACCTGAAAACTTCAGTGAAATTTTAGACTTTGCCTGTAAGATCAAAACAATGTCACTATTGTTATTGACTGGAGCAGTCCAATCAAAACATTACACATCAATCAAAGAAGTATTTGGGAACTTGAGGGTTGGGTGGATTTTTGGTTTGTTTGCTTTTTTAACTGGCTTTGTTGACTAAAGCAGCTGAACCAGTGTGGGAAAGGGTGGATCATTTTAAGGATGTTCCTTCTCCTCCCTCGGTGTTAAGACTTGACATCGGCATTAATGCCTCGTAAAGTAATGAAGTTAGCTGAAGCTAAATTCACCTTTGGAGAGGATAGACAGTAAGAGAAACAACAACAACAAAAAGAAGAGCGATGCATTCAAATATTCCCTGCCTACCAGGGGGCACCAATGAGAAAACAAGCTCCGAAATTCTACTTGAAGCCATTGTGTCTGAAAAGTCCCTTTTGCCTAGTTTTAAAAGTCTGAGTTATCACTTTAGTATATAATAATTCATGATAGCCAGATGAACTTGAAAGATAAAATAGTCTCCCATTCAGAATTGATGACTATTTTCTCATAGCACTGTTTTGATCCACTTGGTCCTGAAATGGACCCAGTATATTCTCATACAGTGTGTATTTCTGCCTTCATCCCTTGAGGATCTGAGGTGCCCCTTGTTACCTTTCTCTGTGCTGATGCATACTGAGTGCTCTGGGCGAGGGTACTAGCAGGCTGGGTCATGGTCATGTGTCCACACCCGTGTCACTCTGAACCCTAGCTCTATACATCCCAGCGTGTGTTCTTAAGCAAGTTAAATTAGCCCTGCTAACCCCATTTACTCAAGAGTAAAAGAATGTAGTACCCAACCCCTGTGGTTCCAAGAAAAGTAAGTTAGATAATTCTAGTGCATGGCAAGCACTCAAAATACTTAGGATATTACTAGTGACTAAAAAATAACAACCTAAGCAGACTTTATCAATGTTGATAACCCAATTACTTATTTATGAAGTGTTCAGGCAAAGGGAAACCTACTCACTTTGGTGCTTAGACAGGATGGAGTCTTAGGTGGTGAGTGCTGGGGAAAACCCACAATCACATGTCCATTATCAAGAAGGCTTTGAAGAATTGAGAGTTCTGGAGCTGGTCGTTGAAGGGAGAATTCAGTGAGTTTGCCTGGGAAGCTCTCATAGGCCATAGGAGAATCCAGAAAAATTGCTTCATGCCTCACTCTCTGTTTCTCCCCAGTTCTTTCCTCCCAAAGCCTGTCTAGAACAGCACATCCCTGCTGAAAATGGAAAGTGATGAACACTGATAAGCAGGTACAGAATCTGTCGTGCAACCTGTTTCCACCTGGCCTTCACTTTGGGGCCTCACCCATCCTGTTCTACTTGTGGTATGGGCCCCTCTTGCCTAAATTATTCTTCCCTAAGAGTTGGGCATTCACTGTGCACTGACTACATGGCTGAGTCTCAGTAAAAATAGAGAGTGCTAAGCCCACAATAACCATAATTACTGCATGTGCCAATGCTGAAATGAAATAAAGAGACCCACAAGCAAAGTGCCCTTATGTCTGAGTTAATTCTAGTGAAAAGAAAGGATGAGTCTGCATTTGGTGTCAAATTCTCATAACCAATTTATATCTGAAAACACCAGATGTTTGAAATAAGTGAATTATCAACATATGTTCAAAAAAAACCTATGAAATATAATCATGATAAAAGGATAAATGTCAATGAAAAACTTCAAAATAAACTCAGACATAGTAATTATTCAATACAACTGGCATAGATCGGCCGTGTAAATAAGCTCCAGTCCAAACATCCGAGTCTTTAAGAAGCAAAGCATAGAATATAAACTTTGAATCACTAGTCCCTTGTCCCCGTCACAGATAGGGAAACTAAAATGGTCAGAAATTGAATAGTTAGACATTCAAGTACATGTGTGCACACACACCCTTAGTGGCAGAAGGGTGTGCCACTTTTCCATGCCCGTGTTTGATTTTAAGACCAAGGCTATTTCACGTGGCCTCAAAACTCAGTGTGCTTAGCTTCTGGATTAAGTGAACCATTTGAACTAAAGGCTTAACTTGTCCTTAATCTTCTCTTTGAATTGCTGACAGAAGAGCATTTAGCGCCTGACCTAACAAGTCTCAGGCACCAAAGGAAGCCAAGAGCCAGCATGCACACCTCTTTAGCAACAGAAAGGGCCTGGGTCAGAGATCCTAGGACCAGATTTTCATGGGGCCCACAATGGAGACAGCATACCAAAACCAAAGCTGAAAGCTGGGCCAGGGAGGAAGCCTAGGTTATCCGGGGAGGCCTCACATGCTATCAGGAAGGCGTGTACCATCCAGAGCCGTGAAGGAGTCAGTTCTCTTGGGTGATTTGGAGTGGGTGGAATTCTTTATGAAAGAAAACCACAGAGATGGCACTTCTTCACACCCAGGGTCATCATAACCCATCACCATAGGAAGTTGTGATTAACCACCCTACCCCCCAGTCTCAAAAGCAGCTGGGACTTAGTCTATTGGCACTGCCTGGTATAACTGGAGCCCTATCTCCACTTAAAACATGGCCTTTCTGTCCTATCAGGGCAGAGGCTGGAGGACTTTCTCAGGTATGGCACAGAACTCTCCTTTACCTCTTGGGACACTGAGAGGCTGCTGCTGGATATTTAGGGTTAATGTCCACATTGTCAACACCATACTCCTCCTGTTATAAAACCAAGACTCTCTCCTTCCCCCAAGTCCTCCAACGCATACACTGTCTCACTTAATTACCATTGCCTCCATGGGGTTTTTCTTTTATAACTGCTCTTAATGAACCTGATTTCTAAACCATGAAAATATTTCCGATGCAAGAGAGGAAAAGGGCACCAAGAGGTTTCTCCTGGGATCAGCCTCACCATGCTTTCTGCAGACATCAGTGGCTACTCTAAAGGTGAAATGGGGATGACCACAGGGGGAGGACACAAGGTAGGGACTGATCAACAAAGAGGGACCTGATACCCAGGCACTGGGGCCCCCTAGCCTATCCCAGAGGCAGATTCTGAGGTTGGCATCAGACAATCTAGACCAAGCTTGGGGAAGTGAGTGTCCATGGAGGAGTTGGGTCAGTGGGAGACTGCCTGACATCCCGTGGGAGAGCTCATGGCAGAGGCTCCCTACTGGGCTGCCAAGTAAGGAGAATCATCATACTAAGAGACCAGTGAAAATACAAGTGACTCCATGACAAGTCCCATCATGAGCCTGGACCACTGAATCATGACGATGAATAGGACATGAGTTCATAAGTGAGAAAATCGCAGTGGAAGGGCCGGTAGATATATGGAGGTGATTATGGATCAAACTTATTCATCAGTTCGCTTCTGCATAAGCAAGAAGTAGGTCAAAAAGGGCTTCCTAACCCAGACTCCAGTTTATTGATTGTAATCACCCCCCATATTACTTAATGAATAACAAAAAGAGCCAAGGAGCATTTATTTCATGTTCTTAAGGAAAATGAGCCATTTTCAGATATGGCTTCTTTTTCTTTCTGGAAAAAAAGCAATCTGAATATGGAGAAATATGCAGAACAAAATGAATTAGAAACAAGGCAAAATAAAGAGCCCTTCATTTTTTACTAAGACCAGGTTTTGGCTCAGTTTTCTTTTGAAAATTCCCCATGTTTTAAAGCCAGGGATTCAGAGAGGGTTAGCTTTACAAGGCAGAAACATGGGGGAAATAGGAAAATGGGACTTGGATTGATGCAGTAGTTTTCCCTGAGCCTTCATGGCACACGCGTGCATTTTAGCACCATCATTAAGGTGAGGTGACATGACATGGTGGTTACAGGGATGTGTCCCGGAGCTCCACCACCAGCTCTGCCATTTTCCAACTGTATGCAAGGACAAGCTGCTTAATCTATCAGGGCTTCAGTAAACTCATCTGTAAAGTGAAATTTTCTACCTATTTCTCACAGGATTGTTGTGAGGACTATATAAGTAAATCCATCTTCACTGGTAGAAAATAATAGAAATAAACTGGTACTGGTAGCCAGTGAATGTTCCCAAATGATCACTTGCTCTTCCACTGGTATTACGACGTGAGCTAATAAGAAATAATAGAGGGAACAATGTCATTTTGCAGAGTTCCTAGATTCTCAGAAAAATCAGCCATAACCATGATAGACTGTCATAACCTTGTCAGGGCTGCTTCTTGGTTATTGTCTAAGCATTCCCTCAGGCGGAAACTGCCTGACATCCATAGAAGAGAGTTCGTCCCTTCTGCTATGTGAGAACACAGCCAACAGTCACCATCTGTGCAGCACAGAGTGAGCCCTCAGCAGACGATGAATCTACTGGCATCTTGATCTTGGACTTCTTAGCTGCCAGCACTGCTATTCTTGTTATGAATTACCCAGTCTAATGTATTTTTCAATTTCTTATTTTTTTAGATATTTTGTTATAGCAGTCCAAACAGACTGAGACATAGCTCAAATATTGCTTTCCTCCAGGAAAACTTCTCCCATCACTCTAGTCAGGAGCAAACGCTCTCTTTGGAGGTCCTGAGCACCTTTTATATCTTTAAACATCTTGATGGCTATGGGAGGACACCTACTATGTGCCAGGATCTGTGTCTGTCACAATTTGGAATTGAAGAAGAGAACTTTTTAGACAGTTTCACATTGTTAGGACAAGTTGTTTCGAATTATCTAATATCTAATTCTGAATAAAGGGGAAAACTACCTTAAAAAACAAAAAGATAAAGCAGTCTCTGGGAGCACAGAGCTCTCAAGCTACTAGTGAGAAGCGTGGCAACATCTCACTTCATTTCTACTGCTTTCCTTTGTGGAAGCTTATGTTTCTGTGTCCTCCCCGATTATACTGCAAGACACTTTACAAAAAGGATTAATATAATAGTTCCTGGTAGATTCCTCAGAAAATTTCAAATGGAACCACCATTTGACCCAGTTATCCCACTCCTCAATTTATACCCAAATGACTTAAAATCAGCATACTATAGAGATACAGCCACATCCATGTTTATAGCAGCTCAATTCACAATATCTAAGCTATGGAACCAACCTAGGTGACCTACAACAGATGAATGGATAAAGAAAATGTGGTACATATACACCATGGAATATTACTCAGCCTTAAAGAAGAATGAAATTATGGCATTTTCTGGTAAATGGATAGAACTGGAGAATATCATGCTAAGTGAAATAAGCCAGTCCCCCAAAAATCCAAAAGCTGAATGTTCTTTCTGATATGTGAATGCTAACCCACAACAAGGGAGGGGAAGACTAGAAGTTCATTGGGGGCTGGGGATATAGCTCGGTTGACAGAGTGTCTCGCAAGCACAAGGCCCTGGGTTCAATCCCCAGCACCACAAAAAAAAAAAAGAAAAGAAAAGAAAGGAAGTTCATTGGACTACACAAAGGGGAATGAAGGGAAGGGAGGGGTTAGGAATAGAAAAGTCAGTAGAATGAATTGGACATATCTTTCCTATCCTTACACATGAATACATGAGCAACACAACTCCATATCATATTACAACCACAATAATGGGGTCCTAATTGGGACTAATTAGACTTATTCTATGTATATATAATATGTCAAAATACACTCAACTGTCATGTATATCTAGAAAGGACAAATATAAAAATTCTTGGTACATTGCCTCATACATAGTAATAACTCAATAAATATTCATTAACCTACAGAAAGCAGGATATTGGTTGACAAATCTACAATGATAGAAGATGCAAAAAATACTATTCTTAAAATAAGGTCCAGGCTTAAGACCAAGCCTTTCAATTTGGTTATTTCAGTAAGTGTTTATAAAGTTTACCAAATTCTGAAAAGCCAGTCACTGACATGGTACCAAAAGCACCTTCTAGAGTCCATTCTAGCTCTGTATCATAGACTGTGTCCTTATTTATTTACTTATTTTTTAGTTTTTGAGATTTTATTTAAGCACACAAAGTGCATGTGAACTGTCTATTCATTTTCTTCCTACACAGCCTGGCATTGGGATTGATGGTCAGCTGGGCTGCTCTTTCTGCAACGGCTTTATGGTTCTTGGAGGAAACATTGTGAGTAAACTCAGTTCAGTAAGATCTGTTGCACATGAGCAGCACTTCCAGCTGCTTGACATTGTGGACTAGGAACTGGAAGCCACTGGGCAGCATGTGCTTTGTTTTCTTGTTGCTTCCATAACCAATTCTGGGCATCGAGATCTGGCCCTTGAATCTTCTCTGCACTTGTTGTCAATTCCTCTGGGATTCTGCCCAGTTGCGCTTAATTTTTACATACCAGTCTGACTGTTGCCAAATGACTTCCTGGTCCTCATTTTGACAATTTTGTGTTTCACAAGAGCTCGAAGGGCGGCCATGATGCTAAATAAGATGGCTAACGCCTCTATAGGCAGCGCTGAAGAAGAGCCTTAGTGTCTTTAAAACAACAGAAATTTATATCTCACAGTTCTAGAGACTGAGAAGTCCAACATCAAGGTTCTGGCAGAAACTGCTTACAAATTCAGTTTTCTGGTTCATAGATGGCTCTTTTCACTGTGCATGACATGGGAAGAGGGAGCTCTCTGGAGTTTTTCATAGGGGCATAAATCCCATTCATGAGGGCTTTACCTGAGCCCTAGTCTCTTACCAACGGTCCCATCTCCTAGTCATAACATTGAAAGTTAATTTTTCAAGATACAAATTTGTTGGGGAGAAAGAGGGTACAATATTCAAGCTATAGCATCCTGTTTTCCCCTTTATGATAGGGAATAGAAGCTGTTTCATGGTTTGTTTGTAGTTTATTTAAAATTTTAAGTTGCTGGAATATATTAACTTAATGGGTAATGGTTTAGAAAGAATTATAACTAGGTAAACATTATGAACATGTTCCCAGTGTGGAAACAACTTCACATATTAGGGACTTACTTCCTGGATTGAAAGCTCTACTCGAAAGAGGAATTGGTGTAATTGGAGGGAATATCATCTATCAAAAGCAGCAAGTGATTAGATGAATGGGAGGCACAAAATTGGGAGCATCTCTCAACTTTTTATTGTATAAAATGTCAACAAGTATACCTGTAAATAACAATGAAATTTCCTGCACACCTGCTTTTGAGCTGGTTTTTTGGTTTGCTTTGTTTTACTAATATTGTCATTATCTGAGAAATTTTTTTGTTTTGTTTTTGTTTTGTTTTACTAATATTTTCATTACCTGAGAAATTTTTCTTCCAGACTTTTATAGAGTTGTCTTTTTATGTTTGAGCTTCATATACTTCATGCATATGCAAAACTTAGAGTCCATTAATACATTCTAACTGATAAAGTACATATACTTCAATTTTCTGAGTTAAAAAATACCTGTTTGATTGACTGACTATAATATACCTACATCTTTTTGTTTGGGTCAGGACATGGAACAAAATTTACTAATAAACATCATTGTTAAGATTGTTTTATATCAAAGAAAATGCTGATAGAAAATCATTCAAACCATTAAGATGTTGGCTGAATTAATGATGATATATTTAATAAAAAAAAGGACTTTTCAGTTTTACTCTGTGCTTCAAGGGTCTAGCAGAGACTCTGGCCTCTAGTAAGCATTCAGTATTTGTCAAATGAATGAATTTGTGTTCATCAAATTTAGTGTGTGTCAGATACAAGAAGTTACAGAAATGAGGAGTTAAGGGATGTGTGCAGAAAATAATACCATATACAAAATTTTAAATTGTATAAGCACTATACTAATATGAACATGGGCTAAAAGTTTCATTTTAAATGGCTTTTTCTTACTAAAAAAATCCATGATTCATATTTATGATATCCATTTTGTCACATTGTATGTAGATAATAAAATGTGAACTGTTTATCAGAATTAAAGTTGTCAGTTTGATAAGCCTTGAGTTTATAAAGATGGTTGTGTGCTGAAAATATGAATCCTTGCCTAAGGCTTGTATTGGAAGATTTTTCTCTGAAGTTATGTTTTTTCAGAATACTGGTACTGTCTGAGCACTTAATGGGTAAAGTTTTCTGTGAGCTATTCTAGATGGTTAATAGGAGTCTCTTGAATGATCAGGATAACCATTTTTATTGTATGGTCTTTCAACTATTTAATTTTGATCTAAATAAAAACCGTTAGACTAGTACATGATTATTTTCACAAAATGCATAATCATGACTACCAATTTTTCCATGACTAACTATGCCCTACCAGATGTTTCTTAGGTTCTGCTGAGTCACTTTTTTTTTTTTTTCAGAACTCTATGTTCCCACTAACTCTTAATTCCCTCTGGTCTTTTTCATACTTTGCCTTTTACCTGAATTTTGGGGGAAATGGTTTCATCACTCTTTTTGCAATTTCATATACATAAAATAGGTTTTTGGTTTTTTTTTTAATTACTCTCAAATTTACCTGTTTGCATAAATCTTAACCTATCCCTTTCTTGGGGACACAGACATTTTGAGGAATTTATTCCAAAAAGTCATGAAGCCTCTGTAAGCAAGGAAAGCTATCAACAGCATCATCGCATCGCATGACTGGGTATATTCTGAGTCACACTAGAAGGAAAGCTTTTAGAAAAATGTGACCAGTTCCCAGACTTTGCATTTGTTTCTGCTCTCAACTACACTCCTGATTAGACTTTCTGGCCACAGGAAGGGTTGTCAAATCTCTGGTTAGACAGTTGGAGCTTGCTGTCAAATGCTGCCTTTCTACCCATAGATTTGCATTTTCTTAGCAATCTGAACATTATGGACTGCTCACTGTCTGGTCCCTAAACAGAAAAAGTTCAGTGACAGATTTAGTCTCTCTTTTTTATAAAATTATTATTTTTTAAATTTTTTAGTCTGCATTTTGATTCATTGTACACAAATGGGGTACATCATTTCCTTTCTATGGTTGTGCATGATGTAGATTCATACAATTTGTGTAATCGTACATATACATAGGGTAATGATGTCTGTCTCATTTCTTTATTTTTCATACCCCTGCTTCATTTCCTTCTACATAATCTAAAGTTCTTCCATTCTTTTCTCACTCCCCATCCCCCACTCCCCCACTCCCATTATTTATTATCATTCACTTATCAGGGAAAATATTCAGCCTTTGGTTTTGGGGGATTGGCTTAACTCCATGAAAATATTTTGATGCATGCATGGTTCCATAAAGTTTTCATTGATTCAAAATGCACTATGCACCTACTATGTGCTTGTAATTGTGCAAAGGACTGGGAGATGAAAAAAACAAAACAAAACAAATAAACAAACAAAGCAGTTCCTATTTTCCCAAGCAACAAGAATGGGAAAGACTGACAAAAAAGTGCACAACTGAGATCAAGTAAAATACTTGATGAATAAGAGTTGGTAATGAAACGGCACCTGGACATTTTCACCACATTTCATCACTATTGTGCAAAGGGAACTCAAACCTTCCTCATGCACGTAAGTTGTAAGGAATAGCTGACAGGATGTTTCTGCCTAAGAACAAGTTCCCCAAATTCAAAGTTTCTTTCTTTCTTTCTTTCTTTTTGTTGTTTTTGGGGGTTTGTTTGTTGTTTGGGAGGGTTGTTTTGGTACAGGAGATTAAACTCAGGGGCAGGGGTAGGGGCACTATTCCACTGAACTACATCCCCAGCCCTTGTCATTTTTTATTTTGAGACAGGGTCTCACTAAGTTGCTGAGGGTCTCACTGACATGCTAAGTTCTGTCCCTGAACTTTCAATCCTCCTGCCTCAGCCTCCCAAGTAGCTTGGATTATAGGCAAGGCCAATGTGCCTGGTTTCACCACAAGTGTTTTCTGAACCAACTGCAGAACATTGTTGAGTACCTGTGGGTGGACAAATTAATCTTTCAGTCAATGGAGTTTGTGATCCAATCTTACTTGTGTGCCCTGGGAATAGAAGGAAGCACGGTCATAGAAGGAAAGCCCTTGGAGTGAGAAAATCAGATCTGTGTTGCTCTGTCGGTCATCTGGGTCTCAGGATCTTCATTTGAAAACGATGTTTGTGAGATCCTCTCCACCCCTCTACATTCTAAGATTTAATCAGAAAGGACTGGTCAGGCCAGCATGATTATAATGATAGCTTAGTAATTTATGGAACTTTTCAGAACCTCTAAGATGTATCAAAAGCTTAACTTTACTGAAGAGAGTAAGAAAAATTGCGTAAAGGTAGGAAGTAGGTTAAACAATAAATTTGCTTCTGTGCAGTAAATATCAATAGTGAAATTTCATGAATGTAGTTCTATTTGCTTTTCTGGTACTGGGGATTGAACCCAGGGTCTTTGAGCTATATCCCCAGCCCTTTTTATTTTTTATTTTGAGACAGTCTCTCCAAGATGCCCAGGACGACCCTGAATTTGAGGTCCTTCTGCCTCAATCTTCCCAATAGCTGGGTTTACAGGTGTGCACCACCGTGCCCAGGTAGAAATGTATTTTTAATAGTGCCAAACAACAGTTGTTCTAGAAATCATCTGGCCACAATTAGATCAGTTAGAGAAAAACTTTGCATGAAATATGATTTGCTATGACCAGTTTTCTTCCTCCTCTTCTAGAAAATAGGAACAATTTCAGCAAATAACAATATTCTATATTTACTCAAAAACCTATTCAAACACCCTAAACATTCCTTTGTTCCCTGACTGACAATGGATATGCAAAATAGTCATCTAATTCATCAGTATTTATGGCACTTTGTGTCACATTTTTTTTTATTATCAAATGGTTGATCTTAACATCCCTTAAAACTCTTTCCATATGATTTCTGGACAGTTAGTAACTCCAAATGGAATTTCTCTGCACAGAGAGGAACAATCAGTTTCTTGGGTTTTGGAAAACTTGGTTGAAGTGTAACGATTTTCTTGATCTTTAACTACAGAGAGGGAAGAATCCATCCCAAGTGGGGCTGAAGATCTGGTAGGGAAAATGACTCCAGCCAGAGACTGCAAAAAAGAGGACTGCAGGCTTAGTTTTGCAAATATAAACTTCGTGGGTTTTAGAACTGGAGGAGAGCTCAAGGAGGAAACCAGTAAGCACAGTTTTCCCCTTTAGGAAGGATGGCAAATGTTAAGCCTGGTTGTGTTGTCTCCACTCAGGCAAGGGGAGAAAATTAAAATTTTGCAAAGTTTACTTCGTTTAAAATGAATTTCATAATACTATGCCTCAGCAGAATATATGGGAATGTGTGTATAGTATATACTAAAATGCAAGGTTGACTTCACAAACTCCACTCTCCAAGAACTCTCCCGTACTATCCATAGTCAAAAATAAATAAATAAATAAAATAAAATATAAAAAAAAGAAGGAATGATGGGAAAGACTTTGACAAGATGGTGTACAATGCCACACAAAAAGGATAATTGTTAACATTCTTATGCCTGACAACTTCACACCACAGAAGAGGAGGCCGGAAAATTATTAAAAAAAAAACAAAGTTTAAAGTTAGTGGCACAGGACTTGGGTACAGTTCAGCGGTAGAGCGTGAGTTTAGCATGTGCAAGACCCTGGTTTCAGTACCCAGCCTCCGGCGAGGGAAAAAAGTAAGGCGGGGATGCCGGGAGAAGAACAAGTAGCCTGAAAGTCTGATCATATTTTTCAATTTCATTTTTGGTTTCTCTACACTTGGGAGAACTCACTCAATCCCACAGACGTCTTCTTCAACGTGAGAACCATCCTTTCTGGAACCACAGAGCTGCAGATGTCACGCTGAAATTCTTCCAGAGGCAAACTGCCAGATTTGAGGCTGCTCTTCCTCAATCACTATCCGAGTTGGACCCCATGGCGCCTGGGACAACTGGCCTTCCGACCTGTGGGCTGAGGGCCGTTTATATCCACGGCAGACATCTGTATTTGCAACACCCTTACACAGTGGGCTCCTAAAAGCCCTGTTTGGCAGGCAGGCCGGAGGTCCTTGCTCTTCAGGTAACCCAGGAGACGGGCTGGGAGTGGGGCTTGCTCACCACCGCGCAGTTATTTGGCGGCACCAGCAGAGCCTCAGCCCCGCATGCGCAAGGTCGCGGGAAATGCCCTCCTCTACCCCAGCTGAGCCCAGAACCCTTACTTTCTACGAAATGCTCTCAACGCTTCCGCTCCCACTAGTACAGACCACACGGAAGAATCCCTTCCCTCCAACTCGAGAGCGCTTCCCAACGCGCCCCTCTTTCTTCCCCGTAGATATGCTGGTCACCCAGACCGAAGGTTGGGGGACTGGGGATGCCCGGAGCCCTGATTCTCTCAGCACCTGGACCCGCCTGCGCCAAAGGGCAGTTTGGCGCTCGGCGGTGCGATTGAATCACGGGTGAGTCATTCCTTGCAGGGTCCCGGAGTTTCCTACGGGGAGAAGGCGGGGCAGGGGTGTGGATTCGCCAGGGGCCGCCCACCGCGGCGGCCAGTGACCTGGGCGCAGGGCGGGGAGTGGGAGAGCGGCGGGGGCGGGCGCCGGGGCCAGCTGAGGCGCGGGCGGTGGTGCGCCTCTTTAAAGCGCACCCCTCACGAGCTGGGGCAGACTCGGTGCTCCCAGCACCCCCTTGCTCGTCCTGTTCACCCCAGAGCGCCTGCAGCCCAGCCTCCCCAGCCTCCGAGGCGTCTCGGAATCCATCCGACCTTGCAGCCCGTTTGTAGACATGGCGAGTCCTGCCTGGACCCGGATCCCACGCCTAGAGACAACGTTCACACGGACGCTTCTGTTCGGCTGGGTCCTTGCCCAGGTGGCTAGGGCTGCAGGTGAGTTGCATATGTGGAGGAAGCCGGGGCGCGCAGCCCGCGGGAGAGAAGGGGCAGTCCTGACTGAGGGCGTGCTGCGTAGTGCCCCCAGCTTCGGAGGAGCTCAGCCGCGCTCCCCTAGCCGGGTTTGAATGAACCCGTGCCGTGAGGCGCACGGGCGGGATGGTAGTAAGTGTCCCAGACCCGTCTTCGCCTTCTGTTAGAGATGTTTTGCTTGGTGTATCCATTGTTGTGTAAGCGAATTTTGGGCTCCCGCTTTAATTTTGAGTCAAGAGCTTACTAGTGAGTTTCGACCTTGACTCTGATGGGACGTGCCCCCTTATCCGCACAGGTCGACGTGCAGAGAGTATGGTTTGGATATTATCTTTCATTGTATGTTCATCTTCCCTTAATAAAGAGCGCCCTTGGGTTTTTTTTTTTTTTTTTTTTTTTTTTTTGGTGGTGGTGGTGGTGGTGGTGGTGGCGGTCCTTGTTTTAGAATTGTATAGAACACTGCTGCACGATCAGGCACTACACTGTGCCTACCCCATGCCTATTCCGTGTTTGGGACCCGGCAGAGACTTCGACCTTTAGCATATGACCCAGAAGACCTTAACAAAGCATCCTAATACAATACAGCCAACAGACCGGCCACTATGTCCACATTGATCTCGGTGAAAGTTTCAGGATAGAGACGTTTTGAATAAAAATGGAAAAGGTCAAGTTTGACTTTTTTCATTTGTATGCATTCCTAACTCTTACCCATGTGGGATTTGCCCTCTTCCTAACTTACCGAAAACCCTTCCTAGCTACCCTTCTCTGGTGAGGTGACCCTGAGTTGTGCATTTCTCCGTGGCTCCTGGGCTATGCTTCCAGGTCAAGTTATGACAGGGCTTTCTGAATACTTCCAAACAAGGATTTCAAGATCCTTGCCTGCTTCCATAGATTACAGGGTAGATCTTGCCAAGAGGAATTTCTGGGTCTAAAGAAAATTTGAGAAGTGGTTCCCCCGCCCGCTTAATAATTCAATAGCAGAACCTTTGCAGTTGAAAACAGAAGTGTAAAAAGTTTATAGCGATGGGAGGCTGGGAAGGTGTTTTATACTGTTAGCACAAAGTTATGGACTGAGAACACGTAATAATAGCTCTTTCTTTGTTGTTCGAAGGTACTCCAGTTAGAGCATATAATTTAACTTGGAAATCAACTAATTTCAAGACAATTTTGGAGTGGGAACCCAAACCCATCGATTTTGTCTACACTGTTCAGATAAGGTAAGTTAGGTCCAAGAGAGAGAGAATTAAGGTTTTTGATGTTTCTGCTCTGAATACAGATGTCTTTAAAGCTGATTCTTGGATGAGGTTATTTAGCAGATGACAAAAAAGAGGGCTTACATGATAATTCGCTGGCCAGTGTCATGCCTGATCAAGCCTACAACATTTCCAGACCTTAAACTTATATAACGTTTTCACTGTTTTTGGAAATGTTGAGAAAATTCATAAGCAGAGTGTAAATTGTAGAGAGGTGAACAATCCTGAGCAGTTGCTGAGCCTGTGCTTTAAGATCAGTGGTAACTAATCTCATCTAAACATAGATGTCTTTTTGTTTTGCTGTCTAGACTAAGCTGTGTCCAACATGTTAGGGAAAAGGTGGGGAGTAATTCCAATAATAATGTATACATTGCCCTTAAGCAGTGGTTGATTCATTAATCTTTGGACTCTGAATCAAAATTTGGTTGCATACATGATCTCGGAGGAAGCCAAATTCCTGACTCACTGAGCGGCGCAGAAATAGGGCTGAAGGACTTCATTGTCTACACCTTCAGCTGTCTGGGGCTCTTTGGCTCATTCAAGCCTCACCTCTAAATGACAGCTCTCCCTAGGAGAGCATATTCCATTTAAATGTATAGGGTGTGCCACATGTTTTCCTTGATGGTTTTCACCGTATTCTTGACAAGCTTTTGGTTTCTAAAATGTACTGGGAGACTTGGTAGAGATTTTAAGAAATAGAGGAGAGCTGCTGTGGAAATTATTTAACACTAATTGTATAAAGAAACAAATGTATCACTGGCAAAAATCAAAGGTGTTTTACAGTTCTGTTGTTTTGTCAGGCTTGTGTCAGACTTTTATAGCATTAAGATGCACCTTCTGGGGACAGGGTGGGTCTTTTAGGTGGACATCCTTGTTTTTCAAAATGAACTCCACGACAACTATTGCCAATTCAACAGGGAAGAGACTCTCTGTTTGTGCATGAATGTATGTATGTGTCTGTGTACATACATAAAGAGTGAGCACAGTTTCATAACCCATGATTATAGTCAAACTCGTCAATTCAACTTCTATGAATTAAAAATTAGTAATTAATTTCTTTAATACAGACCTTAAGTATACCTTAGTAAACACTTTTCTTCTAGATAATAAAATTAGATTTGAGGAAGAATGCTAAATATATTCAATCTTATATTTGAGCAATGTGTTAAAATATATTTATGATATACCTGAATTTGAAACGTCACCCTTAGTCAACTCTTAAGTTCTTGGACTTTTAAAAGCTGCTATTATTTAAATGAGCATGACCCCTGACCTGCCTACATCAGACCTAAGTGGGGGAAGGGTGGCCTTGCCAGATGGTCCATCTCACCAAGGTCTTTCTGCTGAAGGGCCTGGGAGCATTTCCATCAGCCACAGACTGAGATCTGAGCTCTTCTTTCACCTGTCGATGGGCAAACTGGATTTCTAGGCTGAGAGGAGCACGGCAGTTTTTGTCTAGATGAGGGAATTGTTGCTCTGGAAGGTGAAGGATCTATGATGCTGGTGCTGGTGGGTGAGTGCCCGCACAGGCCTGGAGCTCCAGTCTCCCTAGATCCTCTTCTGGTGGCTCTTCCAGTCTAATGTGAGGTCCTGAAGCTAGGAAGAAGAGGGAAATCCTTACCCAGCATATCTCCTTGGTGGGCCTCCTTTCCTCCCATTTTCTTCCCTTAAGGAAACATCTTACCTTTGCCCACTGCCCTGACCCTAGAAACCTGGCTCCATCACAGGGCAGCTCTGCCTCCCTCCCTAAAGTCCCTATGCAGAGCTCCAGCTGCATTTTCCCCTTTGGAAGCAGATTTCAATGGTGGGTGGGAAATGTTATTGGCTCAGTCCTCCACACCAGACCATCACCTGTAATATTGATTCCATGGGGATGTTCTTAGTGCTAAAACTGACTTTACAAGCTTCCTGAAAACAACATATAACTCAGTGATGGTGTGTATTCTGTTGGAATTTTTAGTAATTTTGGAGGGGCTTTGGTTATTTCCAAAAGTGGGGGTTGTGCAATACCTAGGGGAACCTCGAAGACTCTTAAAGTGCTCTGTGGTATTCAGGGGCCCTCCATCACTAGAGAATTGCTCCTTCATTACATTGACAGGATTTCACTACTCACCGTGCTATAGGCCCTTGTGCTAAATTTTGCCAAAGAGTGTATGGTCCCTGTTTCTGAGTTGGGAGTAATTAAATACTGTATCTCCCGGGCAGTATGTGGCTGCATGCAAACTGAATGGCTTGTCTGCCACAACAATGGAGAGGAATCACCACGTTTCCGTTCACCCTTCCAAATAGGATGAAAATTCAATTGGGTCATTCTGAAACAAATAGCCTCTGTATGTTTATCACAGAAAATTTTTTAAATATAAGAAACAAAAATATCTCAATAGCAACCTTAGTTTGTGAATTTTAGGATAAAAAACTATGCTCACCTGAACTCTTTTAGATTGGTTATTTAGTTCTAAGTTTTAAAGAATACCCATTTATGGCTCTTATACATGGATTTAGACAGTTGAATTCATATGCTCCTGATGATATATTAGTTCAGCCTGTAAAGGCAGACCATGTCATTCACAGAAAAGCGCTAAAGCCCTGCCACTTGGCAGGGACCATAAGAGCCAGGACCCCTGGTACAAAGAGAGGTTGCCAGGTTAAGTGCATTAGTGGCAGTGTGGCGCTCGGGGACAGGGAAGGGAGAGACCCATGCTGAGCATAGCACTCAGTCTGGAGATCCCTGGAGGAAGGGGCCTAGGACCCTGACCTCAAATGATGGTTCAGACTCCAGCAGGATGAGGCTGAAGGGCAGAACAGTGACAGTGGGTCACGATGCAGTGACACTTAACCTGTGATTGTTTGGGTCCTTTAGAAGAATTTCATTTTCAGTAAGGTTCTTTAAATCCTTTCTTCTGCAATGCTTAATGTCTTACAAAAGAAAGATCTGTCTTTTAGACTTGTCCTCTCAGACTTTGCTAGGTAGATACTACCTGTAGTGTTATCCTGTAAGTTTTGATGAGATGTGTTCACATCTTGTATTTACATTTAGCATGTAGTTTAATGAAACCAACAAACCACTCTGCCACTCTTTAGCCATGTGATCTTGGAAAGGTAGTGTCTCTGAGCTTCCATGTTCCCATATGTTAAAAAAAAAAATCCAGTACCTTCTTGGAAGGATTAGATCAAATGAAGTAACATGTATAAAAGACCCAGTATAGTATCTGGCATACAGCAGAGTCAACAAATGACTAATAACCACACTAATAATGGTGACAATAGAATAGAATGCTATAGAATATATTATTAGATAAACTATTACTGTAGAGACCATGTTCTACATAGAATGTAGAATGTGATGTAATAAACAGAATGTAGTATGATATAGAAAGTAGACTGTAAGGAAAAGTTGAGTGGAAAACTTTCAAAACTTCTCTTTCTCCCAAGTAACTACGACAAAGCATCTCCATTTTAAGAGATATTTAACAGCATGGTTCAGAACACAGACTCAGGAGTCAAACAACTGAGTGGTTCAAAATGCAGGTGTGATTTTGAGCAAGTCACCCAATCTCACTCTCTCAGTTGCCTTCTCTGTAAAGTCAGCCCTTGGGGTGCTGGGCAGACTCACCAGCCTCTGAAGGACTGGTTGTGGATACTCTTATCCTTAGCACAGAACACCACAGCCAGAAAGCCAGCTGTCTTGTTGGATGCAGATTGTTATATTCCATTTCTTTTTCTTCCTTCCTTCCTCTAGCGCTGGATTAGGTGATTGGAAGAGCAAATGCTTCTACACGACAGACACAGAGTGTGACCTCACTGAGGAGATTGTGCAGGATGTGCAGCAGACATACTCTGCAAGGGTTCTTTCCTACCCGCCACGGAACTTAGATACCATTGGTTCTATGGGGGACCCTGTCCTTCAAAATGCCCCGAAGTTTATCCCTTACCTGGAAAGTAAGTAGCTCCGTTTGTCATACCTTCATTCTTGTTCTAAGCATCTAGATATTCTTCCCACTTGGCCTAAGATCCTAATCCAGGTCCAGCGAGATATATCAGTGATTTCACAAGCTCCTTCTTGACTCCTAGGGCCCCCTAGATAAAATATATATCCATAATCACACCTTTTTTCTCAGAAACTGGTAAGTGCCGTAGCCCTCCTCACTCCAGATATGGCAGGAGGTTCATAAAATGTGAACTTTGGAGTTGATAACAGTATCATCAAGTAACTTTCTCCACTGTTCTGCCCCCAGTCCCTACCAGTAACCAGCTGAACATGTGTGGCCAGGGGTGGCTTTCAGCTTTCCCCACCATACATATCACACCCCATCTGTCCCATCATCAGAGCAGAAATCCCAGTGAAGGAAATTCCCAAATGGTCACAAATCCATGAGGAAACCCAGAGTTTCCCCTTGAGCTTGTGCTGGCCTTTTTCAATCAATTGAACTTGAGTGTCCCGCATTGTGCCGGCCCTTGGCCTGTGTCGGTGATCCTGTAGTTCTGGAGGTGTTTCTCAGCCTGCCTCCCTCATTCTGGTTTAGAAAGTGTGAAGTGCTCTCCTGCCTGTCTTCTTCTAGCATGCTAACCCTGGGATCTAAGGAGGGAATTCAGAGAATTCCTGCCAAGTAGCAGATTCAAACATTTTTATCACAACTATGGTTCTGATTTAGGCATTTTAAATAAACGTGTACCATATTAACAAGAGTGAAATCACCTTCTTTTAAAAAGCCTGCTGGTTAGTTGTTGGTGTTTTCATATTTACCCCTCTAGCTGCCCTGTGATGATAAAGGGTTCTCCAGGCAGGGATGGTGAGAAGGGGTGGAGGGACAATCAGCCAACCTTTCCTCTTCTGTATCCACTTTGCCAGTCTCATTACCCCAGGTGAATGTGGCCACCTTCCCAGGGCCCCCATTGGCAAGACTCTCTTCAAACTCAGTGCCATACCTGTGTATCTCTGTGGCACTGGGCTAGAGCATAGATGTAGCCACTGCCCCTCCTGTAACTGCAGGATCATTGATATCTCATGATTTCCTCCTATAGTTGTTGAGTTTTTGTGATCCAGTTCAAATCTTTGTGAGTACAAGATAAAAAATATTAGCTGGGCGTGGTGGCACCTGCCTGTAATCCCAGCAGTTTAGGAGGCTGAGGTAGGATTGTGAGTTCAAATCCAGCTTCAGCAATTTAGCGAGGTCCTAAGCAACTTAGCAAGACCCCATCTGTAAATAAACTATTAAAAAGGGGCTGGAGATGTGACTTGGTGGTTAAGCACCCCTGTGTTCAATGCCCATACAAAAATAAGTAAATAAATAGAATTTTTTCTTTGCATGTACACACACATACCTTTTCTGTGACTTGCAGGAAATGGTTGTTAAATAGGATTTGTTTTGCTGTTATTCAACCAAAGCACATGAGATAAGTGAGCCCTTGCAGGGATCTAAAGGTTAAAACTAATTCCTTGACATACCAAGGACATATCCTGGGCCTTCCCACAGTCCCCAATTTATTGTACATAAACTACAGGAACTTTCACAACTGCACTCTGCAGTATCATAGCCATTGACCACTTGAAATATGGCTAATGCTGTAAGTGTAAAATATACACTGAATTTTTAAAATGTAAAATATTTCAAAAGTTTTTATGTCAGTTTTATCTTAAAATGATAATAGTATAGATATATTGTCAAAGTATGTTATTAAAATTAACTTCATCTGTTCCATTTTCCTTTTCTAATGTGAACCATGAGGAAATTTAAAAATTCCTCTGAGGTTCCCATTGTATTCCCTTTGAGCAGTGCTGCCAGGGAATGTCTTAGCATTCAGCTCCGTGGCCACCACGACTGGCTGATGGCTGGGGAGTTGATTCTGTGCGAGTGTTTTATATGGGAAACAATAGAGCTGTTAACTGTGACAACTAAATGAGGTTTACTTTGTATAGAATTATTTGGTCTCAACCAAGATCAATTTCTACATTTCAGCAAAACTTGGACAGCCAACGATTCAGAGTTTTGAACAAGTTGGGACAAAACTGAATGTGACAGTACAAGATGCACGTACATTAGTCAGAAGGAATGGCACATTCCTAAGCCTCCGGGATGTTTTCGGCAAAGACTTACGTTATACACTTTATTATTGGAAAGCTTCAAGCACAGGAAAGGTGAGAATTTTTCATTTGTTTTTATGTCTTGTTTTAAATTGTGGATCCTTGATTTTTATAGCCCACTTCTTCCCCAATTCAAACACAGCAGAACGGGTGGTCGAAAGAGTAGTGGGTGAAGTAGGAGGGGACAGGACAACAGGTCCTGGTTCTGCCTGTGACTCTGAGCTGTCTTGTCACTTTGTGTAGGGCCCCCTTGGAAACTCAGGACCCTCAGCCAAGGGACTGGACCAGATCATCTCTAAGGTCCTATCAGCCTTACATTTTACACTTCTTCCTCTTCTAAGGATCCCAGAGACAAAATTAACTCATTTTTTTGTTTATTATTTTTAAACCTGGGCTAGAGATCAAACCCAGGGCCTCACACATGGTGAGCTACATCCCTAGCCCCCAAATTTACTTTCTATTTAATAATTATGCCTGCCTTATTTCTTTTCCCACAGATATCTTTTAAAGTGGCTACGTGGGGTTGGATGTGCCTCAATTGGGTCTTTTTAGTCTTGGAAAAGGCATCCTTAGTAGTTATCAGGAGTAACTGGTTAACTAAGTCACTTCTACTTCTTCCTATGTCAGCTCTGTCCACATGGGCTTTGCTTAGAGCTCCAGTTTTTACTTCAACAGTGACTTAATAAAGGGTAAAGAATTTGCTCTGAGCCTGGAGGAATTAAGAACTCTTTTATCTTTTCACAGAAAACAGCCAAGACAGACACTAATGAATTTTTTATTGATGTGGATAAAGGAAAAGACTACTGTTTCAGTGTTCAAGCTGTGATACCATCCCGAAGAGTCAACCAGAAGAGTCCGGAAAGCCTCATCGAGTGTACAAGCCAAGAGAAAAGTGTCTTCAAAGGTGAGTGGCCCTGCTTGTGACTAGTCCAGGAGGCTTGGATGCCCCACCTCAGGACCAGGATGGACTTCTTTTGTTAAACCTTCAGGGAGAAACTACCTTGGGTGTTTTAGGGTTTGTTTTGGGTTCTCTCAGGCTTTGGGACATTTAGAAATGATTCTGTGTTGTTCCCTTGTGTTAGCAGTATTTCCCTGAGCACCTACCATGTGCCAAACTCTCTGTAGAGTACTATTATGTTTAGGATTTAGCATCAAGTCACAGATTTCTTTGTTTTTTTGTTTGTTTGTTTGTTTGTTTTTTTCCTGCTGACTTGGATCCTAGGGAAGTGGTTTCTGGACCAACTACAGCAACACCCAGTAGAAATTTCTGAGCACCAGGATGGGCTGTTACCAGAGGGACTACACTACGTCCCTGTGCGTATGCACACACCTGGGGCCCAGACATGTGACTCTGGGGATATGACAGGTGCCTGAGGCTGCAAGTTTATGAGTCTCTCTCCAGGCTGCCCAGGGAACATGCTCTGAGTATTTTCAGGGACCAAAAGAGTCAAGGGACAGTAATGGTGACCTAACTCATTGGTAAGACAAGGTTTTCAGTTGTAAAAACCAGTTCTGAGTGAAGTTTTCTCTCCTGTTTTTGCTGTTGACAAGTCCCCTCCTTTTGGTCCCAAACCATCACACCCGCAGCCTGCTCTAATTCTATAACCTCTGCCTTTGTGCACAGCCAGGTCTCTGCTTCCCCTGTCTTTTCTGTCTGCTGAAATGTGCCCTCTAAAGGTGTTTCAAAGGCCACCTACTACGTCACCTAGTTCTCTCTCCTCTTCACCTGCAGCCTGGTAGAACTTTGGTCTCCCTCTACAAGAAGCCCTGCCACCAAACTCAGCATCATTTTTAGCTACTGGTTTCCAACAACTGTTCTTACTTCCAGCTATGTGTATCTTTTCTAGACTGTGAACATCATTAAGTGGCCCATTTAATGCTTTTAACCATCATCAACTCCTCGAAAACATCTAGGTTTGACAAATTCTTTCCTAATCTTAGTGAGATGGGAAGAGTGGAAGAAATTTCAAATTGTGCAGAAAAAGGATGGTGTAACTTGGGCTCATGCCATCGATTCTGCCACCAGTAGTGGATTCAAGTTCTCCAAATTGAGTGGTGTTTTTTTATTTTTCAGAAACGTTCTTCATCGTGGGAGCAGTGGTGTTCGTGGTCATCATCTTCATCATCATCCTGTCTCTATCACTGTATAAGTGCAGAAAGACCAGAGCGGGGCAGAATGGGAAGGAGCGCTCGCCACTAAACGTTGCGTAGAGAGCGCATGTTGGAGCTGCTGTCACACCTGCTACGCTGCATTGTGACCAAGAATGTTTAAGACAATAGGAGATATGGAAACACAAATGAGTACTTTGGAGCACAAGGACCACTGGATCCCAAAAGAGCTCCTGAGCATTCTGGTTTGGACATCACATTAGTCACTTTGGAATGTAATGAACGGTACAACCAATTCCAAGTCATTTTTATTTTAACACTATGGCACCTTTTGCACAGATCATGCTTTAGATGTATATTCTGCACTAAAGAAGAAACTAGGTCATGCAAGCAAAAAACAAATGAAGAGATGCCTTAAAACATCCCAGGTAAACTTGCAGAGAGCTGTTTGAGAGACTGACTATAAATGCTATCGGAAAGTAAAATGGAAATTCAGTGGGCTTTTCTAACATACATCTGTCCTTTTGTAATATGGTGTTTAGGTTCCTTTTATTTTTCTTTCTTTTTTCCCCCCTAGGAGTACTTTTGGAAGTTGAAAGCAATTGGCAGACTTTTACACTAATATGTTAAATGCAGGAGACTTCTCTGTTGGACACTTTCCTAATATGCATTACAGTTTAGCACTTTAACTGACTAAGTGGTGTCAATTAGACATTTGACAGCTAACTATATTTTTATAAGACTACTATACAAAGAAACTACGTAGTTTATGATTTAAGGTACTTAAAAATTTCTGTGGTTAACATTGTATATATTTATATAATTTTTTTAAAAAGGTTTTGTATATGGGAATTTTCTATTTATATAGGTTCTATTTGTATATATTGAGTTAATTTATTTAATGTACTTTTATAGAAATAAAGGTGATTGGGAATTGAGACTATTGTATTTATTATATCTTCCATTTATCATTTACAATGTGGTATTTGCATTAGTCAGCTCTGCTAGAGTAAAAAAATGACCCTAAAAATTTTTCAGTAACTTATAACAACATATCTTTATTTTTCACTTGTACTATATTTCAGTAACTGTAGGTTGGCTGTAAGTCCCCATAGTGTCTCCTCATTGCAGGACCCAAAACAAAGAAGTCTATTTGGATCGGGGCAGAGGTAAAAGCAAAAAAACTGGTAGAAGTAGGCAGCCCCATCTTCAGGATTTCAGCCACCTCTTAAAACTTATGCTTCATACTGGCCATGTCACTTCTGTTCATATGCCAACACTCTGCCCCCCTCACAAGCACCACAAGCCTGTGGCAATGGATAGTGATGTCGTCTTAAAAGGAAGAAGAAAATGCTGCGGTCTAGTGCAGACTTCAGAGAGATTTCTTCCCACGGATGTTAGTTTGAGTTGTGGATAAAGGTTAAAGAGGAGAAAAAAAACCTATTTGGATCATTGTGTTAAAAAAAAATTAGGTAAAAGGATACTAAAAGATAAGGAGAGAAGTGGAATGAGGTCTCCAGATTGAGTGCTCTTGGCAGGCAGACTTGGGAGGCTTTCTTCAGGAAGGCTACCCATGCACAGCTGAGTTGAGCTGGCTTTACCTCTAGAACGTGAAACTGTGTGCTCCATTCACATACAGCAGACCTGTGTTCTGTCACCTGTATTATAGAAAGAAGATTGTAATGAGATGAAAATGAGGTTCTTGGCACTTAGCTGGGTCACAAAACTGCTTGTGTGTCCTGCTATGGAAAGCTGGCTGCTGTCATTTAGGAAGAATATCAGGTGATACATCCACCTGGAAGTGGTCTCACAAAGACAGAGAAAGACTTAAAATGAGCAAAGACTCGGTTTGCTGGCTGTTAGTAAATCTTAAATCCATTTTGTTCCTTTGCCCCAAAGAACTCTAAACCTGTCAATAGATCCAAGTATGAAATGTTGGATATAATATCACATCCAAGAAAGAATAAGTAAAACAAAACTTTGATGTCCCCATAAAAATGGTAGCCCAAAAGGAAAATAAATTAGGGAGAAATTGAGGGAAAAAGATCAGCAGTTTATTTGATTATTTTGGTTTGCTTGCCATTATTAGTCTCTGCCTAGGTTGAATCTTGACTGGTGCAGCATTTTGTTGCACCAGAGAATAAGGGGAAGCACTTGCTTCAGAGTGGACAAAAGAGAGGACCCAGGCGTGGGTTCATGTCCTCAGAAGAGGATGCATGAGCCATTATCTTGAGTTCCTGCTCACGTGGGGCAGGACAAAGAACTCCACGCACCCCACGAGGAGCACAGCAAGCTACAGGAGTGGTTGTCTCACCAACCAGGCACTTCCCTGCCAGGAATAATTATAGCATTATGCAATTCCCTGGCTTCATAATCTAAGGAATTTGAATTATCCCACTGAAGAAAGTTTTGGCAGACCAAAAGCAGGTCTGGGTACTAATGAGTTGGGTATCTGGATGTTCACAGGGAAGGAATTCATTATAAACCTGAATGAGGCTGGACCGCGAGGCTCAGAAAGCTTCCACACTGCAAGCGTTAACCACTCCTCAGGTTGCCACACCTCTCCTTACTGCTGACACGAAACAGCTGCTGCTAAAGCCAACAGTGTAATTAAACAGCACTGGAGCAAAAAACCATACTTGTATCCAGAAACTACTGCCCTCTAGTGGGCCAAAGTATACTTCATTACCTGGCCTGTAATGTGCCTCATAACCTGTTAGTAAACATTCATGCTTTGAAGAGATATTTTTTCCATCTTAGATTATTGACTAAATTTGGATTTTATATAAGAAACCAATATTCATGAAGTCCACATTTTAGCTTAGTTATTGATGTATCCATGAAATGATAAACCTCATTCACAAATACCCCCTTTTTTTTTGCCCCCTGGTGCTGGGGATTGAACCCAGGGCCTTTTGCTTTTGAGGCAAGCACTCTACCAACAGCTATCTCCCCAGCCCCCTTCTTACTTGTTCTAGGACAAGTGTATTTAACATTCTTTTCTTCCAAGGGTTGCCCAAGAAGGTGCATTACAATTACAAAGTGAATTTCATTCATTCATCCTGCTTTGGGAGGACAT
Organism: Sciurus vulgaris; assembly: GCF_902686455.1. Classification (NCBI taxonomy): domain Eukaryota; kingdom Metazoa; phylum Chordata; class Mammalia; order Rodentia; family Sciuridae; genus Sciurus; species Sciurus vulgaris. Next base: position 82,193,235 of record NC_136461.1, on the reverse strand, counting down.
TAGTTCTTTCCCAAAGTCCTTGTTTTTCCATCAGGGACCTGGGTGATTCTGGCTTTGCCAATCAGCACATTCCTTCTTTGTGGCTGCAGTAATGGGTTAGGCATGAGACCTGACCAAATCTAAGAAGAGTGAGTCTCAGTCTTTCTGGGAATGGAGGAGTGTTCGCCTTCTTGATGAATATAGTGAAGAAAATGTGGCCCTAAGACCTGCTGGCAGTCATTTGGGGACCAGCTTTTAAGGGAGCTGACACATTGGAGAGTCAAAGAGTGAAGAAAACAAACTAAGTCTTTGGTGACATCACCAAGCTGCTAAAGCAAGCCTCTCCCATAGCCCCTACCCATGGACTTTTCACTGGACATATCTGATGCATCATTTAAGCAAGCTTGGGTCAGATGTTCTGGTACTAGTGGTCAAAATACCCTAAGTGATGCCATATAAGCACTAGACTATGCAGTATAAATGCAAAGGAAGAAGGTGCCTAGAATGTAAACTTACAATGTAAAATAACATGCCATTTTCATGCCTTCTCAACTACTTGACTTTACCCCGAAAGCTTTCCCTTTCCAGCACTCTTTCTCCCTTATTATCTGATCAGTATGTCAGAATACAGACATACCGTATTATTTCCTATCTTAAAGAAGCAATCTTCCATACTCTGTAAAAGCCCTAATGTACATCTTCTCCTTACTTCCTATGTCTTCTTGGACATCACCCTCTGCTTTCCAACTTCTAAAGAGTGGATTTCATTAGCATGTGAGCCCACTCTCCCTCAACGATCCCTCTCTGGGCAACACAGCCAAGCCCATGCTGTATTATCTAGCTCCCTTGTGCTACACACCCACAGCATCTGTATACCGATGACTCCCAAATGCATCCCCCAGCTTCCTTCCCAAACTCCAGAATTGCACTGTAGATATAACTACATACACGACATCTTTACTTGATGTCTAACAGGCATTGTAATCTCCCTATTTCCAAAGAGAAATTTTTAATTTCTCCCCAACCCCAAACCATTTCTCTCCTATCATTCCCATTTCACCAACAGCTGCATCAGCAGTTCAGGTCAAGTTCTTTGGTGCCATCACTGACTCTTCTTTTCTTCGGACATGCTGCTTTCAATCCATCAGTCAAGATGGCTAGCTCCATTTGTAAAGTATGTCCTAATTCCAACAGTCAACTCCTTCTCTGCTCTCTCTGCGTCAGGTCACTCTCCTCTCCTACTAGATAAGTCAGTAGCTTCCTAGCTGGCCTCTCTGTTGCCACAGTTGGTCCCTACAGTCCATTTTCCTCATAGCAACGAGAATAATCCTTTTAAAATGTAAATTCTGTCTTTAAGGATACTGCTCTCAACTTTTCAAGAGGGTTGTTTCTATGATGATGGAGGGGAAGTTGTAATGTTGCAATTTGGATAATCTGGAACCATGTTTCCCAGAATTCTCTTCTTGGTAGTATTCTAGATTAGAGTTAACTAAAAGGGATCTCTGCACAGAACTTAGACAGGAGAAGGAATGCAACAACCATTACAAGGTCAGCATGGTTAGAAGTGGTGAGAGACAAATGCAGAGGTGTCTACCCTGCCCTCCTCTCCCTTACTGTGACTGGCTTTTCTCCCTGACCCCTACTGACCAATAGTGTGACCCCACACCCTGCACCAGATACAATCTTCCACAAGCTCTCCCCCAGCTCTCCGTTGCCAGCTCTCTCTCTTTGGGAGTCCAAGAGAAAGACCACATTCTTTTATGAGGGTCTACAAAGGCCTCAAGAAAGAGGTGAATGGGAGCCCATACTGAGGTCTCCCCAGCTTTCAGAGTAGAGCATCTGATTTCTTGGTGGCTGCCCTGGTTGTATGAAGATCAAAAGGCTGCTCAGCACAAGCTGGTCCATGCACCAAGAGCTTGCTGCTCAGCCCTGCCCCACCAGGGGATCTGCCCTGCCAGGAAACCACCCAGCCCTTTGCTATTTAGCCACTTACACCCTGCTCCAGAGCCATGGGTCTTCATGAATTCCCACACACAAGACCTCCATAACAGTACAAGTAGGGGTACACGTCCATGTACACAGTAACCATAACATGCTTCATTTTCCTAACACTGGGTTTTTAATTTAGTCTCCCTTTCTACAGTAGAAACTGTCACAAGCAATTTGGTGATTTCGTCAGTAAAAAATCCCTTTTTGTTGCAGTTGTGTCAAAGTCCAAAACCCCACTATGCCGTTACTGCCCTCTAGCTCCCTCCATTTCCCCTTCAACTTTTCCCTCTACTTAGGAAATCTTGTTGTATCTAGGGATGGTCGGCTGGGGTAGGGGAGCCTTATTGCTACTTGTTGCTACAGTCTCTTTAAAATCTCTTGTCTATGTATTTAGTCCTGCCTGTTCCAGAACTAGAGGAAACTCATTTTCACTGTCATATCCCTTTACTGTTTACTGCAAAGAGGCTGGCGGTAGTTATAGACCTAAATCTGGCATCCCCATCCCCATGGAGAGGTCAGTACACAACCAGTTCCAAAGTCAAGACAAATGATGCAGAAAAAGCAGGCAAGATCCTCCATCTGCAGACTGCACACTCCTTATGAAGGTTTGTCACACATGGGCTGCTAGGATTTTCCCTGTTGCAAAGAATAGGAACGCTTTCAAGAAACCTTAAGCAAAAATGGGAGGTGTTTTTTCTTTTGACAAGTGAGCTAATCAGTATAAGTCTTCAGTCTCTTTTTAATCTAAAGTCTGTGATTACATTTTATTAGATAGAGCTTCAATAATTAACAATTTTTAAAAATCATTCTTATTAGGGAAGATGAAAAATACAAAAAGGAGAAGAATCCAACAGTTGTAAAACTGAGAAATTGCAATACAAAAATTAATACACTTTACAATAGGGATCTTAAAAAAACTATGAAAGATTCCTGACATGACGATCTATATAGCCAGTCTAATACTCAAAAACCAACTGAAAACGGTCATGCAACATCTTGCACAGTAATTTGCATTTCTGAGTATATTTCAGGTCAAAGAAGAAAGACATCACCCTTAAAGGGCAGGAAATACTTCCATTATTAACAGCATCTGGACTGGAAGTGAACTTGGTCACTAAGATTATGGCGCCATCTTCAGTTCCTCAGAAGTGTGGACAACTTAAAACCCATTAAGTCCCAAGTTTCCAATTCTGAAAATATTTCAACAAAATTGATGCAGGTGCATTAAAATAGGTTGCAAATCATAATCTAAAGTTATCCCTTATTAGCTATCAAGAGCCAAAATACAAATTGTCCTATAAATAAGACAATGGAACAATATATAGTATTTGATAATCTGAAATATAGTATGTTCCTTAAAATGACAACCTAGTTCTAGAAAATACTTTCATGAGTGCATTTATTATATCAGTTATGTGTGAAACATTTTGTTCACTTGAATGGTTAGATGTAACTTTTTCAGCAAATTTCACGCCATTTCCCCAGTGAATTTAAAGATGTTTTAAATGCCCTAATCAGTCACCTATTACTTTCTCAAAAGAGATGTCTAAATATATAATTATTCCAAAATTACCAAAAGTGGTATATTTAATGCTCAATTTAAATTTTTATAGGCATTCCACATCTGGGATGATGGGACAAAATGGGTCAAACAGAATGTTCATAGACTACATTATAAAAGGTCGAAAGGAATCATAAACACCAAAATACCCTATCTGTAAATAATTATAAATGAAGAAACATGGGTGAAGGGGTGGTCGGAATAACTGAACCAGCGACTTTTTTCCAGATTTCTGCAACTGTACCTGAAATGGTCACGTTAGCCCATGGCTAGAGGAGCCATTCTAGATGCTGCTTACTTGAAGTGTGGCCTGGGAGAGCTGCTTCAGCACCACTTGGAAACTCGTTCGAAATGGATATTCAAGGGCCCCACCCAGACCTACTGAATCAGAATCTGCATTTTCCAGATGACTTGTTGGTACACCAGTTATTCAATCCACATTCCTGATTTCCTTCACAAAAGTGGTTGGAGGAAGTAGGATGGAGAAGAGAGACAGAAACACCACCAATGGGCAGAAATTGCATAGATTCGATGAGAAGATACCATTTATTAAATTTTATCAGCAAATTGTTAATCCATGCCAAAAATAGAGTCCCGATCATATTGCTAATATCACATATTTCCAGGAGACAGTACTTTAGGAGCATCTCTGCCTTAATCAACAACATTCTATAGATCACAAGTTTTCCTGCCTTAATTCCAGTGATCAGTGGGTCCTGCCTTTAAAACTGTTTGCTTCCTCAGTCTCGTAAGAGCTCTTCCCTGGTGGATTCCCATTGTGACCTCACTACTTGCTACACTCTTACAACTCTAATATGGTACAGCCGTCATTCACCTTTTGTAGTCCCTTTTCTGGATTGTGATTTCCTTGGCAAGAACCACATTTATTCATTTAAATTCACTCACTGATTAATTTATTCTAATATTGGAACACCTACTATGTGCCAGACATTATGGATTTTATTAAAATACGACAACTATAATCTCAGCTCTTATGGCGCTTACACATTTTAGGGCAAAATGTCAAATAAGTCATTAAAATAGCAGATAAATGTTACGAATAGAGAAAGCAGAGTGTTTGGAGGAACTTGCATCTACTTTGGATTTGAGTTTCCTAAAATCTTAGCTGAAGGACACAGTTCACCAGGAAAAGTAGGAAAAGCTTGTGAAGTGTTCCAGGAAGAGAGGGTGCTTGTGCCATCAAGCAACATCTTAGGCACAGACAGTGCAGAAGTGTGTGTTGGATGAAGGTTGGACATTTTGTTGCCTCACACATTCCAATGTCAGTCATTTAGCAAAATAACTTTGGCTAAAAAAAAAGAATGGGGCCAATTATTTTTAAAAATATTTTTAAAGTATTGGCTTATTAATTTTTCAAAAAATTAAATGACTGTCAATTTTTAAAATTGAACCATAATAACCACCAGATCACAGAGCTTACTCTTCCATTCAAGAACTTCCAAAAGGAGCTTCACCTGCACCAACAGGAAGTTCTAAGAAATTAAGCATCCTGAGTCAGCTCTAAATAACTGAAAATGAGTCTAAAGAACACCCCAGAATTGTGGCCCTTTATTTATTTTAGTTTTCTTAAATAAATTAAACTCTTTAATGCCAAAATAAGCAATCTTTTGTAGAAAAAGATATGATCATAGGGACCTCAGAGTCTTTGTGAACTTCTGGTTATAAATGAAACATTTCTCCTTTCGTTCCCAAGACTCCGCAATGATACTAAGCAAATATAAAAGGTTTAGTTCCTTAGGGACAAAAAGGAGAGATGACGTTAATCCATACCTTACAAAATATGCACAGGACAAAGAAGGAAAGAAAATTAATTTGCTGCCATGAAGATTTCCAGAGTCTCAGGCACCAGGACTTGCCAGATGGAGCAGAGCATTCTTGGAGGGCAGGGAGGAGATACCAAGGTAGGAAAAGACAGAAGGATGAGAAAAAGTAAGTAAGTGATAATCATAATCATCATGTGAAAAGAAGAATAAGAATACTGAAACTTCTCAACAGCAGACTGGACATGAAAAATAAACAAATATGAGAGGACAACAAAAGTATTTAAGGAGTATTAAATTTAATCATCAGATTAAATTTATCCCTACTGAACTTTCCACAAATTCAATAGACTATGGATATTTTCAGAATAGATGTTTCTCCCTTCCCCTGCAGTCTCTTCCAGGAAGCTGCTACAAGACATGGTCCACTGATGGAAGGAGTAAGCCGAACACAGGAAGACCTAGGGTCCAGGGAGCAAGCTCAGAGTGTGGCTGACACTCAGTTTGCAGCACCACCAGCCTAGAGTCCAGGACAGAGGGCTGTAAGAACATCTCCAGAGGCAACAGAACAGTGAGGTGATGGCACAACTGGAGATGATGCAGAACTACTGTTATAATTATTGCAGAAAGGACGAGGTTTAAGAAAATGAAAATCAGACAGAGGGAAAAAGATGGTAGGAAAAGAACACTTCTTCGTGCTACGATGAACAATACTACACATTCTTCAGAAAGTGAACTGATTGTTAAATGATTTAACTATACTAATTAAGAACATCTGCATTCTGTTGGCTGCAGAAATAGTCTATAAGTGGGCCAGAGATGCGCCATATGTACGTCTTCACAGTGGGCTACGACCACCATCCCAAATCCTGCTGGTGCCAAACTCAAATTCTCACATCTCTGATAGAGCCACCAGTTCTGGAAGGTCTCTCTTGGGAGGGATTTCCCCTCTTATGCAACCCTGTCCAACCACTGCCCAAATAAAGCTTGTGTGTACAACCCCTTGAGATCTCATCTCCTTGTCTGCCTCTTGTGTACCTGAACTTACTAAAAGAAGTTACCAAAGTTTGCAGGTTCGAGGGGAGGTAAAAAAGATCTTCACCATGGAGAATGTCAACCACATTGTGAAGAGTATGTGAGCCAGGCATTGTAGCACACGCCTGTAGGAGAATCACAAGTTCTAGGCCAGCCTCAGCAATTTATCAAGGCACTAAGCAACTTAGTAAGACCCTGTCTCAAAATTAAAATAAAATGAGCTGGGGATGTGCTCAGTGATAAAGCACCCTGGGTTCAAGCCATAGTATCAAAAAAAACGGGGGGGGGGGGGTTGGGAGGAGGAGAAGGAGGAGAAGTGGGGGTGGGGAGTAAGAGGAGGAGGAGGAGGAGGAGGAGGAGGAGGAGAAGACAGTAAGAATGTTGATAAAGACTACTGGAATAGCTCCAAACCTAAAACAGTAATGGCTAAGTGAAAAGTGCCTGTTCATGTGTTTAAATATCACAGCAGTAACTAAAGGAACTGCTGTCACAATAGCTGTCTCACAACAAAAAGAACAAAATCATAAGTGAAAGGCTATCTAATATACATCAAGTTAAAAACCAGGCAAAACTAGATTATGTAATAGAAGTCAGTGGCTAAGAATCGGAAAAACATAAAAGAGGCTTTTGAAGTGTGATAATGTTCTATTTCTTGATTTGGGGGAGTGGTTATTTATACCTCACCTTCTCAAAAAGTACATTTTCTTAAAAATTCTTTTGAGCTCAAATTTATGAACTTTTTGGTAACATACTGCAATAAAATATTTACAAAGTTTTAAAATGATTTAATTCAATGGGGAAAATGTAGCAGGAACATGAGTGGCAGGAAATGTTTAAAATTAATAAATCAAAAATTAAGAATTAACCCAATTAAGAGTTAAAAATGGTTGTCCTTAGGGGGTAAAAGTGACTGCTTTTCATGTTTTTAGTACTAGATTTCTTTTAAGAGTGAGAAGCTCGTGATATGTATAGAAAAAGGATGTTTTAATCCTTCACAAGAGAAAAATTACTAATGTAGGCTTTTTAAAAGTACACAGCTTCCTCAAATTAACAATGCTAAAGTCTATCTGATAGAAGAAAATTCACTCTGCTTTTAGACACAAATTATGGTTTTAAACACCAAATTTAAAAGTTAAAAAAAAATACACATGGAAATGATGGCTACTATAAGATTGCCATGGTTTTAAAGCAAATGTTTAATCTCTAGAAGAGAAGGAAAGAGGCAAACCTTAGACACATTTTATTCTATCAGTGTATAGCAAACCACCATGGTTACTTACATATTTTCTCACAATATAAAAAGTAGAATCTTAGGATACAGAGTGACACACTTGGTTTGCAGAATGCTACTTGTGGACTAAAGTTCTTACTCTTTATTTTCAGATTAAATTACTATTTTCTCAGTGTAGATGGCCCCAGGAATTATGTAGAAAAAGATGTTACACCATGTCAATCATGTTTTGGAAATACTGGATTTCTTTATTGTAGACCTTCAGAGAACCTCATCATGTTAATGTACACCAATTCTCCAGAAGGATCTTCCTCTTGAATGGTGAGGCACTCTAATATTCGTTAAATTAGAAAAAGAAGACCCAGTCCTTTTTAATGGCAAGAATCCATTACAGAAGGAATTAGGAGGCATCCAGGAAGACACATCCATTAGCAGGTTTAGGGCAACCAGAAATCTGAAAATCTGTACTTTCCAGGCCTTAAAATCTTCCTAGGGCTCCAAGTTCTCCTGGGTATTTGGTAGCATTTATGAAGTACACTGAAGATTTTATTAGGATTTTCTAAAAAAGAAATGCATTCACATACAAACCAAATTTGACAAAACTTGAAAAAGAGACATTGGGTGCTAAAGGTACTTTCTGAATGTCCATTTAGTTTTTTGTATTTCAAGTCAAGACTACATGAACTACCAGTATTTAAATACCAGAATAAAAAAGAAGCAAAGACTATATAGGGTATCTGATTTTTTTTTTTTTAATCTGAACAGAAAATAAGTAAGTATACAAGTTTGCTAAAGAGAAGTGGTAAAAATTGAACATTATGTATTATGGAATCAGTACATCAAGTTTACTTCAATAGCCAGTGATTTTAGTTAATTCTGCGAAAAATAAAACCAGCTGCAGAAACAAGAATATAAAATGCCCCTTTCTGAACCCCACATTGATAAAATTGATTTCATATTTAGCTTATTAATTATATTCAGATTCAGTTCTCCTTGTGCAAATAATACATGTAGTCATTAATGTTGGTTTGGTGAACTGAAATTCATTTAGGATAGTTTAATATAATAACCCAAATATGAAAAAGTTATTCAAGATTCACAGAGATAAACCAGTACCTAGGCAACATAATTCACCCATGTGCATAATAATTTTTAACATATTCTTCAAAATAAAATCACGGTCAGAGACTGTGACGGCCCTGCATACTCAGTGCATTGCTTCATGTGGTGCATTCCTATGGCTCATCTAGAGTCTAAGACCATATGACCACCATGCCTCTGAAGAGTAGGCTCCTAACACACAAATCTGCCCAATTCTCTTAAAGATCTAAAATGCTTGTAAGACCTTGGGCTTGGTATGTAAGAACTTTGCATTTTAATATCCCAAACATTGGGAAGACTAGGTGTAACATGTAGTAACCATTCCTTCTAGGCAAGACTGTACATACGCTTTTTTTTTTTTTTTTTTTTACACCACCACAAAGAACCCTCAAAACAACTCAATCCTCCAGATTGAGAAGGGCACATTTATTATTTAGCTTAAGAAAATCCAAATGGCTCTCTTGGGGTCAAACGCACCCCAAGGCCTATATAAGGAATGAGTATAACTGGCAGCAAAAGAAATCTGCCACTGTGTGATAAATGCCATTAAGCAAAGAGATGTTATACACTTTAAGAATACACTGTGATTCATTTGGTTCCCATTACCATGGGGCACAAGAAAATGAAACTCAAGACTACTTTATTAGAACTGGATAAGAGATGACCCCAGTTTTAATCAGGGCTCTTCACTGAAGGAAAAGACAGAGCCATAAAAGTCAGATTAGCTGACTTCAAATGGTTTACATCCCAGGATGAATCAGATTACACTGATTTAAGCCCAATTTAATTTAGGCAGGTTTTTAACCACAAGAATAAGGACATTCTTAGTACATATTAATAATTAAACCAACATATACACAATTAGCAATATCCTATATAATATTAAATGTTTTAATGTATTCTCAATTATGCTTTACCTAGTTAATTTGTTGTTTTGTTTTTTTAAAAAAAACAAGCTCAACTTTATTTTACAATGTACTTTGTATTTCTAAGAGTATTCTGTAATAATTTTATTTCACTGAAGCAGGTACAGTTCTCTGGATTTCTCTAAGAGCCAAACTCAACTGTATCTTCTGTGATCTGTTTGAATTCATAATTGCCTCTGCCATCCATATGTAGGTAGTACTAGAGAAAGAAGGGAAAAATCAGTAACTAAGAGAAGACATGGAGCTTTCCTTTATAAGAATAAAATACAGACTTTCCCATTCTTTTTAGGTAACCAAATCCACATGTATCCCTCAAATTAGAATACTTCCATACCTCAAGCACCAAGGATCTGGAGCTATCAGTAGATTGACCTGTACCACGTTCCTGACTGCTCAGTAGGGCTGTCTTCTTTTTTAGTTGATTTCCTGGGTCAGCTCAGAATAACTTTTTTTTTGGATTTTTTTTATTTGAAAGAATCTCTGATTTAATGTTTTTTGTCTGTAAAAGGGCTATATAATGGACTAAGTAACCTGCCCTCTGAAAATAGGACAGCAATTATAAGCCTTGTTGTTACTTAGTAATTTTTTTATTACATAAATAAAAATCACTTTTTTATTTACAGAAAGATTTTTGTTTTCCATTTTTTGTATTGCTGTATTTTACTTCAATTCTTTGTGTTTCCCTTCTTCACATGATTACTGATCTGATAGCTGTTTTGTTACTTGCTTAGACCTTCAAAAGAGGAGGAAAGGTAAAACACAAGACCTGTCCCTGTCCTACGGCTATAACGTTTATGAACTAAGACAACACAAAGGCTCTGATATATTTTAAACTTTGATTTCTAGTTATTCAAATTTCTTATTCAATTATAGAAAATGGATTAATTATAATATTTTTAAAGATTAAAAAAACTAGAAGTCACACAGCTATGTGGAAGTGCATTGAATTTTAGTATTTCATATAGGTCACCTCTTTTTTTCTCAAAGTAATCTAAAAAATGGGTGATAAGGAAGTCTACCACTTGTGTACTATAATCTCAACCTTCGTGTATGTGTGTATGTGGTGCTGGGATTGAACCCAGAGTCTTATGCATGCCAGGCAAGCAGTCTACCACAGCAGGTGCCAGCCCTAAGTCATACGGTTCCTAAAGGTAAAGAGAGTAATTTGCATCCCTCATGACACTCAGTCCTGTGCCCGGCAACAAATGGTACTTAATTAGGCATATATTCTGTAGGACAAGATACCTTTACCATTGTTCCAATTTTTCTCAAACTCCCTTTTGCTTAAAGTTTTGTTCATTATTCAGGAATGAAAGCAAGGAATATTTAATTCCCACCCCCAGTAGTCCTCACCTCTATTAAAAATGCTATAAATCTTTTGTCATTTGATTCTTCTTAAGGCTTTTCCCATGTCAATATTGGATGATAATAAAAAGTTTACTTAACCACATTTGTGACAGTATTTTGCAAACTTTATTGGTTTTTATACAAGAGAACCAGTATCTCTTGTATAAAACCAGCATCTCAGTATAACTAGAGGTTGTTTATATAACTTGTAGCTTTCAAAACTGATAATTACAATAATGAAGAAAATCCTATTGTTTTTATAAAACTGAAATAAAATCACCTTTTTACTTTAAGGTGTATGTTTATCAGAGAATATATACCATAAAATCTAAAACCATGTTCATTCCAATTCACATGATTAAATAAAATAAGCTTTCACCGTCCCATGTAATGAAAGAAATACGAACCTCATGGTGTTTCCAAAGAGATTTTCTGTGTGACACAGTGAAGAGGGTGATGCCAACCTAATGCAAAGAAAATGATTTAAGTTTATATCAACAAGTAAAACACTAAACTACTATATATATTTGAAGCTGTTAAGATGACTACTTTCCATGGTTATAGTTAAAAATCAATGTCAATAAGAAAAATTTACAACTGATGCTGAATGTTCATAGTAATGGAAAGTACTGGCCAACAATCACATAAAAACTAAACTGGCATTAAGTGTATTATTTTGTTTTGGGCAGAAAATATATCTCCTAGCACATTTTCTATTAATCCTGAAAAAATGTAAAAAGATAATCTGACAATAAAAAAAAATAACAAAAAGTCAAATTCAAGAAAAATTAAGTCAGTATAGCAATGTCTATAGTGAACTTGCTTCTCAAATGCAGGGTCATAATATCTAAACTATTGTTTTACAATGTGTGTTAGAATTCAGATTTTGGACATCTATTATTTAATACTCCCCAGAAGGTTCTGAGGCAGAATTCTATACTTACCACAGCATTGTTTCTACAGCAATATACATGGACACTGACATTAAGTAAAACTAAAGTTAAATATCTTTTGTTAGTCAAACCAGGTTTTGTTACCCAATTAGTTTGTTACAACTATGAGAAATCTGTCAGTTTAAAGAGCTTTCTGAATTTCAGACTAAAAGGAAGGATTTATAGTTCTGCACTTCAGATTTTCAAGAAAACACTAATAGATACAACTGTAGCTGCTTTGAACCAGTGGTTTTCAACCAAGGAATGATTTTGTCCCTCCAGTGACATTTGGCAATGTCTAGAGACATGTTTTGTTGTCACAACTGAGCACTACGCCATCTAATGGGTAAGTCAGAGATGCTGCTAAACACTGCAGTGCACAGGAAAGCCCTGCCACTGCCTGAGAATCAACCAGCCAAAGTGCCAACAGTGCTGAGGATGAGAAACCCTGCTCCACATCACTGTTTCTCAAAACAGATATTTCAAGGCTGACAGATACATGTTTAAGGGTTTCCGGAATATGTCCCATGATTTCTAACTTTTACTTTCATTTTGATAATTTTTAAAAATTAGTCTAAGTATATTCTAGGTCATTTCTATCATGAGCTTTCAGTGACCAAATCTGTGCTTACACTTCTGCTAGCACAAAGTGGTTTCACTTAAAACCTGTAATGTCATAACAAGAAGTTATGTCACATATAACTTGTGTGTCATAAGTATGGCTGTCTTGTGAAAAATGGTTAAGAATTCCATGATAAAATAAGTATATTATCATTACTAATAAAACATGCAATTTAACTGTGCAACACTGATCTGATTTTTTACATTCATTTCAGATATTATTTTTGCTTATGTTTCTAAACTGAATTAGATTTCTACTTAGTGTAGACAGTCTTCAGATTAGAATAACTTAAGTCAAAATATAAAAGTAAAATTCAACCTATAAGATCTAAAAACCTCAGATTTAATCTTTCCATAATTAAATCCCATGCCAGTGACTTACTTTCAGCAAAATGGCATCCACAAATTTGTGCCTTTAATGCCACAAATTCTAAATTATGCTTAAGTTTTATCTATAATTGGTAAATTTATATTGGTTATGTAGCTGTAAAAGAACTCTAAAGGAGATCACACCTTATTTTCTGTCTATTCAAGTTTGAGTGTTATACTAATATAATTTAAATGATCACTGAAGCTGCATATGAATTTCTTTAAATGGAATTTGTGTTTTATAGAATTTATACAATCTATGTAGACAGCCTATAGCTAGACCATAATAGGAAACCACATGGTAAAAATTACTGGTGAAAAGCCTCCATATTATTGATCAAATACAGAGTACATGGCTTTATGTACACAAGAATACCACAAATGCCTCTAAAGCCTACAAAATTGAAAATCAATGTGAACAACTGCTTAAAAAATTTTTACTAAAACTTATTCAAGAATAAATAATAAACTATTAAACAAATAAAATCAGTAGTTAAAATCTTCCTAAAAAGAGGAATGTAAACAAATTCATTTTTTCATCATTACACGAGTGCTTCTCAAATTTTCATGTGCATTTGAATCATCTGGGAATTTTGTTACTATGTGGATTCTACATTAGTAGGGCTTGAGCTTCTTCATTTCTAACAAACACCTGAACAATGCTGATGTTGCTAATCTATGACCACAGTTTGATTAGTAGGAATTCATTATATTTATATCCACATATCACATATTTGTGTGTGTACGTATATATACGCAACATGACCTTTTTTATTTACTATAAACTCCCAAAGAACATAAATAAGATGTTAAAATACTCCTGTATCTCATTTATTTACAGAGAAACTATAAAACAGGAAATGTTATTCTTGTTCTCAAAATCTAACAGATGGTGGTAACAAATCCTTGAAGAAAACAACTGATACTACTGAATAATTATTTAACAAATGGCAGTGTACACAGACCTATTTCACTAAAAGAAGTTTGGAAAAACATTGCCCAGGACAAAAATAAAATGGATGCATTAAAAACTGCAAAATGATTACCTTTGATCTTTCAAACTACGTCATGTTTAGGTGAAGTTAATTGAACAATCTAAGAAATTATCAGTTTATTAACTCAGTGTCTGAGGTAAAGGGAAAACAGATTCAAACATTTGTTTAAAATTCTTGAAGCAAGACATCACCTTTTAACAAAAATTCTGTTACTTAATAACTTGGAATCTTCTCTTTGGATAGATATTGATCGGATGCAGTTAAATGAGAAGGGAACACAGACCCTCCCACTGAGACCTGTGGCACTCACCTTCCGACAATGGCTGTAAATGTAGCCTTCCACATCCACACTGACTGCACTTGTGCATTCATCCAAAATGGCAAACTGGGGTTTATGATAAAATAATCTTGCCATCTGAAGCACAAAAGAAATGCTTTGTTTAAACACGTGCAGGCTGAAAATTGATAAGCTAAGATAAATTTGTTTTAATTAAATATGCACTTTAGATTCCTATAAAGTAAGAAAGTTTTCTAACTCAAAAATCCTACTTCCCAGAAACAGAAACAAAAAATAAAGATAACTTTTTAATGTCATCTCAAAAGGAAAAATATATATACATGGGAAAAGTTTATTACTAAGAGTAAAACAAAAACTGATGAAATGAAGTTAAGTTTCAAACTAGTAAAGTACACTAAGCAAACAAGATGAGGGTAGTATACCTTAACTAAACCTTAGAATTCAGACAGTAGTTGGCTCAAGAGCAAAAAAAGTCTCTAAAAACATTTTGTTGCTTAAATAATGATATTAATTATTATTCCCACCTTTTTTTTTTTTTTTTTTTTTTGATACCAGGGATTGAACCCAGGGGTGCATAACCACTGAGCCACATCCCCAGCCCCAGCCCTTTATTTTTATTTTGAGACAGGGTCTCACTAAATTGCTGAGGCTGGCTTGGAATTTGTGATCCTCCTGCCTCAGCCTCCCAAACCACTAGGATTACAGGCATATGCGACCACACCAACACCAAGCACCTGTGTATTTTATGTCTCAGTTGTCAGTACTGGGTATGCTCATTTTTTAAAGCCTTGGCTAATTTTATAAATGAAAATTAACATCAAGATTGTAATACCCTTAGATTATCAGGAATACTGAACACTTCCTCACATTTATTTTATTTTCTGAAAACTGTTTATAATGATCCTTTGTCCAACAGATATTTGAATTTGTTATCTGACCCCAACAATGATCTCCATGTTACAAAACCAACAGACACCTTCCTATCCCTACCCAATTTCTCTTCTCAGCAACACTCTGCCCAGATAACTATTCCCTCCTTTAGAAAGTGACGGTGAAACCAATGGCCATCTTCCCATTTCCTAGGCTGTTTTCTCAGTTTCCTTTCCAGAACTTTGTCTTCTACTTGACCTTTAAATGTGGAGGCTCCTCATGCTAATTCCTGATTTCCCTTCTCTTTTTCCTATGCTATTATCTTTCTGGGTGATCTCACCCAATCTTACAATTTCAAATAGTATTCGCATTCTGAAAACTCCCAATAGATACCTCCCCCATACTTTTCTAGTTTCCAGATTAATATATATAAATTCCTATTTGACTTTTCCACTTAGATATCTCGCAGGACTCTAAATCTTTCAAAGTCTAAAAATCGAACACATTTTTTAGATTTTTTTTCCCTCTAAAATTCATTCCTCCCCTAATCTTTAACAATTTAGAAAATAGCTGTAATGAAAAGTCTTTCAAGCTAGAGAGCAGAAGTCCTTCCTGATCCTTCCCCTCTCCTCTTCCTCCCACCTATGCTGCCCACACCTAAAGTACATTCCAGTGAGTTCTACAGAGTTTAAAGTTCACTGTTACTCATCTCCAGAGTCTGTACTTGGTGTGGAACATATGCATCTCCTGCCTGGATGACCACAAAGAACCTCCTATTTCGTTGCCGCTCTCCAGAAAGAATCTGGCTAATTTTATAAATGAAAATTAACATCAGGATTGTAATACCCTTAGATTAACCAGGAAGAATCTGTCAGAAATGTAAATCAAAACTTCACTCTGGCTTAAAATCCTTCAAAAACTTCCAATTTTACTCTGAATGAAATTCAAACTCCTCACCAGGTCTCCAAAGGCCCTGCACAATCTTACTCCTGCCCAGGATCTAACCTCAACATTCCAGCCACACAGTCTTTTTCCAACTGCTAGGAACAAGATCTCTGAAGCCTTACAGGTTTAGACATGTCATTTTTTCCCTATGGCTCAAATGCCTGCTTCTTACAACTTGCAAATTACTGCCTGATGTTACCTTCTCAGACAAACCAACACTGATCCCTGCATTTCAATCCAAGTGGGTACCTTTGTACGTAGTGAATTGTATGTTTGTCTTTGGTTACTCTCCTAGACTATAGGTTCACAATAGTAGAGAGTATGATTTAACCACTACTGTATAGTTCAGTTCTGCAGAAAATGAAGTTTATAGACCACAGGGAACCTTAGTTAAGGCAAAGTCTGACTTTTAGATAGATAGATAGATAGATAGATAGATAGATAGATAGATAGATAGATAGATAGATAGATAGAGGAAGGAAGGAAGGAAGGAAGGAAGGAAGGAAGGAAGGAAGGAAGGAAGGAAGGAAGGGAGGGAGGGAGGGAGGGAGGGAGGGAGGGAGGGAGGGAGGGAGGGAGGAAGGGAAGGAAGGGAAGGAAGGGAAGGAAGGAAGAAAGACCTAACAATGTCTTTCTAAAAGAGAAGGGCCAAAAGAGATTAAATTTAGATGAAGGTCAGAGTGCAAAACTGAAGGCAAGGTGTATGATAAAGTCAAAACAGAGAGGTCCATGAAATCAGATGGAGACATTTAGCCTTTCCCAAGAAGGATGGCACACCTGCCAGGACAGTAGAAACAGGGCAGAACAGATCAGTGCAAAGTCAATAAGGAGACATGGCTATAGGAAGGCAATCCACAGATGCCTCTCCTCTCTGCTCCCCCAGCACTACACTCACCTTCACTACCATGCTCACATGGAAATTTTCTGTGTGTGTGTCTCTCTCCCTTTCTTCCACTGTGCTGTCAGCTACTTGAACTCACAACACAAGAAAGCTGCCAAGTCATACTGCTGCCTGAGTTTAATAAGCCTACCCGCTTTACCAGTTTTAACATTCACTAGCTATGTCTGCTTGGCAAGTTACATAACTATATGGAAGTTCAATTCCCTCTGTAAAATGAGGCATTCATAGTTCTTATTACACAGAACTTGTGAGGATTAAATGAGATAACCTGTGTAATATGCTTGGCATAGTGTCTGTCACTTATTAAGCAACCAAAAATTAGCTATTGTTTAACTGAAATAATAGCCTCTCTCTTTTTCTTTAAGTACAGAATGAGCTATTTTTCTGAGAGTGGTAGAGTAAGCAATGGGGTAGAAAACTCAGGATTGGAAGTTCCTAAATGAGTATCACAAAAAATGAGAGAGGAGTAAAAATAAGTACAATGATTGCCACGTCACACCGTGAGCCCCTCTAATACTGGAAACCATGGAAGTGTGGTGGCACCAATCCATACACCATCATCTCAATTTCTTCAGCTGTGCTCAGAAGCCTTAAGGAGAAACCCGAAGACAAACAACTTCTTTTGGGTTGGAGTTTAGAAGAAAAAGGAGTAGGAAAGAAAGTCAAGGGGCAAAATCACATATTCATCTTTTTAAGAATGTCTCTGGAGCATCTCCTATGCACCAGGCCCAGGATTATGTCCATGTATTGAATAGGGAAGGAGGCAGAATCCAAAGAGGACCAAATAACATACAAAATGAAGGGAAATAGTCTAGAGATCTCAATGAGTCTGAAGAAGGGGGACAGTCATCAATTTAAGGTGAAAGAAAAAAAATTATTAAGATGGATTTTAAAAACACTAAAAATTTTATGACAGTCGTATCTCTGATATAAGGGTTTGACCCCTTTATACTTCTAACAATATTCCAACTTCTCTACCATATGTACTTTTTCATAATTCAAGTTCTAAAAATTACTAACTAGGGAGAGCAAGAATAAAGAATGGAAAACATCATTTCTGATCAGAGATGTAAGACATCCCAATTTATGATATCAGCTGAAGCAATTCTGGTTAATGATGGTTGGGTCCAAATGGGTGCAATGAAAGGGAAATGTCACTTGAGATGTCTAGGAACATGAGGAGAACTGGGGAGGCAGCCCACCTGCACATTGACGGCTACCTATTATATGGAGATTAAGAGCAAGAGCTCTGGTGTCAGACCCATCTCACTTGAATCTCAGTTTTGCCTTTTAGGTGTGTGGAATTAGGAAGCTAATTAAGTTCTCCAAGACTTTACACCTGACTGTACCTCAACTCCCAGGAATGCTGGGAGGATAGGAACTGTCATTTGAAACCAATCTTCCCCTCTTCATTATCCCAGTGTACTTTCTTCATAGCTGCAATTGAAGGTTGCCTAGTCAGTTGAGAATATATGGAATTCCTGACAGATTATAAGGGCAAGACCTAGTAGTGCCTTGCATAGAGCAGATTCTCAGGTAATACAGTGGAGGCTTGTTTCACTGCTGAAATAATGAATTGGTCATCTTTTCCCTACATGTACTCTATGTTCACTGGAACTTCCTGTGTTAAGCATTACTCCATTCCCTCTCATGTCCCAAATTCAAATCCCGACCCTCCTATCCAAGTTTCCTTTGGTTTTGTTTTACACCAACCTTCACTCATGTAGATTGTTTTGGGTGGTTAGGCCTTTCAATTCTGCTCTTCCTAAACATTATGCCTTCTTTCCCCCTAACTTTTACTTTGACAATTTCGATCCTACCAAGACAACTCAAGAACAGTAAAATGAACACACATACACTCTACCTCCCTCACCAATGTTAGTACTTGTTGTTCTCTTTCTCCTCCTCTGAAACAAAACAACAAACCCTCTTTTAAACCTTACCTTCAACTCTCCAAACACTGACCTATACAGATAACACCCTACCAAGGACATGGCCATACTCCAGACACATGGCACCATAGATGAGCTTTCCCCATTTCCCAAACAACTAATTACAGATCACCCGGTTTCTAAGGGTTCTCCCTGCACTCTCCACCCCTTGCTTTCCCCAGATATCCTCTCACACCCTTGAATTTCTTACTTTCAAAAAATATTACTCCATCTGTACCTATATACCATGCACAAAGAATTTCTCACATTTATTTAGGCACATTTATTATTCTTTCTCTGTGTTTCCACTGGGTCCATTAGTGAACTTCCTCCCTTCATTTTCTTTGAAGTCATAATATATGAATTTAAATTTGTTCTCAACTTGCAGTTGTTTCTATAGTCATCTTCTAAACTGGCTTCTAGAAATGCCCAATTGTTTCAAACTCCCTTCTCCAATCCAATTTCCATTTTGAATACAACATATATCTCTTTTCTCTTGTGTTTGATTTATTCCTCACTCTAGATTAATCTCATGTTATAGCACTAGGCAGGCAAATAACAATATGAGGTTGATAAGAAGTTCACATAAAGTGGGCATACTATGGAAACAAAAAGCAAAATTAGGAACCAGTAGGCACCAAAAGGTAGACTATAATGAAGATAATGGTAAGAAATTCTACCATAAATCATTTCTTTTGTTTTTCCTTAATCATAGTTTTCTCTAATTTCCATAAGGCTAACACTGAGGGGAAAAAAAAATCCTCTCACTCTACTCAAACTACAGTATCCCTAGGTAGAAGATGATCCTTCAGAAGTTATCCCTCTTAACAGGGTATCCAAAGTATCATTGTTAACACGTATGTTTAGGTCACATTTTTGCTCTTGGATAAGTTTTGTTGTAAAAATTAAAATAGTCCTTTTTACATGTTTCCTTATATTAGGAAAATATAAACATTCAAAATAACTTTTAGCAGTAGATACTGAGCCTTAAAGTAAAGATACATATAATAGTGGAGGGAAGGGCAAAAGCAGAGAATAAAATGATAATAAAATTGAGTTGATGACATCTAATACTTCCAACTATTTCAGGGAGAAAAGCATAAATAAGACAAAATAGGTATCTGTGGGGAAAAGATACTGAAAGAGATCTCATAACCCAAACAGATTATATATCCCAGGTCAATGCACTACAGTTTCCCCCAATTTTGAGAAAAATGCATTATATTGTATCATTGGATCTGCAGTTTTTCCCTTCATAGCATTATTAATCAATTTTTCAGAATTCTGAATTTATATGCAAGTTAGAAATTCCCAAATTTACCACTTAAACTAATCTCTATTGTAATAAATGCTAAAGAAGACAATAAAACTGTCTTAATTAACCCAACTGCTGAACTCTAAAAGCAACTTTAAGCAAGCAGTTGCACTTTATGCAAGTCTTCAGAGTATACTTACTGCCATTCTCTGTTTTTCTCCTCCACTAAGCACATCCATCCAATCCTGAACGCTGTCCCAGCCTCCTTCCCGTTCAAGGATATGACCCAGCTGCACATTGTCCAGGTACTCTTTCAGTACCTTTCAGGAAATGATTAAAGACAAGAATCAAGCTTATGCTAAACCAATATTCTCTATATTACTTTATTTACATTAGAATCTCTATAATTCCATTGCCAATGCCACTTAAAGAGGTACTTTTCAGGGAAAAAAACATGGCATAAAAGTAGTCCTGAAATTTTCAGTGTCTTAATTTTTTTTTTTTTTTTTTTTTTTTTGGTACCAGGGATTAAACCCAGGGGCACTCAACCACTGAGCCATATCCCCAGTCCTATTTTGTATTTTATTCGGAGACAGGGTCTCACTGAGTTGCTTATCACCTCACTTTTGCTGAGATTAGCTTTGAAATTGCAGTCCTCCTGCCTCAGTCTCCCGACTGCTAGGATTTCAGGTGTGTGCCACCGCACCACTCCCATGCCTACCTACATCAACCTTGATGAAACATGTTTAGCAGCTTAAAGAGAGTAATGCTCCTGTGCATAATCAAAGAATGAGGGCAAAGAGAAAAACAAGTGATAATGTTAAGACTGCTGCAGACTTGAGTCACACTTAAGAAAGTGGTTATTGCCTTACTTCAACTTAGAAAGTCATCATTAAGGGCTCAGGAAGACCTCAAAGGTGACAAACTACCTGGAATCTGAATACTTAAATGGCTCAAAAAAAGACTCTGAAAGGGAGCATTTTCAAAGGGTCTAGAATATAAACAGTCCTTACAAGGTCAGATATCCCCTTCTTTTTCTGATCTTCTCTTCCATCTGGATATATGACTTGGTCTCGAAGTGTTCCTAGAGTCATATAAGGTCTCTGACAGTAGCATAGGAAGAGTCATTAGAAGGCAAGTTTTTAAAACATAAATGAAAAGATCTTAAAGATTACAGAACAACTCAAACAAGAGCATACCTGAGGAACATAAAACAACTTTCCTCTCTCTGGTTTAGTTAGACGTCCTCCAAAAAGAGGCCATAACTATAAAAGGAGGAAGGAGAGAAGTCAATTATGAAATTCACAACATAGTGGATAGTACTGCAAAATAAGGCTAAAAATTTGGAGGCCAATTTGTACATACTTCACCAAGAACACGGAAAAGTGAACTTTTTCCACAGCCATTTGGACCACAAATTAGAACATTGGCCCCAGATCGAACCTGAAAGAAAATTAGCCTATGAATTAATTAAATCAAGTAAACGTATATACAATAATTATTTTCTTAGAGTTAAATAGCTCTTTGCTACAGACAAAACTTGTATTTTGTCTGTAAATGTGACATTAGGTAGAGCAGTAGGGGGTTATAGTGTGGGATCTTTTCTTTTGCTTACTTTCAATATTTACTTAGTTACAAATTTTTCATTTAAAAATCATTATTGCTTGTTATCACTCAATTTGAAAGAGAAATAAAGCTAAAGCTTTAAAAATATCTAAGAATACTTGAAAACACTGTGTATACACCTTTTAAAAAACTAATTGTATGTACACTGTTCCTATAACTTGCTTTTATTACTTAACAATGTATTACAAGTACACATTATATTCGTATATTTAGATCCCCCTGTCCATTCTTTTAATGCCTGCAGTACATTCCATTGTAAGAATGCACCGTAATATATTTAAACACCCCTCCTTCGGTTAGAGTTATGGCATCTGCATTTTGCTTTGTTCTTGTAGACAAAACTGCAATGAACCTCTGTGTCAGCAAGTAAACTTATGCACTAGTGAAAGTCTATAGATTCTTAGAAATCAAAAGCAATGGATCAAACTTTTTGAGCATTACAAATATTTACAAATGCCACCAAATTGTTCTGCAATGACATAAAGTGAAATGTGAAAAAGTAAAGTGTGGTTACATTCTAAACTTATGGTCTTTTAAGTATCTAATCACCTCTATAAAGAATGAGAAAACCCAGGTTATAATTCTAGTTTACAACATTAAGCACCAACATAGCACAGCAGGAAAGAAGATATCGGAGAACCAACTGTGTAGCCTGACTTTGATGAATTTTTTAAATTCGTGAGCCTTAGATTCCTATTATTTAATTCAATGAATATTTACTGAATGTTGTGTTAGGCTCCTTCAGACAACACAGTTCCATTAGTGAATAAGAGAAAACAAAACAAAACCCCTGCCCTTATCTGTTACTATTCTAGTGGGAAGAGAAATATAATAAAGAATATGCATAATAAATAGGCAAATTAAATTGTGTTAGAAAAGTTCAAGGGTGGTGGAGGAAAAACAGATCAGGGTAAGAAAACTTGGGAGAGGGTGAGGGAAGTTGCATTTTTAAGGTGGTCAAGAGTAGACTGAACTAAAATGGGCAAAACTTTGAAAGAAGTGAATTAGAAATTTATCTAGAGCAAAACTGTTCCAACCCCATCTTCTCTCACAAAAAGCTGGTGAAAAGGCACTAAAAAAAGAAGGTAGCTGTCCTTTTCAAAGAAACAGAAAAGAGGTTGATTTGGCTGGAGAAGAAAGACCAGAAGAGAAGAGTAGTAGGAAAGAGATGGGGACAGGACAGTGGCAGGCAAATCCTACAAGGTACTGGAAGTCACTGAAAGGACTTCAGCTTTTGCTATAATGAAATGGAGGGTT
Source organism: Sciurus vulgaris (assembly GCF_902686455.1). Taxonomy (NCBI): domain Eukaryota; kingdom Metazoa; phylum Chordata; class Mammalia; order Rodentia; family Sciuridae; genus Sciurus; species Sciurus vulgaris. The sequence continues at coordinate 82,170,285 of NC_136461.1, read as the reverse complement.
GTCAGCATTATTTACATTAGCCAATAGTGGAAGCAACTTAAGCAGATGCAAGAATCAACAAAGTGTGGTATATACATTATTACTATCATTTGAATTTTGAGTGTCCTCTAAAGGCCCATGTATTAGAAACTTGGCCCTTTGTGTGGCACTACTGGGAGGTAGTAGAAACTATTACCTCCCAGTAGTAGTAGGATAGGTGAGGTCTCATGAGAGATCTTTAGGTCACCAGAAGCATGCCCTCAAAAGGGACAGTGAGGCCACAGTCCCTTCCTTCCTCTTCCTCTCTTTCACTTCCCAGCCAGGAAAAGAGTACTTCTGCTCTGCCACAGGTTTCTACCACGATGTGCTGCTTTGCCACAGGTCCAAAGCAACAGGACTAACCAATCATGGACTGGAAGCTCCAAAACTGTGAGCCAAAATAAATCTTTAAGTTAATTATCTTAGCTGTTTGTTACAGGAACATAAAACTAACACACATAAAACGGAACAGTATTCAACCTTAAAAAACTTATATTTTAATACATGTTACAATATGATTGAATCTTGAAAACACTGTGCTAAGTAAGCAAAATAAGCCAAATACAAAAGGACAAGCATTGTAGAATTTCATTATTTGAGGTAGCTAGAATAATCAAATTCAGGAACAGAAAGCAGGCTAAATCCCTTCTAACTATGCTTAAGTCATATGTGCATCTATAATGTTGGCTTACTTTTATTTCTGCATTCAGACAGAAATAAGGCAAAGCAGGAGAAAGGACCAAGAGGCATTTTTAAATGGAGAAGTTCCCTTTTTACGCTTGAGAAGTGGCAATAAACAGGCTACTGGAAAACTGATGAAGACAGGGTTCTGAGCCCTGTTTTCTCTCCTGAAATCAAGCCTGGAAGATGGCTACCTACTGGGCATAGGATGCACTACTATGACTGGAGTACCCAGGGCTAAGTGAGGAAGTACTTTTATGACCCCTGGAGCCATTTGACATTTACCAACCATATTTACATTTTCTGCACTTCCGCTGGTGTTTCCTAGGTTTAAAATAAATGTTATAGTGATACAATTCTCATTGTTGGGCAAGTTCAAAGTACTTTGTATAACTAACATTTTTCATTTTTATAGTTCCTTGAGAATATAGGACATGTACTTAATTACTAAGAGCAGAAAAACCAAAGGTTCTAACAATTTAAAAACAAATACAAAAATTATACTCTTTATTTTATAAAGTATTAGACAATGAAAGCACCTGAAAAAACTCCCGCATAAAACATAGATTACAGAAGGTCATATATACAAGCATGTAGAGAAGAATTATAGAGCTGTGCTGTTCAATATAGCAGCCACTAGTCACATATGGCTATTTAATTTAAAATCAAACTAATAAAATTAAATAAAATTAAAACTGAGTGAGTTCCTCCACTATACTAGTAACATTTTGAATGTACCTGACTGCAGTGCTGTACAGAACAGAAAAAGAACATTTCCAATATCATAGAAAGTTCTACTGGACTGAGGAGACAGCCTGCAAGATAGTAATTTGCTACCAATCTTTAAAAAACCATTCATACAGTCACACAGATACATAACCTAAACACTAACCCTTAGACCGTCAAGTCTTAGAAATCACACAAAAATACGATGAGTATTTAATTTTTCTTTGTAATGTGGACTGTCATATCCTGTTTCATTAAGAGCATACACTGAACCAGTATCACTACTAACTTGGTCTGGAATTCTACTTTTTTGAGGGAGTACCTATTTGTAGTGCTACTGTGCTGCTTTCCTGCTGGCTTATCAGTAATAAGAAAGTCTATGATTTATTTTTATGGATAGAAATCCTCCTGTATAGTCAAAACAAAACTGATCCATAAATTTCTTTTTTAACTGAAAAGATTAAAATTGTATTTGCATATTTAAATACACTCATTCTACACTTTCTACAATGATGGAAATGTTTCTATCTGCTCTGTTCAATACCACAGCCAGGTGTGGATACTGAGCACTTAAAACATAACCAGTACAGCTGAGGAATTTAGTTTTAAATTTTAATTTTATGGTTTGGTTTTAAATTAAATAGCCACATGCAACTAGTGGCTATTGTATTGGACAGCACAGCTCTAGAATTTCAATTAACTATACCTTCTATGGCTTTCTTGGTATGTACTTTATTTGCAAAACATTTTTTTTGATACAGTAGTAGTACTTAAAATTTTAAAGTCTAGATTTCCAGATGGTTCAAAGATTTATTTTGTTTTATTTTGTTCTTTTTAGATATACATGACTATAGAATGTACTGTACATACATGAAGTATAATTTATTCTAATTAGGATCCTATTCTTGTGGTTGTACGTGATGTGGAGTTACCCTGGTCGTGTATTCTGGAAAGTTATGTCTGATTAGTTCTCTCTTTCCTATTCTCTTCCCCCTCCCTTCCCTTCCATTTGATTCCCCTTTGTCTAATCCAATGGATGAAGATTTAGTTTTGAAATCATTTCTGTGGACTTAGATATTAAATCAAGCCTTAAAATTAATTTAAATATTCAGACAATAGTTTTTCAGTTTTACTTTTTCAGGTTTTTTTAAGTTTTTATACAAACATTTAAAAACTTACTTCAAAATTAAGATCTCGGATTAAGATATCTCCATTTGGCGTTGCTAAAGGAACATGATCAAACCTATAGAGGAAGTTTATAAAGAGAATAATTTTAAAATATATAAGGAACTCATACAATTCAATACCAAACACACAAATAACCTGATTTTAAAAATTGGCAGTAGAGACTTCATAAAAGAAGAAATTCAGATGGCCAACAGGATATGTAAAAGTGTTCAGTACCTCTATCAAGGAAAATGAAAATCAAAACCACAACGAATATCACCTCACAACTGTTAGAATGACTATTATCAAAAAGACAAAAGGTAAGGGCTGGCAAGATGTTTAGAAAAGGGAACCCTTGTACACTGTTGGTAAATTTGGTCTGGGAGTATAGGTGAGTGGTAGATACTTTGCTATCCCATGCAAGGCCCTGGATTCCCAGCATCTAAAAAAAGAAAAGTAAATTCAAAGAGCCACTTTAGAAAATAAAAAATTAAAAAATGTAATTACCATCTAATGCAGCAATCTCACTTCCAAGTAGATTTACAAAGAAAATAAAACCAGAAAACCAAAAACCAAAAACCAAAGCCAGACAACCAGATAATCAAAAAACAGATAATCAAAGAGATGTCTGAACTCCCATAGTCACTGTATTTACTACCCAAGCCAAGATACAGAAATCACTAAATGTCCTTCAATTAATAAAAAGATAAAGAATATACAGTGTGTGTGAATAAACACATACATACATACAAGTGGAATACTATACAATCTTTCAAAAAGGAAGAAAATCCTGCCATTTGTGACAAGAATGGAAGTAAAGAACATTATGCTGTGCAAAGTAAGACACAAAAAGACAAATACTGTAATATCTTACTTATATGTGAATTCTAAAATAGTCAAATTCATTGAAAGAAAGCACAGAATGGTGGTTTCCAGAGGCTGAAGGAGGACGAAATGGGGATGATGTTGGTCAAAGGGTATAAAGTTTTGGTCATAATACAAGAATAAGCTCAGAAATTTAATGTATAGCATGGGACAACAGTTAAAAACAATGCATTGTACACTTAAAATCTGCTAAGATTTTAAATTCTCATATGCACATGCAAATGGTAACTAGAAATGTCAGACACATTATCTGGAATGTGGTGATCATTTTACAATATATTCATAATGTCAAAACAATCAAGTTGCGTATCTAAAATATATACAATTTCTATGTCAGTGATATCTCTAAGCTATTTCTTAAAAAACAAGATTAATTTTAAATGAAATACTAAGCAACTATAAGCTGAATTAAAAAAAAAAAGTTACTACAAAGCTTAACAAGGCTACTATGAAGCTTATGGTGCTAAAGAATCTTTTTCTATACATACTTTATAATGTTATCTGCATTGATGATTTCTCCAGCACCAGGTATCAAAGGACTGACTCGTACTCCTTCAGTACCTGAATGGGAAATAAGTATTAAAGCATCATATTGTGTCAGTAAAAACTTAAAATTGTGACCTCAAACTCTGACAATCATATTTACCCTTTTCTTGTTGCAAGACCATTGTGCGTTCATATTTGCCATGATTTAAGTCTTTTAGTACTTGCATTAACTCTGTAATCCGGGCAGTAAAACTAAAATTTTAAAAACAGGAAACCATAATCAAAATTCCAAACTATTATTACATCTTTTATTTTATATAAACCTAACTGAAATTTCTAAAATTATATTCGATTTAAATGAAATAACCCAAAAGAAGTCTCACCATAAAGAAATAGTATTTTTTTCAGTAAAAGAGCAGGAACATGTAGATAAGGGAAGAGGATTCAGAAACTCTTTACCTCAACAACATGATACATGATTAACAGGTAAGACAAGACAAGTGTTTACTGTTAGAATTTTAAGAGTTTTCACAGCACTACAAAAGGACAATTGCTGGTGCATTCCTCAGACCCAGGAAGGATGGACCCTGTGGTTGTTCCCCCCAACCCGTAAGTTGCCACTGTTAAAAATCTTAGAAAAAAATGTGATGGAAACAAAAAAGTTCAAATGAAAAAAATGTATTCATTAACTTAAATTTCTGAGAATTAAGAAAAGACTGCCATGAATCCATCATTTCCCAGCTAATAAAATGCCACCAAGCAAACAGCTTGAGAAACACTAATCTAGGGTAAGGCTCAAAATAGGTGTCTTCAGGAAATAAGAAAAAATTTCTATCAGAGAAAAATCTTCCTTAATTTTATACTGGAATCAGATTCCTTAGGAAATGTTGCCCCTTATCTTAACCTCACCTGGCACAATCATTAAGGACAATGAATTTTTTAAAATAATTCTCTGCAATTGCTCATTATCACCAATCTTACCCAGCCAATCTAGTCATTTCTCGTCCAGCCAAAACTATTCGACCCAGAGCTTGAGACATTCGCAAAAGCATTCTTCCACTTTGGTAGTAATCCTTAAATAGAAATAAATATTAGTTTTCACTTACATTTCAAAAATTTTAAATGAGGTTTTATTTTTATTTTTAAATTATATTATTATCATTATTATTACTTTACCTCCAGAAGCTCTGAATGTGTACTCTTGAGATGACGAGGATGAGACAAATCTAAGAAAGGACGACTAACAACCAGGTAACCAACTACAGTGGCAATGTCTGAAACAAAACAGTTAAAGATTTAAAGTGCTATCATTATTTCACTTTTCCCACAAATCTCATTATACCTTCTCTTTTAAAACATACTTACATTTGGCAATTATGCTATCAATGAAGCCCATAGAAAATCGAAACAAAATGAAATTATGTAGGTGTTCCACCTGGCAGAAAACAAAAAAAATTTATTCTCTTATTATTTATTTTATATACATAAAAATTAAATCTATCATGAGGATAAAACAAACTGTATAATTCATTTATTCAACAAATGTTCACTGAGTATGATTTCTGATTATAATTCACACCACACTTCACTGATCATCACAGAGCAGTGCCACTTTATGAAATGATTTTTAAACAAACAGAATGGAAATTACATAAGCAATTTAACAATGTTGCTTCCCTTGAATGTTATGATGCCTCCATTTATAATATATCCCAGATAAATATATCCCAAAACCAATCAAAAAACAAAGAAAAGGAATAGGGATGAGCAAATTTGAATGAACTATTAAGCTATTCAGATAGGCACTCAATGTTTTGCTTTGTATCAACACCCAGTCTGTGCTTTCTTTAAGAATTATATCACAAATAATCTGAAATAAGTGCTAGTATAAATCAATGCCACAGCCTGAGTCTGTAGCTTATCTCAAAACTAGAAATCTACAAGCATGTTTTATTCTGGAGTTTTAGGGTTCTCAAATTCTCTACCTGTCAGATCATTCAAGATGCTACATGATCTAGCATTGAGCTCTATTCTTCAAGCTTGCCTGCTTCTATTTTGCTTTTTTTTTTTTTTTTTGGTTGAACTTAGGGTCACTTAACCCCTGAGCCACAACCCCAGTCCTTTTTTGTATTTTATTTAGAGACAGGGTCTCACTAAGTTTCTTAAGTCCTCACTAAATTACTGAGACTGGCTTTGAACTCACAATCCTCCTGCCTTAGCCTCCCAAGCTACACACTGGGATTACAGGCATGCACCACCATGCCTGGCTATTTTGCTAGTTCTTTTTTTTTTTTTTTGTTCTAACAGTTACATATGACAGTAGAACGCATTTATGCATTTTGATAAATAATACATAAATGGAGTATAATTTCTTGTTTTTCTGACTGCACATATTGTAGGATCACAGTCATGTAGTCATATATGTAGTGAGATAACAATGTCTGTTTCACTCTACTAACCTTCCTACCCCCAATACCCCTTCCCCTGCCTTCACTCCCCTCTACCTAATCTACAGTAACTCTATTCTTCCCTAGTGCAACCCCCCACCTCCCCGCTTATCAATTAGCATCCACATATCAGAGAAAACATTCAGTCTTTGGTTTTTTGGGGTTTTTTCTTATTTCACTTAGAATGATATTCTCCAACTCCATCCATTTACCAGCAAATGCCATAATTTCATTCTTCTTTAAAGCTGAGTAATATTCCATCTTGTGTGTGTGTGTGACATTTTCTTTTTTCATTTACCTGCTGAAGGACACCGAGGTTGATTTTTCTTCCTACATTATGTGACTAACTTCCTCACTTCATATGGGGTTCAAGCTGCACAGTGCCTCCTCAAGAAGGACTTTGGCCATTCTAGACAAAGTAGCTAACAACCCCCATCATACTCTATCCCATTACTCTGCTTCATTTTTGGTCACAGATTTTAATTCTACCTGAAATTATATAGAACATCCAATTGTTTATATATTAACTGTATTATCTGTCTCTTCCACTAAAATGTGAGCTTGTTAAGTACAGGGTAACTTGTTCTTAGTATCTTCTGCAACTACAACAATGTTTGGCGCATTATTCAAGGAATACTATACATCAGATACTGCTCAATGCTAGAGACAGAGCAATGAATAGAACAGACCAGGTCCCTGAGCTCATAGAGTTTACATTTTAATGAAAGAGGATAACCAGAAAACAAACAAGATAATTATAAACTGCAATGTACTTTTAAGGAAACAAATGATTAAAACAAGAAGGAATTACCATACACTGATTTCAAATAGGCTGGTCAGTATTAACATTTGAGCTGAAATCTAAAGGATGAGACTAATCAAGCCATGTGAAGAGCAAACTGGTAAACAGGTGTCCCCTAGAAAACAGCCTTAAATGCATTTTGTCAGTGAGCACTGAAAAATTCAGTCATGTCAAAATGTGATAAGGCAAAAAATCTAGTTTTTGAAATAATTTAAAACTTCTTTAATCTTTCTTCACAATCTAAAATACATATTTAATTTTACAAATTTCTACTAAAAGGAAAGGGCCCCAAAGGCAGGATTTTATCCACCAAGTTCACCATCTAATAATCATTAGCACCAACAATGGAGCCTGTATCAGGAAACCTAGATGGCACTCGATATCTTTTGAAAAAAGTAATGAATAAAATTATTTGAATTCAAATTCTCCAAATAGCAAGTAAGTAAAAACTGAAAGCTTTCTTAAGAAACTCAGTGTTCATATTTTAAATCAAATATCAGCAAACTATGATCCCAGAGTCTAAATCCAGGATGCCACTTGTTTTTGCAAATAAAGTTCTATTAGAATACAGTCACTCCTATTCATGTATATATTACATATAGCAGCTACCTTTGAGTAGCAGAGCTGAATAGTTGCAAGAGAGACTGCATAGTTCCAAAAGCCTAAAATATATTATTTTAGTAAATCTATATATTTTCATAAGTGGGCAGATTAATATATTGATAAGATAAATTTGAATTTCATTTTTAATTTAAAACAGAAAAATCCTTGACAATTTTTTAAGGAAAATATTTTTTAAATATATATATATATATATACATATCTTAAATATTTTAAAATATATATATTTACACACAAACACACACACACACACATATAAGATACATAAGATACATAAGATAAATATATTTTGGCATAAGCCAAAAAAACCAAAATATTTCCATAAATACACATGCCTCAAATGTGTTATCATACCAGTTTTCGGAAGACTGAGTAGATTGTCTGCTTTTCTCTTTTGTTCCCATTGTAAAAGGCAATTTCTTCACTATTAAGGAAAATAATTTGGCAATTAATTTAAATGTTACCGAAGTCTGAAAAATAATTGAAATACAATATTTGATGATTGAAAGTTTGTATTTAAAAGTATATTCTGTGACTAAGAGCTTATCTGGTGCATCTCAAACCATCTGCTCAATTTACTGAAGTGCAGCAATACACACTGGGCTGTATCATACACTGGGCTGCCCGAAGTCTATGCCACAAGGTAGCCTGGCAATAAAAGGTACGACAATCTAATTCTCAGAAATTTGAAATAAGACAAAGAAGGAAGATTCCATGATACATACAAAGACATGGCTACGACAGATATTATAGTCTACACGTTCAAGTACAGACCCGAACAGGAGGGAGAAAAAAAAAAAGAATTAGAAAAAGGTAGTGATGTCTTCACAGCCTTTGAAACACAGGAAAAACCAGGCTAAGTCCTAAAGGCTTCACAGTGCATTCCTGGGAGCTCAGATAAATAGTAATTGTTCTTATTCTTGGAACTCCGCTATAACCTCACAATTCCCCCTTTCTGGAGATAGCTTAAATGTGTCTACAAGAACAAGGATCTTGAGTAGAAAAAGTGGGGAGGAGGGTGAACTTGATAGATGAAGATGGAGTTGTCAATTTGTTAAAGACACACAGTCGGCGAGTTAAGAAGCTGAAAATATAACTCTTATCTGACCCTAAAGTTTATAGTCTTGTCAGTACATAAGTATAATATAAATCATCCCAGCCAAGTCCCTTTTATAGTAGAGAAAAGTAAATATTTATACAGAACTCTAGAAGTCACAGTTGAAGCAACTTCAAACAGCATACATTTCTTAAAAGTCTTTGTTTTTTCCCCTTAAAAGTTTATGTGTATTATATTCTATTCCAAAAAGCATCTGTATTTCTTACATTATAAAAGCAAGGTATCTTCTACTCAACCACTTGAAGTAAAATTAACTTTCCATAAAGATCAGTCAAATTTATCCTGGGCATGATTTATTCCTTGACATGATAGAGTCACAGATATGAGAATCCCAATACCTATAATTACCATTTCCTTCTTTTTTATTTTTCTTTTTTACTTCGACCTCCTCCGCATATCTAAGCCTAAAGAGGATGATAAGGTGAGAAATTCTCCTCCTGAAACAAGTCATTTTAGCGCTAATGAAAAACCTCAAAGGACTGAACATCCTATAATACTAATGACTATTCAACATCTTTCAAGTTTTTCCTAAGAGACCTCATTTTTCTTAAACTTACCTATCCTTTTCTGTGTACCCTAATGCACAGAATGCTCAACCTCTTTCATAGGGTACAGGATCCCAACTAGTCTAAGCCAATTACTTTGCTGTGGTTACTTTAGGCATGGGTAAATAATTTTAGTCACTGAGATGTAAGGGAAAGTCAGCTATAGAACTTCTGGGAAAGGTTTCTTTGCTCCCTTAAAGAGACACCAGAAGAGATGGCCCCTTCGTGCAGGGTGGATAGGCTAGTGCAATCTGGAAACATTTTTGTCATCTTGTAATCACAAGAATTAACCTGCAGAAGAGGGCACTACACAAAGAAGGGCATCACAAGAGAACATTCAATAAGAGCCAGAGCCCTGATCCTGCTGTACCTGGGACTGCTCTCTCTTAAGAAATAAGGAAAGAAGGAACCATTAAGGAAGTAATTTCCTAAGTATTTTATAAATTTCAATAAAGTAGACTAAATTACATAAATATTAGGACCCTCAAAATGACTTAAGGTTGGCAGACTGATATGAGAAAATTTACTGAGCACTTGCTCCATATCAAAAACTGAGCTAGAAGTGCTATATAAATATTATCAGGTATAATCCTCTATAATCCTACATTATTCACTCTTATAAACAAGTGAGTCTGAATAACTTAATTAGTATGGTTCCAAGGTCCATAGTTTTTCCTTCTATTTTGAATTCTAAAACTATCTTGGAAAACAGGTAAAAACACACACAGTGAGAATGAATTAGAGAACATTGCAAACACAGTCTCAAAATAAAAATGTGGATAAATTGAGACAAAATTTTGTTTGAATAAATACTGAAAGCAAATGTGAATTTGAATTGTACCATGACTAAATTTAAAGAGAAATTAACAAAAATAGTCAACGGATGATATAAAGAGGAGAATCAAGGATACTACATAGTTAACAAGAAAAAGGGTTAGAAATATGAATCAGTGCTTTGTAAAATATACTGCACAATGTACATTTCAAAACAAGAAAATATGCACACACTATTTCTGGGAAAGCATTACTAGACGTTTTAGAGTCTAAATGACACCAATATCCATAAAAATGAATTTTCAGTATAACTTACAGAAATTTGTCCTTACCTGTTTGTGATGAGTCGGGAATTAACATATCTATATTCACCTTCATACTTTTGTTCAGTTATTGTCATCTTACCAATGGGCCTTCTAAGTCTAGTTAAGAATAGCCCAGACACAACCAAGTAGGCCATCATGCTTGCGGGGCCCTATTATTATTGAAAGAGAAAGATACACAAAGTTCGAGGATACCATAATAAAATCCACTGATGCAAACATGTACAATTTCTGTAATTAACTCCAATGAATGACAGAAATTGCTCTTCAGGTTTTTTTTTTTTTTTCCTGTTTCTTTCCTGAAAAACACACAGTAGTCTCTACACTTCCACTCTTCACCTAGTACTCTAATCACTACAGTTCATGCCTCACTCTCCCATATTTGCTTACCTAAAAACTTATAATTTCAGTTCTTTCTTTTCCTACAGCACTCTTCTACTCTTCTTGAAATACCGTTTTCCACAAAAATCCTCATACCTCTGCCCTCTTTTTCAATGTTAATATTCCCAAAGTTTCTTTCCTTAGCTCTCTTCTCATCCCAAATTCATACTTCCAGTCTCATCATTCTTATGAACCCAAGATATTGATAAGATGCCAAATTAGTACCATCATACATCTTCACCTCACTGCACAGATGCCTCAAGTTCAATTCCCCCAAAATCTGCCTTTCCCTTCTTGAACATCTTGCTTCCAGCTGCTATACTTTGTAACTTTGTAAATGACCCTAACACCCATTCACCATTCTAAGAAAGAAGCTTCAAGTTTACCTGCCCACGTTCATCACTGGCCTTCCCTTCATTACTACATAAATATATTCTGTGCTGCTCTGCCATATGAAAATAATTATTTCCTGAACATGCTATCCAGTGAGGTTGCTCTTTTGTCTGGCAAGTCTGACCTATCTAATGAACACCTATTTATCTCCTCAAAACAACTCAAGTATTAACTCCAATTCTTCCACATACTAACTACTTTACTGCCACTTCCATTATTAGACTTTTCATACTGCTTTATAATTGCTTGAATAACTACATATTTCACATATTGTTCACATGTTGCAATTTCTCTTCAGAGGGAATTTAATCATCTTTTCATTCATACCATCTAACATAACGTATGTGAAATACAGTATCTATTCAAGATTATTTTTAAATTAAACCTAGGGTTTGGGGGTGCAGGCCAGTGGTAGAGTGCTTGCCTAGCATGTTCCAGACTCCTGGTTTGAGCCCCAGAACCACCAAAAATTTAAAAAAAAAAAAAAAAAACCTTATCGATTCAATGCCTTTCAAAAACTTCTGAAAATATGAGCCAAAGTGATAACTAAAACATAGTTTCTGTTTTCAAAAAATGGAAAATTACATTAACAGAAATACATAGAGACATATTTAAGTATAAAAACAAAAGTATTATAGCATAGAGATAAGACAGATTAATCTAGTCACTTGCTTACAATAAAAACAAGATGAGAATGACTTAACATGAATTACAGATAGCAAAGGGTTAAGATGCTAGACTAAAAAAGTCTAATAGGGCTGGAGATATAGCTCAGTTGGTAGAGTGTTTGCCTTGCAAGCACAAGGCCCTGGGTTCAATCCCCTGCACGGCAAAAAAAAAAAAAAAAAAAAAAAAAAAGGCAAATAAAACCACTTCCCCTGGTGTTTTAGAAAGCAACAAAAACCATTATGTAATTTATTTATTAATCAACTAAAAATGCATACATGTACACATACACATAAAACAATCACACTATACATGGCTGTGTTATAAATAATATGACATTACATATTAAATGACTGAATGAGAACACAAGAGAAAATTTAAAGGTAACTCTTGCCATGAAAAATATCAGAGGAAAGGTAATTAAAGCTCATGGGATAGTTATATTATTATAAAATAGTCTTAAAATTGTTGTGAGCATTCTAAATGTATTACTGAAATTTAACATTCAAAATTTATATTAAAATGGTTGTCTCCAAATCTCCTTTTAGACATTAGTGCATGTGTGTTCAATGTTTAAGTACTTCTAGTTATTACTGCTATAAAATTTTTCTAAGTGTCTGACTTCAGGGAAATTAAGAAGCCAAATTAGGGCTGGGGTGGTAGCACAGCGGTAGAGTGCTTGCCGGGCACATGTGAGGCACTGGGTTTGATCCTCAGCACCACATAAAAATAGATGAATAAAATAAAGGTATTGTATCCATCTATGACTAAAAAATATTTAAAAAAAAAAGCCAAATTAGAATTTTTATAATCTCTAGTACAGTTTATAACCATATTTTATTAGGTGAATCATGTGAAAACATGTTGAGATACAAAAAAAATTCTTAGATCATCAAGCTATTCTCAATACAGTAATGCAGCAATTTAAAAGGTGGAATAAAAGTACACTCACCTCAGCTCCAATTGCACTTGTTAACTTGAAAATATATAAAACTATATCTAAAAATGGCTGTAAAATAAATATTAGAATACAGAAAATTAAAATTGAAGAACTGAACTGCCAAATACATGCTAAATACAAATTGTTATTCGATATCTAAAAATTATCAACATGTAGAGTTCACACTGAGTATGAAGTACAATAATAGAACACAGATCAATGACTACATAAAACACAGTTATCTCAAGAAACTTAAAATGAAGATAACCTTAACAACATCTACTGACCATCACATAGGAGAAACAATCATCACTTTCTATCAGTTAAGACAGCCCTATTGTGATAACTAACCATTAGCAACTTAGTGATTTCTCAATATAATATAAAGACACAGGACAAAAATACCTGAGTTGTAGCCTCAAATCTGCTGTCAACTTTTCTAGTTCTAATCATCTTCACAAGCTCTGTTCCTGTTCTAATACTGTTTGTTTCTGTTATTTTATCACAACATTTATAAACTGAAATTATCAAGAGAGCCCATGAATATAATTTTGTGACATAAAACTCAGCTTCTAGAACCACCTTACTTATACTTCTCCTCGCAGAAGTCAACTGACATACCATTAGTGGCATGCACATTGAAGTGTTTCAAGAACCCCAAGTTGTGCTTATTCACTTGAAGTCTATAGCTTCCCCTGTATACTAATATCCACATTTCACTAGAAGAGATGGTTTATGCTTTGGTCAAGATCTACTTTTTCTTTTTCCTTTTTATTTTCCTTCCCCCTACCCTATAAATTATCAAGAAACTAGAAATACTTATAAATTCAAGGACATTTTAAAGTCATTGACCAAAAAATGACTCAATTTAAGTCAGAGATCAAACAATTAGATATTTAAAACAGTAAACTCACTGCAGGGCACATATAATTAATTCAACAATACTCTTTTCTATTATAGATGTGACAAGACCTAAACTACACTTTTGTTCAAGTGCCAAGATGTAAAGAGTATATGATAAATTGCCTACAGAACTGGTATCAAAATTACATGAAAAGTTTTATGTAAATCCCCCATTCATAAACCCTATGTCCTCTACCCCCTGCCACACACACAGAACAAACTTTAAATGTAGTAATAGGAACAGAAAGAAAGCTGAATTACTGAACTATTTGTAGTTATCTAAGTTCCCCAAGAGTTCAGATCAGTTAGCAAAGGCATCTGGAGAGCTAAAAAAAGAACAAAGTTTGGCATGAAATAAGAATATTTTAGCAGAGGGCCTGTACACAAGGAGGGAAGCTCTTGTGGATATATATCACTTTTTCAAGTACTGTTTTTCTTTCCAGTCACGCAGTTGAAGCAGGAGCATTTCCAGTCTTATAACCTGACCTAGTCCCTTATGTACAATTTTTTGTACCAAGGTTGGATATCTGGGTCAGTTGTGACTGGAGGCAAAGATACTCTAATCAGTCCAGTTTGAGACAAGCTCCTACCTTAGTCCAAGGCAGTTATGTAGATAAGAGTGGAAACTGGAGCATCTCAGATGAAGAGGGGAGGGGATGCTGGATTGACAATCTTACAAGTGCCTGTTAAATGTGCTCCTCAGTGCAGAAGATAATGACAAAGAAGCTGGATTAGTGAGAAAACTATAGCAGAAGTGCAAGGATGGTGAGAGAAGATGAGTAAGACAAGAACTGTCTTTTAATAGTTCAAAAGAAAACTGGTTAAAGCCTATCAAAGTCAAGAGCTTTGACAATATTCTGAGATGAGGGAAAAACAATATTTAGAAAACAAATAAATTTACATCATATAAAAGTTTTTTTTATCTATAACTTAATGATCTATTAGAACTGGAGATACTGAAACAGAGAAAAGGTAAGAAGCCCTTTATCTGTAGTTTTAAGGATGTGGAATTAGATACATAAATTAAGTCAATTTCCAGCAACTCAAATGTACACAAGTCAAGAGATGAGAATTTAGATGTTTGTTATTTTAGAGGTATCAACCTGAAGATTCTTATAAAATCTTTGTAAGACAGTGATAATGATCAATTCTGGGTCAAAATACCTCACCAAAAAAAAATATAAAAAATAATTTATAATTGTAACTATTAAAACAACTCTAATTTTCTTATAAAAAGCACTGAATATTTATATGCTACTGTCCCATCCATCTAGTCAATTCTATGTAAATTTGTTCAGATTCAAAATTCAACAAATTTACCAATTTTTTAAAAATAGAGAAACTTACCTTAATAAGATTTGAATACAGATCAACTACACTGTTACAAAATTTTTCTACATCCTGTGTAAGCAGCTGGTCTGGATTAGCTATTCTGTTGTCCAGATTTCCCATTTTATAATATGTGAAAGCTCTAAAATAGCAATAAGAAAATACCTTTAAAACAAGTGTCATGAAACACATAACAACAACAAAAAATTCACATTATGCTACCTGGTGCAAACACAGAGAAACAGAAAGGTTTGGTGACAGAAGAGACTGTAAGGATTGTCTTAACTTATTTTAGATATGAGGAAGCAAGTCTGGAGAACAATGACTTGCCAACCAGAGTCAGGACTAGATTCCAAGTAACTGAGAGGTCATATACAAAAAAATAAGAAAAACTTCTATATCTCAGTATCACAAATATTAACTATTCAATTTAAGTATTTTTAATTTAAAAGCAAACCATCACTTACTGGAGATACTCCTCATAGAGGTATCTGGTGAGCCTTACTCGGAAGCACAGTTTAAGTTCATTTAACCCATACTTCAAGAAATTATTAACCAGAGAGATCTAAAATAAACAAACAAATATTATTGGTTTTGCTTTACTTCTTACTAAGATATAATTTACCAATTTGCTGTATCCACATGATTTCTATAACTGATAGTTCATATTATTATAATTCAATTGTTTTCTTAGAATTTACAACAATACAAAGAGAACAAGCTAAAACAAATGCAAATGGCTTTTATTACCCCTATGTTAAATCTTATTTGGAACTTAATTTTAGAATATTAGTAATTATGAGATAATAACTTTTTGTGAAAAAAAAAATCAAAGCTATCATCTTTCTATACAATGTAAAGAAGTGCTTTTAGAAGTACAAACATTGATTTTTATACCTTTTGTTGCCTGCTTTTAGCACTACATCCCTAGACAATGGAATTCTATTGAATTTGTTTTAAATAATAGTATAGGTTTTACAACAATTAATGTCATTTTACAGATTATTTAGACAGTCATCTTTATTAATGTTTTCCATGATTATATTAAAATTAATCTTTCCATAATTCTGAACTCATATTTACATTTCAAACTCACATATACCAAAATTTTTCTCAAGTAGTATTTGTAAAACACTGGTCTTCTACTGAATCACCATCTTTGATATCTATGTTGCTTATGCCCACCATCAAGGTTTATTAAGCTAGAATTTCTGACATTCTTTCAATTTAATTGTATTTTTACAATCAAGTTTCTCCTTTCTATCCCCAAATTTAGAACACTAAAATTCCTACAGGGTCAATAAGGTAAAAATGAGAACCATGCTAAGAAAATCACTTATGTTTCAAAATAAATTATTTTTAATAAACTCAGATCATAAATTCTAATTTAACTTAAATTATATTTAGTAGTTCAAGTTCCTATAATAGTAGTTTAGGGTCTAAAGCAATTGCTGTCAACCAGGGAGAAATGCTTCCCTACCTCACCGTCAATCTGGCAGAGTATCTAGAAACATTTTTGGGTGAAGCCACTAGAAGAGGAGTGCTACTAATGCGACTAAACACTGGGGAAAATCTGTCCTGAAAGTTAAAACAAAACCCACTAACATATGTATACTACAAATGAAATTGAACCACACAACTTCTTTTATTTTTTTTTAACCTATTGTAATGGTTTACATTTAAAAATTAGTCTACAAATTTAAAAACTAAATTGAAACTGGAACTTCGTATCATAAATCTTTAAAGAACTTAATAAGTAAAAATCCTTAAAGATTTTAATAAGATGAAAATTTTCCCTATATGAATAAGATTTTTAAAGAATGAAACTTACGAGAGGCATGGCAGCGATGAAGTTGAATAAGTACCTCTTGAAATCTTTTCTGCTACGACCAATGATACCACTGCAAACCACCACATGCAATGTATTAGTTGCAAAAGAAGCAAAATTAATACAAAAATTTCTGTAAAGATCTACTGAATTAAAAAAATAGAAAAAAAAGATGAAAAAAATCTTTTCTTACAAAAGAGGTTTTCAGCCTTTGAAACATTATCATTTAAAAGAGCCTGCTTGATTCTCACTCTGCAAATGACAAAAGTAAGAATGATAACTAGGAGCTGGGGTTGCAGAACAGTGGTAAAGCTAGAGCTAATTAGCATGTGCAAGGCCTTGGGTGAGACCCCAACACCACCAAAAAAGAAAAAAGTATTTCCTTACTAAAACTGGCAATTTATAAAAAAGGCTTAAGTTGCCACAAAAGGAGTTTAGGTAGTGAAACAATTATCAAATTCCATAGCCCCAGAAATGGGTTACTATGGAAATTGAAATAGCAAACTTTTACTTTAAAGGGTCAAGAATAAGAATTCTAGGCTTCATAGTCCTTAAGGTCACTGTTGCAACTACTCACTTCTGCCACTGTGAAGTAAGAGCAGCCAAGAAAGGGCCTAGCTTATGTGCTAACAAAATTGTCCTTAAACATATGAATGGTAGTGAGAGTCCCCCTGTGGGTCCTAGTTTGCTAACCCTAGGACTCAACTACGGATTGGAGAAGCTGCAAAAAAGTTCTGCAAAAGCTTCAGATTCCTTGACATAGTTCAACTAAACCAGCTCCTCCCTTGTCTGCTCTTGATCTATTTCACATACTTATCTGGCTTTAAAATACACATTAAAAAATTTAAAGTAAGGGTTCTCTATTAAAAAGTTTGCAAGTCATTGTACCATAAGTAAAGGATCTCTGAGTATGATGTCTGTGATTTACTAACGAGATATAACTTATTTGATCACAGAACTCTTTTTCTAAGAATTTTCATTAATATTCCCAAATGTAACAAAATATATTTTAAGAAACACTGGACTAAATGATTTAAACAGAGTGCTCCACCAAAAAATCACAGGTATATGATAGAGAAATAATTTCCTTTTCATGAGGAAATAGGTAAATAAATTTAGGGGAATTTGGGTTAAAGAAAGCTAATAAATGTCTTTACCAAAGACCTTCTCAAAGATTTTAACATATAATATCATTGTAACTCTCTGACAAGGGCTTATAGCACGTAGCATTTCCTTGGACAACACTTTGGGATATGTTACCTTCGATTGATTGAAAAATTCAAAGTCCAATTTTTATATAACCCCTTAAAAAAGCAAATAAAGTCTATAAAAAATTTTAAACTAGAAGCTAAAATGGAACCATACAAAAATGTTGTTTTCAGCAATAAATTTAGAAACATTAAGCAATTGAGACAGTACAAAAGTTTAAGTTAAAACTGAACCAAACTACATAAAACCAAAGTGCTTTAGTGCTGCCCAAGCTGTGAAGCACACCAGATTAAAATTTGGTAAAGCACATGCCATCACTCAGCAATGGTTTACCATTGGAGTAGCAGCTATAAATTTAAAAAATGGTTCCTTGAATAGAGCTTTTTTTCTGCTTATTATTCCACTGCAAAGGAAAAATAATAATTAACAGTGAAATTTTATAGTAGTCCTAATCTTTAGTACTTCCAAAATACATAAAGGACCTTTTACAATAGATAGGTAAGTTTTAAAATGCTTGTAGCCAAATGGGTGCAAATAAAATATATCTTTAGGATGAGATAAAGCAGCAACAGGTTAAGAAGGATTCTCCTTCGCATCTGCATTTATTGAATTATAGTTTGCACCTTAAAGACATGTCTGACTTATTAAGATCCATCTATACTACAAAGTCATCAGACACTATAAACAAATGAACTTATATTATACAAAGAATATTAAGATGAAGTGCATTAAGAACAAATCTCTTGGAGACTTTTTAGCAGAAATGCACGAATCTAGAACTACACTGGAAGAGGCAAAAAGGATAAGATGGATAAATCCACTGACAATGTATTTTATATAGTGAGATAGAGAAATGTGATAAGTTTTCAAATAAAACTGTCCCCCATTATGAATGCACAGTATTTTAGAACTTTTTAATTTGACCAAATATTAAATATCAGTATTTAACCAAATATCAAAGATCTCATACATAGCAGTCTCAAAAATATTTACTTAGTAGAAAATCAACAACTTCAAAATTACTATTTTACAATTGGTGAATGTGAATTAAGAGTATGAGGAAATTTCTTATACTAGTCTTGCAACTTTTTTATAAGTTTGAATATCAAAATACCTTAAGAAACTTGCAGAAAAAAAAAATAAAAAACTGTTTTTAAAATCTCTATTTTAGCCAGGCATGGTGGCACACCCCTATAATCCCAGTGGCTCAGGAGGCTGAGAAAGGAAGATCAAGAGTTCAAAGCCAGCCTCAGCAAAAGTAAGGCGCTAAGCAATTCAGTGAGATCCTGTCTCTAAATAAAATACAAAATTGGGCTGAGGATGTAGCTCAGTGGTCAAGTGCCCTGAGTTCAAACCCTGGTACCCCCCCAAAAAATCTCTATTTTGTTTTATTGTTTGAGACAGAATCTCATTCTGTTGCCTGGCTAGACTCAAGCTCAGCCAGGACCCTCCAGTCTCAGTCTCTCAAGTAGCTGGGATTATGGGTGCGCCACCATACCACTCACAATTAAAATTTAAAACTGAGGATCCAATAGGTTGACTATGTCGTAAAATAATAAATTGGCTCATGCTACATAGTAACTTCCTTCTTGTTCACCATTATCATTAACGTTCAAGACAGTATCCTAATAAATTCTTTATTAACAAATGGTTAATGGTTGTAACAACCTAATATATCGCATCTAACATTTCTGAAGTTGCTAAATCAAAATTATCAATTGTGATTAATAACATATAGGAAGACTACAATGAAAAAAATATAAAAATACTAAATTCAGAAGCAGAAAAAAGGTCTAAGAATTGTTTCCTTCTAATCAACATGTTTAATGTGATTCATTTAAATGCCTTGATATTTTCCTCCAAATTAGCTTATTCATTTCTGATACCCCACTTGGTGGCTCATGATCACACTTGTACTGTATTTTAATTTTGGGGTTAATTGTCTCTAATTCCCTATAAAATGTCAGCTCAGCAAGTTTTGGTACAGAATTTCTCCTCTTCATTGGTGTACATATATCCCTATTATCATGTAGCACAGTGCCTGCCACATGGGAAACAAAAATTTTTAAGTAAATGAACACAAAATTTGACTTAAGTATCCTTTGCCTAATTTAGAATTTTTGTTAATAAATATTTTTATTTTATCTATAAATACTTTTTGTTTCATAAGACAAAGCTTAAATATGAGACAAATTAGTATTTCACATGTATAATATTTACACATGGAAGGTGAATGAACACGTACCTTTCAATGAGTGTCCCATTTTGAATCATCCAAACATCACAATATGTTCGAGACACCAGCATAACAGCAATAAGTATCAAGTATCCTGTCTAAAATAAATCAAGTATTACAAATTTAATGCATTCGAAAAAGCTAAAAGAAACATTATCTGGTAAAGATTCTTGGTAAAGCTTTATTCTAGCTTAATACAGTTGAACTACATTTTAGCTACAGTCAATTTTTTAATATAGCTAAAAGGAAACATAAAATTATAAAATAAAAGGAAAAGGTCTTATAGATCACTTAATCTTTCTCATCTGGAATTCAAAAGTGAATCCTAGGCAGGTCAAATGACTTGCCATCATACAGTCAATGACAGAAGTTAGAAGTATAACTTAGACTACCTGAATCAGTATATTGTGATTTTCTTGATTTTTTTGTTTTTTTTTTTAAATACACAACTTTAACAAAGGAAAACAACAATAGTGGTTAACATGTAATTAAACACTAACAAATCTGAAGCCTAATATTTTGCCTAAGCAGAATAAGTTTGGTTCAGTTAGAAAAATCTCATAGTGCCCCTATCTTCATAGGGCTTCCAACTGAGTTATTCAGGCAAGATTTACACATAAAAAAAATAAGAAAACAGGAAATTCATGCGCACATTCTTGTATAACTTCATATGAAAAGTGATGGGATGCCAAGGTTTGAAATAGCAAGACAGTTATGGCATAGAAATACATTAAATAGACTAAAACAAAGAAGAGAACTAAGATTGCAGGTAAAAAGAAAAGGTAAAGAATTTAATGGGGGAATAAAGAAATTAAAACCATATGAAGTATGGTGTTGCTTAAACAGTCAAAATTTAGCCAATATAAAATTATTGTAAGCTTCTATTAAGTAGAACAAAATGTTAAAAAGGGATGTTCTGAGAATATTACTTAAGCAAAGCTGTGCAAGATGGATCAAGAAGCAGTAAGAGATGAGAATCTTGACACACTCTCTCCTCCTGCATCAACACACACATTCAAAGCTGATCTTAAACTTCATAAATTAGAAGAATATGAGAGTAACATACAAGCTAAAGTCAGGGAAAGGACCTGGGGAGTTGGAGGGAGGGAGTTGTTGGACACTGTGTTCAAAAGTTATTGAAGTGAGGGACAACTGCATCTGATATACTTTTTGTGAAACAAATATTATTTTTTTAAAGGTAAAGATATTGGAAATATGGCCCTTGAAAGTTAGACAAAGCAGATAGTCATAAGCATAAAATATTACATGACATCAAATAAATTATGCAAATGAGCTGTGACATCTGCTACCCCAATGTTTGCCCCAGCTAGCTAGAAAGATACCACCTTCCTACACTATCCCAACATCCCACAGTATTCAACTGACAACAGAAGAACCTAAAGAACTGACGTCTACAATTAGCATTTATTAAATGCTACCTACATGCATACATGTTCAATTAATAAATGCTAACTGTAGATGTCAGTTTAACTTATTAAAATGTCAACTTTTAATTCAGACTTTAAGTATAATCTCAACTCTAAGGTAATCACTAAGGTACAAATAAAACATTAGACAGCTAATTTTTTTCTTCACTTTAAATCCTTGGCTCATTTTTTTCTTTAAATGAGTACCAAGTTTACTTGTCTATCACAAAATCTAGTGAACTAGACAGTTATGAAATGCCTTCATACAAAGGCTATCCTTCCAATTACCACTATTCCCTATTACTAATGTGTGCATGCAATAGAAACTAAAGATCTGCACTAATTTAGACATCCATCCTTTACATCTTGTTTGTACAAACTTCTACACATTCATATGTGCTGTATTTTCATTTCTCTCTTCCAATTTCTATACTTCTACAGGAGTTTATTCTGCTTTTTTGAACTGGGGTTAAACCTGGATTTTACATCCCTCAGAGACAGTACATAAAATGATTCTGTGGCATAGCTAGATGTAGACACAACTGGGAGGCTCATCAAGTAAGATCCCTCTACCTCCTCACTGACTCCTGGGGGACATCCACAGTGCCCTGCACTCACTATACATGCTGCACACCCTGCAACAGGCAAAATGAGCACTCAGCTGCTAAGTTACTGGGGGGAGGGTAATATACAAATATTTCTAAAGAAACTTCTATTTCCAATACGGATTCTTCAAGGCCAGTTAGGTGTAGAAAACAGAAAACAATACATTGTGCCTAAAGAGTTATAAGAAAGCTTCACAAAGAAGGTAACAAGTGTTAAGTTTTTTTTTTTTGTTTTGTTTTGTTTTGTTTTTTTTTTAACATATTTGGCATGGGGGGTTAAGGAGCAGGATGTCAGAGAGGAGACACTGAGAACAAACGAAAGCACGAGAGCACAGGGTCTAATCGTAAGACCCAAAAACCTTCTAAGCAGATGATATTGAAAGAAAGGTCAGTCAGATTGTGACTACAAGAGAAAAGAAGCCAGATGTTTTTATTAGTGTTTTAGAAAGAAGACTGAGTGAACAAGGAGAGAAGCAATAAGACAAGTAATAATCCAGGTAACACACAGTGAAAACAGCAGGAATATAAAGGAGAAAACTATTTATGAGAAACTCCAGGGTACTTGAATAGAACATTTAGAATAAAAAGGAAGGAGAAGATTTTAAAAGTGTGTGATCTCCTTTTTATCAAAATACTTGTTCATACACAAGAAGACTATACATTAAAATGGGAGATGATGATAGGAATAAGAAAAAAGTAGCCATCTGCATTTTTCAATTTTTTCTTTAAGGAACAAGTATTACCTGTCTATTTAGGGAAAAAACATTATTACATTATTTTCTTAGAGTTTCTCAAGGACACCCATGCCAAGGTAAGGTAAAAGAGAATGAGTCCCATGTGATGGAAGAACAGTGAGCTCTCTGGGAACTGCAGTGCTTTGAGAGTATCTTATCCTTATCTTGTTATTACAATATTATAAGGTTAATGCTTTTTAAAATCATATGGGAAATATTGTGTTTTAAGATGATAAATTTGACAGAAAACATTTTAAAAGAGAGATGCTAGAAATGCAACTAATTAAAGAACATTAATATCCAGGTAAGAACAGGAAGGAAAATTAGAAGAGCCCAGTGACTAAAAGGATGTGGCAAGGGGAGGAGGAGAAGGAAACAAAGGCAGTGATATTTCTAATTACAGAATGAGAGAATGCTGAGGAATGATAAGAACACTCCGTTATTTTAATGATCATTAAAAATGCCTATCAAATAATGATAAAAATAATCTTGATAAAAAGATAAAAGAAAGAATAATAAAATTTTATTCCTACAACCAGCTCACTTCCCAAAAATATTTAAAGAATTTGGATTATCTTAGAAATATATTTAATTAAATATGAAGAAGCAACCCTCAAAAATATCCCATACCAATGTCATTTGTAATCATCTCAATGCAATAAAAATGCTTTGTCTTTTTAAATTTAATCTTGGTTTTAATGACAGTATTCAACAATAAAGCAATAATGCCATACTCTACTACTTCACATAAAACAGAATGAAATAATATCACATAGACAACAGTACACTATTTAAAAACTGGCACTGAACAAGAGTACTTGCATGACAGGTGCTAATTTAGAGACAAAAAATTTAGAAGTCTTCTTTATTTACACAGAAAACATTTGACCTTTAGTATTACCTGAGAGTTATGATTTATTATTCTAATCTCAAAACCTTTAAACTTGAACATTTAACATTACAATTTCATAAGACTTACCTCTTTACAAAATGTCCTAGGGACCATGATTTTCAGGATCTGTGTGAGCCTTGATAAAAACACCCTGTCCACCACAGCTCGCTCTTTTTTCCCTTCTTTCTACATTAAAAACAAAACAAAACACCTTTAAGATAGTTAAAACATATAAGATTAAATGTTTCATCTAAGTCAATACAGACAACTATCAAGATGAGTACTGTACAGTTCTTCACAAACATGCTTCCAAGAAAATAAGATGTTACCTAGAAACTGAAGAGGGAAAAGAGTTCTGGAGCCACCTAAATATCTGGGAGGAAGCAGAAGAAACAGCAAGTGCAAAATAACAAGGTGAAAGCATGTTTAATGTGCTTGAGGAATAACAAAATAACCAGTCTGGATGGAGCTTTGAGAAAGGCATAGAGTAGATGAAATTCAGAGAGACAGCTAAAAAATGGTCAAGTACTTACTGATATTTCTTTTATTACCCACTTCTTAACAAAAGACTTGAAAAAAGAAAATTACAAACAGGATTTTCCCTGATATCAATTACAGGAAATTTTTGGATTCCTAGAATTTCAATAAGCAATCTGCTACTTCACTCTCTCTTCCTCATAAATCCAAAGACAGAAAATGTTCCTCCACTCATGCAGTACAGTCTAGCAGGGGAAACAGAAAAAGTAAACCAATAAAAAAAATTATTACAAATTGACTATGCAAGGTCTTAAGAAAAATGGGAATGGTTCAGACAGAAAGATCTCTTGCCACTTATGCTGACACATAAATAAGATGAAGCCACAAGATTATTTGTGAAAGAAGTACAGGGGTCGGGGATGAAGCACAAGGAACATCAGTACAAAAACCCAGTGTGAATACTTTAAAACTATTGTGCACACGTAACAGCAAGATGCCAGAGCAAAGGGAACTAGAATGACAGAAGGTGAAAAGGTAGACAGGACAGAGCCTTGATGTCACAGAAAGTATTGAGAATCGATTGTCAGTGTAGAGAGAGTTAAGATAAAATAATTTTATCTACCTTTGAGATTTCTTTATTTTCACTGGATCTATGAATTGCATATAGTAGAGGGTATTTACTTTATTGATAGTGACATCAACAGAGTATGGTAGAGGATATGTACTTTAATACCCTTGGACAATTTGGGGAAACAGGAGAAATTTCCTAGAAAAGGAAAGACACTCCAGAATCCCAATCCCTACCTAGACCTCTTCTGACTCAAAATGACAGCTCACTTATTTGATTAACTATTGTGGGTTTTTTCCCCCCAGCATTTGAGATTAAACCCAGGGCCTCACAAAAACTAGGGAAGCAACATCTCCAATCCTTCTTTATATATTTTTTTGAGATAGGATCCCACTAAATAGACCAAGGTTGGTCTTGAACTTGGGATCTTCTTGCCTCAATCTCCCTAATAACTGGGATTATAGGCATTCACTACTGTGCCCAGCAGTACTATCTTCTTGACAAATACCCATAGTTACTATTAGACTACTATTAGTTAGACAAACTTTAGAGTAACTATGCTGTAATTTAATAACTATCTTGAACTTTAAGTTAATAGTTTTAGTATGATGTCACTGTGCTAAGTGCTTTATTTACATAATCCAAGTAGTTCAGAATTGTAGACAAAGAAGCCTAAAAAAAAGGTTAGACAGAAAGAATTAGCTGGGTATAGTAGTGCATGCCTGTATTCCCAGGAACTCAGGAGGCTAAGACAGAAGGATTGCAGGTTTGAGGCCAGCCTGAGCAACTTAGCAAGAACTTATCTCAGATTAAAAAAAAAAAAAAAAAAAGAAAAAAGAAAACTGGAAATGTTGCTTAGTGGTAAAGCAACCCTGGGTTCAAGCCCCAGTACCAGACTATAAAAAAAAAAAAAAAAAAAAAGAAGAACCAGATTAAGAATCAGCCCACCCTGTCACAGCTGGAACAGAGATTAAATATTTCAGGTCTTTCAGAAAAGATGTAACCATCTCCTACTGAATTACACTGCCAGTCTAATTTATTCACACATGCATTCATTCATTCATTCAACAAATATTTACTTGATCCAAGGCAGTATACCAAATGATTAGGGCACAGCAGTAGACAGAAGAGACTAAAAGTCCTACTCAAAATCTAGTTAAGCTAACCTATTCTCAAACTAAACCTTACAACTCCAAACTAAATCTCTTATTTTCCCAAATTAAGAAAATATAGGAAGAAAAGAATAAGCAGTAGGCAATATACAATCACTACCTTTATAAACAAATATACTTTTACTGTCAGTTTTCCTCCTGTCACCACCACTTCTTCACCTCACCCCATCTGCAGTCAATATATTATTAACAGACTATACTCTCAGTACCCTCCATTCATTTCTAGCTTGAATAATTCTAAAATGAAATGGTCATGAAATAATCTAACACCAGGAAGGTTTTTTAAAAATGTTATGAGAGCAACACGAAAGCATTTTAAAATATTAGCAGATAAGTGGTCTCTAGTTCTTCCTCCTGCTTTTCTTCTGTTCCTCCAGTCACTGGTTTCTAAAGTTATCTCAAAGCTGAATGCATTTTCATTACCTTTCAGTCCATGAAGGGAAACTACATTCTTCCAAAAGTCATCAAAGGGTTTTCTACAAACACACACCTGGACTGGAAGGCTGGCTCAAAAAGGCAGAATTAGAGAAAAGAACAGCAAGATGCTCTACAATTACATAGTAAAATTCACTCTTGAAACCAAATTAAATGAGAATACAGTACCTACAGAGACAGCACATTTCCTAAGACTACTAGACTTTTCTAAGAATTAATTTTAAATTCAAAACTGACCTTTCCAACTTCTAAATTTCCCAGTATTTAGAATTTTTTTTCCTCCTCAGTGGTGGAGACTGAAGCCAGGATCTCCTAACAAGCTAAGCAAGTGCTCTTCCACTATGATATACCCCCAACCCACTTCCCATTACTTAAAAATATATATATATATATATATATATATATATATATATATATATATATATTTAAAGACTCTGGTGATAAAAGTTTAACACTGAAATTACAGAAAAGGCAAACAAACCATCAGATCCAAATAAGAAGCTAAAGTAATGAGTAATAATACACTGAATAAAAGAAGTAACATTCTGAAGAAAACTCAAATGGCAATGAGAAGTTCCTACTGAAATGTCAATCAACTTATTAAAGAAGTGAAATGAACTAGAACTAACTGAAAAAGAAAAATGTCTGAAATAGTAAACAAAATAAAAGGCCATATGGTGCTGGCTAGAGGGTAAATAAGTATTACTGTATATTGTTGGAGAAAGTGTAAACTGGTACAACTATTATGTTTCATCTATGCAAAATATAAAATGCACACTGACTATAAAATGTAAAATAACTTAGCAAATTTATTTTTAGTAACTTATCCTACAGATATTCCAAGATGAACACTAAACCACATAAATGAAAACACTGTGCTGTTTATAATACTATTAAGTAAATACAACTTAAATGTACATCAATATTACATAAATTATGGTAAATTTATTAAATGAAAATTATATACAATTATAAGAAAGGAAGCAGTTCAATTCATACAATAGAATACTACAGAGCAGTTAATTAGATCTCCACCTATAGCTGCAGAGCTGGAGATCTATCAACAGAGATGGATCTAAAAGGTAATATGCTAGGGGTAAAAAAATCAGTATGATGTCTATAATTCATTTTACAGATGAATTTATGAAGTTTCTAAATATGTAAAATAATTCTACTTATACTGTTTATGACTATATACATATTTAAACCTACCCACACAACCCCAAAATATCAAAATATGCCCAGAAATGCTAAATACCACACCCAGCACAGTGTTTACCTTTATACATTTTTAATTTTGTTTGTTTTTACAGTACTAGGAATTGAACCTCACTCTAGCTCTGAGGCACATCCCAGGCCTTTTTGTTTTTTATTTTGAGACAAGGTCTCAAAAAGTTATCCAGGCTGGCCTTTAACCTTGTGATCTTCCTGCCTCACCCTCCCAAGTAGCTGGGATTACAGGTGTGTGTCAATGCACCCAGCATTATTTTGAATATTTTTACATCAAAATTAAAAGTGGATTTTAAAATCAGACTATCTTTCTGTACTATTTTCTAACTTTAAATCCGTTACTCATCCTTAAATCTCATGCCTTGTGAAAATTCTTTCACTCTACCCCATCCCAAAAATTATGATTATAAAATATTTTGATAAAAAACTTAATTGCTTTCTCTCATAAGAATACATCCACTGAAGAAAAATTAAATTCTAATAAAAAATAAGAAACCTAGCCAGGTGCAGTGTTGCATGCCTATAATCCCAGCGGCTTGGGAGGCTGAGGCTGGAGAATCATGAGTTCAAAGCCAGCCTCAGCAACAGCAAGGCGCTAAGCAACTCAGTGAGACCCTGTCTCTAAATAAAATACAAAAAAGGTCTGAAGGTGTGGCTCAGTGGTTAAGTGCCCATGAATTCAATTCCCGGTACCCCAAAAAATAAAAATAAGAAAGAAAGAAAAGAAAAAAAGAAAGAAAGAAAGAGAGAGAGAGAGAGAGAGAGCGAGAGAAAAGAAAAGAAAAGAAGAAAGAAAGAAAGAAAGAAAGAAAGAAAGAAAGAAAGAAAGAAAGAAAGAAAGAAAGAAAGAAAAGAAAGAAAAGAAAGAAAGAAACCTATACCTCTATACCTCCCATCTGTTAATATTTGGTATATATCCTTCCAAATTTTATTTTACTCTGTGTGTGTGTGTGTGTGTGTGTGGTGTGTGTGTGTGTGTATGCAAGCAGATCCTATCAATTTTACAAAGGTGGAATTGGTATACATCCTGTATATTTTTAATTGCTAATCAGTTATTAACCTAAATTTAACTTGCTTACACTATGCAACTTATAACTAGGCATATGTAAAAACAAAATTGTACAAAATTGAAAAACAGGGAGAAATAAAAAAATAAGCCAAAAGAATCTTGCTGTCCTAGAGCTTGCAGATATGACATGCAGGTAATGGATATTACTAACATTACTAAGGTTTGATTACTCAGATATATCAGATACAAGAGATCATAATCATAGAAATATACCAGAACACTGGACATAACTAAATCTTGTTCCATTTTTCAAACAAAGAGAAAGATAAATTATGGAAACTAAAGAACAAAAATTTTGATGTCAATCTGCAGGATATTCAGAGACTGCACTAATACAGAGGGTTTAGTACGAGATGCTAATCATTAGAAGTCAGAGCAAGTTTGCTAAAAAGAAGTCATATTAAACTATTCTAATTTTCTCTTTTGTTAAAGACACTATATTAGTATATTAGCTGACATGTAGAACATAAGTTCCATGACAGTATGAACTAATTTTTTATAACTGCCATGTATATTAAGCCAAGAACAATGCCAGGCGTATGTGAAAGACAATAAATATTTGTTGAAAGATTGACTTAATAAATGACTTAATAAACTAATCAAGGATTTTGATGTTTCTCTAAAATTCTGGTGGCCTCAATGGAGAAATAAGAACCAAATTTTGCTATAGTTAGATATAGTTACTGCTGAATAAAACCAAAATATAAAAACCCATAAAGATTAAGAAATATCACAGAGTAATCTCCTTGGTCCTTTCCTAGTTACTATTAGCAATTTTGAGGAAGAAAGAGAAGGTAAATTAAATGTACAGATAATGCCTTGTACTTAACGTCCTAAATATAAGAATTGTACACTAATAGGATTGACAGTGAAATTCAATAAGCTGACATTTGCAGGTATAAAGTAATATTTATTTAAGGGGTTGGGGCTGTAGCTCAATGGTAACGCACTTGCCTAACTCATGTGAAGCACTGGGTTCAATCCTCAGCACCACATAAAAATAAATAAATAAAACAAAGTTTAAAATATATTTATTTAAAGAAATCAACTGAGTTACCATATGATCCAGCAATTCCACTCCACAGTATATTCCCAAGAGAAACAAAAACATATGTTCACCTAAAATCTGGTATACAAATGTTCACAACATCAGTATTTTTAATAGCCAAAAAAATGGAATCACCTAAATGACCCTCAACTGATGAATGGATAAATAAAACATATTATACTTATAAATGGAATACTATTCAGAAAAAAAGAAAAGAAGTAAAAGAAACAGAATACTGATTCAGCAAAAGCATGAATAAACCTTGAAAATACCATGCAAAGTGAAAAAAGACAGACATGAAGAACCACATATTGCATGGTTCTATTTCTATAAAAAGTCCAGAAAAAGCACAGAAAACAGTATAGTGGCTGCCAGGGGCTGGGGGAAGACAGTACTGAGGCAGTGACTAATAGTGGGTATGGAATTTTATTGGGAGTTGATAAAAAATTTATAAAATTAGATAGCAGAGATGGCTATTCAACTCTGAATATAATAATAGCTAATGATTTATATATTTAAACAAACGAATATTATGGCATATGAATTATATCAATAAAGCTGTTATTAGAAAAAGAAAGAAAACAACTAAGAAATACAAGATGTAAGAGATCTGTCAACAGAACTGTTCAGCAGAAAGATAACTGAAGGTTGTAATTTACCATAAACTTCACTTAACATAAACAACGGTTATGACTAAATAATAGCAATCTTAAGCTAAATTTTAGCAACATGGTATCCATATCAAGAAATGTAATAGTGTTGACATATTCCATGCTAGTCAAACCACATTTCAACTATATTATATTCCTAGTGCAATGTTCAGGAAAACTAGCTTAAGACCAGAGAAAAGTGTACAGAATTGAAAAAAGATCAAAAACCATGTCACATGAGAAATAGTAAAAGAAATGAAGATTGCTTAGCATAGGGAAAAAAGACTCAGAATTCACAACTCTCTTCAAATATATGTGTCTATCAGAGAGAATAGACTTGTCCTGTACAGCCACAAATCGACATAACAGAGTTAATCAGTAAGAAGCAAGCAGAGGTAAATTAACCTCAGCATGGGCTAGAACAGCTGTAAACTGCCTTATTGGAATAATGCACAAATTCAAGTAAACACTATGAGACACTGGTCAAGATTCTATTCCAGAAAGAATTTCTATAATACATACCAGACTAGAAGCGATATTTTTGCTGAGCATGGCACATACCTGTAATCCTAGGGACTCAGGAGGCTAAGGCAAAGAATGTCAAGTTAGAGGCTCTCAGCAACTTAGCAAGAGACCACGTCTCAAAATAAAAAATAGAGAGGACTAGGGGCACAGCTCACTGACCAAGTACCCCAGGTTTAATCCTCAGTACCACCAAAAACAAAAAAAAAAAAAAAAAAAAAAGAAAAGAAAAAAAACGATATTTTTAAGTTTCCTTCTAATTCTAAAATTCTATGATTTTTATCCTAATTTTGAATTGTGTAACAAAAAATGAACTAAGTATATAAAATATCAAAATGTAGATGATATAAAATTTTACCTCATTGTTCTGTAATGGTGGTTTTCCACTTTTCTTACTGTGGAGGAAAAAAAGAGAGAAAGCTTTACTTTATTTGCAAAACACGATCATCATTAAAAATCATCCTAAAATGTCAAAAAGAATATACCATATTCTCCAAATGGGTTTCTTTTCATATCCTACTGAGAGAACATGTGTAAAAGTAATAGTTTACTTGCTTCTTTACAGGCTCAGTAACGCCTATCTGAAATGCCTGGGATCAGAACTGTTTTAGATTTCAGAGATTTTTCTGATTTTGGAATACATGCATATTCTTTATCAGTTAAATATTCCTAATCTGAAAACATGGAGTGTTCAAAAGATTTCAGATTTCAGATTTTCAGATTAGCAATGCTCAAACTGTACTAAGTATTATTTCCATGAAGTAATCAGTAAGTTTTAACTACTACTATGTGACAGATACTGTGTTTGGTAATTTTTACATAAATATTATATGAATATATACACTTATTTTACAAATCCTTCTATGAAAAGGTGGAAATCTATTGTTTCATTCATGAGTCATGTTTGGCCATAAGAAGTGCTTTGGCAAATGGGGCTTCAATAAACTTACACCAAAAAAGCTTGAAATGTTTGTGCAATGGGCCTTCTCTCTAGCTTCTGGGAAACTTCCCCCAATCACGTCGGAAATCCTGTGCTAGTATCTCTTAAAAAATCAGAGACCGTATGTCATTTACATATTAGAAATGAGAAAATTGTCCTAGAAAGATAAATAGCCCAAAGTTTGCGATTTGACTACTAATCCACACCACCTCCCTAAACAATATTACATACTCTCAGAGTATCTATGCTTCTATATAACACTGATTATATTTTTAATTTCAGTTTGATGTATATTTCCTTCCAGAAAACTAGCCCCATGAGATCAGGAGCTACTGTGGACTGATTTCTCTGAGGTTGAAATGATAGGGTATTTGGTATACAAAATGTTTATTAGAGATTAACACCTGTGAATTTTAAGACAGAGAAAGCAAGTTTAGGAAGAATTCAAATTGTGATACAGGCCCAAAAAAATTCAAACCAACTAGATGGAAGTTCTAAAACAAGTACTGTCCAACAGAGTACTCAGTGACAGGCTGAAATGTCCAGGTTTCTATATCTCTGCTCGATCTACAAATGGTTGCTACCACAGGGATGTCACGACCTGCAGGGAGGGGTCTCTGCAGCTGAGGTGGACCCTAAGGCATGGATAGAGGGGGCTGCCTGGATTCTGCATTTCTCTGCTAGGTAGTAATCCCTAAAGAGGAATCTCAGTGACACATCTCCATGTCTATTACAGGGGTCAATCCTCTATGTTCAACACTTGATTGAGCCACAAAGATGTGCAGATATAAGCATTTTCAGTAATAAAATACCAGCTTACCCAATAATGCTAGAAAGCCAAACTTAACTACAATTCAACAGATGTTCTCATTTTAAAAAAAGAGCTTAGGTTTGTTGTTTCTATTTGTTGTTTCTATTTCATTTGTATTACAGGATTATTTATCTATTTAAAATTGTTACAAATTATAAAATTGTTTCAGAAAATGACTTTTAGCACAACAAATGAAATAATCAACAGAATGAAGGGACAGCCTAGAGGAGAGAAAATATTTGCAAACATACATCTGATAATCCAAAATACACAGTACTCCAATGACAATAGCAAGAAAACAAATAATCCAATTAAAAATAACCATTATCATATATCAAAAATGATAAATAAGTGAATTATCATTTCTCAAAAGACATACAAATGGCCAACAAGTACATAAAAAAATGCTCAACATCTCCAATCAGCAGAGAAATGCAAATCAAAACTGCAATATCACTTCACAACAGTTAAGATGGCTATTATAAAAAAGAAAATAGTGTTGATAAGGATGTGGAAAAGGGGAATTCATTGTTGGTGGAATGTAAATTAGCATGGCTATTATAGAAAACAACAGCAATTTCTCAGATTTTAAAATAGAACTCCATATGATACAGCAATTCTATTTCTGGGTATACATCCAAAGGAAATGAAATCAGTATCTTGAAATCTCTACTCTCATGTTTATTGCATTATTATTCACAACAGACAAGGTATGAAATCATCCTAAGTGCTCATCAAAGTCCATCAAAAGATGAGTGGATAAAGAAAATGTGATATAATATATAATGAAATATTATTCAGTCTTTAAAAAGGAGGAAATCTTGTCATTTACAAACAGCATGGTTGAACTTGGAGGACAATATGCCAAATGAAATAAACCAGGCACAAAAAAAAACAAATACTGCATTATCTTATTTATATGTATATTCTAAAAAAGTTGAGATCATATAAGCAAAAATTAAAATGTGATTGCCAGGGGCTCCAGGCTAGAAGCCAGCAGAAGAAGGGGGGAAATGTTGGTCAAAGGGCAGAAAGTTTCAGTCAAGAATGATGAATGAATAAGTTCTATAAACAAATGTATGCAATAGTGACTACACTTTAATAGTTGTAATCATTTCGTATGTACGCCAAAACAAAATTCTAAAAAATGAAAGTCAACAAGAATGTCATAGTATTGCTATAAACATTACAAGCTGGTATTTATACAGGTAAATAAGAATTCATGCAATAAATTAGATACATATACACATGTACATACATACATGCACATACACATGATACATACACATGATCTCCTGGTGCTTTTCTGCCACCAAGTTTCCATGAAATACCTTGGGCAGAGGGCACATCTTATTAGGCATTTCCTTGGCCTAAACACATAATTAATGTAAATCCTATGTTCTTTGATCAGTCTGTGATGATTATTCTGTTGCTCTGTTATTTTCATGATTTCAACCAGTTTCATTATAAGATCTCAGTTTTTCAGAAATTCTCTGAAAAACATCTCTAATCTGTAATCATCACCATGAAAGAAAGTTTTAATGGCAAAATAATTCAGTATGAGGTCCAAAGTTGAAAGATTTTCTTAGTTGTACATTAGTTCATGTCAACCTAATACAAATTCTACTACTACAAATTTGTTTATTACCATAAATGTGGTCTCTAGACTATCACTTAACCACTCAAACACAAATACCAGCACTGAGACCTGTGAGTATGGTAGACATTAAGAAAACCAAGAATGTTGTCAAATGTACCAAAATGCAAACACAAAATTAGAAAATTCTCATAGAACTTTAGGACATAAGAGATACACCTTAGACCCATTAGCCCTAGGTCCTAAAGATACCACGCTAGGCCACCTCAGTCAAAATCACAGCTGCAATTATCATATTTTCTCTAATGACTCTCCAATCTCCAGTTCCCTCCTCCTTCATGAGTTGCTGACTTGAATATCTGCTTTTTAAACAGGATATCTGTACCTGGATTTAATTAAAACATTGTACACTTGATGTCCACATCTAACATAACTTTTCACCCCAAATATACACTTCCATTTTCCCATAATGAACATGGGTCCTAATTCAGTGAAGGTATCTTCATATACTAGCTACCCAAACCACAAACTTAGGAATTATTCTGAGGTATCTTTCCTTCACATCCTTAATTTTCAGTTGCTCTCTACGCTCTATCTCTATTGCCACTTCAATTCAGGACACCAAATTTTTTTCACATGATCTATTATAATATTCTCACCTGCTTTCTAAATACTTTCCTCATCATTCATATCTTTCCTCTTCCTATTCATTACCACAATCATACCAAATACGGCTGTATTATATACAAATATACAAATACATACATATGCATAAATATACATATATATACCCATACATATAGACCACATATATGTATATAAAACATGTAACCTGTCAATTCAACTAAAACAATGCTCAGAACCTAATTTTAAATTTCAATAAACAGGGAAAAAAGGTTAATGATTTAAACATCCAACAAAAAACTGTAAAGGAAAAGGAAAAGCAGAAAGCAGCATCTAGTTAATCAGAAAATGAAAAATGCAAACACACTAATGGATGAAAATCCAAGGGCTGGTTCCTTGAAAAATAAAGCACCAGATAATCTAATTTTAAAAGGAGGAGTATAAAATTACAAGAAAAAATAAATAAGCACAAAAAGGATGAAATTGATTCACTTTTAAATAAGATTTCTTATCTCAACTTTCTATAAAGAAATTTGAAAACTTGGATGAAATAATTTTCTAGAAAAAGGAAAAAAACTAAACAGCCTGAAAAATTGAGAAATTTTAAAAGTTTCAGATACCTACCTCCTACTCACCTCACCCCTTAAGAAAAAGTACCAAGTCCAAAAGATTTATAAGGGAATTCTACAAAAACTCCAGAGAAGAGATAATTTCAATCTTTTGGCTATTCAAGGGCATAAATAAAAGATAGCATCCACATTATTTTTGCTTCAAGTAAAAATTAATACCAAAAAGCTAGAAAAATTTTTTAAAAGTTTCTCACTCTCAAGATAACTCACATTCTCCCTTGAAGTGACTCATTTTCCTAAATAAATCTGTGCCTCTCAAACAAAATTTTTGAACAAAAAAACTACAGTCCATTCTCACTTCTGCCAATAGTAATAAAGTACTGAATATTCAAAAATTAAATACTTTATAATTAAATTTTTTAAATATATCACTTTCAGAACAATGTCTAAACTCCACAATATAGTATTCGAAAACTTCATGATCTGATTCTAGCCCTGTTTTCCAGGCTCATCTCCTGCCATTACAAACACAAATATTCTGCGCCCAAGTTACCTTAACACATATGAATTATATGAAACTGCAAATATTTGACCCTTCCTCGTGTATAAAAAGGCAATTTCACAAGCTTCCCCCTAATATTATGCTAATCTTCCAGTATGTTTTTCTATACTTCCCCTTAAAAAGGCTCTTCCTCAATTAACCTGCTTAATTCCTACCTGTCTTGAAAACTCAGCACATGACTTCTTAGAATGAAGTGATCATCTCTATCAGTTTGCCCAGAACACCCTTGTGTAATGACTAATTGTACCGTCTTTCAGTCTCAAAACTGTGCCCATTGGAAAAATAAATTACATGGTGACCCTGTCTTAGAAGCCTTCTCTGTTCATTTTCCAACCTCAAACAGTGTGTATTAAGTATTGTGCAATCTGTACATCATAT
Source organism: Sciurus vulgaris (assembly GCF_902686455.1). Taxonomy (NCBI): domain Eukaryota; kingdom Metazoa; phylum Chordata; class Mammalia; order Rodentia; family Sciuridae; genus Sciurus; species Sciurus vulgaris. Next base: position 82,133,498 of record NC_136461.1, on the reverse strand, counting down.
CTGCCCTCCATATCTACTTGAGAGCAGGAGCCAAGTCTTATTCAACTCTATATCACTGATGCCTAGGACTATGAGTAGCACATGGAAAGTGCTTCCGAAATGTTTGTCCTGTTTGCCTTCTAAATTTTGTTTCAGTTAGTATGTTAGTAAAGTTACTTTCAAAATTAAAAAAGGGGGAAACTGTTAATAGAGTTAGTTCAACACTTTTGGAATTTATCAATACAACAGATCTAAGTGACCAGATATCTAAGAGACCAGCTTTGGAAAACCTGCTAGAGCTGACAACTGTACTATCAGAAGAGTATTTAGATCTAAGAAAGGTGCTATGAAAAACAAAGTAAAGAGCAATTAATGTTAACTCGAGAGGGGAAAAAAGTAAAACCTTTATTCTAGAAAGGATGTGAAATCTAAACTGAGACTTTAAAATGAACAGAATTTATGGGAGAAAAAGAATGGTATAATATTCCAAGCTAAGTTAATGCAAAGGAATTAACATGATAGTGATGTGGGAAAACAATGATATAACTCCTTTGGGAAACAAAATTATGAAACCTATAATGTGAGTCTTGCTTTTATTTATTAAGATGCTTTACTACTAAGCATCTTAAGGTTCTTAAAGTTGTTCCCTGACTGACTAATGAAGCAAACTTTGCTCTTAAAAGGGAAGTATGGCTACTTTAAGTCTCTAAATTTATTCTGACAATAACTTTTAAATAAAATGTCCAGAGCATGATAAAAAATAATCAAGCACCAAGGTTAAAATCACAATCTGAAACAAAGGACTAGAAAACAAACAGACCCAAAAAGATTTCAGATGTTGGCATTTCTAGACAAATTCTATAAAACAATGCAGAGTGTATTAAATAAATAAATACATAATTTTTAAAAAATTACTAAGAAAACTATTAAAAGTAAAACTAACCTGTGGAAAACCAAAAAGAATTTTTAAAAATAAAATATTCAATTAAAATTAGATATATCATCAATAGGTTTAACAGACTTTACACAGCTGGAGAAAAAAAGTACACCCTGACAAATGAATATAAATCAGGAGGAAACAGACGGAAATAGTGTTCTAAAATCTTATTTCCTGGGAGGGTGACGGAGTATTACTAATGTTTAGATTTGTTTAATACTTGTTAACACATGGGTTCAGACATGTGTAATATATGTTAAAATATGTAGGGTAACCAGCAAAAGAAAAAGAGCTTTGAGAATAACTTCCCAACTGGAAAGGCTAAAAATGAAATAATAAAAATAAGAAATCAACTGCCTCACAAGCAAACTCAGACAAAACCAGTAGAGGAACTGCCCAGTCACTCTCAGAACTGAAGGTTAAAAACTATTTTAAATGTCTGAGTTTTGGGCTGGTATGTTATGTAGCAATAGATGACTGACAGAGATATAAGAACTCAGCATCAAAGAAATCAGAAAATATCTTGAAATATATGATATATCAAATAGTATGTTTACAAAATGAAAAAGTTTACATATTAAGAAACCTGTGGAATCCAAATGAAACAGTAATTCAGAGAAATCATAACTTTAAATACATATACTAGAAAAAGCAGTTGAATATTATAAAAACAGCAAAATTAGAAAAATAAAAGAATACAAATAGATGCAAAATATAAAAAAATTTAAAAGCAGACACTAGGCAGTTAAACTAAAAGCTGCATTTCTAAAAAAAAAAAAAAAAAGTACTACTTTATAAACTTGTGACAAGATCCAAAAAAGGTGAAATGAAAATATTAGAAATTGGTTAATAGATGAAATCACCACCAAAATCCTAACATGCTGATTCTAAAAATTATACGCAAATTAACACCAATTCAAGAGTTGATAACTGGAGGGAAAAGGGAGGTATTAGGGAACAAAATAGACCAAAATATATTGTTATATTGTGTGAATGTAGAAATATGTACAATGAATTCTATTATGTATAATTATAATGCATCAATAAAAATAAAAATTTTAAAAAGGGTTGATAACTGACACCCTTCATAGTTTGTACATAAGATTCACTGTATTCATAAAATAGGGTTCCTCTAGGACACCTGTGTTTCTTTACCAAAATATCCAAATCCTGTAGAATAACTGCAGAAAATTCACATTAAAAATCTTATAAAGAGGATTACAATATTCTTAACAATTGTAAAGTTAACCAAAAAAATAAAAAAGAATCTTTTAACCAGGCACAGTGGCATGCACTTGTAGTTCCTGTTGCTCAAAAGGCCACGGCAAGAGACTCACTTGAGCCCAGGAGTTTGAAGCCAGCAGCCTGGGGTACACAGTGAGATCCCATATTAAAAAAAAAAAAAAAAAAAGATCCCTGTTTTCTGTGATACCTCGGTTTGCAATCTGGAACAATGAAGGTCTCTGGCATGCCAGAGGGCTCCTCCTGCTTCATGTGTTGACTCATTCATTGCCTTACTGACTTTGTCTGTAAACTTCTGAATTCTGGCTTCTGGTCAGAATTCAACGAATGCCTTCTGTAAATGAGATGCCATCCCAGCCTTATGAGCTCTATCTAGGAACTGGCTGTCCTGTAAGCAGAGTGCTGCCTGACCTCTTCAAATTCATTTATACTCTTACCTCCTATGGCATCAGGAAATATGAACACCCATGGGGCATTCTCACTGAAAAGTTCAATCACATAAAAACCAGTGTTTTTAAATATCAGAGGTTACATTCCAATATCACACTCTGTTCAAAAAAAGTTTTCATTCACCTTTGCACAAGAAGAGGTACAAAATATTATTATTCCATTTGGGGAAACAACCCCAGGGTCAGTGGGAAATAAAAATTCAACATTGTCTCAAATAGAAATTTGGGGACTCTTCTAGGACCCTTCAATGGGAAAGTTTTCCCACCCTTCGTGGACTGTGTCTAATTTTTATTGCTTGGTAGTAAGTGGAAGAATTAGCTATACATTCTGGTGGTGAAGATAACCCTACAAAACCCTGGTACTCCACTGATCCAAGGACTGTACTTCTTCTCAGAGATGGACTATGCATATGGCTATTATCTTTTACCTTTTTAATAATGTTCTTTTAAAAATGAGTTTGCTCTGCTGTACATATTTATGCACTCTGCATGTGGAGGGAAAGGGAGCTTCCCAGACTTGTACTTGTAACAAAGGCATTTTTTTAAAAAAAAGCTTTTAATTATGATTATAAACTTAACTGAAAAACTGCTAGAATAATACAAAGGTTTCTCATATAACCTTCATCTACATTTCCCAATTAACATTTAGCACATTTGCTTCATTCTCTCATACACACATACAAATATTTTCTGAACCATTTGAGATTAAATAGCCATTAAATACATCAGTGTCTGTTTTCTAAAACCAAGGGATACTCTCACATAACCACAGTACAATTATCAAAATTTGAAAATTAACATTGCTATAATACTATAATCTACACTTAATTAAAATTTCTCCAATGGTCCCAATATCTCCTACCCTATTCAATCAACACTCCTTCCTTTCCACTGTGCTCTCATTCATGTCCTGTAAATAACACATTTTATCACTTTTCTGATTATCTATCCTGTTTCTTTTTGCACAAAATAATCAATATATACATATCTATTCACAATAGCCAGATTGTGGAATCAACCTAGATGCCCCTCAACTGACAAATGTGTATATATATATATATATATATATATACAATGAAATATTACTCAGTCATAAAGTATAATAAAATTTGGCATTTGCAGGCAAATGGATGAAATTGGAGAATATCATGCTAAGTGAAATAAGCCAATCTCAAAAAACCAAAGGACGAATGATCTCGCTGAGAAGCAGATGATGATACATAATGGGGGGGGGGGGTGGGAGGAGAGCAAGAATGGAGGAAGGAGGGACTGTATAGAAGGAAAAGGGGTGGGAAGGGTGGGAGGAGTGGGGGGAAGGGAAAAATAACAGAATGAGTCAAAAACTATTACCCTATGTAAATGTATGATTACACAAATGGTATACCTCTACTTCATGTACAGAGAAACAAGATGTATCCCATTTGTTTACAATTTTAAAAAGTTAAAAAAAATGAAAGAGCAAGAATAAAAGGAAAAAAATGTTTTTAAATATATACATATCTGATTTTTATCCTTTCTTACATAAAAAGTAACATATCACAGTCTTTTGTTAAACTGCTTTACTTAATATTTCCTGACAATCTTTCCTATCAGTTCACAGAAGGCATCTTCATTTTTATAGCTGCACAGAACTCCACTGTGTAAGAACCACAGTTTGTCAACCACACTTTATGAATGGGCATGTAGACTTTTTCAAACAGTTTGCAATTACAAGCAATGTTCTAATAAAAACCTTATGCATGTCATCACAGTTGTATCTTCCATGAGGACTGCTGGGTCAATAGGTAAATGCACAGTAGTTTTGCTACCTATAGACAAATTCCCCTCCAAAGAATGTTCCTTTGTATTAACACCAGCAGTGTAAGAAAACACCAGATTCTCCATAACCTCTCCAATAAAGTAAATGACACTTTTAAATTTCTGCCAATGTAAATGTGAAGCAGTATCTAGTACAGATTTAACTTGCAATTCTCATTTTGAGTGAAGTCAATCATACTTTTAAGAGTCATTTATGTATATTATCCCTTTATCTGTGACATATACTAAAGATAGATTCTACATTGCCATTTGTCTTTTGACACTCTGGTGGGGTTTTGCCACACATGAGGTTTTCAATTTTATGTAGTCAAATAATCACTATCTTCTTTTATTGTATTTGAATTTTTGAGTCACACTTTAAAAGACTTCCTCTATACCTAGGTTACAGTTGAATTCACCCATTTTTTTTCTGGCACTTGTGTGGTTTAATGGATTTATTCTTATATATGGTGTGATGGGTAGACTTAATTTGTCATATTTCCAATAGCTTACCAGTTATTTCACCACCCTTTTTTAAAAAGTGTATTTTTTTCCAATGATTTGAGATGAATGGGATGATTCTGAATCTCCCTGAATTTCTCTCTCTCCTCCCAAAAAAACCCAGTCTCAACAATCAGGATAGCAAACCCAAAAATCCATGGACAACATATATACCAAAACTAAAAAATTGATGAGATGTTCCTTCAAAACTCAAAATATGAATAGGAGGCACCAAACTACCAACAGCTACAAGACCTGAATGGTAGCAGTATCTGTGCAAAAAACAGTAGAGAGAATTAATAGGGTATCCAAAACCACTAGAATAACTCACTGGAAAACTCAAAGGGCCAATTGAAGAAGAACAGTGAAACTGGAAGGAGATCTGCACACTCCAATAAATTGCACGTGGATTCAGGGAGTTCAAGGTAAGGTCTGAATGGGTAAAACAACCTGGACGTCTTAATACTCAAAATTAAACAACTACCACTCTGTTGGGGTTCAAAAAACAACAACCCAAACATGTCACTTTGGATTTCAAACTGAGAGCACTGGAGAGCAGCTAATGCTGAGAAAGGGTTTCTAGGAAGAAACCTTATTTACCTAAAGATTGAATCTGACAAAGAATAACACAACTGTCTTCAAATTTTCTTACTGAAATTTCATAACCAAGGAAGTTTATCACAGGATGAGACTGAAAATCAGACACTATACCTGGAGCCAAGAACTTTGCCCCAAGTCATTATCTATTTTCATTCCTCCCCTACAAATCATTTATTCCCCTTAAAATTGCCCACAACCCCCTACTTTCTTCTCTCCCTATGAAGAGTGTAGTTAAGTCTCAATCATCTGGCCTTCTTTGAGTTCTCATATTTTGTCTGACTCTGGTGCTGGGCACATTAAAAAGCCATTATGTCTTTCCTCCTGTCTATTGTCAGTTTGTTCCAATAGACTCAAAAGACTGAAAGGGAAGTTTGAACTTCCCTACAGCTTCCTTACAGAATAAGGCCTCACCCTGAAAAGAAACTGAGAGAAACAGAGTTCAGTGTGAACAGCCTAAGAACAAAGTGAAGAAAAGAAATGGCCTAGAGTAAGCTATCATGTTTTCAAACATTTCATGAAAGCAACAGAGAAGGGAACTCTAGGGCACAAATTAGAAAAATTATACTTAATCAAGCCTCCCTTATAAAAGTTGAAAATTACCTTCAGATACAGAAAACAAGCAACAAAATAGGATCAAAGTTAAATCCTTAACAAAGTTATTTCAAAGATACAAAAATAAGAATGTTCCTACATAAAGTTAAAGGATGTCAGAAACACTTTACTGTAGGAGTTCTATCAATTATCATCTCAAAATAAACTTAAAATATTAAGCAGCAATGCAGAATATAAAGTAGTAACAGAAAACAGAATTTGTATAATATATAACTGTGGTAAAATTTTTAAAAGATAAACCATTAAAAACTGAATACAAAACTATACCAAATTCAGAGCAAATAAACATAACAGATAAAACATGAAAATAATACACAAATTATACACATAAATTTTATATATTTAAACAGAAAACAAACATTTGAGAAAAGTGATAAATACTAATGATAAACAAAGGCTATTTATTAAAGTTCCCCCATAATGATTTTTAAAAAGGAAACAAAAAATAAAACTATAATTTTAAAAAACTCTCCTGAAATAAAAAGGAGTTGAAACCATAAAATTAAAACACATGAAAATGTCAATAATTGATCATTTTTTGATCTATAAAAATGGCTATTACATATGGTTCAATAGAGAAGGAAACCACATACTTCAGAAAAATCAACCTGGAAGAACCCAAGATTCATTATGTTACTAAATTAAATGAATATAAGCTAATAACTAAAATAATACTTATAATTATTAATATGTGAAAATAATCCTTTGTGTCCCCAAAAGAGTAAGTCATACAAAGGGGAAAGGAAATGAGATCACCATCAAACTTTGTCAGCAGAATTTAATGTCAGAAAACAATGGAGTAACATATTCAAATAGTCAAGAAGAGAAAACATGAACCAAAGATTTTTATATCCAGCTGAATTATCAAATATTCGAAAATAAGGACCATAAACAAACTGTTTGCAACATGAAAGAATTTAGCAAATATTGTCCATTAGCAGGCTGGGGTTGTAGCTCAGTAGAAGAGTGCTTGCCTAGCATGTATGAGGTACTATGTTCGATTCTCAGCACCACATATAAATAAATAAAGATAAAGGTACATCAACAACTAAAAGATATTTAAAAACAATAAAATATTGTCCATTAGCCCTTTCTGAGGAATTTACTAGAGAACAAAAAGAATGATCTTGGACAAAAGGAATGACTTCAGAGCCACTGAGATATGGAGAGGTAATAAGCATTATATATTTACTTGCAGAACCAAGACTAAATAAGAGTTAAAAGGGAAAGAGTATGTTCTGATGATGTAAATATAATACCACCATAAAATAATGAATGAATTTGAAGAGCATGTATGTAAAAAAAAAAAAGTAACTTTTCAGAAATCATATGGGCTGTATCTGTAATACAACTTGGAAAGTGCTGTGTGTATAAAATGGAATAAAGCAACTGAGTATCACTGTGACATTCTAATTTGACCACCCCCTATATTCTTAAGAATCAAGATGAACTGTGTAGAAAAAAGGAGATACAAATGTTAGGCAGCAGTTAGTAATAAGCAGTGAAATATGGACCAGTACAGGATTTCTTTCAAACTGCCTTTAATAAACGATCGTGTAACTTGTAGAACAACAACAGGTATACTAACCCTGAGAATAAACACATGGAAACAAAGGGAGTCAATTAAGAAAGAAGTCAAGAAAGATCAATGGAGCTAACTCCTGGCAGGGTCTCCTGAGGTCACTGTAAAGTTAGGATTTATGGAAATATCATTAGCAACGTAGGCATGCTAAGATGAATTCTGCCCAATCATTGACCCCAGTACCCACATTAACTATAAGATTAACTTGTAGATGAAACCCTCTGAAAAGGATGGCCACCATGACAGTTCTGGAAAGAATCAACTAGGGTCAAAAACTCCACCATCCAACATGAAGGAAGAATTGAATACCTGATTGGTATAGAGTGTAGAAGGTGGACTCCAGGTCTGAAGGCAACTATAAAACAGCAATAAATTTGGAAACAACACTTAAACTTTGTCATTCTCTGCTTGGAGATGACCCACTCTATCTCCAAAGGGTTCTTTGCTGGAGTCTAACTTTACTTTCACTCATAATAAAGTTCTTCTGCTTGGCTTTTCATATCTGACTTTAAATGTTCTTTTACTGGAATACAAGAAACAAGATTTGTAGCTTCAAATTCACCACTCTTCTGTGACACAGACACAGAAAAGGGTAATTTAAAATCTTCAAGTCCTATATACAGATTGGAAGTCATAGCATATTCTAGCTGTTTTTAAGAAAGGCCTAGAAACAATTGCAAACAGACTCAACAAACATGCCCAAGTTTCAGTTGTGATCTTGAAATACCATTTCCCATTAAAAAGAACCAAACTCTTCTTGGAACAAAGAGCTGATTTTAGATCTGGTCAAAATATATCTAACAAGAGATTTGAACATATTATTACAGACAGTAAGGAAGTTACTATCAAAGACCACTGAGGTCATGACAACAGGACTAAGGAGCCAACTTTAAAGAGGCTCTCACTGGACCAAGATGGACAACCAAGCATGAATAAAGATAATAATCATAATTAACAGATGCACAAATAATTAAACCAGTGGTTCTTGAACTCACTGATCACCTTCAGACAATAACAGGAATCTAACATATTATTGTGAAAACTGATTAATAAAAAGCAACTATCTATCCTGCCTTTCCTAACTGAAGTGTACCACTGGGTAACCAGAGAGTAGAAAAGTAAAAGTTTCTTATTGTGGGAAGTATTCCACCTTATAAATAAATAACAATTCACATATATCATCTTATAAGCCTTAGTAGTAAGTTAATTATCTAGACATAAACCATCAATGGCTGTTAAAATCACGAAAGAGAAACAACCATAACACTATACACTTCTTAATGAAGAGTAAACTACAACAGGGCCTAGGAAGTATTGCCTTTCATAACAACTCAAGACAAACAAAACTTCAAATGTGATCAAGCTCTCGTATCCAACTATCAATCTGCAGAAAATACAAAGGATAAAGAAAAACATTATGCAATCAGCATAATTCAGAATCTATGCAGGTCAAAATATCTGGTTGCTTCAACAAATAAACTATAAGAAAAAAGGGGAAAAGGGTAGCAGGGATATGCACTTTCAGACATTTAAAAAGACACAACTAAATTATATTGCTCAGCAAAGCACATTTGGATAATAAAATTTAAGGAAATGCAATTAGTATAGAAGTCAGAATAGCAGTTACCTTTAGGAGGAAAAGGGCTGTGATTGGAAAAGGATCACGTAGAAGGCTTCTAGTGGCTATAAAGATCCATTTCTTGAACAAATGATGGTTTCAAAGGTGTTTTGTTTATAAAAATAAGTCATCAAGTTATACATGTGTATGTATATTTATTTATCTGTGGCATAATCTATAGACCCTTCTTCTCAAGTCATAATTCCATGTCTTTTGCTCAAGCTATTTTCCCTACCTGGAATGTCCTCGACCCCTTAGCAAGACACTCCATATCCCTGAAGATCAGGGCTCAAATGTGAAATTTGCATTTGAATGGAACATTCCCACCTCCATACTCCCTCCCACAAAACTGTATTCCCACCACTAGTCATACTTTGGTTGTACAAATTCTTCTATTACCAAGACAAATCACTCAATTTGGTATCTCTATGCCCAGCCTATGGACATACAACATTCAATAGAATGTACTGAATAAATGTTCTATTTCTTCCCACATTAAGGTCTCCTCCGAAGGTGGGGGAAATAGCTATTTTGTTGAACAAATAAAATATAGGCAAAAATGTATCTATCCATCAATAGTTAAACTGGAAAATATGTGATACTTAAATAAAAAGTGGAATCCCTATGAACTATTAAGTCTTACACTTGATTTTCTTTCCTCTCCCCCATCTCTTTACTAAAACATCTTGGCATTACTGAGGGAGGAAAAAAACTGAAATGATTCCCACAGTTAAAAAACACCTTAAATTTTCTGATGCAATATAACTATTGATAGATAAATAGAGAACACTATCTTAAAACATTACTAGAAGATTTGGGGAGAAATTTGCTGGGAATTTAACAAGAAAATAGTATTTAAGTGTTAAAATACAGAATTCTCTCCTTCAACATTCTGTGAGTTTCTCAACAGAAAAAAAACTTGTCCAATTTCATTTTTTAATGATTTTTTAATGCTTTTTTCTTGATTTAATTTTTAATCTTCCCAAGTGTTCAAATATAAAACTAGGATAAATAGGTTCTGCTTTCTCCCACTATAAGATTCATTTAGAAAAGAGAATTGTTTACTTTCAGAGTCCTCAGCACCTAGAAATTCAATGTCCAATTAATTAAAGTACAGACTTATATCATATCCCCAACTCCCAAGAAGAGACCTCTCAATCAAATCTCTATACCAAACAGCTCAAAACCCAGCATTTCACATACCGTGGGCACTCAACTCTGACTTAGTGGCATGATGACTAGGTTCCTTTCTTTGAGTAGTTCTTTATTTCCAACTTCTGTTCTCAGGCCAGGCTACTTCCTCAAGCCCTTGTTCTGGAATAAGTAAAATATGGCATTCTACCTTGATTTCTTCTTTTCTCCTAAGTCCACCTCCAAGAGAAACTGAAGAACTGCAATAACACTAAATTTATAGTAAGAAGTCTGAGTTTGATGCTAGCCAATATACACTATTTTTACAAAGAAGATAAAAACGAAATGCAACCGTATGCTAATACTGCTTTGATCAAAGCTAAGAAGCAACATTTTTAAGTTACATCCTCATTTCAGAAGTTAAAACGGGGAAAAAGTACTAAAATGTGGGGGGGAAAGTGTAACTTAGAATCAACGAAATGTGATAGTAATCATGAGAAACTTTAGGTGTTATTTCTCCCTTTTTCTAAATCGAATCTTCTAGAGTATCTCTTACATTTTATCGGCAAAAATGTCTAATATTTAAAACTATGAAGTAGTAAAAGCAATTTTTTAAAAGTTCAGAGGTTTTGTGCTGTTCACTAAATTATAGCATCATTGTCTTTTTCCTTCTTAAGAGAAACTGTGTGTCAGGTTGCTTCATAGGTTTAAGTGAAATGTACATTTTTAAAATAATGACAAACTTTTACCTAGAGAAGCTGCCCTATTCCACGTGGTACATTTCTTTTTCATGCTGACAGATATAAAATATTAAAAAGTCAAAATAATTTAAGCATATTGTGTCTATTATAGTACCAGTATAATGGTGAGACTGTTCATCTATTAACAGATATCAAAATACCTAACTATGCTCTGATCAGCTTTACTTTTAATTTTATATGTTATTAAATTCTATTCACTCTGGACTGTTATTCTATAAAAAGAATAAGAAATGTAGAATTTTTAAAAAATAACTTTTAAGCACATTTACAAGTTGTCCCTAGTAAGGTTTTGAACCATCCTAATGCATACTATAGTTCCCACTTCTACAATAGAATATTATTCAGCCTTAAAGAAGAATGATTTATGGCATTTGCTGGTAAATGGATGGAGCTGGAGAATATCATGCTAAGTAAAATAAGCCAATTTCAAAAAACTGAAAGCTGAATGTTTTCTCTGATATGCAGAGGCTAATTCACAATGAGGTGGGTGGGCTAGGGAAGAATAGTTACTTTGAATTAGGTAGAGGGGAGTGAAGGAAAGGGAGGGGGTCCGGGGGGTAGGAAAGATGGTAGAATGAATCAGACATTATTACTCCATGTACATAGATCTATTCGACCTGTGGTATTCTACATCATGTATAAGCAAAAGAATGAGAAATTAAACTCCATTATATATGATGTATCAAAGTGTATTCTATGTAATGTATAACTAATTAAAACAAATAAAAGAATTAAAATAAATAAAAAGAACACAACCATCATTTAGCCAAAGCATTTGGTCTACATGCTTAATAAAGGCTCTATTTTTGACAGGGATACCTACAACAAAAGTGATTTTACTCATAAAAAAAAAGTCACTATTTTCTTTTCCTTTGTTCTGGCGATTGAATCCAAGGACACTTTACCATTGAACTATATCCCCATTCCTTTTAATTTTTTATTTTGAGACAAGGTCTCAGTAAATTGGTGAGGCTGGCCCAAACTTATAATTCTCTGCTTCAGCCTCCCAAGTTGCTGGGTTTTAGGTATGCCACTGTGCCCATCACAACTGTTCTTTAGTAAAAGCGCAATGTCTAATTTTTAATAGAAATACTACACGATAATGTAAACAACTCTAATGTTCCATAAAAATCTTACCAAAAAGAATGGAGAAATACCAGCATTTAATTTGGTCATACATCACTTCAAAGTAAACATAAAAGACACTTTCTTCCTCCCAATTCCAGTTTATGTTCTACTGTAACAGAATAGAAGTTAATGATATTCATCAGATCATGCATGAGTATGATATTGATCCTTTGGGGGAAATACAATTTATCTAAATTGACAGTATGGTAATGGGTACTAAGAAGGAAGAGGTAAACTCTAGGAGCAAGAAGAGAGTTCACCAAAAAAGTTGTGTCAGACTAAGCCCATTCTCTTCTCTGAAGGAATATGGAAACTCCATCAACTTTGTTTACTATGTTACAAAACATGTTAGACCAAATCAGGGGTTCTCTGCTTTTCCATATAAGAGACCAATGGCACATAGAACTCTAGGATCTCATCTTCACAGTCCTATGATGAGAAAAGAAAACCTTTCTCAATTAGCAGTTTCACAAACACCCCAAAAAAGAACTTTGGCCTAATACAGATCAGGTTATGAATACTTTCAGAATGCCAGGTCTGTTATCAGAAGGTACTGGCAAGATAAAGATTCAAGTCAATACAATACCCAGAAGGTGTCAATTCACAGGAAGGTTAGAGTGGTATAAATATTGCTTTATGCTTAGTCTGGTCCAATTTCTTTTTAATTTATTGGGAAAATATACAGATTAAAGTTCTAATTAAAGTTCTAAAAGGAGGAAGCGACATGCTCAAAAAAAAAAAAAAAATGTTTAAGTGTATGGACCTGCACCCAAGTTAAAAAAAATTAAGCACATAGGAGGAGGGAAAAGGAAGTAGAACCATTGTATAAACTAAATATGAAGAATATTTGTTATAAAAACAAATGTCATCTTATGCTATTTTAACAAAAGATTAAGATCTACAAAGCAGGTCATAATTTTGTTCTATTTTATGCCAGTGAATATGAAATTTAGTTTAGAACCATCTCTTTAAAAGGTGGAGAAATACAGTATCATATTACAGAAGCAGCAACTGATAAATTACTGAGTGCCTGAAACTATGTCACATAAAACTACAATACTTTCTACCTCCACAAGTAAATGGTTCTATCAATTGAAAGCTGCTTCTTTAGGGAGATTTTCACAGATGTGACTATGAAAGGAAACCTTTAGGAAAGTTCAATAATTTTTGAGTAGCTAACAATGGGAGATTTTGTTGTCTTCTTAGTTTTCCTTTAGCAAGCACAGCGATAGCCTATGAGTTATTTTTATTTATTGAACACAGGGTGAATGCATTTTTCTTATGTAACCCTCACTCAACTGTTGAATTATGTGAAAACTGTTATCCCCATTCTACTAAGGCTGTTGAGTTCATTGACCAAGGTCACAGATCTCGCAAATGGCTTAATAAAAATCTGAATCCATACCTGACTCCAAAAACCATGTTTTTCCACTACATCATGGTACCTTCATAATCAAGATCAAGTTGCTACATTAAAGAAAAAGTTTGTTCTTGCAAATATAAAAAATATGCAAATTAAAAGAATCTTTCAACATTATTTTGCACCTCTAATGCAGAAAAAAATTTAAATACTCCCTAATGATGAGTAATTTTAGAACTCAGTCACAGTATTGTAAAGTGACACAACTCTTTAAAAGTAGTATGTCAGTCAGTCTATGAATATCTATAATATCCTTTCCACAAACACTAAAGAAGTTCATAAGCTTCCATTTATCAATTCTATTTCCAGCAACTTATTCCAAGGAAATTATTCAATAGAGATAGAAATGTTCACTCACAAAAATATACAGTACTATCTATAAAAATTCCAGAAGCAATCTAGATGCCCAACATTTAACGGTAAAAAAAATTATGATTAAACCAACCACAGGAATATTTATGTATTTTTTAAAAGAACAGAACTAGATGAAAAATGTACACCTTAAGTAAAAAGAGCAAACACGTAGTTATAGAATCATTAGGTGTGGTGGTGCAAGCTTATAGTCCCAGCTACTTGGGAGGCTGAGAAGGGAGGATCACTTGAGTCCAGGAGTTCAGAGTCCAGCCTGGGCAACAGAGCAAGATCTCATCTTCAAAAAAACAAAAAACAAAAAAATTATAATTACGTAAAAAATGCATATAACAAAAATATGTTTATTATTATTATGGCATTAGGAATAACTTCAAATTTCTTAACTGTCTTTAATATTTCTACTCTCTTGTTAACTGTCACAACTAGGTTACAAATGGTACTAATACCATTTTTAAAGTTTCTGAGACTTGATTTACCCATGGAAACAAGAGGCATAAAGGGTCCAGCTCCTAAAGAGCACATAATATACTTGAGACAAATTTACATTTGTAGCAAGAAAAGAAGTGTTATTTAAAACAACAGTAACCAGAGCCCTAAGAAATGAGCATCTCAGAGGTAGAGTCAATCAACAAACATCTTCTGAGTGCTCACTATATGCCACTCATAGTTCTAGCGACTAGAGCTATAACAATGAACAAAACAAAAATTCCTGCCCTCATGGTGCTTACATTCTGGCAGCACAGACATAGAATAAATAAGATAAATGTTATGGTTGGATGTGAGGTGTCCCCCAAAAGCTCATATGTGAGACACTGCAAGAAGAGTCAGAGGAGAAATGATTGAGTTGTGAGAGTCTTAACCCAATCAGTGATTTAATTCCCTGATGTGATTAACTGAGTGGTAATTGAAGTAGTGGGGTGTGGCTGGAGGAGACTGGAATTGGGGCATGGCTTTGGGATATATGTTTTGTATCTGGAGAGTGAAAACTCTCTGCTTCCTCATGATGCCAGATGCTTCCCTCTGCCAAGCTCTTCTGCCATGATGTTCTGCCTCACCTGGAGCCCCAAGGAATTCTACGAACTAAGCACTCTGAAACCATGAGCCCTTGAATAAAACTTTCTTCCTCTATAATTGTGCTGGACAGATAATTTAGTCACAGCAATGAAAAAGCTGACTAAAACAATAAATATGTAAAATAAAAAGCACATTTGATAATGGTAAGTGCTAAGAAAAAAAATAAAGCCAGGACAGTAGACAGTGTGTGTACTGAGATGCTATCCTAAATTGAGTGGCAATGTGCTCACTAAGATGTCTAGTAAGACTGAAAGAGAGAAAGGAGTAAGCAATGTGGTACCTGGGAAAGAACATTCCAGGCAGGAGAACAGTATATGCAAAAGTCCTCAAACAGAATATCTGCCAAGGATGCTAGTGAACCAAAACACTGGGAAGTGTAATTAATTAAACAACCTTCACCCAGTTCCCTCAGCTGACCACAGCCAGCTACACAGTTCTCAGAACACTGCTCTGGACCTGATCTGCCTCAGTTGAATTCAGTACACAGTTGCTTTCGCTGTAAATCCTTTAATGCTTCTTTCACTTACGGTTACGTAAGCATTATCTTTTATTCTAGGGATCCAAATGAGGCCAGCCCATATAACCATGGTTCATCCTAAGGATCTCAAGCAGCTCCAGTGCCTCAAAGGACCCTGTGTTTATAGTTTACAAACCACTCTGTGAACCTATGAAACTGTGAAAAGTGAAACCACTCCCTTTTAGACTTGAGTTGATAGAAGCATATCTTACAAAATAAAGATGAATTTGATGTCTGAGGAAAGTTACAGCGGGATTAGTGGAAAGGGAGTGAAGGAAGTAGAAGACAGAGATATGAGGACATTCAAATGGTTTAAAAAAAAAAAATGGCCCAGCACTGTCCACCGTCCTGGCTTTATTTTTTTTCTTAGCACTTACCATTATCAAATGTGCTTTTTATTTTACGTATTTATTGTTTTAGTCAGCTTTTTCACTGCTGTGACTAAATTATCTGACCGGCACAATTACAGAGGAGGAAAGTTTTATTCAAGGGCTCATGGTTTCTGAGGGCTTAGTTCATAGAAGGCCGGCTCCATTCCTTGGGGCTCCAGGTGAGACAGAACATTTCTTTTTCTCAGGGAAAAAGAAAATAGCCAGAAATTGCCAACAGTGGGAATGTCCAAGCAATTCCACGAACCCCCACCTCCTTCTTTTTCTTATTAATACAGTTTATTTGTCCTCACTCTGTCAAACCCTGAGCAAACCACTTTTCCCAGACTGCCTGAGGAAATACAAGAAAAGGAACACAGAGGGCAGATGAGGCATGGGAGAAAGAAGAGGAGGTGAAGACCTTGCCTTCCTATGGCAAGTAGGATGAGAAAGGCCACCATCAGGCAAAAGAGCACCTCCAAAAGGGCAAAACCCAGAATGGCACAGAAGACCTGTTGCTTCGGAGTACAGTTCCTGGCATAACAAATAATGAGGCACCCAAACACAGCCCCAATCCTAGCCCCAGCTTCAACGAACCTGTTTGCTGTGTCAATATCCCTTGAAGTGGTGCTGGTTTGGAAGCTGCAGTTAGAGACAAGTGAGGGGATGCAGGACTGCCAAGCGGCTGAGGCTCTCATTTGTCAGTCTCTGATCAGTTCAGCACCACTGCAGATAATGGTAAGTTCAGCAACTGGGAGGTGTCCTGGCTGAGGATCCTGACCAAGGATAGACTAGAGAGGAACTTGGAGCAGGCATGTATTTTTAGGGGTGAGAGGCCATCATAGAAGAGCTCTCAAACAAGTCTTAAGTAAAAGAATTCTGAGATGTTCACTATGCTGACATATAATCCCTGCCACTACTCCCAAATTTTCAACAGAAGTCTTCTAGAAACACCTGCTTTGTGGCTCAAGATTTAGAGAAATCACAGCAGATACCAAAGAGACAGGGTTAAAAGACAAGATGAAGGTAGGAGCTAAATACAAAGAAGCAAAAAGGTGAAGTAAAGTGTGACTAAGAAAAACACAAGCTTCCTGAAACTCCTCAGAAATACTTGTGGTAGGAAACTGTGTCCCACCATTTATAGATGAGAACATTAAAAAGGATAAAGGGTAAAGGTATACTTTGACACATCACTAGATTATGCCTCACCAAACAAAGACTAGATAAATCAAGAAAGGTACTTAAACATGTTTTTCAGAAGGTTAAACAGGGTGTGATCACCATTCAGATCATCTAGAATAGCTAAACACTTCATGGAAGAGATAATCCTGCCCTAGCCCTTCAAGGATAGTAAGATTTGGAGAACAGAGAACACAAAGAAATTTCAGGTATGGCTAAACTGCATGGATAAAGCTCAGAAGCCAAGAATTAGGGTAGCCTGTTCATCAGCACAGAAACTGGCCTACCTGGAACAGAGCACCTACTGGCAGGCAACAGCACATAAGATTAGCCAGGTAAAATGACACCAGATTGAGGAAGTCTCTGAAATCCAGGATAAGAAATCTGAACTTCACAATCACTGATGGGAAGAAAAAGAAACTGCTTTGTTCTGCTTTAAGATAATAAAATACTCTGGCAATGTACACTGATTCCTTTCCCTACATTCTAAAACTGGCACACCAATTCCCCCTACCCAGGTTACATTCTATACTATCAGGTACACTATCATTTCTGTGAAGATAATGCTTCTATTTGTTTGAATCAGTCCCACATCTCCGATGCATGTCAACTACCTTTAAAGGTTTTTCAACTACCTCACATCATTTATCTATCCTATGGTAGATCCAAACTAGGGATTTAAAGGTACTCAGTCCATGCCTTCAAGAAACTCAGAGTCTGATGTAGGCAGAAGCCAATAAAAGAAACCAGCACAATACAAAGTGGTAACTGCTACAGTATAGAGATGCTTAAGAGTGCCAGGAAAGCACAGGACATCTATCAGTCTGGACACAGGGGAAAGACAGAAAACACCTAAGAGATTAAGTGTTGACTGAGTCCTAAAGAAAAAGAACTCTCACAGTGGAAAAAGTAGTGGGGATGACACTCATTACAATCAGTCTGCAAAGGCTAGGCAGAGCCTGTCATCTGAGATTACAAGTTAATTCCACATGGCTGGTAAATACAAAAAGTAGTCAAGGACCAAATCATGAACAGAAGTTTTATTTTAGAGTAGCCGAAAGATGTTAATGAAGGAATATTATGAACAAATTTGCATTTCTTAAAAAGAGCTCTGGTGGCGGTGGAAGAAAGATGAAAAGGGCTAAGTTTCTGTGTATCATAAATGCAACAAAAATCTGAAAAAAGACTACTGTAACATTCAATTTATTTCATTATTCATTCCTACCACCTTTATAAGTTTAGCACACATTCTTCATAAAGCCTTCCCTAACCCTTTCAAAGACATTAACCTGGTCTTTCTCAGAATTTTGAGAGCATGTGTGACTATACACTTGATTCTGTCATCATCTTACATTTTAAATACTTTGTTAAGTTTCCTTTCCCTAGTAAGAAGGTAAGCTTCTTGAGAAAAGATGTCTCATTTTTTTAATGTATGTTTTGTATGTGTGTATGTCCCCTATAGTACCTAGCACAGTAATATAAAATTCAGAAACAGACTCCTTTAAAATGAATAAATGGCTCTTATTCATGAGTAAAATATTTCATTTTTCCCATAAATAATAAAAATAGAATGTATGATTAGATAAAACTAAAGTGAGAAAAGTTAGTATAGTAGTGGTACGACACCATTATAAATGAATACAAAGGTACTTTCTGGGGAGTTGAAAAGTTCTAATTTGTGATAGGGGTATATTACATGAGTGTATCCATTCACTTAAAAAATGTATAACTAAGATTTCAGAGTATATAAATTTTACCTAAAATCTGTAAAAAGAAGGGGTAAGGAGCATGTAGATATACGTGAAACAAGAATATCAGAATATTCTTGGTAATTCCTGGTAAAGTGAATGGGGGAATTATTATATTATTCTACTTGTATATGTATGAAATTTTCCATAATAAAGAGCTGTGGATATGAGATTTAACTGACTTAAAAAATTAATTTACAAAAATTTAAAATAACCCAGAATATTAAATTACTCATTCTCCAAATGTTTGGAATAACATTATATTGTAACCTTTAATGTGGTTTTACTAGCTGTATTACCTATCCAATTCCAAGAGAATATATACTCTAGGACAAACCTACTATTAACAACACAGACAAAAGAAGGCTTAGTATTCACAGGTGCCTTAATTAAGTACTGGACAGACATTAAAATTAGTCCTGTTATCAAAGATATCCCAATGGTCAAAAAAATATAAGGTTAGAATTTTATAGTCTTTGAATTGTGATACGAAGGTAATGAGTAAAAGACACGCATAAGATTCTGGAAGTACATAACATCTACAAAGACTCAAAGATGGTAGAATGTGACAAACAAACATCATTACCCTATGTACATGTAACATTACGTGAATAGTGAGACTCCACATTGTGTACATCCAGAGAAATGAAAAGTTATACTCCATTTATGTACGATGAATCAAAATGCATTCTGCTATCATGTATAACTAAACAGAACAATAAAAAAAATTTTGAAAAGAATACCATTCTTAATGATTTGAAAATAGTTCATTTTATCTCAGTAATTTGAACTCCACATTTATCTGCTCATAATCTGCTTTCTCTTCCTACAAAATATTTAATGTGTAAAATATTTTCCTAATTCTGATGCAAAAGATTCACAACAATCTTTTGTCCAGTAAATTAACTACTGCATAATTCAATCCCTCCAAAAGTTCACAAAGTTCCTTAAAAAGAGATGCTTAAAGAAATTTACAATGATGAAACAAGAGCCACAATTATTTAACAAGACAAATTCTATTACACTATTTCACTGCTATTGCCATTTCCCATTAGATTATGTTCAATTTCTCTTAATTAACAGTCTTAAAAATCAATGTAGTAGTTTCCTTTGACTGTAACTGGAAGGGGGCATGAGGGGAGTTTCTGGGATGCTGATGTTTCTTGATATGGAAGTTGATTACACTGGTGTGATCCACTTGTAAAAATTCTTCAAGCTCTAAATTTATGATGTATACTTTTATACATGCATGTAACACTCCAATGAAGTTTTTTTTTTTTAAAAAATCATCAAAGCAAGCCACAACGGTTAGCTGTCCTCATGTCTCCTCCGTATTTCAAAACAATTCTTCTATCTACTGTAACACTCTCTGCAAAAAATGCAATTCAAGTTAAAGCATTTAATATTTCCTTCCAGTATATGCCTAGATAACTGATAACTTCGAGTTCAACTGGGAGTTCAGAAATAGAAAAATGTTTTCTATATTCCAGAATTAGTATTTTAAAAAAAACACCCAGAATAAGAAAAGTGAACAGGTACTATAATAATGTCCAGTCTAGGATGCAAATTATTTTCAACTTTGTTAAACTGATTTAGGAAAGAAAAGACCATCACTTCAGACTTTAATTTAGTTACACAGGAAAAGACTAGAAAGTACTTCATGGGAAGGGGACTAGGGAGCCACTTGTGAGTGTTTAACCCAAAATCTACTACTAATTAGATATACTAGGCAAATCAAAAACAGGAGACAAAAGTACCTGTCCAGAGACATGAATGAAGTAAAATTTATGAAAGCAGGATGCTAAGATTTAATATGAGATATGTAATGACTGGCAAAAATACTTGGGAACTAACCTTTTCTCATTCACTTACTGTAGCCCAGGAAATAAAAAGGATACCTGCAATTCCACAACTATAACTCAATTCTCTTCCTTCCTCTAATCTTATGACCGCTCAAAAGTTAAATCCCATCATGAAAATCCTCTCGCGGTGGAAGCAGGGCAGTGTAATTAAAAAGGATCTTGGTCCTCACCTAAAACACACTTTCACCTTTCACCTACAAAGCCAAGGGAGGGAACTTTGTCCTCCAAATAACACGAAACCAATTCAGCTTTTCCAGATGATATGTCAGGGCGTTCACTGAGCAATTCCAAGTTGGGGATGGGGGACGCACTCTGGAAGGAAATCGTGCCAACTGGCCCCAGGATAGCTCACACGAATCACCCTGGCGACTATGAACAGCAATTACTCGGGAATCGAGCCAAACCTCGTCCAAGTGACTTAGACAACAGTGACCAGCCTGGCGAGTCCAATCCCCATCCTCAAATCACACATCCACGTCCACAAAACAAATCCTTCACGGTATGTCTGGGAAATGAGATGACAAAACTAAAACAGCCAGAAAGTTGACACAGAAATGAGATGCTTTATGAGTGGGATGGGCACACTGCTTCCCCTCCTCCCACCCTCGACTAGGAGCGACTGTCCTCCGGGCTGGGTCGCAGATTTGCTTGTGGGCACAGGAGAAAATTCGCACTCCTGCCGGTGCAGCGAGGTGGCCCGACAGGCCGGCGGGGTATGCGGAAAGCCCGGGGAGCCGGCGCTGCGGGGACACCCTGACATTGGAGCCTGGCTGCAGCCGCAGCCGCCCTCTCTCCGCCTGATCTGGCCGGGCACAGGGACTCGTCTGCCAGGCGCTGGGCGGGGAGTGCGCGCGGGGAGCGCCCGCTCGGGCCCGGGAAGGCGGCGCGGCCACGAGCCTTACCCGTGCAGGCCGAGGGCGCGGCGCCGCTTGTGGAGCAGGTACAGCAGCAGGAACGCGGCCCCCGCCAGCGAGGAGTTCCGCGTCGTCAAGTACTTGCTGAAGGCCGCCATGGCACCACCAGGGCGAGCGAGCCGACGAAGGGGACACGGCGGCAACTACCTTAGTGCAGGAAGCGCGGGGGAGACTGGGAGGAGAGGACCGCGAGGAGGGAGGGCGGTGCCGGCCACGAAGGACCGCCCCCTGGAGCGCGCCGCCGCGCCGCCCGCGCGCCGAGCCCACCGCGAACTTCGGTTCGGCGGGAGCGCGCGCGGGCGCCAGGAGTCCGGAACGGTCCCGGGACCGCCTTGCGCACGCGCGGACCCCCACGGGGTTGCCGGAAACGCGGCGCTGGAATGGGGTTGATACTCCTGCCTCTCCTCACCCCTGCGAGGTCCGGTTGCTGCCCCTACCTCAGCCCTGCCTCTCTCCGGGTGCATACATCCCGGCTTCCACAAGAACTGGAAGAGCGGGCCCCGCCTGCGCGGAGGACTCAGTGGGCCCTGCCTTCCGCCACCCCCCACCATGATGGGTCGTTACCACCCTCTTAAAGGAGCTCGGGAAGAAGGGGAGCGGCCGGATTTACACAAAACTGGAAGCACAGTAATCACTGGGAAGTACACAAAGCAGTCGGGGAGGTGTGGGAATGACTACAGGTCAACTATCTTTTCCAGCGAAGGTTTTCCAAACCGTAACCTCTGGGGTACGGTGAAATCGGTTTGGTAAATCGGGACCACCACTTTGTCTTTTAATGAGAAGAATAGAACACAACAAAGATCTCAGTGTATCACGTAGTAAAGGAGTTGTTTTGAGAAGTTTTTATTCCAGTTTATTGTAGGTATGTATCGCGGGTGGAGACATAAAATGTGTTTCTTTATGTAGGTCTTGTCAAACAGAAAGTTTGATAATCTCAGTTCTTTGCCAAGCGACATTCAGAAATAACAATCGTGCGTTGTATTAATGCTGGCCTTACTCCCAGAATCAGAAAAGCTTTACAGATTACTGCATTCTTGTGCTGTCCGACTTCTATGATGCAGAATCGTTGTTCCTAGCATTTAGCCTAACACATAGACAGTAGTTTAAGGAAACACAGTTTTCAGTTGAGACTGGGGAAAAACAAGTATCAGAAAAGTAAGTTCATAAATTCCCACATTTTCCATGTTAGAAATAGTCTAAAAAACAGTGGTGCCTTAGGTGTTTTCTCAGTATAAATTGGCGGTTGCCTAATACTCCAAGAATCACAAAGGCCTGATACAGTAATGATTGATGTGTGTAGGGTGTTCAGTCAATTCTAAGTTATGTAAAAGTGAAGCATCTACTAAATTCTCCATCTGCCATGTGAACATTTTCATTACCTCATGTAAGGTTTGGGTAATTAGTATGCCTGGCACAGAAAATACAAAGATGAACAGATAATCTCTATTCTCTAGAGGCTGGTAGAGAGGAAAAAACATGAAAAAGAAATTATGCACGTGGTAAGTACCATATTGGAGGTTTAAACAGGCACCATGAGAACACAAGCAACAAAATGCTAAGTTTTGTCCAGAGCTTTCAGTTAAGACTTGACAAAGAAGATGATTTTTGTAGCAGAATCATAAAGGACCAAAGGAGTCCGTAGGAGGATAGAGGGAAAATTAAATTCACTAATGAATTGCAGGGTGATATAAAAGTATTGGGAATCTTGGAAAAAAGTGATGTTATCATCTTGAAGCTTGCAACAAAGAAGAAAATACTTGTAAGTCAAAAGCATAATCTATTAAAGAAATAGATTCCAAAACATTCAGAGGAAAGACAGGAATTACCCACTGATGAAATATTCTTAAGGGTACCCTTGTTCAAGAAGCCTGTGTAATTCTAAAAATGAATACAGTATATAAGATACAATAATTTTAGCTTGTAATAAGGACCACTGGGGCTAATCCTGTAACCCAGTAAAGTTAGTTTTACTAATTTGCTTCAATAAGGCACATTAATGAGGCATGTCTCCAAAAAACAAAAGATGGAATGAGGAATCATTATATTTAGGAGAGGAGAAGAATGGAGACAAAATTTAAATTAAGCAGTATTTAATAAGCTCAAAGCAAATCAGACTCATATGTAATATTAGACCTCAGTTGAGAAGCATACTCAAAGTTCTATTCCCTTGGAAACATAAATTTAAAATTATTGTGTCCCCAACTTCTTATCTGAAACTCTGCCCTATAAATTGAGGCCACTTCTCTAAATCAAAGTGATTTGGATAATTCAGATCCTCCAAGCGAGAAAGGGATGTTCTGTTCTCAGAACAACTAAGTTTCTAACAGTCTAGGATTTTAGACAAAGAGGTTCCTCAGCATTGTGTCCTTTGATAATTAAAAAAGAACAATTTTTTCAGGTTCACACTTTATAAAATAAAATAAGGAAAGGAGAAAATATGATTTTCTTAAGGAATCTCCAGGAGCTCTGATTTTTAAAAATTTGAGCTATTGAGAACAGGGAGGAACGGGCATATGGAGTTAGGGACTCTAAAAAGCCTCTTGAGGAAATGTGTTAGCCATCCTCCAAGACCATACCAGTGATCCTTACCTCCTTATACCTAGACCCTTGTATAATCTCCCTCTTATCAGAACTGGTCCAAAGAGTAAGATGGTGATATCTGGCTTTCTTTTTTTGTTTTTTTTTAAGACAGGGTCTTCCTAAATTGCCCAGGCTGGTCTGGTACTTGCCATCTTCCTGTTTCAACTATCCAAGTAGCAAGGATTACAGGCATCAGCCACCCCACCCTACTGACAATATGTGACTTCTGAAACCAAATGGCAAAAGGTGTGTGGCTTCCAGCTTAGTCTCTTGGATTACTTACTCTTGGGGGAGCTGCTGCCACAGAGAGCACTCAAAGTAACCTTGGAGAGGGATTGGGGCCTCCTACCCAGAGCGAGCACCAGCTTGCCAACTGCATGAGTAAGCCACCTGAGGAGCATATCTCCATCCCCAGTCAAGCCCCCAGATAACTGCAGTCTCATCCGTGATCCCAAGCCACACAACAGCTCAGCCAAAATACTCCTAAATTCCTGACTCACAGAGACTGTAGAAGATAATAATGTTTATTGTGTTAAGTCACTAAATTTAGGAGTAATTTGTCATGCTGCTGGTGTAATTTGAGCCAAACCTTAAAAAAACATGGAAGAAAGGGGATTTCAGAGAAGATTCAATTGGAGCAAAGATACAGAGACAACAATGCACAGAGCAGATTGGGAAAGATGACTTAGTTTGGTGTTGACCTTAGTTGAGGTTCAAGGAGGGTGTGAAATGACAGAAAAGATTGAAATTTTTAATTGATATCAACTCATGAAGAATCCAAACAACATGTTGATCAGATGGGATTTTATTCTGCACATAAGGGGAAGTATTACATGCAATATATGCAGGTTTGGGAGAAAGGTAATGACCTCAGCTTTTATTTAAGGATAATCTTGCTGCTGGCAGCATGAAGCGTTGACTGAAGGAGGAAACATCAAGCAGAGATACCAGTTTAGACACTCTTGAAGTAATCTAGGTGTTGTGGTCTGGATAGGAGGTGTCCCCTCAAAAGCTCCTGTGTTAATTCAGGAATATTCAAAGATGCAATGATTGGATTATGAGCGCTATAGATAATCAGTTCATCCTAGTTTGAATGAACTGACTGGGTGGTAACTATATGCATGTGAGGATTGGCTGAAGAAGGTAGGCCACTGAGGGATATGCCCTGGAAGTGTTCATCTTCCCTGCAGAACTCCCCCCACCCTCTCTTTCTGTTTCCTGACTGCCATAAGCTTCCACCATGCCCTTCCACCTTGATGTTCTACCTCACTGTGGGCCTAGAGCACTGGAGTGGGCCAATCATAGATTGAGTCTCCAAAACTAAACATCTGAAACCAGGAGCCAAAATAAACTTTTTCTCCTCTAAGTTGCTTTTGTCAGGTGTTTGGTCACAGCAACAAAAAACTGAGTAACACACTAGGTAAAGGTAGGAAGCAACTGAGTCAGGGCAACACAAAGCAAATAGGAAGAAAAGGATTTTGTGGATTCAAATTGGATGGAGATAAGTGAGATCATTAATAGGAAGAAAAGTTTTAAATCAACCTGATAGTTCTTGGCTGGTAAGATAATGAGATGCAAATCAATACATTCCTTACTGCTTTCTCATCACTGGGATAAACGCCAAGATCCTTAGGATCTCACATGAAGCCAATTATGATAGAAGCTCTACCTACCTCTCTAAACTCCTATCTTGGCTCTCCTCTCCTCCAAAAGATGTATTCTACCCCTATCCCAGGAAATAAATGCCCACTACAAGTCACTCCTGTGGTCTTCCCTTGGATATGTTATTCTATCTGCCTAGAATACCAACCCTAAACTACCCTTAGCTTCTAAATTCCAATTCACTTTATCCTTTAAAACAAAACCTTGATGATCTCCTACTCCAGTCTTCTCTGAACCTTCCTCCATAGCGCCTGCCAAGTTAATCACTCCCTCCCTTTTACTACTTCTGTTTCTTATATAATCCTATTAATATGTAGTAGGGTGTCTAGGGATGTAGATCTTTAAACATTTTTTAAAGGGAAACTGCAAGTCATTTCTCGGCAAGGTAAACATACCACTGGAAACAAATGATCTTTGCTTAGAAAAGAGTTCCATGAGAAGTCCCTCTTGGTGACACAAATGGAAGAAGAAAGTTATTAGACAATGCTTTAGAGGAAGTATATAACAGGATATCCTGACAAAACTGTTCCTCCAAATAGCCCTAGTTAGCTCAGGCTGGTACTAGGAAAGTTTGCACAGGAGATCCCTCCTGAGAAGAAAGATATTGAGACCTCCATCTTTTCCCTCTTGAGTTTCAACGTTATTAAAAATCTTTCTGATAGATTGGAATAGTCCTCACTCGCTGGCTAAATGTCCCAAAGAGGAACTCTTTTAAGGAGGGATGTGAGGTCTGGGCTACCACAGAGACTTCCTAGCCTACCAGCCAAAGGAAACACTGGTTCCTGCAGAGTATTCAGGCCATCTCAATTCAGTCATACAAAATTGAAAAACCTGTGTTTTTGAGAACATCAAAGCATAGGAAAACTTTCAGAATTGTGCTTTCCAACACTTTACAAACTGTACATCCAGGATATCATGGCAGAGAAGCAAAGATGGCTTTGAGAAGAGCTTAGCCCCATTTGTTAACCCATTACATTTTAAAGTGAAATTTAAATATGAAAGAGGTAACTCCAGTCTTCCCAGGCTTCCCTTTTTGAAAGTTGTGTCAAAATGCTGTGGTCTCATACATCTATAAGGCATTATAGAGATCCCTCCATTTATTAATCTTCTGTGAATACTATCTGATTGAAGTCTCATTCAAGGTTACTTCTGTCATGAAAGGGGAATGGGAATCTTGAATGAGCCTGGGGACATCTCTATTAGCATTATGACCTGCTGCACCAGGTCAGATGCCTTCTCTCTCTTCCCATCTGTGGTAGGATCTTTTTAGTCTTGTCAAACCTCATTCTCCACTTAAACTTTGACAATCAAAAGTCATGAAGCCTTCTGCCAATGAAAGTAATGAAGCACAGAACTTTTTCTCTGAATGGAAAGAAAATGAAAAATGAAAGAAAAAGACAGAAGAAAATGTATTACAAACAGCTCAAGCAATTGTCTTATGACTCATGTGTTAAGAACCTACCTACAAGGAATTAAAAGTAAATAAAATATCCCTACACTCTTGCAATTAACGATGTAAACCTGAGATTAATCACCAAAAGGGATACTGCAATAAAAGCTATGCTGGATGTAGAATCAAAGTTATATAGGAATTTTGAAGGGCACAATGGTGCACACCTATAATCCCAGCAGCTCAGGAGGCTGAGGCAAGGAGGATCAAGAGTTCAAAGCCAGCCTCAGCAACTTAGTGATGCCCTAAGCCACTCAGTGAGACCCTGTGTCTAAATAAAATATAAAAAAGTTCTGAAGATGTGACCCAGTTCTCTGAGTCACTTGCCCCATACTTGCATGCTCATTCCATTCATTTGTAAAGTCCTACAACTACAAGGCAAATTGCAGCTCCAGTTTTGCTCCAGCAGCTCAAAGCCTAATCATATGTCTGCATATAGAATCCAGTCAGACACAGCTTAGAAATCTTGACAAATCAGTTTACTTGTTTAGTCAACTCTACCATCCTCACTTTAAGGATAAAGTGCTGCCCCCTTAACCCGACTGGGATTGGAAACTTTCCTGAGCTTCCTCTGGCTTGCTTTCCTGAAAAAGAAGTTTGCACAATATCCTGCCCAGGCCTAGATCCTGCTTCCCACAGTCCTCGTAGAAGATCTGGCCACTGTCTGATTCCTAGATTCTCTACCACTATGTGCTACCCGCCAGAGCAGAAAATTGCTGAAATTTGATGTGTCAGAAAAACCGTAATGAGGTCAGAAAGTTTTTAAATAAAAAGCTATAAAAAGACCAATGAAGTTTTTATTATTTTCACTTGTATTATTTTTTTAAAAAATTTAGTACAGTTTTACTAATAAGACTATATTATAACAATAAATTTTGAGATAAGAAATATGTAAACTGGCTTATAATACAATGTGGATCTAAAAGAATTCATTATCATCTCAATTGCCTAGGTTAGAAAATGTATCAAAGATCTACCAGTGGATTAATCTCATTAGGGAGAAAAGTCAAATCTAAAACATTCAAAAGAGGATAGGATGAGAGTAGTTAATTGAAGATGAATATGGTAGCAGCCTTTACCAGATCTTGTTGTATTTTAATATAGGATGAAGGTCTGCACTCAGGATTAAGTTCCTTGAATCTATATTTTCTACTGTCCCTCTAGCTCTTTTTATGATGCTCAAATATGATCATGTCAGTCTCTCATCTAAAATCCTCCAGCTACACCTCCATCATAAGGATGTAATACAAACTTCTTAGCATGAAAAATGATTTTCTCTATCTGGACCTTACCTGCCTCTCCTTCTCACCTGGCCATACGGCGTTACTTACAGTTTCAGTAGGATAGGCTCTGCCCAACCTTTGCATTCCAATTTTAATAATTTCTAACCTTAATCTTCTACCTCATCCAGATATTGTTTGTCTTTGAAGATTTGATTTAGTGTTTTCTCTGTCTTTTCCTACCATTAAGTAAGATAAAAATTCTCTGTGTGCTCCTTTATAATACCAATTATAGCTCTGTATTTTACTAGTTTATTTACTTGAGTTCTGCCTCCCTAACATAGTGAATTACTACAGGGAAAGTTCTGCAAATGTTTTCCTCAAAGGGCTAAGTGGTAAATATTTAGGCTTTATAGGCCGGGAAACCTCTGTCACTACTTCTCAACTCACCACTGAGGCATGAAAGCAACCTCATTGGACATTGTCTGTGTTCCACTTTATTGTGGACACTGAAATTTGAATTCTATATTGTTTTCACATGTCATGGAGTACTATTTTCACATTTGTTGTAGTAGTGGTGGTTGTTTTTTTAAACTGACCATTGAAAATTGTAAAATCGACTCTTGGCTTACAGACCATAGGCAGCCAGGGAATGAGATTTGGTTCACCAGCAGTAGTTTGCTAAGCATTACTTTAGGGGCATGGATTAATTAAATATAAAATAGTTGTCAAGAACAAATTCTGGACCTAGATTGCCTCAGTTTTTATCTAGCTAGATGAGCCCTTTATTTGTCCTTTGACTCTATTTGTATGTGGGTTTTTTTTTTTTTTAACACATCAAATTTAAAAATTTTTATTCATTTCTCAACTTTTTTCTTTTATTGTATCTGGATACTTGGTCATAGTTGTAAAACCTTTTCTGATATCCAGATTACCTATGTTCTTGCTGTACTTGTATGGTTTTATTTTTTACATTTAGATCTCTGATTCACAAGGAATTTTTTCTTTTGTGTGGTGTGAGTAATGGATTTAAATTTACCTTTTTAAAAATTGTCGTCAACTGACCGTGGTGGCACATCCCTGTAATCCCAGCAGTTCAGGAGGCTGAGGCAAGAGGATTGGAAGTTCAAAGCCAGCCTCAGCAACTTAGTGAGGCCCTAAGCAACTTAGCAAGACCCTGTATCAAAATTTAAAAGTATAAGGAAGGGCTGGGGCTATAGTTCAGTGGTAGAGCAATTGCCTCGCGTGTGTGAGGCACTGGATTCGATCCTCAGCACCACATGAAAATAAATGAATAAACAAAGATATTGTGTCCATCTACAACTAAAAAAAAATTTTTTTTTAAAGTGGAAGGAAATATTTTCTAACTAAATTGCAAATAAAGGGCACATATTCCAAATTTAAAAAGAACTTATAAAACTTAATGGAAAAGACTCAAAAGTCTCTAGAAAAATGGACAAATAACAAGAACAGATATTTTATAAAAAGAAATATTAAAATGGCCTTTAAACACATTGGAAAATGTTCAACTTTACTCAATTAAAGAAATGCAAAATAAACTATTCCAAAGTCCATTTTGAACCCACAATACTGGCAAAAATTCAAAAAAATAATATTACACTATAGCAAGACCATGGAGTAGGAAAGCTGGTAGAAATGGGGAAAAAATTGAAGGAAGTTTGGCAATACAGATTCAAATATAAAACTATATGTGCATTTACTCTTTGACTCAGGAATCATGCTTCTAGGAATGTACAAGCATGTAAAAAGTCAGTGTCCTTCCAAAAATAGAAAAATGTATATGCACAGAATTATTTTGAAATAGCGGAATATTAGAAACTAACCAAATGTTTAAGTATAGGACATTGATGGGATAATCTTTGCTATATACACACAATGAGTTCTATGCAGCTATTGAAAAAGTAGGAAAGATCTGTGAACTGAAATGGAATGATTTTTAAGAGATTTCTTTAAGTTTAAAAAAAAAGAATTTACTTAGGATGTTAACTTTAATGTAAGAAAAAAGGGGGAATAAGATATATACATAGGTACTCTGATACACTGCTGGTGGAACTGCGAATTGGTGCAACTACTATAGAAAGCAGTATGGAGATTCCTTAGAAAACTTGGAATGAAACACCATTTGATCTAGTTTGGTCTATATCCAAAGGACTTAAAATCAGCATACTGCAGTGACATAACCACATCAGTGTTTATAGCAGCTCAAGTCACAATAGCCAAGCTATGGAACAACCTAGGTGTCCTTCAACAGATGAATAAATGAAGAAAATGTGCTCTATATACACAATGCAATATTACTCAGCCATAGAGAAGAATGAAATTATGGCATTTGCAGGTAAATTAATAGAATTGGAGAATATCATGCTAAGTGAAATAAGCCAGTTCCCAAAAACCAAAGACTGAATGTTTTCTCTGATATGTGGATGCTAACCCACAACAAGGGAGGGTAGGGCTCTTATGTGAAAAAAAAGTGGGGGGCGGGGGGGGGACGGTAGGGAGTGGAAGAATAGAAGTCCATTGGATTAAAGGGAAATGAATGGAAAGGAGGTGGGAGGAGAATAGGAAGGACAGTAGAATTAATCGGATATAACTTTCCTATCCTTGTATTTGAATACGCAACCAGGGTAACTGTATCATGTACAACCACAAGAATAGGATCCTAACTAGAATATGTTATATTTCATGTTTGTATAATATGCCAAAATACATTCTACTGTATATATATCTAAAAAGAACAATTAAAAAAAAAAAAAAAAAAAGGAAGAAACACTAGAAGAGAATGTAGCTAACAATGGAATTGGTGACCTATAGGGGGGCTGGAGGAAATGGAATGGAAGAGATAAAAAGACATAACACTTCCCTAAGAATATGTTTTTGCCAAATCTTGATATTTATTTTTGCAGTACTGAGGATTAAACCCAGGGCACTTTACCACTGAACTTTATCTCCCGTCCTTTTCACATTTTCTTTGAGACAGGATCTTGCTAAATTTCCAAGGCTAACCTCAAACATGCGATCCTCCTGTCTCAGCCTCCCCAATCACTGGGAATATAGACCTGCACCATGGTGCCTGGCTCAAATCTTAATTCTCAAAAGCTTGCTTATGTTCTACATATTGAAAAATTAAATATGACCAATAAGAATAAGAAAAAAAATGAAAAACTGAAAGCAAACCAAAGCAAATGAACTTAATTGTATTTCAAAGTAATACGACAGCCACATTGGAGGGGAAAAAGGAAAAAAGAGCAAAGAAGAGAAAAAAAGAAGGAAAGAATCTGAGTAACTTGTGAACAAAATATTTGACTGTGAACCCTCTGTCTTATGCAATGTAAGGGTACAGATGAATTATAGATGAATCCTGAGCTCATTATAGTACATTTGTTTTATCATAGTAGTATAAGGAAAGTAATTATGTAACTACCCTAGAATATATTATAGGTTTTAGAAAATGACATGATTTACTGGAAGCTAGAAATTTCACTGAGGAAGAAGGGGTAAAAAATAAACAGAAGACAAGAAAAACCTAAGGGAGATGGATTGGAAATGCAAATCTCAGGTATGATGGTATAATTTGTTAAATATGAATATAATATGCTCATGCATATATATATATGATATGTTTAAGTCTGTAAGCATATGAATTTGCAGTTACAAATTTGTATGTGTATACATTTATTTATTTCTTTGTTTTGGCCACTTGTTGGGACTAATGACACGTTAACTAACAGGCTGACTCTTTACTTTCTGGCGGGTGAGCAAGATCAAGGCCTCAAAGGAGGTTTCAAAAGTTAATGATGAGGGGGCTGGGGAGATAGCTCACTCGGTAGAGTGCTTGCCTTGTAAGCACAAGGCCCTGGGTTCGATTCCCCAGCACCCCCCCCCCAAAAAAAAAAAAAAGTTAATGATGATAAATCAGACCACCATCAGGGATTGGTTGACAACAGTTCCACTAACGTGTGCTTGCCATATAGTCCTATTGGGGCCTTGCTGACCTTTAAGCTGATTGTTTCCCGCCCAGCCTTCACCCTACATAAAAGCTGTGTGACTTCCTCAATAAATGAGTTCCTGCTGTGACTGGTCTCCCTGACGCGTCTGATTACCCTCTGCCCGGAGGGCTGGGTGCCAGCGGTCAGTGCTCTGTCTTTCCCAGTCTGGCCTTGTTGGGGAGTGCTCCCTTCCCTTGTCTCTGGTCGAGAAGAGCAAGGGGGCCAAAGACCCCAAAAGCCCAGCAAAGATACTCTGGTAGCAATTATCACAGATCCTGATCTTTAATACAATTCAACTAAAAGGAACCAGGACTCCTCAAAAAAAAATAATGACTAATTGCAGGGACGAAGTAGGTCATCCGATTATGTCATAAAACAGAGAAGTGCTAAAAAATGACTGAGGTGTGTTATAAAAACACAGAACTTACCTTGAAGAGGCTCCTATTGATGAAATCTGGAAAAATTTGTGCACCAAAATAAGTACAGTAATGAATTATAAACCATTGAAGAAATAGAAATTAATGAGTTCATAACTGTAATAAACAAATAAATAATAGTAGCAAAGAGAGGACTCTGGATTACAGTTGAATGCTGAAGCCTTAGTAGCAAATGTGGAAGAATGTACAAGTGAATCAGTGAAGCAATCAGTAAAGACTGAATCAGATAAGAATCATCAATGGATGCTAAATCTGGAGGAAATTTTGATGAAGAACAGGATGATTTCATAATTCTAAATTGTCTCCCCATAGACTTCTTATTAGTTGCAATGGAGAAAAATAGTAATTTTACAATGAATAAATTGGGCAAAATTTTGACTGCTCAATCCAAATTAAATATCACCTATGTAGGACGATATACAGCTAATGTGTCTAAAGTGTTACATTGAAGATACAACATCTCCTATGTAGTATTCCAGCCTAGAAAGCAAAGTATATATCTAATCATAAGAAACATCAGATCCACCTAAATTGAGGAACACTTCATTGAAAGGGGGAAAGGGTATTGTATTCATCAAAAATGTCAATGTCATAAAAGACAGAGAAAGTATATGGAAATGTTCCAGATTAAAGGAGGCTAAGGAGATAATTTAAAGCAGTAGTTGGTCCTAAACTGGATTTTAAATTAGGTCAGGGGTGGAGAGGACATTACTAAGGACATTATTGGATCAATAACCAAAACACTGGAATACTTTTGGTAAATTAGAGTATTATAGTGGCGTTAAACTTGCTGAAATTTTAACTATACTATGATTGTATTAGAGAATATCCTTAGACTAAGGAGATATTTACTGAACTTTTTTGGAGTGACATAAAAATAAAATAAAATAAAAAGGAAGAGCTCATAGTATGACAACATGGACAAATCTCAGAAACATTGAGTAAAAGAAGACAGACACACATATTTTCATGCACACATGCTACTCGACTCAGTTACTCTAGAAATGCAAAAACAGGCAAGAAAAACTGATAGATGTCAGAAAGCGGTTGCATTGAGAGTGGGGTCAAGCCTACTGGAATGTTCTGGGTCGATGGAAATGGTCCATACTTCGGGTGGTAGTTTCATGGGTATCTACAAATGTTAAGTCATCAAACTGAACATTTAAGGTCTGAGCCTTTTATAATGTGTGAATTCTAACCCCAAACAAATGAATGCCTGAATGAGCAAACACAATATTTTTTTCCATGCCATTATCTTCACCAAGTAAGTAATCATTTTTTAAAACAGAAAAGAGCTTAAGGTAAATTCAGATTGATAGAGAAGTTATGTCCACTTAAACACCCCCAGAATTTGTACCAGTGTTAAGACTATTTGTTATACCATATGTCTTGAGAAAGACCTGTAGCATATAAAAATATTAAAGGGAAATAATGTGTCTTAAGAAGACCCGAGTTATCTGGAAACATGGAAGCAAAATAATTTATCTCAACTGTCCCTCAAGCGACCTTTACAATAATTAGGAATGCCCTGTGGGATGTGTAGTTGATTTCAAAACAAAAGGAACCAGTTTGGAATCCACAAAGATGCATATATTACTAACACTTAGAAGGATTTCTAGAATTTCCTGGTTAGTGTTTTCGTTTCATACATTCAAGGAGTCGGACATCTGCAAAGAATCAGGGCCTGTTGGGACACTAATCTCTGCTGGGCATATTATACTGGGCACCAGGCCTGTGACTACATATTAGCAAGTTCCGCCCTGTTTAGGTAACTCTCTTTATCAATATATGAAGGAGTTCATTTTATTTGAGCAATAAAAAGATTAGTTCAGAAGAATGAAACTGCACAATGGGGATAAGGTAAGTGTGAATATCTGAGCC
Source organism: Sciurus vulgaris (assembly GCF_902686455.1). Taxonomy (NCBI): domain Eukaryota; kingdom Metazoa; phylum Chordata; class Mammalia; order Rodentia; family Sciuridae; genus Sciurus; species Sciurus vulgaris. The sequence goes on along the minus strand of NC_136461.1, from coordinate 82,098,470 downwards.
ACGTTTTAAGTACCTTTGGCTCTCATCATAGCATGGCATGACAGTGAACAGCAGCAGCCCTTTGTCCAGATTCTGTGAAGAACTTCAGTCAAGAGGATCTCAGATGGCATCCTTCCGGGTCCCGTGGCAGTACTCCAGCACTGAAGGTTCTTCTCTCACCTTTTCCATCTCTGAGGACCATAGTCGTCAAGAGTGGGGACCATTTCCTGTTACTATAGGAACTCAGGAGTATCTCATTCTCTTCAGTCCTCAAAGTTCAGTTTCAAGGACAAATTATCAACGATTCTTTTATTGTTCTAGAATGTTGTACTTCTATTGGCTACTGCTGAAATCTTTTCAAAATGGGAACTTCCATAGGAGAGCTTTGCAACAAATAAATTGGGCAAAATCTTAACTGGTCAATCCAAATTAATATCATCTGTGTTCTTCTGATTATGAGCGTCTCTATGAATCCGTAATAAATTCTGCTGCAGCCAGAGTGGAAACATTTTTTGTTCTGTTATTGTTTTCTTTTTTTAAGTAGCCTTGGATGATGGATCCATCTGAATGGAGACCCTCCCCCAACACACAAAGGCCCTTTCCTCTGCAGCTGCCGCTGCTGAGTCCCAGCAAAGAGATCTACCACATCATAAGTGTTCTGCAAGTTATTTGTTTCACATTGACCCACATTTGTTTTCTAGATGGATCTGAGCAGGTGCCCTCGAACACCAAGAAATGTGGGCTAGGAGTCCTGAGTCTGAGTCCCAACTCCAGCTTTGCCATCAGTAACAGTGTGACCTTACTCTCTAACTCTCAACTTTCTCAGATGTGAAATAAAGGGATCAGAATTGTTTACCTCCTGGAATAGGGCTTGGAATCTTTCGTTAATGGAAGAGACTTCAGATTTAATTGTCCAAGACAAGGCCAAATTAGGGCATGGGTGTGGAGATCAAATGAGCCACAGAAGTAGACAAACTCTTAGGTATTCACATGTGAAGCAAAACTAAGGGAGATTTATTTTTCATATGACACGTTTCTCTACCACTGAACAAAAATGTGTATGCATTACTTTTATACATTTAAAATATACCAATACATTTATAAAATATAAAAGGTTTTGACAAGTTAATTTCTCATATCCTTTATTGCTTGAATATGTTATTATAAGGTGTTGGAGCAACCGAAGAAAGTTCACACCAAAAGGGCTATACAGAGGAACTTCAGGGTAATGGAACTGTTCTGTATGGCACTATGGTGGTGAGCAAATGATTGTGTTCTTGCTAAAACCCACTGAACTGTTACATCATGAACTTTACTGTAGGAAAATTTTAAATAATAAATCAAGCTGTCAGAAATCTCAAGATGGAATGCAGAATATGGCAAATAAATCTCACTGAACACCACAATAACATAGGAGTAAGGAAAGAAAGCTGAGAAGCAGTGTTTTTATTGGAAACTGGAGGACTGAAGAAAAAAAAAAAACTGTACATAATCCTGAAATTCTACTTTTGCTTTTCACGAGAGTACAGGTTGGCAATTGTGATAGATTAGTAATTCTGATATCACTTTGTAGGTATGCTAGTGTTGAACACATTAAGTAAATTATAGATCACAAAGTCATGTTTCTCACTATCAGAGAATGTAAGGTTACAAATCAGCAGGAGGAAGGAGGCTAGCATGAACCGTGTGGTTCTAGAATAGTGTCCAAGATATCAGTATAGCTGAGCACGATGGCGAACACCTGTAATCCCAGTGACTCAGGAGTCTGAAGCAGGAGGATCTCAAGTTCAAAGCTAGCCTCAGCAAAGTGAGGCACTAAGCAACTCAGTGAGACCATGTCTCTAAATAAAATACAAAATAGGGATGGAGCTGTGGCTCAGTGGTCAAGTGCCCCTGAGTTCAATCCCCAAAAAAGATATCAGTATGAACTCAGGTGGACTGATAGATGTAGATATGATACAGAAATAAGAGTTTTCATTGGCTAACTTGGAACAATTAGGGCAAAAAAAAATTAACAACAATAGTATTGGAATATAATCCAAAGGAAAAATAACTATTCACTAATCTATACTGACATAAATAATGACATAATAATAAATCAGTGGGAAAGATGGGAAAATTCTCACAAAAAATTTCCAAAACTTCCAAGTAATCAATGATAAATACAGAAGGAATGAAAACAATAGAAAAATCACCCCTTGAACATCTTAGTAATATTTATTGTGGGCAAAACTCTGTAATGAATACTAAAATTAATGGATATCTAGGTGGGTTCCACAATCTAGCTATTGCGAATTGAGCTGCTATAAATATTGATGTGGCTGTGTCATTGTAGCATGCTAATTTTAAGTCCTTTGGGTATAGGCCAAGGAGTGGGATAGCTGAGTCAAATGGTGGTTCCATTCCAATTTTTCTAAGGAATCTCCATAATTCTTTCCAGAGTAGCAGCACCAATTTGCAACCCCACCAGCAATGTATGAGTGTGCCTTTTTCCCCACATCCTCGCCAACACCTATTGTTGCTTGTATTCTTAATAAGGGGTGAGATGAAACCTTCGGGTAGTTTTGATTTGTATTTCTCTTATTACTAGAGATGTTGAACATTTTTTTCATATATCTGTTGATTGCTTGAAAAATCTTCCTCTGTGAAGTGTCTGCTCAGTTCCTTAGCCCATTTATTGATTGGGTTATTTGTATTCTTGGTGTAAAGTTTTTTGAGTTCTTTATAAACTCTGGAGATTAGTGCTCTATCTGAGGTGTGTGTGGTAAAGAATTTTCTCCCACTCTGTAGGTTCTTTCTTCACATTGTTGATTGTTTCCTTTGCTAAGAAAAAGCTTCAGTAGATGAATGGATAAAGAAATCATGATATATATATATACACAATGTACACACACACACACACACAATGGAATATTATTCAGCCATAAAGAAGAATAAAATTACGGCATTTGCAGATAATGGATGGAGTTGGAGAATATCATGCTAAGTGAAATAACCCAGTCCCCAAAAAACCAAGGCCGAGTGATTTTCTCTGATAAATGACTGATGATACATAACATGGGTGGGGGAGGGGGTAAAGGAAGAATGGAGGAAGGTTGGATTGTGTAGAGGGATATGAGGAGGGGTGGGGAGGGGCCCAGGAGGGGAAAAGAAAGATAATGAAATGAGACAAACATCATTACCCTATGCACATGTTTGATTACACAAACAATGTGACTCTACTTCATGTACAGTCAGAGAAATGAAAAGTTGTACCCTATTTGTGTACAATGAATCAAAAAAATTAAAAAATTTTTTTAAATTTTAAAAATTTAAAAATAAAATATACATAACATAAAAAAATTCATAGGTGAAACTTGAACAAGAGAAAGAATAGTTGTGGGGCTGAGGATGTAGCTCAGTAATAGCTTGCTTGGCAAGTGCAAGGTCCTGGGTTCTATCTCTGGTAGAAAGAAAGAAAGAAAGAAAGAAAGAAAGAAAGAAAGAAAGAAAGAAAGAAAGAAAGAAAGAAAGAAAGAAAGAAAGAAAGAAAGAAAGAAAGAAAGAAAGAAAGAAAGAAAGAAAGAAAGAAAGAAAGAAAGAAAGAAAGAAAGAAAGAAAGAAAGAAAGAAAGAAAGAAAGAAAGAAAGAAAGAAAGAAAGAAAAGAAAGAAAGAAGGAAGGAAGGAAGGAAGGAAGGAAGGAAGGAAGGAAGGAAGGAAGGAAGGAAGGAAGGAAGGAAGGAAGGAAGGAAAGAAGAAAGAAAAGAAAGAAAGAGAAAGAAAGAAAATAAAAAGAACAGTTGTATATCCTCAAAGCATCTTCCCAGATAAGTATTAAATACTTTGATGATTTTAACAAATGTCCACAAATATGTTGATATTCTTCCCAACAGGAGGTATAATTTATTTCCCCAGTCCTTAAGTGTGGAAAAAACTTAGTAATTTGCTTCTATGGAAGGGAAAAAAAAAAATAGTAATTTTATGGTAGAGAAACTTGGCAAACATCACCTTAACCAAGTGATCAAGGTTGGCATCACCAGTAATAATTAGTGCATATTGCTATCATGTACACCTGATAAGATGTAATGAGGACACTCTCTGAAACCAGCCTTAGCTTCCTGAGTCAGACATGGTTGAGCCATGGGATGCTGAGGCCTGACTCTCAAGAACTGGCAGTCATGTGAGACTGTTCCAGATCTCGGGGAGTAGGTGGCCCTGTGTGGGAGTGGCTCACCCTCTGGTTATATGATAGTTTCCCTGAGCAAATGGCTCCCCTGACTCCACCCATCCTGTTCGTCACAGAGGAAGTCCCTCCCATTCCAGGTTCCTTTACCTGTGTGACCATAAAATAAAGGAGTGGTGGGTTACTCCATCTTGTTAGAGGCCAGATCTGGTATGGTCCAATCCATCAGGCCCCCTCTCATTTAAAAAGAGTACTGGCTCTTGTGTGTTTATTGATTAGATGAGTTTTAGGTAATTGATTGATTTATAACCAGCTTAGTCCTTCGGCAGTTAACCCTTTTCTCATCCACACTGGATGTGGCTGAAACCATTTACAAGACACTTCATCTCTGTGATATTCTTCCAGAAAATGTATAACCCCAACCTAATCATGAGAAAATTTCACATAAACCCAAACTGAGGGACTTTCTACAATATCTGACCAGTACTTTTCAAAAATGTCAAGTTCATGAAAAACAGAGAAAATCTGAGAAACTATCACAGACCGAAGGAGATGAAACAGTCCTGATAATCAAATGCAATATGATATTCCACTGAAACCTGGAGCAGAAAAAGAGCATAGGTGGAAAAACTGGGGAAGTGAAAATCAAGCCTGCAGTTTAGTGAACAATGCTATTCCAGTGTTCTTATGTCTGATAAATGTTCCATACTTGGATACACTGCTAATATTAGGAGAAGTCAGGTGAAAGGTACACAAGAATTTTCTGTACTCTCTTTATAACTTGTCTGTAAATCTAAAATTAATTCAAAATATGAAGTTGAGAAAAATATATTAAGATGTCTTCAGTGCCACATAAAAAATCTATGTCTTCTCAGGAGTTTTATAGCTGGATCCAGAAACTAAGTAAGACACGATGTTAAATAAATAAATCCTTTCATTTTTTTAAATAAAAAGAAATAAAAACCACTTGAAACACCAACCACAAGCCATGCCATCTCGGTCTTTTCAACAAAACCTGGGGACATAGCTTATAGATCATGTAGAACTGAAACTCATCATTGTGTTGTTTAGCTTGCTTTTCATCTTTCTAAAGAAATCTCAAGACATTGTGTAGCTCCAGCCTGGGGAAACACTTTGTTCCCATCCAGACCCATAGACCCATAGAAAAACTTCGGCATTAGTACAAAGCAACTTTTATTCTTTCAGAGATACAAATGTATAATGTTACATTCATGCGGCTTTAAAATTACAAGTTTACATAAAATTGTTCCATAAATGCAAAGAAAAAAAAGAATACAAACAAGAAAAACCTGTTAAGGTTTGAATCTGGAATGTCCTTTAAAAGCTCATGTGTTGAAGACTTGGTCCCTAATGCAGCAATGTCCAAAGATAGGGCTTTGGAAAATAATTAGATGATGAGAGCTCTAACTTCATCAGTGGATTAAGTCATTTGATGGATTAATGATTTGAATGGACCTGATAGGAGGTGGAAGGTACTACTACTACTGTAAGCAGGTGGGGCATGATTGAAGAAAGTAAGTCCCTGGGGGTGTGCCCTTGAGAATTATGTCTTATTCCTGGCCTTTTTACCCCACCCCACTTCCTGCCTGCCATAATCTGAGCAGCTTTCCTCTACCGTGCCCTTCAGCCATGATGTTCTGCTTCACCCCAGGCCCAGTGCAATGAATTCAGTCAACTATGGACTGAAACCTCTGAAACTGTGAGCCAAAATAAAATTTTCCTACACTAAGTTGCTCTTGTTGGGTATTTTGTTTAAAGCAATGAAACGCTAACATGCCACCCTTAACAAAAAATAAAAATAAAAAAACAAAAAGAAATAAAAACCCAAATTTTACTTGTATTAGGAATAGTTTATGGAGTGAGAGGAAACAGAGAAAAGAGAGGTGAAGGGAATTTGGTCTTGTTTACTCATCAGAGAAATGAAGATATTGACCTAAATGATGTCTCTCTTTCTCCCTCTTTTTTTTTTTTTTTTTTTTTTGAGGTGGGTTCTGGTTATTTTGCCCAGACTGGTCTCAAACTCCTGAACTCTTGTGACCCTCTTGAGTGCTGGTATTATAAGAACATGCCACTGTGCCTGGATAACATGATCTCTTTATTTTCTCTGAGCTCTAAAATTCTTTAGGTCATGTGAGGTACAAGGGCCCTAAATTCCCGTACGATAGAATATGAAATATACAGAATGCTCTTTTTTTCTAATGTGCCCAGCAAGATGATCCTACCAAATAATAGGTGTTTAATCAGAATTCACCTTATAGTGGTAGCAATCCTCCAGGGTAGATAGCATTGTTCTCTTGTTCATTTTAATGCTCATGTGAGGGTTGAATTTACATACCTGATATGGAAGAGAATACCTGTAACTTGCTCCAAAGTCAAGGCACATTTTGAACTACATAAGTAAGTTAATTTCAATGCAGAATATCTGTTAAAATTCTTAGAAACAGGATCAACTTTCATCTACAAAGCAAAACTGAACATTCTGACAGTGTTCTTATGGAAGATGTTTACTCAAAAAGAACATTTTGTGAGAAGATCACACAGTAGTAGGCACTGTGTTGTTTAATGAAAGATTAGTAACCTGGTCCTTCCCTTTGGGAGATTTGCAGATTAACTGGGAATAAAGTTGTGTATTTATGAATAATGAGAAACACATAAAGTATGGTGTAAAGCAGGCAAGACTTCAAGGCAAATGCTGATTGTTATCCCTCAGTTCTTCAACCTTTGAAGCTGTCTGGGATTGATTAGGTACCTTGACAGGTCTCCTTTTAACCAAAAGAGAAACAAGAATTTCTTTCCAATCAGACTGGTTCCCTGACACATTCCCTTCTTTCCAATAGACAAGATTATACCCTTAGTATATGTTAATATTTAATTCTTTCCTTTGGTTCCTAAACCCACCTTTGTCCCAAATACTGCCTTGGGTCCCTACTTGTCTCCAAATTCCACAACTTAAAACTTACTTTATTCCTAGGGACTCCGACCCCAACGTCACACGCTAAGGATTTGATTCCCTCTTGGGAAAATGCTCAAGATGGCATCACAATACTGATTTTTTTTCCATAGACAGCGTAATCATCATTAGCTCGATAGGCACAAATCGCTTTTCTTTAAATATATTTTTAAAGATGTTGATAGGTCTTTATTTTATTCATTTATTTATATGTGGTGCTGAGGATCGAACCCAGTGCCTCACACATGCCAGGCAAGCACTCTACCACTAAGCCACAACCCCAGCACACAAAATAGCTTTTTTAAAACTACTTACAGGACAACTAAATTATTGGAAAGTATATTTGGGGGAAAATTCAGCAAATGCCCCAGTCTGGACTGTTTTTAATTAAAACACAAGTGATGTTTTTCTTCCTTAAGTTAGATTTCAAATAAGAAGACTTCAATCAAACAAATCACCAAGGACACTGCATTCTAATTTTGCTAAATTTTATTCACAGCTGCTCAACTGTTTACATTTATAGACATCCCCAAACTCATTGCTGCCTCTACAGGGTTGGGAGTTATCATAGGTTAGAGGGTTCATTCAGAAGAATCTCTTCTGGGAGTGTTGTGGTACAGACAAGTCAACTTTAACTATAATTGCAAAAGGAAAAGTGTTGAAGGCCCATTTCTAAGGATCTTTTTTTCTTTAAGCAAAAATTTTAAAATGCATTCAACTTCTTATTTCTCAGGGCTTTTTCCTCCTTTATTACTGGTGTGGTGTCATGATTCCAGGTGACAGCTGTTCTAAGTAAAATGAGTGATCAGCATCAACACTGTTCCAAAGTGTATTTTAATCCTGTTAGTTTGGATCCTTCTTTTTTGAGGAGAATTTAGTATACTTAATTGTAGATGTTTACTTTGTTCTGTTAAAGTTTTATATTCTTTATTAACTTCCCATAGCACAAACGCTGAAGAGAAGGAGTGTAAGAAACCTGTGCCAATGTCAGTCCCCTGGAGCAGAACCAGCTCCTCACAAATGTATAGTGAATGAAAGGAACAGTTTTTTTCCATAATGACAATTGGCATTAGCCTTCTATCCACTACCTTTTGACCTATGTAGAAGAGAGTAACCACTGCATGTCTGGAGATATCTGAAAAATCACACCTTAGGTAGATTCTTCCCAAGGCATGCTTGCCGACCTCAAGGTAAGATTTGCCTTTGCTGATTATGTCCCAACTGTTACTATGGCCAAATTCAAGCATAGCTCCAAAGGGGGAATACTGCCCTTGTTCTGGAAGGAAGTAGCTTACATGCTAAAGAAAGACATGTGCACATGCCAGGAATCAGGATAACACATAAGTGTGGGTATCCTGAGGACCTTGGATCAGGGAATAGTGGTGGAAGGCAGGGACATGAACCTGTGTGGGATGACATGGAGCACTCTGCCACGACTTGCAGCACAGTGTCCTGGCAAGGACTCCTGTATCCTATCCAACATGTTGCTAGGATGGGTCTTTGAAGCTTGTGCATGATGACGGCCTACTGCAAATAAGATAGAGATGCTGGAACTGTTGTGGCACAGTATTGAGAAAAGGGTTCTAAAGATTCAAGGAAGTAAAAAAATATCAGAATGAACAGCAGTTTATATTCCTCATTTTACCCCAGGGTTTCATTAACACTCTTGCTTTCTGTCACAATATAAACCATGGGATGTTGGTGCTCTTAACATTTTATAGAATATAATTCTGATCTAACAAATTAATGACATCATACTAGCTGGACCTGATGAATATATTGGCCACGGAAAAAAAACTCTAAATGCCCTGAAAAGGCATATGCATAAAGTCTAGAAGGGTCTAGGAGAGAGATGATAAATATATGATTATCACTGATGGTCTCAGGACCAGCTGTAGTCATAAGGACTATAGAAATGAAAGAAGAGGAATTTATTTGACCATTTTCTACATGTGACTTTATATCATCTCCATACAGCAACAACCAGTTCTGGTTGCACAACTCTGCAAAAATTTAATCTGTTAGCACTTCACCTACGCCCACATTTTGTAATTGTTGCTTCCAACCCTGGGGACTCTGTAATAATGAGGTGTAGAATGATAAACAAGCCACTTGCCACTCATGAACAAATGTAAGTGAAAGGTAGTTAACAGTGACAGGGCACGGTGTGTTTTAATATGGCTCAGAGTCATTGGACAAATGCTCCCTTTTTTTCTTCTCCCAGCTGAGCAGTTTTAAGATGCGGTTTATAAATTGGCTCCTCAGAATGTCTTGGCAGGACTGAGCATCAGCTACCCACAGTGGCTTCCAAATCAATAATTGCTTTTCAGTTTTCCTTTATTTCACTTCTCATTTCTTCTTCCTGGGGTGCTTCTTAAATAGAATACCTACATGTGAGATTCTGCTTTTCCTAGAGGGGGAAGAGGGAAAATCCAAAATAAGATTATTCTTCAGTGACCTTGTCATGTTACTCCACTTATTTGGGAGAACTTCATCTTCTATGGCCACATGATCTAAATGGGAATCACCATATTCTTAGGTAAATTTGTCTCCTTGGCTACAGTAGTTTGTCAAGGCATAGACATGGAACACAGGATGGACCACACAGAGTACTTCCAAAATTTTCTATGACTGGAGCTACTGGAAGAAATAGCCTTCCTTTCTTGTTATAGAACTATAAATATGTAGGTTTTCAGCTACTTGCAGGCATGTCCCTTATGACTTGAAGAAATTGGTCTAAGAGAATGAAGCTGACACCAGAGAAATTTGAAGGCAGAATATAAAGTGAGAATCCCAGAATACTCTGCATCGGTCATTCTTAAATCTGAATCTCACAACCATACACAATTCTGTGTGTATCACAATCAGTTTCTTTTTAAAATTTCAATTGGATTTCTTTCACTTGTAACTTAAAGAAATTTTATATGCCAATAAATTATAAATACTTCATAGGAATCATGTTTTTAAAATAAGCCTCATGTGTGTCTCTAACTTCAGTAAAATAATTTTATTCTACAAATATCTCCATTTCATACTAGGAAACATGACTAGGAAACATAAATAGTTGAGGAGCACTGTGGGTTTGGCTATTCAATAGACCAACCACTTGTAAAATTATGTGCCCTGGAGCAAGTGACTTCAATTACTCAGCCTAGTTTCCTCATTTATATCATCAGTGTTCTGTACAGGGAAACAAACCACCTTAGGTATTTCAAGTGAAAGAGATTGAGTACAAGGAATTTGATACTTCCAAAATCATTGTTTGCTCAGGAAGACTAAAAGTCAGGAAGATCACCACTTGCTATTACATTATCACACTGCTCCTTTTGCAATTCAAATATCAGAAAGTATCACAGACCCTCATAGACCAGAGCTTCTTTGCATCCTCAAGACTGAGCATTACTGGCAGAGAACAAACTCTGGCCTGACTTGCAAAATTTCACATCCACCAAAGTCATGCCTCCTGGAAAAATGGTGTCAACATCCCCTCCCTCTTTTAAATATTTTCAGTGTGTCCTGTGGGCAGAATTTAAACTGCATCCAGAAGGCTTCTGGTCCCTTTAACACAACGTAAAACATAGAAGGGGGTGGAACTAAATGTTGATTGACAATAAACAATATGCATACTTCAGAGGATGAGGGATGACTAAATGTGATTACACACAACAGTGGGACAGAGTAGGAATTAAAGAATATAGGACTAAAAAAAATCAGACAAAGTGGCATTACCATGGTGAAAAACTCCATTATACATAATTTTTCTTTAACATATAGAACATATATGTTCTATATATGTATATATATTCTTGTTCTACATATAGAACAAGAATAATCAGCCATTTCTATGAATATACAAAAGACAGAACATTTTTGTGCCATTGTATTCTACATGTATTTGCCTTAATCTATGTAACAGCCATGAGATATAGATACTATTGCCCCCATTTTATAGAAAAACAAGATTTTTAAGTACTACGTGATTTTCTCTAATTTACATAGTAAGTGGAAGAAATAAACTTTGAACTTGTTTCTTTCTAACTTCAAGGTTCATGGTCTTTCTTCTGTACCAGGATAAATTGTATCAGAAATACAGAGGGCCTCTGGAGTATAAATAAATTAATCCTACTTGGGGAAATCTGGGAAAACTTTTGAAGGAAGCAAGCTTTAGGCCTGGCCTTTTGAAGAATTCAAAGGGGACTATGGAGAAAGAAAAACATTTCAATGAAGGACTCATGTGGAGGTCAGAGTGGAAGCAGGTGTGGGCGGCTCCAGCAGAAGAAACCATGGCTGACTGCCAAAGTGTTTGGTTTATGGGCAAATTCCTCCTGACCTTAGCCAACCCAGGAGGTGCGTTGAACTCTGCCTTACATAATGTGGGTACAGAGCTGTTATCTTTGATCAATTCCATGCAGTATAGGACATTGTGGGCAGTGCAGGGGGGAACTCACTTTGTCAGCCTTTGGGTACAGAAAACACCACCCAGGACTACGACATGCCAGTCATCACTGGTAACAAAGAATTACGGAATGTCAGCATCATATTGTGTGCCCCCTCAGGCCATTGCTAGCCAGTTTCCTCCTATGTTTACCAGCACACAAGAGAACTAGGATGAGTATATGTTGCCATCTGTCACCACAGACATCCTCAAGTCAGTAGTGGCTCGCACTGATACTGGACAGCTAATCGCCCCAAGAGAGCTGATCTCCATGAAGGTGAGCAATGACTTTACAGAGCCAGCAGCAACCTTTGGGCTCATCCTGGATTATATGTCTTTGATACATTTGACCTTAGGAAGACATTCACAGAAGCAGTGGAAGACAAACAGGTGACTCAGCAGGAGTCAGAAGCCAAGTCTAGGTGGAAAAACTGAGCAGCAGAAGAAGGCAACTATCATCTCTGCAAAGGGTGACTCCAAGGCACCCAGCCAATCACCAAATTACTTGCTGCTGCAGGTGATGGCCTGACTGAGTGAGCAGCACAAGCTAGAAGCTGCAGTGGACACTGCATGTGCACCCTTGCACTCTGGGAGCATCTCCTAGCCACAGGCAGGGCTGTCCATGCTCCTCCAGCTGCTCCAGTGATGCCTGCCTACCTGTGCCTCCTTAGCCCGGATGATCCCGAGGCTGCCTTCCTTCTGGTCCGACTCCAGAAATGTCATGACTGGTTTAAAGTGAAGAAAATAAAAGTAGAGTCAGATTTCTGAGAAAGAGAGAGAGAGGAAGAGAGAGAGAGAGAGAGAGAAGAAGAAGAAGAAGAGGAAGGAGGAGGAGGAGGAGGAGAAAAAAAGAGGAGGAGGAAGAGGAGGAGGGAAAAAAAGAGGAGGAGGAGGAGGAGGGAGGGAAGAAAGAAAAGGAAAAACATTATTCCAGGTAGAGGATGAAACTAGAGAGAGGAAAGTGTAAAGCATATCTGGGGAGAGATGAGTGGTTTGGGGCCTCCTACTTCAAAAGGCAAAAAAGCATGTTTCAGACCAAGTTCAATGAGGCCAGCAGACCAAGGAGAACTGCAATAGAGGACTGCCATTGCTTGCCAGTGTATCCTCCAGGTGCAGCATAGCACCTGGCACACAGAATATTTAATGAATATTTGTTGAATCAGTTGGTTGACAATGAGCCTAGGAATATGGCTGATTAAAGATTTAAAGAGCTGAGAATGCTCAGCCAGGTATGAACTTTATTCCAGGTGCAATAGAAGTCACCTGAGGATTGCAAAATAGGATAATCATATCACTGAATCTGTGAAAACATGTTCCTAGGCAGCCATGTGTAGGAGGTACTGGAGGAGATGACCAAAGGTGAAATATACATATATATGTGTGTGTGTGTGTGTGTGTGTGTGTGTGGTGTGTGTGTGTGGTGTGTGTATTTGTGTGGTTCACATGGAGGATGGGATTACAACTGTGAAAATAGGTTAATTTTAAACAACGTAGGTCATTGAATGAGAAACTGTAGCTTGAGTAATACCCAAAATCAAATTATGATTTAGTATATAAACAGTACTTTCAAAAGAACATTGTCAGATATTAGGTAAAGTTATTTCACACATTCTTTTCTCAAAAAAACTGGTGAAAATTTTGTAGAAAATAAATGCTAATATTTGCTTAATTAATAAGGGGTCTATCCATAGTAAGTATAATTATTTTAAAATGAAAAACATTCTTAGAAAAGTTTAGAAGTTACCTGGAACAAATAGCTTACAAATTATTTTGCAGATACCCTTACATAATCATGGCTTATTATAAAAAAAAGAATATTACATAATCACAATGATGTCCACTTGATGACTTTCACCCATGCAGAGTAAAGGTTGCTATTTTTTCTTCCATAAACATGCTTTATGAAAGCCTGATACTGTGTTTGAATATTTTCCTTGGTTAAGTATAAAAGATTTGGTTTCATGAAGGTAAACCCAAACTGGGTTTGTGAAAAGGGCTCTAGAAATGAAATTCTTCATAATAGAAGAGTTGGAGTTCTTTAGGCCATCAAGAAGGGAAGCGGTGGGATGAGGAGGGAAGATAGAGGCCAAGAAAGGGAGAGGGGACAGTAAAGTCCTGAGTGACCTGGTGCAGCATAGAATGGGGCGGAGGTATCCAAGAACTTGTAGAAATAGGAGCAGCCAACTGAGTGCTTTTTAAAAAAAAATGTTTGGATGAAGACACTACCACTGCTTCTGATCACCACAAAAGCAATAGTGAGTAATAGATGAGAGGGGTTATCTGAAGCTGCTCAAGCTGCTCAAGCCTGATGTTCAACAGAGGCTCAGAGAAGTGATCTGCCCAAGATGACAGTATGTCAAGTAGGAGAGTCAGAATAAATGCCCAACCTGTCTTACCCTGTCACTGGACAGAGCACTGGGGAGAGTATCAGACTGTCCTTAAATTGTGCAGTAGAGATTCAAGCATATCTCAGCAAGAAAAGTTTCACATGGAAAGCTTACAAATACAGAACCAAAGGTAAACAGTCTACCTGAGTACATGTACTGAAAGGAAAAAGCAAAGTAAAGACCTAAACTTCTGCCAGCACTTGGGAGGCTGAGGTAGGAGGGTTATGAGTTCAAAACCAACCTCAGCAACTTAGCAAGGCCCTGAGCAATGTAGCAATATCCTGTCTCAAAACAAAAATTTAAAAAGACTGGGGACGTTGCTCAGTAGTTAAGGCTCCTGGGTTCAATCCCTGGTACCAAAGAGGGGTATGAAGAAAGAAAGAAACAGAGAGAGGGGGGGGGGGAGGGAGGGAAAAGAAAGAAAAAGAAAGAAAAGAAAGAAAGAAAGAAAGAAAGAAAGAAAGAAAGAAAGAAAGAAAGAAAGAAAGAAAGAAAGAAAAAAAGAAAGAGAAGGAAGGAAGCAGCTAAACTTCTTATAGCAGCCCCAAGGGCGGAAGGAAGGAAGGAAGGAAGGGAGCTAAACTTCTTATAGCAGCCCCAAGTAATCATCACAGTCTGAGACCTAACTCTGAAAATTAAATAGACTAAAAGAAATGTTGATCATAGACAATCTTAACTGGTCCAGTGGATTCCTTTAGTCATCAAATATTAAATTTACTGCTCAGAAGATCCAAATTGTTTTTTATTTATAATCCTCATATTAACCCAAAGGATTCAGAAAGTAAAAAAAGTTACTATAAGCATCCTATAACATTTCAACTGCCTTTCACTGAATAAATTGTGTATAATAACCTATGATATTATTACATCTATACTTGTATTTCCCCATCCACTTCCACTTTGCATCCTTTCAAACTACCTTATAAATAGTATTAGTGAGTGTGCTGAATTGAATTGATAGTATCCCTGGAACTAATAATGTAAATAGACAAGAATAAAACCTAAGTTGTCTTAGTAATTCAATGTTTGCTTTTAAAAGGGTAACGATGCAAATTTGGAATGGAAACACCATTTGCCCCAGCTATCCCACTCTTTGGTTTATACCCAAAGGACTTAAAATCAGCATACTACAGCAATACAGTCACATCAATGTTTATAGCAGCTCAATTCACAGTAGCTAAACTATAGAACCAACTTAGATGCCCCTCAACAGATAAATGGTTAAAGAAAATGTGGCATATATATACAATGGACTATTACTCAGTCATGAAGAAGAATGAAATTATGGCATTTGTAAGTAAATGGATGGAGCTGGAGAATATCATGCTAAGTGAAATAAACCAAACCTAAAAAACTGAAGCCTGAATGTTTTCTTTGAAAAGTGGATGCTGATCCATAATGGCAGGGGGGTGGGTAAGGGAAGAATGAAGGAACTTTAGATTGGGCAGAGGGGAGAGAGGGGAAGGAAGGGGGTGTAGGGGTGGAAAGGACAGTGGAATGAGATGGACATTATTACCCTATATACATGTACGATCATACTACCAGTGTGACTCTGTACCATGTTCAACCAGAGAAATGAGAAGTTGTGCTCTGTTTGTGTACAATGTGTCAAAATGCATTCTGCTGTTATGTATAACTAGTTAGAACAAATTAAAAAATAAAAAAGGGTAACAATGCATTTATGAAACTCTAGACTTACTGTTTCCATAATGAAATTTAAATAGAATTTATAACAACCTATGTGGATATCACATTTTGCTTCTAAGGAGCTGTTACTCACCATGGCCATCAAGACCACACCATTTAAGTTATAGATGGCCACAGACATTCTATCCACAGACAGCCCAGAGAGAGGTATGTTCAGTTGCTGGTTTTGCTTAGAAGGGAGAAGCAGCTCCTGAAGCTCTGGGGAATTTCTTTGTTTCTTTAAAAATTGTATGCAAAATACATTGAGAGAGAAAGGGATTATAAAAGTAATCTGTTAACTTCTAAAAATTTGGAAACTTTAGATATATATTAAATATGAAGAAGAAAATCAATATACTCTCAAAACATTTCCATAAATATCCTTCCAATTTTTCCCAACTACTTTTTTCACAGTAAAGATCACATTATACATTTGATTTGATATTCTGCTCTATGCCATATCTCTGTACATGTTTCCCCGCCATATATAAGAGCTCAGGGCAAGTTCTTAGTGACACAGATAAGCATTGCCTAAAATTAGATCAGGGTGACAAGCCTCAGGTTGTGGGTAATGATTGCCAGCAGATTCATTATGTTAGACATAGGGGCTTTGGAAGATTTGGAACTGATCTTCCTTGGAAGATTAGTTACACACATATTTCATGGGCAGGAAAACAGAATGCACTCATGTTTAAGGCGCTGATTGAGAAATGCAGAAGACTTTCATGCCATCAGGTGTGCGACACCCAAAGCAATAACAAATGGCAGAGGAGTGGTGACTGTGGTTGCCCATTGGGTGATAAGTGATTTGCGCAGCAGTCTGTTCACAGTTCCTGGCCATCTTTCTTTTTATTATTATTATTTTTATTTAGTTTTTAATTTTTTATAGACTGCATTTTGATTCATTGTACACAAATGGGGTTCATCATTTCGTTTCTATGGTTGTGCACAATGTAGATTCCTACCATTCGGGAAATCATACGTGTACATAGGGAAACGATGTCTGTCTCCTTCCGCCATTTTTCGTTTTCTTCTACATATTCTAAAGTTCCCCCATTCTTCTCTTGTTCTCCACCCCCACCCCCATTCTATATCATCCTCCTGGCCATCTTTCTTCTTGTCTGCTCCACAAGTGTTCTCGGGGCATGTTAGTTCTCTTTCTTCTCAGCTTGTATTTCCCTCCCTCCCCCTCCCCTCCTCCTCCTCCCCCCCTCCCTCTCCCTCTCCCTCTCCCTCTCTCTCTCCTTATTCTGGAGTCACCTAAGGTGGTGTGAAAAAAAAAAAAATCAAAGGTCTTTTTCCACTGTGTGACTATTTTATTTGCTCAGGGCCCCTTCTACACTTCTGGAATGCTAGGGCCAAAGGGATCCCTTCTGTTCTCTAACATTCACTTCTAAGTATGACCACTTACCTTTTCTCTGGGTTGAGAGAATGCCCTACTGCTCTGCTCTGGAATGAGTCCCCCTGAAATGTTTCGGAGATAGAAAAGATTTGATCTTTTTAGATATACATGGCTTTTTAGATATACATGATGTACATGAGTGTATTTTAACATATTATACACACATGAAGTATAACCTCTTATTAGGAGCCCATTCTTGTGATGTGGAGCTTCACTCGTGGATTCATATATGGACATAGGAAACTTATGTCTGATTCATTCTACTGCCTTTCCTATTCCCATCCCCCCCTTCCCTTCATTCCCCTTTGTCTAATCCACTGAACTGCTGTTCTCCCCTCCCCCACTTACTGTGTGTTAGCATCTACATATCAGAGAGAACGTTCAGCCTTTGGTTTTTTTGGGCAGAGAGAGCAAGATTTAATCTGCCCGGATCTAATTCCTGCTATAGGAAAACTCAACTCTCAGATTCGTCTTTGCAGCTAACGCTCTGCTTCCTGTTCCTAGCTGCCCCCAAAGTTATCCACAGTGACCATCAATCTTTTAAACAAGTCTAGCCTCTGAGCAATGTATCTGGTCTTCATGGGTTCCCTGCCTTTCACAACTGGGTGGACATGTAGTTCCTCAGCTCTTCTTGCATCTACTGGTGTCTTTGGAGAGAGACTCAGGCTTTTGGCTTTAACTTTGGTCAGCATGGCTTCTCCTGAGGGATCTGAGAGCCACTCACATCTTTGAGTGGTCTGTGTGCATCAAATAGGAACCCCTGTGACTTGGGAAATTAGCATTCACTTTGCCAGGGCTTTCAGAATTTTCCTGGTACATCTGGGTCTGCTGGGCCTGGGAAGCAGAGTAAGTCCCCTGATCCTCCTGAACAGTTATGGTCTCAAGGCATCGTGCTTCACTTCAGAAACATCTCCACAGAGCTAGGATTGATACCTGCTTTAAGCAAAATGCCAGTGTCAGAAGCTGACTCACAGAGGGATGAAGCCAAGGTGGCGGGTGTTGCCTAGGATAAAAAATATTTACATTAACTACCATTATGGAGCCCCCAGGATGGGCCATGTTCTCAACATTCATTATTTCATTTTAATCATTATAGCAACTGTGCAAAAATAGGTTTTTAATTAATCCTAATCACAGATAGATAGAAACTGAGACAAACTGAGTGACTTTCCTGAAGGCGTACTACTAATGAATAGCAATTGAAATTCAAACCCAGGTCTGTTTGACTCCAAGTCCTTAATCACCACGATAACAGCCTTTTTCAGAGAAAACAAAGATCGACTTCACTTGCAGTAAAAGCCAAGTCGTGTTGTTATTAAACAGGTTATTTGGAAACTGCACTGATCAGTCAATGATTTACAGGGTCCAACTTAATGCAAGGTACATTGGTAGGTCAGAGAAGGACAAGTCAAATTATGATATGGTCCTTGCCTTGAAGTTGGAGAGATGACATCAAACCAAATACTGAATAAAAATGCAAGATATAAAGAACAATGTTAGGCAATAACGCAAGAGATACAACATATAACACTTACAGGTAATTAGTGTGTATCAAACTCTTTTTTAAGTACTTTATCATAAATCATTTTCTTATTGTGGTAGAAAATGCATAGCATAATATTTACCATTTTTAAGTGTACAATTTAGCAGTGCTACATTTACATTGCTATGCAACTATGACCACTATCCAGCTCTAGAATTTTTTTTATCATCTTATTCTGAATCTCCGTACCCAGGCAACAATAATTTCCAGTTTTCCCTTTCCCCTACCCTCTGCTAACTACTGTTCTACTTTTTGTCTCTATGAATTTGACTATTCTAGACACATAAGTGGAATCATAGAATATGTGTCTTTTCATGTCTGGCTTATTTCATTTAATGTAATGCTTTTTAAAGAAGGAATTGGGGGTTGGGGATGACGCTCAGTGGTAGAGCACTTGCCTAGCATGAGTGAAGCCCTGAGTTTGATCTCCAGTGCCACAAAAGAAAAAAGAAAAAAGGAAAAGGAAAAGGAATTCATTAATGGATTAATGAATAAACAAAATGCCATTTATACATGCAATTTTGTTTGTCCACTTGTCTGTTGATGGATATTTGGGTTTTCCATGCACTTTTACAAAAATTAACCTGTGAAGTTACTGTTGTCCCCATTATCAGATGAAGAACCCAAGGTTGAGACAGATTAATGAATTGACCGAGCAAGTTGTGAATTTGACTCCAAGTAAGAGAGCCTGAAGTCTTAACCATTCTACTCTGCTATCCCTGTGTTTTTAAGTGGGGCTATAGGAAACCAGGTGAGATTCCCCCACAGGTTAGGCTGGGATAGGAGCCCTTCACAGAAGCTGTGGCTCTATCTCTAAGCATTAAGGGACATGAAAGATTTAAATAGACTGTGGACTACAAGAAGCAAGGTATGAGAGTGTGGGGTCAAAACTTATTTTGAGAGAAAGGATTTCATAAGGGCCTGTAGGACCAACCATTTTCCACAAGGGAGATCATGTTCCAAGCAAAATACCTGCTTAAAGATAAAAAGGCAAACGATTACTCAAGCTCTTCCACACAGCCTACTTGGCAGGGAACTGACTGGTCAGGACTATTTCCTTAAAAATCAGTCACTGGGCATGACAAACCAAAAGTTTTGAAAGTTGAACATACATCTTCCCTAAAATTTGTCAGTACATTTAACTTTTTAATCATATGACATTTTAAGTGCCCTCGAAGTCCTGACCATTTAAAGAAACATGTCATTTCTTTTTAAGTAGTGTGGATGACAGGCTGTCCCTGTTTCATCACTTCATAGTTCATGCATCATTGATCAACACTATCTAAGCACATCCATCTTTTCACTGCTTTACCTCCCAGCGTGATTCTTTCTGCTGAGGTCTGAGTAGAAGTCAAGAACAATCGATAAGTTGCCTAGAGCCACTAGTACTCTAATGATAGCTCTCTGAGACTCTAAGACAGTGAACCAGCTCCCTGGGAGCAAAACTTCAGTCTTTTATTTTCTCAGGTTCCTCAGATCCTGGCACAGCCACCCAGGACTTGAAAATACAGTCTGGTGAATGGCATGGAACCAGAGACTGCCTGAAACGAAGACAACACCCTCATTTGGACGTGGCCACTCTGACCGTATGATAAGAAGCAAATTATTTACATTTTTCTGGAAGTCAGTCTCTTTATTTGAAAAAATACACATCATAATGCCTGTTTATTGCCCTTTTATTTCTCAACCCATGACTCTTCCACTAGCGTATTTTTGCACGAAAGAAACACACATCTAGCAAATGGGAAACCCACACCCCAATCCAACACAGCTGGTGTGGTTCCACTAAACTCTAGATACTCAACTGAGAACACTCAGCAACTATATCGAAGGTTAATGCCTGACTAATACTGTCTGGGGACAGAATATGGTAAACTCAGCAAAGGCAGGCAAAACACTACCAGACATGGGGAGTTTTTGTTTAGCAACAACAGAATTTCAGTTTAGGGTGATGAAAGAGTCCTGAAGACAGATACTGGTCAAGACTGTGTTACTCTGTGACTGAACTTATAGTCCCTAAGCTGTACTTTTGAAAACGGTTAAAATCCATGCCTGTAATCCCAGTGACTGGGTTGGAGGAGGTTGAGGTAGGAGGATCACAAGTTCAAAGACAGCCTCAACAACTTAGCTAGGCCCTAAGCAACCTAGTGAGACCCTGTCTCAATGGTTAAATGCCCCTGAGTTCAATCCCCTATACCAAAACAAAAAACAAAATGAGAAAATAAAAATGGTTAAAATCACAAATTTAAATTTTTTTCATAATAAAAAATGCTATGGTATTCCCATAACATTCTATATTTTATGACTCCTCTGGAGTCAAAATAAGAATTACAAATAAAACAGCTTGGGGTTGGGATTGTGGCTTAGTGGTAGAGCGCTTGCCTAGCATGTATGAGGCACTGGGTTTGATTCTCAGCACCACATATAAATAAAGATTCATCAACAATGAATAAAAAGTTAAGTAAAATTTAGAAAAATAAATAAATAAAGCAGCTTGAGTTTTCTAAGCTTTATTGGGAAGCCAATTATAGGGCTGATTGGCAACCTATGACATGAGTTGGCACAAAATGATGAAATGTCCCATAGAAACGCATCCCCTTTACCTGCCACTCCCTTTCTCCCTCCTCCCCACCCTGCCCAACCTCTCTTTGGAATCTAATTGGGAAATAGTGGACTCAGGTGTGAGCAAGGTGGAAGTAGGAAGTTGAAGGGCTGGGCGGGCAGCAGCTGTGATGCAGTAATTGCCAGGGCCATGAGGGAGGAGTCCAGAGTGGAGGCCTTGAGGATTCAAGGCAAGCCTGAGGTGTTGTCATAAAACAGAAAATAGGAGCAAGCAGATGCTATAAATGAAGGACAGAGCAAAGATGCGGCAGGAGGTGAGAAGGACAGTTAGGTAGAAGAAACAAGTTCTAGCGCTCTACAACACAGTGACTCTCTTTCACAACAATTTATTATACATTTTATAAAGAACAAAAAGAAGAATTTGAAGGCTTCCAGCACAAAGAAACAATAAATGTTCAAAGAGATGGACATGCTAATTACCCTGATTTGATCTGTACATTGTATACATGTATCAAATGATCACACCATGCCCCATAAAGAGGTATGATTCTTATGTGTCGATTGAAAACTGCAAATAAGTAAATAATTTTTAAAAGGTATGAACTCTTATTACAGTGAATTAAACTGTTTCCCAAACTCTGAACTCTAGTGCAGGGTGGTTCCCCCCTCATGCGACTTTATTAACATTTCTTATCATTGCATTTAAAGTCTTATTATAAGGAGTTTACATAGATGTCTTGAAAACACAAATCTGAGAATGTTGCTTAAAAAATGTACTGCGAATTTTCTTATTTCAGGAATTGAACAGTAAAGAGGAAAAAAAGAAAGGGACGTACATAGGAAGAGAGGAGGCAGAGAGGAAGAAGGGAGGGAGGAAGGAAGACAGGATAGTTGCATAAGCAGCTAGACCCCAAGAGGAGCTAGCAAGAGGGAAGTAGCTGACTAGGGTTAGCAGAGAAGAGCCCTACAGTGAGGTCCCTCAAGGCCTGCTGCCCCCACTGTGTTCTTCATACAGCCCATCAACTTCAATTAATTTTTAAAGAAACAAAGAAATTCCCCAGAGCTTCAGGAGCTGCTTCTCCCTTCTAAGCAAAACCAGCAACTGAACATACCTCTCTCTGGGCTGTCTGTGGATAGAATGTCTGTGGCCATCTATAACTTAAATGGTGTGGTCTTGATGGCCATGGTAACAGCTCCTTAGAAGCAAAATGTGATATCCACATAGGTTGTTATAAATTCTATTTAAATTTCATTATGGAAACAGTAAGTCTAGAGTTTCATAAATGCATTGTTACCCTTTTTTATTTTTTAATTTGTTCTAACTAGTTATACATAACAGCAGAATGCATTTTGACACATTGTACACAAACAGGCACAACTTCTCATTTCTCTGGTTGAACATGGTACAGAGTCACACTGGTAGTATGATCGTACATGTATATAGGGTAATAATGTCCATCTCATTCCACAGTTAAGATATGTGTGGATTTCCATGCATAATGTCCCTGCAAAGGCAAAAGCACTATGTCAGGCATTACTCAGACCTCTTTTTTGTATTACTGATCCCATCTGTGGAGGGCTCTTCTATTTGAAGAACAGCACAGAGAAATGCAATAGAAATAAACGATGATTTTGAACAGTAATTTATTGGAAGACTTGCTAAGACCAGGGTGAATTCATTGGAAGAAAAAAATAACTGGGATTACTTTGACAGAAGAAATAGATTTAGTAAGACCCATAATAATCGTCACTACCACCAAATAAATAACCATTCTACGATTGGGCTAAAGGAAAGTAGTAGAAGGCAGAAGATTGTTGTCTGAGTAGAACCTGAGACAAGGTGGGTATGGGGGTAGTTGATGTAAGTAATGCAATGTCTGGGAATATGGAATGAGGGATGAGAGTGAAAAGGGAAGAGAGAAAACCAATTCAAGAAAGTATTACCCCTTTGGGTTGGTACTCCCACAGTGACCAGCAACTTTTAAAAATCTTTTGAGGATCATTATGAAATAAGCCTCAAAACTCTCCATTCAAGGGAAGAAAAAGGGAAGCACGGATCCCATAGGTTCCTGTTCTCCCTTAGATAAAAGTTGCCACTTGGAGCCTTAGCTACCTCTCAGGGGACAGGCCCCATGGCAGTTCCTATTGTCAGCATGAGAGAAGCCTGGCAGAGCTGGCTGAGGTGGAGAAGCTGGAACTATGGCAGCACAGTTGAAATAGCAGGCCAGGAGGACCTGCAATGTGTATGAGAGGGGTTTGGGACAGTAGTGTCTGTTCCTATTCCAGTCAGACCCCTACTGAGATGGGCTCTTAAGAGGAAGGTTAAGGAAGGACCCCTCCATTTAAATACCAAGGTCCTCAATTTCTGTTATCCAGAACTTTCTTCTTACTTCAATAAGTTTAAACTCAATTCCTAAAAAATGTTATAAGACATGGGAAAGCAAAAAAGTCATGAGGACAGCACATTGTACATACTTGTTTGTATTTAAAACAACATTTACTGTAGCAGGGCAGAGTGGTACATGCCTGTGATCCCAGTAACTCAGGAGACTGAAGCAGGAGGATCACAAGTTTGAGGCTAGCATGGGCAACTTAGTGAGACCCTCAGCAACTTAATGAGACCCTGTCTCAAAATAAAAACTAAAAACGGGCTAGGAATGTAGCTCAGTGGTAAAGTGCCCCTTAACCCGAACCCCTGTCAAAATAAATAAATAAATTATTGCATCATTATTGTGGAAAAAGTGGGAAAGCCACTTGTTTGAAGGGCGGTCATACCTGAGGATTATGCCTTTTCCACATGACAGTATCCTTATGTGGAAGTAGGGAAGGTAGTATGGGGAAAGTTATATAATATAAAGCAAGGACAACACATGATAGATATTATTGAAATAGTTTTTGTTTTCTAAATTATAAGGGCTAAGTAAATCAGTTCACATTTAAAAACTCATTTTTAAGAGTTCTAATTGAGAATATTGAGGCCGACTACATTTTAAGGTAGTAATGTCAACAGGCAATATTGGAGAACTTGGAGACTTCCAGAATGACACACATTTCAGTTTCTGTCAGACAGTATCGATATTTAGAGGTGTCCAATGAGTGATAATTTGTCAAGTGAAGCAAGCGCTGTCCTTTGACCTGTGGTGTCTGACACAGTTGTTTTAGTTTGTCACCCCATGGGACAAAGTTCATGCCTATATTTTAACAAAGCATCTTTTCACAGTCAGTCCATTAAAACAAAGACATGTACAAACACCAGATCTGCAAAACATCTGAAACAAGCACAGTAGAACTAAAAGAAGAAATAGAAAAATATACAATTATGGTGGAAACATCAACACCCCTTTCTTGATGTTGAAGATGATACAACTAGACAAAAAATCTCCAATGATATAGAAGAAGTCAATTCCATCAGTCAACAAAAATCTAAAAAGATTTGTAGAACACTGCACTTGAAAACAGAAAAACACTAATATACGCCTGTCAGGATGACCATATAAAAACTAGTGACAACACAAAATGTTAGAGGTCTGCCTGCTATTACCACAACTTGTGTGTATTTTTAAATTAAAATTTGACTTTTTTTTGGGGGGGGGGGGATGCTGGGGATCGAACCCAGGGCCTTGTGCTTACAAGGCAAGCACTCTACCGACTGAGCTATTAAATTAAAATTTAATTCCACCATAAGTGTAGATGCATATGCAATTTTAACTTCTAGTCACTGTTCCTTTTCAAAATTTTTTTCATTGAGTGCCTATAAATGCATTAATTGATAGTATAAAGAAGAATCTACCCCAAATTCACTTCAGTTTCTACTTAAAATTGAGTAATTGTTTTCTTCACACCTGCCATTTATTATTTATTTTTACACTACTTGCCTTGTGCTTGCGAGGCAAGCACTCTACCAGCTGAGCTATCTCCCCAGCCCTACACCACTTTTTTATATGAGCTACATGTGTGTTTCATGATGATTCTTTATGCTTGAGTTTTTTATTATTTATTTATTTGTTTATTTATTTATTTAATTGCAGTACTAGGGATGGAAGTCAGGGCCTCAAACATGCTAGGAAAGCTCTCTACCACTGAGCTACTTTCCCAGTCCATTTTTAAACTTTTATTTTGAGACAGAGTCTCTCTAAGTTGCCCAGGCTGGCCTCAAACTTGAAATCCTCCTACCTCAGCCTTCGGAATAACTGGTGTACCACCATGCTGGACTAAAGTCTCCTTTGTTTTTTAAAGGTGTAAACTAGTTGTGGTGGCCCATGCTTAGAATTCCTGGTATTGGGGAAAATGAGGCAGAATGAAGTTAGAGGCCAACCTGAGCAACTTAGCAAGATACTGTCTCAAAAATAAAAAGGAAAAAGTGTGGTGATGTAGCTCAGCAGTAAAGTACCACTGTGTCAATCCCTACTACAGGGACAGGGGCAGAAGTAACCTTTTATGCCAGGAAAAGACACAGAAGAAACTAAAATTCATATTGCTTAGTGGAAAAGACCATCTGAAAAGGCTACATACTGTTTGATTTCAAATGTGGAAATACATTTATCAAAACCTGTTGAATGTATAGCACAATGAACCCTAATGTAAACTATGGAGTTTAAATGATAACAATGCAACAATATTGATTCAATGATCGTAACAAATGTACAAAACTAATGCAAGATGTCCATAAAAGAAGCTGAGAATATATATTAAAACTAGGTGTATGTTGCACTCTGTATTACCACTTAATTTTTCTGCTTTGAAAAATAAAGTTTATTAATTTTTAAAATATAAAAATGTTGCATGTCACCTTATATGTGTGTTTTTGTTTTGTTTTGTTTTGTTTTGTTTTGTTTTGTTTTGAAGTGGTGTCATTCTATGTTGCCCAGGCTCAAACTCCTGAGCTCAAGTGATACTCTGGCCTCAACCTCCAAAGTATACATGACTACACTTGGCTTATATTTTCAATTAATGTGTTACTATGCTGGTTTCATTTGTATAAAATATATTTTTATGTTGTGAAACACTGGCTATTTATATGCAATCTTTCCATGTAATTAACTTCTCACTTTTAAACATTAACCTCCACAATTAGGTTCTAAGTAAAAGCATTTCCATTAAAGACTGAATCTAGCAAATGCAGGGAAATGGACACAACTCTGTATAGGCTATTTGAAAGCCTGATAGGAAGTTTCTTTATTGAATCCTGGAACCACAATTCCCAGGCCAACATCACCTGATTATGAGTGATTGTGCTCCTGGACCCTGGAGGGACACAGCCTGATCCCATCATAGCTCTGTCACTTAGGGAATGTGCAACCTTGACCAAGTCATCAGTGTTTCTGAGCCTGAGTCCCTATCTGCAAATGGACGTCGTAATAATCATTTCCTCTTATGGTACTTGAAGTTTTTAAGCTGTCCTGAACAAACTGAATACACCCATATAAACAGCACCTTAATCAGGAGACATTTCCTGGGTCCAGACGTCTTTCTTGTCACTCCCTTCCCATCACTTCAACCTAAAGTAACTACCATTCTGATGTCTGATAGCATAGATTAGCTTTGCTTACATTGTATCTAATGTCAGTGATTCATGAACAATGTGCCATCTAGCATCATTTCCTTAACATCATGTTCTGAGATTCATCTGTTGCAGATAATGAGAAATTGTTCCCTTACCTTATTGCACAGTACTCTATTGTATGAATATTCTACAGTGTATTTATTAATTTAACCCTTAATGGGCATTTAGATTCATAGAGTTATTTTGAGAATTTGTATATACTGAACTTTTGCAAACTGAATTCTCCCAAGTAATGAGCATCTATGTTGGGGAACAAGCCTTCTTGTGTTCCCATCCAATCACCATGCCTGAAATATATACGTATATGCTGTACATGATTTGTGATGCTGGGTATCTAACCCAGGGCCTCTTGCATGCTAGGCAAACGCTCTACCACTGAGATACAACCCCAGTCCTTTACAATTTTTTAAAGTAGTACCTGACTATTAGTTATTGTTGCTGAGGTTAGAAGAGATCCTGAAGTGTTATTTTTGTTTATTTATTGTTGTTATTGTTTTCTTTCTCTTCACCAGCAACTTGTGCCAGAAAATCATTTGCAACCAATAAAGTGAACCCTCACTATCTGGAAGAGAGTACTAGCACCTTAAATTCCTTGTATAGAGGTAGAGGTGGGAACTTGCTGAAGAGTCAATAACTTTAAATCACTGAAGTGGCTTTCTGTGCATGGAGAGAGTTCCCCTGGGGTGGGGCAGTGTGGTGGGGGAATATGCCTAAGGGAAGTCACCTGAAAACAGCTCAAGAGTTTGTTTGTTTTTGGTACTATGGATTGAACCCAGGGGTGCTCTACCACTGAACTACGTCCCCAGACCTTTTTATTTTTTATTTTGAGACAGGGCCTCTCGAATTTGCCAGGGCTAGCCTCAAGCCTGAAATCTGCTTGCTTTGGCCTCCTGAAGAGCTGGGATCACAGGCAGGTACAATCATGCCTTGCCCACTTTGAGATTTGATTGGAAAACTGGGTCAAAGTTTAGATTGGTATTTTTCAAACTGTGCATCTTGAATCATTAATGGCTCACAACAAAATATTTTTGTTTAAATAAAAGGACAGGCTAGAGAAGAAATATAGCAGTGTGGGTCATATATAGAAAGGGTAGGTTTTATAAACTTTTTGTTTCAAATTCATGTGTGTGTGTGTGTGTGTTGGGTTGAGTAAATGTGTTTCTCACTATAGGTACACAAAACTGTTGTAGGTGGATCTTAGGAAGGTAAGAGGGTCCAGGCTCAGGTGTGACAGCTCTGCTGGGGCTGGCCGTGGAGCTCAGAAAAGGGGCAAACAATTGCCCTGGGCTCTGAGGGCATGGGATCTGCTCTCTGGAAGAACTGAGCAAACCACACACTGATCTGGGTCAGTGGGGCATCAGGTCAGTAGTGAACAAAGATTGACTGTGGGATCATGCAAACCTCACTCCAAGCTGGAGGATACTGGGGGGGCAGTAACTCAGTACCTCAGGAGGGATGGGCCTTCACCACCCCTTGAGCACCTGGTTTCTAGGACTTCTCAGCAACAAAGAGAATTCTCAGAGGAAGATACTAGGCCTTCTACTTATTCAGAAGATGAGAGCTTGGGCAATTTCTTGGAAAAATCAAGGTGATATAGTGTATTTTCACATTGAGTTTGTAGAGTTATACTCACTCAACAATTTGTTCATTCAGGAAGTATCCCAGATGCAGTTTTTCCTCTCTCTTTCTTATCTCATTTTCCTACCTACTGTCTGTCTGCTTGTTCATCAAAATAAAACAATGAACTCCAAGTTCTGGAATTAGAGTCAATTTTCACTTTACTATAAAATATGTTCAATAAATATTTGTTGAGTCAGGCATACTGGCACATGCCTGTAATCCCAGCAGCTCGGCAGACTGAGGCAGGAGGATCTCAAGTTCAAAGCCAGACTCAGCAAAAAGCGAGGTGCTAAGCAACTCAGTGAGACCCCATCTCTAAATAAAATACAAAATAGCGCTGTGGATGTGGCTCAGTGGTTAAGTGCCATTGAGTTCAATCCCCAGAAACTGCCCCCACCCCAAAAATATGTTGAATGAATAAATGAATGTCATCTGGGTGTTTTATAACCAATCCTGAGTTCCCTGAGGACAGAAACTATGTATGGTTTTGTTTGGAACTACATTCTCAGTGCCTACATTTAACAAGAGCTCAAAAATATTTATTGTTTTAACAGAGAAATGTTTTTAAAAAATTCTCTACAGTAAACATGTTGCCTTTCAAATCAGAAAAAAGAACACATTATACTACACTGTAGTATATCACATAGTATACCATATTAACAACATTTTTATTATAAGAATAACTAAAAAAATACTTGTTATCCATAAATAAGGATTGGAATTTTATTTCCAAAATACAAGCACATCACCTTGATCATCTCCTTGGTATTGAACTATACCATTAAAAGGGGGCCAGAGGTATAGTTTAATGGTAGAGTGCTTGCCTACCATACGCCAGGTCCTGGGTTTGATTTCCAGCACTGCCCAAAAGAAAAGAAACCAGGAGGACTCTCAGAGAGGAACGAATTCTTAGAGAATACATAGCCTTTCATAATTGTAGTTCCTCCCATTTTTTCTTCTTTTCTGCTTTTCTCTAATTTCCCCTGCCCCCCACCAACAGGAAGAATATTTGAAATTGTAAAATGTAAAATAAATAATTTTTCTAGCATGCACACAAAGAAAAATTCCAAACCTTTTTGAACATCCTCTTTTTAGCTATCCATATAAAGTCCTCTCACAGTTCTGACCTTTATTTTCAAAGCCCAGTGAGTTAGAAAAGAGACTTTATACCTTATTGAACTCTAAATTCAGATAAGTTTGGGCCATTTGCCTCACTTCAGATCTGTTTAAAAGGAAGCTTCAAGCTGGGCACAGTGGCATGAGCCAGTAATTCCAGATACTCAGGAGGCTGAGGCAGGATGATCATAAGTTTGAGGTCAGCTTAGGCAACTTAGTGAGACCCTGTTTCAAAATAAAATAAAAAGGGCTGGGGATATAGCTTAGCAGTTGAGTGTTCCTGGGTTCAAGTGCTAGGATGTGGTTGGGGGGAAGCTTCAGATGTTTATACAAAAGATTTAGGGAGAGGAAAAACCACAAAACAAGCCTTTCATGTTTAGGTCTAAAAAGATCCTATAACATTTTGGAATCTCTCAAATGTAAAGTCTTTCCATCTCCAATTCAGTCAAGATTCCATACTTTCTGGTTCAGAAAACTCTGGAAATTAATTACTCAACATCATTTCTATTCTGGTTTCTTATGAGGTGTCCTCAAGCCCTTCAGCGTTAAAGAAATGCCGCCCCAGGATGAAGCAATAATACTCTCCTGACTTAATCAAACAAAGCCACCCACTGATAACCTCTGTCCCAATTTAAAAATGCCTTTCACTTTTCCCCTAGATGTTTTGATTTTTTTAAAAATAATTCTGAAAATGTTTGACAATCTATTGGTAGGAGTGATAAGGGTGGAGGATAGGACAATTGGCAGGGAAGATCCATTCCTTTCCAAAGTCCAGATTTTTCACCCAGCCACAGGTTGAGCAGAATGAGATTAGCAAACAAGAATTCTCATTAAGGAGAGAGGAAGGGACTTCCCAGGACAAAAGGCAGAAGTGGAAGTAAATTGGTTGATCCGGTTTGGCAATTATGTTTCTCTCCACTCCCTCCTCATATAATGTTGGGGTAATTGCTGATTATCAGGGCAAGAATATACAACAATGTATTAAGGGCAGAAGTTTCTTATGATTATGTGTGTGTGTGTGTGTGTGTGTGTGTGTGTGTATGTGTGTGTGCATGTATGTGTTATTTAAAGTCCCAGAGACAGGCTTCAAGAGCTGTTTGCTTATTTCCTCAATGGCAAAAGGACAAATGGAAATCTCCCAGTTGCCACCACCTACAGCTTAAGAGCAAAGGGTCTCTCCTTAAAGGTGGAATTTGGTCTACATGATAGATCCCAGTTGAATAGAGATATTTATCGTATCAGTATGCTTAAAATATATAAAATATGAAATAAAAGCTCACCTATTACCATTGACTGTCTTCCTAGTGTTCAAATTGGACATGAAATTTGATATTATCGTCTAGCCTCCTCTGGGAGAGCAGTGCGCTTTGCAGGTGAATACGGGGGACTGAAGCTGGGTTGCAGGACTAGACCTCAGGGCCTAAGGGGGTCCAAAGCCTAAGTCTCCTTGTTGCAGCCTGAGATGCCTTGAGAAATATAGTTAGTATCTAGTTGGAATTCTTTAGGTTACCCATGAGAGCCTAGTGTGAAGTAACGGAGTTGTGGTTAATTCTGCACATTCTAAACTAGATCTGAGTTTAAATTCTAGCTCTGTCACTGAATTAGCTGAATGACCTAGCAAATGGAGAAAATAATAAACCTGATAAAATTGTTATAAGCCGCAAGCATGAAGAGCCTGCAGGAGTAGCAGAGCACATGCTTAACATGGTTCTGGGTTCAATTCTCAGTGCCAAAATCATTATCATCATCATCATCATCATCATCTTTAAATACATTAATTAATTCAAGTACTAGAAGAGTTCCCAGAACTTAGCTCAATATTTAACAAAAAACCACATGCCCTAATCAAACAGACTTAAACATTAAAGAAATGCATCATTTCTCTTAATAGGAAGCCCAGAGGATGAAGTGAGCAGCACAGAACTGTCATCACATCTGTTCTGCCATCATGAATGGTGGCTTCATTCTTAGGCTAGTATAAAGATGTGTGGAGAAGCTCCAAGCATCACATCTAGAAACAGGATGTTTCTTTCTGTGGCCTTTTAAGAGGGAAAAGTAACATTACAGAGAAGTTCATCCTCAGATTTCTAAAATCCCATTGGCCAGAATTAGTCTTTTGACAAAGGGAGTAAGTGGGTTACTCTAGACCAGTTAATTTCATCTGCCTCTGACGCTGGAGGTGGGGTCACCTTCCTCTGAATGTTTAGAAATAAGCAAATGTCTGAATGGTGTTTGGGTTCTGCCGGCTTCTCACAAGGGAACTAAAGAGAATCACAAGATTGACAGGGTCAGGGAGTCAGGTTTGCCTTTTAGGGCCTAGAGACCATGGATCGGAATGGAAACTGTCTTTACGCTCATCTTAGGCCACTTTGGGATAAAAAGCATGGCCTAAAATGTGAAGCTCACAGCACTGGGGGAAGTGGAAGTAGGATGAGGTGTGTCAGTAAAACTGAAACCAGATACCAGCCAAAGGCCCCTGAAGGCAAGGTACTTGCAGGTAGAACCTGAGGACACATCCTGAGGCATCAAAGACAAGGACAGGATACTTCATGGAACCTGTGAATGGGAAGGAAATGAAAAAATAAAAATAATTTAAAATAAATATCCCTAAACAATTATTTTGTTTTCTTATAGAAGAATAAAAGCATCAGCTATGCAGGTAAGTGATATATATTTCATATTAAATCACATTAAATTGTATATAATAAATTACATTATGGCATAAATATAATATGGTATGTAATATAAAATTTCTACTGGCCCATCTCTTGCAGCTACTATAGGAGTCACGTAGAAAATCAGGAACAAAAGAGAACATCTTTGCTCCTGCACGGTGTTCATGGAACCTGTCAACATAAATCCCCAACCATCGAGCTCCTTACATGGGAGCTCCCCTCATAGAATAAAATCAGGAATCTAGTAAACTGGGAAATCTGTGATGTGGAGATCATCTGGAGGCCACGGTTCAAGATGTTAAGCAGTTGTAAGAACACAAAGGACTTACCTAGGAACCTTTGTTCATGACCGTACATAACCAACACTTGCATAAATCTTCAGGTGACAGTGAGATCTTGCTCTGGTATTTAATCCATGTGACAGTGAGATATTGCTCTGGTATTTAATTCAGAATGGCATTAAAAAAATTTCAATAACCAAACAACTGAAATGTACATCCTCTGGGAAATGGATAAACAAACCATGGTACAGTCATACAATGGAATACCATCTAGGGATAAAAAAAAAAATGAAAGCCTAATTTACACAATATGGATGAATGTCAAAAGCATTATATTGTGAAAGAGGCCAGACATAAAAGAACTACACAGTTTGTGATTATATTTTTATGATATTCTAGAAAAGGAAAACTTAAAGTAACAAAAAGCAGATTGGTGTTCTCCAAGGGTGAGGGAAGGGGATTGACTGCTTAGGGACACAAAGACACTTTCAGGGCAGGTGAATATTTCCATATATTGGTTAGTTGGTGACTTTGTGTTGTGGTAAAATACACAGAGCATAAAAAGTGCCATTTTATTTATTAAATGTACAGTTCAGTGGCATTAATTACATTAACGATGTTGTGCAACCATCACCATTATCTAATTCCTGAACTCTTTCATCATCCCAAACAGAAACTGCATACCCATTAGGCAATAATTCCTCATTTCCTCTTTCACCCTGTTATCTTTCATTCATACATCAGTAAAGATGATTTTAAAAATTCACTGCCTCTATCTAGACCCTGTGATAAGTGTCCTCATGTAGTTATGCCCTCTTTTAGTAATCTTTGATTGCATGACCTCCTTTGGACTTTCTTCTGTTTCTGTGCCCGAGTGTCCAGGCCAATGACAGTCCTTTCCTTTTTCAGAATGTACAGCATTTGAACACACACCTGGTTTTCCCTGGTTGTTTGAAGACTTATTCTTTGATGCTTATTGTCGCCGCCTGCGGCAACAATTGCACGGGTATTTATCGGAGGTGGACTGGAAATAAACTACTTTTCCTATATTCACTAATTTATAGAGGAAGAGATAGGCTTTGCTTATAGAGAAAGTTTTAGAGAAAGAGAGGCTTCTATGCTTATCAGAGATCTATTTCTTCTTAGAGTTCTGCTGCTTCTTCTTACTGCTAGCTGCTTCTGCTTACTGCTGCTCCTTTCTTTCTGCTGCTTTCTGCTTCTTTTTAGAGGTGCGTCCTGCATCCTGTGAACTAAAGGGTGCAACCTAGAGATGTGTTCTCAGTTCTCCGCTCTACGATCTGCCTTCTGCCGCTGCCTACTGCTTCTCTCTGCTAGCTGCTGCTTTTCTTTGCTAGCTGCTGCTTTTTGCCTTCTGCCTACTGCCCGCTTATATTCCCTCCAGAAGGCGGAGGGCGGGGCCACGCCAGTTGAGATCAGGCGAGGAGCCAGCTGCCCTATCACGGCAAAGTTAAAGCGAGCAGGCCCGAGCAGGAGCACTCAGGAACACCTGTGCACACGTTGTGTGCGTGGACTTAATTGAATACGGCCAATGATAAGTCACCTGGGTGTGCTTATATTAATCAACCTCCTCACTGCTGATGTGATCAAAACAACCTCCTGCTGGCCGCCAGGCGCCATCCCGGCACAGCCCACATGGCACAGCCCCCAACAGCTCATCATGGTAGCAAGACATCTCTTCCCTCTCTTCAGTCTCCATGAGTCTTTTAATCCAGTCCCAGATTGCCAGCACCTGTTTTTGCACACACACACACAAATATGCCATAACTACAGCTTCCCCTCTTCAACCGTGTGGCACAGCCTGTTCTGTGTCTTAACTCACTCCCAGACCTAGGTCCTCTTTCCCTTGGCAGGTTTACCTCCCAAAAGTCAGTCAAGTCCAACTTGGACTTCACGCTTACATTTTTAAGTAGTGTAGACTGCCAGGTATAAAGAAAGACTGAATTTTCTTTTCAAAAGACAGGAATCCTTTTTTTCTTTGTCACACTTTCTATGACACTCCTCTAACCACACAATTCTAAAAACAAGGACTTATATCTTCCAAATTGTCTTATTCTACTGTTGCCTATCAATAACTTAGAACCTGACTTGCTGGTCCTATTGTCCTTTCAGGGGAGGGAGTAAAATGTGCCTCCCCCATGGGTCCCCTTCTCCTTCCTCTCCCAAGGCATGTAATAAATGCTTCCTCCTTTTTCCCCAAGGATGACCTTCAATTAAAAACATAATTCATCTTTTCAGAAGTGCTATTGGGAAACTGCTGTGGGTGTGTGGCTAAAAGAGTGGTCATTTAGAGCCCATTTCTTATTCTACATGGCCTGAGGGGGCATTATCTGAAAGCATGAGGTTAAGGAACAAAATTAAGGTAGTCAATGACAGGTAAATGAAGATGGGGTCTGCAATTGATGCAGGTGGAAATACCTCCAAGGAGACTGCTCGCTTCAGACTCCTCTGTAGAATTGGGAGTGCTGAACTCCCCCCCCATGCAATTTTGGGGGTCTTGCAAAGTCAACCAATCACTCCCCCATGTGATAGAGCCCATGTCACCTTTAATATTCTAAGGAAAATCTACTGTGGAAGGAAGGAAATAATAATTCCAGGGTAAGACTGACCCTGTGAACAGGCAGCAGGGTCTCTTTGAGAGATGGAAAAAGGAATCCAGAGGAAAGAGGTCAAAAGAAAGATCTAAGAATAGGAGTGATGTTTGCTAGCCAGGGTGCACCCATGAGGAGCTCCCTGTGAAATAATTGAACGTGCTGGGTGCACACGATATTTTTGGAAATAAAGAGAATATAAAATAAACAAAGTATGACCTTCTGCACACTCACACCTCAACTGGCCCTCAGTGGAAGGACCCTTTGAGGGGAGGGGCCTAGCTTAGGAATTCCAGTCAGGTAGCAGCTCTGAGTGGAGCCCAAGGAAGAATCATTTGAAATTGAAAAACAACTCTAGAACACAAATGAAAACCTTTTCAAAAACTTGAAGAGGAATGCTCAAGGAAAATCTGACATTTGGGTCAAAAGTGAATCAGAGCTAGACATTTTTCTCTACCCCCCAAGAGGAGGGGAGAGGAGTTGCCATGTATTTGTCAGGATTGAGGCCACATTTTCTAAGGTCGAGTGTTGAGTGAGCACATAAAGAAACCTATACAAAACCTACGTTAAACAAAACTCACAAGAAACAAGCTGGAGAAAATGTTCCCACGACAAATGATTAATATAGTGTCATAACTCTATATAGAGAGAGTGACTACAATTCAGTGAGAATAGACAACGTCATAAAAAAGTGAAAACAATGGTACACCTCAAACAGGCTGAGCCAAAGAGGTTTTATTTACTAAAGGACTATTTATAGAGGTGTGATTTAAGGAAACTATATGGGGTGGCGCAGTTACCTGGGGCCATATGGGGCCCCAGTTATTACTTCTCACTTCAAAAGACAGGAGGAAGGGAAAGTTACAGGAACCCAGAGAAACCCAGTTGGAGAAGCAATGAAGTTTGTTCTAAAGACCTAGCCAGTCAGAGGAAATTCCACAGGGAGGAAACCAAGGAAGAAAACACTTTGGGCTTACTGCCATCCCACCTCCAATCTCCTGCTGTTTTCCATAAACTGAAACCAGCTGGGTGCCAAAGGTCACAGGTGCTATGCTGATGAAGCTCACAGAGGTCACACTTGCAGAGCAGGAGACAGGGTAGAGAAAGGAGCGGTGAATTAAATGTAGGTGGAAAGAATATGAATATGTAAATCACATAGGAAGAGGTACTAATAGGCCCTATTGGCCACTGAAGACTGGGCTCAATTCCCCCAATCATTAAAGTTCAGAGTCTGAAGTCATGCTGCCTGCTATACCTGTTCCACTGCTTGATTATTATATGATCTTGGTCAAGTCTGTTCTCATCTGTAAAATGAGGCAATAATATATCTACACCACAAAAGCTGGTGTAAAGATCAAGTGAGAAAAGGCATGGAAAACCCCAGGCAGTGCTTGGCATGAGGTAAACAATGCATGATACCTATTTTTTTTCTCTCCAATTGGTAATTAATAAAGATTTGTAAACTGGGTGTAGTGGTGCATGCCTGTAATCTCACTGGCTTGGGAGGCTAATGTAGGAGAATTATGAGTTCAAAGCCAACCTCAGCAACTTAGTGAGGCCCTAAGCAACTCAGTGAGACCCTGTCTCTAAATAAAATATAAAAAGTTCTGGGGATGTAGCTCAGTGATAAAGCACCCCTGGCTTCAATCCCTGGTACAAAAAAAAAAAAAAATCTGTAATAATTGGCATTGATGAGATTATGGAGTGAAAGACACTCGGAAACTCTGTGTGTGTACGTGTCAGGAATTGAACCCAGGCCCTTACACATTCTAAACACATGTACCAAGCTACATCCCCAGCATTTCAGAAACATGATAATGGTAGTATAATGGCATATAATCTTTTGGAAGAATAATTTGACCATATTTATTATAATTCAAAATAGAAGTAAATAGTTCTATGTCTAATACTTTATTTTACACAATTACTTTCAGGAATACCCCAGAACATATATACAAAGTTGTTTAATACTAGATTACGTCCGGTGGGAAGCGCCTTTCCAGGCTAGCTTCTTGGAGCAGACCGCCCAGTGAGAGCCTTTCCACGCAGAGCCAGCCACAAGTCCCCAAGCCAGCAGAGACCTCTGGCCCGCAAGTAGCCTCTGGGACCAGGGCAAGGCAGCCAGAGACCTCTCCAGGCGGACCTGTCCCCCGCCCCCCTGGCTGCAGGTTTTTTCCACAGGGTGATCCAAGATGGTGGACTAGAGGGTGACTGCATCTCCAGTCACTCCAGAACCCAGGATTCAAGAAGGGGAGGCATTGAGAGACTCGGATTAAAACAGAGCCTCGGGGTGAGTCTTCCCCACCCGGTGAAGTGCTGCCTGGGCGGCAGGCCCGGATTTGGGTGGCTTATTAGAGTAGGGCAGGGCAGCTAGAGTCTCCCCCAGGCAGCTCTGTGCACACTGGTGGTGGGCTCATCCCACAGGGCTAGATTCTCCAGCATCTTGGAGCAGACCCCCCAGTGAGAGCCTTTCTGCACAGAACCAAGCTTCAAGTCCCTGAACCAGGGCGGCGAGTTCCTGCCCGCAGGGTGCTTCAGGGACCAGGACAGGGCAGCCAGGGACTTCCCCAAGCAGCCTGCAGCCCGGCCCCCTCCAGCGGGAAGTGCCTTTCCAGGCTAGCTTCTCGGAGCAGACCCCCCAGTGAGAGCCTTTCCACACAGAGCCAGCTCCAAGTCCTGGAACCAGTAGCGGGCTAGGGGCAGCTTTCCTTGGAAGCACTGCATTATCAAGTTACTCCAAGACTTCAGGCTACTGAAGGCAGGAAGGTGATACACTGGAAATCTACAGGGACACTATAAGCCAATAGAAGAATTCTGCACTATCACAAAGTCCCACTGACATCTAACCAATATGAGAAAACAAGGGAAGAAAATGTCCCAAACAAACCTAGATAGTATATCAATAAAACCCAATGACAGCACAGCAGAAGAAAAGTCAGAAAGGGAGTTCAGAATGTACATAATTAAAACAATCAGGGAAGCAAATGAGGAGATGAAAGAGCAAATGCAGGCATTGAAGGAGGAGATGAAAGAGCAAATGCAGGCATTAAATGATCGCACCAATCAACAGTTAAAGGAGAAAATACGGGAAGCAAGAGATCATTTCAATAAAGAGTTAGAGATATTGAAAAAATACCAAACAGAAATCCTTGAAATGAAGGAAACAATAAACCAAGTTAAAAACTCCATAGAAAGCATAACCAATAGGATAGAACACCTGGAAGACAGAACCTCAGATATTGAAGACAAAATATTTAATCTTGAAAACAAAGTTGACCAAACAGAAAAGATGGTAAGAAATCATGAACAGAATCTACAAGAATTATGGGATATCATGAAAAGGCCAAATTTAAGAATTATTGGGATTGAGGAAGGCTTAGAGAAACAAACCAAAGGAATGAACAATCTATTCAATGAAATAATATCAGAAAATTTTCCAAATCTGAAGAATGAAATGGAAAACCAAGTACAAGAGGCTTATAGGACTCCAAATACACAAAATTACAACAGACCCACACCAAGGCACATTATTATGAAAATACCTACCATACAAAATAAAGACAGAATTTTAAAGGCCACGAGAGAAAAGAATCAAATTACATTCAGGGGGAAACCAGTAAGAATATCAGCAGATTTTTCAATCCAGACCCTAAAAGCTAAAAGGGCCTGGAACAACATTTACCAAGCCCTGAAAGAAAATGGATGCCAAACAAGAATCTTATACCCAGCAAAACTTACTTTCAGATTTGACGATGAAATAAGATCCTTCCATGATAAACAAAAGCTAAAGGAATTTACAAAAAGAAAGCCAGCATTGCAGAACATTCTCAGCAAAATATTCCATGAGGAAGAGATGAAAAACAATGATGCAAATCAGCAACGGGAGGAACTAGCCTAAAGGAATAACCAAATAAAGGGGAAACCAAATCATGTCAAAAAACAAAAATGAGTCAAATGACTGGGAATACAAATCATATCTCAATAATAACCCTGAATGTTATTGGCCTGAACTCATCAATCAAAAGACATAGACTGGCAGAATGCATTAAAAAGGAAATCCAACAATTTGCTGCCTGCAAGAGACTCATCTCATAGAAAGAGATACCCATAGACTAAAGGTGAAAGGATGGGAAAAAACATAACATGCACACGGACACAGCAAAAAAGCTGGAGTATCCATCCTCATTTCAGATAATGTGGACTTCAAGTCAAAACTAGTCAGAAGGGATAAAGAAGGACATTACATACTGCTTAAGGGAAGCATAAATCAGCAAGACATAACAATCATAAATATCTATGCCCCGAATATTGGCTCAACCATGTACGTCAAACAAATCCTTCTCAATTCCAGAAATCAAATAGACCAGAACACAATAATACTAGGCGATTTTAACATACCTCTCTCACTGCTGGATAGATGGTCCAAACAAAAATTGAATAAAGAAACCATAGATCTCAATAACACAATCAACAATTTAGACTTAACGGACATATATAGAATATACCATCCAACAAAGAACGAATACACTTTCTTCTCAGCAGCACATGGATCCTTCTCTAAAATAGACCATGTTTTATGCCACAAAGCTAATGTTAGCAAATACAAGAAGATAGAGATACTACCTTGTACTCTATCAGATCATAATGGACTGAAACTAGAAATAAATGACAGAATAAAAAACAGAAACTTCTCCAATACCTGGAGATTAAATAATACACTATTATATGATGAATGGATAACAGAAGACATCAGGAGGAAAATAAAAAAATTTTAGAAGTAAACAAGAACAAAGACACATCATATCAAAATCTCTGGGACACTATGAAAGCAGTACTTAGAGGAAGATTTATTTCATGGGGCGCATTCAACAAAAGAAGTAGAAATCAACAAATAAATGACTTAACACTACAGCTCAAAGCCCTAGAAAAAGAAGAGCAGACCAACACCAAAAGTAGTAGAAGACAGGAAATAGTTAAAATCAGAGCCGAAATCAATGAAATTGAGACAAAAGAAACAATCGAAAAAATTAACAAAATAAATAGTTGATTCTTTGAAAAAATAAACAAAATTGATAAACCCTTAGCCACACTAACAAAGAGAAAGAGGGAGAAAACTCAAATTACTAAAATTTGGAATGAACAAGGAAATATCACAATAGACACGAGTGAAATACAAAACATAATTAGAAGCTATTTTGAAAATCTATACTCCAACAAAACAGAAAACCTCAAAGACATCAACAAGTTTCCAGAGACATATGAATTACCTAAACTGAACGAGGAGGACATACACAACTTAAATAAATCAATTTCAAGCAATGAAATAGAAGAGGTCATCAAAAGCCTACCAACGAAGAAAAGTCTGGGACCAGATGGGTTCTCAGCTGAGTTCTACAAAACCTTTAAAGAAGAGTTCATTCCAATACTTCTCAAAGTTTCCATAAAATAGAAGCGGCGGGAACCCTGCCAAACTCATTCTATGAAGCCAATATCACCCTGATACCTAAACCAGACAGAGACACATCAAGGAAAGAAAATTCCAGACCAATATCCTTAATGAACATCGATGCAAAAATTCTCAACAAAATTTTAGCAAATCGCATACAAAAACATATTAAAAAGATAGTGCACCATGATCAAGTGGGTTTCATCCCAGGGATGCAAGGTTGGTTCAACATCCTTAAATCAATAAATGTCATTCACCATATCAACAGACTAAAAATTAAGAATCACATGATTATTTCAATAGATGCAGGAAAAGCATTTGATAAAATACAGCATCCCTTCTTGCTCAAAACACTAGAGAAAATTGGGGTAGTGGGAACATTCCTTAACATTGTAAAGGCCATCTACGCTCAGCCCATGGCCAATATCATTCTAAATGGTGAAAAACTGAAAGCATTCCCCCTAAAAACTGGAACAAGACAGGGATGCCCTCTTTCACCACTTCTATTCAATATCGTTCTTGAGACTCTAGCCAGAGCAATTAGACAGACCAAAGAAATTAAAGGGATACGAATTGGAAAAGAGGAACTCAAACTATCCCTGTTCGCTGATGACATGATTATATATTTAGAGGAACCTGGAAATTCCACCAGAAAACTCTTAGAACTCATAAGTGAATTCAGTAAAGTAGCAGGTTACAAGATCAATGCTCATTAATCCAATGCATTTTTATACATAAGTGATGAATCTTCAGAAAGAGAAATTAGGAAAACTACCCTATTCACAATAGCATCAAAAAAAAAAAAAATACTTGGGAATCAATCTCACAAAAGAGGTGAAAGACCTCTACAATGAGAACTACAGAACACTAAAGAAAGAAATTAATGAAAACCTTAGAAGATGGAAAGATCTCCCATGTTCTTGGATAGGCAGAATTAATATTGTCAAAATGGCCATACTACCAAAAGTGCTATACAGATTCAATGCAATTCCAATTAAAATCCCAATGATGTACCTTACAGAAATAGAGCAAGCAATTATGAAATTCATCTGGAAGAATAAGAAACCCAGAATAGCTAAAGCAATCCTCAATAGAAAAAGCGAAGCAGGGGATATCGCAATACCAGATCTTCAACTCTATTACAAAGCAATAGTCACAAAAACGGCATGGTATTGGTACCAAAATAGACAGGTAGATCAATGGTACAGAATAGAGGACATGGACACAAACCCAAATAAATACAGTTTTCTCATACTAGACAAAGGTGCCAAAAATATGCAATGGAGAAAAGATAGCCTCTTCAACAAATTGTGCTGGGAAAACTGGAAATTCATGTGCAACGGAATGAAACTAAATCCCTATCTCTCACCCTGCACAAAACTCAACTCAAAATGGATCAAGGACCTCGGAATCAGACTAGAGACCCTGCATCTTATAGAAGAAAAGGAGGTCCAAACCTTCAACTTGTTGGCTTAGGATCAGACTTCCTTAACAGGACTCCCATAGCACAAGAAATAAAAGCTAGAATCAACCACTGGGATAGATTCAAACTAAAAAGCTTTCTCTCAGCAAAGGAAACTATCAGTAATGTGAAGAGAGAGCCTACAGAGTGGGAGAATACCTTTGCCACTCATACTTCAGATAGAGCGCTAATTTCCGGAATCTATAAAGAACTCAAAAAACTCTACACCAAGAATGCAAATAATTCAATCAACAAATGGGCTAAGGAAATGAACAGACACTTCACAGAAGAAGATCTACAAGCAATCAACAGATATATGAAAAAATGTTCAACATCTCTAGTAATAAGAGAAATGCAAATCAAAACTACCCTAAGATTTCATCTCACCCTAATTAGAATGGCGATTATCAAGAACACAAGCAACAATAGGTGTTGGCGAGGATGTGGGGAAAAAGGTACACTCATACATTGCTGGTGGGGTTGCAAATTAGTGCAGCCACTCTGGAAAGCAGTATGGAGATTCCTCAGAAAGCTTGGAATGGAATCACCATTTGACCCAGCTATCCCACTCTTTGGCCTATACCCAAAGGACTTAAAATCAGCATACTACAGAGATACAGCCACATCAATGTTCATAGCTGCTCAATTCACTATAGCCAGATTGTGGAACCACCCTAGATGCCCTTCAGTTGATGAATGGATAAAGAAACTGTGGCATATAATACAATGGAATATTACTCCGCCATGAAGAATGATAAAATTATGGCATTTGCAGGCAAATGGATGAAATTGGAGAGTATCATGCTAAGTGAGATAAGCCAATATCAAAAAACTAAAGGATGAATAATCTCGCTGATAAGCAGATGAGGACATATAAGGGGGGGTAGGGGGGATTAGCGTTAGGGTTAGGGTTAGGTTTAGGGTTAGGGATAAGGAGGGTGGTAAGAATGGAGGAAGGAAGGACTGTATAGAGGGAAAAGAAGGGTGGGAGGGGTGGGGGGAAGGGAAAAAAATAACAGAATGAATCAAACAAGATTGCCCTATGTAAATTTATGATTTTTAATTAAAATAAATAAATTTTAAAAAAATACTAGATTACTATTGAGAAAACTTGGAAATAACCTAAATTTACATAGCAGAATTCTGCATACCCATTTGTGTTGGTACTCTATTGCTGTGTAACAAATTACAATCTCCACCCACCTCAAACCTGGTAACTTAAAAACAACAAAAATTTATTATCTCACAGTTTATATGGGTCAGAAATTTCTGTACAATTTAGCTAGGTTTCTCTGGCTTACGGTCTCTCCTGGGATTGCCGTTCTACTGTTGACCAAGGCTGTGATCTGAAGGCTTGATGGCATTGTGTTTCCCCTATAGTTCAGGTTGGTATGGGCATTCTCTCTTCCTGTTATAGTATCCAAAGTCAAGGGTTTGGACTTTGGTGCAGAAAAAACAGGAGGCCCTTCTTTCCTGCCTGATCCTGGCCTCTGCAGTCCAGTATATCACGGGGAAGCGGTTTCTCTTCTTTTGAGAGAAACATGGTGGTTTGGAGCTAA
The DNA here is from genome assembly GCF_902686455.1 of Sciurus vulgaris. NCBI lineage: Eukaryota > Metazoa > Chordata > Mammalia > Rodentia > Sciuridae > Sciurus > Sciurus vulgaris. Next base: position 82,055,011 of record NC_136461.1, on the reverse strand, counting down.
AGCCTGAGCTAGTTGCAAGTTTTACCTCCCTTGCCTTGCTTTGTTCTCTGTGAACATATTTTCCTCTGGTATTTTTGGAGAAGGGTTTAGTATCAAAACAATTGAACTGGGTGTGGTGGCACATGTCTGTAATCCCAGCAACTCAGGCTGAGGCAGGAGGATCTCAAGTTTGAGACTAGCCTCAGTGATTTAGCAAGACCCTGTCTCAAAATAAAAAAAATAAAATAAAAATATCTAGGGTTGTAGCTCAGTAGTAAAGTGCCCCTGGGTTCAATCCCTAATACAAAGAAAACCAGAATTAAGATAATCATGTATCCAGCAGGTCCTAGGCAAATCCACATTTCAACACGTCACCAACTTAAAATTTGTAAAACATTTTTCATGAAGACATTGTAGTGACCCTTAGAAGTTTTCTCAACTTGAAGTATTTCTCATCATTTTCCCTCAACTAAGAAAGGTTTTCTATCCTCTATCAGTTTGCTTACTCTGTAAAGAATTTGAAAGGTACTCTGTAAATACTTGATGAATGAATTTATTCATTCAATAATGAACAAATATTCTAATGTGGTAACATCCTTAAAACATCACCAGAGCATGGGAGTACTTTAAGGATAGTGTATTAGCGAGATGGTCTAGATTGCACAAAAAGAAAAATCTCCCTAAAGCTGACCTAGGGAATCTATTAGTTCACAAAATGAAGAATCCAAAATTGTAAAGATCCAGCAGGATTAGAAGGGAAGGTACCCACCATGGTCAGGCTGTGGCTATTTTTCTGTGAAACTCTTGGTTCATCTTCTGACCTGGTCCTCAGGCTGAGGTTTCTTCTGTGCACAAAGTACTTGCAGTCATTCCACACATCGCAGGACTCACATTCCCACTTAGAGAATGGAGAGCTTCCCTTTCCCTGGCCACCAAGTCAAAGAGGATTTAGGAGGACCTGACTAACTGAGACCACCTTCCCAGCCCTGATCCAACCCATTGCCTGTGCTGTTCAACTTGGACTGTGGAGGTGGCCACCCTGGAGTCAAGGACTGCTGCTAAGAGGTCTGGGCTTCCAGACCATCAAATGCTGCTGTTCTCATTCTCTCCCAGCACCCAGAGGTAGGAAAAGCTCCTCCCAAGCCCCATGGCTGGGAACATGTCAGTCTTGCTATCTCCATAGCAAGAGATTGGAAAAGGGACTTAATTCTTCCCTCACTCGTTCAACAGGTGTTCACTGAGTACTGATGCTGTGACAGACCTTCTTCAAGGCCTTGGGAAAACAGCAGAGAACAAAGTGGACGAGGTCTCTGCTCCGATGGAGGGGAAACAGAAAAATAAGCAAAAACATAAATACATCAGGTAGGCTAAGAGCTACTGGGAATGATGAGGAACTGCTACTCTCTCAAGGGCTGTAGGGAAAATTTCCCAGGAAAGGTGACATTAGAGAAGTGATTTGGAAAGAGCAGAGAAGAGAGAAACTTGGGGTTAAGAGAACAAAGAATGCAGGGTGGGGCACCACGGAAGCACAGAGGACCTGAGCAGGAGTGTACTTGGAGGATCTGGAGAACTAGGAGTGGGGAGAGGGGAGGGTCAGAAAGGAGTGAGGGCCCAGCCTGCAGAGCCTGGGAGGCCACAGCAAGGAGGGCAGATAGGAATGGAGAGATCATCCCAGTCTTCTGGGGGCAGGGCCCAACTGCATGCTGTGGCCACACAGTCGGTTATTGTGTCACCACCATCCTCCACCCCCTCTTCTTCCTGGCCACAGAGTTCACCTCCCATGAAATACCAGATACTGCTGGAGCATGAGGAAGTGATTCCTTCCCCGCAAGATGTAGCTTATGGTCAGATAGATCAGCAAAGGGAGAAACGATGGACAAGAGCATTCAGGGGGCTCTCCAGGATTCCAGGACAGAGGTGGGTTGTGTCTGAAGAGTGGAAATAGTTGTAAGGCAAGGAAGGATGAGGGTTGGACGAGCCAGAGAGCACAGAGATGGAATCAAGGTGTTCCGGCAATGAGGAGAAAGAGTAAAGTCACATGAGGAGGAGGTGTCTGGGACAGGGACAGAACCTGGAGCAACAATGGTGTGGCTAGACATGAGCTCCCTGACATAGTGTCTCCATGTGGGGGGAGGGAAAGGACCCCCGTCTTTGGGGAAGAATATCTAGAAGCAAGAAGACCTTCACACACTAGATTCATTCACAGCTCTGGTCTTTGCATTTGTTATTCATTCTGCTTGGGATGCTCTTTGCCATTTCCTTTGCCTATAAAACTTTTATTCATCCTTTTATACCCAGATGAGTTGTAACTTTCTCTATGAAACCTTCTCCAATTTAGTAGGCTCCCGCTCTTCACTGACACCCCATTCTATCCCTGCTAAACACAATGCATCGCCATTTCTTTGTTCTCCTCTTCCCAGACTACAGATGGGCTCTTAGCAAGGAAACTTAATGCTTTTTATATCCTTGGTACTTAATATTGTGCCTGGAATATAATAGGTAACTATTAAATGAAAGACAATAATGGGAAAAGGGCAGAGGGTGACAGTGGTAGGAAAAAGGAATGAGGTTTTGAAATGTGTAAATTAAGATACTGAGACATTCTAGGTATTGGTGGAAGAGATGAGGTTATCCTTGGAAACTTTCAGAAGATGCTATATCTGGAAGGAGGAGATATAAATCTTTGAGCTGATACCACATATGAGGAGGAGTTATAATTGTTAACTGAGAATAGCTGTGGAAGAAGAATGCAGAGAACTATACGTGACATGTTAGGTGAGCCCACTGACAGCCTGCAGGTCAGGGAGTCTTTCAGATTTTCTGGACACAGAGCAGTCACATTTTATGATATGATCATGCAACACAATTGTAACACTCTTACACACTCAAGATTGATTCTTTTCATAGGAATCAATGTAAGGTGGGTGCTGTATTCTTAGGCTGCATGATGCATGAGCATTAAGAGTTTTGTGGGTTTTTCTGCAGACTGATCGTGTAGCTGAGTCAATGGCAAATGTTCACATTTCCAATTCTTCTTCCCCCGTTTTAGGACAATTCAGGGAAATTAAAGTTATATGGGCTATCATGCTGCTTTAATTTTCACTTTATCTCAACTGTTTCAGAGTCTACCCTTTCTTAGTGTTTCTCAACCCCAAACTCTGGGCCTCTCCACTGCCATTTGACAATGTCTGGAGTTTTTGATGGTCACACCTGGAGGAATGAATGCTACTGATACCTACTTAGTAGAGGCCAGGGATGATGCCAAACAACTTGAGATGCATGGGACACTCCCAACAGCAAAAAATTATCAAGCCCAATATGTCAGTAGTGCCAAGGTTGAGAAATCCTGCAAAGTTTAATCCTTTCTTAACACCACAGGATGGCAATTATTTGGGGGCCTGGTTCAAGATCCTGTGGTACCTATTGTTCCTCCCAGTTCTGAAATGTGCCACAAGAGGGAGCCAGAAGATTCCTTTAGAAATCTTAAATGAGAGGCTGAAGGGTTTGTTCCTTGCACTCTACCAAATTAGTCACAAGATGGTGCCAAGAGATTCTTTTTGAAAACCTAAGTGTGCTGTTTTGGTTTGGTCCTTTAAATTGTGCCAAAAATAGTTCTTCAGTTATTATATTTTATTGGAATAATACAATTCATGAACTGAAGTACAAATGTTTCAATTTAAACATAGATCAATTTTTTTCTTGGTTCTAATTCTCACAGGAAGGTCTTGGAGAGAAATTTTCTGCCTCTATTTGATGAGAATTTTTTTTTTTTTTAATCAGTTGGCTGGTGGTGAGTTGGCAGTCCTGTCCCCATAGAAAGGATGGAGTTCTTGGGATGTGCTGTAAATAGCCAATGTGTTGAGGGATTACTGTGAAGAAAGCTGCCATGGTGAGTCCTGGTTTCTTTCATTACAAGTTTATACCTGAGCAGATGAGAGACAGTTCTAGAAGCAGGGCTTCTCTGGACTCCTGGGCTTTGTTCGAAGAAGAGCTCAAACATAATTTTAGATGACAAAATTAAGCAACAATTAAGTAACTTGCTGTGTGTGACTCCAAAGGCCAAGGCAGGAGGAGTGTGAATTCAAAGCCAGCCTCAGCAACTCAGTGAGACGCTGTCTCTAAATCAAATATAAGAAAGGGCTGGGGATGTGGCTCAGTGGTTAAGTGCCCTGTGTTCAATCCCGGGTACAAAAATAAATAAATAAAAATGACTAATCATGTAACTTGTAGGGCCATGCATTAGCAAAACCTTTCTTTCCTCCAGTTGTCTCCCATCCTAGGGCTAATCCTTGGGGACTGAGGGTGTAGCCTGAGGAGCCTTCACTTCACTGTGCCTTCCCACAAGCCAACTTGTCCCCAGCAGATGCAGAGAAATACATAAAGCAGCAAGTATGGGTAACTTTTTAGAATACATGTTATGTAGTGAACTATTACTGTTAACTGCCACAGAGAAAAGAAACCTGGGATTTTTCAGACATTCTAATAGGCCCATTTGAATAGTGATAATTCCCTAGAAATTAGCATCTCTATTTATTGCACTTTTTAATATCTGTGTTTACATAAAGAATAGGTTTAAGAACAAAACTGAAGCCTGGACCAAAGAATTCCAACTTTTTCATGTCCAAATTTCTGAAAAACTTGACAGAGAAGAGGGAGAGAGGAGAAAAGAAGGCAGGTGGGAATGGGAGGAACCAGGAGGGAAAGCCTGGGCCAGGCAGGCTTAGCACCTCCCCTCTGGACTCACCTATTCTCAAAATAACCAGTTCGGTGCTTTTACCTTCATTTGATGGGTAAACTGAGGATTTGAGAAGTAACTTTTTCAAGGTCACACAATTAGTAAAGGGAGGAACCAGGACTCCTTCAGATAACTAAGAGATGCCAAATATGTGGAATTTTAATAAACACTCACCACCCATAACTTTCAGCACTTGTTCTGTGTGGTTGCTGTCAGAGGAATATCCGGAAAACAGGTTATTTGCTTTCTTGTCTTTAACTGAAGGGCAGTGACCACAGAGGACACAGATGAGATGCAGGTTCTTCCCAGGGCAAGGGACTCTCACCCTCCCTCAGGAGGTCCCATGATTGCCAGACACTACAGACAAGGCTGGGAGATGCTGCTACAAGGCTGTGACCGTGGCCTGTCTGATAAAAACTGCCTGGCTTCCTCCAATGCAGTAGTTTCCCCCTCCTGTTTATTGAGATGCCATAAAAAGAAAAGTGCTTGTAAACAACTTGAGCGGCATGAACAATCTAATTAAAATAATTAAAGTAATAGCTTGTGAAAAAAGCAGTAAAACTAATTATTATAGAGTAGCCGTGTGGGAGGATGAAAATTGCTGACATTCTTTAAGTCTAAGCAGTTCTATTTGGCAGGGAAAGCATAGGCGTTTGAACAGATCCCTTCTGAGGGTACCCCCACCCCAGCCCAACCTGGATTTAACCTCTCCTGCTTCTCATTTTAATTTCCTTCTTGGCCACAACTACATACTAGTGACCCTCCAGTGGCTCTCGGATTGTCCCTTCTAGACAACCATTCAACATTTTTTCCCCTTTGAACTCAGAACATTTAGAATCTGAGACCATCAGCACTGAAGGAACCCAAAGCCCCTGTAGGAAAAAGATCTTTAGGATGCATGATACCTTTGCAAAACTGGATGCTTAGCTGGCCCCGCTTGTGCCCTTTCGGTGAGAAGGAAATGACAGCAGTGGCAGCCATGACCGTCGTCAAAGAACCTTTTATTTTTGTTTTAAGCTACAGTCTCTCCCTAATGTCCCACTATTTCTCATGCTATGCCTTGGGGCCTAGAGAATAATAAAAATGCCTCTTCCAAGTATTTGAAGACAGAATGATGGCAGCTCTTGCCTTCCCGTGTCCAGTTCCAAGGCCAAACCTGCTAGGTGCCCCAACCACAGGAGTAGAGCACCTGTTGAAAGGTATCATAGTTTACCTAAGCCCCAGGGTGTTTACCTGAGATGGGCAAGTGCAGCCCTGCCGAGGGGAGGGCCCAAGTCTTCAGTGAGAGGAGTCACAGTCACAGATGAGAGGAAATGGGGTAAACATCAGCCTAAGTACAGAACAGGAACAGAAGAACATCAAACAGCACATGTTAGTTCACAGTAGAGAAATAGGTGGAGAATCAGAAATGTAGTTCAGAGTTAAGACCATGAACAGTAAGTTTGCTTTGTTGTGTTTCTCTCAGTGCTAGGGATCAAACCCAGGGCTTTACACATGCCAGAGAAGCACTCTACCACTGAGCTATGCCTCCAGTCCATAAATGTTTGTAGGACCAGATACTCTCAACAAAGCATATACCTGGGAGCTTTTCAATAATCCATCATATGATGGGCTTTTGCAGCTGCCTTTATAATCCATTCTAAAATCTTTTTTAAACATCTCACTGAATAACTGGCTAGCATCTAAACTTTTGGGTAATAGAGCATCTGAGGTGCTTGGAAATGTACACCTGAGCATGGAACTGACTTTTTTTTGCTTAGGAAAAATCACTTAAGTGAACTCTCTTTGTTATGAAAATATAGTTTAATACAGGATGGGACTTACATCAAATTATAACACAGCATAGCAAATAACTTAAAACCAAATATTAGACATTCCTATGCTTAAAGTTCACTGGGTCATTCTTAGCCACTTACTAGCTATCCTGTGGGTGTCTCTGACAACATTTGTACCTTACTTCATTGCCCTGAGCACCTCTTTCTCTTTCCCTCTCTTCTCTTCTGACCACCAGCCTTCAATTCTTGATATTTTTCTCATACAAGTTACTTTATCCTTGGGGATCTCATCTTTCATATCCAAGGTCTTTTGCTAAACAAAGGATAGTCCTCTCTCCGAACAATTCTACTTCCATCTTTAAAATTAATATCACACAGTGTTTCTATGCCATTTTTATAAAATTTTAGATTTTTAATTCTAATATTAAAATTAGTGCAGAAGAGGTATTGATAACTGAGTCCAAAGAATGAACAGATGTGTTTTATAAAATTCTTACCATAACTGTCAATTACTTCATACATGAGTTCTGCTCAATATAATTCAACAATTATTTATGGAGTCCACTCAGTCCTAAAAAATACACTAAGTTATTTGGGAGATTGTAAAAAGAGATAAAAATTAACTTCTCCTAAGAAAAACTAACTTTTAACTTATTGAGAGAAAAGGAAGATCATCCAATGTCTACAGTCACACTGACTCTGGCTGACTAGGTATCTAGGTGAGGAAGCTTTGAGGACTCCACCTCATTCATGTGGGGTGAGAAAGATATTTATCCAGAGAAACGTCAGGGAAAAATGCAGAGAGTGGGGATGGAAGAAGATAATTTGGTGGTTTCAGACATGTTTCCATGACTTTCAACAAATACTTGCTTATGTTAAATGAATGAAAAGGCAAAGATGTGAGGTTTCCAAAAGACAATTGGAAATTCCAACCTCAGAAGGGAGTCAAGGAATGATCTGTGAAGAAATGATAAATCATGGGCTCTAATGAGGCTACCCAGAGAAAGTACGGTGTGAGAAACCGAGCAGGCTAAGTCTAAAATTCTTGAAGATACTTACAGAAAAAGTTTGAGCATGCATGTGAGTACACACACATACAACACACACACACACACACACACACACACACACAAACTAAAGAGCAATCAAAAAAGAGAGTGCCTATCATCAAAGGCAAAACCAGAATCGCAAGAAACTAGAAAAGAATAAGATGAGGAGAAACTTTCTTCTTTGCTGATCATCAAACAAGTCATAAAATTAAGGTTTCGTTTTTGTGAGGAAGACCAGAAGTCAATGGTGCTGGTTCTGTACATTGAAGGAAGAAATGCACTAAGCTGGGGAAGACTTGAGCACCACTAGAGACTGAGGGAAAGGAGCCGGTGGAGGAGTCACTGCAACTGGGAAAGAGGAATGGATTCTTTAAAGAAACAGTGTCCTGCTGGAGACCCTGTCGATCCACAGTGCCAGAGACAGGTGTTAGCCCTAGAAAGGAGTAGAGGAGGCCAGTCTAAGAAGAAAGGGAAGCTATTTCAAGTAGAGAAAAAGGAAATAGAGGATGAAATTGAACTTCCTACCATCGCTGGGAGTGAAAGAACCAGGAGGGACTGTGGTCCTTGGAAAATGTAAATGGGCTTTAAAAAGCAATAGAAAGTTAGACAGAGATGAAGTTTAAAAAAGTGTGCACTTTTGTCCTTGTCTCTACAATTCATTCACTGCAAGAACCAATATTGAAGTTCTTACTTTTCTAAGTGCTTATACACATATTAATTAACATTAGCTCACTTAGAACAATCCTTAAGATAGCTTTATTAAAATCCTAATTTTGAGATCAGGAAAACAAAGTACAGATGAAAAAAAAAAGAGAGACTCAATCCGTGTTTGCATAGCCTTGCCTATGGAGTTAGACTTCAAACAAAGGTTGTCTCACTCCAAAGCCCAGGCTCAAAACTGTCTCCCATTCTAGAATACCCTATCTTTCCCATTGCTTCTTACCAAATTCATGCTGTCTCTATTTATGGTTCCTCAGTCTGATTTCCCATCTCTGGCTCTGGGCAGTCTCAGAGGACCTTCCTGTATCAGAAATATCTTGTCTGGGTTTGGGGATGTAGCTCAGTAGTAGAGTTTGCCTGGCATGCATGAGGCCCTGGGTTCAATCCCCAATATTCATAAAAGGAAAGAAATGCTCTATCTTCCAGCAAATAGCTCATGAAGGATTACTTCACATGTACCTTTTCTGAGATGACCTCTTTCCAGATGAGTCTGAGATGAAGATTCTCTTGCTCATGCATACCCTGCATGATGCATATGTGGAGGACACTACTAGCTTTTCTGTCATTGGATTCCCAAGCTTTGTGTCTACGTTGATGTCAGCTCCTTAAGAATGCTAGAACCTCAGGGAGGGAATAGGCAGTTTAATCTGCCCCCGATTGTTCTTTATCAGTCTTTTTTCCATGATGTTAGCTAACAAATACCCTTTGCAGACCCTAATACATGTTCATTTATCAGTCTTGTCTATAAATTCTGGTATAGTGGCCAAAATTTAAACGTGTAAAACTTACAAAGATTTTAATCAAGAAGTTGCTTTTCTTAAAATTTGATTGTTCTATCTGCTGAATTCATATATTTTTAGGTATTTGATTTAACTTCACCTTGATTCCTTTATCTATACTTCAAATTTTTCATTGTTCCTATGTTCCTTACTTCTGGTGCATTTCCTGAAATACACTAGATTTACTAGCCTCTGATTTCCCCAAGTATCTATCTTTCCAAGGAGCCACTCAGATGATACATGAAGGAAGTGTTAATCTCTGCAGCTTATTCTTCCCATTCAGGAGTTGTCTTTTAATAATCATCTTCATTTATTGGAAGGGATCCCAATTTATTATTCTTTTGATACTGCTACCATTCCTTATACATTTTATTGTCTGCATGAAGGTAAGATCAAAAAAATTAAACTAAACTACATTAAAAGAAAAACTAGTTTAACTTTTCAGATCCTGAATCCTCCCCTTCACCTGCGATCACTTTCAGATATTTAAAGAATCTTTTATTGTGTAGTTCCCCCCTCCCCAAGGTCTTCCTTCCATCGCTATGCTATCTACTCTTAGATGGTCTCAGTTCATTTTTCCACCCTTAGTATTGTTTCAGATGTCTCCCCTCTCTCTTTCGTCTTCTTAAGTATGATGGTTGTATATATAAGGAGCTTTCTATTTTTTGCATGGTAACTTTTAGTCATTCTATTATGTGTGATGCTTCTTCATGTATTAGTTTGTCTGAGCAGTGAATTCATTTCCTGGACACAGAGGATCTTTAAGAATCCTTAAATTGCCTTGTTACCCACTTTACCCCCTCAGTCAACCCTTTGTAATAGTATCTGCTTCTTCTAATCCTACTTAGCATCTTCATCTGCTTTATAATCCCTGCACCCCCTTCTTTTGAATGCCTTGGCTGCTGTGGTTCCTCCTCATTTTTCCCTAATTTCAGCATCTTGGCTGATTAAGCTGGAGCTTCCTTTTAGCTCTCTGCCTAGTGATATTTAGGAATGAAGTGAAAACAATTTAATTGTAGGCTCGCCGTCAATGTTTTTTTCTCTTATGCCAATAATTGTGTGGTGAACACACTGGTTTAAAAATAAGAAAACTCTTATTTTTGTAAGGTATATATATGGGTCGTAGAACATTTCATTCCTTTAGGTAATCTTGATAATCATCGAAAATTATTTTCAAAACTCCTTTACAGATTTTCTTTTAAAAGTTTCTCGTTTTCATTTCACTTTCTTCTTGGTAAACCATCTACACTTACTTAGTACTTCCACTTTAAGTGTTCTTACATTTCAGTCGGAAATGCTTTGCTAGCCAATCCAAGCTTAAATTTTTCTCTTTTCTCTTGTGGTGGGGGTAGTTTTCCTACAGCAGTGATTATTTTATGCAGTCCTTCTTGTCTGGAATTCATAATAGTCATGGAACAATCTCAAAGAGTATCATGCATGAAGATATCTGCCTCTTAGTGAGACACTCTGAGGAATAAAGGGGTTAAATTATGAGCTGCAGCAACCAAACAATAAGGCCCTGACAGAACCTCATGGAAAGCCAGCATTCCTCACTCATTTCTCGGGCTCCTCTCAGACCCCCCCGCCCCCCCCAGCCTGTCCTCTTTTGTTGCTGGCCAGTTTCCTCTGATTGTAATTCATTCTCTATTCCTTCCTGTTCCTGTGTCTTGGCTAATTGTTCTTTTCCCACACTTCTGGGTCTTAATTTCCTCACTTTACAACCTTATCGCCAATGTCTACACTTCCTGGGCTCTTTCTGACCTATCTCCAGCACCCAGTTGACTCTCAGCAACCTGGCACCACAGCTTTATTTCCAGGGTTCCTAGTTTGCTGATCTCTGAGGGGGCAGTGATATTTCTCCCATTCCTCTCAAGGCAGCTGCATCCAAAGCCAGTCATTCTAGGACAGTCCTACCAATGAAGAACTGTGGACACACTGAGTCTGTGATTCTTTTAATGGACATTCAATTCTTTGCAATAGTGAAGCTGGGAGCTGCCAGGATATGTCATCCCTGAAACCCACAGATTTCAACATCCTCCAAACAGTCTTTTGGTTCTGTTTACCCCATTATTTTTCTTTATCTTTGCAAGAAAATACAGCAATTAAAAATTCAGATTTTCTCTGTGTGGAACATTCACCAACAATAGCAATTTTCTGTGTCTTAAACGTCAGAGTGACATTTTAAGCAAACATACTCTCTCTTTTCATTCAGACAAAAACATCCTTTCATTCTGTGTCTTTATGACATGGGGTGACCTAGGAATCCCATCATAATGCACAAAATTGCCAATTTTCTTTACTTTGGGTTAAGGAAGGAAGCTTAATTTTCTGCCACCATAAATCATGCTTTTTAAAAATCAACTGTCATTATTACATCAGGGAAGGGGAGGATCTTATATTAAATGCAGACCACTTCACATCAGTCCAGATATAAAGAGAGGGAGGTATTGCACAGCTCACCGTAATATTGTTTTATTTTGTTCTTGTGAAATTGGTGCTTCTTTTTCACTCCTAGTGCCTGGGGCTGGAGGCTGAGGTGTCTGACTGAGGAGGAGGATTGACCCCCTTTGTTTTAAGACCAGGTTCTGATTACACCTGACAGGGCTGAAACTTGACTCCCACAGAGTTTACCAGCACTTCACCTTCTTCCACCAGCCACTTAACACAGCAGGAATGTAACAGAAGTTGTCACTTTGATTCGGTTTGTATACTGTTTAATATGTTAACAAAAAACCAAAAAGTTCTCTTTTGTTTCTTTTCCCCTTTGAAATTAGTTCCAGGGGAATTCTCCTTTCCATATATTTTTTAATATAAATATTGAACAGGGTGAGATTTCTTCTCAAGGCTAAATCTTAATGTTCCTGCTGAGATTCTCATAGTTCAAGAATAAGAGCATTTTTAATAAAAAGTCTGCCTGAGAAAAAGACTCAAATAACCTGAGCCATGGCAGTGATTTTGTGGTATTTGGATTCGTGTCTATAAAAATATTTGTACACCAGATGGTGGATTGTTCCGCGCATTCATCCCAAACTAAAAGTTTAAAAAAATTCACACACATAAAAACACTGTGGGGGGAGAAAATCACCACTAGTTTTTTTCCCAGTCATGTTGCATGAGTAATGGTAAAAGCAACAGCTAAAACAATAAGATTACCCGATTGAATTCTTAATGCACTGTCAGGTACACAGACCTCAAGTAGTGCTGAAAATATTTTCTCCCTCTGAGTAACACATACCTTAAGAACAACTCAGTTTGACAGCTTACCAAGTGGACATATTTTCTAAAACACAAAATCATCCTGCTGATGGAGGAAGCTATGTGGGGTGACTGACACAGATCTGGATTGGGAAGGAGCCAAAATAAACACTAAGCCAATAGCCTAGGGCTCCAGTCATGAATCCAAAATGAGTTTTTCTCTGCAGGTTGATTTCATTTTTAACAGTCAGTCCTCTATTGTCTGCTTTAATGGGTGGGGAGGCATATAATGAAAAAACAAAAACAGGATAATAGAAATCTAAATTTATTTTTGACTATGGAACTTGTGATATGTTTGTGGGAGGGTTGTTATTTATGTCACACACCATGACCACACTCTGTGGGGACCTAGCAGTCCGTTTGTAGTGGTGTTAGAGTCAACATGAATGAAACCATTTTCTGAAGGGACTCTGGGGCGAGCCAATGGGTACGTCTTGACCTACCTCTTTCCAGGAGTAATCCTAGGCCGGCACTGGGCCTGGTCACAAGGGAATGCCGATCACTTAGGTATAGACCTGCATCTAATCAGAAATACAGTTTCAACATGTAAAGTGGCTACCAGAAGATCCCTCCCTGACACCTTTTCAGTTGGATTCTTACCAAAGCTTGATTGAAGAAAATAACATTTAGAGAGAAACATTGTTTCTTTTATATATTTTACACTTTATCCTTGGATCAGGTTAGGTAATCAAGAACTTCATATTTGAAGTACATCATTTTGTCCCTTCAAAGAACTGAGTTTTGGAGGGTTTGGCTTTGGCATTTGACCCTAAGTTAATCATAAGAAATAACTGGTGACAGTATGAAAATAGCTGGTGGAAACTTACTTGCTTTCAATGCTATTCATGACACCAGTATTCATCTTGAGGCTACATGGGAGAAACTTTGTTCATGTCTCAAGGCTTTTCAGTCTGTCGTGAATCTTGTAACTGGTCCATCTCCTTCATTTCTCTGAGTCAGATTTGTGGTCTCTTTTCAGTAACTGATTAAGTCTTTATGATTAAATTTCTGTGTAGTGGCTTTATCTCTTACTTCACTTTACTGTCTTGCTCTTATTTTTCTTTGCTTTATTTCTTTTGTTTCAATTACATTGCATGATTTATATAAGTTACCTAAAATGCATTTTGAAATGAGGCAGGGATCAAATGGATTCTTTACATTAATAAAATCATGTTTATAGTATGTCCTAAGCAAATCAAAATAAGAATATTCCTTTGAGATGTAGGGAAGAAAAAACAAATACTTCTCACCCATCTCTATATTTAAGGTTAAGGCACCTGAACCAAGAGACAAAGCAATAAGAGAAAAGCATTTGAATTTATTTAATAAAGGTTTTATATGACATGAAGGCATTTAGAAATGAAGATTTAAAGAAACAGGGGTACATGTGTGTTTGTTTGCTAAGCTGGATGAAGAAGTGGAGAGTCATGTCAAAGGATTGAATGAAGAGGGTCTGAATGAATGGTAGTAAACTGGGAGGAACTTAGCCTGTTTGTTCAGATTCTTCTCTATGCCCCTGAGTCTTCCGAGATAGGGATATTTCTTTCACAAAGATATAGCGTGGTCACTCTGGAATGAAAGTTTTTATGGCCTGCTTCAGGGGAGAAGGGTGAGGGGAAAATGAGGGTGACTGTCCTGCTTCTGTGGTTTTCTCAAGTGCTAATATACCATATTTTGAGTAATGCATCTTGAACCCATCAGGAGATATTCCAAAAAGCATGAATAGTTATGGGGGAGGGAGGTTGAAGGATGTTTTAATTAATCCAGATAATTGGGACACTGCTATGCAATGACACCTTAATTAACAAACCCTCAGGACAAACTATTTTTAATTAATTTGAGGCACAGAAGAAATTGAAGTATGTATTGATTTCAGACTCTAGGGAAAAAAGCAAAGACACTATCTTGGATAGGACTCGCCTGATGAGAAAACCAAGACCCCAATGAAGTAGGACAGTCCCATCTGACCCCTCACTAGCTGGGTAGTGGAGAGGGGAGGATGGTCCCAGAAAGCGCCCATGTGGGTCAAGGACTGAAAGAAACCAAGGCCTGCTTCACTGGAGGAAAGGATTGCTCTGCTGGAAAGTGAAGTAGGGAGAGAATTCATTCCCTGTGACACAATTGAACATTTCCTATCCCTTTTTCCATCTTGTTTATAGTTTTTATTATGATTAAAATTAAGCAAATTATAACTGGATCATCCTATCCACCCTCAATTATAATGCTTACTTATGAAGATAAAGTTTGTTATAAGCATTCAACAATGTTCCTGGTACTGGGGATAAATGAATAAGTCAGAATTCTAGTCCTTCAAAAAGTTCACCCCTTTAGAACTCTTTTAGTGTGTTCATTCATTCAAATTGTATTTACCCAGTATCTGAGAGAGGGCTATGAGAATAGCTGTGAGAGAACCCTAAGTTACAACAGGGGCCCAAGAAAGACTATCTGAGAAGGTGGCATTTAGATTGAGATCTGAGTGAAGGTGAGTTGGTCAAGAAACAGGAAAAGAGAATAGTGTGTACAAAGCTCTGAAGTGGGAGAGATGGCCAGTTGGCTGGAGAGCAGTAAAGGAGGACCAGGGTACATGTGATAAGGTGACACAGAACTCAGGTGAAGTGATGCTATAGCAACGCATTTCTTCTTCTCCCAGATAGCACATGGTCACACCCTCGACCTCCTCTTAGCCTTCGTTTTAGTCACCTTCTCAAGGAGGTTTACCCTGTCCATACCATCTAAATCCCAATACCCCCTTGCTCCAGTTGGTTTCCACTGCATGTAAACTTCTACTATTGTAATGATATGTAATTGACCATGTTTCTTGTTTGTCTTCCTAGAGCACACACTTCAGGAAGGCAGCCTTTTTTGTCTACTTTCTTTCCTGATATTTCCCCATGTAGAACAGGGTCTGACATTTTGTCAGTCTCCAACAATAGATGGTGAATAAAATTATAATGAAAGCTAGCGCCTGTTTTAAGAAGGACCTGGCCTTACCACATTTATATTTTGGGGCAATAACACTGGATGTTGACTGAAACCAAGATTTAAATCCAAAAGACACTCTGCATCACTCTATATTAGCTCCAGAATCTAAAACAAGTCTTGGCCAGGAAGAAGTTAAGCTTCTTCCATTCCTTTCTCTACTTGTCCCTTCTCTTTCGCTTGTAAACCACCCAGGTGGAGGGAAAGAAACAAGGATATTAAGCAGGCTTTAGGCACAGAGGAGTGAGCCACAGAAAGAAAACCAACCACACTACCAAGCCCGGTGGAGCCAGAGGCACAGACTGTGTGCATGACTACCAAGAAAGCCCAAAATAACTGGGATCAATGAAATGACAGGCTATAAAAGGTGTGTTTCCATCTTGATTTTCTTTGATGGGAATTCCTACTGCCTTGAGGAAGAAACTGTTTAATTTTCATATCAGATTTTTTTTTTTTAAATTTTCAGGTTTCACTGAAAAGCAAAGCAATTTGTACTAGTTAACTCTTTTTTGAAGAAGCCTGTTGAAAGAAATTGCCTCAGGATGAGGTGCTCATACTCCATTAGGAGGAGATTAATTGGTTACCACAGGCTTAGGAAACTTACTCTAGGCTGATTCATTCATTCAGCAAATATTTATGGAACCTTTTCTATGTGCATGGTACAGTTCTTTTTCACTAGTTCCTTATAAAGCTCACCTTCAGTTGAGGAAATGACATGTGCACAAAAAGTTAAATAAAGAGTCAACAATGCAAAATGTGCCCCAAGGCCCTTGTGATTAAGTGCTAAGCAGGTGGTGGAAACCAGGAGCACGCTCTAAAATCACTCCCGAACTCTGTCTGGTGGCTTTCTTTACCTCAAGACAGTCACATGATAATGAGTGAGTTTTTCCTAAAGCTAAGTGAATTACATCACATAACTGACAATTATTCTGAGATTATGCCTTTCATGCTCTTTGAGTGGTCTAAAGTCTTTTCTTTAATATCATAACCATGATGATAGTGTTTTTAAAGTCCTTACTTGTCAAAATAAAAAGCTAATAGTCCTATATTGGACTTTAGTTTTTAAAATCTCTTACTTTTCCATTTAAACTCCCCAAACTACAACTGCTGCTTTGGAGGCAAGCAGGATCGCAGCTGGGAGGGGTCTGGGGACCAGGTTGGGTAAACTGGGCAGGACTTTCAAGGTCAGACTGGAGGTAGATGTACATCCATTAAGTCTTGACACATCTCTGTTGAACTGAATTGAATCGAACTCTGTGTGGAGATAGAGTGAAGCCAAGTGACAATTTGCTCGGGAGTCAGTGGGTAGCACCCTCTGTGGAGAGTGTGGACAGATGATTACTGGGAAATATGATTGAAAGGAAAATTGGAACAGATTATAGAGAGATTTGAATATTCAAGTTTGGAAGTAGACTCTGTAGAAATGGGCAAAATTTTAGTGGACAGAAAAGTGACCTGAAGGAGAAATATTTTTAAAAGTTTAATCCTTTTGAAAAATTTGTATTTGTTCTTTTCAGTTATACATGATAGTAGAATGTATTTTGACATATTATACATATATGGAGTATAACTTTCCATTCCTGTGGTTGTATATGATGTGAAGTTAAACTGGTTGTGTATTGATACATGAACATAGGCAAGTATTGTTCAATTCATTCTACTGTCTTTCCTATTTCCATCCTCCTCCCTTTCCTTCATTCCCCTTTGTTTAATCCAAAGTACTTCTATTCTTTCCTACCCACCAACCTCACCCTTATTCTGTGTTAGCATCTGCCTACCAGAGAGAACATTTGGCCTTTGGCCATAATTTCATTCTTTAAGGCTGAGTAATATTCCATTGTGCATATACACTGCATTTTCTTTATCCATTCATCTGTTGAAGGGAATCTAGGTTGGTTCCACTGTTTAGCTTTTGTGAATTGAGCTGCTATAAATAGTGATGTGAGGGCTGGGGATATAGCTCAGTTGGTAGAGTGCTTTCCTTGCATGCACAAGACCCTGGGTTCAATCCCCAGGACCAAAAATAAATAAGTAAATAAATAGTGATGTGGCCACAGCACTATGCATGTTGATTTTAAGTTCTTTGGGTACATACCAAGAAGTGAGTCAAATGGTGGTTCCATTCCAAGTTTTCTGAGCAATCTCCAGACTGCTTTCCAGAGTGGTTGCACCAATTTGCAGTCTCACCAGCAATGTATGAGTGAATCTTTTCCCCCACATCCTCACCAATATTTATTGTTACTTGTATTCTGATAATTGCCATTCTGACTGGAGTGAGATGAAATCTCAGGGTAGTTTAATTTGCATTTCTCTGATTGCTAAAGATGTTGAACATTTTTTCATAATTTGTTGACTGATTGTATTTCTTCTTCTGTGAAGTGCCTGCTCAATTTTAAAAGATTAATCTTGATGTAAACTATGAGCTTTGGGTGATAATGATGTGTGACTGTAGGTTCTTCAATTGTCACCAATGTCCTCCTCTGGTGCAGAATGTCCATAGTGGGGAAGCGGTGCATGTGTTGGGGCAGGAGGTTCACAGGAACGTTGCATTTTCTGTTCAGTTCTGCTGAACAGAACCTAAAGCTTCCCCAAAAGATAGTATATTAAAAATATTAATCTAGCAGCTGAGGGAAAAATGGGGAAGGAGTAGAACAGATGGAGAACATTCTGCAGATACAAAATTAGATATAAGCATATATCTAATATATATCTAATATATATTATATATATAATATATAATATATATATTAGATTGAAAGGGTCTGTCTATGTGAGCAGGTCATCTTGGAGCTTAGGATTTATCAGCTAAATGACATCTACCTCCAGAAGGGAACTACTCTAAAGGCAAAGCACTCAGCCAGGAAACAATTGTGATGCCCAGATACAAGATGAGAAGAGTCTAGAACAAAGTATCAACAAATAAGATGGAAAACAGAAATAATCTGGGCATAAACAGGAAGGAAATCCCATGGCATTTGATTATTAATGGGATCAGAGGGGAAAGCAGGGTCAGGAGAGGTGACCTTGAGGTTTGACCAGCTGGGCGGTAATTGTGCTGCAGACAGAAGAGGGACCTCAAAACGGGACTGAAAACTAGGGAGGAGTGGCCTTCAGGCAGAGGTGGGACTTGGTCAGCAACATTTCCTAAGTGCCAGGCACATGGTGTACATGGCCCCCAGCATCTTGATCAAACTCAGGCATGTGAAAGAGTTTTCTAAGTCAGAGAATCTGACTCTGAAGAGAGCAGCAGCATCAAAAGGTATTATTTGCTGTGACATTTTCAATTCCATTCTCCCATCAGTCCCAAGAAATCTTAAAGGAACAGAAAATTGTGTTATTTGCTCCAAGAATCAAAATAAAGACAGGATGCAGTGGTTGCTGCTCACCTTTTCTGGGAGTAGCCCAGAGGGTATTTAGAAGGAAGATCCCTTTCTCCCCTGTGACTTAGAACATTTAAACCAAAAAACAGCAACCCCAGGGGAGAAGTCTTGGGGGGGGGGGGGTCATCTCAGATACAAATAAAAGATAAGACATGAGTGGCACTTTTCGAGGAACATTGCACCCTTCAATATCCTTCAAAAAGAAAGATTAAGAAACTGGGAACAGGGCAAGGATAATCTTCCTTACCACAGAATGACATTCTCTGTTCCTTTCTCTCCCCTCTTTAGCCTTACCCTCTTCATTCCCTCTTCTTTCCTAAATTGTCTTCTGTCTACTAAACAAAAATACTAAATGGGGGTGGGGATAGGAAAGGCCTGTATAATTAATGTTTTTCCCAAATCACAGGTTATTTTAAAAGACCAGTCTTTGTCATTATTGTTATTACAGTTGCAGCAGGTGAAATGATAGTATTTACTAAGTAGACAGATCATTTGACATAGGCTGGAGTTAGGTTTGGCCACCTCTTGTGTTCAGTGGACTTGTAGAGTGGCCTCAAATGTCCAGGTGCAAATCCTTACATGTTACTCCCCTGTGGGAGAGCCCTGATTGATTACCCAGTTTACTCCAGGTGGAGATAGTAACAGAACCCACCTCATAGGGAGGTTGTCTGGATTCTGTGAGGAAATGAGGAAAGTAATTTGCAGAGCAGTTAGAAAGAGAATAAGTGTGTGAGCAGATCCAGGTTTTGTGGAACTTGAAGATTACATACCTTTAGAAGTCCTCTTTAATAAAAAGATGATATGGCTGGGGATGTGGCTCAGGGATAGTGTGTTTGCTAGCATGCATGAGGCCCTGGGTTTGACACCCAGCACTGCAAAAAATAAATAAAATTAAAAAAAGATAAACCTTAATTTTTCATTATTCTTACTTACAAATGTGTGACTATGTGAACCTACTGCTAAGGCCCCTCCCAGGTTCTGGGAGACTTGTTAAAGAAAGAGGTTCTTTGCTAGGCACAGTGGTACATTCCTGTAATTCCAAGGGCTCAGGAGTCTGAAGCAGAATCAAGAGTTCAAAGCCAGCCTCAGCAAACACGAGGTGCTAAGCAACTCAGTGAGACCCTTTCTCTAAATAAAATACAAAAAAGGGCTGGGAATGTGGTTCAGTGGTCCAGTGTCCCTGAGTTCAATCCCTAGTGCTCCCTCAAAAAAGAAAGAAGTTCTGAAACTCAAGTTTTACCAGCTTCAAGGTAAATAAATGTTCAAAATAAATGTTGGGGCTTGCTATCATTTATTTATTTGAAAAACAAGTATGGAGCACTTACTATGAGCTCGGCAGTGAGCTTTTAACTGGGTGTAGGTGGTGCTACACATCTGGAAGTTCTATGCCCCAGCTAAATGGAAGGCCATTAAATATCAAAGCGAGCTAAACTCCTTATCTAAAGAATGTGGTTTGATTTGACAAAACATCCCAGAGCTAATAAATGACTTCAAAGCACTTTGCAGACCACTTTAACAGAAACCCTGTGCCAATGGAATAGATGGATATTTGTAGCCATTTTTTAAATTTTTTCCTTTCAGAAAATTGTGATAAAATACATAAAATATTCACTATCTTAGCCATTTTGAGAGTACAGTTCAATGGTATTAAGCACACTCATATACTTGAGCAACCGTCAGTACCATCCATCTCCAGAACTCTTTTCATCTTGCAAAAGGAACTCTGTATCTGTTAACACTAATTTCCATTCCCTCTCTCTACCCAGCTCCTGGCAACTACTGTTCTGCTTTCTGTCTCTATGATTTTGCCTACTTAGAGAAGTCAACTACTCTAAAGACTATTTATATCTTAGATTTGTAATATAGATGCAAAGATAAACAGCAGGTAACAGTACCTTGTCGTGTGGAATCATACAGTATTTGTCTTGTTTTTGGCTTATTTTACTCAGTATAACTTTCTCAGGGTTCATCTACAAGTTCACATATATCAGAATTTCCTTCATTTTTAAAACTGAATAATATTCCATTATATGTATATACATTTGTTTATCCATCCACTCACCAACAGGGGTTGCTTCCACGTTTTAGCTATTGTGAATACTGTTATAAACATGGGTAGAGTGGACATTACTTTTACATGGTTTAGGACATTTGCATCCCTTTGATTACAGATTAGAATACACTTGGATTGTTTCTTTTGTGTGTGTGTGGTGCTGGGGATTGAACCCAGGGCCTTGTGCATTGTGAGGCAGGTACTCTGCCAACTGAGCTATATTCCCAGCCCCACTTGGATGGTTGCTTTCCTTTGCTCACATATTAATTAAACCAAGCAAGTCAGTTATCAAATTCAATTTCTTCATCACCATTGAACTTATATCTCACTTTTATAAAAAGGGGCAGTGGGTCAGAAGAGTTCTGAACCAGGGCTTAGGATATTAGTGTACTGGTCCCAGAACTGTAGCCAGTGTTAGATAACTATGTGATACTGGGAAAATTCTTGCATCTTGTTGGGCTTCAGTTTCCTCCATATCCTGTGGATGATTTGGACAATTTCCTTTCTAGGGGGATCAACTCAGTCCAGTTTGCCAAGTCACAGAAGATCCTGTATCCCTGGAAAACCTCTAGATCCCAGGCAAAGTGGGTGGTTGGTCACCCTACCTTCAGCAAGTACTCAAATCTGATACCAGATTTTTTGAAAATGTTCTAGATTAGATGGAATCAGGTTGTTTATTCCCTTCCCAACCTCCCAGGAAATATCAAAAGGGGATTCAACAGCTGAGTCAGACTGGGACAAAATTCCAAGTGTGTAATTTTTAACAGGCTTTTGGGGAAAGGGTTGATTTTTAGATCCAGTTGGGAAGTCATCCTCACAATCGTTCTGGTTAGGGAGGTTTGTGTGTTAACAATTAGACAAGAGTTGTTAAAATCTCCCCTGAGCAACTGGAAATGCTGCCCATTTAAATAACTAGTCCAGTGTCTCATGGCTTCTCATTTTTTCCCTCCCTCAAAGAGCACAATTCTCTGTCATGAGGGAACACACAACAATGACAACAAGTGAAAGTAAACCAAGGTGGGCTCCTTGTCGGATTTGCAACTAACAGGAAAGCTCAGGCTGGACTGTGTCGAAGTGTCCCTTCTCTTGCTTAGGAATGCACTGATATGCCTTCCTGAAGCCCCACGTGAGCCCTTCTCTGGGGAGGATGATGTAGCCAGATTCTAGCTCCCATCAGTAATCAGGCAGGATGAGTGTGAGTGAAGTCAGCAAAGAGTTGAAGACTATTAAACTTTCAGGAGTGAAATGCAGTCCTGGGGGGGACTTTAGATTATGTAGAAGGAAATGCGAGGGAGGTGGGTAAAAAAAATGGTGGAATGAGACAGACATCATTACCCTATGTACATGTATGATTACACAAATGGTATGAATCTAAATCGTGTACAACCATAGAAATGAAATGATGTACCCCATTTGTGTACAAAGAATCAAAATGCAGTCTGTAAAAAATTAAAGATAAATTAAAAAAAAAAAAGAAAAAGAAATGCAGTCCTGAATGATGTGGGCAAAAGAAGTATTTCAACTCGATTCCATTGGTTGCAAATTTTTTAATTATTTGAAAATACAATTCCAAGTTCACAAAGAGTTCCAATGCATTATTGATTTGATCAGGTCTTGATACAGGGCCTAAAAAGCAGGTAAGACCTTCTCCTATAAGTACACAAAAATAAAAGAAGGGATAACCCCCATATTAATTATCATTTCCAGTAGAAAATGTTTTAGTGACTGCGTTTTATGGTTTATCACAATAGAATTTCTGTTTATAGCTTAGGTAATATTTTACAAAACCTTCCCATACATACAATATTCAAACCCATAGATAATGTATATAAAGCAGAGGCTTATTATCTCCATTTAAAAAATTCAGAAACGGCCCTCTGCGGTAGCACACACCAATAATCCCAGTGGCTTGGGAGGCCAAGGCAGGAGGATTGCAAGTTCAAAGCCAGTTTTAGCAATGGGAAGGCACTAAGCAACTCAGTGACACCCTGTCTCTAAATAAAGTACAAAAAAGTGTTGGGGATGTGGTTCAGTGATTGAGTGTCCCTGAGTTCAATCCTCTGGTACCAAAAAAAAAAAAAAAAAAAAATTTTTTTTAAAGCAGAAACTGAAGTTCAGACAAATTAGTAGTCTGATAAGTGGTAGTGCCTGTCTCAAACCTGGGTATTGTTCTAAATCACAATCAGAACTCATGACCAAAACGCAGAGGAAAGTGTGTTTTGCTATTTTAATTATTTCTTCTGGCAGTTTTTGCTAACTATCTCATACTCTTGATATCATCCAAGAATAATGATTAACAGGAGAGCAAAAGGTCAAAAACAGTATTGGTTAAAATCTAGGCTGGCTTAAAGAGCCAGCAAGAGCAGAAGAAGCCAGCAAAGAGGCCCAAGGATAGTCGGAGAGTGGGCAGAAGACCAAGCCAGCTCCATACTGCCCTCTAAATCAAGGGAAGTGATCAAGGAAGCTTCATCTATAAGGAGAACACTTGGGAGAGACCCCTGGGTTAGTGTTTAGGGAGTTGTTGTTGACCTCTATAAACATAATTCCACAGAATCATAGAATCTTGTGTTCAGTTAATCCAAACATTTACCCATATCCACCCCCCCACACTCCCCGATGTTCACTGCCTGCCTATTCCAACAACACTGATGGATGAGGCAGCCAGTAAAGGAGATTGAGGAGCAGCCACGGAGGTCGAAGCACCTAGAGAAGGATGTCTTCAAGGCTGGCTAATGAAGCAAGTGTTTAAAGAAGAAGGGGGATCATCTCTGTGCCTTCCTTTCAGTGTTTCTGTGAATGTAAAACTGCTTTAAAAAAAAAAAAAAAGAGTCTTTACTTAAAAGAGGGGAGGAGGAGGTGGAGAAGAAAGAGTAGAAGGAAGAAAATGTAGGTGTGATCAGATTTATACAATGGTAATAGACCCAGTAAAATGAGCACCAAGAATTGCCCATAGATTTTGCACCATGGAGTTCACTGTTATCTCGACAATGGATTGAGGGGGGACATGGGATGATGGGAAGAAAGCCTGACTTGAGTATGTTCAGGAGAAAATGAGAGGAGAGGGAGTAGAAAGGGAGGCGGTTAGTATAACAACTTTTTCAAGAAATTTTGTCATGAGGAGAATCAGTAGCTGGAAGGGGACAGGAGTAAGAGGAAGGTGGTGTTTGTTAAAGATGGGAGATCTCACAGCATGTTGGCATGTTTATCCAAATGACCTAGCAGAAAGGGAAAGTGATGATGTAGAAATGGCAACAATTGCAAGAGCAAGGTCCTTACATGGAGGAAGGGGAAGAGATCCGGCACGGAAGTGGAGCCTTGCAATGGGAAAGAAGGCAGAACCATAGGACACAGCTGCAGACAGGCCTATACGAAAGCGCTCATTACGATTTTATTTTCTAAGTAAAATGAGAAGCAAACCCAGCAGTTGAAAGCAAAGGGGTCTGAGGACAAAGAAAAATCAGTGAGATCATCTTTTTAGGAGAATAGAAGAGTGAGTTGATTAAAAAAGAACAAAAGAAAGAAAGAAAGAGAAAGAAAGAAAGAAAGAAAGAAAGAAAGAAAGAAAGAAAGAAAGAAAGAAAGAAAGAAAGAAAGAAAGAAAGAAAGAAATCTATTAGGATTGCCTGGCAGAATGAAGGTTTTGAGGTCACCTAAGATTTGAGGCTATTGTTGGGTCTTTAACACCAAACTCTAGGCCTCCTTTTGCTCTCACCTCTTAAATGTGGTCTCCTTTCAAACATAACAGTGTCAATCATTTTATTTGATGTCATAAGTGTTCATTTTGCACTCAACCAAGTCCCTGGTACATAGGTGCAGCCTGGGGCACCTTCACTCTGGGAATAGGCTAGGAGGTGGATAGGGAGAATAGACAGAGAGCGAGGAAAGACTGACTCCATGGGGTCTTTTGCCTCCATCCCCCATAAATAGGGGGGAAAAAAATCAATGTTCTTGGATGGCAGCAAGCTCCCTTCGGAATGGGGGAATATAGCAACTGGAAAATACGGAATTGATTTGAAAACAAAATGAGCTTCCATACACTGATCCCTAGGATCAAGCCTACCACTGAGGCCCGAGCTCCAAAGGACCATCCCAGACCTCTCTCAGGGAGTCTTCCCTGAAACTTACAGCACGAAAGAGAAAAAAGCAAAAAATGAGTGATTCCTGCCAAGCTTGAGAAGAGAGGCAAGAAAGGGGTTCCCACCTGGCGAGACCCAAGTCCCTCCTTCCAAAGTCACCAATTTTGAGTGTATCATTTCATCTGGTGTGATGGAGTGGAGAAAGGTGAGTGGGAGAGTGAAAAGAAGCCAGGAGTGTGACACTAGTTCTTGTTCCCCCGTGTGGAAGAAAAAAGCAGGATGAGGAAGGAAAGTTCCCTCCCTCCCAACAGCCGCAGAGGAAAGTGAGGTCTTAGATTCGGAGGGACTGCCCCATACCATGCTCCCACCTCTGACCCCTCTTCAGCCCTGGGGCAATCACCAAATAGGGTGTAAACAAGGAATTGATTACCGTGTTGGCCTATGAAATCCCAGCTGGCCCATGTGGGAAAGAGATAAGGAAAAAGGTAGACGAATTGACTGGAGGCCCAAGTGAGGTCAAAGAATTCTTGACTTGGAAGTGTTTTTTTTGTTTGTTTGTTTAGATGCACTAGAAAGATCACATTCTCACATATTTCAAAATCACGATTATGGCTCTCTTGAGTCTTTTTATGTTTAATCCCAAGAGGACTGAATTCTTTCAGTGGTCCTATATGAAAACGTTTCAATTGTATTTATAAACTCCTTGGCTGCTTTCTGTTGAGCATGCTCCAGCTTGCCTTTGAAAGGATTGCACCTGGATGCGTGCCTCCGCCCAGTAGGAGTGGGCAGGAGTACCCATCTTCCCTGGCCCTGGATGCCTCCCTCCTTCACTGGTGCCAGCTGTGGTTCTGCTGCCTCTTCAGTGTTTCTCTCCTGCTAACTTACCTAGAGATCTTTGTCTTCTACAGCACCTTTGTCTTTTTCACTCAGGTACTGCTGTTTGGTGAGGGCTCTAGCACCCCATCCCTAGGCAGTTTTTCCCTATGCTTTGTTTTTCTATATTTAATAATAAGGGTTGGAGGAGTGATCTATCTGGGGGTCATTTAAACTCTTACTAGCTATTATTCTATTCCTTTGTACTAGTTCACAACAAAAAAGTCAGCTATGCATGGTGTATCTGAGACTGGAAAAAAACATGGCCGTGTTTGGAACAGTTGTGAGTGTTATTGCAGAGAGCTGATAAGCGAGGAAGAGCACTTTCCAGAGTGCTAGGCGCTGAGATCAAAGCCCTCTGCAAATATTTTGATAGGAGACAGCTGTGTTATAACAAAGCGACACTGACCTCTCCTCGGAGGACTTTGCTAAGCCCTGGTTCTACCATTCTCTAGTTGTTGTGACCCTGGTCAAGTTTACTTCTCTGAGCCTCAGTTTCCTCACCTATCAAATGGAAATAGTGATGTTTCTCATAAGTTCCTTGGGATAATGACATGGGATACCTGAAAGTGTGAAAAGAATGTTAGGAAGTAGTATTGTAGAGTAAGAGTCCTCCTTTAAAAGGAAGTGGTTGAGCCTAGTGAGGTGGTGCACGCCTGTAATCCCAGTGACTTGGGAGACTGAGGCAGGAGGATCGAGAGTTCAAAGCCAGCCTCAGCAACAACAAGGTACTAAGCAACTCGGTGAGACCCTGTCTCTAAGTAAAATACAAAATAGGACTGTGGATGTGGCTCAGTGGATATGGCTGAGTTCAGTCTCCAATACCTGTCCCCTCAGAAAGAAAGTAGTTGACCCGTCTGTATCTGGGATTCTCCCCAAATCAGAACCCCCAGCTGGTACATTTGGGAATGGGATCCCAGAGAGCAGGAAAGAGGAAGAGGAGGAGTGAAACAGAGAAGGCAGAAGTCCAGTATAAAGATAGGTTGCTAAATTGCCCAGGGCTGTGGTTGGCTGAAACTTGACCCCACACAACCTCTTGAGAAGGTTAAAGTGAACTGTGTTTCAGAATTGCCCCTCCAGGGGACAGTTTACATAAAGACTCCTCTCCTGATGGATGGAGGTAGCCCCTGGGCACTAATGCCTCTCTTTTCAGGATTGCACATGTGTAAGTGCCAAGTGGGCTCCATGGAAGCCCCAGGGGAGGAAGTGAAAGGTGGAAGGTACAGAATGAGGCCAAGCCGGGTCAGGTGGCATGCTTGAAAGTTGTTCAGAATGGGTCCCTGCTGCACCAGCTGGGTTAGAGGTGAGACTGGGAGGTTTTGAAGTGGTGCACAAGATACCACCCTGCCTGACAAGCATGAAAATAAAACAATAACAACAGCAAAAAAATCATGACAAGGCTTGGCTTGGGTATTTATTTATAGCAGGTATTGTATGCCATCTGTTTGTAGAAAAAGAAGCTACACCTAAACATTAGTTTTTAATGCTTTTTTTTTCCAGATAATATGTGTTTCTGTAGAATTAAGGAATGCAATTCCCAAATGCCACACCTTTTTTTTTTTTTTTTGTACTAAATTAAAACTAGAAATAACATGACCTAGAAATAACTAGAAATAACTAGACCAAAACTTTGGAGTAATTGCTGCATTTCTCTGGCGAAGCAGGGATTGAGCAACAGGGTAAATTGCTAATATTACTATTCTCTCTGCCTGCATTCTAGTGTTGTTTGGGTTTGGGGAAGTGGGGGAGTAGTTTCATCAAATAACCTATTGAAAATAGTTTATAAATGAGGAAGGCTTACTATCATTTGGGCATTAAATATTAATTACCAAAATCTATTTCCCCCCAAGAATCCACCATTAAGTAATCTTGAGTTGTCAAGCCAAATCAATAAAAGTAGAGCACATACTTGTGCCAGGTCCTATGAAACCACTAAGGATACAAAGACGCACAAAGAAGATTGACATGAGTACTAAAGGTAGTACCTAAGTACTACTTTTGACCACTGCTATTGCAGGAAGAAAGTATGAGCATCAGATGAAACTGTCTAGAAATGAAGTCTTGTTTTTTCTTAGGTTAAGTCTTGCTTTGCAAAGCCTCCCCATTATGAGAAAAGTAACCTCTCTCTTACATTTCCATGTTGCACCTTTATAATATTATTTTACATTTAACATACAACTTTTTAATCTATCTAATTTTTTTAATGTGCAAGAAGTAGAAATGGAGCTTTTTCTTTTCCCAGATGGATAGACATTTTTTCCAACACCTCTTGTTAGATCTTCTATCCTTTCCACTGTTTTGAAATTCTATCTTTATTTATTTTATTTTATTCTTAAATATGGTCTCTGGTCTATACCATTGACAGATTGTCTTTTCCAGCAATAATTCTGCATTATTTAATTGTGGCAGGTTTATAGTTTGAAGACTGGTAGGTCAATATTGCCCTATTGTTCTTATTTTTCTCGGTTATTCTTATGTATTTACTTTGCTGGACAATGTTGATAACCTTTTCATATTCCATTATAAAAATCCTATTGGAGTTTGGGTCATGATTTGCTTATATATGCTGTGTGAAATATTATCCAGAGTCATCTCTCTAGAATAATGTGAAGAGAAGACCAGATATTTGAAGAGAAGAGAGGTATACAGCAGCTGTTGTAAGGGGTAAAACAGCTAGATTAACAGATCACCCTGCAGATGAGGAGGCAATCAAGGATTGATAATAGCACTAATCTTCAGTTTAGGTGGTTTTCTTCATCAATGCTTGGCTGCTCAGGAGCAGGCATGAAGCATGATCCGATTGAATTCACTCTGGGGTTGGATTTGGTAAAACAAGCATAAGGGAAAGGGAGATATTTATTTCTTTGTCTTTCTTTTGATAAAGTTAGAATAGGAAAAAAATGTTTTCCATTCACTAGATAAGAAATGTGAAAGGAGAGAGATGTTAACTTTTTGTTTTGTTCTTTTAAAGATGTTCATAAAACACAAGTATTGATTTGTGGACAAAAAATCTAAATTACAATGGAGCTTTGTATTGTGTAAATAATTGTGTGTGTGTGTGTGTGCGTGTGTGTGTGTGTGTGTGTGTGATATTATACTTGAAATATAGTCCTTGTGACGTAAGAGCACTATTTGGTGTAAAGCCCTATTTTTTTGAGTGTGTATATTTCCCCCTGACATTTTCTTTCTTTGGAATTAAGCATTCTCAAATGAATTCCCAGGGGAATCTAGAAATGTTGGTACATATCCATTTGGCAGTTTAGGGATTTGTTAGAGTGTGGGAAAATTCAGAGGTTATTTTCAGGTTATGACATCTAAATATTTCTTTGCAGGTCCAGAACACAGCTTATTTTTAAACTATAAAGACACGGTAGTCTTGGTGCTCCTTTAAAAAGGAAATTGCTGCCATCTTTAACTAAATAACGTTTGAAATAAATCCCAATTTAGTAAATTAAAGAATGTTTTAAATTGCCTGTTGGTTTTTATGTTCTCCTTTACTTAGGCAAGCAAAGTTAGAGAACTGTTAAAGAAGATGGTCATAAAGGCAAATCCATGGATATCATAAACAAACCTTTTTACCTTTTCCTTCACTGTGAACACAGGCTTCAGCAGGGTGAATCTCTGCTCCACTGTGGGAAATAACTCCAAGTCTTTCCTCTGGGACGTCCCAGATTCAGGGTGCAGCCCACTTGCATAAGAGTCCTCTCAGTCCAGCTGCCTAACAGATGGGGAAAGACCCAGAATTCAACTACAGCGAGGAGGGGAAACGATGCCCTCTACATTGATTATGAAATGGCTGCTATTTTCACAGTTCCCATCAGCCTTTAGAACATTCTCCAATTTCTTCAGCCAAGGGAAGCTGGATTCGTGCCATTCTAAATGCTGCTCCTATCTAGATGCTTATTGATCAAAAGTGTGGTCAAGTGGGGTGACTGCATATTTCAGGAGTTACCAGCATATACATTCAAGTCATGTGTCTTATGTATGCTCAACCACGACTCATTCCCTGAGTGTTGAGTGAGACAATGAAAATAAGCATAATATATCAACATATTCTTGGCACATACCACTAAATAGAATATTCACATTTAAGAGTCTGACTCCTCTTGACACTGTTACTCACACTTCTTCCATCAATCATAAATTCAGTAAAATTAACCTAAGACTGTATTTCTTCCATCTATTTCCTCCTATTCATTGGTACTGCCAAGTTATTGATTCATTTACATCATCTCTCACTTGGTCCCTTATAAAATCTTTTACATTTCTGGTGGACTTGCAAATTGGTGCAGCCACTCTGGAAAGCAGTGTGGAGATTCTTCAGAAAACCTGAAATGGACCCACCTTTTGATCAAGTTATCCCACTCCTTGGTTTACACCTAAAATTAGCATACTACAGTAATGCAACCACATCAACGTTTATAGCAGCTCAAGTCACAAGAGCTAAATTGTGGAACCAACATAGATGCCCTTCAGCAGATGAATGGATAAAGAAACTGTGATATATATACACAACGGAATATTATTCAGCCATAAAGAAGAGTAATTTTATGGTATTTTGGGGGGTGAGAGAAAATGGAGGAACTCTAGATTATGTAGAAGGAAATGAGAGGGAGGTGGGTATGAAAAACAGTGAAATGAGACAGACATCATTACCCTATGTACATGTATGATTACACGAATGGTATGAATCTACATCGTGTACAACCATAGAAATGAAATGATGTACCCCATTTGTGTACATGAATCAAAATGTGGTCTGTAAAAAATATTTTTTTTTAAATAAAACAGCAACTGTAAAAAAAAAAGTGTATGTATTTACAGTACTTCTGTGACTAAGTTTTCTGTAGGTTATTGGCCCAAATCATTGATCAGAATTCCTCCAAATTTGGGTCTTTACTTATGTTTCCAGCTTCATCTTATGTTTTTCTCCCATTGGTGCTTTGTGCTCCTAACACAGAGAATTGTCTGTATGTCCAGTGCTGTTTCTTCTGTCCAGAAGTGATATCCAAAATATTTAAAGACCAGAAACCAAGCAATCAGAATGTGTCCCCTCAGAACTGCTGTCCTAGGGCACCCTGCGGAGTGATAGCCCTGGCCACCCATTTCTAGCACTATGACCTTGAGTCTCTTCCTGGGGAGCTGCAGCAGATCCTTCACATGGTCTATGGAGGACTAGTGATTGAGAAGAGGCTGGAGGTGAGGGACAGTGTCATTTAGAAAGGTTTATGGACTTGATTAACTTTTCCAGCTATGCAAAGACAAGTATTTGCACAAGCAGACACCATTTACAGAACCTGAAATGAATTTTTATATTTTTTGAGATAGTCTGTAAAAACTCACTGCTTCATCTCAGGTTGCTTCATAAATACTTTTGCCTACTTCTGTTACCCCAAACATCTACCACCTCTCACACAGTCCTACCACCCATCAGTTTTTTAAACAGACTGATTTTTTATTTCCACGCTGACTGAAAAACTTTATGTCTTGACCTAAAAGTATGAGGGAAAGTTCCAGCATCTTTTCTAACAAGAAAAAAAAAAAAAAAAAAAAAAAAAAAAAAGAAAAGAAAGAAAGAAAGAAAGAAAGAAAACAATACATGCTTTTCTTTAACCCGAATCACAGTTGTGAGAACTAGTCATCATAACATCTTTAAAGAATTGTTAGCAAGTTGCTACTCAATGCAAAATGCTAAACTGGCCTTGAGGGGAATCTAAAGAAGTAACAGGCTAAGAAGTAACAGGCACAATCCCTGCCTCCATGAACTCACAGTTGAATGAGGTGGTAAGATGTGAATAACCAAAGTAATAATGTTGATCCAGCAGTAAATTATGTACTGCTATCCACAGCAGTGAAGAGGAAAGGGGAATTTGTCTCTCTCCCAGGTACGTGAAATTTCCTGAAGAGTTGGAGTCTTTGCATAGTTTCAGCCTTGGCCCAGCAGGAGAACCAGCATATGTGATGGACACAGAGAACACAGGGCAGGCTAAAGCAAGCCTTTGGCATTGAGATGAGGCTAGAAATGTAATTGTGGTCAACCTGCAAAAGGCAGTGTGCTAGGAAAAAGAATCTGAGCTTTAGACTAGGGGAAGGTCCCCTAAGTTTTGTTAAGCAGAAATTTAACACAATCAAACCAGAACTTTAAAATATTATGCAGTAGTAGTTAGCAAGCAGTATGCTGGGAAATAGCCTGACATAATGGAGCCAAGTATAAAATTTGAGTCTGGCTATGCCACTTTCTAGGTGGGTGGGCTTGGAACAGTTAATCTCCAAGTCTCATTTAATCAGCTGTAAACATAGAACTATTAATACTTCACTCTTAGGGCTCTTATGAGAATACTATTTTGCATTTATGAGGACTTACTCTGTGCTCACACTGTGCTAAGTTCTCTGTATCCATGTTGTCTTGTTTAACACTTATGTCATGTTTTTTCTTTTTGTGATAAGATATACATAATATAAAATTTACCATTTGAGCTACTTTTAAGTGTACAGTTAACTATATTCAACTTGTGCAGCTCTCATTGACTGCCACCCATCTCCAGAATCCTTTTTTGTCTTGCAAAACTGAAACTCTGTATCCCTGAAATAGCTCCTCCCATTTCTCCCATTCCCCAGCCCCCGACAGCCCCCATTTGATTTTCTGCCTCTAAGAATTTGACTATTCTAGGTACTTTATGAGTACAGTCATCAGCTGTTTCTCTTTCTGTGACTGTATTATTTCACTTAGTATAATGTCTTCAAGGTTCACCTGTTTTAGCATGTGCCAGAATTTTCTTCCCATTCAAGGTTGAATAATATTCCACAGAATGTCTTATATCACTGTTTTATCATGCAAAAATCGAACTTAGAGAGGTTAACTTGCCCAAAATAACAGAGCTGGTAGGAGAGAGAGCTAGAATTTGGACGGAAGCAATCTGATTCCATAGCACATCCTCATTTCCCCTGTGTATCCTGCCTCATGTAGGTTAAGGGCCCATCAGGACACCTGGAGGCGAGGGCATTGCAGGAAGGCATTCTATTGTTTTTGATTATCTAGTACCACAGCTGATCCTGGTAACATAACTCCTCTTACTTATTTATTTATTTTTGGTAGTGGGAATTAAACCCAAGCTAAGCATGTGCTCTACCACTGAGCTAGCTACACCCCAAGTCCATGACTCTTCTTTTCCTTGGGGAACTCTTTCTGTGATTGAACCAATTGTACAGCTCCTCATTCAAAGATCACAAGGGTATGTTTCCCAGACCAGGCTGATCAGAGACACGTGCTCAGGTCCCTGTAGTGAGTGATTCAGAAGTGGCACATGGGTGCAACCAGAGTTCCCTCTGGTGCTTAGAGGAGGTTGTGACCCAGGAGTTGCAGTTGACCATTTAAAAAGCTTAGTGGGGAGATGGCAAGGAAGGTGGAGTCCTGAGCAACATTCAATTCCCTGGATCTAGACATGTCTGCAACGGGCTGCCCCTATCAAGTCCCCAGAGATACATTTCCTGATTTTTGTTTTTAAAGTAATGGGAGTTGAGTGTCTGTAACTTGGAAGAAAAAGAAAACTAACTAATACACAGATCAAAAAGGTCCTCATGGGAACTGGAAGGAAAAACCTGACAAGAAGTATTGTGAAATTGTGTGGTGTGAGGAAGAGGGAAAGGTCAAGAGTCCTTTTGAGGCTTGGATACCTGGTGACCAAGAATAAAGCCTTTACTAAAAAGGTGGAAGAAGTTTCTATTTTCAGTAGAAGTGGAAGAGAAAGTTTCCAAGGCTCCTAGAAATCCAGAGTGCTAGCCAGCTTCCAAAGGTAGAATGTGCAATGTGACTTGTGTCTGCCAAGCACCTCGTCCTCTTCCAGATTTGCAAACTCATGAAAGTGCCCAAGGTCTGATTGTACTTTGACCTTTATCCCCTGTTATGGTTTAGATATAGGGTATCCCCCAAAAGCTCACATGTAAGACAATGCAAAAAGCTTAGAGGTGAAATGACTGGGTTATGAGAGTTGTGACCTAATCAGAGCATTAATCCCCTGATGTGGATTAACTGGGTGATAACCATAGGCAGGTGGAAAGTGACTGCAGGAGGTGGGTCACTGGAATGTGCCTTTGAGGTATATATTTTGTCCCTGGCAAGCAGAGCTCTCCCTGATTTCTGATTGTCATGTCCTGAGTTGAATCCCTCTTCTTTGTTTTTCCACCTTGATGTTCTGGCTCACCTTGAACCCAGAGCTATGGCATCAGCCATCTATGGACTGAGACCTTTAAACCATAAGCCCCAAGTAAACTTTTTCCTCCTCTATGTTGTACTTGTCAGGTCATTTTTCACAGTGATGAAGAAACTGACTAAAATATCCCCCAAATTCACTCACTAACCTAACATGAATTTTCTTTTCAAATTCAATTTATTCACTAATCTGTTCATTTATTCATTTAATACACGCTTGGTGAGTGCTCACTATATGTCAGTTACAGTGGCAGGTGCTAAGATTACCGTGATGAGAAAATAAACACGGTCCCCTACCTTCAAGGAGTTTATAATGTAGTGAAGAAAACAGATATAGGAAGCATTTGTCACACAAATGAATGTAATTAGAAATAGTCTGAAGTTCTGTGAAGAAAATGGAGTTTCATAAGAGGTATCTTGGGGGATCTAATTTAGATGGAGGAGAGTAGGATTAGCAGGGAGTTTCTCTGGGTAACCCAGTGAAAGGTGGGCACTGAAATGAAAAAGAAAGGTGGAAAGCAGAGGAGTTGGCCTTACCCACCCTTTAGAAACAAGTGATTCACCCATCAGGAATGTGAGACCCAGAGGCTTCAAAGTGATTTCTTTGAAGTGCAGCCACATGGGGCCCTTAGAGCAGAGCCTAGTAAGAGAAAAAAAAAAAAAAAAAAAAAAAAAAAAGAAGAAGAAGAAGGAAAGAAAAAAAACCCAAGATAGTATAGGGACCTCTCAGCCTGTTGCCTAGTCACCTCCGGATGACTCTACTCATTTACTTATTCATTCACTCACTCATTCAAGAAATATTTATGGAATACCCACAGGTGGGAGGCATTAAACTAAATGATGAGGATTTGGGAGAAGACAATCTCCAGCTCAGCTCTCAGCTGAAGCTCGGGTAGGCTCTTCCTCAAAGGGCTCCAAGAAGCACCTTGATCTTTCCCTTACAATATCTGTTAGACACGAGCATATGCTTATGTTTAATAACACTTTTAGGCCCTCCCCGTTAGCAGACTAGTACTCTTTTTTTGTAACTCAAATAGCTACATCTAGTCCTCCCAGCAGAGGCTAAAATTCTTTACCCACATAAAACTAGGCAACATGGCAGACTGACACCAAACACAGTGTAGCCGCCCAGTCCCTCCAGATAAACATAAGGAAAGGTCATCCAAACACAGGAAGACAGCCGCCCCCTTCCCTTTTCCTTTACCCCCTCCCCTTCCTCCCCCTGGCTCCCTTATCCCCAGAGGGTGGACCCAGCCTTTCCCAAAGTTTATTCTGAGAGTTCTAGCTCCCACAGTGGAACGTGCTGTGGACATGGGAATACAACAGCCCGGCCAACAGGGAAAACCAAAAATATAAACTGAGATACTTAATAGATTTCTGCCCTTCCTCCCAAATTGTGGCAGAAATGTCTACTAGTATTGCTTCTACTGTGCTCAGTATAAGTCAGCCCTTCCTGAGAGGCGGTTTTCTGAAGTTTAGAGTATTAGCCAGTGAACATTTTGTACAGAAGAGAGTTAAACTCTTTCTTTGGATCTCAGTGCCATTTGCTTGATCCACTAAACAAATGCAATAAATATTAGGAAACAAAGTCCAGAAAGCTTTGCATCTCAAACACTGGTAATCGAGTACAAAAAACACTAAAACTGCAGGGGAAAAATTTAGAAGGCTTCAAATTCACTATTGGGATTTTGTAAATAACTCTGGACCCATAAATAGGAAGTCATTTTATCTTTTACTGACATGTTCTGATCCAAACAGTGGTATGTTCTCACCACTTCAGATTTTACTTTCCATTTGAGAGGGAAAAGAATGAATATTCCAGGATTGTGTACCTCAATGATTATAAACCAGCATTTGTGATGAAATGTTCGGTACTAATTTCAAAACAGACCTGTGTTTGAAAGCAAAGCATAATGGTGACCTTTCTCATTAGCTGTTGCTCAAACAAAGATATGTTCCAGCAATATCCGATGCTTCCTTCCTGCTGGAGCCTCCACCCAATGCAATTTAAAACACTTGTGTCACATCCAAACCAGAGCTGAGGATGTGATGTGGCTGTTTTAGTAACATTGTGTTTATGGTTTATTGTTACTTTCTAAGTTTTTTTAATGTTTTGTTTTCATAAATTTATTATCATGAGTTGGGTTTGCAAGATTAACTATGTGCGACCATATAGATGAACTCATCATACACATGTTTACTCTTCTATTTCTCCAACTCCCTATTTTTGTGATGAATAGCATCATAGGTTCTTAACCATAAGACAGAGATTTATTTCTTGTTGCTCTTTGGTGTTTTTATGAAATTTCATATGCACAAACAAAACAATTGTTTTGTGTTAAATGCTATGAACACAAATAAACACAAATCTAAGGAAAGAATGTGAGAAAGAAACAGAAGGAGAGAGAGAGAAAAAAAGAAAGACACTCACAGAAACTGGTTTAATACAAGTAATTCTCATGTTTGTCATGGCTGATGCTCCTGAATTAGGTCAAAAATGGTCATAGTGAAGGTGATTTTCCCATAGAAAAATAAACAATAAGAATTTTGCTACTGACCAAAGATCTCAGGTCCATCTTTACGGAAATGACCGTAAACACTTGGTGCAACTATAAACGATACAAAGTATTTATATTTTCTACAATGTGCATAGTTTTGTAATAGAAAAAAAAAACAAACACATGTCACTTTAAAAACAATTTTGTCTATACTTGTGCAGTGTAAAGCTTTTTTAAAAGTATATCTCTCAGAAAAAGAGTTAAACACTCCTCAATTCCATAGGAGTGTATTTAGGATGGTACAGTGTCACAAACTACTACAGCAAGAAGTATTTAGAGTGTCCATATTTGGCAGGCCATATACTATGTCATTCAACCCTTATAATAAGCCAGTGAAGTTGTTTTTAGCATTACTGTTTTAAAAGTGAAGAAAGGATGGTTCATAGGAAATAGCTTTCCCTGAGAAGAGGTGTTACTGGCTCAAGTAGTGGAAGTTTGGAGGCGGAGCTGCCTGAGCCCGACTCCAGAGGTTCCCTATGTGATCTGGACCCCAGTTGCAATGTCTCTAACCCTCTTGCCACTCTGCCCCCTTCTGCATGGTCACTGCAATACCACACAGTCTGAAGGAAGGGATATTGAATTCCAGCACTCCCCAAATAGCTCCAAGCCCCTGACTACACAAGCTATATCACATGCCAGCTCTGCACCAGGGAGATCCCTTGAGATCAGGGAGATAAGAGATTGATTAGCTTAACCTAGTCAGGCATTGTCGGTTCCTCTTTAATAATATTGCTAAGAATGGGGAAATGGGGACTCTAGTCAATGACTGTCCAATTCAGAGTTGTCATGAAGGTTAAATGACAAGAATATAAAACAGTTTTCATAGTGTGGACCATGTAGACTCAAGAAGTGACAGCTATCGTTGTTGGAAGCATTGTTAACTCTTGTTAACAATGACATAGAATTTCAATCATTGAATATGTGAGAAAAAAGTGCTGAGACCTTCAAAGGAACTTGTTAGAACATCCACAGATAATGAATGTCCTGCACAAAGCAGTCTTTGAGAGTCTCCAGTGAATTTTCACATGCCATTGCCATGCTTGCTTTATTGTTCCACCTCTGCAATAGGTGTCTGCTGCTATTGTTCTCTCAACAGCTCTTTGTGGTTTGGGGAAATTTCCTCTCTTTCATGTCTTTTGACATTGGAAATCCTGTTCATTACAGTGCTCCTCTGTCCTCCAGGGGTGGTAATGCAAACCAGGTCTGGGCAAGCAAGGTTGTCCACTCTTTTCTCTGCATCCCTCATGATTAGATTCAGGGCTGGCCTGAGACCCAAGCAAGATCTGTCACAGTCCTGCCAGGAATTTTGGCTTATGGACACTGTGTGAGTCTCTCATTAGCTGCCATGAAGTGGGTTTGGAGCAACCAGTAGCCATTTTTTTTTTCATATGGAGAAAGTCTGTCAGCTGTAAGAGAGAGTAAGGAATAAAAACTTCTATCTAATAAGTCAGAATTGAAAAAAAGAAAGTTACAGCATGATTCCTGAGGGAGTGGGAAATTTGAGATAGGAGAATTTATTTCTCTGATTTCTTCCTTGCAAACTCTTCTTTGGGTCGATTGTTTCTTTGGGCCAAAGCCTTGTCTCCTCTAGACAGCCCTCTCCTAAGTTCTGGTAATTGCTCCTTCCCCACAACGCTTGGAATCTAAGTTAGTTGTTCCATTTTTTCTGGCCCCAGTGTACTCTGATTCTTTCTTGGCTCTCTATATTATACTACATACTGTAAGTAGTTCCTGCCCCTAAATTTTAACGTGGACCTCCGCATAATATGGATTTCCATAAGAGAATTAGGATAGGCATTTCAAGTTTCCTGATGACTTATACATTCTCTCTTGCTAATGGATTCTTTGCACAAAGAATGTTCAACCAACTTCAAAGATCCCTAAAGTTTTTTTTTTTTTTCTTCTTCTTGCTATGTTGTTTGGGCTCATCTCAAATTCCTGAGCTTCAGTGATCTTCTTGCCTCAGCCTCCAGTGTAGCTGAAATAATAAGAATGCATAATTATACCAGGCTACTAGCTTATACTCTTGTCTACATCCTAAATCTACATCTTTTCATCATCAATTGGAATTGTTCCATCTCTAAACTCTTAAACTCTAACTTCTGATCACAATCTTCTTATAAATGTAGAATTTTAATTGTATCAAAGGTACTAAGCCCCTTAACTCCTTTACCCCAATTTCTTGGCTTCCTATTGTTTTCATTTCCTTCTCCAGGCAGCTTTAAAACCAGATCCATTCTTTCCATCTTTCTCTTGCTTAATAGTCTTAATTTTATTACCTGCCCCCCCCCCCCACTGCCCATTCTTCTACATATTCATCTGGAAAAAAATTCCAAATCCTGAGTCAATCCAACTATCCACCTTCTCTGCTCTGTGCCTAACACTGATGAAGAGCAACAGATATTTGAATATAGTGCTGCCACTAATCTTTTAAGATCTCCAACTTCACCTCCAATCCTAGGTGAAGTAGATCCTCCTAGTCAGCATCTTCACTCTTCCTCTTCATCAATATAATTTCAAAGCTTCTTCTTTTTTTTTTTTTTTTTTTTTTTTGTTTTTTGGTTTTTTTTGCGGTGCTGGGGATCGAACCCAGGGCTTCATTCAAAGCTTCTTCTTGAACTGAAATGAGTGGTCTACCTTTCTTGCCTATTTTCTCACTGTAACTCTCTCCAATCTCTTTTGGTCTCACACTGTCCTCTAAAGTTGCTTTCTTTTTTTTTTTATTCACCTCCTTCTCCTCCTTCTTCTTTTCCTGCTCTTCCTCCTCCTCCTCCTCCATCTTTTTGTTTGTTTGTTTTTACAGTGTCGAAGAGCAAACCCAGGGCCTCACACATGCTAGGCAGTGCTCTACCACTAAGTTATATTCCCAGCCCAGCAATGAATTCTTTATTTGTTTGTTTTTATGTGGTGCTGAGGATGGAACCCAGTGCCTCATACATGCTAGGCAAGCGCTCTGCCACTGAGCTACAGCCCCAGCCCAGCAATGAATTCTTTTTCTTTTTTTAAGTTGTAGATGGACACAATACCTTTATTTCATTTGTTTATTTTTATGTAGTGCTGAGGATCAAACTCAGTGCCTCATACGTGTGAGGCAAGTACTCTTCCACTGAGCTACAGCCCCCAACTCAGCAATGAATTCTTAAGTTCTCAATATAATTGAAATTTTGGCCTTTGAAATAGTTGGTCTTTTTAAAAAGCATTTGATGCTGTAGTCCACTCCTTCTTGCAACTCCAATTTTGCCTTTTATAAAAATATTATCTCCTATTTTTGGACAATATTATCTCCTCTTATGACATAAATGTTGGCATTTCCTCGGGGTTCCATCCTTGCCCCTCTTCTCATCCTCCTCTTCTGACTCCGTGCTCTTCTCATTTAGACCTCTTCTCAGCTTACCCACTGCCAATTGTCACTAGCATGAACGATCTATATGCTGATCATGCCTAAATCTAGGGGTCAAATTATACTAAGTTCTGAATCAGTATATCCAACTTTGAGCTTTTTAACTGTGACTGACCAATATCCACAACTCAACAGGTTCCAAATTAGACGATTAGTGTTCTCCACCCTGCACTCTGCCTAAGTCCTCCTTTATAGAATGTCACCATTTTCCCAGTCACTGAAACCCAACTCTGAAATCATCTTTGGCTCCTAACATGAAGAAACCCTTTTTGATTTTATTTCCCAATAGTTCTGAAGTCTATTCATACTCTCTATTCTTTCTGACCTTATTTCTTGCTTAGAATGTAACAATAGATTCTAACCAATCTCTGTGACTTTAATCTACCCATCTCTTCTACCACCGACTGAATGACAATTCTAAAACTAGAGTCTTATGCTACTTCCCTTCTCAGATCCTTCGGTAAACTCTATTGTCTTGAGAGTAGAAACCAGATGCATTAGCATTATATCATAGTGCAACTTCTTTTGGTTGCAAGGAACAAGACTCTGCCTCTGCCTGACTCAAGGAAAAAGAAGGTAGCTTATTGGGAAGATCATGGAATTGAAGAAGGAATTGAACCCCAGGTTCCAGGAAGAACCTGAACCAGCGACACTCTGAAGATGTCAGGATCAAAAGTTGAAGAGCTTGACAAGGGCTGCCACCCATCTTGTGCTGACTGTGCATTGTTTGTGGTGGTTCTTCTCCCTTTGGAGTTGTCATGAAAGCATGAAAGTGTGTCAAAGACTCCCAGCCTCTGTGTCCTTCACTCTAAATTTCAATATTGCCAGAAATAATATTTTGGTTGAACCAGTTTGAATAAATCATTCCATTTCTAGAGTCATGGGGTGGGGGAGAACATGACAAGGCACGATCACAGAGTATTCTCAGGGAACAGAGGATCACTGTGAGCTGACAGTGTATCAAATTGCTATTCTCCACATTCTGTCCTTTCTACTTCTAAATTTTCTTTTTCCATCATTCTTCATAATATTATTTTTCAGACAAAGTATATGTTATGGACTGAATGTTTTGTCCTCCCCAAAATTCATACATTGAAGCCCTAAACCTTGTGACTGTATTTGAAGATGGATCTTTTAGGAGGTAATTATGGTTAAATAAGGTTATAAGGATGGGGCCCTTATCTGTCAGAATTGGTAGCTTTATAAGAGGAGGAAGATCTCTCTACCCTTCCCCCATGTGAAGACACAAAAACAATAACACCAACAAAAACAAAGAAACAAGAAAAAAAACAGTTGTCAAAAAGCCAGGAAGAGAGCTCTCACCAGCACCTAACCAGGCTGGAATCCTACTGTGGGACTTCCAGCCTCCCAAACCGTGAAGAAACACATTTCTGTTGTTTCACCCACCTCTGTAGTATTTTGATATGGCAGCCTGTGCTGACTAAGACTGTCCTACTTGCTGCCCCCTGAAACAAGTCATGCTTTC
The DNA here is from genome assembly GCF_902686455.1 of Sciurus vulgaris. NCBI lineage: Eukaryota > Metazoa > Chordata > Mammalia > Rodentia > Sciuridae > Sciurus > Sciurus vulgaris. The sequence goes on along the minus strand of NC_136461.1, from coordinate 82,013,705 downwards.
CAACTCTCTTGTCTTTCTGGCCTAGCCTTCTCACCAACTGATCACTGGGGTTGTATGTACTTCTCTCCCCCAGCACATCCTTTCCCCTTCTTCATCTACCAACACTCACTCATCTGTTAGGAAACATCTTAAAGACCATTTCCTCCAGAAAGCCTTCCTTGACTCTTTCAGGATGATCCCATATTCTCTATCCACATATCCATAGCTTCCTGAGCTTGACTTTATCACAGGTCTTATCACACTCTATTGTAATTCCCTATTAACTAATATTACTCTCTTACCAGCTTGTGAGACTTTGAGTTCAAGGACTGTGTTATCATTTTTCTATATTGTGTCTGCAGAGGCAAGTATAGCAGCTAACTCATTGCTAATTCTCAATATATACTTGTGGAATGAATGACTGAAACTCATGACAGCCTAGTTTCACACTCAATGCATTTGATAAAGTGCTCCCTCCAACCCTCTGTTCATGGCCTTTTGACACGGCTGATTATAAATGTGTGGCTCTCACTCATGAAATTACAAACAGCTGGAAGACAATTATTTTCATATTTTCTGTGTCACCCATGATATCTCCCTTTGTGCTTTGTACATGTGAGGTAGACAATAATTTTGCTGTTGTTGTTAAAGACATAAGTATGGTTGACAAAAAAGCTAATGCACTCTAAGCCTTTATTAACAGATGTTCAGTGTGAAAGAGTTTGTACTCCTAATGACTCTTAGGTGGATCAAATCACATCTGAAATATTATGTTCAATTCTGGGCAACAACCATGCATTCCTTCCTTCAACAAATGTTTATGAAGTTTCTGCCCTGTGCCAAGCACCTTTATTCATTGCCAAAGGCTTGGAAATCAAAAAGACATGTTTGAATCTTAGTTTTGCCACTTACATTGTGCATCAATCAGGATAAGCTAGGGTTTGTTGCAGAAACACTTTGAAAAGATCAGTGGCTTGCCACATCCCAGTTTTGTTTCTCATTCATGCTACATGTTCTTCATGGACTGGAAGAGGGAGGTTCTACTCCACATAGTCTGTGCTCCAGGGCCCATTTAGAACATTGTTTATTTATGGCAGACAGAAAGCAAAGCTAATCATGCACTAAAGCTACTGCCAGAAAAAACACTCGTCATTTCTGCTCACATTTCATATGATCATGTCTGAATTCACAGAGAGGGATAGATAAGGGTGGGCAGTAAAATCATCTCCCAGACTGTATGACTTAACCTGTTCAAGACCCCATTTTATCATCTTTAAAATCTTAGACTGAGATTAAGAGTGCAACATAATGCATGTAAAGCATATGGTATGTTGTAGTCTGTCAGGCAACGGTAGCTATTTCAGTTTAAATTCTATCAAAAAATTTAAAATCTGATATTCAGCATAAGAAATTACTGTAAATAAAGCTTTCTAAGTACTTATGAGTGGAGTGAATTAGTTTTCCCTTTTTTCTTTGAAGACCCACTTAAGTTGACTAAATTATATTTACAGAGCTGGCTTCATGTTTTCCATCTCTATTTTTTGACACTTTTCCAGAATCAAAGAAATCTATACAGAAATTTTTCATATTGAAAGTCTGTTCTTGAAACAAGATTGTAAGCGAGTGAGTACAGGAACTTGTGTCATGATTTTTTTTGCATCACTGGAAACTAAGACAATTCTCCACCCAAGGAATATTTCTTGGTACTGATAAGGGTGTTTGGAAATAAAATTGGGACTTTATGTTATTTTACAGTGTCCATTGGTGTTTCTAAGTTTATACTTATATTTTAGAGCAATTTATTTTTAAAGGTATGTTAGTTGTTAAATTTAAATGCCATTTTCTATCAAATAACATCAGAGCAAAGAGTGTGATTGTCTGACTTGGCATATAGGTCCAGAGTTACATGAATCCTGGTAATATCACTTCTAGACTCATCCACTAAAAACTAAAGGGAATAATGATTTACAGCGTTATCATTGCTCTTCTTACAATGGCTAAAAGAAATTCTATATAGAGAGAGTTGAAAATTCTTTTCATGATGTAACTTATTCTAGTTCTTTTAAATAGTTGGTTACCATGTGAGTTATCAAATGTGATTTTAAAAAATAATTATGCAATTGGGGGCATTCCAAAGTAAAGACTTTGAAATATGTATCTTCCAATTTCACCTCTTAAGAAACCTCCTTTGAAATGAGACAGGAGTGATGTTTGGGAGTCACATGGGTGGCACATTTCCAGACTTCTCTAAACCACTCAGTCCTGTGAACCATGTGTGCAGGGCAGCCAGGTTATCCCTCAGCACTGTTGTCCTGTGCAGAGTGTTGTTGGTGATTATGGGATGCTTTGAAGATAGAAAGCAATGATACCCAGGCTGCCATTCAAACTAATGGCCAGCTATTTGTTACAAAACAGAACTCTCCATGTTTGTAATCTCATTAAAATGTACTCAATAACAATAAGGATCTTACAAAGTTGACATCAGGGTTTAAATAATGCTTTTATGCATTCTTTTCTTAAGCTTAAAAAAAGATAGCTGACTGCTGGTCTGTGTCTTTGCCAAACTTTTTAACTTGGTATTTGTTTATAAAGCTCTATATATAGAGCTCTGTATACTATATATACAGTATATACATATATACTGTGAAGGGAGAGAAAAGTGAGGGAAAGACCATGTCCCCAAAAGGGGAAGCATACAGATATCCTCCCTCGCAGGGAGGCTTTGAATTAGCCTTGAGTGATTTAGATTCACTCAGATCCAATTTAATTAATCAGATTTAATTTGATTCAAATTCACTCAGTTCTAAAACCCCAATTTTTGCCCAGACAAGTCACATGGGGAGGAAAATTATATTAATCAGCTTACACATGTCCCACTCTTGGTTCCTCTTCTGCATGAAGCAGTTTATAGCTCTCTAGGCTCTAGACTTTCCCTCTCAACACCCATAAGGAAATTGCAGGGCCCTGGATATTCATGCAACAGAGAAGAGGTTAGAAGTCTTGAGAGGTGGTGGGGGACTCTAAAATTCCACCTCCTATCTCCTATCTCATTCTTTTCTCCTTCATCTTTACCAACCATTAGCAAAAATTGGATCATGACTTAATGGTTCCCAAACCTATTGGATTATAGAATCCTCTGTGGAAATTTTTAAAAGTCAAAGTTCTGGGCTCCAGCCCACATCTACTGAATCACACTTTTGAGGTGGTAGGGCCAGGAGTCTAAGTTGTTTAAAGTTTCTTGGTGATTCTGATGATCATTCCACTTGAAGTGTTAAGCGGATTGCAGGTCTATGGGCCATCTTAGTTTTTTGGCAATTGGAGAGATCGGATAAGAACCATAGCTCTCTCCACCACCATCCCACACTGCCTCCCATCCCACAGTACACTGTGCTATCATAGCTATTGAGGAATTCAAACCTGTGGATACAGAATATTCCAAGCAAGGTCCTCGGTGATTACATATCCACCATAATGACAGTCCTAACTGTCACATCCCCAGGGAAAAATAAATCTTCAGCAAAGCTGCCAAAGATGCACCTCTCACTCAGAATTGATTTTCACCCACTCTGGCTGTACTCCATTCTGCTGTTTACACTGTACAACATTTGTCCAACTTCATGTGGCTGATCCTTGGTTGATTTTATCCAGAACTCTCTTCCCTTGAGTGCTTGTAAACAGTACCTGACCAAGGAGCTCATTTAAAAGGAGAAGCCTATGTGCACATAATTCAAATTCTACAACCCCTAGTGATAACATTATTATGTGTGATTGCAATTCTCTAAATTCTTTTAACTTATTTCCTGCCACCAGAGTGATGAATGCTTTGATATGTTCCTGAATTTCTGTGATGCTTTGCCATGAATTCCTGTAACTCATCTCACTGATGGAGTTGATCTCGGGGTTAGCTTTAAGTGCTGGGCTGTTCCCAGAAAGTCCAGCTTCAACTGCACCTCCTGCCTTGTGCTTGCCCAGTAAGATATGATGGCTCAAGCACCCCGATTCTTTCCCTATCTTGCTGTCATGTTGGGCAAACACAGAGATTTATTACATTTAGAAAATTACATATCCTCATTTTAGAAAGGGAGTTTAAGTGTATGTATTTATGTCTATCTGAATATTGTGCAACTGCACGTGTGTGAGTACACATTATATATGTATGTAAGTATGGGTATTATTTCCCCTACTACAGGGTGAAGCATTTCTGCACTTCATTTTTCATGTAGTAAACATACATAATATAATATATGTCATATGAATCCTTTGTAAAGTATACAATTCAGTGGTATAAAATTTCTGTATTTCTTAATGGTGGATTCCATGAGTCTACCATGCTCTTTGTGGCTAGCTTATGTAGCCTATGAGAGAGACTAACTAGAGGGTACAAGTGAGAACCCTGGAAGTCCCCAACCTTTCCATCTTCCTCTACGTACGACTTGACCCACTTTTCAGCTCAAGAGACTTTGTGTGTGTGTGTGTGTGTGTGTGTGTGTGTATGTGATTGAACCTAGGGCCATGTGCTTACAAAGCAAGTATATCACCACTGAGCTACAACCTTAGCCCTAGTTCTAGAGACTTTTATTGTGGGAAGCTTACCTACAAAAGATTACGGCAGGTTGGCAGTAAAAACCAGTTCCTGACACATAATAAATAATCAGTAATTGTTGACTGAATAAATAAATGAGGGCCAAATTTTAGCACAGGCCAAGAACTGTGAAGGTACAAGGGCAATTTGGAAAATAGTGTGTAATGGGTGAATGTGGCCAGAATATATTCTAGAAGGTAGTGGTAAAGTGCTGTGAGACAAAGTTGGAACCAGATTAGGGAAAATTGTCCCAAAAGAGCACTTCTCACCTCATCCCCAACAGAATAAACAGACCCTGAAGGGAAGTCTATGGGCATGGTGAAAACCCAAGTCAGCACCCCTGCCCCCAAGAGGTCCCTTAAGACTTGGGGTGGGAATGGAGGTAGAGGTGGAACTTAGGACAGAATTTTAGGTTGAGCGGAGAATCTACAAACACACTTAATGAGTCACAGAACAATGAAGCAATGCTGTACGTCCAACCAACTTGGGCTAAGGACCTTCTTAGGCCAGTCCCTTCCGCCGTACAAGTGGAATAGATGCAAACGACTGTCCTCATGGAGCTCCATTTTACTTTGAAAGATAAAGTTAAATTAGTAATTTGGATACAATTTGAAAAGTGCTATAATAGAGATTATGTGTTAAATATAATGGAACATAGTGGAAGGAGAGATTAGTTCCACTCCTTGGGGGTCGGGAAAAGCCTCACAGAAGAGATGACATTGAAATGTAGACTTTGAAGTAGAACTCGTCAGAGAAGTCAGAGAAGAGGGGCAGGGCGATCCAGGCCAAGAGCACAGCACGGACAAAGGGGCATGAAATTGCATGGCAGGGAGAGCATTGCTTCATGCTAGAAGCAGCTGCCCACTAATCTGTGTAGAAATACCAATACTGCTGGAGATTAACCATCTGGAGCACACGCACAGCTGTTCTTTGAGAACCGCTATGTTAATGGACATAAAGAAACCATGAGAAATAGCGAACCTGGCCAAAACCATCAGAGAAGCTAGAGAGAGGGACATTGCTCCAACACCCACGTAAATGGTAGCCAGATAAATAACAAGTTGTCAGTCACTACTCTGATTCCTTACAAGTATTTATATTAATATCATCATCAACTTATTCTATGCATCAGAAGTATTTTTCTTAATGGTCATTTAGATCTCATTTGTACATTTATCGAATAAATTTGTAGACAGTCCTCTTCATTTCATTTCCTCTAAGGCCCATGAGAAACCAAAACAGCACTAGGAGTGGTATCAGGTGGGCAGGCCTAATGCTTGGAGCTGTATTCATGGACAGTTGGGTTGGTCCAAAACCCATCTTTCCAGGCTGACACACATGCTTAGTAATTAAAGTGGGGTTTTTATACAGCTTTAAATATTTTAATGTGAACATACCCCGAGGGCCCGCAGCAGAGTTTGGTTTAATAAATTTAATAACCAATTAAGACACCCTCAACTTCAACCTCCATTAGGTTAATTGTTTAATGAGTTTCAGAATGTCTCTCAGGACATTTCTTCCCTCCATGTGGTAAGAAACACACATGTACACATGTGTACTGGGTGTGAATTGTACTAGCTGTGCAACCTTGAGAAAATCAAAGAATATCTCTGGGCCTCCTTTTTCTTCTCTATAAAAGAAAAGAGTTGGACAAGGTTTTCAAAGTTCCTTCCTGTTCTTGGCTTTTATTAATGAAATAATTGACTGTTATCAGTACAGGGAAGCAGAGGTTCCTCACCTTCACAGAATGCCCTGTGCCTGTGTGTGTGTGTGTGTGTGTGTGTGTGTGTGTACGTGTGTGTGTGTGTGTGTGTACATGTGTGTTTAAATGAATCTCAAACAACCTGGTGTCTTTGTGCAAGTAGCTAAATTGGGGTTGGATATATCAGTGTACAGAAAGTTTCCTTGAAAGGTTTTATTAACTGACCAATGTACAGACAAAATTTGTAGACAATCTGGAGTTGGCAAGTTGTGTTTGTTTTCCCAAAACTCAGCAGCCCCTTTTCTCCTGAGGGCTTGAATGGCTTTCCCTCAGGAGCTACACCTTGGAGAACCCATCAGCAACTGAGTGAGAAGAATAGCTCTCACCAATCTACCTCCCTGCAGTAGGGATCTTGGGGCCAAATAAATCAACACCCCGTCCCTGTCCTTCTATTCTCCTAGTATCATGACAGGCCAATGCCATTGTGGGAAATTAAGCTGGGCAGGAGAGAATCGTAGAGAAAAGGAAAGAGGAAAATTAAAAATATCATCTGCTTCATTTCCTACAACCGAATGAATGGTCCTTCTTGCCAGGCAGACTTGGAGACTATAATACCTTGTTTTTTTCCTTCCATATTAAGACAGAAAAGCAAAAACAAAAATTTGAGATACAATGCAATGTTAATCTGATCCACTTAGTGCCTTCAAAGACAACTGGTACTTAAAAAAACAACTACTTAAAATATATTTAAAATACTAGTCAGAGGGGCATTTGCCTTCACCTTCACAGTAACGTAGGGTAGCATGACCTGAGGAAAAACAAGGTCTGAACTGTCCTATTCAGTACAGCCAAAAGTTGTTTATCCAAATCCATGACAAACCCGCCTTTCAGTTTCTTTGGGACACTGCTCCTTCCCTCTGCATATTCAACTCATCTTTAAGAATGAGAAGTTGGCAAGCTTTTCAGTTTCCTCGGAGCTGGATCTTCCCAGAGTGGCAACATTATTTTATTTAAAGTGCATTTGAATTCCCAGAATTTTAGAAATCTCCATATTCAAATGCTAGAATAAAAACACATTCCACAGTAAGATGAAAAAGTGCACTCTGATCCAAATCCCGGGTACTAATTGGGAAAGTTTCTACTGTGGTTGAAAACATGCTTTCATTTTCAATAAGTCATAAAGGCCTCAGGAACAATTTGGGGGTCATAGCTATGGTAGTTAAACCCATTGGCCTGTTAGTGCTAAGACGCTTAAGTCATAAGTATTAGGTAACATTAACTGATCCTTTACAATGCTAAGGAACAGATGACAAACATTACAGAAAAGAAATTCAGGAAAATGAGAGAATGAGAATCTTTTCTTAGAGAGGTCTAAGAAGGCTACCAAACCCTGTCTGTGCTAAACCTGGAGGCAGGAAGAATCTTGTTTTGTTTTGCCAGGCTTGATTTATATACAGGTGCTGGATCTTTTACTATGTGAAGCATGCCTGTAGTAAGCATGCAGGCGTGATCCATCCAAGATTCACATTTTTGTTCTGTTACCTAGAGAGGAACTCCTGAACATTCTTCAGTGTATTAGAGCAACAAAGTTGACTCCCACACAACAACCTATCAAACAAACCAGTGTCCTTATATGGTGGAGATGGGAAGGTGGGAGCCGTGGTAAACATCCCTAAAAACATTTACATTTTTCCTTGCTTCTTGGTAAGATGTTTGTAAGTGTAGTCATGGTGATAAACACAGAATAGCTGACGGGAAAGGTTAAAAGCAACTTTAGAAATCCTCCTGACCAGCAGTTTCCAAACATGGTTCGTGCACATCAGAAGTGCTTGTGGAGTTTGTTAAAAACTTAGATTCTCAGGCTCTTCAAAAATATTTTCTAAATCTCTAAGATCAGGATCCCAGAATTCTATCTCAAATAAGAAGCTAATAGACAGCCAGGTTTCAGAACCTGCTGTTATTTGGGTGAATAGATGGCATCTGAGAATGAATTCAGTGGCTTCTTAGAGAAAGTAAGGACTCAAGGCAAACTTAGAGAAACCAAGACCTTTAAAAGTAAACTGGTGATTTCTTTGAACAGATCTTGTTGACAATGTCATTGTCGGGTCCTGGCGTGTGAAACATCTACTCTGTAAAGAACCTGAGCTTGAAACAGATGTAGACTGAATAGCAAACTAAAGCTGTGCTCCAGCTGTTGTTTTCAAACTCTGCTCCTGGAGAATGGAGCTGAGGGAAATTACAAGCAGAGTTGGCACTGAACCCTTGGCCCATCCTGCTAGAGACCCTCTGTATTAATTCACTTTCTCTTGCTACAACAAAATATGTGAGACTAGGTAAATTATAAAGAATAGAAATGTATTTAGGAGGTTGGAAGATTTAAGGGCCTTCTTTCTGCATTGTAACATGGTGGAGGTAATCACATGATGAGACAGAGCAAGCAAAACAGCTTGGGTTTCTTTTCCTCTTCTTATAAAGTTACTGATCCCATCATGACAGCCCTACCTTCATGGCCTTATTCAATCCTTATAACCTCCCAAAGATCCCACCTCCTAATACCACTAACATATGAACTTGGGTTTTAAGCTTCCAACACGTGAGCTTTGGGGACACAATGAAACCATGCCATCCCTGATTCCCTGGGCCAGGTCAGCCCTGCCCTGTGTTCTGTTGGTGTCCCAGTTTGTGCCCCCTCAGACAGCATTTTTCACATATATGAAAACAGTAATTTTCTGTTGTACTTTCTTGCACAGCAAACTTCACCAAGGTATCTGTTATCATTATATTGCTGACATTCTAGCAATAAGCACTCAACTAGTATTTGTTAACTCATTCCAACTTGGTTAAAATTTTCTCTGGAGGATTTCAAATACATTTACCTTGAAAATCAACCTGAGTGCTTTGCATTTTAAAACATTGTTCCACCTAAGAACAAGAAACAACAATCCCAGTGGACAGGTCTACCCTCCAAATCTAGCTGGTCTGTTTTTTTTTAAATTAAGTCTTTCTGGAGCACAATCGTGTTCATTGGTTTATGTTATCATTTATGGCTGCTTTAATGATACAACAGCAGAGTTAGTAGTTGCAGTGAAGAACACAGACTACATGACCCACAGAGCTGGTCCTTTACGGGATTTGCCAACTCCTGCCCTAGAGTCATGCAGACATGACAGTGTGACATTGAGCATATCATTTAGCATGTTTAAATCTCAGTTTTCTCATCGAACAGGGTAATAATAACAGTATCCTATCTTACAGAGTTCTTATGTAGAATACATCAGATAATTCCTGTAAACCTGCACATAGTTGTTAGGACATGTTGGTTGTTTGTTTTTTGGTACTGGGGATTGAACTCAGGGGCACTTAATCACTGAGTCACATCCAAGCCCTTTTTATTTTTTATTTTTAGACAGGATCTCACTAAATGTTTAGGACCTTGCTAAGTTGCTAAAGCTGTTCTCAAACTTGTGAACCTTCTTCCTTAGCCTCCTGAGTTGCTGGGATTACAGGTGTGCATCTGTTTAGCTGTTATTTTTATGATTAAAAAAAACTTGCCTATATTTCTTGTTGCCTTTCTTATGCTATTCCTCACCTGCTTTTTCCATATTTAATTAAAATAAAACTAGATTATTCCTGAGTCTTAATGGAAGCACTGACATTTGAAAGAACTTTGGGTTCAATCACTTTTTGATAATTAAACTACACAATTCTTCAAAACAAAGACTCTGAAAGGTTCCTTAATGCCATAAAAACAGAAATCTAAGGTTAGATCTCTAGGATGCTTAGTAAGCATGCCTTCCTGAGTTTGTTTTGCACAGTCTTCAATCATGATAGACAGAAGTGGGGCTTGACTTCACGCACATTTATCCTCTAATTTGGTATCTATCTTGCATATTGTCCCATTGCCTCAGATTTCAAGCACTCACAGCAGTTCTATTCCTTTTTAAAATGCAGGAGGTGGGTGAAAGAGAGCACTAAAAATATCAAATGGTTTTTCGTAGCAAGAAAGTCTGAATGATAAATAAGAAACCAGGCTAAGAATCTGCAAGTTTATCTTTTAAACTTGCAGCCCTTGCTGCTGTAAAGCCTACTGACTGTTTGTATTAAAATAAATTGTTTAAGTCCTTTAATCAGAGAGATATCTTGCAGAATGGATTGTTGCTCATGCAAAGGAGTAAAGAATTTGACTCATCTAACATTTTATTCATTAGTTTCTCTTTCTGATCATGGTGCTTAAATGGAATCTCAGTTTTCCCTTTCATATTCAAGATTTCTAGTCTGGCATTTACCAAGACTCTGTCTTATGAGAATTTTCAGCAATAATAAACCCCTACTTTGACTCCTGTAAGTACTCATCCAACCATCAGAGAAGTTACATGCTGAGGCATAGTGTCTAATTGCCCATAGCAATGGGAATTTACAGTTTTTGTTAATGTATAAATCTGTGCTCTAATAGTTGGACTGTAGTCTGGATTTGTATGTTTGGGATACTCACATGTTGGTGAGGCTATCTAGATTTTAAACTATTTTTTTCAGGAATTTTGCCCTCAACTCCAAAAGATAAGCTCACTCTACCCTGTGTCAGTTCTGGTTCTCCAAGAAGAAGTCACCAAGAAGGAACTCGTTATGCATGAAATGTGCTGGGGCAAAACCCATGAAGAATGGGGGCATAGGAATGGAAGAAGGCAGGAAGAGCCTTCTGCCTGTGATTCAGCTCTGACACATGTGAAAGGAGAGAAGAGGAAGAAGAATTGGGTAGAAGGAATCTCAGACTACAGCACATTCTGTGGAAGTCTCAAATAGTCAGTGGAGAGCTCCAGAGCTACAACTATCCATCAGAAGAGTCTCAAGTTGGGCATAAATGGCCCAGCTCTAGTACCCTCTTCCCCATTTCAGTCATTGGCTAGGACCACCGGAGTAGACTATGACTTTGGAGCAAACACTTGTGAGTATCCAAAGGTGCAAGAGGCTATTGGCTAACAACCTCCTTTCTTCCACGTCTCTTGGAGGGAGATCTGAGGAATGCATGACATCACAGTTCATCCTTCACCCCACAGATCCACTTCTTCATGCAAGTTCAAGCATTGTTCCCATAGTCCTTATCCTGAGGAGAAACTTAGGAAAAACAGTTAAGTGGGACAAACTGTAGTCTCATCTCTGCAGTTGACCTTAGAGCCAAACTGGTACTCACTCTTAATTTTCCTTACTATATTTTCTTAATCTCCCTCATGTTGATATTTGTGACTTTCCTGCTGATTTTAACCAAACCCTCATCCTTGAAGGATCTGAGCCTTTGACATTTATATCTCTCCTATGCCAAGGTTGCTGTTTGTGCCCATTCATAGTTAAAATTGGGTAAGGGATTACCAAGGGATGCCTGTGTGGATAACCTGGGTTCTGCATACATTCATCCCTGCCCTCATTGTGTAAAAGCAGCTCTATCTCTCTTGCTGATCAGGATCAATTTCTTCTGCCAAGGCAGTGATTCTATTTTTTGCCTGCTGATCTCTGGACACAAGGTTTCCAAAGTGTCCAAGTTAGGGGTATACCTAACCTGGATGAGGTTTCTTGCTCTGTGCTCTGCCAAGAGGGTACTTTCTTTGGGGACCAGGCTATCCATCATAGAGTCCAGAATTACTAGAATGGGTCACTGGGAGTAAGTGAGACTACTTCTACTTTCATTGCTTTGTATTCTTCCTGGAGAGGGTACAGTCTTACAAAGAGGTCTCTAAAATGCATTGTGTCTTGAAGGATGCCATTCCATCCTGTTGGGCATTGTCACCAAATTGCCCCTTCAGCTGCACCTTCAGTAGGTCATTCCTATAGGACCCCAATGTGCTTAAGTGCCAACTGAGGGAGAAGAGCTGGTGCAGCTGTGGTTGGTGGCATAAAGGTCTGGGCTACCTGAAATTTAGTTGGCCCTCTGGTGCTTCTTCAGCTGGATCCTTGGTGTACCAGTTCTGTCCTTTACTGGATCTCTGACTTTATGACTTGGCAGATCCAAAATAACCCAACTCATAATGGATAGTTCTGGGTACTTGGTGTTTCATGGTCATGAATTCCAAGACTACAAGGGTTCAATTACACATCAAGAACTGTTTCTTTCAAAAGGCGAATAATGCTTAACTGCATATGGCACAACTGTGCTCAAGAACTCCAGGGGCCTTAATTATGATTCTCCCTCTGGGACTTAATCATAAACTCCACTTTCCCACCACTGAGATATCCACCATCATTGGTCTGCCAGAATTTATGGCCAAAGTAGTAGGACTGACTGAAGTGAACCTCCTGCACAGCCTTTTCTGCTCTGGGCAGATGGTAGTCTTCTATGACACTATGGCACAGTATTTCTAGGTATGGAAAGTGTTGCTTCCAGAACCCTAGGGGCTCATTAGGCACTGCGCTTTCTACCAAGATAGAGAATACAATACGTAGCAATGTCCCAGCACACCCTGACCATTGGACCCTGAAAATTTTATTGAATAGCAGATTCCTGAATTTTTTTTTTCATTTCTTTTCTGTAGATACACATGACAGTAGAGTGTATTTTGACATATTATATAAGCATGGTGTATAACTTATTCTAATGCTTCTTGAATCTTTCTAGAGATTTTCCCCATATTTTGGAGTATATATGTCTGATCAAAGTCTCCAGCACTGTAAAACATGTTGCTGTTTTGTTTTCCTAATCAGCATGATGTCACCAATTATGTTCTAAGGGAATTAAGTTCTAAGGGAAGTCCAGACGGTCCAGCTCTCTTTTCTATAGTATATTATGTCAAAGGGTACGATAATTAACATAACCCTGGGGCAAAACTGTAAAATTGTTGTCCATCTCCTTGATTTTCTTCAACGTCCATGAATGCTGATATTAACTATAAATTAGGGGGACTAGAAAAATGACCCCATCTGGATCCATAGACCCAGTAGACCCCCCCTCTCCATAAACTGGGTTCCAAGCAGGACTATAATTATAAGCTCATGCACCAATTTATTTATTTGTTTATGTCTCCCCAATTAGAACATAAGTTCTTTGAGAGCTATGAATTTGTCAGTTTTAGTCCTTGCTATATCCTCAGCATCATTCAGAGTACCTGGCATATAATAGGTGCCTAGTAATTGAATAAATTCTATTTATTCATTATTATTTTACTTGGCAATACTTTATGTATTAAATTTAAGGTTGTATTTTTTGTTCTGTAACAAACTAGTCTTTTCCTCACCAATAGTATTATTAATAAAAATATAATAACTGTAATCATCACATGTTTTGTTTCTTCTGTTCCTGGCCACAAGCAGTTGCCAACACAAAGTAGACAGAAGAGTTGGTCCAGTAGTCAAAACCTCCTGTGCAAGGGTGAACTTGGCAGTGATGGGTTACTTGGTGACTCTCTCCTAATTTCTTATGTTCCTGCAGCATCCTGCTGTCAGCTGCAAGGAGATACTTAAAACTGCATTATAATCACCCTTTCTACTTGTCTATGACTTCTTCTAGATTAGATTCCTTAAAGGAATGAACTTTGTCCTTTCATAGTATATAAGCAGGACCTAGCCACAATACCTGACAAAGAATGGGAAATGAATAAGTTAATTAAATGAATGTTTATGAATAAATGAATCAAATCACCCTGACAGAGCTGAGCTGCAACTAACAAGTTTAATTTAGATAAAAACATGTTTTTTTCTGAGTCTCGCTCTAAAATGATGCCCCATAATCAAGCACCATGCAGATGACTCAGTTGTCTAACTGGGTCTGGGCCAAAACTGGACTCAACTCTGGGAGTTTTTAAAAGGAATTTTTTCTGTACTTTTACCCCAGGGTATTCATTGCTCTGTGGGATATGTGATGAAGTATCTACTTCTTTAGAAATAAACATTGCCTCAAAATAGAAAAAAGGAAAAAGATTGAACTCTGTTGAGAGACTTATTGCACAATGAAAAAAATGTAATATTCTTAAGCATGTGTGCATGTGCATTTATACACATATTAAACATGTATAGATGTGTATACATGTATATTCATACACACAGATAAACAGTCATGACTAAAGACAAGTTGACTTAGCAAGAAAATAATAAAAGACAAATAGAAGATAACAGCTCAAGAGTTTATCTATATTTACACCACAGAAGATAATCACAATGCCTAGCACACTGCCTGACAAAGAATGGAGTAGTTTAAATAGATCTAATATGCCATGTATTCATTTGACCAATATTTACTGTATTTACTGAATATCTATTATGACCCAGAAACTCTTCTTAGGCACTTAAAAATATTAATGAGAGAGAAATAAGGAGGGAGGGAAGGAGGGAGGAAGAAAGAAAGAAAGAAAAAAAGAAAGAAAGAAAGAAAGAAAGAAACCCCTGTCCATGAGAAAACAGGCAATAAACATAATGAAATTATATAGTGTGTTAGATGGTGATAAGTGCTATGGGGAGAAAATTGAGAGGTATAAAGCAGTTTGGGAGTGTCAATGTGCGTGTGGGGTTTGTGGTAGGAGTGGGAGAAGATGAGTTTCTGAGGCAAAAGGAAGGTAGATGTGGGAGAAGATGAAAGCTTACAGCATTAAATGGGATGATTAGAGTAAGTACCACTCAGAAGGTAAGATTTGAACAAAAACATAAAGAAGGAGAGGAAGTCTCTGTGGAAGAGATGAATCTACGCTATTCACTATCGCACAGGAGAAAACACTCTCTAAATCCTTGGTCTCATGCACTTCTCCTTTCACGCATTCACCTTTATTCTAGAAAGCGAAGCCTTGGGTGATTTTCCTTCTTTGCAACAACTTATCTCTTAAATAGCGGAACATCTTTCTTCCCCAAAAGTATATGATCATAATGACCCAAAGTGACATTGACTTTTCTGAATGACCTTTGTTTTTTTTCTTTTTGTTTTTTTCTCTGAAACAGATATAAAGTAGTCCCTTGGTATCTGTGGAGGGCTGGTTCCAGGACCCCCTCAGATACCAAAATCTTCAAATACTGGGGTTCCTTATAAAAAATGATGTGGCATTTTCATAGAACCTGCATATATCCTCCCATAAAGCTTAAATCATCTCTAAATTACTTATAATACCTAATATAATATAAATACTGTGTAAATAGTTGTTAAATTGTTTAAGGAATAATGCCAAGAAATGAAATCTGTATGTTTTTAATACAAATGCAATTTTTTCTATCTGCCATAGTTGTTTAATGCTGTTTTAAGCATGCTCCTCAGGAAAGAATAATTTTTTTTTTTTTTAAAGGAGAGGAAATTAGTAAAGTGAATATCTTTGAAATCATTGCATCAAATATTATGTATGGGTATTTTCATGTGTTTTAGTCCATTTTATATTGCTATAACAAAACACCTTAGGTTGGGTAATACATGAAAAAAAGGGATTTATTTGCCTCACAGTTGTGGAAGCTGAAATTTTATGATTTGTTGACCCCCTCTGGTCAGTCTCTGCTGAGGGCCCTGTGCTGCATCAAAACGAGGTGAGGGAGAGATCACATGGGAAGATAGGGAGTAAGAAACTGAGAAGGGTCCAGTCCTGTTTTATTTTATAACAACTCACTCTTTCTGGAACTAACTGGGGTTCCTGTGAGAACTACATTAATCCTTCTAAGAACTTCCAATGACCTAATTAGCTCCTTCTTAAAGGGCCCACCACTTCACTGACGACCAAACTTCCAACATATGAACCCTTGGGGGACAAGCTATATCCAAGCCTTACTACTATATAATATAAATATTTGTATTAAACTCAGTTTCCATGATGATATTCAAAATGAATATTTGAATTTAGACACAATTACTTTTAAAAATCGACGTATTAAACATAACTGTATTTAATGAGTTTACTAATTGTTCTTTTCTGTCTGTCAGAAGAAGACTATGTTTAGCTGAAGCTTATGTGAAGTAAAAAAAATTAAAAGAGCTAGGGAAAGAGGGAATGGGTAAGAGAACAAATATTAGCACTACTAATTTATCAAAGAAATGAAGTTATTTCATTTGGCAACTTGAGCACCTAAAGTCCTCTATTATATACAGTGAAGACTAAGATAGCTCAATAGAGAGCAATAATAATAAAATAATTATTTGGGGAGCATTGTTATTGGACACACCTAGTAGTAAAGCTTTTTCATGGATTATTTCATATAATGACTTCAAATAGCACTCATCTGATGAATGAGAAAACTGAAGAGGTTGTGTAATTTACCAAAGTCACAGTTAACAGGTGGCCAGGTCAGGAAATGATTCCAGGTTTGTTTGCCACCAGATCCCACTTTCTCATTCTTTAAGCTCTCTACCTCTTTACTATTTTTACTATTGCATTCATGTTTACAATGAGAGATAAAACAAGTGAATTAGATCTTCACAAGAGCAGAGGAGAAATGTGAGATTTGACAATCATATGGCACTTTTACCTTATCCTAGAATGTAACATAGTTCATTCGAAGGTATTCATGACCATAAGACTTGTGGCACTGTAGCCTTTGGAAACTGAAGCTGAAGATGCCTGAAAAGGTCTCCGGTAGGGACTTCCCAAGACATGGGTTTACTAAAACACCTGTTGTTAAAACACCTGTTGAGGATGTCTCCATGATGCTCCTATTCTCTACTTGAGCAGGCCATAGGCTTTTTCTTGAGAATGAAATGCTAAAGAGTCAACTGGCCTAATTCTAAGCTATGTGAGTAATTTTGACTCAAGATAAAGTGATGCATAAGCAAAAGATGAACAAAATCTAAGGAAGGCATGATAGCACAAGGCAAAGATTCCTGGATTGAGAGCAGAAGATCTAAATTCTTATGCTGGCTCTATCACTAACTCATGTGACCTTGGGCAAATCACTTCACCACTGAGTCTTGGGTTTCCTAATAGGTATGATATCCAAAGTTTTAAAGCTTAAAGAATGCTGATGGGTGTGCTTCTCTCAGGAGATAATGATTAATTGTCACCAATTGATTTATGTATGTATCTCTGGAACCTGAGGGCAGTCAGGAAGTTTGATTTAGAAAGATTAGAATGAGAAACTCCAGAACTGGGAAGATCATGTATGGTAAGATGTAAAATTACCATAAATTTAGTAAAGATAGGACAACTGGTACTTCACCTGAAGTGTCCTCTTTAGAACCAGTTATGGGAATAAGTTGGGTGTGCCATCCTCTCCATGTGCTCCACAGGCTGAACTCCACCAAAGGGTGGGTGAAAAGAAGCCAAGGCCATACCACTTAGAGCTCAGATCATGAAATAGAAGAAAAGAGCAGGGGTGAAGAGAAGGGAGGGGCAAGGAGGTAGAGTTAGCTCTTAGGTTAGTACTGTGAACACCATATTCAGAAAAAGTTCCTCCGTATCAGGGAGAGAGATCATAATCCCATTCAGAGCTCTGATCTCTCCTTCACACAGTCTTGAGGTAAGAAAATTTTGACTTCTTCGAGAGAAGTTTCTGGAGTAGCATAGTCTTTAGGAGTACTTAGTTTGTGTAGCCAGGAGGAAACCAGGAATAAGCATATGACAGAAGGAGAATGTGGCCTGAGTTCACGCAGCCTGACTTTTGAGTCTAACTGACCCTCTGCACTGGATGTGTCAACAATTTGCCTGTCATTCCCTACTTCCCCCACGTTAGAAGGATCAGCCTTCCTCTTATTCCAATTGCCTGAATTCTGAGTAGGTTTCAGTTTCTTTTAATCAAAAGCAGCTTGACCAGAAAGAATACCACCAAGTTCCTTGTCCTGCTGGCTCATAAAATAGTCAGAAACAAGAGCAGTGTTTCTTCTCAGTCTCCCTACAGGCGTATGCCTGGTGCTATGCCAAATCTGCACCAGCTGCTGGAGTGGAGAGGCACCAGACTTGTGGATCTTTGGACTTTGGCTTCCATGAACCAAGAGACCTCTCCTTACCTACTGGTTTTGGTGCCCCCTATCATTTCCTCTGATGAAATAGCTCCTAGTCCTACAGAACTCACCAAGACAACCGGCCACCTTCACTCTTGAAGCAGGGTTGGGGCGAGGGGTTAGAAAGTCAGCAGAAGGTCTAAGGAAAGCAGTGAGGACATTCTAGGCAATAATTGATAGTTTGTTTCTCAGAGTTCCTTCAGATCTGAGTGACTGTCCCTGTTCTCCACATTGTTTCCTAGGACATGTCCTTGGAAAGGATTTGTTGGAAAGGGAATGGCCTGAGCTTGGATTACCCATATGCAAGGATTAGGCCCTACCTTCTCAGGAGAAAACTGAAATTTCAGGGGTTAAAATATCCTACCCAAAAAAAATTCTGGAGCAGGCCCAGAGCCCAGGAGGAGGCCAAGCCTGCAGAAATGCCAGGTCATGCCTTCAGGGCAGCGTGTGGATATGGCTCACAAGGAATTCAAACAAGGCCAGCAATGCCAAGGCAGGAGGGAAAAGCCAAGTGGGCAACTGGAATATCATATGGTGGTCCAGAGGCCAGAGGGCAGGTCAATCAAGATGCTGAGCTTAAACAAATGGAAGGAAGAAAGACCAATGGAAATAGGGCAGGGAAGGCATGTCTGGGAAGTACAATAGAGTTTATTAAGATGAAACTGGCAAACTGCCACAACCCTTCTGTGAACATTAAGCACACTCCCTTAATATCCTGAAGCAAGGCCTTGAAGTGTCAGTTTCTTATTGGACTTGTATCACAAGGGCCAGGGTATACTGGGAACAGAAAAGAAACTTTGAGTCAAAATTAGAAGGAGTCTCACAAGTCAGGGAAATGCTAGGGCAGAAATGGTCATTTAGAGGGGAATATGTCCATGAGAAACCATAACCAAGCAAAGGTATAGCAAAAATAGATCCATCTCATAAATGTTAAGGTCAAAGGGACAACAAACAGGAAAGCAGAATAAGAAATGGGCTCATTGGCCTTTAACAAAGACCAGGGATGGGGTGGGATGGAGGATTATGAAATTAAAAGCTTAATCTTCTGGGGAAGAAAGAAGTTAGAGAAGAGAAAAAATGGGGCTGGTAGGGGTGAGGCAGGAAAGCAGATATGAGCTCCATGGTGTATATAAGGCAGGACTGCCCTGGTAAACTCAGGTGCCCAAGAGAAACAAGTAGAAGGAGCCATAGTGTCTATCCTGGGACAACCAGGGAGAACCACTGCTCAAATACCTTAATGCACTTGGGTCTTAGGTCTTAGCTTGTGAACCAAAGAACATTTCCAGCTCTCCAGTGATCAACAGGGCAAGGGCTACTGATGTTTTTCCCAAATGGAATCTTAGTCTTAGGGTGGAAGGTGCAGGCTTGGGATAGTTACATACCAACTGTGAACAGGGAAATGAGGATCAGGAGCAAACCTAACACAGAAGGACTGAGAGGAAGCCTCAAGATCTCCTAAGCCTCAACAGGACTTCATTAAGTCATAAGAGAAAGAAATCAAGGTCTGCTGGAGTGATATTGCCATCCTGATATGCTCCTGCTAAGACTCTGAATAGGTACATTTGTTCTGGAGATCATTAGATCATCAGATGATTAGAGATCATCTGGCATTAATTAGGAAGAGCCATAAAACATATGCCCCATCTTTGACCGAAACGTCTACATCTAGAGATCTAAATAAAGGAAATAAGTGTTGATGTAAACTCAGATTTATGTACAAGGAAGCTCATTATTGTGTTTTTTATATTTAAGGAAAACTGAGAACAATGTGAACATTCAATTGTAGAGAACTAAACCAGCTAAAGGAAGAAACTTCCGGAAGATGAAATATTATGTGGCCACACTAAATCATACTAAATAGCAGGGGAAATGCTTGTGTTATAAATGGTAAGTGGAGAAAGAAAAAACAAAACACAAAGTGGAACATGTAGAATAATCTCAATTTTGTAAAAAGATTTTAAATATATCTGCACAAAAAATATAATGAAAGGAGGAATACTAAAGCTTAATAATCACTGTCTTAGATAGTGATATTAGAGATTATTTTAGAATTCTCCACAATTTTCTAAGATAAGCATGTATAATTATAAACAGAAAACATAAAAATATTGTATAAAACTCAAAGGAAAATAGGAAGCGGATGGAATGCAATACACTGAGTTCTACCTCCTTAGGTGATATTTTGTAATTATGCCTCAAAATTTGACATGAGTATATGGTCTGCATGACTTCTAATATCTTTAGAATACTGTTATTCCTGATTGCCAAAAACGAAACAAACAAAAAAAAGGCAGGCACATAAAACTTCAAATCATTTGTTTCTAATTACTGACTTCTTTTTTAACTCTTTTCCCTTTAATTCTGTTGAGATGTAGCTATATTTGATCTGAAACCATGACACAGTTAAGGTAAATGAGACCCAAGCTTGTTGTAATAAACACAAATTTAAGCATGCCTTACATTGTCATTCAATTATGGAAATAAAATGACATTAAAGGCAATCTGTGCTATTACAACCCATGTGCTTTGATTTATAAAACATAACAGAACTTCTGGAGCAGGTGAATTGGGAAAGAGGAGGCAATAGAGTTGGGAGTAAGAAGCGGCCAAGTATCAAGATCTCTCTGGTGAGTGGATACTCAGGATCACTGGGATAGTAGCCAGGAAGTCTAATCTGAAGGAATTTGGCAGGGGCAGGAGGTGGTTTCTCGGCCTGGTGTTTTAATGATTCAAGAATGGAAACATATTTACCTGAATTAATGGGGGGTATGGGAGTGATCAGTGAAGGGATTGTGAGGACAGGTAAGGAAGCAGGAAATGCTCAAAACTGCACTGCTGGACCTTATAGAGACAGCATATCCTTTGAGAAGCAGAAGTTGCTTTAGAAACAGTGCACCTTGATTCATTCTGTGGGTCCCCAGGGTCCAGCATCAGGTGTCCTGGCTCCACACTTCTGCTACATTTGATGATGATGCAGCTGCTTTTTGTCTCAGCTGCTACTGTTCCTGTCTCTACCATTCCATTTTCTCCTTTATTTTTTTCTGTCTCCTGGTCTCTGTTCACTAATGGTGTCTGCCACCTCATGGTATCTGCTTTATGTATGCTTTTCC
Organism: Sciurus vulgaris; assembly: GCF_902686455.1. Lineage (NCBI taxonomy): Eukaryota > Metazoa > Chordata > Mammalia > Rodentia > Sciuridae > Sciurus > Sciurus vulgaris. The sequence goes on along the minus strand of NC_136461.1, from coordinate 81,992,451 downwards.
AACCTCTGTTCCTACTACCAACAGCAGTCCCCACACCTCACTCCATCAAACCTCCTATTTAAACTCTACAAAACAGAGGATCTTATTGGTGCAATTCATTACCCTTTTCCTCATTAAGTAAAGGTCCCTTGACAGATTATTTCATAGAATGCTGATAGGCCTATGAACTGGCTGCCCTGGGAACATATATGCAAATTTGGTTGAATCAACTGAGATCAGGATGTAGAAGTTTGTGACCAGCTTTCCTCAGTGGGAGCAACTGAGTATTCCAGGCATTGGAAGAATAAGAGATTCCTCTTCAATGTAGAGTTCTTCCAGTTTGAGAACGAGTCCTGACCAGAGGTAAATGAAAGCTGGTAATGTCAGAATAATAGTTCCAAAAGGGAAATGGAAACAGCAGCCAGTCAGAGCAAGCATGGCAGAGCATAAGAAAATATTACATAACACATACTCAGATGCCCATGGCTACTGCTGGCATAACAAATTGGGATAGCATGACAAATAGTGGTAGACTGACAGATGGACTTCCTAACACAAGCAAGTCTTGGTCAGGATTAGCTTTGAAATGAACCATATTGAATCAACATGCTGGATGCCTCTGGCCCTCCCTAAAAATTCTATGGGTACTTTTGCATTTTATAGGGAGGAAAATGTTACTCTCTGAACAGTTTATTCTTTAGCTAACAGTGAGTTGGGAAATAATCCCTGAATTCTTTTACTTGAGAACTCTGAATTTAAAAGTGAAGCAGAGGGTTGTGGAGTACAACTGTGATCCCAGTGACTCAGGAGACTGAGGCAGAAAGATTGCAAGTTCAAGACCAGTCTCAACAATTTAATGAGGCCCTGTTGCAAAACAAACAAAAATTAAAAAGGAATGGGGATGTAGCTCAACAGTAGAATGCCCATAGGTTCGATCCCCAGAACCACAAAATAAAATAAAAATAAACATCTAACACAGATTCCTCCGTTCCCTCTTGAAAGGACCTTCCAGTATTCAATTTTTTTTCTTTAGCTTATGTATTAGTTTCTTATGTCTACTTTCACAGATTATCACAAACTTGGATGACTTAACAGAAAATGATCAAAATAGAAGGGAGACCAACAGCATAGAAGGTGGGACGGGGGAGGGAGAAGAAAAGGGAAAAGAAGATACAGGGGGATGAAATTTACCAAATAGTGTTATGTGTATGGACAGATATATCACAGTGAATCTCACTATTATGTGTAATTGTCAGGCACAAATAAAATTAAAAGTAAAGAATAAATGTGATAAGTATACCTATCAAAAATAAAATAAAACAATAGAAATTGATTCCCTTACAGTTCCAGAAGTCTAAAATCAAGGTGTAGACCACAATGCTCCCTCTGAAGTCCCTGGAGAAGACTCCTACCTCGCCTATTTTTAGGGTCTCATGGTTGCCTGCAGTCCTTGGCATTCCTTGGCTTACAACTACATTGTTACAATTTGTACCTTTGTCTTTATAAAGCCATCCTCCCTTTGTGTCTCCAGTTTTTTGTTCTTAGAAAGACACCAGTCATCTGATTAGGACCCACGCAAATCCAGCATGACTAATTTCATTTGCAAAGCCCCTATATCCAAATAAGGTCCCATCCTGAAGTTCTGAGTAGAACTCAGTTTGGGGTGGGGGGAAGTATGCAATCCACTACGGCATGTTAAACATTTTCCAATCTTTGGCCAAAATAATAATGGGGACAAATCCTGTGCTTTTCTTAGTCTCTGTTGAATGATATATATACGTTCCTTTTGTCTCTAAAATGAATACTGGTCACAGAGGAGTTGTGAAACCTTACATATTTGACTGGCTACCTATCACCAGCACAGACTCCCATGGGACCTAGGCAGAAGGGACACCTAGCAAATGGACACTGCTTATAACTAACTGGAATTTTGACTCTAAACTCCCATAGAGATTTGGGCTAAACTGCTGGGCCTCGCATAACACCCTGAATAAAAGCAAGAAAATATCTTCTTACAGACTCATAATCAATACTTTACACTCTTCCAGGGTGACAAGAGTTCAAAAGGGATTCACCCAAATGAAAGATGCCCCAAGGGAAAAAGAAGGTTGATCCCTCTAGTAAAGAAAGCAATAGAACAGAGGATAAAGATGTAGGCTTTGAATCAAGTCTGACATGAATTCAGATCCTGGTTTTGTCACTTACTAGCTGGGTGAACTCATTCAAACTAATTAGTGTCTGAATCTCAGTTTCCTCATTTGAACAATGGAGTAGTAGCATCTTCTTGATAGGGCTTCTGTGACATCATCTATGCAATGCCCTCAGTACATGTCAAGTGCTGGCTATAATCATTACTAAGGCCAGAAGAACGGCCTAAACTGACCATACCAGGCCTTTCATCTCCTGGGCCCTACCTTGATTACACCTGTACTTTGTAGAGCAGAAGTTTCCCCCTGTGGTAGTACCCTAAAGCCCTTTCTCATTAGATAAGTGGTAGTGAGCTTCTCTGAAAGCGTAAAGCAAAGAGTACTCTAACAAGTTATGCAGTGTTTCAGGCTGTGGTCCCAGTTATTCAGGAAACTGGGGCAGGAGGATCACTGGAACCTGGAATTGGAGACCAGTCTGGGAAACACAGAAAGACCCCAACCCTCCTCCGTCCAAAAAAGAGCACTCTAGTATGGGCCAAAGATTTTTGCCTAGAGTTGCAAATTGGCAGGTTTTAGATTAGATTCTACTCCTCATGAGTTTAATTTGGTCTTGGCAATTTTGAAAAAAATTGGTGTCTTTTGCTGACATTTAAAAATCCAGAGTTGTTCTATAAAACTTCAAATTTCTGGCTTAAAAAAAAAATAGAACCAGGTAAGATTAAGATTTGCACAAGTAAATTCTCTTGTATCTAGAATGCCCATTTACCATATTGTACAATTGGCATACTTTTGAGATTGAGAAGGCTTTATTAATAACTATGCCTAAACAACAGGTGTCAACTGAGATTGCCTGGGGAAAATTGGGATGTGTGGTTAGGTACCTTACCCATAACCCCAGTGGTCTGGAGCTACTTGGGAATGGATGCCTCTGGGTATTGGCTCTCTTTGTTTGCCTTTACCTCCCTGGTTTTGAGTTTTCAACTTCTATTTTAACACCTTACACCGCACATAACAATTGGTCTGGGGCATTCCTTCAACTTTGAGCAGAAACTAACCATCCTCTTCCTACTGAAAATGGAAATAGTGATTTGTAAGAATTAGGAAGAAGGATCCATCATCTCTGGTCTGGGCGTCTATCATTTTCTCCTTCCTCTAAAAAGAAAAAGGTGCAGAGTAAGATGTCAAATCAATGCTGGACCTCATTCAGGTGACAACAAGTGTTCTGGTTTCCAATAGTACATTACTAATTACACAATGCCATCAATAATTCAATGTCTTAGTAACTAGTCCTTCTCTGTACCCATCAGGCATGTATCATTAGGCTGTGCATCACATATGTCATAATTTACAGACATTACAAGATTTGTGAAGTGCCTTCTGAATCAGAAAGAATTGGTTTGAGAGGAACATAAACCAATTCTTTGAAAATTTTGAATTTTCAAGGAGTCCCTATCCCACAAATGTATTGTGATCCAAAGTTTAATTATAAATCTAGCATATTCCTAGTGAAACAATGTTGCTTTTCCCACCTCACACATACAAAGTAAAATAAAAAAATAAATCATATAACATGTAAAGATTAGTACTGTTAAATCTCTATCTAGGTACTGGTTGAGGTAGAATTTATGTGGAAAAGGAAGTATCTGTTGGGCACAGTAGTGCATGCTGTAGTCCCAGCAGCTCAGGAGGCTGAGGCAGGAGGGTGGAAAGTTCAAGGCCACCCTCAGCAACTCAGAGTGGCTCTAAGCAACTTAGTGAGACCCTGTCTCAAAATAAAAAATAAAAAGAACCAGGGATGTGCTCAATGGTAAAGCACCCCTGGGTTAAATCCCCTGTTACCCACCACCCTCCCTCCAAATAAACGAGAGTATCTGTTGAGTATTTAACTTCTTAGGAATTCTGAACCAAGAGTATTGAGGGGAAAAGTAACCTATGAAGAGGTTCTAGAGGCATTTTCTTCCTCTGCCTATTTGTATCTCCTAAATACTATTCTTATAATCTTTGTAGGATAAATAGATAGATTGAATCTCCATAATCTTTAGGATATTTGATGAATACAGAAAATGCCATTCCTTGATTAAAGTGGGTTATTTGAAATTTACAAGATGGAACAGAACTATCTAACTAGGATTTATTGGGAAAGTTCTGCTTATGGAGACAGGTGATCTTGCTTTCAATTTAATCTCTGCTATTAACTTATGCAACTTTACATAAATAACTCACTCTCCTTAAGATGCAGTTTTCTTATCAGCTTTAAGGATGACAACAATAATTCATATTTCACCAACTTGTTCTGAAGATTTGTTGAGATAAGGTATGCAGCTGAACTTTGTAGAGTCACAAAGAATAGAAAAATAAGTGCTTATTGGGCTTGTGTTATGAACTGAGCACTATGATGAAATGACTATTATTAACTAGCCATCAATACCAATTGCAATTGTAATACTGTCCTTAAAACTGCTACTCTAAATGGTCCTCAGTTACATACAAACAGAGATCAGGGCTTCCTTTCAACTTTAAGCAGAAACTAACTATCTTCCTCCCACTGACAATACTTCCAGAACACCAGGCTTATAAACATCCTGCCAGTCTGAGTTTAATGACAATGTTACAGTGGATATGTTGCAGCACCCTGGCCCACACCCCAGAGTAGGAGTGATACTGACTCATTGTGACTTGCATTAGGAAGAAGAAATGCCCTACTTCAAGAGTTGGACAATGGCAACTTCCAGCCACAGTTGGACTATATTTCTACCTGGCAAGGAAGGGGGTGGTCTAATTAGAATTGACTTCATCAATGCTGTTACTATTGAGTTCCTAGAATTCCTGGAATTAAATGGTGTTGCCTTGTATGTAGTTTCTTAAGGGCTGCCTCAACAAAGTACCTCAGACTGGGTGTTTAAACAACAGAAACTTATTGTCTCACAATTCTGGCTAGAAGCCTGAGATCAAGGTGTTAGTATCGTTGCTTTCTTCTAGGGCCTCTCTCAGCTTGTGGGTAAGTGGCTGCTTTATTCCTGTGTCATCTGCCCTCTGTGTATAACTGTGTCCTAATCTCTTCTTATAAAACAACAATCATTGCATTAGGACCACACTAAGGACCTCACTTTTACTCAAGCATCCTTTAAAGGGTCTAACTCTCATTATACTATAGTCACATTTTCAGATACCAGGGGGTATGACTTCAACATACGAATTTTGGAAGGACACAATTCATCTTGTAAATACTTTGTTATATAAATCAGTGGTTACTTTGTTCTCAAGAAATTTCCCTGGTTCTAGATGAAGCAGATCCCTTGTCCATCCCAAAATAGTCTCTGCATTTCCAGGTCCTTCACTTTTGCTCATGCTTCTTGTCGTCTTAGAGCCTCGTCTTCTAACCGTCTGCCTCTCCATCTTCAGGATTCATCAGGTTCATGAGCTCTTCCGTACTGTGCACCAGAGAAACATCTTCCCACTGGCAATTTAGTAGATGCAGAAATCAATCAAGACTTTTTGTGACATCTTGAGTGCTCTTGCTTGATGGCGTTAGTTAAGAGAGCCCTCAGAACCTGCTGAGGTGTGTGTGCTTGGTTTATAGGTTGCACTGTGTAGCCTGCACCTGGCCCTCAGTTATGAACCTGGTTTTAATCAATGATATTGTTTCTGTGTGTAAATAATACATAATTTATGCTATTGTTCCAAAAAAAAAGAAATTTCCCTAACTTCCCATCTCTATCTCCTTTGTCTTTTCCTTCTCTCCACAGTCCTGCCCTGCCCCCACTACCAAGCCCCCCAACCCCTCCAGTTTTCACAGCACTTCAAACAGACTCATGAATACAGCATTGCTATTGGTATCAGCAGTTCCCTTTAACTGAGGTGCTGGTGCTCAAGAACAGCCTATGTAAATGAAAACACCATGTCTTTATGGAGCATCTTCAAAGGTCTTTTTAGAATCCACTGTCCCTTGATCCACATCCTATGTCTTCTTTTTTTGAGTCTCTCAGTAACCCCAAGGTCTACCCTTGAATTCCTATTTCTTGGTAGGTTTATTTGATCTTTTAGTCATTTTTCCTAAATGGAGCTCTCCCCCCACCCCTTTTTGGTTCTTAGTCATCGCACAGAATAAAGTTACTAGAAATCCACCTGGCCCTGTCCATTTCAACCAAGCCATACTCACAGAGAAATCTAAAACATGTTTAACCCTGCTGTTCAATTTAGGTTAATTCCCAAGCAAGGCAATATGCTGTCTTGATGCCTTGTTTGCTGTTCCATCTGTTCTTTACCCTAAATATACTAAACTGATGGCTTCAGTGATGTTACATAACAACTATTTCATCAGTTTTTTGGTTAGTGACCTCATATGATCTGGTACAATATAGCTCCCAGATAAAATGTAATATATCCTAAACTGAATAGGTCATCAAGTGCAAAAGTAGAGAATGTCAATACATCAGGAACAATTTGTTGTTTTTTTTAAAGCCGTAACCTTCAAACAAAATCTTCAACCAATGTTTTTGAAGGTCTTTTAAATAAGAGTATCTGTAGACATTTCTAGATAACAATGTTATAGAATTATTAACTCATAGTATGGTTTTTTCCTGCATTTTCTTTTCTTCTAATTTAAGGCCCATATTGTCAGTTATTAAGATAACTTCAGAATAAAGTACTTTAAATCCAGGTATCTAAGTCGTAAATTAATAGTTGTATAATAAGTTTTTTCAATACTATGAAATATGACATTCTCCCAAATGAACTTAAAACCAGCTTTGAAAACCAAATATTTTCCAATTTTTACAAGCAGTTACTTCCTAATCCTCTGGCAAGCATGCCACAGGCAGCCACCCCTATATAAATATGCAGTTAGAAAGATAAACACTCATTAAAGTCACTAGTGGTAGCATTGTTTCTCAAAGGGTTCAGCAATATTTGTTCAGTAGGTAGATGAAGAAAGAGATTAGTAATGTTTCCATTGGGTCCTACTCCTTCCTAAAGCCAGCCAGGCATCTCCCTAGGAGAAAGGCAGTATTATAGGTGTGTGTTTCAGAAACGCCTTAGGATATCTTTCTGCTTCAAGAACAAACCATGCTCCTTATTGGGTCTATGCCAAGCCACCCATTTTTTTAGGGGCAACATTTTTAGTAACAATAAGTCAGACCTCCAATATAGTAGGAGTATATTTATACAATGAATTTCATAGTTAAACATGTTGGTATAGCTTAAATATTTACTCATTAAACTAAGAATATTTCAGGTAGGCACTTTGATCTAATTTCATAGGCTTGCAGAGTTTTAAAAACTCTCAATCTACTGGTTAGTGTAAAAAGAGCCCTGGCCAAGCTTCCAGTCCAGTTAGGCCAATGGCTAACCTGTGAACTCTGGGAAAACTGGCTGGGCTTTCCTTATAAAATAAAGGTGAATAAAGTTGATGGGCTTTAATTGCCTCTGATTCTGATAATTACGAAATTTTCTTTGGGAAAAATAGACCTCATATTACCATTTTACAGGGTGTTTGTGAGGCTCAAAGAATAAAATATATCAGTTAGGGGTAGCTGTACTTGCTTTCTTTGCTAGAGCATTTGGTGGAATAGATGAAAGAAAAACAGTAGCAGAAGATATTTACCAGCTCCACTTTAAAGAAGGAAGGAAACAATTTAAGACTCTAGAGTTATTTATGGTTCATTCAGATAAAGATTTGGTGAAGTAATTAAACTTGGCATGTGTTAGTATGTTGATTATAAGCAGCTAATATAAAATCATTGTCAAACAAAGCAATGTGTTTCTCTTATCTGATTAAAATGTTCAAAACGTTAACAAGCTAATCTTTTCAAAAGATAAATCTAGTGTTGGGTATATATAATGTTATTTTCTTTAAAACATTTCAATGATTGATTAATTCTAAGTCCTCCCAGGCACTGGGGATAGAGTGGTGAACCAAGCAGTCAGAGTTCCTTCCTTCATAGAACACCCATTCTCACACTAGTGAGAGGAAGCAAAAAATATATAAATAAACTAATAACACTGTATCAAGTCAGCAGAGGGATAAGTGTTATGGCAAAAATTAAAGCAGAATAAAGAAGATAGGAGGTATCAAAAAAGGAGAGTGCTGTTTTCTACAAAGTGAACTGCATTGCTGATACGGATTATTTGAGGACAGGCTAGAATGGAGTAAGAGACAAATCACAGGAATAAATGTGTGGGAGGAACCCATTCCAGGCTGAGGGAACAGCAGGTTTCTGGGGAAGAGCAAGAAGGACAAAGTGTCAGAGGTAGAATAAAAGGAGTAATTTCCCACTGGCTTATTTCTAAGAAAAGTGTGGCCAAACTTACACATACACATACACACACTTCCTAATTGAACTTCTTGGTCTGTGCCTGTTTTTCATTTGTAAAATGGGTATGATAATAGTATTTCATAAGGGTGTTGTGAGGACTAAGTGATTTACTGAATGTTAAGTATAATTAAGATAGTCTAACAGAGTTAAACTATGATGTCTAGTTATTATTACTGACAAAATCATTATCATCTCTTTATTTACAACAATATCAGTAATTGGATTTTAAGGTCAATATTGTTTTTTGCACTGAACATTAATTATTAGGGGAGTTTCCTTACACAGGTTGTTAGGCTATTAGGTAGGGTTATGATATGGAGTGGTTCAAGTACCAAGGTTTATGTCATCAAAGTTCTACAAGAAAGTTAAAAATAATATAAAATGTAGTACCTTAATCATAATGTTAATATCTTAATTAATCATAGAATGATTATATTGTATCCATACGCTCACTTAAGTTTTTATTTATTTTTATTAGTCCATCTTACTCATTTTCCTCTCCTCACGACAGCAAGGAATCCTTGCATGTTTGCAATGTCTTTCATATTCATTTCCAGCATGTGGACTGAATTGATTCCTTGTTTCTCTATTACAACCATCATGGAATCAAGATTAATAACCTGCTTGGTGAGTTTTGTCCTTTTTGGAATCTGGAGGCTTTGTAATTACTGTGGCCTGTTGGGCTCTGTGTCGTTCTTGCTAAATGTTCAAGCAGTGAGGTCAAGGACAGCAGCAGTCCAGGGGCCTGGATGTCTTTGGGCAACCCCTGCCTACTTCCATTATTTCTCCACCTCATCCAAAGTGGATTGAAAGTTTCCTGATATACCTTCTGTGATTAGAACAATGCCTGGCACATTGGAGGTACACAACATTTGTGGAATGTTAAATAAATAAAAATAGGACAGTTAAATAAATAAAAATAGGATAAGCCTGGTGAACAATGTTGTACCCTCCTAAACAGACAGTCATTAAAGTGTGGCTGAGAAGGATGAAAACCTGTCCATTGAGGGACTAGACTCCTACCTCTATTGCTCATATGGAACATGCACCTTTATGATCAGGCCCCTTTACCTCAGGGCTTGTGATATCTGGGACCACCTTTGCTTTAGGCATGAGGTTTATGTGGTCACTGCATTTGGTTCCATGAGTAATAACCATTGAGCATAGCCTATATTTAAAAAGTAAAATAAGTTCACCCTGGAAGAATTTTTATTCTCAGATCCACTGAATTGATTCCTTCTTTCTCAACATTCAACATTCCTTCAGAAAATACTTAGTGAGGGTCCATTCTGTATCAGACTGGGTAACGTAGTTATATGGAACTTCAAATCTACTTAGTAAACACCACCAAATAGCCAGGTGCAGAGGCATGCACCTGCAAACCCAGCTACTTGGGGAGTGGAGGCCAGAGGATGGCTTGACCCCACAAGTTACATTGCAAGACCCCATCTCACAAAACAAAACAAAGCACTAGCAAATAAACTTGGCCAAGCACCATGGCACCACAGAATAGTATTCTTTGTATCATATGATCTCAAATAACATAGTTAATTTTCAGTGGGGAGAATAGAAAAGTTTCAGAGGAGAAGTGGTATTCTTTATTATGAAAGGAGTGAAGAACATATCAATGAGCAGAGTGATTATATGTTAATGTGTGCTATAAATATAAAATAGTGATACTACATCATCTGCTATATATGTTTTATTATTTATTATTTTTATTACCCAGTTAAGCCTCTGATTTCTCATTTATCTGTTGTTCCCTGTCCTCTAATGCCATAACCAGGAACCACTTTAACTAAGAAACAAACAAGCAAACAACACTCAACCACACTCACAGCCAGTTGGTTTAAAAAGATTATTCAGGGGGTTGGCTACTTCAATGGTAGAGTGCTTGTCTAGCATGTGTGGGGCAGTAGGTTTGATCCAAAAATAAATAAACAGAATAAAGGTATTGTGTCCATCTGCAACTAAAAAATATTTAAAAAAAAATGATTCAGGGCAAGTTCTTGGACACTTTCAGAGGGTTTGGTGGCAGTATACACCTTATTCCTTAGTTTCTTTGCAAAGAAACTACCAAATAGCAGATTTTTGACATTCATTCTTTGTCAGTTAAAACCTTTGTTTCATTATAAAAATGAACTACTATAATTCTTTGGAAATGTTTTCAAATATTATATTCCCTCTTATTAAGAAGAAAGAGGATATAGCAGATGTCTCATATATTTTGAAAAAGATTTAAGGGGAGGATGAGGTTGAATGACTTTTCCTAATAACTTTACATAATTTCACTCATTTGTCAGGTAATATTTGTGGACTGTCTGTTATATGTCAGCATAGACAACAGGAAAAATAATCTTGGTAGAGCTACTAAGTGTAACTAATATGTGCAGTACTTTATCCAGTATAAACACTGTGCTTTTTACCTTTCATATACGATGTATGATGCAACATCTAGATAAATACTTTGATTGTGGTTGTTCATTTCCCTCCACTATGTTAATGAGACCCATTAATCAGGAGCATTTAATGGTAAGAAGCAAGTTGCTTGGTTAGACTGACATGTAGTCAACTGGTATTTATTGAGCATTTCCATGTGGCTAGGTACTATGTATACAGAATAACTTATGTTTTGAGTAATTTTGTTTGCTGAAAATGACAATCAGCTGAAGAAAGAAAGTAAGTTTTAAAGTTGGGCACAAATCTATGTTTATTTCAAAAAGGAAAAGGAGGGAAGGGAAGAAGGCCCATAAAAGAAGTCGAGGGCCAGAATTCTGACTAGAATTTATAGTGTCCTCCCGAGAAATGTTCAATTATACAAGGATGGAAAACCTGGTCCCTACTGGAATGCGCAAACGGTGACTTTTTCCTAAGTCGTCCTGCTTGCCCGACCGCAGCCGCTGAGTCCCCGGGGACTGTGGGGACTGGGTCAGGCAGCAGCGCAGCTGATAGCCTACGCCCAGCGTGCGGGCTGCGGTCCCGCACAGCCCCGGCTCCGCCCCGGCCCCGCCCCCACGAGTGCAGGCCAATGACTAGGCTCCGGGGGGCGGGCGGTGCGCGGCGGGGGCGTGGCGTTCGCGGCCGGCGCGGTCGTGGCGGTGGCTGCAGGGGCGGCGGCGGCTTGGCCGGTCGTCCGCGGCCCGTGCGTGGGGGATGGGGGCCTCGAGCTCCAGCCCTTGGCGACGGCGGCGGCGGCCGTGAGCTTTGGGCGGGCGTCAGTGTCCGGGACGCGGGATGGAACGTCGCGGTGAGTGTGGGACGGCGGTGCTCGCTCTGGCTGCGGACTGGGTTCGGGACTGCAGCGCCGGCCGCCGGCCAGTTGCAGTCCAGGGTTGGGGAGGCCACGCTGTGGCCCCAAGCGGAGGCGGTTGCGGGAACGGGGTCTTCCGGGAGGTTCGGACCCTAGCGAAGGGCGCCCGCGAGCGGGGAGGTAGCGAGCGGGCGCTGTGGGGACTTTGCGAACCTCGGTGCGCAGCGCGAGTGGGGTGACGCCGCGGTAGCCGCGGGCGAGACTTGCGGGCGAACTTTCCTCCTCAAGTAGGTGTCCCCACCCTGCGTCCCGCAGCCTCTTTCCCTTTTCTGGCCACCCGCGTTCATCGCCTCCTTGCGGAATTCAGGGGCTCTTTATTTTTACTCCTTGGTTTCCTTCCCCCGGTCTTCATATCCGTCCTTGCCTCAGGGATTTGTTTTGGAAGTTTGGTGACGTTTCCTGGAATTTAAGTCTGACTAGTACAAAGGCTGAGGTAAAGAAACGAACACCTCGTGACCTATATTTACTTTTTCTTATCACATTTCACCTCATCTAGGCCCTGGTTGTTTACTACTTTGGGCGGGCAGGGGGATGTCTAAAGGTTCAGAAACACCCTTGAGTGCCCCCTCTGTTGCATCTGTATCCCGCCCTTTCTCTGTCCTTCCCTTGTTACTGTTCCTTCGGTTACCATTCACCTTTTCCCAACCGTGGCCCTAGGGCAAGTCGTGTGCTTTGCAAAATTGGAATTGATAAGCTGGGAGATTGCAGCTGCTACATGGAGAGCATGCCCCTGTGAGTTTGTTGCCCTGGATGTCCCAGGACCCTGTCCATGATCAAAATCTCTTGTTCCGGAGGCGGCCTGGCTTGTGTGGAAACTAAGTCGACCAGGACTCTCCTTGTCTTTGGGTTAGTCAGACAAGTGCCCGGTTTAATCTCACTTTTTCATTACTATCTCTCTCTGCAGAGACCAAGGATGGGGTTCCACACTGAGTTGTGTGGATCTTTTGACATTCTTTAACGGTGGATCTTCTGGGGGAAGGGAGGAGAGGTGTTTAGAACAGCAGGCAACTTTTCGTTCTGTATCTTCTTTTTCCTCATTGGACTAACTTCACCTCCTTATTGAGTTTGGGAGTGTGGGGGGTCTCCCTCATCACGAAAAAGAATTTCAAAATTAGATGTGAAGGTGAGTAGTTCGGATGAGTAAATAAATCATAGCACATTATGATACACTTGGAGATTTAGATCTTTTTTTTTTTTTTCAGTGATTTCTATAGGCAGATTGCCAGAAATGCCTACTCAGAAATGCTTCCTTATTGTAATAACTGTGCAGGTGAGGAACTCTGACACTTAAGCCTCATTAGCTTAACAATACATATATGTCTCATGATTTTGAGAAGACTTTTAAGAGTAAATTTGAAGAAAGCAAGATAGACCTAGGTAGAAAAGTTTCAGTCCCCAAGTTGGCAGGATATTGAACTTTGACTGCGTGAAGAAATCACTATTCAGTGAATCTATGGTCACTCCAGCTCCCTCCACCTCCCTAAAATAGAACAACCATCTCAATTATCAGCACCTTCACTCCCAGCTGTAAAAGCCGTCCCAGTGGGTTAGAACCACCATTGAACAAAGATTATTCCCAGAAGGTATCCTGGAAGGATTTTGATTCCTGTTCATGATAATTTATTCAGCATTCACCTTGAATATTTAGCAGGATCTGACTTTATGCTAGACGGAGTCCCTGTAGAACCTATCCATTTATTGAGTGGCAAGTATACAGTAACCAAAAAATAGAGCCCAAGGCATAATATGAGTTACCTGAGAGAAGTATGAGGAATCATTTATGGAAAAGTATAGGGTTGATTATTTTCAGTGGAGGAAATGAAAAGGCATTTTGGAAGAAGTGATGTTTTTGTGTGAGCTTGAAGGTGAAGAGTAACTTTAATAAGCGTAGAAGGTAGGAGGGCCTTCCTGCACAGAATTGCTGGGTATCTCTAATGTATACCAGGATGTCACTGATCCCGCTTGAATTTTCTACTTTGAAGCTTTGAAGGCTATTTTGTTTGCTTGTTTATTTTTAATTTCCCACTCACTTTCAGCATGGTAATGAGCCACACACATAAAGACACATTCATGTGTGTAAAGAAACAAGGGGTTTTAAAAGGTTAGGAGCACATTCTGGTCTTTTTGTGGAAGGTGGTATGCGTTTTATTTATTGTCTTTATTATTATGGTGATAAGTAAATGAGCCACCTTGTTCATAGAGCAGACATTCGGCAATAATGCCTCCCTAGATAAGAATTTTATTTTTCTTAAAGAATGTTTTAGGGTGTGTTGCTGAGAAAGCTTTCACATATTATATTCTTTCTTTTAATTTTTAATTTTTTGTTGTGCTTCAGATTGAACCAGGGCTTCAAGCATGCTAGGCAAACACTCTACCACTGAACTACACTCCCCCACCTCTTTTAAAGGAAAAGATAGGAGCTAATTAACATGTTTTTAGAAGTACTAGGGAAGGGTAAGTTGAGTTTCAACTTTAGGGAGTATTCAGACATAACTTCCCATAATTTTATTTAGAATTTATTTATCTAATATTCATTGAGTACCAGCAAGATGTCAGATTTGTGCTTAGTGTGTTAGAATTGTGTGTAACTGGCTGACTTCCAAAGGATATTCAGGGGACAATAGGTTTGGGTTAGCCCTGAGTCACATATGTACTTTGCTGGAGAGAAATGGGAAGGAGAGTGATGGGGCTTATGGGGATAATCTTGAGATAGCCCAGAGTAGATCCAAAGGTAGGTGAAAAAAACTAAAACAATTTTTTATTATGGGAAATTTCAAACATACATATGAAGTAGGCCAAACAGCATAATGAGCTCTGTGTATATAAACTCAGATTCAAAAAATTATCAACTCATGAACATCCTCTTTTATCTATAATACCATTCATTTAAACCTCCATATTCTTTTAAAGCAAATCACAGACATCATATTATTTTACCCATAAATATTTCAGTGTATTTCCCAAAACAAGATTACTTATTAAATATAATACCAACACCATTCAATATTTAGTCATTGTTCAGTCAAGTTGAATTATGAGTCGTTTTTTTTAAACAGGCTATTTGAATCAAGATCCAGATAAAGTCCACATATTATAATTGATATGATAGATACACAGTCATAAACATAATTTATTGATGTATAATATACGTGTAATATATTCTAAGCATACTTTGAGTTTTGACAAATTTATACACCCTGTAATCACCATCATAATCAATTATAGAATATTTTCATTACTTTAAAAAGTTCTTTCATGCTCATCTGTAATTCTTCCCACACCTATCTATGTACCATACTGTCCCTAGGCAACCACTTATATACTTTTTGTCACTAAAGATTAAGTTTTGTATTTGCTAGCATTTCATATACATGCAATCAAACTGTTACATGTATGTATTTTTTGGGGGGGAGGACTAGCTTTTTTGATTTAGCATAAGGCTAAATGGTTTTTTACTATGTAATGGATATTTATTGTTAAGTAATATTCCATTTTAAGACTATACCACCATTTGTTTATCCATTCAGAAATACTGGATTGTTTCTAGTTTTTGACATGAAAAATATCCCTGTGAACAAATTTGAACAAGTTTTGGAGAGAGTGTATGTTTTCATTTCTTTTGTGTATGTAAAATAACAAGATTGCTGGGTTGTATGTTAAATGACTATTTAACTGTTTAAGAAACTGTCAGGGGCCTGGGGAGGAAACTCAGTTTTCCTAGCATGCACAAGGTCACTGGATCCCCATTATTAAAAAAAAAGGAAAGAAGCTGCCAAATTCCAGAGTGATTGTGGACCTTGTAGAGTAGCATTGTATTTCAGTTACAGTAGCTGTTCATTTTTATCATCATTTAGTATTTCAGACTAGCTGAAATTAAAATTTCTTGTGACAATTTAGTGGCATCTCAGTTTAAATTTGTAGTTCCTAATACTAATGATGTTAAGTGTTATTTTATATTTTTATTGCCCAGTGTGTATCTTCTTTTGTGATGTCTGTTCATTTTATTACTCATTTTATTGATTTATTTTCTTTCTTGTTATTGATTTGTAACAGATTCTGAAATAATTTAGATACAAATTCCTTCTCAGATATATACTCTTAGTTTGTGGCTGGCATTTCATATCTTAACAGTGTCTTAAAGTAGAAGTTTTAAATTTTGTCTGTTTGCCAATGTTTCCTTATGATTCTTTTTTGTCACTGAGAAATTGTTCCCTGTATTATTTACTGTATTTTCATTTAGAAAAAGATTCAGAAACTTTAAATAAATAGTAAATATTTTATTTTAGGCTTGCAGGACAGACTGCCTCAACTACTCAACTCTGCTGTTGTAGCTTAAAAGCAATTATACACAATACATAAAGATGGCTATGTTCTTAAAAAATCCTTTATTAATAAAAATAGGCAGCTGCCCTTCATAACCCTGAATCTAAGACTGATAGTGTTAGGTTGTATGTTTAGGTGTGTGGTACTTGTTAATTTTAGAGTTGATTGAAATAAGGGTTAGGGTTCATCTCCCCTCCCCACACATGAATATCTGTTATTTCAGCACCATTTATTGAAAGACCATTACTTTGGCACCTCTGTCAGAAATCGATTAACTAAATACATGAGGGTCTACGTTTGGATTCTACTTTATTCTGTTGATTTGTGTGTCTCTTATGCCAATATCATACTATCTTGATTCCTGTAGCTTTACAGTAAATCTTAAAATCAAGCAGTTGTCTTGATTCTGGTGGCTCTCTAGTAAATGTTGAAGTCAAGCAGTCTAGATTTTCCAGCTTCATTCTCTTTCAAAATTTCTTTGGCTATTTCATATCTTTAACATTTTCATATAAATTTTAGAATCAACTTGTTAATTTCTGCATAAAAACCTGGAGGGATTTTGGAATTGCCTGAAACTGTATATCATTTTGAGAAAAAAAAATCTTAAGAGTTTGAGTTTTCCAATCTATTAAGTTTTTTATAAATGCCTTTTAAGAGGTAAAAGAAATTTCCTTCTGTTCTGACTTACTGACTTCATCATGAATAGGCCTGGAATCTTGTTAGATGCTTTTTCTGCATCTTTTGAAATTGTCACGTAGTTTTTCTCTAATGTGTGTTAAACTAAGCTTGCATCCTGGGACAAACCTTTTCTTGGCCATGGTACTGTTGGGTTTAATTTGCTAATACCTACTGTATTGAGGAATTTGGACTCAATTTTCTTGTAATGTCTTTGTCTGATTCTGGTATCACGGCAGTGTCAACTTAGAATAAATTGGAAAGGTTCTTGTCTCCTCTACTTTCCAAGAGTTTGTGTAGGATTATTTTTTCTGGTTTGGTGGATTTTATCAGTGAAGCCCATCTAGATTTACAATTTTCTTTTTTTTTTTTAATATTTTCTTTTTTAGTTGTCAATGGTTCTTTTGTTTAATTTTATTTATTTATATGGGGTGCTGAGTATCGAACCCAGGACCTCACAAGTGCCAAGCAGTACTCTATCACTGAGCCACAACTCCAGCCCTAAGGTTACAGTTTTCTTTGTGGGAAGTTTTACATTATGAATTCAATTTTTAAAAATATGTAGCGGGATATTTTGATTTTCTGGTTTTTTTTTTGTTTGTTATGTCTGTGCCTCAAACAATACACAGTGCTACTGTGCCTCGCTACTCTTTATTTCTTGACAGTCTAGCTAGATATTTATCAATATAATTGATCTTTTCAAACAACTAGCTTTTTAGTTACATTGATATATGTTTTTATAATTATTTCTTTTTACTTTGGACTTAATTTTCTTTTTGTTTTCTAGGTTCTTTTTGCAGGGAGGGTGCAGAGAACTTCGTAGTAGTACATGACAGTAGAAGCTCCCTAAGCCCCTGGGTTCTGGAATAGAAACTGGAAGGAGGGGAGATTCTTGGTGTGTTGGGAGACTAAGTTGAGGGAGGGACTCCCTAGCAACTGAGGGCCTCCCTCTTCCTCTCATGTTTGGGTAAGAGAACATATACTGAATGATTTCAGTCCTCTTAAATTTATTAAGACTTGTTTTATGGTTCCACATATGGTCTCTTTTAGTGAACACTCCATATGCATTTGAAAATAATGTGTATTTTGCCATTGTTGGGTGGTATTTTCTATAAACATTTGTCAGGTCAAATAGGTAGATAGTATTGTTAAAATCTTCTATATCCCTACTAATCTTTTGTCATTTGTTGCGTCAATTACTGAGAGAATTGTTGATATTTTAACTAACATTTGGGGTTTTTCTGTTTTCCCTTATATTTCTGTCAGATTTTGCCTCATATATTCTGGACATCTATTTTTAGGTGCATATACTTTTAGGATTGTTATGACTTTATAATGAAATGACATTTATTATTATGAAATGTTACTTTTTGATCTTGGTAAAATTTCATATCTGATGTAATAGAGCCACTTTAGCCTTCTTGTGATTAGTGTTTGAATAGCACAGCTTTTTCTTTTGTTTTACTTTCAATATATCTGTCTTCATATTTCAAGTAATTTTTATATGCAGTATGTAGTCAGATTTTATTTTTTTACTCAATCTGAGAATATCTGCTTTTTTTAGGGGGCATTTAAAGTATATTTAATTGCTGACATGATTGGGTTTAAAGCTGCCACTTTGCTCTTTCTCATTTTTCCCATCTATTATTGGCTTTTTTTTCTTGTCCTTCTCTCTTTGGATTAGAACTTTGAAATTCTATTTATGCTTACTATTGACTTATTAATTGTATCCCTGGAAATTTTAACACACACTTTTAAATAATTATAGTATATCTTTGAATAATATTATGCTACTTCACATGTAAGAAGCTTCTTGTGTATTTTCATTTTCTCCTTTACACCATTTTCATGCATTTTACTTCTGTATATGTTGTGAATGCCACAATACATTGTTACAACTTATCTTTTAAGCCAACTTTTTAAAAAGAAATTATAAAATATGCTTGTTTTGAAACTTCATTGGGGTGGTTTTCATTAGATCTAGGTTAGATGTACTACAAGGCATGTGTTTCTGAGAACTTCCCTTGGGTGTGTGTTCAGTGGGTCACTCTGCTCTGGCGAATGAGAACTCACAGGTCTTCCACATCTTCAGGGAACCTGGGAGTTAGACAAATACAGTCCCCTTGAAATTCTTTGCCTATCATTTTGGAGTTTTGTCCTACACATGTGTATCTTGATATTCAGGCAAGAGAATTAAGGAATTCCCTATGCGAATTCCTAGAGCTCTTCCTCCTTCCACGTTCTCCCCCTCTATTATCTGTTGTATGGAGTCTAGCCACCCCAGTTTCCTAGAACTATGATCTCTTGCCTCTTAGCAAGACTACCATACTCTGTCGGGCTTTCCCCTTCCTTTTTTTTTTTTTTTTTTTGGTCTGTGCCTTTACAGAAAGTTGGGGAGATTGTAAGGTTTCCCTCATTTGCTTATGAGTCTCTGTCAGGGATTACACTTCTGTGCAGTGTATTTCAGTGTTTGAAAACAATATTTATTTTGTGCAGTTTTCTCTTGTTTACTACAGTAGAAGGGTAAGTCTTATTAATTACTGCACTTGATATATCTTCTAAGGCTTTTTTTTAATCTAGAGATTTGTTGTTCCTGTTTTCTTTCAACTTATTTTTTGAAGAAATTGTGGTGTTTGTCCAGGTTTTGTTGGGTGTATCATGTGGCATAATTTAATGTTTCTCTCTTTTAAAGTTTCCAAAGTAGGATTTGGATCTAATTTGGCACTGTTAACCTTTTGGGTCTGATAATTCTTTGTTGAGGACGAGGACTCTCCTGTGCATGTAGGCTATTTAGTAGCATCCTTGGCCTCTACCCACTAGATGTCAGTAGAACCCCCTTAGTTGTGACAGCAAAAAAAAAAAAAAAAAAAAACCCAAACAAACAAAAAACCAAAAAAGAAACACAAACAAAGCAACTCTCCCCCCCCCAAAAAAAAAAAAAAAAAAAAAAACCAAACAACAAAAAAAAAAAAAACCAAATAACAAAAACCCGGGTCTCCAGACCTTGTCAAATATTTTCATAACAGACCATGTTCTGCTATGAAAAGTAGGTTATCTAAGCTACAAAATTAACAATATGGATGATCACCACTGTAGATAAAAAGATCATTCAGTCTGGAACCACAGATACTTTGAAAACACATGAACAAGATTTTAGGAATATTTAATTTAAGGCTGCACAGAATGGCTTGGTATTGTGTTTGGGGCTTAAAGGAATAAATTGTGAGTCTTCAAAAGCAACATATAGAGGATGTGAATTTCCTTTTGAGAAGGAAAATACTAGAGACAATAATAAAATAAAATGTTAAAAACACAAGTAATTCTTTTCAATTATAGGTTGTTTCCAGAAGTGTTTTTCTGAGATTAGTTGAACAATTTAAGGTGTTGGACTTATGCAATAGATACAATGATAGTTTTTCTTTTGGAGAGAGGCACTTTATAATTTTATTATAAACCAAGAATTTTGGACTTGCAGAAAAGTATTATTTCAGTAACGCAGTTTTCATACTTAAAATTGATTTGCATAATATAAAATTACTTTAAGCTAATGCAACTCAGGGGAGATTAATAAAATAATCCTTTTAATTTACAAGTGAGCTGGAAGCTGCCTGTAATCCCAGTGAGTGGGGAGGATCATAAGCAAAGACCAGCCTCAGCAACTTAGTGAGGCCCTAACCAATTTAGTGAGATGCTGTCTCAAAATAGAAAACAAAAAAGGGCTGAGAATGGCTCGGTGGTAAAGTATCTCTTCTGGGTTCAATCCCTAGTACCAAAAAAATTAGAAACATTTTAAATGTGAACTACCATTTTTGTGTGTCTTTGCAAATGTTATCATCATTTGGATGAAGGATGACAGATAATGTATTTTTTAAAAAATTTGAGAGGAGGATTGAGATTGAGAGACATATCAAAATGTCTCAGACCAATCCTATTTTTAATTTAACCAATGAATATTAATTCATCGAATAGTTTCTCTGTGTCAGGTTTGACATGTAATATTTGGCTGTTTGAGGATACTTTAAAGGCAAATATGTTGTGGAAGGTGTTGAGAATAACCTGGAGCAGATACAGGGGCAAACTTTGCTTCCTTGAACCCTTGAGAGTTGCCCCCTACCTGGTGATTGACTTTCAGAATCCTTTCTTCTCCTATTGGTATCCTTCAGTTTTGGTTCATCAGTGGTTTCATGAGTTGTACATGGTGCATCATTCCTCTAGAGGTATTTGAAGGAATGTTTGTTTTTAGATGTCTTCAGTACTGTTAGTGAGAGCTATTGATTTTGGTACAGTTGTGCTTAAGACTTAATGGGTAAATTTTTAAAAATCAACTCTGAAAAATAATTGTGGAGCCAGATTCTATTTATCTTTTCCAGATAATTGGCTTCATTTCCACTACAACTTTTTGAGTGTGAGAAGTGTTCCTCTTTCTATCAGTGAATGGTGTCTCTCTTTATCACCTGTTTGTCTGTCTTCCTTATCTGTCTTCATCTTATTTTCACTTTCCTTGCCTTCACTTTTCTCTGTATCTTCCCATCTCATTTGATCTACTTTCTATTCTATTCTCTTTCTTTTCCCTTCATAATTTTCTCTCCTTTTCATACCTGTCTTTGCTTTTCTATGTGTAACACCACCACCTCCATTTCACATACCATTTCTCTCCATCAGGAGCTTGTTCATGCTATTGTCAATGACATAGCCAGTTACATTTTAGGGAATGGTGGATAAGTGTAAAAATAAGGCATTTTAAAGTAGACTTAAGAGGGTGTTTGGGGTTAAGGAACTATTTCACATTTCCTTCCAAAAACCTTATTTATGATTTAACTGTGGTTGCTCCACTCCAGCCTCTGATAACTCCTTTCTTCTTATTAGTTTGCTTCAATTCAGGCTTCATAAGTTTCTATGGTGAGAGTGTTGGTGGCTTTATTTTTCAGTACAGTTAAATGGAAGTTTGGTGTGGAGGTTTCTTGAGTATTTGTGGCTCAACCTTGGTATTGTGTTTGGGGTTTAAAGGGTAAGTTGTGAGTCTGAAAAATTCAGCATGGAACTCATATGATAACCAAAGAGCCTCATTTCTGTCTTTTCCAAGTAGTACCCAAGGGGCTGTTTGTTTTATTTCCCCAACACTATTTTTCTTGCAGTATTTCATTTATTTAAGAGGTGTCCTGCTCTCTGTCAGTGAGTGATTTCTCCTGTCTCACTACCCCAACTTGTTGGCTTTATCATGCCGGCCTTATTTTTCTAAGTGGGGGGCCTCTTTCTCCTTTTATTTCTCTCCGTCTTCACTTGTTACTGCCTTCCATCATTTCAACTCTCCTCCCTAAGTGTACACCACCATTTTCCTTGCATTTTTCACACTCCCCAAGGTCTTTTCAGTCTCTCCCTGTGTGAACATTTTTCTCTGCCTCAGCACGCCGTTCCCAGACCCACTCTCCATGTTTCTGTTTTTCTGACTGTTCCTTCACTGAGATAAATGGCATTGTTTGTTCCAATGAGTAACAAGATCCTGGAGCTTTTGTGCCTTTTTTTTTTTTTTTTTTTTTTTTTTTGGCGGGGCCATTACTTCATATAATCATTCCATAGTCGTTTTCTTTTATTCTGTTTGAGAGGGTAGTTGGAGAAGTAAGATACGCCTGCATAGGAAATACTACCCTCCACCGCGGGCAGAGTAGTGGGCTGGTTTCAATTTAAATTATTTTTCTTTGAAGGGGTGGGGTCAAGTCTGACATGGTTCAAGGTTGAGCCCTAATGACTAATGAACCTTGTCTCTTACCTTTTCAGAGGACAGGCTGGATGATACTTGCAAAAGGCGAGAGCTAAGCACTCCTCCTCTTTTCTCTGTCCGTGACTGTCTTGTCGGTCATGAGTAGCACGTTCCTCTGGAAAGGTGTTGAGCCATGTGGTGTTGCATATTACCTCTGTAGTGCCGCTTCCCGGGTTCTTCCCCTCACCGGGATTGGACAGGGAGGATACAGTTGGTCCAAAAAGCACCTCACAAGAAATATAGATTGCTCATCTGAGAACGCCCATTAGCTGGATCCAGTCATCAGGTGACTTTTTCCTAAGTCGTTCCGTCTGCGAGGCTGCAGCCGCTGAGCCGGGCGACTGTGGGGTCTGGGTCAGACCGCCGCGCCGCGGACAGCCAGCGCAGGGTGAGCGAGCGGCCGCCCCCACCTGCCACCGGCCCCGCCCCCACGAGCGTCGGCCAATGACTGGGCTCCGGGGAGCGGGCGGCGCGCGGCGGGGGCGGGGTGTCCGCGGCCGGCGCGGTCGTGAGTGTGGCTGCAGGGGCGGTGGCAGCGGCGGCTGTGGCTTGGTCGGGCGTCCGCGGCTCCTTGCATGGGGGATGGGGACGGCGAGCTACAGTCCTCCGAGACGGCGGCGGCGGCCGTGAGCGTTGGGCGGGCGTCCGGGACGCAGGATGGAGCGCCGCGGTGAGTGTGGGACGGCGGTGCTCACTCTGGCTGCGGACGGGATTCGGGACTGCAGCGCCAGCCGCCTGCCAGTTGCTGTCCGGGGTCGGGAGGCCACGCGGTGGCCCAGAGCGGAGGCCGCTGCGGGCTAGGCGGGGTCCTCGTAGAGGTCGGTCTCGGATGAGGGGCACCCATGAGCGGGGTGGACCGGAGTGGTGACCAGGACTGATGATAGCGAACGCAGTAAAAGCGAACTGATAGCATGTACCACACCAGGTGCATATTGCTGTAAGAGTGTTACACGTTCTGCCTCCTTTATTTGTCGCGACAGATCCTTGGTTCTTCTACTCATTTCTCTCACAGGAAAATTGAGGTTAAAAACCAGTTCAAGTATACTGACTAGTGATTGTCAGAGTGAAGACCTAAACCCAGAGCACCTTTGCTCCAGAATGCGTGCTCTTGATCACTTAAGTCTGCGGGCTTTCCTCAGTCCCTGCCCTGCTCCCGCCAACCCCGACGGCAATCCTCACTCCACTTGGGCTCTCACCCCCTGCTTGGGGTTGTTTTAGGATTTCTGTCGTGTGTTTTTCTCCTCACCTCTGTCTTTTGAATTCAGAATGGGCGTTTTGTTTGTGGGCTTCTCAAGCTCAGTGGTTTTTGTCTCAGTTCTATTTTGGATGGGTTTTGAGGTTTGATGGTTTCAATAAAAAAAAAAAAAATGTTTTTTCTTTGAAGGAGTGAGATCAAGTTGGAGATGGTTCAAGGTTGAGCCCTAATGACTGATGACCATTGTGTCTGTTTATTTTTTCACACACTTTCTCAGGAGGAAATTGGCCTCTTACCTTTTCAGAGGGCAGGATGTTATCTGCAAAAGGCAAGAGTTAAGCACTCCTTCCCTTTTCTCTGTTTGACTGTCTCCTGTCATGTATTTTTTGTTTGTAGCTACCAGGTCTTTGGGGAGCCCGGGCGGGGCGGGGTGGTGGTGTTAGTGGTTCTCTCTCCTTGCCTCCTTATTTAAGTCCAGGATGGGGAACGTGCTCTTTCCATTGGGTAGTTTTGGCTGGTCAGAGACAAACCCTGCTTGCCAGGAATGCTAGACATTCTGGAGGCGTGGGAGGCTGGGCAGCTTCCTCTTTTTTAATCGTGCTGGGTTCAAACTGCACAGGAATGAAGTGTATGTGTGTTGCACGCCTTCATTTAGAAATTGTTTACATATTATTGATAACACTGTCTTTGACGTGTTCCTGTTTTTTTTTTTTTTTGGGGGGGGGGTTTGTTTTTGTTTTTGTTTGTTTTGTTGTGTTACTGAGAATTTAACCCAGAATTTTACCACTGAGCTTCAGCTCCCAACCTTTTTTTTTTTTTTTTTTTTTTTTTTTTTTTTAATTTGAGACAAGGTCTCTCTAAATTGTGGGGGCTGGCTTGGAGCTTGCCATCTTCCTGCCTCAGCCTTCCAAGTGGTTGAGATTGTCGGTGTGTGCCACTGTGCTAGACTTAGGAGTGCGTTTAAAAAGTACAATTAAAGATCTTCAGAACGCTTCAGATTTTTTTCATCGTCTTTAAATAGATTCTTACCATATCAGAAATTGTGCTGAAATAGCAGATTTCTGAAACATCTACAGTTTTTTCCTCAAGTAGACATAGTAAGGTGGGTCCAGTTAAACACAGATATTTGAGAACACTGTGTGCTTCAATTAGCCCAGTGCCTAAAATGAAAATACTTATATAAAGTACATTTTCAGGATGTGTGTGCATGGGATAGAGGATATTTGATTGACCTAGGCTACTGAAGTCTTGAAAAGCCACAGACACGAGAATGTTTGTATACACCTTTCTTTCATTTCTCTCTCTCTCTTTCAGCACTAGGTATCAGCCCAGGGCCTGCCCCATACTAGGCAAGCACTCTGTCACTGAGCTATTACCAGCCTGTGCCTATGTTTCTAATTATATTATTTAGAATAAACAGAGAAAGTAGTTTTGCACAGTGATTTTTCTTCTTGCTACAGAATTCTGTGATAAGTGGGTAATGCACGTTTTTAATGTCAGTGGTTCAGAGTTGGAGGAAATGGTATAAGAATTAGAGTTTCACAAATGTTTTGCTCAACTGTTTGCACAGTTCAAACTTCATTTGGAAGCCTTTTAGTAGGTTTGCATGAAGTCAGTTAAGTCTCAGTAATTCTTTCCATTTCTGTATTCCTTACTCACAATTTACAGAGTAGCGAAGTCACAGTTTATTACTTAAGTGTGTTGAGAAACAATTTCCCACAATAAAACACTGCTAGTAATGACAGCTAACAGTTATTGAGTCTTCTTGATGATCCAGGCTCTATGCTAAGTACTTTCCATGCATTAGCAACCCAACTTAATTAAATTGCTAGCTGCAGTCTGTCATTAAGTTCATTTTATGTTACCTCTAACTAGAAATATTTTTTTTAACACATAGGAAAATGAAAAGTGCCTAATAAGTAGTATCTTAGTGATCATGGAAAAGTGTATGTTGTCTAAACTTCCTTTGTCATAGTTCAGTTATGAAAACTTGGTTTATATTCGTTATTCTAAACATTTTTTCATTTGTAGTGTTAATGTTTCCTTTTTTTCAGTTTTTAATGTGAAAGGTAGTAGAATAACAAAATTAGAACATTAATCATAATATTGACTAGAGGTAGACTACAATCCTTTTTAGTACCCCTTGTGTGTGTGAGTGTGTGTGTGTGTGTGTGTGTGAGAGAGAGAGAGAGAGAGAGAGAGAGAGAGAGAGGAAACAGATCTGTCTTGTTTAACAATTTTCAAGTATTTTTAAAACACTTTTTTACAACTCTGGATTACTAATTTGACACACAGTTATTTAAGGTACATTCTTTTTATGCAGATAGGTGAGGTGTTTTATTTGAAACTTGTGATATGTCTTTAATTTTTGTAAACATCTTTACCAATAACTGTGACCAGTTGCCTAATTTACTAAATTTTAAAAGCTGCCAGAGGTAAACAGAATGACTTTGATTAAGTAAACTGCAAGAGTGATAAGATTTGTTAGACTAATAGCTTCTTCAGTTAGTGATTTGTTAAAGAGCTGCCCAAACAAGACACTTGAATTTTTTGTTTAATTTTGTTGATGGCAAAAATTAGGTATAACAGTAGTGCTAAAAAATTATCATAAGTTCATTTTAGAAATTACACATTTAAGAATTAATACTAGATAGGTTGAAACTAGTTTTAAGTGCAGAAATTCATTCTTTAATAATTTGGAATTAACAAAAGAATGTTGAATAAAGGAACTTAAAAACAATTAAAAAGTATTGGGGCACCCTATTTATATAATCAGAAAGAACAATAGTAGAAATACAACTTTGATTTCAGTTTTATGTAATTTTGCCTTCACTTAGCTTCATGTACTTTTTTTTAAAGATAGCATTTTAGAGCTAGATTTAAAATTTTTTCTCTTTGAAATAGTGCAGCAACCTATAGTTATTTTTGTTTCTATAAAAATCATTTATAACTTTTATTAATATATGTCCATTGTTTCTGCAAATTCATTACTCATTCTGCAAATAGTTTTAAGTAGTCCATTCTTTCTGTTGTAACACACTGTGCTGTGAGCAGACTGAGAGATAACAAATGATTAACAAGCAAGACAAGGTCTTAGTTTCCTTAAGATTGTAGTCTAAATGGGAAGATATGAATTATCTATTTGTACTGTGATAAGTACAGTGACGAAAAGTGTAGGATGTTCTAGAGCATCTGTAGGGAATTCTGTTCTAGTTTGGTTGTGGTGGTTGTGGGGCCTTGGGAATGATACAGGAAAGTTTCTCTGAGGAAGTGACCTTTGAGTGAGATGAGAGTGAGTAAATGAAGAAGGAATATTGCAGGCAAATGAATCTGTATGTAGACTGGACCCTGAGTTGAACAATAGGTGTTTTTCAAGCTATGCTGTCGTGACTCCATTACATGTATAAAGCCAATTTAGTGAGTTGCAACCAAGGTTTACAAAAATGAAATGGAATAGAATGAAAAACTCTTGAGTACACCTCATGGATCCTTATCTAGAATCTGTTTTATCAAAGACAAATGGATTCTTAGACATACCACACACAGACATTATATACTAATATATATATACTGGTCATGATGTAAAATTGTTTCTTACTGTGGGTTACAGTAAATAAATAGTTAAAAGAATGAAAAGGAGGTGTGTATGGAAGGAGTTTTGACAGCTGGGAGTGTGACTCCAGATGACATTGCAGAGGCAGGCAAGAGCCTTATCTCACTTTGAACCTCACAGAGCCTTACATTTTTGGAAGGGTTTGAGCAGAGAAATGAAACCATGAGGTTTATGTTTGAAAAGTTTACTCACTACATTTATAATGGAACAAGAATGGTTCTGGAATAATCATTCGGAAATTAGTTCAGCACCTCAGGCAAGAAATGATAATTCAGTAGCATGGTAGCAGCAGAAATAGAAGTGGATAGACTAGAGAACTGTAATCACAGGGAAAAACCAAATCTATGGAATTGGGTATGATATAATAGTACATAATGCAATAATGTGTCTTACAAATAATGAAAATATTGCATAAAACTTTCTACTGTGGATTCATAGGAGTCCTTAGTCATTTTACATTTTGAAAGTATCCAAGTATTTAAGACAAAATATTTGAAAAATCTTTTAATGATAATGCTTGAGCTAATTCTAGTCATTTCCTTTTTGATTTCTAGAAATTTTAAAAAACTAGGGCTTTTAATTCTGGAAAGTTAAAATAAGGATGAAGAAGAAACAAAGTAAGATTCTCTTGATTCCCAGTGGGCCAGGATTAGATATTTTAACATAAAATTTTCTAAATTTTGTGATCCCTTTTAATCTTTACACAAACCTGTAAGTAAATTGTACAAGTCATACATCTAGAAGATATTAGAGCCAGGATTCAAATCTAATTTTTTTTTATTCCAAAACATTGCCTTTTCACTATTACATCCTTAAGTAACCAGAACTATTGCTCTAATAATAAGACATTTATTTGTTCAGTCAGGATACATCTGATTAGGGGACATCCTCAGAATTTGTTTTCAACAAAAATGTTCTTCATGATACTTGATAACCCAGAATGTCAGTGTGGTATGTATATATATATATATATATATATATATATATATGTATGTATCACTAGAAAAAATAACTTTTATTGAACTTCTTTTATGTGCTCAATGGATATTTATATATTATTGTCTCATTTGATTCTATAAGATAAGCTCATGAGGTAGGTGTTGTCAGGGTGTTTTTCTGATTTTATAAATGAACGTACCAAAGTAAAGAGATAACTTACAGCTTCTTAGGTGATGTAGTAAATGATGGAGGAGGATTTTAAAAACACATTTCTTTTTTCAAAGTCTATATTTAATCTTTATTTTTGAGGGTGGTATTATAGAGGGAAAATGCTAAGTGATGTTTCAAAACAACTTTTACAATTAAAAAAATATTCTATACCTTAGGAATTAAGAGGAAGTTAAGGCAGATCTGTCCAGAATTAACTCTTAAGTTCATCAGTTATCAGTTGTGAGCATAGACATATTTTTTAACCTCTAGACCTCAGGTTCCTCTCTTGTGAAATGAAAAGAATGATAGTTTGCATATTGTAGCATTTTCAGGATATGGACACTTAAAAAATGGAAGTTATAATTCATAGTATAGCATTTTATTCATTTGTTTTTAAAAATTAAAAAAAAAAATAGAATACTAAGGTGGACTGTTGGCAATTTGTGAAACCTAATGTGTTTCCCTGGCTGATGTAGTATTTGTGTTTCTCTCTCTTTTTTTTCTGTTTTTGTTTTTGTTTTTGTTTCTTGCCTCCTTAAGGATTTCAGTTTTTCTGACTGTTAAATGAGAGGATGATTGCTCACAAACAGAAAAAGGCAAAGAAAAAACGCGTTTGGGCATCAAGCCAACACTCTACTGATGTTACAGCTTCTGAAATGGGGCTCAAGTCCATAAGTTCCAACTCCATTTTTGATCCGGACTACATCCAGGAGTTGGTGAATGATATCAGGAAGTTCTCCCATGTGTTACTATATTTGAAAGAAGCTATTCTTTCAGGTTTGTCAACTGTTTTCTCTTAGCATTCTTACTGGATAGGTTGTAAAATTTTAAATGCCAGCCTCCCTACAGATAAGTGTGTTCACAATGGAAGAAACGGTATTATTCTGCTTTAGTTATTTATGGTTAATTTCCTCCCCAAATGTTTGATATTTACAGTGAAAACCATTTTATAGTCGAATAATTGTGCAGTTGAGGAATGATATTGTCCAAGCCATATTGTTATATTGTGTGCATGTATGAATATGGAACAACAAATTCCATCATGTACAACTGTAATGTACCAATGAGAATAATGGGGGGAAAAGAAATTAAAAAATAAATAATAGTGCAGTACATAATGAAAATATTGGTAAGGGTGAGGAAACAAGAGTACCAAAAAAAAAAAGAAAAAATAAGTCTTTCGTTCCTAGGGAGTTTGGTCCAGGATAATTTGAGACCATTGGAATCTAAACTACCTTGTTAAAACAATGCAGCACATTGAAGGTCTTCAATAAGCAAGCTAATATTTATGATGTAGATTGTTGATGGTTTGGCCTTAATTCAGCTTTCCATATTGTTGCCAAATTTAAAATGATTGTATTTGAATGAAATTTCTTCCCTAATATTCAAACTTAATTCTGTTTTGCTGATCTGTAAACTCTTCTTAAATTAAGGGATAATCACAGAAATTGTCTAGTTAAAAATAGATAATGGGATTTAGTTATCGTGAAGAATTATATGTCCCTGACTTAAGTCTTTAAACTTTTAGTGTTTCTTTAATATCAAAATTTGATGTCAGTGATAATTAATAGTTAAGACACAGCTCCTGTTCTTTTGTGATAAGAGGCAGTTCATTTCCATGTTCATAACATTATGTTATAGAAACTGAAGATTATGCTTCACTTTTATTGTGTTTATATGAGACTTCCTGAGCCTTCTTAGGAATTTGTGAGGTTTCAACAAATCTTTATATGTATATATGTTTAATGGTTATTTTCTGATATGCATTTTGAAAACCAGAATCTGAAACCACCTCATGTTTATATTAGTTTGAGTTTATTTCTAACCTAACTATAATGTTCAAGTTGAAATTCCCAAAATGATTGAACTAGAATTGAAGCCTCCAAAAAAGAAAAAAATGATTTTTTTCTGGCATTGAGGCTTGAACCCAGGGCCTCATGCATGATAGGCAAGTAAGTACTCTACCACTATACAACCTCTGTAGCCCCAAAGCCACAAAATTTTAGTGTTTGAATTTTCCTTAAAGCAGCAATTGTATGTCATTCTTTTGAGATTATGTGTTAAAAAAAAAAAAATATATATATATATATATACATGTGTGTGTGTTTGTGTGTGTGTGTGTATGGGATTTTTTGTGGGGGGGACCACAGATTAAATCCAGGAGCACTTGACCACTGGGCCACATTCCTTGTCTCTCCCTCCTTTTTTCTTTAATTATTTATTTATTTTGAGACAGGGTCTTATCAAGTTGCTTAAGATCTACCTAAGTTGCTAAGGCTGACTTTGAACTTGAGATCCTCTTGCATGACTGTCCTTCCTGGGTATTACAGGCATGCCACCATACCTGGCTCCAGACTATGTAAATGTTATTAGAAAGAAGTTGCTCACATTCCTGTTAATTTTGATAGGTTGATTTCGAAGTCCAAAACGAATGATTAAATTTAGTAAAAGTAACTTATTAATGGAAAATATCCTAAATACATTAAATATTATACTGGTAACAAACTCCTTACGTAAATAAATGTGCCATTTATTTAAAGGAGCCTAGTTTTATAATAAAGATTTATTCTTAACTGGCTTAATTTTTAAAAATTTATTATTGTTTGCATTTAGTAAATTTTGTTCTCTTTGATGTACACTTCATTATTGGGTTAATTTATTTTATTTTTTTTATTTTTACAGACTGCATTTTGATTTATTGTACACAAATGGGGTACAACTTTTCTTTTCTTTTTTTTTTTTTTTTGTGGTACTGGGGATCAGGGCCTTGTGCTTGCGAGACAAGCACTCTACCAGCTGAGCTATCTCCCCAGCCCACAACTTTTCATTTCTATGGTTGTACACAATGTATATTCACACTATTTACTGGGTTAGTTTTTAAGGTGAAATTTAAATTGATATATTCACTGACAAATCATATATTTTACCTCAATCTAGGGTAAAACATGATGTTATTTAATGTATCAATGTAAGTACATTTTAAATAATATAAATAAGATTTTTAGTTAGGATTTCTGTTTGTTTATTTTCCTTGGGAGATTTATACCTTTTAAAATCCTCATCTTATGTAGGTTTCACAGATTTTAAACAGTGGTAATTTAAAACAAGTTGGGGGTTGGGGATGTAGCTGTTGGTAGTTGTTGCCTTTCATGCACAAGGCCCTGGGTTCAATCCCCAGTACCACAAAAATAAATAAATAAATAAATAAAACAAGATGAGCCACTTCTTATTGGCAAAAAATTTTTTATCAGTTTTAATTTGTGAGTAGACAATTCAGAGAATAGGAAAGAAGAGGATTGGAAACCATCCTTAGTGAGAAAAGAGAAAAATGCTAATAAGATACAGGAGACTATCCCTTCAGATAAAAGGATATATATAAAAATACATTTATGCACTGAAAATTAAGTTTAAAAATGTGTGTGGACATTATCCTTTTAATAATAAACGTGCTAGTACTTTAACTTAAATAACAGATGTGTCACTAATAATTGAAAAGCTTGTAAATTAATTTTTTACAGAAAAACAATTTTTTTTTGATAACCAACTCTCATACTAATGAGATTAATCTTAATGCTTGGTTTTTCAATCAGATTTAAAAAGATACATGTATGCCATGTCAGAATGAATTTTGATTTAACAAGAATTTGTTTTCTCTGTCTTTAGAAGATTGTTATCCAAATCTGAAAATTACTATTTAGTTAATTTGAGTGACTGGAACCTTTTTGTTGTGTTTTCCTTAAGCAAGGAAGTATATATAGACATATAATGAATCCCATTATAAAAGATTAGGAGAATGTTACAATATGCTTGTGTTTGAGTTTGATCATGATTTTCAGCTTCTTAGATTAACAGACTGTTTCTTATTACCTGAGTAATTATTATAAGGATCACATGAAATATAATCATCAGGAAAACAGATAAAATATTTAAAATGCTGTAACTCTTTGAGATAGTCTTATTACTTATGTTTCTATAAACATGAACCATGTGTATTGGGAACAATTCCTGAACTTCTGTAGTTACCACCACAGCAATAAACAAGGGCCAGACAGCAAAGAGCTGTTTCACTATTCCCTTTTGATATGAAGGAACCTTGTCATTATTCTGCCAGTGACTTTGCCAGTACTTCAAATTTTTGGCATTGTTTATTACCTTTTAAGTCACATCTGTTAGCTGTTAAAAAACTGGAAAGTTAGTCTTTAAGAATAAAAAATGTGGCTAGACAAGGTACCTTTTGGTCTAATCAGAATACCCTTTTTAATGAATACTTCAGTTGTAATGAGGCAGTAATATACAAAGTCACTTGACTATTGCCTTAGGTGTTCAGTCCTTCTGTTAAAACTAGTCTTAGATAAGTAACTTTGTGATTGATTTATGGTAATATTTCCATCTCCCCAAATGAGTTATAGAAATTATCATTCCTGATCCAAAAATCTAAAATTCAAAACTTTTGAGTATCATG
Source organism: Sciurus vulgaris (assembly GCF_902686455.1). Lineage (NCBI taxonomy): Eukaryota > Metazoa > Chordata > Mammalia > Rodentia > Sciuridae > Sciurus > Sciurus vulgaris. The sequence continues at coordinate 81,959,526 of NC_136461.1, read as the reverse complement.
GCAATGGAAAAAAAAAAGTTTCAGATTTTAGAGTATTTTGGATTTTCAGATTAGGGATATTGAACTGGTAAAATCTGTGCAAATATTCCCAAATCTGAAAAATTCCAAAATCTAACATATTTCTGTTTCCAAACACTTTAGATAAGGGATAATTAACCTCTATTTTTGTATGTGGTACTTTCCATTTTATAGAATACTTTTATATGCAAAGAAATTTATTCATTCTGCACCCATAAAGACAGGTCCTTTTAGCCACATTTTACCAATGGAGATGTATAACTAAGATTGTATGAAAACTTCTTATTGCTGATAAAAAATGGTCTTATTTGGAGCCCCAGAGGTCATTCATACAGAACGGTATATTTTTTCCAGGCTATTGCACCTGCTTTACATGGCAGGCATCCTATAAAAACACTGCTCAGTTTTCATTATTTCACTAGCTAATTCTATACTCTGTGGGGATTATTTAAATTTGCATTGTCTGATATGGGAGCCATTAGATATACATGACTATTTGAATTTAATTAAAAGTGAGAAACAACTCCTCAGTTGCAGTAGCTACCTTTTATATGCTCAGTAATACATGTTGCTGGTGGTTACCATATTAGAAAGTAAGGATACAGAAAATTTCCATTATTTCAGAAATTTCTGTTGGACAGTACTCATATAGACATTTGGTCTTTATGATTATTGAGAATACTAAGGTGAGTTCTCGCACTATAAATGTTTTTTATTTCTAGAGTGGTTTTTTTTTAAACCTAGGAAAGTTTTTTATTAATAATAAGCAAATGTTTAAATTTTTTACATAGAGACAGAAGTCCATTTGGGATCCCTTTCCTTGAGTTGGTTTTGTAGTGTGTATTTCCTTCTTGATTTGAACCAGCAGATAATTTTCTAGCTAGGTTATATAATTTGGTTAATTGACAGTAAAGGTGGGTAGAAAAAACTCTGGAAAGAGAATCATGTCATCCAGCGTCTAGACCTAGTTCTGCTACTGCTTTGGAATATGACTTAAGTCATTTAATCATTTGTTAAGAATGAGTTACTTGGACAAGCTTCCATCAGTTTTATGATTTTGTGAATCAGAATTTGATTCAAGTTGGAGATTATATATCATTTTGAATACTTTTCAGTTTGAAGCTGAAAAACACAGCCAAATATTTGTTTTCAAACTATGAAATGCGTATTATAGGGTATCCCCCTTTCTCCCCACGCTCTAGAATGTTTTCATGACTTTTGTAATGAAAATTTTTCACAAATTTAAGTATGATAGCTATCTTGTGAGAGATCTGAAGTCGATGAAATCACTCCATTCTTACTTGGATAGGAAAAGTAGAATCTGGCGATTCCCTTTCCACTACTTGTGTGCAGGGTGAGATTGCCGTGTATTCTTATACGTGAGGCAGATATAGAATTTGAAGTTTTAGATCTCTGTCCAGTGTCATTAAGGTACATTATGAATAATTATAGGGATAAATCTACATCTTATATTAAAGCACCGAAGGTACTCACCTATGCATATATACTTTGTGTTTAATTATAATACTTTAGATTAATGTATGTTCAGTGTAAGTACTAATTCAGGTTTATGGTTGCTCCCTGAGGAATAGTGTGTTCTGAATTTCAATTAACTGATTTACAAATGCTCTTCTAGCTTTTTCAGTAATTTAAAAGCATACCTTTGTGATATACTTTACCATTTTCAGGTGGAGCATCATTCAAGGAAATTCAAAATCTGTGAATTTTAAAGGTGCAAGACATTCGTGCATTCGTCTTGAAAGAATAGTGCAGAATCTCTCATTTTTTTGCTACTCAGTGCTTGAAAGTGTTAAGTGCCATTATAAAATGTTAGAAGGAGAAACCAGTCTAATAATTCTTACAGGTTTTTCATTTAGTTTATGAGATACTATTTTAAAATGGAGTTTAGTGAAAGTTTACAGTTGTTAACTATGGGGCCTTATTTTTCTGTTTTGTTGTGTGTTTTGGTTTGTCTTTTAAATAGGCAAGAAATGGAGATAAAATTTATCCTAAGTTTCAGATAAACTAGTTAAGTGCATGGATTTTCAGAAATGCTTTCTAACTTTTAGTGCTCATTTTATTTTGTAAAAGCATAACTTATTTTATAAGTGATATCTTCTGATAAATTCTAGATCCTAGATTTTACAGAACTGTAGTTGGAATAACTTTTTAAGCAGATTTTACTAAATAGCAGAAGTGAAATTAAAAGCTTAATACCATTAAATGTTTTGTTGTGAGAGATTCTTTATAAATTTGCACTTTCAATTACTGTCTTGTAGATTAACCAACACCTTCCCCCATAGGTTGAATATACAGTAAGTTAGGTAAATATATTTTTCCCAGAAAAATTTCAGTGAGTGTTAATTTTACCTCATTGATAATTCTTAATTTTTGCCTGAAAGTGTGCCACAAGTTTTGTGGGATAGTAGAAAAATTAAGTTGCTATCCTCAGTGTGTTGTGCTATCTTCTAGAAGTCATCCTCTTTAGAAGTGATTTCTAACAGGTATCACTTAGGAGAAATGAATGTGAATGTTAATAGGTTATGACTTAGTGACAAAAAGATGTGAAATGAATCTTTGAGGAGTAAAGTATGAAATACAGGTAACTCATTTAATACACCTCTACCAGTTCTTAGAGGATTGTGGTCATCTGTGCTTGCCAAGAACTGTTTACATAATTTAATACTATTTATAGTAACAACTGGCATATTCATTGAAAGTTAAAGCCTGTTAAATCAAATATTGTGGAGTATCTGTCATTAAGCTTTAACTTCTTTAACCATGTGGCAGTGTGTTATAGTGATTAAGAACACAAACTTCAGAGCCAGAATATCTGACAAACTTCAGAGCTAGAATACCTGAGGTTGGAATCCTCATTTCTACTACTTGCTAGTTAGCTATAACCTTTGTGCCTCAGTTTCTACATCTGTTAAAAGGAAATAACAGTATCTACATCATTGGATTTTTGTGACAATAAATGAGTTTAGAGCAGTAAATGAGTTTTAAAGTGTCAGCAGTTATTGTTTTTATAGTCCCCAGGTAGCTCGATAAAACTGCTGTTCCTCAGGTTTCATTTCCTATAAATTCATAAGTTATTACAGCAAAAAATAGGAGTTTCCTAGTGATGAGTTCTGATGCTTTTTCCTCCTTGTTATTTTCATTGCTTTCCTTAGTTAGGTTAAGCTGAATTAACAAGACTGATTTTAAAATTATAGTCAGTTTTTTTTAAATAAAGGAAAACAGTTTTTTTCCATTTATTTACTTAAGCATTTCCATGAAACGTTTGCAATATAAACAGTACAGTATTGTGTTAATGCATGAGAACCAAAAAACATGAGCTGACTGATTTGTTTTTACTTGATAAACCAAACGAAGCAGAAAATAAATGGCACAAATAGGTAAAACAATAATTAAAAGGTTACCATATTACAGGGATAGCAGATAAATAAGTAAACGTTGGGATACTTTTTTACTGTTCTAGATTTTTGGTGTTAAGACTTTGGTTGAATTTCATTATATTTGCATCTATAATACCTTTGTAGTGTTAATTAAACTTTATTATATTTATAGTGTGGCCACTATGACATTTAAAAATAGCCTGTATAGTTATAAAACAAAATTAAATACTATAAGTTAACAGGCATAGAAGTATTTATAAAAAATATATGCTTAAAGACTTTTATTTCTAAGTAATTTATTTAGATTTCACATATAAAATGAAATTGGAACTTTAATGTTTCTTTTTCGTTAACTAAAACATTGAGACTTGCCTATAGATGTTTGTTACTGAATGTAATTTTACCTGAGGCACATCTGTTTTCAAAGATACTTAGTTTGAATGGCTTACAGATTTACTAGTAATAATCTTTATTTGTATATTAAGACTATAAGCAATTTCATTTCTATTAACTTATTTGATATTCACAACAACCATATAAGATAGAATAGGTATTCTTATCAATTCTTTTACTGATGATGCATCTAAGTTCAGAGAAGCCAAGAGTTGGATTGGAACCCAGATTTCTTAATCTAAGTTCTTTGTCTTCTAACATACCAAGCAGCCACTTTATTCAGTATTGGGAAAGAACAGTTACTGCCTCTAGCTTTACTCATTGTGTGACTGTTTTATTTTGTGGGGCCAGGGCAGGAGATATTTAGTGTTGATGAAGGAGCTGTTTAAACTCCTTCAAACTTTTTTTTTTTTTAAGTTAGATTTTAGTTTAAGAGGTTTCTTTGCTTCATTAAAGAGGGTTTGGGGTAGCTTTATTATATGGGGAAAAAAAGATTTGGTAAAAATGGAACTTTTTTTTTTTTTTAACTTTTATGGCACTGATAGTTGAGGACTTGCTAATTTATAAAGTCCCAGGTGAAGTATTACCAGTATATACTGATGTCCTAGTAGTTGGCCCTTCTGCTCAAATATATATGAAAGCTTATGAATCTGTGATTAACATATTCTTTAGTTGACATATTGATTAACAATAATTTATAGGCTTCAGAAATAAGTTTAAGCATAAGTATAGTGCAGTTTTTATTAGTTTTTCTGAAACATGTTTCTCAATAACTCAGTGACTGTTTTTCAGTAAGTTGTTTTGGAACAACTTCAATATCTTTTTATAAAGACTTTTAGGAAAAAGGAATTTCAATTTAGGTATTTTTTGCTGACAGTTATTGGAGTGTTTATAGTAATTTTAAGAAAACTTATAGCAGGGATTCTCATGACATCTGTGAAAAAAAATTGAAGATCCCAAAGATCTTCCATTTGTGTATTTTATATCTGTTACATATTACCTACCATATTAGAAATTAAAACTGAGAATATTGAAAAATATTTAATAATTTTGAAATATACCAATGTCTGTATATTTGATTTCCTTGACTCTGAGAAGACCAGAATTTATTGCCTTCATTTATTTAGACATTTAGGTCATTAGTATTTTATAGTTCTTACTTAATATCCTATACTAATTCTGAATATTGGAGGTGGTTGTTGACACTCATTTAAAATCAAACTCTTTTGGCCTGAAACTTCAAAATAAAATAATATATTCTTGTGTATTCGTTAAGTATATTAATATCTGTTTATTTTATTGTGGATATTAGAAATGATGTTTTCTCTTTGAAGACTATAAGCTTTGGGTCATAACAAAAACATGAGATAATTTATAAAGAGAAGTTTATTTTAGTTCACAGTTCATTATCATTTAACACCCCCATGGTTTGGGGCCTGTGGTGAGGCAGCACATCTTTGTGGCAGCACATGGTAGAACAAATCAAGCTTCAGAACAAAAGAGAAGAGGAGGAATGGAATGGACTGGAATCCCACAGTCTTCTTTAAGGACACATCCCCAGTGATGAAGGCCCACCTCCCAAGAGGATCATTCTGAGAACCAACATAGGCCTTTGGGGAATATTTAGCATCTGTACTATAGCACTAAATATAGATTAGGTTTCATGTGAGGCACTGGATTCAATTCTCAGCACCACATATAAATAAATGAATCAAATAAAGGTCTATCAACATCTAAAAACCTAAAAGAATGCAGTACAATTTTCTGTAATGATAATCACTCAACCTTGGTTTTGGTAAGTAGGCAGAAATACTAGTACATACTAGCTTTAGAGTACAAAGAAGAGACTTGGTGCAAAACTGGGATAACATAGGAAGTCTGAAATGTTTTACATTTTTTTTATGACTATCAAGTAATATTATTTTCCCAGAAGTTTCTTTTATTTCAGTGCTACTAGATTCTATTTCAGAGCCAACCTTTGTAACCTATGTCTTCTGTTGCTTAAAATAATAGGAACTGCAAATTTTTATAGAGGGTTTACTATGTTCTAGCAGCTATTTTAAATGCTTCATGTGTTTTAATGCATTTAATCTAACAACTCTATGAAGTAACTCTCATTATCTTCTCTTTATAGGTGAGGAAAGTAGGCACAGAGAGATTAAGTAACTTGCCCAAATTTCTCAGCTTTGGGAGGTAGAATTTGAAGTCAGGGAGTCTGGTTCCAAAAACTATGCTTTTTAATCACTGTGCTGTATTGGCTTAACTAAGTAAACCTAACATCCACAATTACAAAACAGTTATTTATTTAACGAATATAATTTGTTAAGCTGCATATTCATATTTCCCTTAAGGATTAAAAATTACAAATAATTTTTTTAAAAATTATGTTTATGGGGAAAGTTCCAGATGTACATAAAATTCCTAAAATCTTTGACCAGCTTATATTTCATTTTAAAAATAGACTTTGTTTTTTAGAACAGTTTTAGATTTACAGAAAAGTTCAGACAATGTATGAAGTTCCCTCCCATATAATCCAATGTCCATTTTGCCTTATTTTGTAACCTCTTACATCTGTTTGAATCAGTATTTGACAATAACCAACAATAATGCTACCTTATTATTATACAATGTTCACAGTTTATTCAAATTTTATAGATTTCCCCCAAATGTCCTTTTCTGTCCTATTACAGTACATTTAATTGTCATGTCTCCTTAGGTCCTCCTTGGCTCTTAAGTTTCTCAGACGTTTCCTCATTTTTGGTGAGGAAAGTTTCAAGGAGTACTGGCTAGATACTATGTAGCATGCCCTTTGGTTAGAATTTTCTGATAATCTCATCATTGGACTGAGGTTATGAAATATTGGGAGAAAGATTACAGATGTTAAGTGTTGTTTTCATCACAGCATCTCAAGGGTACTTGCTACTAACATGATTTATCATTGTTATTGGTGACCTTAATAACTATCTTAAGTGGTGTTTTTCAATTTCTGTACTTTAAAATTACTGCTCTTGTCCTCCCATGCATATTGTACTCTTTGAAGGAAGTCAGTATGCATAGCCCATACCTCTCTGAGGGCAAAGTATCTAAATAAAGTATTTAGTATTCTTTTACACAGAGTTTGTTTCTTCTTCATTTATTAATTTATTCAGTAATTTATATCAATATAAACGTATAGATGTTTATACTTTAGCTATAAGTCAATACTATTTTTTGCTCCAATTGTTTCAGCTTTGGACAGAGGGAACCTTTTTATTTGACTTTTGTATACCTTTGACATACCCTTTTCACTTTCTTTTTAAATTTTTTATTGATGCATTATAATTGTACTTAATAGTGGGAATTCATTATGCCATATTCATACACGCACATAACATCATTTGATCAAATCTAATTACCCAGTACTCTCCCTTCCCTCCCCTCTTCCTTATCCTGATCTGCTGGCTCTACTAATCTTTTGATTACCAAGTGCTTTATAGTTATACATACAAGCAGGATTAATTGTGGTATATTCATACATGGACATAGCATAATTTGATAGATTTTGTTCCTTGCTACATCTCCATGCCCTCTCCTCCTCCCTCCTTCCCTCTTCCTTACTTTCTGTCACTATTTTTTTTTTTTGCATGGTGCTGGGGATTGAACCCAGGGCCTTGTACTTGCAAGGCAAGCACTCTACCAACTGAGCTATCTCCCCAGCCCTATTTGATGCTTTTGATTCAGCTTGTATATATCCTGCTCCTGCCCTAGAATTAGCCATTTCTCAAAGGAGCTCTGATGCCTTTTATTGGAGAATGGTTCAGGAACCAAGACTTGGGTTCTTGGTATATTTGTTGCTACTAGGGTGTCATTTGTTAAGACCCTCTTAACTGACAGCAAGGAAATACATATGTCTATGCTCATCCATGTATCCATACCCACATATCCATAAGTGTTTCTATATGTAACCATTTATATCAAGTTGAACATCAGTTTGAAGTTTCCAACTTTAATCCATCACTACTTGCATTATTATAGTCTCTTCCCCGTTTATTTCTAAATTCCACTCTTAACACTGAGATGTCTGTGTCCCACCATATTATCTATTTATTCAGTTGTTCATTTACAGTGTACATGTATAATGGTGTCAGTTGTAAACCCAAATTCCCATTGAAAAAACTGTTTTCAATTGGAGTGCGGTACTCAAGAGTATTTCCTTTGCCTTTAGTCTTACTCATTTAGTCTCCTTATTTCCAGAGTTACTTAGACTAGCACTAATCTCCTGGTTTATTTCTCTCCCCCCCACCAATAAAATTTGATAGATGAATGAATCAGATTTTTTTCCTGGAAAGCACTATTTTCTCTCTTGCTTCTAGCACTACCTGAACTACTCTTTGTTGCTTCTCTCTGAATACTCTGCCCTGATATCCCAGCTCTTTATCTTGTCTGCCCACCACCCCTGCCCCTTGCGCCTCTTGTCCTACACATTTATTTCACTCTTGATAGTGCTGTTAATAAATGGACTATTTTATGGATTATGTTGGAATATTTTTATTTTTTATGCTGTAGAAGCTTTTCATTTTGGTGTCTTTCAACATTTCTGAAAAAATGATTAATTTGTTTAATTATCTTTCAGCATTTTTAAAAACATGAGTAATAGGTTTAATTCTAACTCCAAATTTCAAAAAATACTTTTGGTTTTTAGGCTGAACGATTTCATAGGGAGGCAGTATAACATTAAGAGCATGGATTCTGGAATTATATGTGCTGGCTTTAAATTCTTGCTCCATAGTTTAATAACTCAGTAAACTCAGGTTAGCCTCAGTTCTCTCATCTGTACAGAAGAGAACTTAGGGTTTTATAGCTAATAAGATCATGAACATTAAATGGGACAATATATCTTTTTTTAAAACTTTTTTTAGATGTTGATAGGCCTTTATTTTTATTCATATGTAAGATTGCTTCAGAGTCTTAAAGGTGGTTGATAATACATACTGGTTTGCCTAGGGTGATAAACCAGAATATGCCTATTATGCTGACATGATTATAAAGAGCATCCTCCTTTTTACTCATTAAAGTATTTTGGTTTGGATGATAACTTATGTGCTCACTTAATTTTGGGAGGTTATAAAACTCGTATCTGCATCCCTCTGGCAGGGGTGATATAAATGAGCACAGAAGGCTAGGATTAGACTAGTGGGTCCAGGGAAAGGTGCACATCAGCACTGCTTCACTGCAGTGACTGAGCAAAATAGTAAGCTTGGTATAATCCTTTCTTGCTTTTTTTAGGAGTAGGCAGAAATCTGGAAATTTTAAAATGGTTCACCCAATTTTTCATCACTATCAACTAGTTAAATTTTTCTAAAAAAGCACAAAAATTCATTAAAAGATCTATACATTTTATCACTTGTAATTTATATTGCAGTTTTTTAATGTGCAGGTCAAATGATGATCCTTATATACAGCCTGAAAGTTAACTATTTCCAGTTAACTGATAATTGCTCAATGGAAAGATTGAATTCTAATGTGGAAATTGAACATTATTTTTAAACATACTAGTTATGTAAACATATCAAAATTTCCATGCCTTTTAATGTTGTTACCACATATATTAAATGTATGATAATAAAAACTGTAAGACAGGAAATACCTTATATGGTTGTTTCAGGGAAAATCTAGAGAGCATATGTAGATTGAGGAAAATGAAAAAGCTAGTGCTAAATTGACCATAATTGTGAGAGTCTCTGAAATCCTTAATGAATTAAAATGACCAAGAATTTTCTGAATGTAACATAATTGCAGCAGTAGAAATAGAAGTGAATGGGTAGTAGTCAAAAATTATGGAATACTTTCAATGCTTTCCACTTGAAACGTGTTCATGTGATCGTTTGTAGCTTAGATTTACAGAACTCTTTGGAAATAATTTTTTTTTCCTTTTTTAAGACTGTTTTAAAGAAGTCATTCATATACGTCTGGATGAGCTTCTCTGTGTTTTAAAGTCTATAATGAATAAGCATCAGAACCTCAATTCTGTTGATCTTCAAAATGCTGCAGAAATGCTTACTGCAAAAGTGAAAGGTAAGGATGATATATTTAAAGAGGGTTGCTGTGGGCAGAAAGTATCCAGTGATACATTTTGGTTCATAATGTCTGTATAATCATCTCCTCTGATGACATTTGTATGAGGTGTATCAGTAAAGAGTTATGTATACTTGGATATTTAAATACTTCCACTAAATCATGCCTACAGTTTTCTTCCTCCTAAAACTGAAAACTTTACTTGTCAATGAGCACTGTAAAATTACTAACTTAAACCAAACAACTGATGTTTAAAATTTGAGCTTTATGAATGAATCCATGGTATTTTGAGGTAGTTTATTAGTGTACAAATGTCTTTGTTATGTGAGGACAAGTGGTGTTAGAAAATGTTCAATTGTAGCGATTCCAGTTTGTAAAAGGAACCAAAAGGCTTAAGATTTGAAAATTAAGATTTGAAAATGAAATTAAAATTGTTAAATAAGTTTGTCTTATATATGTATGTGTGTGTGTGTGAACACTTACATAGCCTATGTGTGCTAAAACAGCCAAGAATTGGGACTTTCCACTAAAGTGACTTGCCACTCAAAATTGTTAAAATTATTCTGGGCTGCAGCATATAAGAATTGAAAGTGAAGGGAGAATTTAGGTAAATGAGGAGATTGTTAGAAGTAATGGGCAAAATAAGGATAAAAGTTCTGATCTAAGGCAGACACTGGGATGTGGTAGTGGTAAGTTGTTTACTGTCATCTAGAGGGGATGGATGTCAATTGAAAAACAAGACATGTTGAACATATTAGGGGTTATGGAGAAGTTTGGATTTGAAGATGTGGACATGGGATTTGATGTATAGGTGGTAGATAATTTAAGTGGGAAAAGTGGGTAGCTTCTTCATAGCCTTTAAAAATGTGCTTAGTAACCAAATTTGTTTTTAAATAGACTGTTTACAAGTGCCATTTAACTCTACTTAGGGAAATTTGTGTCTATAGATAGTAAAATTTCCATGCTTGGAAATAGCGACCTAGTTCAATTGTTGTCAGTGGCTATTGTGTGCAGTCAGGATGTCCTGGGGAAGGAGCGGGTCTGTGGTTGGTGTCCACATTCCAGAAACAGACGAAAAGAGTGGTCTCTCAATTGCCTTGGAGATCTTTTTATCTTTGAGGCAAAGTAATCCTTTGAATGTTATTTCCCATGATGACTGTCTTTATACTTGGGATTGTTACTGTTTTACTTTTAGTTGGATGAAACTTAAAGGGGGAATATTATTTGTGAAATACACTGTTTCAGCAAGGATTTGTGAGACTAGAAAACTTTAAAAACTATTTTCTTTGGAGTGTCTTACATGTTTTTAAATAAAACCTTCCTCCCTGTCCCTACTACTAATGTTGAGCCCCCCCCTAAAAATATGTTGATATTATAAATGAAACATATTCAGTGATCTGCAAAATGGACATCAGAACTTATTTCTTTCATTTAATGACAGTTTAGTTTTCAAAACCTGGAAAGGCAAGATATAGGTGGAAAACACTGTTTAATGTCTATTCTGTGCCAAGCAATCTAAGTGCTTTGCGTAATACTTCAATCTTTGCAAAAAATCTGTAAATATACATCTTTATTATGCTTATTTTAGAGAGTAATGTTAAGAAAAACTCTTGTATGGTAGGATAAAAAACTGTAGGAATATGGATATCATTTAGTCTTAACACCCCTGATTACATTTTTAAAAACAACAGTGACCTAAGCAGTTGACTTGTTTTGGAGTCCTTACCCATCGAATGCATTTTTCAAGTTTGCCAGACTACTCAAACAAAAACAAACATCCTCCTCCGATTACAGAATAACTTTAAAGTCAGGTATATATATAATGATGTTTGTATTCCCCAGATTTGAATGCATGAAGTGTATCCACTTCTTATACATAAGAAATGAGAAATTGAAATCTTTAATTCCCCCTACTTTTTATTGTAAATATGAAATTTACCTTGTCAAAACTTTAAAGGAAAAATTCTTAATTTTTCTCCATTCATTATAGTAGTGATTTGTATTTCCTATGTCTCCTCCTGTTTCCAAGCAGGAAGTTCAGTCTGACAAAATATTTGCAATGTGCTAAGAGAGATACAGCCTATTTTTGAAACAGATAAAGACATTTTCAGAACTCAGTAATTTATGCTGTATTTAGTAGTTGTATTTTCATTTATTTAGGTTGATTTTATTATGTAGGATAAATGAAAAGAATGTTTTATTTAGATTTTTCATGTTCTGTATTTTGCTCTATATTTATAAATGGGGAAGTAGAAAAATAAACCTGAATTATACCCCCAAGATTATAGGAGCTTCATGTTTTCTCTCTGTTCTTCAAACTTGATTCTTTCGATATGCAGCCATTCCCACAATTAAATGCAAATTGTGTGAAAGGGTATTAACAATGAAATTTTTTTACCTCAGCCTCTTTGCTTATCCATATCTTTCCCTAGATAAGTAATAAATGTCACTGCTTTCTTGTGCATCTTTGCAGAGATATATTACACATATATAAGCAAATACATGTATGTATTGGTAACTTCTGACAAATGCACATTCCTGTGCAAACATCATCATAGTCATGATAATGCTTACTCCCCTTATAATTCTCCACCTTCTCTTTCACAGATTTTGATGTTTTGTTTTCATTTTCTTTGGTTCAAAATACTTTCTAATTTCTCTTCTCCTTTGGCACATGGGTCATTTGGAAGTTTGAGATTTGATTTTTCAGGTATTTGGGAATTTTACAGAGATCTTTTATTATTTATTCCCGATTTAATTCCAGGTAGTCACAGAATGTGTTTTGCCTGATATGAATACTTTCAAACTCAGTGTGATACATGTTTTATGACCCATAACATGGCTTGTTGGTAAATATTCATTTGAAAAGAACATGTGTTTGCTGTTTCTAAGTGGAGTGTTCTATAAATAAATGTCTGTCTTATCAAACTGGTTGATAGTATTGTTCAGATCTCCTTACCTTTACTCTTTTTACATCTATGTGTTCTGTCAGTTACTGGGAGGGTTATTGAAATCATTGGCTATTACTGTGAATTTGTCTATTTCTGTTGCAACTCTTATCAGTTTTTGCTTTATGCATTTTGAAGCTCTCTTTATTGGATGCATAAATGTACAGAATTGTTAGGTCCTCTTGATGAATTGACTCCTTCATAGTTATAAAACAATGTGGTGCCCCCCCCCCCCCACCTGGTAATTTCCTTCGCTTGTGAATCTGCATTGCATAATATTAGGCAGTAAAGTGGAACATGGTCTTTCTTGTCTTTCTTTTCCCTCCCTCCCTCCCTCCCTTCCTTCCTTCCTTCCTTCCTTCCTTCCATTGAACTCAGGGGCACTGAGCCACATCCCCAGCCCAATTTTGTATTTTATTTAGAGACAGGTTCTCACTTTTGCTGAGGCTGTCTTTGAACTCTTGATCCTTCTGCCTCAGCTTCCCAAATAGCTGGATCACAGGCGTGGGCCACTGCCCCCAGCATCATGGTGTTTCTTGTCTGTCATTGATTACGGTCCTGTATTGCGTGATAATCCAGTGTCTTGAAAAATGTTGTTTCTTAAATTTTATACAAGTTTGTTTTTCTTTCAGTTGTTTCAGGCATAATTATAACCTTTTTCTTCATCTTGGCCAGAACAGAAGTCTTAAGAATATTTTAAAAATTATTTGCAATGATTCCTAAGTTTTTCTTTTTGTTTATATTAGGGATCTTTAGGAGAATGATGAAATGTGTGGATCCCCTTCACCCACCCCCCAGCAAACCTGCAAAAGCTTATACATGTAAAATCTGATTATAATTTCATGGAGTTTATAGGCTTGAGGTTTAATTCATCACAATTTAGGAGTTCTTGCTTTGCAACTCTATTTGCATATTAGAATCACCTGGGAGAGCTTTTGAGAAAATATCTGTTCTTTATTCCAGACCTTTTTTTTTTTTTTTTTTTTTGGTACCAGGGATTGAACCCAGAGGTGCTTACCCACTGAGCCAGATCCCCAGCCCTTTTTTATACTTTATTTAGAGGCAGTATCTCACTATGTTGCTTAGGACCTCACTCAGTTTCTGAGTCTGGCTTTTTCCTACTGCCTCAGACTCTTGAGCCACTGGGATTACAGGCATGTGCCACTGCACCCAGCTACTAAAGACTTTTCAAATTTGCATCTTTGGTCATGGGGCTGACTTTGTTTTTAAAACTTCTCATCCAAGATTAAAAACAATTTGTAAAGCAGAGGGTAACTTCTTCTCCACATGGTTTCTCTACCTGCACCTTATTGGCAAGGATACTAGAGACCACAGTTTACAGAGAACCATTTGCTCCTTTTCACCAGGCTGACTAGCATGGCTTATTTACTTAAAGGGAAAAAGCCAATTCCACCTTCAGATTTTGTCTTAGTAAATTGTGTTTGGGCTTTTATCAAGAGTGCATACAGAAGTTAAAAGAAACATTTTTCAGTTGTTTCATAATTTGCATTAACATAATGCAAAATGTCTCTGTGAGACAAGACAGCCATTTGTCAATTAACATAGATCTTAGAGCCCAAGAGCTATTACGAGCAATAAAACTATGAATAAATAGACATTTAAATTCTCTAAAGCACTGGATTTTTAAAAAATTTGATATGTTGTGTTATAGGTTTTATATATAAACATATAAAATTTCAGTTATTGGTGGTTCATAGTAAATATGTGCTTTCTATTGATTTTAGTGAACCACAGTGTCTTTAACTGTTTTTAAAAACACCAGAAAGCAGTAAGAGAAAATAGTAAAGAACACTCTTCATGAAGAGGTCTGGTATAACAGACTCTTGACTCCAAGACAGATTGATTTCACGTTAGGTCACTTTTTATATATGTCTAATTATGTAAAGCATGGGGTAGAGAGTTTGGAATGCCAGCTACTTTTATGCAAACTAATTTTTTATTATTTCCTTAATGAAGAACTTGAACATCCTGTCGGTTTTGTATTTTATTAGCCCTTTGAGTTTCTGAATCTTTTGATGAAGTAATGATAAATTTTTAAAGGATTAAATGATTTTGTATGAATCTAGTTTCAAATATTTTCTCCCTCATTTATTGTAACCAACCTTTCCCTATAGCTGTGAATTTTACAGAAGTTAATGAAGAAAACAAAAATGATCTATTCCGAGAAGTGTTTTCTTCCATTGAAACTTTGGCATTTACCTTTGGGAATATGTAAGTAGAGGACTATCATTTAAAGGTACTGGGCCTAGTGCGTTTGAGTATATTGCATGTAGGATCCATAGAAAATGAAGTATTAACTATTATAACATATTATCACAGCTTTGAAAAAAACCACATTCTGTGTTGCTGTATTAATGTATTTGGAGTTGTCTTTATAGCTATTTAGAAGCAATATTCATTTACAAGTCACTTACTTATGAGAATAGACTTTTAGGAGTTTTTTTCTCAGATTCTTACTTAAAAAAGATTGTCCTAGATGACATGATTGTAAAGCCTGTGACAAAGTGTAATGATATGTATTTTTAAAATTTTTTTTCTTTTTTTAAACATCCCTGGATAGCCTTACAAACTTCCTTATGGGAGATGTAGGCAGTGACTCATTGTTACGACTGCCTGTTTCTCGGGAAAATAAGGTAAGCTAAGTTTGTGTGAAAGTGAAGCCTTTAATATTTTTAACTGAGTGTTTCATTTATTTCCTAATCTTAATCTCAGAATTACTCCTTCATACTTAAATTTATAAATTACCATATAATGGCAAGAAAATCAAACCAATTCATTTAAAATATGATAATATGATCAGTTTCTGGAGCAGTAATTTGGTAAGTGGATTGAACTGTTAAAAGAGTATGATGATAATTTATAATATATAATGAATCCATCTGGTGTAAGGTCTAAAATTTTAGAAGGGGTTTTTGACCCTTTTTCCCTACTGACTTTGCCACAGATCTTGAGAATGGTGAAACTTGGAAAAAAAAAAAAAAAAGGAAAAAGTAAGGAGAGTGTTAATCTTCTCACATATCATACTTTTTTCTTTTCTTTTTTTTGGCCAAGACACTTGTTAAAAACCCTGTAGGTCTTAATTCTCCCTACCAGTATCACTATACTTTTGTCATAGGATTAGGGTTATGATTTCTAATTGGAAGAAAAATTCCTTTGAAATAATAAAACTTGAGGAATGTATGGAGAATATTGCCTTGAAGATTTATAACAGTAGGAATATTTTCAGTTGACTGAATTTTTTCACTTAGTGCAAGATATTTAAACATATTGCCTCAGGGACATAGGTTGATAATTCCTTTTAAGAATGATCAGATCCAGGGGCTGGGGTTGTGGCTCAGTGGTAGAGCACTTGCCTATTATGTGTGAAGCACTAGGTTCAATCCTCAGCACCACATAAAAATAAATAAAGGTCCATCAACAACTAAAAAAAAGAATTTTTTTTTTAATTGAAAAAATTTTTTTAAAAAATGACCAGATCCATTAGCAAGGCCCTAAGCAACTTAGTGAACCCTGTCTCAAAATGAAAAAAAGGCAGACTGGAGATGTGGCTCAGTGGTTAAGTGCCCCTGGGTTTAATCCCTGGTACTAAAACACACACACACACACACACACACACACACACACACAAAGATCAGATACAAAAAGGATTTCAACAAATGTGCCAGGTACTTGTATTATATCAAAATAATATAAACACTTAAGCTGGTGCTGTAGTGCATGCCTGTAATTCCAGCAATTCAGGAGCCTGAGGCAGGAGGAGCCTAAGTTCAAAGCCAGCCTCAGCAATTTAGCAAGACCCTGTCTCAAAATAAAATAAAAAAATAAAAAGGGCTGCTGGATGCAGTGGTGCACGCCTGGAATCCCAGTGGCTTGAGAGTTCAAAACCAGCCTCAACAACTTATCAAGACCCTAAGAAACTCAGTGAGACCCTGTCTCTATATAGAATACAAAAAAGTGCTAGGGATGTGACTCAGTGGTTAAGTGCCCCTGAGTTCAATCCTTAGTACCAAAAATAAAATAAAATAAAAAAATAAAAAGGGCTGGTGACATATCTCAATGGTTAAGTACCCAAGATACAATTCCTGGTACCTCCAATCCACACACAAAAGAAACTTTAAGATCTTTCTTAAAATGATACAAAATATGAACATGAATGCTTAAGGCTTTTGGTATATGTATTATAACATTGCAAAAATGATTAGGACTGTTTCTAAACTTCTCTTGATGAAGGAGAATAAGGAAGAGTCTTAAAATTGTCAAATATTTTACTGCTATTCATGTTTCTTCCTCAATTTTACCTTTTAAAATTGTTACTGATTCTTCAGAAGATAAGACATTTTATGTGTTTAGCAGGACTCTGAACAATTTAAATTCTAGGTATGAATCATATTTCCTATTCCTGGGTCTCTATTGTGGATACATACTACCCTGACTTTTAATAGGAAAATACTTTTCCCCTTTTTAAAAATTTTACACCTTGTTTTTCCTTTTTTTGAAGTTTTAATTTTCCCTAAAGATTAAGATTTAAAAGCTCATGATATAATTCTAATAATAAAATTACTTTGGAGGTTTTTGAAAAATACACTTTAAAAATAATGCTGCAGTTCATTTTAATAGTGCTTACTATGTACCCTCTACTGTGCTAAAAACATTATATCATCTTAATTCTTAAAACAGCCTATGGATATAGTGTTCTTATCCCCTTTTTACAGAAGGGCAAACTAAAATTAGGTGAGTTTAAATGTATAACCCCATGTCATACAGTGAATAATAGAGCTGGACTTGAGACCCAGGTCTTTTTGATCCCTTTTGCATTGAATCCCTACATATCTTATATTGCCCAACCAAGTACATCAAATTTGTTTAGGATTTAACAGTGAAAGAGTTTTTTCTAGCCCTGGACTAATATGGTAGCCACTACTCACATCTACTTCTTTAAATTTAACTAATAGTTGATAAAAGTAAAAATTTGCTTTTTAGTCATATTAGATACTTTTAAAATGTTCAAGTAGGTAACTACAATGTAGCTAATAGCTATCATGTAGGATATTACATATATAAAACATTTGTGTTTTTACAGAAAGTTCTGTGCTAAGCTGTCCAATAAACTTTCAAGGACATGACTTATCATATGATAAAATGGTAAAAGATGGCTGGACAAGACAGATCTTTATCTTCTATTTAGATAGCAATCTATTTAGATCACTTCTTTAACTTCCTAATATTTTGGGGATATGCAGAATTTAAAATTTTGCATAGGTTCATTCATGTTAACTAATGCTGTTAGTAAACAGTGAGATTGTTCATTCTTGAATCTTGAGAACTGCTTTGGTAAAAAAACATATAATTCTTAGAAAGTGTTCAGGTATTTAAACAGACTTCTCAGGTCCTTTAAGTTTTAAATACTTGAAATTCTTTAGCAGGAATTATGTCAAAATAACAAATTGGGATGAAAAATTTCTGAAGCAGAGATTTGTTGTCTTTTGCAATAATACTAAGTTTGTTTTCTTCCATGTTGTAAAGTCTTTTGAAAACATTTCTGTGGACTCAGTGGAGTCATCCAATGAAAAAGGTAATACTCAGTGTACTTACAACTTTTGTCAAATATTTTGTAGTTTCTTTCAGTTAGTGTTTTGGATTACTTAATCTCTTCTTTCTTAGTAACCTGGTGTGCATAGTGTACTCATTCTTATGGCAAAATGACATATAAAGTGTTAGTTATGTCTAAAACTTAAAAGAAAAAACCCAGTTGAGTAGATAAATAATTTGATGATGTAGACCAATCAAGAATATAAGGCTTGTAACTTGAATAATAGAAATACATATTAAGATAAAAATATATTATAATTTGAAGCCATTTTATGTTTAAATTGTACCCTTTTATTATAAATTTGTCTCAATGCTGGTTTGCTTAAAATTATTATAGACTATATTTAACAAATACTTACTCTGATATTTTTATTTTCAGGAAATTTTTCTCCTATAGAATTAGACAGTGTGCTGTTAAGAAACACTGACTCTATCGAATTGGCCTTGTCATATGCTAAAACGTGGTCAAAATATACAAAGAACATAGTGTCATGGGTTGAAAAAAAGCTTAACCTGGGTGAGTTGTCCTTTGGAGCATCTGATTAAGAACTAAATTGTTCATGATTCATTTTCTGTAGACTTAAAAGTATTATGATTCTAAATTAGTTGTTTCATTGTAGTACATAAAGTAATTTTTCATTTTCTCTTATTGAAACATTTTTCTTATACTAGATATATCTATTGAACATTTACTGTGAGTCAGCCACTAGATCTTGAAGTCATATTCTAATGGGGGAAAAGAAAGAAAATCAGATAATATGGTAAAAGGAGATAAAAGCAACAATAGATGTTTAAGCAGAAGGCAGTGAAAGGTTAGAAGAAACACCCCTGCCCACCCATGCTGGGGATTGAGCCCAGCACATCATGTGGGCTAGGCAAGCAAGCACACTATACTCTACCACAATTGAGCTACGTTGCCAGCTTGAAGAAATATTAGCCTAGAGTTTTACAGTTGAAAAAATATTTTTGTATACATTATCTCATTTATTCCTACAAAACCTTGGGAAGTAAGATAAGAATTCTTTACCCCATTTACAGCTAAGATGAACAAATGATTTTTCTAGGGTCATGTAGCAGATTTGCTTAAGGTCATATAGCATAACTGGAAGAAAATAGACTCTAGCAAAGCCTGTGCTTTCTACTGTATTATTTGTTTTTAATAGGGAATGCTAATTAAAATCACTTGAATAGCCTTAGAAAGGGGCAATACAAAGACCTCTCTATTTCTCAGAGAGGTGAAGTCAAGTGTGTTTTGAAAAATTTTCCCAGCTAATTCTGATGAACACTGAAAATTAAGAATTACTACATTTTATCAAGATGCACACTAATATGTATAAATCACTTTTTTCCTATCTTTTCTTTTTTTGGCACCAGGGATTGAACCCAGAGGTACTCAACCACTGAGCCACATTCCCAGCCCCTTTTTATTTTTTAAGATAGGATTTTGCTAAGTTGCTTAGGACCTTGCTAAATTACTGAGGCTGGCTTTGAATTTGGCAGTCCTCCTGCCTCAGCCTCCCACCTCAGCCTCCGGAGCTGCTGGGATTACAGGCACACACCACCATTCCCAGCTTGTAATCACTTTTCAGTTGGAGAATTATGAATAAGAGTATGGAGGGGAGAAATAAGTTAATTTTGCCTTCTGATACTGTCTTTAATCTTTTCAGAATTGGAGTCCACAAGAAATATTGTAAAGTTGGCAGAGGCAACTAGAGCTAACATTGGACTACAGGTAAGTGTTCTGTGAATTTCTAGGGTTCTATTACAAGAAACTAGTCAAATGGGCTCCCAAATAGTGCCTTGTAAAATCAGAAAATTTCAGTTACTTGAGGAACGAACTTAATTGCCAATCTTTTTATTGATAAAATAAAATCCTGTTAAATTTATATGACTGTTCATTATGGAGAAAAAAACTAGGAAATTCACAATATTATAAAAATATTAATTATTATGATAGCTGCTAATTTTCTAATTTATAAATATAATTAACAGTTTTTTTCTGTCATGTTCACAGTCATTTTTCTAATTATTATTATTTTAGATTAGAAAAAAATCTAAACTTAAAGTTTCTTTTTTTGAAAAAATAGTATGTGCATCTGGTATTCTAGTGCCATTTCTATTGTAAAATTTACTTCTTAATTTTTAATTGTAGGAATTTATGCCACTACAGTCTCTATTTACCAGTGCTCTCCTCAATGACATAAAAAATAGTCACCTTTTACAACAAACAATTGCAGCTCTCCAAGCCAACAAATTTGTACAGGTAAAATTTATTTATTTATATTATGCACAATTTTTTTTTTTAAACAGCAATATACCTTTAGAAAACAACTTTTTTCTTTTTTTTTTTTTTTTTTTTTTTTTTTTGAAATATCTTTGATAGCCTCTACTGGGGAGGAAAAATGAAATGGAAAAACAAAGGAAAGAAATAAAAGAACTTTGGAAACAGGAACAAAATAAAATGGTTAGTATTATATTAGAGTTTCATGTACCTGTTTGTGAACACCTAAAAATCATCTGTATTGTATAACCATCTACCTTACTCTAGTTTTTCTAAAATGCTACTTAACTATCTGCTAAATATGCTAAAGAAACTTGTATAGTAAGGTTTCTTTAAAATTCTATGTTTAATATACCCTTTTCTGAATAGCTTGAAACAGAAACTGCTCTCAAAAAGGCAAAATTGTTATGCATGCAACGTCAAGATGAATATGAAAAAGCAAAATCTTCCATGTTTCGTGCAGAGGAGGAGCATCAGTACTCAAGTGGTGGATTAGCAAAAAATCTCAACAAACAACTAGAAAAAAAGCGAAGGTTGGAAGAGGAAGCTCTTCAAAAAGTAATTTTTTTTGTTATTTGAAAGTTGAGTTAGCAATAATCTGTAAAGGGTTTGTTTCTTAAACTTGTAATATGTGTCAGGAACATGTAGGAGGCTTATTCAAGCAGCCTGCTGGGCCCACCTCAGAGCTGAGGATTGAGTAGGTCAAGGGTGAGACCCAAACAGCGTATTTCTAAATAACAAGTTCCTCGGTGATGCTGCTACTGTTGGTGTAGAGAGCCACACTTTGAGAATGACTATGCTAAAAGACTTAAGGATTGGGTTTTGTTTGTGAAAGAAGTCTCTTAAAGCTTAGTAGTAATATTTTTTACTTGATTTTTCAGAAAGTTCACCTTTTAGGCAAACATGTATTTTGTATGTGTGCTAGTTACAGCACCTGCTAGCAAGGATAGACTAAAATTTTGTATTATTTATGAAATATAGTTGATAAATTCTGTGAAATAAATAGTAAATATAAATAGAAAAGGCTACTTTAAATAGAAGTGAACACTTTATAGACAGACAATATACTAATTGTAAATTGTTCTTGACTATTCATTAAAGCCAAGTACATTTGAATCACTGACCAGAATTTCTGTATTATATTTAGAAGAATTCTATTTGAAATATAAGTAGACTATATCAAAATTTTCATGAATAAAAGACTTTTCAGTTATTATCATTCAGCTTTTCTACAATAAGTATTTATTTTAAAATATAAATTCTAGTGATCAGTATTTTATTTTCTGTGATATTCCTAAAGGTAGAAGAAGCAAATGAACTCTACAAAGTTTGTGTAACTAATGTTGAAGAAAGACGAAATGATCTAGAAAATACCAAAAAAGAAATTTTAACACAACTGAGGACACTTGTTTTCCAGTGTGATCTTACCCTTAAAGCTGTAAGTGATTTCTTCAGTATATTTGAAGGCAAGAGGGGAAAATAAAATCTTATCTGCAGAAGAGAGAGGGATGCTTGATAAGTTGATTCTTATGAGATATAACTTCTGAGAGCAATAGAACATGTTTGAAAATTGACTCAGTTTTCAGTAGTGACATAGTTTATTTTTGATCTGTCTCTCCTCTATGTCCCCTAGATTCATGATTTGCTTAGTTAAAACCAAACTGTGAAAGTTGGAAATTGCCTCTAGCCACTGTCTTTTTGCCTTGGTTGGTAAATTTGATTTGATCCTACAACTTCTGTCAGTTCTTTGACAAAAGAGAGATCTAGTCTTCAGAATTTGAATAAACTAAATATTAAAATGAACCCAGTGATGTATTTGAAGACAAAGCATTCATCTTGCATGTGTTTTCATTACCTCTTTAACATGTTTTTTTGTAAAATATTTATATATCTACAACCTTCTTGGTGTATAGTTTATAAGGTTTAACACATATAAATTTATGTAACCCTCACCTCAGTCAAGATTTGGAACAATTTCATCACTTCAAAGGTGTTCTTTTGCTGGGCACAGTAGTGCATGCCTATACTCCCAGTGACTCAAGAGGCTGAGGCAGAAGGCTAGCAAGTTCAAGGCCAGCCTGGGCAACTTAGTGAGGCCCTAACAAACTTAGTGAGACCCTGTGTCAAAATAAAACAGCGGGGTGATGTAGCTCAGTGGTAAAGCACTTCTGGATTCAATCCCCATTTAAAACACACACACACACACACACACACACATCTGTTTCTGCAGGTGTAGTGACACACACTTGCCATCTCAACTTACTTGTAAGACTGAGGCAGGAGGATCTCTAAGCTCAAGGCCAGCCTGGGCAACTTAATGAGAACCTATCTCAAAATAAGTGGGCTCAGAAAGTATGTAGCTTAGTGGTAGAATATCTGCCTAGCATGTGCAAGACTCTGGTGGATTCAATCCCCAGTGCCACACACAAAAAAGTTCTTAAATGCTATACCTTTGTAGTCAAACTCACCATCTTCCCCCTCCCCTGGCAAGTACTGTTGGGTTCTCCATCCCATTACTTAGATCTTTTCCAGAAAATCATATAAATATAATTATATGGTAGGTAACCTTTTGAGACAAGCTTCTTTTACACAGCCTAATGCCTTTGAAATTCATCAACGTTATGCATGTATCAATAGTTCATTTCTTTGTATTGTTGAATAGTAGCCCATTATATGACTATATCAGAGTGTTTATCTATTTACCAGTTGGGCATCTGTGTTGCTTATAGTTTGGGGTAATTATGAATAGAGCTACAGGAATATTTGTTTACAGGCTTTTGTTGAATATGTTTTCATAATTTTAAATAACCTAGGAGTGCATTTACCGGTTGGTATACTAAATGCATGTTTAACTTAATAAGAAACTGCCAAAATGTTTTCCAGAGTGGTATAATCAGTGGTGCATGAGAATTCCAGTTATTCTGTCCTTGACATTTGTCACTTCTTGTTTTTAAATTTTAGCTGTTCTAATAGATGGGTAGTGTTATCTAATTGTGGCGTCAATTTGTGTTTCCAGAATGACTAGTGATATTGAAAAATTTTAAAGGACTTATTGTAATCTGTATTTTGCCCATCTTTAATTTTTTTATTGAGTTGTTTGTTTTCTTATTGTTGAGCTTGCATGTAGTTTCTCCCATTCACAGCTTTTCTTTTTATACTTTTAGCAATGTCTTTTAGAGAGCAAAAGTTTTTGATTTTGATGGAGTCTAGCTTATTAGTTTCTTCTTTTATGGGTCATGTTTTTGGTGTTATATCTAAGGATAAGGATACTTCATCTAACCCAACGTCACAAAGTTTTCTCCTAAAAGTTCTGTAGTTTTTTTTTTTTTTTTCTTTTAACTTGGGATTGAACCCAGGGGCTCTTTACCACTGAGCTACATACATCCCCAGTCCTTTTCTTTTGAAACAGCATCTCACTAAGTTACCAAAGCTAGCCTCAAACTTGCAAGGCTCTTCCTGTCTTGAGCCTCCTTAGTTGCTGGGATTACAGGCATGCAACATAGTGCCTGACAAAATTGTGTAATTTTACATTTAGATATATGATCCATTTTGAGCTACTCTTTTCCATTTTTTTGGAGCATTATAATTGTACATATGGTGGGATTTGTGATTGCATATTCATACATGCATACAATGTAACAAAATAATTTGGCAGTATCATTCCCCAGTAATTACTGCTTCCCTTCTCTTCTCCCTCTCTTCCTCTTGTCCCTTTTCTCTACTCTACTGATCTCCTTTTGATTTTCATAAGAGTTATAGATTGGAAGTTTGGTTTTTAGCATATAAATGTTATATTAAAATTATACCAGTGGGTTGGGGTTGTGACTCAGCAGTAGGGCACTTGCCTGGCATGTGTGAGGCACTGGGTTCCATTCTCAGCACCACATATAAATAAATAAATAAATAAATAAATAAATAAATAAATAAATAAATAAATAAATAAATAAATGAATGTTAGATATTTTTTTAAAAAATTATACCTGTGGAATTTCAATTTATGGAAATGACTAAGTACAAACAGAGAGGTCATTGCAATTGATAGAAGAATTTATTACTTACATTTCTTGAGAGAAGGGGAATTGGCAGGTTTGGCAGACAGATTGGGAGTGAAAGGAAAGCTGAGTTGAGTATTGGGGTTTCCTCAGGAAAGGCAAAGTGGGAAAAGTAACAGTTTAGAATTGTCTAGTTTGAATAATTTGGCTTTGGGACACAGGGATGGTCTCTAGTTGCTTGGTACCTGGCTTTGGGATGATACTGGGTTGGAGGAAATAGTTGACTTGATAAAAGAGTTAGATTGGGAATCGATTGGGGCTACAGACTTGGGACTTGTTGGTTTGCATATGAAGTATGTGATCCCAGCGGAACCCTTGGCTTTTTAAAGAGTTGTGTAACCCAAGAAGGGGCAGTCTCTTCCTGGCCAGCATTCTTTTTTTTTTTCTTTTTTTTTTTTTTAATTATTTGTTTTAATTAGTTATACATGACAGCAGAATGCATTTCGAATCGTAGTACACAAATGGAGCTCAGCTTTTCATTTCTCTGGTTGTACATGACAGCATTCTTTTTTTAAAAACATCAAGATAGCATATAATACAGAAAATAAAAAAACATGGTTAATATAGATGTCCACTTGTTCTGATACCATTAGTTGAAAACACTGTACCATTTTCTTTAAATTGCCTTTGCATCTTTTAAAAAAAAAAATCAGTTAACTATATTTGTGTCTGTTTCTAGATTCTCCACCTTAATCCATTAATGTATTTGTTTATCCTTTTGCCAAAACCCCAATATCTTGACTCAGTTGCTTTATACCAAATCTTAAAACCTGGTAATTTGAGTCTTATGACTTTCTTCTTTTTCAGGATTGTTTATGTGTTTAAAATCCTTTAACTTTCCATTAAAATGTTAGAATCAACTTGTATTTATCTACAAAAAAATCTTGCTAACATTTTTATTGAAGTTCTGTTAATTCTTAGATGATATTATGGAGATTTGATTGTATATGTAGCATCTTCTTTAAGTTTTTTTAATCCGTGAATGCTGTATATTTTTCCATTTATTTAGATTATTGATATAAAATCGGCATTTTGTAGTTTTCAACATATAAATCTTTTACGATTTTGTTAAATTTAAACCTTATTTGTGAATGATTTGTGTATACATATACTTGCAAATTCCAGTTGTTTAACTTATAACTATATTTGGAAATTGTTAATTTCTTTATATTAATCTTATTTCTTACAACCTTGATAAACTCACTTGTTTTAGGAGCTTGTTTAGATTCTTGGGGCTTTCTACATAGAAAATCATGTAATCTTCAAAGAACAGTTTTATATCTTCCTTTCCAGTTTTTTGTTTTTTTGTTTTTCTTACTGCACTAGATGCACTAGATGGTGCTCCCTGTTGAATAAGAGGGGTAAGAGATGACATCCTTGTCTTATTCTCCTTTAGGGGAAAACATTAAGTCTGTCACCATTGATACAATGATACCTGTAAGATATTTGAAGATACCCTTCAATCTGATTAAGGAATTTCTCTTTTTGCCAGTTTGCTGAGTTTTACCATGAATAAATATTGGAATTTATAAAATGTTTTTCTATATCATTTGATGTAACCATGTGATCTATCTTCTTTAGCCTATTAATGTGAATTAAATTGATATTTGAATGGTGAACTGACCTTGCATTCTTGGGATAAGCCCGCCCCTCTTGTTTATGATATATTGTGTCTCTTATATAGCTGGATTAAGTTTGCTAATATCTTATTATATGAAAAGATATTCTTATTAAAAGAATTGGCATATCTTTTTTTCTTTTTCTTTTTTTAATTTGTTCTGATTAGTTATACATGACAGTAGAATGCACTTTGACACATCATATATAAATGCAGTATAACTTCTCATTCTTCTGGTTGTGCATGATGTAGAGTCACATTGGTCGTGTAGTCGTGTGCACATAGGGTAGTAATGTCCAATTCATTCTACTATTCTTCCTACCTCCTTACCCCTCCCCTCCCTTCACTCCCCTCTGCCTAATCCAAAGTAACTGTTCTTCCCTAGCCCCTCCCCTTATTGTGAATTAGCATCTGCATGTTAGAGAAAATATTCGGCTATTGGTTTTTTGGAATTGCTTATTTCACTTAACATATTTTCCAGCTCCATCAATCATTTACCTGCAAAATGCCATAATTTCATTCTTCTACCAGGCTGAATAATATTCCATTGTGTGTGTGTGTGTGTGTGTGTGTGTGTGTGTGTGTGTGTGTATCTCATATGTTCTTTACCCAGTCATCTGTTGAAGAGCATCTAGATTTCCATAGTTTAGCTGTTATGAGTTGAGCTGCTGTAAACATTGATATGGCTGCCTCACTGTGGCAGGCATAAACTGAGGAGTGGGATAGCTGAGTCAAATGGTGGTTCCATTCCAAGTTTTCTGAGGAATCTCCACCTGATTTCTATAATGGTTGCGGCAGTTTGCAATCCCACCTACAGTGTATGAGTGTACCTTTTCCCCCACATCCTCACCAATTTATTGTTGCTTGTATTCTTGGTACTTGCCATTCTGACAAGTAAGATGAAATCTTAGTTTTAATTTGCATTTCTCTAATTTGCTGGAGATGTTGAACATTTTTTCATATATTTGTCAGTCGATTGTATTCCTTCTGTGAAGTATCTGTTCAGTTCCTTAGCCCATTTATTGACTGGGTTATTTGTTGTTTGGGTGTTAAGTTTTTTGAGTTCTTTATATATATATCCTGGAGATTAATGCTCTATCTGAGGTGCATTGTTTTCCTTTTGTGTTGGTTTTGGTTTTAGGGTAATTCCTGTTTCATAAAATGGTTTGGGAAGTATTCCTTCCTATTCTGTTTTCTAGAAGAGTTTGTATTAAATTTGTATTATTCTTTAAATGTTTGGTAGCATTCCCTGGTGAAAGTATCTGGGCTTGAGATTTTCTTTTTTAGCAGATTTTTTACTACATATTCAACTTCTTTTGATAAAGTCCTATTCAAGTTAATTATTTTTCTTAGGTAAATATTGGTAGTTTGTGACTTAGGTGAAGTAGGGCCTTATCATCTTAAATTGCTGAATTTACGTTCATAGGGTTGTCTGTAGTATTCCCTTATCTTCTTAATGTCTCTGTAGGTTGTAGTGATTTTTTCCGCTTTTGTTTCTGATGTAGATCATTTGTATCCACTCTTCTTCATCTCCCCTCCCTTGCACTGGCAGTTTTTCTCTCTGATCAATCTGGCTCCTAGTTTATAAATTTTATTTATATTTTCAAAAAAAATTGTTTTAAAAACAATCTTTATTTGCATTGATTTTTCTTTTTCCACTTTTACTGATTTCTGCTTTTTGTTCTTTGGTTGCTTCCAAGGTTTGATTTTTTTTGTGTGTTTGATTTTCAGTAGTTTGGCTGAGATACATCTCTACGTGAATTTTGCTGAGTTCTTCCTTTTTAGGATTCACTGAATATTTTGAATCTATGTTTGATCTTTGCAAATTTTGACAAGATTTTAGCTATTATTTTTTTCAAATATTTTTGTTTGTAGCACTTTCTTTCTCTACTCTTAAGACTCAGGTAACTCAAATGCTCTCACAGGTCTGGATGATCCTATTTTTTTCCCTTAATTGTTTTTACAAACAGTCCCCAACTTCTTATGGATCTGCCTAAGATTTTTCAACTTTACAGTGGGTGTTAAATACATTTTCAGTTTAGTGTGAATTTATCAGGATGTGACTTTATCATAAGTTGAGGGGCATCTTTATTGTCCTGTGATCTGTCTTCAGGTTCACTGACTTCAATTTTCTATACAATCCTTTAGTAAATTTTTTGTTTTGGAAATTTTATTTTTAGTAGGAAAATTACCTTTTGTTTTAGGTCTTCTATTTCTCTGCTAAGACTTCTGTGTGTTCATATTTCAAGGTTAATTGTCCTTCTTGAACAAGTTATAATAACTGCTTTAGAGTCTTCATCGGATAATTCTACCAACTGAGTTATCTCAGCATTCATGTCTGTTCACTGTCGTTTTCTCTTGTGAGTTGTTGAGATTGTCCTCATTCTTCGTGTGACAAGTAGCATTAGATGATATCTGACTTGTTTACAATATTACTTTCTGTGACTTTTAGTCTTGTTTATAACCTGCATTGAATATTGATTTTTTTTTTTTTTTTAAGTTTAACAGAATTCAATTCATTCTCCAGCTCCTGTGTGCCTCCCTTCCTAGTCTTCTGACTGGGAAACTAAAACTTATTGGTGCCTACTCTGCTGCCCTCCAGGGAGCCAGGGGCATCAATTCTCGGTCATTAAGTAAGGGGAAAATAAAGAAAAACAAGAAGAATTTCAAATCCACTCATTCACGAGAGCACAATTCATGTGGTCATAAAGGATTTCCTTCAAAGTTTAGATAACTGTTCTACCGCCATTGCCTGCTGCCACAGGATTGCATCTTATGGATTTGTGCTTGTTTGGGCACTGGGACAGGAGAAGAAACAAACACACCAAAGAAACCAGGATTATCACCTACTCTTTTAGTCACATCTCCTACCCCACATCCTTTTTTGTGCCTTGGTCCAGAGCAGACCTCTCTTGGAGTTCTTTCTGTGCACACCCTGTTTATACTTCTGGGACTCAAGATGTTTTTGAGTAGGGGCCAAGCATAACTGGAAAATGTGATTGGGGGCAAGGAAAATGTACCTCAAATTGTAGTTTATTTGCTACATTCTATGTTTTATTCATTTAACAGATTTTGATTAATTATAGCTTACAGGATTATAAAATAATTGAATAGAATTATAAAATCCCAAGATTTGAAATTATCTTCTAAGTCATTTAGGCTAACCATTTACCTTTGACAAATCCCCTTCCCCTTAAACTATAATTAATAATATTTAAGATTTAGTCTTTACATGCTAATGTATTAAGCTGTTTGTCTACATTATTTAATTTGCACATAATCATATGGGATAAAATATAATTGTTTTTATCTCCTTTTTAACTGATGCAGAAACAAAATTCTAGAAAGCCTTTCCTCTAAAAATAAGGTCTTTTCCTCTAAAAATAAGAATCTTGGATTTTAAATCTAGATTTTGGACTTGAACAAGGTCTCCCAGGTGATTCATTGGAATGTTAATATTTTTCAAATCACTGGTTATAAATAAATTCTTCATGATTGTGCAAGTAAGTTTAGGGAGTGTGGTCAGACCATCAGGGTACAGAGCTATGGATCCTCAAATCATGAACTGTCAGGGACATGGGTTGTATTTTTTTAACTTTATACTTTAAAAACAGTTTTATAGGAAATGATCACTCCTAGATATTAGATTAAAACTGCCTTTTTATTAACAATCTTTATCTTTCATAATATTGGCCAATATAGCATGCATGCAGTGGTATTTCACTTGTGTGTCCTTTTATTGGTGCATTCATTGACATCAGTGTACACTTATTTATAAAGCATTCTGTACATAATGAGTTGTTTCTGCCTTTTGTCTCTGACTACAGGTAACAGTTAACCTCTTTCAGATGCAGCACCTGCAGGCTGCCTCCTTTGCAAACAGTTTACAGTCTCTCTCTGATAATGCCAAACTTTATGATCCAGGCCAAGAGTACAGTGAATTTGTGAAGGCTACAAATTCAACTGAAGAAGAAAAAGTTGATGGGTAAGAATTAATATATAGATGAATTTCTAGAAATAAAACATTTACTAAGTTTGTGTCTGGTATAAAGAGGTATCTATTCTAACATTGATATAATTAACTTTAAAATTTTCTGAAATTTTTTTGTATTATTTTGTGGTTTCTTAGTAGTCCATGCAGTGAATAGATGTAACTCACTTGAGAGTAAAACTTTCCATTTTGACACAGAACTCAGTACTGTGAGACTTAATGACAAATGATAGTCATACACATTTTGAATGTCCATAAAATTTAACCTACATTTTCCATTGAGGTGATACTAGTAAAGTCATAACCATGACACGAATTATTGACTATACTGTTGCTATTCCTATCCGTGTTTCAGCTGTGCAAATGTAAGTTTTATCCATATCTCCTTCAAGAAGCTGAACCATGTTAGTTTATTCATGATATTTAGTTAATTACTCCACATTTATTAAATTAACACATTTTTCTGAACATGGTATAAAGTAGATTTATTGTTAGTGCTGAGCTTTATTTGCTTTTTCTTAGGAATGTAAATAAACCATTAACGAGTAGTGCCCAGACACCTAGATATGGCCCTGCTGACTCTTTAGAGGATGTTGTGCGCCTTCCTGACAGTTGTAATAAAATTGAAGAGGACAGATGCTCTAACAGTGCAGACCTAACAGGTACTTTTCATGCTGAAGAGAATACAGGTTTATGAAGGAGCAGATTGCTCATTTGATTTATTAAATGAACTGGAGCTCTGGAATTAGAAAATTGGACTTCATACTGTAACTCTGTGAGATCAAGTCACAATTATAATGCCTGCCTTAAAGTCCATAATTGCTCATTGTTAAAGAAATTTGAATTGTCTCCTTTTATGTAATGTCAGTATTTTACCTTATGAAATCCACCTGTTAGCTAAGTGTTGACTTTAAACATTCTTTTCTTAAAGGTTCTTCTTTCATAAGATCATGGACATTTGGGATGGTTAGTGACTCTGAGAGTACTGGAGGGAGCAGTGAATCTAGATCTTTGGATTCAGAATCTATAAGTCCAGGTACATAAATATTTAAGTCTAGCAGGGAAATCAATGAAAATATTAAAATAGTCATTTGGGGAGTATTTATAACTACCATACTTTTATAATGAACTGTCTTAGATATAGAGATGAGAGTGTACATGTATATGTACAGTTTAAAGAAAAAGAATGAAGCAGACCTCACTAACAATATTAATATATTAGACACCCCTGGGTACTCCTTCTTGAACACTGCCTTATCTTCCACCAGAATAAACCATTATTCTGAACATTTTTAAAATCATGCTGTAGATATTTTAAATGTTTTTAGTACCTATGTGTAGTGGAGTTTTGCCCTTTCCTGGTTGTTATTCAAATATATTCATACTATTCTTTTGTGACTTAATTCATGCATGTGTGCATGTTATGTTAATGTGAGTAGTTGCCTTAATTTTTCCTATTGTATTCTATTCTCTGAACTTGAATATCATTATCTTTTGAATTGTTTTGCAGTAATTTCTATAATAAACAATTCCATTATGCCAACCCTTGTGCCTATGATTGATTATTGTTAATTTTTTACAAGTGTGCTTTAAGATTTTATGATATAAATTGTCTCAAAATCCTCAGAGAGGACATATTTTCAACTCCCCCTTAGTAATATTACAGAGGATAATTTGCCATAGGTTTTATAGCTAGCAGGAGAAGGTAGCATTTAAACCCAGGAGACTTCTGCTTCCACATTCTTCCACCAAAGACCGCTATGGTCCTTTCTGGCTATGTGCCTTCCTCCTAGACTCTTGGGGGGGTGTTATGGAGTTTGACCTCATCAAATTCCAAGGCCATTTTTTAAAGTATTTCACATATTGCACAGTTTTATACATTCAGATAAATGTCTTGTATTTAAAGTTAGAATTTTTGCCATGAAGCAGTAGGGTTTGTAGATCACTTTCCTACTTCCCATTAGCTCTATTCAAGGGACACACTGGAGCCTAAATATTTAACTGAATATTTGTAATTCAGAAATTAAGACCCAATCCAGAGCAAGCCCTAACCCATTTGGGATCTTGTAGATGTCGTGTGATGAAGGCAAAATTTTGGAATTTCTTTCAACCTGATAAATGAGTGAGATTGAGGAATGCCTCACCTAAGAAAGAGGACACTTAAGGATATGACATGGAATGAAATGAAAGGGGATTTGAGATAGAGTTTTTGTTTGCTACTGTGAGAAAAAAATATGACCAAAGACTAGAATTCATACACAGACAAACTTCTGTTCAATAATATAAGGGAACTGTTTTATAATTAGAATAGTTCTAAAATGGAACCAGGTAAACTTGTGATTTTTCAGTCATTGGGAACACATTCAAAGCAAAAACTAGACACCCATCTGTAAGCATATTGAGAAGAAAAACCCTTATGAGAAGAAGGTATTACTTAAAATCATTTATGAAAAGTGTTACTAACGAAAGTTAAGACTATTAAGACTTGAGTTAAAGTAAATTCTTTACTCGGTGGTAGACCTATTTATAATTTCAACAGAGCAAATCTCTGCTAGTCAGTCTGCTTCCAAACATGCTCTGATATATACAGCAGTCCTTTGACATAGTTTGAATTTGTGGTTTCAGCTCCTGGCTAGATATCCCTGGGTGGTTGTTCCTGGCTTCTATCTCCTTACTAATAACATAATTTAATTTTATTATTGGATTATTGGGTTTAAATTATATTTATGTATCTTAGAAGGCCTTAGATTGTGTTGTATGTCTTT
Organism: Sciurus vulgaris; assembly: GCF_902686455.1. Taxonomy (NCBI): domain Eukaryota; kingdom Metazoa; phylum Chordata; class Mammalia; order Rodentia; family Sciuridae; genus Sciurus; species Sciurus vulgaris. The sequence goes on along the minus strand of NC_136461.1, from coordinate 81,926,398 downwards.
TTTTACAACTTAACAAACATTTAATGACAACTTTTACTATTTTGCTAGACACTCTGTCAGATATTAGATATAGAAAATGAATATAAGATACTACCTATTTTTGTGAAGCTTACAACCTCAGATACTTTCTATCAGAAGTTAGCAGTAAGTTCTTAAAGGAATATATGATTCTAAACTTTAAATTTATTTGGAAAAGTCAGATAAATTTAGTTAAATGCCTTTTGTTTCCATGAATGAACATCAGAATTCCCTATTACGTAGAGTATAAGAATGGAAGCAAATTTTTGCATCGAAGCTAATAAAATAGTATGACTTATATAATTCCAAAAATATTGTCATTTCCCATTTCTAGTATTCTATAATGAATAGTCAGATAATGGTGTCAATAATTTTCTTTTAGGAGACTTTCATAGAAAACTTCCACGAACTCCATCCAGTGGAACCATGTCTTCAGCAGATGATTTAGATGAAAGAGAGCCACCTTCCCCTTCAGAAGCAGGTATTGTATTGTATTTGCCTAAATGAAAAATGCATTAAACCAGTTGAAGTAATAGCACCTCATGATATTAGAAAAATACTATAATTTTAAAGAGTCATTACTTTGCTGTGTATTAAACAAAAGCATCACACAAGATCTTAAATATAGCCCAGTAATTATGTTCAAGTATTAGTTGATAATGTACTAATCAATTGTTTAAAATACAAATGGAAGAATAAGCAGCAGGGTTACGGATAAGAGCTTAGTGGTAGAGTACTTGCTTAGCATGCACAAGGTCATAGGTTCAATTCCCAGCACCCTCCCCCCAAAAAAAAGAATAAGCAATAAAATTAGTAGATCTAAAATGTATTGGCATGATATTAAAATAGCAGACTAGGTATGGTCTCCTTTCATAAACCCAATACAGTGACTTACTTAAAAGGGAGCATGCATGAGAAAGTGTGAGAAATCTTCTTCTAAAGAAAAAGTATAAAAATTCATCTGGAAGAATAAGAAACCCAGAATAGCTAAAGCAATCCTTAGCAGGAAGAGTGAAGCAAGGGGTATCGCAATACCAGAACTTCAACTGTACTACAAAGAAATAGTAACAAAAACAGCGTGGTGTTGGCACCAAAATAGACAGGTAGATCAATGGTACAGAATAGAGAACACAGACACAGACCCAAATGCATACAGTTTTCTCGTATTAGACATAGGTGCCAGAAATATGCAATGGAGAAAAGATAGCCTCTTCAACAAATGGTGCTGGGAAAACTGGAAATCCATATGCAGCAGAATGAAATTAAACCCCTATCTCTCACCCTGCATAAAACTCAACTCAAAATGGATCAAGGACCTTGGAATCAGACCAGAGACCCTTCATCTTATAGAAGAAAAAGTAGCCAAATCTTCAACATGTCAGCTTAGGATCAGACTTCCTTAACAGGGCTCCCATAGCACAGGAAATAAAAGCAAGAATCAACAACTGGGTTAGATTCAAACTAAAAAGCTTTCTCTCAGCAAAGGAAACTATTAGCATTGTGAAGAGAGAGCCTACAGAGTGGGAGAAAATCTTTGCCACTCATACTTCAGATAGAGCACTGATTTCCAGAATATATAAAGAACTCAAAAAACTCTACATGAAGAATACAAATAACCCAATCAACACATGGGCTAAGGAAATGATAGACATTTCACAGAAGATCTACAAGCAATCAACAAACATATGAAAAAATGTTCAACATCTCTAGTAATAAGAGAAATGCAAATCAAAACTACCCTAAGATTCCATCTCACCCCAATTAGAATGGCGATTATCAAGAATACAAGCAACAATAGGTGTTAGCGAGGATGGGGAAAAAGGTACACTCATACATTGCTGGTGGGGTTGCAAATTATTTCAGCCACTCTGGAAAGCAGTATGGAGATTCCTTACAAAACTTGGAATGGAACCACCATTTGACCCAGCTATCCCACTCCTTGGCCTATGCCCAAAGGACTTAAAATGCATACTATAGTGATGCAGCCACATCAATGTTCATAGCTGCTCAGTTCACAATAACCAAATTGTGGAACCAACCTAGATGTGGTGTGTATATATATATATATATATATATATATATATATATATATATATATATATACACACACACACAATGGAATATTACTCAGCCATAAAGAATAGTAAAATTATGGCATTTGGTTGAAATTGGAGAATATCATGCTAAGTGAGATAAGCCAATCTCAGAAAACCAAAGGATGAATGATCTCACTGATAAGTGGATGATGATATATAATGGGGGGGTGAGAGGGAGGTGAGAATGGAGGAAAGAGGGACTTTATTGAGGGAAAAGAGGGGTGGGGGGGAAGGAAAAATAACAGAATGAATCAAATACCATTACCCTATGTAATGTATGATTACACAAATGGTATGCCTGTACTTCATGTACAGAGAAACAAGTTGTACCTCATTTGTTTACAATAAAAAAAAAAGTATAAGAAATGAAGTAGGAAGAGCAGGTTAAGTGTACTTCTTGAGAACAGGGAATGTTGTAGGTATGGAAGGACAGAAAAGTAAAGTCAGTTACCTTAATGACTCAAATTAGACTCAAATAAATTAATTTTGTACATTGGGTACCTGCAGATACCTGTCTTGGCATAATTTCCCATATTAATATAATATCAGTATAATATTAAACTATAACTAGCTAGGACTACCTGTAATTTTATAATGAATTAAGAAAAGCTTTATCCTTTCTATTTATTTAAATAACTCTAATATACTAGCCTTGTGTAGCTTTTTCTCTTTGAAGCATTTATAGCATTTATATGCCACCTATGAACATACTTCCCAGCTCTATGAAGGGCATATTATAAAAGTATAAATATGCTGATTCCCCCCCCCCCCCGGTACTGGGGATTGAACCCAGGGCACTTTTTCACTAAGCTGCCATCCTCAGCCTTTTTCATTTTTTATTTCAAGACAATGTCTCACTAAGTTGCTGAGGTGGGCCTCAAACTTGCGATTTTCCTCAGTCTCCTGAGTTGCTAGGATCACAGGCGTACACAATTGTGCCAGCTTAAATTTGTTGATTCTGAAAACATTATGCCATGGTATCTTAGAATGATTTTATTGGTTTGGTGATGATTTTTACTCATGGATAAAATGTTTAATGAAAGTGTGTGTTTTATAAGATATCTATAAATTGGGTGCTCTTTTTCATGTTAGAAACTCAAAATAATAGCTTTTTGTAATATATGAATAATCTCAAAGTCAAAAGATTATTCCAGGGATTGGGGTTGTGGCTCAGAGGTAGAGGGTTTGCCTAGCATGTGTGAGGCACTGGGTTCCATTCTCAGCACCACACATAAATAAATAAAATAAAGGTCCATCAACAACTAAAAAATGTATACATTAAAAAAAAAGATTATTCCAAATTCAATATCGGGTGGTTTTTGTTTGTTTTTTGTTTGTTGTTTTTGTTTTTTGTCATTTTACCTTTCTTCTATACTAACATTTCTGTTGTAAGGACCCAATTCCCTTGGAGCATTTAAGAAAACATTGATGTCAAAAGCAGCTGTCACTCACAAGTTCCGAAAATTGAGATCCCCCACAAAATGCAGAGATTGCGAAGGCATTGTAGTATTCCAAGGTGTTGAATGTGAAGAGGTAAGATCTTTTTGGAATCACATTGGCCCCCTTATTTTTATGCTTTTTTTGTTACGATTTTACTTATTAGAAGGTGTGTGTGTGTGTGTGTGTGTGTGTGTGTGTGTGTGTGTGAGTGTGTGTGTGGTGTATGTGTGCGTAAATATACATAAATATACACATGTATAAATGTACGTAAATCTGTTGTTTGTAGTACTGGGAATTGAATTTAGAGTCTTATGCATTGCCAGGCAATCACTCTACCCCTGAGTGATACCCCATTCCTTTTTAAATTGTATTTTGAAATGGGGGTCTTGCTAAGTTGGGCTGGCTTCTAACTTGTGATCTTCCTGCTTCAACTTCTCATGTAGCTTGAATAAAGGCATATGCCATCCACCTGGCTCTGCAAATATATTTTTAATAAAGTCCCACAGTTTATGGTCAATAGTTTTATACTTTGATTTGCTGTTAAATGTATTTCATACACCACACATAATACTTTTTAACTCATTTTTTGTTATTAGTTTGCTTAGCTGCGTGTAGTTTTAAGGCGAGTTAATTAGTTTTAAACTATCATTTTCTTGTAGTGTCTCCTTGTTTGTCATCGAAAATGTTTGGAAAACTTAGTCATTATCTGTGGTCATCAGAAACTTCTGGGAAAAATACACTTATTTGGAGCAGAATTCACACAAGTTGCAAAAAAGGAGCCAGATGGCATTCCTTTTATACTCAAAATATGTGCCTCAGAGATTGAAAATAGAGCCTTGTGTTTACAGGTATGTCGTTAACTCTTAAAATTCTAAAAAGGTGAAATGCCTGTGTGATTTGTTTTAATGAAAAGGAGACTTCAAGAAAATCAGTACTCTCAGTTTGTAATAGCTGAATTTATTCACATTTATTTGGAAAATGTTAATTTATGTGACTTTAACTTTTTTTTCCCTAAAATACTAATAAAAATTGATGTGGATACATCAAATATGTTTAGATGTCTGCATTTAACCCTTCGAACTAAAGCAGAATTTTGCACATCTTTTTTCTTTTCTATTCAAGGGAATTTATCGTGTTAGTGGAAACAAAACAAAAACTGAAAAACTGTGTCAAGCTTTGGAGAATGGAATGCACTTGGTAGACATTTCAGAATTTAATTCACATGACATCTGTGAGGTCTTAAAATTATACCTTCGACAGGTAAAGTTTTTATTTTAAACCTACCATCAAATAAAAAGAGTAAAATTATGTTTTATATATCATATATTTTCATCAGCATAGACTATATTGATGTCTTTTTTTATAAGAGCATTATATTTATACATAGTAATTGGGTTCGTCCTGACAATTTCATACATGCATGGAATCTGACTCTCCATTCAGTCCCCTTTCTTCCTCACTTCTTCTCCTCACTCCATTCCACTGATTCCCCTCCCCGTGTTGATGTTTTTCTAATTATTAATATACAGATCATAAAATATATATAAAATATACATACAGTTTAAAGAACAGTAATAATAAAACCAAATTCATTTCTCATTACCCTGCTTAAGAAAATAGAATATTACTATCCCTTGTACAAGATTTCCATGTACCTCTTCCATGTTGCAGCCTTCCAACTGCACCTTGGAAGTCTCTCCTAACCATTTTAAAGAGATAAACATTTTCCTAAATTTAAAGGAATAAATAACACTTAAGTTTTTGTTTAAAGTTTTAGAATACTGACTTAAAAGTATAAATGTAACTGTATAAATAAAGGCCAGTGTTCATACTGTTAGGAGTATTCAGTAGGTAGAACAGTGTCTAGATTATAGTCTAGCTTTGCCTTCAGTGGTGTTCTAAAATACCTATTTTGGGAGGTCAGTAGGCAAGGCCATGAAGTTCATCATATTTGGGGCATAGGCATAACTCTTTCTGTAAGATGGGTACAAGAAGTCCAGCAGGAATATGGTCAGGGGATGAGCTGTCCTATAATGTCTTTTTCTGTGCTCACTCTTATACCTACAGTTTGCAGGAGTACGTCAAAACAAAAACAGAAACATATCTGCTGGGGTGGAGTAAGGGGCCGTGGTGGCTTTAGGCAACAGCTTACAGAGGGGTTACAGGAACTTAATCCCTACATTGTCATGAGCCAAGTGCAAAAAGATTTGGGTCAGACCCAGCTGGCATCCCATCCTTGGGTTAAAACGAAGAGATAATAACTGAGAGACTAGTGCTGATCTGTCATTCTCTGGAGTTCTGTTCTCCCTTGCCGATCCTTTTTAATCTGGTCATTAGCTATTATCCTGAGATCACTCTCCTCACCTCATTTGTGATGGAACACCTCTCCAGTTTTCCTTGTTTTGGGGTTATATTCTGTTTTGGTTATGTCTGACCTTAAGCATGGTGAAGTAGAATTAAATATTTGAAACCATATTCATCCATAAATGTCTATTCTACTGTCTTAATGGAAATGGAGTAGTGGAGATAGTATGAAAGTTTTAGTATTGTAGACTAGAAATTCCTTTTCCTCTGAATTTTGAAAGCATATTTTTTTTTTGTTCTCTTCAAAATGCAAATCCTTCTTATTTAATTCCTAACTCTGTTATGTGCCTATTTTGTCTCTCTAAAAGCTAATGGAATCTTTTTTTCCCCCATTATCCTAAGATTTTACAATGATGTATAATGATGTGGATATATTTCCATCCACTATTCTGGGCACTCCATGAGATCTGTCAATTATTGGCTTTAGTTTTTGGAATTTTTCTTGATTTTTATTGCCCATTTTCTCCCTATCTTCTCTGTCCTTTCTAGTTAGAGCTCTTGTTTGGATACTTAATAACCCACATTAGTTCTCTACTTGCCTTACCTTTCCTCTATTCTTCTTCTTTTTTCCTTCAATACTTTCTAAGACATTTCCTCAGTTTTATCTTCTTGACTATTGTAAATTACTTCATTCCTGAGATCACGTTTTAATTTTTAAGAATTCTGATTTTCTATTCCTTTGATAACATTTTTTTCAATGATGATATCATGCTATTTTCCTATGGATATTTGTAGATTTTCTTTGTAAGGGTTCTTTTCTCTACTTAGCCTCTAACCTCCTATAGAAATATAATATGATCCTGATATATAGCATTAAATTTTCTACAGACACATAACTTTTTTTGAAGCTGGTTAATTTTAATATTTTATTTAACATTTTGAATATCTAATTAGTATTTTTAAATTATGAGCTATTTGAGCTCTTAATCTTGGAAATCTGGTATCTATTTTTCATTTAGAGCACATCTTAATTTAGATAAGCTGCATTTCCAATAATCTGTCACCATATATGATTTGTGGCCAGCATATATACAACATAGTTTTAGACCTTCAATTTGTTATTTTTCTACCCATTTTGATTTTTGTCTTTCTTGGTCTCTAGTTATGTTAGAAATTGAAATCTCTTTGGAAGCTCTTGAACACATGAATGTTTTTAAAAAACTGAACTTTACTGTAAAGCGAACTAAGTGGGCTGTTTGGGATAGGCCTGATTACATGACTCTAGGTCCCTGCTCTTGGACTGGCTTTTTCCTTGCCTAGAGATATGGTTGCCAGTACTATGGGAACCAAGGTGGTTAAGACGACTGCAGGATCTGTGCAGTCAGTGTGCTTGCCGCCAACAAATCCCCATTTTCAGATAGTTACTTCTCTGTTCCTTATGTTTAGCATTGCCCCCATTCAGAGAGCCTCTGTATTACATTGCCCAGAGAAAAATTTTTCAGATTTTTAGGGAAAAGTTACTCAAGAACATGGAGTGGAGATAGGATTCTATAGAGAGCTAACCTTTCTCAGATGGCCCACCACACACTACCCCAAGATCAGAGGACCTGGTACTGATTGTCCCAGTCTCTTTAGGATTCTGAAAATCATGTTGAGTAACAAGGGGTCAACTTTTTTTGAACTGCTGAATCAGGGCTTCTTCATCTGCTCTTCTACTTGTGAATTGTTGCTTTTTGTTTTCTCTATTTTCCTAGTCCTTATGGGTCTATTGTATTTTGGTGGGGTTGCAGAAGGGAAAGAAATTAAGTATAAATTGCTGGATCTACGATGTTAGCCCAGGAAAATATTGATAACTCTAATCATATTGTACAGACCCCTCAACTGAGAATTGGAGGTTGTTACCTTTGAATGACTATAAGTCTCATAATGTGTCATCCTTTATCTCTTTTAGCCAGTCAAGGAGAGGAGGTGAATGGGGTCCAGTACTATAAACTTGCATTCTGTTTCAGGAAGTTTATATGTTCAAGCCTTTCATGTGGGAAACTGTGCTTAATTCTTAAAACAGTGTTAGAGAAGAGCCTTCATTTTACTCATTTGCCTAAAGCTCCAAGAGGTTAAGTGACTTGATTCAGATCCCAGAGTAGTGAAGAAAGAAACTGATCACAGGGTGATACCCTGTCTTTCCACAGATGATATAGGATCAGGTAGCCAAAGGTACACTGAATTTTCTATTGCAGATCAGTAGAAACATTGAAATTCATTATGGCAATGGACATTTGTTACAGAAACTTTTTTTTTTTTTACCTACTCATGGCAAATCAGGCTGTTTAAAAATTTGATGAATAAGATGTTAACATTACGTTTTTGTAGGTTATATTAGCTGGTGCTAATCTGCATTCTGATCCAATTAAAGCATGGTCCCTTTAGCACTTTAGTAATTTTTACCCCTTAGCAATAAAATCTATGTTATTCACCTTTTCTAATTCATTTTATTTATTTTGCACATTATCCTAGGTTTGTTTCAATAAAACAGCTGAAGATCATGCTATTTGGGGGACAGACATGAATATAATGTATATGGGATATAGACAAAAATTTTTAAAATCCCATCATGAAGCTTAAAGTTTAAACCCAAAAGTTTAGAGTTTAATTGATTATGTTAACTTGTTTTTAACATAAATATAATTTATGGTGCAGATTTTTATTTATAAGACATAGCTCTAGAAAACATAATGTTTTATGGATTGGGGATAAAGCTCATTAGTAGAGTGCTTGCCTAGCATGCTTGAGGTCCTAGATTCAATCCCTAGTACTGCAAAAATAAAGATTGACTTTAAATTCTGTTACTCTAAAAGAACATGCTAAATCATTTGAGTAACTCTCTCTAATAGTTGACTTAAACAGAAAAAAGTAGAAGATATTTTTAATGTAATTTTCCTTCTTTAGCTCCCAGAACCATTTATTTTATTCCGATTATACAAGGAATTTATAGACCTTGCAAAAGAGATCCAACATGTTAATGAAGAACAAGAAACCAAAAAGGATAACCCTGAGGACAAAAAATTTCCAAATATGTGTATAGAAATAAACCGAATTCTTCTAAAAAGCAAGGACCTTCTAAGACAATTGCCAACATCAAATTTTAACAGTCTTCATTACCTCATTGTACATCTTAAGCGGTAAGAATTTTAATACCATCCTCACCATTTTTAATTATATAGTGCATTAGTATTGAGTACATTTATTTTGTTGTGGTATTAGTTTTTAAATGATTATTTGATTTTTATGATTTTATTATGTGTTGGGAAAGGGAGACATTGAATATATGTTCATGCAGCCAACATTGTTCCCTCAGGTGTCTTCTACATGCCAGGCTCTTGCTGGGGAAACCAGGATGGAAACACAGGGTTTCTGCTATTTATGGGTTCATCATCTTGGGGGATAGACCTGTATATGACCACAGTACAGCATCATCCTTTTTATAATACCTGTGCATAGCATGCAAGCATGCAGAGGAAGTTTGGGGGATAGGGGTAAAAGCAAAGGAGGCAAGCCCTTGAGTCAGATTTTAAGAACGGAGTGGTGATTCGGTAGAGAATGTGCAGGAGAGCATTCTAAGCAGAGAGTAACAGACAAGGAGACACAAGAGATTTTGCATTTGGAAAATATAATTTCATTAGACTACAATATAGCAATCAGTAGCAGGAACTGAGCTGCCTGGAGGCCTGATCAGAAAATCTTACATACCTGGCAGATGAGTTGACCATATTGTTTCTGTACCCACTAAAGAATTTGGAGTCAGGAATTTCACATGCTCAGATTTGCCTTTTAGAGCTTTCTGACAGCAATATGAAAAATGGGTTGGAGGTTCCTTGAATAGTCATTGAAGTAAAAAGCAGTGAACATTTGAAATAAAGCCAGAACATTGAGAATGGCAATAGAACAGAGAGAGGCTTAGGAGAGAGAATCATCTACTCTAGAATACTAGCTGTCGGGGACTGGGAGCATGGCTTAGTGGTAGAATATTTGCCTAGCACGTGTGAACACTGGGTTTGATACTCAGCATTGCATAAAAATAAATAAATAAAATAAACGTGTCCATCTACAACTCAAAACACTAACTATGGGGGTTAGGGAGATAGCTCAGTGGGTAGAGTGTTTGCCTTGCAAGCACAAGACCCTGGGTTCAATTCCCAGCACTGCAAAAAAAAAAAAAAAAAAAAAAAATGTGGGCAGTCAGAGAGGATTGACAGTGAGTGATGTTTCAAGTTCCAGTATAAGGAACTGGGAGTATATACCATATACAAAGAGCAATTTTTAGGGGTATTTTTTTCCTTCTGCCTGTAAAACTTCAGTCGTTCCTTCTACTTATGTTAATTTCATCCTAATATAGTGCTCTGAAACTCATTTTGGGTTATAATCAAACAAATGTATTATTTTCCTAGACCAACCAAACGTGACCCTTGACATACTTTTTGTATACTTCTGTAGCCCATGTTCCGGCTACCCTTCTCAATTCATAGTAAATTACCATCAAGGAGCTCTAATAGGCAAATTTCATAGCTTTGTGTGTTGTCTTTTCAGGGTAGTAGATCATGCAGAAGAAAATAAGATGAACTCCAAAAACTTGGGAGTGATATTTGGACCCAGTCTGATTAGGCCAAGGCCCACAACTGCTCCTGTCACCATCTCCTCCCTTGCTGAATATTCAAATCAGGCACGGTTGGTAGAGTTCCTCATTACTTACTCACAGAAGATCTTCGATGGGTCCCTACAGCCTCAAGATGTTACGTGTAGTGCAGGTGTTCTTACACCTCAGGTTGATCAAAGCTGTCCTTCGAAACTTCTGTTATCATCAGAAGAAAGAGACTCAGAACATTCCATGAAGTCACTATATTTTACTTCAAAGGAAGTGAGTTTTGACCATTATAGAATTGCATTAGAACTTTGTGATGTTTTTGCTAATAAGTTAACAGTATTTGAACTGTTTATTTTGAGTTGCATTTTGCTTTTTTAGTTTAAAAATTCTCTTGCATCAATAGGATATCTACACTGCAGACAGTGAAAGCAAAAATTTTGAAACAACTGCATCATTTGAGGAATCAGAACGCAAGCAAAATATATTGGAAAAATGTGATGCATGTCTCATTGGTGAGTGGTCATGTAAAATATATGTTTGCATATTTTCAAACTTTGCAAACAACCCATGATTAAAAACCAAGGTGAATGGAGTTGAGGGAAGTTCAAACTTCAAAGTTTTATTAATTAACTTTGCTAGCCATTGAGAAAGTTTAATGAAAATCATTTAAATGAATATCATTCTTTGCTTCTTTCTTGTAAAGAGATATCTTGGAATTCATGTTTTTGTTCTCCTTATGAAATTTCTTTTCATTTTTACATCTTATCTTTAATTAAAGTCAAGACAGAAATAAACTGGACTCCTGAAACTCAAAAAAATAGACTCTGAAAGGTTTTTTTTATGTACTTTTACCTGTGGCCTGCCTTTAACACATTAAGCACACGTCTTCCATTTCCTTGACTGGAGTCCTTTTATTCATTATTTTTCTCTGATAATTTTATTTCTCTGAATGGTCTGTTAAGATGGTTGAAAAGCTTCCATTTGTTACTGCTTTAAGTAGAGCTAAATTCCAATTTTTCAAAACATAGCCATGTATGTTAAATTTGATGTATAAAATTAAATATCAATGATCATAGCCTGAGAAAGTCTGAAAACAAAGGAAGTCAATTACCTACCTGCTTAAGAAATAAAACAAAAACCCAGGACTCAACTGTTTGTTTCCATTTATCTGATTTGATCTTATTAGCAGCTCTGTGCTATGAAGTAAATAACATTAGCCTCATTTAAGCCATAGCTAACAGTCTGAGAAGGTCAATAGTGCCAAGGGTCATGTACCTAAATTAGTCCTATCTCATTCCTAAATCTAACCTTGTTTCACTGTCCCATGAAATTCGTTTCCTAGTTAGGTATAGTAATAACAATAAATAATTTTTAAATATTTTCAAGTTTTTATTACATACCAGGTAGTTCTAAGCCTGTTCTTGCTTAGATCATTAAGACCATGTGATACGCAGCTCCATATAGGAGTCTTTCTTGACAGAGGAAGGCAGGCAGGGATGGTGCAGTGGACTTGCCCAGGGCAGAAGTGGAGCAGGAACTGAGCCAGCATCCAGGCAGCTGGCTGCAGAGTCTGTACTCTCCTCCATCATGCTAGAAGTTCTGCAAAACTAAGAACGCTCTGGAGTTTACCATCCAACCACAATGGCTCTGCTCCCTTAGGGTGTTCTGTAAATGTGGACAAGGGCCCAGGACAGAAAATCACAGGTGCACTGCATGGGGACCAGGATAGAAAGGTCAGCAGCCTCAGGTGAAGAAGGAGGTCAGGTGACATGATGACCTGCAAGTGATGCTGGTTGTGCACCTGTGTGCAAACCACTGCCCAAGGATGTGGGAGAAGGACCAGGTGACAGGGAAGAGGACTGTGGGCTATGAGCAGGACCAGCAGCAAAGCCATCGGACCAGTGTCAAGGCCCACAGTTGTCTAATGTTTCTCAGCAGGGAGAGGAGGATCATGGCCAGAAGGCTGCAGCTCTCCAGCAATGGGAGCTTCTGGGGTAGATGCAGCAAAGACAGAGTGTGAGGAGCTGAGTTCTAGGTGAGAAAACATGGACCTGGGACTAGACTAGAGGAGAAAGAGAAGGAAGTAAATCTGGAGTCACCAGTACCATAGCAGAATGGTGATTTTGACAACTCTTCACCCTTAATTTGACCAGTGGTGTTGCCATGTCTTAGTTGATCACTGGGAGAGCATCCAAGGCTTCTCCACTGTGTGCCCTCAGTGTGGATGGAATGTAGCTGGAAAGCAGATTAAGTGAGGAGGCAAAGTCCTTGGGATTCAGGACATGTCTTTGGTTGGTGTATAAACTAGTGTTATTTTTCTGAGGTTACCAGTGTCTGTCTGTTGAAATCACAACAGTCTTAACCCAGAGATAATGATTCATGAGTAGTATATTAAAGCAAGTTAGTTACTTCAGGAAGTTTTTTTTATTGTTTTGTTTTATTTAATCAACCTATGATGTACTTTTTTGGCTATTTATCATATTGCATTGGATAAATTTTTAAAAGTAATGCTTTAATTCAAAATGTGTCTTTAATGCTGTATGAATTTTTAATTCCTCTGCATAGATGACTGAGAATATCAAGTTGGAAAAATATGAAAGACTATTGTTTTGAGAGAGTGCCTATTTATAACTAACTACCTTATTAACTAAGCTTCATGAAGTTAAAAAAGAAATCTTTCTTTTTCAGAAAACAAAGAACCTGAATCATCATCCCAAAAGATGGACAATATTTGTAAAACCAATAAGCCACTTATTTTGAAACCTGATAGAGTAACAAACAATATGCACAGGCATACACCAAGGACCAAGATTAGACCTGTAAGTTTGCCTGTAGATAGGTTACTTCTTGCAAGCCCTCCTAGTGAGAAAAACAGTAGAAATGTGGGAAATATAAATGCAGACAAGTTTTGCAAGAATCCTACCTTTGAAGGACTTAGTAGAAAAGATACTCCTACTACTGTTTGTTCCAAATTCAATGGCTTTGATCAGCAGATTCTACCAAAAACTTGGGGAAAACAATGTGAACAAAACAACCTAACTGCCAAGACTACAGTGACTGTGCCTAGTGCACTCCAGGAAAAAGTGACAGTGAGCATCAGCGTCAGTGGTGACCATTCCATCAGTGCCACACAACCCAGTAAGCCATACACAGAACCAGCCAGATCAACAAGAGAGGCATCAGAGAGACGGTCTTCTGATTCCTACCCTCTCACTCCTGCCAGAGCACCCAGAACACTGCAGCCCCAGCACTGGACAACATTTTATAAACCACGTACCCCCACCAGCAATGTCAGGGGGACTGAGGAGAGACCAGCTTCACCTTCAGCAGCAGTGCCTCCTGGCACAGCTCATACTCCCCTGAGTCAGGTGGAAAAGTCAGTTCCAGACTTGGACAGCACATCAGCTTGTCCTTTGCGGCCAGATGGTAAGCCTGAAGAGAACTCTGAGGAGCATGGCCTGCCTGATGTGAATCCAACCTACCAGAGACCCAGGCTAAAACGAATGCAACAGTTTGAAGACCTTGAAGATGAAATTCCACAATTTGTGTAGGGTTGTCAAAATTCAGTTTTTCTTTTTGTTGTTCTGTTTTGTGGTATTGTGTTTATTTTATGAAAGAATGTTTTGACAGGACCCCTTTTGTATAGGATTGCCAAAGTGTGTTTTTTGCTGTTTGTCCTTATTGTTTTGATAGGTAGTGTTTATTTTATGAAATAATGCTTTGACAGGACCCCTTCTGTATAGGATTGCCAAAGTGTGTATTTTGCTGTTTGTCCTTGTATCATATTTTCCAGTCATATTGCATGGTAGTGTTTTGATAGGGCCACATTTGTGCCTCACTGGAATGATCTTTAAATTCTGTGTTTTTGAAGTTGTGCATAAAATAAGTATCATAATTTTAAAATTTCAAATGATTTTTCCCATAAAATGGTCCATTTAAATGCATCCCTAACATATGAGATAGTTCTCAACAAATCTGCTGTGTGGATGTCCTATTGATGCAAGAGAATTTTTAAACTAAAAAAGCAAAACACAACTCAAACAGTTCAAAGACTGTTAACATTAACATAAACATGACAAACTTCTAATGCAATTCTATAATGGTCAAAATTATATGGAAAAAACATATTCATACCCAATAAAGATTTTTCAGGCACTTGCATTCAGAAACATTTTATAAATAAGCACTTAGTTTCGCTCCAAAAAATAAAGTTGATTTTCCCCAACTGCAAAACGAAGTGCTTATTTATAAAATGTTTCTGAATGCAAGTGCCTGAACAATCTTTATGGGATATGAATATGTCTTTTCCCATACAGTTTTATAGTGCATCTTTGAACATTTGTGTGTTTATAGTTTGTATGTAAGCTTTTATTTTTCAATTGGCAATTCACTTAACTTTTTAATATTTACACGATGGCCCAAAAAGCTTGCAAATCTGTATTTAATTGCATTCTAATTGTCACTTTTTACATGTGGTAGTCAATTAAATTGTACAAAGAAAATGCACTTAAACCTATTTTTAAATTATGTAGTTTAGTTATATCTTATTTGGCTCTAGATGGTTTTAATGCATTTGATAGTTTTTTTACCCCTTAGCTTCATCTGTATAAATTTTTACTTTACGACAGTTCCAAACCTTTTGTTATTTTCTCTAATGGTCTTAAGAAGTGCCTGCTTCAGAAGTTTTTAAATTCAATGCATTTTCTCTTGATATTTGTGGGTTTTGTTAAAACCATTCTTTTTATGTGAAATATTTTGACTTATAAATCATTTTATGTACTTTTTCTACCTGGACTATCAACCATTGAAAATGTATATTTCATTAGAATTAAGCAAAAATTTATTTAAGTTCATTCCAAGAGTGGAGTTCAGTAAGCCTCATTGTTTGGAATTTGAGAGAAGGAATAGATGATTGAATCTGTTTCATTTATAAAATATCAAAGTTTTTATAACTAGTGCATTCCTGTTACTTTCTGGGTTTTATCATATATAAAAGGGACATAAAAGGGACAAAAATAAAATAGCCTCTTTTTATACGTGTGAACTGTATTTCTAGTCAATGTTTTTGTATGATCGTGTTACACTTGATAAAAAATTATATGTATATATTTATACATACACATATATGCTTAAATTATTTCAAGTATTTCAAGTTATTGTGGCTTCTCTGAAATTGTTACCTCTTAAGAGTATGATATTTTTAAGATTATTAACATTGACTCAGTGGTCAACACTTGGGCTCATATAGCACTTGACTATAATATGAAATGCATTTTATGGCACATTGTCTTATAGTTCTCTGTAACATTAAGGACTAAAGAGAAATGAATAACCAGTTTGTTTATGCTGAAGCCTGCTATTTTTAGTCTTCCTTATACAAAATACAAGATCATATTGGTATGAAAATCTAAAAAGAATCCCTCTGTGTACAAAAACTTTACCAAGTTGAAATTTCACAGCTACATATAATGGGTAAGTAGTTTTCTTATTCCTGTGTTACATATGAGGAAACTGAGGCTAAATTAAATGGCATGCTTTTAGGTTCCACAGATGCAGCAAGCAAACATAGGGCTGTCAAATTTTGGTGGTTAGTGCTCATAATGACTGTGATTACTAAATAACAGCAGAAAACACCTAACAATAGAAAATGCACCTTTAGGTATTTTGATTGTGAAATACACATACAGTTTGCCATTTGAACCATTAAGTGTACAGTTCAGTGGCACTAAGTACATTCACATTTTTCTGCAACTACATTTAAGTGTTTATTTCCAGAACTTTTTCATCATCCTGCAATAAAACTTACATACTTTTAAACTCCTTCAGTTTTAATATGTGAATACAACCCAGTGAAAGAATATAAACCTCACAAATGAGAGCTGCACTTTCATGTCCTTTCTGTCTTCCTTGGAATGATGTTCAGCTTGGAGCCATAAGCCTGTACGTTCCAGCTTCCTGGAGGCATTGAAGCAAGTGTCTCCTGAGAAGGAATTACTTTTCTAGAGTACCCAGATTATGCATAGTGCCCTGCTACCCAATAATATGGTAGAAATTGTTCATTGGAAACTTGTTTTATGACACTTGGAAACAGATGTGAGCAAAGGGGGAAAGGGCATTGTGGTGATTCCTTTTAGAACTGCCAGGCCACCAGAAAGCTTTGTTCAAAGTACATTGTTCAAGTTTATGAGAAGTGTTTGTGGAGGGTTGATTATACTTTCCCTACATGGGCATGTTTTACGTACTGAGAATTTAGAGTATGAGTATTGTAATGTACTGTGTTGATACAGTTATATGTAGACAATTCAGTTAACATCTGTACTTAAGCAATGTTACCTTCACATTCAGTACGCAGAAGTCTGTTCTGTTGTATTACTGGATATGGGCAATCAACAGAAAATAAGGTCTATAGAAATAACTCTTTAATAATAAAATGATAAATTGAAGTACTTAAGAATAAAAAGATATAAAAGATCTTCATGACCTTTTAGACCACATCAAGAATTAGAAGCCTCAATATTATAAAGATGGTAATTTACATTTATGGATTCAATATAATCCCAACCAAAATATTTTTGGACCATTTGAGAATTAAAGACATAATGCCCCACTACCTCTAACCACTTGAGTGTGTACTTAGACAGTAACACTCCTTCATAACCATAGTATACCCATCGAACTCTGGAGATTGACATGATAATGACATCTAATTCACAGATCGAACTCACATTTTGCTAATTGCCCCAAAAATGCTACTGTCTTCAAGTATCCCAATCCAAGATCACATGGTGCATTTAGTTGTCTGTCTCTGTGGTGTCCTTCAATCTGGAACAGTTTTTTGGTCTTTTCATTCATGACCTTGACACTTGAGGAATGTAGGCCAGTTTGTATAATATTGCTCAGTTTGGTTCTGTGATATTTCCTCATGATTAGAGTCAGGATATACATTTTTGTCATCAGTATCAGTAATGATGCTTTATTTTTTTCTGTGTGTCATACTAAGAGATACATAATGCCCATTTGTCTCATTTCTAGTAATGTGGTCTTTGGCCACTAGGTTAGGGTAATATCTAGGAAGTTTTTCCATTGCAAAGTTAATAATCGAGGAGATTCTTGGAGACTGTGTAAATGTTCTCTACTTTTCACTGAATTCACCCTACAGCTAATTTGAGTCTATTGACAATTCTTGCCTGAATCTGTTACTATTTTGAGCCAGGGTAAGTCCGTAGCTTCTGCTTCGATATCGCACTGTAAGGAAGAACCTTCCCTTTTCCATGTGTTTATTCATGTATATCAGTTTATATTTATGACCTCTTGACAGTGTTAGCTGTTGCTTCATTCTACCTGGCCCCAAGTATGCCAAACCACATCCTCAGGCATCACTGCACTGGTCCTGACCACAGTGATCCTTGGCATGCCACTCGAAACCCTGATCTCTACCACACCAGCCCAGACCACACCAACTGAACGCTTAGCCCCAGGGAAGTTCATGCCGAGTCCACCATTTGAATCCTATGTCCCTATCATTTGCCCGAAAGAGGCAAGAAACAAATTGGCCATAATTTGAAAATGAGCAATTATTGAATTTTGAGTTTACTGGGTAAAGTTTAAAAATGAATGGTTATACATATTTACCAGAAATGTTTAAACATGGACATATTTATAACATTTATAGAAATTTACAAAAAATAATTATTATTTTAGTCTCAACTACAACAAATTTTAAATAATATTGATACATTAATAAGTAAACCATATATGTTATACTGTTTTAAAATGTCTTTATAATCAACCAGTTTAATTACCCTACATACATTTCAGGTGATAGATTTGAATTTGTCTGACATTTTATGTAAGCAATTTAACAAATAGTGGTACATCACACAAGGTTTTTGGATATGTATTGCCCACATGTTATAGGATATTTTAAGTCTCCCTTATAGCATTAAAAAATTAGAAAAAGATGATGAAACAGTGTGAAACTTTATAATGTGAGCTTTTCACTGTCTAAGCATTGCTTATTGATATGTGAATGCAGCTCCAAAATTTAAAAACCAGGACATAGACTATCAGTATGGGAAGATCTGATTTACAGTTGGAGGCATAGAGCCTGACACATCACAGTTGCTGTCTACAAAATTCTGTTTTTCCTTTAGTTTTACATCAAAAATTTTGTCTTTTGAGATCTACTTCTGGCAAAATCAGAACTTTTCTGTCTTCATCTATTTTCCTCAAGGTTGTGAGAGTTTATCTAGTGAGTTGCCAAACATAGTCAATAGACTGTGTTATTCAACATAACCAACAAGATAATGAATCAAGGGCTACACATTCTCCATCTGCAAGTGCAGACATAAATAATTAAGATTAATAAAGGTTAAATTATTTTTGTTTAAAAATTGAATTACAAATGCTGAAGTGTGTAAATATATGTGTATCATTTAAACAATAATTATGAAATGAACTCCTAGCCAGGCATGTTGGCACATACTATAATCCCAGCTACTTCAAAGGCTGAGGCAGGAGTAATGCAAGTTCAAGGCTGTGCCTGGACAACTTAGTGAATCCCTCTCAAAAGTTTTTAAAAAGCTAGAGATAGCATGAGTCCTAGGTTCAATCCCTAGCACCTAAAACAATAAAATAAAAATAAAAAATAAAATAAACTCCTATGTACCCATATTTCTCTAGTAGATTGTTAATGAGCCACTAACATCCCTCCCTGATCACAGACCTGTTTCCCCCCCGACCAGGGTAAACACTATTGAATGACTGGGAGTAGAGGAGTGGTAGAATTGAACCCAGTATCTTGCATGTATCAGGCAAGCATTCCACCACTGAGCTACATGCCCAGCCCCTTTTCTATTTGATGTTAATGCAGGTTCTAAGTCCCCCATACTGGCCTAGACCTTGAGATTCTCCTGCCTCATCCTCCCAAGTAACTAGGACTGCAGGCGTGCACCACATCATCCAGACACTATCTTGAATATTGATTTTTTTGTCTTAATTTGCCATCAACATTGTTTAATTTTGCCTGTTTTTTTGAACCTTTTACAAGTGGAGTCACTGAATCTTTTGTTACTTTTGTTATTTCTTACATTTAACATGTTTTGAGATTGATCATGTAAATCATGATTTTATTTTTCCTTTTTTAAAAAAAAATTTTTTTTTAAATTGTGAACCATTATGTTGGATAAATATACAACAATGTGTTGTTCTTCCCACTGTTGATGGGCATTTAGGTACAAGGATGGAAAAAGAATTTGGAACTAATGAAAAAGATGATGTAACTACACTAACATCTGATAAAACAGATTTTAAGCGAAGCAGCACTACCAAAGAGAAAGAGGGATATTTCATAATGATAAAGAAGCCAATTCTCTAGGAAGAATTTCACAATTTTAAACACTGTTTCAAAATAGGTAAGGCAAGAAGAGACAACTAAAAAGAAAAAAAGAGCGGCAAATCCACAGATAGATTTAAACAGACAAAGTTTGTAAAAACAGTATGAAGAGTACAGTTAACAAACGACCTAATTGAGATACAGAAAACACTGTAAGCAATGATAATTCTTATTTCATTTAAACCCATATTGAAAATTTCCCAAAACAGACAATAAAGAGGACATAAAGAAAGCCTTAAAATATTTCAGAGGATTTAAATAATTCAAATACACCCTCTAACCTCAGGAAAAATATGCCAGAAGTTAATAACAAAAGATAACTAGAAAATCCTCAAATTTGTCTCAGTTGCTTAGAAATTAAACAGAACACACAAGGATCAAAGAAGAAATAAACATTAGAAAATACTTTAAACTGACAATGAAGATGTGCCAAATCAAAAAGCATGGGCCGCAGTTAAACCAACAGTTGAGAAATTTATAGATTTACCTACACATACTAGAAAAGTTAAAAGTAACATGGGGGCTACATTATAGCTCAGTGGTAGAGTGCTTGCCTAGCACGTATGAGGCACTGGGTTTGATCCTCAGCACCACATAAATAAAGGTAGTGTGTCCATCTACAACTAAAAAAGTTTTTTAAAAAATCAAATTGTAGCTCAAGAAGCAAAATGCAGCAAATCAAATTTTGAAAATGTAGGTGGAAGTCAAGAGCAGTGATAACTGCAAGACAAAGTTACAAACAAAACTAAAAGCTGAGACTTTGAAAAGATTCATAAAATTGATAAGCAGCTAGTAAAACTAATCAATAAAAAAGGGGAAATAATGTCAGGAATGAAAACATTGCTAGAGAACCCACAAACATTAAAAATATATCAACTAAATATCAACTTGAATAAATGAAGTTAATGATAAAAATTTGAACTGACTAAAGAAAACCCAGAGTTCCCACTGATTAGTAGAATTCAGTTATTTAAAAGCTTTCCTTGGAGAAAATGTAAAGACTTATAACTGAATTCTTTCAAACATTTAAGAAATTACCCCAAGTTATATGAATTTTTGTAAAACAGAATAAAGGAATACTACCCAACTCTTAAGTCTGTCCTCACTTTAATACTAAGACTTCACAAAAACACCAAATATATAGAAAATAAACTAGCAATATATAAAAGGGATAGTATGTGACTACGTAAATTCTCAATTGCATGCAAAAGTGCCTTAACATTTGGAATATCAATTGTATTTGTCACAATTTTTTAAGGGAGAAAAATATAGATATATCAATAGATTCAAGTTTAAAAAGAGAATTGAACAGCCAAACCTTAAAAAAAAAAAAAAAAAATTGGACTTCCCTAATAGAGATACAGTCTATTAGTCTTCAGCAGGCTACTTAGTAGTAAAATATTAAAAGTTTTGGCCCTGACACAAGGATACCTCTAATCTGTACAGAACTAGAAATTCTAGCCAAATGATAAGGCAAAGAAATGAAAAATGCAAAGATTTTTACTGTTTGCAAATTTTATCATTATGAAAAATGCAAAGGAATTTATGAACTATAAGAATTAGTAGATAATTTTGCAAAAAAATATTTTTTTGAATTCAGCATTCAAAAGTCACTAATATTATATCAACACCAAGTAGAAAATGAAATTTATGAAATGATAATATTTAAAATAATATCAAAACATCAAATAGCTAGGAAATCTAAGGAGAGATTCTACACTGAAATATGAAAAATATTCTTGGTATAAATTAAAGATCTAAATAAATGACAGTATATACATACCATTTTGAGGATTAGGAGATTCAATATTATGAAGATAGCATTTCTCTCCCAAACTGTTGTATACATTCAACCCAGTCCTATTTATTCTTGCCAATATTTTACAAATGAGGAAAATCGCAGACTCTGAGACAGGAGTCCCCCGTGTTTCTCCTTAACTTCTTTTCCTTTTTTTCAGAAAAAAAAAAATTATATATTTTACAAATGTGTTCTAAGATGCTTTGATATAGCCTGTCCCATGATCCTCAGAAGAACTGATATTTTGAACTTTCTCTTAGTGGCTTAAGTTAATTTGCCAGAGGTTGTACAACTAGTGGGAGAAGATAGCCCCTGAAGCACTTCTGTGTTATACATTATTTCTTACTTTATTCTTTCTTCCCTCCTATACCAGCCCTATTCTTCCTGGGTACATTTCTTCCTCTTAGCATCTTTGCATTTGGGAAACGTGTTATAGACCCTAACTCACCTGAAACCCAAACTCCAAGTCCCTTTTTCTTTTTTTCTTTTTAACATGCTCTCTATTACAGAATGTTTATTCACTTAAATAAATTCCTTGAATTTAAAGTTAGAAAAATATTTCATTACAACACTGAAGTTTGTAGACTGATTGTCAACGGCCACTTTGTCCCTTGTCTTCTCTTTTAAAACTAGTACTATTCAAGGTTCACCCTACAAATGTGAGCCTAAGTATGAAAGTGACTCTGAAGTGGTTCTAGCTGGTCCCAGGAATTAAGACCCCATCTAGAGAAAGCCCTAAATTATTTGGGATCCTGTGAGACTTCATGTGACAAAGACAAACATTTTCTGTCATGAAGGAGCTGGATAGTTTGTCTCAGCTACAAATTCTTTTGGTTATCCATTGAATGGTTCTTTTCCATCCTCATCTCTCTTTTAAGCTAAGTTTGATGTTAAAGGGGGATTTTTAATTTTAATTTCATTGTTATTATTGTTATAGTCCTGGGGATTGAATCCAGGGCCTTGGACATACTAGGCAAACACTGAGCTGTATCTCAAAGGCAGATTTTTTTTTTAAAAACTTATTTGATTTAAAAAAATTTGATTATAGGATTTTAAAAAATCTTATTTGGGCTAAGCTATTATCAGATAAGATTTCTCATAAAATATGTTCAGTGCTATGGAAGCTTTCCCCAATTTTATCAGTATCCCTTGGAATCACACCAAAGATCAAGATTACATTTGAAATATAATGTATAATAATAATTGAACATGTAATTTGAGAAGAATGTAGACAGTAATACCTGTTGGCGTTGTGGGTGGAACACTAAGGATTTGTTCAAGAAATGTTGAAGAACTATAGGGTTTTAGTGAACTATTATGAATATAGAATCGAGGACAGCAAAGATTGAGCTGAATGAGATAAAAAAGGGCCATAATCTGAAAACCAGATCACATGATAAACAGAGATGCCTCACCTAAGAGAAAACTTGAGGACATGACAGTGGTCTCAAACTTTGGAAGTGGAAAAGGATTTGAGTTAAGAAACTGCACTTTGGGGGGAAAATATGACCAAAGACTGGGATTCATAGGGAGGCAGATTTTTACTCTAAGAAGTCATATTACAATTAAAATAGTTCTAAAATGGAACATGTGATGATGTGATTTCTCAGTCATTAGAGAAGCATTCAAAGCAAAGACTAGATGACCACCGCCTTAGTTCATTCCTGCTACCATAACAAAATACCACAAACTGGGTAATTTATAAACAACAGAAATTTATTTCTCATGGTTCTGGAAGCTGGGAAGTTCTAGATCAAGCAGACAGCAGATTCCATGTACAGTGAATACTAGTTCTTTGTTTCCAAGATGGTACATGTTGCTGTGTTTTCAGATGACAGAAAGCAGAAGGGCAAAAGGGGATGTGAATGATATGTGAAGCCTCTTATATAATTAATTCTGTTCCTAAATGCCCCCCTTTACTGCTATCACACTGGTGATTGTTACAACATATACATTTGGGGAGAACACATTCAGACCATAGCAACTGCCTTTAAGTACATTATAAATAGAAATCATTCTGGGAAAGAATGTTGGTTTAAATCACTTGTAAAGTCCTTTCTGGCTCTGAACCTAAGACTGCAAGATAAATAAACCTGTATTCCAGCTGTGCTGCAATCTAGTATCAGTAATCATAAGGTCTTAAAAAAAAACACTACACTGAAGATTAGTAATTCCTATTTATTTCATGCTGGGCATTATGAAAAGTGCTGATTTTTTTAATGTAATAACTATGTGATTTGAAATAGGTAGTACTAATCCCATTCAACCTATAGTCTAACAGGCTAATTTTAATTTAATACTGTGCTCCAAACTATGCTCCCAATGAGTTGTTCAGTTGAAATTTGAACCCAGATAGATTCCATTTATTTTACAATCCCAAGATCCAGGGCTCCTAATTAGGAATAGTAATAAAAGATAATTTTGAATTTTATTTTTGAGTGCTTATTACATATCAGTTATTTCTAAGCCTTTTCCTTATTAGATCATTAAGACCATGTGATAGCACAGCTCCATATAGGAGTCTTTCTTGACAGAGGAAGGCAGGCAGGGATGGTGCAGTGGACTTGCCCAGGGCAGAAGTGGAGCAGGAACTGAGCCAGCATCCAGGCAGCTGGCTGCAGAGTCTGTACTCTCCTCCATCATGCTAGAAGTTCTGCAAAACTAAGAACGCTCTGGAGTTTACCATCCAACCACAATGGCTCTGCTCCCTTAGGGTGTTCTGTAAATGTGGACAAGGGCCCAGGACAGAAAATCACAGGTGCACTGCATGGGGACCAGGATAGAAAGGTCAGCAGCCTCAGGTGAAGAAGGAGGTCAGGTGACATGATGACCTGCAAGTGATGCTGGTTGTGCACCTGTGTGCAAACCACTGCCCAAGGATGTGGGAGAAGGACCAGGTGACAGGGAAGAGGACTGTGGGCTATGAGCAGGACCAGCAGCAAAGCCATCGGACCAGTGTCAAGGCCCACAGTTGTCTAATGTTTCTCAGCAGGGAGAGGAGGATCATGGCCAGAAGGCTGCAGCTCTCCAGCAATGGGAGCTTCTGGGGTAGATGCAGCAAAGACAGAGTGTGAGGAGCTGAGTTCTAGGTGAGAAAACATGGACCTGGGACTAGACTAGAGGAGAAAGAGAAGGAAGTAAATCTGGAGTCACCAGTACCATAGCAGAATGGTGATTTTGACAACTCTTCACCCTTAATTTGACCAGTGGTGTTGCCATGTCTTAGTTGATCACTGGGAGAGCATCCAAGGCTTCTCCACTGTGTGCCCTCAGTGTGGATGGAATGTAGCTGGAAAGCAGATTAAGTGAGGAGGCAAAGTCCTTGGGATTCAGGACATGTCTTTGGTTGGTGTATAAAATAGTGTTATTTTTCTGAGGTTACCAGTGTCTGTCTGTTGAAATCATGACTGTCTTGACCCATTAATTTCATATCTATGAATTTACCTTATGGAAATGCTTGTTCAAGTTTTTGTAAAAGGATTTCACAGAAGTGACTTTTGTTTAACAGTGTGTTTTGTAATTGTTTGTTATATTAATTTAACACACGTACAGTTATGCCCTGCATTAAGACTGTTTTGGGGGGCTGGGGAGATAGCTCAGTTGGTAGAGTGCTTGCCTTGTAAGCACAAGGCCCTGGGTTTGATCCCCAGCACCCCCCCCCCCAAAAAAAAAAAAAAAAAAGAATGTTTTGGTCAACGAAAGAGTCATTCTATAAGATGACATTGCCTAATGATATTGCAACTATCTTCAGTTGTACAAGTATACTCTATGATATTTGCACAATGACCAATTCATTAAGCACCCATTTCTCAGAACGTATCCCTGTCATTAAGTGATGTCTGACTGTGTATATATTTCTACCATTTCAATCAAAGTATATTCACTACGTTGCCCAGGTTGGTCTCAATTCCCTGGCCTCAAGTTATCCTCCTACATCAGCCTCCCTTAGCCTAGGACCACAGGTACACATCATTGCATTCAGCTCAAAAGTGTACTTTTTTTTTATTGTAAACAAATGGGATACATGTTGTTTCTCTGTTTCTACATGGCGTATAGGCATATCATTTGTGTAATCATAAATTTACATAGGGTAATGTTGTTTGATTCATTCTGTTATTTTTTCCTTCCCCCCACCCCTCCCACCCCTCTTTTCCCTCTCTACAGTCCTTCCTTCCTCCATTCTTGCCCCCCTCCCTAACCCTAACTCTAACCCTAACATAACCCTTCCCACCCCCCATTAGTGTCATCATCCACTTATTAGCGATATCATTCGTCCTTTGGCTTTTTGAGATTGGCTTATCTCACTTAGCATAATATTCTCCAATTTCATCCATTTCCCTGCAAATTAACAAACATATGGAAAAATGTCCACCATCTCTAGTAATAAGAGAAATGCAAATCAAAACCACCCTGAGATTCCATCTCACCCCATTTAGAATGGCGATTATCAAGAATACAAGCAACAATAGGTGTTGGTGAGGATGTGGGGAGAAAGGTTCACTCATACATTGCTGGTGGGGCTGCAAATTAGTGCAGCCACTCTGGAAAGCAGTGTGGAGATTCCTTAGAAAACTTGGAATGAAACCACCATTTGACCCAGCTATCCCACTCCTTGGCCTATACCCAAAGGACTTAAAATCAGCATACTACAGAGATACAGCCACATCAATGTTCATAGCTGCTCAATTCACAATAGCCAGATTGTGGAAGCAACCTAGATGTCCTTCAATTGATGAATGGATAAAGAAACTGTGGTATATATATATACAATGGAATATTACTCAGCCATAAAGAATGATAAAATTATGGCATTTGCAGGCAAATGGATGAAATTGGAGAATATCATGCTAAGTGAGATAAGCCAATCTCAAAAAATGTTGAACATTTTTTCATATATCTGTTGATTGCTTGTAGATCTTCTTCTGTGAAGTGTCTATTCATTTCCTTAGCCCATTTGTCAATTGAATTATTTGCATTCTTGGTGTAGAGTTTTTTTAGTTCTTTATAGATTCTGGAGATTAGTGCTCTATCTGAAGTATGATTGGCAAAGATTTTCTCCCACTCTGTAGGCTCTTTCTTCGCATTGCTGATAGTTTCCTTTGCTGAGAGAAAGTTTTTTAATTTGAATCTATCCCAGTTATTGATTCTTGCTTTTATTTCCTGTGCTATGGGAGTCCTGTTGAGGAAGTCTGGTCCTCAGCCAACATGTTGAAGATGTGGACCTACTTTTTCTTCTATAAGATGCGGGGTCTCTGGTCTGATTCTGAGGTCCTTAATCCATTTTGAGTTTAGTTTAGTGCATGGTGAGAGATATAGGTTTAATTTCATTCTGTTGCATATGGATTTCCAATTCTCCCAGCACCATTTGTTGAAGAGGCTATCTTTTCTCCATTGCATATTTTTGGCCCCTTTGTCTAGTATGAGAAAATTGTATTTATTTGGGTTTGTGTCCGTGTCCTCTATTCTGTACCATTGATCTACCTTTCTATTTTGGTACCAATACCATGCCGTTTTTGTTACTATTGCTTTGTAGTAGAGTTGAAGATCTGGTATTGCGATACCCCCTGCTTCACTCTTTCTGCTAAGGATTGCTTTAGCTATTCTGGGTTTCTTATTCTTCCAGATGAATTACATGATTGCTTGCTCTATTTCTGTAAGATATGTCATTGGGATTTCAATTGGAATTGCATTGAATCTGTATAGCACTTTTGGTAGTATGGCCATTTTGACAATATTAATTCTGCCTATCCAAGAACATGGGAGATCTTTATATCTTCTAAGGTTTTCATTAATTTCTTTCTTTAGTGTTCTGTAGTTCTCATTGTAGAGGTCTTTCACCTCTTTTGTGAGATTGATTCCCAAGTATTTTATTTTTTTTGATGCTATTGTGAATGGGGTAGTTTTCCTAATTTCTCTTTCTGAAGATTCATCACTTATGTATAAAAATGCATTGGATTTATGAGCATTGATCTTGTAACCTGCTACTTTACTGAATTCACTTATGAGTTCTAAGAGTTTTCTGGTGGAATTTCCTGGTTCCTCTAAGTATATAATCATATCATCAGCAAATAGGGATAGTCTGAGTTCTTCTTTTCCTATTCGTATCGCTTTAATTTCTTTGGTTTGTCTAATTGCTCTGGCTAGAGTTTCAAGGACGATATTGAATAGAAGTGGTGAAAGAGGGCATCCCTGTCTTGTTCCAGTTTTTAGGGGGAATGCTTTCAGTTTTTCACCATTTAGAATGATATTGGCCATGGGCTTAGCATAGATGGCCTTTACAATGTTAAGGATTGTTCCCACTATCCCTATTTTTTCTAGTGTTTTGAGCATGAAGGGGTGCTGTATTTTATCAAATGCTTTCTCTGCATCTACTGAAATAATCATGTGATTCTTGACTTTAAGTCTATTGATATGGTGAATGACATTTATTGATTTCCTGATGTTGAACCAACCTTGCATCCCTGGGATGAAACCCACCTGATTGTGGTGCACTATCTTTTTAATATATTTTTGTATGCAATTTGCTAAAATTTTGTTGAGAATTTTTGCGTCGTTGTTCATTAAGGATATTGGTCTGAAATTTTCTTTCCTCGATGTGTCTCTGTCTGGTTTAGATATCAGGGTAATATTGGCTTCATAGAATGAGTTTGAGAGGGTTCCCTCCTCTTCTATTTTATGGAATAGTTTGAGGAGTATTGGAATGAGCTCTTCTTTAAAGGTTTTGTAGAACTCGGCTGAGAACCCATCTGGTCCCGGACTTTTCTTTGTTGGTAGGCTTTGATGACCTCTTCTATTTCATTGCTTGAAACTGATTTATTTAAGTTGTGTATGTCCTCGTCGTTCAGTTTAGGTAATTCATATGTCTCTAGAAACTTGTTGATGTCTTCGAGGTTTTCTGTTTTGTTGGAGTATAGATTTTCAAAATAGCTTCTAATTATGTTTTGTATTTCACTCGTGTCTGTTGTGATATTTCCTTGTTCATTCCGAATTTTAGTGATTTGGGTTTTCTCTCGTCTTCTCTTTGTTAGTGTGGCTAAAGGTTTATCAATTTTGTTTATTTTTTCAAAGAACCAACTATTTATTTTGTTAATTTTTCCGATTGTTTCTGTTGTTTTAATTTCGTTGATTTTGCCTCTGATTTTAACTATTTCCTGCCTTTTACTACTTTTGGTGTTGGTCTGCTCTTCTTTTTCTAGGGCTTTGAGCTGTAGTGTTAGGTCATTTATTTGTTGAGTTTTACTTCTTTTATTGAATGTGCTCCATGAAATAAATTTTCCTCTAAGTACTGCTTTCATAGTGTCCCAGAGATTTTGATATGATGTTTCTTTGTTCTCATTTACCTCTAAGAATTTTTAAATTTCCTTCCTAATATCTTCTGTTATCCATTCATCATATAATAACGTATTGGTTAATCTCCAGGTGTTGGAGTAGTTTCTGTTTTTTACGCTTTCATTTATTTCTAACATCAATCCATTATGATCTGATAGAGTACAAGGTAGTGTCTCTACTTGTATTTGCTAACATTAGCTTTGTGGCATAATATATGGTCTATTTTAGAGAAGGATCCATGTGCTGCTGGGAAGAAAGTGTATTCTCAGAAGTGTACTTTTTAAAAAATTATTTTTTAAAATTCTTTACAGACTGCATTTTGATTCATTGTACACAAATGGGGTACATCATTTCATTTCTATGGTTGTACACCAAAGGCTGAATGTTTTCTCTGATAAGTGGAGAATGATATATAATGGGGGTGGGATGTGGGAAGTGAGAAAGAATGGAGGAACTTTAGATTATGTAGAAGGAAATGAGAGGGAGGGGAATATGGAAAATGGTGGAATGAGACAGACATCATCACCCAGTGTACATGTATGATTACACAAATGGTATGAATCTACATCACGTACAACCGTAGAAAAGTGTACTTTTGATATATTAGAGATACGTACTTCTGTTTTGCAGGGAACAGCTTTTATGTGCCAAGCAGAAAGAAGTACTTACTAATTCCTATTATCTTTTAGATCACAAATAACTCATTTAAAATTATATAATTTTCCTAATGTTGAAAGTGTGTCTGTCTGTTAAATTGGTGAGGCTTTCTTAAGTGTCACACTAGTTTGGTTTTGGCACATAAAGTAAGAACCCAAGAGCTCACAATCCTCCCCTAAAATGAAGAATGGGAAAACCCCAGCCCACTTTCTCTGAACCCCTACTGGGAAGTTAGCCCACAAAAGTTGTACATTCCAATGATAAAGGTAAAGACTGGGCCCATAAATTTACTTGTGTATAGGCTACTTCTTGCAAGACCCCCAACGAAGAGTAATGGCAGAAATAGGGAAGGATGTAAATTAAGTGAGTTTTGCCAGTGTTCTTCCATGAAATCTGGAATGTTAGCATTTTGCCCTTGGTGAAATTATCCAGGGAGGTTAAATAAGTTGGTTTGGTCAGGATGTTAACCAAGGCTAGTTTGACTTCTAAGCCAGTGGTTCTACTATCCAATAACATACAGTACACAATGAGAAACATCGATCTTAACAAGATAGTGAAGTGAATTGAGAATTTATTAGGTCAGGTACTGTTCTAAGCACTTTTTACTTCTCCCTTAACAAACTCAAGTGAACTCTTCGTTGATCTACAAGGTTCTGCATCTATGAACTCAAACTTGGCTATTAATTATATACCCTTCGAGTTTGGTTTGTAATAAAAATTGACACACACTTGTAATCCCAGTGAGGTAGGGGAATCTCAAGTTCAAGAACAGCCTGGGCAATTTAGGGAGGTCAGGGGATGTAGCTCAGTGGTAAAGCACCTCTGGGTTCAGTCCCTAGTATACAAAAAAAAAAAAAAAAAAAAAAGAAGCACTTGTTCCTTTTGTCAGGAAATATAAAAGTTTTTGCTCTTGAACCAAGATGCTCTTGAAAAAAGAATTCAGTAAATATCTAGCTCTTGCTCAGCTTCAAGTTCTTGAACTGCTTTCAGAGTGCAGAAAACATTGCAGGCCAAATATGCAATGATGTTCTCTAAGCCTCCTGAGCTCATTACACACATCACTACATTTTGTGTTTTGAAACTTTCAAAGACAATGTGCTCATTTAAAATTTTTAAAGTTCCATTGATTTTTCTTTCCCATAAAGCAACCTCTTTTTAGTTCACCTTCAACAAAGTACAGTTGTCAAACTGATAGAAATAGCCAGAAGCAACTTCACTTTCTAGATTGGAGCTAAGTGCTTAAGTATAGAAGTAGTATTTCTAACTACAATGGTTAAAATAAAAAATGTCTATAATATAAATTATATGGTTGTAAAAAAGAACTTGACAGTTGTTTTAAAAAAACAAAACAGTTGTCCTCTGTTAAGCAAGTTTTATTTTCCAATTGACGGCTTCATTTTCTTCCATATCAGCTATGGAAGTTGTATGTTCCCAACTACATCTACATATTTTCATACTAAGATTTTTGGTGTTGCCAGTTTTTGCCAGTGACCATAATCTGGATGTACTTAAAGCTCTTTCTAAATAATATGGTTTAGTTACATCTCATTATTTAGCTTTTTTAATATGTCCATACTTTTATTATGGGCTGAAGGAAATTTACATTTTTTATAAAATTCAGTGCTGACAATTTGAACAATTTATGTAATGGTGAGAGAAGTTCAGAACTGTATGAAGATTAAAAAAGTTAAAGTATACCCAACAGAGCAGAAATATTTGGAGAGTGATGATTATTATTGGTTTAAAACAAATAACAATACTTCTTTAAACCTCACAATTCAAAGATCAGCTTAACTGTATTTCTTTATTGTAAAAAGGACAATTTATAAAACTGTTAACTTCTAAAAGTAGGTATAAAAATGAATACAATAGCCAGGTGCGGTGGTGGTGCACACCTGTAATCCCAGTGACTTGGGAGGCTGAGGATGTCGAGTTCAAAACCAGCTTTAGGAAAAGTGAGGTGCTAAGTAACTCAGTGAGACCCTATCTCTAAATAAAATGCAAGATAGGGCTGGGAAGGTGGCTCAGTGGTCAAGTGCCCTGGAGATCTATACCTTGACCAAAAAAAGAGAAAGAAAAAAGAGCAGTTGCCCCCGCCAGCCACTTCCCAGACTCTGCACCCGCACCTCTTGCAAACTCGACACCCACAATGTGGCTTCCCAGGGTGTTTGGAGGCTGGTGTAGACAACTTGAATTATCCCTGAGGGAGTGGCCTCCATCTTTGGGTGGGGCTGCTCCTTTCCTGAGACACTTGCGGGAGAATGGAGGCTCCTTAACAGGTACCTCACTTTCATCAGGATACTGAGGACTGGGAGGTCTGAATGGTGGATGACTATTGTATTGTAATTTTCTTTTAATTTTTAAGTTTTTTTATTTATTTTTCTCGCTCTATTTTCCTTTTGTTTACCTTTTTCATCAGTCTCTTTCTCCCTTTTCTCATGGTAAGGACAAACTTCTTTTGATCTCGCTCTCACTCTTCCCTTGATCTAGTACCTTTATATACTCAAACTTCTTATCCCATTAACAGTCACACCCCTCCCCATCCTCTTTGTCCACCATTAGAAACTGTAGAGCTCATTGCAAGCCTAACGACTCTACTGTAGATAATAATCAAACTCATCCTGTTTATTACAATACTGTTAACGTCTTCATAGGGGCTATCTGGTTTAGGGTGCATATTGTTTGTATTGGGCACTGCTAATATTGATCTCCCCCTTAAAAGAGAGGTATTGGGGACCTGCAGGGTCACAATAAGCCTACAAGGGGGAAGCTGCAAACACCTCAGATCTTCACTGCTAGAGGGGAAGATACAGGAACAACATGAAAAAGCAGGCAAAGAAAGTGTCCTTCAAAAAAACAAGATGCTATTTTGATAGAATCCAATGACAGTATGGCAGTAGAAATGACAGAAAAGGAGTTTAGAATGTACATAATTAAAATAATTCTTGAAGCGAAGGATGAGATAAGAAAAAAAACACAGTCAGTGTATGAGCACTCCAATAAACAGCTAAAAGAGCAAATACAGTAAGCAAAAGACCATTTCAATAAAGAGAAATTCTTAAAAAAAAAAAACAAATACTTGAAAAGAAAGAAACAATAAATTAAATTAAAAACTCAATAGAAAGTATCACCAATAGACTAGATCTTGTGGAAGACGGAATCTTGGACACTGTAGATGAAATATTTAATCTTGAAAATAAAGTTGACCAAACTGAGAAGATGGTAAGAAATCATGAATGGAACCTCCAAAAATTATGGGATATCATAAAAAAACCAAATTTACAAATTATTGGGATTGAGGTAGGCACAGAGATACAAACCAAAAGATTGAACAACTTGTTCAATGAAGTAATACCAGAAAATTCCCCAAACCTGAAGAATGAAATGGAAAATCAACTACAAGAGGTTTACATAACACCAAATGCACAAAATTACAACAGATTCACACCAAGGCACATTATAATGAAAATGCCTAACATACAAAATAAAGATAGAATTTTAAAGGCTGTAAGAGAAAAGCGTCAGATTACATATAAAGGGAAACCAATACAGATATCAGCAGATTTCTCAGCCTTCACCCTAAAAGTTAGAAGGGCCTAGAATAATATATTTCAAGCTCTGGAAGAACATGGATGCCAACCAAGAATCTTATACCCAGCAAAATTAAACTTCAGATTTGATGACGAAATAAAATCTTTCCATGATGAACAAAAGTTAAAAGAAAATAGAAAATGTACAAATAGAAAGCCTGCACCACAAAACAATGTCAGTGAAATATTTCATGAGGAGGAAATGAAAAACAACAATGCAAAACAGCAAAGGGAGGAACTACCCTCAAGGAAAAACCAATCAAAGGAGAAACCAAATCAAGTTAAAAATCAAAAATAAGTCAAAATGATCAGGAATACAAATCATATCTCAATAATAACCCTGGATGTTAATGGCCTAAACTCATCAATCAAAAGACATAGACTGGCAAATTAGATTAAAAAGAAAGACCCAACAATATGCTGCCTTCAAGAGATTCATCTCATAGAAAAAGACATACGCAGACTAAAGGTGAAAAGATCGGGAAAAATATATCATGCACATGGACTCAGAAAAAAAGCCAGGGTCTCCATCCTCATATCAGATAAAGTGAATTTCAAACCTAAGTTAGTCAGAAGGGATAAAGAAAGACATTTCATACTGCTTCAGGGAACCACAAACCAGCAAGACATAATGATTTTAAATTTTTATGCCCAAACAATGGAGAACTTATGTATATCAAACAACCCATTCTCAACTTCAAGAATCAAATAGAAAAAAAACACAATAATCCTGGATGACTGTAACACACCACTCTTACCACTGGATAGATCCTCCAAACAAAAACTGAAAAAGAAATGATAGAATTAAATAATACAATCAATGATATAGACTTAATGGACATATGTAAAGTATTTCATCCATCAGGAAGCAAATACACATTCTTCTCAGCAGCTCATGGATCCTTCTCCAAAATAGACCATATGCTATACCACAAAACAGTCATTAGTAACTAAAAAAAAAAAAAGAAAAAGAAAAAAAAAGAGAGAGAGAGAGAGATACTACCTTGTATTCTGTCAGACCATAACAGAATGCAATCAGAAATCAATGATAAAATAAAAAACAAAAACTACTCCAACACCTGGAGACTAAATAATATGCTATTGAATGATGCAATGATAAAAGAAGACCTCAGGGAGGAAAAAAAAAATTCTTAGAGGTAAACGAGAACAATGATACAACATATCAAAATCTCTGGGACACTCTAAAAGCAATATTAAGAGGAAAGTTCAGACACAGAACCAGCTCCAAGTCCCTGAGCCAATGCACGGTGAGCTCCGGCCCGCCTGCAGTTTGCTTCAGGGACCAGGACAGGGCAGCCAGGGACTTCCCCAAGCAGCCCGGCTCCCTCCGGTGGGAAGCGCCTTTCTAGGCTAGCTTCTTGGAGCAGACCGCCCAGTGAGAGCCCTTCTACACAGAACCAGCCACAAGTCCCCAAGCCAGTGGAGACCTCCGACCCACAAGCAGCCTCTGGGACCAGGGCAGGGCAGCCAGAGACCTCTCCAGGCAGACCTGCCCCCTCCAGCGGCAGGCTTTTTCCACGGGGTGATCCAAGATGGCGGACTAGAGGGTGACTGCATCTCCAGTCACTCCAGAACCCAGGATTCAAGAAGGGGATGCATTGAGAGACTCAGACTAAGAGCCACGGGGTGAGTCTCCCCCACCTGGTGAATCTCGGCCTGGACGGCAGGCCCAGATTCGGGTGGCTTATTAGAGTAGGGCAGGGCAGCTAGAGTCTTCTCCAGGCAGCCCTGGACACTCCGGCGGTGGGCTCCTCCCACATGGCCAGCTTCTCTGAGCAGGCCCCCCAGTGAGAGCCTTTCCACACAGAGCCAGCTCCAAGCCCTGGAACCAGTAGCAGGCTAGGGGCAGCTTTCTTCAGAAGCACTGCATTATCAAGTTACTCCAATACTTCAGGCTACTGAAGGCTGGGAAGTGATACACTGGAAATCTACAGGGACACTATAAGCCAATAGAGGAAATCTGCAATATCTCAGAGTCCCACTGACATCTGACCGATATGAGAAAACAAGGGAAGAAAATGTCCCAAACAAACCTAGATACTATATCAATAAAACCCAATGACAGCACAGCAGAAGAAATGTCAGAAAGGGAGTTCAGAATGTACATAATTAAAACAATCAGGGAAGCAAACGAGGAGATGAAAGAGCAAATGCAGGCAATAAATGATTGCACCAATCAGTGTTAAAAGAGCAAATACAGGAAGCAAGAGATCATTTCAATAAAGAGTTAGAGATACTGAAAAAAAAACAAACAGAAATCCTTGAAATGAAAGAAACAATAAACCAAGTTAAAAATTCCATAGAAAGCATAACCAATAGGATAGAACACCTGGAAGACAGAACCTCAGATATTGAAGACAAAATATTTAATCTTGAAAACAAAGTTGACCAAACAGAGAAGATGATAAGAAATCATGAACAGAATCTACAAGAATTATGGGATATCATGAAAAGGCCAAATTTAAGAATTATTGGGATTGAGGAAGGCCTAGAGAAACAAACCAAAGGAATGAACAACCTATTCAATGAAATAATATCAGAAAATTTCCCAAATCTGAAGAATGAAATGGAAAACCAAGTACAAGAGGCTTATAGGACTCCAAATACACAAAATTACAACAGACCCACACCAAGGCACATTATTATGAAAATACCTACCATACAAAATAAAGACAGAATTTTAAAGGCTGTGAGAGAAAAGAATCAAATTACATTCAGGGGGAACCAATAAGAATATCATAAGATTTTTCAATCCGGACCCTAAAAGCTAAAAGGGCCTGGAACAACATTTACCAAGCCCTGAAAGAAAACGGATGCCAACCAAGAATCTTATACCCAGCAAAACTTACTTTCAGATTTGACGATGAAACAAGATCCTTCCATGATCAACAAAAGCTAAAGGAATTTACGAAAAGAAAGCCGGCATTACAGAACATTCTCAACAAAATATTCCATGAGGAAGAGATGAAAAACAACGATGCAAATCAGCAACGGGAGGAACTAGCCTAAAGGAATAGCCAAATAAAGGAGAAACCAAATCATGCCAAAAAACAAAAATGAGTCAAATGACTGGGAATACAAATCATATCACAATAATAACCCTGGATGTTAATGGCCTGAACTCATCAATCAAAAGACATAGACTGGCAGATTGGATTAAAAAGAAAAATCCAACAATATGCTGCCTGCAAGAGACTCATCTCATAGAAAGAGATACCCATAGACTAAAGGTGAAAGGATGGGAAAAAACATACCATGCACACGGACACAGCAAAAAAACTGGAGTATCCATTCTCATTTCAGATAATGTGGACTTCAAGCCAAAACTAGTCAGAAGGGATAAAGAAGGACATTACATACTGCTTAAGGGAAGCATAAATCAGCAAGACATAACAATCATAAATATCTATGCCCGAACATTGGCTCATCCATGTACGTCAAACAAATCCTTCTCAATTCCAGAAATCAAATAGACCACAACACAATAATACTAGGTGATTTTAACACACCTCTCTCACCGCTGGATAGATCGTCCAAACAAAAATTGAATAAAGAAACCATAGATCTCAATAACACAATCAACAATTTAGACTTAACCGACTTATATAGAATATACCATCCAACAAAGAATGAATACACTTTCTTCTCAGCAGCACATGGATCCTTCTCTAAAA
This sequence comes from Sciurus vulgaris, assembly GCF_902686455.1. Lineage (NCBI taxonomy): Eukaryota > Metazoa > Chordata > Mammalia > Rodentia > Sciuridae > Sciurus > Sciurus vulgaris. The sequence continues at coordinate 81,889,438 of NC_136461.1, read as the reverse complement.
CAGACCATGTTTTATGCCACAAAGCTACTGTTAGCAAATACAAGAAGATAGAGATACTGCCTTGTACTCTATCAGATCATAATGGATTGAAATTAGAAATAAATGACTGAATAAAAAACAGAAACTTCTCCAACCTGGAGATTAAATAATACACTATTATATGATGAATGGATAAAAGAAAACATGAGGAGGGAAATAAAAAAATTTTTAGAAGTAAACGAGAACAAAGAAACATCATATCAAAATCTCTGGGACACTATGAAAGCAGTACTTAGAGAAAGATTTATTTCATGGGGCACATTCAACAAAAGAAGGAGAAGTCAACAAATAAATGACTTAACACTACAGCTCAAAGCCCTAGAAAAAGAAGAGCAGACCAACACCAAAAGTAGTAAAAGGCAGGAAATAGTTAAAATCAGAGGCAAAATCAACGAAACTGAAACAAAAGAAACAATCAGAAAAATTAACAAAATAAATAGTTTGATTCTTTGAAAAAATAAACAAAATTGATAAACCCTTAGCCACACTAACAAAGAGAAGACAAGAGAAAACCCAAATCACTAAAATTCGGAATGAACAAGGAAATATCACAACAGACATGAGTGAAATACAAAACATAATTAGAAGCTATTTTGAAAATCTATACTCCAACAAAACAGAAAACCTCAAAGACATCAACAAGTTTCTAGAGACATATGAATTACCTAAACTGAACGAGGAGGACATACACAACTTAAATAAATCAGTTTCAAGCAATGAAATAGAAGAGGTCATCAAAATCTACCAACAAAGAAAAGTCCAGGACCAGATGGGTTCTCAGCTGAGTTCTACAAAACCTTTAAAGAAGAGCTCATTCCAATACTCCTCAAAGTATTCCATGAAACAGAAGAGGAGAGAACCCTCCCAAACTCATTCTATGAAGCCAATATCACCCTGATACCTAAACCAGACAGAGACACATCGAGGAAAGAAAATTTCAGACCAATATCCTTAATGAACAACGACGCAAAAATTCTCAACAAAATTTTAGCAAATTGCATACAAAAATATATTAAAAAGATAGTGCACCACGATCAAATGGGTTTCATCCCAGGGATGCAAGGTTGGTTCAACATCCTTAAATCAATAAATGTCATTCACCATATCAACAGACTAAAAGTTAAGAATCACATGATTATTTCAATAGATGCAGAAAAAGCATTCGATAAAATACAGCATCCCTTCATGCTCAAAACACTAGAAAAAACTGGGGTAGTGGGAACATTCCTTAACATTGTGAAGGCCATCTATGCTAAGCCCATGGCCAATATCATTCTAAATGGTGAAAAACTGAAAGCATTCCCCCTAAAAACTGGAACAAGACAGGGATGCCCTCTTTCACCACTTCTATTCAATATCGTCCTTGAGACTCTAGCCAGAGCAATTAGACAAACCAAAGAAATTAAAGGAATGCAAATTGGAAAAGAAGAACTCAAACTATCCCTGTTTGCTGATGACATGATTATATATTTAGAGGAACCTGGAAATTCCACCAGAAAACTCTTAGAACTCATAAGTGAATTCAGTAAAGTAGCAGGTTAGAAGATCAATGCTCATAAATCCAATGCATTTTTATACATAAGTGATGAATCTTCAGAAAGAGAAATTAGGAAAACTACCCCATTCAAAATAGCCTTGAAAAAAATAAAATACTTGGGAATCAATCTCACAAAAGAAGTGGAAGACCTCTACAATGAGAACTACAGAACACTAAAGAAAGAATTTAAAGAAAACCTTAGAAGATGGAAAATCTCCCATGTTCTTGGATAGGCAGAATTAATATTGTCAAAATGGCCATACTACCAAAAGTGCTATACAGATTCAAGCAATTCCAATTAAAATCCCAATGACATATCTTACAGAAATAGAGCAAGCAATCATGTAATTCATCTGGAAGAATAAGAAACCCAGAATAGCTAAAGCAATCCTTAGTAGAAAGAGCGAAGCAGGGGGTATCGCAATACCAGATCTTCAACTCTATTACACAGCAATAGTAACAAAAACGGCATGGTATTGGTACCAAAATAAAATGGTAGATCAATGGCACAGAATAGAGGACATGGACACAAACCAAATACAATATTGTCGTACTAGACAAAGGTGCCAAAAATATGCAATGGAGAAAAGATAGCCTCTTCAACAAATGGTGCTGGGAAAACTGGAAAACCATATGCAACAGAATGAAATTAAACCCCTATCTCTCACCCTGCACAAAACTCAACTCAAAATGGATCTGGACCTCGGAATCAGACCAGAGACCCTGCATCTTACAGAATAAAAAATAGGTCCAACCTTCAACTTGTTGGTTTAGGATCGGACTTCCTTAACAGGACTCCCATAGCACAAGAAATAAAAGAAAGAATCAAAAACTGGGATAGATTCAAACTAAAAAGCTTTCTCTCAGCAGAGGCAACTATCAGTAATGTGAAGAGAGAGCCTACAGAGTGGGAGAATATCTTTCCCACTCATACTTCAGATAGAGCGCTAATTTCCAGAATCTATAAAGAATTCGAAAACTCTACACCAAGAATACAAATAATCCAATCAACAAGTGGGCTAAGGAAATGAACAGACACTTCACAGAAGAAGATGTACAAGCAATCAACAAATATATGAAAAAATGTTCAACATCTCTAGTAATAAGAGAAGTGCATATCAAAACTACCCTAAGATTCCATCTCACCCCAATTAGAATGATGATTATCAAGAATACAAGCAACAATAGGTGTTGGAGAGGATATGGGGAAAAAGGTACACTCATACATTGTTGGGGGTTGCAAATTAGTGCAGCCACTCTGGAAAGCAGTATGGAGATTCCTCAGAAAGCTTGGAATGGAACCACCATTTGACCCAGCTATCCCACTCCATGGCCTATACCCAAAGGACTTAAAATCAGCATACTACAGAGATACAGCCACATCAATGTTCATAGCTGCTCAATTCACCACAGCCAGATTGTGGAACCAACCTAGATGTCCTTCAATTGGTGAATGGATAAAAAAACTGTGGCATATATATACAATGGAATATTACTCTGCCATGAAGAATGATAAAATTATGGCATTTGCAGGCAAATGGATGAAATTGGAGAATATCATGCTAAGTGAGATAAGCCAATCTCAAAAAACTAAAGGACGAATGATCTCGCTGTTAAGCAGATGAGGACATATAATGGGGGGTAGGAGTGGTTAGCCTAGGGTTAGGGTTAGGTTTAGGGTTAGGGATAAGGAGGGTGGTAAGAATGGAGGAAGGAAGGACTGTATAGAGGGAAGAGAGGGATGGGAGGGGTGGGGGGGAAGGGGAAAAATAACAGAATGAATGAAACAACATTGCCCTATATAAATTTATGATTTTTAATTAAAAAAAAAGAGGAAAGTTCATTGCATTGAGCTCATACATTAAAAGAATAAAAAGTCAACAACTAAATGGCCTAACATTACATCTCAAAGCCCTAAAGAAAGAGGAACAAATCAACACCAAATGTAATGAAAACAGGAAACAATTAAAATATGAGCTGAAATCAATGAAATTGAAACGAGAAATAATTCAAAAAATTGACAAAACCAAAGGTTAGTTCTTTGAAAAAGTAATCAAAATAGATAAACCCTTATCCACACTAACAGAGAAGGAGAGAGAGAAAACTCAAATTACTAAAATTTGTGATGAAAAAGGAAATATCATGACAGACACCACTGAGATACATAACATAAGTAGAAGCTACTTTGAAAATCTATTCTCCAACAAAATAGAAAATATCAAAGACATTGACAAATTTCTAGAGACATATGATCCACCCAAACTGAATCAGGAGGACATACACAATCTAAACAGATCAATTTCAAGCACTGAAATAGAAGAGCCATCAAAAGTCTACCAATCAAGAAAAGCCCAGGACCAGATGGATTCTCAACCAAATTCTACAAGACCTTCAAAGTATTCCAGGAAACAAAGAGGAAACCCTTCCAAACTCATTCTATGAAGCTAGTATCTCTCTGCTACCAAAACCAGACAAAAACATATCAAGGAAAGAAAATGTTAGACCAATATCCCTGATGAACATAGATGCAAAAAATCCTTGACAAAATTCTGGCAAATTGCATAGAAAAACATATTAAAAAGATAGTGCACCATGATCAAGTGGGATTTATCCCAGGAATGCAAGGTTGGTTAAACATCCAGAAATCAATAAACTTGATCCATCACATCAACAGACTTAAAGTTAAGAATCATATGATTTTTTCAATAGATGCTGAGAAAGCATTTGATAAAATACAGCATCCCTTCATGCTCAAAACACTATACAAATAGGGATAGAAGGAACATACCTCAACATTGTAAAGGCTATCTATGCTAAGCCCATGACCAACATCATTCTAAATGGAGAAAAACTGAAAGCATTCCCTCTAAAAACTGGAACAAGGCAGGGATGCCCTCTTTCATCACTTCTATTCAACATCGTCCTTGAAACACTTGCCAGAGCAATTAGACAGACCAAAGAAATTAAAGGAATAGGAATAGGAAAAGAAGAACTCGAGCTGTCACTATTTGCTGATGACATGATTCTATATGTAGAGGATCCAGAGAACTCCACCAGAAAACTTCTAGAACTAATAAATGAATCCAGTAAAGTAGCAGGATATAAAATCAATATGCATAAATCTAATGCATTTCTATTCATAAGCGATGAATCCTTCGAAAGAGAAATTAGGAAAACTACCGCATTCACAATAGCCTCAAAAAAAAAAAAAAAAAACTTGAGAATTAATCTCACAAAAGAGGTGAAAGTCCTCTACAAGAAGACTACAGAACACTAAAGAAAGAGATTAACAAAAACCTTCAAAGAAGTCCATACACACACATCAGTGAGCAGATGTAGTTTGCTTATTTATAGCATGTTTCTTTTGGAAAAACTAGTGGTGGACACATTTGGATCACATTTATACAGTTATAAAAATAAAAATTTGATTTTGGTCATTCTTCAGATTTTGGGCTCTGAATGACTTAGCTAAAGTAATTGGCTCCTATAAAAAAGTTGTGCCATCATTTAACCTGAAATGGTCTTTTGAGCCTGGTAGATTTTGTTAGGTTTTTCAGTAGAAGGTAAACTTGTTTGTAATGACCTTATTCAGCTGTTAAATCTAGTACTTTGGAATTTTTAGTCCTTCAAATTGGCATCCAGTAATTTTTTTTGTGCTGAGGTAGACTGATAGTCAGATGACATCTTGCTAAAGAAATAAAAATGACCTGAGTGTCCTATGAATAATTTTTAAGAACTAGTTTTGAAGCTTGAAGTTGTGGTTTTTCAGTTCATGTACACTAGCCCTACATTGTAGTCATTGGTGTCATGTGCATTGCACGTTGGATGAGCCAGGAAAAAATTATTACATTAACCAAATAAGTATTTTAATGTGTATGTAGTGGTTGCTTTGTACCAAGAGAAAACTCAAACTTTGAGGTGTGATAAAATAATAAACTGATTTTATTTAGGGGGGAAAAAAAAAACCTTAGAAGATAGAAAGATCTCCCATGTTCTTGGATAGGCAGAATTAATATTGTCAAAATGGACCAAGAATACAAATAACCCAATCAACAAATGGGCTAAGGATATGAACAGACACTTCACAGAAGAAGATCTACAAGCAATCAACAAACATATGGAAAAATGTTCAACATCTCTAGTAATAAGAGAAATGCAAATCAAAACTACACTAAGATTCCATCTCACCCCAATTAGAATGGCGATTATCAAGAATACAAGCAACAATAGGTGTTGAGAGGATGTGGGGAAAAAGGTACACTCATACATTGTTGGTGGGGCTGCAAATTAGTGCAGCCACTCTGGAAAGCAGTGTGGAGATTCCTTAGAAAACTTGGAATGAAACCACCATTTGACCCAGCTATCCCACTCCTTGGCCTATACCCAAAGGACTTAAAATCAGCATACTACAGTGATGCAGCCACATCAATGTTCATAGCTGCTCAATTCACCATAGCCAGATTGTGGAACCAACCTAGATGCCCTTCAATTGATGAATGGATAAAGAAACTGTGGCATATATATACAATGGAATATTACTCAGCTATAAAGAATAATAAAATCATGGCATTTGCAGGCAAATGGATGAAATTGGAGAATATCATGTTAAGTGAGATAAGCCAATCTCAAAAATCCAAAAGATGAATAATCTCACTGATAAGCAGATGATGACACATAATGGGGGGTGGGAAGGGGGCAAGAATGGAGGAAGGAGGGACTGTATAGAAGGAAAAGAGACCTGGGAGGGGTGGGGGGGGAAGGAAATAAAATAACGGAATGAATCACATCATTACTCTATGTACATGTATGAATATGCAAATGGTATGCTGTTACTCCATGTACAAACAGAAACAACATGTATCCCATTTGTTTACAATAAAAATAAATTTTAAAAAAAATTGTCAAAATGGTTATCCTACCAAAGGTGCTATACAGATTCAATGCAATTCCAATTAAAATCCCAGTGGCATTCCTCATAGAAAGAGAGAATGAAATTCATCTGGAAGAATAAGAGACCTCAAATAGCCAAAACAATCTTGAGTAGAAAGAATGAAGCCGTAGGTATTACAATACCAGAACTTAAACTATACTACAGAGCAATAATAACAAAAATGGCATGGATAGACACCAAAATAGACAGGTAGACCAATGGGTACAGAATAGAAGACACAGAGACAAACCCACATAAATACAGTTACCTTATACTAGACAAAGGAGCTAAAAACATACAATGAAGAAAAGATAGCCTGTTCAACAAGTGGTGCTGGGAAAACTGGAAATTCTTAAGTAGTAAAATGAAATTAAAACTCTATCTCTCAACCTGCACAAAGCTCTACTCAAAATGGATCAAGGACTTAGGAATTAGACCAGAGACCCTGCACCAAACAGAAGAAAAAGTAGGCCCAAACCTTCATCATGTTGGCTTAGGATCAGACTTCCTTAACAAGACTCACAAAGCACAAGAAATCAAAGCAAGAATCAATAAATGGGATGGATTCAAACTAAAAAACTTTTTCTCAGCAAAGGATACAATCAATAATATGAAAAGAGAACCTACAGAGTAGGAGAAAATCTCTTCCACATGCACTTCAGATAGAGCACTAATCTCCAAAATTTATAAAGAACTTACAAAACTTTACACCAAGAATACAAAGAACCCAATCCATAAATGGGTCAAGGAACTGGACAGACACTTTACAGAAGAAGACATACAGGCAATTAATAAATATATGAAAAAGTGTTCAATGTCTCTAGTAATTAGAGAAATGCAAATTAAAACAACTCTAAGATTTCATCTTACTCCAGTTAGAAAGGCTATTATCAAGAACACAAGCAATAATAAGTGTTGGCATGGATGTGGGGGAAAAGGCACACTTTTACATTGCTGATGGAGTTGTAAATTGGTACAGCCACTCTGGAAAGCAGTATGGAGATTCCTCAGAAAACTTGGAGTGGACCCACCTTTGGACCCAGTTTTCCCACTTCTCAGTTTATACCCAAAGGACTTAAAATTAGCATACTACAGTAACACAGCCACATCAATGTTTTTAGCAGCTCAATTCACAATAGCTAGATTGTGGAACCAACCTAGATGCCCTTCAATAGATGAATGGATAAAGAAACTGTGGTATATATACACAATGGAATATTATTCAGCCATAAAGAAGAATAATATTATGGCATTTGCAGATAAATGCATGAAATTGGAGAACATTATGCTAAGTGAAATAAGCCAAGCCCCAAAATCCAAAGATCAAATGTTTTCCCTGGTAAGTGGATGATGATACATGATGGCTGTAGGGGCATGGAGGTAAAAGAAGAATGGAGTAACTTTAGATTATGTAGAGGGCAATGAGAGGGAGGAGGGGGTACAAGTATGAAGATGATGAAATGAGACAGACATCATTATCCTATGTACAAAATGATTACATGAATGGTGTGAATCTTATAGTGCACAACCATAGAAACGAAAAGTCGTACCCCATTTGTGTACAATAAATCAAAATGCAGTCTGTAAAAATAAAAGCAAATAAATTTAAAAAAAGAAAAAAGAGAATACAATATAGTTTTAAGCTTTTTCATAATTATATAAAAGATGTAAACATTAAATACTTATAACATTAATAACATGTTTCATATATATACACAGATATTAATAACATGTTATATATATACACACACTTTTAAGCAATTGTCTCTATTTGTTAATAGTGCACAAATTGTTAAAATACAGAGATCACATTTACTTAGGCTTGTTTCTGAATAGTTCAGTGAAAGTTTCATCTCTCATTTTTGTCCATAACATCCTGAATGCAACACACGAATATACATATATATATATATATATATATATATATTTAAATTACTGTAGTAAGTAACTACAAAACACATAGGCCAAATCTGACCTGCCACCTGTTTTGTAAATAAAATCGTAGTGGAACACAGTCATGCTCATTTATTTTACAAGTTGTCTGTAATTGCTTTCCTGCTACAACAGCAGAGTTGAGTAGTTGGGACAGAGACCTACCAGCCTGCAAAGCCTAAAGGATTTATTATCTGTTCTGGTACAAAAAACAAAGCATGCTGACCTATGGGCTTGATGAATGTGTCATACTGTGAATTAAATATTTCACTTGCTATTCCAATAAGTGTCTGTTTTACGTACAGGAATTCCCTCTTCTGGGTTTTGACTAATGTGTTTAAAATAGAATATAATATGAACCAAAATAGCCTACATGTCTATACTAGTATATGCATATTATATTCACTAGTACTTAATATTGCTTTGCATGACCATTTTATAGCTGAAGTATATGTATATATACATATTAGATGTATGTATTTTTTAACATGTAATTTTTGCAAACAATCCTTTTAAGAACTCATGTCTCCTCTGAATTCATGGTCTCTTAGACTTTATTCAAGTCCAAGAGCCATAAGTTTTTCAACATTCTGAATCATACTTCCCTTGGCTTCGAGATGAAATATATTTTATAGGAAGTTGTATTATAGTACTTAACGTCATTAAAAACTACAGGGATATGAATAGCTCTTCTCTTTGCCCCAAGGCCTTGTTTTTTTTTTTTCTTCCTCATTGTGTGAAATATAAAAGAATCATATTACTTACAGAAACCTAAAGAGAAAATAATGGTAGCTGACATTTATTGAGCTTCCATGGTGCCATATATACTACATACATTCTCTCATTTCATCCACACAAGAACCTTGAGAGTGTGATATGTTATCCCTGCTTTACAAATGTGGAAATGAAAGCTTAATAACCACACAGGCCCAAGATCACACAACCTGTAACCGACAGAGTTGGAGTTCACACGTCAAGTTGTCAGAGTATCAAGGCAAGGCTCTTAACCACTATCTCACTATTAAATAATAGTCGTGAGTATTTATACACTTTAAAGTACCTTCACATGAGATGACAGGTTCATTATCTTGATTTCATTATTTGTAAATCATAACATTATACCCCATCAATACATATAATTATAAATTATCATTTATGTATAATTTACTATATACCATAGTATATTATACTATACGTATGCTACAGTATATATATAATATAGGGTGTATATATAGGTGTGTACATATATATATACATACATATACATATAGAGTCAGTTTCTAAATAAAAAATACTTCCACTTGCCTTTAAACATGTTAAGATAACCAAGCTAAAGAATATTATGGAGTTACCTGGTAAACTGATATCTTCATTTCCTTCACTGGCAGACCTCAGTGGGAATGTCATCTCTTGCTGTCATTCCTCTCTCCTTACCTGGTCTCCCTTCTCTATTCCCCACACACCTGTATACTCTGGAGTGAATCAGGAAATCATGCCTTGGTGGGCGGGGGGGAAAGGGGGCGTTCTCTGGCATTTCACCCTATTTACAATCCTCAACCTATAGGTACGTCTCAGTTTCTGAAGTCCAGTAAACAAGAAAAGAAACTGTTCTCTTTCCTGTGCAAATCACTGACCTGGCAAGTGACCTACTGCAAATGGGCAGAGAGAGCTGCCCAACAGGAAGTGGCAACAGGGTTAAGTTCCTCTGGGCCCCTGATCCTCAGAAGTCTTCATGACTGGTATACAGTGTGTAGCAGTAGTGAGAGACTCTGAGGGTTGAGATCTTCCCTAGTCATCTGGCTTTATCACAGTTACAAACATAAAAGGACATTTGAAAATGTTTCTTACAGGGCACATATCTCAAAATCTACAAATACAGAGAGAGATGGATGAGGTGTGTTTCCTGTCATGATCTTCCAGTCTAGAAATGAATTTATTAGTTTATTTACTTGAGAAAAAGTACTGCAGCTTTTTAAGGCCCAGCCAGACTTGTGCTGCTTTTATTTGTCAACTCCAAAGTTTATTCCAGGAATGTCTGGGTGGTCCTGTAACATAAAACCTGTTAGTGTCACTTCAACTGGGGACAGAGAGGGATGGCAACTCACATCATTCTCAATGGGTAAACAACATGGTGGCGTCCTGATGTAGAGAAACACGACAAGAATGCCCGCTGCTTCTGCTGTTTACTATTTAGCACTCTAGTAGAAATATTGCCCAATACAATGAAACAAGAGAAAGATGTGCCAGGTCATGGGTTTGATCCTCTGCACCAAAAAAAATTTAAAAATTTAAACCAGAAAGGATGTAGAGGTAAAGATCTTGGAAAGGAAGAGATAAAATGATCACTATGAAATACAATTGTAAACATAAAAACCCAAACTATAAACAACAAAAGAATGTGGTAAGCTGCTGGCAAATACAAAAATGATCCTAAGTTAACAGGCAGCACCTAAGAGCTACCTTGAACTATTGTCACTGGGCCACCTGTTGAGAATTGTCTCCAGTGAAGGGTAACCACATTATCGTTTAGACCGTGTGATCTTAAAATACGTTTATCCTCCCAGCTCTGAAAATTCTCTTCCAGACCGTGTCCTCAGATTACCCAGAGGAATCTTCCTGAACTGATTCAAAGAAGAATATAGTAAACTAATTAAGCACGGTTCCTAAGCAGCCTACTAAAACAAAAAAATACCAAAACCTCTCAATAGAGTTTTGGCTTATTTATTACCTGAGGACCACCAGCTACACTTAGTTTGTCCCCTCCCCTGAAAGAGAGGTGGTCCTGAGACTTTTCAACTCAGGTGAATCCAGGCTTCTGAGCATGACCAAAGGAAAGCAGCTTTCAGCAAAAAGTTTGCCACAGCCATTTCAATAATTGTCGTCCCCACATCTCCTATAATAATGCTTGAAAGCAGACGGCACTGACCCAGTTAGAGGCCAGGATTAAAGAAATCTGCTTAGAATTGAATTGAGTCCACCAGAGCTACTGCCAAGAGAAGTGCATTCCACAGAGTGCCTTTCAGAGGAGCTCTCATTAGCCAGACTGCAAACCTTTGACTTCTTTTCACTTGATATGTGACCACCTGGAATTGATTTAAACATGGCTGTAAATATATGTTCATACATACTCAGAGCATATTACTTATGCTTCCATTTTTCCTGGACAACAGATGCAGTCTTATGTAGGCCTTTGTTATTTGTCACTCGGGATAAAAATGAAATGTTTTATAGTTTTAATATAAATTGCATGCATTCTAGATAACTGAAGAGTTAAAACCTTACCTTTCAAATTAGAACTAGTTTTTCTGAGTTTAAGCTTTTATTTAAAATTTTAAAAAATACATAGTGGAGTCTCTTCTCCCATCAACCAGATGCAATAGAATCTGTCCATGCTTTTTCTCACCTCTGCCAATATATGTTTATTTTTTCATCTATGCACTTGCTCATGCCATACTCCATGCTATTATCTATGGTTACTGCGTTTGGTTTAGAATGTTCTCTTACTGCATGTCCTTATCCAGATGTGTTTGCATTAATGTTATCTATCCACATCTAAGGTGGAAGACTCTTTACAGGATTGAACACAGTGGTTTTTCATCTTGACTCTCATTCTGATCACCTGAGAGATTTTACAAATGCAGCCTGGGTGCTGGCCCTGAGGCTCCAGTTCAGTAGATAGGCGTGGGGTAGGGCCCATACTCAATATTCCTTAAAAACCTAACAAGTAATTCTAACACATAGCTAAGAAATGAGAAACACTTTTAATACAGTGCCTAATTCTATCCACATAAACAGCAAGATTGCCTGGCAAATAGATAATCCTCAAAAACTATTTACATAATTGGTGAACTGGTTTGAGATGGAGGTTTATGAAACAAATTCATTCGCTGGAGTGGCCATTGGCAGTCATTGCATTGAGCCAATCCAGGGTTTCTGAGTAAATAAAATGTTAGTAAATCCACACTGAACTTACTTAAGTTCTGTCATTTGAGTTCACCACTTATTGATTTAACCCGGACAGGACCAACCTCTTTTGTAAAATATGTATGTATACACACACACACACACACACACACACACACACACATGCATGTGTGTGCATATTCAACATTACCTTTTGAAAAGATACACATGTGTGTACACATATATACACACAAATATATGTAGATATAACATATATGTGTGTTTGGGTTTTTTTGGTAAGGAGATCCTTGTTGCTAAGATTGCAGGAAAAAATGTGTCTTTGTTATCACAAGACATTCTTTATGTTTGTGGAGTCTTTCCCTGATTAAAAATGGATAAATAACTGTCCAGCTAAACAAGAGCTTTAAATAAGACCCCACTTATTTCATTAAGTGAAAATACCCCAAGATTTGCATGTTTGGTTTTGGTGTGTTGTGTGTGGTGATAGAGAAGTCAGTGTTATGCTTTCTTAGTCAACACCAGTTCCACTCTTCCTACAGCAGCGATGATGCTGTAAGAATTAACTGGACACAATGAGAGAGACTGGAGGCAAATGACGGTGCTCCCCTGGAAGACTGACATGTCCTCCTGATCTTGTGGGCTGCTTCACACCAGGTACCTCAGAGTTCCATGCAAAGCTTGCTAACCATCCAGATTCCTGGGCCTCACTCCCAGAGGTTCTCATTGAGTAGCTGGACCACGAAGCTGGAAATCTGTATGTTAAACAGCTATTCCAGGTTAGTACCCACAGTAAGACTGTTCTGGGATTTTTCACTTTTAGAAGCTGAAGAAAATCTACTCAAGGACTTCACGACCTTGCCAATAGGGGAGTTTTATTACACTCGGCATGTCTTAAACTGTTTTATTTAAACTAATGTTTGTTTGTTTGTTTGTTTGTTGTGGTGCCAGGGATTGGACCCAGGAATGCTCTATCACTGAGCTATATCCCCAGCTCTTTTTTTAATTATTATTATTTTGGTTGTACATGGACACAATACTTTTATTTATTTTTTTATGTGGCACTGAGGATGGAACCCAGTGCCTCACACATGGTAGGCAAGCGCTTTACCACTGAACCCACTAGCTCTTTTTATTTTATTCTGAAACAGGGTCTTACTAAGTTGCTCAGGCTGGCCTCAAACTTGTGACCTTCCTACCTTAGCCTTGCAAGTGGCTGCGATTATAGACGCACACTACCATACCCAGCTTGTTTTTGTTTTTTAACAAATGTATTTATACACTAAAGAACCTTATATGCCTCTTGAACATTTATTCCTGGCTGAAATTCAGTCTTGGAGCCAATGTTTTCAAACCCAGCGCATTCAACTGTTCTTCCAAAGCTCTTAGGACAAATCCTACCCTTTGATTTGAATGAAAATAGGATACAGACTTCACTAAAACAATACCCAGCATAATTTGTAATCCAATCAAGAGAGATTAGTACTAAGTAATCCAATGTGGTAGCAGTTCTCCACAGTGGGAGAACAGCAGCTGGGACGCAAGCTGTACAAGTGCTCAAGTAAAATGGCGGCTGCTGGGAAGGCCTTGTGGGAAGGAGAGGCAGAGACCTGCTGCACACGCAGTAGGGACCTCTTTGCTTGAGGGAAGGTACTCTTGGGAGGTCAGGCTTCTAACCTTCACTTCTGTCTGCCTTTATCTTTTCTAACATTTTCCCTCTTTTCTCCCTTTCTTCTCCACTTTTTCTTCCCCTTTTTCTCAAAAGCGTGAATACAATCTGAGACATTTCAAAGGTGGTATTTGACCTTTAACAAAGACTGGTCAGATACATTGGCCACAGACTTCAGTTTAAAAGTTCCATCTTCAGGATTGAAAGACCCACCCAACCTTTTCCTCTGTTTGGATGCTCACAGTGGTCACTAAAGTCTATTGTGATAATTTCTAAAACAGGGAGGAAATAGGAAAGTAGGACTCCTGGAACTGAATTGGAGCTGTGGACAAGCTGCCAATATGCAGGTGAGTCACCAAAGGCCTGGGAGCTGTTTGCCATCCGTCAGCATAGAGGGAGGTTAGAATGGAAATCCGAGAAAAACAAGTGACTCAGTTTTCCCTTATAGAAAATGCTTCATTCCAGCTGCCTGATTTCCCTGCTTCCCTAAAGGGACCATAACCATGACTGAGCAGCAGGGAGAGTTCACCATGCTTCCTGCACTGGTGGCAATGGAAATTGGGATGCTTCCCCACTCACTGAAGCTTTGGAGAGCTCTCTGCAGAAGCTTATGACATTGTATACCAGGAAGGGGAAAATAAAAGTCAAAGGGAGATTCAACCATGTATTTCCTGCTTTGTCAGAGACTCATGTGGTGGGAAAGAATGAGAAGGATTGTTTCCGTTCCAACTTTTCTATTAACACACTGTGCCACCTTGGCAGGTCATTGAACCTTTTTGAGAGTGTTTCCTCATCTGTGAAATGAGAATACTATCTGCAACACAGGGCAGGTATAAAGGGCAGGTGTACCTGAGTTAGTGCACATTTTAAGCCTATAAAAACATGGAGCCAGGTGCAGTGGTGCACATGTGTAATCCTAGTGGCACAGGAAGCTGAGGCAGGAGGATCCAATGTTTGAGGCCGGCCTCAGTAACTGAGGCCCCAAGTAACTCAGTGAGACCCTGCCTCACAATTAAAAAAAAAAAAAAAAAAAAAAAAAAGGGCTAGGGATATGTCTTAGTGGTTAAGTACCCCTGGGGTTCAATCCCCAGTGTGAAAAAAAATTATTTTTGTTTCTGTGAAGGTATTAGGAGATTATTAGGTGTAGAAATGAGGCAAGAGAGAGAATGTACTTTCTCACACCTGGATGGAAATAGTAAAATGTTTGAATATAACTGATCTCACAGGTGTATTTTTGTATGTATGAAGATGGACCTTCATTTTAAAAGCTCAATTGTATCATCGTTGATTTTAAGATATAAGGAGAAAGACATCAACAGTAGACATCTCTCATCAAAGTCCTAATAATATTGAAGCTATCCTTCGACGCTTCCTTTAAACTTAACACAGTGATAAGCTCTTCTTTTCAAATCATCTCATTTAATCACAGTCCCCATGATGTAAGAGTTCCCAGCAGCCATTATCTACAACTCTGGGCAAACAGAGTTATTCCCATGTCACAGAGGATGAAATGGATCAAATGGAATTTTTAAAATCTTTCCTAGGATCTGCACCTAATAAGCAGCAGAATAGAGTTTCAACCCCGGGGTGTGTGACTCTAAATGTTTTATTTTCAACATTTTATATTTTTTATATTTTTACATCTTAAAGAGAATGGAAGCCATGCTCTCCCTGATTGGAGGAGGAGTCCTGACTCTGTGATAAGGTGACCTTGATTTAAATTTGTATCCATCCCTAAAGCTAAGGAAGACAACAAAGCACATGTCCCCGAACGCCCCCTTTCTGTTCTCAAGAACTTAGCCAGGGTAAAGGAACAAGCAAGCCTGGCTGGGAAGTCCAGATCCATATGATCTTGAAGGACACTAGCTTTCTCTAGGCACACCGGGAACTAGGGCGAGTCAGTGTTATCTACAGAAAGTTACTTTATTCAATGTACACCAGAACAATTGCTCCCTGGGATGCTGGTCAGACAAGGTAACTGACCAAGCTAATGCTGGCATTGTCACTGCTTCTGCAACCCAAGCTATAAAACCTCTTTCAGAGTGGGGACAGGCATGGAACTGAGGGCACTATAAAAAGCATGCATGTCACTTGTCCAGCCAGCAACTACTGGACCGAACACTGTGAGGAGGGACTGCTTAGCAAAGCACCATGAGGGATGGAGGTGCTATCTTTCTGCCTGTCACCCGTGAACTCTTCTTGGAGTAGTCTCTGATCTCTTGTAAGCGTTCCTAAATAAACCACATCTCCCATGCTGCCTCTGGCCACTTTCTTTGGTCTGTCTGCAACCCACCCCACTACCCTTGCACTACTAGGCTGTGGATGAAACACAGTTTCTTACCTTGAAATGGGTGTCTGGTGATAAGACTAGTCTAAACCTACGTACATATATGTGGATGTGCCTCTCACATCTGGTCCCTGTCCACCAGGAATCTGCTAGGTGGTAAATGACGCACTGACAAGAGGAGCCACGGAACTTCAGCTCATATTCCTGCCCCTGATCGGCTAGCTGTGTGTGTCTGGGGAAGAAATTTAAACCCTGATCCTTATCCCCTCTGAGTGGGGATTCATAGTGTTTGTCCAGCCACGGCACAGGTAGTTGTGAGGACCAAGTGACATAGTACCCCTGAAAGTATTTTTCAATACTAAAGAAAAGGAAGGCTTTCTGGCTGGGTTTATTTCCAACCAGAAAGGGAGAAGTGTTGGTCAGTAATGTAGGAAAAGAAAATGAATCATGAAGCCCCTGCTTGTCGCTCCTTTCATGATAATGGTTGATCATCTAAAGAAGTGTCTTCCAAAGTATGGTAGGACATAAGAGGATCTCAAGAGGCACAGGAAAAATATATTTTACTAGTTGTTTTCTTTTTAAATTTTTTTAGTTGTAGATGGACACAATACATTCATTTTATTTATTTATTTATATGTGGTGCTAAGGATCAAACCCAGTGCCTCACACGTGCTAGGCAAGCGCTCCACCACCAAGCCACAAACCCAGCCCCACTTTACTAGTTCTGTGCGCCAAGGGAAGCTGGAAAAATAGAAACCTGTGATTTCCCAGGTTATTGTTTAGAATTCAGCTATATAAAAAATGAGGCGATTTTAAATCAAGTAAATACAGTAAGGCACAGGTGTTCCACGGATATGGCTAATATGGTAAAGTCGAAGGCAATCGCTTTGGGGAAGCCCTGGTAGATGCTTTCCCTGTTTGAAAACAGACTCGTCTTGCAGTCGTCAAGGCGACCTCTGATTGATCTCAGATGGCTCTTCTTGTCTTCAACAACAGTCATAATGATCAAGAGGTCTGTCAACATTCTCCCCGAAGCTCCCCACTCGCTCCCGCCCCAGCTCTGGTTGAAAGCACCAACCCCATCAGGAAGGCAACTTGAGTCAAAGGTTGTTGTATTCCTTCCCTGAGAAATCCGCTTCTCCACCCCGCGTTACACAGAGGGTCCAAACCACAGCTGCAGCCACACAGGGCTTGAGTCTCCACTTTTAGAAGTGAGAAGTTACTATCAATATCTCAAAAGTCCTGGCCCAGCATCTTTCAGAGGAAAAGCCCAAGCTCTGGGAAAGGTTTGTAACAGCCCTGCTGGGATGAATTCCCCAGCCCAGGCCCTACTGGCCACTCCCCAGCTACAACTGCACTGCCAAAGGTTGAGAGCTGGTGGTAATGATATTAGAGCAAGGTTTGTTTTGTCTCTTGTGGCCCAGGTTTTGCTTCAGAGGGCTCTCCCAGCATTGTTGAGAAACCAAAGCTGACCCGATGTGACCTCTAAAAAGAGTAGGGTAGCCTTTTATGTTGAGGGACTTCTGTAGACCATGTCCTGTCTCTTTCCAAATATAAGCTAGCAACTTTAATAGCAATTGAGAGAAAAATAAAGAAGCATTGCTTATTAAGAAAAAGTCCCTTTGTGTATTTTCTTGAGGAACTTCTGGTTTAGTGCAGACATTTCTTTCCTCATTTGAATATAAACATCCAGAGTTTTAAAACTTAGAAAGGTTTATAGACTCACCAGCAGTCAGAGTAAAGTGGCAAATCTGAGATGTGAACCCACATTTGTCTAGTTCCAAAGACCATGACGTTTCCCAGCACCATAATATCACACTCAAATCTTTATTAATTAAGTGGTATCAAGAAGTGGCATATTTTAAACGGAATTTCATAAAGGAGTAAAGAGACTCAGAATTTGCTTAGCCTATAGGAACAGAAGCCTCTTGTACACCATTCTTGGGGGCTCCTGAGGTGACTGCGTGGACCCCAGTGCTGCCAAGCCTATTTTTGTGTTTGCCGAAATGCCCATGGAGCATGGTCCACCCCCACCAAGTAGAGTCTGAAGTGAGGAATGCAGGAATGGAGGCTGACATGCTCTCTATTCCCCTTTCCTGGCCGCAGAGTGAGGAGCGGAGGAGCCCCAGAATCAGGGCCCTGTGAGTCACTGAGGATGGAGTGATTTGGAGCTGCATGAAGAGAGTCCTCTCACTCAGGAGAAGGTTTTCTCTCTGTGAAACATTTAGTGGAGAAATCCAGCAACAAACTACAAACTCTCTTTGTCCAGTTGAATAGACAAGAACCATGAGGATTATTTTCCCACGCCACTTCCACCTTCTTACAAAATGCTGCCTAAGCAGTTTCCATTTTCCTGCTGCTTTCCCCACTTGTTTGTTGCAGGACTATATCGGGAGGCAAGTTAGGCTCTTGTTGTTGAAGGTCATTCATGCACCTACAAGTCCCAAGTCTGTGGAGATGTCCCTTTCCAACCTCCTGAACACAAATTCTCCAGGACAAGGGCTAAGTCTTCCTCTGCATAAGGAAGTACAAAGTGCAAAGTGTACAGCTACTTAAATTACTACCTTCTTTATGATATTAGATGGATCACTTCCCAGAACTTGTTCTCAATTAGTCCAGGAGCTCAGTTCTTCAAAATTATTTTTGGTACTAGAATGTCTCTTTCCCTCTGTCCTTTAAGTTCACCTAATAGAGTGACTTACCTCTGACCAGAGCCTTTTGGAATACCTGATCCAACCTCACTAGAGCTCTGGATCTGAGATTCAGAGTGGCTGATCCGGCCCCAGGAGCGAGCTTCCTCAATCAGCTGCACAAAACCCCCACGGAGACTTGGGTGATAACAGCCCAGACTAATGGTCTGCTGTGAAACACTCCTCAACATGCCCCTAAAACTCTTATCTGGCAAGTTCTGTAGTTTGCACTTAATACCCAGAAAATGTAAAATCTTTGGGCTCTTGCTCAAGTCAGGCAAACTCTAAACAGTTTTGGAAATTCATGCAGAAAATGAGTTCTGAATCGCAATCTGCCCCTCATTTTCTATAACAACTTTATTTTGCCAAAGCATAGTTCTTTCCAAAGCACAAAGACTTTCCAAAGGTGCCAAGCCAAGATAATATGCATGAATACATTTCCAGATCTTTCACTGTCATACGTATCATTTCCTCAAGTTGATCTGCTGGAATGGAGGTGGGGGTGCCAGGACGATCCCTGAACTGGCCTGATTTGAAGGAGACAAAAGTTGGACCAACGCCAGAGAAATGGTTGAGGTTGGATGTCTAGGAGAGAAAGGTACAGGAAACCCCATAGGGGCAGGTGAAGGATAGCAGAGGGGAGAATACAACCCAGAGGTAGACCTCACCTTGACAAGGACCGGGAGACCTCTGAAAGGGGACAGCTCTTCTGTATCAGAAATAACTGCAACTGGGAAATGACTCCCAGAAAACACTCCTGCTGTCATTGATTATTGGGTTAAACAATCAATGTGAATAGCAAGACTCTTATCCTTTAATTTGCCAACCAGGCACACGAATATCACAGTGTGTCTCTAAGATCTCTACACACTACATAAGCGAGTCTCTCATTAGAGAGGCCTAAGCAAGTATTAACTTCATATTAACAAAAAATGGTCAAAGGAGGACCAAGGAAAGATGAGATAGTAAATCTCCACATTTGTTAACAACTTATAATTCACAGTATTTTCACCTTATCTCACTGAATGCCCTTATCAACCTCCTATGTCAGACAGGAGCCACCAGGATGAGCTTCCTCAACTCCTGCCTCTGGCTCCTGAGTGAATCAGTAGCCACACCTTTCTAGCCTTCTTTCAGTGTCCCTGGAATGTGAGGTATTCCTTCCTGCCCAAGGCTAATTCCACCTCCTCTTCTTCCTAGGGACCCCATCAATCATCCCCCAGTAACTTTAGCATCTTCCTTTCATAAATTAATATGGTCAGTCTCTCCTGTCGTAAGGGAAACCAAGACCTTCTTGACCTGGTGTGCCCTCTAGCTACTGTCTCCATCATTCTTTTTTCCTTCACATCAAGCTACTTGAAAGAGTAGCCAGAATCTCTGCATCTCATTCTTCTACCCTCTGATGTCTGGCTTCTGCCTTTCATTAAAACTATTCTCTCAGAGACCAACCATCAAATCTAAAAGCTTTCAGTCTTTATCCTAATTGACTTTTCTTGAACCATTGGATATTGCTGATTAATTTCTCTCCCTTGAAACATTCCTTTTCTGTGGCTCCCAGAGCACCCTTCTTTCTAATATTCTCCCCCCATCTCCAAGTCAACCTGCTCAACTTCTTTATTGGGTTCTCTTCTTTCATCTGCAGTTTTTAAAAAACACAAAAACAATTATTTTTATTGAGGTATAATATACACACAGAAAAGTGCACAAATCTTAAGTTCACCAGTTGACAATTTCCACAAACTGAACACACCCGGGTAATAGGCACCAAGAACAAAGGCTGAGTATTTACAGCACCCCCAGAAATGTCCCTGTGCCCCTTCCAGTCACCATTCTCTCCCTCCAAGAGTAACCACTATGCTGATTTTGAATATCACAGGTGAGTTTTGCCTGTGCTTGAACTTTGTGTGAATGTAGGCTATGAAAGCTTTTGGGTAAGGGCTTCTTTTGCTTAGTATTGTGTATGAAAAAAATTATCCACATTTTGTAGGTATAGTTTGTTCATTTTCATTGCTATAAGAGAGCTGACTGAAAGAATATACCACAGTTCATTTATCCGTTCTTTTGTGATGGATATTTGGTAAATCTTCAGATTTTGCTATTAAAAAGGGGACATTGTAGTGAACTCATGCATACCTGATTTTTAAACTTTGAGTTCCTTAGATTCCCACTGAGACCTCTTCCCTTGCACAGTTCCTCAGAGTGATTCTGGAATACTTAGGGGGTAGATAAGCAAAGATTATTTAGATATAAAAGCAGTAAGTTTCTTTTCTCACTAAACAATACAAAGACTTGTGGAAATGTTCAGGTGAATATTTTTCAAATAATATAATTTTCACAAACTAAAATTCAACATATGCATGTTAACCAAATAATAATAACAACCTGGAGTCCAAAATTCTTATAGACAAGATTAAATTAGTAGCAGCTAATGTACAAGATTTTTTATTTTTTACAGACTTCATTTTGATTCATTGTACACAAATGGGGTATAACTTTTCATTTCTATGGTTGTACACACAATGTAGATTCACACCATTCGTGTAATCATACATGTACATAGGGTAATGATGTCTGTCTCATTCCACCATCTTTCATACCCCTGTCCCCTTCCCCTTTCATTTTCCTCTATGTAATCCAAAGTTCCTGCATTCTTCTCTTATCCCCACTCCCCAAGCAAGATTCTTTTTTTTATTAAAATATTTTTATTTTTACAGACTGCATTTTGATTCATTGTACACAAACGGGGTACAACTTTTCATTTCTATGGTTGTGCACAATGTAGATTCACACCATTCTTGTAATCATACATATACATAGGGTAATACTGTCTGTCTCATTCTACTATCTTTCTGTCCCCCACCCTCTCCCACCCCATTTTCCTCTACACCAAAAGATTTTTATAGGAGAGATTCCCTTGTTAAAAAATGATTTATTTCTCAGTTGATAGGGTCCATGTTTCCATACTACTACTGAATCCCTGAGTACTATCAGTTTGGTCAGTGAGTTTTACATCACAACAGTTTGTGGAGAGTGGTGACAGAGAATGGAAGAGCAGCGACTGAGATTGGGGGTCTTTGATGACCTCATGGCTGTGGCACACCTGGTGCCTGGGAAAGTTTCTATGCAAGGGCACAGGATGCCTAGCAACGCCCTGCCTGAGGAGGCTCTGTGCAAGAGTCTTATCAGCTTTGACCTTGATCTCAGGCACATAGCTCCCAGGAATAGAGGAATTCTCATGCTTGACAACCACAATGTTTCACCAGCTCTGCTACTTCTGAGTCTGCCCACTTAACATTAATTTTAAACAATGAACCTCCTTGAGCGCTACACAAAGCTCCTTATATTGCACATTGCAACCATGGAAAAGCTGCATACGTTTCTAGTTCTGTAACTTTCCGGAGTAAGTACAAAGAGTCATTCGAGGTGCCAAGAGATGTGCAGAAAACCTAAAGAAGTATGCCCCCAAGAAAATAAGAAGCAGAAGTTGTTGGACAGTGAAGATATTTAGCAAAGAAATTTAAGAAGGAAAAATATAATAAAGTTAGTTTAGTGATAAATTTTTTTGAACAATTTTGATACCAGTATAAAAGTGAATTCTGTAAATAACAATATGTGTATGTTTATGGGAAGAAAGCTCAGAATTTTCAGGCTCTGGTTTGTCTTTAGAACCTTGCATGGGGTCCACAAGGGGCATGGCTGGGCAATACCTGAGTCATAACAATTTATGTCTGGAGAAGGTGGGCAAAGCATTTATCCTCTGTGTTGCAGAATAAAGCCCTGCTTCCTGATGTTAAAAAAAAAAAAAAAAAGAATAATGCTTGCATAGTCTTTAACCTGATAATGAGACGTATATAAATAAAGATTGCTGGCACAACTCTTTAGATCTGTGTATATGTTCTTAGTAAGGCAAGAAAAAAAGTAGAAAACAGACATGTTAATTGTGTCTTGCTGATCAAATAAAAGCAGCATGAAATAGCTCTAAGCACAAATAAGAATGTCAAGTAAAAGAGCAGACAAGATTGAGTAAAAGATGGAATTGAGTTATACGTATTAGGTATATGCAAAGTTCTAGCATTACATTTGCATCATGACTACAAGGAATTTCTACATATTTTGCTATCACTTTACTTAATAATTTAATGATTATTTTTGTTTTAGTACAATCATTCTCAGAAAAAAATACAAATTTAAATCTAATAGTATAGTTGAAGTCTACAGCAATAGGTATTAATTTATAGTGTCCTGAGGAGGTAGGGAAAGATGTTTTACCCAAAATTTTATGATATGTAATTTTCCCTTCTCCAAAGATACTTTTTTTCCTGTGTGATGTTACTGGGGACTGAACCTAGGGCTGTGCACCTTCTAGGCAAGTGCTCTACCACTGAGTTACATCCAGGGCCCTTTTTATTTTGAGACAGGGTCTCCCTAAGTTATCCTCAAATTTGTGATACTCCTGCCTCAGTCTCCAGAGTACCTGGGATTACAGGTGTGTGCCAGGGCACCCAGCTCCAATGATACTTTTTACTAAGGGGCTTTTAGAGATTCTTTGTCTAGAAAAATCCTCTACTCTGTGCCAAATGGTTTTGCAATATTCATTCTTTCTCTCTGGTGATAAACTATGAGGTGTTGCTTCTACTTTTAAAATCAAAGGAAAAATGTGTTTACAGTTTCACTTTGAGTCTGTTAACAAGGAAATCTGTAACACTGTGAGACAGATACATTTTCAGCAAAACATTAGTTCAAAACTGGGAACAAAGATCTCACTTGATTCACTGGCCACCAAAGCATTTAAAGAAACAACTGACATAATTTTAATAAACTACCAAATTGCTTCATTCCTAGCTCATAATGCACCAAGGCTAATATGTTTTGAACCTTCACACGACTCAGCAAGCTTTGAAATATTATCCACCCTTTTTTGATAGATGCAGGGATTGACAATATTGAGAACTTGGCAGTTGTTTTATTTTCTTCTTGTAAAATTTAAAATAGATTTATTTTTTAAATGATACATAAAAATTGTACATAGTTATGCAGTGCCATGTAAGTTTCAATACATGTATGCACTGTGTAACGTTTAAATCAGATTAAACATATTGGTCTCCTTGAACTTCTTTCATATTTTGATGGTAAAACCATTTAAAGTCCTTTCTAGGTATTTGAAATGTACATCATTGTTATCTATCGTCACCTTACAGTGCAAGAGCATACCAGAACTTCTCTTTCCTATCTAATAGTAATTCAGTACCCATCAATTCTTTTACTTTCTTAAAAGATACTTATGACAAGTTTGGCATGATGGTGCATGCCTATAATCCCAGTTACTTGGAGGCTGAGGCAGGATGATTGCAAGTTGGAGGCCAGTCTCAGCAACTTAGTGATATTTTGCTATCACTTTTCTTAATAATTCACTGTCTCAAAATAAAAATTCAGGCTGGGCATGTAGCTCAGTGATAGAGTGCTTGCCTCACATGCAGGAAGCCCTCGGTTTGATCCCCAACACCACCAAAAAAAAAAAAAAAAAAAAAAACAAAAAATAGGAGCACAACTCTGTCAAAGTTTTCTACTCACACTAGTATTGTGATCATGGACCTACCCAGGAATTTTAATTTTATTCAGACACATTCCAATAGGCTACAGATAATTCTATTTTACCTTATGGCAATTGGTACAGGCCGTATCCACTCCTTGATTAAAATAATTCACATTGGTCAGGTTTTTAGGTTATAAGTCAGAGAATCAAACTTGAACAAGTTGTTATAGTGTGGATGCCAGGTGTCTCCCAAAGCTCACATGTGAAACAATGCAAAAAGGTTTAGGGAAGAAATGTTTCAGTTATGAGAGCCTTAATTTAATTAGTGAATCAATCCCCTGATGGGATTAACTGAGTGGTAACTGAAGGTGGGTAGGATGTGGCTGAAGGAGATGGGCACTGGGGGTAGGCCTTTGGGGTGTATATTTTGTCCTTGTTGAGGGAGTTTCTCTCCCTCTCTGCTATCTGATCATCATGTGAGCTGCTTCCCTCTACCATACTCTTCTGCCATGATGTTCTGCCTCACCTCAAGCCTTGAGGAATGGAGCCAGCTGTCTATGGACTGAGATCTCTGAAACAATGAGTTCCCAAATAAACTTTTCCTCCTCTAAAAGTGTTCTTTTCAAGTCTTTTAGTCACACAGTAGTGAAATAGCTGACTGAAACAATAGTTTAGGCAAAAGAGCTATCATTGAAAGGACTGAGTGTCTTATGGTTAAACTGCCTGAAAAACAGCACATCAGTGTCCCAGGACAGCTGGACAGGGATTCAGCTGCAGCTGGAGCAGGTGCTCTCCATCTTGGCCCCACTATGTTCCCTTCATTCTCTTTTGCTGAACATCACATGCCTCTGGTATGGGGAGCAGTCTCTGGGCCTGTGCTAGTCTGGGCTACTTTTCTGCATGAATTGGAAAAGATGCTTCTCTGAGTGCAGATAGCTTTAGGGTGTGCATAGTTTGGTAAACAGAAGACACCTTTGGGGAGGGATTGTGCTCCTTTCCAGATGCAGTCCTGCACCAGGGTCTAATGCTTGGTCAGCAAAAGCAAGTGAGATTCCAAACGGCTACCAGTCTTCAAAGTCCTGGGCACCTTTGCACAGTACATGGACTGAACCTACCGACCCAGGATGACCTCTAATTTCTCATAGCTTCTATACTTCTTTCAGGTCTACAATAAAAAATTCTGTGAGTAGACTCTGATTAGCCAGCTAGAGTCATGATACCACATGTTATGGTTTGAATGTGAGGTGTCTCCCAAAAGTTCATATATGAGACAATGCAAGAAGGTTCAGATTAAAAATGATTGGGTTGTGAGAATCTTAACCCAATCAGTGAATTAATCCCCTGACAGGGATTAACTGAGTGGTAACTGAAGTGGTAGAATGTGGCTGGAGGAGGTGGGAATTAGGGCGTGGCTTCACATATCTTTGGTCTGGAAAGTGAAATCTCTCTCTCTGCTTCCTGAAGATATGAACTGCTTCCTTCCCTCTGCCATACTCTTCCATCATAATGTTCTGCCTCACCTCAAGCCCCAAGGATTAGAGCTGGCCTTCTGTGGACTAAGACCTCTGAAACTGTGAGCCCTCAAATAAATTTTCCTCCTCTATAATTGTGCTGGTCAGGTCATTTAGTCACAGCAGTGAAAAAGCTGACTGAAACACCATACATGGACCACTCAACCATGTCAAGGTACAGGTATCTATGGCATTAACAAATTTATTGTAGATCTTTCCCTTGACATTAGAATGACACCCAGAAGAGAATAAATCTTTGTAAGCTGGGCAGCCCACCTGCTGGCATCTTCCACCCAGTCTTGAACTTTTTCTCAATGCATAACTTTAGTCAACTAGTGCTTATCTTTTTATTGAACTATCCATTTTCTCATTAAATATTGAATAAGTTGAGGAAGCATTTAAGTTATTAATGCTGATTGAAAGAACTGCCTGTTTTAATTACTCAATGATTTCAATGATTTAGTGTGGGTAGAAATAAACTCTAATTTAAAAATCAAGATATCTTTGCCTCTATCTTACATTATGATGTCCCCAAACTGCTTTTTGTGCTCATGACATAGATTCATAATGCCCTCCCACCCTACCTATATCTCTCACCATGCACGAAACTAAACTCAAAATGGATCAAGGACCTCGGAATCAGACCAGACACCCTGCAGATTATAGAAGAAAAAGTAGGTCCAGATCTTCAACATGTCGGTTTAGGACCAGACTTCCTCAACAGGACTCCCATAGCACAAGAAATAAAAGCAAGAATCAATAACTGGGATAGATTCAAACTAAATAGCTTTCTCTCAGCAAAGGAAACTATCAGCAATGCGAAGAAAGAGCCTGCAGAGTGGGAGAAAATCTTTGCCAATCATACTTCAGATAGAGCACTAATCTCCAGAATCTATAAAGAACTAAAAAAACTCTACACTAAAGAATGCAAATACTTCAATTGACAAATGGGCTAAGGAAATGAATAGACACTTCACAGAAGAAGATCTACAAGCAATCAACAAACATATGGAAAAATGTTCAACATCTCTAGTAATAAGAGAAATGCAAATCAAAACCACCCTAAGATTCCATCTCACTCCAATTAGAATGGCGATTATCAAGAATATAAGCAACAACAGGTGTTGGTGAGGATGTGGGGAGAAAGGTACACTCATACATTTCTGGTGGGACTTCAAATTAGTGCAGCCACTCTGGAAAGCAGTGTGGAGATTCCTTAGAAAACTTGGAATGGACCCACCATTTGACCCAGCTATCCCACTCCTTGGCCTATACCCAAAGGACTTAAAATCAGCATACTACAGAGATACAGCCACATCAATGTTCATAACTGCTCAATTCACCATAGCCAGATTGTGGAAGCAACCTAGATGTCCTTCAATTGATGAATGGATAAAGAAACTGTGGTATATATATATACAATGGAATATTACTCAGCCATAAAGAATGATAAAATTATGGCATTTGCAGGCAAATGGATGAAACTGGAGAATATCATGCTAAGTGAGATAAGCCAATCTCAAAAAACCAAAGGACGAATGATATCGCTAATAAGTGGATGATGAGGACACATAATGGGGGGTTGGAGGGGTTAGTGTTAGGGTTAGAGTTAGGGTTAGGGAGGGGGGCAAGAATGAAGGAAGGAAGGACTGTATAGAGGGAAAAGAGGGGTGGAGGGAAGGGGAAAAAACAGAACGAATCAAACAACATTACCCTATGTAAATTTATGATTACACAAATGGTATGCCTTTACGCCATGTACAAACAGAGAAACAACATGTATCCCATTTGTTTACAATAAAAAAAATATGATCAATAATATATTCTGAAGACATTCTGTTTTCCTCGGCTTGTTTCAAATGGACTGATGGTGATCTATTCATATTACAACTCATCCGTGCTATATAGCATGTTGTCTTAATTCATTCAGGCTGCTACAATAAAATGCTATAAACCAAGTAGTTTATAAACAACAGAAATTTACTTCTCACTTCTGGAGGCTGGGAAGCCCAAGTTCAAAGTGCTTGGAGATTTGGTATGTGGTAAGGGTTAATTTCATTACCAAATTTATCCCCACTCCAAAATTATTCAATTTCCAGAGCTTTTTTTTTTTTTTTTCCCAAATAGAAACTTTTTGTGGGAAGGTAGTAGGGATTGAATCCAGGGACACTTCACCACTGAGCTATATCTCCAACCATTTTTGTTTTATTTTGGGACAGGGACAGGGTCTCTCTGAGTTGTCATGACTAGCCTTGAATTTACAGTCCTCCTCCCTCCATCACCTGAGTTTCTAGGATTACAGGCATGTACCACTGTGTCCAGCTTCCAAATAGAAGCTTTTTGAAATTATAAATTACATCTCTCCATTATGGAATTTTTGGTGGCAAAGTAACTGATATAAATAACAATGCTTCTTCCTTTAGAACACTACATTTCAACCCTCAGAAGTAGGAACAAGATCTTTAAAACTTCACAATTTGCCTTTATTTATTTATACTTCCAAAGACAAATATGGGGTGATATGGTCCGTGGTTTCACTTCATATCATTCAATTCATGTGCAGAGACCAACTTGAAACTTCCACATTTATGCCGATTTCAGGTCAACTAGTGTTAATAGTAATGATTATGAAAATGAATTGTACAGGCATCATCAGTAGCATCCAGGACTAACTAGACAAATTCTAAGAAATATTGAGAAAACTGAGAATGCAGATTTTATTTTGACATTTTTTTTAAGTGGTTACCTGGGGGAGGGGGATCATCACATCTAAATAAAACTGTAATATTGGAAGAGTGTCTTCAACATACAGAGATGCACATCAAAAGCACACTGAGACGCCATTTCACTCTCATGAGGATAGCTATTATAAAACAAAACAAAAACAAAGCAGAACAAGTGTTGGCCCAGACAGGGAGAAACTACAATACCTGTGCACTGTGCATAGACATGTCAATGGTGTAGGTGCTCTGGAAAACGGTATGGTAATTCCTCAAAATATTAAATACCTTTTGATTCAATAATTCCACTCCCAGCTATATGCCCCCAAAAAATGAAAGCAGAGACTCAAACAGATATGTGCACACCCATGTGCATAGCAACATTTTTCACACCAGTTAAAAGGTGGAAACAACCCAAATGACCATGGATGGATAAGTGAATAAACAAAATGATATATACATACAAGGGAACATTATCTGACCTTAAAAAGGAAAGAAATTTGAAAGGGTGCTTGAATATAGTGTCTTTTAAAATTCTTTGGTTGAAATCCTAATCACCAATGTGATGGTATTGTGAAGTGTAACTTTCAGGAGGTGATCAGATCATTGGGGCAGAGCCCTCATTAATGGGATTAGTGCCTTTATAAAAGAGTTCCGAGAGAGACCCCTTACTCCTTCCATCGGAGTGAGTGCACAACTAGAAGACACAGTTTATGAATCAGAAAGTGGGCCTTCTCCAGATGTTAAATCTGCCAGTATCTTGATCCTGGACTTCCCAGCTTCTAGAACTGTGAGAAATAAATTTCTATTGTTTGTAAGATATCCAGTTTGTGGTATTTTTTTATAGTAGCCTGAATGAACTAAGATAGCATGCTACAATATGAATGATTATGATTACTGAAATAAGTCAGACATAAAAGGACAAATATTTTTTTGCTCCTACTTAAATGAGGTACCTAAAATAGTCAAATTCACAGGGACAGGGAGTAGAATGATGATTTCCAGAGGCTGAAGGGAGGCGGGAATGGGGAGTTGGTATTTAATGGGCATGGAGTTTTAGTATTTAGGAAGTTGTGGGAATGCACAGTGGTGCTGATTATATGAATTCTCTTAACACTATCGAACTGTATACCTACAATAGTTGAAATGATAAATTTTATGTTATGCATGTTTTACAATGAAGAAAGAGGAAGGAAGCATCAGCAAAACTTTGTTCAGGTGAGAACACCAATTAGATGCAATAATGCTATTAGAGAATCACCGATTGAATTAGAACAAACTGCTCATTGAATGTTTTCTTTACTAACTCAGTTAAAAGTGGGCCACTTATAAATTACTCTATAACACCATTTACATAGGAGATACCTGGTGGCTACAATTTTTTTTCTTCCCTTTGGGAATTTGGAGGAAGGGTATTTCTTCACCACCTGCAGCTGCCTGCCACCTGACCTCACACACTCTCAGAGCATCCTTCCTAGATGACCTGCTCAATCAGTCCCAGGGCTTAATCCTCCCAAATCTGAAGATTCCCAAATCGGCCTCCATCCTAGACACTTGTTCTAACTCCAAAACTCAGCTGCTTGCTGAGTCTCTCCTCTAAGATGTCATTATAGGGACTTCAACATGTCAAATGCTAACCTCTCTTCTTCCTCACTTCCTCCCCCACCAGCCCCTGCTGGCCCTCCTCTGGCACTCTTCTCTCAAGAGGACCACTATCTCCTTTCATTGTCCAAACAGCCAGGGCTCAAGCCCCAGGTCTTCTAGTTGACTTCTCCTTCTTCACCGTCCACTTCCAATACATCAGCCATCACGGCTTTGTCTCTTTCCTGACTGTCACTTCAATCCCTCCCCTTCTCTCCATCATGGCTGTCATTGCCATTGCTCAGATTCTCTGCTTTTCCCCAGCGTACCCCCACACAAATGCCAGAGCAAACTGACTACTCTCACATCAAAATCTTTTATCTCTTCCTGCAAAAAAAACCAAATACTTTTAAACATGCAACAAGGTCTTGATTCTGCACTGAGCTTGCTTCTTTTGGGGACACCCTCCACTTGTGGGTCACTCAGAAATCACTTTGGACATGCTCAGTGAATCTTGATTGAATCAATCAATCAACAGCAGCAGCAGCAGCATGTTTTTCAGCCTTTCCCCCATTTCTAGCCTCTTCCTCCAGCATCTTCCCTCCATACCCTTCACTCTTGCCATGCTTCATTCTTTTGGTTTTCCTGGCAGAATAAGCTAGTTCTGTCTCTTTGGTTTTACAGAGATTTTAAATGATTGATTTGTTCAAGAACTCAAGGTTGTCATATGTGACCCCACACAAAATACTTCATCTCACTAGGCTTCGGATTTCTCATCAGTGAAATAGAGCAGGCATGTACTTCACAAAATTGTAGTGAGGATAAAAGAAAAGACAGGAAAGCAGTTTGGAAATCCTATATTTCTATTTAATGTTATTTTGTAATTAATGAAAACCTATTTTAAATGCCACCACCTCTAAGGAGCCTTTTAAATAACCCAAGCAGAAACCCTCTCTCTCTCCTTGGAAGCCCTACCCAACAGCCCATAGGCCTTTATGACTTCTGTCATATGCTCCTTAATTTATCCAAGTTCATGCCTCATGTTTACAACCAGACCACAAATTTCATGAAGTCAGCATCCATTCCTATTCTATGGTTCTCCTTCTATCCACTTGAGGTCTCAAAGGCCTAGAGAAAAAAGTCCTGAGTTTGAGGAGGTAAACACAAAATTTACCTGGGAGGCTTCTGTTTGGGGTGTCTCTTGGAATCACATATCCATCACCTGAGGAACCTATCCACCAACATTCCTGTGCCACACTAGAATGACAAGACCTAGTCCCCTTCCTCATTCCCACACCTGTGGCAGACATTGCTAATCAATCGTGGACTCTGTCCACCTGAGCTTGGAGGGTACCAGGGCTTTTTTCAACACAGCTCTGGGCAACCATGACTAATTAATCAGTTGGCCTAAAGTCACTATGAAAAAGATAAAGGGTTAAAAAGAAAGAAGTCACTTCAGTTCTGGCAAGTGAATTGACGACGGGACTTAAAAAACACAGTCAAACCCTGGGTATAATCTCATGTTTGACTGCTGAGAGACAAATGCCCAGCCTATAGTTATGCAAGGAGATCTTGTCCCAAACTTAAAGGCCAGAGGTATCCAGAGGCAGTCCCCTCCAGAATCCCAGAAGCCCCTGGTAGAGGACAGCCGAGGCTCTTGGTTCCCATCAACTGCCCCCACTCAGCACCCAATCACGTGTGTCTTTAATGTTCCCTTTCTCTTCCTACAAAGGAACCAAACACAGTATCTGCCTCTTCTCCCCAACAAAGGGCTTATGTGTAATTAAAAGGGATTAAGTTTGAAGGGGAAAAGTAGCCTTTAATCACCAACAGAAGGACACAGCAGCCTGAGCTGGAGGTGCTCTGAGCAGCGTGTATGTCCATCGCTAACCCTGACCCTAACCCTGACCCGTTAGCCTCTGCTCCAGGCGATCCCCTTGTTCTTGGGTGGTCACCAGCATGGGCTTCGCCAGACAGATACAACTTTTACTCTGGAAGAACTGGACTCTGCGGAAAAGGCAAAAGGTAACGAGTTACCATCTATGTTCTAGAAGTAAGATGTGGAGCAAGTCAATAGATTGAAAGCATGAGTGCGTGTGGTGGGGGGAGGAGAGCATGAGGAGTTCTGTGTTGCCATTTAATCCTGAAGTAGTGTTTATCTGTCTGACTCCGTGGGGAGCCTGTGACAAGTACCCTTCACAGGATGACATGCTGCTCTCCCTGACCACCTTAAAATACCCGCCCCCCGCCACACACACAGATGAATCTACTGAATGCCCATCCCTGTCTTCGTTCCCCTGGTTTTTACACCTGCCAGCCCAGTCTACCCTGTTCTTGAGTATCTGCCCCATGCAGTGGGGGAGAATCCTAAGCCCTGCAGAGCAAGCTCAAGGAAAACAAGATTACCCTCATCTAGCTCCCTAGCACAGCAGTATCTATTTCATCAGTTCCAGGAGGCACACTGGGTTTTCACATTTTAATACTTCCAAAACTGGGGTGCAGTTCACAATCAAGTTACTTTATTTTTATTTCTTCATGATACAGAGAAATAACAGTTCATCTCACAACAGGTAGCATCTTAGATTCAAAGAGTGTGTGTCCTGAGCCTCTTCAATCAGCAGACATGGAGCTGGGCTGGACTAGGGACCTAAAAGCGTGAGACATGAACCCCCCTGGACTGGCTTCTATGATAGCTGGAGAAATCTGAAGTATATTTTGAGATCCAGAGCAATAATAAAGTAGCATAGGCCCAATATCCCAGGAGCCACAGAAGACCAGAGAACCCCAAGAGCTTACATATAAATGCCAAAGGCCTCAGTGCAATTTTTCTGGGAAGCAGCAAGGAGTGGAGATGTAACTATAAAGAAACAATGCTCTTTACCACAGTCTTGCAGAGTTCTGCAAGTGACTTAAGGAGCTGATAAGTGGGACGAGGGACGGGGAGCAGGGAGGGCTGGAGGGAGCTGAGATTAGAAAGACTGAGTCTGTCGGTGGAGGGAGGAAAACTAGCCATAGGGAGGAAGAGAACAGTGTCTGCCCCAAACCTCAGTTCAGGATGGGAATATGGGTGGGGCAGGATTTTTCCTGGGTTTCCAGAGGAATGTGAGGGAAGAAATGGGGCCAACTGGTGGAACATCTGAAGACATGAGTGAATGCCTCTCAGGGTCTGGTCAGAGACCTGAATATGGAAAGGTGTTAGCTTAACTCAAAGCTGGTAGTCAAGCGTGAAAGGAAACTGAGATATCCTGGAGGCAGAACTGCAGAACTCAGCTACCCCCTAGGACTAAGGACTGAGGGAAGAAAGTGGGATCATTAAGATGGAAACAAAAGACCAGAGTTGTGTGGAACTGAAATTAGGATTTGTGCAGAGGCTGCTGCAGGGTCTCTGAGGACACCCATGTGGTGGGATTCCCTGCCTGGTGAGTGTGGAGCTAGGGGACAATAGCTTACTAAGGAGCACGAAGGGAAGCAGCGAGAGACACACTCCAACCTTGCACAAGATGCTTCAAAGGCCTGGGTGTGTCTCACACAGGACACACACAGGCAGGGGCAGGGGGGTGGGGGTTAGGCACACCATTGTCCTTAGGCTGTTTTCCTTTGTCAGAGCAGGTGTCACTTCAAATTAGCCTTGAAGCTATTTGTGGCCCCCAGGAACCCAGAGTCTTGATCAAACACTTGATTCCTTCCAGAAGCTTCCCTTCTTGAGTGAAAATATTAATGAAAAGTGAACAAGACTCATTGTTAAATTTATTCATCAATTTTCACTCATTATTTCCATCCACAAATAGTCATCAACAGGCATGGTGCCCTGAGCTGAGTATACAATGGCAAATAAACCATCTAGTCCCTGCCCACATGATGCATATGTCTACAGATTGCCAAGGAAAATCCACTATCCCACTTTGTTTTTCTCTCTTAGTCATAGTGAATTAAGATTCTCAGTTCATTTTACTCTCAATATGCCCTTTGTGGCTCTCAAAGAAAATGAACCAGAGGACTGTAGCCACTGGCCTGCAATGATTCCACTGCTGTGGCAAGCACATTGCTGTTACAAAGAACCCTACTTCAGACACTGGTTTTGGCTCAGGTGCCCTCACAATCTCTGTTCTCCTTTCCTGGTGTTGGTAGGTGTCTTCCTATTCAACGACTCTGTCATCTTCACAGTGAGATCCAGGGGGATGGAAACATCCACACTAGGAAACTTGGCTCAGATCCATCTCTCAGGTTGGGCATAGTCTGGGTTGACATTCATCTGATGCCATCTTGATGCCTTGGAAACAGACATCTCTAGTGTACCTCTAGTTGGCTACCTTATTCCAGAAGTTTCCAGGATTTCTGGGTGAGAGGGAAACATTCATTCAGTACCTCTGAGAGGGGTCGTGTCTCCTGCCAAAGTTTTTAACTCTTCTGGAAACTTCTGCCCTCCTCTCAGAAGAGTACAATACACTCAGCCTGTAATTCAACTCCTAGTTTTTTAATTCCTTAAACTTCCATGGTTTACTTTTGTGAGCAGAACAAGAGTGAGAAGTGAGAACAGATAAGGAGTTTCCCCATTTCTCCACTCCCAATCCCTAAGGGTATAAGAACACCATTTTCAGGTCCTCCTCTCCATCCTTTTTTTTTTTTCTCATTCTGTTAGCATCTGTCCAAAGTGTTACTAAGCTCCTGGCACAGTGCTAAGTGTATTGCTTCACTGAATCCTCACATTTCCAGGCGAGAGCTCGATTTTCCCTGTGGGTACTAATGAGGCAATTGAGGCTTCAGGGAAGGGTTTGTGACTGGTGGACTGGATCTGGGATTCAAGCTATGACTCCAGGACAGAAGGCACAGCCATCACACCACACTGCCCCAGTGTATCAAGCAGTGGGTCATGGAGATCACAGAGGTGAGTGGCCAGATCACTTGTGATCCGCCAGGATAATGAATACAAATTAATACTGGCCCTGGAAGACTAGGTTGTATGTTAGGCCTGAACCAAGGTAAACTGGACACAGTCACTGCCTTCATGGAATTCAGAGTCAGACAGGAGGATGTTCCCATGTTTAATTACTGAGCAGAATTATGAGTGGAGTAGAAGGAAACCCCAGTCAGCTTAGGGGTGAGCTCTGGGAGCTCAGAGGAGACCTGGAGTGAAGGGTGAGAGAAGATTTTTCCCAGGAGCTCATGCTTCAGCATGCATGGCCAATGACAAGAGCTATCTCACTGCAGGAGACACACACACACATCTGCCCACACTGGCTGCGGACCAAGCATAGCATCGGGGAAAGTCTACAAAGATGACTAGGTTATGTCCCTTGCCCCTGCGAGTTCATAGCCTAGGGTCCCTTGGTGTCAGTCCCTGGTCCCACCTTCTAGATCAGGACAGGATATTTGGCTGAAGGCTGAGGACTCATGAGAGTATGGTGCTCATCATTTCAGGATCTCCAGACCTGGGCATCTGGTGTGGCCTTCAGGCCTGGGTTCAGTGTCTGGGGAAGAGAATGTGGCCGATGCAGAAAGTTGGGCAGTGAGCTCCAAGTGCAGCCAGGTTCTCAGTGCAGAAGGGAGAGTCCTGCAGCTATTTCAAGCCCTGGCTACCCCCTTTAAATTGAAAACAGAGAGGGAGGGAAGAAAATCTAACTGGCTAAGTTAAAATAACAAGCCCAACTCTGCCCTTGCCAGAAACCTGTCCTCCTCCATGTAGACTGAATGGTACTGAGAGGAGGAGGGGAGGCGGAGAGAAATATATGCTCGCATGTGCACGCGAGCGCGCGCACACACACACACACACACACACACACACACACACACGACAAGGAAATACCAATTCAGTGAAAAAAACAAAAAAGAAAGAACAAAAAAATTCCACGGACCCCTTCTGAGCTTCGACTGGGCTTAATTAAAGTTACAGACATGTTTAAAGGGAAGGGGTGGGGGAATCCAAGCAGCTCTGAAAACATGTTTTTAATTACACTGTGGAATTTCTCCCTAGGGTATGCCTGTGCACAGTAGAGCATCAAGGACAAGGATGCGGCTCTGGGGTGGGGGCGCTGAGCACAATTCTGGAGGAGGGAGAAGAGGCTGCTGTAAGAACAGACCTGTGACTGGGCAAAGAATGGCTTTGTGCAGGGAGCCAAGTGAGGGGCAGCCCCTCCGAAATACACCAACTTCTCCGCCAATGCTTTTCAAAGATGACCCACCACTACCTATACCAGTGGTTCTCAGCCTTAGCTGGATATTGAAATGACCTGAGAGGTGTTAAAAAAAATTATCCTGATGTCCCATGTGGCATGACCCGAGGCCCCCATGTGATTCAAGCCTGCAAGCACCTGAGAACTGCTGATCTAGGTTAATGAAGGTGATTATTTGAAGGGCAGGATTACAGACAGAAAACAGAAAGCCTAATTCAGAGACGTGAACAGGGACACAGGCAAAGCCGTACTAATCTTTAGACCAAGGAAGGAAGGTGGATTCTGATCTGCCTCCCACTATGAAGGACTTTGAATCACAAAGCCTGCACAGAAAAGATACTTCAAAAACACAAGAGTGCATGAGGGAGGATGTGACTAGCATGTCACAGAGGGATGAGATATACAGTGTGGGTTCAGAATCTCATCCATGGGACAGGGAGGCACACTGACTTGTCCCGCCCGCTATGCAAGACCTGCTTTGTTTTTGGATCACGAGAGAGTGTGTGGTCTGTTTCTCAGGAAGCCCTGTGTTTTCAAACTGGCAAGTGTGCAGTTCCAAATCCAGAAAGGGAGGAGACGTGAATGGACTTGGAGGGCAGGCTAAGAGGTTACAGACCATTTTAATTGTGTTTTCTTGCTCATCTGTCTTTACAACGTGCTGTCACCTACAGTGCCCCTGTGACCCTTGTGACAATCCTATGAGGCAGTGATCAGTGGTTTATGTTTATTGAAGGTTACCTTTTGCCGGCCTCTGTGTGTTTGGCACAGTTAACTCATTTTATTATTACAATTGCTCTAGGAGGTAGGTCCTCATATCACCCTCGTTTTTTAAATGAGACCCATGGCTTGAAGAAGGTGAGCAGATTACCCAAGATCATGTAGCTGAGAGAAGAGGCTGGAGAAAAACTCCAGTACTCGGCCCCAGAGTGATCTGCTCTTAATCCTCAGTGTACACTGTAGGACAAAATAGTCCCAATTCAGAGATGACAAAACTGAGGCCCAGAGGTTAAGCATGCCTGAAAGTGGCTATAATCTATATTTTCACACTCCCAAATCATCGCCAATGTTTAACCTTCCAGAATATTCCCAGGAAGATGTCCCTCCATGGAAGGCACCCATTCACTTGCAAAGCCAACATTGCAAACAATGGTCTTAGGAGGAGTCATAGGTGAAGAATCTGGACTGGTTGTCTTATTTCCTTGGTGAAGACACCGGGAACAACTTCCAGTTTCATCCTTCACACGTGTCACTCACCTCACAATCTTGCCAAACCTGCTCCCCACCTTACCTACTGGAGGATCCAGAACGGAAGGCCAGAGCCAGGGTACGCACCTTTGGGGGGTGCAGTTTGTTAAATCTGCAGACTGCTGATGACCTGAACCCCTGTGTCTCTTCCAGCTTCCTGGAGAAGCCTCCTAGACCAGTCTTGACAAAGGTTCACTCATTCCACAAATATTTCTTGAGAACCAATTATGAGTTCTACCTCGTGTAGGGTTTTGAAAACACAGTGAAGGAAAGATATGGCCCCTGCCCTCAGGAAGCTTCCAGCACATGGAGGATCCATTTACTAGGAGAAATGACCCTGAAGTAGGAGGGATAAGACAGGGGAAACCAGCTGTCGGAGGACAGTTGCTGTGTGGTCTAGAAACCAGGATGGTAAGGAGAGATGGGACAGGCTGGGAAGGGGCCCAGCCACAGCGCCCTTGATTTGCATGTCCTGGGGGCAGGGGTAACTGTCAACATTCCAGTGGCCATCAAGTATGCTTGGGGTCAGAGCCTTTAACACAGGGAGAGAATTGCCCAATATTAGTGTTTTGCTACCTTCTAAAAAAATGTGTAGGGGGAGTCCTGAAAAATGAGTATCTTAAGAAAAATTGTGGTCTTTTTTCCTTACCATACGTGTGTGTATGCTTCTTCTAACAAATTTTCCCTAGACAGATTCTGAGTAAAAACAGTTTGTGAAAAGTTACAGCTGCATAATTACCACCTTCCCCTAAGCATTCTTTGCTTTTTCAATGCATGATCCATTTTCCCCTTCCAATTTATTTTCTGATTGGTTATAATTTGATTGCCAGCAGACCATTTTTAAAACACCAGAATGTCAGGGCTGGGGTCGTAGATCAGTGGTAAAGCATTTGCCTAGCATGCACAAGGCCCTAGGTTTGATCCCTAATACTATAAGAAAATAAAAAATTAAAAATGGAACATGGTTTTCCCTTACTAGCAGGAAAGAAGTACCTGCTATGATGCCTAACATGTTGGTGAGAGCTAATTCACATTTCTTTGAAAGGAAAACGACTATTAGAGACCTTCCTGGGCAGCTGCTTAGGTTCTCCTTTGGATCTTAGGAGTTTGCTTTCTAAGGTCCCTAGAGTAGGACTTGGGTAAAACAGCTATTATATTCCCCAATTCACATTCCTCTTTCCCTATTTCCCTCTGCAATTCCACACCTCCAACCCTTACCCTAATTTAGTGCAGTGCCAGAGTACAAGGTACAATAATCAACTGGTTCTTCTTTTGGCCAGAAATCTTTATGCTCTAAATTAAACCTAAATTTAAATACTAAGTTTCCATCATATTGTTGATATCAATGGCCCCTTCCGGGAAGAAGTGTGCCTATTCCCATCGAAGTATTCCCTGTTTTCTTTAAGCAATAGAAAATGTTGAAGGAAAATATTGGTAAGCCAGGTTTCTGTTGACACAGAAATGGGTCACAGTATTTCACAGTCATTTGCTCACCTGGTTGGTTCATTCATTCACTCAGTAACCACATGCCAGGTCTATTATGCACCAAAAGGCAAGGTCATGGGGAAGT
This sequence comes from Sciurus vulgaris, assembly GCF_902686455.1. Lineage (NCBI taxonomy): Eukaryota > Metazoa > Chordata > Mammalia > Rodentia > Sciuridae > Sciurus > Sciurus vulgaris. Next base: position 81,850,103 of record NC_136461.1, on the reverse strand, counting down.
ACAGAAAAAGCACTGGCCCTAGTAGCAGGAGACTGGATTTTGGCTCCTGTACTTTCACTGCTGATGTGACACTGTACAGGTCACCTGCCCTCTCTGAGTCTCTTTCCTCATCTGCAGAAAGACATCTTACAACAAGAACTTTATTATCTGTGGCACCAACTTTACCTGAAAACTTGCAAGATATATGTGATCTGCTGGGGCCTACTGAATCAAAATCTGCATCCATGTGTACAGTAACATCTGCAAAGACTGAAGCCCATGATCTCCATGACCCTTTATAATCAGTTTTATATTAATGCTGTTTTCTAATTAGAGACAAGTAAAACCCAGCTGGACACAAAAACCGGTTGGTGGCCAGGCATGGTGGTGCATGTCTGTAATCCTAGGAGCTTGGGAGGCTGAGGTGTAGTACCAAGAGTTCAAAGCCAGCCTCAGCAGCTTAGCAAGGCTCTGAGCAACTCAGCGAGACCCTGTCTGTAAACAAAATATAAAAAGGACTGGGGATATGGTTCAGTGGTCAAACTCATCCTGGGTTCAATCCTTAGTACCAAAAAAATAAAGCAAAAGCTGGTGTATAATAAATCAAAGTAGAGGTGGTGTAGGAGCAAGAGACAAAAGAGGGAAGTTCTTCAGGTCAATGTAGTTACACATTACTTAACAATGGGACACGTACTGGGAACTGCCTTGTTAGGAGATTTCATCATTGTGTGAACATCAGAGTGTCATTACACAAAGCTCCATGGTATAATCTACTACATACCTATGCTGTATGGCTATATAGTGTGGGGTGTGTGTGTGTGTGTGTGTGTGTGTGTGTGTGTGTTTGAATTATAGTCTGTTGCTCCCAGGGCCATCTCAAACAAGACACAAAATTAAATATAAGATTAAATCAAGCACAATGGAAAAAGATGCAATCAGGAGACCAGTGAGCATGAGATATAGGAGGCAGATGCTGCTGCCACACCACACACTGTCTTACAAAGAACATTTAGTATGAGTAGAATGAGTATGTGCAAGGGCTGGGGCTGTAGCTCAGGGTAGAGCCCTTGCCTAGTACACGTGAGGCACTGGGTTCCATCCTCAGTACCACAAAAAAATGAATTAAACCAATGAAGATATTGTGTCCATGCACAACATATATATATATACACACATATATATATACATGAGTACACTCTAAAATAATAAAAAAGGATAGTAATAAATACCTAATCAGTTGCGTAGTCGTTTGTCACCATTATGTAGTTTTACTTCCCATGCATAGTTGTATGTGCTATACTTTTCTGCAGCTGGCAGCACTGTAGGTTGGTTTACACCAGCTACACCACAAACTTGTGAGTGATATAACACCTCACTGTTACAAAGGTGGTGACAGGAATTTTCCAGCTCCATTATAATCTTATGGGGCCACTGTGGACTATGCAGTCTGTTACTTGGCAAAAACATGCAGTGTATAACCCTACCACAACCCAAGTCCTCCTGCCCAGACCATGCCGAGAGGAAGTGTACCTATTAGTGCCACTGGTCTTTCTCTTTGTGTTTTGTTTCTCTAGATTCGCTTTGTGGTGGAACTCGTGTGGCCTTTATCTTTGTTTCTGGTCTTGATCTGGCTGAGGAATGCCAACCCGCTCTACAGCCAGCATGAATGTGAGCCTGGGGCAGCCTGGAAGATGCAGGGCCTGTCATTCAGGAAGATATTGGGGGTGGGGGAACAGGGATACCTCTGCTTATCAATGTACCAGCAATCAGATCCGTCAGCTTTACACAAATTCTAACATTTTAATTCTACACATTCTAAGCAAATACGTGTACATAATACTGAAAGAATGTGCAAATACATATATATTTTTTTGCGTGTACCTAAACTCTTACCCATTTAAAAGAGAAGAGGTTATAGAAGAGTTCTCTAAATCAGACCAATTTAAGTCTATTTTTCAATAAAAGAAAACCGATTGAGGGATATATTATACACGATGCTAGAGAAAAATGAGAAGGTACGCTATACAATCATACTTAATAATTCCTGGAGCCCTGAGTTGTCTGGGAACCTTTAACAAACCTGTGGAAGGCCACCTTTTGTACTACCACCCTCTTGGAAAGCCTGCACTAGGTTTCTGGCCAGGAGGCTTCTCCCTCTAGGTAGCTGATGTGGATGCCTCAAGAGTTTTGAAAATTGCTCGGTCCCCTGTTCTTGGTCTTTGACCTGTGGTTCATGAGTTTCCAGCCTCCATTTCTTAGTAAGCCTCCTGTCCAGCAAACTCTTAATTCCTCACCTGACCCGGCCAGGAGCCTCATTCTGCAACACTGCTGCATAGGGGGTGGCATAGGCGCTCCATACCAGTTGCAGAAGGAAGACAGGGACCTCTTCTCTGCAGGCATTAGCAACCTGGAGAGCCTCCTGGAGCTAACACCACTGCATGCCTCTTACCACAGAATGATCTGTCCCCCACACTGCTGTCCATGCCTCTATGAGAACATCTGTCTATCTCCTCACTCCACCAGAGCTTCAGAGAATAGACTTTGGCTGCAGCACCCCACACAGCCCTGGCCTAGTTTAGATGCTCCTGCGTCCTAAGCCATGAATAAAGGAGAGCACCAGAGGGGTCACGCTCTTTCCCCAAGAGCCCTTTCTCCTAGGGCCTGCGTCCTGCATGGTCTCCAAAACTAAGTCCTTCTTGTCTTCATTCCCTGTTTAAAAGGTCATTTCCCCAACAAGGCGATGCCCTCAGCAGGAATGTTGCCATGGCTCCAGGGGATTTTCTGCAATGTGAACAATCCTTGTTTTCAAAGCCCTACCCCAGGAGAATCTCCTGGAATTGTGTCAAACTACAACAACTCCATGTAAGTACCAAGATTCCCACTGCATGGGGAGGAAGTTGCACACCCTTTCAATCCCCTCGTGCACGGGAGTAGATGCACGTGCCTGCACATGAAGAACCTGTAGCACTGAAAGCAAGCCTCGTGGATTGCTGAACCCCTAACCACTCAGGGCCGAGCAGGTTTCCTCCCTGGAACATTCCTACTAACTGGCAGCGTACTTGGGGGGAATAGTTCAAATGAAAACTACATGAACATGATTTCTTGGTCCTTATATTCCCAAAATGTAACCTGGAATCTGATGGCAATCCCTTGCTGTGATGTGTCCACTGTCTCATGTTCATCCATCTTCTTGGGTGGAGTCACTGTGTGAGAAAAACTCGGTTCCCCTGACTTTTTCCCCCTCTCTTTTCCTTTAAAAACTTTCTTAGATATCTAAGGGCTACAGAAAAAAAAAAAAATATCAGGGATCCTTGTGAGGATGAAAGAAATCAAGCTTACATGGTGAAGTTTACTTCTCATGGGGAAATGACCAATTCCAAATCCTCTGTTGTAATTGCCATTGGTGCAAGATCTTGGGATATGGCTCGAGGGTAGTGATTCTTAACCTGCAGAGCTAAAGACCTTTCCAAGAAGCTGATGAAAATAGACAAGCATTTTCTCACAAAAATTGGATCCAAGCACAAATCACAACATTGTGTGTGTGAGTTAAGGGAACTTGAAGACACCAGGTTAATAATTTCTAGTCTGAGGTTGAATTTGAAGTCAAATCCCTTAGGAAGGAATTCTACCTTTGGAATTCCCTCTTAAGGTATTGGGAGGACAAAATGGGGGCATGAAGTATACACAGAGACTCAGGTATATGAACAGGGTCATCTTCCACCTGCTGTGCTGATCTTGAGCTGCACCTTACAAAGGTTAAATCTGAAGGTCACCTACAAGGACTTACTGGGGATTGGGCTAGACCCTATTTGTATACATACCAGGTCAGACAGATAGTGAGGTATTTGGTGACTTCAATTTTCTCATTAGATAATATGTTAGTCAACTTTTCATTACTGTGACCAAAGAACCCCACACAAACCATTTGGAGAAGGAAAAGTTTATTTTGGCTCGTAAGGTTTCAGTCCATGGTCCACTGGTTCCATTGCTCTGGACCCGAGGTGAAGGGGAACATCATGGCAGAAGGACACAGCAGAGGGAAACTTTTCAACTCATGGCAACAAAGATGGAGAGAGAGAGAGAGAGAGAGAGAGAGAGAGACAGACAGAGAGAGACAGAGAGAGACAGAGAGACAGAGAGAGTCAGAGAGAGAGAGAGGGAGGAGTTAGGGAAAAGATAAACTCCTCCAGTACACATGCCCAGTGACCTACTTCCTCCAGCTAGTTTCCATCTCCCACTAGTCCATTCAGTTAACAATGGATTAATCTATCAAATGAATTAAAGAATGAAGTTAGAGTCCTCATGATCCAATCATTTCCTGGAAGTCCCACTTCTACACACATGAGACTTTGGGGGACATTTCAGATCCAATCCAAAACAAGGAAGCTCAGTATAATTCCTCTAGGACAAACCGGCATTTAGATTTTGAAAAGTAACTTTAAGTAGGTCAGCATAATGCTTCAAGGTGGCCTTTCCCACTGGGGACAAGTTATGGTTGTTTTTGCCCCATAATGGCAGAGTTGAGTAGCTGTGGCAGAGACTGTATGGTCTGAGATATTTATCTGTTTGCTGATAAATAGCATAAGGTAAATATCCTTGGATTATAGGAAGATATAGAAGAGGACAACATTCTTCCCAGGAAATTTGGAGAGGTGATGTTTTAGCTGGGCTCTCACGTTGTGTTATGGTTTGGATGTGTGAGACAAGTCAAGGAGATTTAAAGGAGAGATTATTGGGTTATGAGAGCCTTCCCCTAATCAGTGAATTGATCCCCTAATGGCGAATTAACTGAGTGGAAACCGAAGGCAGGTAGGGTGGAGCTGGAGGAATTGGGTCATTGGGGTGTGCCTTTGGGGTACATATTTTGTATCTAGCAAGAGGAGTCTCTCTCTGATTCCTGATCATCATCACTTCCCTCTGCCACACTCTTCCACCATGATGTTCTGCCTCACCTTGAGCCTGGAGGAATGGAACTGGCTGTTCTATGAACTGAGACCTCTGAAACCAAGAGCCCCCAAATAAACTTTTCCTCCTTTAAAATTGTTGTCAGGTATTTTAGTCATAGCAGTGAAAAGCTGACTAAAATATGCTGCAAAAGTCTTCTTGAAACTTTAAAGATTATACTTTCAGCTTGAAACTCTTTGAGGTCTCTGAAAAAAAAAGTGCCTACCCTCCAGAGACACCCTGCGGGTATGGTAGGATCAGGAAGCCTGGGATACCAGTAGGTGGAGGCAACAGGAGTTACAGTGAGGTTGGCCCTGGTTGTGAGTGTGTCTGTTACGAGAGAAGACTGAGAGGTGGGAGTCAGGAATGGGGCTCCAGACTCCACCTGTTCTTGACATTTGAACCAGGAAATCTGGGTTCACATTTCAAACACATATTGCAAATGAAATAATGGCTTATTCAGGGTATTTTTGCTCATAGGGTACCGAACCCATTCCTATAAGCTTGAGGTCCAGAAAGAAATATACATGATTTGGATATATGATTTAGACATTCTCACAAAGCCAAGGGTAAAGGCAGGCCTCAGAAGAGGAGGAGCAAGAGCTGGAGAGCTGTCAGGAGCTGCTCCTTCAGCTCTTCAGTCTGCAACTTCAAGGCCCAGCCTCTGCCTGTCTCTGTTCATTCACAACACTCACCTCTCTCTGTGGAGCAGTCTCCCCTCCTCCTGGAAGGCCAGGCTGCACCAGTCACCGAGTTCACAGCATTTTGGCTTGGGCAATCAGAAGAGCAGCCCTGAATCCTGTTTAAGTTCCTGGGAATACTTTTGGCTGTTCCAGCTTCATTCTTCCTGTCCAATGTGCTTTAGTGGAGAGGTGTGTGTGTGCATGTGTGTGCGCCCAAGGAGTTCCTTGTGGATGAAGCATGGCTGTCAGAGGCTAACCCCATGAATGGATACAGGGGCAGGTCTCAGAGAAGTGGGAGAAGGCTGGAAGAATCTCCAGTAATATCCACCAACATCAATATCCTGAAAAGTTTACCAAGTTTAAAGTTTCTCAGGACAAGGGACATAGGCAGCATGAGGTTAACAAGCACCTGACTCTGCCCAGACTGGAGGACTGGACAAATCACTCACTACCCCAATCTGCTGTCCTACATTTGCAAAAGAATAAAAACTAATTCTCTTTTTTCCTTTTGTCATGACAGTATTGTAAAGAGACAGAACATAGTACCTAAGTCAAGCACCTTATTTTTAAAAGTAGCACAGGTATTAATATTACTATGAAAATAACAGGTATTTATTGACGAGGTTCTGTCCTCACAGCTTGGCAAGAGTGTATCAAGATTTTCAAGAGCTCCTCCTAAATGCGCCAGAAAGCCAGCACTTTGGCCAAGTTTGGACAGAGCTCCGCACCTTGTCCCAGCTAATGGACACCCTGAGGACTCACCCTGAAAGAATTGCAGGTGAGCTGGGCTTCAGCATTCTTGACGTTCACTGGCCTCTCATCTGACTCACTCATCTAGGGACAAGTGGGGAATTTGGTGGAAAATGATACCAGAGGAAGTAGGAAGAGAGAGCTGCAAAGGCTGATGAGAATCACCTTGCTGAAGGCCTCTTCCTCTGCACCAGCCTAAAAGGTAGGAAGTTGGGCAGGAGGGCAGGTAAGTCCAGAGACAAAAAGAAAAACACGGAGAGAGATGGGGCTCTGAGAAGCACAAAGTTGAATCAAGGGCTAGAAGCTGAGGAAGAGGAATTTGATCATTGAGGAGCAGTAAAGGTCAGAGACCACAGGTTTATCACACATTAAAAAGTACAATCGTACAGTTTTTCCAGTGATATTTGGCATCCAGGCCCTGAGCTGGGTGATGCCCAGCTGGGGGCTTGTGAGGAGTCACCAGAGAAAGTCAATGAGGCAAGGAGGTTGAAGAAAGTGATTATACTCTATGCATCGGCCCAGGCTGCAGAAGAATCCTTGAGAGGTCAGAAGTACTGAGATAAGCTAGGGGGGAATAGAGATGCAAGGAATGAGGTCTCAGTGCGCTCCATGACCCTGTTTAAGTGACTGAGAAAATGAGCAAGATGAAAGGATTGATAGAGGATGAAATATTCGAATTTAGGATTTTGAAGGCAGCCAGGCAGGGTGGGTGAGAACAAGAGCCCAAGGATGGCCATGGTGGAGTACAGCAGAAGAAAGGTGCATGGTAAAGGAAAGGCAAAGGAAATGAGAGGCCAGACTCGGGCCACGTGCAGACACGGAGGTTGTACAGAAAGACAGCAGGAGCTGGACACCGGGTAGGAAGCACAAGGAGGAGGAGGGTTGCAGGGGCTCCCTCAGGGGCTTCTCCTCCCCAGGGGGAAAAGCAAAATGACAAAAGACAAACAAAAACTCAGCAAGTTTTTGTTTGTCAGAAGGGATGTCCTCCTGCAGTGGCAGGCAGGGGAGGCGCTGGACATGGCAGCTGGAACCCCATTCCCTGAGAGGCAGGTAAATGAGTGGCTGCCAGGAAGTAGAGCCCCAGGAATTCAGGGTTTACTGCAGGTTGTGGGTGGAGAGTGACCTCCAAGAAAAGGCGTCTAGTGGGGAAAGATCGCTCTGGGGAATGGAGCTGGGATACTTCCAATGCAGCAATTCCAGCAGTTTGGAGCAAGGGATGGTGACTTAGCAATACAGAAGGAGACCAGCAAGAGAACCACCAAGAGACAGGAGCAGCTGAACACAACAGCTTCTGCTACAGGTTCCAAACAATAGAAGAAGAAGAGTGGTTTAATTCAGGCCCTCCTCACCCAAGCCTGCTGTACTACTCCTTTGACATCCAGCAGACATTGGGCACCTACTGTGAGCCAGGCACTACGCTGGTATCTGTGGGTGGAGAGATGAACTGGGCTGTGTGCCTCCCCTTAAAGGACTTAGGGAGCAGAAGTGGAACAGACAATGACCCAGCTAGTGTGGGAGCCTGGTAGAGGGAAGCAGGGGAGTCAGGAGTCTTCTCCCAAAGAGAATGTGACCTCCGCCTATCTTGCCACCTTCTGCCTTTTTCCCTATGGGAGCAGGAAAATGCAGGAGTACGTTCAACTTGGTATGTTAAAATTGTTTAATTGCATATAATTGTTTAAAAAATGGTAAAACATGTCCTTTACGTAGTCATTTTCTACAAACTAGATTACAAGCACTGCATTCTTTGCTGCTCTGGAGAGAAGTTTATTTTAGTTAGCTCAAGTTTGAAGGACCCAATAAGATGGAACATATTAGCATTTTAATAGTAAGAAAACAAAGGAGGATGTGTTTTTTTCCAAGGTTAAACAAGCAGATGAGCTACCTACCGTGGGCTGCCCAACTCCTGCAGCGAGTGTGCACCCCGCTTCATCCTGCGGAGTCTATGATAAGGCAGACTTTTCATTTAAGTGTCTGATCATCAAATTGAATCTGGATAGAGGAAGTGTAAGGGAAGTAATTCCAAACCACAATTTCTCTGTGGTTTTACAATGTGTGTATGAGACTCAAAATCAATATTGCCTAACCCAAGAGCATTTGAATTGGCATGCTGGGTGCTCTTTCTGCAGGCCTCCAGTCTGTGGGGAAAATTTCTTAAAGGAGAGCAGGCCTGGAGACAAAGGGTCAGTGAAGGCCAGCCAAGCTTCCCCAAAGCCTGGGAACAGAGACTGCAGAATCCCTGACCCTAGTGGCTGTGAGTGTAGGCAGGGGTCCATCCCCAAGTAAGGGACATCACATCTGAAGTAATTCCAGGCCAGGGACTGAAATCCATTGTCAGGACCGCAGACTGTTTGAGAGACTTTGGGGAGTTCCCTGGGAAGCTGCGCTGAAATGCTGAGTCTTTGAAAGCGTGGTGGGCGGTGAGGCTGGGGTGTGCTTTCGCCTGTCAGCTCTGGGTCACCTGGGAAAGTATGCTGGTGATCAACCAGGCAGCATTTTCCTTTCACGGCAAACCTGTAGTGCTGCATTCTCAGCAGGGGAGGGTTATGGTGAAAACCCAGATGGGGGGAGGGGCTGTCCCCTGCACCCAGCAAGCGCTGCGGTCTCCCATCCTCTGTAAACCCCTTCTTCCCACAGCCTCGTGCATTCTCCTGGCTTCCTTCCCACCCAACCCTCAGCTCCCCTCTGCCCCCGCCCCCAGCCTCTAATCTTCCCAGGGAAGAAAACAAGAAGAACCACATTTTAAATGAAATGCACTTTTCTTTCCTCAGGTCCCCAGTTCACATTACTCCCTCAGGAATCTAGTGAGGTTCCTGTCTGGTGTGGCCCCTCTTATACGCTGGCCCTGCACCCTCCTCAGGTGTTCGTTGAACCTGCAGCTCCTGCCCTTCTCCCCAGGCCACAGCAGTCCCGTCACCTGAGGCATTTTGACAGCAGGGCAGAATGACTCCCAGTTCCTGTCTCTGCCCCTTCTCCCTGCAAGAAATGTGTACAGAATGTCAACTGAGTGTGTTAAAGAGCAACTAAGAGATAAGCAGTCAAATGGGCTCTGACCCTCAGGTCAAGTCCAAGGGTATTTACTGAGTGCTTTGAGTCATTCAACAGACATTGATGGAGGCCCTGATTCCATATCAGGACCTGATGCCGGGTATCAGAGAGAGGTGACCTCAAGGACTTACCTTTGTGTGCCCAACACTACTAGGTAGGATGAGGAGCATAATAAAAGCGGGATCCAGAGCCCTTAATTCTTAAAAGTTCATGTGCTCCTATAATCCTGCCTCCTTGAGAGGCTGCTGCAGGAGACCACCAACCTGGGCATCTTAACAACCTGGGCATCTTAGCAAGATTCTGTCAAAAAAGGACTGGGGATGTACCTCAGTGCAGGCCTAGCCTGTGCAAGAACTTGAGTTCAATCTCTAGTACTTTTTCAAAACAAAAAGCTGTGTGCACATGCATGTGCATAGGTGTGTGTGCGTGTGTGCGTGTGTGTGTGTGTGTGTGTGTGTGTGTGTGTATGTATGTTGCTGGAGTGAGAGTATATAAGGATGTATAAAGGGGTAATTGAGAGAAGAGCAATTGAGTTGGTGTCCCAGAGGAAGCAGGAAAGCAGAGGGAGCTGTTTGGAAGATGACAGGATTTATATAAAATGGACCAGGTCTTTTCAGAGTCCTCCTACTTCTGTGGTTCCCCTAAAGCCTTGGGGAACCAAGATTTTCTGTGCAAAGAGGACTGACAGTGACTTAACCATTGGGAGCCCATTGATGCCAGAGAGGCCTCTGTCGGGAGCCTCGGACCAGTTGCCCCGCCTACCTCGGGGCCAGGCCTGTGGGATTGACCCATACCCCTCCAAGAGGAAGTCGTCAGCAACATTGATCAGGACGAGGTGTTGTGCAGGGAGAGGCACACAGGAAAATGGAAAGAAAGCTGTCAGGCATTCCGGGGCAGCTTCACATCAGCCTGGGGAGGGAGAATTGGGGCTGGGGAGAGGGTGGTTCACAGGAAGGAGCAAGGGCATCAGGTCATTAAAGCTAGATGGAGAAGGACTAGGAGCTAACTGCAGAACTCGGAGGTAGAGAGAGGCACTTCACACAGCAGCGCTTTGCCTTCATGTTAAGATGACTTCCTTGAGGTCGGGGCCTGTAAGCTCTTCGCTGGCCAGTGCATCTCATGAACTGCAGCAGTAGCCCACTTGAGGAATGCTCATGAACTGAACATTAGCCCTGGGAGGAGGCAGGTGCTAGTCTAAAGTCCCTGGGACGGGTAGGAATAATATCGGTGCCATCGGAACAATCATTTATTGAGATCGTGTTGGGGTCTGGAAGCTAAGCGCTTCACATCCCTTTTCCCATGTCACCCCACAACGATCCCATGAGGTAGGTGTGGCCACAGAGAGCCCCACAGTCATCTTGACAGGAGTTCTTTATGTCTCCTTGTAAAGGGATTCCTGTTTCCAGCAGGTTTTGAGTGAAGCTGGAGAGAATGTGACTGAGTCTGACCAGAACAAGTCCAGGCAAGAGGCTGGCTCTCCTCTTCCCCCTTGAAGCCTGTCTTCCCTTAATACCCCATCTCTCTTTGTCCACACCAGTGCCCTGAGCCTGGAGCCTGACCTGAGAATACAGAAATGCCAAGAAGGGTCCTCTACCCCATGACAATTGCATTGTGGGCAAATGACCTATCTCCTCCAATCCTAGACCAGGATTTCTCAACCTCAGCACCATTAAAATTTGGTGGCCAGATAATTCGTTGTTTGGGGAGCACTTGTGCTATGTATTGTGAGATTACCACTGCCCTCGTTGTGACAACCAAAAATGTCTCCAGATTTCCCCAAATATTCCCCAGGGACAAAATTGCCCAGCTGCACCTCCTCCACCCACTCATCCCTTATTGAAAGCCACTGTCCTGGAACAGCCCCACCTACCCTGGGCTGACCTTCCCCACCTTCTGTGCCTTCCCACTGAACTGTGCCCAGCTGCCTCCATAGTAAATGATGTGACTGTGTTGGTGACGACCATGGGAAAGAGGTTGGAACTCCAGCTGCTCCCTGAGAACCCAAGAAGGAGTCTTCTCCTGAGAGTCAAGTTAGAAGAGTTCCCACCATCTCTAGCTGTTTTCCTTTTTTTGACCCATCTCCCCTTCAATACCCTGTTCTTTTTTTCACTCATACAAAGGACGAGGAGTACGCATTCGGGATATCCTGAAAGATGAAGAGACACTGACCCCATTTCTGATTAAAAACATTGGCCTGTCCAACTCAGTTGTCCATCTGCTGGTCAACTCCCAAGTCCGTGTGGAGCAGGTAGGTGGGTGTTGGTCAGTGGTCTCTGGAGGGGAGGGGTGAGCCCTGAGCCTGAGAGAGACGAAGGAGATCTTTGCCTTCCTTTTCTTTCTTGATCTCACATTCAGAATCCATGACTGATGCCCTATATTTGGAAAAATACCTGGGAATCATTGAGATGACAAGAATTCCCATCACCAGATCTGAAACACCCATGACCTCATGAGGCTTAAAACACAGCAGGTTTTCCTAACTGGGAGGAAGCTAGCCATCCAGAGGCTCAACCTCCCCTGTAGGGGCTGAGGAAACCCAGGACTATGCATCCACTAATCAAATATTCAGGGACTGTTGTAGGTGCTTAGAATACAGAGTAAAGACAAGCAAAGCCCCTGGCTCAGGAGCTCACATTCCAGTGGGGTGATAGGAGAGGGTCACGCACGCAGAGACTCTGGCATGTGTCTCTGCTTGTCAGGGAGAGGACAGGAGGGGTGTGGGAGGGGGCAATTTAAGGGGGACGGTCAGAGAAGCACGTCCTGAAAGGTGTTTTTGAACAGCCCTCCCGAAGAAAAGGCACCACGGAAACATCTTCAGCCCCAGTTAAGAATGGGCAGCACAGTTGTGAGCTGAGGTCACCTCCCTAAGCAGAAGGGCTAACCTCTGCTTTCCTGGGCCACTTTCTTCCCAATGCCAGGCAACCTCTTTTACACTCCTAGCACATTTCTGATCCATACCACCCCCAAATTTGTTTCATCCATTTTAATAATTTCTTAAACAGAGCGTCTTTACCACAAACATATGACGTTCACATCTGTTAGCTCTTTTGTCCCTCACAGTAATCCTGAGAATGGTCAAAGAGCAGATGGGAGACTGAGGTGTCTGCAGATGGAGTGATTTTGCACACAGTTGTAGAGCTAGAAATTATCAAGAGTCCAAGTCAGGGTGGAATCCAGGTCTTCTGTTTGCTAATCCTGAGTTTCTTTTATGGTCCGGGGGTTCTCAAAGTTCAGAGACCAGCAGCACCAGCAACCCCTGGGTGCTTGTTAGGAGTGTGAGTTTTCAAGCCCCAGCCCAGATCGGTTGAGTCCAAAGCTCTGGGGATGGGACCCTGCTGTCTGTTTTAGCAAGTCCTCCAGGTGACTCAGGTATGAGAGCCACTAACTTGCTTGGGGCCTCCAGGGGCTCCAGCCCAGGCTCCAGGGTGTGTGGTTTTCAGTGTGAGGATGAAAGTCTGTCATACCTGAGGGCCTGGGTACCCTCCCCACTCGCTTTGGGTCAGGTCTGCTCCCCCTCCAGACTCCAGGGGAGAACAAGACAGAAACCGAGAATTTCAAATAAATTCTGCACAAGGTGCTGTCTGAGCCCAGTGGAGGGAGGGGAGAGAGGGGAGGGAGGGAACCCCACCCTGCCTGCCAGGGATTGGCTCAGTGAACCCTGACTGCTCAGACCCTGAGGTTTTCATCGAAACTAGAGAAGGGAAATAGGGCCAGCTCCTGAAGAGGCCCTGGGAGGCAGGCCGGGCTGCCTGGTGCTGCCTGGCTTCCCTCTCGCCCCCACCCAAGGAGTGGTGTCAGCAGCACCGATTGCTCATTTTCCCCTTTGCTTTCTCTCCAGCTCATGAAACTCCAGTCCCGGCAATACCTGTGACAATTTCCAGTTTGTAATTAAAGGGAGATGGGAATAATGGCAGGAATTTAGGGGAAATTTCTTTAGAGTTCCGACTGAGGTGACTTTGGACCTCTAGCTGCTGGCTTCAGGGGTGAGGCCTTTCACAGGGAGGATGAGAGCTGGGGTCACCAGGTTGTTTCTCTGTCAAGTCACTGGTTGAGTAGCTGGTGCCCTCCTAATTAGTGAGCCCAGCACCTCCTGCCTTGGCAGAGGCCATTCCTGTGGACCTGGCCCACCTTGCTGCTCACCGTCTCTTCTAGCTCCCTAGGTCTCCATCCATCTCAGTGACTCCTCGTCAGCACATCCTCTAGAACTTTCAACCATGCCAGCAATGTTCTCGGCTGCCCGGTAGATCATCCTCATCAAGCAGGGAGTTTTTGCTGTTTATCATCAGAAACAGATATCCTTGCAGCCCTTTTTGTCTGGTATCTGAGCACAGCTCCAAAGGGAGTCTCATCACTTCCGCTCTTCATCCAGGGAATTGTTAGACAACAAGAGTAGAACAGTTCTCTGGTTCATACCTGTCCTTCCCCCAACCTTGAAAACTCCTGAATATGCTTTCAGGTGCACCTCAAATACTGCCTCCCCAGTGAAAACGTTTATGAACCTCCCTTCTCAACCTGCCCTCTCCCTCTTCCCTATTACCAGAGATCTAAGAGGTAGAGGTTAAGCTCTGGGTTCAGGTCTCAGCATGGTCACACACTTAACTGTGTGACCTCAGGCAAATTAATGAGCAACACTGTGCCTGTTTCATCATTTGTAAATGAAAATAATGAAGCACTTACCCTGTATGGTGGTTGTGTACACTCAAAGAACTAATGGGCATTGAGAGAGAGTGACTAGTGACTTTCATGGTGTCCCAGTTTTCCTGCTGGCTGGCTATGAGTTTCTCAAGTCACCAGAACCCTCCTCTATCACTTCCTCCTCTGGAGTGTGAGAGGCTTGGACGAAATGAGTTTATTGATACCCTTCACCTTGGAATGTTTCAGCCTCTGGAATTAGAGATGAGGATGGGTTGTGCGTGGGAGAAGTGGGTATGGGCAAAGCAGGAAGGCTCTGTGGGCACATGCAGCCTGTCACTAGTAGGAGGAGTCTACAGTTGATCCACCATCAGTGGTCATCTGTGCCTTGTGTAAGGACCAGCTTCCAGCTTAGGTCTGAATGTCCCCACGCAGCAGGTGGCAGAGCCGGGCCTGCTCTGTTCTCCAGCCCAGAGAACCATGTAACTGGAAGCCACAGCGAGACCACAATGCCCAGAAATCGAATTCGTTCATGATTTTCAAGGTCTTGACCGACACAGTGGGTCCAGGACTCCAGGAGGCCAGGCACTGTGCTGAGCAGCCAAGGCCCCTGACTGGGGTTGATGCCCTTCCCCTGGCACCTCAGCCTCTGGAGGCCATCATGGGCACGGTGTTTCAGGAGTCACTGTCCATGGGCTCCCTAAGAGCTTGGTGGCTGGGCTACCCAGGCCTTGTGGGGGTCACAGAGCAAAAAAAAAGGATGCCTAGTAATAAGTGATGAAAAAAAATTTTAAGCATAATTATGTCCCATTTAGACCCTATTTGGGACACAGTTATATGAAAAAAATTCATTATTTTTCCAAAATTTAAATTTAACTGGACTCTGATGCTTTTATGTGCTAGATCTGGTGAGAACCAAGGAAGGAGATCAGTCATTTGCCTCTACCACACGTGTTTTGTCACCACTCCTTCCTCCACCTCAGTCTCCTGGGGAGGTCTCCACAGCACCTTGGCATCACGTGCAGAGAAAGGGATCTCCCATGTTTTGAAAGTTTCCCTGATAAAGCGAGGCTTGGGGAGTGTTTGGGTTTTCTATTGCTGCTGAAACAAAGTACCACAAACTTAATGGTTTAAAACAACACTAATATATTATCTCATGATTCTGGAGGACAGAATGAGAGTCAAGGTACCAGGAGATCTATATTCCTTACTGGGAGATCTCAAGAAAAATCTGTTTTCTCACCTTTTCTAGCATCCAGATACTGGCCACGTTCCTTGACTGGTGGTCTCTCTCTATCTACAAGGCCAGCAATGACCTACCAAGTCTATCTCACATCACATTCTTCTGACGCTATTTCTTCTATCTCCTTTCACATTTCAAGGATTACATTGGACCCAACCAGATAAATCAAAATAACCTGCTGATCTAATTAGGCAGCTAATTAGCAAACTTAATCCACTGGCCATGTTAATTCTCTTTGCCATAACGTATTCATGGGCCTGGTGGGTTAGGATGTGGGCCTCTTTGGGTGGGAGGGGGACAGGGATTTCCTACCACCAGGAGGTTTCAGTGTTGCCTTTCTACCCTGCAGTTTGCTTATGGAGTACCAGACCTGGCGCTGAAGGACATCGCCTGCAATGAGGCCCTCCTGGACCACTTCATCATCTTCAGCCAGCATCGTGGAGCAAGGACTGTGCGTGATGCCCTGTGTTCCCTCTCCCAGGGCACCCTACAGTGGATAGAAGACACTCTGTATGCCAATGTAGACTTCTTCAAACTCTTCCGTGTGGTAAGGAAAGGGTGATTCCTGGGGCTGGCAGGCCATCAGGGACTCACAAATTGACACTGGTGGAGGCGTGAACCTGGTGTTCAGAACAAACCTGGAGGAAGCTCGTGGCTCCAAGGGCCCAAGAAATCTTGACCAATATAATTTTTAGAAGAGCGGCCTAGAACCAGGAGCCATGTGAGCTTCAGCATTAGGTGTTGTGCCAGGTGTGTGTCTACTCCAAATGTGGGCCGAGTGCTCTCCACCACCTCTAGCAATGTGTTTAAGAAAGAAGCAGCCAGGTGCGGTATGACATGCCTGTAGTCTCAGTGTCTCAGGAGGCTGAGGCAGAAGGATGGTCAGTTCAAAGCCAGCCTCAGCAACATAGTAAGGCCCTAAGCAATTTAACGAGACCCTGTCACAAAATAAAAAATAAGCAAGGGCTGGGGATGTGGTTCAGGGGTGAAGCATCCCTGGGTTCAATCTCTGGTACCAAAAAAAAAAAAAAAAAAAAAAAAGGAAGAAAGAAAGCCTGGCTTGACTTCTGTGATTGTGGGCAAGATATTGAACCTTTCCTAGCCCCATTATTCATCTATATAATACTTTATAGATTGGTAGAAAAAGATACAGAAAGAGAAAAAAAAAAAAAAAACAGATGTAAGGCATTTAAAAATTTTTACTAAATAA
Organism: Sciurus vulgaris; assembly: GCF_902686455.1. Taxonomy (NCBI): domain Eukaryota; kingdom Metazoa; phylum Chordata; class Mammalia; order Rodentia; family Sciuridae; genus Sciurus; species Sciurus vulgaris. The sequence continues at coordinate 81,833,617 of NC_136461.1, read as the reverse complement.
GGACTTCATACTTTTTTCTCTGTGCCAGGTCTTAACCCCACTCCCACCCCAGTGGCTGTTTCTAAGAGAGCAAATAACAGAAAATTTCATAGTCTCAAAGCTCTGATCTAGCTCAATCTTCTGCTCTACAATGGCATCCCAGAAAATTTACTTGAAACTGAAAGTCTTTCCTCCTTTGCTAGAAGGGTGAAATGAGAGGAAATATTATAAAGGAAGGTCTGTGTGGGGATTGTCAGGCTGTAGGGTGCATGAAAATCATCCAAGAGGTTGGTGAAAGATGCAGAGCTGCCCTGGGCCTTAGGAGATTCTGAGGGTCCCTATGGGTGACATTTTCACCAACGCTCAGAATTCTGAGGCGAAATGTAGGATTTCTAGCACTGAATTGTTTTTTCTTTTGACTATATTTTAATTTCTGGAACTGTGTTGTGAGGAATGTCAGTTGCTAAGAATTGATTAATGAATTTGTATTTTATCTATTTTTTGCTTGTTGTCTCAAGTCCCCAGAAAATCCCACTCTCAGCTTGCCTTTAGGCTTTAAAAAAATGAAACGAGATCCCACAGTGTCTGACAGAGTTCACTCTGAATCCCTTTCAAACTATGATTTTCCCTTGGAAGTTACTCTACAATTTCCCCAGTTCATTAGGTAGGGGCATCCAAAGTAGTTAAGAGGGGTCAGAATCTGGGGATGTGTTTTAGTCAGCTATTTTGCCCCTGTGACTAAAAGACCCAACCAGAACAACTGTAGCGGAGGAACAGTTTATTTGAAGGCTCATGGTTTCAGAGGTCTCAAACCACAGACAGCAGACTCCATTCCTTGGGGCTCAAGGTGAGGCTGAACATCATGGAGAAAGAATGTGGCAGAGGGAAGCAGCTCACATGGTGATCAGAAAGTGGAGAGAGAGACTCCACTCTCCAGGTACAAAACACATACCTCCAAACCATGCTCCCAAGTCCCATCTCCTCCAGCCACACCCTAACACATCAGTTATCACTTAGTTAATCCCTATCAGGGGATTAATTCACTGATTGGGTTAAGACTCTCACAACCCAATCATTTCTCCTCTAAACTTTCTTGTATTGTCTCACACGTGAGCTTTTGGGAAACACCTCACATCCAAACATAACATTATGCCACCACTGCTCTGGGTCCAGGACCCCAGCAAAGTTCTCAAGGTTTTTCATGGTGCAGAAAGACTTAAAAAGCAATGTGGTCCAAATATCTCTGTCCAGTTTCAAAAAGAAACTGATTTTAGATTCACTCCTTGGTTTGTTTCATAATTAGACAGAAGAGTAAGATGACAAAGATGCCTTATTCTGGGCAGTTTTACCCAGACAGCCAGGAGACAGTGCCTGTGCTGCAGAACCAACGGCTGCATGATCCCGTGGAACAGAATGAAAGGTACCAGCGTACTGGGGTAGGCAGGGCCCAGGCTGCCTACGTGCCCAGTACTTTGCAATACCCCTGTCACTAAGAGTAGAACCAAGTCATGTTTTTCTTCTTGGCTTTTCACCTTGGCTGCTGATGAATTTACTTCCTGGAGCATGGCCATCAATTCTGGGAGATAATCCTGGGTGTAGTAAGGGGACACCTGGGCAAAAGTTTCCATTAGTGACTGGACCTTGTGTTGATCAGATTGCTATTACTATTTCAAATACCTGAAAAAATCAACTTATAAAGAGAAAAGGTTTATTTTGGCTCACATTTTTGGAGGTTGTAGTCCATGATCAATTGGCTCCATTGCTTTTGGACTTGTGGCAAGGTTGTACGTCATGGCAGAAACATGTACAAGAGCAAAACTGCTCACCCCATGGCCAGTTAGCAAATGAGAGAGAGAGAGAGAAAAAAGAAGGAGTGGGGTCCCACTAGGGGTCCTCCTATTGATTCAAAGACCTCCCACTAGGCCCCACCTCTTAAAGGTCCCACCACCTCCCAACAGCACCAAACTGGAGACCAAGTCTTTAACACATGGACCTTTGGAAGACACTCAAGATCCAAACTATAGTAAACCCCAAACAGGCCACTGACTTTAAAAATGTTTACTTCTTAGACAAGGACGAGAATCTTTCCTTCTGTCTTTATATGCTGCCCTGATAATGCTTGGATTCAGAAAGCAAGGGCTATCTTTGGCCAGTTGCTCCATTAACCTCAGATGGGTCTTGGGTGCTTGCTCACCACCTCCAAATGTGTGTTTACATGCTCACATCTACAGCAGACACCTGCCAGGGACCAGGCACTGCCCCAAGGCCAAGGCTCCAACCATCAGTGTCCCACCCTCACTGAACCCACAGACTAGACACAAGCAAGTAAGCCAGTTCACAGCAGCCCAACTTAGAAGAACAAGCACAAACATCTGTACCCCAGGACAGCACTTCCTAGACTTGGCTGCACTTGGAATCATGCAGAAGTTTTAAAAACTAAACATGCTGGACCCCAATCTGAGAGATTCTGAGTCCATTGATATACCTTCTACTTCAATATTTTTTTTAGAGCTTCCCAGATAATTCCAAAGTTCAGCTAGGGATGAGAATCACTGACCCAGAATATAGGAGTTAGACTTACATCTCAATTTTTGTGGACCAAGCACAGTAAGAATTGCACCCCAAATGCCCCTGAGGCTTCTAAGCATTTCATTTGATTACTCATGAGATTGAAGCACTAGAGAGATGCTTCCTCCCTCCTATTCGCTTAACAAAATCAGAGAGTTGCAGATTGAGAGTGGGCCCAGAGACTGTCTAGAGAATACCCCAGCAAAGGTAAGCCTCTGTTGGCCTCTGAGGACTGCCCTTACCTGCCAACCTTTCACTCCTGCTTCCACCTCTATGGGGAAAGACCTGACCAGAACATGTAAGTGGGCTCCAAACAAAGAACAAACACCCCATCTTATCCTCCGGTGCCCTTGAAATGTGATTTTCCATTGGACAAGTGGATAGAGCAGCTTAATTTTTTTTAAAAATTACAAATAAAGAACTTAAATAGCAGCATTAGGATGGGTTCTTTTTTTTTTTTTTTTTTTTTTTTTTACTTTTATTGCTCCTGTACTCATCCTATTCATATTTTTAGGAAAATGACCCTGAGGCAGGCACAGAGAGGCACAGGGCCAACTGCTGACCTTGTGAGAGGAGCACAGAACAGCCTCTCTGGGCCCAGGCTGTTATTGCAGCTGGTTGGCGCACATCCACACTTAGCTTCTGCAAGAGAGTGCTGAGCCCTCTGTTCTTCTAGGCTGTTTCTGGTGTGCATGTAGCCAATGTATAAATAAGGTTTTGCTAAATGCCAAGTCAGTTCTCATTAAGAAAGAAAGGGGAAATCTCAGTAAACCACTGTGACGGGCACCTGCCCCTGCTGTGTAAGGAGCTGGGGTGGGAATGTGTGGGGGGTGCAACCTCCCAGAACAGGGAACCTGTGGAGCTGAGAGAACAGGAGGGGGTTGATTAGCACCAACTGGGACCAGCTGTGTTTTTCTTCAGTCCCTTGGAGGTCAGAAGTGAGTGTCGTCATCCTCAAATAATCCCAAGGCAGTACCCACAGCCTTCCTCCACCCTACCCATTCACATAGGTGCACTCCACACACACACCCACTCACACACGGTGGCACAGGCCCACTTGCACACTTGTGTACACGCACACGAATTGGTGACCTAGGTGAGCTGGGAAAGAAACCAGAAAGCAGATGCCTGAATTTTCTGCAAGGAAATTCAGCCCCTCTTGGTTTCACCTCTGATGTGACAGCTCTAAGGAACTTGTCTTCACCTGGGGCCTTTTGGGTTTAACGCCCCCAGCTTGAAACCCAGCAGCCCAGAACTGGGCCCAGGGTATCATTACTGCCAACACTACCTGAAATGTTCACACCTCATAAAAAATGGTGCGTCAGTTTCGGGTGAGGGGTTGGGAGGTTTCCCATCTGATCTGGCCCCAGGCAGGCATATCCCTCCTCCTCCTCCTCCTCCCACTATGATCCTTCCTGTTTTCTCTCCGACTCTGGTGCACAGCTTTGAAATCTTGCTGAGAAGCAAATCTGTCCCTTCTGCTTTGAATGTTTATTTGTGGAAGTTCGGCAGGGGAACTGAGGCGGGTGCCAAGACCTGCCACACTGCTGGGAAATCTGAGTTTCCCTCCCCTCCCCCTTCTCCATGGATGTTGATGGAGGAAATCTGGCCTTTTGGCTCACAGCTTCCCCCTTAGCAAACGCTCCCAGAGTGGCATGATTCAGCTTTCTCTCCTTTTACTATGGTTTTTACTTTTCTGAGTCCATTTTACCCATGTCCCTAGGACCTCAACTGGCTGACCACTACGTTCCAGAGAAGAAAGGACTCAGTCTTGGGGTCCTGAGTACATATTCCCATCAATGACCTGCTTCATTCTTGGCTGTGTTCCCTAAATTCCTGAAGCTTCGTGAATAAACAGGGGTGAACAGCCCACGGCCCAGTAAGAGCTGGCCATGCTTACTGCTCTCCAGGGTCATTTGCTGCAATTTGTTAAATTTCAACTATGTGTTTCAATTTGCGGATGGATATTGCTGTTTCTTGAATCTCTGGGAAAGCCCCCACGCCTCCAGAATCCTCCACTGAGGCCCTGTTAATGATTTCACTTCATGATTTCCTCTTTCTTCTGATTTATAAATCTTTGTACTGTCTACTTTCTCTTATTTCTGCGTGAGGACTTTGGGAGGGGAGAAGAAAGAAAGAGGCCCTGTGCCAGCAGCACCGGGGACAGTAGGACTGTGGGACAGAAACAAAACTAAGCCAGAAAATAGAGTTGTTTTGTTTTTTCAATTATCAAGCCACAGCAAGAACATTTGATTTATAGCATTAGTATTTTTTCTGCCTACATCTACAAAAATCTGACTATGGCAATCAAAGTTTCCCTGGGTGAGTGAATTTCAACAGGAAATCTAGGTGAGAACCTTTAATGTGCACTAAATGCAGACAAGGCCTACAGCTTGTCATTTGCCTGCCTTGGTTTCTTTTAGGCTCTAGGCCTACAGTAGGCCAGAGTAGATTTTCATGATAGACCAGATATTAAATATTAAGGATTTAAAAAGAAAGAATTATGAAGAGGTCAAAACCAAAACGACATAAGATAGGAGAAGACAGTAGGAAAGCTGTTACTTAGGGTATTGGGACTTGATTTCTCCACCTTTATTCAGTAAATATGGGGTGAGCACTACAGTCTCTGCACCCACTGGACAGGCATGGGGTTTTCTCCAGCATAAATTGGTTTTAAAAGAATTTTGGCTTTTGACATCTCATATCTCTACAGAACAGTACTTCTTCACCTTTTTATGGATTAGGATCACCTTTGAGAATCTAACACCAGTTCTGCACCTTTTCTCTAGGGAATGTAAGTTTCCACAGAGTGCACAGGGGCCGCTGAGCCCCAGGAGCTTTTACATTAAAATTTCTTTGCTACTGGGGTAGAAGTTGTAGCTCAGTGGTAGAGAGCTTGCCTAGCACATGTGAGGCCCTGGGTTTCATCCTCAGCACCACACAAAAATAAATAGATAAAATAAAGGTATTGTGTCCATGTACAACTAGATATATTTTTAAAAATTTCTTTGCTACCTTCTACCAATATGTGTCTTCTCCTAAAAGGTCTCAATATAGCTACAAAGTCCTCCTTAATTCTCTTTATGAAGTCATCAGCATCCCCCCTCCCCCAGCATGACCTTTGATGAGACCAGTGTCCTGGGCAGTCAACCGAGGCACACCAGCATTTCCCAGTGGCCTGGACACTGTTTCCTGACTCTGGGTTGGCAGCTTACTTGCTATCATTCAAAGGGGATTCCATCTCCCCCATCTGTAAAATTGAGACAATAAGACCTGTTCGACACATGTGCAAGATTTGCATTAGAAGAGATGGAAAAATATTTTGAAACCAAAACCATTTTGTTCTTATCAAGGCAAGAACATGCCTACTTTGCTGTAGGCCCCTTGGCTCCTTCCTGTGACCCCTCAGACTAGGGGACATTCTCTCTCATGGAATGACCTTAGACTGACTCTAGTTTCCAAACTCAGTTTTGCTTTCATCAGCCACAGATACCAGGACAGAAGTCACCACAGAGAGAAAAAGGCCTAATTTCTTGTTGAGCCAAGAGTCCCGTAACTTGTCTGTTCACATACCCCAGAGCCCACCCTCTGGTTCAGACTGTTCCTCCAGAGTAGGGAGACAGCATGTCTCAATGACCTCCCCCAGCAGAGACAGTTTGGGCATGTCCCCCACCCCTCTCAGTGACTGAGTCTGAATTCTCCACTCATGACGCATTTCCTAGCACTCAGGGCACCCCTTCTGGTTGCCCCCTCACCACTAAGGCAGCTTCCTCTCTTTTCATTTGATGCTTAACAACTGTCAGGTTGCGACAAACATGCTTCAGAGCCACATTCTCCCAGTTGCCTGGCAACAACTTCCCTCCCGGATAAATCTGGGCTTCCTGCAGCAGCAGCCTAGGCCTGAACCCAGCAGCCCAACCAAGCCCAGCAGCCCAGCACTCTGTCTTCTGCTTTCCTCTCTTCACCTCTGGTCTGGATGTTTTCAACACAACCACCATCCCTGGCTCCAGAATATTCCAGAAACTAAGTCATCTCTGTAAAGACACTTCTGAGGCGAACTAATTATAAGTATATCCTCAACTTACAAATTTATACTGCTTCCAGATTATCTTTGAATCAGAGAAAATAAAACAAAAAAATTCAACTCATAAGATGTTCTTTTCATGTGCTGATGGTGTCAAACCTATTGGATTGACTCATTGATCCAAAGCATCAGCAAATATTAAGATTTTTTAGGAGTTGATATGCTTTATTCTGCATATGTAGAAAATATTGCACAATCTCAAAGAAGAAACATCTTTTTTAGTTTCCAAAGATCCTTCCTGGAGACAAAATCAGAAGGTTTTGTTACCTGTGAGGGCCTTGTATCAATTTCTCAATCTAGGTTCAGGGACTGCTCAGACCAACCACAGTCGATGGAGACTGTGCCTTCCACAGTCCTATTTGTATATCCCATCTTCTGTGAGAGGTCTAATCAGACCTTGACCTTGGGTTGGCAGTACTGAGCTCTATGAGGACACGGAAGTTTTGTTATTTGGAAAATTCAGAGAACTTGTTGGTATAGGAAGCTGTGGGGTGGGTGTGTGATGATACTTGCCATTTTGGTCTGTGACCTTTTTTCCAGAAATGTTTCCACATTTCCATTTAAATGAACTTGCAGTCTCTTCCGGTTCTTTTGACTATTTTGGCAGGAACGATTTCTATGAATTTAAATAGATAACGGTGGAAGGAATTAAAAGGAGAAGAGCGCTCTGGGAAGGTTATTTTATAAGATATAGCAATTCCAGTCAGGTCACTGGTAAAGAGATACAGCTAAAAGGTTCTTGGGAGTTTGATACTCTTCTGAGATGTAAGTGGTATCTCAAACAAAGCTGTGAGTATAATACTTTCATTATTTACCATCTCCGCTGAAATGAACTGGGAAGATAATTGCAGTCAGGGTTCCAGGCACATAGCTAGAGCTTTGTAAATATTTGATTCATAAATTTTATTAAATAATTGGCAAGGTCAAAAAGAAAGCCTCAGCTGGGTGCAGTGGCCCATGCCTGTAATCCCAGTGGGTCGGGAGGCCAAGGCAGGAAGATCACAGGTTCAAAGCCAGCTTCAGCAACTTAGGCTATAAACAACCTAGTAAGACTCTGTCTCAAAATTTTAAAAATAAAAATAAAAAGGGCTGGGGATGTGGCTCAGAGGTTAAATGCCCCTGCGTTCAATCCTGGTACCAAAAAGAAAAACAAAAACAAAAACAAAAAAAACATAGAAAGTGCTAACCAGACACAAAAATGCATCTTGAGCTGTCTCCCCCGCATTTCCTCTCCCCCAAATTCCTGGACTTGTTCTTATCTGGCTCTCTCTAGTCTCACTCTCTTGCTGACTCTCTTCACATTTTTCTCTCTACCTGGAATTCCTGGCCCTCCCCTTCAGTCCACAGACACTGCCCTCACCTCACAATTACCAGTTGTCTCTTTACAATTCAGTTCAAATGTCACCTTTGCGTCCTTAGGTGCAACAGACTCTGCCTCCCTGTAAGGCACCATCATACCTGGTAGAGAAACTTCTCAAGGAAGCTATCATCTCAGTAGATTCTTTCTCTTTTCAACTAGATCATAGTTTATTTATTCCCGAATATAACACATATTCATTGAGCGCCTCCTGTGTACATGCTCTGAAGGTATGAAAACAAAATAAAGTCTATTCCTGTGCTTACTGATCTTACAATCTAGCTGGTAGACAGATACTTTAAAAATTAATAGCAAACCAATATAAAGTGATAAATAAATGTGGTAAGAATGAATGATAGGAGCAGCTAGGAGGAGCACCTCATCCCTGGGGAAGAAGGCAGAAAGCAGATGGTGAAGAGAGAAGGCCTTCTGCATGGGGAGAGGTGGTTTCAGATGAGTTGATTCTTGCCAGTTAAGGTGGAGTGGGGGTGGATTGGCTGTTTTATCCCTTGGTCCCTAAAGTGTTAGGTATAGTGTCTTATGGCCATAAGTTTGCAGAAGCCTACAAAAATGTTTGAGACTTGAAATTAAAAAAAAAAAAAAAAAAAAAAAAAACTCCAAAATACAAAGAAAAAGTTTTAGAATTAAATTGAATAAATACTAAATTGCATGTTTATCTCATTCACAGTCCAGTTGTGTCAGGTTATGGGAAAGCCAAAGAAACTTCCAGCAGACTGGATGGGAGACATATGGTTTACTGGGGACAGCTAATAAGAGATCAGTGACTGTTCCAAGAAGAATTCAGTAGCAACAGGCAGACAGCTACTATGTCCCTCACAGTGTTTTGCCAAGCAGTGCCTCATCACAGTGTTCTGCCGAGTGGTGGCTGACTAGATAAGTGACATATATTCTTTCCACAGTGCCCTCAGTTCCAGGCCTGTCCCCACCCTGAATGGGGTTTTATATCTTGGGCTACAGAAGCAGTGATATCAGTCTGGGAATATAGCTCAGTTGGTAGAGTGCTTGCCTTCCAAACACAAGGCCCTGGGTTCTAATCCCCAGTACTGCAGAAGCAGTGGTATCGCCAGCATTAGCTTGCTTAGTTTGCTTATAGTACCAGCATCACAGGGAGCAACTGTCCTGGGGTATATGCAAGAAAGTAGATTTCTACAAACATTAACTTGCTCTACTTCCCAGTGTCCCTAAAGAAAACCAGTGTCTTCTTAAATAATATGTATTTGGACCTACCAGCCCAGGCTTAATTTCATTGTTCCCTTATCTTGGCTAGATTTGGGGGAACAAATAGGGGGGCGTTTAAGGACATGGTGTTTTACTGTCCTCCTGTGCTTTAGGGAACAATACAATGTTTAAGAAAGGTAATGTTACTCAACTTCATTGTTAAATTTAGTATTCATAAAATGTGTAGTTCAAAATTCAGTTTATAGTTCAGATTTTCCTACTTAACACACATTCCTAAGTATTCATAATGATTGCTGAAAAATTATGACAGATTCATTCATTCATTAAATGAGTTATGGAATGCCAAATAATTTCAAAGACAAAATTCAGAGCCTTAAACATTTGGATCTACAGGCAAATATATAGCTAGAAAGAGATGTGAATAGACAGACATTGGTGCTTTCCAGTATGCTGGCTTGGTTGTAGGATAGAGTTTTAAGCTTACACTGTGCCATAGCCTTGCACTCAGAGTGTTCCTCCCAGTAAGGGAGAAGATAGGTAGAAGATGTGCAAAACACAGCTGTGAGCAGTCTCTAGCCCATAGTCAAGTAAGGAGGGCAGACAATAAAGTCAGAAAGAAGAGGAAGTAACTGAAAGTGTAGGACTTTGTGACTAATTTACTCAAAGTCCAACCTGCTTGAACACATAAGTGTGATTATTCTTTAGTTTCTCTGTCTCCGGGTTCCTATCCCATCTGGTCTTCCCATCCTCTAGGACCATTTTTTTTTTTTTTTTTTTTTTTTTGACTGTGGTCATTGATTCCAGCTTCCTCCTAACATAGTCTTTCAGGTATCCCTTGGCTACCCTCTCTGCAATCTGAGGGCTCGTCTGCCCCACACTCAGACCCAGCACCAGCTCCTAGTTTCCCAGGCTTGGAGATTTGGGCAATGAGATGGGAGTGGAGAAGAATTGATGCTAACTTTGGGGGAAAAGTTAGTACCAGCAGCTGAAAAAGGGCACATGGGGATGGAAGCTGGTTTAGGAAAGGCAATGAGATCAATGAGGGATATGTTGGATTCAGGCAAATGACCAGCAGGCAGTTGGATGCATAAGGCCAAGGCTGTGGAGAAAAGTCTATGTTGGAGGAACAGATGCAGATTATATGACAAAGGGAATATGACTACTCAGGGAGAGAGTGCAGTGTGAGAGGGGTGAGGGTTGCAGGTCCTCAGGGAACCTCTAGTCATAGGGGGAAGATGGAGGCAGGGGAGCTCACAGAAAAGGCCAAGAAAGAGCAAAAAAAAAAAAAAAAAAAAAAAAAAAGAAGCAGATAAGAGTGATGTCACAGATGGCAACAGAAAAAATGATCAAAAGTGCCAAGAAAAGCAGAGGTCTCAACAGACTAGAAGCAAAAATAGGGCATGTGCAGTGGTACACGCCTATAATCTCAGTGATTCTGGAGGCTGAGGCAGGAGGACTCCAAGTTCAAGGCCAGCCTCAGCAATTTAGCAGGACCCTATCTCAAAAACAAAAAGGATTAGAGATGTGACTCTGTGGTAAAGCACCCCTGGGTTCCTTTCCCAGTACCATAAAAAGAAGCAAAAATATCAAGTAGACTTAAACCCCAGGAGGAAAGTGGGGGTTCAGTTAAGCCTCTTGGTAGAATGATGAAGGTGAAGATAGGGAGGTGTTGCTGAGGAGGTGAAGTCACCAGGTATGGACTATGCTTCCAAGAAATGTGAATGGGTGGAGGAGGAAGAGCATGGCTACAGAGGGATAAGGGATCAGAACAAGACTCTTCCCTGTTCGGAAAGTGCGAGCGTATGTGCGGTGTGGTGGGAAGGCTGAGGGTGCATCACCCACATTCTTGAAGTGAAGCTCCGTGAAGGGTGGCTTTTGTTTTGTTCATCACTGTGTCCCAAATATGGCACTCAGGCCATGTTTGTCAAGTGTGTGATCACATCTGTTAGAAACTGTAATCAGCTGAAACAATTAGCACCCTCCTAAAAGAAAAAGTGAGTTTTGTAAAAGAGAAGTGGGTTTTGTTTCCATTTCCAAGCACAGTCCTGTGGTGGGTCACCCAGGAGTGGCATGGAGACTCTAGAGACTTCCTCAGGCACAGTCATCTGGAGCTCTCACTCTGTCTGCCGCACTTGCCCCAGCACACCCTCTGTTCCAGGCAGGAGGAAGGCAAGGACAGAGGGCCCTCCTTTAACACACCATTGCCAGAAGCTCCATCCTGTGACAGCTTACTAATCAGAATTGTGTCCCATGCCCACCTGTACACAAGGGAGCCTGGGAGATGGAGTTTCTAGCTAGGCATTATCAGCTTTAGCAGAATTGAGTAGACAGGCATCCATTTCTCTCACCGTGACAGAGCCTAGTCACTCAGTGCTGGCCAATATTTATGGAATGAACAAACGAGTACTTTATTCTTGTGGTCTTTCTTATGTTTCGTGTCAGTGTTAGTCAGTTTTTCATTGCTGTGACCAAAATACCCAACATGAACAACTTGGAGAAGAAAAGAATTTATTTTGGATCAGTTAAAGAGGTTTTAGTCCAGAGCTGGCAAGCTCAATTGCTTTGGGCCTGAGGTGAGGCAGAACGTCATGGTGGAAGGGTATGCTCAGTTGATGGCAGTTGGGAAGCAGGAGAGGTAGAGAGTGGTTCAGCCACAAGATTAATCTTTGCAGGTCACACCCTCAGTGACCTACTTCCTCCAACGAGGTCTCACTTCCTACAGTTTCTTCCACCTCCCAATAGTCCATCAGTCATGATGGATTAATCCACTGATAAAATTAAAGCCTTCATGACCCAATCATTTTCTTAAAACCCCACCTCTGTACATTGCTGCTTTGGGGACCAATCCTTCAAGTATATGAATCTTTGGGGAACATTCCAGATTTATTTTGGATCACAGTTTCAGGGGTTTCAGTCCAGAGATGGCTGGCTAATTGCTTTGGGCCTGAGGTGAGGCAGAACATCATGTCTTTGATTTTTCAGGACTCAGATAACTCTTAGATTCTCCTCTTGAAATGCAGTGAAAGTGCTTGACATGGTCTGAATGTGCTCCCTGCATTCATGTTGAAATTCTTATCCCCACGGTGATAGAATTAGGAAGTTGGGCCTTTGGGAGGCAATTAGGTCAGGACTGGGATTAGTACCCTTCTAAAACAGACCCCAGAAAGCCAGTTTGCCTCTTCTACTGCATGAAGACATAGAAAGAACCAGAAAACAGGCTCTCTCTCACCAGACACCAAACCTGCCAAAGCCTTACTCCTGTACTTTCCAGCCTCCAGAATTGTGAGAAACAAATTTCCACAGGCTACCCCATTTGTGGGACGTTGTTACTGCAGCTGGAATGTATGAAGATAGTGCTGATCTCATATTCCTGGAGTGAACCATTAGTCTTTAGAGGAAGAAAGAACACCATCATGGTATTCTACAGACCCTACCATGGAAGCTGATATGGTTTACTACAAACTGGTCAAAATTTGCATGTCTATGGAACTGTCAACCAAGGGAAAGACATAATGAAGTTAAGAGCTTGATGCTTCTAGAAAGATCTACACCACATTTTTAATAGTGATTATCCCTGGGTGAAAGGGGGGAGCAGATCATAGGGAAAGCTTTACCCTGTACTTCATGTAAGTAAGTAGCTATTACTTTTGTTATCTTAAAGGCGAAAACAAGGCCTAAGTGTTCTATATCGAGTTCAGAACTAACTGGGCAACAATTTTTCACTTGAATTATTAAAATTAAATAATTATGAATTTCCAGGAAGTCATTGCTACTTCCTCTTCACTGTATCTCTTTCTAATAGAACATCAACAAAAGGCAATTTGACTTAAAGATGAAATGCTAAAATTTACTTACTTTTTTTTTAAAGGCAACTTAAAAGCAAATGTGTTGCCAAACATTTCTTTAATTTGACGTTGATGAGTCTGTCATAGTCTCTAAGGCAATCTTCATTCCACCTCCTAGCACATGGGATTTATAATTCACAAAATTCTCCTGAGCTACTACAGAAAAATACAGTGGATAAGAAGCTTAAGCAATACAAAAATAAAAATGTAAAATCCTGGCCTGGGGTTGTAGCTCAATAGACTTACCTAGCATGTGTGAGGTGCTGGGTTCGATTCTTAGCACCACATATAAGTAAATAAAATAAAGATTCAGTGACAACTAAGAAAACAAAAATAAAAATAATTTTTTAAAAATGTAAAATCCTTGTCCTTAACAAGTATACCATTTCACAGATTACCAGGTATGCAAACAGTTATAATCAATCTGCTTATTGCTATAATAAGAGCATTACTTATTCACCAAGTATTATTTGAGTGACTTTTGTGAACCGAGCACACAGACATAGGGGGCTTAGAGTGTTGCAAGATTGACAGATGAGAGGTGAGCAAAAAAATAATCACCACTGGTGAACAAGCTAAGGAGGGAAATAAACAAGGCAACTTCAGGGAACATACAGGGCAAGAGGCAAAGAGGCATAGAAAAAGGGGCATCTAAAGCTACTGGAGGACAACTGTCTTTGCAATAGTTAGCTGTGTTAGGAACGAGACTTGAAAGAGTAGGAATATGCCAGGCAAAGGAGGAAGGGAATGGAGTAGAGAATCCAGGACACGCAAGAGACAGAAGTCCAGCATGGTGAAGGAGAGGCAGGTAAGAGGGCTGGAGAACTAGGCATGGTGGCACTTGTCTGTAATCCTAGCAACTCAGAAGACTGAGGCAGGAGGATCATGAGTTCAAAGCCTGCCTCAGCAACTTAGCAAGGCCCTAAGCAACTCAGCGAGACCCTGTCTCTAAATAAAATATTTAAAAAAGGGCTGGGGATGTTGCTCAGTGGTTAAGCACCCCTGGGTTCAACTCCTGGTACCAAAAAACAAACTAACAAAAAAGAGGTCTGGAGAGACTATGTGTGTCCAGTTCTGTTATCAACCTCCTTTCCTGAGGGGAACCATGGAAGATTTCTGAACAGGGCAAGTGGCACAATTAGATAGGCCTCTTAGGTCACAGACCACAATGTGGAAGATAAATGGGAAGGGAGGAGACTAGAGGCAAGAGAACCAGCAAGAAGTTTATTCTGACAGAATATTCTAGTAGAGAAATGAACAAAGGTGGTCTTAGTGGAGAAGAAAAAAGATAATATAGGGAAAGTATTTACTTAGTATTCATTTATTCAATAATTTGTTTTTGCCTGAGAAAAATTTTTTCTTATTATCTGAACATTTTATTCTAGAAATAAGAATAAGACTAGAGTGAATGAGGTAATGAAGCCATGTACCCATCACCCAGCATCAACCATTATCAACATTTGGCTTAGTTCTTATTTTAATTGTTCTCTCCCTTTTATTTCCCCTAAAGATTTTTTGCAGAAAATCACAGACAACATGCCATTTCACCAGAACATGTTTTGTAATTATCTCTACCAGAGAAAAATCTTAGTTGTGTTAATAAAACCACAATGCTATGATCACACCCAACAAAATTAACAGTAATTCCTCAGAGTTGTCCAATGCGTGGTCCACACATACGTACCCCATTGTTACACCTGGTTTGTCCAGATCAGAATCAAAAACCACACATGGCACTGTATTGATAGGTTTCTTCAGTTCTTTTTCATCTCTAATAATCTAGGAGGATGGTCAGGAGGGAGGATCCCCAGGACTCGGTAATAACTTTCTATCACCACACATTTTTACCCGTTTGCTTTGTCCCTTCCTACCCACTTTACTCAGTCTTTATAGGAAAAACAGGAACTAAAATGTTCTTCCCAGATACACTGAAGGCATCTTCAAGGAATTTAAAAAGAAGCCCTGGCAAGACCAATGCACAGGCCTCATGCTCAGGGTAAAGCGGGAAGATATCTGCTTCTCAGTGGTGTGGCAGCAATGGCAGCTTTGCAGCTGCCTCCTCTGGAAAATTCTTCTTGTCTGGTCTGTTTTGTGTCTTTCATGCACAACAGAGTCTTTCATTTGGCAGTTAGAAAATAAGCCTGAAATGTGAATGTGTGTTCAGTGTACCTAAATTTTTTTTCATGGTTTCAGGATCAGAGAGAATACGACGGCCCCTCCATCTATAGCAGGGAGGAAAAGAGACAAAGATGCCGGGTTAAAAATGGGGTTCTGGTGGTCAATACCGCACTCCACCTGCTTCTTAGCTTTGCAGCAAGCTACAGTGGCACAGCTATCATTCAACAGAACCTCACTGGCAGATAAAAAGCCAAGACTTTTGGCTTGTGGTCTACAACCACTTGAATGAGAATTATAAGTCAAGGTTGTGCTATTCAAGGTGCACTCTTGAATTTGATAATCACTATCTTAAATCTCAGAACTCAGTTCTGAAAGACTTTCCCCTGCCCCCGTACTGCACCCAGGGGCACTGTACCACTAAGCTACATCCCCAACCCTTTTTATTTTTTAAATTTTGAATAGGATCTCACTAAGTTGCCCAGGGTGAACTTGAACTTGGCAATCCTTCTGCATCAGCCTCCCAAGTAGCTGGGATTACAGGTGTGCGTCCCTGCCACCAGCTTCCTAAAATACACTCATAAGGTATCAGTGGTTCAATCAGTTCTGTAACTGAAGAATGATGCCCATCAGAACTTGAACTAGGTTTTCAGAAAATGGTGTTCACATTAGACTCTGGGACTCAGAGGCAGCAAACATGAGGGCTTTCACCTTCCCTGTCAAAATGGAAAATGCACAAAAGGGTCTGAGTTGTCTGGTGGGCTCGGGTTACCCAAACTGTTCTCACCTGGAGAACTGGCAAAGGACTTCTCTCTGATTCCTGCCAACCATAGCTTTCAAAGAAAATTGATGTATCTGGTGGAATCTTCCATGATGGAGTAGTGTTGAGCCAAGGACACCAACGGGAAAGCAATACAAGGGGGAGGGAAGATATGACTGATGACGGCACCTGGCTGTGTCTATAAATCCCCAAAGTGGATGTGTGGGGGTCCCTACAGCAGCCTTCCTCATACCCCAGCAGCTGTGTTCTGCTTTCCTTATCCCAGAAGTGTCACTTGGTGTCACTAAACCAGAAGTCCGTATTTATTTCATTAGTGTATTTAATGTCACCATGAAACTGTGATTAACTATCTCAGCAGGGAAACTTGGAACTAGTGTCTTTGGTTTTTCACAATTAAAGAGTTTTATTTCCAAAAGTGTTTTAGTCAGCTTTTTCACTTCTGTCACTAAAAGACCCAACCAGAACAACTGTGGAGGAGCAAAAGTTTATTTGAGGGCTCACAATTTCAGAGGTTTCAGCGCATAGACAGCAGGCTCCATTCCTTGGGACTTGAGGTGAGGCAGAACATCATGGTGGAAGAGGGTGGCAGAGGGAAGCAGCTCACATGATGATCAGACAGCAGAGAGAAAGATTTCCACTTGCCAGATACAAATATATACCCAAAGCCATGCTCCAATTCCTAACTCCTCCAGCCACACCTTACCACTTCACTTACCACTCAGTTAATCCCATTAAAAGTGATGAATTCACTGATTGGGTTAAAGATCTCATAACCTAATCATTTCTGCTCTGAACCTTCTTGCATTGTCTCACGCATGAGCTTTTGAGGGGCACCTCACATCCAAACCATAACAGAAAACAATCTAGCAGAAAATTCCTGCAATCAGAAAGGAGGGAATCATTTGCAAGCACAGAGAAGCTCAGAGAGTGCCCATGTGTGTGTGTGTGTGTGTGTGTGTGTGTGTGTGTGTGTGTGTGTATACACATATATATTTAAAATTTTTATGTCCTGTGAATTACAGCTTCCCACACTCCTAGACAGCAGTTCTGAAGGCATCAACCTGAAGTCCTGGGGAAAAATAGTATCTGATATATCTCCAAGAATTCAAGAAGTAAGTAGCCTGATGCTGGTAATTATAATTTGTTTTAACAAAATTTTAAGACTCTTAGTATGCCAGATAATTGCATTTCACTCCTGTTCAAAGAGAAATACATTTGTTCTTTGAAATCTAGCAATTTCCAAGGATCTGTTCATATCTTAAATTGTCTATTCCTAAGTAGTAGATAAAAAGAAAAGAACCATCCTTATGATTTCCCACCTGGAAAGAAATACCACTAGAAATAAATAACTTGCCTGGTCTGGCACAAATCCTCAGAGAACTTACCATTGAATCTGAGTTTTTTCAGTACTGAGGTGACCCATTTTTTCTTTTATGATCTTAAGACCTACATGAATATATATAGAAAAATAATAGCACATCCTTTTCACCTGGTGCTTATCAGCTTTACTCCTAAGTGCTTTACCTCTATCAACTTATTTCATTCCCCAAATAAGTGACTTTTGGTGCTCTTTATAAAATACGTGCACATTTTAATTAACACCTGATTGCACAAGTCTCTCATCTAGATACTGATTCTTCCACTCAGTAGTTGGTTGATGCTGGAGATACAGTGATGAATAGACACAGCTGTTGCCTTATGGAACATACATCAACGGGGAAGAGAGATACAAAATAAGCAATTCTCAGATGTGGTGATTATTATGAAAAGAAGGCAAGATGTGGAACAGTTTTCTTTCTTCAGTATTCCCAGCTGACAAAAGCCCAGATAACTTGAGACATTGAAAGGTTAGAATCTGTTTTTACAAAACTCATCTCAACCTGGGCAGAGGAAGAGCCCTTCTGTGCAGGGTAAGTTGGAGACGGGCCCATCGTACTGATGGCCACCTAATGTGGTGGGAGTCTCTAACATTCTTTACTTCATAGCATTTAAAAAATTCATATCAGTATAACAGAGTCGAAGTCAACAGAGAATGTAAAAAATTCCCCAAAGCATATCAACACTCTTAATTCTGTGTGGGAATTTCAGAAGATTCTTTGCCTGTCTAGATAGCAAGCAGGTGGCCTGGTTTATATTAATTGATATTAGACTGTTTGACCTTTGAACACCCCCTTCATCTCTGAGTGCTTTGGTTAAATGAGCAACATAATAATGATAATAACCCCTTCCAAGACTGTCATGAGACTCACTGTTGTCGAAGCAATTTGAGATTCCGACTTTATTATTGAAGCATAGAATGTGATTATAGGCATGACTCATGTGTGGATTCCACATGGCACTCATCGGTTTCAGAGGGCGAGTGTTGGCATATGGACAAAGAGAGGGACGACAGGTAAACACCACTTATTGCAGTAGGAGAATGTTTTCCGTTTCACCTGATTGAGTCCTAATGGTTTTTTAAATTCCCAAGTGCCTTTCAAAGTAACTAATAAGGTGTGTTTGGGGAATAAAAGTGACATTGTATTTATTTTGTATTTACCTCTAAAATAAAGTCAGATGACCTTATGGGAACCAAGACATTGTCAACTCTGGCAGTTCTCAGTCTCTCAGGTCTACCTCCAAAGGACAAGGCCAGCAAGTGCCATGACACCCAAGTAGAGAAAAGGCACCAAGCTCTGCTTAGTTGTTGCAGAATTTGAAAAGTGTTCTCCCAAGAATGGAGGCTTAATCCAATCTATATTTCCTTAAATCTTAAAACACACACACACACACACGAACCACAAATCACAATTTTCAGGTGAATGGAAGAGTTCACATTTGATAAAATCAAGCTGATAAAAAATAATTTTCCAAATATAGGGAAACAAATTCTAAACTATTTGCCCAAAGAAATCCACCCTGATCTTACCTTTCTAGAACAGAGGCATTCCCCCATCATTTTATTTATCAATTTCCCCCCAGCATCCCCATCTTATTGAGAGGACGGAACCCAGGAACTAGTTTACAGTGAAATAATCTCTGCAATTCCCCAAGGATGTACACCCTGGGTACCCGAATAAGAGAGAGAGGCCATATTCAAATGATCTGGGGGCTGGCGTTGTGGCTCAGTGGTAGAGCGCTTGCCTAGCATGTGTGAGGTACCGAGTTTGGTTCTCAGCACTGAATATAAATGAATGAATAAAATAAAGGTCCATCAACATTTGAAAAAATGTTTTTAAAAAAATGGTCTGGTGCTCACTCTGTAAGGTTTGTCCTTTCTTCCTAGTCCCTAAGTAGAGGGCAATAGGTTTTGTTTTCCAGTTTTATAGCTGGATTAAGGATTGCTGAGAATATGAATGTTTTCTTTTAAATGTGGAAGTCAAATATATATGTCTTGATTCTGGTTGCTTTAATATAACTCAAAGTCTTTCCCTTGCCCTAGTTTATCCATCAGCCAAGTGTTCAAGACTTGCTGTGGGTGACCAGACCTCTCCTGCAGAATGGCGGTCCACAGACCTTCACTCAGCTGATGAGCATCCTGTCTGATCTTCTGTGCGGCTACCCAGAGGGAGGGGGCTCTCGGGTGTTCTCCTTCAACTGGTATGAAGACAATAATTACAAGGCCTTCCTAGGGATCGATTCCACCAGGAAAGATCCCATTTATTCTTATGACAAAAGAACAAGTAAGTTTTCTGAGTTCTGTGCACAAATCAGCCTCTGATGTTGGTTAAGAAGATGGTTTAACACTTCCAGATGAAACCAATCCTGGGATTGACTCTCCCTTGGTGTTGTTGGGTAGCATTGAGCAAACAGACTTCTCCCAGAAAAAGTCTACTTCCCCTTGTAGGAAGAGAGTGGTACTTATTAAAAAAAAAAAAAAAAAAAAAAAAAAAAAAAAAATTCTGGATATGATCCATGGAAAGCACTAAGGCCCACTTGGAAAGGGAACAAAGGGGACATTTCTCACTGATGTAATTGAACTTGGGTTAAGTTCTAGAGGAAGAGAAGAATGATAAATGAGGAGTCAACCCAGACTTGCAAGCAAAGCTCAGCTCAGAGGGGCCCTTGGCAAGTCAACTTAGCTGGGGGACATTTTTTTTTTTTTTTTTTTTTTACAAACATAAAGCAATGAAAATCTGTGTGTAGTAGTACTGAAATACATTCCAAATGTCAAGTCACTGGCAAGTCATCTTCCCCAATTATTATTATTATTATTATTATTATTATTATTATTATTATTATTATTAGGCTTTCATAGGGTATAGCATGGTGGAATGGGGAAGAAACACAACTGGGTTACCCCCCTGGTTAAAAACTGAAAAGACAAGAGCCCTGAGATAGCTACACACAACAAAGAAGTGAAGCCGCTAATTGAAGGGAAATTATTGAGACTCAAGCTGAGATTCCAAGGGGGCCTTGTTTGGCCTTTCACTCCCTTTCATCTAAGGATGGCCTCTGTTCCTGCAGTAATCACAAGCAGGCTTCTCAGCCTCCTTCTTCTAAGGCACAATAAACCACAGGGTAAGCCCCATCCTTTGTTTCACTGATGAGGCCATTATCTAGAGGCAGTGTGGCATTTTGTTAGGAACTAATGATGAGCTGCTTCTTGGTGGGGTACAGCCCACTAATTTCAGTTATTCGTCAAATCCTCCAGGGTGAAGTTGAATGAGACATGTGATTTGGATGCACTAATGACCATGTTTAGTTATGAGAAAAAGGGACTTTCTAAAAAAAAAAAAAAAAAAAAAATGTTCCTTCTCTTCTGGCAGCCTCCTTTTGTAACGCATTGATCCAGAGCCTGGAGTCAAACCCTTTAACCAAAATAGCCTGGAGGGCAGCAAAGCCCTTGCTGATGGGAAAAATCCTCTTTACTCCTGATTCCCCTGCAGCGCAAAGGATACTAAAGAACGTAAGATCCCAGAGCTGGTCCTGTCTCTTATACATTGGACCTCCTGTGTAAGAGTGTGTGTGTGTGTGTGTGTGTGTGTGTGTGTGTGTGTGTGTGT
Source organism: Sciurus vulgaris (assembly GCF_902686455.1). Taxonomy (NCBI): domain Eukaryota; kingdom Metazoa; phylum Chordata; class Mammalia; order Rodentia; family Sciuridae; genus Sciurus; species Sciurus vulgaris. The sequence continues at coordinate 81,812,703 of NC_136461.1, read as the reverse complement.
GCGCGCGCGCTAGGGCGCATGTGTGAACAGGGGAGGGGGACATATCTGCGCACTCTCCTCCCAGTGAGTCCTGCATTTGTTTTTAGCTAATGGACTCCTGGGTTTCCTCCCCCAACTACAGCCATCACAGGAATGCCTTGCTCCCGTGCCCCTGCCTGGTCCTCCCTCTATGCAGCCTACAATAAGGTTTTCCTCCCCACTGCTTGAATTACATCCCTAATGGAAGGATTCACAATTCTCTGAATTCTGGCTTCCTGGAAACATCAAAGATAGAGAGAAAGAGTATTTGCTCAGTAGGAGTTCAAATATAGTTTTAATGAGGTTCTGAGACAATAACATCATCAATATTACATGTACCTCTGAGACTAACAAATTAGATTCTGTCAGTCTGGGAGGCTGGGACACTGTTGTGTTCTGGGAAATATCAATAGATTGGGAAAACAAAAATATTACCATGGAAAACCTTTCCCAAACATTAAGGGTTTATGACAGGGCAAGAAAGATCCAACCAAAGGTCCTTTCTCAGTTTTTTTCTCTCCACTTTTGTCTCTTTCCCTATCTGATTTTAGGCCAACTCAACTTTTGAAGAACTGGAGCGTCTCAGGAAGCTGGTCAAAGCCTGGGAGGAAGTAGGACCCCAGATCTGGTACTTCTTTGACAGCAGCACACAGATGACCATGATCAGAGTAAGGATGGCTGATACTAGAGGATTGTGAAGGGGGAGGAGGGACAGAACCAGAGATGTTACATCTGTTTCCTTCTCGAAGGAAAGAGTTAATCACTAGTGGAGTCGGATCAAACATACAATAAGCAGGGCCCAAAGCATTAGTCCGGAAGCTATTGCCAAATGGATACATTGACTTTTGATAGGGACTGTGTTTCTTGAGTTCTGGGGGAAATTGAAAGTTACTACAAGCCCAATGGGTTCCTGAGTTTCTTGCTTTTATGAATTCACTTGAAGGCCTCAGATTTGAAGAGGCATCTGCCTAAGGGACCAGCTCTGTTATTGCAAAAAATGGTTGAGTGTGTTTGTCTAATCCCATTTGCAGCTTTGCAAAGCCAAGAGACAAGAGTTCTATAGTTCTATATGGTGGCACACCTATAGTCCCAGCTATTGAAAAGCTAAGGCAGAAGGATCACTTAAGTCTAGGAGTTCAAGGCAACATAGTTAGACCTTGTTTCAAAAACAAACAATAGCAACCAAAACGAAAAAGAAAGAAAAGAAAATGGAGTTCTAGCAGAAAAAATGAAATGAGAACCAATAAATAAATAAATAAATAAAACCATAAAAAATTAAAAAGGAGAACCAGGTGCAGTAGGGTACACACCTCTTATTCCAGCAACCCTGGAGGCTAAGGCAGGAGGATCACAAATTTGAGGCCAACCTCAGTGATTTAGAGGGACTCTGGCTCATAAACAAAAAAGGGTTGGGGATGTAGCTCAGTGGTACAGCAAACCTGGGTTCAATCACTGGCAAGATAAATAAATAATTTTAAAAATTAAAATTAAAAAAGGTAATCTTCTTCTATATCATTTTACATTCCCACCTCCTACCCCTCCTGCATCCCACATGCATGCATCATCTCTCTATTATAGGGGCCTGTGTGTTTGGGGAAAATGGAATAGAAATAGGTGTACCTTGTAATTAAGAAAACCCACTAGCTTTCCAAGGAACTTTACAGACCCTATCCCAAATCATTAAAATTTAGAAATGATCTAAGAACAAAACCAAAGATCCTACAAAATTTCGGATTTCTATGACTGTATTTCTTCTTCCCAAGGACACGCTGGAGCACCCAACCGTAAAGAACTTTCTGAATAGACATGTTGGTGAAGAAGGTATTACTGCTGAGGTCTTGCTGAACTTCCTCTATAATGGTCCTCCAGAAAATCGGGCTGCTGGCATGATCAACTTTGACTGGAGGGATATATTTAATATCGCTGACCGTTCCCTCCGCCTGGTTAATCAATACCTAGAGGTAAGGTGAACCAGGCCACCTGAGGGCCTCACTGGGTCCCTTGAAGATAGCCCCATGGGTGGGGCTTAGCCAGTCAAGTGGTCTTGGGTTTAACCTTTAATTTTCCTTAATGAAGAAACAAGAATTCCCACAGCCAACAGAGGCTAACCTCTAACACCTTAACCACACTTAAAAAGGTTTCCTGTTCACATCTCCTCCTCTCTAAGTGCTCCTTGACTCCCTGACTGGTTCCTTCCCCCTTATGGCCTGTATCTGTCCTGTCCTCTCCTGTCTACCATTGCTTCACTGACCATCTATTGGCCAGGGTCCACTGAACCTGAAGTTCCAAGGCCAGTGGCTTACTGGAAGCTTCTTCCCCTACATTCTACAAACATAGCCGACTCAACAAGTTCAAGAAACAAACTCATCTCCCTCCCTCTCAAAACTATCCTTCTGCATTTCCTGTCCTGATTAGTATCATCAAGCATTTGCTCAAATTTTCAAGCTAGGGACTTTAGACTCATCCTTAATTTTCTTTCTTCTTCATCTCCACCTGAGAGAGCTGTCTTTTCTTGAGTATTACTTGGCGCCAAACACTGTGTTACGTGCTTTTGCCTATGCTAGCTTCTGGCAATTCTCAAGACTCCATGAAAGTGCCTACCGTTATCACTGCCAGTTTACAGATGCAGAAGTTGAAGCCTAAGGATGTCAAATAAGATCCCAAAGCTATTAGGAGTGTGGAGCAGAATCCAAATCTGATTGTGCCTGACTTCAGGGTTGGCCAAGCTTTGTCTCCTCCACCTCCTAAATATCTCTCATTTCTGTCTCTTGTTTTCTGGACCTCTGAGGATTAGAAGCCTTGTCATCTCTGCACTAGCCTGTGCCTGCCCTGGACTCCAGAGTCCAGTCTCTGCTGGCTCAGACATTTCTTCACTGACACCAGAGTTACATTCCAAACACACATCTGCCTGTATCACTCCCTCATTTAAAATCTTAATGATGCAATCCCCAAAGCACTTGGCCAGTCCCTCTCCATTGGAGGTGGCTCAGCTTCTGGCAGCCCTCAGTGGTCATCCTTACACCAAAAATTCCACAGAAAGAGGGAATGACTTGCCCACAGCACAAACAGAACCCAGAGAACTCCCCTCCTGGCCAGGTTCCCGTACCTATCCCTGTGTCCCTCAGAGGTATATACTCTGACTGGAAGGCCTGGATCATATGCCCAACATGGGGAGCATTACTATGAGCAGGATTACCATGAACTGGGGAAAGGGGTTTCCCCAAAAGAAGAAACATGAGGTAGAAAAACTGCTGCACATAATAAAACCTTAAGTGACTTCTTTCCCTTTCTCCATCTACTCATTCATTCTTTGAGACTCGGTCCTCAAATGTCCCTTCTGCTTTGACATAGGCTTAGTTGGTTACTCCTCTTCACACCTTTCAGACCCCTGTTCAAGTTCAGTTAGAGTTAGTTGTCAGTGTGTCTGTCTCTGGATGAACAGTGAGACTGAGTTATTGACCATCGGGAAGAATATCTTCATCATTTTCAAATCCTCAGCCCCATATTTCTAGGGAATATCTCCATCTAAGGGCTGATCTTGCCACCAATGAGCTGTGGGACCTGGTGTCATTGAAAACATTAGAAGGTAGATGTTCTAAGTCATAGGGAAGGAAATGAACCGAGAATCCCAGGAACCAACCCTCCTATCTCGGATGTGGGTCCTGAGGATGACTATCTAGTGAAGATGGCTGTGCTTTCCTGGGTGCTCTTGAGGACTCCCTGCTGCCCTGCAGCCACTAGGATTTTCCCTTGAATATGACCCTCCCTCTCCAGAACCCTGGAAGTGACAGCACACACTCCTTAGGTGACTTCTCAGAAGATGTCAAGAATGACGGCAGCAGCATCAGAGTTCCGGTAATTATAAAGCCATTCTCAAGTTGTCTGAAAACAAGAATGACCTTGTATGCTTTCCATAAAACACATTCCTGGGCACCAGTCTAGACTGACTGACTCAGAATGCCCTGGGAAGAGGCCTGCTAATCTGTATATTTACACAGCTATTAGATGTGTGGGGTCTTGGCGTTCCTGGGTGTAATTACTCAATTGACATCACCTTCCCCTCAAGGTTCCTCTTAAGGTTCCTGTTAAGCCCACATCCCTGGCCAGGCCCACCACCATCCACCAACTGCTATGATCCAGGCAGGGCTGAGGGAGGCTCCACTCCTTTATTCTCAAGGCATGGAGTAGAGTGGTTCTCACAATGTTTTCATGAGATCCTATAATGAATACTTATCTTTTTTTGACTTGACTATTTGTATCTTGATATAAAGGTCTTATTTTCTTGAAGGACTGCTTTATTTTTAAAACCAGGTAGCTTGTGCTTAATGTAGCACCAGGCATCCGACAGACACTTAATAAATATTAATCACTTAAATAGTTAAGAATTCAGTCTCCAGACTCTGAGATGGCCTGGGCTCAAATCTCTATTTTTACCTCAGGTTCCATCTTTATAAAATGGGGATATTAATAGTATTTACCTAGCAGGTTTGTTTCGAGAATTAAAAGAGCTAATTGAGGCAAAACCTGTCATATAATACATACTTAATAAATATTAACTTTTAGATAAAGTACAATCAGACAGACTTCATCTAAATCAGCCCCTTCCACCAATGGGGTTCCTCTAGAGAGCACAAAACTGCTAATCACATCCTGCCACCAGGATGTCCCCAGGGCCTCTGAGTATCAGCCACGTGATCATAGGTCAGTGGCCTCCCCCAGGGATTCCTAAGAGGGATTTTGATGGTGACAGAAGCCCAGCAGGTATGATAATGTGGCCTTAGAGGTGAGGAAATAGGAAAGTGAGGCAGTAAAGAACTAAAACGATAAGGCATTTGGGTGGAGAAGTTAAAGTCACTGAAATTTGCCCTGGATCTCTCTGCTTTTGTTCTGTGTTCTGGCAAGTCTGGAGGAACCTTGACAATCCCCACACCCCAACCCTGAGGATCCCTCAGAGGCAGGCAGGCTATGAAAACCCTTCACTGGTGGCTCTGAAGGTCTCTCCAGGACAGGGAAGCAAGTGTGTCACTGCATAGGTGGATTAAGGCGGCCTGGGGCTCTCTTTTTCAGTAACAGCTTGTACTAAAGAAAACTGAACACTTCTTCCTGGGCCAGCCTCCGTGCCTGCATCCCTGACTATTCCAAAAAAGAGAAAATAATCCTTTAAGGAAAATTATGCAAATGTACTCTTGAAAATGATGTGATTCCAACCAACGTGGCACTTGATTGTGATACTGAACAGTAATAGAAAACTTTGAGAACAAGCACAAATCTTTAAGCCTTTTGTCATTATAGAAAGTGACAGTGATTTTCAGTGGCTGGAAGGCTTAAAATCCCTTCCTTTGTTCTTAAGGTGAGGCCCTAGTTACTGAACATCCCATGGAGTCCAGTAACTGGAGGGTGTCTGGTTCCCCTGAATCTGCCTGCGTATTTGGAAACTTTGTGGGACCCTCTTACCTGTCCTGTGAGGACAAATGCCCAGGATCTCTGCTTCTCATTGGCTGTATCACTCAAAGAAAGTCACTTTCTTTCGCTGATGTTCAACTTTTTTCTCTGCAAAAATCCCAGTAACAACACAAGGAAACTTATAAGGTGGTTGTTGAGGACAAAATGAGAGCAGGGCACCAGGTGCTTACATGTCCACGCCATTTATTAGCCAGGCATGTGAGGAAATGCCCCACTCGGGTTCCTCATCTGTCTGACCGGGTGGCAGTGCCCTCCTTCATGGTTGCTCTTGGGAGGACACGAGAACGCGCAGGATCATCGTGGGACATTCACTCATGGCAGCCCTTGCTATGAACCACGTGAATGTCTACCCCTGAACCACGGACCAAGTGGGGAATGTGCTTTTTTTTTTTTTCTCAGATTCAAAACTTTACATAAGCATTAACCAGGGACTGTAGAGCTACTCTCCATATTAGCCTTAGTGAGTTGGTCTGGAGTCAGGGCTGTCCAACCAGTTGGGAAGGAGGATGGCTGTAGGCCCCATTCTGGATTTCTGAGTCTGGAATTCTTCCCATCCTCAGACCACCTCCCCATTAGGGGCCTGTACAACTTCATGTGTCCCATGTTAGTCTTTTTGTGGTCCCCGCTCTTTGCAGAGAAAAATAATGAAAAAAAGAAGGGAAGGAAGGAAGGGAATCTGTGTAGGTAAATGTTTTAAATTCATATGTATATGCATCTACATTCATAATTTATGTGACTTTCACATATATTTTGCTTCTGGAGAAAAGTACAATTAGAAAAAATGATAAATTATTCCTCTGGTTACCCTTTAGTTAAGACAAACATATAAACTCCCTTTTATTTCCTTGTTTAGCAAAAGGTTAGGCCTGGCACCGATAAAATGCTACTTAGAGTTCACAGTGGATTTTAATTTCATAGTATATTTGAATTTGAAATCTTAAATTTCACATCAGGAAGCTGAATTCAGCCAAATTTTAATATGAAAATACCTCTGATCAAGGCATAAAATTGTACTTTAACCAGTAACTACTACCTTTCTCTACATCTTAAGAAAACATGCTTTCATTAACTGCTTTTCCTCGGTTGTCAACATGTGTATGTAACTCTTCATTATCTACATGGTGATTATCTTGTTGAATTATCAGTAGCCAGATTTTTGGACTCCTTTTCCTCTGCACCTTGTATGCTTCTGGCCACATGCCATTACCACCCAACCAGAATGTTCTCAGGGAACATATTTTCCAGGCTAGCCTTAATGCAAACAAAAACCAAATAGGATTAGGAAGATAAAACTGCTGATCATGTAATGCACCTTAGAATCAGATGTGCAGATATTTGTGGATTATCTATCCTCTGCTTTCTTCTGTTAATTCACTGATTCCAGATAAGCTTTGGGAAGCCAGAAAGAAGGGAAGGAGAGTTGGGCAGAATATAGCAGTCTACTTACAATAGCAATATTATTTCAAGGGCAGTGGTCTAGATCCTAAGCATCTCATCAACAACAACCTTGTTTTATGCTTCTCCAGTCTCTCAGAAATAGAACTAAGCTGAGGAAGGAAAATGCGGTGGGCATGGGGGATGGAGGTGAGGGTGGTGGGGAGGGGTCATGGGTGGAGGGAAGGGACTTACATGGAAGCTGCTGTGAGGTACGACAGTGTTGAGCACTTTCACATGTCGTGCAACCCTCCTATCTACCAGATAGGCATAATTGCTGTATTTTATAGAATTAAAAACCCAGCCTCATAGGTCCTGACTGTCTAATATAACACAGCAGATGCTGATGGATCCAAAATTCTGACCAGTTCTGTCTGACTTTCATGAAAACATTCTTTCCCCTGTAATATGCAGGGCACATTAATACAGACACAGTACTCATTGTTTGGGTAAATTATATAATGAGTCCAATGAAGATGGCAATTATTTTGTAATAAACAGGACAATAGGCAGAGTACGAGAGTACTCTGAGTACTATGAGTGGGTCTATTCTGCTTGAAAATACCTCTAGTCGAGTAGGAATGAGAAAAGGCTCGAGTTCATTCCACCATTGTGCACTTCAACTTGATACATCTGAATCAATACTGTCAATCCCTGATCCCCGAGAAGCTCCCATTCTACTGAGAAAGATAAACATGTCATTCAACAATACCTTAGGAGAGCTCTGTCAAAGAACTGGCAGAACAATAATTCAACCTGACAGAGTGGAGATCTGTTGTACAAATCCAAATTCAAAACATCACCCTCTAACTACTATCAGTTCTTCCTCCAAGCGATCTCTGAAATCCCTCCTTCTTCTCCTCTCCATGTCTGGCCTCTAAACAGAGGCCTGTACTGTCTCTCCTCACTGGTTGCCAGGTCTTCAGGCTCTTAATCTTTCTGTTCAGCTCCTGCATTGCCTCTAGATAGATCTTTCCAAAGTCCAAGCATACAGTGACTCCTCATTGCTGGGAAGATAAGGTTCTTTCTAGTCCAGCCTCTTCAGAACTCTTCCATGTTCCATGGGGCTGTCCCAAGACTCCTATCTTGAACAGCTGTGTGTGTTTCTTTCCTTGCTTCCCTTGACTACCTGGTCAATACCCACATCCACATCCAGGACTCAGATCCTGTATTCCAGGCCTTCTCTCACCATATTCCCTCCACAGAAGCCTTGAATGTTATTTGCTCATATGCTTCTCCACTTCCATTAGCCTGATCTCCTCAAAGATCTGAAACTGATTTTCTTTTTTACTTCCCAGCTTACCTGAGTGGAGCTGCCTTTACCTAAAGTAGACAGTCATAAATGCCAGACTAAAACTGAAAATAACATTTGTGCTATACCTTAAAGATTGAATTTGCCAGTTGACTGAGGACAACATTGTTGTTCCATTTTCTTAAAAAAAGGATGATAACCAGAGCTGCAGGTTCAATAGTGCCACTGGTATGGTGGAACTGAATATTTGTGACCAGAATGTGGTAAGATTGGTCAGTGCCCAGTCCTCTTCATTGTCAAATATTTCCAGTATAGTCTCACCCACCCACCTCCAGAGTTGTTAGAATAATTGAACTAGAAATTTTGAGAGCTAGTGTGCCCTGCAGTTGTCAGTCCTGAGATGCTGTCATCCTTTGGACCCAGCTAGACACAAGCATGACCTGGTGGCTTTGCCCATTGTGAGACCTTGTACTTCAGCTTGGCCTTTTCATTTGTTTCATTATTGTATTTAATTTATTTATTTTGGAAACAGACTTTTTAAAATCACTGTGCATTTCCTGTCCCTTTGTTTTCCAGTCCTGGTGCATTTCCTCGCTCTCTGGGGGTAAATGTTTCAGATGTCTGCTCACGGTGCCCAAAATGCATGATAAAATTTATTGCAGTGCCTTTGGCCTCTAACTCACCATCCCAACCAACCCAAACAACCAAAACTCTTTCATTCAGTGGCTTTTTCCATATAGTGGGAAATAAATTTTGAGTGTTACAGTTTAGATCTGCCAGGAAATTTATTCTGGGATGTTTGCCCACATTCACTGGCATTTTCCAAAAGGAACCCCAGGTGTCTACATTAACACCAGCAGGACCACTTGAGGCCTTCAATGGCATTCGTCAGCTGCTTTGTTCTCCTCCTGAGCTTAAAAGTGAAAGATAGAGGAGCAGAGTGAACTTCTCGAAGGGTCCAGTGCCTCCTTTATCTCGGAAGTCCTCACCCCCGATGTGTCTGGGGTGTAGTAGTCAAAATATGACCGCTTATACTACAGCGTCAGCACGGGTGTCAGCCCCCTTTGATTATCAAGTTCAAACAAAAAGAAACGTTTTAGCCTTTCTTTGCCTCCACTGGACATTGTTCCCCACCTAATAGACAATTTCATGGATCTGTTACTTAATGTGTTTGAATTCAAGACAGAGAGGTCACAGTTGAAGAAGGAAGCCTGCTGCTCCCGGGGCTTCTCCTCCAAGGCGTGTTTGATTTAGCTGTATCAACAAATGACTGCATTCTCTAGAGGTTGTGAACACAGCTGCCTGTGCTGCAGAGAGTTCGAACCTCTTCCTTCCGCTAGGGTGAACTCTGTTTCCTGGTGAGTGCCGGCAAAACAACCAAGAAGGGACCGTGGACTTGTGTAGACTTCAAAGGGTGGTGGCCCTGCCACCTGGCTTTGGCTACAGCAGTTGGGAACTGAAGGGGACCAGGAAACCCTTTTCACGCTTGATTGCTGCCTTCTTGGCTGTCAGAGGTCATTATAATTGTTCTTATTGAGATTCTGAACTCTGGCTGTAACATTTGCTTAGACACTGCCTCTGAGGCCACAAGATACTGACTTTTTATTCACAGAAGAGGCCCTTTGAATTCTTTTCCCAATAGTGGTGCTGGTCTTATATCAAGCCCTTATACTATCCAGTTTTGTCTATCTGTATTTTTCCCTCACATGCATGATAGCATGGTTTCTCTCTGTGTAGAACCAGATAGGTTCTATGAATAGACTCCATGGCCTCAGTCTCATTAGAACCCACTGTGTTGTAACTGACTAGCCAGGCAGACCAGACCAAATGTATCAAAATGGAAGCTCTCTGCTAAGGGTTGAATCATTCAGCCCTGCCTCCCTAACACGCTCATGCACATACTTCACTAACATACATGCCGTTAGCCAAGACTTTAACTGAGGATCAGTGCAAGTATCCATGAGGGATGAGGTCCCTTGCTGTGTGGCAGGTGGCCTCCCCATGGGAATGCAAGGCTCCACCATGAGTCATGCCTCAGAGGAAGACCTGGGGACATCTGACTCGTGCGCAGCACAGCTTCCACAATCACTCTGCCTTGACCTCAAGATTTGGTGAGGAGGACAATCAGGATTTGATTTGTAACACCTTCCTCTGCACAGACTTGTCTGAATTTCACCAAGTGGCCAATGAGCAGCCAATGAACACCAGCAGGATGGGACCCAGCACCCCTCCGCTCCATTCCCAGGTGGAAATTGGGCTTTGACTTCTGTCCATAACATTGTTTTGACCAGATGAAGTGCTATGTGCAGGACAGCTTAGGATGGTATATGTTCCCAGACAGATTATTTAAAGAAAACAACTGCCTTCCTCCCATGATGAACAGCTGTCATGAAGGAAAAGTAACCTGGCAGGGGCTTAAAAGTCACTTGACACTGTTGATGTTCAAGATATTTTACAAAAACAACCAGAAAAATGGTTTTATTAGGTCCTGATCACTCATGAGACAGTTCAGTATTCTGTAATGGTTAAAAGCAGACTCTATCCAGAGGAAGCTTACCTCATTGTACCTCGTAAGTGAACTTGGAGTGATCATGGCAGCTGACCTCAGAAGGCTGGAAAGGTGAATGGGCTAATCTGAGTGAAGTCCTTGGACTGTGCCCAGTGCCAAGCAAGACTTCAGCCACCATTTACTTTCCTTTTCCTGTTTACCACCCCCCTCACCCCCTGCTGTGGTATTGGGGATCCAGGGCTTCCCTCATATTGGGCAAACACTCTACCACACCAGCCCACTGTGGCCTTTTTTTCTTACAGCATGGTACTTGCTAAGCCCTTCACAAACACTGTCTCATGTGGTCCTTAAAAGAAACCTCTGAGGTCAGGTACATCTCAGATTTACAACAAGGGAGGCAGAGGCCACTCGGTCAGGAAGCACCATGCTCTGACACTTTTCAAGATGAGGAAGATGGAAATGGGTCAGATGTTTCAGGGCGGAAATGAGTATTTGAGAAATTTCTTAAGTTGTTTGTGTTCAGAGAGTATCAGGACACACATCTAGGGGAACACATCAGGATCTGACTGTGAATCAGCTGCCTGATCAGTCAGCCAGAGTAGAGCCCATGTCATCACGGAGTCAAGAAAGTCACTGAAAACATCAGACACTTATTCCAGTGTTGATTTCCCCTTCACCCTCGAAAGCTCAAAAATAACAGGTTAGATAGTGTTGAATGTCACTTTATTTTAAATGCATGTGTTTATATTGCCTTCTTTGTGTTTTAAGAGTGATACTCTCATTAGTATCAAAGCAAAAACTTACTGTTTGAATTTCTGCTAGTTTAGTCATGTGATTCTGGGGTACGCAGAATATTGTTCAAAATAATAATATAGCTACACCCCTTGTAGCATTCAGGACTTCTAAATTTAAACCAATTCAATTCAGTAAATGCTTATCAAGTCCCTATCATGAGAACAACCATCCCAGAAAACATAATTAGTAAGACAGGACCCTGACCTTAAAGAACTTTCTATCTCTAGAGCTGTGATAACCATACAGCAACCAGCAGCCCCATGCGGCTATTTAAATTTAAATTAAAAACTTAGTACTTCTGATGCACTAACCACATTTCAAGTACCCAACATGTGGTAACTAGCTACCATATTGGACAGGGAAGATACAAAACAATTTTATCATTACAGAAAATTATGCCAGACAGTGCAAGAAGGTACACTAGGGCAAGAGGTTTTGTTCAGGAATGTTTGCCCCAACTATATGGCTGGACTATGGCTGACTCTTAAAGGAACTTGGGAACTGGATGTGGGGGCACACATCTGTAATCTCAGCAACCCAGGAGGTTGAGGCAGAAGGATCTCAAGTTCAAGGCTAGGCTCAGCAAGTTAGTGAGACCCTGTTTCAAAATTAAAAATAAAAGGATCTAAGAATGCAGCTTGGTGGTAAAGTCTCCCTGGGTTTGAGTCCCAATACCAACAAAAAGAAGGAAGAAGCGGTAACAGCACCACACTGCAGGTTCAGCACTGAGGACGTAAACACAGATTCTGCCCCTCACCTATGCTGACCTTTGGCAGGGCCTTGGCTCTTATAGTCCCAGGTATTTGTTTGTTTGTTTGTTTGTTTTGTTTTGTTTTTCCAGTAAAGCAAGGATTTCAGACCACCGTCTTCTCACACTGTTCAAATGCCTTGTGATGCTATGTGAATTGGCAGAACATTCTATGTGTGTGTGTGTTTGTGTGTGACACCACGAAGTGCGTAAAGAACTTTCATCTCCTGATGTAATTTTGTTTTTCATTTTAGAAATTCAATTTCCAATTGACTCAGATTGCCAAGACTGTATATATGCCATTCTTTTTATTGAAATATAATATTTATATATATTTAATTAATGTACATGTGTACAATGGGGAACAATCAAATCAGAGCAATAAGCATTTCCATCTCTTCAACCATTAATTATTTTTATGTACTGGGGATTCCATACTCTTTTGTTCTAGTTATACTGAAATGTATTTAGATGGTTTTAACCAATAGTTAGTTACCCTGTGGCGCTAAAGAAGAGCCAGAAGTGATTCCCACTGTTTGGGTTGTTGTCCCTCATTGAACTTCTTCCCTCCCCTTCCCCTTCCCTTGCAGTCTCTAGTGACCACTGTTCCACTCTGTTCTTCTATAAGGTTGACTTCACCAGTTTCCACAAGTGAGCAAGCAAATACGGTGTTTGTCTTTCTGTGTCTGTCTTATTTCACTAACGATATTTGCAGTTTTAAACTTGACAAACAGATAAAATGAGACTGTGTTATTACTCATCTTTGTAGGAAGTCGTGATCTCCCTAAAGCAAACTTAAATGTGTATTTTGTTAATGTGTTCTAGCAGTTTAATTCTAAAGGCTTCCTGCCCAAGTGGCCAATCCCATCTGCCCACAGCCCTGCTATTGGGCTTAAGTACTGTCAAATGACCCTGGGGCAGGCCTTGAGTCTGTAGCTATGGTAAGAGTCTATGTATTAAGTCCTCTTCCCCCGAAGAAAACTATAAACATTACATTATTTATGTCCTGGAGAAATGAACATTTATTGAGAACCTTAGGTGTACAATGCACTTAAGTCTTTCATCTCATTTAAGGACTGGCTAGTATTAGGCTGGGCAAGAAATGCCTGTTTTCAAAAGAATGACTGATGAAAATCTTGCATTTCCTTTAGCTCCATGATGTATGGTATTTCTTAATACCAATTCCATCTCTTTTTAAAATTATTTCCTTTTAAATTAAGCCTTGGCCCCATAGATCTTCTCCCTTAACTGTGTTTCTGCCTGTGTCAACTGGAAACCAGTTTCCTTTGTCTTCTTTCTTTTGATCTAGAATACTGGGAACTTTACCTGGGATCTACTCAGGTTGTAGAGCCTGGGGCAGGACAGTTCATTACCAGAGACCCAAGGAGGGGGGTTTGCAACACCTGCATGTTCCAAGACAGCCCCTCAGAAATCAGAGGCTTCTGAGCTAGGCGTGGTGGTGCACACTGTAATCCCAGCAACTCAGGAGGCTGAGGAGGAGGATCGCAAGTTCAAAGCCAGCCTCAGCAACTTAGTGAGGCCCTGTCTCTAAATAAAATATAAAAAAGGGCTGAGGATTTGGCTCAGAGGTTAAGCACCACCCCTGGGTTCAATCCCTGGTACCCAAAAAAATCTGGCTGTTTCTTTCCTTTCTTCATTTAACATTTGTGGAACCAACGAATTGGAGATTGATACCTATTCTACCACCTTGAGGGAAGTTAGCCTCTTGGAGCCTACCTTTCCTGGGCTAAGGATAAGCAATGATGGCTGCTCTGTTCCCTCTACAGGACACCTGTGGAAGGGCTAGAGCCGCATGGCCCGGGGCCTGTGAACCGGGGTCTGCCTGCAGCTCCTAATGCCGCAGGAGGAACTCAGCCAGAGATGGAAAGTGAGGAGGGAACCCAGGTTCTGCATTTTCTGCAATCCCTCATGCCTTTCTCTTTCTAGGCTTTACTTTCCTCCCCAATCAAATGAGGATTCCAGCTCACCCCTGGGCCCTTTGTGGAATTCATTTGTATCTTAAAGCCCGCATTGTGTGAATGACCTTCCAAATTACCCTATTGCTTCCCTCCTTGCTCCTTCAGTGATCTTGGGAACAGAATCAGATCCCATGTATCACACTTCTCCTTAAAACCCTATAGTGACTCCTTATGGTTTGCCCAGAGCTCTCCCAGAGCATTGAAAGCCCTGTGTCTCAAGAAAACCCTCAGTTGGTTGGTCACAGAGCAAATGATCTGGTCTCCACCACTCACCTCCACTCACCCTGTGCTCTTCTCTATGCCTTGCAACCACCTGGGGAGCTTTTTACAAAACGCGGATGCCCTGGGCCTGCTTCTTGAGATCCTGATTGAGTTGTTTGGGTGGTAGGTGCCTTTTTAAAGCTCCCCAGTAGTCTAAAGCACAACTGAAGATGGGAACCACTGCTCTCTTCTTGCGAGTTGCTGGACATCCCAGTTGTTCCCCCTCCCTCACCCTCACTTTTCCTATCTTTGACTAATTCCTGCTCATCCTCCTCCTATTCAGGAGTTTCTTCCTCCAGGCAGTCTTCCCTGACTCCTCCCATAGACTTAGCCCCTCTCCCCATTAGGTCTGAGTTTCTTTCAGGAAGAGATTTATCACCTTGTCTCCCTGGCACGAAGCAGGCTCTGGCACATGGCATACTCTCAGTAGGAAATTCATCAGGAAAAGGCCATCTGACCTCTTGTGAGTTCTAAGAAAGAAATATGGACACTAGCACTCCAAGAGTATTATAGGAACAAATGGTTAGGAAACAAACAGGTGCCAGTACAATAAAAATTCTTTAACAAGTCCGTACAAGTGGGCAAACTCTCATATTCAAACTCAAAGAAATTCTTAGTTTTGCTCTTTGGTGGGTACATTTTTTTTTTTTTTTTCTCTTGCAGGAGGAGAAAAGAAACATATGAGGGAAACTCCTCCGTCAGCATTTCTTGTCATCAAACTGTAATTGAAAATGATTTCTCTGGTGAAATCCTTTTGACTGTTCTTTCCTTTCTTCCTCCATATTCATCCCTCAGTTGTCTATCCTGTGTGTTTGGAGAGAGTTGGGAAGTTTCAATGCTTGGAATGTTTCTCTCTCTCTCTTTAAAACTCTTTTATTGTCAGACTTTTCTGATCTTCTGAGCAGCCTGTGTGCACCATGACCCCACCCCCTTGCCTTCCCATCCTGGGGAGTGAGAGTCTTACTTTTGTCATTCTGAGGACTTGCATTTTTGGACAGCTGAATGGTGCAGCCCTCACTAACTCGTCAGGGATAAGAGCAAGTCAGCATTTGCAGGCCCCTCTGGAACCCCTGCATCTACATACACTGAAAAATTAACACCAGACTCAGAGTTGAACAAATGTTAGGTTTATAGGTCTCTTTGCATTTGACCCATCTCCTGGGCAGCAGTTTACCATCTGTCTTTGAGTATCTTCAGCTGATGCTCCTCAAATCTCTTGGCTCTTGTGATTATCTGCAGTGCCTAGTCCTGGATAAATTTGAAAGCTACGATGATGAAATTCAGCTCACCCAAAGAGCCCTCTCTCTGCTGGAGGAAAACAGGTTCTGGGCTGGTGTTGTATTCCCTGACATGTATCCCTGGACCAGCTCCCTGCCACCCCACGTGAAGTACAAGATTCGGATGGACATAGATGTGGTGGAGAAAACCAATAAGATCAAAGACAGGTGACGTTTCAGGCAGGGTTCAGTGGGTTCCTCCAAAGTCAGTGGGATTGAGACTGGACTTGGTCTACAAATCAATAAAATTAAGTTACGTAAGAGGAAATAAGATCTTTTTGTATGACTCAAAGTAGAGTCCTTGAATGAAAGTGATTACAGAGTCTCGTTGTGGTTCACAGTCATCTTTGAGATTTAGACTGTGACCTAGAAAGCAGAACTGAATAGTTTGGGAATATTTAGGAGAAAGATTTTCAGAGAGTGAGTCCTGAGTCACTTGAGCATGTGGAGTGGGTGAGCTGCCAATTCCCAATCACATCCTTTGTTCCTCTCTCCTGGGTCTTCTTAGGTACTGGGATTCTGGCCCCAGGGCAGATCCTGTGGAAGATTTCCGGTACATCTGGGGAGGCTTTGCCTATCTGCAGGACATGGTTGAGCAGGGGATCACCAGGAGTCAGGCCCAGGTGGAAGTTCCAGTGGGAGTCTATCTCCAGCAGATGCCTTACCCCTGCTTTGTGGATGACTCGTAAGTCCCAGGCCATCCATCCTCCTCCCTGACAAGCTAGAGGGGTCTAGGGAGGGGTGGGTGCTTCCAAGACTTCAGTGTCTCTAGATAGAACCCTGGAGACTGGGATCAGACTGAAAAGAATGGAGCTGTGACTGAGCTTGCCCCCAGATCCAGGTAAGGGCAAAGGAGAAAGTGAAGTGGCAGGGAGAGGGGAAAGAGCTGGTGTTGAAGTGTAAAAGGCAAGGTGAAAGTTAAAGCAATGGATGTGAGGTTGAGGGAGGGGACATGAAGGCAATTTAAATTTCCCACTACCTATTATGTTTGGTATGTAGAAGGGTCTGGTCAGTGTTTGCCCAATGATTGCCAAATCAGCAGATTTGGACTCTGCATGGCAAGTAGGTCTGGTTCCTAGGAGCCTCCAAATAATGCTGCTCTTTCCCTAGTTAACATTCCCACGATGTATGCTTAATGCATTGGATGGGGTCCCGTCTCCTCCCCTGACCACCTCAACCAACAGGTCTGTTTTGCTGAACATAGATTTGGAGGGTAGTAGAGAACAAGACAAAGTCAGAGAGGAGATGGAAGGATGCATTGACCATGGCAGATGGGGTCAGAAACATTTCCAGGACAACAGTACAGAACTATAGTTGGTTTATTAATTCAACTCCAAGGAGTCAGGGGAGATTGGGAAGTTTACCATAGTGGATGTGTGTGTCTGTGGGGTTCAGGAAGGAGAGAAGCATGCACAGCCTGAAGAAAAGAAGAGTCAAATTGCCAGTTGGAGAGACTATAAAACAAAGCCAAGTATGGAACACAGGAAACCCTCTCTCAACACTCTAGACCAATCAGTTCTCCAGCCTCAGCTCTATGGAGAACTAATGAGATAACATTGGCTGTTCTGCAGTTTGTGTGGGTTTGGACAAAAGGCAGAGATGGGAAGTAGAGCCAAGAGCAAAAGCCCAGGTTCACTTTTAGGATCAGAAAGGGAGTGGCTGGCAGGGAAATAGGTGGTTGTGGGGTGACAATGGGGTTTGGGGTCATTCAGTGTGGGAGAGTCCTCTGGTGGTCAATTCTGGAAGTTCATGCTTTATGAATGCATGATTCTCTCGCTAGGGCCATTTTGAGTGAAACCCTTCCACCCTGGAATCAGGCCCTTCTTGTGGCAACACCCAACAGTTTTCGATAGATAATAATCCCAAGGGCTTTTCTACTATGTTACACACAGAGAAAAATAATTCCCATATAGCAAATTTATCCTGCTTGCTGGAATATATATCCTAGGATCTACTCTACCTGTGCATGGCTGGTGGAATCAGTGGTTGTTAGATCGCTGATTTATTGATTGATCAACTGCTTTCTGAAAAGGCTACACCGATTGGTTATTTTGTGCCTCTTCCTGCATAGCTAGGATATAACCTTCCAGGCAGACAGTGCTGGGCTGACTGACTTCCCTGGGGAGCCCATTTGTCCTTCTCGCCTCCATCAATCAGTTCCCCTTGTTTGTGCTTCACCCTCTTGGGCTTCAGTGCCAGTTAGCATGTACCCATCTCTTCCTACCAGAGTCCTGATCATCAAGTTCTTTCCCACGAGAACTTACAGGGAAGATCTAGATCTATATTATGTGAGATATATATATCTATTTATATATATATAAATATATATATATATATATATATAAAATGTGATTTACTTACACATTTTACTTGAAGATCATTTGTCTAGGCTAACCAGAAAGCCACTGTCTTGCTGTAAAGAAAAAGTAATGCTTCAGGGCAAATGTGGAATGTATTAAAGGACACAGCCCACTGAATGCCTAATGGAGATTTTCTTTTTCTTCTTTCTTTTTCCTCTATTCTTTCAACAAGTATTTATCTCCGTCAGGTACAGGATGCTCTATTATTCTGTGTCTCTCCTCTTCCTTTAGTTTTATGATCATCCTGAACCGATGTTTCCCTATCTTCATGGTGCTGGCATGGATCTACTCTGTCTCCATGACAGTAAAGGGCATCGTTTTGGAGAAGGAGTTGAGGCTGAAGGAGACCTTGAAAAACCAGGGTGTCTCCAATGCAGTGATTTGGTGTACCTGGTTCCTGGACAGCTTCTCCATCATGTCAATGAGCATCTTTCTCCTGACAGTATTCATTATGGTAAGCCAAATGGAAAAGGCCTAGAAATTTGTAAACAATAATGTTCCTTACACCTTTCCCCTTGTTAATGAACTTGTGCCTATTAGTCATCTGGTTACCAAGGGCAACATGACATCCAGCTTCCCAGCCCTTTCAGTCAAGGTAGAGGATACTCAGAGAGACAAAGCCCTCCTCAAGGAGTCAATGTATCATAACATCTTCCTGCCCCTGTCTACACAGGTTTTCCAGCCCCATTCCATGCCTCTCTGAAGAGGCTACTATTAAGAGAACCCAGCACAGAGCAACTGTGTGTTCGAAGAGGTCTTCTCTTTGCACACACAGATATAAGAAACTATTTTCTGGGATTATCATTCCAACAACTGGCTACAGCTGGAATGTGAAGTGCCCTTTCAGTGGTATTGGGGGAAGAGACCTGGCTGTTTATTAATTGTCATCAAGGTCACACCATTCATGAGTTCACAAAAGGAAAAAAATCTGTTGCCTGCAAAATCTTCAAAACTTCCCTGTTTTAAAGAATGGAATTTGGGGCCTGGAGTTGAGGCTCAGTGGTAGACCATTTGCCTGGCAATTGTGAGGCACTGGGTTTGATCCTCAGCACTACATAAAAAATAAATAAATAAAATAAAGGTATTGTCTTCATCTACAACTAAAAAAAATTTTAAAAATAAAATAAAAGATGGAATTTTGAATCTATCCTTTCTCAGTGATAAGGAGTTTTTATTGCCACAGACAGGAGTGTATAGGTCCAGCCAGGCGCAGTGGTGTATGCCTGTAATCCCAGCAGCTCGGAGGCTGAGGCAGGAGGATTGCAACTCAGCAACTTAGACCCTAAGCAACTCAGCGAGACCCTGTCTCTAAATAATATATATATATATATATATTTTTTTTTTTTTTTTAAAGGGTTGGGGATGTAGTTCAGTGGTTAAGCACCCCTGGGTTCAATCCCCTGTACCAAAAAAAAAAAAAAAAAAAAAGTACATAGGTCCATCCTCTGCAAATTTGCAACTCCCTTATAATCTAGATTTGAAAATAAAACATCATTCACGATACACTGCTATCCTTCATTTCTAGTTCCTCCACAGTAGAGGTTCTTTTGTATTTGTTGAATGATATGAACATAAATTTAGACAGTCTGCTATTTTGGGTGGTGAAATTTGATGTGATATTTGTGTTTTAGATTTGCAAGCTCATCGAGCTGGTTCAACCTCTTCACCATCTCGTATTGCGTGTTCCTCTGCACTAGGCAATAGTGTAGTGACCCACAGACTTGTTGACTGTCTCTCATCCCATACTGGACCACACCTGATACTTCCCTGATCCAAGAATGTTCCATCATATATCCTGTCCAACCAACATATATCCATTTAAACCAAATCCTGCCCATTCTCTTTATGATAAGATGTCCTAAATCTGAGGCATTTTGTTTTTTAGTGTTGCATTATAACCCAGTGAGCTGTGGCCTTAGCCAAATCCTGCACTGGAGTCTGAAAATCACTACTAAAGTGGATAGAAGTCATTCAGCTCAAACAACCTGACCCCACCTGGATGTGGCTAAAGCCACATTTGCAAATGGGAACAGAGCTCTATAGAGATAAGGGGAGCAAATGTCAGCAACTTGTTCTATCCCATCCCTGGTCTGCTCCTTCCCCAGTACCAAGATAATTTGTGTCCTCAGAACTAAAGGAATCAATGTGTAAACATCTGACTGAACAGCTGTGAGGTTTTGCCTGACTTGTTGCTGATAACTGAAATTGAGATCTGCCTTCCTAAGAATGGACCATTTGGACTTCAAAGCTTTTAGGACGTGAGGTAAAGAATGGTCACAAAGAGTTTCTAGCACAAAGAGATTTCTCCTTGTGGGAACCAGAATATTATTCCAGTGAAGACAGGAAGCTGAGCTTTCTACACCAAAGTAGGGTTTTCTTTTGAATGACTTTCCATCTTCCCTTGTCCCTTCCTCCCCAACTCAACTAACTACTCAGGAAAAGAAGCTGGAAGCAAGGACAATGGGAAGGTTCCATTGTTATGCAAGCTACTAGGAACAACAAAAAACAGTGGTCATTGGTAAAAGTTAAAGCCAGTGAAACAGTAGGGTTAGCCAAATGGCATCTCTGGCAAAGGTCAGTGAGAAATTACACAGCCTGGGCATTAGTAGGATTTTGCCTTGAGCTGGGACAAGAAATTGATTTCATTCTAAGAAAAGAAACAACTATCCTAAAGTTCTTGCAGTCAAAAGCCACATGTCAGCCATGGACTTGCTTTTGCATGTGATTAAAGAAAGGGCATGGAACTTTCTAGGGTGATATGTAGTACTTTTGACACATTAAATCAGGAACATTGAGTCCTAATTTTGATTTTTATTTAGATTTCCTCAGACATTTGTTCTAATTAAGCATGACTTTCTTCCACTTCCCTTTGCCACACACACCACTTTTTTTCAATCTGTTCCTCTAGGGTCCAATAGGCTTGAGGTCAGGAAGGAGAAATGGTGGCCACAGAAGGTTAGAGGCACACCTGTTCCATTTAACTTTTCCATGCTCACGACAGATACTGCTAATTGGTCTCTCTTGTCTACTGAGAAGAACCCAGGATTTCCGGGAACCACCACAAATGAATCAGAATTAATTTATGCACCTTCGTATTCCTGAGGAAAGCACAGGATAATCTATTTGTGGAGATATATCCAAAGGGTTAAACTCCTCATAGGTCATCTATAGTAAAGAACAGTGAAGAAAGCCTAATACATTTAAACATCTCAGTTTATCTTATACTGTGACTGGATAGTTACTCACTTAGTGCAAGTTGCTAGTTTGGTCCTATTTTCTACGTAATCAAAGTGAAAGATACTGGACATTGCAAGCAAGTTCTATGAAAAGTATTTGGGCAATATTCATGGGTGGGGAGGGCCCATCCACTTCCAAGTGATCTAGATTCATCACTGATATTTCACATATGAGGCAAACCTCAGAATACAAGTATAAATGACCAGGCCAGTCAGCAGGCCAGGCCCCTGGAAAATATGAAAGCTTGTTTTGAGTGGTCTGCCTCTTCCCCCTCTGCCCTCATCTACTTAGTACCTCCAGGTGCTGTTGGAGCTCCAATTACCCTGCCCCAAGTCTTCCTCCTTCGCTGTAGGCACGTTTCTCCACATTATCCCTTTGCACCAGGGATTTACTTACATCACCTATAATAATTGCTGCTAAATGATAAACTTAAGCACAATAAAATTTTTAAAAGTTTATTTGAGCAAACAGTGATTCATGAGTGATTCAGGGCTCCACTAAAGGGGTGGGGAAGCAAGACAAAGAAAAAAAATATTCGATTGGTTAAAGTCCCTAGAGAGAAGTTACTTGACAGTTTCTGATTAAGTGATTCTTGCTTGGAGTTGGGTTTGGTGTGCTCATGTAGGAATCCAAAACACTGGAGCCAGCTTAGCCCAATGATCTCCCAGTTAATTTTTTGTAACATTGCCCATGACTGAGAGGCAGCCTAATGTGTCACCCCTCCTAGGGGAAATGCCATGTGTGAGATTAAATGTACTTGGCGTATTGGGTGTGAGTTGTAGAAGTGTAGGCACCAATAACAGGCGCTGGGGAGAGACCCCAATAGTGCAGAGGCTCCAGAGGCCTTGGCATTGCTGCACACATGTCACCCCTGAACGGGCCAGGGCCCTGGGCATGGGTGGGAATTACTGACCCGAGGCCTCTTTGGTTTCAGCATGGAAGAATCCTACATTACAGCGATCCGTTCATCGTCTTCCTGTTCCTGTTGACCTTCTCCACTGCCACGATCATGCAGTGCTTCTTGCTCAGCACCTTCTTCTCCAAGGCCAGCCTGGCAGCAGCCTGCAGCGGTGTCATCTACTTCACCCTCTACTTGCCGCATATCCTGTGCTTCGCCTGGCAGGATCGGATGACCGCTGAGCTGAAGAAGGCTGTGGTGAGGGCCTGGGGCTCACCCCTGGCCTGCATTTCCTCTGGAGGGTCTGCAGCAGCCCAGCCTCTGAGGAAGTCTATTTTGTCTTTTGGTTCCAAAGGACATAAGATTAAAAAGATAATGTAAAGCTCAAAGGGCAGAGAAAAGTGTGCCAGTAATTTCACCATTTTTCATTCTCCAAATCTGCTTGATTAATCTGCCCTAGAAAGTCCTTGAAAATTCAGTTCAGCCCATGGTCTCCTTTATTTACTGGTGAGAGGAGAACCAGGTGACCATTTCACTCACCTTCCTTTTCTTACTGTTTGAGAAGAATCAGAAGGGAGGGGGCTGACCCTTTACTGTCCCTCCAGAAAGGTATTTTCATTGTCTAAAGAGGACTTTTCCTTCTCCCAAAGGACTTGGATTAAAGCGGTTCTACAGGTGTCTTTGACATGCTTCCTAGTGCATGCAAAAAGGTTGCAGAAATGAACCCACAGAGTCAGGTTCTCTGGCCTGGAGAGGACTCCCAAAATTGACTTTTGATTGCCTGAGAGACCTCTTAGTTCAGGATTCCCAAACTAACACTGGTCTTTTCTCTAATTGTTTTAAAATGGGCCATTTCCACCTTCTCATTAGCCCAGGCTAATCAGCCTGGTGCTGGAGGGTATGGATTTCCTCGTCCTCCAGAATCTCCCTGTCTCTTTGCTGTCTGTCAAGAGAAGACTTACTGTCTGCCTCTCTTTAGCAGAACTTGTTCTCACAACTCAAACTCCTTTGGCTCCAGAGCTGCCAGGACATCTGCCTTTTATTTCTTATGTTAATAAGAAGTTAATTGCTGTTTTTTTATAGCTCCCAATTGTCTAAAATGATCACAATGGGTAGTGGTAGAAACCCTGTGTCAGCCTGTGGGCAAAGCTGAGCTGCTTTGGTAAGCAGCAGATAGTGAGTATTTCCGAGGCCACAGCCAGCTTCTTGGGGGTGTGGCTCCATCAGGAAGTTGTAGATCTGAGAACCGCGTGGATAAGAACTGGGCTGAGATTTTTTTTTAAGTGGTTTATGTAGACATAAAGCTAGAGAATCGTCTTTTTGCAGAGAGACACTCTGAACTCTATCCAGGGTCCTCTAAACTACAGGGAGACCTTTACACTACATTTCCTCTAAACTACAGAGGAAATGGGGATAGCAAATCCCTCTGTACACATTTCGCCATGTCCCATTTCCCATGGGACCACCAGTGGGAACTTGGCTGGGGAACTTCCTCTTCATATTTTCTTCTACACTTTACCTATTCAGCTGACTTGTTCAATGGGCAGAGAACCTAAGAAAATTCTTAGGAGATAGGAATGGTTCATGTATTCTGAGGCTATTCTGACCTCTCTGAAAGGCCTCAGGAGGTCACGAGACCATTCTTTGTCCTAGGAAACTGATGGCTTTGAGGGCCCTTCCATTGGGATTCTCACAACTTGGCTCAAGTTAGCATCTTTGTTCTTCCCAGAACTGTGTGCTCCTCTAAAACAGGAGGAAAGGGGAACAGATAGGGAAGGAGAACATGAGAACTGTTGGTTCCGTGGTGTGTTGGGCCATGGGGCATTTCTTTGTCTTCCCCATTACACTGCAACAAGATTAGGTTCCACTGAACATATGAGCAGTGGTTCGGTGGGTATTGGGCAGGGGTCTCTGAGCCCTGAAAGGCATTCCCAGAATTCTCATCTATGGGAAAACCACTGTAACCCCTCCCTGACTGGTTTTACATCTGGACACAGTGTGAGCTCTCTTTTGGTCCTCCTCCCGACTTGTGGGCATCTGGGAGCTGGTGGGTTGGGTAAAAGACCCTCTGCTTGTCTTCTCGATACTGTTCACCCCAATGCAGAGCCTGCTGTCTCCTGTGGCATTTGGGTTTGGCACTGAGTACCTGGTTCGCTTTGAAGAGCAAGGCCTGGGGCTGCAGTGGAACAACATTGGGAACAGTCCCATGGAAGGAGATGAGTACAGTTTCCTGCTGTCCATGGAGATGATGCTCCTTGATGCTGCTATATATGGCTTGCTGGCCTGGTACCTTGACCAGGTGTTTCCAGGTAAGCCTCTCCCTCCCTAGAGTAAAGGTGATTGTGTTCTTCAGATGCCAGCTCTCCCCCATCCATCTAGTTTAAATTTTATGTCTTCTAAGATCTTTGAATTTGGACTCTCAGAATCAGCATTTGAAATTTAAATCTAGAAGCCAAAGATACACCAGCAAATTCTGTTGGCTCTACTTTAGAATAGATTGTCACCACTGTCCCAGTCCCAACCTCCTGCCACCATAAACTCCTACCATCATATTCTCTATAATGTATTCAGATAAAACTTTTCTGAATCTGAGTCAAATGGTGTCAGCCCTTTCTGTTCAAATCCCTCCAGTGGCTTTTCTCTCATTTCAGAGTAAAACCCAGTGTCCCAACTCTGGCCTACCCCATGCTTATTATCTGACTCTAGTTATCCTTCTCCCTCATGTTTCTCTGCTCCAGTTGCATCAACCTCCCTGCTGAATGGTCCTACAATAAGTATACTTCTTCTGCAGGGCCTTTTCACCTGCTGTTCTCACTGCCAGGAGCATGTTTCTCTCACTCATACCTGAAGGCTCATGTCCTCATTTTGTTCAGGTCTGTTCAAATGTCTCCACATCACAGGGATCTTTCCAAACTGAAGATGTCTATCACTATATAAACAGCATTCCTTCAGTGCACCACTTCCCATATCCTACTTTATTTTTGGAAACATTCATCACCACCTGACATGGTATCCTTATGGGATTTTTTTTTTTTTTTTTTTTTTTTTTTTTTTGTGGTCCTGGGGATCGAAGCCAGGGCCCTGTGCTTATAAGGCAAGCACTTTACCAACTGAGCTATCTCCCCAGCCTGATATTTATTGACTCTATACACTTAGGAGAACTTAAGCACATGATCTGTTTTGTTCACTGTGACAGGACCTGTGCCCAGAATAGTGCCTGATACTTGGTAGACACAGAATAAATATATAATTAATCAGTAGCATGAAAAAATCAGCTCCTAAAACAAAATTGACCATTTACACAGTTTTGTATTAAATCAGATTTTCCTTCAAATTAGAATTTCCTATAACCTGGGAACAGCTTCTTTGTGTTATGGTAGCAGGGTCTGATTTTTGATGCTATGACCAAGAGCAGGCAGGGGAGGGTGAGGTGGGTTCTAGTCCCTGGGGAGGGACAAGCTCACGGCTCTCAGATTATCTCAAAGTAGCCTTTGTTGGCAGAAATAAGTAGGCAGCAACCTTGAATGAGAGAAAGATGGATAGACTGAGTCCAGAGGCCTGGGTTTGGATGCCAGCTGCGGGAGTGTATTAGTTTCCTGGACTGCCATACTAACATATGATAAATGGTTGGCTTTGACAATAGAAATTGGTATCACACTGATCTGAAGGCTACCAGTCCAAAATCAAAGCATGACCATGTTCCCTCTGAAACCTATAAGTGAAGAATCTTTCCTTGCCTCAAACCAGTTTCTGCAGGTTTTCAGTACTCTGGCTTTCCTTGTTCAGAGATACTCCAATCCTTCATCTTCATATGGTGTCTGTCTTTACTTGGCCATCTTCTTATAAGGATACCAGTCATATTAGATGAGGACCCACCCTACTCCAGTGTGACCTCATCCAATTTAACTGAACACATCTGTAATAACCCTCTTTCCAAATGAGGTCACTTTCTGAGATAACTGGGGTTGGAATTTGGTGTCTTTCTTTTCAACACTGCTCTGACACCAAATGTGTTTTTTTTCAGACACCAACCAATTCTCTGACACCAAGCATTCAACCCAATTCTAACAGTATCCAGAATTAGCATAGATGCCACAGGCTCAGTTCACAAGAGTTTTCTCCTTCCAGACATCAGCTGCAAAGGCAATGCCAGGCTACCCATCCTTTGCCACGGTGTTCTAATTTCAATGACAACTTTATAGAGAATTCAACTCAAGAAGAGCCAATAGCAGGATGCACCACAGCAGTGGTGGTGAAATTTCCATGGCTTCTCTGGGCTCAGTACCCTCCTGGCATCAAAATGTGTTTGCCAACCTATTTGCTCTCCAAGTACTGATGAAGGGTTCTTATAACCAACTCTCCAGAGCTCTTTCTCCCCACAAGTTGAAATTGGGGCTAAAAGTTCCTATCTTCACAAATTTGGTCTTTCTTGATGACCAGTTTCCATCCTGCCCCACCCTGAGTCACCTCCTTAGTAATAACTCAGGTGCAGGGAAAAAGGGGCTCCGTGAATAACAAAAGACACTCCTATCACTCAGGAAATATCAAGAGTTTTAGGAGCCCTAAACCCTGCACAGGAATTAGGGACTAAGACCAAATATATTACATACAATACCAATGACCCCAATTTGTCTTTTTGGAGAAGGACAGAGTTCAACCCATGGTAGTGACCTGAGCAAGGCCTTTGAGCTTGCTCAGTTTGTTTCTTGTATCTCCTGTGCCATTAGGAGATTTAACAAGTGAAAATTAGTTGGATTGAACTTGAAATTGTGCACAATTCAAGGGCTTGGTTTTAGCCAAGCTGAAGCTTTCATTTTGTCAACAGCTACTTACTAAGCAGCATCTTTGTATGAGGCCCAGTAGGGCCAGGTTCTGAGAATTAAGGGGTGGAAAAGATAGACCCAGGCCTGCCTTGAGGAATTTATAGTCCAGTGGGGGAAAGTCATGCCCCATGACAACTATTTAAAAAACAAGGACAGTGTTCTTAGAAAACCAATACTTTGTAGGGAGCAAAAGTTGCAACAAGAACTGGACTAGAAATTTGGGAATCTTTTCCTTGAACCCCAGCTGGATGCAGTAGAATGAGGGCCTAAAACAGTGATATTTGAACCAGATTGCCTGGGTTGGAATTCCTGCATTTTTACTTAATTACCTGTGACCTGGGACAGATGGTTCAAACTCAGAGAGCCTTAGTTTCTGTATCCACAAAAACAATAGTACTACTTAAGTCTTAGGGTTGTTTTTGAGCATTAAATTATTTAACACATAGAAAGTGCTTATAGCAAGGCCTGACGCAGAGAAAATATCCAACAAATGTTAGTGATTATCATCATTATTGCTATCTGGTAACTGCTGAAAAGGGACATGATTTAATTCTTTAATAAAATGATTTCTTGGAAAACTGTTATTAGCCAAGATCATCAGTATTAGTGTTGCTGGTAACACCCAAAGAACATGACCTTTTGGATTACAACATGTTGGAAAGAGTAATCTTTCTGGTAGTCTGCGGATAGCTATCTAATGGCTTGGGAACTATAAGTATCTGTAGTTATAAGTTGGGGTGCAGACTGATACACTCTAGATCTTACAGAACTGTGGTAGAGTGAGATAGCAGTTGGCTTAGGTTTCTTCTCTTTATTTGCTTTTCAATTTCCAGGGCATCATGGAACCCCACTTCCTTGGTACTTCCTACTACAGGAGTCTTATTGGCTTGGTGGTGAAGGTGAGCTGTTTAAAAATTAAAACAAATAAACCTTAATGGTTGACACTAGCTCCTGGGACTAATGCGGGATGTGTGTGTGTGGGGGGGGGGGGGGTGGTTTGTCAAAGTGACCCTTTTTGTCAAGGGTGAGATTCCTGCTAAGCCAGCTCTGCCACCCAGCACCTCCTGGCAACACAGCCTCTCTGAGTCCATCTTTGTGTCACTGGGCCAGTGATTAAGAATTGGCAAACAAGCTTGTTCCAGTGGATTAAATGCCCTAGTAAAAGACGGCCACACCATTTCAGGGTTCAAATAACTTTTCCAACTTAACAGCTTAAAGCAGAGGTCCAGGGAATCATGGAGGGACCCTGCATTTGTCCTTTCTGCCTCCCTCCTGCTTTCTAATTCCTCTCCACATTTCCAAAATATAAATTAAGTCATTCTTCTAAGTTGAGAACTCATCTAAGGCAGAGGCATAGCTGTCAATCCCAAGGTGAACACTCCCAGGCTCTCCTGGTGTTGATCTTTCTTACCGTTGGGGAAGAAAGCTAAAAGGGCATTTGCCCATGATGTACCTGAGTCTAAATTTACCTTTAATCCTGAACAAAACAGGAGGCCTGGAGAAAGTTCTAGAAGTGGAGAAAAATACAGTCTTTTTTGTAAGTTCTGAGAAGGCAGAGAAATTCTACAGTCTCCCTAGAGCTGGGAGCTTCTGGAAGCAAAGGAAATACTTTCCAATCTTTGCTCACCTACCTGTCCTTCACTTTATTGGGTGTAGATCAGGATTTGTCCTTGAAGCACTAAGATTGATATTTGCCTTCTCTAGGGAATTAGTCTAGGGACTTTAAATGGCCTGGGTAAGTTTTTTGGTGTTTTTTTCTTTCTTTCTTTTTCTTTTTTTTTTTTTTCCTCTTTCCAATGGTCCAAACTTTGACAGCCTAGCATCTTCCCAGTATATTGTTTTATGTATTTTGTCTATTAACTTTTACATTTCTACTACAATAAAGTTATCATCCCATAATAAATGGAAATTTTCAACACAGAAGTGTGTTCCTGAAATATACTTAGTGTCCATGAATATCAGGACTTGTTTTTTTTTTTTTTTTTCTTCCCTCTCTGTCTCTATAATCCCTCTTAGGAAAAATATCTGATGATAAATATGTTTCTTCAAAAGTGAATCACATACATTTTTGCTGACAGAAGTCAAATATTTTTTTGTTGTCTCACAGGCGAGACTGAATTAGATCTCTAACACTGTCTAAAATCAAAAAACAGCTGAGTTTCTCCACCTCACCCCTTCCTTTCACAACTGAAGAAATAGAGCCCAGGAGACATCAGTATCCTGCACAAATCCCCACTGGTCCCTAGGGACAAAATCTGGAGCTTGAATGCATTTCCTGGGGAGGAGCTCACTTCAGTGACTCAACTATTTGGAAGGATATTTCCCCTTGCTATTTTATTACCCATTAGTACAGAATAATGTCTAGTAAAGTGACCAAATGAGAAGGGAGTTACAGAGAATCCATTGAAAAGTCCTCCAGGAAGCAGAGGTACAAGTACTGAAGGGAGGTACAAGTACTGCCAAGGCCTTGCCTACCCCTCCGCTGCACATCCTGTGAATCTACAGAGAGGGCGTGCCAGGGCCCTGGTGGCTGCTGCATTTAAAAAACTTGTACTGCTCATGCATTTGCACTTGAGGCCAGGGTCCTGAGCTGCTGGCAGCAGCGGCTTCCTCCGGCTCCTGCTTCCTCTCAAGTTGGCCAGCCTTTCTGCTTGTCTTCCCCTTCCAGGATGTCCTGACGTCCTTTGAGAACAAATGCCAAATTTACAAAAAGAAAGAAAGTGTGTGTGTGTGTGTGTGTGTGTGTGTGTGTGTGTGTGTGGTTGTATATACCATACTTCACAATTTGTCCAGCTCTACACCCCCACCAGACTCTGCCTGACATTAATCCCAAGACACTTGGATGCCCTTATGGTGGATTTCTCAGGGGAGCTGTTTCTCAAAGTCTAATTTAAGCTGGCTGCCCATCATGTCACCTTGAATGGACTTTTACCAGATATTCATCATGACATCAACATGTTTTGGATTGTAATGAAAACAACCAGTGGTTGAGGGCTAAAGACAATTAACCCAGTCCAAATTCAATCCTGGGTGTTTTGGGTTTTGTTTTAAATCTGCTTCTGGCATTGTGGGCCCTCCCTGGCATAATAAAAGGATGAGGCAGGGCCATGGTGGAGCCCTTGCCTTGCATGCTGGAGGCCCCAGCACCACAGAAAAAGCAAAAGCAAGAGAATGAGATGAAACTCTAATTCTAAAATTCCAATTCAGAACTCCCCCTGGACTTGGCAAAGATTGCACCTTGGGGCTTGAACTCTTCAGCAGGACAGAGCAGGAAGCCTGCAGGGGCTGGTCTCATGGGGACACTGGTTGGGCCTTTCGGGGGAACTGTTGTTCCTTATGGTTGTGGGAAACTCATTTGCTCCCCCTATATCTACCCTCCCTTTCTGCCCCTGCTGATTCTAAGCTCTCACTGGAAGAGTAACATTGGCTTCTGGTTGGTGCAGGGTGTTCAACCAGAGAAGAGAGGGCCCTGGAAAAGACTGAACCCCTAACAGAGGAAATGGAGGATCCAGACCATCCAGGAGGAAAGAATGGTAAAACCCCAATAAAGAGTAGAAGAAGGGAAAGGCTGTGAACCCTGGAAAGGCCAGAGCAAAACAGCTCAGGATGGGTGAAAGGAAGCCCAGGAAGCCGGCTCCCTCTGTTGACTAGCATTGAACCTCGTGTCCAGTTGCACGTGTGGGGAATGAATGGCTCAGCCCAGACATTAACACATATTTCCTGGAGAAAGCAAATCCCGAGTATGTAGTGTGTTTGTGCCCTTGTTAGGCAGATCCCAAGTGAGTTGCACAAATGTGCTGACTTCCGAGGATTTAGCAAGAACAATGACTTGGGTCACTGGGACTTAAAGCGGATATGAGCTATAAGGAAAGACAAAAATAAATGCTTCTGTATGCAGGGGAAAGAGTCTAGCGGAGCTGACTGCACTTCAGTCATGATTTACAAATCTAGCCCATTCATTCAAACCATCAAAAGCCTTTCCTGACAGTGGAAGTTACCTAATCGTTTCTGGACTAAAGGGCCAGGTTCACAAGTCTGTGTCCCTGGCTCTTGCTGCTCTATCTTCCCTCTTGAGTCAGTTCTGTGTTTCTCCTAAGGGTTTTCAACCCTAAGCATGTACATTTCTCTGGAGATGTTAGAGCTCTGGGCTTAGAGGGGAATACAGCCTCTGACTTGGCCTGACATGGCTAGAGAAGATCCAGCCTCCAACACACCCCAGATGCCATTTCATGAAGCTAAAGTCAGAAACCAGCAACTCCCCCAAAACAGGGTTAGTTTGCAGACAACAGTGCCTCTGGAAGACCCTCATCCCAGAGTGGTATTACAAGGCTGAGACTGGAGGCTGGGGAGACTGGTTCTATCTCAGCTGCAGGTGAGGCCGGGAGGCACAGACAGAAGAAGCAATGGGAATTTTTTTTTTTTTTTTTGCAAGGAGCAAAGTTTAGACCTACAATATTCAGACAACCACTGAACTGTGCTTATAAAGTAAACTGAAGAAGGATGAGGGTAGGGGGCAGGGACAAGGGGAGAGCATGATGGG
Organism: Sciurus vulgaris; assembly: GCF_902686455.1. Lineage (NCBI taxonomy): Eukaryota > Metazoa > Chordata > Mammalia > Rodentia > Sciuridae > Sciurus > Sciurus vulgaris. Next base: position 81,781,109 of record NC_136461.1, on the reverse strand, counting down.
TCTGCATTGGACAATGCTGAGGAAGAGTGGCCTATCCTGGAGTTCCAAGGAGCAAGAAGTCAACTGTAGTCAAAGTAGACTCAAAGTTTCAAGCCAGGAATGGACATGGGGCAGTCTGAAGGAAACTGTGGTTTGGAGAAGAGTATGAGGAGTCTGAGCTGCTACCAGAAATCCACAAAGAATCCCACAGACTATTGGAAACAAGAGTCTGGGACTAAAGATGGAGCTTAGGGCTAACTGTATGCCTAGACAGTGGGTGCTCTAAAATGAGCATGGGCTCTGGGATCAAATCCCAGCTGTGCCACTTGTGAGCCCTGTGACCTTGATAGGATACTTGATGTCTGTCTGTCTTGGGTTTCCTCACCTATAGAAATGAACCTAGCAATATCTACGCAGCGATCTGTTTTAGTGTGAAATGGACTAATTCATGGAAAGCACTTGAAACAGTGCCTGGCACATAGTAAGTGCAAAATAAATGTTCAGTACTATTATCCCATTGTTATTCTGGTCTTCCTTACAAAGATCATAGCTGAAGCCAGGGCAGGGCTAGGAGCAGGGCAGGGAAACTATACTCAGCAGATGGTGGTCTAAAGAAAGAACCATGAGAAGCGTATATGTTAAGGCATTATGTTTATATCATGTTTGTTTGTTTGTTTCCCTCAAGACTCCTTCTTTGAACGTGAGCTTCCAGGACTGGTTCCTGGGGTGTGTGTGAAGAATCTGATAAAGGTCTTTGAGCCTGGTAGCCGGCCAGCTGTGGACCGTCTGAACATTACCTTCTATGAGAACCAGATCACTGCCTTCCTAGGTCACAATGGAGCAGGCAAAACCACCACCTTGTGAGTCTTCTGGCAGAGGCTGGATTGTCACGCCACCCTGCCATTTCCTGGTTTCATTCTTCCCTGTTAGCTGCTATCTACTCTTTCTCACTGAGTATTACTGACAAAATTCACTTTCTACTTGTGGCCCTGAGAATTTGTAAAGCACATTGCAATAGTCAAAACTCACTCACATTTTTTTTTCTTTAAATTTGATCTTCATAAGAAGAGGGAGGCGGAGTAAGTTTAGTGTTTGCTTTGTGTGCCAGGGAATTGGGACATTCTAAGAGTTTAGGTGACTTTCCTGAAGCCACTGAGTTTAATAGTTATGTGGGAACATGAGCCAGGTCCTCCTGCCACAAATGGCCTCTTGCTTCTAAAGCCTTGAGTCCTCTCCCCGATCCCCAGCCTCTCCAGCATCCCTATCATCCATGGTAGTGATAGTGTTATGGCCATCACCATCCCATGCCCTGGGTGTGTAGAGCGATGCTTATTTTTAAGGATCATTCCTTTTCCTACCGATTATTAGGTAGGTTTCAACATCAGCGTTGGGCCCCTGATGAAAGCTGGTCACACTTCTGGAGAAAGTACGAAGGATGCAGTCTCTACATGGACTTTGGGGTAGCAGCCTGGCAACTGAAGGCCAAGTTCAGGGAAGATGCAGGGCAGTGGGGACCTCACACTTCTCTAAGGGGCCCAAGCGCCATTTGCCAAGGAGAATACGAAGCCAAGCTTTCCTATGCAGACTTCTCAGGGGACAAGAGCCCATGCGATATGCAGTCTTAAGTCCTTGGCTTCTTGCACAGCCCCAGGAAGGAACAGCAAGTGTACACCCTAGGCAGGAATGTGCTCTTGGGCGGTTCAGTGTGAATGGAATGTGGGGCTGGTGCCATTATATTTGGTTCTGTTTCCCTCTAGTGGTTGAAGAACAGAGATTCCAGCTTCTAAGTACAAGTTCAGATAGCCTGAGATTTTATCAGAACTCAGGGACAGAGCTGGGTGTGGCAGCTGTAGATCATCTGATTTCTCTCCTTTATTAACTAATATGGTCAGAGAGCTGGACATTTCATTCAGGCGGGACCCCAGGACTTCTCACAGGCCAAACCGTTACTTCATCAACTGCAGAAACACAGCTTCCCCTGGGGTTGAAACACAATGTTTAGTAATAATGTTTTTGAGTTTTACTTAATGCTGGTGCTGTGCTAAATGCATCAGTTGTATTAACTCTAATGCACGTTACCACCCAGCACGTGGAGGACATTAGTTCCCATTTTATAAAAAAAAAAAAAAAAAAAGTTCAACATCGCTATTGGACTTTTTGTGTTTGGGATCCAAAGATGGTATTATTGGTGGTGATCTGGCTTCAGTCAATTGATCAACAGATACACAGTGAATGTCTAGATGTGCCAGCTTCTCAGCCTCATTAAAGCCTTACCTGGCCTTGTAATGGTGACACCTAGCTTTTCAATATCAGTGACTGCTTGCCCAGAATGCAGAGCAGCAAGTCGTGCACCAAAAACCTTTTATTGAGCTCCTCTGGCACGAGGGACTGTGAGGAATGAATTGGAGGTGCGGGAGCACAAGGCTCTGCCTGCAAGTAAATGTTCTGAGGCTGAGAATCTGGGAAGTTCACTGGTGCTTGCCAGGGAGCCCTAGGAGCTAAGGAGAAGCAGATGACCACATTTGCCTCCCTTCTCTGCTCCTCTGCATTAGGCCCTTGATGTACACACTGGTGCTAAAACCTGTATGGGAAACAGTTGGGCCCCACTGCTAATAATGGGCCATGTTCAGAGACACGAGCGGGAGTGACTGTGAGAGTCCTCACCAGCACTGCTGTGGGGCTGCCCTCCGATGCAGGTTCCCAGTGACCATTTCTTCTGCCACTGCTCCTGCATTCTGCAGGTCCATCTTGACAGGCCTGTTGCCGCCAACATCAGGGACTGTGCTCATTGGAGGAAAGGACATTGAAACCAGCCTGGATGCCATCCGGCAGAGCCTTGGCATGTGTCCACAGCACAACATCCTGTTCCACCAGTAAGTAAAACAGGAGTGAGGGGCCTCCATCTGCCATCCTGACCCCTGCCCCAGCACTCCTGTTCTCTAGAGTCTAGCTCAGGGTGTCTGGTCTGGGCACAGGAGGTGAGGCTCTTAGTTAGTGTTCCCCTTGTTCAAGGTCCTTGTCTTGGCTTCCAGTGAGAATTGTCCCTCTGAACATGGGACTTTGCCTCTGGTGCTCGGAGTTGAGGTTTCCCCCCTCAGAAGAGTGACACCCTTTTCCTTCTGACAGTAGCCAGTCCCTGGGCCCCTTGCTTAGCCCCGAGGTGCTTCCCACGAGGGACAAAAGAGAGGAGAAACTTGTTCCTTTTTCCCTTCTAAACCAGGGCACTAAGGATTGACTTTCAGTTTCTTTTCTTTTTCTATTTTTTTAAATTAAAATATCTTTTATCTTTTATCTAAAAATCTATGTATAATCATGCCAAAGGAAGGGAGGGAGGAAGGAAGAAAAGATAGCTAAACAAATAGAAGAAAAGTCACCAGTAATTTCACCACCCAGAGACAACCACTGTTAACACCTTGGTATATAGTTTTTCAAAACTTTTTCTTATGTACATATAGATGATATACAGATGTTTTTTAAAATTATAAAGAAGAACAAAACTATGCATATAATTTTGCATTCTGACATTTTTAAAAAATGTGATTGCTGAATATCTTTTCATGTCATTACATACTCCTTTATAAAATAACTTGCAATGTTCACATACTATTCCATTATATGAATGAACTATTAAGCCATATTCTCTTATTAGATACTTACGCCAGATCTGGTGTGTGTTTTGCATTTGCATTAGAAACAATACCACAAAGAACATCTTGACTGCTACAATTTTGTGCTCATCTTTAATTATTTCTGTAAAATAAGTTACTATAAGTGAACTGCTGAGCCCTTTGCTTTTCTTGTCCTGTCCTGGTAGCCTCACAGTGTCTGAGCACATCCTGTTCTATGCCCAGCTGAAAGGCAAGTCCTGGGAGGAGGCCCAGCTGGGGATGGAAGCCATGTTAGAGGACACAGGCCTCCACCACAAGAGGAACGAAGAAGCACAGGATCTTTCAGGTGCTTGGTATTGGAAGGCAACAGGGCCACACGTATGGCAAATCCATTGCTTCCCAGTGCATGTATGAGGCCAGGGCCTGGGAACTGGAGGGATGGGGGTGGTGCTTATAACAGGAGAGCACCTAAGAGTTGGAACACTTCTAGGAGGCTTCTTGAGACTCTAAGCTCAGCTGCCCTTGGATCATACCACGTCGAATTTCTGTCTTGCAGCAGCTTGGGCTTTATTTGTTCTGATGTTTATATGTTTGAACTAAAGTGAGAGAACAGCAGTCTTCCAATGATCATGTCCTGGGAGACAAGGGTCATCTTTTCTGCATTTACAAGGCCTCACCTCAACATCAGTAGAGTTTTGAACTCTATATATACATCTCAGGAGGCAGCATCAAACCATGCCAGATTTAAGGTGCCCCCTTATGCCACCAGCCCTGGGCTTTTCTCTTCAAAAGAATTTATCCTCCCTGTGACCCTCACCCCCCATCCTCCTGGGCCTCCAGGTGGCATGCAGAGGAAACTGTCTGTTGCAATTGCCTTCGTGGGAGATGCCAAGGTGGTCATCCTGGATGAGCCCACTTCTGGGGTGGACCCCTACTCCAGACGCTGCATCTGGGACCTGCTCCTGAAGTATCGCTCAGGTAACGGCCACTGCTCTGTGCCCCGTGCTCCCACCAGGGCTTTCCCTGTGGACCCGCTCTCTCACACCCGCGTTTGGCAACTGAGTACACTAACAGCCATAACCACACTCAGGTGGGGCTTTATTTGTGAATCAAAGTTTGAGTTAAAACCTCCTGAGACTTTTACATAAATGAAAATGGAGTCACTGGTAGCAGCCTACTTCCCAAAATATTCTAGAAAGCTCTCTCAACCTGTAGCCCTTCTGTCTGGAACATTGGGTGCAGCTCTAAATGAAATTCCCATCTGGCTGAGGAGACTCCTACAAACAAAAGGAAGCTCTCTAGCTGTCAGATGGTCACTTGGGACAGGTGTGAGGGCAACGTGCTGGGTGTTGGGTGCTGCAGAGGGAAATGTCTCAGAATGGGACCTTTCACCTGTCCCGGGACATTTCACCTGTCCCGGCACCTTCCAAAGGGCTCAGATTCAGAAGAGAGAACAGGCAGGGCTCAGAGTGCCTATTAAATTGACAGTGTGGCCAGGCACTGTAGTGTATGCCTGTAATCCCGGTGGCTCCGGAGGCTGAGGCAGGAGGATCCTGAGTTCAAAACCAGCCTCAACTACTTAGTGAGGACCTAAGCAACTCAGCAACACCTGGTCTCTAAATATAATACAACAAAGGGCTGGGGATATGGCTCAGTGGTTAAGTGAGGTTTTTTTAGTTTGTTTGTTTGTTTGTTTGCTGGGTTTTTAAAATTTATTTATTTTTTGTCTTTACAGTCTGCATTTTGATTCATTGTACACAAATGGGGTACAACTTTTCATTTCTATGGTTGTACACAATATAGATTCATACCATTCATGTAATCATAAACATACATAGGGTAATACTGTCTGTCTACACTCCTAGGTTTGATCCTTGGTATGCAAAAGTAAATAAATAAATAAATAAATACATACAGCGTGTTTCAACCCTGTGTGAACTCCAGATTTCCGATTTCCCCTCCATTTGCATTGTATTTCCCCAAGCCATCCTAAAATCCTCATTACTATTTTACTTTAATGACATCTCCAATTAGTAAAAGTGTGTTTGCGTGTGTTCTTTATAAGTGCAGAGTTTAATGAACCAGAGAATGTACACATGGAACTTAGTAGATGCTGACAGTAACGAATGTGTCCCACACGTGGTGATTTATTTGAATCAGGCCCTATGCCCGATGAAGAGATAATGTATGTGACAATGCTCTATGGTGTGCGGGACGCTACAACATGTTAGTTGCTGGCATTATTATCCTAATGTCCTAGAGGAATTAGCACCTGTTTTTATCTGTTATCTCCCAGTTTTCATCCTGACCAAGGCCTGTCTGGTGACTCCCCCTGCCCCGACCCCACTGCAGGCAGAACCATCATCATGTCCACTCACCACATGGACGAGGCAGACCTCCTTGGCGACCGCATCGCCATCATCTCCCAGGGAAGGCTTTACTGCTCAGGCACGCCACTCTTCCTGAAGAACTGCTTCGGCACAGGCTTCTACTTGACCTTAGTTCGCAAGATGAAAAACATCCAGAGCCAAAGAAGTGGCTGTGAGGTACGCGTCTGCCGGGGAAGGAGCCCGTCATGGATGAGAGGGAGCACGCGACATGGGGCGGCCACCCCAGACATTTCTACCCACTTAAGCTCTAGCTATCAGAATCAGCTTTCTTGTTTCTGAAACATTTGCAGGAGATTTTGACAAATATGTCCTGAACGCTCCTACAGAGTTGCATCACCCAAAATGAAACAACTAGTTTTAAACAACCTGAAGCGATTACATACCAATATCCCAGCCTATGGATATGTGGTTTGTTGCAACATAGAAGCTTCTTATCCTGCAAAGTTGAATTAGTTAGGGACTGGGGATGTGGTCAGTGGTACAGCACTTGCCAAATATGTGTAAGGCTATAGGTTTAATCCCTGGTACTGTATCCCACCCCCAAAGAAGAGTCGTTGTTTAAAGCTTCCTTTTTTAATTCCAAAAATTCACATTCCTAACTAAGCCTGAATTCCAGTAATAAATGAAAGCTAAGGAAGGCTTCCTTGGGAACTGTAACCTAAAAATGATGAAGCAAGTTGGGCACAGTGGCCCTTGCATGTAATCCCAGTGGCTTTAATCTCAGGAGGCTGAGGCAGGAGGATCGCAAGTTCAAAGCCAGCCTCAGTAACTTGATGAGGCCCTGAGCAACTTAGGGAGACCCTGTCTTAAAACAAAAAATAAAAAAAGGACTGGGTATGTGGCTCAAGTGGTTGAGCACTCTTGGGTTCAATTCCTAGTGCCAAAAATAAATAAATAAAATGACGAACCAAAAAAAATACTAACTAGCAGAGACCGCTCAGTATGTCAGGAGACCTTGATGCAGGTCTGGGCTGGGAAGTATACAGACTGTCATCCTGGGCAATTACTTAATTCCTTGCTGTTATTTTTCCCCAGAAGGAAAATGTAACTAATGATCTGTGCTTCTGCTCTTAGAGATGCAGTGGAGATATATGAGATAATTTACTATGAATGTGCTCTGGGTTCCTTGAGAATAAGCATTGCTCACATTCAAATTGTCACAAGCATTATATTGTAGGATTATTTATGCCTCTAGTTAAAGTGTCTGCCTGCTGTGGATTTTCCCATCCTGGGTAGATTTCCACAGCCCAGTACACATCCCTGGGAAGGGGGAACAGAATGTGGGCAGAACCTGTAGCTGTCACTTGATTAATGATAAGCCAAAGAGATCCTTTGAGGTTCTGCTTCTCCCTGTGACTCACACACTCTCCAGGATAAAATCAAGTGGCTACACCCTCAAAATGCTCTGATGATTTAGTAGATTACACAGTGAAGAAAAAAATGTGTTGACTGCTGTTGGTGGTGAGAAACAAACCAAGCAGGTGGTGACAGCAGTTGGCATCAGGGAGATGCTATCATTGAAGTGATGTGTATCTTGTCAGTCATTTCTGTCCATCTATTGTAGGGCACCTGCAGCTGCGCATCTAAGGGTTTCTCTGTCAGATGTCCAACCAGTGTTGATGAGATAACTCCAGAACAAGTCTTGGATGGTAAGGGCTGGGGAAGGCTGTGTATCTCTGTTCTAGTCTAGTGACCATCACCTGGCATTGCTGGGTGTGTCCTGCCGTGATGTTCTAGAATGGGAGCAAAGAGACCATACTTGTGGCGGGGATGGGAAGCAGGGAACGGGGATGGAAGTGGGCGAGGTCATGCAATTGTTCATCTTTGTATTTTTTAGCTTCTTTCTCCTCTTTCCTCCATCCTCCATGGAATTTAAAAGTTATGCACTAAAGGGCCCTCTCTTTTTAATGAAGAATCCCGTGTGTTCATTCTGTGCCCTTACCCGTATGAAGCCTCCATTCCTGGGGTCTTCCTACCCTGGCTCCAGGGAACTTTCCTCCCTGTCTGGAGAGATCCTCCTGTAAAGGTGCACCTCAGTGCCCTCTGGCGGAACCATGCTGACCCACAGCCCTGACAGTGAACCTTAAGAGATTGCCTGTGTGGATGGTCTGCCTGATGCCGCATACTCCTGTTATATCCTAACTCTCCCTTAGCTTCCCAATTCTCCAGAGATTCTCCCTTTAATTAGGGCACATTTAAGCTCTCAGAGACACTCCCCCACCCTAGAGATTCAGTGGAAGCCATCCCTGTATACACAATCCCTCATCTCCTAGGATTGAGCTCCAGATCTAAATTCCAGAGAACTTGTAACACTCTTTCCATTCTTCCCTGATGCTCATCTTCCGCGCCTCCCTTTGCAAATGAAAGACCACACACCTTATAATCCTAAGTAGAAGCAAAATTAAATTTAAGTACTATCCCAGATTAATGAAGTTTCCTATTTAGCACAATTTTTTTTCTAAACCTAAAGAATTTACTAAGTGAAATCTGATGAAACAAGAAAGCCAGACAATATTTATGTACTATACTTACAACTTGAGGGGAAATACCCAGAGTTCCATTGCTAATATTCACTCCCCACGCTCTGCACTGACAGAGCCTGTGGTGAACAGAAAACATCTGTTTAGGGTGACGTCACTTGCCTCCTGCCTAGCCTGCCTTGCTGTGGGTCTCCCAGCTTTCTGAAGATTCCTCCTGGAAATCCTGGTCAATAATTTGATTTTTTTAAAATTAATACTGATATTTTTAGTCACTGTGGCCCCCCAAAATCAAGTTGGAAACGGGGCCTGTTTGGCTGGGCTAATGTGTTTATTACTTTATTTCCAGGTAAAGGCTTTCTTTGACTAGGATAGGGATGCTGTGAATGGTGGGAAGTGTGGTAAGAAGTTGTGCCCCAAATAAGGGAGGGAAGATCCTTTCAATCCCCAGCTAGCTGCTTGGATGGCTTTCCACCCCCACACCCTCACATACCACGCACACATATTCATGGCTCACGGAACTCCCTGCCAGAGCTGAGAGCATTACTGACTGGCAGGGCCACTTTTAAAAGACTGGCACACTGGCACACATCTAAGACATGGTTCCTGGGAATCCAGTGACTTCAGGTTCCATTTCTTTCCTAAGAGAACAATGAAAGTGACCCCACAGAGCCACTAGGCAGAGCTGCTTCCTCATGTAAGAATTCCCCAGCCTCTATCTGAAATCACCCCAGAACCAGAGACAACCAAGTGTGATTTGCAAGTTCAAAATAAAAGGAGCCTTCTAATCCAGCTAGGCAGAAACATTAATGTTCCTCCCATATGGAATTTAATGTTCCTCCATATGGGTCTTTTTAAAACAAAGAAAGAAAAGAATCCACTGGTGACCCTGAGTTTCTAAGAGAACTGCTTTCTAAAGAGTCATTTTCTGAGTTGCCACAATCCCTTTTCCTTTGACCTGCCTTTCAAGATAATGTGCTGGGGAACAGTCTCTTCAGGTACAGGCTTTGAAGTTACTTAAACTTAGTTTTTAATTTTAAAGTAACACATGCTCGTGCATAAAATTCAATTCCAACTGTGCAAGGGTGTCAAGTAAATACTGAAAAACTGACATTTGCTCACAGTCCCTGCTACACGTCCCACACCCCACCCCAACCCACCCCAGCCTCTCTCCATGGCTTCTCAGCTTCCTGAAATTCCTGAGAGCTGGGTGTTAAGTTTTGTTTTGTTTGAAGAGGCAGGCACAGTTCTAAGGGAAATGATGCAGCCCCCCAAGAATTTAGACCAGGCATGGGTGTATAATTTAGGAAGGGAACTTCTCATTCAACTTGGTCACCTGTGTCCAGGCATGGAACAGCTTGCTTGTACCAGCAGGAAAATGAAAGCAACTCTCACTTAACTCTTAAGTTTTCAGTGAATGAGAATGGGCAACAACAATGACAAAGAGCTTTCTTCCCTGAATGATGTCCTGATTTGTGATAGTAGCTAACACTCCTGGCAGGGGGCGGGGGCTTTGCCACTCTGAGCGCTTTGTGTGTATTAACTCACCCAGTCCTCACAACAACAAAGAGGATACTGTTATTTCCCCCTTTTCACAGATGAGGAAATTAGGATAGGACCTCTCCAGTATAACACAGCTTGAGGTGACAGACATGATAGGACAAAGGAAGAAACCAGCACAGGAACATTGCATGACCTCCCAGAGGTTGCATGGCTAGTCAGTGAGGAGCATGCTCACTTCCGGCTCCTTCCACCTCTCAGTGGTCATTGTGGGCCAACTAGCTAAAAACAGACTTGATGAGTGTCAGTCCTCTGAAAGAGTCATTGCTGAGTGAACAAATGCCCCTTCCTCAAGTGGGAGGTGGAAGAAAATGGAATACCTCACAGTCTCACAAACTTCTGGGTTCTGGAGAATAGAGTTGGCTTCAATCTTTTTTCTTGTGCTAGGGGATGTGAACGAGTTGATGGATGTGGTTTGCCACCATGTTCCAGAGGCAAAGCTGGTGGAATGCATTGGTCAAGAACTCATCTTCCTACTTCCAAATAAGAATTTCAAGCAGAGAGCATATGCCAGCCTTTTCAGGGAGTTGGAGGAGACACTGGCCGACCTGGGGCTCAGCAGTTTTGGCATTTCTGACACTCCCCTGGAAGAGGTAACACAGAGATTCCAGCTGGCTTCTCCCCACCCGAGCATGGCAACTGTCTTCATTTTTGGCCTACTTCCTCCTGCTTCTGTTCACATGCATACATACTTTACGTAGTTGTGGTCACTGTATGCTTGCATTTTACATTTATAGGAGATTATGTTCTAAGATCAAGAGCCATAATACATTTTCTTCCTATGATGAAGCAATGCCTGACAAAATGGAGTCTGGTTGGGTTTTTCTGAGAGTGGGAATGCCTAAACCAAATTCTTTGTCTTTTATTCCTTGACAGATTTTTCTGAAGGTTACAGAAGATTCTGATTCAGGACCCCTGTTTGCTGGTATGGTATTGGGGTGTGTGGCTTGTCATCCACCTCCCTCACACCCAGACTCTGTCTTAAAAGTCTGAAGGAGAAGTCACAAAACAGTCACACAAGCAAATTCCCCTCCATGGTGTTTGACCCCCAAATAACAGGCATTGTGTATTCTTGGTGCCTTGGAATAACAAAGGAATGAGAAACTGAATTAGGCATGAGTAGGAACATTCCAGATGAATCAGAGTTCCCCTAGAGGTCAGATTGGTAGCTTTCTCCCCAAACTTATCCTACATCCTCAGTGTCTTGTTCCTGCCATGTCACTGTTCTCATCTCTCTTCTCTACCAGATCTCTGATCCATTCTTGTCTGCACGAGTGACAGCTAGCAGAGTCCTTAGAGATAATGGTGGCAGGTAGTACAATCCAGATGCCAGCTAGATTCTCCTGGTTCCTTGGAGATCAAGATAAAATCATTGTGAACCCTCACTTGGTGGCCTATGGACTTTGAAAATGTGGGGACCAGAATTCCTGTGGATTCTGGAATACCTTTCCGCACATGTCATCCTGGAACCCTTCCATGACTTCTACCCAAACCCCATGGCCACATGAAGCATCGTGAGTGTCGTGGACTCCACTGCAAAGGAGGAAGATGGGGAAGTGGAAGTGCAGGGGAGGTGACTTGTCTGCCCCAACACAAACTTCTGATAGAACAAGAAGCACCCACCCAGGCTGTTAGAGCTCCCTTGCTAGGACCCCCCTTATCTCTTCACAGGCAAAAATGGGCAGTAATTCTCCTTTGCTGGCTCGGGCTCCTGAGACCACCTGTGCCACTGCTTACCTAGCCCAGAGTGGTACCTGTTTCCTCATCTGCAAAATGGGATAATACTAGCACCTACCTTTTAGAGTTGTTGAGACAATTAAATGAGATAACATATGTCAAGTCTTAACACCACAGGTGATCTCTGATCAAGACAGCAACACTCTTGTGTCAACATTTAACAAGTCACCTCTTACCTCAGACTCATTTAGCTCTTTACACTTGACAAGCACCTAAAATCCACTATCTTATTTGATCATCATCACAATCTCATGAAGCAGGTAGGACAGGAAAGTTGGGGAAGCTGATCTCACAGAGGTTGGGTAACCTTCCTATAGCCACACAGGCTTCTGGGTCTTACTCTCAAGGCTAGAATCCTAAGTTCTCTACTCTTGCTACCCACCCACCACCCTACACACACTTTTCAGGTGGCTAAGTGCCTTGTTTTGGGTTAGCTCAGTTTTAGAAGCTGACATTTTCTGATCTTGTCCCCAAATTCTGAAGTAACCCAAAGCATCAAGATGGTCAGTGCCACTTCTGAAAGGGTAGCTTAGAACCAGAGGCCACTGGAGAGATGTTGAACAGGCCCAGAGCCCTCCAGCTCTGGTGGGAATAGTAGGTTCCAGTCTGGTTGGGTCCTTCAGAGGACTGAGATGAGTCAGCCAGCAAAGGGGCAAAGCAACAGAGATTCCACCCCTGCAGAGATCAAATCTGAGCCCAGGTCAGGAAGAGGAAGATGCCTGAGGCTCCTGTGCCTGGAGATCAGTGAACCTACAGAACTTCTCCACCTCTCTAAGTGTAGGGGCTGGGGCTTCCCATCCCCAGGGCTGCCACGTCCCAGGCCGGATGCTTCATAGGCCCCCATGAATGTTAGCTGAAAGCATGACTGAGCTGATCCAACTCTCTTTATACCTACCCTTGTCCTAGAGAACCTGAGGCAGTTAAGAAAGCAGTTGGGGACAAAGCAGTGGTCCCCTAGGCTCTACCTCTATGTCCATAACAAATGTTCTGCAAACAAACTTCAATTAGTGACCATTAACTATAGCTAAAAGGTAACTGACAACTTGCATGGTTTATAAAGCACAGTCCCGTGTGTTATCTCATTTAATCTTAAAAGCAATCCTGTGACCTGTTTTCATTTTAATTTCACAAATGAGAAAACAGATTGAGTCACTTCCCCAAATGTATGCATCTTGTAAGAATCAGGATTCAACCCCAGATCTGCTAATTCCTGGTTCATTAGTCTCTCTACCACTTCTCAGTGACCTCTTAAGAATTCAGAAAGAACCAAGTTGACTCACTTTAATTTAATTTTTAAGTACACTTTAAATATTTTCACTTATTAGTTATGTAATATATTATGCTGTTTAAAAATTTAAAGACCCCAAAGACTGAAATACCTCTCCAACACACCCCCCCCCCATCAGATCCAGCCTTCCCAATGGTACCTCTGTTGATATGGTGGGTATTCTTTTAGACTGCAGTTATGTGTGTGTATACTTAAGATGTCATTCATCTTTGTGTATGACACATGAACTTATTACACTGATTATTCTGCACCTTATTTTTTTTTAATGAATTGTTTTAGGTATCTGCCATTGCATTCAGAGATATTTTCTTCTCTTTAATGATAAAAGAGAATTTTCAAGCAATTTCAGGTGATTTTACCGATACAGAATTTACACTGTAAAATGGATTTTTTAAAAAAGATTTTTTAATCGGCCTGGCCTGGCATTTTGTTGCTACACTAGAATGAAGGGGAAACCAAAAACCATTTTTTTGCAAGAAAAATAGCATATGAGGTCCAGATCTTGTCTGTTTTTCCAAATTATTAATCCGATCTCCCCAAACAGATGGCACGAGAAGGGAACATGCCAGCATGCTACACCCCTGCTTGAGCCCTAGTGAGAAGGCCCAGCGGCCTGCCCAGAGCTCCAACACCTGCTCCCCCATGCAGGCCGCTCACCCTGAGGGCCAGCCTCCCCCGGAGCCACAGCGCACTGGCATGGTGCTCAACACTGGCCTGCGGCTGGTCCTGCAGCATGTACAGGCGCTGCTGATCAAGCGGTTCCACCACGCTGTCCGCAGTCGCAAGGACTTCCTGGCCCAGGTATTCCTGAGGGCTGTGCTCCTTCACTCTGCCCGGGGCCCAACAAGCCCACAGCCAAGCATTCCATGCCCATGGGTTCAAACATAGCCCTCAGCACCTTCTTAATACCCTGCCTGCTTTGCTTCCTCCTTGCCAAACGTTTCCTTTGATTCAGGGTGATAAAAGTCTTCTTTGTGAGAATTGAACCTCACTTATCAAAGAAAATGAAATAGTAGTGAATATGCTAATGTTGCTCTTCTTATCACAGAAAAGACAAAGTCATGTTTTCTCTCGATTCTACAATGACACTATATGTCCAGGTCATCCTCCTCATTTTTCTTTTCCTGAAGAAACTGCTTCAGAGAATGGGAAGTCATGTGACTTGCTCTTTGAGTTGCCCTTTAGTCTCTGGTTGAGCTGTACCTATATTCAGATTCTTTGATGGCCACAAGAACATTCTGCTTTCTTCTACTTAGCCTGGCTTTGCATACCTCGCCTGTTCCCCCAGAAGCCCATCCCCCACCAGGGTCTAACTACGAGGCTGTTTATCATCTCTTACCACAATCTGTGTTTCCATGTTTCTGTGTCCCCACAGATGGTGCTTCCAGCCACTTTTGTGTTCTTGGCTCTGGTGCTTTCCATCATTGTGCCTCCTTTTGGTGAATACCCTGCCTTGACCCTACACCCCTGGATTTATGGGCAGCAGTACACCTTCTTCAGGTGCGCAGACTTTTCCCCAGAGGTCATCATTATACTCCAAGGTGTGGGGCTCCTGGGCCACATGCTACTTGGAAGGGCTCTGATTGGGACCTCCACCAATGTGACAGGGGTCCTTGGGTTGCCCTCAGAAGAGAAGTTAATATACTGTCATTGCCTAGAAATGGACGGGGAGTAAGGAAAGAGGATGCAAAGTGGGAAAAGTAGGTTGCGGAGCCATCTTTTTGAGGTATAGATGGTCTACTCTCATATTTGTAGGCTTATTCGGGCAGCCTACCCCATTCCCAGGAGACCTACAACCACCCCTCGGGCAGCATTCAGAGCCTTGTGTACATGCCTGACATGTAGTAGCCATTCCCTAAATGCTTTGAATTGCATGTGGGCTGCTTTTGTCCACTCTGTCACAGTCACATGACTACTAGTAAGACTCTCTCACTCCACCTAGCATGGATGAGCCGGGCAGCAAGCACCTTGAGGTACTGACAGACGTCCTCCTGAACAAGCCAGGTTTCGGCAACCGCTGCCTGAAGGAAGAGTGGCTTCTGTAAGTCCCTTTGCACCCTTACTCTGATACCCTATCTCCCCCGAGAGACTGGCAAAGAGGTCTGAGTTGGCAGGGATGGGAGAGACCCCCATTCCACTCTGTATTTCATGGACCACTTCCATGTCTCCAAGCAGCGCTTACCCAGCCTCTCCTTAAGCACTGTATGCTAGGGCAGTCATACCTCCCAGGTAGCTCCTGCAACGTCGGAAAGCTCTGTATTTCTCAATATAAAAATTCCATATTCAGTTGATACATGATTCCCCGGAACCTATTTGAAAGACCTCTGAACAGGGGTAGGAGGGAGATGGAGGATATGCTATTGTGTAATTGGACCCCAAATGTCATTAATGACTCCTATGGCCAGCTCTCAATTGTTGTTACAAGTATAGAGAAGGGAGTTGTAGGGGAGGGTTGAAATCCACCAGAAATCCTAAAGTTTCAATGTAATTTTAACTTCTCTTTCAAAGTTATCAATAAAGACCAAATAGACTACTTTCAAATTCCTCTTTTATCTGTTCCATCTCTCAATAGCTAGAGAAAACTGCTAGACGTACAGAGTTCACAAACTAAATAGTCACCCCCCAGCCACAGGCAATCAAACGAACCTAAGCTTGAGCAGAACCTAACCACCAAGAGGATAAGAAGAAAATGCACGGCTCCGGGTAGAGGAAAAGCTGAAAGGAGAGGGTTGGGCACTATTTCTCCTTTCTAGGGATTTTAAAATCGACTTTGAAACTGATTGTGGAATATCTTCTTGCTTTCCATGAGGGAGCACCCCTGTGGCAATTCAACCCCCTGGAAGACTCCCCCAGTGTCGCCGAACATCACCCATCTGTTCCAGAAGCAAAAATGGACACCAGCCAACCCCTCACCCTCCTGCCAGTGCAGCACCAGAGAGAAGCTCACCATGCTACCCGAGTGCCCTGAGGGCGCCGGGGGGCTCCCGCCCCCACAGGTACCCAGCATGGGGAGCCAGGGCCCCATCTGCCTGCAGTCCCAGGGATGGGGGTTGCTTGATACCTCCTAAGCTTCTATCAGAATAATATTTTGAACTGTTAAGTGAGGAAGGTTAGGCCAAGGGGCTAAACTAGGCTCCCTGGGTCCTTCAGAGGGGCTTCCCAGAGAACCTTGTCACTGTGCCACCGGGAATAAGTCACTGACCCAGAGCTTCATTTCCCACCAAACACTTCCTATTCAGCCTCCTTGCTGAATAGAGTGACCTTGCTGAGAGTGACCTTGGTCAACCCCTTTCATGATTTGTTGATGAATGACCAATCCTCAAAGAGTCAATGGGGTGCAGTGGGAAGAGCATGGGGTGAGGGTGAGGGAGGCCTGGGTTGTTTACAGGACCTCGAAGAGCCTGCATTTCCTCACCTAGAAATGCAGGATAACTGCACTTATTTTGCAGCATTATTATGAGGATTCGGAAATATGTGGAAATAATGTAATAAAGAATTACTTAGAATTAGGTTCAACACAACCCCAAACTCACAGTGGTTGGAACAAGGCACAACTCTTCCCCTGTACAAGTTCACGTGAGAGCCCTCGATGTTTATTGCTCATCCATACCAAGCAGGCCTCCATCTCACCAGCCAAATGGCACAGTGTACTTTCCAGGCAGCAGAATAGAAGAACGGATAGAGAAAAAGAGGGCAAATGTGTGCAAGGAAAAGCTTTTAGAAGCTGCCACATAACATCTCCACTTACACATTGCTGAGCAGAAAGCAGCAGCGAGGGAGACTGGGGCTAGAGTCTTCGTTCTGGGTGGTCCATTCCCAGTGAGAAAGGATGGAGCACTCCCACCTCAGGACCCAGCAGCATTGAAAGAATGTTACAGAAGGAAGGGTCCTGAGGTGGGAGTGCTCCGCCCCTAACATTTAGTATACGTGGAGATCAAGCAGGAATATTTTATTTGACATACATTTTAGAAAACAATTGATCATAAACCATCCCTTCATCAGCAATTGTTCCAACCTGGCTTCCTCCAGAGGAGCTTGGCATTTCCCCTGAGTGCCACTGTCAGCACAAGAAGCTGGTGATAGAGTGGCAACAGCCAGGACTTTAGAATCAAACAGATGCAGGTTCCAATCCTAGGCCAAGCACCTACACATTCTGCAACCCAGTGAAATTAGCAGCCTTTATGAACCTTGGTTTCTCTGTCTGTAAAGTAAGAATTCCTCTTTCATAAATGTCAGGATTAAGTGAGATCAGGTATGCAGAGCACTTAACATGGTGCCTGGCACACAGCAAGCATTGAGTAGATGCTAGTTCTCCATCAGAGAGGGGAAAGGGAAGAAAATAAACCAAGGAGGAAAAGTCAAATGGGAAAGGCAAGGAAGAGATGAAAATGAAGAAAAGTGAAAAGAATGGTGCATAATGATGGTTGTTTAATGTGCCCCCCCCCCAGGTCCCCACACCTACTACCCCTGGGTCACTCTCTAGACAGAGTGAAATGCTGTTGCCCAAGGCTCATGAACATTCTACCACATTGGCTAACACAACTCTAGACTATGTCTTCCTAAATACAAAGTATTATTGCCACCTGGAGGCCAAGTTCATGCATTTAAAAAAATTTTTTTTTTTTTTTTACTTTTTTTATATTTTTTGGTGCTAGGGACTGAACCCAGGGCCTTGTGCACGCGAGACAAGCACTCTACCAACTGAGCTATATCCCTAGCCCAAGCTCATGCATTTTTGCATTTTTCAAAATCGTTAGATTAGCTAACTAGTTTCTAGTCCTAGATGTATTTTGAAAGTCATTTGTAAATTGTAAGGCATTATTCAAATACTTTCATTCACATCACAAATTTATTGTGTGGCAACTATGTGCCAGAGTCTACTCTGAAAACTGGGGACATAATAGCCAACAAGAGAGAAGGGAGAGAGGGAAGCCCCTGCTCTCCCTGAAATGATAGCATACCAAAGAAAACAAACAGTAAATAGTTCATCAGACTGGAAGTCTCAGGCAGAGATGAGCACTATGAAGACAACACAAGCCTATGCAGTGGTAGAAAGGGACTAGAGACAATTCCTCTGTGAGGAATCAAATTTGGACCTATTTGAACTGTGCAGTTCTGCAGGGAGAGTTTGCAGGCAGAGTGAACCACCAAGTTCAAAGCCTCCACAAGGGAAGGGTGGCAGGTGAGCACAGAGAGGGGACAGGACCAGATTACAGAGGGCCACAGTGCCTTGACAATGAGATTGGGTTGACCCTGGGGTTTATTGGAGAGTGATAAGCAAGGTGGCTGAAGTGTGTGACCTGTATTTTGATCTGGCAGCTGGGTGGAGAACGGAACATGGTGGACCAAGGGTGAAGACAGTATGGAAGTTTCTGTGGAGGCCTAGGTGAGGTCTAGGTGGTAGCTTGGACTCGGGTTCCAAGATTGGAGCTGGAGAGACGCAGATGGGTTAAACCATCCTATCTTGTCAATGGATTGGAGGAAAAGAAGAGGGATCAAAGATGACTGCCACATGATTAATATGGAAACTAGGGAGATGTCAGTGCTTTATTTAGTATTTTCCTAGTATCTGAGTCCACAAATAATTTTTGGAGAAGAACAGGAGTTTCACAGACTTTAAGATCTCAAATTCCAAAGCGATTAATGTGAGTCTCATTACCTCAGAGAATCCAGCGCAGCACTGAAATCCTACAAAACCTTACGAACAGGAACATTTCGGACTACTTGGTAAAAACATATCCGGCTCTTATAAGAAGCAGGTAAGAAGAGAACTGTGGTACTTCTCATTCCAGCCCCCTGTAGATAGTGTTTACTACAGACAGAAAGTTTACCTATGACCTTGGCAGTGGAATGTTTTCTGTTTTCTAATGTGAGGGCCTCATCCATCAGAAAAAGCAACTGAGGTACATACAAGCAAAATGCCATGTAAGATTCATTTTGCTTTACATTTTTATGTTTAGGGCCAGCAAAGTTTAACTCAGGTACTATTAAAAATATTACCAGAAATGCATAGAGTTTATTTAATTATGCAGCCTTGTATTTTAACTAGTTAACAGATAAAAGTTTGGAGAGGGGAGAGTAAAGAGGGGGAGTAGAAGAAGAAAAGAGAAGCAAGAAGATAAAGGGAGAGACAAAGGGAAAAAGGACAACCTTAGGTCCAGAGCGACAGTGCCCCTGGCCAGGGGTGACTGAATTAACTGCAGTGGTCACACTCCAATTCTAGGTTATTATTTGTTATTGCTGCCCTGGAAAATGCCCGTGAACCCTTCAGTGAGTATCTGGGTCTCTCAGCTCTGCAGCTGTCCTTATCAAGCCCCACCTCTGGGATAGAAGGCCATCAGCATCCCCTATCAGAGCCAGCAGCTTGACAAGAGCCTGCTCTCTGGAGAGATCCTACAGAGTTGTGATCCAGTCCCCACACGTCTCAGCTGTAAAATAAAACATAGGGTCTAATTTTAGTATTATTTTCAGTTGCTTCCCTAACCAGAACCCTGAACTAGGGAAAAACAATCAAATGACTAGAACACACTGCAGATGGTGAAAGCAGATGCTGGGAGGGCAGGGCCAAGCCAGCAATGAGCAAAATGAAATGCCATCCAAGCCCAGAAATAAAAGCAGTGTGCACAGGGTTGATTCAGCCATGCAGTTGGCAGTAACCACTCTCAACAGCACATTTGCAATATGGGATTTTAGATTTTTTGCTTGATGGTTGATGCCAGTGTGAAAGTTCAGAGGCTTGAAATCTGAAGTTTAGGGTTGGTGTCTACCTGTTTCCCATCTTGTCATTTTTTCCTCCGACTGTCTAAAGTCGGGGTCTTAGCTCTGGGTGAGGAAAGTCAGAACTTCCCTCAAGTGTGCAGGGGATCATTAGAGTCTCATTTGTGCAGGTAAAACAGAAGGGCTACAGCCCTCACTCCACACTGACATGGTCATTGCTGTGTTTTCTGGGTCTACATTGGGCACACTGGCCGGACATGTGAGCTGACTGTGACTATTTAGAAGGTCCAGCAGGCTGGATGTGACTGGGGGAGCCAGTGGTGAAAAGCATCAGTCGGTTCCTGTGTGTATTTCCAGACTTGGCCTCCAGACTGGGTGGCTGCCACACTGGATATCAGAAAATGCAAAAATGGTCCTAAAGACTGAAACATTCCAATGATTATTTGAGAAGGAAAATTAATACTTCTGTCATACTTATGATAATTAATGCTTTATTTTTATTTTGACTTTCAGCCTAAAGAGCAAATTCTGGGTCAACGAACAGAGGTAAGAGATGGTTTTTATAAGAAATACAATCTCAGATTGCAAGCCTGCACATTCGTTGGTCTATTCATTTTAGGCTTCAGAGGGTCTAGTCCAGCCCTAGAATTCACCCCATTCTTGGACCATCCTGGAGGCTCATGTGGTTCTAGAGACTTGGAGAGTCTTCAAGGAGTCACTCAGACTCCCTCAAGGACAAGGCCTCTAGAATAGGTGCAAGGCTGATGTTCCCTGACTTTCCTAGGTAGCTTCTAGACTATAAAGTGAATCCAACTTAGAAATGTCCCCTAGAGGGAACTGGAGTGCCTCTGCTGAAGCAGAAAGTGGGGGCTGAAGGGGCAATCTGAGACTCTGAGAAAGAAGGATTTCCTCCTCTGCTTTGCTTTACTAGTGAATTTATTTTGTTCTGTTGAGCTTTTGGCTTTTATCCTTCATTGAAGAGTTTTAAAGCAGTGATACATTCAGATTGGTGTTTTCAACACAATTACTTGAGACTAGAGCAGTACGGAAGATGGAACCAAAGACCAGGATCTCAGTGAAGAAGCAAGCAAGAGTCAGGCAGGGACTGGGAATATAGCTCAGTTGGTAGAGTGCTTACTTCACATGCACAAGGCCCTGGGTTCAATCCCCAGCACCACTCATGCACACACACATAAGAATCAGGCAAGAGCTGGTGAATGCTATCTAAGCCGGGGTGGGCTGAGAGGTATCAAGAAAGGAACAGCAGTACTTGGCCCCGCTTAGATAAAGATGTATGCAGTGGGACCAGAAGTACCTGAAGTACAAAGATGGGGTAGAGAAGAGTCATGGACAACATCAAAGAGTGATGAGAGATATAAGGCAAGTTGGAGTTGATCAGATGCTTAGAAAAGAGAAAGAGAAAAACCGCCTGGGGAAGCCAGCAGCCTGGCAAGGCAGGGAGACACAAGAGCCACCCAGACCATCTGGAGCTCTAACGGAGATTCAACATGGGTCAACATGGCTAGAACATATCCCTCAAGGGAAGTTCTGAGGAGGGCTGAAATTGGAGAGGAGCAGAGTCCAGGCTCAGAAGGGTCCTTTATGCCAAGGTGAGGTCCAGCCTTCATCCTGGAGCAGTAACGGGGAAGAACTAACAGCTGGTTTATGGCCGGGAGTAATGACACACTCCCATAGTGCCAGCACTCAGGATCCCGAGGCAGGAGGATCTCTTGAACTTGGGAGTTAGAGACCTGCGTGGACAACATAGTTATACCCTGCCTCAAAACAAACAAAAAACATTGGTTTGCAAAGTGGAGCAGTGTTGTTTGCTAGTCCAGAAAACACTCCCTGAAGAATACATTTCCCTTAGAAGCTGGGAGAGTCACTGGGAGGCATGAGGTTCATTGCATGGATCTGAGGATTTCTCATTGCCTTATAGATACGGGGGAATTTCCATCGGAGGAAAGCTTCCGGTGCTCCCCATCACCGGGGAAGATCTTGTTGGTGTTTTAAGTGAACTTGGCCGGATAATGAACGTGAGCGGGGTATGTAAACAGATAGGAGATTTGGGTAGGATTTTTGACTTGTTTAATTATTATGAAATAGAAATTATCATGAGTGTCACAGAAAAATCAAACCAAACCAAACCCTCTTGCTTGTTTATTGTGGTTATCTAGGGCCCTATCACCAGAGAAGCATCTGAAGAAATGTCTGATTTCCTTAAATATCTCGAAACTGAAGACAACATTAAGGTACCGGACTTGTGTAATCTGCCCTAGAGCTAAACAAATCTTGTGATGTGAGCCCGTTATTTTATTCTTGTTTTCCCAGCTTAATTAAATTCAATACCTCTTCCTGCTGAAATCTTGGGAATGTCTCCCAGCTGCCAAACCCTGGCTCATCCTCACCTTCTTTTTCCTGTTGCTAATTTTTTTCTTTAAGCAGCCCTTGTTAGTGCCAATCTCAGGTGTCAGGTTGTAGTGTAGCCTAACAAAAGCCACCTCTGCCCTCTAGGTGTGGTTTAACAACAAAGGCTGGCACGCCCTGGTCAGCTTTTTAAATGTAGCCCACAACGCCATCTTGCGGGCCAACCTGCCCAAGGACAGGAACCCCGAGGAGCATGGAATCACCGTCATCAGCCAGCCACTGAACCTGACAAAGGAGCAGCTCTCTGAGATCACAGTGTAAGCCAACAGGACCCCCACGCTCACAGCTTTCTTGTCACCTCCTCACTCTTTAGGTTTTCACTACCACAAAGGGCAAGACTGGATAGCAATGTAAATGTTTCATGGACCACACTGCTTGGCCCTTCTTTCTCCCTCATATTTATTTGGAAAGTAAGTTCGTATTTTACTCCATTCCCTTTGGACTTTCGATAACAAGTTGCTTCTGAAGTCTGCACAGATATTCTCCTTGCCAGTGTGCAAAATGATTGCCAGAGGCTGAGAAGGCTCTGTGAATCTCTCTTTTCCCCAGGCATGATCATCCCAGACTCTGCTAATTCCCTCACGTGGTCATGCTTTGAGGTGTCAACAGGTCTGTCTTGCTCAAGCTTAGGCTCTGAAGCTCAGCTTCAGTTGGTAAAAACATCCGTCTTGTGCACTGTGACCTGTTTGCTCTTTCTGAGAACTGTGTGCAGGAGGGATTGCTGGGGGTGTCTTTATTAGTGCATACTTCTTCCAAGAGGCTCATTTAACTACCCAGTATGCACTGAGTGCTGCTGAACATGCCCTGGGTCTCTGCTAATTCTTGGGCCGTGATGCCTTTCTCTGGACACCCCCTGGGCTCTGAACTATCCTATGTTAAATTCTCACTCAGACCAAGTTTCCATACCTCCTGCCAAGCTATTGGAATATGGAATATGAAAGATTAGTTTTCTGTGCCTATAAAGCAGAATATGTTCATTAAATAAAATTTAGATAATAAAGTTTCAAGAACTTCTTTTCTACCACCCTACCTACTTTGGGGTATTGTCTGGAAACATGTTGGTGCTCCCTTCCAGCCTTGGTTCTGCCATGGTCTGTGTGGGGCTGTGTCAGTCAGGCGGTGACTGCCACAGCCATGCCTTTGTGTGCAGGTGCACCTCTCTGCAGGCGGCCACAGCTCTGCCTGGGGCTATGGCTGGATTCCACCCCCTTCACCAGAGGTCTTCTATGTGGTCCAGGAAAGGGTGAATAGAACCCAGATCCTGTATAACTTGCCTGCTCTCTTTTGCCTTATTTATATTATGAACATTTCCCCAAAATGTGATTGAATAGGATGATTTATTTCTTTTGTTAAAAGACCATATGACTGTCTATATACAAAACTCAAGCTAATCCACAAATTTTTTGTGCTAACAAGAGCTTTGTGGTGTATGAGATTAATATACACTTTGATTTCTATAACTATTGACAAATCGTTTTAAAATTTAATAAAAAGAAAGTTTGTCTAGAAATGCTCACATGAAACAAGAAAGGCAACTACTGATATCCACGTAAATTTGACCCAGACTGATTAAGACAGTTCAGCGGAATGACGAGCTTCAGGCTAGGGACTGGGAGCCCGGGGGTCATAACCTGGGTAAGGACTGCCAGGGCCTGACGTGTATCTGCTCCTGTTTCCTCACCTCTCTCTCCCTGTGTCTCTCATCCTGCTGCAGGCTGACCACGTCAGTGGATGCTGTGGTTGCCATCTGTGTGATCTTTGCCATGTCCTTTGTCCCGGCCAGCTTTGTCCTTTACTTGATCCAGGAGAGAGTGAATAAAGCCAAGCACCTCCAGTTTGTCAGTGGAGTGAGCGCCACCACCTACTGGATGACCAACTTCCTCTGGGACATTGTGAGTGTCAGGCCTTCCCTCACCTTCTTGGGCCCGAGGAGGCACTCAAGCGTGCTCTGACAGAAGTGACAGTGCCTGGAGGAGTTCTTGCACTGTCGGGGCTGCTGGAAGGTGCCAGGCTAATGGCCTTGTGTGCTACTGTCCCTTGATATCTTCTTAGAAAGGCACCAGGGTCCCAGAGCTGAGGAAGGCTGAGGGTCACAGCCTCACAACTGTCGAGTAAGGGCTCAGTGTCCTGCACTGAGGGGTTTTCTGTCCCACCAAGTAATCATTGCACTGTAGGCATGAGCCTGGTCTTCCCCCAAATAGTTTAGATATGGGAAGGGACCAAGGGGTCCTTCACCCAAAATCTCCTTCTTAAATCCCACCCATCCCCCAAAAGTCTAAGGTAGAACCTCCTTAGAATTTCACCAAATGAATTTAGGATAGCCAGTTAAATCTGAATTTCAAACTAACGATGAGTAAATGTTCAGTGTAAGTATATCCCACTTCAAATATTGCATAGGACATATTTATACTAATAAAGTTAGTCATATATCTGAAATTCAAATTTATTAAGCATTCTATGTTTATATTCGCCAAATCTGGAAACCCTACCCATTATCCTTATTTTGCTTCCCTAGAGTAACCAGACAGAACTTCACTATATCAGATTAGCCACTACTTTAGGGAAAATTAAAAATAAAATTGTCAGAGCAACAATAGACTAACACATTACTTACAACTGCAACCAAGTTTGTGGAACAAGGAGGAATTAGAATGGGGTACCTTATGATAGGCCACAGGGTTAGAATGAATTGGTAGCAGAGGCCTAGATATAATGTAGCAGGGGTCATTATGACCCTAACCAAAGGTTGGGGGTGTAGCCCAGTGGTTGAGTGTCCTGGGCTCAACCCCCAATATAGCAAAAAAGAAGAGAGAGAGAGAACACAACTCATCTCTTCTGGGTCTCTTCAGTAACATGATCCTTTATTTTATCTCAGCATCCCAAGATGAGGGTAAGCCTCCACTAGATGATACATCAACTGGTGGAGGATAGCAGTAGCATCTTGTGGAGGCCAACACAAGTGACCCTCTCCATGTGGCTTTCGACAATACTTAAAACTAGCATTCCTGAAAGACATGATTTCTTTAATCTTAACACTCAACTCTTAACACTCAAAACTAGAAATTTTCAATAGTGACTAAATTCTTTCCTCTCTTCCATCTTCATGAAAAAATGCAAGTGCTTGGGAACTCAGAAGCTGCAAACTTCTCTTTGGGCAGAGGCCACAGTGGCCCTGAGATTTTAACATGAAAGGAGACAGACTCACCTGCCCTAGGAAGCTACTTTATTAAAGTGATGATTTTTTTCACCCCTTTAAAAGATGAGGAATAGCATTTACACTTGGGGATGACGTGTGTGTGTGTGTGTGTGTGTGTGTGTGTGTGTGTGTGTGTGTGTGTGTGTGTCTACAGAGAGAGGACTCTGAACCTATGGAGAGATATGCCTAGAAGGACACACTGGCCATCTGGGGTGGAGACCATACTGCCAAAGTAGAGCCAGGGTCATCCTAGGAAGGGTTAGAAGACAGTGCATTGGGTATGGTGTTGGCAGGCTTCCTGGTGCTCTAGAAGGTTAAAGCTGGCCTGAAATCTGAATCTATAGTGCTGAATTTCACAATCTATTGTTATCAGTAGTCAGGCCAGGGAGCCTTCCTGTATTCCAACTGGCTGGATTCAGCCACCTTCCTGCATAAAAATAGGCAAATTATAGGAAAAGGAAGTATGAATTTTATGCAGTTTGGTCAAACTGGGGAGAAGCAGCTGCATAAAATTCAAACAGAGGGAAAAGAGTGCATAAAACATTTTTTTTCTTTTTCCATCATTTGCCTTTTTCTGATGTGGGCAGATTCAGGTAGGTTCCCTGGCTGACCTGCCAGGTAACAGAATCACTCTCATTAGCCAGTGGTAAAAACACAACACATGCTGGGGAGTCAATGTCAAATGAACGATTATTGTTTATATCATTCACTTAGATCACCTGTGGTGTTTTACATTCTTACCTTTTCATATGTGTCATCTGTTGTTTTTTTTTAATTTTGAAATCATAGACTTGTGGAAAAGTGTCAAATACAGTATGAAACTTTTATCTGAGTCATTTGGGAGCAACTTCTTGACAGATGCGCTCTCTGCACGCTGTCTCTCTCTCTCTCTCTTTCACACACACACACACACCAGCATCTTCAACATTTATCACCTACAAATGAGGACATGCCCCCTTCAACCACTGCACAACTGTCAACTTCAGGAAACCAGCACTGGGACATCCCCACTACCTGGTTTTCAGACCCCACTCAAGTTTTGTCAATTGCACCAATGATCTCTTTTCTAGGCAAGGACCCAGCTCAGAATTTTGTCTTGCATTTGGTTGTCCTGTCTCTTTAGTCTCTTTTAGCCTGATACAGTTAGTTCCTGTCTTTCCTCAATACTCCTGGTCTTAGTCCTTTTGAAGATTACAGGCCAATTGTTTTGTAGAACATTCTTCAATCTGGGTTTGCCTGAGGCTTCCCCATGATTCTATTGAGGTTGTGTGTCCCTTGCAGCAGTGTCATGGAATGGAAGCTGGGTTCTTCTTGCATCCTATCAGCTTGCTTCTGGTTTTAAGTTGTCCTATTACTGAGGATTTTCACATCATCACATAAGAAGGTGTCTACTGGGCTTCTCCACTATCAGAGCTACTCTCTTCCCCTTTATAATTACTAAGAATTTTGAGAAGTACTTTGAAGATATGCAAATATCCTGTTCATTGCCAAACTTTCCATTTATTTGGTTATTTATTTATTTCTGTATGTAGTCACGGGTCCTGTGTTAACTGAGATTATAACTCGATACCATCATTACTTAGCTTAATAGCAGATGGTCCGCAGTATGGCAGGGAAAGCTCCTTCAAGCTGGCCTCTGTGCCCTCTTCACTATGTCTACATCCTGCTTGAGCACTTCACTGTTCCCTGGCACCACAAGATGGTTCAGGTTCACCCTGCCCTTCTACCATCCCTTCCCAGAAGCAACCATCTCCCCCAAAGAGCCCTGGTTCATTCCCTCAGAGACTAAGATCTAGGTGCCAGATTTGTTCATAGCTGCCAGAGTATCATTGGGACCAGGTCTTCTCAGTAGAAAGAACCAGGGAAGATACGTATGTGCATCCACAGACATCCACACACTGACATCCGTATTCCTCAGTCTCTGCCCACTGAACTCTATGCTCACCAAAACCTTTAGCTCCAGTCCAACACCAGAGGGCTCATACTAGTTTTCTGTCTCCATATTTATAAATCTCTTCTCCAAGAGTGAGAAACTGCCTTCTTTCACCCCAAATCATTTATCTATCTGAGCTTATTACCCATAAGTAACAAGTGCCCCATCTCTACCACCACCCCTCCCTGTGTGAATACCCGCTTTCCCTGCTGTTGCTCCTCCTCACTCTGTCCTGGCTCATACTCCACACCAGCTCAGCCCCCTGAAAGACACTTTCCTCATCCCTTTGGGGCTCAACCACTCACCCTGGGACCCTCTATGGGTACCTTCCTCACTCTTCAAGTTTTCATCCTGTTTGAGACTCAACCCTACTGTGGCCGCCCACCTTCCTGTGCCTCACCTAATGGCTTCAGGACTGCATTTTTCAGAAATGGTATCATCATCTGTTTGAGTTTTGTGAGTTCAATGACTATATTTTAAGTTTTTCTGAATTCTAGAGACATGCTTAGAAAGTAGTATAAGCTGGGCTTCATAACCAATTAGAAAGAGTGAGAGATCAGGTGGGATGTTATAATTCATTCCTTCCATAGATGAAGACCGAAGGTCCCTGGGGGAGGGGGACAGCAGGGGGACTAGGAATGTTTAGACAAATGGAATCAATCCCAGGTCCTAAGGTCTGGAGGAGCCTGTTCCCATCCCTCATTTTATAGAACGTGAAACAGGTCCTAGATGTTCAGTGACTTGCTATCTTCTCTGTTCAAGATGAATTATGCAGTGAGTGCAGGACTGGTGGTGGGCATCTTCATGGGGTTTCAGAAAAAAGCCTACACGTCCCCCAGGAGTCTTCCTGCCCTGATTGCACTGCTCATGCTGTATGGGTAAGTCATTCAGGTCCCTAACTACTGGCACCAAAGGGAAGCCGGGGGTGGGAGGTTATCTTCTGATGGCAGACTGGGACTTCCAGCAGTGGTAGGTGTACAGGGTCAGCTTCCAGTCCCTGGCGTGTCTGCTTCTGCTAATCAAGAATCTGTCTGGTTTCTACTTCTGACTCCTGAAGTAGAGGTATTTCTAAGGCCTATCCATTCAGGGACAATGGGAGGGGCTCCACATAGTCTGACTCTTCTTCCACTCCCACTGTGGCCTTCTCTGGAGTCTGAGAATTGGCCACTCCCCAGTTCCTCCCCAGCTCTAGGTCATTTATGGCCCCTTTGCCCATCTCTGTGCTTCCAACTGTACTGGCTGGGAGTTCTTTTCACATAATAGATCTGGAGTATTGCAGATTTCCCCCTATAGACTTATAGTGGCCCTATAGGTTTCCAAAACCCTTTCTTTAAGGGGAGATCAATATTAGCAGTGCCCAATTCAGACACTATGCAATCCTAGACCAAATAGCCCCTATGAGGATAATAACAAAATTGTCATAATAAACAGAATGAGTTCAAATATTATCTTCAGTAAAACAAACATTTGCAATAAGGTCTGCAGTTTCTAATGGAGGACAAAGAGGATGCAGAGGGATGTAGAATGTGGCTGTTAATGGGATAAGAAAAAAATATACAGAAGTTCTAGATAATAGAAAGGGTGAGACTGTAATCAAAAGAAATTGGATGTTAGCACACAAAAAAGGGAGAAAGAGACTCTGAAGGAACAGGTAAACAAAAGGAAAAGAGAGCCAGAAAAGTAAGGAAATAAAAACTTAAATTTTTTCAATAAGGAGAAAAAAGAAAATCTACAGTATAACAGTCATATAGTAATGAAACTTCCCAGAGTTCAGTAGCCTGATGCATGAGAGGTACCTGATAATGAGCTTCAAGCCTCCAGCAGGCATCTCAGGATGGGATTTGCCCCACCCAAAGATTGGAGCTACGGCTTCCAGGATTATCCAAGATGGCTGCTCTGGCTTCGAAATGTGTTGGCAAATGGAGAGCTGCAGCTCAGGGTGTGGACATGGTCAGCAGGAGGTCCTGGAGGTGAGGTGTGGTTGGTCAGGCAGGGGTCCTGGAGGTCCAGTGTGTTGGTGTGGTTGTGGGGTCCTAGAGGCCGGTTGCAATCAGTCGGTCTGGGGTCTCAGTGATAGGGCGCAGTCAGTTGGTCTGGGGGTCCTGGCAGCAGGGAGCAGTCAGTCGATGTGAGGGCCCCAGAGGCAGGGAGTGACCGGTCAGGCAGAGGGCTCCTGGAGACGGGGCTCAGTCAGTCTGGCCAGGGGTCCTACGGGGCCTGGCTGTTGTCTTAAAATGGTGGCAGCCACGTGTAATCAAACCTGCAGGTACTGTAACAGTGAACTTCCAGGCAACAGCAGGCAGCTGGTGCTCCACTGGCAGTCAGTGATCAGTTTGCTGACTATTGTCGGACAATCGGGAGGTGAACCTCGTGCGTTGGGTGATGGATAGGTGTAAGGCAGGCGATGGACAAGCGAGAGCAGGCAAAATGGCAAGAGGCAGGCAAAATTCTTTTCACATAATAGAAAACTCCAGCTGGAAAGCTGCTCCTGAGTCAGGCTACAGGATGACAGAGATTTAAGTCCAGCTGGTGGTAGAGCCAATCGTGCAACTTTATATCCCAAGCCTACTTCTTGCTGTAGGTGTAACTACGGACATGTAAACCACCCATGTGGACCCCAGTTTCCTCATCTGAAAAATGGAAATAATGATACCTGGCCCTTCCTATGTGAGCCAGTAAAGTCTTACCAGAGCAATGGTCTCCATTCATCTCTCTTGGAAAAGGAGAATTCAGAAGCCAGTGTGACTGAACTGCCCAGGGAACTGTGACAATGAACTCCTTGGGACCTTCAGCTTTGCTTTGTGGATCCAGACTAGAGCGGGAAGCACTGCAGGGTGGAGAACCCTCCTGTGTATTGTAATTCACAAAGTGCACACACAGCCACTGTTGTTTGCTCCTCACATAATCCATGAGATGGTCAGGACAGGCATTATTGTCTCCATTTAAAGATGAGGTGTGAAACCTAGGGGTGGAACATCTCTTTTTTCCCCTGGGGCTCTGGCCATTTAAATGTGTCACCTCATACATGAGAAGACTGCATCCTATCTAGAGGTATGGTTGATGGAATGACAATTGGAACTTGTTCCATGGTGTTGCCATTTCACACAGATGGGCGGTCATTCCCATGATGTACCCAGCATCTTTCCTGTTTGACGTCCCCAGCACAGCCTATGTGGCTTTGTCTTGTGCTAATCTATTCATCGGCATCAACAGCAGTGCCATCACCTTCATCCTGGAGTTATTTGAGAATAACCAGGTGAGTGACTTTCTCAGATTCTTTATTTGATTAATAGGATACTAGAGAGCATGCAATGGCCAAGCAGAGCCATGGGCAAGCGCCGCATGTGCAGATGCTCAGTGCTCAGACTAGCCTTGCTGTCTTCCTCCTTCTCTCCCTCCCTCTTTCTTCTTGCTGAGCTACATGCTCTGAATGTTGAATTTTCTAAGCCTATTCAGCAAACTATAAATGACTGCCAAGACCCTAACTTTTTAGATTTTCATACCCCTTTCAAGAAAGTTTCTTCTGGGACTGTGTGTGTTAGGTGTGTTAGGTTTCTCTCTCTCTCTCTCTCTCTCTCTCTCTCTCTCTCTCTCTCTCTCTCTCTCTCTCTCTCTCTCTCTCTCTCTCTCTCTCTCTCTCTCTCTCTCTCTCTCTCTCTCTCTCTCTCACACACACACACACACACACACACACTGACACTAGTAAGTAACACATTCAGGTGATTTCAAAATGTAAAAGGAACAAAGGCCCCATATAATGAAAAATCTCCTTCCAGAATATCATGCAAAGTGAGATAAGCGAATCTCAAAAAACCAAAGGACGAATGATCTCGCTGATAAGCGGATGAGGACATATAATGGGGGGTGGAAGGGGTTAGCGTTAGCGTTAGGGTTAGGTTTAGGATTAGGGTTAAGGAGGGTGACAAGAATGGAGGAAGGAAGGACTGTATAGAGGGAAAAGAGGGGTGGGAGGGGGTGGGGAGGAAGGGAAAAAAATAACAGAATGAATCAAACACCATTACCCTATGTAAATTTATGATTACACAAATGGTATGCCTTGACTCCATGTACAGAGAAACACCTTGTATCCCATTTGTTTACAATAAAAAAATAAAAAATTTTAAAACAATTAAAAAAAAAAACTCCTTCCTACCCCTGTTTCAGATTCACCCAGTTCCCTTCTCCAAAGGAAACTTTATTCAAGTTTCTAATGTGTTCTAGAGACATACAAGTGATACATAAATATCCTTTCTCCCACTTCTTATGCAAATTGTAACACACTAACATGTACTATCCTGCACCTGTTAATCCATAGGACAGGATTAGGAAATCATAGTCCTGAATGACTCCATTTTTTGAGTTCTAAAGTCCACTTGTCCCCACACCTTCTGACTTTCCCTTCCAGAAAGAGATGGCCAGCTAAATCCTATAAGAAATGTCAGTAGCTACAGGGCTCCCTTTACTCCACACTCCCATTCCCACCTGCTCTAAGTCCTGTCTAAGTCCTTAGAACATTCAGGCTGGCCCATATCCCTGTGTCCCCAGGCACCTCGCAAGCCCTTCCTTTTCTCATGAGCTCTTCACATTCCAAGGGATGGGCACCAGCCAGCACATCTGCACTGTCCCCTTGCAGGGAAATCAGAGGGTAAATCTGTACTGAGGCCCCACAGTTAACCACTCATGGCCTCCTCAGAGCCAATTTTTCCCAGACTTAGTCAGACTTTCTGTGGCTACTGAGTGAGGAATGAAACCCACCTGTGCCATTAATAATAGAAATACGGCAGATCACAGTCAGACCCCAGAGGGACATGGATGAGAACCAGCAGATGGCCCGCATATCCTGGTGGATGAAAACCCTGCTCACCAGAGCTGTTTTTGTCACAGGCTCACAGCCCACTGTCTTAAGAGAGTGTGTTACTTCAGAATAATTAAATGGCAAGCTAAAAGGAACTTGAACAGTCTCCCTCCTGCAGCCACATTCAGCCACATACTGAGCACTTGGCCATTTACAAAGCACTCTCCTTCCCATAAAGGCTGCTTCCTTGACCAATAGATGTGACAGAAATGTCCAGTATCCCACATGAGGCTCCTAGGGTAGCTGCTGTCCTTGCTAAGTCTGGAGGCATTTACTCAGTGAACACCATGGGATAGATGTGTGAATGTAAACAAGTGGGACTCACTCATCCTGCATCCAGGAGCTCCCATTTCAGTCAGGAAGCAAGCTGCACATCAAGTTAGCAACTGAAAAGCCACAGTATGCAGTAGTCCATAAGACAGAGTGAACAACAAAGGAACAGGAAAGGTAAAAGACAACAGATCAGAGTGGACCAGAGAGCTGGGCTGCAGGGTGTAGGAGCATCTCATTGGGGAATTTCGACTTGAACCTGGCCTGGAGTAAGTAGAATTGAATTAGCCTAGTTAATAAATAATAAAGTGCCTACAATGAGCTTATCATCGTGCAAGGTATTTAGGAAGGATATAAAAACAAGTAGGACCCAGTTCCTGTCCTCCAGGGAACCAATGACTGGTGGAGAAAGTAGGTGCATTAAAAAATAGAAATAATCCTGGGAATGTGGTAAGTACTATAGAGAGGAAAGGATATTTAACCCAGGAATCTGAGGAGGCCTAAGAGAAAAGAGACTGCTTGAAAGAGCTCTCTAAAGGGTAGGAATCTTATTAGAGAGCACAAGGGAAAAGAGCATCCTTTCCTGCTAAGAGCTATAAGAATCAGAAATCGCAGGTGCCACTGGGCTTGGTGGCACAAGCCTGTAATCCTAGCTACTTGGGAGGCTGCGGTAGGAAGATACCAAGTTTGAGGCCAGCCTGGCCAGATATGTCTCAAAATAAAAAATGAAAATTTCTGGAGATATAGCTCAGTGGTAGAGCACCCCTGGGTTCAATTCCCAGTAGGAAGAAAAAAAGAAAGAAAAAAGGGAGGGAGGGAGGGAGGGAGGGAAAGGAAGAAGGGGAAAGAAAGAAAGAAAGAAAGAAAGAAAGAAAGAAAGAAAGAAAGAAAGAAAGGAAGAAGGAAGGAAGGAAGGAAGGAAGGAAGGAAGGAAGGAAGGAAGGAAGGAAGGAAGGAAGGAAGGAAGGAAGGAAGGAAGAAAGAAAGAAAGAAGGGAAAAAGAAAGAAAGAAGAGAAAGGTGGGAGGGGCAAGAATGGAGGAAGGAGGGACTGTATAGAGGGAAAAGAGGGGTGGGAGAAGTGGGGGGGAGAAAAAATAACAGAATGAATCAAAAACTATTACCCTATTGAAATGTATGATTACACAAATGGCATGCCTCTACTTCATGTACAAACAGAAACAAGATGTATCCCATTTGTTTATAATAAAAATAAATTTAAAAAAAAGAAAGAAGAGAAAGAGGAAGGATGGAGGGATGGAAAGAAGTAGGGAGGGAAGGAAGGAAGGAAAGAAGGGGAAAGAAAGAAACCACAAATGAAGAAGCCTAGAGGGAGAGGAACGCAGTGCATTCTGGGAAGAATCGGGAGGTAAGAGTAGAGAAGGATGAGGGAACTTGAGCAGAGGTGCAGAGACTGGAGAGGTAGGAGGCGTAGGGTAGGGATGGGCCAGATGGAGTGTACAGCTGGACCCATCAAGTTTCACCAGCCTCACCTCCTTGGTGTCCCTTCTACCTTTTGAAGGGAGGTTGTGCCCAACACTCCTTAGACAATGACAGGTTGCCCTGTGCAGAGCTGAGAAGCAGAGCCAGGAGACGGACGGCTCAGGGTCTGTTCCCCTTTGGTTCATGCTGGGCTAAGATAGAGCTAATGGAAGAGCCTCTATTTGGGTCTAGATCATAGCTGTATCAAAGGAGAGACCCCAATCACACTCCTAGCAGCTGCTGCATCTCTGACAACAGCCGCTTTGGAGGACTCTCATGCCATGATAAAGTAAGTCTGCAGAAGAGCTGCCCAAGTAGACAGCAGTAGGGCCACTGCTTCTCCACAGATTATTGCTGTTGTCCACAGAGTAACAGAGGGTTAAGGAAAGCAATATTCATGTTCTTTACAGTTAGCCCCAGCACCCATATAATACTGGGCACAGTAAATGTTTAGAAAATGCTGCTGGACTAGATGAAGGTGTCAGTTCATATGCACAAGAATGACACAGAGTTTTAGTCAGCTATTTTGCTGTTGTGACCAAATGACCCAACCAGCACAACTGTAAAGGAGAAATGGTTTATTTAAGGGCTCAAGGTTTCAGAGGCCTTAGTCCATATAAGACTGGTTCCATTCCTCAGGGCTCAAGGTGAGGCAGAATATCATGGCGGAAGAGCATGGCAGAAGGAAGCAGCTCACATCATCAGAAAGCAGAGAGAGACTCCACTTGCCCGATAGGAATATATATACCCCAAAGCCATGCCCCAATTTCCACCTCCTCCAGTCACATCCTACCTGCCTCCAGTTACCACTCAGTTAATCCCATCAGACATTAACTTACTGATTGACTTAAGACTCTCAAAACCCAATCATTTCTCCTCTGAACTGTTGGGGGCTGTGCCATGTTGATGGTGCCTGATCACATCGGCAGCGAGGAGGTTAATTGACATAAGCACACTCAGGTGATTTATCGTCCACGCACACAAGGTATGCACATGTGTTCTCAAGCACTCCTAATTGGGCCTGCTCAGACATCTAGCGTCTTGCTAATCTTTGCATAAGAGGCGTGGCCCTGCTCTCTGCCTCCTGGAGGTGATATAAGCGTAGGCGGAGCGAGACAGCGGAGCACAGCAGCTAGTAGAAAGAAAACACACAGCAGCTAATAGGAATAGGGCAAGAAGAAAGAAAAGACAGCAGAAGCAGCAGCTAATAGAAAGAAGCGGCACAGCAGCTAGCAGAAAGCGGCAGAAAGCAGATCGCAGAGTGGAGAACTGAGACGCATCACTAAAGCACCTTAGGTAGATGCACCCTTAGTTCACAGGATGCAGGACGCACCAGTAAGAAGCAGCAGACCTTAAGCAAGGCGTAGCAAGTCTCTCTTCCTCTAAGCTCTAAGTAAAGCCTGTCCTTCTCTCAAAGTCTCTCTCTTAAGCAAAGTCTCTCTCTCTCTCTCTCTCTCCCCCCACACACTCTCCTCTCAAAGCAAGTAAGCCTCATTTCCTCTATCTTCTATAAACAAGCAAGCAAGGAAGCAGCCCAAAGATAGAAGTAGCTCAGTTTCCAGTCCACCACCCATAAGACCCGTGCAAATTGTTGCTGCAGGCGGTGACAAATATCCACGGATTTGGTACCGCAAAGAGCCAGCGACATGAACTTTCTCACATTGTCTCATATGTGAGCTTTTGGGGAACACCTCACATGCAAACCATAACACACAGGGAGCCCCAGGCATTGATTAGTCATGAATTGATTACTTCCTTGGCCTGGTCCTGAGGCACCTCTAAGCAAGTACTTCAGGATGTCTACATCAAACCCTCTGTGTTCTACCTGACCAATCCCTCCTGTGGCCAGTCTAGCTGGGAAGACAGATATTCCGCAGACCTCCCCTGTTCCTGCCCTGGGAGGGCATCCGGGCCCACCTGCTCAGGATAGGGTAGGCTGCCTCAGCCCCTATATCTGACAGTTGTGCTTCTGTTTCAGACTCTACTCAGGTTCAACGCCATGCTGAGGAAGCTGCTCATTATCTTCCCCCACTTCTGCCTGGGCCGGGGCCTCATTGATCTGGCTCTGAGTCAGGCTGTGACAGACGTCTATGCCCGGTTTGGTGGGTGGCATTCAAGGTCCATGGAGCACAGGCCCTGGATCCGTCAAGGCGGGGAGGATTGCAGCAAGGGTTTCTACATCAGATCTGTATCCTGGGCTGGGGTGGGAGGGCACCGTGTTGGTCAGGGTTTGTTCTGCCACCCAGAAGCGATTAGGGTGCCTCTGTTCTCATGGCTCAGGAGCCACAGGCAGGGTGGAAGGCAAGCTTTTACCAAGATGACCCTCATGTTTGGCCCTTACTTAATCCCTTGTTTGAGACCTGGTCCAGCTGGGCCTAGTGTTGTGGCCAGGTCTTTAGGGGTGAGCTGGGGCAGCTGACAGACTCAATCCCTGTTGATGTTCAGTGGCTTCGATCTCCAGGTGAGGAGCACTCCCCAAATCCATTCCAGTGGGACCTGATTGGGAAGAACCTGGTTGCCATGGCAGCAGAAGGGGTGGTGTACTTCCTCTTGAACCTCCTTGTCCAGCAACACTTCTTCTTCACCCGATGGTACGTCCTTGGTGCACCCTGGGCATACCAGTGGGCAGCTCAGTGTGTCCTAGACTGAAATTCAAACTGATGTGGTTATTTCTTTCCTCAGGAGTCCCACTCCATGATGGCTATTTTACATTCTCAAGGCCTGGCTTTTTCTAAACACCACAGGAAGAGATGGATTAAAATAGGCATATTAAAAGCAGAGCCAAGTCTCAACTTTAAACTATTTAAAATACAATGTTATTAGTTTCAACTCTTTATTTTAATCTTCTCATTTAATTACCACATACTCATTTTAAAGTGGACAATAGCATTGCAAATAACAATGGTTTAAAAAGTATCCAAAGAACTAGGAAATAGTTTTGAGAGGACACAAAGTACGCCCTTTTGCTAATTAGAATTTTGAGTGGGGATAGCACAGGACAGGGAATATGGGGAGTAATATGGGGGCCATGTGCCAGGTGAGGGCAGCCAGAAGCATATGAAGGGGTGAGGAGCAATAATTCACCTACCCTCACTGGATGCAGGATAATAGCTGTCAACCCTAACTTGACCAGGATTTAGCAATGACCAGGTCAGTTGGCCAGGGCCCCAGCCCAGCTCAGCCCATCTTCTCCAGGCTCTTGCCCGAGACCTTGCCAGTTCCTGCCTCATTCTGAGCAGGGACCCAGTTTCCAGAGGGCAGCCCTTCTGTAATCCAAACCTTTACTGGCCTTACAATCACTGGGCCCTCTCTAACAAGATTTCCTGACAGTGTTTTGTTTCTTTTTCTCTTTTTTTGTACTGGGGATTGAACCCAGGGACATTCAACTAATGAGCTACATCCTCAGTCCTTTTCATTTTTTATTTTGAGACAGGGTCTTACTATACTGAAACTGGCCTCAAACTTGCCATCCTCCTGCCTCAGCCCTCCGAGTTGCTGGGATTACAAATGGGCATCACTGTACCTGGCCAGCATTTTGTTTCCTCTCTCAGACTAAGTCTGGCCACACATAAATAGAGATTACAAGTTTAGACTTGATTTTTTGCATATTTTTTAGGTTTTGATCCATAGGGAATTAATTCATTGGAAATGACTCTATTGCTCTACTCACAGGATTGAACAATATAATGGGTCAAAACACTTTGAATAAAACATGATTTGGGAAATGGTTCTACTTATGGGATGCAGTGTCAGAAACTGTTGTTCTTGGGACTCTCAGCCCTTAAAATCCCTTCTACAGCTTTGGCCACATCTTTTAGAGGCCTTCATGGAAGATGGGAAGGAGCAGAGAAAAGGATTAATTAGCCAAACAATCTACTAGCTTCAAACTCTGAGGACAACACAGTTGAATGTGTCCTGCCTGCCTTAGATCCTAAAGAGGACTAGAGAAGCATACCACAGTCTCTGTCTTCTAGAAGCTCACAGCCACACCCATATTGCAAAGTAGCCAGGGAGGGGAGAAAGGAAGGGTGCTCTTATCAAGGACAGGACCCACACAAAGGTACAGCAGCCGCAAAGTAAGACTGGTACGTGGAATGGCAGGAGTTCAGGCTATGAAAGGTGAAGGGGGACAAGAGATGAATCTGGAGGGCACAGCCCCATCATGAAACACCCTCTTGTCTTAATGACTTGGGACTCAAGACTGAGGGCAACAGGTAACCCCTGGGGTGTTTTAATCAGAGAAGTGATATGACCATACCAGGACCGGGAGCAGGGGTACCAGACAGAAGGCCATATTGGTACTCAGGCAAGAACCATGGTGGCCTGGGTAGAAAGGGGGTCATCAGAAATGGAGAGAAATAGGTTGATTGGTTAAATGGCAGGAAGTTTGTTAGACAAGACTCGGCGATAGACTGGAGGGAAGAAGGGAAGACTGGAGGCCTTGATGGTCAGGGAGGATTTCAGAGTCTGTGCATTTAATGATGGGGAGGATTCTCTCAGCAAGGTATGCCAAAGGTAGCAAAGGCCAGCATGCGCTAGGGACCAGGGGCAGACGCCAGTGGTAGATGGAGGAGTGAGTGCAAGAGATGATCAGGTGGGAAGGGCAGGTGGGGCCTGAGCACAGGCTCTGATATACCAACTGGGAAGTCAGGGCTTTAACCTACAGCTAATGGAGAATGATGGAAGGTTTGGTGGCATGGGGTGACCAGATGACAGTGGTTTTTTTTTTTTTTTTTTTGGTTTTTTTTTTTTATTTATTTTTATTGTAAACAAATGGGATACATGTTGTTTCTCTGTACATGGCGTAAAGGCATACCATTTGTGTAATCATAAATTTACATAGAACAATGTTGTTTGATTCATTCTGTTATTTTTTCCCTTCCCCCCACCCCTCCCACCCCTCTTTTCCCTCTATACAGTACTTTCTTCCTCCATACTTGCCCCCCTAACACTAACCCTTCCATCCCCCCCATTATGTGTCATCCTCCACTTATTAGCGATATCAATCATCCTTTGGCTTTTTGAGACTGGCTTATCTCACTTAGCATGATATTCTCCAATTTCATCCATTTGCCTGCAAATGCCATAATTTTATCATTCTTTATGGCTGAGTAATATTCCATTGTGTATATATACCACAGTTTCTTTATCCACTCATCAATTGAAGGGCATCAAGGTTGGTTCCATAGTCTGGCTATTGTGAATTGAGCAGCTATGAACATTGATGTGGCTGTATCTCTGTAGTATGCTGATTTTAAGTCCTTTGGGTATAGGCCAAGGAGTGGGATAGCTGGGTCAAATGGAGGGTCCATTCCAAGTTTTCTAAGGAATCTCCACACTATTTCCAGAGTGGCTGCACTAATTTGCAGCCCCACCAGCAATGTATGAGTGTACCTTTCTCCCCACATCCTCGCCAACACCTCTTGTTGCTCGTATTTTTGATAATTGCCATTCTAATTGGGGTGAGATGGAATCTTAGGGTGGTTTTGATTTGCATTTCTCTTATTACTAGAGATGTTGAACATTTTTCCACATGTTTGTTGATTGCTTGTAGACCTTCTTCTGTGAAGTGTCTATTCATTTCCTTAGCCCATTTGTCAACTGGATTATTTGAATTCTTGGAGTAGAGTTTTTTGAGTTCTTTATAGATTCTGGAGATTAGCGCTCTATCTGAAGTATGATTGGCAAAGGTATTCTCCCACTCTGTAGGCTCTTTCTTCACATTGCTGATAGTTTCCTTTGCTGAGAGAAAGCTTTTTAGTTTGAATCTATCCCAGTTATTGATTCTTGCTTTTATTTCTTGTGCTATGGGAGTCCTGTTAAGGAAGTCTGGTCCTAAGCCGACATGTTGAAGATTTGGACCTACTTTTTCTTCTATAATCTGCAGGGTCTCTGGTCTGATTCCGAGGTCCTTAATCCATTTTGAGTTTAGTTTCGTGCATGGTGAGAGATATGGGTTTAGTTTCATTCTGTTGCATATGGATTTCCAATTCTCCCAGCACCATTTGTTGAAGAGGCTATCTTTTCTCCATTGCATATTTTTGGCCCCTTTGTCTAGTATGAGAAAATTGTATTTCTTTGGGTTTGTGTCCGTGTCCTCTATTCTGTACCATTGATCTACCTTTCTATTTTGGTACCAATACCATGCCGTTTTTGTTACTATTGCTTTGTAGTAGAGTTGAAGATCTGGTATTGCAATACCCCCTGTTTCACTCTTCCTGCTAAGGATTGCTTTAGCAATTCTGGGTTTCTTATTCTTCCAGATGAATTTCATAATTGCTTGCTCTATTTCTGTAAGGTACGTCACTGGGATTTTAATTGGAATTGCATTGAATTTGTATAGCACTTTAGGTAGTATGGCCATTTTGACAATATTAATTCTGCCTATCCAAG
This sequence comes from Sciurus vulgaris, assembly GCF_902686455.1. Classification (NCBI taxonomy): domain Eukaryota; kingdom Metazoa; phylum Chordata; class Mammalia; order Rodentia; family Sciuridae; genus Sciurus; species Sciurus vulgaris. Next base: position 81,740,798 of record NC_136461.1, on the reverse strand, counting down.
AACATGGAAGCATGGAAGATCTTTCCATCCTCTAAGGTATTCTTTAATTTCTTTCTTTTTTTTTTTTTTTTTTTTATTGTAAACAAATGGGATACATGTTGTTTCTCTGTTTGTACATGGCGTAAAGGCATACCATTTGTGTAATCATAAATTTACATAGAGCAATGTTGTTTGATTCATTCTGTTATTTTTTTCCCTTCCCCCCCACCCCTCCCACCCCTCTTTACCCTCTATACAGTAGTTCCTTCCTCCATACTTGCCCCCCTCCCTAACCCTAACTCTAACCCTTCCCTCCCTCCCATTATGTGTCAACCTCCACTTATTAGCGATATCATTCGTCCTTTGGCTTTTTGAGATTGGCTTATCTCACTTAGCATGATATTCTCCAATTTCATCCATTTGCCTGCAAATGTCATAATTTTATCATTCTTTATGGCTGAGTAATATTCCATAGTATATATATACCACATTTTCTTTATCCACTCATCAATTGAAGGGCATCTAGGTTGGTTCCACAGTCTGGCTATTGTGAATTGAGCAGCTATGAACATTGATGTGGCTGTATTTCTGTAGTATGCAGATTTTAAGTCCTTTGGGTATAGGCCAAGGAGTGGGATAGCTGGGTCAAATGGTGGTTCCATTCCAAGTTTTCTAAGGAATCTCCACACTGCTTTCCATAGTGGCTGCACTAATTTGCAGTCCCACCAGCAGTGTATGAGTGTACCTTTCTCCCCACATCCTCGCCAACACCTGTTGTTGCTCGTATTCTTGATAATCGCCATTCTAATTGGGGTGAGATGGAATCTTAGGGTGGTTTTGATTTGCATTTCTCTTATTACTAGAGATGTTGAACATTTTTCCATATGTTTGTTGATTGCTTGTAGATCTTCTTCTGTGAAGTGTCTATTCATTTCCTTAGCCCATTTGTTGACTGGACTGTTTGAATTCTTGGAGTAGAGTTTTTTGAGTTCTTTATAGATTCTGGAGATTAGTGCTCTATCTGAAGTATGATTGGCAAAGATATTCTCCCACTCTGTAGGCCCTTTCTTCGCATTGCTGATAGTTTCCTTTGCTGAGAGAAAGCTTTTTAGTTTGAATCTATCCCAGTTATTGATTCTTGCTTTTATTTCTTGTGCTATGGGAGTCCTGTTAAGGAAGTCTGGTCCTAAGCCGACATGTTGAAGATTTGGACCTACTTTTTCTTCTATAATCTGCAGGGTCTCTGGTCTGATTCCGAGGTCCTTAATCCATTTTGAGTTTAGTTTCGTGCATGGTGAGAGATATGGGTTTAGTTTCATTCTATTGCATATGGATTTCCAATTCTCCCAGCACCATTTGTTGAAGAGGCTATCTTTTCTCCATTGCATATTTTTGGCCCCTTTGTCTAGTATGAGAAAATTGTATTTCTTTGGGTTTGTGTCCGTGTCCTCTATTCTGTACCATTGATCTACCTTTCTATTTTGGTACCAATACCATGCCGTTTTTGTTACTATTGCTTTGTAGTAGAGTTGAAGATCTGGTATTGCAATACCCCCTGTTTCACTCTTCCTGCTAAGGATTGCTTTAGCTATTCTGGGTTTCTTGTTCTTCCAGATGAATTTCATAATTGCCTGCTCTATTTCTGTAAGGTACGTCATTGGGATTTTAATTGGAATTGCATTGAATTTGTATAGCACTTTAGGTAGTATGGCCATTTTGACAATATTAATTCTTCCTATCCAAGAACATGGAAGATCTTTCCATCTTCTAAGGTGTTCTTTAATTTCTTTCTTTAGTGTTGTATAGTTCTCATTGTAGAGGTCTTTCACCTCTTTTGTGAGATTGATTCCCAAGTATTTTATTTTTTTCGATGCTATTGTGAATGGGGTAGTTTTCCTAATTTCTCTTTCTGAAGATTCATCACTTATGTATAAAAATGCGTTGGATTTATGGGCATTGATCTTGTAACCTGCTACTTTACTGAATTCACTTATGAGTTCTAAGAGTTTTCTGGTGGAATTTCCAGGTTCCTCTAAATATATAATCATGTCATCAGCGAACAGGGATAGTTTGAGTTCTTCTTTTCCAATTCATATCCCTTTAATTTCTTTGGTTTGTCTAATTGCTCTGGCCAGAGTCTCAAGAACGATGTTGAATAGAAGTGGTGAAAGAGGGCATCCCTGCCTTGTTCCAGTTTTTAGGGGGAATGCTTTCAGTTTTTCACCATTTAGAATGATATTAGCCATGGGCTTAGCATAAATGGCCTTTACAATGTTAAGGAATGTTCCCACTATCCCTATTTTTTCTAGTGTTTTGAGCATGAAGGGGTGCTGTATTTTATCAAATGCTTTTTCTGCATCTATTGAAATAATCATGTGATTCTTGACTTTAAGTCTATTAATATGGTGAATTACGTTTATTGATTTCCTGATGTTGAACCAACCTTGCATCCCTGGGATGAAACCCACTTGATCATGGTGCACTATCTTTTTAATATGTTTTTGTATGTGATTTGCTAAAATTTTGTTGAGAATTTTTGCGTCGATGTTCATTAAGGATATTGGTCTGAAATTTTCTTTCCTTGATGAGTCTCTGTCTGGTTTAGGTATCAGTGTGATATTGGCTTCATAGAATGAGTTTGGGAGGGTTCCCTCCTCTTCTATTTTATGGAATACTTTGAGAAGTATTGGAATGAGCTCTTCCTTAAAGGTTTTGTAGAACTCGGCTGAGAACCCATCTGGTCCCGGACTTTTCTTTGTTGGTAGGCTTTTGATGACTTCTTCTATTTCAGTACTTGAAATTGGTCTATTTAAATTGTTTATGTCCTCCTCGTTCAGTTTAGGCAATTCATATGTCTCTAGAAACCTGTTGATGTCTTCGAAATTTTCTATTTTGTTGGAGTATAGATTTTCAAAATAGCTTCTAATTATGTTTTGTATTTCCATCCTGTCTGTTGTGATATTTCCTTGTTCATTCCGAATTTTAGTGATTTGGGTTTTCTCTCGTCTTCTCTTTGTTAGTGTGGCTAAAGGTTTATCAATTTTGTTTATTTTTTCGAAGAACCAACTATTTATTTTGTCAATTTTTTGTATTGTTTCTTTTGTTTCAATTTCATTGATTTCAGCTCTGAGTTTAACTATTTCCTGTCTTCTACTACTTTTGGTGCTGTTCTGTTCTTCTTTTTCGAGGGCTTTGAGCTGTAGTGTTAGGTCGTTTATTTGTTGAGTTTTACTTCTTTTATTAAATGCGCTCCATGAAATAAATTTCCCTCTAAGTACTGCTTTCATAGTGTCCCAGAGATTTTGATATGTTGTTTCTTTGTTCTCATTTACCTCTAAGAATTTTTTAATTTCCTTCCTAATATCTTCTGTTATCCATTCATCATATAATAGCATATTGTTTAATCTCCAGGTGTTGGAATAGTTTCTGTGTTTTACTCTTTCATTTATCTCTAACTTCAATCCATTATGATCTGATAGAATACAAGGCAGTGTCTCTATCTTCTTGTATTTGCTAACATTAGCTTTGTGGCATAATATATGGTCTATTTTAGAGAAGGATCCATGTGCTGCTGAGATGAAAGTGTATTCGCTCTTGGTTGGATGGTATATTCTATAAATGTCCGTTAAGTCTAAATTATTGATTGTGTTATTGAGATCTATGGTTTCTTTGTTCAATTTTTGTCTGGAAGATCTGTCCAGTGGTGAGAGAGGCATGTTAAAATCACCTAGTATTATTGTGTTATGGTCTATTTGGTTTCTGAAATTGAGAAGGATTTGTTTGACATACATGGATGAGCCACTGTTTGGGGCATAGATGTTTATGATTGTTATATCTTGCTGATTTATGCTTCCCTTAAGCAGTATGAAATGACCTTTTTTATCCCTTCTGACTAACTTTGGCTTGAAGTCCACATTATTGGAAATGAGGATGGATACTCCAGCTTTTTTGCTGAGTCCATGTTTTTCCCCATCCTTTCACCTTTAGTCTATGGGTATCTTTTTCTATGAGGTGAGTCTCTTGTAGGCAACATATTGTTGGATCTTTCTTTTTAATCTAATCTGCCAGTCTATGTCTTTTGATTGATGAATTCAGGCCATTAACATTCAGGGTTATTATAGAGATATGATTTGGTTTCCCAGTCATTTGGTTCATTTTTTAAATTTTATTTATTTATTTGTTTCACACAACTTGGTTCCTCCTTTATTTGACTATTCCTTTAGGATAATTCCTCCCTTTGCTGATTTGCTTCTTTTTCATCTCTTCCTCATGGAATATTTTGCTGAGAATGTTCTGTAATGCTGGCTTTCTTTTTGTAAATTCTTTTAGCTTTTGTTTATCATGGAAGGATTTTATTTCATCGTCAAATTTGAAGGTAAGTTTTGCTGGGTATAAGATTCTTGGTTGGCATCCATTTTCTTTCAGGGCTTGAAAAATGTTGTTCCAGGCCCTTCTAGCTTTTAGGGTGTGGATTGAAAAATCTGCTGATATCCATATTGGTTTCCCCCTGAATGTAATTTGGTTCTTTTCTCTCACAGCCTTTAAAATTCTGTCTTTATTTTGTATGTTAGGTATTTTCATTATAATGTGCCTTGGTGTGGGTTTGTTGTAATTTTGTGTATTTGGAGTCCTATAAGCCTCTTGAACTTGATTTTCCATTTCATTCTTCAGATTGGGAAATTTTCTGATATTATTTCATTGAATAGATTGTTCATTCCTTTGGCTTGTTTCTCTAGGCCTTCCTCAATCCCAATAATTCTTAAATTTGGCCTTTTCATGATATCCCATAGTTCTTGTAGATTCTGTTCATGACTTCTTACCATCTTCTCTGTTTGTTCAACTTTGTTTTCAAGGCTAAATATTTTGTCTTCAATGTCTGAGGTTCTGTCTTCCAGGTGTTCTATCCTACTGGATATGCTTTCTATGGAGTTCTTAATTTGGTTTATTGTTTCCTTCATGTCAAGGATTCTGTTGGTTTTTTTTCAATATCTCTAACTCTTTATTGAAATGATCTTTGCTTCCTGTATTTGCTCTTTTAATTGTCGATTGGTGCGATCATTCAATGCCTGCATTTGCTCTTTCATCTCATCATTCAGTGCGTGCATTTGCTCTTTCATCTCATCGTTTGCTTCTCTGATCATTTTAATTATGTACATTCTGAACTCCTTTTCTGTCATTTCTTCTGCCATGCTGTCATTGGGTTTTATTGATGTAACATCTAGATTTGTTTGCAGCATTTTCTTTCCTTGTTTTCTCATATTGTTCAGGTATCAATGGACCGCTGAGATAATGCAGATTTCCTCTATTGACTTACAATGTCCCTGAAGATTTCTATATATATATCCCCCCTTAGCCTTCAGTAGGCTGAAGTCTTGGAGGAAGTTGATAATGCGGTGCTCCACAAGGAAGCTGCCTCTCTAGGAGTGGTGGCCTTCAGGTGGGTATAATTCCTGCTAGTGGGCAGAGGTGCCTCCACTTGTTGACCAATGGTCATCCAAAGGGGACCTAGGCTGCGGGCTGAGGCAAGGCCTGTTTGGGCCTGAGTCTCTGATTTTACCGTCCTTGTGGGGAAACCTCACCCAGCAGGGAAGACTCATCCGGTGGGGAGGTCTCGCTGGTCAGTTCCCTCCTAGAGGTTCCCCTCAATTTACAGCTACCGCCTGGGCTGGGCTGCCTTCCTCTGCAAAGTTCCCAGGGGCCCGGCCCTACCTCCTGGGCCTGGGAACCTCACCCTTTGCAGATGAATCTCCTTAGTCTGCCCCTCCTCAGAGAATCTGCCCGCAGTCCTGGAACCTTCGCTCCGCCCCTAAGCGTGTCTCTGTGGGGCTCTTCCACCAAGAAGCCTCTTAGATCCTGGGACCCTGCTCTGCACCTAATCGCCTGGCTATGCGGCCCCTCCTCTGAGCAGCCACCTGGGGCCCCGTACAATCGCTCTGAGTCCCAGAGACCCGCCACACGCCTCTTCCTCCAGACAGCCGCCCAATATTCCGGTGCGGTCACTAGGAGTCCAAGCAACTCACTGCGTGCCTCCTCCTCCCACCAACCGCCCATAGCCCTGGGCAATCAATCACTCTGAGTCGAAGTGACCCTCCCCTTCCTCCTCCTTCTCCAGATAACCCCCCGGGTGTTCAGGAGCAGTCGCTCTGAGTGGCTCTAAATCCACGTGACCAGCTGCACACGTCCTCTGGGCAACCGCCCAGAGCTCTGGTGCGGCCACTCGAGACCAAGCAACCCACTGTGCTTCCCCTCCAGGCAGCCCCCCTGTGTTCAGGAGCTGTCACTTTAAGTCCAAACAACTCACCACTCGCCTTCTCCTCTGAGCAGCCGCCTGGAGCACTAATGCAGTCACTGCGAGTCCAAACGACCCGCCGCGCTCCTCCTCCTCCTCCTCCTACTCCTCCGGGCAGGCCCCGGGGTTCAGAAGTGGTCTGAGTTCAAACAGCTCGCCACGCAGCCCGTCCTCTGGCAACCGCCTGTAGCTCTGGTGTAGTCACTCCAAATCCAAATGGCCGCGTTCCTCTTCCTCCTCCTCGTCCTCAGGGCAGGCCCCAGTGTTCAGAAGCAGTCGTTCTGAGTCCAACGACTCGCCGCACGGCTTCTCCTCTGGCAACCGCCTGTAGCTCTGGTGTAGTCACTCCAAATCCAAGCGGCCACGCTCCTCCTCCTCCTCCTCAGGGCAGGCCCCGGTGTTCTGAGTCCACACAGCTCTCCTCGCCACTCCTCCCCTGGGCAGCCACTGGAGCCCCAGTGGTTGCTCCGAGTCCCAGCGCTGTGCTGAGCGGCCTCCTCTCTGATGCTCCCAGTTGTCCGAGTTCACTGCTCCAGCGGGGGGAGGGGCATCTCGCCGGCAGCTCTACTTCACAAAGTTCCCTGCGTTCCGGGACTACCGTCCCATCCGGGACGCCTCCCCAATGGGAGAGACTCATCCAGCTGCTTTGAGTTGGTCCCAAGTTGAGTTGGTCTCCTCTTTTGAATACTGAGTCCTGGAGCAACATGAAATGCAGCCACTCTCTAGGCCGCCATCTTGAACCGCCGACAGTGGTTTTTAAGAGCTTGAGTTAGCAGAGTGGGTGGAAGGACATAGAAAGCTTGGTAGACTGTAACTAAGCTTCACTGAGTGCTTGGCATAGAAGAAGTGTCTTAGTAATAAGTTTCTGGGACCTGTATCTTTACTCTGCACCAAGCACTGTTCTGAGATCATCTTCACTAAACTGCATGAGATGGAGTCTTCTCTCCATCATGTGGTTGGAGGAGGCAAGGTTCAGAAAGGTCCAATGACCTGCCACAGGTCCAGCATGGACTAGAGCCTGCAGCTGACTCTGGATGTGAGCATTCGACCTCTCTGTCTGTGCCTAACTCCTGTTAGGAGCCCTTTTAAAGATGAAATCCCTGTGGGATGAAAGCTCAGCAGGAGCAGAAGTGAGGGAATGAGAAAAAAGGTCAGGTGAACACCACAGGGCTGAGGACTCTGTACACCTAGCCCAATCCCGTCCCTCATCCTTCCCCTAGGATTGCTGAGCCCACTAAGGAGCCCATTGTTGATGAAGATGATGATGTGGCTGAAGAGAGACAAAGAATTACCAGTGGTGGAAATAAAACTGATATTTTAAGACTGAATGAACTAACCAAGGTAAAAGACAGGTGTGGGCAGACTGGTTGGGAGGTGCTGCTAGTTGGACACTCAGGTGGCACAGTGATGTCATTTTCCTTCTCTAGAGCAAGTGCTCTGCTTCTGCAGGCACTGTGTTTTCCTAATATGTGGCCTCATCATCTCCGTGTTGTAACTTGTCTTCCAAGAGCATCTAGGTCCATGCATCGTCCCTGCCAGTCCTCTTGGGTATGGAGCTCTCAGTGAGAGTTCCTTCAGCTGACCACCAGGAATCTTTCTCCATTCCACATCTGCACAGTGTGGGTCAGCTCCACAGTTCTCAGAGCTTACAGCTGCTCTCTGAATACCCATATACCCATGTCGATCCGTAACCTCCCAGTGTTGGTGGTTTTCTCCACCCTTCCTCTGCTTCCTCTTGCCCTCCCTGTTCTAACCCTGCCTCAGGCCTCACCTCAGTTTCTCTGGATCTTGCAGATTTATTCAGGTTCCTCCAGCCCAGCAGTGGACAGGCTGTGTGTTGGAGTCCGCCCTGGAGAGGTGGGTACCTGCAGAGCAGCGTGAAAGGGCTTCAGAAAAATCAGCTATGCAAGACTCCTCCCCTCTGAAGTAGAGCTACCCAATAGAAATCTAACAGGAACCACATAGGTGAATTTTAATTTTTCTAAAAGTACATGAAAAAAGTAAAAGCAGGTAAAACTAATTTAATAATATTTTAATTTTGCTCATATATCTAAAGTGTTAGTTCAACATAAAATTAATATAAAATATTAATGAGATATTTTGCTTTTTTTTTTTTTTCATTCTAAGTCTTTAAAATTCCAGTGTATTTTACACATAGGGTCCATGTCCATTGGGACCGGGTGTAGTTTGTGTCAGTGGCCACACATGTCTAGTGACCTCTCTACTGGCAGCCCAGATCTCAAACGCCTCCCGCAGATCACACCCTGGTCCTGGGGCCTGACAGTGGACAGGTCTTCCTGTTCTGTGTGCAAGTCCAGCTCTGTGTTTTCTCCTAGTGCTTTGGCCTCCTGGGAGTGAATGGTGCAGGCAAAACAACTACATTCAAGATGCTCACAGGGACACGGCAGTGACCTCAGGCGATGCACTATAGCAGGCAAGAGGTGAGTGCCCACTGCCCTTCCTGCCTCAGGGGGTAGCTCACAGGCCACATCCCTGATCCAGCATAGTGAGGGTGACCCTCAGACCCTACGTCAGGGTGACTCTGTGACCCAGAAAGATCGTTGCAGAGGAAGAGGCCTCCCAGAGAGCATGATCCAAAAAGGACATGACAGATCCACTGGAAAATGGAAATGAATTGTGATTGTTAAGAGTGCTCTTAGCACAGGTTCTTAGAAAATCCTGGGAAGCACTAAGTCAATGATTTTTTACTTCTCTGGGGTCATCACCTCTAAGCACCTGATAAACAGTGTACCCTCTTCCTACATAAGATTACACCAGTTGGGCTTAGTGGGGCACACCTGTAATCCTCGGAGCTTGGGAGGCTGAGACAGGAGGCTCATGAGTTCAAAACCAGCCTTCAGCAAAATCAAGGGACTAAGCAACTCAGTGAGACCCTGTCTCTAAATAAAATACAAATAGGACTGGGAATATGACTCAGTGGTCAAGTGCCCCTGAGTTCAATCCCCAGTACCAAAAAAAAATAATTATACCAGCACCTCCCATGACCTTAATTCACACATTTTTGCAAAAGTTTCAGGGAATTTACTGAGTCCTAAATCATGTTCGTGATCATACTGGAGCCCCTGGATCCCAAGTTCAGAACTCCTGTGATGAAGTGTCCTTTCTCCAGGTTGTTTCTAGACAGGGACTGTTAAAGGACATCTTGGAGGCCCTAAGTCTACAATGACTGTGTGCTTAATGCTTGGCTTTACCACACCAAAGAGTATAAAGGAAAGACTGGCCTGTGTCCTTGCTTCTGGAGGGTGAATGCTGCCCTCTGCAATTTTAAACAGACTTCTGCCTCCTCAGAAACAGGACAAAGGATGAGCTCCCAGTTGTTTACCTCTTTGCAGTGTTCCCTGCCTTGATTTCCAAATTGGCGTGTTCTTCAAAGCAAAGCAGGAAGAAGAGTCAGCCACCTTATCCCCCTGGAAGAATTTCTCCAGCCCAGCTCTCTAGTCATGCTCTCTATTGTAGGAAACTCACCAATTGCTGTTTCTTCTTGCAGTATTTTAAACCAATATTTTCTGAAGTCCATCAAAATATGGGCTTACTGTCCTCAGTTTGATGCAGTCGATGACCTGCTCACAGGCCGAGAACATCTTACCTTTATGCCGGCTTCGAGGTGTACCAGCAGAAGAAATTGAGAAGGTAATAATGGGTGTTGTGGCCATATAAGAGTTTGGCAAACCATAAGCCTGTTTTTTCCATGGAGTATATTAATTAGCAATGGAAAAGTAAAGCATATTATCCATTCATTTATTTCATTCCCACAAATGCTTGATGGTGTGTATTGTGGTTGCCAAGCACTATTCTAGAAGCCAAGGGTAGGGTGGTGAACAAAACAGGCAAAAAAAAAAAAAATACCTGCATTCATATCAAACAAGATGCATGCAACTTACCTGTCAACTCAGCAGTTACACTTCTGGAATTTACCCTGAAGATGCACATCCCACAGTACAAAACCCGTACATACAAGGTTATTCATTGTGTTTATAATTGCAAAATACTGGATGTTACCTAAATGTTTAGGCATAGTAGACTGGTTGACTAATTTATAGTAGACTAATTTATGGTATATACACACAACATGTCTTATGCAACTATTAAAAAAAAGAACAAGGAAGATCTCTGTGAATTGATGGGAGTTTTTTTTAAATATTGTTAAATGGAAAAAATCAAAGTGCAAAAGAGAACATGCAGAATGCTACTTTTGTGTAAGAAAAAAAAAGAGAGCATTTAAATGTCAGTTTGCCTTCACAAATAGAACACAAAATGGATAAACCAGAAAACAATGGATTTGGTGATGAACAAGAGGGAATTCATAAGGAAGAAAGAAGGGAAGAGATGATATTTCTCTAAGGGTATCCCTTTCTATAGTTTTGACTTCTGGAAGCATGTTACTATTCTATATATTCACAAATAAAACTAAATCGATAAGAATGAGAAAGGAGTATAAGTGAAAGCAAAAACACTACATAAAAAACTGAAGCAAATTAACCCAATTTTATTTAAAATATATATCATAATCATACAGATATGGGGGAAAGAACTAATACAACTGATGAACATAGTATCTAGCTATCCTCAGTCTTGGGCAGGGTGGAGTGGGGACCAAGAACTTTAATTTCTGAGCTCTTTCTAGTTTTTCACAATGGTATGGGAAAAGCAATCCTGAAACCATTTCAGATGCATTATATAGGATTAAGTAAGTGGATAAATGTGTTGATGTTTTTGAAGCCAGCCTTCTTACCATGGAAGAGGTAACAAAACAAACACGGAAACGGGGAAAGCAAGAAGGAGCTCTGTGGGGGTGGATTGGAGTTAGAGATAACACTGTGAATTCATGAAATACTTACAGGCTTTTACACATGCATGTAGAGAGGCTCATGTATAGTGCACACGTACATGTATATGTGCTGTGCATGTTGTCTGTGTATGTGTTTATCTGTCCTCTGAAAGAGCCAAGAAGGAAGAATACCCTAATAGCAGTGAGCACACTCTTGCCCAGATTTTGATCTTTAAATATCCCCTGCCCAGGGAGCCATGACTCCTCAAATAAGTGACAGATTCCAAAGCTAGAACATCTGATTGTGCCAGAAAGGGGGAAGTTCTTTAAGCAAAATGAAGAGACATGTTACAAGAACATAGGTGCCATCCTGAAGGGACCACCAATGACCAAATATGGAACAATTTGAACATCAAAATAACTAAATACCATAAACAGCTATAAAACACTGGGGATTTATATCTATACTGTTAGATAAATAGAAGAGAAGGGAAGGATCTTGCTTACATTTAAGTACTGAGAGCCAACGTGTGAAGAAGTTCTGGAGTCACAAGACTACTTTGCAATGACCATATTAAAGACCAGATTGCACAAGAATCACCAATGGAGAACAAATCTAGGGGAAATTTTTATGAGAAACAGGATACTTAGTATTTTGAAAGAACATCTGAATAGATAACTTTTTGGTTGCAAGGGGGAAGCAATTCATAATGAAAAAATTAGGCAACATGTTAGTGGGTGATCAAAATTAATGTCATCTACAAGAGACATGTGGACATCTCACATCCCAGACATGATACCCAAAGGACACAACTTCACTTATATGGAATCCCAAATGAGAGGCATAATCTAAATCTTATCATGAGGAAATATCGGATGAACTCCAAAGGAAGAATTTGTGATTTCTTAAAAAGGAAACAAAGGAGGGACTATATTCTTTAAAAATATCAAAGTCATAAAGAAAGGGCTGTGGAAGAGTTCCTGTCACAGAAGACTAAATAGACATAAAGAGTGAATCATCGACAATAGACCATATCGGGTGCTGAAGCAGGGGGTGGGAGGGTGGGATGACATGAAGAAATCATAGGACAGTTGATAAAACTAAACTTATGAACAAGTAGATTAGATAAATATCATAACAACGTTAATTTACAGGCATTGATACCCAAACTACGATTGTGTAATGTATCCCTACTCTTAGGAAATATGCATGGAAGTATTTAGAAGTGAAGATCCATGACTTATCCTCAAGTGAGTCAAATAAAAAGTGTGTGTGCACGTGTGTGTGTGTGTGTGTGTGTGTGTGTGTGTGTGTGTGTGAGAGAGAGAGAGAGAAAGAGAGAAACTGAGAGAGGCTTATGAGAGTTCTTTGTATTTGCTCTTTTATTCTTACACATTTTTAAAAGTTTGAAACTATTTCCAAATAAAAAGTAAAAAAATGGAGCTTATAGGGGCTGGGGCTATATAGCTCAGTTGGTAGAGTGCTTGCCTCACATGCACAAGGCCCTGGGTTCAATCATTAGCACCACACACCAAAAAAAGGAACCTATATTCTAGGCGGAGGTACAAACAATTGATAAATCAGTAAAATATCCATTCCATGCAGAATACAACAAACACAGACGGCAGAGCATGGTGGGCTCATCTCCATCCACTTTCTTAGTTTTTCCCTTTGTGCGAATGTGCATACACATGCACCCCTGTTATTCTCTATCGTGGTTCCCTTTTGAATTCCCTCAAAAACACTGTTGTGATCCGTCATTCTTCTGTTTAATTTCTGTTGTCTGTACCTGCCCTGTCTGTGAGCACAGCATGATAGCTGTGTCACCATTGTTCCCCAGTGCCTAGTATAGTGCCTCGATCATAGTAAGTGCTCTGTAAGTATCATTGCACAAAACTGCAGGTGTGACCCTATTGAGGGGTAGAAACCAATGGATCTTGAACCCACCATCTTCTCAAAGACACCTTAGGACTCTTCCTCTTCCAGTCCTACAGTCTAGGACATGGTGAGAAATGCTGTCTCCATCTTTGTAAGGCCTAGGTTCACTTCCCAGGGGGCTGTCCTTGATATGTGCTGAGCTGCCCAAGACACACTGGAATCAAAGGTACAGAGTGAAGAGGAGACGCTGTCTGGCCCTGAAGTATATGCCAGAGGACAGGACCCAGCGTTGGCCCTAACTGTGTCTGCCATCCTGGACAGGTGGAATCTGAGAAGGCATGGCTTTGAACTGTGGAGGTCTACCAATTAGCGGTGCTCCTCTTCCCCAGATGGGATTTCATTCTCTTCTGTAGGTTGCAGCTGGAGCATCCAGAGCCTGGGCCTGTCCCTTCACGCTGATCGCTTGGTGGGCACATACAGTGGAGGCAATAAGCGGAAGCTATCCACAGCCATTGGCGCTCATCGGCTGCCCGCCGCTGGGTGCTGCTGGTGAGGGCACCCGACTGGAAATGGAGGCGGGGCAACCCCTAAGAGCCAAGCAAGCCCGCGGTCTCTTGGGTGGGGAAATGTGTCCCGGTCCCTGCGGCAGTTATTTTTATCTGGATTGCTCTCTGCCGGTTCCTTTTGAGCAATCAGCCCAGTGTTTGGTTTGCAGCTTTCAAGCATGATCTGACTAGGAGTTGCTGGCAAGTCTTTCCAGGGGCCACAGCTCACCATGGGGGGGTTTGGCCCCCCTGTGGGGAACCTTGGTGTCTGCTTGGAAATTACTTCAGCCCGAGGAGGTCTGTGTGGGATCCCAGAAAAACAGGCGTGTGTGACCTGGACCAAGGCTTCAGTGACTCTCCCCAGAGCTGGACCGGCCTGGGGCCCCAGACCTTGCAGTCCGAGGTTCATGAGGACATGGGTCACAGGGCATGGAGGGAAACAAAAAGTTACCTAGGTCATCTCCCTCTCTCCTATACACTTGCAGTTTTGTGTTGTTGCCAGGTTTTTGTTTGTTTTGGTTTTGGCCTTTTCAAAGGATAATTCTCTCATTGCCTTAATAAACTGTAACCCATAGGCAGGCCGAAGGAATCTAGAGGTGCACATTCTGTTTCTTTACTCTGATTCACTTCCGGCCTTCCTCCCCCATCTTGCATCTGCACCCGGCACCCCTCCCCCATCTTGCTGAGCTGGGGAACAGCTGGGTACATGTCCACCAGATCATCCTTCTCAGACACCAGGGCTGCTCAAAGAGAGTCAGCCTGGGGAGGCTGCAGTGACCCAGAAAGGCCAACTCCAAGTCCATACCTCCTGTTCTCTCTCCCACCCCACAGGATGAGCCCACCACGGGGATGGACCCCCAGGCACGCCGCATGCTGTGGAACACCATCGTGAGCATCATCAGAGAAGGGAGAGCTGTGGTCCTCACCTCTCACAGGCAGGAGACGCCCAGGGCAGGGAAGGTGGGTGGGGTGGGAGTCCCCTGCCCACCCCTCACCTCCTCTCTCCTGCACACAGCATGGAGGAATGTGAGGCACTGTGTACCCGGCTGGCCATCATGGTGAAGGGTGCCTTTCGCTGTCTGGGCACCATTCAGCACCTCAAGTACAAGTAAGCAGGCCAGGTTGGGGGGAGGGGGAGTCTTTTTGGCTACCTTCTGTGGTGTTGAACCGGGCTCTGTGTCCTTTATGGCAATTGGAAGGATCCTGCTGCCCCTCATCCCACCTGTTGGTAGTGTCTGGGCCTGGTTCCCCAGAGGCGAATGCAGAAAGCATTGTGCAGATAAGAGGCTCCTCAGTATAGGAATAGTTGCTTGTGGTTAAAGGCTCATTCATCTCTGAATAGGGGGTTCTGATGGTGACATCTGCAGAGACTGGCTGGGACAAGCTAGGGCTACTGATTCAATGTCACCTCACTTATCCTGACAGATCCAGGATCCCTGGCCTATTTCATGGGAGGCCACAACAATATAAGAATGATTAGGAGATCAAACAACATGGAAACCAGATTTCTTCTCTAGACTATTGTATACTTTCAAGTTTGAAAAAATGACCATGTGTCGTATAACAAACTAAGGATGTCAATAATCTTGAGTAGAATTATCCTACACCCATAAATTGTTGTAAATAATTCCTTATTTACAGTTTGTGTGCCAAAGCTAGCAATCAGTTAAAACAAGATTATCATAATATTGCCAGATTCTCTTTTATTCTGACATGCCTTATAACCTGGGAAAGAATGGATTTATAGTTGTGGATTTTATTTAACACACTTATCAAGAGCCTAGAATCTAAGTCATTGGCTAGTTGATGAAAGGGACATAGAACCCACCTTATCTATGCTGATGTATTTAATCTTAAGGATCTGTAAAAGTGTATTGCACAGAAAATGTCCAGGCAGAAAGCTCTGGTACATTAGCTACATTTGGTAAATGGATATTTGATCCTGATTTCTCAAGCAACTACAGTCTCCAAGCTGAATATATATGAGGACATCAGCATGTGAAGTCATATCTGTGTCAGCAATTCCTGTGCTGAAAGGAGTAGGGTATGTCCCCTACTCCTTTCCCTCTCATTCCTGAAGATTTCCATGATAGAGGAGATGAGGAGGCATTTTCCCACCTGGAGGGACATCAATTTTCCAAAGCTGAAAGATGAAAGCTGTAGAGAATAGCCTTAGGTCAAGGAGGGAGCTTACAGTGATAATGGACACGATACACTCTGACCTAGCCATGTACAGATGCCAGATGGCTACAGGCATTCTCTCTGGTGGACCATCCTTCATCCAGGTGAAGGTAACCAGCAACATGGTGAAGAGAGGGAATAAGTCCGATGGCCCTAGTTCTGGAAGTTTCCTCAGGGAAACTGTCTTCCCAAGGCTTTGCTTCCCCGGGAAGGTGTCCTGAAGGCCAGTTGGCCCTTGCCAGCCCATTCAGTATGCACTGGTCACATGTCTTTATGGGCGGGCCTGGGGTGTCCACAGGGGCTACCACCACCTTTGACTTCAACAAGTACACCTGTCCCACTTTACCACAAGACATTCAGATCTTTAAAAGCTGGTACCACAAGGTTTCTCCAAGGACTGCTACATTTTTTTACTCCTAGTTTTAAACAGGCACAGATGGCCAATGGTGTGGGCCTAACCCCAGTGTGCGGGATGAGCCTACCCCTTATTTTGGGACTGCCTTCGACCCACCCACTGACAGGCTTGTACTGCACTGTATGTCCCTTAGGTTTGGAGATGGCTACATCGTCACAATGAAAATCAAATCCCCAAAGGATGACTTGCTTCCTGACCTGAATCCCGTGGAGCAGTTCTTCCAGGGGAACTTCCCTGGCAGTGTGCAGAGGGAGAGGCATTACAACATGCTCCAGTTCCAGGTCTCTTCCTCCTCCCTGGCCAGGATCTTCCAGCTGCTTCTCTCCCACAAGGACAGCCTGTTCATCGAGGAGTACTCAGTCACACAGACCACGCTGGACCAGGCAAGTCCACCCCGGGGCACCAAGCACAGGAGAGGAGACTGTGCACAGACTGGGCCAGAATGCCCAACATGGGCTGCAGTTGACACAAGAGGCAGCATGACATTCCCGATTTCTAACATACTCTTGTCCCTCTGTCCATTAGGGTAAAAGATGATGATCAGAAATTGTTTTCTAACAATGTCAGTCATCAGGAAATTTCTTTTTTTTTTTTTTTAGTTCATTCTTCCTTTACACGTTATTTCTTTCTTGTGTGTGGTGGTGGCTTTTTTTCCTTTTCAAATCAACTTTATTGATGTGTAATTTACATACAATAAGACACAACTATTTTAAGTGTACACTTTGGTGAGTTTTGATAAACATGTTCCATGTGTATTTTTATAATGTAATCACATATTTTATTGTGGTTAAACTCTGTGTGTGTGTGTGTGTGTGTGTGCGTGCGTGTGAAATATATACAATTTACCATCTTAACCATTTTTAAGTGTAAAGTTCAGGAGTGTTAACTGCCATCACCACCTCCCATCTGCAAAACTCTTCTCACCCTGCAAAACTGAAACTCTGGGTCCATTAAACTGTAACATCCCATTTCCTCCTCCACCCTGCCGCTTCCCCTAGCAACTATCGTCTCCTTTCTGTCTCTATGAAACTGGCTATTCCGTGTACCTCACAGAAGTGGAATCATGCAAAATCTTTTTTTTTGAGTCTGGCCTATTTCACTTAGCATAATGTCCTCAAGGGCCATCCATGTTGTAGCATGTGTCAGAGTTTCCTCCCTTTTTAAGACTGAATAATATTCCATCGGGTATACATGCCACATTTTGCTTATCCTTCTATTCATTCATCAGTAGACATTTGGGTTCTTTCTGAGGGTTATTTGGTGGTTTGTTTTTTTTTTTTTTTTTTTTTTATGCGTTGTTGTTTACTAAACATCCTCAAAGCCAGTTCAACAAAGCAGTGGAAACGGGCAAGTCACCCTTTACTCCTTGAAGAGGAGCAGACTCACTGCTCACCTGCACCTTCTTGTCAGCTTTGAGCAGATGAAGGCCAAACTGAATTAATTAGATGGGAGTTGTGGTCACAGTGTACACTGAATGAAGAACAGAAAAGAGACAACTACCTTTTTCTAGTTTCTTCTTTAGCAGATTGGGAAGGTGCTGTCTGAGCATCTGCCTTGCCTTGGTTACCCCAACATCTGACCCAAACCTCTAGCAGGAACTTCCTTGACTTGGCTAGGGAGTCTAAGATGCAGGCGCTGTCTGGGGCACTGGTGGCTGGGTTTCTGTGGGTGTACCAGCCTCCCCTGGTCAGGATACCAGTCACCCCAGTAGTGCTGCATGTTAATTCGAAAACAGAGTAAATCAGGTAGGTTGGGGTGGGTGCTGTTTTTTCTGGAGATGTCTGCTTAATCTCGCTCTTCTTTTGACTCCAGGTGTTTGTAAATTTTGCTAAACAGCAGACTGAACCTCATGACCTCCCTTTGCATCCCCGAGCTGCTGGAGCCAACCAAAAAGCCAAGGTACTGCTGCTGCCCTTTCTCAGTCCACTGCTTGAGGCCGATCCTGGGCCCCCAGGCCCACTTGGCCCACTGGGCTTCAGGTGGCCCAAGGCTCACACATACCTCCTGCAGAGAGCTCCACTCACACCATGTCCCCACCACACCCTTGCTACATTCGCACCACTCTGCACTGAAGGTCTTGTTGTTCCTGTTGTAATCTGGAAACCATTTGGATGGTATGGAAGGGCATTTTTTATTTTATTATTATTGTTATATTTTTGGTACCAGGGATTGAACCCAAGGTGCTTAACCCCTGATCCACATCCCCAGCTCTTTTTATTCTTTATTTTGAGATAAGGATCTCACTAAGTTGCTTAAAGCCTCACTAAGTTGCTGAGGCCAGCTTCCAGCTTTCCATCCTCCTACCTCAGCCTCCCAAGCTGCTGGGACTGCAGGCATGCACCACCATGCCCAGCTGGGAGAGCATTTTTTAGAACTTTCCCACATGTTTTTGCTTACAACAAAAATACCTTTGATTTTAGAAATAAGAAGCAGGGAAGATAGGAGAGAATATGAAAACATTTTGGCTGTTGGGATACTTGATATCTGGATCTGGTCACACATTTGAATTTCAAAGGAAGGGAATGAACCAGTATTCTGTCTCAATGGTGGGCACATTTGGTTAGAGCAAGGGCCCTGTCTGTTTTAGGAAGGGGACTCTTTGTTCTCTATAAAAGTATCAAGATGATAGAGGAAAGAGGTACCTATCCTGGCCTGCAATAACTCTTGGGTATTTCCAGCTGTCTGCCCTGGCACAATGCCCATGTGAGGAGCACACCCACCCTCCCAGCTCCCCAGGTGGAGAGATAGCTAGAGAAAGAACAGAGGGGCCGGTGCTCAGGTGACTTGACTTAAGCCTGGGATTTTTTGTGGGGAGAGAGTGTAGCAATTATTTAACTATTATTATTTGTTCTAATTGGTTATAAATGACAGCAGAATGTATTTTGACTCATTGTACACAAATGAAGCACAACTTCTCATTTCTCTGGTTGTACACAATACAGAGTCACACATTCATGCAATCACGCATGAACATAGGGTAATAATGCCCGTCTTTATTCCACCATCATTCCCACTCCTTTACCCCCTGCTCCTCTCACTCACCTCTGCCATAGTTCCTTCATTCTTCCCTTGCCACCCCTCCCCCCATTATGGATCAGCATCCAGTCATCAGAGAAAACATTTGGCCTTTGGATTTGGGGGATTGGCTTAGTTCGCTTAGCATGATATTCTCCAACTCCATTCATTTACCCGAAAATGCCATCATTTCATTCTTCTTTAAGGCTGAGTAATATTCCATTGTATATATATATACCACAATTTCTTTATCCATTAATCTATTGAAGGGCATTAGGTTGGTTCCACAGCTTAGCTATTGTGAATTGAGCTGCTATAAGCATTGATGTGGCTGTGTCATTGTAGTATGCTGATTATTTGGGTAGGCCAAGGAGTGGGATAGCTGGATCAAATGGTGATTCCATTCCAAGTTTTCTAAGGAATCTCCATATTGCTTTCCATAGTGCTTAAAAATTTGCAGTCCCACCAGCAATGTATGAGTATACCTTTTCCCCCACATCCTCACCAGCATTTATTATTGTTTGTATTCTTGATAACTGCCATTCTAACTGGAATGAGATGAAATCTTAGAGTAGTTTTGATTTGCATTTCTGTTATGCTGGAGATGTTGAACATATTTTCATATATTTTATTGATGGATCATATATCTTCTTCTGTGAAGGTTCTGCTCAGTTCCTTAGCCTGTTTATGATTGGCCTTTTTTTTTTCTCTCTCTCTCTTTTTGGTTGTTTTGAGTTCTTTTTATATATCCTGGAGGTTAGTGCTGTGTCTGAGGGCATGTGGTAAGATTTTCTCCCATTCTGTAGGCTCTCTTTTCACTTTATTGTTTCCTTTTTAAGTGTGGGATTTTAAGGGGCTGAATGGACTTAGCCTTTCTCTCCTGACTTACCTGAAGAGTAAACCAAATCAAATCAAAGCATTTTTCCAAAAAGCAATAGTATGCAAAACCTAATTTTTCATAGATTTCTCATTTCTCCCAACCAATTTCTTGATTGCAGGAAAAACAAAATCTAGCTAATGACTGAGACACTCCTTTCCAAAGCAGGACTTGTGATGAATGTTTCCCTTTCCTTTTGACCAGTAGAACCCTCATGGCCACTTGGCAAGGTGGACTTTGTCCCCAGTTCCCAGAAAGCCCAGAAATGCCAAGCAAAGACTCCTGGTCAGGGAATGTTAGTTTTGCTGAATTTCCAGTCACCATTTCTCACTTATAAATCTTGTAGTTGCTGTTGACACTAGTAGAAAATTATTCTTTGAAAGCACTTGCTTTGAATCCTTTGTATAACATAAATACATAGTTGGGTAGCACATTGTTTCCTAGAACTTCTTGGCCCACCCTGCCCCTCCCCCAGTCTCTATTGGCTATCTTAAAGGGCTAATACCAGATCCTCTGGGCCAGGCCAGGGGCACTAATGGTCTATAATCTACAGCATTTAATTCTAAAATTTCCTCCCTTGTTAAACATAATTTTTAATTGTATTTGTCATATTTTGACTCATGAATATTAGAAAACCTACTGTGACATATTTTTTAAATTGTTTATTATTATTTTATAATAAAAATTTTAAATTCAAATCCTGACTTTATGACGCACTATATTTATGAAGGTTGACAAACTCCTTTGTATGTAAATAAAGGTGTCATGAAACTGATAGTTAATTACATTATGGTTCACTTTACACCACTTTAAAATAATTTTCCTTAAAATATCTTACAGAAAAGGGTAATTTCTCTCAAAGAGCTCTAGAAAACATTCACAGCTTGCTTCTGAACAAACGAAAGAACTGAGCTTCAGGAAGTTCAGCAGGCTGATGGGCTCACAGTCCCAGGCTGCGAGCAAGGACCACACAAGGTCTAGAGACCTGCTTATCAAGACCATTTTAAGTTCTTCAAAGGACTCAGTCTTGGAAAACATCTTTTGGGATTAGGTTTCATGTGATCTCAACCGTCTATTTTATAAAAACAGGTGAGGGTTGTTTTGATAGATGAGTAGGCAACAGATGATCAGGCAACTTGAAAACATCCTAAATGGGTTTGTAAGTATGTGGTCACTGTGCTTTCTAAAGTCAGGAACAACTCAGATCAGTTTCTGAGCCTTATTTTCACACACTGGTGCAATGTCCCCACTTCACTTTGAATCTTATCAATTAGTTTCATATGTGTTTAGAAGTACCTGACACCTCATTGCACCACCTCAAAACATATTCTGAACCTGAATACACTAACAATAGTCATCGCCCTTAGGAGAATGGGTGATTTAAAGCCAGATGACTGGATAAACCACTTTTGAATGGACTGGAAAGGCCTGCTTCCAGCCCCTCCTTCCCACATTCCCATACCTGTAGCAGGGATTGGTTTAGGAATTCCACCTGTACTTTATGAATGTAGATGGTGTCTCTCCAGTTAGAAAGGTCACTTGGTGTCCTCTTCTCTAGGGGCATGGATTTGGTTACTGAGTTTGATCTGGAGCCTGCTATCCTGAACCCCAGCTCAAATATCACCCTGTGCTCCATCCCCCCAAGTTAAATGTTCATTTTTCCCAGGAGCCACCTCTGTAGGAAGTGGACAAAGGAATTCTGAACTCGAGGCTGACCTGACTTGTGATTTCTTGGCCTTTAAGACAGTGAGATTGTTACTTCCTTGGGCTAAAATAACAAATCAATAGACACCAAAGCATCCTTTGGAGGTAACACCAAGGATGTGGCTTCCCTCTAAGATAGCAACATGAATGCACACAAGGAGTGCATGTCCGTAAGGAACATGGACACCCTGAATCTTAGGAGCTGGGAACCCTAAGTGATCACCTCACAGAGGAGGGAACAAACATGGCCCATTGCCTCAGTACCCTCAACTGGCTTTCTTCAAAGACTTTGTAATGTCTAAAAGCAGCCTCTCCAGCTCTTCAGAAAAATTAGGTGATGAGAGTCTATCTAACCTCTTTCCACAGGCCTGATCTCCTTCAGCACCGCTCATTCCCTATAGCTGGAAAGGAACTTTGGGCAGCTGGACTACAGGAGCCTTTGCCTGTGTGGTCATCCAAAAGAAACCAATTCACTACAGCAGAAAACAAACACATGAGGAGCACAGTGAACTCGGGAGGAGGCTCTTTCAGAAGGAAACCAGGCATAGCTCACCTGCAAGACCTGATGGTGAAACTGACCCCACCAAACAGAATGACCTTTTCATACAGACCATGGGAGTAGAATCCCAGTCCAGCCTACCATAGCTTTAGCTTCAATATCACTCTCATTTCAAGTGAATTTGCTTTTGTGTATTTAGGTAGGTGTGTGTGGATGGGGGGTGAGTTTTATGTTCAAGAAGAAATAAAGTGCTGTCTAATCACAAATCACCCTATTCACTGGCCTCCCTGGTATGCACCATCTGGAATAGCTTCAGACACTTTCTGTGGGCGTTTGCAGCTCCATGTCATTGCCATAGCCTCCATGAGAGCTATTGCCACGGGAGCACTTTCTGCAACACAGGTGGAGGTGAATGAACTAGTCTCAATGTTGCATGTCAAGTCTTCATAGGGTTTGAAGAAGACATCCAGCTGGTGATGCATGTAAACACTATCCATTGTCAGCAGGGATGATCTGAACCCACATTTCTCATCTGTTTGCCCAGCTCATGTGAGTGCCCACCTCACAGGAATAATTAGGACAGGAAACAAAGAGCATGGACAGGTAGGAGTGGTTCATTGGTTGGATGACACCTGACAGGTCTTTGTAAACTTAGACGTCAAGGCCTCTTTCATGCAGCACCACGCCACCCCAACGGTGCTGACAAGCATGTCCTCTGCAGTGGTGCCAGCAGGGAAATGGCTCATGCTCACCAAGAGTCAGAAAATGATAGTTTTAAGCCAAACCATCCGAAAGACTGTGAGGAAAGCAAACTGACTTCTTTACCAATGCAGTCTCCCCTCCAGGATCTGCAGATGGACTTCATAGTGCCCATGCCCAGTGTGCTTGCGTTTGAGGAGTATTCAGGTTGGCAGCTTGGCCTAAATCTCCCTGAGAATGTGTTAACCTATTGAAAGATTCCCCCATCTGGGTTAATAAAAATTTATAAAAAGGAGGGGAAGAAATGGAGAGAATTCATTCAGAAAACAAGAGCACATAAAAGATGTTCCAGGCATATGACTTGCTCTCAGATTTTTGAAGTTTCTAGTTCTTCTTTGGGGATCTCAAGTTTTGCAATAGCTGGAGTCAAAGTAGAAGCCTCTTACAGTATGAGTAAAGAGTTCACAGAGAGCTTCATGTGTGCCTGTCACTGCAGCTTTCCTAAGAGACAGGAAGGAAAATATGAGGCAGCAAAACTCTGTGCTTGAGAGTAAAGAGTCTGTGACAGCCTGGGGACTTGCACTGTGGTCCCATGCGAAGGCAGTTCTGCCCCAGAAGGTCTGTGGGGTGGTAGAGAAAGGGAGAACATTTCCCCCAGTAAGCGGGGGTGTCAGCCCTAAAGGACAGCTGTTTCAGGTACCAGGACTCAGCTCCCTGAGCTCAGGCATTTGAGGCTCAAGTTTCCTCAGTATGGTGGTTCAGGACCTCAGCAGTTGTCCTGGAGATTAATAGTTCATTACTCCTAATATTTACAGGGTAAAAAGATATTTACATTTTGTCCAAAGTGATCATCAGATTTGGGAAAGTATAGGTACTAGAAGATTCATATTTATGAAACCATAGGCTTACAGAACTAAAAAATACCTCAGCATTCAAAAACTAAGATTTGTATAATTGTTTTGCTTGCATTGATTTAATTGATAATGGAACGAAGTCAGAGAACAATTAAATTCATTGAGTGGTCATTCAGCCTTCCCTGTGGGTCCCAATCTGTCTTCTTCCAGCTGCTTCTCTCTCACAGGCAGAGTTCACAGGTACCAGGAGACATGACCTCTGACCGCAGAACTTTGAAATTCCCTGTCCAAATGGTCTAAAGCCTGCTTCCAAGGCCTTTCTGAAACAAGGGTGATCCTCAGTCATGCAGACTAGTCTCTGCACTTAGCACATGCAGCCCCATGTGAAAACAGGGGAGGGGAGGGAAAGAGAGGGAGCCATGGGGCAGCCAGCTGTGCACCGCCATCGTCCAGTGTGAAACTCCAAGGAAACCAAGAAGTGGACATTTGAAACTAGGTCATTGTAAAGTTCAAGTAAAACATTGAACTTTACAATGTTTCTACTATAAGTTGAATTGTTTCTACTATAAGTTGAAACAATGTGGTATGAGGACCCCCAAAAAATGTGTTCTCCTTGGGGTCATCCCCACAGCTCACCATGCCACATGCTCAGCTTTCTGAACAGGTGTTGACATATATCAAGGCTCAAATGTGGGTCTTCCTTGAAGCAAGCTTTGCCCAGACCAGAGTATTCCTCTTGATTTTTTTTTTACAAAGGAGCACAGTCTATTGTAGCTAAACCCCATAATCTTGTGCCATGGTGAGTTTTAGGGGACACTTCATCCACAGAGCTCTGCACAGACAGCACCTGGAAGGACAACATTTCAGGCACGCCCTTCAGTCCCAGAGCTGTTCTTGGTTTCCAGCAGAGCTTGGTGATACTTCAATGATACTGATCGCTGAGTGGATCCTTTATAGCTACCAGAGAAGCAAAGGAGTAAGAAAGAAGGGAGGGAGGAGAGGAAAGAGCAGAAGGGGAGCAAAAGCATCCAGCACTCCATATACTGGGAATGAAGCAGTGACAAGACCTAGACTCTGTCTTCATGATGTTAATTTTCTTTCTTTCTTCTTTTCTTTTTTTCCTGTACGGAACCCAGAGGCACTCTACCTCTAAGTTACAGTCCCAGCCCCTTTTTACATTTTATTTCAAGATAAGGTCTCACTAAATTACCCAGGCTTACCTCAAACTTGTGATCCTCCTGCCTCCTGAGTAGCTGGGATTGCAGGCAGGTGTCACCATGCCAGCCATGGTGTTAATTAACATGCTGTGCCCAGGCCAGCAGGCCTTTCAGAAGGGAGCATATTTAATGAATATTTTCAACTTTTCAGGTTTTATGGTCTCTACTGACAACTACTCAACTTGGCTCCTGTAGCCTGGAAGCAGTCACAGACAATACCTAAAGGAACAGGGGAGGCTGGATATGGCCTTTAGGTCATCCGGTGCCTACCCCTCCAGTGAGTAAATGGAGGGACTTGTTAGAAGGACCTAAAAAATAGTTTCAGGTGCCTTTTAGAAACTCCCAGTGCCACTTGAAATAACTCTAGTTTAGCTTGGATAAAGTAAGTCTAAGGTCAGAGAATGGGAACAATTTTCAAGTTAGAATTTCTAATTTTTGATCTCCAATCTCGACTGACACCCCAGAGTATAAGATAATCCCTACCAATAACAACTGGTAGCAACCAACCTACAGGAAGGTGTGACAGAGCCTAGGATTTGTCCTTGCTTTGTGCAAGATACTTTACAGCACCGATTCCTCCCTAAACCAACAGGGTGTCTGGGACCTGGCTCTGAATATCCATGCTGGTTCTCTCCGTTAGGAAGCTCTGTAGGAACCAAATAGTGAGATCTGAAGACTGATTCATTTCTTAGTTTGGGTTCTTGGAAGAAAATCAGGGCAGCATTGGGAAAGCCCATTTATTTGTAGTCCCCACATTGAAGAGGAGTACCCTTTTTTAGAGTATCCAGTGCTATTTGCTACCACAGAGATGATAGGCTTTGAGAACTACAGAATGCTAAGGTAACTTTACACTCCATTATTTTAATTGTCCTCACTCTCTGAGATTCTAATCTAACTATTTTCCTGTTCAGTTATAGGCATATAACTGAACTTTATAGCTACCAGAGAAGCAAAGGAGTGAGAGAAGGGACGGGAGAGAGGAAACAGCAGAGTCCTAGAGGCTCAAGACCTCGGAGTCCTCTTCCTCCTCCTTCACTCCCTGCATTCTGCCATTTGCTGAGACACAGCTGCTAACACTACGGTTCATTCCCAACCGTCCCTCTCACCTTGCTTTTTATCACTGCCCTTTATCACTTCTTGCCTGGGTGATGTTCCAGCTCCTAAGTGGGCTGGCTGGTCCTCTCCCACATCCGTTGACACTCCATTCTGTTTCCTCTTCCTGTCTGGGCTAACTCCTCATTCCAGGCCACACCACCATACTCCTCACCCTGACTGGGATGGAACTTTCTACC
The DNA here is from genome assembly GCF_902686455.1 of Sciurus vulgaris. NCBI lineage: Eukaryota > Metazoa > Chordata > Mammalia > Rodentia > Sciuridae > Sciurus > Sciurus vulgaris. Next base: position 81,714,564 of record NC_136461.1, on the reverse strand, counting down.
CCAGGCACCTTCCTATGTGGATTTTCTCCTCACCCACCTGGGCTCCTACAGACTGCTCAAGACCACCGAGGCTCCCCCTCAGCCCCACCCTGTCTACCCCACCTAACAGTCTTAGGAATGAATTTGTTCAGGAAAGAAAGGGGACAAAAGAAGAAAAGAAAGAGTAAATGTCACTTTTGTAAAGTCAAACTTGAAAAGTTTTAGAAGAAAACATTAGATACTGTTTTCATCATGTTGGAATGAGAAAGTTTTCTTAATCGGTATATTGGTGGCTAATACACTTACTATGTGACCAGGGACTACTTTAGTACTTTATATATTTAATCATGTATCCTTACACTGGGACTTCATCCTGAATTTAGAAACCTAGTTAAAAAGCAAACTGAGGGGCTGGGGAGATAGCTCAGTCGGTAGAGTGCTTGCCTTGCAAGCACAAGGCCCTTGGTTCGATCCCCAGCACCCCAAAAAAAAAAAAAAAAAGCAAACTGACCTAGAATGTGTGAAGGTCCTGGGTCAGAAATCACATATAAGATTGAATTTGCAACCTGAGCCAAGCATCCTGACAGGACTCTAGAACACGGGGGAAAAACAAAAGATGGACAAGCCTATGTCTCTCCTATTGTAACAGATATAGGGTCCTTTACAGCTCCCAAAGGGAGCTTCTTGTCTTTAAACCACAACCAAGAGACCCTAGAACAAGAAACTCTTTATCTTAAAGTGTTCATCCTCATTGCAAAAAACCAGGACAATGGAAGAAATAGGGCCCACATTAATGTCAGTGCACCAGTGAGTTCCTCCTTTTGGACTAGACTATTTCTCCACGAGAGGGAGCCCATGAGATGATCAGCATTCATGGAGCACTGAGTGTTTCTCCAGGAAAGTTTTTACCATAATACCTTTAAATAAACATGGAGAAACTAAAGTTAAAGTAAATGGAGAATTCTGCACAACTCTGGTGGGTACTGTGCCACACTAGCTACCATGAGCCCCATTTTAATAAGCCAACAAATTCCTTGTGGTTAAAAGGTCATTTCTATGGTGGAGGTTTCAAAGTATAGTTCAAGAGTTTCCTATATCTAAACCTGGCATGGAGATCATTTTTTAGAAAAACGCACCTTGTGATACTGCTCCAGTAAACTTGCTAGGGCAAGACTTACAAACTAAAAGGGCATATAAAATTCTCTTCAGAGAAATGATCAGAGTGTCTTCACTCCCTGAACCAGAAATGTTATACTCTCTACTGGCAGAAATTAATAATATGGAAAGTCAAGCCCACAATATCCCTGACCTTTCAAATATACCTGAATGTTTACAGGCCTCTTCTTTGACTGATATAAGAAAGGTAAAAGGGAGAGCCTCCATTTATTTGGAGTCCAAATAGATCATTCAAAACTTTGCCTGAATTGTCCTGATACCCACTAAAGCCTAATGCAATCCAAGGGCTCTAACTGATTGTAAAGGACTTAACTAAACAAGGACTTATAAATCCATGTACCAGTCCTCACAGCACTCCAATCCTACAAGTTGAAAAGCCAAAGGGATAAGTTGAAATTCTGTTTATTAATAAAATTATGATACTGAGGTTTCCTATGATTCTAAATCCAAATACTTTATTGTCCAGTGTGCCTGCTGATTCAAAATGGCTCACAGTTCATAGACCTTTATTCAGCTTTCTTTAATATTTTAGTTGAAAAAGGAAGTCAGTATTTGTTTGCCTGTATTGAAAAAATCAACAGTGACTAACTGTAATGCTACAGGGTTTGCTGAAGCCCTTCCTTATTGGTCTCGGGCATTGCGTAAGGACTGGCAGCCCCGCAGCCCTTCTGAATCCTCCCCACATTCAGTAGGTAGATGATCTGTTACTACACTCTCCCGCTAAGGGGTGGTCTGAAACGGATTCCATTTACATTTACCTCCTACAGCAACTTGCACATAAAGATAAAAAGGTTTCAAGGGAAAACTTCGATTTTCAAGGGGAAAAGTCTACTCTTTAGGACATGATCTGACTGCTGAAAAGATTTTCCTTTCACCAGAGAGAATAAAACTGTCAGAAGTTTTCCCTGGCCTACAACCAAAAGGCAATTAGGAAACCTTTTTGGACTTGCAAGATAGTACAGATCCTGGGTCCTGAATTTTTCCTTAATGGCCTCACCAGTATATGAGGTCACTAGAATTACAATACCAGAACCTTCACTTTAGAAAGACAGTCATGGGTATGCTTTTAACCAAGGAAAATTGGCCTTACAACAGACCCCAGTTTTAGAACTTCCAAATTATGCTAAACCTTTTACCTTATTTGTTCATGCACATGACAGGCAGTAGGAGTTCTTACCCAACAGCATGGGGAAAATCAATAGGTCTATCACATATTATAACTTACTATTAGATCCAGTAGCTAAGGAATGTCCTAATTATTTAAAAGCAGCAGCAGCAGTCAAATAGAGGTCTCATCTGAGCTAGTTTTAGGAAATGAACTTTATTTACAAGTGCTTGCATTTTTTGGAAAGTCTATTAAATCCGAACCAAGCGTTTTTCAGCAACTAGCAACTCATGGAGCTCTCCTCCTGTCTCCCTCTAATCACCATTGCAACTGATCTCCATCTTTTTACAACCTCTGCCTCATGAGGATGAAGGCCATCTTTGTGTGAGTGTAGTATCAGAATAGTAGCAACTGTGTTGATTTACAAGATATTTCACTGGATAGTCCTGCATTCATACTATTTTTTGACAGGTATTATTCCAAAAACTCAGTAGGAAAATACCAGGCAGGGCAGTGTTACATCCCAAATGAGTTACTAGAAAAGGAAATTTCCCCAGTTAAAGTCAGCTCAAACTGCCCCATGCTTTTGCTCTCACTTGAGCTCCTCGTATAGCTAAGGACAAGTATGTAAATATTTATACAGATAGTAGCTACAATTTTTAAGTAATCCACGATTTTTGGCTTGTTATGAAAACAAAGAGTTTCTTCTAGCAGGAACCCCATCAAAGACAGATTCCAAGTAGATGAACTCCCTTCTGCTATCCTGTTACCATTGCAAATCACCATTATTAAAACTGAAGTGCATGCCTGTAAATCTGAACCTGAATATCATGAAAAGATCTGGTAAAGTTTTATGCAAAAATCAGCTAGTGTGGACACTAGAAGGATATGCAAATTTAAATAAACTCCCTAAGACTGATCCAAGTCAACTGATTATCTGTTTAATAAATTTGCATCTTATTTAGAAAAACAAAATTGACATCCAAAAGGATATAAATTTGGTGTTAAGAGAGACTGCCTGGTCATTTCTGAATCCTTGAAACTTCCATTGTTAAAGCTCTGCACTCCACAATATATGAAACAAGCAAAATGATACAAATTCTGATAAAATTTTGGTGTCGTGATTCTTTAAATTGCTAACAGGGTTTTTAACCAATGTTTGGCTCATTGAACCCATAATCCTGTGAAGACAATCATTTCAAGTGGTGCATGTCCACCGCCTCATGGACCATTTGACTATATATAGATGGACTTCATTTAATTGCTTCCCTCATTGAGGTATCAGTAATAGTCTGCATGTATTCTACTTGAATAGAAGTTTTCCCACTAAGGAAAGCTGAAAAAGTAGTAGCTAAAAAGTTATTAGAAAATGTGTTTCCTTTACAGGACATCCCTGGAGGAAATCTCCAGCAACAGAGGAACACATCTAACTGGATGAACTAAAAAGTGATTAAATAAGTTGTGTCAAAAAAATAAATAAATAAATAAAAAGGGATGGGGATGTAGCTCAGTGGTTAAGTACTCCTGTGTTAAATACTATATAAATACTAACTATATATATGTGGCATTGCCATTGTCCCTATCACCCTCAGTCTTCTGAAAAGGTAGACAGGACAAATGGCATTTTAAAAAACTGAAATTGATAAAGTTAACTGAGCCAATTAGATTGCCTTGGATAAAGGTATTATCATTAGCTTTAAGGGTAATCGGATCCACTGTCACTGGAAAAAAAAGATTGACCCCTTATAAAATAGTTACTAGATGGAAGGCCTATCCCCCTAATTATAGTCCTTATGTATCTCCTACTTGCCCAAACTCTGATAAGGTTCAACACTTTAGGCTTTAATTCATTATGTCAAAATGTACTTTCATCAGGTAAAGGAAGCTTTCCATGATCCATCAACTTAGGACAACCAAACCTTTCATGATCTAAAACCTAGAGATTGGCACTTAAGGAAACAACATGGGATTAAAAACTGCCCCTGACCCCCAGTGGAAGAGATATATAGTCTTCTCATCATTCAGGCTGCAGTACAACTTCAGGGCCTCGAACTTGGGTCCACATTTCACACCTCAAAAGGCCCCGTCCAGACTCCTGAAAGTATACACCTGTTGGAAACCTTAAGGTAAAGCTGATCAGGGAAGTTATCTCCAGAAGCAGATGACATCCTAGACATGGACAGCTTTCCCAAGGTCACACATCAAGACTTCCTTGCCATCATGAATTAGGCTTTCCTTGCCTTGCCTTTCTTTCCCTTTTCTTTTTTCTTTCCTTTTCTCCTCCTCCTCCTCCTCCTCCTCTTTCTTCTCCTCCTTTTTCTTTCCTGTTTCCCTCTCCTTACTGGAGAATCCATAGGGCCATAATCCATGGTTGACTTTAGCAAAGGTTTATGCTTTAGCAAGAAACTGGAGTAATTGTTGGGTTTATGGACTAATGCCCCAAATCAGGAAATAATTCTAATAATATTCATTTGGAATCTTTCTGATTTTCTTATGGAGGCACTCATAACTACAAACTTTCCTCTTGGAACCACTTTCATAGTGTCCCAGAGGTTCTGGTATGCTGTGTCACTATTCCCATTTGATTCTAAGAACTTTTAACTTTCTCCCCTGATTTCTTCTATCACCCATTCATCATTCATATCCTTGGTATTCCAGGCATCATTGCTATCTGCTTTTCTATATTTACTGGAATGAGTACTCTGATCTTTCCAATTAATATGCCAATTGCTCCAAAGGTAAAGTGATGCCTGCAAAAGGTATATTGTGCTTCTGGGTATCATGTATTCAAGACCTGGAGACTACCTATGTAGGTATGAGTAATTGTCTATATGATGTCACTGAATATCATTTATTTAGGTTTCTTTGCACCAAATGTAGTTATATTCTCCTACAGAATGTTATAAAGGGACTACTAAAAGTAAATTTCCCACTAGACCTTGAAGATTTACTCTGACAAGTAATTTTCTCTATAATCAGCTTATCCAGAGTTTCCAAAACTTCTTCAGCACCTCTCCACATCAGCTTCAAGATTCATCATTCACTTTCACATTATGTAATGAATAATGATTTTTAAAAGTCATTTAAGCCATCCAGAGATGACAGTAAATTCAATAGCATAGTTAGATCCAGTCTTTTCTATCAACATTGCAAACAAACATTTTGCTCTGGCTATGATCATCATGGTGCTGAAAAGATATGTTTCTGTGTTTGGTCTTTAATCCAGTTCTGAGAAGTTTCTCCATAAGTGATATAGGCCCTTCTTGAATTTTGTCAGTCTCTGTGTTCATCAGCTTTCTGTCACTGTGACAAAATACCTGAGAAAAACAACTTGAAGGAGGAAATACTTATTTTGGCTCGCCATTTTAATCCATGGTCAACTGGTTCCATTGTTTCTAGGCCTGTGGTATAGCTAAACATCATGACAGAAGGGTGGGGCAGAGAAAAGTAGCTCACCTCATGGCAGCAGGAAGCAGAGAGAGAAAAGGAAGAAGCTGGCTGTCAGTGGCCTACTTCCTTCCACTAGGCCCCACCTCCTTAAATTTCCACCTCCTAATAGCCCATTAAGCTATGAATCTATCAATGGATTAGTCCATTATTGAGGTCAGGATCCAATCATTTCCCCCAAGTTCCCACCTGAGTTCTGCTTCACTGGGGGCCAAACCTTCAACACATGAACTTTTGGAGGACATTCCAGACAAACTGTAACATCAATTTCGGCAATGAAGCATTTGTCACTTTGTTTTTGTTCTTCAAGATGATAACTTTGATGGAACAGGACATAACTGACTGACACACAATAACCATGACTGATTTCCCACCTACATAGTCCTTATTCACTTTTAATTTTAGTTCCAGGACACTCACTCAATTCGGCCTTTTACTGGTAACATTAGCAGAGGATTTTATATGCTTAGGGGTCCTTATGAATTAAACCACACAAGATTACATCAAGCGTAAGAGAGAATGATGCAATCACGAGACTCAGTAAATGTGAGATATATGAGGCTGCTGCTGGTGTGACAGAATGTACAGCACAGTCTGTTTCAAAGTATAAAGAGTATGCTCTAAAACCACAGTGAAGGGGTTGGGGAGGCACCCCAGTGGTAGAGTCTGGCCTCGCATGTATGAAGCCCTGAGTCTGATCCCCACACCACAAAAGGTAAAATAACAATAAAAAGTTGTATACTAAGTATATAAATGAGTGCTATAGTCATTTATTATCATCATTAGATATTATGTTCTGTACATAACTGTTTGTGCTGAAGTTTTATATGATGGGCAGTGCATCAGGATTGTTTATGCCAACATCACCACAAACACATGAGTAATACATTGTGCCATGAAGTTGTGATGACTGTGTCATCACTAGGAGATGTGATTTTCTCAGCTCCAGTATAATCTAATGGGACCACCACCATGTGTGTGATCTGTCATTGGCTGAAAATGTCATATGTGATACACGACCCTTCCAAACTCAGAAGCCAAAGTTGTCAATAACCAAAAGTAGTACCAACCTTGAAACAGATGAAGATGAGGTGGTTTCCCTCACTGAGAAAAGTTTCCAACGGGGTTGCTGGGGGCTCACTCTTGGTGGTAGTGGGATGGTGGTTGTGTGTAATTTGAAGCTAATTTTTAAGGGGAAATCTTGGATTTTGTAACCTATCCTATCTCCTAGGAGTTCAGAAAGGTAGAATTCACTCTCTGAAAGGTGGTTGGAAACATTCATGTTCAACAAAAATTCTAAATGCAACATATTCCAATTCTAGATCTGTCCTATGCTCATGTTAGGAACTAAATAAAACTGAGTACTGTACTTATTTTTCCCCTGATTTTATTGATCCAGAAAACTTAATTTAAAAGGTGTCTGACACTGCCACTTCTCTAAACACTACCACTAAATACATTAAGGAAGTTTCTCAGGAGAAAGCAACACAAGATGTGTTTATGGGAGTAGCCAACATTAGTTTGCAGGCATCCTGAATGGCGGATAAGCCTGGCTATTCCAAAGTTTCCAAATCTTTGTTTATTTTACTCAGTCTCCAGGGTAATACAACTTGTGTTACCAGGATAACTACCAAAAACTGGATTGCTCTTTAAATCAGGCAACTTTCCAGTGAACCATAGTCCTTAATTGCCATCATGCTCCAAAGACTATTACCAATAGGACCATTAAACTGTCTTTATTGCCTGAACTTTGAACTGTTTGATTTGACTAGTTTGATTCATGGAGACTCCTGTTAAGAAATATACTTCCTTAACAGTTGGGGAATGTGCAGTGTCTTGGTGTTGTCCCCTGAGAGTCATCATGATAGTCTCCCTCATGTGTCGCAAACCCTGGAAATTTTAAAATATTTGCATACAGCCTTCCTTAATTCATCGAATGATCTCCTTATAGTTAGAATAACAAAAACACAAAGAATCACTCAGCTAATTTGGCATTGTGAATTGTGTACTCCACACTGAGAACAAATAAGCCCATTATCATGGTGACAAAAAGTGGTGTCAGTGCCCAAGGTTTTTATCAATCTCTCAAGATTGAAAGTCGGAACAAGAGTGGAGAATTATTAAATGAACTAAAGCTGCCTTCACATGTAGCAAGCTGGAATCTAACTTCACATACAAGTTACTGTAACTTAATTTGAGAGCATATTCTTGAAACAGGTAGCTGAGTCTCCACTAATCATAACATCCAAGCCCTATCACCAATCAGAGGTTGCAAACTGACAAAACATGTCCAAATTAGGCAAATGCTAACTGTAACCAATTAGGCTACTTCTGTGTGTCCCTTCTGTTTTCTGGCAGTAAATATCCCCTGCTGGCATTGAGGAGTGGAGCTATCTGAACTGCTTTTGGTCCTCAGTGCTACCTGATTCATGAACCATTTTTCTGCTCAATTCAGCTTTGTTAAATTTAATTACCTATGGTTTTTCTTTTTATTAAGCTGCCTAGGATGTTAAATTTCTTCCAAAGAGCAAGCCTGGAACCCTTGCATTGGAAATACCTTGTAGATACATAGGTGTTGCAAGCTTGGGATGGGCCCCTCACTGACCCATTCAGAACACTTTCTCTAGGAGACACAGAAAGCAAGATTACCAGACCTGAAAAACAGCTGGGCTGTGTCAGATGGATCAGGGCAAGTGACTATTTACAAAGCAAAATTGGAACTCCATAGAATCATCTAGTTCCCACCAAGGTTACAAACAGTTCTCAGGGCATTTTAGACCCAAAATCTAACTAGCTATTCACTGGCTAACATCCAGGGATCAAGGATCAGAGGTTGCATAACACAGCACATGACCCACAGCAGGAACACACATACATATACAGTCTTTCTTTGGCAATGGGCCTTGGCTTTCAAAACCACATTCTACTTGGATTTGCTTGTGAATTTTTTAACAGCTACAATTAATGAATGTCTGTGCCTGATAGTCCCATTTTTCCATGAAAAGTTGTCCAGGTACTTGAAAGTGTTTGGGTAGAGTTTAACTGGGATATCTGAACCCTGGACCATGTAAAACCAGAGAGGCACAGAAATGAATTTGGAATTTGTCAAAGGATGCAGCTGTACAATAGAGAAGGTATTTTAAAGATTTAAGATTTTCAACAACATTGAACATGGTCTCAAGAAACAGTCTGAGCTACTCCTTAGAGCCAATAAAAAAGTGAATGTTTCAGGAGCTAGCCTAGGGGAAGTGGGGAACTCCATGCCAGAGCCAGGATCAGGCTCAAGTCCTAATGGCCCAGTCCTATCTTCAGCCTGTGTTCACAACTTTCTTCCTTTTGATGAAAAAGAACAGCTGGAGAAGCAGACAGGAATGGAACAAAGACCAAAGCTGCATGTATATACTTGTCAGACTCTACTCAAAAGCACAGTGTTTCTGTACTTACCAGCCAAAGAGCTGGAAAGAGGGAATGGAATCTATTGGGCAGTGCTTACTGCTCTTGTGAGAAACAAACCTTGTGATTGCAGGGCAGGAGGTGATAATAAGCTTGAAACAATGCTGAAGCCACCTGCTGTACAGAGCCCAGGATGGCCCCATGGAGGCAGGCATGGGCCAAGGCTATAAAATGCACCCCCAGCATGGACCCCTGCCCCAGCACCCAGGACAGAGACCTCAGGGACAGGACAACTTGCCTTCCCCATACACTCCACTGGCATGGTTCCACAACAAATCCAATGACTAAATGAGTTTTGTTTGGTCTTTGGAGGAGGTGAAAAGAATGGCAGATAGAAACCAAGCTGGAAAAACAAGACAAAGAACTGTAGAAAGCAAAAGAAACATGAGGCATGGGGAATAAATCCTCTGGCGCCGATACTCCCTGGACCTCTGGGAGCAGACTCAGCTCATACGGGGAGGCCAGACGCAAGCTTCTTGTTCAGTTAAGGTTGAAAGGCCTGTGAAAGTAAAGGAGTTGGGCACTTAGGGAAAGATGTTTGGGACATCTTTCTTTCATCAGGAAAAGGTTCATAGCTTCTGGAGTGTTAATAAACTTTCAAACATGCAAACTCGTATGTTCACCATTTCATCATCTAACTTCATTTTGAGAGAGCAGAAGTTAATGAAGGGGCCATTTATGATTGGTAAGAGAAGAAAGAGGTGTGGTAGTCTATTTTAAAAACCACAGGAGGCCTTGGTCAATAACAGAGTCACAAAGAAGGTTGATAAGAATTTTATCAAGGGGGTCCTGATCACCATGCCCAGACTCCCACACTCCCATGGTTTATGTTGTTGTGAATCCCTCAGTCACAACTACCTTTTAGTTGACAGTCCTAAACAAGGTCTACCAAGCTGGCTGAAGATCTGGAGAGCAGAGCCAGTCTTGCCTTTCCAAATTGTTCACCATTCTCAGCCCAGTTTTGTTTTTTGTTGGTTTTTGTTGTTGTTGTTGTTGTACCAGGGATTGAACCCAGGGGTGCTTAACCACTGAGCCACATCCTGGCCCCTTTAATTGTTTTACTTTAAGACAGTGCCTCACTAAGTTGCTGAAGCTGGCTTTGAACTTGTGATCCTCCTACCTTAGCCGCCCAAGCCTCCAGGATTACAGCATGTGTCACCAAGCCCAGCTCAGCCCAGTTTTGTCTGGCTCCTGACCCTCAGTGATGATGCTGTTTGTGGCCACAGCTCCAATCACTGCCTGAAGGACTTGATGCGGTTACTTGATCATAGCAGCACTGACCCTGGGTGGACCTGCCAGTGCTGACTCAGGCCCCTGCTTCCTCTTTCCTTGGAGGTTCTGGGGCAAGATAACTTTCTTCATTTCAGCCCCCACTGCCAGCTGCAGCCCACACATCCAGCTTCCCTTCAGTCTAACCTCAGTGGCCCCACCCCCAAGTGTGATTTAGAAAAGGGCCACCCTGTGATTACACCTCTATTTGTAATTTGTTCCACTTATTATGCCTAATTTAATCTCCAGTAAAATGTATGTGGTTCATCTCATAGCCTGGGTACATTCTGCTTATTAATCCCTGTTCAGAGATCAGAATTTAAGAGTGCTCCCATTCAAGTTTTGTTAAGAACACATACTCAACTCAACTACACTTAAAGTTCTGCTGTCTCAAACTTAAGAACTTTATTTATTCCCTACTATTTCTGAGCCCCAGCTGAGTGCCAAGAAGCACAGTATGCACTAGGGAACCAAGCACAAGACATGGTTCCTGTTCTGTGGGGCTTACAGTCCAGTGGGAAAAAGACAAACACCCAGATGTCATGATTCAGTTTGTACCACTAAGAGGTAAATCGAGGAGGCATGCCTAACCCAAAGGATACACGACTAAACTAATTTTTGAACAAAAGAATAGCAAGTGAGAGGGGGAAAAAGGGGCATATATATAGTAGAGAGGGTGTTCTAAGCAAAGGAGTGGCATTGGGAGTGACAGACAAAGAGAGAGGGACCCTGGCAAGTCTGAGACGTGCATCAGCATTGTGAGTGAGCTACACCATTAACATAGGACACGTCTGTGTCTTTCCACAACGTTAGAATTTATTGACTAACAATAAATTCACATGCCACATCACGTTCAATACCATTAATTCACCAAATACTCATGGTTCACTTGGTAGCCATGAGCAAGGCAATCACAGGGTCTTTTATTCTGTCTCGATCTTAATTACTGGTATCTATAACACTCAAGTCAGACATCCCACTTTACAGAATGATATATAGTTTATAGAAAGGCTAAGAAAAGGTTAACAGTGACCACAGGGCTTCAAGAAATTGCACCCTAAGAAAAGGCAGAGAGCAAATAAAAATACAAAAGAGTCACTGCAGGTGGTCAGATAAAGTTAAGAAAGGACCCTAAAGACTCAGGGAGCAGAGCTCTTCAGTAGAAGGTCCCCACAGCAGTCAGCTTTCAAGTAGGCCACATCAAGCAAGGAGATGGAGTTGAGCTGAAGCCCCAGGGCAGAGTCGGTAGATCAGTAGTTTGCAGCCTGTGACCTTATGAAGCATTCACCATAATAAAGGAACAGGTCAGTGTGTGCAGATGTACCCCTGTCTTAGGTGCTCTTCCTTTGTGTTCCTAGTGAGGAGGTTGCATTAGCTGATGGTCCGGTGTGTCTGATAAGGCCGGTTTCCCTAGTATGTGTTTGATATGTCCATGCATCTGTGTGCCTCTTATTGAATTCACTAAGACCACCACAGATGGTCCTTTTTTACTAGCACAATTAATTTACTCACCAGTTCATGTCTTATGATTGTGCTCTGCAGCTGAGGGTTATTCTTTTCAGAAAGTTTTAGATATTCAACAGCTGATGGTTAACAATTTGTCCAAACAAGTTACCAAGTCACTCTGCCTTGGAACTTGCACTCAAAAAATAGTAATCCAGGGTAAACTGCTGCTTTATAAAATGGAGTAACTATGGCCTGGGCACTGCTATTCTATACAGCATGAATAACTCAGCCTGCTGACCACAATCATTTGGATTAAATAGATTCTTCCTGGGAAGATGACAAGATAGTGACAGAGTCATATCCTGGTGGGTCTCATACTCTATACTAAGCAGGCTGTGTTTTATCCTGTGGTGTGCTTTGATTCTTAAACTTTAGTGAGCATAAGAACCACTGGGTGAGCTTGTTTTAATTGTAGGTTCCTAAGCCCTACATGCAGAAATTTGGTTTTAGCAGGTCAGGGAGTGAACTCAGGAATTTGTATTTTAGTATCCCCCCACCATGAGTCCAATGCAGAGGAGGGCTGGACAACACTTTTCCAAACCCAGATGTAGGGAATATGAAGCCCTAAAGGGGTGGCACCATCAGATCTGTTTCAGAAAAATCACTCTGGCAGAAAATATTCCATACATGCTCACTCAGCAAAGCACCCTAATCCATTGATAATCCTGTAACCCTCTGTTGCCCAGGGGCTTTAAAGCTCATAGTTGACTCTGAAAGTTTGTCTGCTAATAAGAGATGTCATTAGAAAGGCCATGTAGGAGTGGTCCTGAAGTGTTTGGCTTTGGGTATTTTATAGCCCCAAATCCACAGTCATTGAGGGGTGCTGATTATGAATTTGTGAAAACTTGGGGCCCCAGATCCACTAATGGGCTTGAGGATTCTGGAAGACACAGGCTCTGCTGGGGGATGGAGCTTGGAGCAAATCCCTGCCTAGTCTAGTTAGGGCTGCCAGAGCTCCTGGCAGGACGGAACTGGTGCCCACTTGGTTAACAGAGGCCCAGGGAGGATTTGGGTGTAGGCCATGTAGCTATTTAATTGAAATGCCAATTAAATCACCTCCTTGAGCTGAACCCACTCATTAATGTAGCCTTGTTTCCTGCATCCAATGGGATGAATACATTGACAATTATTTTATGTTGGCTACAATAATGACATTCCAACCAAGAGCTTGACACTCATTTTTTAAAACTCCCTAATGCATTGAGCTGGACTTCTGCAATTTCCTTCTTACAAAGCAGTGGTTCTGAGCATGGTAAGAAACTCAGACCAATTGTTGCTGGCTGACAGCACCAAAGGCAGGGTGATGCTCATCCTACCTGTTGCTCATACCTAAGTCCACCCCAGGGTCCCAGCCCTTCGGGTGTCCAGCACCTTTCTCATCATACCAGGCCTCTTCCACAGCAAAAGTTTCATCTCTCCCAGATTCAGGAAATGCTATGGAAAGTAACATTTTGTTTCATATTCTACAATCTCAGGGGGCAATAGGATGTTTCAAGGTTATTTCTGGCTCCCTGCACTCAGATAAGTAGTTCTAAGATGAGCAAGAGTCCTCTGTATGGGTGGACTGGGACTCCCTTTCAGCTTCCAACCAATATGCTAACAACTCAGATCCACAGCCACCTCATCGTCAGTTGCTGCTCTGCTGGGGCCATTTGTTTCCTACTTCCCAAAATTTTTTTTTTTTTTTTTTTTTTTTTTTTTTTCTTCTGCTTAAAAGGATTGCCCCTTCACCAACTGAATCCTGACTGCTACTTGCTAAGATTATGCCTCGTTGACTATCTCGTAGTATACCAGAAGGATCTGGAGAAGAAAATGGGAAAATAATCATATTCAAATACTTTAAATAGCCACAAAGAGATGATTTAATTCCAACATTTGGCTCTTCTATGTAAAACTGCCTGTCAGTTCTTAGACCGCAAACATTTAAACATATTTTTGGTGTGTTATCTAATGTCATTGTGAGTATGTAGTTGATGCCTAAAATATTTAAGGAACATCAATCTGGTATCATTAGCTGAAGGGTAAATTTCAACATAGGTATCAAAAGTATATATATTTAACAAGAAGTTTCTCAGAATCAACCTTTTCTTTTCTCTTCTTTTTTTTTTTTTTTTTTTTTTGTGTGTGGTGGGATTTAACCCAGGGGTGCTTTATCACTAAATTAAAACCCCAGTAGTTAACCCCAACCTTTTTTAAAAAATTATTTCATTTTTAAAATTTTGAAACAGAATCTCACTAAGTTGACCCTCAGTCCCTGAGGGCCTTGCTAAGTTGCTGAGGCTGACCTTGAACTTTCAATCATTCTGCTGTAGGCTCTCAAATTGCTGGAATTACAGGCATAGAATCACCATGTCTACTGGAATCAACTTTCCAGTTCTGATGAAAGCTTGAGGAAATGGCTATCAAGGGTGCCATTTTAAAGAAATAAAGCAAAGGCATAACTACAACTCATTCAAAGGAAGAGCTGAGTGGTTGACTCAGTGTTATCTGACCAAGCACTTCATGTTTTGGTGCAGAGGCCAAGGGCTGATGGGTTCATTCAATGAGGATGGTCTCTCTACTGCCTGTGACACCTAAGGACAGGGGCTCAGACCTGGCCCACCTGGTGAACACAGTCATCAACCATTCAGAGCTGGGATGAAGAAACCTGAAATTACCAGAGACCATTAAGATCTACAAATTGGTTTTAAATAAGTCTTTAATTAGTTATCAAAGTGATATGTTTGTGCATCAAACACCTACTTTCTCAAAAGTAAGAATGGATATGTCAGGTGTGTTTACACCGATGAAATGAGTTTCTTGTCAATTTATTCTAGACATCAGTATCCTAACTCTAATTAAAAGGATTACACTGGGGCTCAGAGAGATTCAAGATCATATAACTGGTAAAGGGTAGAATCACCCACATCTGTCTCCCCCTGCTCCCATATTCTTTCCAATACATTTTCTTTCCAGTACATTGTACCTGTGATACCTGGGTTTGCTTCTTTACCCAGAAGACATGGCTATTTCTCAGTCTTCTAATAAAGAATTTCTACCTAGTGTAAGCAAAAATTACAACAAAAACTCTAGTTACTGCTCATGTGGTTCTTGCCTAGGATGTCTCCTAACACATTGGCACTGCTACCATCAAGACCAGAACAAAAGGTCAGGGCCCTCTGCCATACCCTCACCCTTCCCAAGTGCTCCCAGCTTGGAAACCCCCATCAGGAACAAAGAATAAGTAAGTAGCAGAGGTAAGTTTCAGAAAATCACTATTTTCACACCTACACAGAGACACACACTGGCTGGGCTGCCCTTCATCTTCACAGTCACATGAAAAGCTCAGGTGCACCTGATTGACTCCTCTCAGAGACTGTCAGTTGAGTGTTTCCTCTTTTCAAATTGCCATCTCGGCTTATAAATTCTGACTGCCCCTTGCTTGAATAATCATGTTGCAAAAGCTGTGACTCTGAAACCTCCTTATATAATCAGAGAAGGCTTAAAGTACACAATAGGAATGGGAGAAACACCAATTTGTCTGGTTTCTGTTATTATCTAAAAGCTTTCAAAATAATCCTGTTGGGCTGCTATTCTTACCCCCACTTTTCAGAGGAGACCATCTGTCAGAAGCTGAATGGATGATTCAGTAGAGACCTCCTAAGACAAAGGATCTAAGTAGAGCAGCCTGAGGGACTCGGATGACAAAGGATTCTGGCACACAATGAAGAGACAGCCCTCTCTCCACTGCTGCCTGGAGCCCAGCATCTCGACTCTGCCTACCAAAGACCAGCGATGAGAAGATAGCTGGAGACAGCACCTGTGGCATGGTGCTAGCGTTTGACCTCCATGAACTTCCACAAGCTCTGTGAACCTCAGACACAGGAGTGGGAACATGATGGGAGAAGAGAAACAGAGAAGTCGTCGTGTGGAGCTACAGCCAACACACAGGCACGTGGACACATAAAGCACCATTTTAGGAACTTCCAGAAAAAACTGGGGGACATTTTGAGAGTCCTGAGGACCTGTTTTTACTTGGGAAAAGGAAAGCGCAACAGGAAATGTATACACATACATTTCTTTTAAAATATGGAAAGAATGTTTTGGGAGAGGGGAAAGTGAGATTATGAGAGGAGGCAGGAAATTCTACTTTCTGTTTTATATACGTCTGGGCTATTTAACTTTTAAATAATTTTTATTACTTTCATAATAATACCTTAGAAGAAGATAGTCCTATTTAGAAAAACTAAAAGCTACACAAGATATGGCATGAGCTTTCAAGGTCTGAACGCTTCTCTGCAGCATGACTGATGACAACATTAGTCCTCGGTGATGCCATGTAGTTAGTTCATGTTCAGACCTGTGGCATGGAATAAAGCACAGAGCAGGAGGATTCCTGGGAGCTTCCCTAGCTCCAGTTCCTGAAACTGAATCATGCCCAAGGTCAAAAGCAGGTTTGATGGCCACTATGAAGTGCCAAGTTTAGCTATTAACTCTGTCCTAGAGGTCTTGCTCCCAGACCCCTAAGAAAAACTTTGTAACTCTGTGGGCCGTCACCTTGGTTCAGTTTGTCTTTCACACATGCGTAGGTTACAAGCAAGAGATGGAACCAAGGTCTCAGGCCCTGCTGCTCTCATGAAAATGTCCAAAATCTTCATTGAGACACACATGACCTGGCCCTGCTTTCTTCTCCAGCATCATGTAGCCCTCTTCCAGCTCTTGCTCCAGGCACTAAACCAGGTGTGATGAGCTCTCAGAATCTGGGACTTCTCACCCTACACCTGCCCCATGGCTTATTCTTTGATTTCTCATTCTTTGCACAACTATTTCCTGCAGAATCCTTCCTGAGCATCCTCTGGGTAAGATACCATCCACACTCTTCTGAAACACCTTGAGGCTATCCTAAGAAGCATCACTGTAGATGGTGGCCTGATTGCGTGTCAGTGACCCCAACAAACTGTTGGCTCTCCTAGTTGATAAGAGCTGTAGTGATTACCACAGTTGCCTCTAGATCTGGGCAAAACCTTAACAAACACTGGCTGAATGAGTAACCCGCTGGTCTGGCGGACCCCCTCAGGCACCCTTGTCAGGTTAGGCACAGCATCCATGGTCTGCACTCTCACTTGCTCATCCATAAGCACCACACAGTACCCAGGGAAAAGGTGGTGTCAAAGTCCAACAAATAGACACACTTATTAAAATTTCTCTTCCTGGAAGAAAACCTTGAACACAAAATCAGTAAAAGAGCCAGCAGAAGTCATGAGACCGCAGATTCCCCACCTAAAGTTCTTAATGTATCAATCTGCCAGAAACAAGTAAGGGTTACAAGGCCTGGCGGGACAGAGGAAACACACCAGGGGACTGCAGTTCTAGCCATGACACTACGCCAAACTGCAATTTGGAGCAAATTCTGCCATCTTACAGGTCTGGATGTTCCCAGAGCCTGTAAAGCAAAGGGCTGGGTGAAGTGCTGGCTAACACCCTGAGAGGGGGTGGTAAAAGAAAAGCCATCCAATCTGAAAAGCATGTAGGCTGGGTCGTATCCAACCTTGACCTCAGCCCTGGATACAGCCCAACCCAAACATTCCTGCCTAAAACAAACTCTCCCTCTGGGTCACAGGGCAGAAGTCTCAACAAAGGCCCTTAACCGTTGTTGCTTTCTACAAAGAATCAAATCGAGACTGAGCAGGTATGTTTCCATTGATAAGGACACTTGCTTCCTCATGCCCCATTTGCCACAGTACAGGTATAGTTTGGATCTTATGTCTACGAAGATCAGACAATAACTAATTCCATGGTGCTGGGGTATGTCTAGAGCCCTGAGATTCTTCCAGAAGCAAATCCATGTTGCTTCCTCAGATGCTGGAGTTGGAAGGTAGTCAACTAGGCTATAAGGACAAATAGAACACAATTATTTTCAGTAATTTCACTGAGTGAGGAGAGAAGAGAGCATGATGACTTTTCTCCTCTATTCTACATGGACAGACCTTGGCATCAGTCAGACCTGGGTTCAAGTTCTAACTCTGCAAATTTCTATTTATTTGACTTTTGACCAGTTACCAATCTCTCTGCATCTCAGTTTTGAATCTGCAGAGTGGGAATATAATGCCTGCCCTGAAGGACTGTTATAAGAGTAAGTTAAACAATTCCTGTCAAACACATAGCACAGGACCTGCCTAGTACACAGTGAGTGGTTAGCAAATGTTAGCAACTGTTAGTCTGGAAATGCCTGGCCCAGGGCAATGGGGCTTATGTTTTCAAAAGAATTTTCCCATGCCCTATTGTCACTGGGCTTATATCAAGACTAAATCCTGATCCCACAGGCCAGAATTCAGGTCTTTTCCTGTCACCCCACCCACCACCTCATAGTTCCAGCTACTTTTGATTGAACAAATGAGAACTCAGTTGTAAAAATAAAAATCCCCATGCAAAGACCTGCTTGTCCCTGAGCACAGCGACAGACACAAGCCCCAAAATCCCTACAGCTTATATCTGCTATTTCTTTCATTCCTGGCAGTACAAGCTCAGAGATCAGGCAGCCCAAATTCAAGGTACTGACCGAGATGCCACTTCTCTGCCTCAATCAGTTTTGGTTTCCTCATAGTGAAACCTTCGCAATTTAATTTTTAATCTCATGAAAAAATCTCTGCAGCCTTCTTGGGGGCAAAGGGGAGGAGTAAGTACCAAGAAGCTGGGAGCACAGTCAGGACACGTGATAATGGATAACACCTGGAATGAACAGGCAAGTCCCCAGCTGCCCCTGCCAACCCTGGGCCAATACACCTCATTATTGTGTTTGGGTTGGCTTCATTTCTTGCATCAAGAAAAACATACAGGGGTTGGGGTTGTAGCTCAGTGATGAAGCACTTGCCTGGCATGTGTGGGGAACTTGGGTTCAATTCTCAGCACCACATATAAATAAATAAATAAATGATCCATTGACAATTTAAAAAATACAGGACCAAGATTAAACAGGCAATATAGTGAATAAAGACCAAGGCCCCAAATACAAGTTAGGGTCTCAGCAAATTTTCCCTGTTTTGGTTAAAAAATAAGCTGGTGGTCAAGCTGCTCTACAGCAGTAAGACATAACAGAAGTTGGACAGGGACTGAAGTTGCACATTCTATTCTGTATCCCAGAAGGGATCCTCCCCATTATGGAAGGACACAAACATTAGACTAGAAACTTCAGTCCCTGTCCAACTTCCGTTATGTCTTTACTGCTGTATGGGATGCATGACAAGGCCACCTCCAATGCCCGTGTCATGGGGGGGACACCATGAGATCCAGAGGCAAAGGGAGGCTTCTGAGGTTCTGTTGTGCAGGACTGACTGAGGAGGGCTAGAGTGTGTCAGCCTTTATGTCCAGTACTGCATTTCTCTGATTAATTCCTCACCCTGTATCACAGGGATACTATTCAAGTCTTCTTTTACATTTTGGAAACTGATGGCTTAGAGAGATTAAGTAAGCTCAGGAAATTGGCAAAAGCAGATGATAGGCCGCACAAACTGATATCAGAGGCATCAGAGTCCTGCCTGGACCACTTCAGTACAAGTTACAAATGCATAACATTTCCCAAAACTGGGAGACTAGGGAGCAGAAGAGTTACTTGGGAAGGCTCAATGAGAGAGGGAGAAGGATTTGGAGGGGCCCAGGGGAAGGAAAGAGGCAAAGAACCCGTGGACCAGAAAGGAATCTGGTGTATTCAGGAAACAGGACAAGAGGAAGCACCGACTTCTATAACATTTCTAATCTGTAAAGTTCATGTGGGCATATGTGAATGAGTGCTACTAAAGGCACCTGTGAATTTTAGCAGCTCTTATAAAAGCCTGGTCCCCAGCTCTCAGGATGAGACAGGGGTATGGCAGGTAGGAAATGGTTGCTCCATCCCTTCCTACACACCTGGGCATTCCAAACTCGGTGGCTCATGCAAGCGTCCTTTTCACAAACTCTGTAGACTCAAAATCCTTTCAAAAAAGAAGCCACGCATTCCTTTTGCTTTGGAAATTCCACTGTTCAGATGGTACTGAGAGTTTAACTTCTTCAATCTTTGGCATTGAGAGAAAAGTTGTGTTTTGTTTTTAATAGGCTTTTTCATTAAACGAATGTATCATATCACTCTTAAAATTGAAGTCATTCGGGTGACTAATTCCAGATTCAGAACAAGATATATTCCAGGTTGTCCTGACACAACCAGACTGTTCAGATGTGACGTCAGTTCCCTGTAAGGGAACATTGAGCTCCCAGCACTGAGTTTTCAGCTCCCAGACAGTAGGATTCTCTTGCTTCTTCCAGGGCCTCAGACGTGGGTCTGTGCCTTTCCTAAAATCTGTGCCTCTGACCTCATATCACAGCTCTCTGTGATCAGGTGTGATGCAGAAAGTTCCTGGGGTGAAGGTTGTGCTACATCCATGCTTTCAACAAGCATGCATTAATGACTGCTCAGTGCCAAGCAAATAGCAAGACTGACTGTCAGCAAGACAGTCCTGGTACTAGAAAGGCATCAAGCTTGAGAGTACAGACTCTGAATCTGGACCATCTGGATGGGAATCCCAGCTCTGCCACTTGCTAGGTATATGATCCTGGACAAGTCACTTAATCTCTATATATCTTAGCTTCCCCTCTGTATAACAGTGATAATAACAGTATATTCTTTGTAGTGATGACATTGAATGCATATACATAAAGTATAGCTATGGTTAGTACTCAGTATATCCTATGTATAAGTTAGTAAGAGGTGCCCAAGTTAGCCATAATGAATAGATCAATACAATAAAGTAAAAGTGCTCCCTACGCAAAGCCAATTGCAAGACGTTTTAGGAAAACACAAAAGAGGGATGTATAACCTAGACTTAGAAGTGTTTTTCAAAAAATTCACACCCTAAACAGGGACTTTAAAAATCAGTTAACCAGCTGGTCTCCACGACACATGCTTGTAATCCTAGCTACTAGGGAGGCTGAGGCAGGAGAATCACAAGTTCAAGGTCAGTCTGGGCAACTTAGCAAGACCCTATCTCAAAATTTAAAAGGTAGGGAAGTAACTTTGGATGTAGCTCACTGGTAGAGCACTTGCCTAGTATGTATGAGGCCCTGGGGTTTGACCCCCAGTATAGAAGGAAAAAAAAAAATCAGTTAACCACAGGAAGGGGGAGTGTATTGACAGGAAGAAGAATGTTCTAGATTAAGGGATCAGCACTTGCAAAGGTATGGAGACAAGAGTATGCACTTTCTTTGGCAAGTTTGCTTCATTTTAAAAAGTAAAAGAAAGAGCAAGTCACTAGGTAACAGTTATTACAGAATTTATTGTAGGCCTTCTAGCCAATGCACCATTAATAAACAAACCACAAAGAATTCAGATTCAGGTCACAAACAGCAAGTCTGACTAAATTTATTTCCAGCAAAGTCAAAATGGCTTACAAGTTCTCTTTACTTTCAGTAGGAAACAAACATTTATGAATCTCTAAATTTTAGGCTAATTTAATTATTTCTTAGACTTCTGATCCAAACTTCCTGAGAGAAGGCAATATAGTTATTTTAACTCCCAACTCTGTCCCTAGCACAGCACATTGTACATAATAGGTACCTAATACTTTTTTCTTCTTTACACTCAAATGCACTAAATTTTAGATGCATCCTAATTTTTTTTTTTTTTTTTTCAGTGCTGGGGATTGAATCCAGGGCCTTGTGTTTGCAAGGCAAGCACTCTACCGACTGAGCTATCTCACATCCTAATTTTTTTAAGCAAATACTTTTAAAATGGTGAATGTTCAAATGAAACCTGCCAGTGCTCCTTTTTCCATTAAACTCTCAAAAGGCAAGCTTGGACCGGACTCCAACCTCTTAGTATAACCATCTAATCTCCACGATGACATCACTACAGAGCTGTTTTATGATTAGTTAGCAAATCTCAGCATGAACCGAGAGCAAATCTTAGAAAGAAATACAAATACAAATAAACTGAATTCTACATGTCAAGACATTGCAGAGAAACAGCTAATCTATGATTAAACATCAAGGAAACTAAGGGGGTAGAAATTTTCCCAGAAGGTAATGATTCTTTTCAGAAGACCAGCAAAGCTTCTTTCTTACTAACAAATGAGGAACTGTGGTTCCTGAGATAATAAGAGGAAAAGAATTTCATAATTTATTTAAGTCAAGGATTTTCATACTAGTTCTAACTGATGAATCCTTTGTCCAAACTAAATATTATGAAGATGTACAAACATAAATATTATGAAGATGTACAAACAAAACACACCAAGACAGAGCTGCTGTGGTTTAAGGGAGAGTCCAAGGCCCAATTCTCTAGACACTGCCTGTTTAAACTCCAAGTGCATCTAAAAATCTTAGTTTTAATCTAATAAGAATTGAAGGAAATATAGACAATTATAGAAGGGATTAAAGGTCTAGCTCAGTAATAGAGTGCTTGCCTAGCGCACACCCGGCCCTGGTTTCAATCTCCACTACCACAATAAAAAATGAGAGACTTAGCCACAGAGATATATATCTTATTTTGGATGGTGGATTATGGACTTTATTTTGTTTGTCTGTGCACATTTAATTTTTCTATAATGAATTATCATAAGAAAAATGCAGGTTTAAAAATGTTAATAATGCAAAGCTGGTGTGGTGGCACATACCTCTTGGAAGACTGAGGTAGGAGGATCAAAAGTCCAGGGCCAGTCTGGGCAATTAAATGAGTTTCTGTCTCAAAAAATGTTAATAATGCTTAAAACATTTTTAATAATATAAGAAAATGTCTTTTATGATGTTAAGTTAAAGAAGATACACAATTATTATGACACTATGAGTAAAAGTCATGTAACAATATGTATTTTGATAAAGTAATTAAATTTGAATAGTAGAGATGATTTTTCTTCTTTCTACTGTTCAGGATATTCCACATGTGCTGCAATAAAATTACATTATTTTATAATAAAATATGTTTTGGGAGTTGTTTTGGTTTGACTCAGGGTCTCACCATATTGCCCAGGCTAGTCTTAAATTTGTGGGCTCAAACAATCTTCCATCCTTAGGTTCTCAAGAAGCTGGGACTACTGGCACCTGACACCATGCCTGGCTTAGTTTTTTTTTTTTTTTTTTTTTTTTTTTTTTTTTAAGTTGGGGACTTGCTAAGTTGCACAGGCTGGCCTCCAACTCATGATTCTCCCTCTTCGGCCTCCTGAGTAGCTGGGGTTACAGGTGTGCACCACCTAAAAAAACATTTTTTTAGGAATAAATATTGGGCAAGATAATTGGGACCCTTAACAAAGCAAGTCTTTGAGGTCAGATATCAAAGAAAACACACATATAAAACCAATGGTTCTCAAAGAAGAGTAAGTATAGGAGACCCCTAAAAGATCAGCTTAAAAAGTAGATTTCTAATCCCCATGCCTCAAAATCAAGATAACCCACCTATGCATACATAGTTGCTAGTCTTCAATTCCTACTATACAACTCACACTTGATGATCCAACATCAGAAACAGTATAATAGGCAAATATGACTACCTCAACTCAATATCTTCTAATAGAAACAGTATTATCTCTAAATATATTTTTTTCTGAATTTCAACTCTTATGATAATGAGCCTTTCACAACTTAATTTTCTCAGTTGCAAATTATTCAGAAAAGTCCTTCTTTTTGGCAGATGAGCCAGCCACAGTGAGATAGTATCACCCAGTCTAGTTCCTTCACTCCACAAATGAGACATCAACACCAGAGAAAGTCCATGGCTTACCTGAGGTCCTTCTGCTGTTCACTATTTCAGCCTCATTAGGACTCTGGGTTCAAGATTTCCAAGCAGCCAGGGATTCTCTCTTAATGAAGGATGGTAATTCTTCACTTAATGGCAAATATGTTTTCTGTCTTAAGTCTGTGTCCATGTTGGGATGAAGCCATATTTGGGGACAGTCAGGTGGAACCTAAGTCTCCATGTTCTATTGTGCACAGACAGATTAGACTTGTTTTAAATTTCTCTGCCTCAAACCAACATTAGGCAACTTAAGGAAATCCCAAAGTTGGTCTAACAGTATTCAGATATTAAATATAACTTGTACAGAAGTAGCAAGGATTAGCAAATTTCAAATACATTTGATGGTAATTTCTTTCATCATCTAATACTAGATGAATCTTTGAGGAAGACATTTACTGACAACTAAAAGCATAGGAGATACAAATTTCTTAAGGCACCAAAGTAAAAATACCATTAAGGGAAAGATGAAAGAACAATTTAAAGTTTAAAAAAAGCAAAGCTAATTTCTTGTGCACTTAGCATAATGAATTAACTAGAATAAATTTACGGGGAGAACTTTATGAACACTGAACACCAAAGTACTCATGGACAATTGTAAGAACAAATGCATCTATGCAGCAAAGCAGTGAGACCCATGAATAGAGGTGACAAACTAGTCCTGTCTGGTGATAGCTAGTTATCCAAAATAGAATTTCAGTTCCACTTTAAGCTTACCTAAAGGAATTTTATTTATTTATTTTTTTGAGACAGGGTCTCCCTATTTTGCCCAGGTTGGCTTTGAATTCACATTCCCCCTGCCTCAGTCTCCCAAGTAGCTCGGATTACAGGCGAGTGCCACCTTGCCCAACAGAAATTTTTATAATGATATAAATGTAAATGTTAATCTAAAGAGGGACAACTCTTTAGAAATGGAAAATAGCTTTGATAGAGTAAGTTATTAAATTTTCATAGTTGGCTTAAAAACAGTCTACCAATTAAGAAAGCATTTAAGCACAACAAATTCTAATACCTTCCCATTATTTCCACAAACTCCTAACATTTTACTAGATTAATCTATTTATAAATAGAAGAAATCATGTTAATATAACTAACAAAAAATAAATTCTCCTGTCACAAGCTTACACAAGATTGGATATACATTGATAGCTTGCATCTGAATAAAATCAGATTAATCTATGGATTATTTATACAAATAATTGTTAACCCAATACAGGCATGTACCTAAGAAAAGATTCTAAAGAATAAAATGATCTGGCAAACACAAATCCCTCCTGTTTACCACAATCATCACCTCTAGCATATCTTGCATAGTCATGCCCAGTGACATTGTGCAAAGGTAGCACAATCATTTTTTTCTCTAAAAAGTGACTTGTATGAATGACTACACAGGTTAACTGTATTTTAATTTGAGTGAAATTGACCTCTCCATGAAGAGATAGGGATATTAAAATAAGATGAGAAGCCCCCCATGGTGCTTAATTTGTCTACTTAAAAAAAATCTTAACCTAATTATAAAAAATAACGCTTAACCTATTGACCTAAAACTTTTAATTGGGGTGACCTTAGAGCAGAATACAACCTCTGATGATTAAAACTTAGATCATACCCATTGAAATAGCACAATCATCAACTGATCCAAATGTTTGATTAAAAAAACAAGTTACTCTAGAGTCAACAGTGCAATCCTATTCTAGAGTCCATATTGACAACAGGATTTACAACCTGGATGTTGGATGGTGTAACCATTATTAGTGGTCCATTTGTTTAATGATTAAAGTCCTACATGATCTGAGGTCAGATCAGAGCAATCCATTTTGGTTTCTATATATCAAATTTCTCCTAGTACAAAAGAACAAGTGATATAAGGCCTACTTCTAAAAGCACCCTGGATTTAATAGCTGGTATAATAAACACCTAATACATAACTATATGCTTTGACCCCCAAAATTGCTTGTTAAAATGGCTGAGCCCAATAACTGCCTAACATTTTATAACCCAATGTTCAACTTCTCTTCCTAACAACATTCACAATTAATCTATTCATTATCCCAATTTTTCTTATCATGGTGTTATTAGCATTACTTGACTAAAAAGCTTTAGATTATATGCAACTTCATAAAGGTTCAAACTATGTTTAAAAGGCATAACATTATCATTATTTATTCTAGGAACTCTCATAATTTTATTTATATATTTATTCATTTTTGGTACTGGGAATTAGAGCCAGGGGTGTTCTACCACTGAGCTACATCCCCATGCTCTTATAATTTTTTATTTTGAGACAGGGTCTTACTAAGTTGCTTTGAACTTACTAAATTGCTGAGGCTGGCCTCAAACTTCAGTTCCTCCTTCCTCAGCCTCCCAAGTTGCTAGGATTACAAGCATGATCATACTCCCAGTGAGACTCTCAAAATTTTAAATATTCACTCTACCTCGCCCACCCATTATACCAGTCATTTCATTATCATTTGCAGTCTGTAAAGCTGCTGTGGGCCTAGCATTACTAGTAACAGTGTCTAACACATACAGCCTAGACCACATGTAAAACTTACGTTTCCTCCAATGCCGAAAATTATTATACCCATAATTATACTTGCATCAGTAAGATAATACTCTAGAAATTCTATAATCCACATTAATACATAGCTTACTAATTAGTTTCATCAACTTATTTCTCCTAAACCAATTTGGCAAAAGTAGCCTAAATTTTTCATTAATTTTTTTCTCCAACTCACTATGAGCCCCACTTTTAATCTTAACAACTCAACTATTTCACCTAACAATTACAGTGTCAGTACCATCTTTCCAAAACATCAGATATTTTTAAAAACTATATATCTAAATATTAATTTTCTACAAATATTCTTAGTCATGGCATTTACCACCACAGAACTAGTTCTATTCTACATTCTTTTTGAGGCAATTCTAATTCCAACTCTAATTATTATCACCAATGAGGAAACCAAACTGAACAATTAAGTGTAAGACTTTATTTCCGTTTTATAAGATGATTGGCTCTTTACCTTTTTTGGTAGCATTACTCTATATTCAACACTCTACAGGCTAATTAAATTTTTTAATAACCTATTACCGAATTATCAAGCTCCTTATGTAATGGTCTTCTATGATTGGCAAGCATTAATAGCATTCACAGTAAAAATATCCCTTTACAGCCCCTACCTCTATTTACCAAAAGCACATATAGAAGCCCCAGTTGCTGGATCTACAGTCCTTGCAGCTATATTACTAAGACTAGGAGGTTATAGTAGAATAAGCATTACTATACTTTCAAATCCACTAATAGAATATATAGTCTATCCATTTTTTATATAATCCCTATAGAGAATCATCAAACACTACAAATAACAAGTTCTATTTATTTACTTCAAATAGACTTAAAAATCACTCATCACGAATTTATCCACATTATATAGTACTAGTAAGTGTGACCACTCTTATCCAAACACCAAAAAAGTTTTTTGGAGTCACAGTCCTAATAATCCCATAGCCTCACATCATCAATATAATTTTGCCTCACAAAACTCAGATTATGATTTCATAATCAAACTACACAATTGGTTTGTGGACTATACACCATTAACTCCTTTAATAATAACATAATGAGTAATGGTTAGTCTAACTAACCAACCTCCACGACCAAGTATCAACTCAACTGGAGAAATATTTGTAATTATAGCATCATTTTCATGACCTAGTTTCACCATTATTCTAACAGGACTCGATAAACTAATTATGGCCTTATATTCCCTCTACATATCAATCACATGAGGACAATTCACATACCACCTTAATAACATGAAAACATCTTTCACATTAAAAAATAAGATTCATACATCACCTACCTATATCACTCCTACCACTTAACCCACAAATATTCTAGGATCCACATAACTTAAACAAAACATTAGATTGTGAATCTTACAATAGAAATTTAAAACTCTTTATTTGCCAAGAAACAAGAATTGCTAACTCGTGCCTCCTGTTACCTCATGTTATACATTTCTAACTCATTTCTAACAAAATGACTTTCTCAACTTTTAAAGGATAGAAATAATCTGTTGGTGTTAGGAGCTGAAATACTGGTGCAACTCCAAATAAAAGTAACACATTTATACTCTTCTGTGATCAGAATTTCATTTACCATCTTAATTTCATCAATTATTACAGTAACTGATATTTACAAAGATGTCTCTTATCCTCACTACATAAAACTTTCTATTTCTTATGCTTTTGCCACCAGCCTAACTTCAACCTTATTTACTTATTCAGGTCAAGAAATGTTAATTTCAAACTGACATTAACTATCTATCTGAATCTTAAAACTGACACTTAGCTCCAAGTTAGATTATGACTTAATATCTATACCAGCAGCACTCAGTCACATACTCAATCATAGAATTTTTCATTGTGATATGTACATTCAGACCCAAATATTGTTTGATTCTTTAAATAGCTTATTTTTCTCATCTAGTATTTAATTACTGCCAACAACCTCTTCAACTCTTTTTTTCTCTTCAACTCTTCATGAGATGAAAAGGAATAGGAATTATATCATTTTTATTTATCAAATGATAATGCAGCCAATCAGATGCCAATATAGCAGCCCTCCAGGCAATCTTGTAGCCACATTGGAAATAATGGATTCATATTACCAATGGCATGATTTTTAATATACTTGAACACTTGGCAATTTCAACAAATTTTCATGCTCAGTCCCAACCCTGACATTGTCCCCTTGGAACATTGCCTCCTTGCCTCCCTGACTACTGGGAAAACAAATTATTTTCTATTTTGCTTGGTCTAAGTATATCCTATCACTCTTTAACCCCATTGTGGTAATGGTATTCTCTCCTTTCCAACTAGAGCAAACTTAGGTACCTGCACCCCGTTTTGGTGCATCTTCACAGCCTTTGTTCACCTACCTAGGTGACTACCGGTCTTCTCACTGGACTCTCAACACTGAGTCACTGCCCACAACAATTCTACAAACCACTTTCTGACTTAATATATTTATACTCCTTCTTCATAGTGAGAACCACAGTGTAATTTTACATTTATTTATAATTATATGATTAAAGTCTGCTTCCTCCACTAGACTGGAAATTCCGAGAGAACAGGGACAATGTGTTTGCTTACTGTGAATTTACTGCTAAGCTGCTGAGGCTGGCTTTGAACTCGGATTCTCCTGCCTCAGTTTCCTGAGCTGCTAGGATTACAGGCATGCACTAAATGCATTTTTAAATGCAGATTTTTTTTTGTCAACTTATTGCTTAGTATCATCTGCTTTACTCCAGTTTAAGCAGTTTCCCCAGTGTCTCCCAGATCAAACCCAAAAGCCTCCTCTCGATAATGTCCCTTTGTTAGTCATAACCTCATTCCCTTAACTTGAAGGGGTGCCCTTGGTCCAGGAAGGCACTTCTCTCTGCTAACTTCAGAACAAATTGGTTACTTGCACTCCTCAGCACTTGCCTATGTTCTATTCCAAACCACAGGTCTATTCCTCCCATTCCCTATGATGGTAATAGATATGACAGTTATCTTATTTCCAAGGAATATGGGTTTCCAAAAAATTCTAAAGAAGTCCTTTTAAACCCCTCATCTCAGTGTGGAGATTCCTTAGAAAACTTGGAATGGACCCTCCATTTGACCCAGCTATCCCACTCCTTGGCCTATACCCAAAGGACTTAAAATCAGCATACTACAGAGATACAGCCACATCAATGTTCATCGCTGCTCAATTCACAATAGCCAGACTGTGGAACCAACCTAGATGCCCTTCAATTGATGAGTGGATAAAGAAACTGTGGTATATATATTCAATGGAATATTACTCAGCCATAAAGAATGATAAAATTATGGCATTTGCAGGCAAATGGATGAAATTGGAGAATATTAGGCTAAGTGAGAGAAGCCAATCTCAAAAAGCCAAAGGACGAATGATATCACTAATAAGTGGATGATGACACATAATGGGGGGAGGGAAGGGTTAGTGTTAGGGTTAGAGTTAGGGTTAGGGAGGGGGGCAAGTATGGAGGAAGGAAGTACTGTATAGAGGGTAAAGAGGGGTGGGAGGGGTGGGGGGAAGGGAAAAAATAACAGAATGAATCAAACAACATTGTTCTATGTAAATTTATGATTACACAAATGGTATGCCTTTATGCCATGTAGAAACAGAGAAACAACATGTATCCCATTTGTTTACAATAAAAAATAAATAAATAAATAAATAAATAAATAAACCCCTCATCTCTAGCAGGGCCAGGGCCTATTTAGCGACCCCTGAATGTGGTAAAACAAATGTAGTAATTACAGTAATTTAAGGAATTAAAATAAAATTTGAGGGGCTGCTGGGGTTGTGGCTCAGTGGTAGAGCACTTGTCTAGCATGTTTGAGGCACTGGGTTTAATTATCAGCACCACATATAAATGAATAAAAAAGATAAAGGTTCATTGACAACTAAAAATATTATTAAAAAATAAGATAAAATAAAATTTGAGAATTTAAATCTATTTTACTTTAATTAAATGTACCAAGTGGTCTCTTAAGAAAGTAAAATAAATTTTAATTCTCAAGTTTTGTTTGTTCTTGTAAAAAACAAAAAGTCTACATATGAAAATGTGATCACTTTCTGCAGCAATTAATTAATCCATAAGCTTGTCCTTTTTTTTTTTTTTTTTTCTCTCTGCTTTGATCTAAAACATTTAGATCTTGTGAGCTCTTATTGGGCTTCCAACAGTATATCAGAATTTCAAAAGTGTTCTGTGATCAACAGTCAATCTTAGTGACTTTGTATGTACATAGCATTTGCAGAAAAATTTTAAAGCCCCTTGTTAGGAAGAACTTGGCACAGGCAATGCCTTTTTGAAACATAGCCTCCATCTTGGAACAAGATTCACCTCATGGTCACTGACTCAGCCTACCGTGAACCATGACAATATTCCCTCATGCAAAGAAAGGGAATTGTTACCTGGGACTGAAATCCTGAAAACACCTGGTTCAACATGGAACAGTGACCACCTCAAAGAATAGAGGTAATGACCAGAAGGACCCTTCCCTGACAACCTGCTAGCAATGGCCTAACCTCTTAAATTCCATTTCCTCAGGCCCCAATAACTACCCCAGGAGACAGATCTCAGCCTCCCCTGGGTTCCCCTCCACAGGTTGTCCCCAGCA
This sequence comes from Sciurus vulgaris, assembly GCF_902686455.1. Lineage (NCBI taxonomy): Eukaryota > Metazoa > Chordata > Mammalia > Rodentia > Sciuridae > Sciurus > Sciurus vulgaris. The sequence goes on along the minus strand of NC_136461.1, from coordinate 81,683,701 downwards.
AATCTGTGGTACTGTTGAGCTGCCTCTTCTCTCTTTATTTCCTTCCTTGGTTCTTTCCTTACACACCTAAACACAAAATTTACACGATTCCCAAAAGATGGAAGTGTTTTAAATATTACTCCTCTTTTCTAGACAGAAGAAAAATGACTCATTCAAAATAACTATATAATGATGTTCCTCTAATTTCTATTCCCTGGTTTTATTCTCGGAATAAATTTAGAAGATTAAATCTTCCTCACCCCCAAATTGTGGTGCTACGGCAAGGGTATCATTAAGCATAATATGGGTAAATTAAAGCTGTACAGGCATTCAAAGCAAGTAAATCATGCACAAACACATTCAAGAATTTATATTACTTGTATTATGGAAGGGTAAAGAGTTTGAAGTTGAAGGACCTAGGTTTTGATGGGGCGCCAATACTTACTGTTAGCTGAGATTTTAAACGAGTTACTTAACTGAATTGCTGTGAACCGCAAGGAAGTTTATATGATGCTTGCTGTGAATTCATGTTATGAATTTACCAATCTTGTGAGAACTGGACTGTAAGGGGAAAATGCAGAGGCATTAATATTAGGAGTTCTCACTTACTGAATGTTTGCTATGAGCCAAGTACTAGACTAAAAAAGTCAAGATGTGATAGCACAGCAAATTCTGCCTAAAAATCAAATGTTTGTATTCACTAAAGAAGCTCATGTTTGTTCGTTCTTCTAGCATTACCATTCCCATCAATGAACTCTTACATCTGTTGATTTGGCCAACAAATATTTGCTCAACATCAGGCTCAAATTCTAACCTCCTAGAGTATCATCTTCATCTCTGCCCTAAGTCTTACCAATTTATCAAGTTCATCTTTATTTTCAGATTTTTTTCTCATGGTAATCTCATTTTGCCATTTAATATAGCTGATTTCCCCCCAACAAGTGAAGGTTTCTTGAGGAAAGGCGGATCAATGTTGAATCAGATAATATCAAGTCTATCATATAAAAACAGGAGTAAAATATCAATCACAACCACCTCTACCGGGGCGAATGTTCTCTCATCTCACCCATCTGCGTTTAAAGTGAACATATCTAGCAAGTAACTGTCTACGATAGTTTCAAAATATTACTTAATGTATCATATACTTAGGCCTCGTCTCTGCAACTCAGGCTTTGCAAGGGCAAAAATTAAGTCTTAGTTGTTGACTTCACACCATACCAGGATAAATTAGTAGACGTTTAATTAATAAAGAAAAACTGGCAGTTTTAGGGAAGGTTCTTGAGGATAACAAAGCAGCGAAAGGGCACTTGTGCATTAAAACCTGCCCGTGAGAACCAAACCCAGGTAGTATTTCAAAGCCTTGGCGGACCCTTTAGCTGTCCTTTTAAAGGGGCGTGTGAGGAAACCAGCAGCTACCGCGCCATTGGCGGAGGAGCGCGCCCGCGAGCGCCGGTACACCGCAGGGGGCGCGGGCTGCGTCGGGCGCGCAGTCCTCGGACCGCCAGGGGGAGCCCTGCCGCGCGCTGCGCCGCCAGCCGCTCTGCCCGCGCTCTCGGCCCGCGCGCCCGCCCGCCGCCACGCCCGCCGCAGGCCGGGGCCAGTCACCCGCGGGCCGGAGTCCCGCAGCCCGTTCGCGCCCCGCCCCTGCCCGCCGCGGGACGAGTAACGGTTACGAAGCACTTTTCTCTGCCGCGATTTCTGCTTAGTCATTGTCTTCCAGGAAACAGCTCCCTCAGTTTGGAGTCAACTCTCCTGCGGCCGCAGAAGCCAGAGAAGCAGCCAGAGCCCGAGCCGCAGCCTCAGCGCCCGCCTCCCGGGCCGCCGCTCCGCCGCCGCCGTCCGGCCTCCTCGGGCCGGAGCGCACTTCGGGCTACCGCCGCGCGGGGTCGGCAGCCTCGCGCTCGTCCCTGCGGCCTCGGGCACAGCGTCCTCCGAGGCAGCCACCTTCTCGCCTGCCCCGTCCCTTCCTGGCCCCTCGGGCGGCCGCTGCCATGGGCACCGACAGCCGCGCGGCCGGGGCGCTCTTGGCGCGGGCCAGCACCCTGCACCTGCAGACCGGGAACCTGCTGAACTGGGGCCGCCTGCGGAAGAAGTGCCCTTCCACGCACAGCGAGGAGGTGAGGGCCGGCCAGCAGCGTCCGCGGAGACCCAGGTTCCGGGGCAGGCCGCGGGCCAGGGCAGGTGCGGGGAGGGCGCACCTGGGCTCCAGCGGGAGGCTGCGGCCGGGTCGGCGAGACCTCGCCTCGGGACCTGCTTCCCCGGGGCCGAGCGTCCTAAAAACTTAGCAGGTGCAGCTGCACACCCAGTGCCCCCTCTGCTGCTGCTCGCGGCCGGTAGCAGAACACTTGAGACGCACTGGATCCCTCTCCCTGGCAGGGCAGTCACAGCGCCATAGGAGGCTCGGTCCCTCTCCCCATCTCTCGCTCCCTCCCCCACACTGTCCAGGTAAAGGAATATTCGAAAGATTAACCTTTGGTAAATGAAATAGTATTCACAATACGCTTAACTTTGAGAATGTCGACATTAGCTTATTGCTGTGAAGCAAATGATTAAACACTCAATTTAAGTTTGGGTGGAGGTACAGATTTTTTCTTACTGGAAGTTAATCTGCCGCATTTTATTTGCCCGAACACTGATCACTAGTTAGTTGGAGGTGGCAGATATGAATCAGGAAGTATGCACTAAGTTACACATTTGTTGCGGGCTGTTCCTGAGCCAGTGAGTAGTCATCCATTGATTGCACAGCTAATTGATGGTATGGAACAATTTTAGTACTTGAAAAAAATTCCCAGTGAATATGTACGATTACGATGTGTTGGTTAAATGTAAAAATAGTAAAACAAAAACTTTAGGAGCTGTGTGACTTTGGGAAAGTAGCTTTAAAGTTGGGTCTACCTTCCTCATCAAGTTGTTGTGGAAAGTAAGAGATTATATATGAAAATGTTTAACCTAGGTGCGTTTATCGCCATACAACCTGGTTCCATCAGAAAGATAAATCTTGATTAAAAGAATCAATTGCCTAAACTGTCACGTTATGACGTTATCAGCTGCCCCATGGCAGTTTTAACTGTTTTTATATAAGAGGTGTTGTCCACAGACCATACAGTAAGTAGCATCTGGGTATGTATGGGGAACCAGCACCCTTCAGGAGGTGAGAACTCTTGATTGTAACTTGAATAGGCACTAGAATCCCTACCTTATTCTGTGTTTGGGTTCCAGCTTTATTTAAACCACCCACTTTGACCATTTCTCTGAAAGATAAGTTATTTCTGTATTTGGTACATAGAGCCTTAATTTCTTTCAGCACTGATAGTGATGATCAATGTAGCTGGAAGTTTTGCATGTATTTTGATAATATTGAGTAAAATGTTCTCTCTTATCTCACTGTAACACATTCTAGAGTACTGGCTTTCAAAGTTTTTGACTCCAAGTGGTAAAAAAAATGTATTTTACCCATCCAGTTCATAATTTTATATTTATATATATCAATATATCTGAAACAGAGATCTCACAAAAAGATGTTAACCCTTGTATACTGAGTGATCTGATTTTTTTCTAACCTTTTTTAATTTTTATTTTTTTTATCATGATGCTGGGGATGGAACTCAGGGTCTCACACATGCTTTGTAAGGACTCTACCACTGAACTATACTATAGTGTGCACTGATGCACACAGTTTTTTGAAAAACAGAGGATTAATTCTGGTGTGTAGTATTTTGTTTAGGGTGCCTTGTCAGAGTAGGACAAAACTAAAGATACTAGAACATTTGAAGAAAACTTGAAGAAACAGCAGCATGTGTAGGGAAACTGTAACAGTTTAATTAGAATAGGATGGTCATGTTTTATTTCTGTGTAAAGAATTTTACCTAAAGAGCACCAAATCGGGATGTACCACTTGAAACAGCTCAACCTCATTGAAGAGATAAAAGGAAGTGGAAAAAAAAAAAAAAATCATTCGTTATTGATAAGCTCCAAATTGGGGTGTACCACTTGAAACAGCCTGGCCTCATTGAAGAGATTTTAAAAAGAAAAAATTCATTTCATTATTGAAATTTTACACATTTGGTAGAGTGCTCAATTCTTAAAGATCTTTTCTGATTCTAATGCTTTTTTGATCCTATGATCTTTTCCCATATTTTTATGTTTCACTATAGTTTTACAAAATCAGATATTTTACATATTATATTTATTTATTTAAGACTAAGGATCGAACCTAGGATCACATATTGTTTTCAAATGGGTCATTGTAAGACTGTTTTGCCCTTTTTTTGGTTGAGTATTTGATCAATTGAATTGTGGTATTTAAATTCTTAAGCAAATCCGGATCTAACATAGACGAAATTGTGGCGATATTTATCTTTAGTGATACTGTGTATGTGATGATGAAGAAAGCAGGAAACAAAAAGTTATAAGGTTAATATTCAGTCAATATAGATAACATGTAACTTACAAGATTAAAAATCAGTTTATGATACAATGAGTTTCTTATATAACTGGACTTTTCTATAATTTATCCTGAATTTTGCAGAAACCAAGAATAATAAAAGAGATGGTTTCAGAAAAGGAATGAATACTCTGAAAATATACTTATCTTTCTGAATTAAAGAATTCATCAGGAAAGCCTTATATGTAAATGAATCATCCTTCCAGAGAAAAATTTCTTAGAATTCTCCCACAATTTGAGCCAAAGCACTTCTGATAAAATTATTAACCTCAATCACTCCTGCTTCCTCAACTGTTACTGATTTATCTGGAAAGATTATCAACTAATTTTTATCTACTGACTTCAGTTTGATTAGCAATACATTTTACATAAAGATATAGACCTTGTAACTTAAATTCAAGTAAGTTATTATGGATAGCATCATAGCAAATTATTGTTGTGGATTATAAATCCTAACATAGTGACTGTGTGCTCTGAAATTGATAAATCAGTTTTCCCTTTGTGATTATTTATATTAAGAAGTGGTACACACTTGTAATCCCACCAACTCAGGAGACTGAGACAGGGGGATCACAAGTTCAAAGCCAGCCTCAGCAGATTAGGAAGGCACTTAGCAACACAGTGTGACCCTCTAAATAAAAGACTAAGGGTGTGGCTCAATGGTTAAACACTCCTGGGTTTAATTCCCAATATGGAAAAATAAAAGTGGTAAAGTGCTTGTGTCAGTTTTTATAAGCAATTATTGTTTAGAAGTTTAGTCTCTGTTGTCACTGTTCAGAAAGTGCTTTTTGTGGGGCTGGGGAGATAGCTCAGTTGGTAGAGTCCTTCCCTTGCAAGCACAAGGCCCTGGGTTCAATCCCCAGCACCGCACAAAAAAAAAAAGAAAGTGCTTTTGCAATTCAGGGGCTTGCTTTCATTACTTTTTTTTTTTAATTGATTGCCTAAAGAATGTAAAGTACTGTAACCTTGATTTATCTTTTAAGACAGTGATTTCAGATTGCTGGTGTTGGCCAATTAGTGGTCACAAATCAGTTTAGCGAGTCAATAGAACCGCTTATTTTTTTCTAATTAATAGAATAACAGCCACTAGGGTACTCACATGTAGTGACCATAAATACTGTTTTGTGAATTTTTTGTTCCTTCATATGTAGGTAGGTCTTCTTTCACACATTAAGTAAATATACATCTTACTTTGGACTGTCAAGTAAGTTTGAAATATTGACATAAGAGATATAAATAGAATAAACTCCTTAATGAATTTACAACATACTATTGTGGACAGCATTTTGGATAAACAAATATTGTTTATCCAAGAAAACATTGAAGACAAGTTAGAGGTATACTGAGGTGTTAGGAAATGACTCATTGCCTATCATTATGCATGATGACCTCTATAAGGTACATCTGTCCTGTGATTCTCAGACTTCAGAGTATATAGTAATTACTTGGGATACCTGTTAAAATGAAACTCCTGGCTGCTCTTCAGAGTGTTCATCAGGTCTAGGATTGAGCTCAAAAGTTTGAATCTTTAATAAACACCACAGGTGATTCTGATGTAGGAATTCTTCTGGCCATACTTACTCTGTTGCTTGTCTTCAAGGAATATAGTAGCATAATGATTAATAAGAGTTTTAGTATCTGTGGCTTAAATTCAATTTCCTTTGTTTTATAACCTTATTCTTGAAATCATTTTTTCTTTATGAATGCTTCTAAGTTTCAGAAGTTTACTTAAAGTTTCAATGGTATTAAAACAGTGTAAAAATAGACTATTGCTTTGGGTCAAGAATATTTGAGAATTAAGAGTAGAGGAGGTCTGAATTTATCTGTTGAAGGAAACAAAAACATTGTAGAATTGAACTTTAGGTTTGTGTGGTAAATCCTATTGATGTCTTTTTTTTCCTACTTAATTTACCAAACTCTGCATTCTAGGGAGTGAATAGAGTTTGATTAACAGTTTAAAAATGGATTCCTTTTGCAGCTTCGAGATTGTATCCAAAAGACCTTGAATGAATGGAGTTCCCAAATCAACCCAGATTTGGTCAGGGTAAGTGGAGATCCTGCAGGTCAAAAGGAAAGTGAAGTAAGCAGGAAGTTAACTTTCTAAGTTTGGGGAGGGAAGTCAAATAAGGCAAAGAGCCATTAAACCCCTTGTGGCTGAGCTGCAGAGATAGCAATCTGATCCTGTTAAATTAAGTATAAAGTAGAAAATCTGAACTCTGTAGGCAACTCTTCAACCTAGACAAGATGATGGGATTTCTCATGCTTAATTCCCACCAGTTTCCTCATCAGTAGTTTTATTCCTATTGATATTGATGATAGTAGAGGAATGATTATTAAGCAGCTTTGATTGGTAGATTACTTAGATAGAATATCCACCCCAATAATATAGTTCCTAGAAGTAATTTTTACAGTGAAACAATAAGGATCAATATTTCATTGAATGTCAGTATATGACTGTTATCATAAATGTTAATATAAAAGTACCTATCTATAACCACCCTGAAATCCAAACTACTTTAAAAGCCTGAAAGAGGACATGTGCTGGAAAAATTTGTTCCCTTGTGCATACTGCAGCTTAATAACTCTGTAGCTACTAGATTCGTGTCTTTGATTCATGTCTTTGATTTCTGCTTCTCTGAAATGACCATTTACTGTATGTGTGCATGACTTGTAACTGGACTCCTGGTATGTACTGGGTATTGTAATGTGCTCATGAATCATGGGAAAGGACTCACTCTTTGTTTTGTTAAATCTTGTTATATAAACTAATGTTTCTGACTAATATGTACTAACATTTTTATCATTATCCTTATAAATTATTCATTATAAGGCATTAGAATGGCCCTTGCTTTTTAAAAAAAATTGCACTCAGGGAAAAAAATTGTTAAAAAAATGTTTGTGATTACAAGACTCAGCATACTGTTGTCATGTGATAAAGCAATCTTGCTCTTTGGTGTCTGTCAATATGAGTTGAAAATTTTTGCCCTCAAAAATTTCTGCACAGACATATATGGCAACTTTATTCATAATTGCCAAATTTGTACACAACCAAAACATCCTTCAATAGATACATATAAAGTTTGGTGCATCCAGACAATAGAATATAGTTTCATTGCTAAAAGAAATGAGCTATCAATCTACAAAAAGACATGGAAGAATCTTGAATGCAGATTAACTAAATGAAAAAAGTCAGTGTGAAAAGGCCACATACTGTGTAATCTCACCTATGTTCTAGAAAAGCAAAACCATGGAGATAGTTTGAAGATCATTGGTTGCTGGACTTAGAGGAAAGAGAAGGATGAATAAGTGGAGCACAGAGGATTTTTTTTTAAGCACAGGATTTTTATGGCAGTAATCTCATAATGGTCCTTGTACATTGGCCCATTGATTTGTTAATGCAAGTTTATCAGGTGTAAATGTGCCATCTGAAGGGGATGTTGATAATGGGGGAGGCAATGCATGTATGGATGCAGGGGGTGAATGAGAAATCTGTGTCTTCTGCTCACTATTGCTGTTAATCTAAAACTACTCTTAAAATATACTTTCAAAAATCACCTGCATTCCCTCACAAGTTTAAGTTGAATGACATTAAAAATTTTTTTTAAGTTTTTTTTTAAGTTTGCAAAAGTTTTTAAAGTTTGTAGAAAGTTTTTAACATGTCATTATTCAGAATGGATAGTTTATTTCTTATTGGTTTCTTTTAAAGTAAAATTTATGTGCTATTTTCAGTGGTTGTAACTCTTCATGTACTCCTCCCCTGCTTGTTTGTTTTTTAAAAAGAAAGTTTTGGTCATGCATTTTTCTGAAATCTTAATGAAAATCAGATACTTTTCCCCAGAAAATGGACACACACAGCATTTCATCTTTATGTCAGAGCTTTACAACCTTTAAGAAGAAGCCCATGTAGACCTCAAGTAAACTCAAGTAAACAATCCTATTGTCTTAAGTCATTCTGAGGAAAAAAAAATGTTGGAGGTATCACAATACTTGACTTCAAATTATACTACAAAGTTATGGTAACAAAAACTGCATGGTACTGATACACAAACAGACATAAGCCAGTGGAAAGGAATAGAAGACACAGAGACAAACCCACACAGATTCAGTCATCTGATCCTTGAGAATGGCACTTAAAAACTTTAAAAATAGCCCTTTTAACAAATGGTGCTGGGAAAATGGTTATGCATATGTAAAAGAATGAAACTAGATCTCTCTCAACCTTACACAAAAGTAAGTTTAAAATGGGTCAAACACCTATGACTGGAAACTTTGCAACTGCTGTAAGAAAATGTAGGGTCAACATTGCAACATAAAGGTGTAGACAGTGATCTCATCAATAGGACTTTAAAGCTCAGGAATATCAAGAATTAATAAATGGATACATCAAATTAAAAAACGTGCACAGCAAAGAAAATGAGAATGAAGAGAAAATATGAGAAAATTTTTGCTAGCTACTATTCTGACAGAGGATTAATATCCAGAATATATAAAGAACTCAAAACACTTCACACACACACACACACACACACACACACACACGAACTCAATCAATAAATAGGCAAATGAAATAAACAGGCCTTTCTCAAAAGAAGAAATACAAATAGCCAACCAGTATATGAAAATGTTCAACATCTTTAGCAGTTAGGGAAATGCAGATCAAAGCTACACTAAGATTTTATCTTACTCCAGTTAGAATAGCAGACATTAAGAGTATCAATAATTGGCACCAAAACAGATACACAGACTGATGATACAAAATAGAAGACACAGAGACACACCCATATAAATACAGTTATCTCATACTAGACAAAGGTGCCAAAAACATACATTGGAGAAAAGATAGCCTCTTCAGTAAATGGTGCTGGGGAAACTGGAAATCCATACATAGTAAAATTAAATTAAACTACTATCTCTCACTCTGCACAAAATCAACTCAATCAGACTTAGGTGCTAAAACAGAGACCCTGTGCCTAATAGAAGAAAAAGTAGGTCTATAAAGAATGAAATTATGTCATTGACAGGAAAATGGGTGGAACTTGAGAGTACCATATTAATTGAAATAAACCAAATTCAGAAGGTCAAGGGTCATACATTTTCCCTCACATGTAACTCAAGAGAAAAAGGAGGGAAAAATTGGGGGGATGGGAATCTCATGAAAATAAAAAGGAAACCAGCAGAGTAGAGAAAGGAGACCAGGGAGAAGAAAGAGGGGAGAGAAATGGGAAGTTCTTATTATATTAGGTGCATATGTGAATATGTAACAATGAATTCCACTATTATGTAATTTAATGTACCAATAAAATCCTGTTTTCTTACAGGTTCTCTTCTAAAGGGTTTCATGAGCAATAGGAAATTTATAATTAATCAGAAATACTAATTCTATATTCATTATAAATATTGTGTTTATTTTAGGAATTTCCAGATGTCTTGGAGTGTACTGTTTCTCATGCAGTAGAAAAGATAAATCCTGATGAAAGAGAAGAAATGAAAGTTTCTGGTAAAGTTCAGTCTTTACAACTTTACAATTCAATTTGTTATGCAGTGGAAGGAATAGTGAAGTTTTGTTAGGCATGGGATTAAGCCTTTCCTTCCTGTGGGTCATGAGCAATTTCATCACTAAGTGTGGAAAATACAAAAATTCCTTTTTAAACATAATGTCAGGTTTTTTTTTTGGGGGGGGGGGGGTACCAGGGATTGTTTATCCACTGAGTCACATCTCCAGCCCTTTTTTACTCCCAAGCCACTGGAATTACACCCAGCTTTAATGTCAACTCTTTAACAAGGAGTTATAAGAAGTCAATGCTGGCTACTTCAGTGAAGTCAGAATATAACTTTGTAACTTGCTGTTCTTCATGATGTTCTTATGTTATATAACTTACTTGTGTTCAGAACAGTAGAAAAATTAGGGTAGAAGAAATGGAAAGGATAAAGGGAAGGCTTAAGAGCAGTGTCTACCCAAAGCATAAGCCCTCCCTTCCTGGGGGATGCTAGTAACTAATGACTGAGGTCACCTGGAAGTGTAGAAAGAAGTCTGGGCAACAGAAAAACACATATCCATTCAATATATATAGTAATAATATATTCCAGAATTTAAAATGAGAATTTATTCTGTTCTGTCCTCAGTTTATAGTCAGCAGAACATAGTAATGAAAAGCTTGAGCTAGCCTAGATTGAGATTCCTGGGTGTGTAGATTACTGGCCAATATAATTATGATCTAACAAAGTATTCAACTCTGAGCTTCAGTTTCCTCATCTATAAAACGATGATGCAGTTATTTCACAGGCTTCTTTATAAGTTGGATAAAATAACTAAAAGTACATAGCATAATGCTTGCTATAAAATGCATGGTAGGTATCTGTTTTTAATTACCATGTTATTGTGATCATTGCTAAATTGTATTATTATTCTTAAGATTCATTTGTACAATGAGAGCATTATCTTTTGATTCTAATAATACTGACTACTATTTATTGAGTCTTGCTTTATACCAGGCACTGTAGTTGTCACTTAAGTGCTGTATTTCTTCATGTAATTATCAAATCAAACCTACAAGTTAGAGCTGTTATTCCCATTGCACTAGTGACATTGAACAACTTGAAAGTTGTCATACAACTGGGTAGATAGAGGTTTGTGGCTGTAGTCCCAGCTACTTGGAAGGCTGAGACAGGAAGATCACTTGAAACCAGGAGTTTGAGATCAGCCTGGGCAACATATCAAGACCCTGTTTTTAAGAAAAAGAACATAAGGGAAAAAAAAGTTGTCATAGAGTAAATGCTTCAACCAGGAGTTCAATCAGGTATGCCCAACTCCAAAATCCATTTCTTTCTGTCAATTTCACATTGCTATTCGTGTAGGAATAGAAGTAAAAGCATTATACTTTGGGTGGTTAGTTGTAATTTATGCTGTAGATTCACTTTGGATCTTTTACAAGTTGTGTTCAATTTCTATAGGGCTTGAGATTTGATATAGATATCAAAATCCTCCCACATGAGGATCTTTCTTCTTTCTACCTATCTAAAAATGCCTCATCTTTCAGAAACAGAAGGTCATTTCATGGATCAAAGGAGAGTGGTAGGAAGGATTTTCATAGAGTGTAATTATGGGAGATAGTACATATTGAGTAGCCCTTGTCCAAAATGCTTGGGACAAGAAGTGTTTCAGATTTCAGTTTTTCAGATTTTGGAATATTTGCATAAACTTTGCTGGTTGAGCATCCTGTATTGTTAAGAGAGAACTCTTCACTGTTCGTGGTCTGGAAAACTGGTGCACATCTTTTCTAAAGTAGAGTAACTAAACTAGAATGAGACTCAACAAGAAACATTAGATGTTTTGACTGAATCACATTTCTGATAATTTGTCTTTGGAAAATGATTCAGCATAAAGTTGAACAGAGTTTGAAGATGGTGGTTTTAGTATTTCATGTGATAACAGAAAACCGAAACTACTGCAGGAACATTATTCACCTAAATGTTCAACAAACAGGAACTGATTTATAGAATAATGTTCATGTATAAAAATTGAGTATCTAAAATTATACATTAAATACAGAGTACACAAAAATCTAAATAGTAATTACTTTGGGTAATGAGATTCTTGGCTATTCTTTTTGGTCTTTGTACTTTTATAGATTTTCTTCAGTTCTAGAGTAAACACATTACTATTACAAATTTTTTTAAGATAACTAAATACTACATAGACTAGAAAAGATGTACCTTCATGTGACCAAAAACTGCAAGGTAATGTCTGAAAATGAAAATGATTCTATTGGAAAGGTAGGATTATGAATTTTTCCCTTCAGTTTTCTCATTGTAACACCTTTAATTTAGTCTTTTTATAGATTATAGTTTATTGGATATAATATGCTCTATTAATTTTTAATTCATAAAAATGTACATTTCAAGTAATTTAAGCTCCTTTATCTGACCTGCCTTCTAATATTTGTTTTTAATTTTAACAAGTTGTTGACAACTAACTATATAATTAAAAAGTTAGTGGAAATGAACTTTTATGTCTTAAAATTAAAACTATAAAATTATGTAACTAGGAAAGGAAAACTAATTAAGGATTATCTGTCATGTTATTACTATATAGTAAAATGTACATCTAAATATAGTAATCAGGTTTTTTTGTTGTTGTTACTCAGCAAAACTGTTCATTGTAGGATCGAATTCATCATCATCAACTAGGAATGCAGTTGACATGGGTAAGCAAAAATTTAACTTTATTAATAGTGGACTTTATTAGTTTTAATTTATGTTCAGATCTAGAGTGAAAAAAGAACATGAGCAGATTCTAATTTTGCCTTTTAAAGTGATAATTTCTTAAGGCCTCTGTAGAATAATATTGACTTATATATACTCATTTTCATGTAGAAGAAAACTAAAAGATATAACAAATTCTTACTTAATTAGCTAATTATTGACTTAATTATCAGATGTTGACTAATAAAGGTTGCTTAGGTATAGAAGTTCTTCTTAATCATATTATTAGCCCTTTTAGTACTGTAGATAAAATATGAAAGTCAAAGACAACAACTAAAAATAAGTATCTTACGTCTATTTTTGGCCCGTGGTTAAATTATTGTAGTATTACAGTGATTAAATAGTTTTAAAGCATTCTTTCAGCATTTATATATGTTGCAAACTTAAATAATTAGCCTTTTCATATAACTGTAGAGTGAATATAATTATTTAAAATAAGCTCTTTAAGTTCTTTTTATAGAAATTGAGAAATTATCTACCTCTGTAAATGTAGTCTTAGTTTTCAGAGTTTTAGGCTTATTCTTGCTACAACACTACCAAGCCACAGACTGTTGAGTTGTAATTCTTGTGATCATCCATATCAGATACTAGTTAGCAGGTAGAACTAGAGAAGAAAATTATATAAAGATAAGGAAGCTACCAAAATTATATAAAGATAAGGAAGCTACCCAAGATAAGGTCTTGGGGCCTAGAAAACAAAAAGGAAGCCTGTTCTCCAGAAGGAGGAACCTACTATAGTTGCGAGCTCCCTAGGAAGAAGGGGGGTCAGAGAAACCATTTGTATGCCAACACAGAGATGGTATACAGAAGATGGAAGTATTCTAAATGAAAAGTAAACTGTGAAATAATCTATTGTACGGAAAATTAGTGAATGACATGACAGAATTCAGTGGTATACTTTGAGCACATTAATAATACTTGTTTTTATTATGTAGCAGTCTGTGATCTTTTTTGTCTCTTTCTTCTCATCAGCCTGTTCAGTCCTTGGAGTTGCACAACTGGATTCTGTGATCATTGCTTCACCTCCTATTGAAGATGGAGTTAATCTTTCCTTGGAACATTTACAGCCTTATTGGGAGGAATTAGAAAACTTAGTTCAAAGCAAGAAGATTGTTGCTATAGGTACCTCTGATCTAGATAAAACACAGTTGGAGCAACTCTATCAGTGGGCACAGGTAAAGGATGGCCAGATCCTGTGCACTCTGGGGAGGAATCTATTTTTACCAGCCTTTGCTGCTTACTATTAAACATCATGTACATAGTGCACACTTACTGTGTGGTGCCCACTCCACAAATATGGGAGCTTTGAGGCAGACTTTATCTAAAGCATTGGAGGTTTGGAGTTTTTAGAATATATGTTAACTGAACTAAATATTCCATTTAAAATGAGTGACAAAAACACTAGAAAAGCTTTAATTGTGAGCAAATTACACTGTTTCTTTCAGTTTTACATATGTGGTGAAAAAATTACATTTTTCTTTAGATGTTATGAGAGACCATGGCTCTCATTTCCTGAATAAGGGAATATTATATGTAACAAATATTTTGCTGACTCTTACTTAAAAATGTATAAGTCTCCACTTATACAGCTTGATATGAAACAGGTATCATAAATTAATCATTCCTGCTCTTTCATCTAATTACCTTCAAAGTTATGAGGGAAGTTACTGATATTTTACCTTTGCTCTTAAAATTTTTCTGTATTCCTTTTATGTCATCTTCAGCCTTCTTTCAGAACTTTCAGTTTCTTATGGGCAGAAAGACCTTGGATAAAGTATTGCACCTTCTTTTGGTATAGTAGCTAGACATGGTCAAGAACCTGCTCGAGAGTCTTGGATGATCCAGAATATATATAGAAATTAACCAGGACAGCTATTGGAAGTTATCTGATTCCTCTCTTTCAAAATCTGTTGTCTGATTAATAGCCACATTTTATATTTTGACATTAAATGTACTTTCTTGTATTTGATCCTCTATCTTTAAGACATATTTCTTCTGTTGCTGAAACCATCACACTTAAAATCATGTTTGTCACCAGGGCAGATATATCACATTACTAAATAATTCTAGCAGGAGACTTTTTAATAGTATAGTCCTATTTTGGCTTTCTCCTCCTACAGCTATTTTTCCTTTCCCTGTTACCACTGACATGGTTTGGAATAGTGTGATTAATAAGAATATGCATGTAAAAGTATTTAATAAACTTACAAGCACTGTAAAATGTTATTTTCCATGTGTTCTATAATTAAACCCTTCTATTGCTTATTTCATTCCACTTTGCGTAAAGAGATCGTGATTTTATTTTCACTTCTAGGTAAAACCAAATAGCAACCAAGTTAATCTTGCTTCTTGCTGCGTGATGCCACCTGATTTGACTGCATTTGCTAAACAGTTTGACATACAGCTATTGACTCATAATGATCCAAAAGGTAAGACTGAGTACTTGCCTAGCATGTGTTAGACCCATTGGGTTAGTCCCTAGCATTGCTTAAAAAATAAAAAGGGCATTTGTTGAAATTTAACTTTGTGTGCCATGATAAATGTATGATATTATCTAGAACTATTCTTAATGGTTAGTTCAAAACATATGCTTTTATTTCTATTTTTATACCAATGGGGAAAAAAGTGAAGGGATTAATTCCTGAACAACTGATCTACTGAGGTTTATAAATATTAAACTACAAAGAAAAGACCTCTAAGACATCCTAAATAGTAATGTATATAATCTTGTCTAGTACAGCAAAGATTGGACCAGAGGGCCACTTAATTAGTATAATTATCTAGAAAAAGAGGCAGATACAACTTAATTTAAAATGTAACATCTTAAGATAGGTAATTGATCAGATATTTTATTAATCATCATGTCAAGACATAGGTTTGGTGTTAATCAGAAACATTGTTTAACATTATTTAATTCAAATGACTTGTCTACCTTCCAAAGAACTGTGTGCGTGTGTATGTATACAGTACTGAGGATTGAAGCCAGAGGGTCTTGCACATGCTAGGCAAGTGCTCCACCATTGACCTATATCCCCTGTAGAGTAATTTTCTATCAACATTTTGCAAGACAACTAGAAAGACTGAGAAGAGAATGTTCAATGTAACTTGCAAAGATAAATATCTCATAGAAGCTGTATATTTACTAAGTATTTTTGGTGTAGGTGAGAAATGTTTGGTTATAAACAAAAAATGATTTGTGAAAGTTATAAATCTCTGTGACATTTTTATAGGGCTTCTAGTTCAAAAATTATTGACTGAGGGACTGGGGGTATAGCAGTTGTCTAGTATGAATGAGTTCAGTCCTCAGTACCACAGAAAGATGTATTTATGTATTAGATGAAATTATATTTCACAGATGATCCCTCAAAAAAAATTCAGCTTTTACTTCCACGTCTAAAAAGATAATATTGTAGGTTAATTGTTCACTTTTAGAATGTTTATGGATAACCTATTAAGACACTCTGCCCCATTCTCATTTTTTCACTGTTCGATCAGAAGAGGAGGAAGAAGAGTTTTGATATTTTTCCTTGATTGCCAGGCATCATACTAATGCCTCAGAAAGACTATCTCTAATCTTCACAGTAACTAGAAGAAGACATTTTATTGATGAAGACATAGAGCTCAGAATTTTAAGAAAGTAGCCAAGGTCACCCACCTAGCATAGGGCAAAGTTTGAACCTGGACCTAGGTTCAAGATGCATTTGGAGACTTTCTCTGCATACTATATTCTCTTCCTGGTTTGAAATATTAATATTACAGTATTTCAGTGTGAAAACTTTACTTTGTTATCTGTTTTGTTTAAACATCATCAGAATAAGATACTGTAGTGACTTTGCCTCCCCACTCCAGTAAAACTTTGACAAACAAATAATAGATTGTTTTTAAAGTCACTTTGATGAAAGTAGCAAAGAATTGCTATGCTGATTTATTCTGAACTGTAAGCCATTTAAATTTTAACTTTCAATATATTGGTAGATACATATGTTTACTTTTAAGGGTCACTGATCATAGTTGTTGCCAACAGATGATGATTTAGCTTATACCCCCTTCATGTACTAAATATGTTGGCATTTAGATTATGTACTCATTTGTCATTGATATGGCAAAATACACTGTGAGATAGATTTAATTTAATCTTTTTTATGTTCTTGTATTACTGATAAAATTTGATACATGGTTGTCTATATTTTTGAATTCTAAATCTGGTTAGAATTTATAGGGTGTTCCTGCATATGCCATTAATGAATCTTTAGAATCGTTCATCTGTATTGAAGCAGTTCTTCATTTAATTTGTTGTGTTTACTAGTTGTAAAGAATTGATTTTAAAAGTATATAGTTCAGTTAATGAGTAGCATAGTTCTCTAATTTTGTGTCAGATTTTCTAAGTAACCAAACTGTAAAACACTGAACTCTGCCATCTGAAATACAATTTTTTTAAGTCCCCTGAAGTCTACCTGCATTCTAAAATGACCCTTATTCCTCAGGATGGGTTTATCTTTCATTACCCTGTGTTCTACAAGTTATAGTAATAGTTTAACCACAGTTACAGTAAAATTGTGAAGTTGGTGATACTGACTTTAGAACTTTCCCTTTTATTTGCTTTGCCCCTCCACCCACTGCCATTAAATCTAACCTGTGTTATGCCTCATTCTTTCAGGGACCTCCTCTTGTTAGACAATCTGATACATAATTCCATATTCATATTACTTTTCTCAGGAGACATTTGTATTTTATTAATGAAAACTATTTACTAACTGTGACCTTGGGCAAGTTACCTAACCTCTCACTGATTTTCCCCACAAAAGGGAAATAATAGTATCTAACACATAGAGTTATATGGATTAAATGAGTTCAAACATGGAAGATACTCAGAAGGGCCTGGCACATGAAAATAGCTAAGTTACTTGGAGTTTACTATTATGCTATTCAAGTGTCAGCAGCAGTTCATTTGGGTTAGATGGGTCTGATAGCACTCCCAAATCATCAAATGTAGATGGTCACTTGATCCTTATCTATATGGTTACTTCTGGCTCTTGTGGATCTTTCCATCTTTATCTATTTATTCAACAGACTTTTTACCACCTACTATGTACTCAGCACTGTTTTAGGTACTAGAGGTATGTAATACTAAGACAAATCCCAGTCTTCATGGAATTTTTATACTAATGGAGGGAGACAAGAAAATAAGTATTAAAAATGATTAGTAGAGGTATATGCTCTAAAGAAAAGTTGACTGAGGGAGAGAAAAGAGGGTCTAAGGTTGGGGGTGTTGTTTTACATGAGGCAGTCAGGGAAACCTCTACTAAGGTAAGAAGTGTTCTGGGAAGAGGAATAGCTGATCCAGAGACCCCAATTTGTGAATGTGCTTGAGGCTTTCAGGATACAGGAAATAAGTTAGTGTGACTAGAAGAGAGGTAGCAGAAGAGCGGGATCAGCTTTAGTGAAAGCTGAAGTGAAAATAACAAGTTCTTTAAGGAGATGCAAATTAAAAGATAACTATTGGCAAAGATTTTTTAGTGATTCTTTAATGATTTTTCCATTTACACTGTAAATCATTTTAAATTCTCCATACACATACGCACAGAAAAAGTTGAAAGGAAATTGAAGGTAATGGAAATGGCATTCATTTCCAACTAACAGGGTTATGAGTGACTTTTTTTTTCTTTTCACTTTTTTGTATGTTTCCTACCTGTATATTGCATTCCCTGGAAATATTAAAAAATAAATAAAAACATCCAGGCTTTACACATTGGAAATTATGATTCAGGGATGCATACTTTTAAAAGAACTGCCTGGCTATTTTTAATATTCTGGTTCAGATTCATAGCACACATGAAAGAATAAGCTAATTTTGTATTCAGTTTTGGGATGTTTCTTTTGTTGTGTTTAAATGCTTACCTACATAGTTAAGTGTTTTTTTATCTTCAAATTTAACACTTTGGGGTTTTGTTTGTTGTTTTAGAACTGCTTTCTGAAGCAAGTTTCCAAGAAGCTCTTCAGGAAAGCATCCCTGACATTCAAGCACATGAGTGGGTGCCACTGTGGCTGCTGCGATACTCTGTCATTGTGAAAAGTAGAGGAATTATTAAGTCCAAAGGCTACATTTTGCAAGCCAAAAGAAGGGGTTCTTAACTTCAACTTAGGGTCACCACTTACCTGTGTTTTCCTTGAATATAAGATAAAATTGAGATGTGTAAAAATCTATCTGTTGCCTATAAATAGTGTCATTGAGGCACATACACTTCAGTTGTATTTGACAGTATGTTGTCTGTCAAGTTTTGAATACTTCTCTTGCCTCCATGAGTCCACTCACATGAAACACTGTATTGTTTTCATTAAACTATTGTTGTCTAATTGAAATTGTCTAGAAAGAAAATACTTGCAATATATTTTTCCTTTATTTTTATGAGTAAGAGAAATCAAGAAAATTTGTTGTTAGATATATTTTGGCCTAGACATCAGGGTAATGTATATACATATTTTTATTTCCCCTCAAAATCATTAATTGCCTATTACTCTATAATATAAACTAAGCAGTTTACTTAAAATTGTTAAGATGGGAATACTGGAAGATTTTTTTTTCCTGTCATTGGTAAAATAATTATATCTCAGAATAATTGGAGTAGTTGGGATCTACCAGTAATGTAAATAAAATTCATTCTTCAGTATGTCAATGGAAACTTAAAAATTTTTTTATGTGTTCTTGCTTATAGTTTAGCTCTAAGATTTAACTGTGCATTTTTGTGCCATATTTTCTCTTCCTGTTATTTACAAAGGCAAACCAAAGTAAATCTGAAAAGGAGACTAGAAACTTTGAAAATACCATTTAGGAGCTTTGTAAAAGCATTTACTATCTCCGGATTCTTTGTAATTCTTAATCCATCCTTGGCATATTGCTCCTCATTCAAGAATATTAAGTATTAGCACATGCTGGGTCCTGTAGGCTCTGGAGAAAGGAGAGGTGCACAGAGCTAAGAATTAAGACTCAGTTGAGTAAAATATGTGATATGTATTCCCGGTAGTAATGGACTAGGAGGAACTAAAGCCAGAAAATATTTTTTAAGAATTCTTTAATTCAGGGCCAATATTTCTGTTTAGACAACTTGGTTTGAGATGTGGTCTTAACTATTTTATTTTATGATATTTTGGTGTTGAGAATTGAACCCAGGGCCTTGCACATGCTATAGCACATAACTTACCACTGAGCCATTCCCCCAGCCTAGTCTTAACTAATTTAAAGCAAAACAGTATAATCAAAACTCCAGAGTAATAAGAGACTATATGGTAATTTAGTGTAATTCCTCATGAGTTTAAGAATCAGAAAAAAAATTACAAATTAAATAAGCTATTACCTTTGATATACATATATGTTATGTGTGTATATATATCTATGTGTGTGTGTGTGTATCCTTAATTCTATAAATTTGTATCAGTAACCCAAGTAGTTTGAACAATTCTTTAAAAATCTCTGCATCTCAATATTTTAAAACTGTAGGCCTATATTTAACTAATTTTACTCAAATTTTCTGAATTTAGGGAAAAGCAGTATGCTTCCATGTTCAACAAAAATGCAGTAGACTCTTCCCAAGTTAAGTTTTGTGGTTTTCTGGTTAGAAAATTTAATCATTAGAATTATAATGTGAATTCAGCTATTTACCTGACTTTGAGCTTCTTAAAGACTTCTTTTACATTAATTGTATAATACTAATCAGTATTAGTTAACTTCTTAATTTGAAAATGTACATTTTTCTTATAGTATAAATCTTTAAATGGTCATTTTATTTTAAATTTGTGTAGTAAACTAGCTGAGGTATTTTAAAGGGGAACTTGAATATCACATTTACCATTTTTAAAACTCATAACTTATAAAAATGGATTGTGTGAAGGGTTATTTTGAAAATGGGGGGGAAAGAACAATATTGTTGCTATATCCAAACTTCATCAGGAGCTTTTCTTTTTCATGCACTCTGCCCCGAAATCAAGAAGCAAGAAGCAAGAAATCTTGCAAGAAGCAAGATTATAGATTCATTTTGTGAAGGAGATCATGTATGGAATTTTTTAGCAAGTTTTTGTTTCACTATGTACACTGAATTTCTGTTGCTGGGTAACCTTAAAAAAAATAAAAACTGAACTATACCCCCAGCCCTTTTAATTTTTTGAGACAGTCTCATTAAGTTGATGAGGCTGGCCTCAAACTTAAAATCCTCCTGCCTCAGCCTCCCAAGTCCCTGAGAATATAAGCACATGCCACTGTGCCCAGCAAGGACTTATTGCTTTAAAAGCCATAAAATGAAGAGTGGTGATACTACCAAATAATTGCTTAAAACTGAAAGCTAAGTTAGGAATAGTGTACATAACATATGTTTTCAGGGGAGATGTGAATTGTGTAACCAACCCAAGGTAGAAAGAGTTATAGTTTTTTTCCCAGTAAATACAAAAGAAACTGTAGCTTGTTACTACATTTCCAAAATTCCCTGGAGCCTGGCTTATAATACAATGTACTATAACTTGGAATTTGCTCCATGATAATACTATCTTGAATTCCCATTCAAGAAATTGTAGTCACCAGAAGGACCAAGGTATCTTATAAAATCTGTGTGGTGTAAATTCTGAAAATCACATCTTGCTAGTACATTAATAGAGTATTCATTTAGGAATGACCAGTGCTAAAACTTGAATCACAAGTAATAGCTAATAATTTTTCAGTCCTCAAGTGATTTGTATAGTTATGTGTAAAATGGAAAATAAAAAGTTATTATCTACTTTGCATAAATGGTTCAAACTTTTCTATACCAGAATTAATAAGGAGTAACTAAGGATATCAGTTTTCAATAATATAAGATCTAAGACTCATTTTATTTTGTCTCTTTCTATAAAATTTTCTTTCCACCCAGTATCTTCAATCTTTGGGGATATAAGCATCTGATATATTTATTGTATATTGGCTAACAATTCATCTTTCTGCCAAACATGCATTTTAATATTTAAACCATTTGTGTCATTTGTATATTCACACTCGATATACCAATTTATGATTCTAAACCTATTTTTTCATCATTAATTTTCAAATGTACCAAAATATGCACCTGTCTTTTCCCCATAAACTTGGTGATGGGATACGTCAGTTTAATTTTTTAAGTAAAGGTAACATGATTTTCATTAATATTTTATGGTTTTAGAGATATACTTAGAAAAATGTTTTAATTAGATAATTCTTTTTCTTATGTGTCTGTTGTAGTATACTATAAAAGCAAACTATAAAGCACTGTTGGCTAAATATTTATAATAATTTTTACTTTTGCCTATATTATGATTTTAACTAAAATAAAATGTGAGTGTATATTTTTAAATTGAATTGTTTCAATAGTTGGGAGCATCTTGGAGCAGTATATTGATTTTGAACTATTTGAACTTAAACTGAGTATGATTTGAAAATAAATTGAGTAATTTTTAATATCTAAGCCATGAAAAGCTATCCATGCTTCATTCATTCAACAAATTTATTGAGTGCCTACTATGTGCTAGGCACTGTGCAAGGTGTTACAAGTCGACACAGATGAACCTGTTCTTCCAGGAGCATACACAGTATATTTGCAGGTGAGAGAAGGAATCTATACACAAATAAGCAATAAAAGGCTGCAGTGAGTAAATGACAAGTGGTGAAAAGGATTTCGGGGCAGGGTGGGGGGCATATGGAAGGATGCGGTGCTGGCTTGCAAAATAAGGTACAGGAAAGCATTCCTAAAGAGCTTAGCTTTAGGATAGAGTCAGAGAGTGAAGTGTGATATGAACATTGTGGAAAGAGGCCTATGTGCCTGGTTTTTAAATATACTTTTATTGAATAATGAAGCAGTGTACATGTGAAAATACACATTTGCCTTCAAAAGCTTATTCTTACTAGAAAGGAAATAGCTTCTGTTGGGACAAAAGTAGGTAATGTTGGGAAGGTCACATTTGATTAGAGACTAAAACTTGCCCAACTCCCCTAAATATATCAGAATATATTCTGTAGTTGCACTATATTATGTATGCAACTATATTATGTAGTTGCATTGCCCCAAAAGTCAATCTTTAATGTGCTTCCTTAGCAATAACTGTGTAAAGTGATAGATGATTTTGGTGTCTGTTGGTTCATATTAAGATGGTTTTATAGTAAGTATAACAAGATTCAGCTTCTCTCCCCATTTTTTTACTCACTGTTGATTCTTGTATTCTGTTCCTTTAAGTCCACTTTTGAAGAATGTCTTCGGCAATTCTTTCACCAAAGGTCTTTGGGCAGTAAACTTTTAGGTCATTTGTCTGAAAATGTCTTTATTTTTTCTCAATCATAAGTGATCATTTAACATTATAGAATTGTAAAGTCCCAGCTACTTTTCCTCACCATTTTGAAGACAGTATTTCATTAACCTCCAGGATATATATTCTTTACTGGTGCAAGTATGAATTTCCTTCCCTAGCAGTAATCTTTCCTTCCCTCTCTAGTTGCTCTTTAAACATTGAAAATTTCCTTTTATGTGTATGGAATTATAAGAAAGCAAGAAAATTAAAACTGACTGCAAAGCTTTCCAATAAAAAAAATTAATCATAAAACACTGATAATTTTTTCAGGTGAAAGAATCCAGAAGTAGGCTGTTGAGGGCTGATATGGCAACTCAAGTTGTCAGGAACTCATGATTTTTCATTTTCACTGTTACAGTCTCTCTGAAGCACTGCCTGCATCTTCATGGTACAGAATTGTTGACTGAAAACCAGTAAACAACTCTCCAGGAATAAAAATGGAATTTAAGAAGTCAGGGAGGTTCTCCTCTAAAACACCGTCCCTAAAGAACTATACATTTAATGTATATTGACCAAAACTTGGTCAGTTAGCATACCTGGCTTCAAAGGAAGCTGAAAGGGAACCATTTAGGTAGGAGACAATGTATTACTCACTAAAATATGTGTGATTTGACTTTAAGGAAACATTGGTTTTCTATTATAAAGAAGTGGACCACAGAGAAAAGATTTTAGTGTTCTTTTCTCACCTCCAACAATTTGCGTTTGCTTCCTCAATTCCTTCGTATTCTCTCAAACATAATTCTAGTTCTGCACCCTTCGTCTTAAAAAAAAAGAAAAAACTTGATTCTGGTCATTCTCTACCTTTCACTGAAAAAGAAGAATGGAAAACATATCCCTCTTTTACAATTTCTTTCATATTCTTTTCGGCTTATTCCCAAGCCTGAAGCACCATCTCACTTTATTTACTTATTTATTTAAGCTGACAATGGACGTTTATTTTACTTATATGTGGTGCTGAGAATCGAATCCAGTGCCTCACATATGCTAGGCAAGCGCTCCACCACTGAGCCACAACCCCAAGGCCACCAGCTCACTTTTTATATAGCTTCCTAACTAGTCTCCAGAGTTCCTGGGGGCACCTGACATACATCCCTTATCCCAGGCATGTCTTTATTTATCTTATAATTAACATCACAACGCACAGTACATTACAAAATGTACAAATAACACAAACATCTTCCTTTGGCCACACTCCTCGCTACATCCAGAGCTATGTAATTACTGAACAAGTGGAAAATAAGATAAATGATACGATTTTCCAACTCGTTCCTTTAAAAATGGGGACGAAGGCCCTTTCTTTGTCAGTGCGGGGGTCACATCTTCATAGAGTCGCCCCACAAAAGGCTGATCTGCCTTCTAGGGGCATAAAGAGAACACTGAAACCCGAGTTTGGAGATCTCAACCTCGCCCGACCCGGGCAGAGCTGGCGGGGCAAAGGTCAAGTACAAGATCTCGCGAGTTTCGGGATCATCTGGGAAAACACGAGACACTTCTCTGACGCATTTCCGGGACGCCGGGGGCAAAGGGAAGCCGCGGTGGATGCTGGGGAACCGGGAAAATGGTGGTCACCAGGTCTACACGTTCTCGGGCCAGGATTCAAGTCGTAGCCTCTGAAAGTTCCCAGCAGAAGGTAGGAGAACCCAAGTCTCCTCCGTTTCTCCTCAACGCTTCATAGAGCAGCGCTCAGGCAGGTGGCGCGGCGCGAAGGGCCGATGGCGAAGGCACGAGCTTTCGGAGTGCCGCGGTAAACCAAGGCTCTGTGCCTACCCTGTACTGAAAACTGTTTAGACCTCACCACGGTCTTTTTTAAGGCAGTTCTTAGTAGTAAGGAAAAGGTTAGTTAATTTGCCTTGTATTGTTCAGCAACTTAATGCAGACGCATAGATTAGCCTTTTAAGCTTATTAACACCACTGTACCAAGGAAGATTAATTCCGGTCACCGTGCGCGAACATCAATTAGTGGGACTGGAGAAAAGGATATCGTTTTTACATGGGGAGGCTGGCGGTGGCCCATCACCCAACTCTAATGACGTTAGAGGCCGTGATGACGCCGCCTGGTGACCCTCCTCTGCCACATTCTTAGTTTTCTGCAAGGAAGGGAACTGAGCATCAGTTCTCTCCTGGTACGTAAAACCAAGGGCAACGACTAGTTCCATTAGTCTGTACCTGAAAACATCTTTGCTGAGAGTATTTCCCCTTGTCCCTTTTGTATGAGTCGAAATGTTTATTTTTCTTTAGAGAAAAGTTTTTCTGTATTGTTATTTGTTCTTTGCAAAGTCAGATCCAGGTCTCGGGGAGGCACTTAAGGCAAATCAGGGTCAGATCTAGCATTTAGCTTTTTTATTTTTTAAAATCTTGGGTTTTGTTTTTTGTAATAATTTTGCCTTTTGGAGTTTTATAGTGTCCTTCTAAATTTTGCTTCTGCAGGGAGTGCCTGTCTTGTTTTGCCCTTGTCCCAGCCCTGCCTAAATTATAACTTGTTTTCTTTGGGTTGCAGAGTTTTGCTGAAGGGATTCAAGCATGTCCAGAAAGCAGGAAGGAATGTGGATCTGATGACCAAAGTATTACTGAATCACTGCAGACTGATGGTGATAAAAGATCAGGCCCTAGAACTCCTAAAACCAGAAAGAGGAAGAGCAGAGCTACAGCCTCGCTAGCAGAGATAACTGAACCATCTACTGATGGAGAGAACTCTGAAGCAGAGTCAAATTATTCTTCTGTTTCTGAGGTCCAGGAGCCTATTGTAAGAATAACCAGGAGAAGAAAGATCATAATTACACCCACCGCCGTGTCTCGTGTTAGGAAAAGGACGATAACTCTGATAAATGAGCCTCTTACTGAAGAAGTTGTCTCTGAAGCAGAATCTCATGTTTCATGTATTTCGAGAATTGTGCCTTCTACAGAAGTAACAAGAAGAAGGAAGGCTAAGTCTCTAACAAATCTAAGCCAAGAATCAGATGCAGAAGCTACAGCTGATGCTGAGTCATGCTCCTACATTTCAATCTCTGAAATTACACCTAAGAGAAAAACCAGAAATGTGCAGAGTAAGTTAAAGGCAGAAATTGAGAAGAAAGATACTAAGGTTGTACCAGGAAATGAAAAGCAAATCATAAATACACCTGTGAATTCAAAGGATGCAGATACCAGACAGGATTCTCAGTTACCAGCAGGATTTCCTTCTCAGATAAATAAACCAAATTTCTGTAATAGTGAAATTTACAATGACTTTAATGATGATCCCTTCCATAAAAATTCAGACCAAGTACTAACAGTGCAAAAACACCAACATCTTAATGTAAGGGAGGAAAAAGAGACCAGTATTGCATCTCTTAGAGAAACATCATCTCTTAAAGAGGACAGTGGAATAATAGATGAGGGAAAAGAAGTTAATGGGAAAGGTTCTCAGTTGAATCTTTCTGAACTTAAGGACACAAGCCTTCAATCATTAGTGTCTCAGAAACATTCAACCCCCCAAAAGAAAACCACATCAGAGCACTCAAATCTGAACTGTGAGGCTGTAATGAAATCATTAGCAAAAACATTTGCAGTTGTGGAAGTGAACAGATGGAGTGAAAAGAGAAATAGCACCATAAAAACAAGTGACATAACAAAGTTCAGTGATGATGATGAAGAGTGTACTAGAATAGATGTCAGTGAAGACAACAGCAAAAGGAGTGAAAACCTAGAATGTGATACCAAACTCTCCAAGTCTGAGCTCAACACTTCTCAGGAGATAGGTGATTCAGTTTTATTAGTTCTTAGCAGTGATGAAAGCCAGCAGTCCGAAAACAGTGAAAGTGAAGAGGACACTCTGTGTTTTGTTGAAAATAGTGGCCAAAAGGAGTCAATAAGTGGAGACTCAGGAAATACATCATGCAAAAATGCATTCTTTGTAATAGATACAACTCCTGGATTGAGTGCTGATAAAAATTTTTATTTGGAAGAGGAAGACAAAGCAAGTGAAGTTGCCATTGAGGAAGAAAAAGAGGAAGAGGAAGATGATGAAAACAGTGAAGAACTGTCAGATAATGACAGAAATGAAGATGATGAGTGTAGTGATGAAGATGACTTACTAAATAACACAAAGTCTAAACTGTAAGTTTTTACCTTTATGTTTTAAAAACAAATGTTGATTTATTTGTCAGGTGATTAATTTACCAAAAAAATATGCAATATTAGAAAAAATGGGAATTGAGAAAATTACTGCCTTTGGTTCATGATGGAAGCACTCTTCTATCTAGCATTTCTCTCATCTTTGTGAGCCACGTTGACAGACACACTTCTCCCAGTGACTAAGTGTTCCTTTGGGTGATGTATTGGAAATCATCTGTTAAGATTTTTCTGTGATTTTATTTTGTAAGCAATACAAAAGGGAGGAGAAGAAAGTACCTTTTTTTCTCATACATGTCCATTGTAAAGAAATTGAAAAATAGAGAAGAGTATGAGAAAAATAATCATCTCTGATCCCGTCCATTATCCACCAAAAGCTCTAATGTTTGGGGTTATTCTTTACTTTCTGTTTTCCTGTTTTAAACTTTTTTTTTTCCTGTCATAGGCCTTGGTGGTAGTGTTATCCACTGGAAAAGCAGGCAGCCTTCTAGGGCTGTGTATATTAACAGATGCACAGGCTTTGCTCTAAACCAATGAAGTCAGGCTCTGACATCAGGCTCAGGCATGTTTATTTTTTTAAAAAGCCACACCTTTTCTCCCATATTCATTCTGATGTACATTCAGGGTTGAGAATTGCTGCCAGGGTACTGTAGTAGAATGACTTCACTTTCCAGTAAAGGCTGTGCTTTGAACACTCAGTTTATATGAATCAGGAAAGAAAATTACTTTAAGTCCAAGTGTACTTGCTTATGAGAACCCTTTTATTATATAAAGTAGAAATTCTCTTTTGTTTAAATATAGCCCAGACCAGATGCAGAAGATTCTGATTGGTAGGATTGAGGCATGACATTTAACTTTTTAAAAAGCTCTTGTGAGATGGATGTTCATTACCGTTTCATACTCAGTGGTTTAGAGATAGTACCAAATGCCCTTAGTTACTGAGGGACGAATTGTAGGTTTTTATAACTTGGAAGTTCAGAATAGAAGACCTTTTCTTATTGGTTTTAGAAAATGGAAATATGTACATTTATTAACTCTTTGCCTTTATATGAAGTCAAGCTGAATTGCTCGGTACATTTCCTCCTCCCTTTTCTGTAATTCTTCCTTATCAAATCTCTGATATATATTAGCATATTATATAGCCCAATCCCTTTTCTTCCCACTTCCATACCAGAGATTGAACCCAGAGGCACTTTACAACTGAATAGCCTCTTTTTATATTTTGAGACCGTTTCACTAAGTTGCTGGGGCTAGCCTTGCATTTGTAATCCTCCTGCTGCAGCCTCCTGATGGCCTAGCACTTTTTAAGAAAATTTGGGAATAAATTTGGTTGTGTTCCCAAAAAGTATTTTTAAATAATTCATTGCTCATCCTAGAGTTGGATATACTAGATTTAAAATGTATATATTTTCAGTTTTTAGGTACTCAAAGATAAAAATACTTTTTAGTCATTTTATAGTATACGGGAAGAGAAGAATGTATATTTTTTAAATGCAGTGTTATTTCCATTTTGATTTAATTACTTGATCTTTATGTCATCATTTTTTCTTTCAGTCTGAAATTGACAAGTAGCAGCATAGACCCTGGTCTGAGTATCAAGCAGTTGGGTGGTCTGTATATTAATTTCAATGCAGACAAACTACAGTCTAACAAGAGAACTCTGACACAGATAAAGGAGAAGAAGAAAAATGAGGTAAGTTATTTGAAGTCATTCTAGAAGGGTCACTTCTAGAAATGCTTAGTTCTTGGTAAAAGACCAGTTTTCCCATGGTAAAATCACTTTGGCCTAATGAGCTCTTATTTCCCATCTTGCTAGAAGAGTCATTTCTTTTTAAGCGAAGTCCCATCTATAAAAGGTGATGTTTGAAAAGTAAATTTAGGATCAGTATTTCTTTTCTTGATTCCATCAGTTATAATCCCAGGGGTTTGTTCTCTTCTCTTTTATATATTTTTAGTTCTTAACTGTTCTGGAAAAATATAAAAGATGAGTGCCTACCTCCCTTACCTGGGGAGAAAAATTCTTATTTACATATAGACAAAGATTTGACTTATAATTTCAGAAGGAATTCATATTATTAGAATAATCTTACCTAAACCTTTAGCTTTGGCCAACAACTTGCACTGCTTTCTTCCAAATCTGTATTTTCTAGCCTTGATGATTCTTCAAACTTCACACTTTTGAATCTAGGTGTCTGTTCATTTCAGTACACTCAGGCACTTGACTATACTAATTCTTCTCCTTTTCTTCCTGGCCTAAACTAGTTTCTTTTGTATTCAGTGTGCTGATTAATGACACCAAAGTTCTCTTTCCCTTTGCATTTAATCACCAGGCCTTGTAATGGTACCTTCCTTCTTTTTGAGCTTGTCACCAAGTAGTATAGCTGTTTATTTCTCACCTGGGATATTCCATCAACCTCCTTATTGGTCTTGCTTTCATTTTGTTCTTTAAGTCATCCTGAAAACTTCTAGACTTCTCTTTATAAAATCACAAATCTGCTTTAGTATTCTTCTGCTTAAGTCTTTCAGAGGTTCTCAGAGCCTCCAGAGTGCTTTGTCCACCTGCTTTGTTTTTGCCATTGAAGACTACTGAAATTCCCTGAATATGACCTGCTCTTTCCAAACCAATACAGAGATCATAGTTCACAGCCATGGGAAACATACTTTTGATCCCCCAGTCTTTATTTGCAACTCTGTGCATGTGTAACACCCAGTATAGATCTGAGTCATTAAGCAAGATTTCCTCATCAGCACTACTGCTGTTTTGAGCTGCATGATTCTTTACTGTGGGAGGATCTGTTGTGCATTGTAGGATGGTTAACAGCATCCCTGGCTTCTCCCCACTACATACCAGTAGCATTCTCTTCCCCCTTCACCATTACCAAAAATGTGTCCACATTGCCATTTGGCTCCCATTTGAGAACTACTGGTATAGACCCTGTTTTAGGCTTTAACATATAGAAAGCTCTGAGCTATTAAGTAAATGTTGTACTTTCTTTCTGAGTGATGGAAAAACCTAGAATACTGCTGTGCCACCCAAAAATTGTAGGACTGAATCCAAAGCAGATAATTGACTATCAGTAATTTCTGAATCAGTAATTTCAAATGGCATTTCCAAATTAATGCTTGAACTGTATTCCTGTGAAAAAATTTGAGAGCTAAGGAACAGTTTTACTTTCGTACATTGGGGAACATACTACCCTGCAGTTCCTTTTTAATCACAGTTCTATGAGAAAATTATCCTAGGTGAGTAACAAAAAAAAAAAAAAATACAGAGGTCATTTAGGAACAGATGAGCAAATTTGATGACAAAATTTTAAAATATAAGTTCAAAATGTTGAAAAATTTTGTGAAAATCAATTTTTGTATTATAGCTTCTGCAGAAAGCTATCGTTACACCTGATTTTGAAAAAAACTATTGCATTCCACCATACAGTGAATCAAAACGTCAACTTCAGAAAAAACGCAGGGTAAGTACAATGACTTTAATTTAGAATGCTTATGTGTTTATATCTTCAGATTATATAACATGTCTGTACAATTAAACTTAAACGTGTATATATATATTTTTTTTTTATTATTGCAGATATATAAAGGCCATAAAATAACATTCCATAGACCCATTTAGTGCTAATTTTCACATCTTTGCAGCCACAGTGGTACATAGATACAGCTTTTTAAAATACACCTTAAAAACAGTAGTACCCAACATACAGGTTCACTGTCTATATCCCTTGGCACTTTTTTTAGTACCAGGGATTAAACTCAGGGGTGCTTAACCACTGAGCACATCCCCAGCCCCTTTTTTATACATTATTAGAGACGGGGTCTCACTGAGTTGCTTAGGACCTTGCTAAGTTGTTGAGGCTGGGTTTGAACTCAAGATCCTCCTGCCTCAGCCTCCCGAGTTGCTGGGATTACAGGCATGTGCTAGGGTACCTGGCTTATCCTGGCTTTTAAATACTGTTTTACCAAAGGCTAGAAGCTCTCTATTACACTTTTACAGGAAACTTATAAGCATAAAAGTTCCCCAGAGAACTTTAAGTTGAAGATAGTACCCCAGTAATGTTACTAATATGGGGTACCCTGGCAGACTGTAGGCATTATATAAATACTTGTTACATGAATGAAACAAAACTGATTAATTGCTAGGAATTTTCAAAAGAATAGAATTTTATTTTAGAAATTATACAAATTTCTGGGCTAGTTTTCAGTAACTGAATAAAAATGTTAACATTTGGCTATGATGGCACCTGCCTGTAATCCAGCTATTTGGGAGGCTAAGTGGAAAATTCTAAGTTTGAGGCCAGCCTGGGCAACTTAGTGAGACCCAAAAAGTGCTAGGGATCTAGCTCAGTGCTTGCCCCTGGGTTCAATCCCCTTTACTGCCCAAAAAGGGTAGGGGGGAGGGGTGCTGGGGAGGATTAATATAAGCTCCAGACATCAAAGTGTTTTTATGTATTGTCACTTACACGGATTATTTTAAATAAAAATTGGAGGTGTGCGTGATTTTTCCAGCAAGTCATCAGTTACTTCAGTTACTTGCTGAAATAAAAAATAGATTTTAAGGAGCATTCATTTCTGACTCTGATAATGCTATGCCTGATTTCCTAAAAAAATCTCTTTTTCTGATTTCACTTAATTCCTTATTTATAAAGATGAATCTGGAGAGAAATGCGTTCTATAAAGAAACTTTTTTATTTACAAAATTTTCTGTATATATAATCGGGGGGATGAACATATAGTTTTATTAAAGTTAGAATGTTTATTTTTGAAATCTCAACCTCAGAAAGAGCGACAAAAAACAGCAGGTGATGGCTGGTATGGTATGAAAGCTCCAGAATTGACAGATGAACTGAAAAATGATCTCAAAGCACTGAAGATGAGAGCAAGCATGGACCCAAAAAGATTCTACAAGAAAAATGATAGAGATGGCTTTCCTAAGTATTTCCAGGTATGAACAAATAAAATACTGGTTATAGCCTATTGATTTTAGTTTGGATAGTACAGTGATCTTTTTACTCCTAAAATAGATGAATGTTTATAATGTGCATATCTTACGTTTGAAACGTATCTGCTTAGGCCAGATAATGTCCTGAACACGGTTCAGACAACAGCCAGTTTGTAATGGGTTCCTCAAGAGAGAGACATTGTTAAAAATGATAGGTGGATTTCCAGGTTAACTCTCTAATGGAACTTACTAAACTTAAGGGTTAATATAAGTGTATGAAGAGTGCTAGCCCAAGTGCAAGAGACTGTGCCGGGCAGAGCAAATTCTCCCAGCAAATGCTGAAAACTCATTTAAAAGTTGGTTTTCAAGGTATTCTTAGATGAAAGTCCAATTGATTTAGCCTCAGGTTTTCATTCTTGATTACCTTTTTGTCACTTGTCAGGATTAGAAAATAGTCTTTGGTCTCCAAGTTTTGCTTTCTCTTGTAGTCCATCTTCCATATTGTACCAGTCATATGTTCTTTAAGCTTGGCACATACCTGGAATCCTGGCAACTTGGTAGGCTGAGGCAGGAGGATTGCAAGTTCAAAGCCAGCCTGGGCAACTTAGCAAGACCTTGTCTCAAAATAAAAAGGTTTGAGGATGTAGCTCAGTGGTAGAGCACACCTGGGTTCATTCCCCAATACAACAAAAAAGAAAACAACAAAATTTTCGTTCATTTTACAACTCTGCTAAGAGGTTTTCGGGACCCTTTAATTTGGTCCTTTATAATTTGCACCTAAACCAGTTCACCAACTCTTTTTGTCATATAGCCTTCTTAAGCTCTCACAAGCTCAGCTACTCAGTCCCTTTCTCAGAACATGTATGTACCAGTATTTACCTGAAATTCTACCTATACATATCCAAGCTAATGACATCCTTTTCCTCCTTTTGGTAGAATTTGTCACTCAGTTTTCAAACTTCTGTACTATTTCATTCAGTGTCCATTATGTTATGCTTAATTTTTTAGTTTTCTGTTTTGGTATTCTTTAAAACTGGACCCTTGCTAGGGACTAGATTTGTGTTTTTGTTTCCCCAGCCTATCACAGTACCTGGCACACAGAAGGCACTCTGTACTTTTAGTCAGTTGAGTGATCAAATGCAGAGCAGTTAGTAAGTAGGCAATATTTATAATTGTCTAGGAGATCAAATAGGTCTGTAGTAGAATTTGTATTTCATTGGATTAGAAAACTAAGTTTATATTAACTGTTCTACTTTTCTCCTTTACTTTTACTATTCACTGTGAATTTAACTGTACTGTTTAGTACTATGTAAAGAAATTTTGGACCTACCATATATTCTGTCATTAATAGCACCACTGTGCTAACAGGTGATTTATTTTAGCTTAAAAAAAAATAGCAAGATAAACTTTAATACTGGTATAATATAAGCTTGTGTTTCACACTCTTTTTTGTAAATATACTTTATTAAAGCTACACTGAAATATGGAAGCAACAGTGGCATTTAGGCTTTGTATGACTTATTTCTTTCAATTATTCATAGGTTGGAACCATTGTTGACAATCCAGCTGACTTCTACCATTCACGAATTCCCAAGAAGCAAAGGAAAAGAACTATTGTGGAAGAACTGCTGGCTGATTCTGAATTCAGAAGGTAATAGAATTTATATTTCATTTTATAATATCTGTGTTTTTTTAAAATTCAAGGCCAGTCTCAGCAACTTAGCAAGGCCCTAAGTAACTTAGACCCTGTCTTAAAATAAAAAACAAAAAAGGACTGGGGATCGGGCTCAGTGGTTAAATATCCCTGGGTTTAATTCCTGGTACTCAAAACAAAAAAAGACAGAGCTTCACATCTGTTTCTGCAGAACCACACATCATGTAGTGCATGTAGTGTCTAGGAAACTTCACTGTATGCTCAGGAGAGAATGAGGGTAAAGGGCAATTACTGCCTTAGTTTGTTGTTGTTGTTGTTGTTTGTTTGTTTGTTTTGTTTTTTGGTACTGGGGATTGAACTCAGGGACACTCACTCAACTACTGAGCCATATCCCCAGCCCTATTTTTAATTTTATTTAGAGATAAGAGTCTCACAGAGTTGCTTAGTGCCTTGCTTTTGCTGAGGCTGACTTTGAACTCATATCCTCCCTTCTCTGCTTCCCAAGTTGCTAGGATTACAGGCATGCACCACCACACCCAGCTGCCTTAGTATTCTTGTGAAAATAGTTTTTACTGAATGGATCTGTCGATGGGGTCTTCAGATCATATTTTGAAAACCATTGGTTTCATATGTTTTCTAAAGTTCTAGGAAATATCTATGAGTTATATTTGTTTTTTCAGGTAAGTGTAAGCTTTTTGTTTTGCTTTGTCCTTTTTTGCATTTTTATCTCCACTTAACATCTCATATTTAACGTTGCCATGGGTCTTTAGCAAGCTGTGTGAGGGCAGAAGCTGTAGCTGAGTAATCTATCCACTGCTCTTAGTTCTCAGTATGGCTTCTGACACATGATGGCAACTTAGTATATATTGATAAATAGTAAAAGTGCAAAAAAGATTTTGAGATTTAGAACCCTCTCCATAAGATTATATTAACTACTAATATCTAATGGGTTATACTTTAGAAAACCTAGGTTTGGTTTTTCTTTCCAGATACAACCGAAGGAAGTATTCAGAGATCATGGCTGAAAAAGCAGCAAATGCAGCAGGAAAAAAGTTCCGTAAGAAGAAGAAATTCCGCAATTAAGACTCACGAAGCATACCACAGTATTTTATGTCACATCTTTGTTAAATGAGTTTTAAAAACTAACACCATCATGTAATTTAATATAGACTGGTTCTGTTTATATAGGGATTTTTGTTTGGAAATAAAGTTGATTAACAGAGAATTCATCACTTATCCCTTGGAATAAAAGTAGGTGTGGCTACAAAAGATCCATCCAGGCTTAGACTATTCAAGGGGAAAAGAACCTCAATCATTTTAAGATAATTAACATTTTTATCAAGTTTCCAGTACTTGGTTATTTAAAGAAAATTACAGATATGTAGGAAGTACAAAGTTTGCTGATATGTTCAAAAAACTAAAAAGATCAAAAGATGCATAAATAATACTATAATTACTATGTAATTTTGCCTCTGTGTGTGTATGGGGGAGAAAGTGGACAAAAAGTGATGTCCTATAATTAGGTGCCCATTTCAGAAAGTTTGTGATGTTGGTTCTTTGCCTCTCTGTGGACTCTTTAACAGCCAGTCCCACAAAGCCAGTGGTCTTCAGCTTACCTGCTGTGACAGCACTGAAGAGCCCTATTTTACTAATAAGGAAACTGAAACTGAGTTATTTCAACTAAAAAGAAAGTTGGTGAAGTTGGGATACAGAGATCTGCTTATTTCCAGTAAACAGGTCACCACTGAAAATAAGTGTTCTTGGAGCAACGTATGTTAGCATAAAACCAAAGAACTAAGTGAAAACTAAAGAAGCCTTAAAAGCTAAAGAACCTTCATAGAAAGTTTGAAGAAAAGGTATAAGACAAACTAGAGCTGTTTTATTCCTTGGCAACTCAAACAGGAGGAATGATTGATTTTATCTAGATTTATTGTGTTCCAGCAAAATAGGATTAAACAATGGAATTTTAGTTTGGCCTCACAGTGAAGTGACTCACCTTATCTCCTCTTCAGTGGCACACATGGGCATCCTTGTGAAGCTGCTGTCACCCAAGGAGTGTTGGTCATTTTTATTAATGCTTCTTGGTGAGTTGTACCTTTACGTAATTTACAGGATCTGCCTTCCCAACATACCACTTCAGATTCAATAAGTAAAAAATTTCATTTTTTATCTTTACTATTTGGGGTCACAAGCAATCTAGTGAATAATAGAACTGAAAACATTCATAGGTGGAATTAAGGAAATCTATACCTATTCTTTTTATAAAAAAGCTTTTTATTTTAAAAATGTTTTGCCTTCTGTGCAATAAAATCTCATGAGAGAAATATCAAAACAGGAAGAAATAACATTTAATTTGCCCTTTATACTACTATCAGGAGATGCTGTTAGCAGAATATGTCTTCAATTTAGGCATAGATGACTGAAGACTGACCCAGTTATTCTCAAGTTTAAGGGGCTGCTTATTAACTGCCATTAGATTTTCATACTATTTTTTTGTGAATGCTACAACTGATTAAATTATTCTATACTTCAGAAATGCAATTGTGACAAAATATGTTTTGGGTATTTACTTTTAGTTACATGTTAACATCAATATTCTTTGTTTTTTCTTCATTGGTTCATTTTTTATTTTGTTACAGTGTTGATCTTAAATGTCTCCCAAAAGCCCATATGCTAAAGGTTTGGTTGTCAGCCTGTGGCACTGTCCTGAGGTGTAGACCTAGAGAACAGAAGCTAGGTCATCCAGGGCATACCGCTGAAAGGGATGTTGGGACCCTGACCCCTTCCCTCTCTCTCTGCATCTTGGCTGCTGTGAGGTAAACAACTTTGCCTCATCTTGCATTCCCACCCTGACATTCTGCCTCACCATAGGCCCAAAGAGATGCAGCCAAGTAATCATGAACTGAAACCTTCAGAATAAATCTTTATTAAGTTGTCTCCAATGTTTTGTCACCACGATGGAAGCTGACCACTTAACTTAGAAAAAAGTAGAGTTTTTAACATAAAATATTTACCTTCAGTCAAATCAATTATTCAACTAAAAACTGGCATCAAAAGTCCCCTATTAACACATTGTTCATGTACAACCACAAGAATGGGATCCTAAATGGAATGGGTTGTACTCCATATATGTGTAATATGTCAAAATATATCTACTGTCATATCTAAAAACAAAACAAACACTGTAAGAAGCTAGAGCTGTGGTCTGGTAAAGCACTTGTCCATTATGTATCACGAACCTGGGTTTGATCCTCAGCACTGAAAAAAAAAAAATGTAAGGAATTAAAACTATAAATTTTAATTTGTATATATGGCTTTTTCATGTCAAACGTGAGCTTCATAAATTTATTTCAAATCTTCAGAGCAAAGTAAAGAATATGTAAAAGTATTATCGTATGTTAAGGCAGAAGATAGAAAATATCTTTTAGTCTCTTTAAGATCCTGGTCTATGCCAGGCGCAATAGCTCATGCCTGTAATCCCAGTTGCTTGGGAGGCTGAGACTGGAGGATTTAAAGTTCAAAGCTAGCCTCAGCAACTTAGCAAGACCCTGTCTTTAAATAAAATACATAAAAAAGGGCTGCAGATATGGCTCAGTGGTTAAGCGCCCCCTGGGTTCAATCCCTGGTACCAAAAAAAAAAAAATCCTGTTCTACAAATAATCTGCATACTTCAATTTACAGTGGGATTACACCCTGACAAATCTGCTTGAAACTGAAAACTGAAAATGCATTTAATATATCATTTTATAAGATATATTAAATGTTATAAGCATCATAACAGAGTAGCTTACTGTAAATGTACTCAGAATACTTAGCCTGCAGTTAGACAAAGTCATCTAGCAGGAAGATATTTTATAATGGAGTACAGAATATCTCATATAACATGTTAACTACCTGAATCCAAAAGATGCTGGCAACAGGACACTAGACATATCAATTATCAGTGAGTATATAGCTGATTGGGAGTGGCAGCTCACTACCGTTGCCTTGCATCTAGAGTATCACTAGCCCAGAAAAAGATCAAAATTCAAGGTATGGTTTCCACTGGATGCAAATTGCTTTCTCACCATGATTAAGTCAAAAAGTCATGTAAAGCCATTATGTCAGAAATCATCTGTAATTGGATAATGAATGAATTTGTCTTTGTTTTTTAAGCAAAGCAACTACCTTGAGAAACAGGTTTTAGTGACTTTGGCCTGTGTCACCAAACTGGGTTCACGTACTCAAATTATTAGCTTAATGAGTAACAAAGTCTAATAAAAACATTATAAAAAGTACAAAGGACTGCTGTAGGGTGTATTGATAGGACAATGAAGTTAATTCCAACCCTAGACCTATTTCCTGAGCTCCCTTAATGCTTTTCTTCTCTCCACGTTTACCTTCCTTAAATTCTTTCCTTCCTGCATTTTCTTTCTGTAAACATGTATTGAGAGCCTGCTGTGTGTTTGGCATTGCATTATATCCAGCTGCCAACCATACATCTGTAGGATGTTTCCTGGAGACCTCAAAACTCATATAACATGCAAATCTGAACATTTTCTCCCCAAACCCACTTCTTTGTTCTCCCATTGACTATTTCAGCACCCATTCATCAGCTGAAGAAGTGGTAGATTCTATTTCCATTCTCTCCTCTATATCCCTTAATTCATCAAAGCCCATCAATTCAAACTCCCTTGAAAAACAACTCTGGTCTTATATACTCAGTCTTTTCCACAGACCACCTCCCTACTTCCAGCCTTCATTTTTCTTCCTGGATGGCTACAATGGCCCCTGAACCTTCAGGACTCCAGTCTTACTCCAGGAACCCATAATCTATACTGCAGCCAGAGAGATGATACAAAACACATCCAATCATAGTGCTTCCCAGCTAAAAACTTCTCTGGTTTTCCCACTGCCTTTAGGTAAAGACCACTCTCTTCAACATGGTATGCAAAACCTTCGGGATATGTTCCCTGCTGGAATCAATCTGAAGAGACATTTTTGTTTTTCCATTCATAATAGGAGGAGCTCCTAAAGATGTTTAACAGATCTGAAAATTATCTGGAAATAGGCACACATGCTTTTTTTCCTTCATCAAGATTGTTTAACTCTACCTTTTTAAAAGTTAATTCTTCTACTACAAGGATAAAAAAGGGCACATTATGAAAAAAGCCTCAAACATTACGTAAAGTCTACAGTAAAAAAAGATGGCCCCAGGCCAGGTGCAGTGGCATGTGCCTGTAATTCCAGCAGCTTGACAGCCTGAGGTAGGAGAACCTTGAGTTCAAAGCCAACCTCAGCAACTTAGCAAGGCCCTAAGCAACTTAGGAAGACCCTGTCTCTAAATAAAATATTTAAAAAGGGACTGGGATGTGGTTCAGTGGTTAAGCACACCTGGGTTTAATCCCTGGTACAAAAAAAAAAGACTGTCCCTTTTTTCATATTACTGCCCTCTCAGCACTGCTCTAAAGTAACCACTATATCCCTTCAGATATGTATACCCACAATCGTAATACTCACAAGCATACTAGTGTTATCAGCACTGTTTGACATAAATGGAATCTTACTAAACTACTCATTTTCACATTAGCTTTTTAATATAATCCTGAATATTTTTTCTATAGCAACATATAGATCTCATTTTTTCAAGGTCTGCATTGTATTAAATCATATGCCTCTAATACAGTTTCTTCAAAGGGACTGCTACTGATAGACATCTAGATCATTTCCAGTTTGGAGCCATTACAGTGCTGCATTTTGCTATTTTTATGGCAGATAATTAAATGCCAACCTTTCTAAATATATATTAATTGCAAACATTAAAATATTTAAAATATACATGTACCACAAATACGTGGGATTCATTTCAGGAATGTACAAAGAGCTAAGTATTTGAAAAATTTATAATAAATGATACAAGATTATTTCCAAAGATTAAGAGGGATTTTTTTTTTTTTTTCTTTTTTGGTATTAGGAACTGAACCTAGGGTCACTTAACGACTGACTAAGCCACTCCCCAGCTCTTTTCATTTTTTGGGACAAGGTCTCACTAAGTTGCTTAGGGTCTCACTAAATTGCTGAGGCTGGCCTCGAACTTGTGATCCTCCTGCCTCAGCCTCCTGAGTTGCTGGGATTACAGGTGTGCACCATCACACCCAATGGGATCTGATGGATGTGATAAAATATATGTGTACATGAGTGCATGTGTGTTTGCACTTCCACAACAAACTCAAAGCCAGCATCATGTTTATTGGAAAAGCATTCCTTTAATGACTAGAAACATGTCAAAGAAGTTCATTATCAACATTATCATAAAATTATTTAACATTTTATGGACACAACCAGCTGATTCTATTATAGGAGAAACAATATGAGGCATAAACTTAGAAAAAAATAAAACCATCATTACTTGTGGATAGTATATTTCCAGAAAAAAAAAACTATTGAAAATGATGAAAACTATTGAAAATTAAAATGAAAAAGTTATTTTTTCATTTTAAATCAAGATATAATTCACCATAAAATTCATGCTTTATTAAAAGTGTACAGTTCAGTGAATTTTTATATATTCTGAGTTGTGCAACTATTACACTATTTCCAAAACATGTTCATGACCCCCATCTACATTATTAGTCACTTCACATTTCCTCACCCCAATCCCTAGTAATCACTAATTTACTTTCTGCCTCTATGGATTTGCCTAATTTGGACATTTCAATAAAAAGGAATCATACAATATGTGGTCATTTGTGATTGGCTTCTTTTACTTAGCATCATGTTTTCAAGGTTAATGTGTGATGTAATATGAATCAGCACTTCATTCCTTTTGACTGCAGAAAAATATTCTACCAAATAGATATACTATGTCTTGTTTGTCCACTGATCAGTTGATAGACATTTGGGTTGTTTCTACTATTAAAAACAATGCTGCTAATGACATTCCTGTGCAATTTTTGTGTGGACATGTTTTACACTCTATTGGGTATATACCTAGGAATAGATTGATGTAATATGTAAGGGTTCAATCTTTCTAAACTAATATAGCCATCCTAGTGGTTGTGAAGTGGTATCACATCATGGTTTTGAACTAAAAAACTATTTTAAATAGTAGTAAGATAATAAATTATTGAATTTGATTGAATATAAAATTATTTTCTAAAACATCAAATGCCTTCTTATATAAAAACAACAACCTGTTAAAGAATATAATGAAAGAAAATATCCCAACAAAAATGATAAACTAAACTGGGTGTGGTGGCACATGATTATACTCCCAGCAACTTGGGAGGCTGAAGCAGGAGGATCCCAAGTTTGAGTCCTGGATAACTTATCAAGTCTGTCTAGGAAAAAAAAAAAAAAAGGACTGGGGTGGTGGCTAGGGGATGTAGTTCAGTGGTAAAGTACCTCTGAATTCAATCTCCATTAACAAAAAAAAAAAAAAAAGACTGCTGCTAACAAAACAGTTAAGATCTAGATGAAGAAAATTTGACACTACTAAAGTGCACAGGAGAGCCGAACAAATGAAATGGCATAGTTTGCCCCCTCCCAACTGTTCTTAAATAATCAACATTTTAATTAGTTCAATTCTCCCTATATTAGTCTATAATATTTCTTCAACAAAAATATCTCCTACTGGCTGTAGCCAAAGTTCATGTGAGAAGACAATACAGAATTGTGGGTTTACCTATGGACCCAGGTGTCCTGGGTTCCCACCCAGGCTTACTGCTTATCAGCTGCATATCCTTGGACAATTACTTTATATTAAGTATCATAATTATTCCAAATAAAACTAGGCAGAAAAAAATTTTAAAGTGATGAGACAGGACTGATTCTACTAGATTTTAAAACAGCAAATTTAAAAATTCAGACAGATCAGTGAAATAATCCAAAAGCCCAAATTCATATGGGAATTTAGAAAATAATGAAGGTGACATTTTGAATTAGAGCCTGGCACAATGGTGCACATCTGTAATTCCAGTGACTAGGGAAGTGGAGGCAGGAGGATCCCAAATTCGAGGCCAGCTTCAGCAACTTAGCAAGACCCTATCTCAAAATAAAAACTAAAAAGGATGGGGATGTAGCTCACTCATAAGAGAATCCCTGAGTTCTAACACCAGTACTGGAAAAAATAAAATTGGTGTAATAAAGGAGGAGGGTTCATCATCAGTGATTATCTGGAACAAAACTCCCACTTCACTCCTTACAAAAATATATTCTGGATTAAGAAACTATTTAAAAACAAAACATAAAAATAAAACCATTAAAAGGGAAGCATTTAATAATCTGAATGTAGTATGACCTCCAAACATAGAAGTCAGAAAAGACTGATAAATATATAAATTTCTGTAAGACAGAAAAACAAGACAAAATATCAGAAGCAAAATCAGTAGACAATAGAATAACTGTAACATACCACAAAGGATATGTTTTCCTTAGTGTGTAAAGAACTCCTACAGAGTAATTTTTAAAAATGCCTTTCTTGCCAGGTGTGGTGGTGCATGGCTATAATCCCAGTGGCTCAGGAGACTCGGTAGGAGGATTGCAAGTTCAAAGCCAGCCTCAGTAACTTAGCAAGACCCTTAGCTAAAATTCAAAAAATTTTTAAAAAGGGTTGATGATGTGGCTCAGTGGTGAAGCATTCCCTCAGTTTAACCCCTGGTTCAATCCCAGCTCAAGAACACATAAATCACAGAAAAATACAAATTATCTTTAGTTTCACTCATAACAAAAGACATGAGTTAACACTGCAACTAGAAACCATCTTTCACCTGTCTGATAACATGGTGTGTGGGGAAACAGGCATTCTCACTTACCACTGATGAGAGAAAAATGGGTATACATAATCTCTATGGGCAATTTGCTAATATCAAAGAATACATCGACAGCAAATTCCTAGGCCTGCAATTCAGCTTCCTAGGAATCTATCCTAAATACATATTTGCACTTGTGTACAATTAAATAAGAACAAGGATATTCACTGAAGCATTGTATGCAATAGGAAAATAACCAACACTTAAATATTCAAGTATTAATGATTTAAATCATTATGATGCATAAGGAACAAGGCAGTCCTACATGTATTAAGTGAAATAAGTATACTATACTATCAAATGCTTTTTTAACGGACGCATGTCACATATATCAATAATAACCAAGAGAAATACAATAAATACAAAAAGAACTGACATGTGCCTAAAATAAATATGAAAATATTCCCAAGAAACCGTTATTACTAATGACTTGTGGAGCAAGGCTGGGATGTAGGAATAAAAACGTTTACTTTTTCCTGTACCCTTTCTCTTTTTTTGACAATTTTGGATTGTTTAAATCTTTTGCACGAATTACCTGTTACACTGTAGCAATGAATTTTCAAATTTCCATTCGTTCTTTGTTTTATTCGCATTTAGTGAGGTGGAACCTTAACCTTGTGCAAAGCTGAAGTCCGAAAAACCGGTGAGAGTGAGTAACTCCTGCCCGGAGGAGCCGGGAGGCAGAGTGGGCCTCGGAAACGGGCTCTCACTAGAGCCACGGAGGGAGAGGGCGGGCTCACCAGAAATGCGGGTTCCTGGGCCGCGCCTCGGCTCCGCTCAATCCGAGTCCCTGAGTGACGCCCAGAAATCACGTTTTTGACAGGATCCCACTCGGGGCTTGGGTGCGGGCGGACTTCGAAGCCCTCCGAGCTGGAGAGGGACCGCACGACGACGTGTCTTATCGCCCTTCCCTTGCGGTCACTGTCGCGCTCCGGCGATGGGGTGTCAGCCAGGACCGAAGGCCTCCCTTGGCCGTGGCCACCCTCCTCCCGGGCCCTGGATCGGCTGCGAGTCCGCTGGGCCAGGCCGAGCCTGCGGAGCGGAGCCGGCGCGCGGCCCCGCGAGTCGCTGAAGGCGAAAGGGCTGCAAGAACCGAACGCAGAGGGGAGAGAGCAGAGGCTGGGAGGCAAGTTAAGGTGCTTAGGGAAAAAAAGGATGGTGGAGGGAAATAAATTTGGAAGGCGGAAAAAAGAAAAGCCTACGACTCCGCCGGGACTCGAACCCGGAACCTTTG
Source organism: Sciurus vulgaris (assembly GCF_902686455.1). Taxonomy (NCBI): domain Eukaryota; kingdom Metazoa; phylum Chordata; class Mammalia; order Rodentia; family Sciuridae; genus Sciurus; species Sciurus vulgaris. Next base: position 81,639,943 of record NC_136461.1, on the reverse strand, counting down.
AATGCCTTCAACCTCTAGAAGTCCAATGCGCTATCCATTGCGCCACGGAGCCACCTGTTGGAGTCTCCGCGCATCTGCGATATTAAGCCAGAGGCGACGGCCCCGCGCCCTCCCTACTACCCCTTTGGTCGTCTCTGTCGCTGGAGCCCGGCTGCCGCGCCCAGACCTCTGCCAGCTTGAGCGGCCGCCCCAAACCTGGGAGCCCGGTTTCCTCCACAGCCGCCAGTCGCGAAAACGACGAGCCCGGCGAACGAAGGGCGGCCGCGGGTCCCAGCTGGTCGGGGTGAAGGCAGCCAGAACCGAGTCTCGGCCCGCCCCCGGCAAGCCGCACAAATCTCGGTCGCGCCCTTCCCTCCCGGCTCCCTTCCAGCCCCAAGCGTCCCCGCCTACCAGGTCTCTCCGGCGGCCGCTCCCGCCGGGCCCGGACTGCGGAGATGCAGGCCCAGGCCGGCCGTTGAGCCGGGCCGGTGACGCCAGGCACTTACGTCGCACCTGCGAGCGCCGAGGCGGAGCGGCCGCCCCTCGGGCTGCGAGGCGCAGGCAGCGACCCCTCTCGGGCCCCGGGCTCTTCCCTAGCCGCCAGCGGCCGGGACCTGCCGAGGCGAGCAGGGGCCGGGGCGACGTCTGTGTGCGTGCTTATGCGTGTTTTTTGCGCGGGGTTCGGAAAAAGGGGGTTTGGGTTGCATTTCGCTCCCCACAGACCCAGAGCCGAATTTCTGAGGTATCCGGGCTCTGGTGGACTGAGGGGGGCGACGCGCCCCGCGCCGCAGCATCCGAGAATCCTCCGAAAGCTCGTTCCAGCGCCAGCAGCTACCTCAGAGTGCGGCGCGGCCGCCGGGAACCCGCGCCCCCCGGACACGCAGCTGCGTGGGCCGCAGCCCGAGGACGACCGCGCGCGTGGGGGCTCGGGGAGCATGCGTGTGCGGGCGCGTGCGGGCGCGTGCGGTCGGAGGGCGCGCGCCCGAGCGCGCCCGCGGGGTTTCCCGGGGATCCCGGGCAGCGGAGGCTCGCTGAGAGCCTGGCGCCGCTGCTCAGAGGGCGCAGTCGTCACAAATGCCAGGGGCAGCTTGGGCGGAGGGCTGGGGGCAGGGAGCGGGTTTTTGTGCCCCACTAATCCGTATCCGCAAGACCCCGGAGCCCTCGAAGTAGGTGATCTAAATAAAAGTGGCGAGGTTGCTATGCAACTGCTGCTGCTAGACAAAAACCCCTGGCTCCCCGCTCCAATCAGCGTGCCTCTCTCCGGGCCCCGCCTACGTAGGAATCTTGGAGCTGCAGAGGGGCACGCTCTTCAGCCTGGTGGGAGTCTGCCCAAACCTGGCTCAGCCCCGGCCCGCGCTGTATTCCTGAGCTCTTCCCCGCGCGGCATCACCAGACAGAAGCAATTTCTGGCAGTGTGCCAAAGCAAGAAAGGGAATTCCCAGGAAGAGTCTAGTGTAGTGGGGATCTTTACATTCTTATGAGGCAAATACCATCAACCCCTTTATAAAAAAAAAGAGAAACTGCAGTTAAAAGAAGTTAAATGACTTATGTAGGGACACCCAGCTAGTGAATGTGGAGAATTATGAAGAGTTAGATTTTATTCTGTTTGCAGACTATCATGTTAACTTTCACAGTTTGTAGGTATTGACAGCACGTGTTGATCAGAGATGAAAGTACAGCAAAAGCAGTAGGCAAAGTGTCAGCATTTTTATGTTGGTTTCTTGAACCCCAGTTCTCACAGGAACAAAGCATATGGGCCCCAGATGCGCGTTTGCACACAAAATGGTTTTCATTATAAGTGAGGAATGCTGAGTTTGGGGGACCCACCATGTTATAGTGAGCAGTAAGCAAGCCTATTCTTTGTTCCACGGGGAGACATTACCTCATCCCTCAAGATTGCTCACTGCAAACACAACCCTGAGAAATGACCCAAGGAAAGAGTGATCGGTCTTGCATTCTTGGCACACCCAGCAAGAACGTGCAAGGATGCAATAATGGTGAATTGCCTCTGCAAACATTAAGTGGTAGAACCCTGACTGATGCCAGGCTTATTTCATTCCACCCGATGTAGACAGTTTCTTGACAACAAGTTTTTTGTTTTTGTTTTTGTTTTTTTTATAACACTGATAAGCCCCTGTAAAATTAATAAAATTAATGTCTTCACATTACATGCAGGAGGAATTCTCACATGGTCAAAATTAGTCCTTAAAATAGAACACTGCTCTAAGACCTATTTATTTAAACAAATCTTTATTAAAGTCTGCAATGTGTCAGGTTTTTGTGACATCTCAGGATCCTGGTTCTCAGGAACTGGTTGTTCACAGCTCAAAAGGAGGAAGAGGTGCTCAGTGTCCATGTGGGGAAACCAGGGAGAAATTATGCTTGCGGCATTAGAGTCAAAGCTCAAATTTTGAGAAATCGTTACATGATTAAATAACAATTCAGACTCACATATGAAAGTTTTTGGAAAGGGGAATTGGGAAGGAAACTATATGCCAAGGAAAGATGTGCATGTGCTTAATTCCACTCCATGAATCAAAGAATTTTAGATATTTGGTTTCTTGCACTAGTTGAGACCGAAGTCTCCTTTCTATGTCATGGGAAATACTACAGAGATACAGAGTTGCCAGAGAATGTGGGGAAAACAGGCTCTTGTGAAGCATCCTGTGAGTGATCAAGGTTGCACTTTTTAGATGAGAAGTCATGGCAGAACAAATATCAGTCCTCTGACAATAAGCAGCTTTCGAGGCAGCAAAGTTAGCACGTGAAAAGAATGGAAATACATTTTAGTTGCCATCTGGGGAGAAAGATTAAATGGGTTTTGTGTTCCCATTTTATAAACGAAGAGCTGACTTCTCAAGCGGGACATATATTAAACAGCGTCTATGCTACCTGAACCAAGAATTCCTGCAAGAAAAAAAAAAAAAAGCAACCTCTTACATCCTGCCGGCAGAGGGAGCCAAAGCATGGGTTGTAACTATCTTCCACAGCATTGGATCTGCAATTTGAGATCCCTAGACAGGAAAGCCCTAAATTAAATACTACTTCCTTTGGTGTTTTAAAGTTCAAATCCAATATACCCCTCTGGGGGTCTGAGGTAACAGTCTTCATGTTTGTACAGCAGAATTCTTTTTAAAATGTTGTGTTGTTCTATTTTCAGAGCCTGGAAGCTATTTCAACCTTCACCTAAAGCCCCAGAAATCTGTATTTCTGGCAATTTTCACCAACTTTGCTTTAAGGTTGGCAGAGTGCCCGTTTAATTCAGTTCAATGAATATTTAGGGATGTTATGGTTAGGCCTACTGTGGGAAATAGAGTAGAAACTTAAAACATAATTCCTAACTTCAAGGATGCTCCAGGTTCCCTGGGAGAAATTTGACCTATGAATATAAGCAATATGCAAATAATGCAAGATAATGTATTAAAAAGTAGCAAAATGTGATCCAACATCCATGACAGCAAAATTTTTTGTTTGCAACCCCAAATAAGCATACACTACTATAGTAATTCTGAAACATATTCCAAAATAAAATTTTAAAGGATGTGATTTTCAGAAAACTAAAATGAGATCTCTGGTAGTTGGGATTACGTTTATAGGTTGTGGAATTCAACTCCTGGTGTTTAAATCTTGGCCCAGCCTTTTATTTGCAGGACTTGATCCTTCTCTGAGCCTTCTTTTCTTCATCCAAAAAAATCATAAAGTTGTTATAAGGATTATAGGAGTTAAATCCTCCCCAAAATTTATCTCACTCCTGGCACAAAGTAAATTTTTAACAACTGGTTGCTATTATTATTAGCAAGCATTTCTCAATAAAGAAATCCCATATCCTTCAGAAACAAATCAAGTTCAGATTCACCATCAGTTAAATTTGTTGCAACTCAGTTACATTCTCTGCTTCTCATCCTTACTCCTACACAACTGTACACATCATGTTTGTTACCAAACAGAACATTTAGTTTCTCCACCTAAAAACATTCACCTCCAGTTTCAAGGTTTCCTAACTTTTTCCCTTCGAAGAAGTTTGGTTAGATCATTTGTTCAACCTCACAGCTTCCCAAAACAGAGCACAGTTCACCCCTTAACGGACCTTAGGAAGACTCATTTCTTGCCAGAAAAAAAATCTGCTCATAGCATTTAACTGATGGTATTTTTCATCCTGAAATACTTTAGTACTGAGTTTGATCTAGGCCAATAAGCAAAACTAGGTGGTAAAATGGAAATAGAAGAAGAAAAGACAATTTCCAGGATGAAGAAATTTAGGCATCAAACCAAAAGAAAAGAAAAAAAAAAAATTGGGGGGAGGCACAAATGGGACCTGATGAGAGGGATGTGTGGTGTTAGGGGAAGAAGTGTCAGGAGCTAAGGTTGGCCAGGTAGATTTCAGCCAGATGGGGCAGAAAGGTGGGAGCAGGTTTGATTCAGGATGAGGAAAGTGGATTTAATGCAGTAGGCAGTGGGGAATTACTGGTTGCTTTTAACCTGAGAAAGACTGTGCTTTGGAATGATTAGTGTAAGATGCAGTGTGCAAGCTGAGTGCAGAGGGACAGAGGGGCAGCGAGACTATTCCGTACCATTTAATTTGTACTTAGCGTTTTTCTACAATTTCTTTGTCTTTTCAGCAAGCAGTGACTGAGGGTCTAGTTGGCACAGTTGTGACCTCAGGGGCACACAGAGATGGAAAAGACATGTGCTTGGTTTACGGGCTTCAGAAATGATGACAGGTACAGAAGCAACTGCGATACAAAGGAGAAATGTGTGGTCCAGATGTGGTGCTGATGGGACCACTGAGGTGGAGGCTGGGGGTAGGGGGAGAGGACATCCCGACAGGGAGAGTCAGGGAGGGTGGCTGCATTTGACATGGGCTGCCTAGCCTAGAGCAGACTTGAATGCAATGAATGCTGGATAGGAGGTGGTCAGTGAAGAGACTCAGGGGTGTGAGGAAGAAGGTAGGACAAGGCAGGGGAAATGGTAGAGGCTGAATGTTCTGATGCACAGTGTCCAAAACAGTGCCAGAAAATTGGCCTTCGTTGCAGCAGATACTGGAGATCATGGAGGTTCAGAGCACTGGTGAAAAAGTCAGGCATGGATCAGTTCCATGGTTCTGCACCATTGAACCATTCACAAGAAGGCAAGGGCCTCAGCTGAGACTAAAGGGTGCGAATGCCTGTCCCCAAAGGGAAGCTTTTGGAAAAAGCCAGTTGACTGTCTCAGGTTGGTAAATCTATTCAGAGAAGGGGATATAGTCACAAAGGGAAACTGAGGCAGATACATCACATCTGTGGCAAGTAGCACTATTAGTTCAGACCTCATGGCTGGTGGGTTGGGGCTGCTGACCAGGCTTGTTAGGGCTCAAAAGAATGTAGGACTACCCTGTAAGTGGCAGTTACCAGCCTCTGCTATTGAGGTGACTGGACAGAGGCCCAGCCTGACCTGGGCCTTTGCCTGCACAAATCAAAGAGCACAATGGTTCTTACAAACATTGATACTAGCCAGGTTCTCCACTAGACCCCTGGAAACACTGTGATAAAGGAGACCAGCATTGTCCTTGTTTCCTGTGTGCTTTGCCATCTCAAGCAGGCAGAGAGGAAAGCACAGATGGACACAGGAAGTGGGCTTGATTTGTCAGGAGATCTAGCTGCAGGCTTCAGTGGGGCAAAAACCCTGGAGTTCTTCCGTGCAAGGCTCAGGACCCTGAATAGAACAGCCTGTGTCACCTCCAAGGGCGTTGCCAGACATTTTTCTCCAGCTTGTCTGGTGGTGAGGAAGAAGAAGAATTCTTTCTCTGGGTTCCCAAAGTACCTTTGAAGCTCAGTAATTTTCTGTCTGGTTTTGTGTCTCCTACCCAAGGTTATAGGCATCATAAGAGTCTTGATGCTGAGAGGGTGGAAGGAAGGAAACCTGTCTTCCCCTTCTTGTTTGACTTTGTAACCTTAGTCCTTAGTATTGTGGCTAGCTCATGATAAGTTCCTTTGGATACTGACTGTATGAATGAGTCCTGTAGGCACTCTGGAAGCTACCTCATGCCTGGCTTATCTTTTGCACTAGACCAGAAAGTCTTAGAAGCTAGACATCCTTGCTTTCTAGTTTTTTGTTTTTTAGTCTCCCAAAGACTTAGCACAATGCCGTGAACTCAGTGGGTACTCTATAAATGTTGCCTGCATGACTCTGTGCAAGAAGTTGATCTTATTGTCCTAATTTCTGCTTTCAGTGATCCAGTTTGGAGGAGTGGATCTTTTTAATTTTAATTTTGTATTTGTTCTTTTTAGATATACATGGCAGTATATTTTAACATATCATACATACATGGAGTATAACTTATTCTAATCAGGATCCCATTCTGTGGTTGTACTTGATGTGGAGTTTCACTGGTCATGTATTCACATATGAACATAGAAAAGTTATGTCTGATTCATTCTACTCTCTTTCCTATTCCCATCCCCCTTCCCTACCCTTCATTCCCCTTTTTCTAATCCACTGAACTTCTATTCTTCCTCTCACCTCACCCTTTATTGTGGGTTAGCTTTCACATATCAGAGAAAAATTCCACCTTTGGTTATTCAGGATTGGTTTATTTCACTTAGCATGATAATCTCGAGATCCATCCATTTACTGGGAAAGTCGTAAAGTCATTCTTTTTATGACTGAGTAATATTCCATTGTATATATGTACCACATTTCCTAATCCATTCCTCTGTTGATGGGCACCTTGGTTGGTTCCATAGCTCAGCTATTGTGAATTTAGTTGCTATAAACACTGAATTGTCTGTGTCACTATAGTATGCTGATTTTAAATCATTTGGGTATAGACTGAGGAGTCTATACCCAAATGGTGTTTCCATTCTAAGTTTTCTGCAGAATCTCCATACTGCACCCAAAGTGGTTGTACCAATTTGCAGTTCTACCAGCAATGTATGAGTGAAACTTTTCCCCACATCCTCGCCAACTTGTTGCTTGTTTTCTTGATAATTGCCATTCTGACTGGAGTGAGATGGAATCTCAGTGTAGTTTTATCTGCATTTTTCTAATTGCTAGAGAAGTTGAACATTTTTTCATGTATTTGTTGACCTGGGAGAGTGAATATTTAAGTCCACTCCCTCAGACCCACATCTTTTCTTTCCAAGTTCTTAATAAACTAGTAGAATAACTCCTTTTGGCAGGTGTGTGAGGAGGGTATTCTGAGCCCTATTCCTGGGCCCCAGCCATCTGTTAAAACTTCGTTAATCTTAATTGTCCAGCTGTTGAGAATTATGAAGATTTGTTAACACACTGCATCAGGTGCTATTCTGAGTTTTCCATGTATGGGAACTTTCTTATCCTCATAACAACCCTCTAAGGTAAGCAGAGTCGTTGCCCCTATCCTTAGATGGGAAGGCACACCACAAGGAAAGCAATAGGAATGAATCCAGGTGATGTTCCTCAAGGCCACAGGGTCCCTGCATTGCAGTTGTAAAGAGATCCAAGGAAACAGATCAGGAGAAAACCATCAGGCAGCTGGGAATAGCCTTATTAGACGGGTGGACCTTAAATTCTGCCATACACAAGAATCATTATACTCAGGCTGTACCCTGGGGCTAGTTTTAGAATTTTGGCTGAGGAGCAGGGGTGGCGTCAGGAGTTTTTAAAACTCCCTAGGTTATTCTCAATGTAGCAAAATGTGGAAGCCATGCTTTCTGCCTTTCCTGTGAAGTGCTGACCAACCCTGACCAGGAGCATCAGCACCATCTGAGAGCTGGTTAGAAACGTGGTCCACCCCAGACCTGCAAGATTACCCTCTTCATTTTTAAAGATCTCTAAGTGACTAATTTGCTTTGAAGTTGGGGAAGTACTTGTTTAGGGCTTATGTGCTCATTATTCTATCTTTGGTTATTAGTTTTAAGTTCTCAATAAGCAGATCTCAAAAATTCATTAGAAAGCTCAGAATCAGGGCTGTGATTGTGGCTCAGTGGTAAAGTGCTGGCCTAGCATATGTGAGGCACTACGTTCAATTCTAAGCACCACAAATAAATAATTAAAATAAAGGTCCATCAACATCTAAAAGAAAATTTAAAAAAAAAAAAAAAGAAGAAGAAGAAGAAGAAAGCTCAGACTCAATCTGCTTTATTGACCAAAGAGTGATCTAAAAGGAATCTGTGATCTTTTATGGTCTACTGTGTGTGGAAGAGGGAAAGAAAAGTTTTAGTGATAATGATGTCCGCAGCATCTAGGTTGAGAACATCCCAGAAGAGACAGGAGGACCACTCCAGGCTGCCTTCGTGTTCTGAGACAGACTGAAGGGTCAGGCATAGGACCTCAGCTAGGTGGTGACCATACTTGGGCTACTGAGCTGATTGATAAAGAAAACCCTCCGGCCAGAGGTATCTGCTCTTTCAGGGCTTTAGCTGCTTCCCCATGGCATGTTTCTGTCAAACCCACAAATGACACCATGGTCTGCTGTCCTCCCAGTGTTTTGTCATCCGCTTTCTGGATCTAACTAGAAATGTTGCCTGTTTTTCGGTTCTTTCATTCATTTGCTCTTGCTTGGGAGTGTCATTTGCTTCACCTTGTCTCCCCCAAGTTTTTGTTTTTTGGTTTTTTTTTTTGTTTTTGTACCTGGGATTGAACCCATAGGCACTTAACCACTGAGCCACATCCCAGCCATCGTTTGAATTTTATTTAGACACAGGGTCTCACTGAGTTGCTAAGGGCCTTGCTGAGTTGCTGAGTCTGGCTTCGAACTCAAAATCTTCCTGCCTCAGCCTCCCGAGTCGCTGGGATTACAGGCATGTGCCGCAGCGCCCAACTTCCCCCAAGTTTTTGAAACTGCACTGCAGGGTACTTAAGAACAAAATATTTACAGACAGTGCTAGTTTTCAAAGCCTCACCCATTCCCTGCCCCATGATCATATAATCTGGTCATTAAACCTGAAACCAACTGTCAGTGGGACAGCCCAGCTTCTCTCTGTGGGGTAAGTGGGAGGAGAGGAGTGTCTGAGAGCCGTGGCTGAGGAGGGCAGAAGGGTTTGGTGGTTTTGGAGACAATTCTACGACCCTGGGAAATTACTTAACCTCTTTGGACCTATTTTCACACTTCTAAGGTAGAGAAAATCATTTCTATTTTACAGAGTCATCATGAGGATTAACCGAACTGCTGACATACACTGAAATGACAGTAAGGAATCTATAACAGTGATTTATTGTTGCATTAACAAATTACCCCCAGACCTGAGCAGCTTAAAACATAAAAATGTATTATCTCACAGTTTCTGTGGGTTATGGAGCAGCTTAGCTGAGTGGTTTTGGCTCAGGTTCTCTCATGAAGTTGTCTGGGGCTGTAATTATCTGAGGGTTTGATCTCTTTCCAAGATGACTCACTTGGCTGTTGGCAGGAGGCCTCAGTTTCTTGCCACACAGACCTCTCTATGGGGGCTGCATCCCCTAGAGGGAATTATCTGAAGGAGACAGGGAGAGAGAGGAAATGCCTTTTGTGACCTCAGAAGTCACATACCATCATCACTTTTACTATTGGTCACAGAAACCAACCACACTACTTGGAGGGTACAGCCTGCAGGATATGCATACCAGGAGGTGGGGATGTTAGTGTCCATCTTGGAAGCTGGCTTCCACAGCACTTATTTATTTATTTATTTATTTGTTTATAATTTCCATATAATTTCCTTTATTTAGATTCCCCACTTTTATTACTTCCATTTTCATGTAAATGAACTCTATTTTTTAAAGTTGTATTTATTCTTTTTAGTTATACATGATAGTAGACTGTATTTTGACATACATACATGGAGTGTAATTTCCCATTTTTGTGGTTGTACATGATGTGGAGTTACACTGGTCATGTATTCATATATGAGCAAAGGAAAGTTATATCTGATGCATTCTACTGTCTTTCCCATTTCCACCCCTCCTCCCTTCTTCCTATTCTCCCCTGTCCAATTTGGTGAACCTCCACTCCCACCTAATGTGAGTTAGTGTCCACATATATGAGAGAACATTTGGCCTTTGATTTTGGGGAATTGGCTTATTTCACTTAGCACAATAGCCTCTAGTTCCATCCATTTATCATCAAATGCCATAATTTCATTCTTTATCACTGAGTAATATTCCATTGTTCCACAGCATTTATAACATTAGTTTCTGCCTCCTTGTAACATGGCACTGATAGTCTTTCCCCCACCACTCTAATCAATGAACATTCTGGAAAGAAAGACAGTTGAAGTGATTCAGCTTTCTTCTTCTCACATCCAATGATTTTGGCTAAGTTGGAAACTTTCATTTGTATTAGAAATATAGTCATGATTCAGATATTTTGGACCTGACTCAGAATTTCTCTCAGTGATCTCAAGGACATGGAGGCACACTGAGATGCTTCTTTTTTTACTATTCTTTGGTAGCTGCTCACTTTCTCCTTGAAATGATCTATTCTATGCATTTTATTATATCTAATATGTCAGGTAGACAATCACAACCACTAGCCAATGTGCTGGCTAAAATTGCCTTTCTTGTTCCACCCTTGAATACAAATTATTTCCTTCTGAATCCTTGAAAATATATAGCTATATAACTGAATGGGAGTGGTGGGGATCACTATGACTTTTTACTCAGCTCTCTAGTAGCAGACTGTAAAATATCCAGAATAGAAGGAGGTAACTAATACCAAGTTATACAACACTAGCAACAGGGAGGAAACATGGAAGAGAAGAGCAAACCCTTACCCTCTGTTTCTCTGGATGATCCCACTTGGTAACCAAAGGTTTGCCCTTTCACTGTGGCAAACAATAATAAAAAATGAAAAGACTTTGAGAACATTGTCCTAACAAATTCTATGCTAGAGCCTTGAACATGACTCAGGCAGGTGTTGAATGGATGGATGGATGGATGGATGGATGGATGGATGGATGGATGGATGGATGGATGGATAAATGGATTCATTAATTTTTCAGGAGCAGTTTGACCAGGGATGATACTAAGTTGGCAGATGCCTATGTGGAATAAGGGTCAGAGTCAATTCCTACGAGTCAGGTCTCCAATCTGCTGAGCTGGCATCCACACACTGTGCCAGTCATTACAGATGGCACTTAGTCTATGAGAACATGACTCCACATTGCAAACTAGGTCACAAAGAAATGTTTAGAACCCAACCTGATGTGGCTTACTCACAGGACTGGCTAGCGGGAGAGAAGATACAGCTCAATTGGCTGGGAATCTGGAAGGGGTGGGATCTGCAATAAGATGGATCTTGATTCAGGAATAAGAATTCAAAGTAAATCAACCAACTAGATGACTATACCGCTCTAGCAAATCTGGAGGCAAAACCTGGGACCAACAAGGTACAAAAGAAGGAGAGATCAGGAACAAGATCTAGGTAGGAAGAGGATCATTCAAGTTGAGGAGAGTGGAGAAAGAGCAAGAAGAAGAATGGTATATCCATTAGATTCAGCAGTGTGTGACCTAGAACTTGATTTTGTGCTAGGTAACAAAGTCTGGAAGTAAACCATCCATTACTGAAAGGGCAGGTGCAGGATGATCAGGAACCCAGACTCCTTTTTTCTTGTTGCTCCATCGTTCTTAACATCATAGAGCATCTACCTCATGGTCCAAGATGGCAGCTCAAACTCCAACTATCATGCCCACACCCCTCTGAGTAGTGTAGAGGAAGGAGCAAGATTAGTGTGCCCTGTCCCTGTAGAGCAGAATTTCTCAACCTCAGTACTGTTGACACTTTGGATAAGATAATTCATTTTTGTGGGGCTGTCCTGTCCTGTGCATTGTAGTGTATGTTTAGCAGCATCCCTGGCTTCTACCCACCAGCTGCCAAACTCCCCACTTCCCCAGGTGTGGCAAACAGAAATGCCTCCAGACATTGACAAATGCTGGGGAGCAAACCTCTCCAGTTTGAAGACCCCTGCTTTTCATGGACTTCCCCAGGCTGTTCATGATCCCTTTGCTAATGAATCATCGATCAGATCTGAATCACAGAGGCAGTACTTAACCACAGGGGCTGTCATTATTCTTAGAAGCCATGTGCCCAGCTAAAAATCAGAAAAAGAGGTGGAAAGAGATATTGGGAGATAATGCCAGTATAAGGACTAAGAGAGACCTCACTGTTTTGTTTCAGATCCCAGATCCCAGCTACTGGGTGAGGGTGGATGCAAAGTGGTAAGAAGTGTGGTCCCAGCCACAGCCAATGGCATCCTGGGTGGGGACTCTCCTCCTAGAGGCTGAGCTTTTAGCTGAGAAAGATGAGCATTATGTTCATGAGTTGCTTTTAACACGTGGCCTTAGCACAGTTTAAGAGTATATTACAAGACATGGTATTTCCCTGGCCACCCTTAGCTGCAGAGATCTCTTTAGTTCTAATTCCCATGAGAAAGCACCACTGCGGTTCCTTCTTCCTTCTCTCCTTCCTTCCTTACCTCTTTCTCTCTTTTCTTGCATCTTTCTCATCTTCCTTCCCTCCCATTTTCTCTTTTCCTCTTTCCCATCTCACCCTCCTCTCCTGTTCCTTTCCCTTCCTTCCTCCTTCCCCTTGGATGTGTTTACAAACAACCTAAATACAGAGTCAGGAGACCTAGAAAACTGACCTGGTCTTGCCACTAACTTAGGGTGAATCACTCAACCTCTCTGGAACTTAGTGTCCTCACTTGTAAAATGAGGAGCCGCCCAGGTGATCCCTAGGGTTCTCCCCAGCTCTCACATGCCTCCATCCTTGGAAGTTCACAGAACTTCGGGAGAAACAGAAGGAATCCTTCTTTGATAAATGGCATCAAGACAGCTTCTGGATGGTCTCTGTCTGCCAGACTCCCCTGCTGTGTACAGTCCCAGCCTGGCAGATGTCACTTAGGTTCCCCCCACTGGTTCCAGAGAGGCCTGCTTTGGATAAATGACACACTTGTCTCACTAAATCTGACCAACTCAAGTCATGCCATATGTGCCTCATTATGAACCCATCCCTGTGCCTTCCAGATGGATGTGGTGCTTCCTGGACTCCAAAATAAGGGGTGACATGGCCCTAATGGTGGCACTGCTGGCTAGGAGAGTTGGCTTTGTTGTACTCATCAGCCTGAGTGTCCAGTTTAAATTCTGGTCTCTAGTTTAAGTACTTTCACTTCTTTATTTGTTCCCTAAACACTTCTCAGGGCCCTGTATGAGCCTGGTACTCTGCAGGGCTCCAGTGATACAGAAGCAGATAAGCTACACTCCTTCCCTTTCTGGAACTGACACTGACCATGGCCTTCCTGTTCTCCCACCATCTCTTCCCACCTATTTCCAGCCTTACTTCCCTCCACCAGGGACATTGCTCTGCTTTAGCTCCTCCCACCTGTCACCCCATTCTTTTCCCCGTGGAGGCTTTGCACATGCTCATGCTCAGCTAGAACAGGACCCCTGTCCCTCCATCCCCATGCACACACATGACATACACATGCACATGCAAACACATACAATCACAGATGTACACACACACACACACACACACACACACACACACACGCACACATCTTTCTCCTTGGTCATGGTTTGTTTCCTCATTCTTCAGTTTTCAACTTAAACCTTCCCTGACCATCTCTGTTCCCAGCCCCAGACTAAAGCACACAACCCCATTTCTGTAGCACCCAAATTTTCCTTCTCCAAACACTTACCATCTGGTAACTTGTAAGAGTCCTTTCCCATCATCAGACCAACACAACCTGACAGCAGAGAGGGGCCAGGTGTCTAGATCACCACTGGTCCTAGAACAAGAGAGACCCTGGGTAAATGAAGATAGTGAATGCATGCAGAGGGGAACAGTGTGTAGACAGATATGCCCTGCAAGGTTCTGTGCTGGGAGCTCAAGGAAAGGCTGGTGGGCAGCTTGATGGAATGGAGCCCAGTCTCTGAGAGGTGGGATCTCTCAGGATAGATTTGTACCTGATTTTGAAGAAGGAAAGAGCAAAGTGGAGATGAGAGGAAAGAGCTGCCCAGGCAGAAGAAACAGCCTGAATAAAGATGAGAAGCAGGGGTCTCTTGTTCCTGGACCTAGGGAGAAGTTCAGCGGGCAGGTGCAGGGCTGGCAGAGGAGCCGTGAGCTCCCATCTCCCCACCCACCCTCCACTGGCCTGAACATCTTGCTGAAGGATCCCTGGCTCCAGAGTCCTTAAGGTGGTGGGGGTTCTAAAGAGCAGAAATCTTCCCTCGCCCTTTCCCTTCCCTTCCCTCCCTTCCCTTTTCTCATTCTTCACCAAATTTAACCAAATTTGCTGAGCTTTCTCCTTCTATGGAGAAATTATTCTCCTCTCAATTTCTGCCTGGAAGGATGAATGGAACCTCCAGTCAACAATGGCTCTGCTTGGCTGGAACTGTGATCAAAAGAAGCAGATGAGGGCTGGCACGAGGGCCAACAGGGCAGAAAGGGCTCTTGTTGGATTCCAGAGATTTGGAGGGGCCAGGTTAGCTGAGTCTCCCAGAACAGAAGCAGGCAAAGGAATGGACTAAGGCTCTGTCCAGTTTCAAGTCCATTAAAAGATGCTGTCCTCTCTGCTCCCATGACCTGGGCTGGTGGGCAAATGCCAGCGGTGGGGGCTCACTCCAGAGATTTGGGCCTGGGGAGGGAGAAAGCGAGGTTTAACATAGGGCAGAGAAAGGGGGCATTTTGAATCCCCATGGCAAGGCGACACCAAATGATGTAGGACTGCAGACCTTGTTTATTTTCCACACAACAAATGTGACTGTCTTCTGCCTGGGTGACCACTGTTTTTCTCTCTGAAGAGAACTTAAATCCTCCTCACCCTGGGAACTAAGATTGGAATTTAGGGCTTCGTGCATGCTCGGCAAGCAGTCTACCACTGAGCTACACCCCCATCCCTGAGACCTTAATTTTTAAATGCCTCAGTTGCTTTTCTCTACCAAGAGGAGCATAAGCCTAAAAAACATATTAGCCCCTGCAGGAAGGAGGGAGAAAGTGCCAGGAGGAAGAAAGTACCAGGGGAGGCTGCTGCTCTGCAGCTCCTAAAAGCAAAGCAGAGTTGGGTAGGCTGGGTTCTCAAGGCCAAGCTGCCTGTGGTGAGGCACTGCAGACTGATGCTGGTGACAGAGGGAACACTCAGGGGTGATAGCCCTGGAAATGAGGCTGTAGTCCTGAGGCTGAGTGGGGAACAGAAGGTGTAGCACTGAAATACTTTATCTTGTGTTATTGAACAGGGTATCATTTGTACTGCCTCTCATGTCACCCAGAGACTCCACTCCAGAGCTGACGAAACGCCTGAGAGGACTCAGTATTTGTGAGTTCTGAGGGATGGCTGGAGAGCTGAGGAAGGGGTTGGTATGGAATAAAACCCAGGTGTGTGCCCACAGCCAAGCCCAACAAAGCTGCCTCTTGCTCGGGATGGTTCATCCTCCCACAGAGTGATTGCCCCTTAAGCTACCTGGGCACACAGAAAAAAAGTGCCCAGAGGAGACTTGTTTAAATCTGAATTAAGTCTTTTTTTTTTTTTTTTTTTTTTATGAAACAAAAGAAATGAGAAGGAGGAAGTTCGTTGGCAGGCAACTTTGGTCTTATGGAGCTCTCTCTCTCTCTCTCTCTCTCTCTCTCTCTCTCTCTCTCTCTCTCTCTCTCTCTCTCTCTCTCTCGCACACACACACACACACACACACACACACACACACACACACACACACACAGAGTCACTGAAGGAATAGGGAGAGGAGACAAAGAGGTTAGTATGACAGGATGCCTGGGAGGAATCCTGGGAGGAAACAGGGTAGGCGGGAAAGAGGGCCAGGAAGAAAGGAAGAGGCCTGTGCCAGGAGGAGGTGGGAGAACAAAGGGAGAGAGAAGGCGCATCAAAGCAGGGAGTGGGGCCATGGGAGGCACGATGGCCAGGAGAGCTGCAGGAGCCTGATCAGTGTCTCTCCCTGAGGCAGAGTTGTCATCTGAGGCCTGTGGACCATAATGACCCTTAGCTTCTGTGTGGGGGTCCAGCCCAACCCAGCAGTCTCGGATGGTTTGCCCTGCACAGAGAAAGATCTGAGTGATGGTAAACCAGTACTAGTAAGCAAAGTGTTTTCCCGGGTTCCTAGGCCCCGTAACCTGAGGATGGGATTGTGGGAACCTCCACTTTATAGCTGTCCAGTCAGAAGTAAGAGACACCAGGGACTCGGCAATTGGCATCTGGGGGAGGGGATCTTGTGAGACTCTCACTTAACCTGTGGGTAGTGTCAGAAGTGAGTTGAACCATAGGACACGCAGCGGTAGCCACAAAATGGGAGAATTGCTTGGTTTGATGCAATAACATGTTTGATGTTAGAATTGCTGAGTACAGAAAAACAGTTTTTCTTACTGCTTTGTGCAGAAATTGAGGTTCTGCTGAGCTGTAAGTACTGGAGTATCATCAACTGTATTTGTGTATGTCCCCAGGTGGGGGAAAGACTTGCAAATATGAAGAGACTAACTTCTCAGCTCAGCCTAAATTTCCTGTATTATATTGAACAAGTCCATTATTTAATACAGGTTATATTTTAGGATTAGGGTTTTATCCACTCTCGAATATATCGTTAATTCTTTTTTTTTTTTCAGTGCTGGGGATCAAACCCAGGGCCTTGTGCTTACAAGGCAAGCACTCTACTGCTCTACTGACTGAGCTATCTCCCCAGCCCTATCATTAATTCTTGAAAAAAATAAGAGAAAAACAGAAATGAACTAAGAGTGAGAAGTAACCTGTGCATCTTGCACTGAGACATTGGGCTGTTAAAGGTGGGTGGGTGTTAGTGGTGTGATAGGGATGTTATGGTTTGGATGTGAGGTGTCCCCCAAAAGCTCGTATGTGTGACAATGCAAGAAGGTTTGGAAAAGAAATGACCAGGTTATAGCCTTAACCTAATCAGTGAATTAATCCTTGATGGGATTAACTGAGGGTAACTGGAAGCAGGTAGGGTGTGGCTGGAGGAAATTGTTAATTGGGGACATGGCTACGGGGGGTATATATTTTGTACCTAGAGAGTGGAATCTCTCTCTGCTTACTGATCATCATGCGAGCTGCTTCCCTCTGCCACACTCTTTCACCATACCATGATGTTCAGCCTCACCTCGAGCCCTGAGGAATGGAGCCCACTGTCTATGAACTGAGACCTCTGAAACCGTGAGCCGCCAAATAAACTTTTATCCTCCTTTAAAACTGTTCTTGGCAGGTCTTTTAGTCCCAGAAGCGAAAAAGCTGACTAACACAGTGTGACCAAGAAAGGTGCTCCTTGAGCATGAACTGATTAGCAGTAGCCATTTTAACATGGGAAAATCCCACAAAATATAATTATAATGAGTTGGTCCCTTTCTCTTTAAAAATTAGTATAATGGAAGTTTGGTAGTTTTCTAAAATACATTTAATTGGTAGTTTTCTGTTTTCCAAAAAAAATCTCACATTGATAACGCCTAAATCATTCAGCACTTACTAAGTATCAAGTGCAGTTTTAAGTGCCCATGCTCATTGCTCATTTTCCTCACAGAATGCTGAGATCTGTATTCCAGTGTCATCTTGCCTGCTATTTAGAATCCTGGCCCACCCACTTGGTCCTCCACAGCACTTTCCACATACCATGTTCACTTTATCTCTTGTCTGTGTCTCTCTCCACTAGAATGTCAGCTTCCTGTCTTCCTGTGGTGAGGACTTTATACCCAGTACCCAGAACAATGCCTGATGTGTAGTCGAGCAAAGGTCTGGCCCATAATAAATAGTTAATGAACAATTGAAAGTACTATTAACCTCCATTTTATAGGCAAGGAAACTGAGGTCCTGTGTTGGAAGAAATCCTAATTCTTGGTTCGCAGCAGTTAATGTCTCAAGTGTGTAAACTTGCAGAGGGGAGCATTCTGCTCTGACCACTTAGGAAAGTAAACAATTGCCCCAAATTGACCTAGTGTTACCAAGGGAACCTACAAATAAAGGGGCCTGGTGGTCTGATTCCCCATGGCACATTGCGATTGGGGTAAAAGTCTGTAAAATGTATGGTTTTTCCTGCAATTAACGAGTTTGCAGGTGGCTTGCCACAAACCTGCTTCTACCCAACTCCCAGGATCTGGGTCTTGACTCCATGGCTCTTACCTGTGCCTGAGCTAGACTGATACCCCTATAGTCCTGATGTAAGTAACTTGCTCAGATCACTTGTAGGAAGTAGAAAAACTGGAGTACAAACCCAGAAAATTCAGCACTGGAGACACCCATGACCATGACAGTGGAGTGGAAGTTCAGGCGCACAGCACTGAGTCAAGGGCAGGCCTAAGTTGGGGTCCTGTATGGCAGGCATGGATCAGGTGTTCAGCATGTAGGAAGGAGACAAAACCCTGAGAGATGGTAGGCACTGAAGATCAACGTCTGCTCTTTTCTGTGTGTGCGCGTTGGGGGTCTGGAAAGTGAACCCAGGGCCCTGAGTGTGCTAGGCAAGTGCTCTCCCACTGAGCACAACTCCAACACAGCTCTTTGACACTTGTGCTTCGGTGTGATTCTAAGAGGATTGATATCAACCCGTCATGAATGTAATGACAGAGAAACCTACAAACATTTCTGAACTCCTTTTGTGTGCAAAGCCCTAAGCTAGGTGTTGAGAAATTTCATTAACTGTATGAGAAAAAACATTTGTCACTCAAGGAGCTTATAATCTAATTGAGAAAAACTTTAATATATGAAAAATTAAATAGCAAAGTCAGTGAGATTAAGGGCATCACAAAACAGCAGGTTAACAGCCAAGCCAGGGGCCAGAGAACCAGTGCTTCTCTCTATAGGAGGACGCAATCACTGAGGTCCGGATGCACTGGGAAGCTTTATGGAGGGAGTGAGGCTTCCTGGGGCCTGGCAGAGCAGGGGGAGCTGGGTGGTTTAGAGAAGGTGAATGAGGAGAGGCAGAGAGGAGAACTCCTTGGGCAGAAAGTGCTAGAAGGCAAAGTGCTGCAAAGATCAGGAAGGGGCATGGGTGGTAAGCATGGGTGGATGGGCACACAGCCACACCTGGGCGATGGAGAGTGGGCTGAAGAGAAAAGTAGGGTCAAATTGTAAAGGACTTTGAAAGCCAGAAAAAAGAATGTAATATGTAGAATATGGACAGAAGACTGTCTTGAACTGGGAAGAAGCACAGAGAGAGAGGGCGGGAAAATAGAAGGGGAGTAAAAATGGGAATGCTCCCAAAGACGTGGAGGACCCAAGAGAAGGCCGAAGGAGCTCACAGCTAGGGTGCAGGCTTTAGAGCCAACCTAACTTCGAATTCCACCTCTGCCACTTCCGAGCTATATGAAAAGTCAAGACACTTGCCCTTCCTGACACTTATTTCCTCCTCTGTAAAATGAGAGAAACAAACTATCTCATGGAATGACTGTGAAATTAATGAGATAATATGTTAACATATGTAACGAACTTAGCACATTGCTCAAGACATGGGAGCTTCCAAAAGCCACTGTAGGAACTCTGGGCTCTCAGGAGGGCCCCAAGTACCAGAGGGCAATGCCCTACCATGATGTCTACTCACATAAAGGCTAAGCAAACTCCAGCAGATATGGGACAGGAAGCTGAAAAGATGACATAAAGTAGCAATAGGGATTCCGGTTACCAGGACGCGTTGGTTTGACAGGATGTGGGAGGACCATGGAAACAGATGGCTGAGGAGAATGTTGTGGAACAATCCAGGAAGGTATCGCCCTTCCCAGGCTCAGGACATACAAGATAGTTCTATTTTTATAGTGAATTTTTTTCTTTTTTGTTTTGTTTTTTATACCATTTGCCCGTCTGCCCCCTGAAGGCAGTTTCAGGATTTTGGCAAAATACAAGTTAGTGCCTGTTTTTTAATTATAGCTAAGATAGTATGGGGAACTTTGTTTTGTTCTGTCTTTATTTTGTTTGCATTCCTGCATATCTTAGTCCTAGCTATGATGACTGTGTTGACATCAATCAAGAACTCAGCGGGGCAAGATCTGAAATACCTTCGACATTGTTATCAACTGCTTGTTTAAGCAGTTTTAATTTCTGAAGGATTTTGTAAGTTACTTACCAAGGAAAGTGGATTTCAAAGTATTATATTTTGAAAATAGGGATACTGCCTGCAGAAAACATAAAACTCTTATTCTTTCAGTTCCTGAGGAAACATTATGCCACCATAATAGGTCATCACAGTGGGCTTCCACTGTCACTAATTTATGTTATGTGCCTGCGGTGTGCTAGGGAAAACACTTTGTAATGGGTGTGTAGTGGTAAAATAGACAACATAGCCCGCCCTCATGGAATTTTCTAGCAAAGTTTCCTAAATAGCCATCAGCCGTTTGCATAGCAAGCTGACCTGATCATGCAGCTACTTGTTCTTTGAGAAATGTGATACATTTGCATATTCCCCATTCATGTTCTTTCCCAGTGTCCTTTGTATCTAGAGTGTACCCATGGACAAGAAGGTGTGGTCAAACTAAGCAGTGGGACCAGGGCCTGTGCGGGGTTTAGGGTTAGAGTCAGCACTCTGTTCACTCTGCCAACCAGTTGGAGGCAAGTGTGTTTGCTATCTAATAAAACGCTATAAAAACGTATTAGAAAATGTCTCCTCCTTCGTGTTTTCGGCCTGAACATGTTCTCCATACGGCTGTTGGTGCATAGGACACCTCTGCATGAATGACACCTGGCTCTCTCCCACGTCTCATTTCGCTTTCTTTTCAGAAGAGGCCTGTGAGGCAGACTGAGTCAGGGAAGGAGATCTCACTTGGGGATGAGAAGCGACTTCCCTCCAGTGATTGGGCAGGACTCAGCTGGTTTCTCCCCTGCAAAGCTGACCTCTAGTTTAGGCTGCAGCACCAACTCACAAGGGGAGGTTCACAATGTCACCCCACACATACTGATCTCCCACCATGTATGAGACTCCTGCCTCTGACCACTCACATAAACTCCATGTGTCGAGTCGCCAGTTCTCAAGAATCCCAAGATCCTCAACACAAAGACCCCACAGAAAATGACTCAAGTTCACTGCTACAGATGCCTCCATTCTGAAGGTGAATTTGAGTAAAAAGAAAAGAAAAAGAAATGATTATATTCATGCTGAAAAATATTTCCTTTCTTCATATACTTATTTCTCATAATTCTCCTTCTCTAAGCTTCCCCTGGGAACCTGTACAATGTATCTGTCTGGTGTCCTAGAAGAGCCCTAAGTAAATATGAAGCAATAATGAGGAGGCTCTGGGCCACCTGAGAGGTAATAAGTGTGGTTAAGAGGCACAGTGGGACACGAAACACCTGCCTCCAAAGGCACAGGGATCTCATTTGTAAAGAGGTTGCTTCTCTGCTTGTTTCTATTATCCAATTGACTCTATCAGCTCTGTGGAGCAGGTTGGGCATCCTGCTTTCTGTGTAGCCCACTGCAGTGCCTAAAGTATAATTGACTTGCTCAAATAAATATTTATTAATAGTAGGAAAGAAGGCAAGTAGACAGGGAAGAAGAATTGTGCATGTAGGCACCTAAACTTCTGAGAATGATGCAAAGAAAATGTGGGCAGAAACCTAAAGTGTAAGAACAGAGTCTGCACTCTAGCTTTGAAAGAAGAATCTTGGCTTTACTCCAGCAAAAGCTCAGCAGTCAAACCCTGTTAAGAGAACACATTCACCCAGGGTTTGATGGGCATCAAAGGGCACATTGCACCTGTTCCAGCTGCTGTGTTGGCATCACAATTGATCCCACAGAAGCATCAACAGCCTAGGGGCAGCAGTGTGACCATAACAAAAACCACCTGGTGTAGAAAATAGTGGTGACCCCAGGATGGACCCACATGAGCAGAAATGTTGAAGGTCAGGTCTCCTTCTCCTTTGGGGGCTGTCCTGGTTCTTTTCCAACAGTAGCTCATAGGAACCTATTGTTTATGGGAGGCAGCTCTGCCATGGTGGTCACAGAGCCAAAACCCACTGGAGGCTTTGTAGGTGAAGAGCAGCTTTGGAGCTCCAAGGACCAGCAGGGCTGGGCTCACAGAGGTCATAGCAGCCAGCATAGACATTAGCCTAGAGTAACACCTGACCATCTTTGTAGGACCCTTTTGCACTCAACCATCTTGTGAGGGAAGCAGAAGGCCACATAACCTAAGGTCCCACAACCAGTAAAAATGTCAGGATTTACATTTCAGAACTTCTGACTCCTTTTCAAACACGTCTGAGAGGCATAGAAGCTGCAATGCTGGAAATAGCCAGCAGAGGGCAGCATTCACAAAGAGACTGTTGGCCAACCTTTGCAGAGATCCTAGCCAGGACATTCCAGTATGGCATCATGGGCTCCCCAATGAGATACACTGAGAAGGGTACAATCACCTCTGTGATTTTACCTGTCAAAACAAGTTTCCCTAAATCGAATCGTGAAACACAAGATAAACTCAAATTCGGGACAGTCTATTCAACAACTGGCAGGTACCCTTCAAAAATGTCAAGATCCAAAAAGTTAGAGGCTGAAGACATGTTCCAATGTAAAGGAGATTAAAGAGACATGACAGCAAAATACAATAAATGAATGAACTTTGATTGAATCCTGGATTGGGAAAAATAACAGATGTAAAGAACATTATTGGGATGAGTCACATGATTTGAATTTATATTGTGGTCTAGTTAATAGTATTGTATCAATATTAAGATTCTTAAAGTTGATAATTGTATTGTTTATATAAGAGAATGTCCTCAATCTCAACAATATTTAGGGGTAAAGGGGCACAATGTCTCCAACTTGCTTTTAAATGGTTAAGGAAAAGCACACAGAATAATAAGTCTACAAAAAATGGTGCAAAATATACATAATACTATACTTGCAATTTGTCTGTAACTTTGAAATTATATCCAAATAAAAAGTTACCACCAAAATGCTATCCTAGTTCTCTAGGGCTTGGGCTTCACAGTAGTCACACCTGATTGAAAGCAGCGAGCTCCCTCAGTGGGTATGGGGCATGAAGAGACCTCTTCTTAGTGTGTGACTTTGGCCCAGTGTGGAGCTCTGATCTGTGCCCTAGGCTGGCCTGCATGGTTGCAGGCAAAGCAGTCCTGATAACAGAATGACCTGACTAGTAGATGGCCCTTGCTGCAAATGTTTTGTGGTTATAATTCACACCAGAACGTGCAGAAATAGTAGTGGTCCTAGCCAAATACAAAATGGAGCTGCAGGGCCTGTGGGAAACAGAGAAAGAGCATGATTTAGAGTAGGTGGTTGCTTTGCTGGGCAATCCTTCTGGAATATAGGATTGCTAGAATCTAAATGAATAGGGGAAATAGTAACAGCAAAAAGACTGCTGTGAGGAGCAGCTCTTTAGAAGGACATGGAGGGCTGGGGTTGTGGCTTAGTGGTAGAGCGCTTGCCTAGCACATGTGAGGCACTGGGTTTGATACTCAGCACCACACAGAAATCAATAAATAAAATAAAGGTATTGTGTTCACCTACAACTAAAAATATTAAAAAGAAAGAAAGAAAAGGACATGGAGTAGTAAAAGTCCAAAGTATAGTGTAGAGTAGACCAACATGTGGTAGAATCATCCAGAGAACTGCCTCTCCCACCTGCCCACCTCAGGTTTGTGATCCATTTAGCCTGGGACGAGGGAGCCAAAGATGTACTTCTCTGACTTGTTAGCCACTGGGCGCTACTGCTCTGAACCATGCTGAGTCTTAACGGTGTAGAAGATGATTAAGTTTAGCCTCTTAGAGTGTCTTAGCTGTGAAGTACACAGTAGAACCATAACCAAAGTGTTTTAAGAAGTCCAAAGGCACCTGGGACTGCCTCTGGCTGGGCAAGAGGGATTAGGGACAGACAGCATCATGGGTGACATGCCACTTAAACTGGGTTCAGAGGAGATGGGGTGACAGAGGCCTTCTAAAGAGAAGTAACTACACATGAGCAAAGACCCAGAGAAAAGTCCAGTCCAAGTTCATTTCACATGAGCAGAAAGGGCAATTGGGAAGCCTGACCTCCAGATCAGGAGTTTGAACTCTTTGGCATCCAGTGCAAAGTCTCAGATGGAGACGTGACCAGATGCAGGGCTTGCAAGAGATTGGCCTGGTAGAGATATGAAGGATGGGCTCAGGGAAGGGAGGCTGAAGGTAGGAAACTAGATAGGCAGCCACAGCAATAGACTCCAGTGAGATAAAAGCCTAAGGAAGGGAATGGCAGTGAGCACAGAAAGGAGGTTAAGCATTGTACCTAGTGGAGCTACACCAAAGAGCACATTTTGGCTTTGAATGGCCACCAAAATTGATATGAAGCATTCAAGTTTGCAAAGTTTTCCCTACCCCCAGTCCTGGGGATTGAACAGAGGGGCCTTGTGCATGCTAGGAAAGTGCTCTACCACTCAGCGACACCCCAGCCCCTTTTTATTTTGAGACAGGGTCTCCCTAAGTTATCCAGGCTGGCCTCCAACTTGAAAGACTTCTGCCTCCGTCCAAGGACCTTTACTTCTAGACATGAAGGGTGAACTTTCCTATGAGCATTTTCATAAGTCTCCCAAATAAGAAGTGGGCAGATGGAAATGGTGATATGCTAATACATGCCCAATGACAGGATGGGAGTCAATGAGAGCCCTGGTTTGTGACATCTGTCAATTTCCATGCCATAAAATTTGCCCAAATGACCAATTTCAAGATAACTATGTCAAAATCAGCTTGCAAAATTCTAAAAACTACAACAACTGGATTTTTGGAGCCAGAGCAAGCTCGCCTTACACGATCCTGGATGGAGATCAAATAACGTGAAATGCATGGATCCACTGAAGCAGGTAGTGGGTAAGTTGATTCTCAGTGTTGGCTCATGAACTCAGAGAACCAGGATTCCATGTGGAAAGAAGCCCATGGGCCAGATAGCTTTGACCAGCAAGCATTTAGTATCACTTAACAGCAGCTCTTCCCAAAGAATGACAAATGGGAGATAGGTGCGATTTGTTCCAGGGCCCCAGAGCTAAGAGGATCATTTCACATTGTAGAGGAGAAGTATAAAGAAGAGGCATCTTCAACTGAGAGGAAAAAGATCTAGTGTTTGCACACATCTCTATCTCTGCTACTTAGTAGCCCTCTGCTTAACTGCCCTGAGCCTCAGCCCCTTGCCTTTAAAAATGACGATAAAACTAATAACGTGTCCACTATGATTAATAACCCAGAAGGCACTTGACCCAACTCAGATTTTCACCATATACCTCCCTTTCCTTCTCCCTTGCTATAGAATTCGCCTTTGCCTGGCTTAGGTTTATAGTGGTCTGGGCCCTGTTTCTACCCACCCTTATATTTTTGAGGAATATTCTATGCCTTTGGGTGAATCCTGGAGCCATGGTCACCTGTCAGTAGCAGAGAGGCAAAGTTAGAGAAGTGGCATAAACTGTGGGCTTTGTCCACCATGCCTTGGTCCCTCACAAGCTGCACTTCCTACCCTTGGATTTCAATATTTTTCTGATAATTTCTTCCTTTTGCTTAAAATTGGGATCCTGTTACTTGTAGCCCAAAGAACCTAAGATACTGGAATTAACTGTTTTTTTTTTAAATTCTGGTGCTGACAAAAAACCATGAACCAAGAATTACAGTTGTGGTGGGTTTTTGTTGTTGTTGTTTTCAGTTTGGTTTTTTGGTTGTTGTTGTTGTTGTTTTTTGGTACCAGGGATTGAACCCAGAGGTGCTCAACCACTGAACCACATCCCTTTTTTAATTTTTAATTTTGAGACAGGTTCTAGCTAAGTTGCTTAGGGTCTCGCTAAGTTTCTGAGACTGGCTTTGAACTTCCTGTCTCAGCCACTCAAGTCAACGGTTGTGTTTTGACCTTGGCAAGTGATTTCACTACTCTAGGGCTCAGTTTCTCGTCTAGAAGATAAACAGATGAACTAAGTGAACATAAAAGAATTCCAGCTCTAAAGTACCGCTGTATCCCATGTGTTATGATCCTAATAAGGACTATATCATGGTGGATGTCCACTCTATCTTTTGTTTTAAACAATCAGAGACCTTCACATCTGGACAGTGCTGAGTAACTCCTAGTCAGACCTGTCTAGACCCCGGTGAGAGCTCAGCTGGCCGGTAGTTCTAGAGGGTTCTAGAACGTGTGGAGGATCACTGCTAACTCTGGTGATGACCTGGAGAAGGTGAATGTTGTGTAGGTTAGGTGAGGTTTTCATAACTATTTCTGAAGCAATGCAGGAGTCCGGGGTTCCTGACCTCCAATCAGGCTGACCTGGATCACTTACCTGTCTGAGGTGGATGAGTGTGGAAGGGGTATGAAGTCAGGCATAAGCACCTTGAATGGTCACCCTAGGAAATAGTTATCCTGTGCCCTGGAGAAACTCAGGGGTTAATCTTCAAAAGTTATTTTTGAAGTAAATAATTATTGTGAAAAATGTATACACTTATAAATCATAAAGAAGAAAATAAAACACTGTGGTCCAAAGATCTAGAGATAAATTAATAACACCAGTTTGATCTATATTCCTCTTTTTATATACCATTTTATTCTACAGTCTTATAAACTGCTTATCTCAGAAAAGGTTGAGTTCCTCATTAAAGATTTAAATTACAACATATGCAACTAGTTTAAAATAAAACAATACCAAAGACATAATAATAAAAAGCAAGAGTAACCTGCCCCAGTCTTTATGATTCATATTTCTTTTTCACTGAAGCAAACTTCAAGCATTTGTTTTGAGTTCATTTGGTGATTACCCCCATGCTCCTAAGATGTTATTTATTATTTAGCAACTTCAGTGCTTTCTGTTGTCTCCCTACTGTGATAGAGAAGTCAGCACCTACTCCCCCAACTCTCCTAAATATAGTTAAATCCCTAGTCTCAGACCTTTCCCTGGTCTCAGTAACTTCAGAGAACACATCGAAACCCCACTTCCTGTCCCATGGACTATAGACAGCATCTCCTCACTCCTTGCTTTGTAAGAGAAGACTTGGCACCCACACCTTCCCCCTCTTCTCTCTTCCACTTCCCAACTTCTGTTGCCTCTTCTATACGTTCATAGTTTTGTTCTGAAATCACTGTTGAATTGCTCATGTTTGTCTAAGGTTCTGTTACAGTTTGGATGTTAAGTGTTCCCAGAGGCCCATGTATAAAGGCTTGGTCACCAGCCTGTAGCCCTACTGGGAGGTGGGGCCTAAAAAAGGAAGTTAGGTCATTGGGGATGAGCCTTTCAAGGAGGTCTTGGTGCCCAGGCCCCTTTCTCTGTCTCTCTCTTTGCTTTCTGGCTACCATGAGGTGAGTAGCTTCCTTTGCACACCCTTCTGTGACATGAGGTACTATTCCTCTGCAGGCCCAAGCAATGAGGCCAAGTGACCAGTGTCTGAAACTGAGAGGCCAAATAAGTCATTCCTCCTTTTAAGTTGGTTTATCTCAGGTATTTGTCACAGCAATGGAGAGCTTACCAACATGAGTTGATTCTAAGAACTGAGGGTTGGGACATAATGCTTTTTTTTTTTTTGGTCTGTGTAAATACAATTTACAGCAGACTAAGTAGTGAATTAGTGTTCTGTCTCTTTATGAGAGCAATGTCTATTCAATAGAGAATGTTTCTGGAACAAATTATACTCTTCTTTTTTGTGGTTCTGGGGATTGAAACTAGGACCTCACACATACTTAGGCAAGCATTCTACCACTAAGTTACACCCCAGTCCTATCCTTTACTTTTTAACATTTCATCAATATCCTTTATCTTATCCTCATATTCTGTGTTCTGAGCGTTCATTTATGCTATTTTTTTATTAAGTATACTCCTTTCCTTTTGACCTCTCCTTCAGAACCAAAACAACGCATGAAACCTTTCTCTATAGCTCCCTGTAGGTCCCAATCTACCTGCTTTGTTTTCTCTAGGTCTGCAGCACTTTTACCTACTATCATTTCCCTTCACTAAATTCAAAGATTAGAGTCACTCTTTTCAAGACCTCAGCAGCTTCTGCTTTCTTAAATTACACTTTTATCTTGCTGGAGTGTACCCTTGGATAACTTCCTAGGAAAACCAATATATGAGGTAAAATTTATAGTACTTTCATATCTGAAAATGTCTTCATTCAAATTTTTGCTTGGTTAACAAAATTAGTTGGGCATAAAATTTTAAGCCAAACATCCTAACCCTCAAAATCAAATCTATCTTTCTCTCTGGAATCTTTCAGCATCTACTGTTTATTCTTTGTGTTCTGACATTTTTCAGTGATGTATCTAAATGTTGTCTTTTTCCATTTATTTTGTTGGGCACTCATTAGAACTTACCAACCAAAAGCACATGCCCTTTTTCATTTTAGGAAATTCTTTTTCTCATATTCCTATTTTGCTCTTATAACTTCCTTCCTTTTAACTTTTTTGAATTCCCATCGTTAAGATCTCAAACCTCTGGATAACTCCTTCATGTTTTTAATCTTTTCTGTCATATTTTGCATTTCTCTTAAAACCTATTCTTGTGAGATCTCTTTAACTTAATCATCCAATCTGACTATTATTATTCTCCTGGCAAACCTTTTTTTTTTTTTTTAATTTCAAAGAGCTTTTTCTTGTTCTCCAATAACTTCTTTTTCACAGTACCCTTTTCTTGTTTTGTTGCTGTAATATATATTTTCCCAGTTGTCTCTGTGGTCTTTAGAAATTTTTGTTTGTTTCATCATTTTCTGTTCCATTTATTATCTCTATTATCTAGAATCATGTTTGCCAGTCGGTTTGTCTTTTTCCCATTGCAAACGTTCCTTTTAGATCTGTTTACTCTTGGCTTTCCATTCCTACTTAAGATTGAGGCAGTAAGAGGCTGATGGGTGATTTTAACAACAGGCCAACACTCTCCACTGTCAGGCATCTCTCTATGGAAAGTTGACTGGTAGGAACTTTGGTGCTGTCAGGAAGCTAGTCTTTTTGTTGAGGGTCCCTGAATTATTTTCACTTTCTTTTTTAAAAAATAATAAATAAGTAAAAGTAAAAAAAAAAAGTCCAAGGTTGGGTAGTGTATGAAGAAAAAAGGTTTAGTTAGTTCATGGGATTTGGAGGCTGAAAGTCCAAACAGCATGGTGCCAGCTCTGGCAAGGGCCCTATAGCTGCATCACATCATGGTGGGAATGTGTGAGGGAGCTATTAGATGGCGAGTCCTGAAGTTAGAGTATGATTCGGGAGTCAAGCTTGCTCTATGATAACAACTCACTCTTGCAGAAACTCACGGTCTTCCACGAGAACTATGTCTAGCCCTTCTGGAGCAGTGTCCCCAGTGACCTCCCACTAGGCTCCACCTTTTAAAAATTCCACCGTCCAAACCCCCAACACATGAACCCAATCTATGCCCAAACCATAATAGTCCCTAAATGCAGGAATGCCGAGGGCTCTACTCTGGACTTCCCAACCTCACATTGGCTGCCCTAATTCTCCTCAAAGTCTATAGAATTTCTTCAGAGATAAGCCTTCGAATGTTCTGCCTACAGAAGGTCATTGGCACTTGTGGAAACTGGATAAGCAGTGCTGTCAGCGGTTACTAAGTACAGCAGTAGAAGTCAGTCACCACTTCAGCTGCCAGGAGCTCAATGGGCTCAGCCCCTTTCCATTCCCACTCTCTGGGATCCTTTTGATTTTTCAGCTGAGGTGCCTTTCAGCTTCTGTGGACAAACTTTGAGCTTTCATTGACTGCAGCCCATGCCCCTGCTGTATTCAATGTTCATCCAACCCTTTCTGTTTCAAGGTATTTACTAAAATTTCCATCCACTGATAGCCCCTTCCTGTTTTATATCCATGATTATTTATTTAGCATAAATTGTGAGAAGAATTATTACAAACAATTGGAGGTACCTAATTTTTTAAATTTTTTTTTTTTTTTAGGTGTTGCTGGACCTTTATTTTATTTATTTATGTGTGGTGCTGAGAATTGAACCCAGTATCTCACATGTGCTAGGCAAGCATTCTACCACTAAGCTATAATTTTATTTTTTTTAATAAAATTAAACATGCTTTTCCATTGATGTCCAACAATTCCATTCCTGGATACTTCCCCAAAAGAAATGAAAATGTATTTCCACACAAAGACTTGAACACAAATGTTCATAACTTTCTATGCATGAAGGCCCCAAACTGGAAAAAACTCAAGTGTCTTTCAACTGATGACTGAATAACCATATTTTTATATATTTATATAACAGCATACTATTCATAAATAAAAGAACAAACTATTGACACTAAAATAACTTGAATGAGTCTCAAAAATGTTGGAGTGAAAGAAGCTATAAACAAGAGAACATAATGTATTATTCCAGATTACATAAAATCTAGAATAGGAGAAAAATAATCTGTAGTGACAAAAAGCAGATTAATAATTGCCTGGGGCTGAGATGAGGGGACAAACATTCTTTTTGGGGCGATGTAAATGTTCTATATCCTGATTGGGGTGATGTTTGTAGGAATATGTACCTGTCAAAACTTGCCAAAGAATACACTTAAAACAGGTTATTATATCTTTATAAAGATAGTTTTTAAAATAAAATATTATCAGTATTTATAAGTTGCAATATTTTTTCTCATTAATACTTCTTATTATATTTTCTTAATACATTGTCACTGCCAAAAAAGATAAACTACTTAGAGAAATTTATTTATTTATTTATTATTGTTATTATCACAGCACTGGGATCAAGTGAGAAGTTTATTTTAGAAAGTAAAATTTCATCCTAATCTCACACTCTCCTCCACTCTCACCCCAATTTACAACCACATTGATCAGTTTGATATTTTTTCTTCTTAATTCTCTGATAGATATATTAGTAGATATTTACATGTGTTCCTTTTGTGAATATGGGATAATAAATAACCTTGCAGGTGACACCTTAAGGCGTTTGGCTGAAGCAGAGGGCCTTTACTCTCCTCTGTAATAAGGGCCTAGCAAAGTACCTGCACAAAGAGGTCTTTCCATGTTAGATTCAGTGTCTTTCTTTGCTGGTGAGCATTTTCCTCTTGCTTCCAAAGAAAACACCTTAAGGATATATTCAGCTATCCTTTTACATTTACACTCCTTTTACATTTACTTTCAGCTTGATTCTCGTCACCTAAATCCTTTCACTGCTAAGGGAAGGCAGGTCCTGGTGGAGCCCTGGTGGTTGGACTTGAGAGGTGATTTGATGTAGTTTAAGGAGAGTGAATGCCCAAAGAGTAGGGCTGTAGGAGGGGCCCGGGGGGAGCGATAAAAGTCTCTGCCGGCAGGAAGAGGCTCCACACCATGCCTGACTGGTCCAGTGTAAGTTTTCACCTGCTGCCTTGGAGGCCCCTTCCCCCACCTATTCAAGCCAATGCCAGGCCCACCACCTCCATCCCTGAGGACACAGAGCCTCTGCCTGCTGAGGAAGGAAGCACTGTGACTTCCCCTGGCAACGCCACAGGCTGCTTAAATGTTAAACCAAGAGTATTTCTCTAAGAATAAGCCCGAAGAAAATGTCTGGGAGGGTTGGGTGGTAGATGGGTGAGATTCAGGTTTCTAAATAGGCATAAAATCATTGCTGGGAACATGGTTAAGGACACAGCTTTCTGGACGCTATTCTGAAACAGACGAATGTAGGGGACAATGTGAGAATTCCACTTTAAGGAAGCTGGCCCAGATGATAAATAAAAATGCCCACTCTTCACACTTGAAAAGGATTTGGACAGTACTGCACTCAGATATGGAAGAGTTACAACTCCTTCCTCAGCCTGACCCTGAGCTCAAATTCAGGTTAGGTCTTAGATCATTCATTTCCCCTACTATTTGTCTCATTGGGCTCTGTTCCACACTGGGAAATCCAAAAGGAAAATTCCTTTTCTTTTTAACCTAGAAAAAAACAAAAAAAGAGTGCTTCTGTGCTTTAGTAGGTCCTGGGTAGATCTTGGTTCTCTTTCTTTGCCCTTTCAGAGTGTTTCTGTCTAAAAATTCAATTGATCTTTTTCCCATAATCTATCTCTGTGTAAAAAAAAAAAAAAAAAAACACACTCCAAAGCTTAGTGACTTAAGACAAGAGCATTCATTTATTTTGCTTATGAATTTGCAATTTGGCAGGGCTGAGCATGGCTTGTCTCTCTCTCCAGGGTCTCCACAGGGGCTGCTCTAACAGGAGCTAGAGGGTCAGTCTCAAGATGGCTCACATAACTAACAAGTCGGAGCTGGTTTTTGCCTAGGAACCCTGCTGAGTGTGTGGGCTGAGTGTTTTGATTCCTTTCAAAACACTCCATAGGCTGCCTGGGCTCCTTCACAGTATGGAAGCTAGATTACAGAAGTGAACATCCCCAGACAGCAAGATAGATTTTAGACCTACCTTCAGAGGTCACATGGTGTCATTTCTACCATATTGTTGCTTCAGGAAATCATAAAGTCCTACTCAGGTTCAAGGGGAGGAAAAGTAGTCCCCAACAGTTGACAGAGGGAGTGTCATGGTTACATCATATAAATAGCATGTGAGATGGGGGATATGGTTGCAACCATCTGGAAAATATCTGTCACCAGACTGCCACCCGTTTTGTATTATGTTTGTTGGTTTTTCTGATACATGTTCACTAATTAGTTTATTGTTCATTCTAGTCTCCCAAGTCATCCTTTTCATGATCCTAAGTAGTGTTTTTTCTGTTTTTTTGTTTGTTTGTTTGTTTGTTTTTTACCAAAATGTGGCTCATACACATGTTTGCTTTAGCTGGCATGTTGTCTTAAGAATTGTGGATTTTTATCTATCTGAATTTCTGGTTCCTCTTCACAATCAGAAGATTGGATAAATCAGCAGTGGGCTGAAGCTGGGTAGTGTTGCCCCTCCCCGCTTGCCACAGTCCCTACCCCTTCCTATTACCATCTCACGTGTTTTATGTCTCACAGCATTTGACTTGAGGCTTTCTGATTTAGAAAAGTATATGTTCATAACAAATAACAAATAATAGTGATACCTTTCATTTGGAGTTTTCAAAGTACTTTCTACAGAAAGCTACCTTTTTAAATCTGTACTCTCTTTGGGTGATACTATCAGGTTGCGGTTTAAAGGGCACTTTCAGTTATCTGCTGATTCGCAGAACAGAAATGAATGATACATCCCAGTTTCTGGAGTGATCCAGTTGCTCAGTTTAACTCTACCTCTCCTAGGCTGGTCCTTTTGGGAATCATCAGAGGGCAACAGAATTCTTCTTGAGGCCTCAGATTTGCCATCAACACTGGCAGCACAGAGCCTGGAGTTCCCCACAGGAGTAAGGGGACTCATTCAGTCAATGTTTTCCAGCACCACAGTCTCGCCCAGAGCGGAGTCTGCACACAAAGACCTTCTCCCTGGAGAATAAGTGCCCAGTGTTCACACCACTGCTCAGAGCCATTCTGAATATTCCTATTGGCTCAGAGGTACAATGCTCACTTTGTCCTTTCAAGGGTTCTTGGTTTTGTTTCCAAAATGTCAACAGATAACTGTAAGTGTTGATTAAACAACCGAAAGAGCATTGCCTAAGAAGACCGTTCTCTAGGCAGCCTCCCTCGAGCCCTTCGGGAAAGCTGGGGCCTACCCTGAAAGGGCCACAGGCAGGCTGGGCCCTACTCTGCAATTCTGTCTCATCAGGATGCTTTCTTCCCCTTTGGGACATGGGATTTTCTTCAGCTTTTTAATGCTGAAAGAACTGTTCATGGGCACAGTTGCAGGAAACGTCTGTGATTATCTCCTCTGAACTATCAGAGCAGGCTCTGCTCCCAGACCAGGACATTCTGAGGCAGACATCTCTCCCTTGACTCCAATCCATCATGTTCCATCCCCTCCCTGTCTGTAACCAGGATCCTGACTTCTACGTTTCTCATTCCCTTACCTTTCACTTGTTTTTACCATTTCGTCCAGATACCCAGTATTTTGTTGTTAAAACAAAATACTCCAAAACTTAGTAAAAATAACAGATTTCCCCCCACCCCATCTCCTCATTGATCTATCATTTGGGCATTTGGGTAGGATCTATAGGGAAAACTCATCCCTGCTTCAACCAGCAACAGCTGGGGCAGCTCAACTTAGGGCTGTTGGATCTACTTCTGATGACTCAGTCAGCTGGCTGACTGTTGGTGCTGAGTTAAAACCCAGGGACCTTGATTTGTCTCCATGTGGCCTGGGCTTCCTCACAGCAGTGCCAAAATGATCATTCCAATAGAGAAAAATAGGCAGAAGCTGTATTGTCTTCCGTGACCTAGCCTCAGAAATCACATAGTGTCACATAGTATTGGTTGAAACAGGCATGAAGTCCTGCACAGATGCAAGGACGGGGCACTGACTCCACTCTCACAAATGGGAGAGCCTAATGTTCCAGAAGAAAAATGGGACCAGAAATGTTGCAGCTATTTTTGAGAAATGCAAACTACCATATCACCCAAAGTATGTACTATTCACATGTTTTGAACATTGCAGAAACATTCACACCAAATATACTCTTATACAACTTTGTTCCCTTGATATTTATGAGTCATTTACATTGTTGGGAGAAGTTCACTTATGTTTAGAATTGTAATATCTCATTGTAATTGTTTACCATAGTTCAGTCTTCCTCCTTCCCACCCTCCCCTTCTTTCTTTCTGCTATGTGTTTATGCTTTTTTGCAATGTGGTACAGTGCTATTCTGAATATTCTCATTGATTAAACTCAGTTAGTGCACATGAGCTAGGGCAGTAGTTCTCAATCAAGAGGTGATTTTTAGCAGTGTCAGAGACATTCAGTAAATGTCCCACACATTTTTGGTTTTCATGACTGGGATAGAGACACTGCAACCGATATCCAGTGGGTAGAGGCTGTGGATGCTGCTAGCAAAATATTCTACAATGCACAGGAGAAATTTCCTATAACAAAGAATTACCTAGGTCAAGATGTCAGTGGTGCTCTTTCCAAGATGGCAGACTAGAGGGTGACTGCACTCCAGGTGCTCCAGAACCCAGGATTCAAGAAGGGGAGGCATTGAGAGACTCGGACTAAAATAGAGCCACGGGGTGAGTCTCCCCCACCCGGTGAAGCTCGGCCTGGGCAGCAGGAACGGATAGGGGTGGCTTATCAGAGCAGGGCAGGGCAACTAGAGTCTTCACCAGGTAGCCCTGCTCACTCCAGCGGTGGGCTCCTCCCACACGGCCAGCTTCTCGGAGCAGACCCCCCCAGTGACAGCCTTTCTGCACAGAACCAGCTCAAAGTCCCACCAGCAGCGACCCCAGCCCGCAGCCAGCTTCAGGGACCAGGATAGGGCAGCCAGGGATTTCCCCAAGCAGCCCTGCTCCCTCTAGCGGCAGGCTCCTTTCACGGCCAGCTTCTCGGAGTAGACCACCCAGTGAGAGCGTTTCCGCACAGAGCCAGCTCCAAGCCCTGGAACTAGTAGCGGACTAGGGGCAGCTTTCTTCGGAAGCACTGCATTATCAAGTTCCTCCAAGACTTCAGGCTACTGAAGGCTGGGGAGTGATACACTGGAAATCTACAGGGACACTATAAGCCAATAGAGGAAATCTGCAATATATCAGAGTCCCACTGACATCTGACCAATATGAGAAAACAAGGGAAGAAAATGTCCCAAACAAACCTAGATACTATATCAATAAAACCCAATGACAGCACAGCAGAAGAAATATCAGAAAGGGAGATCAGAATGTACATAATTAACACAATCAGGGAAGCAAACGAGGAGATGAAAGAGCAAATGCAGGCATTAAATGATCACACCAATCAACAGTTAAAAGAGCAAATACAGGAAGCAAAAGATCATTTCAAAAAAGAGCTAGAGATACTGAAAAAAAAAAAAAAAAAAAACAGAAATCCTTGAAATGAAGGAAACAATAAACCAAGTTAAAAACTCCTTAGAAAGCATAACCAATAGGATAGAACACCTGGAAGACAGAATCTCAGACACTGAAGACAAAATATTTAATCTTGAAAACAAAGTTGACCAAACAGAAAAGATGATAAGAAATCATGAACAGAATCTATAAGAATTATGGGATATCATGAAAAGGCCAAATTTAAGAATGATTGGGATTGAGGAAGACTTAGGGAAACAAACCAAAGGAATGAACAATCTATTCAATGAAATAACATCAGAAAATTTCCCAAATCTGAAGAATGAAATGGAAAACCAAGTACAAGAGGCTTATAGGACTCCAAATATACAAAATTACAACAGACCCACACCAAGGCACATTATTACGAAAATAGCTACCATACAAAATAAAGACAGAATTTTAAAGGCTACAAGAGAAAAGAATCAAATTACATTCAGGGGGAAACCAATAAGAATATCAGCAGGTTTTTCAATCCAGACCCTAAAAGCTAGAAGGGCCTGGAACAACATTTACCAAGCCCTGAAAGAAAATGGATGCCAACCAAGAATCTTATACCCAGCAAAACTTACTTTCAGACGTGACGACGAAATAAGATCCTTCCATGATAAACAAAAACTAAAGGAATTTACAAAAAGAAAGCCAGCATTACAGAACATTCTCAGCAAAATATTCCATGAGGAAGAGATGAACAACAGTGATGCAAATCAGCAACAGGAGGAACTAGCTTAAAGGAATAGCCAAATAAAGGAGAAACCAAATCATATCAAAAAACAAAAATGAGTCAAATGACTGGGAATACAAATCATGTCATAATAATTACCCTGAATGTTAATGGCCTGAACTCATCAATCAAAAGACACAGACTGGCAGATTGGATTAAAAAGAAAAATCCAACAATATGCTGCCTGCAAGAGACTCATCTCATAGAAAGAGATACCCATAGACTAAAGGTGAAAGGATGGGAAAAAACATACCATGCACACGGACACAGCAAAAGAGCTGGAGTATCCATCCTCATTTCAGATAATGTGGACTTCAAGCCAAAACTAGTCAGAAGGGATAAAGAAGGACATTACATACTGCTTCAGGGAAGCATAAATCAGCAAGACATAACAATCATAAATATCTATGCCCCGAACATTGGCTCATCCATGTACGTCAAACAAATCCTTCTCAATTCCAGAAATCAATAGACCGCAACACAATAATACTAGGCGATTTTAACACACCTCTCTCACCACTGGATAGATCTTCCAAACAAAAATTGATTAAAGAAACCATAGATCTCAATAACGCAATCAACAATTTAGACTTAACGGACATATATAGAATATACCATCCAACAAGGAACGAATACACTTTCTTCTCAGTAGCACATGGATCCTTCTCTAAAATAGACCATGTTTTATGCCACAAAGCTACTGTTAGCAAATACAAGAAGATAGAGATACTACCTTGTACTCTATTAGATCATAATGGATTGAAATTAGAAATAAATGACAGAATAAAAAACAGAAACTTCTCCAATACTTGGAGATTAAATAATACACTATTATATGATGAATGGATAACAGAAGACATCAGGAGGGAAATTAAAAAATTCTTAGAAGTAAATGAGAACACAGACACATCATATCAAAATCTCTGGGACACTATGAAAGCAGTACTTAGAGGAAGATTTATTTCATGGGGCGAATTCAACAAAAGAAGTAGAAATCAACAAATAAACGACTTAACACTACAGCTCAAAGCCCTAGAAAAAGAAGAGCAGACCAACACCAGAAGTAGTAGAAGACAGGAAATATTTAAACTCAGAGCCAAAATCAACGAAATTGAAACAAAAAAAACAATACAAAAAATTGACAAAATAAATAGTTGGTTCTTTGACAAAATAAACAAAATTGATAAACCCTTAGCCACACTAACAAAGAGAAAGAGGGAGAAAACTCAAATTACTAAAATTCGGAATGAATAAGGAAATATTACAACAGACACCAGTGAAATACAAAACATAATTAAAAGCTATTTTGAAAATCTATACTCCAACAAAACAGAAAACCTCGAAGACATCAACAAGTTTCTAGAGACATATGAATCACCTAAACTGAACCAGGAGGACATACACAACTTAAATAAATCAATTTCAAGCAATGAAATAGAAGAGGTCATCAAAAGCCTACCAACAAAGAAAAGCCCAGGACCAGATGGGTTCTCAGCCGAGTTCTACAAAACCTTTAAAGAAGAGCTCATTCCAATACTCCTCAAAGTATTCCATGAAATAGAAGAGGAGGGAACCCTCCCAAACTCATTCTATGAAGCCAATATCACCCTGTTACCTAAACCAGACAGAGACACATCGAGGAAAGAAGATTTCAGACCAATATCCTTAATAAACATCGACACAAAAATTCTCAACAAAATTTTAGCAAATCGCATACAAAAATATATTTAAAAGATAGTGCACCACGATCAGGTGGGTTTTATCCCAGGGATGCAAGGTTGGTTCAACATCAGGAAATCAATAAATGTCATTCACCATATCAGCAGACTTAAAGTTAAGAATCACATGATTATTTCAATAGATGCAGAAAAAGCATTCGATAAAATACAGCATCCCTTCATGCTCAAAACACTAGAAAAAATTGGGGTAGTGGGAACATTCCTTAACATTGTAAAGGCCATCTACGCTAAGCCAATGGCCAATATCATTCTAAATGGTGAAAAACTGAAAGCATTCCCCCTAAAAACTGGAACAAGGCAGGGATGCCCTCTTTCACCACTTCTATTTAACATCGTCCTTGAAACTCTAGCCAGAGCAATTAGACAAACCAAAGAAATTAAAGGGATACGAATTGGAAAAGAAGAACTCAAACTATCCCTGTTCGCTGATGACATGATTATATATTTAGAGAAACCTGGAAATTCCACCAGAAAACTCTTAGAACTCATAAGTGAATTCAGTAAAGTAGCAGGTTACAAGATCAATTCTCATAAATCCAATGCATTTTTATACATAAGTGATGAATCTTCAGAAAGAGAAATTAGGAAAACTACCCCATTCACAATAGCATTGAAAAAAATAAAATACTTGGGAATCAATCTCACAAAAGAGGTGAAAGACCTCTACAATGAGAACTACAGAACACTAAAGAAAGAAATTAAAGAAACCCTTAGAAGATGGAAAGATCTCCCATGTTCTTGGATAGGCAGAATTAATATTGTCAAAATGGCCGTACTACCAAAAGTGCTATACAAATTCAATGCAATCTAATTAAAATCCCAATGACGTACCTTACAGAAATAGAGCAAGCAATTATCACATTCATCTGGAAGAATAAAAAACCCAGCATAGCTAAAGCAATCCTCAGTAAAAAGAGCGAAGCAGGGGGTATCGCAATACCAGATCTTCAACTCTATTACAAAGCAATAGTAACAAAAATGGCATGGTATTGGTACCAAAATAGACAGGTAGATCAATGGTGCAGAATAGAGGACATGGACACAAACCCAAATAAATACAATTCTCTCATACTAGACAAAGGTGCCAAAAATATGCAATGGAGAAAAGATAGCCTCTTCAACAAATGGTGCTGGGAAAACTGGAAAACCATATGCAACAGAATGAAATTAAACCCCTATCTCTCACCCTGCACAAAACTCAACTCAAAATGGATCAAGGACCTCGAAATCAGACCTGCATCTTATAGAAGTAAAAGTAGGTCCAAATCTTCAACTTAGGATCAGACTTCCTTAACAGGACTCCCATAGCCCAAGAAATAAAAGCAAGAATCAACAACTGGGATAGATTCAAACTAAAAAGCTTTCTCTCAGCAAAGGAAACTGTCAGTAATGTGAAGAGAGAGCCTACAGAGTGGGAGAATATCTTTGCCACTCATACTTCAGATAGAGTGCTAATTTCCAGAATCTATAAAGAACTCAAAAAACTCTACACCAAGAATACAAATAATCCAATCAACAAATGGGCTAAGGAAATGAATAGACACTTCACAGAAGAAGATGTACAAGCAATCAACAGATATATCAAAAAATGTTCCACATCTCTAGTAATAAGAGAAATGCAAATCAAAACTACCCTAAGATTCCTAAGATTCCATCTCACCCCAATTAGAATGGTGATTATCAAGAACACAAGCAACAATAGGTGTTGGCAAGGATGTGGGGAAAAAGGTATACTCATAGATTGCTGGTGGAGTTGCAAATTAGTGCAGCCACTCTGGAAAGCAGTATGGAGATTCCTCAGAAAGCTTGGAATGGAACCACCATTTGACCCAGCTATCCCACTCCTTGGCCTATACCCAAAGGACTTAAAATCAGCATACTACAGAGATACAGCCACATCAATGTTAATTGCTGCTCAATTCACCATGGCCAGATTGTGGAACCAACCTAGATGCCCTTCAGTTGATGAAGGGATAAAGAAACTGTGGCATATATATACAATGGAATATTACTCTGCCATGAAGAATGATAAAATTATGGCATTTGCAGGCAAATGGATGAAATTGGAGAATATCATGCTAAGTGAGATAAGCCGATCTCAAAAAACTAAAGGACGAATGCTCTCACTGATAAGTGGATGAGGACCTATAATGGGGGGTGGGAGGGGTTAGGTTTAGGATTAGGGTTAGTTTTAGGGTTAGGGATAAGGAGGGTGGTAAGAATGGAGGAAGGAAGGACTGAATAGAGGGAAAAGAGGGGTGGGAGGGGTGGGGGGAAGGGAAAAAATAACAGTATGAATCAAACAACATTACCCTATGTAAATTTATGATTACACAAATGGTATGCCTTAACTCCATGTACAAATAGAGAAAAAACATGTATCCCATTTGTTTAAAATAAAAAAAAAAATTAAAAAATAAAATAAAAAAATTTTTAAAAAAAGATGTCACTGGTGCTAAGGTTGAAAAATCCTCATTTAGGGCATGCATTTAGTAGTGAAATTACTAGATATTAATAGTTTCGACTTTACTATATAATATGAAATCACTCTCCCAAGTGGTTGAACCAGTTTATACACCCACCAAAATTGGATGTTCTACATCCTTTGATATTGTCAGTCATCTTAATTTTTCCTAATTCATGTTTTTTTTTCTTCTGAAATGTATTTTCATATACTTTACCCATTTTTATGGTGTTCATTTTTAGGAATTCTTTATATATTCTGGATACTAATCCCTTGTGGATTGTATGTTATATTAGTCAGGGTTCTCTAGAGGAACAGAATCAATAGGAAGTATGATTATAAAAAGGGAATTTATTAGATTGGCTTATACAACTAGAAGCTGGATAGTCCACAATGGCTATCTGCTGCTGGGCAGCTGGAAGACCCAGCAGTTGTGCAGTTCAAGACACAGAAGCTCCAGAACAAGAAAGATCAACAGAGCTATCCTAGTCCAAGACCAAGGCTTCTGGAAACTACCTGGAGAATCACTGGCAGAGTCCACTATGGAAGAGTGCAGAAGCCAGAGTCTGATATCCTCAGACGATCAAAATGGCAATCAATAACCTGTTCAAGAAGAGCCAAACTTGCATCTGCATCTGCTTCTTTGTTCTTCGACTTTTATTCCATCCTAATGGGCAGTGCTGCC
Source organism: Sciurus vulgaris (assembly GCF_902686455.1). NCBI lineage: Eukaryota > Metazoa > Chordata > Mammalia > Rodentia > Sciuridae > Sciurus > Sciurus vulgaris. The sequence continues at coordinate 81,598,650 of NC_136461.1, read as the reverse complement.
CATGGTTTGGGAAGGTCTCCACTTCAGGTCACTATCCCACCTTCCAGTCATTCCTAGACATGCCCTCATTAGCACACCCAGAGGCCTCTTAATCATTGGCATCTCTTAATCCAATCAAGTTGACAATTCAAATTAACCATTACAATTCGTATTGAAAATATATTCTCCCAGTTTGTGGCTTATCTTCTCACTTCCTCGTGGTTCTTTTGATGAAAAGATGTTCTTAAATTTTATGTAGTCAACTCTGCCAATCTTATACTATCTTTTAAAGTTTGTAGTATAGAGTATTATCTAAGAAAATCTGTCCTGTCCTGAGGTTCCTCTTGCTTCTCAAGGTTGGCAGCACATTGTGGTTCTCATCCTTTTTATTTGATGAGCCTGGAGTTCCTCTTGCTGACACCAGGTAAGGTTGTCTCTCCTTGTCTTCTGCTGTTTGTTCGGTCCTTAGAGTGCTGGCCTCAGGCTTGGTTTGCCAAGGTACTCCATTTTCCCTGCTGAGATTGGACTTTTTCTATGACCTCTCCAGCTCTCTCCACCCAGGACTGGATTCTACTACCTGGGGACTGGCCTAAAAATGAACTAACTTCTCTGGAACCACAGTGCCCCACTCAGTACCAGCACAACTGAGGAGGTAACTTTCGGTTAAATCAACCTCAGTTGACCCAGTCTGCTGACATCTATATTTCTCAACAATGAACCTGAGCCATTGAAAAATCATGTGGGGAAACCAAGAGAAGACTGTTTTGAGATTGAAATGAAATAAAAATATGAAAGTGTTCCCTAAATGCAAAGGATATTATCACTCAGCAAATAAAGGTTAAATGATATTCAGTGAGGTTTGGATATATTTTATTTTCTTTGTGTATTTAGTAATGTGTGTTATGGTGTCTTTTTAAGAACAAAATGTCTTTACTAACCAGACCAAATATGTTTTTAAACCAAATGAAACCACCCACAAAGAATGCCAAGCCTACCCCCAAGTGGAGTTTTGTGTTTCCCAGTCCTATTGGTAGGGAACATCCTGAATTCTCTACCTTATTTTACCTTCTCTTTACTTCCTGTTCACATCTCCATTTTCTTTTCTGGGCTCTGTGCTGGAGTTTATGGTTGGCTCGAGTAAAGATCAGATGAAGCTCAATCGGTATGAAGGAGCACAGGACATTGAGCCAGGGTTTCAAGAGAATCATCAGCCAGAAATTAGCATTCCCCAAGGTGATGGTAGAACTCAAAGTAGGAGGGACACTGTGGACCTCAGGAACTATTATGAGAGACCCAGGATTGGGTAGGACACATCGGTGAGGTAAGACGGGGAAGAAGTGGAAGACATGAGGATCAGAGGATCTTTTCATAAAGCAGGGAGAAGCATCAGGGGAACTAGGGCAAAGCTGATCCCTTCTGGGTCCCCACAAAATGTGGGAAAATGAGAACGCTTCCCTGAAGAAGGTGGGAAAGGAAGTTACAGAAGAACCTCCAGGAGAACAAAAGTGTGAGGTCTGGGGTTTTGTTTACCTTTCCTGGGCCTCAGAGAATACTCTGGGGGAGCAGAGGAGGGAGTTCCAGGAGGTGGGGTGGAGATGAGGTCAGCGGGAAGGACCTTGAAAATTATACAGGGTTGAGAATGAGATGTGTCCTCAGGGGTTTACATTTCCAGTGGAGGCCAAAGGCAGCAGGAACCTGAGTCACCTAGGATTAGCTGGCCCCAGATTCTGAATAATACCCTAGAGTACAGTTGTCCCATCCTGGGGCCAGAGAAGGAGACGGGGTGCACATGAGAAGCCCGATGACGTGCATTGGGCTGGACACAATTCATCCCTTCACATAAAACACTGTAGCAAAAGGCCTACTACCCGGCAGCACATGCACATGGGTTCAGTTTGTCCTCATTTCCTAAACAACTCACATACTAAGTTGTTACTTAAAAGTGCATCCAGAGCCTCTCCTCCCTGGTGGCAAAGTTCACGTGCCGCCATCCTTGTTCCCAGTGCAGTGGTGGCATGGTTTGGTGCCCCCTCCTGCTGTGCTCAGAGCTGTTTTGATGGTGGCAAGTACCTCCCTCAGCTCCTTCTGACCAGCAGGACCGAGTTCCCAAGCAGCCCTTGGTATACGGTGTTCCCGAGTGACAGGTGAATCAGAGGCTGTGCTCCTGACTGATAACAGACATTATTATTGGCTGTTTCTTTTCTTTTTAAAATGGTGTGCATGTGCAGGAGATGACAAATTCGTATGTCAGATTATATGAGGATGTGTTCCTAAATGCATGACTGTACAAATGGTCACTGAGTTGTCAGTCATTGACCAATTATTAGCATTATATTTATTTGTATTTTCTAAACAGATATTAAGGTACAACTTTTTTTTCTCCATGGTATCTAAAAACCAGAGTACTTAATGCAACAGTTGTGAAGAGTGTCCTAGTCGTGTAAAGAGTTGGTGTTGTCATCATTCAGCTTATACTCTTATGTACGACATCTGTCTTTGCTGCTTGACCTCATCAGGTTCATTAGTCAGTCTCAACTACCCTAAACGAAAACAGCTCCTTAAAAGTACTGTTCTCCTTCAGTGGCATGTACCTATCTAATCAAAACACCGCATTCCTACAAAAATCTGCCTTAGGAAAATTTAATATTTTTGAAGTTATTTTGAAAGACATGCAACATCTTATTCCTTGGCTTTCTTAATTGCTGCTTTGTGTAGGCAGTGTAACAAACAAGTTATTGAGAAAGAAGAGGAATCTCCTCTACCACCTTCATTGCTTGAAGGAAAAAACATTTCAAAACGAGACTTTCATTGAAAAAAAAAAAAAAAGTGCTGAAGGAAGAGGCTCAGATTTCCAAAGTTTTTCTGCCAACATGTCTCATGCTACACTGGAACACCCTTCTCCTAGGTATCTGTGTGGCTCACTTTTCCCTTAAACCAAGTTTCTCTCAAAGAAGGGACTTCTCTGACCTCTGTTCCCAAGTAGTCCTTCTCATCCCTCGCTATCTTCTTACCCTGCTTCACTCCGCTTATGTCCACCTGGCGCTCTCTACATTTATTAGTCCTTATCTGTGTTCCCCACTGGAATGTAAGCCCCCTGCAGTCAGGGCCTGCCCTCCCTTCTCCACACTATTCCCCAGCGCCCACAGTAGAGCAGAGCTCAACAGCTAGACATGAATGAATGGACGCCTGGGTGAACGCACAGGCAGACGAGTCTTCACACCCTACACAGTTCCTTGGGAATTTCATCTCACAAACAAATGTTGCTACTCTAATAATTTTGTTAACCATTAAGTGTCCTCTTCACCACACCTCCTATAAAAAAGTGGATTGCCTAAAATTCAATGCCAGTGTGTCTCAAAGTGTTCAGCAACTAAATCCGACAGCTAGAACCTCAGCTGCCACCTTCCCTCTTCCTCTGCACATCTCATCTTCCTCCTTCCTGGTTTTTTCTGACATTGGCCAAAGCAGAAGAACCTGAGACTCGAGTCAGAACATGGACTCCTTACCAAAGCCCGGTACAAAGGCGTATGGGCGAACCGATCATTAAACATGTGATTTTATGATAATATGATGAGGACAAGAGGCGGGGGCTACCTTCCAAAAGGCTTTCCTGGAGTGATGTTATAAACTGGAGGATGAGGAGGATTTAGCTGAGTTAGGAAGGGCTGGGGGAAAGTGAACAGCAGGGGAATTCCCTGAGGTTGAAAGTAGGGCCTGTTAGAGGAACCAGAAGTGTCAGGTGCCTGGAAATCCAATGGGAGGTGGGAGTAGTGGCATAAAACTGGAGAAGTCCAGTGTCAAAGCTTACTGGCCGTGTGCCTCTTCCTTTTGAGGCTCAGTTTCCTTATTGTGAATGAGGAGGACAGCAGTACCTAGGGTAGCTGTGAGGGTGAGGCAGTATACATAAAATGCTCAGCAAAGTGCCTGACACAAGCAAATAATAAATCATAGCTATTGTGCACTGTACTTTTGTGCTAACTAGTAGTAGTTCAGTTCCCAGCACACGGTGGGAGTCCAGCTGAGAAGTGGATGAACGGTGGGCTCCTAAAGGTGCTCCCTCAGGCCACTCAGCTTTTCCCCACCAAGAAACCAAATTCCCCTGCTACAGGCGCAGACCTTTCCAGGACCCCAAACCCAGAGAGGCTGCTTCATACAGGCAGGTTGTCTCACTGGAGCTTTCCTCACTACAGGTCACCTGACTGGCTGTTTCAGGAGAGGAGTGAAACCCTGAGTGTTATGGTTGAGATGTTAGGTGTCCCCCAAAAGCTCATATGTAAGGCAATGCAAGAAAATTCAGAGGTGAAATGAATGAGAGTCTTAACTCAATCAGTGAATTAATCCCCCTGATGGGATTAACTGAGTGGCAACGGAAGGCAAGTAGGGTGTGGCTGGAGGAGGTGGGCACTGGGGGCGTGGCTTTGGGGTATATATTTTGTATCTGGCGAGTGGAGTCTCTCTCTGCTTCTTGATCATCAGTTGAGCTACTTCCCTCTGCCACACTCTTCCACCATGATGTTCTGCCTTACCTCACGCCCTGAGGAATGGAGCCACTGAGACCTCTGAAACCATGAGCCACAAAGTAAACTTTTCCTCCTCTAAAATTGTTCTTGTCAGGTCTTTAATCGCAGCAATGAAAAAGTGGACTAAAACCCTGCGATAGCTGGGAGACTAAAAGGCCAGGACAATTCAGACCAAATTTCATAGATTTGAGTCAAATCTGGGAATGGAATAAGAAAGGTGAATACTAGCTGGGCATGGCAGCATATACCTGTAATCCCATTTACACGGGAGGCCAAGGCAGGAGGATGGTAAGTTTAACAGGGTGCTAGGGATGTAGTTCAATGGTAGAGCTTTTGCCTAGGATGTACAAGACTCTGAATTTTATCCCCCACATGAAAGAAAAAAGAAAAGAAAAGGAAAAAAAAAAAAAAGAGAGAGAGAGAGAAAAGAAAATGTGATACTAGGGGATCTCACCCTGGTGGGCGAGAGCTGTTCCAAAACCCAGGTCAGGCTCTCTTCCATGTTCTGGTGGCTCCATGGTTTTGTTTCCAGGTTTAATTCAGGCTACCATCAGCTCATAATAGTGAGTACAATAATTTATGGGTCCTCTGGTAACCCTGCCATTACTTTTACCCTGAACTTCTTATTTTTTTAATTCAGGGGATGGGGGTGGCTCAGTGGTAGATCACTTGCCTAGTATGCATAGCACTTAAAAAAAATCTTTCAAATTCATAGAGAAGTTGAAAGTTTCTTGGAGGTTCACAACACAATGAACACGTGTAGCCTTTCACTTAGTTCTCTGGTTATTAATGATTTGCCACATTTGCACTCCTTCTCTTTCTCTCTCTGTGATTTCTCTGGTTGAGAGGAAGCTGCAGACATGATGACACTTCGCCCTAAAATCTTTACCATGTATTGCCCAAGAGTGAAGGCTATGCATGACGTAACCACATCCCGAGGTCACATCTAAGCCAGTTCAATATCATCCAGTCGCCTTTACACTCAGGTTGGTGCAGGGACACCAGGTCTTTCCAACTCAAGCTCATTGACACGTCAGCTGTCACTGAGTTGACAGGGGATGGCAGCTAGACCCGCAGCTGCCCCATCTCCCCCCAGCTGCCCATCAGGTTCCCTGTCTCTTGGCCCAGAGTGAAGATTCCCTCAGCAGAGGCACCTGTAGAAAGTGCAATGATTCATTTTTATTCAAATATCAGTGCTGTGTTTACATTCATGATGGACATCTGGAGCCAACAAAATAAAACATTTATATGCTTATAGTTTCAAAAGAAAAAGAATGGTTTAAGGTTTTTTTTTTAAACTAATATCTGATATTCAGTTCATATTAAAAATTTTCCACTTGTCCCAAAAATGTCTTTTATAGCTATTTTTAACCAAAAATCGAATTGAGGTACATTTGCACTTGGTTATTATGTCTTTTGAGTCTATTTTAACCTAATGCAGTCTCTTACCTTTCTTGCTTTTTCATGACTGATTTTTTAGTATCATTGAATGCTCCACATTGAAGATTTGTCTGATAGGGTTCTCTTAAATAAGGAAATTTCAGTCAATCGTTATTTTTTAATATTATTTATTTCATTAAAAATAATATGTGCTAAAATTTTTTGAACTTTAGAAAAAGTGAAATTCTCTATTTCCTTCTGCCCGTCAGCCTTTACCCTAGGAATACACAGTGGTTGCAGTCAACAGTGTATCCCTTCAGAAAAATTAGTGCACAGACTTTCTACATAGCTAAATAGATTTATTTTTCCATCATTCAACTTTTTTCCAAGCTTACGTCATGTGATTGTATTATACCCACTATTTTTTACCTTACTGTTTTGCTTAATTTATCTTAAAGGATGTGCCACAAGAATACACTGAGATCATTTTCATTCTTTTAGATATCTATATAGTTTTCCATTTTATTTATGTATCATAATTTGACCAGTTTTCTACTGATCAACATTTAGGTTATTCCCAGGTTTTCTTTTTCCCTATCACAAATAATGCTGCAATAAACAGCTTTGAACCCTGATATGCTCTATCTTTGTGATATGATATGTTTATATAAGGAAAGGTGCTGGGTAAAAGAGTATTCACATTTAAAACTTGTCTCTGACTACTTTCAAGATGCTCAAAGGGAGTTACCCTGTCATTCTGTACACAGAGCCCTTTCTGAGCAACACTCTACCAGGCCAGATGGAAAGCCGTACTATAATACCCAGTGTTTTTCAGCAGAGTTACAGCAGTCTAGATGGAAAATTGTTCCCATGGATGAGTTTTTCAGAAAATATGAAATGCTGTCTGAGTAATTTCACAGGTCAAATTACATTCAGATGTGTTCTGGTGAAATAGACATAGGACTGAATGAAGTATCTATTTTTTGTATTACTTTAGGAGTCAGAGAATGAATCTTTTTGAACCATGAGTGATAAAACAATTCATTGGAACTGGATGATGTGTGGAAGGGTTGTTGAGGAGAGTGGGGTGCAGGGTATGACCATCAAGGAGGAACATTTTCTTAGGCAGATTTCTGCTTCAGTCAGGAGAGAGGCATCAGAAGGATCCCATAACTAGACCTTGCCAAGTTGTTGACAGTGTGCTACCAGAAGAAGACTATCCAGTGGGTGGAGAGGAGAAGCCCAACAAGTACATTTCTGTGATCTCATTGACTCACCTCCATGCAAATGTGCGGTTTTTCTGAGTTCTTCAGGTGTTGTCATGCTTTTTTAAAGTAATAAAATATTTTTTCTATTTTTAATTTTGAGACAGGGTCTCGCTAAGCTGCCCAGACTAGCCTCAAACTTTCAATTCTGCCTCAGCCTCCTGAGTAGCTGGGATTCAGTAAAACAATTTTTTTTTAATAAGGCAGTATCTTTTAATTTTAAATTTTTATTTCCATATTTTCTTGGTATATTGTAATTATACATAATAATGGGATTCATTGTTTATAAAGTAATATTTTTTAAAAACATTTTAACTGATATCTAGTGATTCATGGTTACACTGTGATATTCAACACGTTCATACAATGTATAAAGATTAAGTCGGGATAGTTGGTATATCATTATCTCAGACATTTGTCATTCAAAATTCTCTCTACCAATTATTTTTAAATAACTAATTGTTGTCAATCATAATTATCTTGTTATGCTATCAAACGTTAGAAGCTGTCCCTCCTATTGTATTCTAACGCTGCATCTGTTGACACTCCTGACTCCATCTCCCCAGCTCCACCCCCAGGCCTCAACACCCTTTCCAGGATCTGGTAACCACTATACTACTCTGTATTTCTATAAGATCAACTAAAAAGTATGTTCTATCTATAGCCCGGTGTAGAGTGCTCCAAGATACCGTTAAGTACAAAAGCAAGGTGAATTAAAGCATGTATAATAAGCTACAATGTAGCTAAGAAAATATGTAGGCCTTATTTTTAAAAAGTACAAGGCATGGAAATAGATATAAAAATTACTTGCATATGACATGATTGTGGACACTGAAACATTGAAGGAATCTACAAATAAACTACTAGAACTAATAAGTAAATTGAGTCCAGTCACAAGACAAAGGGTCAATACACTGAACATCCAGAGGCCAATAGACATATGAAAAGGTATACAACATGGTTAGTCATCAAGAAGACAAAAGTGAAAATCATAATAAGACAGTACCACAAAGGCTAAAATTAGAAAGACTGCTGAATACCAAGTGCTGGCAAACATAAACAGTGGGAATTATCATGCACTGCTAGTAGAAATATAAAATGGTACAACTGCTTTGGGAAACTGGAAGTTTAGATTAATAAAAGTAGATACCTTTCCTTAACTATTAGTGTGTTTATAAATGTTTAACAATTGGCTCTAGGGATGGAGGAGAAGAAAGTACTCATTTGTAACATTTGCCAATGTCCATGGAATAAATAGGCCCACCATGGCTGACTTTGAGCTACCAACAAGAGTCACTGAAACTCAAGTAGGAGGCCAAGGACATAGCTCAGTGGTAGACTGTTCACCCAGCATGGGTGGGGTTCTGGGTTAGATCCCCAGCACCAAACACACACAAAAGGCAGATTTGGGAAGAGTCAGACAGCCAGCTTGATAACAGCACTGCCTATGATCTAGCAACTCCACTCCTAAGTCCATTCCTGAGTGTGCATCAAGAGAATGAATGCCTCTATCCACAAAAAGGTGAAATAAAAGAATGTTCATAGCAGCTTTATTTATAACAGACAAAAATTGGAAACAATGCAGAAGTCTACCAACAAGCAAAAGGATAAACAAATTGTGATGTATTTGTACAATGGAATACTATTTAGTAATAAAAAGTAGCGAACTGCTAATACAATAGCACAGATAACCTTGAACAGATTGCATTAATTGAATCAGGTACCAAAAATGCATTTTTTATGATACCATGAATGTAAAAGTCAAGAATAAACAAAATTATTTTCTGGTGATAGAAATCAGAATTGTAGCTATTTCTGGGGGGTGGGAGTTGCCTCCTGGGTTGAGGATAAGGTAAATTTCTGGAAATGTTTTATATATTGATTTAGTTACATGGATGTATGTATTTGTCAAATTCACCGAACAGTACAGTATATGTAAAGTATACCTCAGTAAATTACTGTGGACACAAAGACAGAAGATTTGACTCATTGCAAAAAAAACACAAGGAAAGAAAAATCCTATTTTTAATGCCTGTAGGTAAAGGAATGGAGGAAACAGGAAAGAGAAAGAGTTAAAAGCTAGAGGTCTCTGAATATAATTTGTGTAGATTTGATTTTGGAATTGTGAGAATATTTTTCTTAAAAATGTAAACCAATTTAAAAAGATAAGAAATCCCTCAAATCAAAAGCAAAATGAATCAAAAAAGTTTCTGTGCATTGTGTTGGTGGCCAACCATATAAAGGGAATTCTTTCAAGAGATTTTATAACAAGAAATTGTATATCTTCATGGGATCTTAAAACAAAAAGAATCCCCCCTGCAATTCTTAAGCTTTTCAATAATCATATTGTTAGTAATAATACTGATATTATTCTGAAATGATGAACTATATAGTGTAGGATAAAGCAAATAAGTAATTATACTGATGTTAATAGAAACCATAGTCTTCACTGTTAAGGAAATACAAAGATAAAATTCAAAAATATAATAAGAATTCTGGGATCTTAAATTTGAATTAGTTTATGAACTAGGTACAACTTCGTATTTTCAAAAGTCTATTTCCTGGCTCTGTCCACTAATAAGACCTAGAGAGAATGCCTGATCAAATGCAATATGTGCATCAAGTACCAGATTGTGATCCCTGAATTCTATTTCCCTGTTCCGTCCAGCGGAACTGGCGCGGAGAAAGGAGACACCACCAATCTTTAGTTGACGAGATTTATTGCGTCCTCCCTGTTTTTCTGCCTCCTTTGTTCTTCCCTATCTCCCTTCTTCTTCCCTCTCTCTCTCTCCTCCCCCAGGCTCCTAGCTTATCAGCCAATTATAGCAAAGCTTTCTCTCACGCAGGAGCGCATGCAGAGGAATGCCAGCATAACGCTATATGAATCACGAGCTGTCCACGCGCGGCATGATATTAGATAGCCAATCCTTGAGCTTGGCGTTAACACGTCCTAAGTCTCCAAGGAACTAGTAAGCAAGCAGCCTTTTTGGGTACTTCCTTATTTTGGTAGCCAGTGCCCTTTGGCTCACTGCCAGGCGCCATCTTGTCCAAGATGGCCCTCAACATTTCCCATTAAATGGAACTAGGGCTTTTTGGTGAAACAGATGACCTGGAGCAGGAATTGCACACTGCAAGCCTGAGACATGGTGGTAGACAGGGTGGCAAGGAAGATGTAGAGATTCCTGAGGTCATGTCAGTAGGACTCATAAGTCAACCTGTCAAGGCTTCCACTGGCCACAAATGGGACAATTTGAACATGAATAAGAATGATGGGAAAGGACGGAATACACGAATCCTGCTGACACTGCACATGTTCATAGAGACTCTCCAAAAGGAGAAAGTAAACACTATGTTCACCTTTGGATGATCCTGGGGAAACAGCTCATTATTCTGAAAACAGGAAAGTAAAAAAGAACCCAAGTTTGAACTTCAGGGTAACCAACAGAGGAAAAGATGCTTCTTTTTTAGGGAGTGCCAGTCAATAATTAAAGAATGTTATCATTTTGCAAGTCCTTAAAGAAATAATTGTTCTGGGCAACAATCATTGAATGAATTTCCCAGGGCTGCCATAACAGCATACCACAAACCAGGTATCTTAAAACAACAAATTTATTGTCTCACAGTTCTAGAAACTAGAAATCTGAAATCTGGCAGGCAGTGCTCCACTGAAGCCTCTGGAGGAGGAATCTTCCTTCCTCTTCCAGCTTCGGGAGGTTACCAGCAACTGGGAATTCCTCGGTTTGTAATGCCTCAATCCAGTCTCTGCCTCAGTGACTGCAGGGCCAACTTCTCCCTGTGTTAAACGTCTTCCTTTTCTTATGAGGTTTGGGTTATGGCCTGCCCTCATCTAGTATGACCTCATTTTAACTGAATTACATCTGCAAAAACCCTATTTCCAAATAAGGTCACATTCATAGGCATGCAAGTTTGGAGGTCAACATATCAACATAGGGAACACAATTCAACCCCATAATAGTCATCAAGAACTGCTAATATCCCAAACAGAAAGGGCATTCTATTTTTCCTGACAGAAGTAGAAGACATCGCCTATGAAATGTTATTGCCAAAGAATTCTACCTAAATCAGGCCAAGTCTAGATCTACCTATCAATTTCTAGAAAGTAGAACAAAAGGGCATGTTAAAAAAATACCACGGGTGGGCTGGGAATATAACTCTGGTAGACCACTTCCTTAGCGTGCGCAAGGCCTTGAGTTCTATCCCCAGCATGACAAAAACCAAAAAAAAAAAAAACATGACAGACACAAAATAAGCAGAATCCAAAATGTGGGAAACTCTACAGGACAAAAGACTTGGTCTCTTTCACAAACTGCAAGGAAAAAACAGGGAAAGAAGCCTATAAATTAAAATGAACATAATAGTAGCATAGCAACTAAATATAATGGATAGATTTTTTTTGTATTTTGAATTTGTAAATTTGAATATTTACTAGATTATTTAATGTTATAAAACGAGAGTCCTTAACTTACAGGAGTACATATCATCAGATAAAACAGCATCATGTTTGGGGTGGGAGAATGTGGAGGTGAGTTAGGTCTGAAAGAGGATGTCCTGTTAATTAACAGTGTGTACATGGGAGTTCATTATCCTCTTTACATGCTGAAATGTTCTTGCCTATCAAGTTAAAAAATTAAAATGCAGTACGTTAAGTTAATATTTCTCTTTTTGGGGCATTATCACAACCTACCTGTTGAGGACCCCACCTTTCCCAGTTTCAATGAGATCTACATACTTTTATAGGACATTGAGTTTCTCTCTTAAAATTATCCATGGCAACTTCATCATTGATGGAGACCCTTTTGTTTGTTGGCATTCCTGGTTAGCTGACTAGAATATTTTTCATTAGTTAAGAAAGAAATTTTTCAAAACTCCTTTTGTATAAAAGCTGCGATGTCTGACTGTCTCTGGGTGCAATTTCCATTCCAGGTCACCCATTTCGCCAAGGTGCCCTAGTTCCATTTAACGGGAAATAGTATTTAGAGACTACAAACTGGTACAAGGGGCACCTACACAGAGTAAAAAAGAACGTTCAAAAACTGCAGAAAAAGTAAAACCTCTCCTCTCCATTTCTACTCCCTAGCATCCACAGTTCCAAGTTTCTTGGGAATCATTCCAGATAGTTTTGAAAGTATGTGTAAAAATAAACATGATTTGGACCTTAAATAATGTTTGCAACCTTCTTTTTATTATTTTTCATCCAGCAGTGTACCTTACAGTGCTATTCACAGCAGCAAATGCAGATCCTCCTCTTTATCATTCCACCATATGGAAATGCTATCACTAATTTCAAGTCAGCAGTCGGTGGTACGAAGCAATCAGCAATCGCACAACAAAGGGCAGGCACCTGACCGCTTCACCTTGCGAGTCTCCAGCCGCCCAGCGCTCGGCAGGTGGAGCCTGGGCGGCCAGGAGCGCGCCTGCCCCAGAGGCGCGCGCACCCGGGAGCGCCCCGGCGGGCGGCTGTCTGGGCTGAGGGTCTGGGCGCGCCCCGAATCCTCTCTTGAATGATGTCTCAGACCCGAAGAAGTGAAGCGTCAGCGCCGAGAGATTCGCCTGCCCATTGTCATTAGGTAAGTTCGAAAGAAAGATTCTTAGACTGAGGGATCTTAAACTCGGATTGCCTTGGGCGGGCGATTGCTCTAAAATGCTGATGTGCCTCTTCTCTGAAAAAGGGTAATAAAAGTAAGGTTCCGTTTTAGTCTTCTTTTTTCTTTCCTTCTTCTTTTTTTCTTCTTTTAAAAATGTGATTTGTGTTTAAGCCTCCGGAAGTCCTCAGTGTTAGCGAGGCTTTGATTTCCTGAAGTGTGCGACTTTACGTGGGACATCTCTTTGCCAGATTTTGGAATTTCCTGGCAAGGAAGAAAGGCAATTTGAGTAACCCGGACACAGACAAATACATTTCATTTCAACAAAGCTTTCAGGTGTCATTGAATATATGTGAGAAACAAGATAGAAAGCTATAGAAAGTGTTCTTTAAAAAAAAAAAAAAAAGTAGAAGTATTCTCCTCTTGACAGCTCACCTCCTGAACAGGATAACTTCAGGCCATGGCTTTGCTGGGAAAGGTTTCTTAAGACCACAGGGAAAGACCATGGTTGACAAACAACTGTCTCAGTCCAGGCTCTGTGGGGCTTCCTTTCTAGTTTGTTTACCAAGTATCAGAACTTGGAGCAAAAGGCACAAATTTGGTTTGTTTCTCCTCTTTTAGAAGATGTTTATATGCTTCTTGTTTGAAAAGTAGATAAAGGTTTACATAGTTTCTCTCTGAAAGGGTATGTTTTGGAGTTGTTCCTTATTGCTTATTGTTGGAAGAATTTTCCCTTTGTGAAATTTGACCAATCAACAGTTATTAGAAGACAAAGATGTTTGTTTGGAAGGAACCAATAAAGTTTGGTAATGACTTTTGGCTTAAGAATAGAGACTACTAAGAAAGCAATGCATTAGAACTTGAAGTAGTGATTCAAGACAGGGATAAGATGACCGACTATTGGGAAAAGGTTGAGTCCTGGGAAAGAGTGGCGGTCCTATGAACTCCACGGAAGAGATGCAAGAAGAGTGGTTAGGAGTGAAGGACTATTTGGGGTTTTGTATTTTATTTTTAAAGCAGGGCTGGTGGGTATAGTTCAGTAGTAGAGTGCTCGCCTAGCGTGCATAAGGCCTTGGGTTCTATCCACCCCCCACACCACCACTACGCACACACACACACATACACACAAACACACACACATCATGAACATCTCTTTGGAAAGAAATGGAGGTGAGGCTACTGGCTACTGGGATGAGGGGTGGACTGACCTAGGATGTCCTGCTCAACTTGGGACAAGGATCTGGATGAAGTTCAGTATTGATGATTTCCAGGACTGTGAGAAAAACCAGTCAGAAACTTTAGAGAACAGGTCCAGTCATCCAGTTTCATGGGGCCATGGAAAGAAATTCTGACGGGAGACCAAATGGATTAGGTTCCAGCAGAGAAGAACCCTGATTCTCCAGGAATTTATTCAGGAAGCTTTCTGTTTGCTCTTCCCATCAGTCCCATTGGGGTGTCCCATTTTTCATCACTTGTTCAGACTCCCTGAACAGCTTTTATGTTCTGAACTGTTCAGTTCCATAGAGAAGTTAACTATTCACTAGCCTGTAAGATGTTTTTTTTTTTTTTTCCACCTATGAAATTCTCTCAAGCCCCTGGCATTGTAGAGTGCCAAAATGAGTGAATTTGAACAACTGTGACCTTCAGCTGCCTGTGGATTATAGATTTGAACTTAGGGATCCTTTTAGTCACCAGGAGAAAGTACTAGAAAGGGACATAGGATCTTCCCTCCCTGCCTTGGGGGTCTGTAAGCTAAAACCTGTTCTTCCAACTAGCCTATTAATCTCCTGACCAATCTTGAGTTTAGTCTCTCTACACAAATCAATTTCCTAAAGAGACAGAATACCAGGGTGCCTGGTTTAGGGGTTAGAAAAACCTGGGTTCAGAATTGCTCCCACCATCAATGACTGCCTATATACCCTTCAACAAATCTTTCAGTACTTCCCCTTAAGAAAAAAATGAAAGGGTCAGATCAAGATGCATAAAGATTTTAGTATCCTAAAAGGCAGAGCTGGAACCATCAAGACAAAATTTAAAACAGTTGAGTAAAGGGATAGATGCTAGAAAGAGCTAGCATCTTTATTCCTGTGGAAAAAGGTTCATTTGCCCCTGAACTGAATATGAAACAAGAGTGAGCTATGAGTGCTGGCACAGCTCACCACCACAGGTACTATGGATAGAAACACAACTTTGAAAATAGGGAGGGTTAGAGTCCTGCCTTGCTCTGCTCTGGTCTGGCCTGCCCATAGTATCTGCCACCTCCAGTCTTTTATCTGTTTCTAATCCTCTCTTCAGCTTGCAATTGGAGTTAATTTTTCTTAAGATTCAAATTCAATTATGTCACTCCTTTGTTTAAAAGTCTTCAGTGGCTCCCCATTGCCCTCAGAATAGAGTTCATAAAATGCCTTTAGTGATCTAACCCCTGCTAACCTTTACAGTGTATACCTTTGTCCTCCACTGACCTAAAATCCTGCCTCTAGTAGTTCCAAACCACTGGCAGTTCCCAGAACTGGTCCTTCTTGGTGTCTCCTCTGGGTGCACTGTTCAGCATCCCCACCACAGAAACCTACTCCTGTCAACTTCTCCATCCTCTGGGTTTTCAGAGTCCCTTTGGTTTGCCCCATACGTCACTTCCCACATTGCACTGCAGTTGCTTGGGAGTGTCCCACTCTCACACCCAAAGCAGTAAGACTGTCCAGGGCAAGACAGGAGTTTTCTGTTGTTGTTGGCATCTATCTCCTGGTAGGCACTGAGTGTACGTATGTAGAGTCAATGGAGTGCTGGGCGTTTCAGGGAAATCAACTGAAAAACCAAGTGCATTCAGAGAAAGATATTAAGATGGCAAGGAATTTGGGAACAAGGTTGGATAACAAGCAGCTAAAGCTGGGACAGTTTGCCCAAAAGAGAGCATTGTAAGAGGCCTAATAACTCACCTTCATATCAAGGGTTGCCATAAGGAAGTGGAAAAATGATTTAATCTGAATTCATCAAAGGGCAGAATTAAATCTCTGGAGGGAGTGATGTGCTGTATTTTGGTACATTGGTGGAGGAAGGGTGCACTGTTGTGAAGAGATAGCTTTCTGGTAGTCTAAAGAGCTCTCCGGCCCTAAAAGACCCCAGCACCATCTCAAGAACATGTTTGGAAGGATTCTTGTTGTGTGAGACATTCACCTAAATAATACACACTCTCCTGCAGAACATGGATGTTAAGATCTGTAGGTGCCTACACATTAAAAAAAAAAAAAAAAAAAAAAGTCACTTTCTTGTATCAGCCATAACACCACACAATTTAGAAAATTAAATTGGTATTCTAATTTCTGAATTCCCCTTAGCAGCTTCAGGGTGTATTAAGAACTCCAAGTCTACTTATGATGTCTGGTCCACTTAATTTATTCCATTGAGAAAGGAAAGAGGAACGTGGAGAAATTATATAACCTATCCTAGTTTTTGCAGGTAAAAGGAAGAGACAGAATTAATAGAAAACAGAACTCTCAATCCTAAGCAGTAAAGTAGATGACTCCTGATGATCTCACATGCCAAGTCATCCTATGATGTTTCATGTCTCTTGTTTTTCCTTCATTCTACATGTAAAGTCCAAGAACACAATCATGGCTATGAGGATGAGCTCTGGAGCAGAGATTGCCCATGTGACCTCATAAAAAGCTACTTAAATTGTTTCCTCTTTCGCTCTCTCTCAGTTCTCTCATCTTTCACTTTGCTCACCAATAAAATGGATAAAATAATGAAATAATTTCATAGGATTTTTGTAAGGGTAAAATGAGAACATAGTACATGGCTATAGTAAGTGATTAATAAACATTAGCTAGTATGATTAGTACTAGATGAGGACTGGACTTGGGAATAAAGAGAGCTGATTTCTCATTCCATTGCTAAAGGTATAGTACAGTGATCTTCAACTGTTTTATGCAAAGCCTTAGATGTTCCCCGCAGCTTCCATGGAGAGCCAGGGGTGAGAGGACATCATTGGCATAGAACTTTCTGGGGGCATGTGCACTCAGACAGTGCTCCTGTGCTGCTGTCTGTGGTCCTGAAACATAGTTTGTCATTTGAACCTAGTTAATTCCCTAGAAAACAAGATTTGAGGTAAGGGTTGCACCCCACAGCTCCTTGTCCTTTCTTCCTCCCCCATAATTTCCTGCCTATGGCTAGTACCCCCCTCAACTAGAATCTGGATAAATTGTTGATAACCTTTTGAATCATTAGCTGCTTTATCTTCAAAAATGGGTAATTTCCAACCCCTCATATGTTCACGAGGAGGCTGCCAGGTTAAGTGCTTTCCTATATGTGTAACGCTTCCCTTCTCATGTCTGCCAAAGGCAAGATAGTGGCAACAAAATGATATGTTTGACTCAGTGCTTCCCCTGCCCTAGTAGGTCACCGGAATCTCAAGGCCACAGAAGGTACAACTCTACTTCTGACAGTCCCAGGGGACTCATATGGTTTCACATTCAAGTTTTCCTGAGGACAGGATCAGCACTACCCACTACTATGTCTCCTGATGGCCCGTATCAGCCATTACCATCTCTACCATTGCTAATATGCCATTTCCTTTCTGGTAGTCCCCATGGCTGGGACAAGACAGGTCTCTTCCCCACCAAGGTCGCAGCTCTCCTAGTACATGTCTCAAAGTGTTCTATTGCTGTTTCAATCTAGAGATACTTGGAATAGATTCTCAGTGGAGCATGAGCTAAGGGACAGTTGAGTCACCTATCCCTCCTCCAAGACTTTACTCCAAAGCCTTCTTTTTTTTTCTCCTAAAACAAGATAACCCATCCATCACTGTCTCAGAATAAAGTCCAGCTTCACCAGGGCCTCCCAAGGGAAGAGATGGGGGCACACTGCCTTTGTCCTCTTTCTTGGTGTCAGAGTTTTATCTGACATCCTGCAGCTCAGCTTTATTTCCAACACCCTCATCAGATAACTCTCCAGGTGGCCCACCCAGTGGGCAAAACTCCCAAGGGCAGTGGGCCAGCTGGACTCCCCCTGTGATTTCCAATCAGAGTCGTGAATATGCTTCAGACTCTGCAGTAGGGAAGTTTTCATACCTGATAGAGTGTTATTTCAAGGAAAGAATTAGAGAGAATTTTCCTTTTCTTAGATTCACAAAGCAGAACAATTCTTGCTATTGATTTGGCCCATTCTTCTGGTTCCAAGCTGGTTTAACTCAAACAATGATTATTAAACTTAGAAAGAAAGACAGGAAAACACCTCCCAGATATTGAAATGATATAACATCCCCTTGGTTTGGAGGGTGCTTTGTTGTTATTGTAGTTTTTCCTAAAGATCACACTAATTCTCCTGGGGTTCAATTTGAGCCCTTTGCCTATTGTTCCTGTTTTGGCTATTTCCATCACAGGGCAATTCTCTCTACCTGAGTTCTTATCCATCCCATCACACACTCACACATACACACACACCCCACTCACATTTCCCACATCCCTACACACACATTTAGTCCTACGCTGTAATCACCTGTGTCTGACTTGGCCCTGGGAGATGTACAGGGAGCCCTGGGTTTGCAAAACTATAAACATATTTTCCCCAGGAGATGCTTATGCAGCAATCCAGACATTCTCCGAGCTCTGCCTTTTAATTAGTTTGGGGAGTTGCAGCCTAACGGTGTGGGTGTGCTTGCCAGCTGTGCTTTTCGGGAAGTTATATGGTTGGCACTCATTCTGTCTCCTCCCCCAGGGTTAGGAAATTATAGAGCTCTTGCTTGTCTTGGAAGTGTGAGCACTGACCTTACCCCACAGAACTACCCCACAGAACTCTAGATGCTCCCGGGCCTGTTGCAGCCAGAACTCAAAGGCCCTTAGGGACCAGTGTGGCAATAGTCAGATCTCAGCTTGTTTTCCTTGAGCAGGCCTTTGAGCTAAAAGGAATTGCTTTTATCTGTGACTGTTCAGTCCCCTTGGGTGACTTGTTGCAGAATCAGTGCCGGACAGAGACTAGAGTAGAGATTTTTATGGCTTGAGGGGTACCCGTGTCTCTCACATGCAGGGCCCTGTTTGTTCTGGAGGCTACAAGATACCTTATCCCCATGAAAGGAGGGGACCTGAGGATCCCTTCCAGCCTTCCTTCCTGAGAGGCTGCCCTGTCTCTGCCTCCCATGGGGGCCCTGTGACTGAAATCAAATCTCTCATCGCTGCTCTCTCTTAAATTAAACTTTTCTCCTCTACACAGTCCCCTCTTGTTTTGTTTATGTGTTCTCTCTCGGGGTGACCATATCACACTCTCAGCTGCTTCTCCAGAGTTCAGCACATCCCCCTCTTTGAATGGTGGGTGATGGTGTTCTTCCTGCCTTTTCCCGTAGATACTTTCCCAGCTCAACTCTGAGTGGCCAGTTTCCCACATGAGTTGTGTAGGTTTCCAACTGACACCTGCAGCCCAAACCCATCAGGGCACAATTTTCTTTCTTATCTCACCCTTTGGCCTGGAGTTCACACTTTGTTTCCTCTTATCCACACCCCAGGTTTTGTGGATGTTACACACACACATACCTCACTTGGTCTTTGGGCCAGGGCCTTGACCAGCTTCCTTCCTTTGCTTGTGGCTTCTCCAGCAGAGATTCTCTCCACACAAGGTGGATGCCGTGCCTGTTGACTCTTAATTCCATAGTCTTGCAGGTAGCCACTTGCTCACCATCTAGGCCCAGCATGTCACATTGATTTTCATAGTGTGCCTCAGCAAAGCCTTAAGGGCCCAGCTCCACAATGTCCCTGTCACCTTTGAGGCCTAGACTGAGGCACAAACCAAGGGACTCAGTATTCTTTGAAAAATGATGTTTTTCACACCTAGAAAGATAACTTTCACAACTTCTAATTTCATTCACTTGGTCTAAATGAAATGTATTTGGATATTATATTTGTTTTTCAAAAGAGCAAAGAAAGCTTTATATGGATGGTTTCTTTTAATTTTTTTAAAGACATAATAAATACATATAGTTCAATATCCAAAAAGTATAAATTCTTATAAAGTCAAAAACTTTTTTTTTCAGCCTTGTCCTCCTTCTTTCCAGGTCACATCCTCCCTGGATAGTCACCATTGGTAGTTTCTGTGTTTAAGATCGATCTTGATAGTCTTGTACTAGATTCAAAACCAGTGACTGCTTCAGAAACAATGGCATGCTGGCTGGTTAAATAGAAAAGAAGGCCTTCTTTCAATCTGTCACATATTTACCATTTAGGATTGAGTAACCTACCCTACCCCCACCCTTGTGGCTATATAAATTCTCTTTTAAACTCCTTTCTCTCTGACAGTCTCTACAATGTAGCTTTTGTTGTCCTATGAATTTTTATCTCAGCCATCTTTGTCTAAGTGTCTTTGTTTCGATGTGTTGAAGCTTAATGCAGATTCCATTACTTGGGAGCTTTGAGAATTGGCCCCAGCTAATCAGATAAGCACTGGATAAATTCCCTGGAAATCTCCGATAGATAGGCTTAAAAAGATCCAGCACAATCAGTTTATCATGACAGGATTAAGACTGGTGCAATCAAAATGGAGGAAACCCTGTGGTTTTTTAAAATAACTTGAAGAGGGTTCCAAGAACTAGAGTTGAGTGTAGGCAGGCAGACATGCTCAGCCTCAGGCAGGGTGTGCCCTGCAGTCAGCCCTGGCTTTGGACAGAGGTCAGTGGGTCAGCAGCAGGAGAGCCTGCATTCCTGTAGTCAGAAAACTCGTCTGGGCAGATGAGCCTTTGGTGAGTTCCTAGACACTCTCATCTCTTGGCCCCGGGTAGGGTGCGGGGGCAGTGGCAACCCAGTCTTTATCAGCACTGTCTCTTACTCTGCTCAGGGCAGTCACCTGCACTCTCACCCTGCCACATACACAGACTTAGTGTCACAATAAATTTATCCCAAGTCTGCATTTCTCTAAAGTGGTTCCAGTTTGGTCTGGAGGGACACTAGCACTGGTTGGTGGCTCATTTGTAAGGACAGAACCTCCCCTGAGTAAAAGCATTTGTAGTGGTCGCTCTGTTGACTGGTGCCATTCACATTGCTGTGAACTGGCACTGCAGTTAAAGATGCTAGAGTCAAATTCATAGAAGCAGAGAATAGAATGGTGAGTGTCAGGGCTGAGGGAGGGGAAATGGTGAGGTGATGATCAAAGGGTACAAAGTTTCAGTTATGCAAGATAAATAAGTTCTAGAGATCTACTTACAGCACAGAGCCTACAGCTGGTAAGGCTGAATTGTACGCTGATGAGGTAGAGCTTATGTTAAGTGTTCTTACTGCGCACACACTGTCAATTCTTTATTTATGGGACCAAAATACAAGACTTGAACAACTTAGAGGAGGAAAGATTTATTTTGGCTCAGTATTCAGAGGTCTCAGTCCATGGTCAGCTGGCTCCATTGCTTTGGGCTTGAAGGGAGACAGAACAGTATGGTGGAAGGGCTTGGAGGAGGAAAGCTGCTAAGCTCATGGCAGCAGGAAGCAGGGAGGGGGAGGGAGCAGAAGGAACTAGGGACACAGTATTCCCTTCTAGGGCACCCCCCCCCCACCTCCTACAGTTTCCACTACTTCCCAATAATGCCATCTCGTTATCAATCCATCAATAAATTAGTTCATAGATGAGGTCAGGGCCCTCATGACCCAATTACTTCCCAAGAGCCCCACCTCTGAACACTGCTGCACTGGGGACCAAGCCTTCAACACATGAGCCTCTGAGGGACATTTCGGATCCAAACCATAGCACACACACACAAAATGATAAGGGTGTGCCAGGGAGCTTTGGGAGGTAATGAATATGCTTATGGCTTTGATGGATGATAGTGATGGTTTCATTTCTAAATTTTCTTAATTTTTCTAGTTGTACACATTTCTAAATTTTTCCAGTTATAAACATTAAGTATGTCCAGTCTTTTACCTTTTAATCATAACTCAATAAAGTGGTTTAAGAAGAAAAAGATACTGACTGGTGATCTTAGAGATAGTCCTCAGATACCATGGATTCAGAATGAACAAGAGCAAAGGAGACTTGCTGTTTAGGTAGGAAGTGTTAACCTTCAGTTTTGAGCCTATGAGAATTGATCATTCTGTATGGTGTACGGTGTGTATGATTTATGTGGCAATACATTTTAAAAATTCAATTACCAAAATGACCTCCCTCAAGAGCCACACCCTCAATCGTGGTTATTGTGTGCCACACCAGGGACATGAAAAGGAAGGCAAATACTTGCCTCAGATAAACCTCCTGGTCCTTAATTAGGAGTTGGGAAGAAGATACAGGATACAGGATCCTGGCTACTAAGCCTGTGCCACTGCCAGCCACTTACCCTAGAATGCCCCAGATGTACCTTCTAGCTCATGCCTGAAGTTAGTCTATCCAGCCTCTGAGCTTGGGCACCCCAATCCTGAGGGCTGCCTGGATAAGGAGCGTCTGCTAGGCCAGAAAGTGCAAACACGCAGGTATGTCACAGTAGGTGGACCCCTTCCAGGGACTGTGGGCAAGGCCTGGAGTTAGACAGGACTAGAGGATACATCCAGACCCAAACTGAAGGATCATCTCTCACTTAGACTATAGGGGATCTGAATCAGGGGTGTGGTCAGAGCCCACAGGAGAGCTGGAAGCCAGAATTAAAGAGAAGAAGGACTCTGACTGGTCCCCCAAACTGAAGAACTCAGAGCAGATATGAAAACCAGGGTGAGAGGCGAGGGCTCTGAGTACCACGAGCACTGAAGGGGGAGAGGGATGGCAGGGCTGGTGTCAGGAGAGAGACTGTCTCCTGGTAGGCCAGAGCAGAGGGCCCAGGCAGCAGGCTGCAGCCGTGGTTCAGGAGAAGGGAGGGGATGGCCCCAGCAGAGACATGGACCATGGCAATGCCACAGACATCCAAGAGAGGCTCCATATGCCTGGTGCCTGGGCTGGAGGTGGGAGAGAAGAAGAGGTCTCAGATCATGCCCATGACTCTGCCCTGGCTGACTGAGTGAATGTCACAGAGGCTGAGTCCATAGAAAGACTCAGTCTGTGGATAGAGAAGAGAATGAGTAGGAGGCACCTACCTATGAGACATTCGATGGAGGGTCACTGATGTCCATGGTTGAGAATCATCATCATGGGAAGTAATGAGAAGAGATGCCCCTGTGTCCCCCAGAAGAGTGGGTGGATTGAGAAGAGAGGCAAAGGTTGGAACCCCAATGACATATCCACAGGTAAGAGGCCATCACCGCTCTGGAGAGGGCAAATTTAGGACAACAGTGGTACTCAGGCTTGGGCACTGGTGGGGCAAAGACATAATTGCTGTGGGGTGGTTGTTCTGGGTGAAGAGGGCTGTCAGAAGTCAATTCCATCGTGGCAAGCAGGGGACAGGGGCTGGCCTGGGCCTTTTGGTCTTGACGATACTCTCAGCTGTCAGTACTGCTCTCAGATTGCTGGCAGTGGGTGATAGACAAGAGGAAATGAATGTGGACTTGGAGTGGTACTTTCCAGATCCACAGGCAATCATGTGGATGTGTGGCCTGTGGTTCAATGTACTCTGTCCTAGATGAACAGAGTCAGGGTAGGTGATAGAGATGGGTTGAGTGTGTGCTGGGGTCAGCTCCTACCAGCTCATCAAAGGATTGTGCACATCTCTTCTTCACTCTGTGTTCAATGACATTATATTCACAACTTGAAGTGGGCCATGGTGGGGATATTTGCACCATGGAGACAGGCAAATGCTGCAGATCAGGCCTTTATTTTCCAGAAAGCCAGTTTATTAAGCATTAATCAGCGCACCACTGGGGGTGGCAAAGATTGCATGACAGCAAGTGAAAATGGAGAGAAATGGGCAGGAGCCAGAAAATGGGGGGCTTAAAAGTCCTAATGAAAGCTGAAGAGAACACCTGAGAAGCAGTAGAACTACCATGCATTGCTTGAGAGTGTGGAATTTGAAGCCCAGACCCTTGAGTACATATTCCAACTCTGTAGCTTAATAGTTGTGTGACCTGGAGAAGGTTACTTAACATTCCTGGGCCTCAGTTTCCTAACTCATGAAATAGGAGAAATAATGTCTGCTTCATTGGGCTACTGTGAAATTTAAATAAATTTCATATGTAAAGTACTCAGAATAGCCTGATATGCAGTAAGTGTTAGCTATTATATGTAAATAAGTGGCATAGTTATAATTATCTCCTTAAATGAACACTGAACATTGCAGCTTGGAGAACAGATTGAAGGGGGCAAGATAAAAGGCCAGAAGAGCAGGAAAGGAGCAGTGTTTAGACAAGAGGTGGTGGGAGCCAGAGCTAAGGTGGAGAGAGGGGAATGGATTTAAGGGATCGTGAAGTGGACTGGAGAGGGCTAGAAGATTAATGAACTGTGATGCTGGAAGAAAGGAGAGAAAGACCAAGGAAAGGTACCCATTGGAGAGGTGATCAGGAAAAGTTTTGCAAATGAAATAGGATCAGGCTGTATTTTAAGGGGGCATCTCTGGAGAGAAGGAGGAGGGAGGAAGAACAACAAGGGATGAGAAAGTGTTGGGTTTTTTTTTTTCAGAGGACGTTGGGTTGTAGGGGGCAGTACTTGGTAGGTTCTGACAGTGATGGGCTGTAAGGAGTAGAGGATGTCATTTTGATAGAGGAGTGCAGGTCTATAATGCAGCAAGACCCATCTGTGGCCTGAACTGCCATTGCCTGGCTCTGAGTCTCAGCTGGATCCTGCCATTAGCACTTATTTTTCTCCTGTCCCCATGACTTGTGCACACCCCCTGCATGCAAGCTGTTAGCAAGACAATTCAGAATCTCTCAATTCAATTCTGTGATCTGCATGTGGAGCCTCACTTGGTAGTTTTGTCTACCATGATTATGGACCGAGCATGAAGCAGAGATGGGGACAGTGATACTCCTAGGGCTTTTGTTAGCATGAGCTGAGGTGTATGGCTTTTTGCTTTTGGCAAAGGAAAAGGAACACCATCTTGTTTGTTAATCTGTACATCAGGGAAGTGAGAGAAGGACAAGGGAAGGATGAAATGGATCTGCCCTGGGCCTGGCCCTCCCTGCTGCTTTTGGCCCCTGTGGAAAACGAGTTTGGAGGAAGCAGTTTAAAGAGCTGTTTTCATGAGGGTTATTGTGAGTCACAGAGCATAGGACTGCTGCTGTGGTCCCTGGTGACAAAGCATGGTACAGAGCCAGAGAGAACACCATGAAGCTAGGGCCAGCTGCTAGTGTTCTCATGGTGAACCCCGACAGCCCAAACAGCAGAACAGTAGAACCAGTAAGAGAAAACCAGAGGAGGGAAGAATAGCAGGGAGGTTGCCTTTGCTGTCACCAGCGGACAGGGCATGGGCATGCAGCAAGTGGAACAAGAACATGCCATCTGTTATTAAAGTTCTTTTGAATTCAGTTGGATCCACAGGAAGGTGGCCTGGGGACATTTGGGTTACCCCAGAAGTGAAACATGAGACCACATCCACACTTACCTGACTGACCTGAGCTTGGGTTTTTGGGGTGGCTGAGGGCACACACTGACTGCAGGCCTAGGGTCCCTAGAGGTAGTTAGTGCCTCTGTCTCTAAGGCAGTCTGGGTTGCCGCCTGTACTACTCTCAAGGGAAGGGCAGAGAACAGATCTCAGCCAGGGATCACCTGTGGTTTCAGCAGGCCCACGTGGACCTGGCTCAAGATAGGGTCGTTGGGTGACAGGATGGCACCCACTGGAGAGTGAGGTATTCATCTCAGTGCAAAGGGCTGGGCCAGTCAGGAAGGCAAGGTTGGCACTTCAATGCTCAGGAGCTAAGACTGTGGTCAGCCTCCTTTCTGTACAGCTCTGGGCTGGTCACACTCCCTGGGTCCAGCTCTGTAAGGGCTTGAGTTGGTTCAGGACAGTGGCGTCAGCAGAAATGCATGAAATCCCTGTGGTGATCAAGTGTTCCAGGGAGTGGAAGCTGTATGACCTCTTACCTTGCTCTGTGTCTTACAAGGGGCAGGCCCCTAGCTCTGTATGAGCCAAGAAGCCAATACATGCCTTTTTTTTTTTTTTTTTTTTTTTTTTTTCTTGAGCTAATTTGGGCTTCTGTCATTTGCAGTGAAATCTAATGCAACTACAGTAATATCCAGATTTGATCCCAACAGTGCATCTTTGTCAGTCTCCAAATATCTGTCCTATCTGTCCCTTCTCTTCTATTCCCACTGAGGTGAGTGAAGCACCCACCAATATGCTGTGTACATAGAAGATACCAGCCTGCTCCCCACTTCTCACTACCACCTCCCCAACAGGACCTTTAGCACCTTATAAACTGGATTATTGCTGAGCTTCCAACTGGCCCCTTAGTCTTTTCATCCCCACTCCCTCCAAACATTATGCTTGCTGCCCCTCCACTCCTACTCTCCCCCTGCCGGGGGTGATATTCTGATATATCCCCAAGGGAGGGTGAGTCCCACTGAGAATGATCGAAGATCAAAATCAAATCCCTTAACCCCTAATTTAAGATTTCCTCTGATTCTAATCATATTATTCAATCCTACCCATTCACACACACTTCTTTCTAGATGATCTTTCTGTTAGAACAGTCTGGAGACTACAAAAATGCCTTCTTTGTTGTGGTCACATTTATTCTTTTATTCAACATACATTTATTAATAGCCTACTGGATGCCAGGTGCTGTGCCAGGGCCTCTGCCTGAAATAGCCTTTTCTTATCTGAATCCCATCCTGGCCTCCCAGCCTGCCTCTCATTCCCCTCCCACCAGGAGCCTTTCCTGACCTGCTGATCCACCCACTGGTCCATCCCAGCCCTGCTCCTTAACAGTACCTCTTGTGTGCAACTTTCTTGCACACCCCTAATGGCCTATCTTGCATTATCTTTTTATCTTTTCATGTACATTTATCTTCTCCCCCAAAGTAATTTGAAGCAGATATTTTTCTCATCTCCCCTGAATCATTTAGTATGGTACCTGACATCTCGTAGATTTTCAATAAACATTTGTCGTTTGATTCTGTGTTTGATACAACTGAAATGAAAAATGAAACAGGCATGGTGGTGCACACTTGTGATCCCAGTGACTCAGGAGGCTGAAGCAGGAGGATCAATTGCAAATTTGAGGCCAGCCTCAGCAACTTAGTGAGACCCTGTCTCAAAACAAAACATCAAAAGGGTTGGGGATGTAGCTCAGTGGTAGAATACCCCTGAGTTCAATTCCCAGTACCAAAAAAAAAAAACAAAAGAAAATTTAAAAATAAAAAAAAAAGATAGAAAAAAATGAAGAAAATGCAGCAGGCTTAAAAAACAGAAATTACTTATGAAGGTCCAGAGGTGCTGGAAGCCCTTTGCTTCCCCCACTACCTGCAGAAGCTACTTGGTATCACACCCCAGTGCCATCTCTGGCATGGCCCAGTGGGCAGCCTTCCTGCCAAGAGCTGCTCCTGCCCCTCCTGAATACCCAGCTAAGGGGGGAGACCTAGGCCCAGTGTGGCTTAGGAGATTAGCTGAAGTTGGTGGGTTAAACCCATCCTATTTTTCATGAAGAGCAGAGAAAAAGAGGTCTTTCCTGTCTACTGTGCTTAGCTTTGGGCGCCTTCCTGTTGTCATAATGGTTTTTTGTTGGTGGCAAAAGCCTTTTCAGAACAGAGGGGAATAATTCACCCTTGGCCACACTTTAACACTGTTGCAAGTGCCCTGCTAACTGTGCTGCAGGCTGTGGATTGTGTCAGCTCATGCAGGCGCTTTGCAGTTAGTGGGGGATAATAACTGGCTGGAGTGAGTTCTAACTGTGCACAGCAGTGTTGGGGAGGTGAGCAAAGGGCATTGGGAGTTGTCTGATGAGTGCTCTGAGCTGGTGGGTGTGGGACCTTCCTCAGTTCATCTGCCCGCAGCCACCCCTCCCCCGTCTCAGCCTGAGACGGGTGGACAGGCCAGGGGACAGGACATCTGCCCCCTCTGTTCTCTCACAGTCACTCCTCAGCCAGCATCCACTGTCCCTCCTCCCAAATGAGAGGGAAAAATAAAAATAGATGACGATGATTCCTTGGGATGAACAGATAGCAGGGGACCAAGTTGGACTCAATTAAATGAGGACTTGGTGTGTTCTGATAGGTAAGCATGGCTCCTAGATTTGGTCAGTATTTCTTAGTTCCCAAGGTTTTTCTCACATTCTCCTCCTGGGTCCCCACCAGCCTGCCATGCATTAACAATGACATACACCACTAAACTCAAAGCAGAGCAAGGTTGCAGGCACCTTTGGGAATTTCATGGAAGTGTCTGAGATTTAGATCATCCTAGAACTGCTCCTAATTAGAATTGTTTCCTAGACAATGTCCTGGCCTGTGCTGGACTATCTTCTTGGGCTTAACACAGGTCTCCTGGACTTCTTTTCCAAGATGGCAGCTGGGTCACTTTTTATGGTGACACCTGCCCTGCAGTCTTCAGCATATGCTTGTCCTTTTCAAACCATAGGTCAAGCTCCAGAAACTCTCCCCTCCTCCCTGGTCCTGTCTCCCATTCAGGCCCAAAGGTTGATCCAGAGCAGTGGGGACTGGGGCCACAGCTTCCTGTTTCTCATTTTCCCTGGTGTCTGGCAGGAGCGGGTGCTGGTGAGCACTGTCCTGTCTCCCTTCAGAGCTGAGGTGCCTGTTCTCCTGGTAGTAGGAACACTGCTTGCTGACAGTGCAGCTGTCTCCTCCCCAGCCACAGGCAGCTGCCTTCCCCAAGGTTTTTTTTCCCAGGGACAACTGCACCTTAATACTGGACCATGTAGAATCCTTCGCCTCCCTTCAGGACATCTCTGAAGGACCACCTCAGCTTCAGAGCTCAGGGATCAGTTGTGGCCTCTAGCACAATGTTTGCTGCTCAACCCTATTTCTGAGCCTTCTCTCACCCCCTGCAGGCATTGGTTCTGAGAGCATACACCAGTAAACCATTCGCACATGGTCTCCTTCTCCAAGTCTGTTTCCCAGGGAAGCATTGCTTAGAGATAATGTATAGGAGCAGCTGCTGTTTCCCTCCATGTGAAGTCAGCTAGGGAATGATGCAGTTGGACGTCTCAGTGCACTGAGATGCCAATGCAACAGTGGGGACAAGAGAAACTGGCGGGGAGATTATAGGCTCCCTTCCTCTGTGGGAGAAGACAGGAGTATGAGGCAGGCCTGTCTCTTCTTTGACGTGGCTTCACTCCCATGCCCCATGCCTTCACTCCCATGCTCCTTTGGAAGACTATGGACCTCTGGACTGTGATAGGAGACAGGAGTTACTTGTTTACAACTCAACAAGTAACCCAGAGGCCAAACACTTACCTTCCCATTGGACCCAGAGCTGACCCCAAAGCCCAGTGACTTTCTTGCCTAGGGTCTAAGCTAGAACCAGGGCTAATCACAGGATGTGCCTGTAGTCCTTCCCACCCCTCTGTAACCCCAAAGAGGCCAGGCCCGGCCAGCCTAACACTTCTGCTTCTCCAGTTCCAGGCAACTCTAGAAGCCTAAAGTGTAAATGTGGTAAGGTCAGGCACCCCCATGTATGGAACATTTTCCCCCTAGTCCTGGGGATTGAATCCAGAGGCACTCTACCACCACACTACATCCCCAGCTCTTATTTTTATTTTGAGATAGGGTCTCACTAAGTTGCTGAGGCTGGCCTCAAACTTGTGACCCTCCTACCTCAGCCTGTACCATCCCCCAGTCACTGTGGCATGAGCCACTGTGCCTGCTAGGACCAACTTTTACATAGCACTTGGCATAGAAGTCAAGGGACACCAAGGACTAGTTGTCAAAGCTATGTGACTCTGAGTGCTCTTGGTGCCAAAATCATTCTAGTCCTTTTCATAGGCTGTACCTGGGCATCCCCTGCAGTGAACCTTGTGGAGGAGGGACAATGGACACAGACACACTTCTGTCCAAGTGATATATGATCTCTTAAGAACTAACTGAAAACCCCTTTAGCTTCCTTTAATGTTTTTGTTTCAGAATCATTTTTTTAAATGTATTTTATAACAATTTCAGTTGAAGTTAGAAAGATAGCACAAAACATTAACTTGCTTTATCATTTTTTCCTAACTCTAAGAGGTCCAAGGGAGCAGGAAAAATTAAGTACAAAGTTTATAATAACTTGTACAGCGTATATAAACGATGGCTCTCCAGGGTAGGTATCAGGCTGGTTTCTAGCATGTGGCACAAGCCACTGGTTTCCTGTGTGAAGGAGGACTCTGTACGACTTGGGGTAATGGGGTTGATTACCAGACCAGTGGGTAGTGTTGCAGAGATAGAGAGACTTGGGAGGGAGCTAAAAGGAGCACTCCAGCAACAGCCCTTGCTGGACCCTGGGCCAGCCATTGTTTTCTAGACGAGGGGGAACCCATGCTATCAAGAGCTCACACTTAGGGGGAATAAAAGTCATTGTGGACTACTATATGCAATTTAAAAACAGCTTAATTTGGTCCCTTTAGGTTATACATAGCTATAAAATCCTGATTATCAGTTCTGTGGCTGTTGATAGTTCTCCACAATTCACTGAAAGTGGCAGAGTTTATAGATAAGAGAGGCACAGCCCACATATCAGGGGACATATTCTTCCCTTCTTACATGTCAAGGGCAGGTGAACTTCAGTAGCAAGCTGGCTCCTGCCTGTGGGAATTCCCAGTCTGGTTTGAGCCCTGAAGTCAACATGATTCCAGATAACTGTGAGACAGGACACAAAACACAATTAAAATGATACAAAAGCCCCTGTCATCAGATGCCATCATAGATCTTTTTAAATGATTAAATGTCTCCTTCCTTCTGTTCACGTGTGTGTGCACACGCACACACACACACACCCTTCACCATATGTTTCTGATTCTTCATCTACATAATAGTGATAAAAACAAAGTCTGGCTCAGTTCACCTCTGAGAGGTCTTATGTGGGTTACATGATGTCAAGCAAGCACCCCGGAAAGATTAAGTGCTCCAGGAATGGAAGGCGTCCCCATCAATGACCATAATTTCATCATCTGTCATTGGATTGCTCTGCGTCTTACTCTGTGTTCCAGGAACAGAGAAGGTCTGAGATCTAGACTCAGACTCTTGGTGATCCCGTATTGACCAAAGCTGGGGAATCCAGTCGGAGGCAGGCATGTTTTCCCCGTAAGGCTGACTGAGCAGTTCTCCAGACATTTGCAACTACACGGCGGAATTCCATCCACCCTCAACGCTTCCAGCCAAGACTCAGCATTAACAAAGCCAGAAGTTTCATTTCTTTGACCGTGGGAGTGCTTCTGTCATCTTTTAAACGACCATTCAGTTTTATGTTCAGTAAACACTTTGATTGAGAAATAGTTTCACTGAGGGGTGAAAAGTTCTTCACTTTTAATAACAAATGAGCAGTGCAGTAGCTCAAGTTCCAGGATTGACACCACATTCTCACCTGCCAAAGGTGACTCCCTGAGTGGAACATCTTGGTCACACACAGAACTAATGCCTGATTCAGGAGTATAGGGCTCCACTGTGTGTGTGTGTGTATGCGCGCGCACCCATGTCCTGAGAGGAGAGGACAAAACTCTGGGAGCATTTTTTACCTACTCTTCTCTACAAGATTTCCTGTGATTTAAACCACAGTAAAGTAACCTTAAGTTCACATGTAAAAAAGCTTCAATACCAGTCTAGGATCTAATATGGTGGCTAGTGGGTGCTCTGGTGTTTCAACGTGGGGAGTGGGCTGTGCACTCTCAGGCAGTTACTGACTTGGGCTGCTTATTAGACTCCCATCTGGAGGTGTTACCCCTGGCCAAGTCTGGAATAGTCTTAGGTATGGGCCTATGTGCACACGCACATGCTGCCTGCATGCATATATAGGGTTTGTGTGCCTATGGCTGGAGGGCCGTATCACTAGACAGTAACAAGATGGACCAAGGGGAATGAGGGTGATATGTCTCCACTATCTAGAAATGTTCAGCTTTCCTGAGCCAGTGAGACATCCCATCTAACAGTATGAATTGGGCCATGTTCCCTTTAGATGTCAGCATTGAAGATGTAGCTGTGTCTTTGTTCCTCACCCTCAAGAAGTTGGGTGGAACCCAACCTGAGTGTAATACAAGAAACAGAGGACATGGATTTGAATCCCAGGTCTGTCACTCCCCTGCTATAGACTTCAAGCAAAACCTCTCTGAGGCTATTTCTTCATCTGCAGAATGGGGGTAAGAGCTACTTCAAAGGACCTTAAAGTTGAACCTACCAAAGTCAATGAATGGGAAAATACTCTGTAAGCTTAAAGCACTATACAAATAAAGAACACTGTTGTTACTGAAGAGACTAACGTCATTTGTCACTTGATTCAACTCAGGGATAGGAAGTAGAGGTGAAACTCATAGTCATACATATATTGCCACAGCTACAACCAGCCCACTGTTCTTTTCTTAAACAACAAATGAACAAAGTGTTGCCAGAGTCAAAAGACAACAATGCGACCAGGTGTGGTGGCATGCTCCTATAATCCCAGCAGATTGGGAGGCTGCAACAGGAGGATCACAAGTTCAAAGCTAGCCTCAGCAATGGGGAGGAACTAAGCAACTCAGTGAAACCCTAAATAAAAATACAAAATAGGGCTGGGGATGTGGCTCAGTGGTTGAGTGCCCCTGAATGCAATCCCTGGTACTGCCTCTGCAAAAAAACCAACAACAATGCCTACTGCTTTTTCTTTTTCCAGCTCAGATGTTAGTTCCCTCTCAGAGAGAGTGGAGGAGGCTCCTTCACTGGTAATATGGAGGCAGGGTTTGGTGCATCAGGCCAGTGCCCTTCTCACTGGGCTTCCAGCCCTCCTCAGTCTTTCCGAATTGAGGACCAGTGACACCACAAAAGCCATTCATAGATCTCAAGATCACCCCTCCCCAGCCTTTTTCCTCTCTACCAAAGAAGGTGTGTCCAGAATTCAGTGAACAATTACATTGTACATGTCACATGAATCCACTCTTTTTCACTCATTTCAAATCCCCTCAATATTTCGAATCTTTGGCACTTCCTATTATGGATAATAAATTACTTGTAACACACTTCACAACCAATTGACTTATGATGGTGTACCTGAAAATCAAGACTGAAAACAAGAATCTTCACCTATGACTGAGGGCAGGAATTTATATTATGCATCTCAGAACTTCCAATGCCTAGACACAGTAGATGTTCAATGTTGACATGAATTAGTGGCTGTGGCCTGGGAAGGAGAAACCTCCCAGCTCTCCACAGATGAGCTCTGGGCCACTCCAAGCCCAGAGGGGCTAGTTAGTTAGAGTCCTTTTAGAAACATTATAGTCACATGACAGAAGATGAGAAAGGGACTCTGCGGGGGATTTCATTGCTAGGATGAGCCAGCTTTCTCTACTCTGTGGGAGTGACAGTTTTAAGTAGAAGAGTTCATGCCCAGTTTCTTTCATGTCTGCCTTTGAAGAGGGTGGCCTCTTGCCTGCCAGCAAGAAGTGCCTGGGGTTTGGGCTTGGTGAGGGCTGGGTGAACTGAATGCGCAGCTGGTACTGCTGAGGGATAAATGTGAAAAGCCAGAGCAGATTTTTCAGGTCACGGTACTGAAGGGGTGCGTTCTGAACATGATTCCCAAATATGTTGAAAGACATGCTTTTATCTGGGTCATGTGGGTGGATCTGCAGATTCAGGGGATTTGTGGACACCAAGGCCAAAGCTGGCATGGATTTCCCCTTGCAGGCTGGGAAGGCCTTGCCAGGACAGCAGCCTGAGCCACAGGCCCCTGTGTAGGAGCAATCTGGAGTCTGGTAGCCCACAAGAGCTGGCTGAGAGCACCAGTATGAGGGCAACCTTCTAGATAATTTATCACAAGTGGGCTTATGGTTCTGGGGGCCTACAATAGGTAAATGAGTTGCTCTGTGAATTATTTGATATTTTTCCCCCTGCAGTTCAGGAAAAAAAGCTAGGTCTAATGGGCTTGACTAGAGCTTAGGAAGTAAAGCAGGGCCCATGAGGTGAATCTGCATGGCTCCTTAGCCTTCAGTTGCTGAGACAGGCCTCAAACTTGGCAAATTCTCCTGCCTCAGCCCCACAAGTCACTGGGATTATAGGCACACACCACCACACCCAGCACTCTTTAGCCTTAGGGATAGCAAGATGGCTGTCAGAGTCTGAGAACTTTTGGTGATAATGGCAGCTTGGTGTCAGGTATAAAGTTGACCAGGTCAGAAAATGCAGAGGTTGGAAAGCAGAGCCAAAAGATGGAGAGACTTGAGTCCTGATGACAGCATTTGTGCCCCTGGATCCAACTGTCCCTGAAGCTAGTATATCCCCTTGACTTTTCAGTTATGTGAACCAATAAATACTCTTTTTTGCTTATGTTAAAAAAAAAAAAGAAAGAAAATGCAGAGGTTTCCATTCCAGCTCTTAAAAGAAGGAAATTGTAGGTAACAAACAGAAAAGAGCCAGAAGAACCAAACAGACCAAGGACATAAAGGAAAGGCCCTTGGACTGGGAGTCCATCGGTGCGTGCTGACAGAGCTGGCAGTTGCCCCCTGCCTGGGCAGAGAGCTGCAGCTTAGGGTGGGCTTCACAACAAGGCCAGACAGAGGTTTCAGCCCTGGTTCAGCATCTAACTCCCTATGGGACATGAGTAAGCTGTTAACCTATTGATCTTCAGTTTCAATTACTTCAGAACAAGGATGGCTTTTCTCTATTCCATGATGTCTGAGGTATCTGCAGGGAAGGTTCAAAACCTAGGGATCTCAGCAGCTGGATCTGGAATCATCTCAAATCTCATTCTCTCATAGGTCTGGTGCCTGCCCGGGAGGGACTTGTAGGTTACATCTGCCAACCAGAAGGACTACATGTGGCCTCTCCTTGTGGCATGCCCCAGCCCCCCACCATGGCAGCCTCAGAGTAGTTGATGTCTCATGTGTCACCTGGCTTTTCCCAAAGCTAGTATCTTAAGAAAACCAAGCAGACGCTGAGTTGCCTTTTCTGACCTAGACTTCAAATTTTGCTGCATTCTATTGGTTACGAGTGAGTACCTAAGGTCAGCTGCCTGTATTCAGAGGGAGGGCATTTCTGGATGGAAGGAATGTTAAAGAATCTGTAGACATGTTTTGAAGCTCCCATGGGGAAGATAGAAAATAATAATGCTTATGTTTGCCATGCGCTTCACAATTTCAAAAGCTCATTCATTTAATCCTCACAATTCCTTTGAGAGATGGGCAGGACAGGTAATATGACCACATTTTGAAGGTGCAAAAAAAAAAAAAAAAAAAAAGAATCAGAAAGGTCAGTCACTTCATTTCCTACACTGCAAAATGAGACTCCTGTACCAAATGAGATGCCCTCACTGGTCTCTTTCAGCTGTGAAGGGTGGTAGTTTTCTGTTCCTTGCAGAAGGAGGTAGTTCTGAAGAACAGGCTTTAGTGAAGGAAGCGGTTGGACCAGGACTCTATTTCAACAACTTCTGTGACTTCCTGGGGCAAAATGAATTGCTTCCACTTAGCCCACACCTGGTTTCTGAAAGCAGCTAATTTTAGACTCCTTGGTCCAATGCCAAATATCAAAGGAGAGTTGAAAGAATAATCTTAGCTCAATTGAAGTACAAATTCCTTTAGCTGAAACCAATTCTGGTGCCTCATGGTGAGATAAGGAAACCCCCATTTATCACATATTTTTAAGCTGAAACATTTCAACCAAAGCAGCAGGAAAAAAAGCCAAGATCACCTTAAAGATTTAAAAAACAAGTCACTTACTGAGCAAGAAAGTACTGAGAATGAAGATTTCTAAGAATATAAAATTGCAAAGTTGATACAGGTTCAATTTGCTTTGCATAAATAATACTCGTGTTTTTGATTTGACAACTGAAAATTAAACATTTATAAATAAAACATTTAGTTTTCAATTGATTTGGGAGTGATGAGAGAATGAGGAATTCCCTAGTAAAAATTTTATGTGAAAATTTACTTCCTAATTTCAATTGTATTCACTTGAATATCTAGAAATTGGATTTTCTTAAAGTTTGGCCAGCGTGTACTATATAGTTTCCTAATAACTACTAGTCAAATTTTAGAAATTTTTGGCCTTCCATCCATTGAAGTTTTCATTAACAGAATTAGTTTTCTTTTACCTTGTTCATGATTTATAGTTTAAAAGATACTATGGGTGAGGAGTAAGAAGAAGAATTGTGAAGAAATGTTGACCAAAACTTAAAACTCAGTGCGTTCCTCTCTACTGGTTCGGGAAACCATGGTGAAAAATTAGGACAAAATTAAGCCCTCGACACACACCATAGTTTCTGTGTTGAATGACTCAGTATCATCTTGAGACATATTTGATTCCCTGTAGTTAATGCAGATCATCTTGTAATTCTGAACTTAATGGTAATTAAAACTTTTAAAGAAAGAAATCAAACTGGCACAGGCTGTGGTTGAGGCAACACGAGCACCCAGTTGGTTGTTGATTTGGCTCCTTCTTTATGTCCAGCACTGTGCTGGGTGTGGTGGAAGATAAAAGGAACATAAACCACAGTCCCTTTCCCCTCACACCTTAGTCTACATGAGGGCTGAGATAGGGCATGTGA
Source organism: Sciurus vulgaris (assembly GCF_902686455.1). NCBI lineage: Eukaryota > Metazoa > Chordata > Mammalia > Rodentia > Sciuridae > Sciurus > Sciurus vulgaris. Next base: position 81,562,436 of record NC_136461.1, on the reverse strand, counting down.
ACAAGCCATGTTCATGCACAACATTATATCCAGCAAGAATAATATAATTCCAAGCCACGTGATACTATTGAAGCGTAGACAGGTCAGTAAGTCATGCTATTCTTTGTGTAGCACAGACAATAAGAGCAAAAGGAGAATTGGTTCAGGGAGAACTAATGCTAATGCCCTGTGTTTACGATGTTTTTAAACTATTTTTCTTTCATTATCTTACTTATTCCTTGGAGATGGCCTGAACCAGGATCATAATTCCTCTTTTATGAATGAGGAAATGAGATTCAGAGAGGATAAGTGACTTTCATCTCAGCATTTCATGAAACTGACTCCAAGTCAGATGATCTTGTCCCTGCATGATACTCACCCCAAGTGTGTCAACCTTTATGAGGCATGGTTTTCCCAAAAGGAGACTTGAACCAGGCCTTGTAGGATGGATAAATGATGGGTAATCTGCAAGAGTGGGCATCCAAGGAACCTGAGGAGCTAGACCAGAGCCAAGGGCCAACAGGTACATGCAGGAGGCAGTAAGAGACCAGTGTGGCTATAGTGGCTGGTTCTCTTTGGGGAATAAAATAGAGGAAGGTTGAATGGGTAGAGGTGGGCTGATTAGAAGAGTACTTGGTCATTGGGCTGAAAATGGTGCAGTCATTATAGTCAGTGACATGAAGCATTTTTTTTTTTAATATTATGTTGGACTTGATCATTCCTGGGATTCTTGGATATAAAGACATAACCTTTGGGGCTGCGACTGTAGCTCAGCGGTAGAGCACTTGCCTAGCACATGTGAAGCACTGGGTTTGATCCTCAGCAGCAACACATGAAAATAAATGAAATAAAAGTATTCTTGTCCATCTACAACAAAAAAATTTTTAAAAAGATATAACCTTATATATGGAAAAGCAATTTGCTCAAAGATGATCATCAAAGCTTTATAGAACAATCACACCAATATGCCAATAGAGATTATATCTTATTAGTTCACATTCAGGTTTTTTTAATCTTCATATTTCCCATATTTCTTACATTTAGGTATAGAGATATACTCCTAGATACATGAACATTTATGACTAAGCATCATATGAGATCACTATAACTTGTTCCCAAGGAGATACGGACATGACATAGTTTATTACTAATGATCAACATCCCCTGGGGTTTTCTTCATTTTTCTCCACATCCCACTGAACTGTCCTGATAAAGGACAAAGTCAGTCCCCTCCCCCACATACACACCAGTTTAGTGCACAGCAAACATTCAAATTAATATCCAGTGGGTTATTTAACCATTAAAATAACTCCATGTTTGTTTTTCTTTGGAAAACAAACTTGCTATTTACTATGAGTCAAAAGATTGTCGTCAGGAAATTAAGGTTATTAATGGCTGAGAGATCATCAGAGGTAAACCAAACAGACTGCAAAAGGCCAGTCAAACAGAGGACAGCACACTGTGCGCTGAGCACAGAGCCCTGAGCACACTGGTGAAGTGGGAGAAGGGCTGTCTCTTCATCTTGGCTCAGTTGGCATTTATGGGCCACACTAATGGGAGAAGAGCAAAGCCTTCTTTAAATAATGAATGTGATGGGTCACATAATGACTCCCAAAGACCTCTGGAACCTGTTAATGTTTCCTTACTGGTGAAAGGGTCTTTGCTGATGAGATTCAGTTAAGGATCATGGGAAAGGGATATTATCCTGGATTATCTATGGATCCTATATGCAATCTCAAGAATCCTTATGAAAAGCAGAGCGAGGTTTGATACAGACCTAAGGGGAAGGCATTGTGACCAGAGGGCAAAGACTGAAGAAATGAACATCGTATAAGATCATTATAGCTAGTTCCCACAAACCAAGAGATGCTGTCAGTCAACAAAGAAGAATCAAGGAGCAAATTCTCCCTCAGAGCTTCCAGAAGGAGGGAGTATGGCCCTGTTGACACCTTGACTTTGGACCCATAAAACTGATTTTAAGACTTCTTTCCTCCAAAATGTGAGAGGATAAATTTGTGTTGTCTTAGACTACCAAGTTTGCTGCAGTTTGTTAGAGAAGATACAGGAAACTAATACCATGAAAAACCATAACATGTGAAAAAAAGAATCCTCTGAAAAAACAGTGTAGTATGGAAGAAAGACAGACATGGTCAGGCATGAAGGGGAGAAGAGTTAGATATCAGGGAGAATTAAGGGAATTAGCTAGGCTTGGAACTGATTAACTGAGAAGAGTGAAGGTTTTGGTGTGCTGTAGCTGGCTCCCACTGGCTCACAATCCATCATGCACATCTTTCTACAGTTCCACATTGAGAACATCATGTCAGCAGTTTGAAATCAGCCATGGCATATTTACACCACGGAAATTGGCAAACACTATGAAATAGGGATTTTCTCTCAGAGAGCAATTGTTAAATATTTGTCAGCACATTGCTGAGAGGAAGAAGAGGAATGAAAGGAAGGTGATTTGAGAATCTAGAACTAAAAGAATAGCCTCGTCATTTGTTCACCCCATTCCTTGCACAAATACATGAGTGTATTAATAGAATAAGAACATTGGAAAGGTGATCAGACTTTAGAGATATGAGTTCAATGTGAAATTTGGATTTTCTCCTTTCATTGACATATTTATATTATTTTCTACTCTATGCTGCATACTAAGCTAGGCACAGGAAATACAGTAATGCTTTAAGACATACACTCAGCCTCATGGACTTTACTGTCAAGTGGTGAAGACAAAAAATACAGTTTGGACATGGTCTAATCATGTCTCTCTGCCCCCTCTTCCAAATGTTTACGTGTTAAAGCCTTAGTCCATGGGGTGGCTCTATTGGGAGACAGTGGAACCTGTAAGAGGTGGGCCTAGTGGGAGGTCCTTGGGCCAACTGAAATGATTGTGGGACCCCAGGCCTCCCTCCGTTCCCTGGATTGAGATGTAATAATCTTGCTCCTCACATTACCTCCATGAGGTAATGAACCAAGGGGCAACCCTCACCCTAGAGCCTGTACTGTCATTTGAACTTTCAGCCTCCAAAACTATGGACTAAGTAAAACCTCTTTTTATTCATAAATAGCCTGGGTCAGGTGTTTCGTTGTAGTGTTAAAAAGATGACTTATATGAAGAATTACAGTGGAATTGAATAAGTGCAAATAAAGATGCACTAATGAAGTCACACAGTAGAATTGGTGACTGCACATCCCAAAGACAACATGTAGGAAAGTGGGGGTAGAGCGGGAACTTCCCAGAGGAGGCGACCTTCGCACCGTCTGAAAGAAGGGTAAATATTTGCCAGACATGGAAAGTCATGGGGGAAGAGGGAAGTATCATAAATAGCAGGACAGGCAGTGACCCAAATGGGAAGAGGAAGAAGTGAACAGGAGTTTCTGGATGGGAGGTTGAGAAGGATGGTGATCAAAGTTGCTTCCCTCTAATGAAGAGATAGATATCAAAATCACAAGATCATTGAGTGTGGCCAATTCAGGTCCAGTCTGGAGTGACATTAATAATCAAGAAATCCGATCCAAGGGATGGAATCAAAATGGTTCTAGAAAACCATTTTGGGGGGTGTATAGGCAGTTTAGATCAAGGAGACCAAGACAGATGGGGAAAGGATATGGCAATGAGGATGTGATCTCTGTGAGCATTCAGCTGGTTCTGCATCCCGTGAAGACAGGCAGTACTCAATCCCAGTGCCTGGCTCAGTGTCTGTCACCAAGTGGGCATTCAGTTAATGTGTGTTGAGTAAATAAATGAATGTGTTAGGAAGGAAAAGAATCAGGAAAGGAGGCACTTAGGGTTCTGTTTATTCCAGGAACACTGGACTCAGGATCCGGGAAGCAGGCATTTCCATTCTCTACAGGTGAGGGTGTTCCAGTGAACCTCAAGATTTGGCTCTCAGTCACCAGAGGCACTTAATGAGTCATTGCTGCTGGCAGGTGGGGGAGGCTGGAGCAGGCAACCTCTTAAAGGTTCCAGGATCAAAGTGAGCGAAAGCCTAAAAAAGTGTAAATCAGTGTGGAGCATGCAGGAAACAGTTGGGGGTAGCGAGAGTGTGGAATATTTAGAGTCGTGATGGGCAATGGAACCTGAGCGTCAAGGTAAAGGGTTCAGATTTTATCCTGAAAGCAATGGAGAGGTGCTGAAGGGTTTAACAAGGGAATGACAGGGTCCAGTTTACATCTTGGCAAGATAACGTTAGCAGGAGTGTAAATTAGATGGAAGGCAGAGGCAGGGGGCAGAAAAACTCCTGGGAAGTGGTTTCAAAGTGCAGGTGAGTGCTAATGAGACCCTAAGTGAATGTAGTGGTGCTGGGACACAAGGGAGGAGACAAAGTTGAGACATATTTAGGAGTGTCAATGAAGATGACACCAGAGACTACAAATGTGATGAGGTGATGCTGTTACTCAAGAGTGGGAATGAAGGAAGGATCTGTGGGGAGCAGGGTGCAGCCCCTCACTAACCATAGCAGTGCTGGGCACAGACACCACTGCTGTGCTCTGGACACCAAGCACTGCTTCTAGAACCTGGACACCGCAGCATCTCTCCTCACCAAAATGGAGCTGGCCAGCATGCCTTTTCGAGTCTGGCCTCCCAACTGAAGACAGGTTTCAGGTACATCTGATTGCCAGAGCCAGGGTCTCAGGCGTGCATCCTAGTGCACGAGGACCTGGAAAGGAGATGTCTAGACTATCTTTGCTTCCCACCTAAACCCTTAAAGTGCAGAATTCTCCAGCAGAAGATGGCTGTTCAGAGGAGCTGCTCAGCTATTGAGAATGACAAATGTCCACTAAAGATATGAAGAGGGAGGAAAACAAAATGACCAAGAAAAGAACTCTAGGGGAAAAAAAAAAAAAAAAAACTGTATTTAATGGACAGAGAGAAAGATTAAGGGAGGAAACTGAGAAGAGCAACTAGAAGCTAAAAGGAGATTCAGAAGAGAATGGTGACGTGTGGCAGAAAGCTCCAGAAGGGAGGGCTTTGAGTAGGACTGAATAGCCACTGGATGTGACAGTTCAGAGGTGGCTGTTGGCCTGTGGAGAGCATTTTCAAGGGCAAGTGAGAGTAAAAGCCAGATCCGGGAGGCTCAGGAGTGTGGGAGTTGTGTTAGGGAAGATAGAATGCAGAATACATTTCCAAAAAGTTTGACTGCAAAGCAAATCAAAGAGAAAGTCGAAACTAAGGAGTGGCACAGCATGGGAGGGTGTGGGCTTGGGTTTTGAGCCTGAAGCACCTTCAATTTGTTTATAGGTGTACGTGTTTCCGAAGATGCCCACGGGCTGTGAGGAGAACAAATTTAGCCATGGCCTCTCCCTTTCTGCTGCTTTGACAAAGTTGCTCTGTTCAGCAAAAGGTATTAGTGTTCTTTTTAAGATTCTAAACTACCCACGAAGTTCTCCTTTTTTAGGGATTAGGAACATAGAAAGTCTCAAGTTTGCATCTAGTGTTTGCAGATGTTCACTGCAAAAGTCATCCGGAAAGGGTGGAGGCAAGAGTGTGGTGGTGGGGAGGGACTGGCCTTGAGCACAACCTTGTAGTAGCTCAGCTTAGTATGGCTCTCCCAGCTCCCGGACAGGAGTGGCATCCAGGACATGGCTGGTGGCCATGACTGCCCACTCCCTGCTGTGCCTGTTCCAGAAGTCTCAACAAGTTGGGTGCTCTCAACATTCTCCCACCCCACATATTTGTAAGCCCAACAACTGATCCATGACCAGTCACCTTTCCCCAGGAAAGGAGAAAGGAGAGCCTCAGACCTCTGTTGAATTCTTTGTCAAAGTTGCAGTCTCCTATCGCTCCAACAACCCCTAATTGACGTTTGGACTCCCATAAATTTGAATGAGAAAAATTCCTGTTCCAAAGAATTCAAAGCACTTTCACTTGTATTATCACACTTCCTCATAAACATGTCCAAAAGTAAAGTTTGCTAAGAGTCTTACTTTTCAGATGGGGAAACCAACAAATAAGTGGGTAAGACTTGAAGATACCTCCTGCTCACAAAGCTATGAACACCTGGAAGAGACAAGAGGCGAACCCAGGACACTTTCTTCTGCCAATCAAATAATAAGAGATAAGGCATGTGGAATGTTTATTTGTGCTGGGAATGGCAAGGGACAGTTCAGGAGAAAAAAGATGGTGGATGGGCGAGTGGGTGGCAGTGAGTCAAATGCGTCTTGATCACCAACCTTTGATCTTCATGAAACATTTCAGCCCAAGAAACCAATGTTTGATATTATCTGAATAACTGCAGAGCCTACGGTGAAGCTATTCTAGAAGCAACTGAGCCACTCTGCTCCCTCACAGACACTGTTGACAAAGGCTCTGTTCATTTGCAGAAGGGTGAAATCATCTGTCATCAATGCACCTAACTCCTCAGAAGCAGGCAGAGGCTGAATCTAATGGCAAGTGTCCTTCTACCCAGCCAAGCCAGCAGCATCCCCCTCCCCCTCTGCTCCACTTACAGCCTCCTCAGGAAATCAGCAGGTTACTTAAGAATCTGCTTCTACCCCACATGGTGGGCTCCACCTGGACCACCTCATCACTGGCTTTCTGAAAGGATCTGTTTGTTTGTGGGAAATAGAGTTGCTGTCATCCATAAGACCTGTGACCCCCAAGATGCCAGCCATACAGCAAGGGTATATCTGCAGTGTAGGACAGACATGTATGCCTGATTTCTAGTTATGGTTCCATGGAGATAATTAAGTTTAAAAAAAAATGCCTTTGGGTCTTGGCCCAGCTACAGCTGAAATTAGAGAAGCCCTGGAAGAGGAGGAGAAACTTCAGTTTGAGTAAATTTCATTCATTTCTCGTTTCTTTCTTCTTTTAGACACCCATGTCAACTTGCTCCTAAGGGCATTTCCTTGAGGAGATGACATGAAACTCATTGTGTTTGACTGAGCATCTATTTAATGAAAGCAATAAATCACATCAGTGAGGGAGGTCTGGGAAAAAGAGTCAGGGAAGATGGAACAGGGTTTCTGCTGGCCTCAGACTTAGTCGCCTTTATGATTGACAGTACCATGGGGAAAGAGAAGGTTTTAGGAGGTTCCCAACAGAGAGTGTAGAGGGAAGCTTAGAGTGCTTCTCATGGTGGCTCTTTTCAAGCTCAGCTAGCCTCTGCCTTGGAGTGGAGTTCTGCTCCCTGCGTGTGCAGAAGGGCCAGCCTCTTCAGCATGTATTACAGGTGGGTAGCCTGTGTGCTGTGATTTGAGAGATCCAAGGGAGGTCCCAGTTTCTCTCCTATGCTCCTTTGTTGCTGATGTACAGTGCTCCCACGGGAGAGCACTGTGGTCTTCTCAGGACCACTACCTCTAAGGCGGGCTACTTTCATTGATATTAACCTTCAGAACGGTATCCTTGGGGGTGGGGGGGAGACTGGGACTGATCAAGACAGCTCATCAACTTCATACTTTACATAGGTCTGACCCTGCAATCGAGCTCCACTGGTAGTAAATGATGTTACCACTAAGTTCTAATGTGACCAAGACCCCCCTCATTTCCTGAGTCTTAACTTTTCTAATCTGTAAAGTGGAGATAATAATGCCTACCTAACAGGGCCATTGCAAGGGTGAAGCGAGATCACAGACATGAATGAATGCTCATGAACACTGTCATGTACAGTGTGGATGGGGGAGGCCAGTATTGCATCAAGCCTCCTGTCTCTCAGGCCCGTGCATGATCTGTCACCTCCTAGCACACATCCCCATTCCCTTCCCTGCACCCTTTTACATGACAGTGTACTATTGGCACCATTAAGCCTTAACCCTCCTTTTAAAGAAATAACAGTAATATAGACAGAGAGATGACAAGCACATGGACCGATGTATGATCTTTATACAAAGAGACACATTGAATAAATATCTGTTCACATTATAGGCAAATAATGAGCTCAGTGTACTTAGGAGTAACTTGGGAAGAATAGACTTGTCTGTCTGAATGAATACTCTCAGCAAAGTCCCACAACAGTTTCCAAACAAAAGACCTAACCTGGAAAAACACCATCTGCCTAACCTGAATTGGACAAGTGCCTCAAAGAAAAGTCATATCAGCACTTTCCCCTCAAGCTCCATCTTTTAACAGTGGAAGAGACTTATTGGGTAAGTTTAAATGAGTTTCTCTTATGAAGCTCCCAATGCAGAGGCTCATGAACAAGGGAAATAGAGTTGTGATACGTGAAATTGACAGAGCAGTTGGGGCTGTTTACAGGCAACCAGCCTCTGCATGGATTTCTTGTGAGATCAAGAGGGTCACTTCCAGAAGTTTTTCCTGGGTTCAATTTTCTATGTAGCATAAAATAAAACTCTGAGAAGGCACTATTCATTAGTTTATAGACTATTTTCCATTCCCTATTCGTTTGGATGTGAGGTGAGACGATGCAAGAAGGTTCAGAGGAGAAATGATTGGGTTGTGAGAGTCTTAACCCAATCAGTGAATTTATCCCCTGATAGGAATTAACTGAGTGATAAGTGAAGGGGTAGGGTGTGGGAATTGGGGGTGTGGCTTTGGGGTATATGTTTGTATCTGACAAGTGGAGATCTCTCTCTGCTTCCTGATCATCATGTGAACCTCTTCCTCTGCCACACTCTTCCACCATGATGTCCTGCCTCACCTCGAGCCCTGAGGAATGGAGTCTGCTGTCTATGGATTGAGACCTCTGAAACCATGAGACCCTACATAAACCTTTCTTCCTCTCCAATTATTCTGGTCAGGTTTGTTAGTCACAGTAGCAAAGTAGCTGACTAAAACATTATTGGATTAAATATTTTTAGGAAAATAACATGGCATAATATTTATATGTATTTTAAATGCTTCTTGGTAGTTTCAATTTTAAGTGTCTCTTGGGACTGCAGCTTCCAAAACAATTTACACTCAATTTGATGGATCTTTGGAGAAGAAATTGTGCTAACTTTAGGGGATCTTTGAAAAGTGCTGACCTAGATTTTACTTGGCAGACTACATCAAAGCAAACAATTACCACAAATCAAAAAAACAAAGGCCTGGACAGGGTATAGCCATGGTGTAAACGCCTGAAGCCGGGGGTCCATGAAGGGGAAGGTGTTTGGAGCCCTGGATGCAGACTAAAGAAGTCAAGTTTTTCTCTGTTGGCAGCAGGAAACCAGAGGAATTGTGAAGCAGAAGAGCAGTAGAGTATTTATTTGTCTTGAATTGCCATCCCCGTTTTTCCTCCCTACAACACAGCTGGGAAGTATTCTTAAACTGGTCTCAACTTAAAAGCTGAATCCTTGGATGACAGTTTATTTCACCGCTGCCTTTTGAGGGTCTACTATAAGCTGTCTCTGCTTCCACAGTACTTCCTATATCCCAAACCAAAAGGAGAAGCTTCTGGGAAGTGGTGAAGTGCTATCATGCCACATTCCACTGGGGGAAAAAAAGCCCTTCAAGTGATAAAGTGGCACATAGCTTAAAATCATCCAGTCCAGTACAAACGAGAAAACTAAGGTCCAAAGATCAAAAATGATCCATCCCAAGGTAAGTAAAACACTTCAGTCAGCATTCATGGGCATGGCACCTCTATGTTCCAGGGTTTATCCCAGATTCTTAGACAATCCCTGTCCACAGGGAGCTTACAGTCTGGTGAAGGAAAGGAACATATACACAGGACATTTTAATAAATTGTCTCAAGAGGCATTTAGAATTGGAATAGGTGATTGCTATGGTGCTGTTCGACTCTACGCATCTATAATTGAGAGTAGAAGACTTTAGTGGAGTGATGAATGGAGTTGGATGTTATGGAAAAATAAGAATAGAAAACTTGCACAAACTGCTAAGATCAGAGGTGTCTTACTCCATTTGTTGTTCCTATAACAAAATACCTAGGACTGGGTAATTTGTAAAGAATAGTTTATTTGGTTCACAGTTCTAGAGGCTGAGAAGTCTAAGAACATGGCACTGGTATTTGCTTGGCATTTGGTGAGTGAATTCTTGTTACATTATAAGATGGCAGAAGGCAGCACATGGCAAGACAGCAGGCATGCTAGCTCGGGTCTCTCTTTCTCTTCTTATAAAGTCACTAATGCCATCATGGAGCCCCACCCTAATGATGTCATCTAATCGTAATTCCCTAAGGCCCCACCTCTGAATACCATTGACATAAGAATTTGGGGATTAAGTTTCCAACACATGACCTTTGGTGGGACATATTCAAGTCACAGCAGAAGGCTTCCTAAAACTGGCCTCCAGGGTGGCCACCAGTAATTCTTGCCTCCTGTTGTTCATGTTTTATATGGTCTCCTCTCACACTGAATCAGAGCCTACCAATACTGTATGGTGGAGGGGATGGTAGAGGTGACAACAGACACTGTGAGCTTCACCTCAGTCTCTTGGATCGCTCTTGGGGAAGGTAGTTCTCACGCCTTGAAGATACTCAAGCAGCCCGTGGAGAGGCCCATGTGGAGAAAAAGTGAGACCCCCCTGCCAGTCGACACCAGCTTGCCACCCAGTGAGCAAACCACTTGGGAGCAGATCCTGTGGTCCCAGTCAAGCCTCAGATGACTGCAGCCCTGGCTGACATCTGATGACAACCTCATGAGTCAGAACCGAATTCCTGACTCCTGAAGACCTGAAAGAAAATAAATGATTACTATTGTTTTAAGTCACTAAGTTTTGGGGTAATTTGTTACCCAGGAAAAAATAATGAACATAACATGTGTGTTAAGAACACAGATCTTTTACTATCCAATCCAGTAATCTCTTGACTTTTTTTCAATTTAGTACTACACTAATTTTTTTTTTTCTGGTACCAAAAACTGATCAAATAATTTTTATTGGCCTTAGATAAAGGAACTTGACAGCCTATTGTGCACAAAATACTATTTAATAAAATAGGTTGTATTTTTAAAATAAAGAGTGATTTACAAAGAGATTTATGGAGTTAGGCAAAATATTCATCTTTCTGTCCAAGTCTACTTAATATGAAGGAGCTAGCATTTCAACAAGGGCCCTTTTGATTATTGTCTTTATATGGTAGCATTTTGGCAAGAAAGTTTCTCTTCTGTGTGGAAGCATTTCTGAAATAGTTGCACGTGGTTTTATTGTTTGTTTGTTTTCTAAATACAAGGTTTATTTAAAAAAAAACTCCCTGTTTAAATTTATAAAATAATCTACTTCAGCAGAAAGTAGATTATTTACTAGTAGGGTGGTCTTGTCAGTGTTTTTTTTATATTTTTTTGAAGTTGTAGATGGACATGATGCCTTTATTTTATTTGTTATGTGGTGCTGAGGATGGAACCCCGTGCCTCACACTTGCCAGGCAAAGGCTCTACCACTGAACCACACACCAGCCCCTTGTCAGTGTTTTTAAATACAAGAAATTTTTAGTATCAGGGATACTAAAATGTATTATTATTTATTCCCAGACTGATTTAGTTTGAGGAAAGTTTCTTTCACCAAAGTAAAAGATATAGATAGAATGTTTGCAGTTGATAAACCACTTCTAATGGGCATAAATTCCACTTTAAGCAGACCTAGGTGCTCAAGCCAGTTAGCGAACAAGGAGCCTGGCAGATGGAGAGAAATGTACCAGGGTCCACTAGGAGCATCAGCTTTAATCACAGCCCATGTGAGGAAGACTCAACTGAGATTAGCAGGTTATTAGAAACCACTAGCCCCATATCGACTCTGGCGGTAAACCTTACACCACACGTAGCCTTCCACTTTCCTTCCAAAGCCATGGAAGATGAAGTTGGTAGTTGCTTGGAGCAACTCTGCTCACTAACTTTCACTCCCAAGGCACTCAGTGTATTATAGCAGGAGGTGTAATCCGGCAAACAGTGATCCTCCCTTAAATTCTTTCCACTCCTAAATCTTCTGGCTGGCAAACTGCTCTTGCAAAAAGATGTCCTCACTTTGACACCCTCACCATGCTGCTCCCTTGTTTTGGTGCCCTGGGTAAACGCAAAAGAACATCCTAGGGTTTGGCAATACTGGTTAGAGATGCCAAACCAGACGCCTCCATTCTCCTCTCCACGCTACTGGGGTAGCTACACAGGGTTCTGATTCAAATCAGGACTCTGTTACTTGCCAACTGTGTTACTTGGACAAGTTTCTTAACCTCTTTGTATGTGTGTGTGTGTGTGTGTGTGTTGCTAGGTATTGAACCCAGGGCCTTGTGCTTGCAAGGCAAGCACTCTACCAAATGAGCTATATCCCCAGCCCTACTTAACCTCTTTGAAATTAGTTTTTAACCTGTCAGTATGTGTTCCTTACAGCATCAGTGTGAGGATTAAACAAAAAATAAGATATTAGCTGCTAGCTGTTGAGCACTTGCTACATGTCAGGCATTGCTATAAATGATTTATGGGTATTATTTTATTTAATCCTTACAACAACTTTATGAAGTAGACACTTTCTTTATCCCTATTATACTGATAAGACAACTCAGGCACAGAGAGGTTAAGCAACTTTCTCATAGTCACAGAGTTAACAAGTGTCAGAAGGAGACTTCAAGTGCAGGCAGTTTGGCCTGAGTCCATGATCTTAATACCACACTGTAATGTCTCCATGGAGCTATTAGGCATTAAATAATAATATGGGCTATTTTTATTCATCATGTTCTTCTCAAACTACAAGCTGTATCTTAGTCTGGGTCCTGCTATCATTGGGACATTGGGGCCCAACTACCAACCCTCACCAGTTAGACCTTCTTCCAAGTACCATGTCTTGAATTACTTCTGTGACTTCAGCAAGCGTATTTTCTGAAGCCGCCTGGCAGATTTGGGCACTGGGCACTTGATGTCAGCCAAGCAAGGACTGAAGAGTAGAGACAGCAGGCAGCAAGTCAAGCCCTGACCCTGGTCATCTGCAGCTGTTATCAATAAAAGCAGCAGCAGAGGATGTGGAAGTCACCGGAGGGCACGAGGCTGTCAGCTGGAAACACAGCCAGTGCTCTGGGTAATTCCTAACTTCCTATTAGAAATAAACAAAAAGCCCGCCCCACTGAATTTCCCACAAGCTTCTTTGCTTGGCAGCCAGTCCACACTGCCTATCACCTAAGATAGCAGAGATATTTGGCTGGGCCACTGGACTAGAACAAAAGGATGGGAAAGGCCGTCCCCTCCCTGACCTCTGCTCCACTGAGCCCCTGATCCTGTGGGAACTCAGATGCATCAGGATTTGGGGGACTGGAAGGGGATGGGTCAGGGATGTGGGTAATGGGACAACTGAGCAGGAAGACAAGAAGGAAAAGAATGCTGAGTGAACAGAATAGACAGGTCCAAGGACTCCTTCCTGTCTGTGGTCCCCTGTACTGCACCGAAAGTCCCAGGACCCCCAGAGCCTGCTGACCAAGTCCACCTTTGGGTGAGGGCCCAACCCGATGGGCTGATGGGAAGGGGAGGGAGACTGACTGAGGACTTAAGGCTGCTTCGGTGGGATTTGGAGCCGGAAGGCCCCCTCCCCACAACTCGCCCCTCGGGTTATGCCTGTCTGTGGGAAAGAACATCTCTGCAGACTTGTGACATCTTCAGCCTGACCTGCCTCCCCTGGAGGCTGTTGGATCTGACTTGACTTCTCTCCCAAATGAAAATGTCTCCCAGTTGTGACTTCACGTCGCATCACGGATTTAGGATTTGTAAGGCTGGCATTTCAAAACTCTTTTTCTCTTCCATGTGCTGTGCTTACTTTTTAGACAGATCCCCTCCCCTTAGAGCAGGGCACAGTACACAATTTGCAGGGCCTCGTGCATAGTGAAATGCAGGACCCCTCGTTTAGAAGTTACTAAGAATTGTGAGGTGAGCCTGAAACCCTGGCGACTCTGGAAGCTGAGGCAGGAGGATCACAAGTTCAAAGCCAGCCTCAGCGACTTAGCAAGACCCTGTCTCAAATTTTTAAAAAGGGCTGGGGAAGGAGCTGAGTGGTTAAGCATCCCTGGGTTCAATGCCTAGCGCACGCACACACACACACACACACACACACACACACACAAAATTGTGAGGTGACAACAGCACATTAATCAAATAAGGGACCCTTCTGAGCTCAGGGACCTGCACAGGTTGCATACATGAGACTGGTCCTGCCTTGGGTTCTAAGAGGCTGAATTTCTTTCTGTAGGCAAGTTTAACTGGGTCAAAGATGACACAGTGTACATTTTTTGCCATTTTAAATTTTAGAATATTATAATACTGTATTAAAAGATGGAAGCTTTTTAAATCAGTCATTACTGGACCATAAATTCTTTAAATACGAACATCTAGGTGGTCCGCTCATTAACGCTTGACTATTTCTAATCACTACTTAGCCCTAATTTCCCCCCATCCTGAGTAGCACCATTTCCCATTGCACAGGCTCCTCTGTGTTGCTGAAGCACCTCCCTAAGTGCAGCAGGGATCACTTAAGTTTGACACAGAAGAGAGGACCAGATCCCAGGGGAAGGAGAAGTTCATCTCCAGATGCGCAGCTGAAAACCAGGGACCAGAATGGGGAGATTAGCCACAGAGGAAGAAGGGCATTCACCAATGTGTCAAAATGCATTCTACTGTCATGTATAATTAATTAGAACAAATTTAAAAATAAAAACATATATATATATATATATATATATATATATATATATATATATATATATATAAAGAAGGATGTTTGATATTTGTTGGACAAATCAAGGTTGGAATCCCAGGAGGCTGGAGGCGGTGCTCCGTCTGTCCCACCAGTTACCTGGGCGGGATCAGAGAAGTATCCACGGAGAGCTCAGGTGAGGCCTTCACCCTCCTGCTCCTGTTGCTCCCTCCTTGTCTGCCCTGGCCCCAAGGTCAACCTTTGTTCACCTGAGGGATCCTATCTAAGGTTGCCAGATTTAGCAAGGATGCCTTTTGCAATACTTATTTTAAATTTGTTTCCTAAGTTTTCTGAGATTCAAATTTAACTGGACATTCTGGGTTTCTCCTGGCACCTCTCGTTGTAACCTCGGTGTCCCATATCCCACCCTACCCTCCCTTGCCTGACTCACGACTGGCTCCCCAATAGCTATGAATACTCCAGACCCACGGCTTTCCCCATAGGTGTCTTCCAAAAGGCTTTCCTGGACTTGGCTGCTGATCCCCCTTTCCTGCCCAGCCCTGTGGTGATGAACTTGGCAGGCGTGCAGTGGGAGAAGCTCCTAACCACCGTGAAGATGGTGGTGCCAGGCAGACTCATCACTGACCTGAGGCCAGCTGTGCTCAGCCTCAGTGCATTCCTTCCCAGCGCAGCTCATCCTTGGCGCTGAGACCAGCGGTGGGAAGAGGGCTGAGCACAACTTTAACTCCATCACCAGCCTGCAGGGTGGGCTCGGGGTGGGTTAAGGATGTGATTGTGGCTTGAGGATACTTGCAAGATAAGTTCTTCTTGGTTTAATTTCATTTTTAGTTTTTCTTTTTTGGAAATGAGCATGAAAAATATTTGAGTGTCAGAAATGTGCATATTTCTTTAACCCTCTTATGTCATTTATTCCTCTTAACAGATGAGAAAACTAGGGTGTCACTGTGTTACTATGAGTAGGTACCAAACTTGAATTAAATTCCAATCTTCTAAATCCAAGTCTGGGCTCTGTTACTGCACAACTCTATTGTTGACCACTCAAACATAAGTTTCTGAATGCTTAATTGTTCATATCTCACCCTTTCTCCAATATATTCCCTAAGTCCTTCTAATTTTGCCACTGAAACTCCTCTCAACACTACTGTATTGATTTCCTAGTGCTGCTGTAACAAGTTTCAACAAACTGGGAGATTTAAAACAACAGAAATTTATTGTGTTAGTTCATTTTGTTGTTACTATAACAAAATACTTAAGACTGGGTAACTTTAGAAAGCAAAGAAGTTTATTCAGCCCACAGTTTTGGAGAATGAAAGTCCATGATCAGGTGGCACTATTGGTTTGGCCTCACGAGAGGGCCTAAGGGCAGATGGCATTATGGCAGACGTGTATGTGGGAGTGAGAGATCATATCACTAGACAGGAGCCAGAGGGAGACTGGGATCATGTTCAGGCTTTTATGACAACTTGCTCTTGCAAGAACTCATTGCAGGACATTAGCATTCCCTTCTGAGGGCAGCATCCTCAGTGACCTAACAACCTCCCAGAAAGCCAAAGCTTTCTTTTTATTTATTTATTTTTAAAATTTGAGATGAGGTCTTACAAAGTTACCCAATTGACCTTGACCTTGCAATCCTCCCACATCAGCCTCCTGAGCCACCAGGACTACAGGCATGTAGTACTGTGGCTGCCTGGAAACCACATGGCTTACAGGTCCCCCCAGGAGGAGAGACCGTCAAACATGAACCTTTTGGGGAAAACCAACGCATCCAAACCATAATATTTACTCTCCCAATTTGGGAGGTCAAAAGTCCAAAATCAAGACATCTCAGGGTTGGTTTCTTCCAGAGGCTCTGAGGGGGGATCTCTGCCATGCCTCACCCTCAGCTTCTGGGTCGCAGGCTGTCCTTGGTGTTCCTTGGCTTGTAGCAGCTTTATCCAGCATCCGCCTCCATCACAGGGCTTCTTTCCTGTGTGCCTCTGTGTCTGGATATCTGAATCTCCCTCTTGTCCCCTCACAGAGACATCAGCTGCGGGATGCAGGGATCACTCTAATCCAGCATGACCTCATCTTAACTAATTACATCTGCAAAGACCCTATTTCTAAATAAGATTTCATTCTGAATCCTTGGGGAGCACTAGTCAATTGAGTGCAACTGCTGCAAAGCTAGACTCTCGCCATCACTGGGTAGAAAAGGCAGCTCTGATGGATCAGCTTTAGGAGTTTCCCCTCCCTAACTCGTGCATTGCTCAAAAGTTTGATTTCTGAAAAATGAAATTTAAAAATGAATCTATATAGCTACAGAAATGGTTCTCAGACTAGACTGTGAAGAAGGATCACTGAAAAAGCAGGTTTTTAAAATTCAGATTGTGGGGCTCCATCCCTGTGATTCTGATTCAAAGCCCAGGAATCTGCATTTTAACAAGCTTGAGATGATACTGATACAGATGGTCCATCAACCACACTTTGAGAAAGGTCTATAGGATAAAATCCAAAATCCTAATGTGGCATTTCAGAATCCTCACAATCTGGTCCAATTTCTGTTTTCAGTTTCATCATCCAATTCTCCAACCACAGCTAAGAAGCTGAATCCCGTCAATGGGAATCCTTCCCTTCCTTCCCTTCCCTCCCACACCTGCAGGGGTCACGGTGAGTAGTTAGGACCAGGGTGCCTGAGTGGGCAATTACTTCCCACGTCTCTGGTTTCTTCAGCCATAAAGCAAAATAACGCCCCTACCATAGGATTGCTGTGAGGAGAATTACTAACTGTGAAGTACTTGGAACTGATCCTAGCACACAGAAAGCACTCGATGAAAATTAACCATTTCTTTTTTTTTTTTTTTAAATAGTCTTGTCCATTTTTACTCTTCTTTCTGGTATTTTGTTCTTTCCTTTTATTACCTGGAAAAATTCTTGTCATCCATCAAGATCCAGTGAAGAAACCATCACTTCTGAAGAACCTTCCTATACTCCCTCAGGTCCCATTAATGATTGTCCCCTTGTCCAGGCCCCACAATTACTGCCTTGTGTTCTTTGTTCACACTATTATATTGTGCAGGATAGTCCCATGTATTTCTATCTACACACATAAACTACTTTTCAGTAGGGCTTAGTACAAGGCCTGGTATATTTTGTAATTAAACTCCACAACATGCTTTATTCCATAAAAATTGGATGTTCAAACTATTATCTTAAAATTGAACTTTGTGTGACTTTTCTTAATTTAATTCAATAACTGCACTATTAAATTAGCTCTTCTTTCTTCCCACCTCTTCCTACCACACTCCCTGTTTTCTCTCTCCCAGATTCTCCAAGTCTCATCATTGTGGTCAGTGTGCAATGACTAGCTTGGCTGGATTGTTTCACATTCCAAATGCCTTATTTAGGATCCAGAGCTCACCACCCACTCATAGACACACAGCCCATAATTCTGGTGGCAGGAATGTTCTTCCTCTGTTCTGCCTACAGAATCCATAGGAAGGCTGCCAAGTGCTGTGCTGTGAATAGATGTGTCTGAGTCTCATAAGGAAGTTTGGCTCCTACCAGCGAACACTAGTAGTTTGTTTGCTGGTTCAAGACATGGAACCTAGCTACCTTGGCCCAAGGAATCATCTCTCTCTGAGAACATTATCCTAGAACCACTTTATTCAATAAGTGGATAAAGGAGTTTTTCAAAGACTTATACATTTTTTTGAGAAAAAAAATTTTTTTGAGAAAACTATATGTGCTTTTCAAACTAAGAAAACTGAAAAATTAAAATTGATAAATGTTGAATTAAATGTCTATAAAATGTGATTCCCACCAGCTACAAAATCTGAACTCAACTTTTACATGATTAAATATGTTATATTTTATGCACATAAGAACACTTTTAATGATATTCAAAGTGCCTGGTACTTATGAAGTTCTCAAAATGGCCCCATGTTTTCTGCCATGATGGAGTTCATGGCTTAGAGTGGTGTCCCCATGAGGAGTGGGAGAAGAGAGTCCCTCTCTGAATAATCAGATCCAGAGACGCATGATAGCAAAACCACTCTAAAATCCAGCAGCCAGCATGTGGTTCAGTGCTTGAAAGAACTCAAAAACATGTTTCTGAGGATGGTTTCTTCTCAGCTTTGGGTATTGGACATTGGGGTCAGACTAACTCTCACTAGGCCAGAGAGGGCAGCAGAGGCCCAGATCCACCACACCAGAGGGTCCTAGAAGTCACATGGCTTTCATTTCTTCAGCAAATTTTACTAAGCCCAATCACTAAGCCTCTCACTGTGCTGAGAAGGACAGCAGTGAGCGAGGTAGGCATCACCTTTACCCTCAGGGAGCCGATGGTCCAGTTATGGAAACAAACCTTGAGCAGCTAATCACCAGTGAAAGAAGGGTCACAGAGGTAGGTGCAGGGTGTGTGGGTGTCTGGCAGAGAAGTTAATCAAGTCTGGGGCTCAGGGAGGGCTTCTCAGAAGAACTAACATTTCATATGATAATTGAAGGGTGAGTAGGCCTTGGCCAAGTGAAGGAGCTTCTCACAGAAAGCCCCTGTGCTGCCTTAAAGCTGGTGTCAGGATACGAGGCATGGTTCCCCTGCGTTCCCTCTCATCTGCAGCCCCTCCTCGCTGACCCAGTAACAACTCTGAACCCCTGCTACAGTTTCCTGATTTGGAAGAATGAGAAGCTGGTGCTAAGCCCCCTGTTGTGAATTAAGTTTTCTGAGTTCTGCTGGAACCATAGCTAGCTTTGCCAATTTTGCTGGGGCCCAGATGTCAGAGTCCCTGCACTTGATGACTTGCAGTGGGTGGCCCTTGCAGAGCTGTGCCGCCAACACCACCTGTTCACTGGCATTACCACGGCCCCAGAGCACCCCTCCTCAGAGGTCAACCCAGGCCAGATCACTCCCCCATGCGCCACCCTCTTTTGTCCTTGATGACTGCAAGAGTCACACTGTTGTCCTCCCGCCATTTCCCTCTGGCTGATGCCAAGAGTCAACCACACCATGTGGCAGATCCTACAGGAATGCCATGAGTCATAGCGCAGGATTTCCCAAACTAGGGGATCCAATGAACCCTAACAATATACCCATAGACCCAGTTCGAAGAGCACTACACCTAAGGTAAACGCAGTCACTGGTATCTGACAAGATTATAAACACAAATTCAAATGTATGCCTTGGAACTTTATGTCAGTACTGAGTTTTAGGCTAAATTCATATCAGAATGCTTGAAAATTAATCAGTCTTAATAGAGATGCTCATGGTTACCCTGAACACTTTCCTGGACCCTGAGGAGTTTGCAAACCTCAAGTAAAACATACATCCTTGGCGTTTAAAGAATGTCTCATTTTGAGCCTCAAGCTTTCCCATCTAAGAAATAGGTGTGCATTGCCCACCTCTTACATACCTTCCAAACGTGATAAGTTTCAGTTTGATAAGGAAGTAAAACATTTTGAACTCCACCTAATGCAATTACAAATGTGTGTCATTGTTATTTGTCTTCATCCTGTCTGCCAATTGAGAGCAATGCAGTTCATCTTCCTTTGCAGTCTGGAAACTTCTCCAATAAAGACCCAGTTCCAGTTCTCCCTGTGGAAATGAGATAAGGCTAGATTTTCAGGTGAAAAGCCACTGATTTCTACTTCTCAGAGATTAGATTTGCATTTAGGTTCTGCTTTTCAAATTAACTTGACTGCTATGCCTATGTGACCTAAAGCCTGAGAGAAAACAGCTATTTGTATAATATTTAAAGCCAGCAGGCCAAGAGCTCTGAGCAAATGGAGGATCTGGAAAAGGGTTAACATACACATGTACACACTCACCTGCACATGTTCATGTACTCACGTGTTCTGTGAGTTCATGTGCATATGTATACATGTGTGCATACATAGGTGCAGGTACACTCACACACAAAACCCACCCAGCTATTCCCAAGCTGGGTGAAAGAAAAAGGTGTCTACATTGTGACTTTCACCTGAGAAGCTGGGAAGGAAGATGGGGTTTGTTAATCCTCACAACTTCACTGTGGGGCTGCTGCCTGATGGAGTCCTGGGGACATCCCAGGAGAACCCAGTGACCTCCAAGTTCTGCCCTACTTGAAGACCAACCCTGCTTCTGAGTATCAACCTTCTGTTCCTATCCCCATCTGGTCATTTTGCTCTTAACCCCAATCCACTGTCCTCCCCCAAGTCTGGGGGGTGGGGGGGTTGCAAAAAGTCCAAGTCCCCTTCCAACCCCAAAATGTTGAGTAAGCCTGAGGCTCTTCCCTGGGTCTGTCCTGGTTTTATGTTTCTGCACTT
Source organism: Sciurus vulgaris (assembly GCF_902686455.1). Lineage (NCBI taxonomy): Eukaryota > Metazoa > Chordata > Mammalia > Rodentia > Sciuridae > Sciurus > Sciurus vulgaris. The sequence continues at coordinate 81,541,657 of NC_136461.1, read as the reverse complement.
CCAGGAAACCAGTCCTCAGGGGATCTGAATAGGAGACAAATCTTTTTTTTTTTTTTTTAAGTTGTTGATGGACCTTTATTTTTTATTTATTTATATGTGATTCTGAGAATCAAATCCACTGCCTCACACATGCTAGGCAAGCACTCTACCACTGAGCCACAACCCCAGTCCCAGTCCCAGGAGACAAATCCTTAGATTTGTCTCAGAGTTAGGCCTATTCTCAGGGAGGCCTTGGTTGCTTGGGTTCAGGTTAGAAAATGAATCCTTGGATTGTTCAATGCCTTTATTCATGGGGACTTTTCAAAAGCTGGCTAGAAGGAGAATCTAGGGGTGATGCAGCCCCAACCTCCATTGCAATAAGAGACCTGGTAAAATGCCACACTGTTCTCAGTTTTACATCTTGTGCTGCTGCTTTGCAGGGGAGTCAGGTACTCACTCCACTTAGAAATTGCAACAGGGTAGAGTGGGGGGTGAAAGGGCACCATTTTGTAGAGCCCAGTCTTGATCAGGAGTCTTTGAAGGTGCTATCCAAGCAGTCAGACACGATGAGAGGGGAGGAGTCACTTTCTGGAGTGCGATATTTTGGGGATGTCATCCATGCTGAAGGACAAGGGGGCCTCCCTGGGCACCCACATGGCAACTTGCAGTAGTTTTTAAATTCGACTTTCCTTCTCAAACCTCTCTCATTCCCTGCCTCTCCAGTGGCTTGGCTGGCCTTAAAAAACAGCCTCTGGCATTAAGCTGTCCTCTAGGAACAGGTTTTACTCCTGGGACCCTGTCCTGTGCCTGGGGCCCTGCTAATTTTGGATCCATGTGGTGAAGCTGGTTCTGTGAACCTCTCTTTTCCCTAAAAATGTTAATTCACTTTCTTTCTCTTTTCTCCTTTTCACTTTCCCTGGAGAGTGGAGTTTGTCTTGCACCTACTACCAAAAAAAAGTCGCCTGCCCAGGAGGTTCCTGTTCCTCACCTAGATTCCCAGGGTTGCCTCCCAGGCTCTCCTCTGTGTCCGCAGGCTCCAGCGTCAGACCCTGAATGTCTTCCTTCTGCCAGTGAGGTGGGGGCAAGGAGAAGGCCTCTCAGTGCAGGGGACTTGGGTGTTTCTCACTCTTGAGTAGCACTGCTTGGGAGGAGGTGCTGATGGTGATGCTCCCAGACTTGACCTCAGCCACAGAGGGCTGGAATGTGGACTTCTGGACCTCCTTTTGTAATCCACCAGCTGTGCATGGTGTCAAAGGGAGAGAACATTGCTTGGATTCAGGTGGCACTGAAATATTTTCTTTTACTCTCTACTATTTATTTATGTAAGATGCGGGCTTCACATTGATGTTTCATCCTGTTTGGAACACGTTTTCTAGCTGAGCCCCTGGCCTTGTACTGCTTCCTTCCAAACCTCCTCCCTATCCATATCTCTGCAATAAAATAGGTTGACCCAAGGGCTGAGCAGGCTTGGTGGTTTTCCCCTGGCTTAAAATTGTTGTTGTGCTACTCCTAGATTCTTTAAAAATAGACTAGCTTTAGATGAACAGAAAAGTTGCAACGATAATACAGAATGCCCCTCACCCTGTTCCCCTATTGTTTACCTCTTACATTCCCATGGAACATGGGTCACAACTGAGAAAACAACACTGGCATGTGTAACTGAACTCCACCCTTCATTCAGACTTCACTAGTTTCCCCCCATGTCTTCTTCTGTTCCAGAATCCCATCCAGGATAGTGCATTGCCCTGAGTCGTCCTTAGCCTCCTCTCACCTGTATCCCACAGTTTCTGACTCCCCTTGTTTTGGTGGTCTTGGCAGGTTCCAGGAGTAATGCTCACGCACTTTGTAGACTGTCCCTCGATTTGCTTTGTCTGGTGCTTTCCTCATGATGAGACTAAGGTGATGAGCTCTGGGGAAGACCACAGCATTGCTGTCATCACTTATAGCCAGGGTCTGTGCTATCAGCACAACTCACCAGGTGTTAATTAACCTGGATCGCCAGACCAAGAAGCGTTTGCCAGCGGTCTCTGCTATCATGTTATTCTCCCCACTTTCCATTCCAAACTCTTTCGAAACAAGCCATGTGGAGGTGGGGGAAGGAGATAAGCCCCACTTCCCGAAAAGAGAGTATCTACATATATTATCTAGAATCTTTCGTAGGGGAAATCACAGAGATGTTTTTAAAGAAACTGAGAAATTCCCTCCAGCACTTACTGGTATAGGCCAGTGGTTGATGGTTGCATGGATTTTGCAGGGCTGGTGACACAGACCTCCCATAGAGCATCTCATGGGCCATACCTTGCAGGTATTCGGTTCCTTGGTATTAGGAGAAGCAATTTGGACAGCAGAACGCAGGACATATGTATATAAATGTAACCACTGTGTAAAATCACTGAGTCACTCAAAAACATTTAGCAAACATCCACAAATGCTTAGCACTCTGCTTGGTGCTGAAGGCATAAAGTGCAAATAGGACTCACTCTGACTACAGGCTTTGCAGGGCAGGATTGCATGCAGTTCAACAAATACATCTGTACGCCCACTATCGGCCCAGTGCTAAGAGCTAAGGATTTGCGATTCACAGTTGCAAATGTGATGAGCAATAAGATGGAAAGTTCAAGGTGCTGTCAGGAGAGCACATTGGTAGGAAGAACCAACAAAGTTCAAGAGCCAGCCATGTGTTTGGTGGGCAGGACAGGGGGTTCCAGGGAGGAAAGCTCACCAGGCAGAGAACAGCAAGTGTTAAAAACAAACCAATGTCAAGAGAGACATCTGGAGGAACTGAGAGAGGTATATATAGAAAGAAAACTGTTTCCTGGAAAAATCACACGGTCATTTAGTCATATGGGATAGTTCCACTTTCTTAAAATGAGCTCGTTCTATAGAATTTAATACATAAACTCAGTGATGTTTTGACAATAGATTTAGACTTTAAATATCCTGCTGAATTTATATGTAAATGTAAAGCTCAAGTGTTTCAGAAATTAAGTGCTAACACTGAAAATGTGTATTAGAAAGAAGCATAGAAATATCGAAAGGGCATTTTAGTGTATTGTTGTGGGCTCGGTTCCCCTTTCCAGGGTGAGGTTTCCCTTTCCCCAGACTCTGGGAGTGGTGTCTGCTGAGGCTCACAGTGGAGACCTCCCCAGTCCACCCTCTTCTGAAAGCAGCTGCAACCCATATAATTCCCCTACCAATGACTGGTTGATGCAGAGTTGCCAAGACCTGGCTCCTCAGTTTCAGACAACTCTAAAGGACCTTCCTAACTTCAGGGCCCCAGGGTGGATGGTCTCTAGCCTCTGGGACAACTTCCGCCTCAGCTTAGTACCACCTTTCTCTCAGCCTTCTAGGTATTGTTTCCAAGAACACTCCCCAAGAAACTGCCTGTATAAAAATCTGTCTCAGCAGACATCATTACCCTATGTACATGTACGATTACAGGAATGGTGTGAATCTACATCGTGTACAACCATAGAAACAAAAAGATGTACCCCATTTGCGTATAATAAATCAAAATGCAGTCTGTAAAAATAAAAATATAATTTAAGAAATCTGTCTTAGAATATTTCCTGGAGAATTTGACCTATAGCTGATATATGCTATTATTATTGTCCCAGGGCTACTGTAACAAATGATCACAAACTGGGTGGCTTAAAACAATAGGGATTTATTCTCACAATTCTGGAGGCCAGAAGCTTTAAATCAAAGTGTCATTAGGCCTACACTCCCTCTGAAGGCTCTAGAGGATTCCTCCCTTGGCTCTTCCAGCATCTGGTGGCCCCAGGCACTCTGTGGTCTGTGGCAAGCATCATTCCAACCTCTGCCTTGGTCTTCACTCGGCTTTCTCTCATGTCATCTGTTGCCCTTTTCTTTTCTCTAGTGAGGACTCGTCATTGAATCTGGAGGCCGCCCCAATCCAGGATGATCTCATCCTGAGAGCCTTAACTTAATCACATCTGCAAAAACCCTTTTTCCAAACAAGATCATGCTTATAGGTTCTAGGTGGATGTCTCTTTTGAGGGACCAATGTTCAACCCACTATGTACACCTAAATATTAAAGCAATTATATCCCAAGGTGGAATAGAATTTACAGGTGATTTGAATTTTCTTATTTGAACTTTTTCATTACAGATTTTGTACAAAAAACATGTATTACTTTTGTAATAATTTTTTTAGTTTCCTTAAATTTGTTCTAGTTAGTTACACATGGCAGTAGAATGCATCTTGACTCACTATACACAAATGGAACACAACTTTTCATTTCTCTAGTTGTACATGATGTAGAGTCACACCATTCGTGCAATAACGATAATGATGTCTATCTCGTTCCACCATCTTTCCCACCTCCTGCCCCCTCCCCTTATAATAATAATCTCGGTGTCCAGTTTGACCTAGAGAGTGCAGTATGGATTAAAATATACCTGCCATGTCAGTGGACAGCAAGAGTTACCACAGACACAATGAAAGACTCTCCATTACACAATCACTGGAACCCACTTCTTAAACAGCGTAATTTTTAATCTGTCATCGAACTTACTAGAAGTATGGTAAAATTTCTACATTCTCTTCTAGACTTTTCTCTCCAAAAATCTAGGACTGGGTAGAGCCATAAATAAACAAAAGCAAAAGTAAACCTATGGGTGAGTGCCAATAAAGGAGACACTCTGGGAGAATAAGCTTTGGGGTAGTAAAAAGGTAAGGCTGCCACTTAAACCCAAGGATCTCTTCCCCCATACCATACTGGAGATTAAACTCAGAGGCACTTTTTATTTTATTATTTGTGATAAGACAAGGTGATAAGGTCATTTTTATTTTATTATTTGTGATAAGACAGGGTCTTCCTAAGTTGTTAAGACTGACCTCAAACTTGTGATCCTCCTGCCGCAGCCTCCCGAGTTGCTGGGATCACAGGTATGCACCACCACACATGGCCTAAACCCAGGGACTTCTTAAGAGTCTTATGCAGTCCCAGATCATCATCCTGAATATAGGCAAAAGCAAATGCAAACTATTTCTGTAGGAAAGCACCCCCACTTTAGGGCCATAGGGTTCCCATAGAATATGATCAAGTCAAGATGAGCTCACAATTAAAGATCACCAAACACACAGGGGAAAGAAGCCATGTACAAGAGGCAATAGAAGGAATAAATGGGCTCAAATTATTAGAAAAACAGGAGTTTGCAAGGTCATTGGATACAAAATCAATATACAGAAAAATTGTGTTTCTAGTCACCATCTGCAGGTAAAAATTTAATGACTGTTTTTTTTTTTTAAAGAACAAACATTTGCTGGGCTGGGAATGTAGTTCAGTGGTAGAGACCTTACCTAGCATACATAGGCCCTAGATTGGTGTCCAGCAGCATACACACACAATTGCAAAACAAAAAAGGTAATGTGATTCATGTATTTCATTAGATCTAAGACACCATCAATGATATGATGCACCATTACTTTAAGGAAGAAAAAAAGACTTCTGATTATTATTGCAAGACATTGTCAATCATAAGACATAATCCAGATGATGAGTGAAAGATGGAGAACTCACAAGGAAAGAAGACCTAAAAAGTCAAAACGTAATCTGTGTTCATGGACAGGAAAACTCAATATCATAAAGATATCATTTTTCCTTAAACTGATTAATCAATGGAATTGAGTCAATATAATTCCTATTATAATCCCAACAGTATTTTATTTTAGGTATATACAAGAAAATTTTAAATTTTAATGAAATATAAATTATTAAGGCTAGATAAGAACCTCTAAAGAAGGAAGAGGGAATTTTCCTACCACATATTATAAACTTATTATAAAGGAATAATAAAGACAAAATATATAGATGCAAGAATGGAAAAACTGACAAATGGCACAGAATAGAGAACCCAGAAACAAACTTGCCAATGTATGGAATTTTGATATATGACAGAAATGCAGTTGAGGACCCCTGGGGAAAGGAGGGATTAAAAAGTACATGTGAAAACTCTACTCAAAGTGGATCAAGGACCTAGGCATTAAACCAGAAATGCTGTACCTACTAGGAGAAAAATTAGGCCCAAATCTCCATCTTGTTGGCTTTGGAACCAAATTCCCCAAACAGACTCATAAAGCGCAAGAAGTAAAATCAAGAATGAGTAAATGGGATGGTATCAAACTAAAAAATTTCTTCACATCAAAGGAAACAATCAAGAACATGAAGAGACAGCCTACAGAATAGGAGAAAAATCTTTGCCACCTGCACCTCAGATAGAACATTAATCTCCAGGATATACAAAGAACTCAAAAAACTTAACAACAAAAATACAAATAAAGCAATCAATAAATGGGCAAAGGAACTGAAGAGACACTTCAGGGAAGAATTACAATTGATCAAATAATATGTGAAAAAATATTCAACATTTCTAGCAATTAGAGATATGTAAATTAAAACTATACTGAGATTTCATCTCACTCCAGCCAGAATGGCAATCATCAAGAATACAACAATAAGTGTTGGCGAGGATGTCCGGGAAAAGGAACACTTATAATTGCTGGTGAGACTGCAAACTGGTGCAACCACTCTGGAAAGCAGTATGGAGATTCCTCAGAAAACTTGGAATGGAACCACCATTTGACCCAGTTATCCCACTCCTCAGCATATGCCCTGTTTAAGTCAGCTGTTTTGCTGCTGTGACTGACAGACCCAACCACAACAATTGTATAAGAGTAAGTTTATTTGAGAGCTCATAGTCTCAGAGGTTTTAGTCCACAGAAGGCTGGCTCCATTCCTCGAGGCTCAAGGTAAGGCAGAACATCATGGCGGAAGAATGTGGCAGAGGGAAGCTGCTCACATGATGATCAGGAAGCAGAGAAGTCTCCACTTCCAGAAACAAATATATATCCCCAAGTCAAGTCCCCAATTCCCACCTCCTCCAGCTACACCCTACCACTTCAGTTGCCTTAATCCCTATCAGGGGATTAATTCACTGATTGAGTTAAGATTCTCACAATCCAATAATTTCTCCTCTGTACCTTCTTGCATTGTCTCACATGTGAACTTTTTGGGGAACACCTCACATCCAAACCATAACCTACCAAAAAACTTAAAATCAACATACTATAGTGGCACAGCCACATCAATGCTTGTAGCAGCTCAATTCATAATAGCTAAGCTATGGAACCATCTTAGGTGCCTTTCAATAGATGAATGGATAAAGACAATGTAGTACATATACACAATGGAATATTACTCAGTCACAAAGAAAAATGAAATTATGGCATTTGCCGGTAAACAGATGTAACTGGAGACTATGATGCTATGACCCTACCTATGCTTATTTCTGGAGGCCTGACCGTCTAATATTTCGCATACCATAATGCGTTCACATGCCAGATGAAATCCACTCATTCAGTACATGTCGTTGACAGCTTACTGGTGCCAGAAAAGGTTCTATGTGCTTAAGATGTATCGATGAACAAGAGACAAAGGTCCTGGTCCTCGGGGAGCTTATGATTGGGTGGAGCATAGACAGTGAACTATGAGCTCTGAAGTAATGTGATGGAAGTGGTGGGCGCTATGGGATGAAGAAGAGGTGGAGCAGGAAGCTGACGGCAGGTGCAGAGGGTCTGAGGGAAGGTATTTAAACAGGTGTGCTCAGACTGCTTCCCTCACTCATCAGTTCCCTTGGCCCCTTCAGCTGGCTGTTTTCTGGCATATAATAACAGTTTGGAGGGCTGACTGCTCTCCAAGAGATATTTGTGGGTGGGTGAGTGGGTGGGTATGGGAAGAAATCCTTGAGGACACCATCTCCAGTGCCACCCTACTCAGATGTAGATGGCAAGTCAGGGGTAATAAACTGTGGGATGCGGGATGCAGCAGGGACTTTTCATTACCTTCTCACCTCCTTGCCATCCTCTCTGGCACCTCCCTCTGCCAGTCCATACCAGAGAAGGGGCCCACCTCTGAAGCCCACTAGAAAGGACCTTTCAGGAGTGAGTCCTCTGACACCCAGGCCAGGTGGCAGGAGGGGAGCGGGGATTTCTGCAGACTCAGCCTCGCTGGGCTGGAAGGCAATAACTTTTTATCTAAACTGTGATCCTTCAATGCACCCCCTTAGCACTAGAAAGAGTTTAAGGCAGCTTTCTGAACTCTGCAGGCACTGCTTACATGTACCAGTTGGGTGGGGTCTGCCTCCTGGGAGTTACTAAACAATCCAACGAAGGACGGCTCAGCTCCTGTGTGTCGATTGGCTCAGACATGGTTGAGCTCCGTGCAGCACGGCCCTAGAAGGTGTTGTAGGCCAGCAATGGACAAAGCCCTCGGGAAGTACACTCACAATGATACTGGTGTGATGGTGGCTCACTCTTTATCAAAGTTTCCAGCCCAGGATGCTGTACTTGGAGCCCAGGCGCCAGTAGCTGGCAATATGACTCCAGGGGCCTCTGCCTCCCTCTATGAATCCCCCCTCTTTTCTCTTTGATGAAGCTACCCAAGCACTGGCCATGGCCCAGTAGAATTAGTTCCTAGCCCTGGTTCATCCCCTTATTACCACCGACCTACTCTACCAAGGTTCCTTCCACCTTGGACAGAGGGTCAGTCCATTTCTTGCAGGGCTACATGGACAAAGGTACTGCTGCCAAGTCTCTAGAGGGAAGTGGCTTGTCTTTCATACTGGAATGCAGTGTCTTCTTCCAATTAGAGCCCATGCAGGACAGGAAAACAAGAATAGGGAGGCCCCTCTAGTGGAGCACCCCACCTGTACCTGGTGGAGAGGCAGGGCACCTGCCTTCCAATCCACCTGGTTAAAATTCCTGCCTCCCTCACAATCACAGTGGCCTCTTTTTCCTCTGTCTCCTAGACCAAACGCAAGGTCCTGTCTCTGGGTCAAATCCCTAAAATGACTTCCCAAGGCTTGTTGCTCTTGTGGCTCCTGCAGCAGAGAAAGACGTTTCAGACTTTTGAGGAAAAAGAAAGAGAGTCAAACATACTAAAACCAAGCAGGAAGTCAGAACCCATCCTTAGGAGACCCTCCCCAGAAAGCTGGTGAAAATGACAGGCCTCGGGACCCTGGAGGAGTGGGTAAGTGAAGGACTTCTGAATGCTCAAAAGAAGCATAGTCCTAACTGCAGCCAGAGTGACAGCGTTTGCATTTCTGTGGGGCAGGGAATGCAGGAATGCCCTAGGTGCTCCTTTGAGTGCAGGGTGCCCTCGCCCAGGTGGCCTTTCCCTAAAGGAAGGCAGAGGACCTGTCACTACCCAAGGTGTCTGTCCACCTCCATGCCAACAGGACAGCATAAGCAAGGGTGTGTTTTTCTACCTCAAGCCTCCCTGCAAGGTCAGGTTGCTAAAATCCACCAGGAGCATCAGTTTTCCTGAAGTACCTTATTCCCAGGGTCAAGTCAGTGCTTGGGGCTGGGGGATTTCAGGCACACCTCTGGGAATATCCTGGAACTAGGCTCCTTTGGTCCTTTTCTCTACTCCAGGCATTTCGGAGTCTTTCCTGGCGGCTCAGAGATCTGCCGAGCCTCTAATCATGGCTGCTGCTTTGTCCTTCAGGCGCCGACCTTTACTGACACCATTGCAACCCCCATCTATTTGAATCTCCCATTCTTTTTCCTCCTTTCTGGGTTGCAGTAAGGGGTTTAACTCTCAGGGGCCTAATCCTGTTGCTCTTGTGTGTGACTAATTCCCTCCCCTCCCCCTTGGCTCCTGGCAAAGGGGAAGGGGCCTGTTTGTAGGACCAGAGGGTCTGCGCCCATCCCCCAACCTCCACTCAATCAGCAATCAAAGCACAATCAGCAATCCTCAGGGCGATTTCCTGCCCTGACAGTCCAGCCCTGGAACACAAACCTCTGTTCCTTCACGGCCCACCAGCCCCAGGGACCAGGACTTTTGTGAGAGGATTTATGATATAGAAAGTAATAAGCCACCCTCCAACCTACCAGCATCTAGTGTGAAAGCCAGTTGCATTGTTATTCGGACAATAGGACTCGCCAGAGAAGAAATAATGTCCCTAAGAGCCCTACAGTTCTATGACTCGCTGCCTGTGGCTGAGGGTGTGTGAAGGTGACAAGAGGCAAGATGGAGGCCTCGTTATCCTCAAAGCACCCCACAGACCCCGGCGGGTCAGCTTCAGTTGCCTAATTTTTGAAGTTAAAAAGCACATAATTATGGTATTGTTTGACTGCCAAGAATTCTGGGTTAATCTCAGTTTTATTTTGACTGCTACCTAAAATAGCCTGTCCCTGAGGACAACAGAATGACCAGGAAGCCAAAAACAGAAAGGCAGGCCCAAGGTCCAGGCAGACACTCACTTGGGAATTTGGGGGAGCTGGATCACCCCCACCACTCCTTCCAAAGGCCTCTTTTTAGCCACTGGCCCACAGTGAGCCCCAACCCTTGAGTTGACCTGAACCCAGCATACCCTCTGTTCCCAGACAAGTTCAGAACCGTTCCTGAGATGGTTCAGAGTAGTTCCTGAGATGGTTAGGATTTGGGGAAGGCAGGACAAATAATATTTAACATTACTGAGTCCCCGTTAAATGCACTCAAGCCTGGAGCAACTCCTTTGGTCCTTGCGAATCTGGTGGTAGATGCTTTGGTTATCTTCTGACCTGCCCAGGGCTACCTGGCTAGTAGGTGGTAGAGACAGAGTTTGGACCCAAGGAGTCCTTGCTTGAGAGACTGCCTCCAACTCACAGGCCACATGGCCTCCCAGCAGGTGAGCGGTAGCTGTTTTCAAAGGCTCAGAAGAACTGCTCCTGTTGCCATCTGGGAAAAAGATGCTCACAAGTCCAGGTCACTGGAAGAATGGGCCTGGGGAGTGATGGTTTTCCTTCTAGGCCCGTGGACAGAATACTTGCCTTGGCCTTCTCTGTCATGCTCAGATCAGCAAATCTGAGAGGATTCCACTCTGGCCTCTGAGCTAGATCTCTAAGAAAAGTTTAATGACATAAACAGGAGAACAACAATACAAGGTAAGGTGGGCTCTTATAGAGGCGTACTTCCTGTGAGTACTCAAGGGGGGTTTCCTATGTGTATTGGGGTTCTTCAGAGAGACAGAACCAATAAGATAGGTATAGATAGAGATAGGGAAGCTGGCCATGGTGGTGCACAGCTGTAATCACAGCAACTCAGGAGGCTGAGGCAGGAGGATCACAAGTTTGAGGCTAGCATGCGCAACTTAGCAAGACCATGTCTCAAAATTTAACAAAGGACTGAAGATACAGTTCAGTGGTAGAGTACCCTTGAGTTCAATTCTCAGTGTCTATCTGTTTGTCTCTCTCTCTCTCTCTCTCTCTCTCTCTCTCTCTCTCTCACACACACACACACACATACACGCATACACACAACTAGATATATTAGAGGAAATTTATGCAAAAATTGGCTCACAAAATTATGGAGGCTAGGAAGTTCCATGGCAGACCATCTGGAAGCTGGATGGGATGTTGGTAGCAAGGCTCAGCCAACTCTGAATACCTCAGCAGCAAGGGAAGCCAATGGTGTGACTCTCAGTCCAAGGTCAAAGGTCTGAGAACCTGGGGGCCACTGGTGGAAGTCCTGGAGTCCACAAGCCAGAGAGCCTTGAGTTCTGAAGTTCCTAGTCAGGAGAGGAAGAATGTATTCCTGATCCCAGAGATAGATAGGGACACACTCACCTTTTTTCTCCTTTTGTTCTCCCTGGCCCCTAGCTTATTGGATGGTGCCCACCCACAATGAGGGCAGATCTTCTCCACCCAGTCCACTCAGGCTTCCACACCAATCTCCTCCGGAAACACCCTCAAAGACACACCAAAATAATGCTTTGCCAGGTTTCTAGATATTCTGTAAATGAGTCAAGTTACACCTAAAATTAATCGTTGTGTGAGAGGAGGAGGCTTTTGTGTTAGATCTTAAAGGATGTAGGAATCTCTGAGTGAACAAAGTAGGATGGATTTTCTAGGCAGAGGGAATGACATGAGAAAGCCACCACTATGTTCTACCAGTCTCAAGATGTTCTTGAACATTCTGATCCCGAGGATTCAGTCACTGGGCTCCAGTCCACAGGGCATGGCAGGAACTGAGTAACATCCCCTCCCCTGCCTGCTGACCCCACTAAACTGGCTTCAGAGGAGCTTTCCCTACCCTTCCTTCCTGTCCCACCAAATGCCAATGACATTTTTGCAGTCTGAGGCATCCCTTAACTCCTCAGATGTCCAGCGCTACCAGGGGTCAGCACTGTTAGCAGGAGTCAGCAGCTCACATGGAATTGGCTCAGCCTGGTCCAGCAGCCCAACATCCTGACACACCTTGCACCCCTGCCATCCACCCTCAGCAGGCAGATGGAAGGGCAGAGGGCAAGATGAGGGCATGATGGCTCCAGCACGCTTGTTCTTCTCTTCACCTCCTAAACAAGAAAAAGACGAAAAGAAGGCCGAAGGACCAGCTCCCAGAATAGTATATGGTTCAGTATTGAGTAGGGGTGTGTTCCTTTTGTTCTTAGAATGAACTTCTCTGTTCTACCTTCTGTTTATTGTTGTTCATTTGTTCACAGAAGAGATTCCCAAGTTCCTTTTTCTTTTTTACTGCCCCAGCGGTGGTGGTACTGGGGATTGAACCCAGGAACTCACATGCTAGGCAAGCACTCCACCACTGATCTACAGTCCCAAACGTTTTTATTTTTATTTTGAGATGGGCTCTTGCTAAGTTGCCCAGGATAGTCTTAGACTTGCTATTCTCCATCGCCCAGCTCTGGGTTCTTTTAATAGGAAAATAAACAAAAGACAAAGACAGGTAGACACGTCATCCTTAGGGCAGCAGTTCCCTCAGCATCTATCTGGCTTATCTTCTCCCTCAGGTGCTTAGGAGAAGGACAAAGCGAACTGGAGCCCCCAGTGGTCTAGGGCGCTCCCTGTGATCTAGGGAGGTTGTGTAAAGTTACTGCCTTCAAGGGAAGGCCGGGACCCAATCTAGAGAGCACTTCACAGCCCTGCAAGAGAAGCATAAATCTCCTTGCTCAGAAGAAGCAGACTCTGAATTGGAATTTGTGCCTAAGGGCACCCAGAGAAGGAAAGGCAATACTAGACCTCTAGACTCCAAACTCTTTCTATCTACAGATTTCATAACTTCAATTCACTTTCATTATGTCCAGGACTTGGGAAAGACTTCGATCAGAGGTGTAATGTGGAAGGGAAGTTGCACATCCACAGAACTGCAGCTGTGGATATTTAGGGAAGAATTAGGTGGGAGAAGAAGCCTTCTCAAGGAATCAAAGCTTGGGAAGCCTGCAGCCACCATCTCATTTCCTTCAGAATTTCATAAATCACAGTCCCTTTCCTGACTGATGGTTTTTATAAGTAATACCTAAGAGTTTATTTCACAACATAAACAGCACCCAGGAAAATTATAATATTCAACTTCCAGCAAATCACAAAAAAACATTTCCAGTCTTCATTCACTGTGGGATCTCATTCCTCCTAGCAGAGGAAAGTGAGTCTCTGTGCCTCAGGTCTACCCATCACTGTGAACATCATGAGACACTTGCTGTTTGGCCACCTGAAGGTCCCAAGTAATTCCCACCACGATCAGCATCCATCATCAGTGCTCAGAGATTAATCTAAGGATATGTCTGCATTTCCAAGGTGAAAGTTAAAATATAGAGACAGATTTATTACTTTTCAATTTTGTCAAAAGGTGATGGGAGGGAGGTCCTTCAAACAGTATGGAACACGAACCTCTTGCTAATTGGAGGATTTGAAGCTAGGCCTCCCAGAGAGCTGAGAACCATGGGTGCTTCAAGAACCTGGAGATGAGGAGTGTGGATCTGTTTGGAAGTGACCCTTTGGTTCTTAAACAATTTCACCAGGGAAAAAAGGAAAGAGAAACTGTGTTAGTTAGATTTGCATTACTGTAAAAATACCCAAAATAATCAATTTATAAAGAAAAGTGAAAGAGGAAGGGGCTGGTATCCTGTTTGAGTCAGCTTTTTCGCCATTATGACCAAAAGATCTAACAAGAACAATTTTAGAGGAGGATAAGTTTATTTGGCACTCACAGTTTCAGAGGTCTCAGTCCATAGATGTCCAACTCCATTGCTCTGAACCCAAGGTGAGGCAGAACATCAGGGTGTAAGGGCCTAACAGAGGAAAGCAGCCCGGGACATGACAATCAGAACACAAAGAGAGAGCTCCCCTCACAACAGACAAAATATAAACCCCAAAGTCACGCCCCCAGGGACACACCTCCTCTAGCCACAACCTGCCTGCCTACAGTTATCACCCAGTTAATCCATATTAGTGAATTAATACACAGATTATGTTAAAGCTCTCATAACCCAATCATTTCACCTCTAAACCCTCTTACATGTCCCACACGTGAGCTCTTGGGGTACACCTCATATCTAAACTATAGCACGTCCCAATAGCTCCTTCAAGGGCATGCCCTCGACCACCTAGAATCTCCCCCTAGATTTTACCACCTCCCAAGAGCATCAAGCTGGGACCACATCTTTAACACATGGGCCTTTGTGGGATACTCCAGATCCAAACTGTAGTAGAAACCAATAAACTGGAAACTCTGTTGGCATCTCTTTGAATGTGCTTTGGATCATTGTCATTTTAAATATAATAATCTGAATTACCATCTTTTGAATGATTACTCTTTTTTTTTTTTTTTGTACTAGAGATCAAACACAGGGCCTTTGGTATGCTAGGCAAGTGCTCTACTACTGAGTCATGTCCTCACCCCTTTGGAAAAGTATTATTTTGAAACAGGATCTTGCTAAATTTCTGAGGCTGATCTCGAACTTCTGATCCCTTCGCCTCAGCCTTCCAAGTAGTTGGGACTCCAGGCATGAGTCACCATGCCCAGCCTAACATTTTCTTTAGGGTCAAGCATCTATAGAACTTTATAGACATCTTTTCACTTAATCTTTGTGACCAATCTTCAATGAGTTATTATTATCTCTGTTTTATACTTGAGTAAACTGAGGCTTGGAGGTACGAAGTAACATGCCTAAAGCCTAGCTAGGATTTGGCAGAGCCAGGATTCAAGTCCAACCCCAGAATCTGAACCCTTTCTCCATTGCATATTGCATCCCTCCAACATCATTTGTCCTGGTGTGACCCCTGTCCACATAGCATGCTGGCACTCTCACCTTGGGGCATTTGCACGTGTCGTACCCTCTTCTTTGGTACTCAGTCCCTTCCTTCTTTCTGGGGAATATCTGGTCATGTGTAACAAAGGCTAGAAATCTGTTTATATCGTCCTTCCTCTTATGGTTTAGATGTGGATTGTTCCTGAAACTCAACTCCCAATGCAGCTGTGTTCAGAGGTGGGGCTTTTGGGAAATGATTGGATCAGGAGGGATGTGACCTCACCAGACATTGATGACTGAACAGACTACTGGGAGATGGTGGAAACAGGAGGCCAGTTGGGTCTCGGGAGGAGATAGGTCTAAATCCTCAGAAATTGTGAACCAAAATAAATCTTCTCTTCTGTTCTGATTTGGATATGAGGTATTTCCCCAAAGCCCCCGTGTTAATGCAGGAATATTCAGAGGTGAAACGACTGGATTGTGAGAGCTGTAACTTAATCAGTCCATCCTAGTTTGAATAGACTGACAGGGTGGTAACCGTAGGCAGGTGGCACCTGGCAGGAGGAGGTCAGTCACTGGCGTATGCCCTGGAAGGGGGCATCTTCCTGGAGGCCAGGAAAGGACATCATCTTCCCCATGATGTCCTGCCTCACCTTGGTCCTCGAGCAATGGAGTCAACCCCCCATGGACTAAACCTCTAGTTTTTATGGCAGGTTTTTTTTTTTTTTTTTTTTTTTTTTTGCGGTACTGGGGATTGAACGCAGGGCCTTGTGCTTGCAAGGCAAGCACTCTACCAACTGAGCTATATCCCCAGCCCTTATGGCAGGTATTTTTGTCACAGCAATGAAAAGCTGACCAACATGCTCACCTTTTTAGCTTCCCAAATTCAATTTATTCTACCAGACTAAAATAAAATGTTTCTCATGAAACTTCTCCTTCTCCTCCAGGTAGAACACAGCACCTGCTACAAGTACCTAGGAATACACTTAAAAAGTCAGGATTTTGTTTTAGGAACTGTAAAGGTGGACAGTTTTGAGTGAAACTATTTAGATTCTTCAAAATATTAAAGAAAAATTTAATGAGTTACCAACAAATAAGTAAGACCAAACACAAAAACATGTGTCCTAACTGCCCTACAGGTTCTCCAAGTAGAGCTCCCCTCCCGCCTCACCGTGTCAGGACAGTTCGAGAAGTGAGGGAGGAGAAAGGCCCTTCTGCAAGGAGCATGGGAGTCATTTGAAGTGTGGAATATGCAGCAGAGGGCACTGGTGGGTGAAGGAGGAAACATAGTGTGGTAAGCAGCCCCCAGGTCCCTCCCAATGATTGCTGCCTCCTGGTATTCACGCCCTTGTGGATCTGTGTTGACTAATATGATGTAGCCATGATCTGAGTAGTCCTGTGGCAAAGAACTGAGGTCTTGAGTGAGGGACCAGTGATTCTTGGAAACAGTCACAAGAATAAGCTTGAAAGCAAATTTCCTGGCCCTGTCAAGTCTTCAGATGATTGCAGCCCCAGTCTGTCTTCCTTCCTTCCTTCCTTCCTTTCATCCTTCCTTCCTTTCAGCCTTCTTTCTAGTGGTACTGGGGATGGAACCCAGGGCTTGGCACATGCTAAGCAGGCTCTCTATACTGAGCTACATCCCCAGCTCAGTGAACTTCTTGACTACAACTCTGTTAGAAATTCTGAGCCAGAACTGCCAAGCCAAAACTTCCCAAATCCTATCTTCAGAAGTATATGATAAATGTCTGCTGTTTTAAGCCTCTATGTTTTAGGATGATTTGTTACACAGCTATAGATGCTGATGATAGTGTGGTAAGTGCTGTTAGCAGCTGTGGGCCTACTTGCAGCTTTGGTGAACAATTTCCATAAGTGCTAGATCAACTAGTTTTTGCAGCACAAAAACAAACTCAAAATTTAGTGGTTCGAATCAACAATAATTTCTATACTTTATGATTATGAGCTCAGCAAGTTAGGCTGGGCTCAGCTGGGTTGCCCTTCTGGTCTGGACTAGTTTTACTCCCGTGTCTGTGGTCAGCTGGCAAGGTGGGGGACTGATTGATCTAGGGATACTCAGCTTGGATGACTTGTCTCTGTTCCATCATCAGTCCAACTTGTGCTTATTCACATAGTGCCAACAAAGTTCCAAAAGTATAAGAGCAGGTGCTGAAAGATTTCTTGAGTCTTAGCCAAGAACTCCTGCAACCTGGCTACCTGCCCCCACCCCGTTCTATTCATCAAAAAGTCCAGCCCAAATTTACGAGCCAAAGAAATGGATTCCACCTCTCGATGGAAAGAGTTGCAAAGGATAGTGGCCAATTTTTGTGATTTACCCAGCTCATCTATGGCTTTCCAGCTCCAGTACTTCACCTCCCTACCTGAGTAGGTTTGCTGGCTGTGAGAGTGTGTTCAAGCACTTGCATGAGGCAGATGGAATTAAAGCCCTCAGATTGACCACCAATCAACGAGGAAGAGGGGCCAATGGACAAATCCTGTGCCCGTCTAGCCCTTAGATAATCCCAAGGTGTGCTCTATACAGTCTCTCAGGGAGACCATGGTTGATTGAACCCAAGTTTCCCATGATGGTCACCAGCTCAAAAGGTGCCCTTCAGTGTTGTCTTTCTCCCATGTCTCTCTCATCCCCACTACCTTACCATGCTTTGGAATCATCTCTCTCAAGTAGTCTCATGCTGCTTGTACCCAAATTTTTATCTTAGGGTCTACTTCAGGAGAGACCTATACTACGAAATTGAGACAGGAATTAGATTACCTTTATCTCATAGGTCAAGTTAATGAGTTTGAATTTATTCTGCAGGTAATTGAACTTTTGAGGATTTTGAGCAGAAGAAATTTGTGGTTTTGAAATGAAATTAGTGGAAGAATAAGAACTAATACCCAGTTAAACTGACTTCAGGCTGTTGCTATGAAATCAACTCTATGCTACTTCAAGCTTTGGATGTAAGAATATGCAGATTTTTTAAAATTTATTTGTGAATAGGCAATAAACACATTGTACAAAATCAGGAAAAAAAAAAAAAAGACATTTAAATAGCCATAATTTTTTTTTAGAGTTTTTTAAACACAGGAGAGGGCTCAGGGTATAGCTCAGTAAGACAGTGCTTGTCTGGCATGCTCAAGGCCTTGGCTTTAATCCCTGGCACCCTGGGGTCCAGGGGTGGAGTGGGGGCATTTGAAACAGGTGAACTTGCTCCTGACTCCTTGGGAGACCTCCTGCCCAGGGTTCTCACAGCAGCCTGCAGCCTGCAGGCCTCTCTTCTGGGGGTGGAACTATCATTCTTCTACTGAAGAGAGACTCTGGCATTCTTGGTCTAAAGGAAATTTGGTGGGGTTGGGAGATGCCATCCCTGCTCCTTGTCACCACAAATAGTTGCAAGTTGGCTGCACACTACCCAGATGCATTAAGGTTTGGGACTTGTTCTGACAGAAACCTGAAAAGCACATAGTCAAAGCTAAGCCTGCAGCTTTTGTCTTGGTGAGCAAGGAGGAGATACTGATTCACAATACCCAGGACTTTACATTTCTCCTGAAGAGCTGCCATCAGTCCAGAATGTGAGGCAATAAAGTACTATTAGGTTAATTGCCCTGATCAACCAAACCATCTGCATTTATTTAAATCAAATCAAGTACAGAAATAAGTTTTAGTGTTTGCTGCTGGCCAGCTCTGAGCTCTGCTCTCTGGGGTATTCAAGTCAGTGTGAGCTACCAGTTCTGGCATCTAAGAGGCTGCCAATGAGGTAGCAGCTCTGGCAACTTTAGAACTGACATGTCTAGGGAGAATTTCAACCCCATCATTCGCCAGCTGGGTGCTCTTGGACAACTCATCTCTCCAGAACCTGTTTCCTCATCTTTAAGGTGGCCTTGCCTATTGTAGGTCAAAGTCCC
This sequence comes from Sciurus vulgaris, assembly GCF_902686455.1. Classification (NCBI taxonomy): domain Eukaryota; kingdom Metazoa; phylum Chordata; class Mammalia; order Rodentia; family Sciuridae; genus Sciurus; species Sciurus vulgaris. Next base: position 81,522,730 of record NC_136461.1, on the reverse strand, counting down.
AGAATGGTGTTTCCCTCATCCTTCCCCAGAAGTTATAGCCAGGGAAAGAGGACACTTTCACTTTGCAAAAAGAAAACATCTAAGAGATAATCAGCAGTTCAAAACAAAAAAGAGATGGGGAAAGAATGGAGGTTATGAACTGTCAAACATACACATTAGCTCTGGAATCAGCAGGGAAGAACAGGAAGGAAAGAACAAGGTGGTATTGCTGGGTTGTAATTTTATTCAGTCTTAGCTCAATTCAAAACTGCAGTGTTAGGGATGAGACAAAGGGTAATGAAGGGAAGGGAGAAGGATGGGGAAAAGATAGCTGAATGAATGGAACATAACTTTCCTATGTTCATATATGAATACACAACCATGAAACTCCATATCATGTACAACCACAAGAATGGGATCTTAATTAGAATAAGTCATACTCCATGTGTGTATGATATGCCAAAATACACTACTGTCATGTATAACTAAAAAGAACAAATTTTTAAAAAAATTAAAACCCTGCAGTGTCTGGCACATAGTAGGCACAGGTTAAATAGCTATTGACTGAATATTCAAGCAAACTGATGAATGAATGAATAGTTTGTATAATATTTGTCACCAAATCTTTTGAAAGGGACCCAGAAAAGAGTATGTAGTGATGACAGACAGAGGCTTTCATATTTAAAAATTTTTTTTTTCCTCAAGAACACTCTCTAAAGGTACGAGTTAAAAATGAACATGATAGGAGTTTAGAAAACTGTGAATGTCTGAAATAAGAGTATTATAGTGGGCTGGGGAGATAGCTCAGCTGGTAGAGTGCTTGCCTCGCAAGCACAAGGCCCTGAGTTTGATCCCCAGTACTGCAAAGGACAACCTTTGAACTTGATGAAGTCGTAAGACAGCTTTAAAAAAAAAAAAAGGAAAAAAGGCAGTCCTATCTGTGATTAGTATACTTGGAAGATTTTTATCCTGTCAGACCCTGGAGGCTGAAAATATAAGGAAGGCAAGTAGAGGGTCGATAGTTTCATGAAGGCCATCCTCAGAGTGAGTTGCTTCAGATTCCTTAGAGATTGTGAAGCTCATGTCCTGAAGGACCCCCACGTTGGAGGCAGACTCCTGGACTGTGAGGACCCTAAATCTTGCCTAGCATCACGTTTCTGTGGTTTTATGTTCCTTCAGGGAATATATTTAATGAGCACTTACTCTGTGCTGCCTAGGCAGCATCCTCTAGGGAAGAAATGTCTGTTGAGCTCTGGGTCAAGCATTGTTCTAGGGACTAGTGTCCCAGCCCTCAAGGACACCCCAATCTAGGGACAGAAACACATATGTGAAGAAATACATTGATGTTTACAAAGTTCCATAATAAAGTATGACTGAAATGCTTTAGGACCTCAAGATTCTGGTGACAATAACTAAATGTATATACGTTAGAAACTTGAAAATACTTGTTAAGTAAATAAACGGATAAAAGGTACCTGGGAGAAGGTACTTAAGATCAGGGACTCCATGTTATTTGTCCTTTGGATTACCAGCATGAAACCTACCTATTTAATTTCAAAATTTAAAGGAAGTCAAATCTATAAAAGTTGTCTTTCTAGTTTTTTCAGCCTCTTTGCCACCTGCATTTTAGAACTTCCCATGAACTCAGAAAATGTTTGTGGATGGATAGGTGGATATACGGATGGATAGTGGGATGAATAAAAAAGTAAGAGAATTAAACTTTTTACTTCCAGAACTGGGTAGATTTTTCAAATAGGAATTTGTTCATCTTTGAAAGTTCACTAGAATCAAATTCATCAAGTAACCACTTCTGGGATCCCTTTGTGTAAAAGTCCTGGAAGCTGTTTTGATTCATTTTTTTAAAGTGGCATTTCAGTTTCTGGAACCACTGCTGTGGATTTTGTAATCAGCATTTCCAGAAAATTGAAGTGGAAAATTCTACAGAACTGTAAACTGCAGACCAAAGGACATAAAATTGACTAAAAATTGATTTCAGCAGCATGCACTGAGGAGGGAAACCTTACTTCAGTGATTCTTACCCACTCCCTGCACTGGAATGAACATTTTTCAATCTGAATGTAGCTCAAGAAAGCTATTTCTCTGGAGGGCTTCAACATAATTCCTAGGGTCTGGCATTTTTGATGACCTCACTAGGAATTTGATGACTGGAAGGCAGAGATTCAGGAATCTGGACATCATTAAATGAATTGTTCTTCTCAGATGCTTAGTCTCAGGTCAATCACTACTCATGAGGAAGTTAGTTCTGTGGCTTCCTCATGATGCATCCCTCTGCATCTATCTCTAGCACCCTCATTCTCCCTCTAAAAACAAATTGCGCCAAGAGATCCTAGAGTTGCACTTTCCAGGACAGTAGCTACTAGCCATGTGTGGTTATATAAATTTTAATTAATTAAAATTAAATGAAATTAAAATACAATTGCTCACTCATACTAGCCATATATCAAATGTCCAAAAGCCACATTTTTAGTAGCAAACATAATGGACATTGCAGAGAACATTTCCATCACTCAGTAGAACTATATGAGTGGACAGAGTATCAGGAGGCATCAGGACCTGTAGACACCTGTGGAGTACAAGGGGAAGATCCTCCAACCTCAGGATTAGAGCAGTGGGACAAAAATCTCTTGTGACCCAAAAATCTCTTCCTGCCCATCTGTGACCCTAGGAATTGTACACAATTAGAGTTTAGCTGCCCTCATGTGTATGCCAATGATAACATTCAAGAGACCAAGAGTAGTATGGAACAGATGTGACTTTCCTGAGACAGACTGTCGAGTTAGGACTGGGGGTTAAAGGACCAGATCAAGATCAAGGTGAAGTAGGACATTAGAGTAAAGGACTTCACATGTGCACTATGTGAAGCTCACTACAGTTCTGAGTAGCCACCCACAATTTGTAGGAGAAGAAACCGGGGCTCAGCAAGTGAAGGAACTTGCCCAAGGTCACCCAGCTAGTAAGTGACAGATTCAGGATCTAAGTCCTCGTCTGACAGATTGCAAACCTATTCGAATCTACTCAATTCTATAGAAGCCTTTAAGCTTGGAAGAAGGCATAGCCATAAAGACATACAGAGGGCTTGAAAGAGTCAGCATGGTATTTACTCATCTAGTGGAGTCCAGTGCAGTGTCAGGGTTATGGGGTTGCATACACCAACAAAACAGAGTTCCTGTCTTTAGATACTTGCTCAGCAGTGAGGGTTACAAGCTAAGAACAAAATAAAAATAACTGAAGTTAAAATGTCCAAACTCATCCATTCTAGAAATTTTGTTATTCGTCGAGTCCTGACCCTGTGCCAGGCACTGTGCTTGGCTCTGCTGATGCTAGGCCAGCTGTGCTTACAAAAATGGCTGCATTTCCCCCTTATTCACACCCCTTTGCAGTATGCCTTTATAACTCCTTCTGTTGTGATGATGGGTCTACTTTTCCAGCTTTTGAATTTAGGCTGTTCTTGTGACTTGTCCTGACCAGCAGAAGGTCAAGAAGTAACTTTATGCCTCTCCTAAATCTTGGCCTCAAAAGAACTTGCTCTTTTCCATTTTCACCCTTGAAACTCTATAGCTGCCTTGTGGACATGCCCAGTCTAGCAGGTGAGATGAAGAGAGACACATAGCCCTTTCAATTTCATTGTTCCAGTTAATGGTCAGTCACCTACCAGAAAGACAAGGGAGGCCATTCTGGACCCATCAGCCCCAGCTAACCCAATAGCTGATGCCAGACACGTTTCCTGCTCCAGGTCAGGAAAACTCCAACTGATCTACAGATATATGGGAGATTATAAAGGGGTACTTTCTTTTTAAGCCACTAAATTTTCTGTTTGTGTGTTTTACTGAAAAAACTGATATGTGAGCAAAACAGACAATAGTTCTCAAGAGTCTTATAGTCTAATAGAGAATACCAACTTAAATCACAAAATCCACAAATATATAGTAAGGAAATATATAGTAAGGAAAAGGAAGTGATAAATCAAGGCAGTCCCCCAAGATGGCCCCAGGAATTCCACACCACCTGGTATCACACCATGTACATTGCCCCCCAGGCTATATCAGCATTGTTCTGTGACCATAGCATATAGTGTCATTTCTGAGATTAGGTTACAGAAGACTAGTTGCTGCACATGTTTCTCTCTCTCTCTCTCTCTCTCTCTCTCTCTCTCTCTCTCTCTCTCTCTCTCTCTCTCTCTCTCTCTCTCTCTCTCTTTCTCTCTCTCCCTCTCTCTCCCTCTTTCTCTCTCTTCTGAGAGAAGCTAGCTTCCATGTCTTTTCACATTACCAACCCATGGAAAAGCCACATGGCAAGGCACGGAGGTCTCCACCAACAACCTGAGAGGCACTGGGGTCTACAACCAGCTGTGCCAGTGAACTCAAAATTGACCCTCAAACTCTAAACGTCAGGCACTGAGGCTGACAGTACAAGTGAGACCTCAAACCAGAACCATCTGGCTAAGTTGCTCCTAGATTTCTGACCCAAAGGAATTGTGAGATAGCACGTTTGTTTTGAGCTATTAGGTTTGCGGTTAATTTATTACACAGAAACAGATAACTAGCAAAAGGCCTTAAGAAGATTAAGGGTGGGGGAAGATGGAGTGTTCCAGACAGAGGTCCTCAGGAGAAGGGAACACAGCACATTTGAGAAACAGAAAGACAACCAGAGTGGTAGGAGTTCAGAGAGCAAACATGGCACCATGGGAGGTTGAAAGGTCAATGGGGACCAGACCTGCTGGGTGTAGACGTGTGTGTTTGTGTGTGTGTGTGTATGTGTGTGTGTGTGTGTGTGTACTAGAATGTTTGTCTTCAGGAGCAACAACAACAACAAAAACCCAGATAACTAAGAGATCAACACTGGAGGAAGAATCTGGGGAAGCCCAGATTCTCTGAGTGGTGAGAAAAAGAATTCGAAATAGTACTGTCCTTCCTTGGCCTCAACCATGAATTGCAACAGAGTTGGGGGTTGAGGAAAGTCCTCTGGAACCAATGAGCTGTCCCTCACTGGGGCAGCTCCTCCTCTGCCATGATGCCCATCTGGGTCCCTGGGGGTCAGGGAGGTGGTGGGAGTGATAGGTGGGCAGCAGAGGAGGGACAGAGTCAAGAAAGAATGTGGGAAAGAAAAAAAGGACTGAGGACAGATGGCTGGGGTAGGAGTGGCAGGAAAGAGAAGTAGCCAGCAAAGGATAAGGACAATGGTTGAAGAGGAAAGGGCAGTGTCACAGAAGGATAAGGAGGGGCAAGGATGGAGAAGGAACAAGGGGTAGAAGCACAGGAAAGTCTAGGAAAAAAATAGTCAGAGCACTGGAAATAGAGAAGGAGACTCTGGGAGACACTGATGTCCAGATAGCCTGAGGAACAGAATCATGAAAGAGCATTTTTTAAAAGTTTAAGGAATGGGATGGTCACTGCTGTAGTTTGGATAAGTGTCCCACAAAGGTCCATGTGGTAAAGGCTTGATTCCCCAAAATTTAAAGGGCAGCACCTAGTGGGAGGTCTTTAGGTCACTGGGGGCATGGGACCCCCATCTCTTCCTCTTTCATTTGCTTCCCAGTCATTGTGTGAGTGCTGTTGCTCCACCATATTCGTCTACCATGTGTCACCATAGGCCCAAAGCAATAGCCAGTTGGCCAATCATGGACTGAAACCTCTGAAACTGTGAGTCAATATAAACCTTTTCTCTGTATAACTTGATTATCTCAGATATTCGTTACATCAATGGAAACCTGCTTAATGCAGTCACTTTGGTAGAAAATAAAAAGGCTGAGAGTAGGAGATAGATGGAATTAGGGGAGCAGCCAGCACAGAGCTAGATAGCAGTCACAGCTCACGGGATCTGAACTGACCACTGGGAGCTAGGCCTGGGGGCTGCGCGTGATTTGTGAAAGGGCTCTGGCTTCTTGGAATTCTTCTCAATGTATATCTTTTTCACTTAAAAAAAAACCTTATGGGGGTGAGAATGTAGCTCAGTGCTTGCCCAGCATGTGCAAAACCCTAAGTTTGATTCCTAGTAACACACACACACACACACACACACACACACACACACATTACATATTTAAGATAGAGATATGAAAGAATTACATGGTGTTCCATTAAGGAAATAGATTCTACCATGATAATGTGAAGGAAGCAAAGCCCTACACTTAACAGAGGGGTTTGAGTTGATCACATGGAGTTTTTTCCCCAATCTACAGTCCCATAAATCATAAATAAAATTTTTTAAAACAACACAAGTATTTTTTTTTTATTAAGCATCCTTCTTCTCTTCATCTTCAGATGGAGATATTCTAGGAGATATTCCCCACCTTCCTTGATGTTCTCAAAGAGAATTGAGAAGAGGGCTTCCTGTCAAGCATTCCCCCATTGTCAATCCTAATCTAATGCCAGTAGTTCAAGACATCCACATATAGAATGTCTTAGTCCATTTTCTGTTGCAATAACTGAATACCTGAGGTAGAGGTTTTATTATGAAGAATAGAGGTTTATATAACTTCCAGGTCTGGAGGATAAGAGGTCTAACAGCATGGTGCCAGTGTCTGGTAAGGGCCTTCTTGCTGCATCATGATGTGGCAGAAGGCATCACACGGTGAGACAGAGCATATGTGCTACCTGAGGTCTCTCTTCCCCTTTTTATAAAGAGGCACTCATGAACTCATCTACTCCTACCTACCCCCAAAAGGCTCCACCTCCAAATACAATTAGTTTATGAATTTGAGGATTACATTTCCACCTCATGAACTTCTGAAGGAAGTAATCAAACCCTAGCCCAGGGTCAACTATTCTGAGACAGAAGGCTTCACATCTGGGAGCCACGGACAGACACCTGTATAGACCACAACCCCAGGGGCATTCTACTGAAGCACAAGGAACCAAAGACAGAGCATGTGTCAGAATGTCAGTGCTTGCTCAAAACCACTTCCTAATTGGGCAGATTCGTCAGCCTTTCTTTCCTTTGAGTATGCTTTGAACAGACTGCAGACTGGGAGAGTCAGAAACCGGTATTGCCTCTGCAACTCTTGGGGTCAGGTGAGGGAAATATGCTCACCTCCAGGAAGGCCTGGGTTTATCCCCTGAGACTGAGCAGTTGGGGCACTCTTCCCTGGCACCTGTGGGCCCCCTTGTTCCTTTCTTCTGTGGCATGAACTAGATGCCCTAGGGAGGGAAAAGCTCTGCCTTCATTAGGCGGACTCCCAGGCCCTCCCTTCTCGAAAAAGAACAAAGACTATTCAGGTTTTACAAAATTTTTTTTAATTACCTTCTTCAGTTGTGCCATTTTCCTTCACAAAATGTGTGACCCCTGTTTTTGCAAACCTGAAGCTTAGAAGCTGATCCCCACAAGAATCCACAGAAATCATCTTGCTGCTCTAATCATTTCCAGCTCTCCCTGAAAAATACGACAGCCTGCCAACCTCCTCCTGCCTGTTCCCCGGGGTCCAATCTTGGTAGGTCAAAGGCAGCCCCAGGACCCCATTATCCTTTGAAAAGAAAGAAGCAATTCCAACCAACTCAGGTTTTTGGAAGATTATTGCAATGGTCTTTTTGTATAGATATCAATGTGGTTCTTGGCAAGTTATATGGGCACTGTTTGAAAAGATTGGTGGTGACATTTGAAAAGATCAAAGCAGGAATTGAAACCAGTTTCTGTCAGCCCAAAGTTCATTCAGCCACACAGTTTCAGAATTTGCTACCAGTATTTTGATTTTCTTCCAAAGCTCTTTACATCTTCTGAGGGTAATGGGATGCTGGGGAGAGAATTTATAAGCTAAAAATATGGAGATGAAAAAGATTATGTCAACTTGTAAAGAATCCACTGTTGTTTGGATTAGAGGAAAGGGGATGTGTGAAATGTTTGGGTGCTGGAGGAAGAAACACGGACAAACCCAAGCAGGCATCTTGGAAGGAATTTAAGAATTTTTTTGGATTTATCCTACTGCCTGTTCTTTGGCACACATGGGCTTTGATCTAACGTTAGGTGCATCCATCAGAGCCCAGAGGCAGGATGCTCAGGGTTTGGTTGTTTTGCAGGGTCCTGGAGCAGGGTGAGAAGTGGCTTGGAGAGAGTGGAGCCTAGGCCCATTACTGACCAGTCAGGGCTCAGGGGGTAGTTCTCCAACTTGCTCTTTTTTTCCATTCAAGTTCTAAGTGAGCAATAAAAGAAGATGCTTATCTCCTTCCTTTATTTTAGCAGCCTCTGAGGTTCCATTTCCTTCTTGAAACCTCTGACTCAGTGGCTGGAGGAATGCTCCCCCACCCCCCCATCCTGCCTGTGCTCACAACTTCATGATTCCCCCTTCACTCACCACCCTGCAAAACACACTCACTCCACTGCCTTACACGCTGCCACTGGCTGTCTCGGCCATTTTACATATGTGGGTCAACTGTAGTTCAGATTTAAGCCTGGCTGTGGGTACAGTTAGCTTTTGATTATTCCCAGAAGATGGCATAACATATCCATATTAGCATTTAATATTACATTTTTTTTCCTTTTTGATGATAACATTTGGCCACTCACTAAAGCACATGGTGTTGGTCACCTCTCAGCCTCAGACTAGGAGGTGCCCTGGGATGACCCAGGCTCAGGGAATCATCAGGGTTATTTTTATTATTATTTAAAGTCTAATCATTTATGTTGGATTATGTATACCTACTATATTTTATTTCTTTCTGAATAATTTTTACTTTTTAAAAATTACTCAAGTAACACACACAGAATACAGAAATTTTAGAAAACAAGAAATTCCATTATATCATAAATACTTTTAGTAGTTTTTCAATTTCAATTTTTTTTTTTTACTTTTTCAACAATAATGGTATATTGTACCATTGTATAAATACACTGTTTCACTTAGTAATAGATCATGAAATATCCCCAATCTACTACAGAGATTTTAATGGCTGTATAGTATTGCATTATTCAGATTTTACATAGCCAATTCTCCATTACTGGACATTGATTCATCAAACACTGGCACTTACTATGTGCTAAGCGTAGTTCTAAGCTCTGTATGTGTATTAACCATTTAACCCTCATCATACTCAGTGAAGCAAGTATAATGAACATCCCCGTTTTGCAGATGAGACATCCAGTCACAGAGCAGTCCAAGGTTGCACCCTTTGTAAGTGTTTAAATAGATTCCAACCCAGGCAAGTGACTCCTGGTCTGTGCTCCAACCACACTCTGCTCTTCTCCCTCTGCTCCTGTTGAAAAGTTAAGACCTTCCTTTACGTGAGAAAATGGCTTAATGTACAAAAGACATCTCTGGTAAAGAAGGAATGGTTGTTCTGTGAGTCACTGTTATTTAGAGCAAAGTGTCAGCTTTTTGCCTGTTGTCAGGGCAGGATGAGGGATGGGCAGTGTTAGCTTCACAGCCCAAGAAGACGATTCCAGGGGAGGTCGAAGTAACCCCAGCCTGTGGGCAGGGTTACTTGCCCTTAGAGGCAGAGCTGTTGCAACCTCCCGAGTGACTATAACCTCCTCATGCCAAACTAAGAAGGCTTGTCCTTTACTCTGCCATAGGAACTCCTAAACAAAGCACACCTGGAGGCCAGGGAGAGGCAAGGTAGGAAACCACTGGCCAGAAGCTGGCAGCAGGCAGGAGCCATGACCCGGGCATGGTGTGTTCATTCAACCTACAAGTGACCTCTAGGGCAGGGCCTGGAGCTCCTGAGAACCCTCTGACTAACCTGCAGAGGACAGGTGCTTATTTCCTGGGTGACTCCTGGCTCCTTATTCATTGTAGCCTCAAGACTGAGTTTTGAATACGGCTACCTCCTTTCCTACCCTCTTCTTCCAGCAGTGATAATATGATATCATAGTTGGCTACAACAACTGCTCTGTTTGACTTATTTAATTCTAGCTTATCTAATTCCCACAACAGTGCTAGCAGGCAGAACAGTAGTTAACCATAATTATCCTCATTTTAGTGATGAAGAAAGGCAGCCGCAGAGGTTAAGTACTCTGACATAAAGGGGAAGGGTGTCAGGTGTGGGGAACACTGTAGGGTTGTGAACTATACTTAAAGTGGTACCTGAGAACAGGTCGCCACAGAAGGGAGCTTGGACTGTCTTGCTCCCTCAGCCCATCGCTGTTGGGAATTAAACAGTTGGAGTTTGATTAGGGAGAGTGTTAAGGCTGGAGGTGGTTAGAAGCTATATTTTATTTAAGCACCTCAGGCAACCGTTGGCAGCGGCAGGAGTAGAATGCTATGAAATAACATTCCTGCTCTCACCCTGGGAGGTCTGTCAGCTTCATTCCTTCTTTCTCCTTTCACAAGGAACCTGGAACACACAGAGGCCACATCCAAAGTCAGCTGGGAAGTCATGGTTATCACTCTGGTGCCAGCACCTGTCCCTCTAAATGTTCAAGGTCAAGATGTGTTGACCCATTGTGGACAGATGTGATAGATATTGTCACTTCCCTGCCTAGAAATTTGCAATGATTTCCCATCACACCCAGATGGGGTCCAAGATGCAACTTCTGAGTCTTTGGAGACACAGTAAGGTACAGTGACCATGCCACCCAGCTGAAATCCTAGCCCTGTTCCCTCGCTAGCTGTGGATCTTTGGCCAAGTTTCTCAACTTCTCTGGGTCTCAGTGTTCTCAACCGTAAGATATGGGTACTATCACCGACTCCAGAGATGCCTGGCACAGAGTAAGAACTCAACGGCTGTCATCTGCTATCATTACTTTTGACTTCATTGTTGACACTCTCCCCACCTCCAGCTTCATTCACACTAAGCTACTGTCTGTTCCTCAGACTTGCCAAACGCATGCCTACATTTGCACTTTTGCCCTGGAGTGCCTGGAACTGTCTGTCCTACCTACCCCACCACCGCCCAGCGGGTCTGGGACCTGGTTTCTTCTCATTTTCAGGCTTCAGCAAAAGGACCCTCCTCAGAAAGGACCTCCCTGGCCACCCCTTCTAAATTAGCCCCAAGCCTTTCTCTCTATCCCTTTGTCTTTCTGCCGAAATCTTTGTGATGATGGAAATGTTCTGTGCCCATGCCACTAGCCACTAGCCACACTTGGCTCACCAGCATTTGAAATGTGTCATGTTTAATTTCATTTAATTTTAAGAATTTAGACTTAATTTAAATAACCACACATGGCTACCCTATTGGACAGCACAGCTCTAGATGTTTTCTGACCTTGCTGCTTCCTGAACTTGCCTTGCTGATTCGCTTGTCTGTTGTTTGTGGTCTATCTCCCAACCAGAGGCTGAGCTCAGTAGGAGCAGGGATTTGCCCTGTCTTACTCATGACCGTGATCTGCCCATGGCTAGGACAGTATCTGGATCTCCTTAGGTCTCCCTCAGATTTGTTGGATAAATAAAGACAGGAATGGACCTATAAAAAAAAAAACTCTTGTAAACTCAAACACACAATGAAGAGGAAATATGTATTACCATTTTATATATATGTATATATGTATATATATGTGTGTGTGTATGTATATATAATGTGAAAGCCTGCAGAGGTGTTTAACCTTTCAGAATTCCTAAAACACACACATACACACAAGCTAATCATTAAAAGCTGATAATTTTAGAGTCATTTTCCTGTTTATTAATGTATTTTTTTAATTTCTCCAAACAAGACTCCTCACCACATAACTTGTACTTATAATTTACCTCCCCTCTGGAAACTTAAGGGCCTGATAATTCCATTTTCAGGTAACTTCTGAGTAACCCATCTTTGCACTGAGGCAGGACACATCAACAAATGCTTCCATCTGGCACCAGCCATGATGGCCAGCCCTGGAGTAGGGAGAATAGCCTGTCTTCACTGGTCTACTGGCCAGAGACCACAGATCCAGGCTTAGCAGGGTCAGGCCCAAAGCCTCTGACACAGCTGGAACCTCTCTGACTATGATGAAGACATGAATATTCTTAAGGTGATTGCAGTATTCTGACACTCTCCCCACCTCCAGCAACCAACAAGGAGGGAGCAGGCTGTCTCCTTCCTGTGGGAGTAGTGAGGCAGTGTTGCCCTGAAATCCAATGCCCGGCACTCCCAGGAGGGCTGGGGTCTGGCTGGTTCCTTGCCACTGGGCGGTGTGTGGTTTCCAGGGAGGGCTGGGACTGTTATCTGACCTCTTGTCTTAATGAAGTGCTTTGGCTTCGTGTCTGCCTCTGCAACTATAGCAGTAGAGTCAAGTTAGGGACAAGGGACATCCCCACCATGCCAGTTGTCTCCCTACACAGAATCTGGATCTGAGCCCAAACATAGACTTACTTCAGGACTCAGTGGCCAAGACAGCTGCTTCCGTTGCTCAAAGCCAGGTGCTGGGTCCAGAGACCAGGTTCAGCTCATGTGCCAAGCTGGTCTGGACCTCCCCTGACCTGGGGCTGAGCTGATAAGCTGGTGGCACAGACAGGAGACAGTAGGGCTGAGGTTGTTTTTAAGACAGCTCCTTTGTGGTTGGTGTGCTTGGATTTCTTGCCAACATTCTCTCTCCCTACATGCCTATTCATCCTCAACCCCACACCCAAACACACATTGTCTTCCCATAACATCAGACTACATTCTGAGACTATGGAAAGGATACATGAGCCCGGGTTCAGCTTTAGGAAGGGGTCTGCTGCAGCAGTGTGGATATGCCTGGGCAGAGAGTGAGGATATGTGTGTGGCCCCAGACTTCCCACTATGAGAATATGGCTCATAAGACCCAGTGGCAGGGTCCATGCCTTTGGGACTGTTAGGTTTCTTCTGTGGATAAAGCACCAGGAATGGTGTGTCCATCTTGACCCACTGCAACCTCAGGTTACCACAGGCCTGGACTCTTCCACCATCTCACCACAGGCCCTCTCTTTGCCAGGCCCTTGCCTATAGCCTGAGTCCTGGTCCCATACTGCCCCTAAGGGTGACTTAGCTTTCAGAGAAGGTGGAGGTAGGGTTCCATGGGACACCTGGGGGCTCAGGGTCATAGGACATCACTCTTCTCTCTAAGTACCCACCGTCTGATAATGAGTCGCCAGGAGGATGTTGGACTCCAGGACAGTCTTCCAGGTCCTGCAAGGCCTGTGGGCATCAGAGAAAGAGGCAAACTCATCTTGGGAAAGAAACCCTAGAACAGGGTTAGAAGGTGAACAGGTGGTGGGGCCAGAGAGGGCCACCATGTAGAGCAGGCCACCTGTGGCCCTGCCGACCACATTCGACCACAGGCTGCTCCTCTGTGTTGCATTGTTTTTTGTCCCATTGGTTGTGTGTTATTTCTCTTTTTTAATATATGATTGCTAATTTCTGTTTTGTTGTTGTTGTTGTTGTTTTTTTGTTTTTGTTTTTTTTTTTTTCAAAATAATTGAGTGCCTTTGTGAAGAGATGGCCCATGCCAGGAATCTCTGGGGCTTTTCCCATTACCCCACAGACAGACGTGTTCTTGGGGATGCCAGCCCTCAGTTCTCTTACCTGACAGAATGAGCCCCAGACTTAATGCCCACAGAGGTGACTTGTGACATGGGGTAACTGGTCACCCAGGCCTCTCCTGCCTCTCCTGAAGGGGCAGTTTGGGATGTAAAGGGACCTCCAGCTTCCTAAGGGAAGCTCAGTAAGGGATTCAGGACAGCAGAGAACACACCTAGAGGGCTCCTTTAAGGAAAGTGGAGGATCTCATGATGACAAATGTGTTTATGGAGGGTCAGACCTGCATGGGGCTGGGCCCTGTGTTCCTGCCTCCCTGGCATCACTGTGTCTAGTCCTCCAGGACCCATCCAAGAGGCCAGTACCTACTGTCTCCATTTCACAGTGGAGAAGCTGAGGAGTAAAGAGGTGAAGGAACTGTCCAAGATCATAAAACTTCAAGCAGCAGAGCCAGCCCTCAACCTTGAAACTCAGGCTGGACTTTTCATGACCAAACGGCCCACATCCCCTGCTCTGGGCTGGGTGCTGAGGGGCTGCAAACACCACCTGTGGGCATCCCTCCACCATATGTAAGAGCAGTAATCTACTTCCCTCCTGCGAAAGTCGGAGAGTCACATCCCCCGAGTGATGTCATGTCTCTTCCTGTGGAGTTCTGCTGAAAGATGGCTCCCGACTGTGTCCATTTGTTCAACACAGGGGAATCCTGTCAGGGAAAGATTATCAAAATATTTGCCAGCCCTGCAGGAAGTATTCAGAATTGTTGCCAGAAAACTACTGGGTGTGTGAGGAGCCATGTTGCTCCTGGCTTCTGTTCATATCCATCTGCCGAGGAGCAGAAAGGTTAAAGAGTAAGTATTTAACCAATAGGTGGGAGCTATATTTAACCTCCTGCGAGTCCATTAAGGACTTTCAAGCACAGTGCAGATATCTGCCAGGGACACATTTAGGAATTTTCTGCTTTGAAGTGTCAGGTGGGAGCCAAAGTCTGAGTGAGTGAAGTACAATTAGCATACTCTCAGAGTCTCAGGTGTGAGCCCCTGGGGTGTGTGGGGGGTAGAAAGAGCCCAGACAACTCCACTGGCTCTGCCCATGACTGGAGAGGCCAGTCCCTCACCTCCCTAAGCTTGTGTCCTCACCTGTAAAATGAAGTGGGGGCAGTCAGAAGAGATGACCTTTGAGAGGCAGGGAAGCTTCTAGGAGCCAGGCTGTCCACATCTCCTTCATAAGAGCTGGGAGACTTTGGGCACTTATGCAATCTTTCTGGGCCTCAGTCTCCCCATTCTGACTGTGTGTGTGTGTGTGTGTGTGTGTGTGTGTGTGCGTGTGTGTGTATGTGTAATGGATCTCTATGTAGTGTCTCTGGAACAGTGGTTGGCTACAACCTAACAAGCACTCAAACATTGGCTGTTATTATTATGGCCCTTCCTTGCTCTCACATTTTATGAACTGAACTATGAATCTTGGCAATCCTGTCTGAGGGACGATGCTTTGGTTGAGCAGTGGTTGAGAAGCTGTCTGGAAGGAGAGAGGATTCTTCCCTTGAAGTACTCTAAAAACAGAGAGATGGGCGTAGGTAGGAAGAAGAATCACTGAGGCCCATATATGATCTGCTCATGAGTTCTGCCCACACCCCCCCTTCCCTGAAAAGTACAACTTTAATGCAGTGATTTCATCTGTACAGAATTCCTTTGGTCGGGGGGAGGCAGGGAGTATAATTTTCCAGAGAACCTCAGCTCCCTGAGTGTCCTGGGAGTATGAACAGGAAGGAAGAAGGGAGCAGGGAGATTGACTTGCATTGTTCAAGCAGAAACCCACAGACTTTTTCTGTTCCTTTTCACTACTATGTGTTTCTCTCTCCCCGAGGGAGATATGGGTATGACAGACTGGGTTAAAAAATATACACACAAAACCTGTGTGTCAGAGCTAGACAGCCAGGTCATTCAGATCAGAGTCCCGTGGCTTACTAGCTGACCAGGGATGTTTTTCTCCCTCTGGGGTTCAGGGTCTCATCTGTACAATGGAGATGAGATGTCTTTCGGGGCTAAAGGAGAATGAAATATGATCATATATGTGCAGCACAGACAGGGGCTCTGAAGAGCCAGCTCCCTCCTCCGGCCTCGCCTCCACATCTGGCCTGAGAGGGTCCTCCACCTGCCTGTCTACCTTTTATACCAAGCCAAAAAGGCAGGAGGTAAGATTCCCTCTTGCTGTGTGCTGTTAGCTTTCAAAACAAGGGTGTAATCTTCCTAGAATCTCTGGGCAGGTTAGAACCTGTGGGCCGTCATCAGGAGTGAATGCTGCTAAGGGAAGTTATAAATAGGAAGGAAAGAAAGGAGGAAACGCAGCAACCCCTTCCCACCTGGCCTTCAGTTATAAACAGGTGGCTTAGGACTCGGCTAAGGGCTGAGCACAGGTGTCACAGAGCAGACTGAGGATGCCTCCTCTCATTACTGGCTGTCCTCCACTCTGTTCTGGGATAAGAAATGAAGTTCGAGTGGAATATGATGCTGTCATGAATATGATGCGGTCTTATCCCATGGCTCCTGATGAGGGTGGGCTGAGAGGGATTGTAGTGGGGCAAAGGGGTGAAGAGAAGAAGAGGGCACAATCATGGGCCTGGTCAGCTTCTCAAGGGGCTAGAATTCTGAACCCCCACCTGGTAGGGCCCCTGGGGTTCCCAAAATTGCTGCCATCTTCTGCCAGATCCTGGGTTCCTCTTACATTCTCCTAAACGTTCCCATTGCTCCCACCAATGTCTTCCCCATCAAGGTCATGACGAACCAAATGGTGCCCTTTTGCAGATAAGGAACAGTCGACCCCTGCTCCCAGAAAATGCAGCCCCACACATAGAGTTTGCCAACCTATAAATGGTGCACAGGCTGGACTTCAGCCCCTTGTCGTTTCCTTGGCAACAGGAATAGCAGCCCCACTTTCCATTCTTCGCTTTCATGGTCTGGATTGGCCATGCCGCTTCTGCTGCTGCCTCCTCTGAATTCACTGCTCCTGCCTCCACTGTAGCCCTTCCCATTAGCAGGGCCAGCTTTTATAGGTTGCAGACAATAGCCTGGCACTGTCAGTTTCCCAGCCTCCTCTTTGAAGGGGTTTGGACCCATCCCATGGCTGGGTCAGAGGACATTTGAAGGGTCCCACAAAGTGCACTTTTACATTATTACCTCTGACATCATTCACACTCTGGGCCCAGTGAAGATCCACTGCCTCTCCCATAGGAGTGAGAACACCTGCTTATCAAAAGGCAGAGGCAGCGTCACTGAATTCAAGAGGTGAATGCAGCATCTGGGGGTGCTAGCATCTGTCTCAGCCTCTTCACCGTTCCCTTCAGAGGGACTGGCAGATGGACTGGCAGATGGACTTGTAAACAGTGTCCTTAAGACCCACTCAGGATTTCTGAGGCAGGCAGGAAAGTAGATCAGTGCCCGCCCTCCCATCCAGACTGTTCCCTCATCAGTGACCTGACTCTTGGGGCTCAGGGTGGTCTGAAAACATGGCATTTTGTGATTCCTTCTCTCCCCCTTTGAAACCAGAAGTCCCTGCCAGATCATCTGGACCACCTGTTTAGATGTGAATGTTTCAAAGCCAAGTTTCTGGTAGCTTTGCCAATAGCCAGGAGAGGCCACTCCCTCTGTAGAGCAGAGCTAGAGGTGGGATGATCACTGGGTGGTCCTGGAACTTCACTTGGAGAGGCCCAGAGAGGGGAGGGCTGGTGTGAGATACAGGCATATAGGTGCAGGGAGGAGCCCGTGCCAAGCACCGTGATAACACAGGGATTGGGGGAGGCTGAACACTGCAAAATGATCCACAAAAGTTCTCTTTTGCAGGTAATTGCTGAATTTACCAGTATAATCTGCTAAGTGTAGGGTTATGGAACACTTATGAGGAGTACAAAGTCTGCTGGATAGAGCCAGAAAGGGAACTGTGAAGGACACGATGAGGGAGGAGGAAGGGATGGGAGATGGTTACATGAAGAAGGGCGGAAACTGTGGGTTCATGGAGGCATGGAATCAAGTGATGAGTTTAGAAGAGTCACCCTCAGGAGTTTGCACTTGAACCTATGAGCATTTGAAAGTCTTTACTTAATGAAGAAATGGGATCAGGCTTGTGCTTTAGAAACATTACTCAGGTGACTGAGTGGAAGATAGAGAGACCAACGGGAAGGCAGTGGAGGGTGCAGGTGAGAGAGGATGAGCACCTGGTCTGCAGGGGTGGTAGGAGAAAGGGAAGGTGGCATGCATTTGAGAACTATTTGGGCATAAAGCCCCCAGACCTTGGTGAATGGTAGACTGTGTGTGTATTTGTGTGGGAGCAAAGATGAAGAGATCTGGGTAAGAAGATGTCTCCTGGAATTCCAGCATGGGCAAGCAGCTAGAGGTGCCATTCTGATGTGGCAATACAAGAGAAGAAGGAGCTGGCTTTGGGGATACACTAATTTTAACTATCTTTGCCATAATCAACATTTCACAGTCTACTGGATGTAAAAACTAAAACTGACTGTATTAATACTTTGGAAGTGTATGTGATGACCAGGATACTGATCTGAGTTCAGGACCAAATATACCCATTTTCAGGGTGACTGGGGAAAGAGAACCCACAAGGGAGATGGACTAGAAACTGTTGGAGAGGTAGAAGAGGAGGGAGAGGGATCACCTGATCTGTTGCCCCAGCACCTTGCACTTGGGAGGAAATGGTGTCTCAGAGGTCACAAGAGCAGGAAGAACAATCAAGGAGGAAGTGGTCATCAGTGTCCTCTGTAGCAGAAAGACCCAAGGACACAGGTCTGAATCCTGTTGCCAGGATCATTCACTGTGCAAGTCATTGTCATCCTCGGGGAGACCAGCTTCAAAGGGCTGCAGCAGAGGCAATCACTGAGTTACAGAGTCCTTGGTGGAAGGAAAAAGAGAGAGATGGACAGGAGCATAAAATCAAACAAAAAAGTGTACAGTAAGGGAAACCTGAAGTTGGATCAACCAGCTGAAAGGGAGAAGGAATAGATGCAGAAAGGAGAGAGGGTGATTGGCAGGATGACGTAGAGAAAGGGATGGATGGGTCAATACAGAACGACAGGGTGAGGCCCTGTCCTCTGCGTTAAAAGCACAGGTAGAGAGGGTATTTGTGATGTTAATTCTATTGAAGGGGGAAAGAGGGTGGGGAGTTGAAGATTGTTGGTCTCATGGCCTAGATTTCAAAGAAATGGAGCCCAGTCAAGGTTGTAGACATGGATTGGGTTGGGGTGAGGATGCAGTGTTGTGGGGTGCCTCCAAAAATCTCAGATTTCAGTTCTTTGTGTTTAAAAAAGGAGAAATTTGAATGAATTAAGCTAAGGTTTTATGCATAAATACAGCAGAAGGATAAGGGGTTCAGACTGCTAAGAAATTAACTCATATGACCAACCATGGGTTCCAAATAGGCAGAGAAAGAAGGAAGCTCAGGAGGGGCTGATAGACCAGGAAGATGTCCATGCAAAGACTATGTGCAAAGGCCAGGAAATAAAATGTGGAAAAGTATGGTGTATGGGCAGAAAGAGGCTAGGGCACATAATATTTCAGGAGAGGGACAGATCCAGGTGATAGCAAGGCCCAGGTGGGCCAGGGACACAGGCAGGTGAGGTGGAACATTGGTGCAGGCCACTGGAATAAGGAGATGAATTTATTTTGAGGTTGGAATTCTGGAGGTGTTGTCAGGATAGGAGTGGGTGGCTTTGAGAACTCTACCCTTTCCAGGGTAAATTAGGAACCATGTCAGTTGGGTTGGTGACAACGGGAGTAGTATAGTCTAGTGTTTCCAAAATGTGTTTGATCGTAAAGACACATGCTAAACACAGAGTCTTCAGGTGGATCTATCAATTCAGATTTCTAGGAGAGGAGTCTGGAAATCTGCACGTTCAATTTCCCCAGGAGATTCACATGATCAGGCAGATTGAGAATCTTGCCCAGGATGAGAAGGGACCTATGTAAATGAATGGGGGCTGGAAGAGAAGGGAGAGGGAGAAGAAGGAGGAAGGGAACAGGAGAGCCAGAGAGAGAAGGTAAGAACATCTACACCCAGAGCCTCACATTTTGGATGGGAGCAAAGATGGCAGAGGTGAGATGCACTCTGGGGTGGTGATTGGGCTCAGACACTGCATCCCGGGCTCCAAGGTGCCTGGGATGGCATCAGTTCCTAGGTTCCACTTGGAAAGAACCATAGCAGACTCAGCTTCATGGTGTCCTGGTGGGGAAGGCTGAATCGTGTGCCCTTAAACAAGTAGAAGTTGAATTGTTTGGGTTAGGGTTCTTTCTACCCTGAGGAATTGTCTCCCCTGTGAATAGGGGGTGGTCGAAACTTGATCAACTCCTTTATCACTTCTTCCTTCAACAAGTCACCCTGCCTGTCTTTCTATGTCCTTGTTATCTGGCTCTCATTCTGGAGGGTCCCAGGAAGGAAAGGCTAGTACCTGTCACTTTAGTCCTCCCTTTGCCCCTTGGTGATTTATTCAAGGGATCTCCACATCCTGGACCTAGAACCAGGCTCACATGTGAGTAGAGTCAATAGCCACCAGTGTGATGTGATTTAGATTCATCAAGGAAATGCTGCCAGCCCCTATTCCACTTTCTGTATACACCTCTTATCTGAAATTCCACTAGGAGTCATGTGGGGTTGAAACAAGAGATGTAGAAGGAAAGACCTGGGTTCTAGGATTCCTGTCAGATCTGTATTCTAAAACTCTGATACTTCCCAGATATGCAGCCTTGGGCAACTGAGCCTCAAGTTCCTCACATACAAAGCAGAGATTATAATACCCACCTCAGAGTGTTGTAATGAAGATCAGCTGGGCAAAACACACAGGGTGACGAAAGCCAGTGATTGATCAACAGGCTAGGCTATCAGCTACACTGCACTGAGAGCCCAGAGTAAATGGAAGGGGATAGAAAGGGAGTAGGGAAGCAGGGTGCCCTGGCACATGCCTGTTATCCCAGCTGCTCAGGAGGCTGAGACAGGAGGATTATGAGTTCAAAGCCAACCTCAACAACTTAGTGAGGCCCTCAGTGAGACCCTATTTCTAAATAAAACACAAAAAAGGACTGCGGATGTGGCTCAGTGGTTAAGTGCCTCTGGGTTCAATCCCTGGTACCAAAAGAGAAAGAAGGAAAGAAGGAAAGAAAGAAAGAAAGAAAGAAAGAAAGAAAGAAAGAAAGAAAGAAAGAAAGAAAGAAAGAAAGAAAGAAAGAAAGAAAGAAGGAGGAAGGAAGGAAGGAAGGAAGGAAGGAAGGAAGGAAGGAAGGAAGGAAGGAAGGAAGGAGAGAGAGAGAGAGAGAGAGAGAGAGAGAGGGAAAAAAAGAAAGAAGAAAGAAAGGAGGGAAGGAAAGAAAGAGAAAAGAAAGAAAGAAAGAAAGAGAGAAAGACAGAAAGAAAGAAAGAAAGAAAGAAAGAAAGAAAGAAAGAAAGAGAGAGAGAGAGACGGGGGAAGGAAGGGAGGGAGGAAGGAAGGAAGGAAGGAAGGAAGAGAGAGAGAGAGAGAGGGCAGAGAACAAGGATGCAAGAGTCTCTGGAGCTGTTGTTGAATTTCTGTCCCCTAATGTTACAAAAATCACAGCAGGCCATGTTTATGGAGGCATCTTACCTGTCCTTCATTTTAATTTTGTCAACAAGGTGGTAACTGCATATTTTTGTATAAAGTGCTTCAAGGCCAATGACCACCCAATCTGTTGTCCCTAGCACCTTGCACTTGGGGGGGACCCTCTCTAAGTGTTGATTAACAGTGTACTCTGAATTAAGAAACAGAAACCAGAAACTTGATCATGCGGCACACACAGGAAAGGCCCCTGTGACTCACTGCAGAATATGCCTTATTCCCTGATTTCCTTCCATGTGGTGACTTTGTCACCGCTTGGTCATGCTGGGAGGAAGAGCTGCACTCCCTCCCTCTGCATTCATGAACCTGAGACAGATGAGGTCACATGGAGGTCACACAAGGGGTCTGTTCTTCCTGGATATGCTGACACCTGAGAAGTCCGACTCCTACTACATGAATGGACTCTGCGAGGGGTGTGGGCTAGGGCAGCAGCCAATACAGCCCTCAAAGTGCTACATCCCAAACCTAGAGCCGGAATAAAGCCCCCCTACCCACCATGCTGTCCAGAATGACAATAGAACATTCCCTCAGCATTGCTGAGTCAGGCACAGAGGCTCACACAAGTCACCCAGAGGTCCTGTTCAAATGCAGGTTCTCAGCCAGTGCTTCCCTCTGTGTTGGGGCTGAGATTCAGTCTTTTTGACAAGCCCCCACTCCCACCCCCAGGATGGCAGGGCAGTGGCTCCACAGACTGCTCTGGTCATAAGGACCCAAGGACAAGAACTAGGACTTCAAGGATGACACCTGAGAATCCACCCGGTGTCCTGCTGTGGGGAAAATCCAAGAGCATGTGGAGGCCTGCCTAACTGTGGTTCCAGACCCATTAGGAAACCCCCAACCCCCACCCCATGACTGAAGTTCTGTTCCAAGTTCAGTTCACAAATATTTGTTGATTGCCTACCAGTGCCAGACACTGTATGAGGGTTACCCCTACCCAGCTTGTCTGCCTTGTCTTTTCCTTTGCAATGCTGGGGATAAACCAGGGCCTTGCAATGCTGGGCAAGCCCTCTTCTCTGGCTACACTCCCAGCCCTCTTTTAAGTCTCACTTTGCCATTCCACACCAGGCTCAAGCAATTCAACCCCAAACTCTCCTACTCCTTCTGAGGAACCAGCCTTCACACTGGGAGCTGGTATAGGCAATAGAACCAGGGCCTCCACATCCAGGTTGTGTGAACCTGGCTAGTTACTTTCCCTTTTTGTGCCTCCATTTTCCCATTTGTAAGATGGGCTTAATAATTTCCCCATTTGTAAGATGAGCTTAATAATTTCCCCCTTCCACCTCTGGGTTGCTGAAAAGAGAAAATGAGACGATTCTTGGTAAGTTCTTACCCCAGTGCCAGCAAACATAGCTGTTAGTATTCAAATTTTGCCTGTTTCCTCCCAGAGAGACTTTGGTGCTCTGCCCCTCATTGCAGACACCTAGACAGATGTTAAGGAAGTGACTTCTTATGTTTCATTGTGTCACTATTTGGAAAGTACTGTCCAAACGGTTACCACCCACGAGGAGTATGCCGCACCACTGTGTGTGTATGTATCTGTGTGCCTATGAGAGGGATTTCTGTGAGGAAGGAACAAGAGAGGAAAGAACCAAATTGATGACCTTCCCCAGTCCTGTAACTTGCTGTCCCAGCTGCCCTTGCCCTGGGGCACTGAGCTATGTGGCAAGCACTTTGTTGCTTATGATGCAGTGCCATGGACTGCAGAATGAACTGCCAGACACAAGATTATCATAACACCACTTTCACTCACTTGCATTCCAAAGGGCTTTTCAAAAATTTATTTCGACTCTTCATTGTGGCATTTTTAAGAGTAGTGTGACAAACCCAGCTTTAATAACTGTCCACATTTTAGCAATCATAGGGTCTCCTGAGAGAAAGAGAATGATGTGGGGCCTGGTGCAATGGGATTGCGTAGACCCAGTATTCATGGAAGAATAATTTGTGTGATATGTGTACCTTGTTGGAAAAAAAAAAAAGACTGAGAATTATGGGCCTTTCCCATCCAGTCCAGTTGCCATTGCCTCTCTTCAGAGAATGGGATAACGGCCCGTACCTTGAAAGAACTGGCTGAACCTGAGAACAGAATAGCTAGTAGAAGCCTCACACACAGCTGGTCCTTCCGTGGCTCCTGCCTGACCCCTGTGCTCTCGTGTGTGCAAAATGAGGAAGGATCAGGTGCAGGTGGGAGGCTGCTGAGCAGGGAGCAACAGCCAAGGCTCCACTCTGCCCCTGCTCACAGCCACCAGCAGCGACCTGCCTGCTGAGTCCCGCCCCACCATTTCCTCCAGGACAGATTGTGTCCTGCTTTGTAGAATGATGACTGCTCTAAAGATTAAGTACCTCCTGAGCTGTGTGGACCCATAGGGAGGGGTTCTGTCACTTTGGAGTCCCCACTCAGCAACAGCAGCATGTGAAGCAATGGAACCGTTCCCCAAGGGGACAGTTGCTACCCTCCACCATCATTTCTACTTTCTTTCTGGGAGGCTGAGGTCACCGCATTTCGGGTCAGGCAATGGATGCCATGGAAAGTGGGGCAGGATGTGGAATTAGTACATCTAAATTTCAGTCCTGTCTCTGTTATATAACTGACTTGGGCATTCCCTGAACTTCCACTTTTTTTCACTCTAGGAATGTGTATGATAATATCTACCCCAGAATGACTTTAAAATTCATACAAATATTATTCATATCATTGTCTTAACTGGGTTGTCTATAGATAAAGCTGTGAAACAGGTAAAGTGTTAATGTTAAATTTTAAAAGCATCTTTTGCTTTCTTAGTCATCTTTCCCCTTTCCCAAGACTCCGTTCCCACTACGCTTTAAGCACCAGATGCTATCAGGTCACAAATCAAGAAAACAGCCAATAAAGTTAATATGCTTTAAAGGGCCAGTAACTTAAGTTCAATAAAGAGAACAAGACTATATTTATCAAGTGCTCACTGTGGCCCTGAACACATTTCCTCCCAGAGAATCTCTGGGGCTCTGTCCCTCATTGCAGACACCTAGATGGATGTAGTTCTTATAATACTGTCATGAGGTATGTGACTGTTATCCCCTTTTTATAGGTGGGAAAAGTGATCTAGAAGTAAGAATTGTAAGAATTACACATATAATTACCAAAAACTGGGATTCAAACAGAGATATGTCTTTCAAGGCACAATAATCAGTGATTAAGAGCACAAAGTCTGAGCCAGTTGGCCTGGGTTCAAAGCTCAGTTCCTTTATACATAGCTGGGCCACCTGGGCAGGGAGGGACTGTGTCCTCATCTGGAAGAGGGAATAAGAACAATGCTACCTTGTAGGATATTGCCAGGATCAAATGAGTTGATATATACATAAGGCTCTTAGAACAGTATCTGACACATAATAAGCACTAGGGAAATCATATTTAATTATAAAAGCAATTGGTACCCATTGGAAAAAAATCAAACAATTAAGAATGATTTGAAGGAAATAGGAAAGTACCCTCTTATTCACTCTTCAATTTCACTTCTTAAACCACCTGATGGGAGGAAATTCTTTCAGACATTTTGTACATAATCCTACACAGGCTGGCCTTGAACTCCTGGGTTTGAGCAATCCTCCTGCCTTAGCCTCCCAGTAGCTGGGACAACAAGTGTGCACCATCACACCTGTCTTGAAAAGGCAACGTTTTATTCATGTTTTTTTTTTTTTTTGCAGGGGCAGGGAGAGCTATTTCTCCATAGTGTATATTGGTTCATCATAATTATACCACCTTTTCTTCACTATTTTATGCCATTCTTCTGCGTCAGTATCTATAGAATTCTTCTCAGTTGCATGGTGTGTGCCATAGTCTGGATGTGCTGTAATTTAATCATTCCTCTGCAGAAAAACTGCAATTGACGTGACTATGAATATCTTAAAATGTACACACAGGGAAGGCCAACTTTGCTTTCAAAGATAGAGTTAGGACATCTAAGCAAACCAGGTTTTCCTGTCAGCCTGGCTCCTTCTGTAAGGGGAGTTGGTAGGTTGCATTTTCTCAACCACCCGCCTTCCTTTTACATGGTAACAGTCCAGCCCATCTACGGACATGACCCTGACCCAGCCTGAGCTCTTCCCATTGCAAATCAAGATGGCACTCAAGGGACCATTGCCCCTAGGTGTTTCCTTTCTGAATTTCCATAATAAAGATTGTGTGTGTGTGTGCGCACGCGCGCGTGTGTGTGTGTGTGTGTGTGTGTGTGTGTGTGTGTGTTAGGGGAGTCAAAAATCCTCCCTCAACATTTTTCGGTGGAAAGGCATTGTGTTACAAGTGAACATTTTGAAGGATTTTTAATTGAAAGAAACTAGCCTGGAATAATGCCACCAGAGATTGAGTGGAAATTACCCCTTTTGAAGGTATCATTCTTATTAGCCAAGAAGTTGGTATTTAAAAATTCATCTTGAGGGAATAACATGTAATATAATTTGAAATAAAGGTATAGTGACCTTAAGAAGATCATTATAACAGATAACATTGTGAATGGGGTGATTTTGTTAAGTGAATAACTTTGATGAAATTTTCATGTGCAGGCAAAATGTGTTCACTAGATTTCTACTTAATGATCTGCTTTTACTTTGTAATTTGTAGTCCGCAAAAGACTTTTTTTTTTTTTTTAAATAAAGTCCATCCTTACACTTAAAAAAAAAAAAAAATCCTCCCTCCCCTTTATTTTCATCACCAGCTTGACCCAGTACCTTAACCCTCCCTCCTCTGCCTCCCTTCAGCGGGACCTCCGCTCCTGCCTGTTTCTAGATGTGAAACTGTTTTCACTTTCATATCTCCCAGGGTTAGGAATGCTTTCTCTCGGAAATATGATCAATGAATTTATTTTTTAAGTAATATTTTAAATTTTAAATAAGAATATATATGCTTCCTGTAAGAAAATTTTTAAAGGAGAGCCGTGTAAAATGAGGAAATTTAAATCATCTGGAATTCCATAATTACCCAGAGACATTTTAGTGTATTTTCCTTCCAACTATTGAATTAGCTCAGAAGTAAATTAATGAAAAGTTGATAATAAGATTAAAATAGTAAATGGGAATCAGGGTGCAGAGTTTGGTGATGAGGACCAACTCTGAAATGGTCCATTCAAATATGGATGATCAGGAAGAAGTGGACTTTGTATAGGGAATGAGCTTGTGTTGTCAAGCACTTCTCTTTCACTCTTGAACAATTCACTCAGTAGGTATTTACTGAGGATCATTAATCTGTAGCCCTCATACAATGAGCTCTCTAGACAACATGACAGTGAATAGACAACTGTCATGGAGGCCTTCTGGAAGCAGAGTTGACCTTCCTGCCTAGTAAACTGGGGATTTCCGTAACACCAAGTTCATGGCTACCCCTTTGGGAAGCAGAAACTGAGAGGGGGATGCTTCTGAAAATACTGTAAAATATGCTGATGTGATTTATGTCAAGGATAAAGAGGTACACACCTGGAATCCCAATGGCTCAGGAGTCTGAGTCAAAGGATTGCAGGTTTGAGGCCAGCCTCAGCAACTTAGTGAGACCCTATCTCAAAATTAAAAATAAAAAGGGTTGAAGATGAAGCTGAGGTATAAAGCAGCCCAAATTCAGTCCCAGAACTGCAACAGCAGCAACAACAAAACTGTCAGCCTCTTGCGCTACTGGTTTCCTATAGACTTCAGAGAATTTTCAGTTTCTCTGCAATCGTTCATCTTCAGATTTTCTACTTGGTTTTCATCAGTGACAGTTTAAGCATCTGTTTTCCTTACTTGTTACCATTAGGACTCAGCAAAGTTAGAACTTTAGAAATTATTCTTCCTTAAAGTGCATTTTGTCCAGTGTCAACCCAGCTGCCAGTGAACTCATGATGGGGGTGCACTCAACAAATTCCTTTTGGAACAGAAGGACCTATTCCAGGTTGAGTGCTCCCAGACAAAGCCTCTTGCTCTAATGTCATTGTAATGTCGTTCTTTTATACATCTCATTGGCTAAAGCAACCTAGGGTTTTGCTGTTTAAAAATTTAAGTGAAGGATGGCCGTAGACTTGAAGAAATATGTATGAGTCCTAAGATCGGTTGGCACCACCCAACGATTCATAACTCTTTATTTAGTCTCTAGTGAGCTTTATGATGTAAAGACAAAAGGCCAAAGAGCTTAGAGGTCTGGAGTTCATTCATTCAGTAAATAAGTACTGAGTGCTAATTTCTAGGCCAGGTCCCTAAGATCAAAACAAAGGTGAAACCTAACATAGATCTTAGAGTCCATAGAGCAACAGCAATAAAACAGCAGTAACAAAATGAATGTGTAATTGTCCGATGGTGTAAATGTATAATGGTGAGAAATTCCAGGAAGGAAAGGGTGCTGGGAGGCCCACATAACTGGGGAAGTTGACCCAGGCTAGGCGTCAGGGAAGGCCTCCAAGGGAACAGGACATCTGAGCTGGGATTGGTTATTTAATTTACATATTCTCGTCAGTCAAATGTGGATAATACTTTCCTTTTTAACTCATAGAAACACAGGAGGAGTAATTATGTATAAGAACGAACTTTGAAAAATGCTCCATGTTCCTAATCTGAGCATGTTGCGCTATGGCCAGAGGCAGCTGTTCTCTGGCTTCTACTTCTGTCATCAGGCCAGGCATTACTCAGGCACTTAGACAGAAGACCTTTAATCACTCCCTCTCACCCTGTCAGGCGGATGGGATCAGACGGGACCTGGGGTCGGCCATGGCCCTGCCAATTTACCTCTCCTCGAGTTTAAGTTACTTAACTGGTAATGCTTGCTTTTCTCACTTGTGAAATGGGACAGTAGGCCAGCTCATGGCTCACAGCTTGTACAATACTTAACATAGTTTTTAGCATATCGTTATTCCTAAACAAATTGTAGCTATTACTGTAATTGTTATCAGTGCTAATTATTAACCCTTGCCAATTATTTCTTGATAATAACCTTGGTCCTCCCCTTCCATTTGCACTGCCACCGGCCTCGTATGACAACGGGCTCTTGCCATAGCCTTTTAACCAATGTCCACTCCTTGCCCTCATTTCCCTAATTCATTCTATTTACTTCCAGAGTGAGCTTCCTAATGTAGCAAAGTTGGGCCGATACGATCTCTTTTACTCAATATCATCATTGAAAAAAAAATCCGCAGTTCATTTGACAAAAAAACTAAGCCTCCTGATATGAAAGCAGACCCTAGAAAATTGATAAGAAAAAGATCTACAAATGAACAGAAAAATGGAAATACAAATTCCAAAAAGAAAAGCAAAAGGCTACTAAACATGAAAAGATAAACAGTCTCACTTAGTAAAAGAGAAATGCAAATTAAAATTGCACTAAAATTCACATTTCATTTTTCAAGTCGATGAAAATTCAGAAATTTAATAATACCTTCTGGTTAGGTTATGGAGCAATAGGCCTTTTCTCACATTGCTATGGTATGTAAATTGGTACGATCCCTAGGGAAGACAACTTGGCATTATTTATCAAAATTACTAAAGCATATACTCTTTAACTCAGCAACTTTGTCTCTGGAAATTTGCCTTATAGATATACTTGCCCATTTTATTCACTGTAGTATCTTTGTAAAAGATAAGGAATGAAAAAAAGCTAACTGTCCAGTAAATGTGGTACATCTCTTTAAAGGAATACCATGCAAAAGAGAATGAAGAGAGTCCCTCTGTACTAATATGGGAAAATCTCCAAAATATATGACTGAATAATAAAAAGCAAAGTGTCGAGTGATGGGTATAGTATGCTGTTTTTTTGTGTGTAGTGTGGGAGATCAGAACAGACGTGGAGGAACTCAGGTAGACACGCCGTGCTGATGGCAGTGCTTACCTGTGATGGGAACTTACACCCACCGTCAGCCCTCTGGATTTTATGTTCATGGATTCAACCAGCTGCAGATGAAAAAAAAGTTTCTTAAAAGTGTCTATACTGTACATGTACAGACTTTTTTGTCCTTATTCCCTTAACAATACAGTATAACAAATATGTATATGGTGTTTACATTGTATGAAGTATTGCAAGTAATCTAGAGAAATTATATGGAAAGATATTTATGAGTTTTATGCTGTATCTACCATTTTACCTAAGGGACTCAAGCATCTGTGGATTTGAGTATCTGTGGGGAGTCCTGGAACCAATCCCTCCATGGATACCAAGGGACAACTTTGTGTGTGTGTGTGGTGTGTGTGTGTAGTTTTAATCTGTGAGTCGTGTGAATATTATAATAAAATTATATTAAATTAAAATTATATTGGTTATATGAAAATTACCCCATTTGCTATTCTATTAGTGTTGAGTATTCGATTAGTATTTTGAGTACTCACTATGTTCTAGGCACAGGGGATACAAACGTGAATGTGGTTCTGGTATGGAGGAAGGACCCATGGAACTTGAAGTTAAAATACCTCAAATTCTGATTCTGCTCAAGTCAGGTGCAGTGGTGTACACCTGTAATTCCAGCAGCTCAGGAGGCTGAGGCAGGAGGATTGTCAGTTCAAAGCCAGCCTCAGCAACTCAGCAAGACCCCAAGCAACTCACTGAGACCCTGTCTCTAAATAAAATACAAAAAGGGCTGGGGATGTGGCTCAGTGGTTGAGTACCCTTGAGTTCCATCCCCAGTACCAAAAAAATAAAAATAAAACAATTCTGCTTCTCACTACCTAGGCATCTCAACACATAGTATTTATGTAACATTTATTGAATGATTTATGGTTGAAGTTATTCAACTATTCTGTGTCTGTTTCCTCCCATACAAAATGAGGATAGAGACACTACCTATCTCAGACACTGTGAAGATGTATGACAAAATGTGCCATCAATTCTAGTGATTTTTTGTGAAACCTATCATGTTCTCAGCACTTTCACATCTATTATTTCCTTGACTCCCCACGGGTAACCTACTAGGTAGGTGTATATTCACTTACTCATGAAGAAATGAAAGGACTGAGAGGAGAAATGATTTGCCCAAGCTCACCAAGCTCATTTGCCCATAACTCAGCAGGGGTGTGAGTTATTTTCTAGTCTTTCTTTACACCTTCCTCCCCCTAATGCTAGTGGTAGAAACTTCACACATAGTAGGTGCTCAGGGAACTTCAAGAACAAGGAAAACCAATTGAGTTTTATCACTGCTCTCAATAACACTTCAGAGTAGCAGAAAACAGTAATTCCACTTCTTTTTAAAAACTGAGTAATTATTTATTGAGGGTCTACATAAGTGATGTTGTGGCTAATTTCAAATAACCTGTCTTCGAGCTTACTGATTCTTTTTCTCTTTTGAGCCTGGTGTTAAAACCCTTCATGGAATTTTTAAGTTCATTGTGTTCCTTAGCTCCAGAATCGTTTAGTTCTTTTTAAAGATTTCTATCTCTTTGTTGAACTTCTAATTTTGTTCATGTATTGTTTTCCTGGTTTTATTTAGTTGGCTATTTAAATGAAACTTGTAGCTCACCAAGATTATTTTGAATTTCACCGGGAAGTTCTTGTATCTCCATTTCTATAAAGTCAATTACTGGAGGTGAGTTTCTTTGTTTCTTTGGTGATATCATGTTTGCCAGATCACGATCCTTATGGCCATGCATTCGTGTGTGCACATTTGAAGAAGTAGGCACTTATGACAGTCTTTGTAAATGGGTTTCATCCGAAAGAGCCCTTCACTGGTCAACTTATCCAGAGATTCTGGGCACACTATATGGGGTGGTCAATGGGCAGATTGGCCTCAAATGTAGGTCTACATCAGTAGACCTGGAGCCTGTATCTGAATAGGGCAGTGTGAAGCCTTGGCCTACAGGTGCTTGAGCCTGCATCTGAAGGAGGTGGTCAGGCATTGGGATAGGCTTGTGGATCCAGGTGCCAACCCAGCACTGGAATGAATGTGAGGCTGAGTCTGCAGATATTGGAGTATGGGGCTTTGGGAGCCTGTCAGTCACTGGGATTTACTGTGGATCTGCTGTTGGGGCCCAAGGCAAACCTGGTGCTCACTTTACTCCCCTTGCCCTATGCAAAGGCTATCTGAGCTGTACTGCCATACAGGGGTGATATGGGGAATGTGTAACTGTCCTTCCTACCTTCAATGTACCTTCTCTTATTTTTGGACTACAACGGGGTGCTGTATTCTCTCAGCTGGCTTCCTTAGCTCTTTTTAAAGTATTTTTTTTGCATTGATAATGGTTTAAATCAGAAGCTTTTGTGCAGCAACAAGAACTGAACCATCCTATTTCACCACCTTATTACTTACCTTGGTGTTGCACAGGGCTGTCAGACCTGAGACCCTGATGGGGCAGGTTCTCATTCAGGTGAAGGCATCTCAAACCTCCTCCTGCAGACTGTCCACCTGTCATTAATTTCTCTCCTTAAGAGGGGGAAAAAATAACCTGCTTTCAAATCACCTTGGGGTTACATCTGCTCACACTCTACAGCTAGCCACCTTGCATATGTTCAAAGCTCCACAGAGTGCACCAGCCTGGGCAAAGGCTGGGTAAATACATTTCTGATACTTCAATTTAAAAACATACCAGCTGGTCTAATTGACATTCATTGTATTGGACACTTTTTGAAAAGCCAACAAAATCAAAGATTTGTTTTTCTAATAATGTAGGGAGGATGAAGATTAACCCTCAAAGTTACTCATGGGAAAATGTAAGAACTCATTCCTAAGGATGCTGCATTTGGAATCTTGTGGACTTGCTAACAACTCTTTCTTAAAGGGATGGAAGTGATATAAAATATAACCAATATGGCATAATTTTAAAATGTTTTTACTGAAGTAGAACGTACATGCAGAGTCATGTACAAATCAATTAATTTTTATAAACTGAGATAGTAAATTATTATAAATGGGTGACATTCATGTAACTAGCACCTGGATTAAGATATAGAATATTACCAGCACCCAGAAGCCTTCTCCCTTTCCATCACTTCTACCTATCAAGATAACCACCATATTCACTTCTAATATTGAATATATTTTGACTTTTTTTCAAGTTTACATAAATGCAGTTATATAGTATGTACCCATTTGTGTCCACCTTCTTTTACTCAATATCACATTTTGGAGAGTCATCCATCTTTTTGAGTATAGAATTAGCTCATTAATTCTCATTACTGTGTAGTAATCCACACATTTTATCTCTTTTCTGTTGATGGACATTTGGGCTGTCTTCTTTTTGGCTATTTATAAAGAACGATGCTATGAACAATTTTGGATATCTTTTGGTGAAGGTCCCCATGTGTAACTATGTATAAAATTAAGAGTAGAATTGCTGGGTCACAGGATATATGTTAATTTAACTTTCGTTGTTACTATTAAGTGGGTTTCTAAAGTAGTCATAAGAAGTTCACTTTGGGCTAGGGATGTAGCTCAGTGGTATAGCATTGGACTACTATGTGCAAGGTCCTGGCTTTAATCCCTAGCATGGTGGGTGGGAAAAGTTCACTTTAAACAGCAGTATTGTCAGACCCTCTAATTTTAACTATTCTGGTGGTGGGTGTGAAGTGAGATAGCATTGCAATTTCAATTTACATTTCTGGGATGATTAATAAATTGAGAATCTTTTCATATGCTTATGTTTTTTGAGAAATATCTGTTCATCCTTTCTTGATAAATAACCTGTTGAAATATTTGGCCTATTTTAAATTGGATTTTTTTTTTTTTTTTTTTTTGGCCTTATTCTTGCTGATTGTGGGTTTTCTTCATACGTTCTGTGTACAAGTCCTTTTTGGGATGGGTGTATTACAATTATATTTTCTTACTTCGTGACTTGCTTTTTCATAAATGGCACCTTTTCATGAATAAGAGTTCTCAATTTTGATTTTGGGCAATTTTATTCATTTATAGTTAGTGTTATTTATGTTTCATAAGTTTTAATCTACCGCAAATTCACAAAGATATTTTCAGATATTTTCTTTGATGATGTTACTGTTGCCAGGTGCGGTGGCACACGCCTATAATCCCAGTGGCTCCAGAAGCTGAGGCAGGTGGATCAGAAGTTCAAAGCTAGCCTCAGCAAACATGTGAGGCCCTAAGCAACTTGGCGACACCCTGTCTCTAAATAAAATACAAGAAAGGGCTGGGAAGGTGGCTCAGCACCTCTGGATTCAATCCCCAGGATTTAAAAAAAAAAAAAAAATGGCACTATTTTACCATTTGCATTTAGATATAAAATCCACCTGAAATAGATTTTGGGATGTATGCTGTGAGGTAGGCATTTCTATGATTTTATAATAGGTCTTGATATAAGTGGGCTTCAATTTTTCGCCCCACTAAAACAACTAGTACTGAAGTACTGCGTCCACCTTCCACTTTGCTTTCAGTATGTCCATGCAAGTGTGATTGATTGCCTGTTCCGGAAGCTTGTTCATTGTGGTTTCCTTATTCTTTGTCCTATCAAAGCCCTTTAATTGAAAGCCAGCCAGGTGTCTCCAGACAGCGAAGCAGATCTGTTGGGTAATTAAATTATTAGGGAAGGGGGAAGAAGGGATTAGGTGAGGTTGTCCTCTTCAAAAGGATTCAGTAAGGAAGCAGTCGGTTTATGCTTGGGGACTGGCTTGTCCAGTAGATAGGAAGTCAAACTCTAAAATCCGGGTAGAGGAGGGCTAGATCTCCGAATGTAAATGTCCCGGGGGTTCTGCAAGGCCGCGCGAATCGGCTCGCCGGGGTGGGGCCGCGAAGCCGCAAATCACCAGTTGAGGGCCAGAGCGCGCCGCGCGTTCAGAGCCGCGCCTGCTGTTGCCCCGGCCGGAGCTACAGCCGTGAGCACCCGCGAGCCGCGCAAGGGCTACTCGGCCGCCGCGCGGCGCAGACCATGAGCCACCCCTGCTCCGGGAGTAGCCGCGGTGCGGAGTCGGCTGCGCGGCATCTCTGAGCCCTGGCGGGTGAGCCGCGAGGTGAGTCTGCGCCGTGCTCCTAGAGTCTGCAGGGGTGCTGGTCTTCCCGGAGCTCCTGGGCTTCCCCCGGTCCCAAAGAGAACGAACTAGGAAGTTTGTTGGGAAAAGTTGGACTTTGGAAAAAGTGGATCCGGCGCTTGTCGTTTTTTCCCAGTAGAGTTAGCCTTGTGGGTAGCGGGTAGCTGAAGTGGGGAACGGGCTTGCGCTCTCCGGGACCTTTGAACGTGCTGAGCTCCCGGCACCCTGCGGTAGCCCGCGGCGGGAAGAGCTCAGCGAAGGGCGCCGAGCATCTCCGCTTCTCTGCTGTGGAGCGGCATCTTCCCTGGCGCTGGCCTTGCCAGACGTCCCGCTCTGCCCAAGGTCGGATGGGGTGAGGGAGATGCGAGGGCCCCAAGAGCTCCGCAGGAAGTCCAAGGCTCGGAGGAGGCAAGTTTCTCCACTAATCTCTTGGGAAGTTTGCAAAGGAAGCTAAGGAGCCTGCTCTGTAACTGTTGACAACATCTCCCTCCCTCTCTCTTTGTTGAGAAAGAATGAATAGTTGGTTGTGTCGCTCCCTCTGCGTCGGGGAGGGGAAGGCAAAAGGAAGGAGGGACGGTGAGCGCGACGTGAAGGACGTTTCCATCGCAGCCCACCTTTCGTTACCCACCTAAGCAGCTACCACTCAAAGACAATTGATCAGGTGCAGACCTTCCGGAGGCGGTAGAGAGGCGCCGAAGCAGCTGGCGAGACGCGTGTTCTGGGGGTTGATTGGGGATTGGAGGCGGGTGAAGAACTCTTGGTTTGGTGTTAATTCGCTTGAACAAGGTGCAAAGGGGAACAACCTTTTGCCCAACCTCGTGTGTGCTTTCGCTTAAAGCCATCAGCTGAAATGGAAATTATAACTGTGCATTCAGAGATTCTTTTGAGCATTGACTCTTATCTCTCAAGGCTACACAGACCTCTACACGGAAAATACATCGGTGGTGGGAAGGTCAGTTTAATCTCCCAGGGAGTTGCCAGGAACTGAGATCTTAGTGGAAGGGGAAGACTGAGATGCTGGGGGCGGGGCGGGGCAGATCGCAGGGCCTAAGTGCGAAGAGGCTGCCCAGTTTACTCAAGGGAAAGCCCACAGGCAAAGCGGTTTTGCTCGCCTGTGCCAGGGGCCCTACGTAAACACCTTGCCCTGCCAAGCGCTCGCTCATCGCCCAACTCCAATTTTCTCTAAACTCCTGCTCGGTAACCTCACATTTCCAGGGTGACTAACCAAGATCTCAATCTCCTATTCATATATAGAAAGAACCGCTTGTCAAATGGATGATAATCTTCAGGACCTTATCGTGTAAATCCTGGGCTATGTTGCTTGAAATACAATCCATGGAAGAATTATTCATACTTTAATCATTTGGCTAGACTTAATAAGTTTACTTCCTATAAAGGATACTCTTAATTCCTAAACCCAAGCAAAAATTTCTTTCTAAGTAGATAAGCCAATTTTATTTGTGGGGTTGTTTCAGTCTTTCTCCCTGTTTGAGTCTGCAGAGAAGATTTTAAAAAGTACAGAACCAAATCATGAATTCTGTCATAATCACAGTGCACTGCTGAGGCAGTGACATTTCCAGAGTTTAAAACATGGTAGAAAGTCCTTAAGGTCCCCATTAGATAACCATCTATGAATTTAACTTGAAAATAACCAGTTCAGAAATCAGACAAAAACCCAAAGAAGTGGGCTGCTTATCTCTACAAGATCATGGGTTTCTTTGAGACATCTTTGTAAAGCTAGTGAGTTGGGCTCTGTTAAGCATTTCAGAGCACATCTGCTGACTAAGGCCAGGGAGGCAGCTTGCATTTAGGGTTTGTCAGGCTATGCTTGTCCTTAACTAATACTTTCATATCAGAGTCTTTGACCTTTGAATATTTCAAATATATTCAAGATCTGCACTGAACCGAGTGGGGGCACTGTGTTTCAGTAGAGAGAGGTCAAGTCAGAAGGCCAAAGTCTCACCCAGGCTTCTTTCAAAGCCTGCATATGGCTCACTTGGTGTGCCTTTTTGGCTGTCCATGTTCATGCCTTGGTGTGTTTGTATTTGTTGTTCTAGGTTTAAACATCTCCCTATTCGCCCTTCTCAGCTGCAGTGATTCATTTGTGAACTCCCACAACAGTAGCGATACAGTGAACAAGCAAAACAGACAGTGACTTCTGCCCTGGCTCAGAGTAGACCTGCTATTTATGGAGTGCTTGTTATACATCAGGGCCTTCACATACATGATCACATGTAATTTTCACAACAGCCTCATGAAATAGGTATTAACTGATTTTACAAATGAGAAACTGTCAGACACTTTGTCACAGGCCATACGGCCGGTAAGGCAGAGGCAGAGTAGAGGCTTGAACCTGTAAAGATCTGACTCCAAAGCCTAGATTCTAAGTCATACCACTTTAACTTTTAAAGATCAAATCGTACATAAGAAGTAGATAGTGACAAAGGACAACAAGACAGAAACATCTCCAAGTGGAGAAAACATGGGAGTCAGAGCCTGGAGCCTCCATCATGTTGTTCTAGCCATTTCTTCCTATCTGAAGGCCTGTGTATTTGCTGGCTCCCCTACCTGGAACTTCTTTTCATGACATGTTTCTTCTCTTTTTTTCAGGTCTCATGTCATTATTATTCTTCAGAAAGGCCTTCCCAGATCACCCTAATGTCAAGTAACCCTTCACCCCAGCCATTGTCTTCTGTCATGTCGTTGTTATTTATGCTTTAGAGCACTCATGACTTGGATATTACTTTTCTCATCTATTTGCTTGCACTCCCCTATCACAATATAGGTTCCACAGGAGCAGGATTTTATCTAATATATCCTCAGCTGTGGTGCACTGTAAGCCCTCAGAGAAAATACATCCTGTATTTTCTGGACGTATTGAACACTTATTTCCCTTATGTGGAAAAATGAACTGAGAACTATCAACATTTATGGTCATTTCGTCTTGTCTGCTTCCTCCACACAGTTTTGACTTTGTGAAGATGGACCACTTCTGTCTGTTTTGACACTGTCCCCAACACCTAGCACAGTGTTGGTTACATAGGAGGCCCTCCATAAACGTGTGTTGAATGAATGATTCTTCTGTTGATTGATCCATTTGATTCTGTTACCCAGGTAAATGATACTGAGTGTAAGTTGTCTGTACCCAAGAGACTCATGAATCTAGTGGTTCTCCATCCTGGCTCTACTTTGGACAATTCTGATAAGCACTAAAAAGACTGATACCAGCATCCCACCCATAGAGATTTAATGAAATCCACTCCAAGTTGTGACTTGGCTGTCAAGATTTTAAGTTTCCCACAGGATTTTTATGCACAGCCAGGTTGAGAACTACCATTTCGTTTTCAGAACTCATTCCTTACTGTGGTCCTGAATAGGCTCGAAGCAGCCACGGAGAAACAGAAGGGATGTAATTCATGGATATTGTATGATTCCTGACAATTTAAGAGGTTCTTTCATGTCTCATAATGACAAGCTCAGGGATCTACTCTCTGGTTTAAATATTCCCTTTTTGTTGATGATTCTTAAAAATCTACATCTACCCTCATTCCTAACTGCATGTATCAGTATTTAGCCTCCTCTAGACTGAACTGTCCCCTGGCACTTAAAACACAACAGCTCCAGTGGTGAGCTGCACGTCTTCCTCCTGTAGGAGTCCCCTTCTGAATCTAGTTGGCATCTTCCATTCTCCCATGACTATGGCCTTCTTCTTCCCGGCCAGAGGCTTCAGGCTCCTGATATCGCTGCACTGTGTCCTTTCTTTCCCTTTCCTAGGTCAGATTTCTTTCCCTACCTCAGGTCAGAGTTCTTCATCCATCCTCGATAGGTTCTGGCCATTCGCATGAGTGACCTCCCTGGAACTCTTATCTCTTCCCCCCAGAAATTACCAGTTACTTACCTGGGTACAGACTGGAATCTGTGCCTCCCTTCTAGGCCTTCCTTAAGACTTATAGTCAAGTCCAGACACTTTAGCAGAACTTTTATGACTTCATGGTTTTGTCCTCAGCTGTGCATCTTCCAGGAAATGCTGCTTCACTTTCTTAACTCGAGCCACACAGCATGACTTGCAGTGTGCTAAGCCTGTGGGGTCACTTTCCATACCTTCATCCATCTGCCATTACAGCATCCTCGTGGAAGACTTTTCCTTTTGAATTTCAGTCTTTCAAAATGCTTAGTCTCTATAGTTGCCCTCTCTGAGATCCCCCTGAAGTCTTTTTGTGAAAATTATTTGTGTTAACCCTTCTGGCCTGAAGGTTGCTATTTAGGAGTTCTGTTTTCTCATTGAAGTTCATAGTTATAGGGTTGGAAATTAGACATCTTTGTTTCTCTGAGTGTCCTCTACGGAGTAGGTACTTAAATGTTTGTTAAATTAAAGATAGGAAAGTAGGGTGTTAACAACCTTTCTCATCAGAAAATAAATTTAAGGTGTGGATAACTTGCAGAAGGGCATTTTAGAGCATTTTAAATCAATCTTGAAATCTAGACCAGTCTTGAGTGTAAAGAGAGGAAACAGGCTGCCAGAGTCGCTGGGGCTAGGGTAACTTTTATCCTCCATACTGTCTTAGAAATAAACTTGATCAACAACATGGCCCTTTGCACATAAGGAGTTTTTGTAGGGTTCTATTGATATCCTCCCCAGGTTCTTTGAAATGATCTAGACCTGTCTATGAAGTAGGAAGGTGCTGATAACTTGAGCAGTTCAGAGTTCATGGCTGTGGGGGGAATCCTAGTTGGTTTACATCTCTGGTGGTCAGGGGCCGGGAAATTTGTTTTCTTTTTTTAGTAACAATTATTAACATTAAGCAAATGCTGACAGGGTGCCAGGTACTAGCCAGAGCTGGGAGTGGCCCTCATGGGACTCCTCCCTATTGTTCTGTGCTCACTGTGAGCCAGGCCTTCTGTGTGGTCCCAGATTGACATGGAGCAGACAAGCTTCAGAAATATTAGTTTTGCCAAAAAATGGGGGATAGGATTAGGATTATATTCCTTAATTAAAGGGTCGTTCCTCCCAGCCCCCACCACTTGTGAATTTCTCTCTGTTGCATGCAGAAGCAGTGGGTCACGTGTGGTTTTTTCTTCTTTCTTCTTTTGCAAAGGGCTGGTCTCACTAGCCATGGGGGCAGGCAGCTCTTTGGCACAGCTGCCCTGCTATGTGGTGCAGACAGAGCCTTACAACTAGCGCAGAACAGAGATAGCCCTATTTTTATTGGGGCTCCTGTTTCTTTTCCTCTGTATGTTGGCCTTAGCATGTCTTATATGATTTGGCTTAGATCAAAACTATAGTTTGTTTGGGAGGATTAGGAACACAGATTCTACTCAAGGTAATGCTTCTACAAGTGGCCGCTCTAGGAGTGATTATTGGAACTACCACAACCTATGTGCCACTTTCCTTTTTCTTTCGGTGTTCCATATGCCCCACTCCCATTTTTCTTTCCTTCTCGCCCTTCCCTCTTTGTTCTTCCCTGAGTTTACAGGCACCCATGGGCATTGCTTAACGCTGCTGGTGGCAGGCAGGTTCCTGACTCCTGGGGGGGGGGGGGGGCAGTGTGCATGGAGCTGCCATGGCAGTGGCTTTCCACCACAGCTGAGCCCACTGATGTATGGAAGAGTGGCCCACCTCCTCACCCCTGACCCTGGCCTGTCTTCATTAATTAGAGTACATTGATTTATTTGTAAGCATCAGGTCTTGCCAGAAAAAATTCTGCCCTGGGTTGCTCGACTGAGGGACTGGAGACATTCTAGCAGCTAAAGAATTTCAATAATCTCCGCCTGTTCTTATCATTTACGGGATAGTGGACATATGTGAACTAATTACTTAACAATTTATAACATTTTCTCTGATGCATTTGTTACTAAAACCATTTTCTAATAGCCTTTTTTGACTAGTTCTGCTTTTTCCATCTGCCCCAGTAATCTAAAATAATAAAATGGCTCACATACCTCTAATGATTCTGAGATGTGTTTGCCCTTTTGCTACCAATTTAGGTGAATTTCTCTGTAGGATCCTAAAGGAGGGAGATGAATGTAAACGTCCCTTCTTATTAGACTCCACTGGTAGTGCCATTAAATGTTGTCTGTCTTTTAATACTCTAAGAATCTTCTTTGGTTATGTGGCACAATTCCATTTCCTTTTGTAAATAGGAAGTCAGTTCTTGTGAGTATCTTAGCTTTATCCTTTACTCTTTTCTTTCCTCCTTAGTGTTGAGAATCATGGCTGCGGGAAAATTTGCAAGCCTTCCCAGAAACATGCCAGTGAATCACCAGTTCCCCCTGGCCTCCTCCATGGACCTCCTGAGCAGCAAGTCCCCTCTCGCTGAGCATCGCACCGATGCCTATCAAGACGTGTCTATACACGGCACCCTTCCACGGAAGAAAAAGGGCCCTCCTCCCTTCAGGTCCTGTGATAGCGTCAGTCTCCTGGGCACCCTTCCGCACTCCAAATCTCCACGGCAGAGCTCGCCCCTGACCCAGGATGCCATCCAGGAAAACCCGCTGCACGACTGGAAAAGCGAAACCTTCACCTTCAGGTAACTTCTCTAACTTCATGGGTGAAAATTAATGAACAACTTTTTTTAGGGAAAATGTCAAACATATCCTGGGTTGAGAGAATAATAAACTACCGTGGAGTCATCACCCAGCTTCAGCAGTTATCAATGCATAGCTAGTCCTGTTTTGTCTGTATTTCTACCTATTTTCCTACTCTGGTGGTGGTATTATTATTATCATTAGGATTATTATTTTATGGTACTGAAGATTGAACACAGGGCCTCACACATGCTAGACAGGAGTTCTATTACTAAGCTATATCCCCAACCCTTCTTTAAATTTTATTAAAAGTGTCAGATTCTGAATTATATCCCTTCAATTTGCTGGGGACGGGGGTGGTATTGGTGATCCTGGGGATTGAATGCAGGGGAACTCTACCACTGAGCTACATACCCAGCCCTTTTTTTTTCTTTTTTTTTTTAAATTTAAGATGGGGTCCTGCTAATTTCCCCAGGGTGGGCTTGAACTTGTGATCCTTCTGCCTCAGTCTCCCAAGTACCTAGAATTACAGATGTGTGCGACTGCACCTGGCTACATCCAGTCAATTCTACAGAGTTGCCAGGATGTCTATAAACTAGGACCTGTGTCTCCTAATATTTAGTTGTCAACATGTTGAAATAAAATATTGTGTGGAGGTTTCATCAAGTCAGCTTCAGAATACTGTAGAACAAATAATTTCTCCCTGCCCATGCCAGAGATCTGGGTAAATATGTCTTACAGTAATAAATGCTGTTTCTCTGGGTTTGTACTGGGCCTGACTGTGATTGGCTTCTGCTTGTTAGAGCTAGTTGGAAAACTCTGCACTCTTTTTCCTGTTGGAGAAGATCAGCAACTTGTGATGCTATCAGTAAAGAGTGGGGTTGGTTCTTATGTTATCTTTTTGTCCAACCTTGTAGCAAAGAAAGCCACTTTGATCATGGCTTATTTTTTGGTTCAATATCTACATTTTGAGTACCTATATTAATTAGAGTACATTGGTTTGATAGGCCCTGAGATTTCACCAGAAAAATTCAACCTATTCCATCTGAGTGTCTAAAGCAAAGAGCTGATCCAGCCTTGAAGACATCCTAGCAGCCAGATTACTGCAGTAATCTGCTTTTGCCTTTTTCCTGGGTAGGAGAAGTATGTGAACTAATGATACCATGGTGCATCTGAAGCAGGGTTTTTCCGTATTGCAGAGAGAGAGAGAGAGGTAATAGATTCAAATAAATAAGAAAACTGAGGATTATAGTAAATGCTATAGAAGACACCAGTTAACATGCTAGAGATTTATTGGGCATGGGATTTTTGTTGTTGTTGTTGTTATTTGACAAAGTGAACAGGTCTGTGAGATGGTGATTAAACTAAGACTTGCATAATGAAAGAGGGCAACTGGGAGCCTTGCAGGGTGTTCCAGGGATGGGAACAAATTGTGAACATTGAATGGGAACAAATTGTGGCATGTTTGAAAACTGCCAAAGAAAGATGTTGTGGCTATGACTGGAGTGTAGCAAGTTGAGAGAAGAATAATATAGACGTGAAGTCCGGTAAAAAGCAAAATAAGTGAAAGTCCAGATATTCTCTATAGATAGCACTAAAGAGCCCAGAAATACCTCTGATGCCATATCAGAAGGTTCCCCCTGGATATCCTGGGGGTTAGAGATCCCTGGGCATGCTCTGCAAAATCTAGGTGGGTGACCTCCCCACTCAGAGAGCAAGCAGACAGCGTGCTGATGAGATAGGTAAATATGGAGGTGCATAGTTTTGTTAACATCATTGACACTCAGTAGGCAAGGATGCAGAAAGTAAGCAGCAAACGCAACTCATGGCTTGCCCCAGAGGAGCACCAACATCAGGCCACACGATGCAGAAGCAGAACCCTGGCTTTCTGTTGCAGGGACCACTTTGTATTTATTAACTTAAACTCCTATTTGAGCTAAATAGCTGTCAAGTACCAGACACAGACAGTTCACAACTCACTCCTTGAAGCTCTGAGGTCCTGGCTGGGTGTCCACTCTCTAAGGGGGAAACTGGGCAGAGGCAGGCCACTGTGGGGGAGGTGACAATGGAGTCACCCTTCCTATCTCAAGGAAGTTCTTCATAAACACCCAAGGTCCAAGCTGCCAACCTGCCAGGAGTTCAAAGCTTTTTGATTTGAAAACTGACTTGGACAGAGGTCAGATCTCTGGAAGAGATCTTATCAGAGAGTGGCACAAGTCCTGAGTTTGAAGTCCAGGCAGTGGAGACTGAACAAGCATTGCTGCCTTAGGGTTTGTTTTTTGATTTAGAGATATGGTAATCCAAATTCACATCTTTTTTTCTTAACTTAAAATATCTTATTGTTTAAGATGAATACAGGAAGTAACAAATTCATAGTCCTCAAAATTTATGCTGAGTGAGAGGCTAGGGATCCTTTGTGTGTGAAAGGATCATAAAGTCCTATCCCCATGGTTTTATAAGTGTATTTATTTTCCTAACATGTTTTTTAAAAAAATCTCCTAGGCCTTCCTGATTTTAAGGAGTTCAA
Source organism: Sciurus vulgaris (assembly GCF_902686455.1). Lineage (NCBI taxonomy): Eukaryota > Metazoa > Chordata > Mammalia > Rodentia > Sciuridae > Sciurus > Sciurus vulgaris. The sequence goes on along the minus strand of NC_136461.1, from coordinate 81,479,825 downwards.
AGTACCTTATGCTCCTTTTGTCTGTGTTTTGTGGTACTGGGGGTTCTCCACCACTTTTATCTTTTATTTTGAGACAGGGTCTTACTAAGTTGCTAAGGCTAGCCTCAAACTTGAAATCCTCCTGCCTCAACCTTCAGAGTAGCTGGGATTACAGGTATACACCACCAAGCCCACCTTTTTCTTTTTTCTTTTCTCTCTTTAAATATTCCTAATAAGATTACAAGATGCCTCAGTTCCTTTTTTGGAATAAGCCTTTATACAAAGAAAACTTCTGTTTATGAAAAGTTACAGACAAACAACATGAATGAGAGCCCAAGGTTCTGGAGAGTGAGGTTTGCCTAAGGTGCCACATCAGAAATACAGTGAAAAGTAAGCAGAACATTTATAACTAATTCAGCCCTTGCAGCTTAAAGGAGCTGGGGAACACCAACCACCACCCCATGCTCCAGCTCACCTAATACTCTTTCCTTTTCGTAGCAAATTCAGGGGTTAATTTCAGTTGACAGTGACTTGCCAGGTGTCAAATCTGAAAACCTTCCATTTCATCATATTTTCTATTGGCATGATCATGGTGAAGTCATCTTGGACAACCCAGACCCTCCTTTCACTAGTACCTAACTACATGCAGAAGGAAACCATCCAGATAAGAACCCCTTTGTCTTTGAGTCTCCCCTTATCCACAGTTTTCCTTTTCAAGGTTTCAGTACCCAATATTCATTGCTATCTGAACATATTAGATGGAAAGTTCTAGAAATCACTCATAAGTGTTAAATTATGCCCATTCTGATTAGCATAAAGAAATTTTGGTACATTCTGCTTCATCCCATTTGGAACACAAATCATCCCTTTATCTAGAGTATACATGCTGTATATGTTATCCACCCATTACTACTTCATAGCTACCTTGACTGTCACACTGTGGTAGTGCTTGTGTTCAAGTAACCTTTATTTTTCTTAATGGCCCCAAAGTGCAAGAGTAGTGATGTTGGCACTTTATATATGCTAAAGAGAAGTCATGAAGTGCTTCTTATAAGTGAAAAAATAAAAGTTTTTGACTTAATAAGGAAAGAAATATATGCCAAGGTTGCAAAGATCTCGAGTCTATTGTTATACTTGTTTTATTAGGTTAATCTCTAATTTACAAATTAAACTTTATCATATGTAAGTATGTATGTATAGGGGAAAAAAAGCAGTATTCATAGGGTTTAGTACTTATCTGTGTTTTTAGGTATCGACTGGGGGATAAGGGATGACAACTGTATTCTGACTTGTTGCAAGTTTGTTATTTTCCAAACCAATATGTTAACCTTATTGGTCATTTAAAAGTCACCTTTATTATTGCATATGAATTAAACATCCAACCTGTGAGGTCCCAGGCAAAGCAGAGGAAGTCTCCCCTTTGGCCTGAAAGTTTGCATGAAGGTGTCATCCATGTGTCATATCCTCCCAAATTCTTAATATCTCTTACATTTTGTAGTTTAAATTTTTCTTTTCCTTTTCTCTCTCCCTTCCCCTCCGCCTCCCACACACACACACTTTTTTTTTTCCCCCCTAGGGCTCAAATCCAGGGCCTCACATGCTAGGCAAGCACTCTACCACTGAACTACATCCCAGACTTCTTTTCCAAAAATTAATTTTGAGATAGGGTCTTTCTAAGTTGCTGAGACTTGCCCAAAACTAGGAATTGATTTCCCTGCCTCAACCTCTCAACTGGGATTATAGGCATGTGCCTGTGTCTGGCTTAGTTTTAAAATATCTTAAAGGATATGTTCATAAGTTATCTTCTTTGAACATCAGTAACCCTGTGTAAGAGACATGGCAGATTTCATCATCATTATCATTTATAGTTGGCAAGATGGGTTCAGGGCTGTTGAGATACCCAAGATCATAGCTTGGTGGATGACTGAGCTAGGATTAGAACCCCAAGAATCCGATCGGGCCTTCCCCAGACACTCTGCTCCACAACCTCCCAAGAATGTTGGTGCCAGATGGGCATCCTCTGAGCTATTTTCTCACAGGGAAGGGGTCAGTCTTCTGTCTGAATTCAGCACCTCAGACACCCTCTTTGGGGAGAATGGAGTCTTGGTTGCCAGGAGTCAGGCAGAAGGCAGTCTCTGAAAGAGACTATCTCTTGGCTTGCTTGTTGTCTTGGCTGCCCTTGGATGTACTTGTGGTTTTGAAAGGTGGCCAAAGCCAGAAGCCAGGGAGCTCTTAAACCTGCTGCTTGATGTCACAGAAGGAACCTTTGTTAAAAGCGGAGCCAGGTTTGTCCGAGAGGCCTGCCGACAGGATTTCCTCCTGACATTAGCGTTGTTAGACTGCTGTCCCTTTGATTCATTTATCTTCAAGGATGGATTTGTATTTGAATCTGGGCCTCTCCTTGGGCTGAGAGGGGACCGGTTCCTGTTGGGATGTCCATGTCACCCAGATGACTGACAGATCAGCGCTTGGAGACTGTTCAGGTCCTTTTCCTGCCTGTGGGTATGTGGAGGCATGCATTCCTAGGAACAGCTGCAAGGGCCTAATTCCTTCTGCCTCTTGTGCTGTGGGAGCATGTGGCGGGACAATGTGGTGTTTCATTAGTTTGCATGAGGGGAGCTGACTGACTAGTCACAAGTGTTGTAATTGACAGTGGCCAGAAAGTCTGCAGAATTATCCCTAGTGAAAATCTGGTGCACTTTCCCAGGCAGTAAGTAAACCACTGTGTCTCAGTGTCAGATCTTTAAAGTTGAAGCCAAGGTGTAAGGCACAGGATGTAAGCCGGCTTTTCTCTAAACCCCTGATTTAAAGATCTGACTCCAGGCTGTGCCAGCGCTCTCATCTTGAAAAACTGTTTCAGTTGTTTCTATTTAGAACCACCAAGCTCCATAACCTCTGTTTTCTCCTTAACAAAGCAAAATGTTGCCCCAAAATGTTGCAAATAAGCCAGCCTTTCACTCAAAGTTCATCAGAAGGATCTAGAATGGGAATGTCCACATGCAAACATCTGTAGTTTATTTATTTGTGGTCCTGTCTGCTGTCTGAAAATTGGAAGCTTTTCACAGACAGAGGAAATATTGGACTTAGAGTTTTAAAACATCTATTTAACAGATTAATAGATTGTTTAACAGAAGGTGAATTTGTTGGTTTAATAGGGTGACAATGATTTTTTAATAGCTCCATTCAAGAGGATCTCTAGAAATTAGTCCGTGCATGAATGAATTTTTATTGTTTAAATTATAAGTTGAGTTTACTAACATTTACAAATGCCCCTTGGTGTTTGAATGCAGCTGTTGTGGATGGGTCAGTGACTTCCACAGAATGGTACACGTCCTGACCCTGGTGGCCCCTGGTGTCCTGAGGCCAGCAGCAGCTGGGTCAGAGGTGAACTCAGCCCCGGCCTCATGTGCTGCTCCTGGCTGGAAGGGGCCCAGAGAATGGTGTTCCCTGCAGGTCTCCAGCTGTCTGATGGTAGTCCCAAATCCTGTACTGACAGGGATGATTTGAACCAAAAGGCTGGGATCTGTGCATTCTCAGCTGTCATCTGGGGAAAACTAGAGGATTTTAAAAAACTGATTACAAACCACAATCATAAAAGCTATTGGAGAATTTCACAATGCAGTCCTTGTTGAGTTCAACATCGCCTCCCCAGGACAGACCTGCTTTAACGCGTGTCTTTTAGGGGGCCTCCCTCATGCCATCTGGGAAGGGGGAGGTTTTTAGACTTCTGAGTTGTTCACACCTCTCAGTATGTGTGTTAAAGAACACTGTAAACAGAAGGAGCTGTGTGGTTACAGTTACTGCTCTCATGTTCTTATCACACGTGGATCTAGGAACCATCTCAGCCCAACCAGATATACAAACTGGAAAAGTCCTAGTTGCTATTGCTGATTGAACAGAGACTGTCATGAAGGGTCTGGACTGGGTGGCCAGACCGTTCTGAGCCACATGGCCAAAACACTCTCGGGTCACAGCTACTTTGCTGTTTGTAATGGTCACTACCCAGTCTGTCCCCCAGGGTCTAGCTACAGGATTAATGCAGAACGTCCATCTCTCTCTTCTTAGAGGCTACCAAAGACAAATGATGGTCTCATTTAGAGGATTGTGCTGATATTTACAAGTTATAGAGGTCTGAGAAGTCTTCCGTAATTGCTCCAGCTTTTATGCAGCCTGGACTATCTGTAGTTCCAGATTTACCTACAAATACAAGATCAAAGGTAGCATGACTTGTGCAGAGGGGAGAAAAAACATGAAATAGGTGTTTCTGCCACCTATAAAATGTGACTAAAGCAAATTCTAAGCTATAAAATGGAGATGAGCTATTCCCCTTTGAGGAGTGCTGTGAAAGTCTCCTCATATTTAGTGATGGCCACTAGTTACCATGGTCTCACTGAATGTCGGTGCTCTGTCTTTCCCACCTGAGCCTGACTCACTTCCTGGGAGACTGCATTGAGCAGGCATGTGCCTTGCTCTTAGCTCCCACATGATCACCAGCCATGTATTCCTTTGCTGCTCAATTCTACTTGGACACCTGACCCTGAGGCCTTTGCTGGGATGTTGATGCAGGCATGACTATCAAAGAAAGCTGCTATTGACCTTGATGCTGATTCTAGCAGCCAGACCTATTAGCTTTAACCTTGGGCACATTATTTTACCTGTTTGAATCCCCAGTCCTCCAAGGGTGGCTCAAAGGAACAAATACAATCACAGGTGAAGTGCCTCCCACAGAAGCAGGCGTGGAGGAGGGGCCCAGACTGATTGGTTTCCTTCCTTCCTTCCTCCTGGGAGGCAGAAACCCGGAGGCTCCTAATCCTCCTGTGTAACCTGAGATCACGTTCAATGCCTGCAGCTTCCACAGCAGAAAAGTTTCCCACATGTTGATGGAATCTGGCTGGAATCCCTTTATCTGGGTCTGCCCTACAGCAATGCGTCTTGGCCAACACTCAGTGTATGGGTATAAGAATGGCCAGGGCACAGGACGCACAGTATCAGCACATTGTTGTTTTAGTATGTAGAACAGAGCCTGTCTGTCTTCAGTGGACTGGTCCCTGTCTGATATTCTTGTACTTAATATCAGAAGTCTTTGCTCTTCATTCTTTGATGCATTTTTATTAAGCTTACTGTATTTCACTGCATGATAGTTGCCACCAGATTAATGTATATTCATGAGTATCCTGTGCCTTCTAATCTTGCACCGAAGACAGCTTAGTAATAAGTGATTTTTAAGTAATACCAGCACAATTTTTTTAAAAAGCTTCACATAATAGTTGTGTGCCACCTTGGCGGGGAGGGGAGTGCACTGGGGATTGGACAGAGAGGTGCTTTACCACTGAACCACATCGCCAACCCTTTTTATTTTTTTATTTTGAGATAGGGTCTTGCTAAATTGTGGAGGGTCTTATTAAATTATCGAGGCTGGCCTCAAACTTGTGATTCTCCTGCCTCCATCTCCCAAGTTGCTGGGATTACAGGTGTGTGCCACCACCCCTGGAACACTTCACTTTTTTGCAAATAAAAGGGGGGAAGGCATAAAATCTGTGATTGTGTGGTGAAATGCCGTATTTTGTGCTAGGCATTGTGCTGGATACCAGGTACCCAGTGGAGAATGAAATAGATGTGGCCCCTGTCCTTAGAAAGCTCCAAGTTTAGGGGACCCTGGGACAAATGCATCAATCAGTACCTCAGTACAAAGTGAAGAAACATGAGGAAGAGGCTATCAGAGAACCCTGACTTGTTTGGATTAGTGGAGGGAAGGCCTTTCTAAGGGAGAAGACATTTGAAGATTTAATATATAAAGAGAAAATAAAATATTTCATTAATAATTTCTTGTTACTACATGTCGACATAATATCTTTGAAATAGCAGTTAAAATATATTATTAAATTAACTTCTATTTCTGTATTTAACTGGCTACTAGAAAATTTTAAATTACCTACGAGGCTCACGTCATCTTTCTGTTGGATAGCACTAGTCTAGACATTGGTAAGCAGTTTAGATTTTCTTTGTAGGTTAAAGGAGACCTTTAAAGGGTTTTAAGCAAGCGATGGCATGACTAGATTGTGATTTTAGAAGACTGGTCTGTGTAGGACTGACTGATGGGGAAGAGGATCTAGAGAGGGCAAGAGGTGGTTATAAAAGCCCATCCAGCAGGTTGGGTGGTTACAGAGAAGACAAAGTGGGTGAATTCAAGATATGTTTTTCAAGTAGAGTATACCAAATGTACTGGGGGTTGGAAATGATGAGGCAAAGGAGAAAAATAGTCAGATGTGGCTCTGGCAGTGGGTATATGGGGTGGGGCCACTGAGATGGGGAGATTGGGAGAGTAGCAAGGATTTATTAGTTTAGTTAGTTGCTTTTCCTTGGGGGAGAGGTCGAGGGCAGATTGCTGAGACGAAGACTTCTGTTTGGAGTGGGGCAAGTTTGAGATGCATGCATGCCTCATGGAGATCCTGATCAGACAGGCAGTTGGCATTAGGAACCTGGAGCTCTGGAGAGAGATCTGGTCTAAAAAATAAAAGTTAGGAATCTACACAGCAATGAAATTAAAACCATGTAAATGGATGCTGTCACCAAGGAAGAAACCTGGGTAAAGAGAAGGGAAGAGACCCTGGGATCTGGTCCAGAGGCATTCCAACTTGGTCCATTCCAGGATTAGCAGAGGAGGCTGAGGGCTTGGGAACAGAAAGGAGGCTGGATCTGTGTAGGACTGATATTCAGAGGAAGTGAGGGAGAGAGAGAGTGTGTGTGTATTTGAGACAAGGTCTTCTATGTTGCCCAGGCAGGCCTTGAACTCCTGGGTTCAAGTAATTCTCCCACCCTAGACTCCCAAGTAGCTGGGACTACAGGTGCATACCATGGAGCTCCATTGGAAGTTTGTTTTTTAGGATGATGATAGACAAAATTCAGCAGGGAAAGAGCTAATTTTTTAAGCTTGCAATAAAACAAAGCACAGCTTTTCATTACTTAATTTTATAAACATTTTTTTTATTTGATTAAAGTAGACATTTCCCTGGGGCCACCCATCAGAATCATGATTATACTCCTCTAACAGGTCCCAGCCATTCCTGACAACATTGCAGACAAGAGGTACATGGACATGTGCAGTTGGCAATGAGCTTGTGCCTGAGGGATGATAGCTGCTTTTCCAAGGTTTAGGTGAGCAGCCACCTTGAGGACAGGTGTCTGCCCTGGTAGGCAGGTTGAGGGCATGTGTTCTTTTATCTGTTTGGCTAAAACCTTTCCTCCGAGGGTCCTTGAGGATATATCCCAAGAGCTGAGCACTTTTATTCTGCCTTTGAATAGTTGAGAAGAAATCTTTACACACACTCTTTTGGAAGGGGATGGGGAATAGTTGGGGGCAGGGTGGCTGGGACTGGTGGGAGTGGAGGAAGGGCAGAAAGATACCAGCCAAACAAAGCATCTGCTTTTATCAAAAGTGCTGTGTTTGGGCTTAGACAGCCTGAAGCCCGATGATTCCCTGATGCCAGAACCTCTGTGCCTGCCAAGAGATATACTGGCCTTGATACAGTTTTTCTTGTTTTTACCCGATTCAGTTTGATGGACTGCTGCCAAGTTAAGATTTCAACAGTGGCCTTTAGCTTAATGCTGTCACTAGACTTCTGCTGAGCACAGGTTAACCCATGACTGGGTTGTTTTTGTCAACCAGTACCACTGAGTCCTGTGTAGACGCATCAGAGTATAATGTGCAAGATATTTAAATGGTGCTGTTTTAGCATGATTAGGCAGTTTCCTTAATTGCTGTTCTCTCACTATTGCTCATGAGAATGTCAGGCAGGCTCTGCTGTGTTTTCAGATGAGATAGAAACTGACTCATAAAAGCAGAAATTGGCTCTTGAAGAGAAAGAAGGAGGAGCTTTAGAAGTAACCAAGTGTCAGAATGTCTGCTTGCTCAGGAGAGAAGTGTGTCCTCATCTTTAGCCTACTTTAGACAGTAAGAAGGAAGATTCCCAAAGATTAGTCCCATGGCCTCAGGCCCCAAAAGAGAAATGAAATGCAGGACAACCAAAACCAAACTCTGACTCCAGTTTCCAAGGAGGAAGAGACCTATGACCATCTAGGTAGCTTCGCTGTTGAAAGATGCACATGAAAGATCACTTCCAGCCTGCATCTTCTCATTTAAAGGGTCCCCCAGTGTGGTGTGATGAGCCAGAGCCACTTGATGTACTCATTCACCAGTAATGTGGAGCACCCACTGTGTGCCAGGCTTTGTTCCACCTGCTGGAAATTTAGGCAGAGGGGCCTGGTCTTTGTTTAAAGAGTTCATAGTTCTCAGAGAAAGGGATGTCCACTTTGAACCACCTGATCTTACCAGCACTTAATCTCTCCATCTTTGCTACTGAGCTAACTTCCCACCCACAGGCTAACCCTTCGTATCCCTCCATGAATTTGATAAGCAGTTTTGCTCCTCTTGACCTCTGACCTTAATATCTTTTCAGGTACCATCATCCTTTTTGTCCTCATCTTGGTGGTTGGAAGTGGTACTTTCTAGACAACGCTTCCCTCAGGGCCTGCCTCCTCTGTACCACCACTTCCTCTGTGCTGTCCTGACCTTGGACCCAGACCCAGGAAGGGTCAGGTCATGCAACCAAGGACAACATCAGAGGGTGGCTCTGCACTGTAAAAGAAACAGTGCAGAGTGAGCAGAGGATTGCAAAAAATGCCAAGGGTAACAAAAAGGGCTTTCAGAAGATATGTTTGGAACAATAAGACCAAAGAGAGGAGGATGTGAGAGAAACCCAACTGCTGGGCTTCTGTTCAGCTTGCATTTTTTCCTGCTCAGAAGTCAAAAAAATGACTTCTCTGATTGGAAAGGGTAGGACAAATGTGAAGGAAGAATTGCTGGCCTGGAGTAGATGAGGCCATGACAAGAGTCATGAATGCCACCAAATAAAAATGAAGCCCCAAAGCCCAAGAAGACTGAGGGGGCAGAGGCTGAGGCCATTAAGACAGCACTGTCATTTTGGGGGGAATAGTGGTACAACAACAAAGAGCTACAGGGAAATGCAGGTGGTTGAGTATTTTAACTTTTTCAAAAAGAGGTGGGTAGATTAAATTAATCTACAAAATGATAGGCTTGGCACTGATTTCAGGAAATATTCTAAAACAGGTTATTAGGATGATGACTTTGGAATACTTGGTAAAGGAGGCAGCCACCATTAGTGCTTTGCTAAAAGCAGGTCACACAGGATTAGCTTTTCTTCCTGGGCTTAAGTGGTTGGAACCTTAGAGGTCTGTATGTGAGTGTCAATCATTGGTGACATCATTGGGGTGCGAGGGGGTCAGGCTCCAGTATAGCACAAGAAGTATGCTGGAGGCTGTGCTCATATCCCCATTATAGTCAATTTCAAAAAATCTTTTAGACAATAACACTGGCATAGAGATCAAGTGGGCAGATGACATCCATCTTAGACGAGTAACTAATATGTTAGAATGACTGATTTGTGAGGTACAAAAAGTGGTGTTTTGTTTCAAAACAAATTTACATTTATTATTTTGAAATTTATTCCTTCTCCATTTCTCATTAATTTTTTGCAGTGGGGGGAGTTGAACCCAGGTCCTCACTCATGCTGGGCAAGTGCTCTACCATTGAGCCACATCCCCAGCTCAACACAATAAATTTAACTGGGTAAAGCTTTATCGGGAGAGACAAAGACCTGCACTGAAGTCTAAAAACATGAATTACAAAGCGAAAATATGGGGTTTGGGTTAGCAACCATACATGAAAAATACTCCAGGATTTGGATAGCTGCAGCCTCAGAATGAATCAGCAGCACGCTATGGTTATCAAAGAAGAGAATGTGATTGTTGGAGCATTAATTGACCTTTAATATTTAGATGAAGGGAGGTGGTCACACATGACTGCCCAGATAACATCTGGTGAATTGTTTTAGCTTTGACTTCAGAAATGCAAGCTGAATCCTCCACTGCAGAGCAGTGAGCTTCTGTCTAGACCTTTCTCTGCTATAAAGCAGATCTCATGGTTTAATCATTAAGGAATCCCTAACGTTTTTCACATTAATGACAAGGAAATTCTCATGTCATGTGTTAAACCCTGGAAGGAGAATATTAAAAAAGCACTAAGCTTAATTCTGCCAGCTACTAGTGAAGCGTAATTTAACAAGGAAGATAAATATGAATCTCATTTATTTTGCAAGGTGACCATGCAAAAATACTTTCATAGGTTACATATCTAGGAATGTTTTATTCCTTGTGTTTAAAGCTCCCCCCCACCTTTTAAAATCAGCAAAGGCATATTCAAAAAATAGTTCCCTGTTTACAGTGAGAGAGGAACTCTTTATTAGGAACTTAATGTGAATCCCAGTATCAGTAAACAACATGTTAGTCTGAGCACACACTAGCTGATATTTTCTCCAAGGTGTCATTATTTCACTCACAAGGCCAGTCCCGTTTTAAGAATCTATTTCTTCTCATTTTCCCAATAAGCAGATGGAAATGGCCCAGTGCTAAATTCTCTGTCCTCTTGGCTATCTCCCTGATTAACTTCCTCTCTGGCATCTCAATGTCCAGAGAGATTCATTTTCTGCAACACAGCCAGACTGTCAGTGTCACCTTGAAAGCACCTGGCCTGAGGGACTGGAGAGCCAGGCACTGCACAGGCAGCAGGGATCTTCTGTTGCTGGGGGAGTTCCTTCTGAGGTGTCATAGTAGAGTCACAGACTATGGCTAAATTATCTCCTTAGTGAGGAGGCCCAGGAGTCCAAGAATGATATTTTCCTCCTTCCCTGCAACATTATTCTTCCCTTGGTGAACCCATGGAGTGTGCTAGAGGAGAAGGGTAGGAGAACCCTACCCTTGCACAGTGGAGAACTCACACACAGTCATTCAAACCAATGTTTATTGAGCAACTGTGCCCTGGAGATGCAAAGGTAATAAAATATGGACCCTGTGCTGGGTGAGCTGTTAGTGCAGAAAGGGAATAAGGCAGAACACACATAGTAGATTGAATTAGAGTGGTTTGTCATTGTAAAGTTTTACAGTTCTTAGGAAAAGGGCACAAAGGAGTTTTTTTGTTTTTGTTTTGTTTTGTTTTGGGGTATTGGGGGTTGAACCCCCAGGGGAGCTTTACCACTGAGCCACATCCCCAGCCCTTTTTATTTTGAGACAGGGTCTTGCTGAGGCTTGTCTTGAACTTGCAATCCTCCTGTCTGAGCCTCTTGAGTTGCTGGGATTACAGGTGTGCACCTTTGTGCCTGGCAGGAGTTGTGTTTGGGGGCTGGGGGTTGGAAAAAAGTGATCTCAGAAGGTGAGAACAAATGATAAAATGGGGACTCTGGACCTTTGATTAGGGAATACCATAGTTTGGATTTGTTGGAATGTGAGAAAATAAGGCTGGTGAGAAGGGCAAAATAACCATCTAATAGAATATAAAATGCTAGACTATCCTACAATTTTATCTAATAGGACATGATTATAATTATGTATTTTTGGGTTCGATTCTCAGCACCAAATATAAATAAATAAAATAAAGGTCCATTGACAACTAAAAAAAATTATGTATTTATAGTTATATATAATTCTATTATAATAGAAGGAATATTGTCCAGTAGACACAAAATCTTAAGTTTTAAAGCTCTCTTTTCCTTCCCTCCATTCCTCCATCCCCTTTCTTCCCCAAGAAAGATTCTGAGAAGTGGATGGAGCTTCATGCTGGAGAACAGGGGGTAAGGCTCTAAATTCTAAGGCCATATCCACCAGCAAAGGCACTGAAGCCACCAGGTTGCCCACAGAAGGCAGGCTTTCTTCCAGTTGTTGGGTTTGCCTTTCCTAAATATGTGACATGCCCTGGCACATGGATTGGTTAAAAATAATAGACTAGTAGACCCCAAAGATACAGTGTTGTCCTCCTTCAGGTAAACCTGACCACACTTGGTTCAAGTTTCCTCGTATTGCATTTCACCTGTGTTCTAGAAGTGAATTGGCTGGCAATGAATAAACACCCACAAAGCAAGAACTCCATCCAGGACTTGTAAACCTTCTGGTCCCTGCCTTCAGTAGGTTTTAATCCCAAGATTTTTGCCTAATGCTGTCATAGCCAGGAGTGTTGTTCCTCTTGTCATCGTTTATGAATCAGGACTGTTTAGTTCTCCCTTTGGCAGCTCTTACACTGTTATTTCCTTGTTTTATTTAACTGTACTGGAGACCTGCAGGACAGTGGTCAGCAGAAGCAGTAATGGTGGGCATCCTTCTCTTGTTTCTGATTGGTTGATGGGTTGATTGATTTTACTAATGTATCTAATAGTTCACCATTAAAATCGGTGCTTACTAAGGTTTCTGGGAGACACCCTTTGTCAGGTTAAAGAAGTTCTCTTCTAGTTCTACTTGAAGCTTATCTCAGAGATCATGAGAAGATGATTTTTTAAAAATGTTTTCTTCACTCATCAGTTAGATGCCCAGAGTTCTTTTTCTTCTTTAATCTGTGAATGTGGAGAATCACAGATTTTTCTCATGTTAAATTGATTCTGTATTCCCGGAGCAAACCTCCTTCAATTAGGATATATCCTTAATATTTGGGGTTTGGTTTGTCAGTGTTTTGATCAGTTTTTTCACATTTCACATCTGCTTACGTGAGATTACCTCATCCTTTTCCTTCCTATCACTGACTTTGCTTTTATGTCTTTTTCAAGTCTGTGGAGGCGTTTCTAAATGTTTAAGTAACAAATTGGCAAGGTTTGGCAGAGCTTGCCAAATGTTAAAAACCGTCTAGGCCTAAAAGTCTCTTTATGGGAAGATATCAGAACTACCAATTCAGTTTCTTTTACTGGTTGTAAGACTTTTGATTTTCTGTTTCTTTCTCTTATTTTTAGTCTGTCTTGGTGTTATTTTTCTACAACATTGTTCATTTTTCCTAAGCTAACTTATTAGCATACAATGTGCATAGCATTCTTGTTGCATTTTCTAGTATTTAAGACAAGGCCCCTTTTTCATTTCCATAGTTTTTTGCCTCCCCCTCCCTGATGATATCTAGAAAAGGTTTATTTTATTAGATGTTCTGAAGAACCAGGCTTTGTTTATTGCTTCTCTGTGGTATCCTTGTTTGAAATTTGATTTCTGCTTAGTGTTTATCTCTATTGTTCTATTTTCTTTGTTTATTCTGTAGTCTTAGCTTAAACTGAACCCTTAATTAATTTCTAGTCTTCCTTTTCTAAAAACAAGCATTTAAGGCTGTATAGTTCCTTCAAAGTACCACTTTAACTGGGCCCAACTCATACTGTATTCTATATTCTAAAAATCTGTCTTGTAATTATGAGTTTAACCTAGTTACAGTTATTATATTTAGTACTGTATTTGGGTTTATACCTGCCTGTTATTATGTAATTCTATACTATTTGTACATTTTTTAAAAATCTATGGGTTTTTGCTACTGACTTATTTTGAATTGTCGTTTTAGAAATATTCTACTTCTGTTCATTTAGTGATTACTTTAAAAAATACTTTTGTATTCCTTCAAAAAACACAAAACACATAATACCTTTACTTCTTTCTGATCAACGTAAGAACCTCAGAACACTGAATAGTCACCTTCCTCTTGACTTTAACACTATTCTCCTATATTTTAGTTTGATTTTTAAAACAATTTTAATTGTGTTAAAATACACATAAGATTTTAGCCACTTTTACTTTAATCAGTATTAAATTTATGTTTAACTGACCTATAAAAATTACACATTTAATTAAAGAAGTGGTGTGATGTTTTGAAACATGTAGTATACATTGCTTAATGTTTACATCAGGTTAAACATACCTGCCTCCCCAAACATTTACCATTTTTTTATGGTGAAAACTTTCAAAGTCTCTTCTTTTAGCTTTTTGAAACGTACAGTATGTTATCAGTAGTCACCCCATTGTGCAATAGTGCAGCAGAACTCCATGCCTCTACGTAATTGTAACTTGATTCAAACTGATCAACCTGTCACCATCTCTCCCTCACCCCACTCTCCTCAGCCTCTGGTAACTGCCCTTCTACTCTCACCTTCCATAAGATCAGCTTTTCTAGATTCTGCGTCTGAGTGCACTACAGTACTCATTCTATGTATGAGATCATACACTATAGTATGTGTCTTTCTGTGCCTGGCTTATTTCATCTTAGCTGTTTTTAAGTATACAGTTCACCAGTCTTAATAAGTACATAGACATTGTTGTACAACCAATCTCCAGAATTCTTTTCGTCTGACAAATCTGATACTCTAGACCATTAAACAACTCTGCATTCTCCCCTCCCCACCCAGCAGAATGGCGATACCATTCTACTTCCTGTCTCTATGGATTTGGCTACAGCCTAGATACCTCATACAAGTGAACTCATACATTATTTATCCTTTTGCGACTGCCTTATTTCACTTAGCATATCTTGAAGGTTCACCCGTGTTGTGTCATGTGTCAGAATTTCCTTCCTTTTAAGGCTAAATAATAGCCCATTGCATTGTATATGCCATGTTTAGTTGATCCTTCATCCATTGATGGATACTTGGGTTGCATCTACCTTTTGACTTTTGTAAATGGTGCTCCTATGAACATGAGTGTACAAATACGTCTTTGAGAGCCTGCATTCAGTTCTTTTAGGTACTTCTCAGCAGTGGAATTGCTGATTCATATGGTAATCTAATCCTTTTCTTTCTTGTTTGTTTTGTTTTTGTTTTTGAGATGGGATGCTCTACATTGCCCATTCTGTCCTCAAAATCCTGGGCTCACGTTATCCTCCTACCTCAGCCTTCAGGTAGCTGGGATTACAGGTGTGCACCACCATGCACGTGTATCTGAGCAGTTGCCAAAGTAGATATTCTCATGGGTATGAGCTGGTCATTTTTCTTTTTTAACTCTACAAAATGCTACTTGTTTATTCTGTCAGTACTAGTTTGAAGTTATCTACATATCAGTTTCTTTGTCCATCATTCATTCTTAGATCTTAGACATTTTTCTGGCATCATTTTCTTTCTTCCTGCAGGATATTCTGTTTTGTCTGTCTAAAATTGTCTTTATTCCCTTCATAGTTTTGCTGGGCTTAGAATTTTGAGTGCTTCACTTTTCCTTTTGGCTAATAAACATCAGCCCACATGGTTATCGCTCTGAAGGGTAATCTTTCTTTGCCCTTTACTCTCAAGCTCTACTCTGCTTTGGATGGTCTAGTTTCTTTGTGGTGTGTCTAGGTGAGGATTTATTTTTTGTTTTTACTGATGGAGATCCACTGGAGTGTCTGAATTCAAGGACTGGCATCTCATGAACTTTGAAGATTTCCTGTCATTGTTTCTTTGACTCTTGTTTTTTCCCGTCAGTCTCAATTCTCCCCGTCTAGAGCTCTGGTTTAACATGCATGGGTCTTCAGATTCTACCTTCAGTGTCTTTCATATCTTCCATTGCCTTTTCTCTTTGCATTTCATTCTGAATGATTTCTATACATCTTTGTTTGAATTCATAAGTATCATTTGTAGTCATGTCTAATATGTTTTTTTCACCTAGCCATTAAGTTTTACATTTTAATTGATAATAATTTTTTATTTCAAAAATTAAAATAAATCATTTTTATTTTTTATTCTTAGCTCACTTTTGATATATTTTTATTTTATAGCCTATATTTGATATTGCAATATCTGAAGTCTTTGAGGGTCTTAATTTATTATTATTTCTGCTCACTTATGCACTGGGACTTGTTTCCAGTGTGTATGGTTATTTTTGAAAGGGAATTTATACTTAACTACATTTGTGGATATCCTGAGCAGTATTGTGATGAGAAAATTTTCCTCCAAAAATGATTTCCAGTGTTCCCTTACTGATGAGCACCACCAACCCAGATACTTTAATGCCTGGGTTTTGGATTGCTCTATAAAGCAGGTAATATAAATTGAATTTCCAATCAACATGAAGACTGGCCTGTAGTTAAAGATTCTTAGGAGAAACATCTCTTACTACCATTATTTTTTTCCATCAGAGTTTGGGGTGGAAACAGTAGGTTTCAATCTTAGTTTCCTTTGCTAGAGTGTGGTGAGTTTTGTTTTGTTTTTAGCACATTTTTTTCTCCTTTGGGGCTGGATAAAAGCCTAATTTCCAAGGTTGAGGCCTCTTGCAGGACCTCAGGGTAAACTGCTCACTTTCATGCACCCAGGGTTTATCTGGTTTATTCTCCCTGAGGTTCCTTTTGGCTTTATTTTGCTATTGCTCATATTTTGTATTATTTTTGTTCCTCGTTTCTGTGTCTCTTCTTTATATGACTATGTAGTGTTTGAGAATTTCCCTTTCTTGTGACTTCATCAATGTATTTGAAAATATATTTGCAGTTTAGTTATCATTTAGTTTTCAGAATGTGTGGCCTACCCTATTAAGTAAATGGAAGTTCCATATTAGAAATTACTGATGTTCTGAGGCCTTAACTAAATTATATGGATATAAGGATCGTTGGTTGTGGTTTATATTTTCTTGTGTCCATTCCTGGATTTATGTATTTATTTATTTACTTTTTTTTTTTTTTTTTTTTTTGTGTGTGTGTGTGTGTGTGTGTATGGTACTGGGGATTGAACCCACAGCCTTGTGCTCGCAAGGCAAGCACTCTACCTACTGAGCTATATCCCCAGCCCTCTATGTATTTATTAATTGGCTACTGAGTTGAGTACTGTCTGGAAAACTTGGTGAGCACGAGGTAAGTAGTCCCTGTCCTCATGGAGCTTACAGTCCAGTGGAAAAGACAGGTAGTGAGCGGCAGCTCTCCAGCACCAGGGTGATGGAGAAGTTCAAATGACTATGTAAATGTGGGCTCCCTCAGCTCACATTTGTGCAGCTACCTGGTTTTGTTGTTCTCAGCTTTTCCTTCGCAAGTTAAGTATTTTTGTTAGTGTGTAGGTGGGTAGGGATCCTCAAAATGTTATATTTCATTGTACTTTATGGGAGAGTGTATGAGTTCATAGTTTGAGGGATGAGAAAGACCCTCCTGAAAGTGAGTTATCAGTGAGAGGGATGAACTGATTTGGGTCGTTTGGTAGCTGAGTGGCGTGTGTGTACTGCTAACCATGAAAATGGATGGTAAGGAGGTAAAACTTGTTCATTCTGATCCCTATTCCTTAAAGTTAATATAGGGTAGTGCTTGGGAACAGAGGTGTTTGCTAATTTTTTTTTTTTTTTTTTTTTTTTACCAGGGATTGAATCCAGGGGTGTTTAACTACTGAGCTACATCCCCAGCCCTTCTTATGTTTTTTTTACTTAGAGACAGGGTCTCACTAAGTTGCTTAGGGCCTCACTAAGTTGCTGAGGCTGGCCTTGAACTTACAATCCTTCTGCCTCAGCCTCCCAAGCAGCTGGGATCACAGGTATGTGCCACTGTGCCAGGCCTGCTAATTCATTCTTAACAAAGGCATCCCCTCCCCCTGCGTGCCACGCACTATCTACCTGGTTCCTTTGGGAGGAATTCCAGGAGCGTCCTCACCTGTTTTCCCTCTCACTCACCAAAGACAGTCATTTACCAGGAGCCATCTACTCTCACGTATAAAAGTCTCTTCAGGCTCCACACCATCTGCCCATGACACTCTAGTCCAAGTCTCGTCTTTCTGTCACCCACACAATGCCAACGTGCTCTCCTTTGGTCTTCCTGACTCCAACTTGCCCCCCAACTAATCTGTTTTCCTCACTGCTGCAGAGGGACTTACTACACACGCATACACCCTTCTGGTTATTTTCCAGCTTAAGATCCTCCAATAAACGCATTGCTTTGGGGATAAAGCCTAAATAGGTTTACAGACATCCAAATTCCTTGTGGTCTGACCCTGCCTCCTCCCAGCCTCAGTTACCCAGCCTCGCCACGCTGCTGCCTTCTCCATCCGGTCCTTCTGTTAGTTGCTCTCTTGATCATTGATTCAGCCAGTGGTTACCGGGCAACTGCTACATACAAAGCACCAAGGTGAATAAAGCAGACAGTATCCCGCCCTAGGAGGATTATGTTCCAGAAGAGAGGGACAGTGAGCAAACAGATATTTAATATATCAGATAATAGGGAAGCCAGAGAAGGGGGTAGAGGGCAGTGGTGGTACTAATTTAATGAGGAGGGTTAAGAAAGGCCCCTCTGAGAAAGTGTTATGATGTGAGAGAGTGAGCCTATATTTGGGAGAAGAATATTTGAGGCAAAAGAACAGTCAATGCCAAGGCACTGAGGCAGAGGCAGGCTTGACATATTTGAGCAACAACAAAAGTCATCAGGGCTAAGACAGGAGAGTAGAAGAGACGATGAGTGTGTTAGTTTGCTTTTGCTTAATATGTGACTTTACACTTTTTCATCCCAGTTTCTGAAGGTCGGAGGTCTGGCATAACTCACCTCGGGTCTGAGGTCAAGATGTCAGCTGGATAAGTTCTCTCTGAGGCTCTGGGGAGGAACCTGTTTCCACATTCATGCGGGTGGTTGGCTGAATTCAGTTCCTTTAAGTTGTAGAACTGAGGTCTACAACTGGCCAGGGTTGGCTCCTGCCTGGAGACCATTTTCAGTTCTGTGCAATGAGCCTTCTTGTGGACCCTGTCATAATATCACATCAACAACAGAGCACCACACATCAAATCCCCCTCATACTTCAAGTCCGGCCTACCTGGAAATCACCATATTTTAAAGCCAACTGACTTAGGATGTTAATTTCCTTTTTATTTTATTCATTTTATATTTTTGAGGCAGAGTCTTGCTATGTTGCCTAGGCCAGCCTCAAACTCCTGGCCTTGGGCAATCCTCCTGCCTCAGCCTCTCAGTAGCTAGAAGTACAGGCATGACCACTGTTCCCAGCAGGACCTTAATTCCATCTGCAAAAATCCCTTTAGTACCTCCCAACACCCAGACAGTGTTTGATTGAATGGGGGGAGGGCAGGAATATAGGGGGAGGGGACTCCTTAGAATCCTGCCTACAACCATAAGGTTGGAGAGCTGGCCTGGGTCACAGTGAGGCTCACAGGACTGAGGGTTTTACTCTGATGAGGTGGGAGCAGTCTGGAGACCCAAGCAAGGGAGTAACATGGTGCTGTGTGGAAGCAGGTTGCAGAGCTGGTGGGGAGTTGTGGGTGTTGCAGGTATGCAGCCAGAGGGGCTGGTGGCCCTGAACCTTCAGTTGCTAGCAGTTCCCCAGATATGCCACGAGGTCTCATGCCCCATGTCTTTGTGTGTGGTTCTTATTACCTGGCACATTTCTTGCCATCATGTACCCGACAATTTCTTTACCAAAACAAATCCCACTCAGGCCTCAAAACGGAAACGTTGCCTGAAAGGCTCCTCCACAGTGTTTCCCACCCACTGATACCCTCTCACCAACTCTGACTGAGTTGGGTCTGTCGATCTGTCCTCCCTACTTGCCTGACTCCTCCTGGAATCAAGGACTTTGTCTCTGATCCCTGCTTTTCCATTACCTTGCCTCGTGCATGGCACATTGTAGATGCTTGATAATCTCTTGGGGATGAGTGGAAGGATTGTGGGAGGTGCCGAGTGTGCCAAGACACTCGCTCCTCTCTATAGAGAGAGGCCTGTGGAAATAAATCTACAACGTGGTGAATAGGAAAGCAGACACCATGCCACGTTCAGAGGTGGTGTGCTAGCTCTTCCAATTGCTAGTGTACAGGGCTTAACGGCAGCCCATGTCCTCAGTCTGGAATACTTGAGTCTAATTTCTCACATTCCTCCTTTGCATGAAATAATGATCTTGTTATAAATCATTCCTTTTTTTTTCCTATTCAAAAAGAAGTTTGGAAATACTATTTGCCACATATGTATTCTGTACTATTTAAAGAAGTAGACAATCATTCATTTAAGGCATTATGTAATTTAAAACAGGAAATTTCTTCCCCATCTGTATTCCAATTACTCTAAAAAGAGGCCCGTATTAGTGAAGTCTTGCCTAGGAGGAGATCCACCAAACTCAAAATAGCATACACTTCCAGATCAAGTGTCTTTTTAAGAGGGAGAAAATTGTCAATCTGATTACTGATGAGAAACTAGTAAATATATCATTTCCGTGACTCTCAACTAAAGTTTTCTAAAGTTTGAACTTTAAAAAATGGGACACTGGAAAAAGTGACTTATCCTGAGTAGACACAGTTTTAACTTAATAAACTTCAAAATAACAGGTTAGGTTTCACCCTCCTGCCTCCTCAGTGGACCGTTCACGGTGGGCAGCATACCGCCTGCCAGGAGGGCTGCTGTGCCCGCCAGACCCCCCAGTTGTAAGCAGAGGTGCCCACACCATGGAGTCATGGGTGGGGATTCATAGTTGGTATAAGCCCCCCAAAAAAATTACTTAAAAAACATGCTTTTCATTTATATTGCCAAGTTCCTCTGTTTATTTTCCACTGCTCTCCCTTGGAGAATATAAATCCATGGTTCAAGGACTGTGTGCCGCTGTCCCCTATGATAATTGGATTCCTATTTCACATCAGAGGCTGGGCTTTAAGGCCAACTGCTATACTTTCTGGCTCACTGAGAAGGGCTCCTTTCTGGTGAGCTGGATCGGGTGGCTGGCTGAGAAAGGAGGAGACACAGCCTTCTGCCTTTAAATATCATTTGAATTTGGCTGATGGCATCAGTTGTTAAAGCTTTTGGATTTGTAACACTAGGCCTAGCTTTATGGCACTCTCCTTAATTCCCTCCCTTGCCTCGCTAAAATGAGTGAGGAGAATCTGAGGCTTCTCTTGGGGCCCCTTGGGGCCCTGACACCAGGACCTGTTCTCAGAACAGTGGATGCTTTCCCGTGAGCAGGCCTTTAAGAGTTCATCTGGGAGCAGGGCCAAGAGGGGCTTCCGTTTCATCCTTTCCTCTGCCCACCAGGCCTTATCACATGAGAAAAAGCAGAATAATCCTGTGGAGAGCATCAAATATGTCCTCAGAAGATTCTCCAAGTGATCTTTCTGAATTTACTCTCACTTCCAGAAAAGCGGCGGCGTGGCTGACAGGCTGACCCAGGGGACCAGTGCCGATGTCTTCCCTAGGCCCAATGGAATCAGTGCCGACAGGCGTGGGAGAGTTGCTCTGGTTTCCTGAGTGCCGTGTGCTTCTCTTGGCTTCACCTCTTATAGGGAATAGGAGGAAAACCAGAGTGGCACACAGTTACTTGGAAACTTATCCGTGCCTGCTCATGGCCTCTGTTGAAAGGTCAGCTAGTCGTCAACTGGAGTCTTGCAGCCAGTGCCCTGAGAGCTTGGTTTGCTGACTTTACCAGTCAGAGTGCCTCATTCAAACCCAGCTCCTCCTCCTCCTGCCTGGTGTCCTTTCTGTCATCTGTAAGTTGGGGATAGTACTAGCTCCTTCACAGCATTATAAGGATTAAATCTTCCAGTTTATGCAAGTCATTTTAGCACCAGGTAAGTGCTCAATAATGTTTTGTCATCCTTTTATAAAAGGACAGATCTCTACCCTCACGCTAGCTTATTGTGGCAGCCTGGACTGAGGACCAGCCTTGAATCTGAAAGATCTGAAAGATCAACCCTGTCTTAGGAAGGCAGTTTTTCCTGTTTTCAGACGGTGTTAGTGGTTGGAAAGCACTTCCTTCAATGAGGCTGAAATCCTCCCGCAGACCCATCCCCACCCCATCTAACTTCCTCCCCACAGTTCACTCCCCAACCCCCTCCAGCGTGTGCTCTCCCTTCCACACAGAGACCTTAGGCTGTCAGATGACAGTCAGTCTGTCCACCTTCTCCCTAAGCCCACTTCATCCGGGCTAAATGTGCCTCCTCCTTTCTGTTCTCCCCTACGTTTCAAGACCCCCCCCCCACACCCATCTTGGCTCCTGGTTTTCCTGAAACTATCCTGGTAAGCCAATGTTCTAATTATTCCTATTTTATTCACTTTTGGAGTATAAGTGAATATTCCATATGTGCTCTGAAAAGTGGCTCTTATCCTTTTTATTCTGGTTTTCACTCTCCTGTCACTGTAGCCTGGGATCCCACCAACATCTCTGATAACCTCATCCTGCTACTGCAATTAAATTCAGTCATCTAAAGTTTTTATCTTTCCTACCTTTAATTGCCCAAGTGTGATTTTTAAATTAGAAGTTAAACATGTGTCCCTGTTCCACTTCATCTGGTTAGATTTTATCTTTCACCTAAACTAATTTTTGGAGGACAGGGAGACAACCTAATTAATGTTATTTAGCACACAGCTCACACTTATAGCAGTGTCTATGCCCGTATATTATTTACTGTGAGCCAGGCATTGTTTTAAATATTTTGATAAATTAATTTCACCCCCATAAATTAATTTTCACCCTCATAGGACCCACAACTGTCCTATGATACAGGTGTTATTATCATTCCCATGTTACAGATGACAAAACCAAAGCACACAGAGAGGTTGTGTCCACCTGGTAAACCTGCAGCCAGAGCTCCTGTCCTGTGAACTGGTCCTGCTGGATTTTCTTCTTTCTTGAGTTGGTGACTATACCATAGAGGTTCTCACTTAAGGCACCATAATAGTGTGAAGAGCAGGGGTCTGGGATGGAGCACTTCACCCACCCACTAGAACCTTTCTGGGTATTCAGGGGTTTGTTTTTGTTTTTGGTGGGATCCTTGTTTTTCAGTTTAAGACTCATCTTCCTTACTGAAAACTAAATAAACTGGTTTTCCATACAGTGTTTGGTCAGCGATATCACGATTTCTCAAATTCCTTGCTGAAATCCAGATATGATTTAATTTTAGCACTCCTCAGACCAACTAGTCTATTCAGCATATCACAGGAAATAGAGTCATGCTTTGTGATCGTGGCTCTTTTTTAAGGCAGAACACATGTCAGCTAGGATCTGCCCTTCCTTCCAGGTCTTCTCCTTTTCACCTTTTGAAAGCTGAAACATGCCTCTCTCCCTGTTTCCAGAGATGCACGTGAACACTTGCTGCACTTGCAGGGCTAGTTCTCAGGCTAAACCTCAAACTCTCTGGGGAAGAGAGTACATATCCAGGACTGATGGGGGTCAACTGGAGTCTGATAGCCTGTGCTGCCCCTCAGACCTGCCTCAAGTAGAACATCTTCCTTTTCATATTTTCCTTATACTTCTTAAGTTTTCCTTTCTGGCTCCTGGGGGTCAGGGTGGGTGTTTAAGAACAATTCCCTGCCTTCCAAGGAGTCTCATCAGAGGAGTGAGGTCCAAGCAGGGGGAAGGACAGCTGACCACACAGAATGGTGTGCTGGAGTGGGGCCAGCAGAGGTGGACCTCCTGTAGGAGGAGGAACCTGAGGACCACTGACACTAGCCAGCAGAGCAGTCTCAGCCAGATCGATGGCGACCTTCTCAGAGAGGAGAGGAAAACGAGGCTCCTCAAGTAATTGGGGTTTCCAGGCAGCTGGTCCTCAGCTCTGCTGTCGGGACACTGAGAGTGCTGTTATGAATCAGGAAGATTTAATCACTAGTAAGACAGAAATTTAAGTGAGCACTCATTGATAGTGGAGTTAGATATTAGAGGGAAATAAACCTCCAATCTCTTTAGCCGAATGGGACCTCCTTTTGTCCCCCTTCATCCCCTACATTTAGGGACTAAGTTGTTGAAGAATCTCCTTTGGGTCTCAGTTAAGCCTCAGGAACGATCCTCCCTTTTCGTTCTCTCTTGTGTAGCCTCCCCTTGCCGCTGGTGGCTTTTGGAGAGATCAAGGTCAAACCATTTAATTGTCCCTGCAGCACCTCCTCAGATCCACTGCATGCCTCACTAAAACTGAGCCTTAAAAGCCATACCTTCATTGCTGACACTTCCAGAAAAATAGCTTTTTGCATGATTTTACTGAATTTTTTTTTTTAAATATTTTTTAGTTGTCAATGGACCTTTATTTTGTTTATGGGTATGTGGTGTTTAGAATTGACCCAGTTCCTCACAAATACTAGGTGAGCACTCTGCCACTAAGCCACAACTCCAATCCCCTGAATTTGTTTTTGTTTTATGCTGGGGATGGAACCCAGGGGCCCTTTACCACTGAGTCACATCCCGAGCCCTTTTTACTTCTTATTTTTGAATCAGGATCTCTCTAAGTTGCTGAGACTGGCCTTGAACTTGCAATTCTCCTGCCTCAGCCTCCTGAGTCACTGGGATACAGGTACTAGCCACCATGTCCTGCTGATTTTATGGAATTTGAACCATTCTTCCAGTGCTGGATAATGTTTGAAAGATCTATGTTACTTTTCACATACAGAAGTAGCCCACTGGCACCCAAATAGTTCAGTCTCAAGTGAAAAAGAAAAGATATATTTAAAAACAAATACTTATGAACTTCATTGTACTGTTGACTTGTGACACCATTGTTTGGTGCTACCTTGTGAGAGCACGTTGAATCTCCTTTGGCATTTTAGTTACTAAATCATAACCAAAAGTAACAAAGCAAAGGTCTCTTTGGAAGTACATTGCTCTTCTATTTGTAAGTGTTTTTTCTAGACCATCACTACCCTAACTTTTTGTGATGATGGAAATGATCTACAATAAGGTTGTGCAATGTGGTAGCTCCTAGCCACATGGGACTGTTGAGCACTTCAAATGTGGCTGGTGTGACTGAGGAAATAAAATTTTAATTTTATTTAGGTTTAATTTAAATAGTCACTTGTGGCTAGTGATGACCATATTGGACAGTGAAGCTTTAGAAAGAAATCATTTATATTAAATAGATGAATTCTTGGCTTCTACAGAACAAGAATTGTACCAGAGTACTAGTCAAGTATGGATTATACTTTTAAGGCATTTGAGGTCCTGCCTAAGATGCCAGTTTATGAATTCAGAATAAGAAACTTTGAAGACTGTTCTCTTAGGAACTTCCAACTTAGGGATGTTATAAGTAAGCAGGACAATTAAGTCTGGCTCCATCTGAGGCTTTGGGGATTGTTTTCGTCTGAGCCATCATGATAGCTGGATGTGTTCATCTTACTGATGTGCTGATTTGTATCCTCTGACCCACATCTCCCTATACCCCACCTCTAACTCTTGGTAACCCCTGTTTTCTATCCCTGCATACTTGAATTTTAGTTTTGTATCTAAAAAAAAAGTGAGATCATGAAATATTTTTCTTTCTGTGTCTAGTTTATTTCATGAAGCATAATGTCCTCCAGGCTCATCAATGTGTGGTGAATGGCAAGATCTCATTCTTTTTCATGACTAAATAGCATCCCACTGTGTATATATATATATACCACTGTTTCTTTATCCGGTCATCCATGGACAGACACTTAAGTTGTTTCCATATCTTGGCTATTGTGATAATGCTATAATGACAAGGGAGTTACAGACAGCTTTTATGAGTTGGTGATTTCCTTTCTTTTGGGCATATGCCCAAAGGAGGGATCACTGGGTCATATTTTTAATTTCTTTGGAAACCTCCATATTGTTTTCTATGATAATTATACCAATCTGCATTTCCACCAACAGTGTACAAGAGCTCCCTTTACCCCTTTGCCAATATTTGTTATTTTTTGACTTCTCAATAATAGCTATCCTGTCGTGTGTGGGGCAGTGTTTCATAGTGATTTTGATTGGCCCTTCCCTGATGATTCAGGATGTTGAGCACTTTTCATATACCCATTTGCCATTTTGATGTTTTCTTTGGAGAAACATCTATTCAGACCTTTTGCTGTTTTTAAATTAGGTTATTTGCATTTCTACTACTGAGTTGTATGACTTCCTTATATATTTTGATTATTAACCCTTTATCAGATAATGTGATTTGCAAATATTTTCCCCAGCCCACAGTCTACTATATCACTTTGTTGTGCAGAAGCTTTTTGCTTTGCTTGTTTGGTTGCTGGTGACCTAAGCTTTTGATATCCATGCTGCACATCTCAGGGAAAAAAATATTTGGGTCTGCAGCTAAAGCATGTACATTCATTAATTTAGAATAGTGGTTCTCCAAGTAGGACATTTCAGCTTTCAAAAGATGAAAGAAAAAGGATTTTAACAACCAACCCTGGTGGGAAGAACAAAGAGCATAGGCATAAACCAAGTTACTAAAATAATGACATGTAGGGGGCCTAAAAAATAGTTGAAATCCTAAGTCATGACTAGTTGGTCTTCATGTTTGACAAATGTTTTCCCAAAAATGAATGAAATGAAACTGAAGGAAAATACTTGATAATGTTAGTGATAAAAAATTCAGGTCTTCAAATGAAAATCAGAATATTGGAAAACTTTTCTTCTCTACCATGAACTTGATAGTCCCTAATGTTTAATAGCTTCTCAAATGAGATCAGTGGTGATATTAACAAATATGATTTGTGTATGTATTGTAATTGAAATGGGTCAAAAATTGGGCGATCTTTTTTTTCATGCAAGAGATTTTATTAAGCAGGCAGGCAGAGTGTCTGCCTGCAGAGAGAGAGAGAGAGAGAGAGAGAGAGAGAGAGCGCGC
The DNA here is from genome assembly GCF_902686455.1 of Sciurus vulgaris. Taxonomy (NCBI): domain Eukaryota; kingdom Metazoa; phylum Chordata; class Mammalia; order Rodentia; family Sciuridae; genus Sciurus; species Sciurus vulgaris. Next base: position 81,453,500 of record NC_136461.1, on the reverse strand, counting down.
AAGAGCGAGTGAAAGTGAAGAGGAGAAGGGAGATCTTTATAACTCAGTAAGCCAGTGTTTTCCAGAGTATTGGTTACAGAATCACAGATAAATAAAGGCACTGAAAGTGCAAGATAGATGTAATATCTAACATGGTTTCAGACCATATTATAATTACCTTTAGAAAACTATCACTTGTTATCTTTTAGTATGGTATCAAAGCAAAATAGCCATAATTACCTGAAAGTATATTAAAATACCCCTACCTTTTCCAATGACATCTATATGAGGATGGGTTTTCTTTATTTCAACCAGCATATATCATATAACAGATTGAATGCAGTACATATGAAAATTCAGCTGTCTTCTACTAAACCAGTCATGAAAAAGATTTGTAAAAATGTGAAATAATATCACTCTTCTCAGTAAATTTTTGTTAGGAAATTTTTCTATTTTTAATAATAGTTTTATGGACACATATAATGGGTTCTTTTTAAAAATTGAGTTGATAAATATTTTGAAATTTTCTCAGTATAATTTCTAATGCCAATAATCAATAGATAGGATCCACATAAATATTCTTCGAGCTCCTCAATTTAGAATGTTAAAGAAGTCCTAAGAGAGCTGGGGTTGTAACTCAGTGGTAGAGCACCTGCCTAGCATGTGTGAAGCACTGGGTTAGGTTCTCAGCACCAGATATAAATAAATAAATAAGACAAAGGTCCATGACAAATGTTTTCCCAAAAATGAATGAAATGAAACTGTTTTTGTATTTTTTTTTATTTTTTATTTGTTATTTTTTATTTTATTTATTTATTTATTTATTTATTTATTTATTTATTTATTTATTTATTTTTTTTTGTGGTGCTGGGGATTGAACCCAGGGCCTTGTGCTTGTGAGGTGAGCACTCTACCAACTGAGCTATCTCCCCAGCCCGAAACTGTTTTTTTAAATAAAGTTTTTTAACAACTTTAAAAAAAGAGAGAGAGAGAGATCCTAAGATCAAAAAGTTTGAGAACCATCAATTTAGACAGTACAGATCATTACTTTTAATCTATGTATGAAGGCATATATATTAGTATATAAAGTACATTTTAAGTATACATAAATATAGTAATATGAAGAAGATGAAAACAACATTTCAGTGGTTCTAACATTTTTCTGTACTCCCAGGGCAAGAAAATTTAGGTCTGTAAGCCTAATATGTTAATTCAGTAGAGAATCAAGGTTTCAAGAACTTAAAGGGGAAGCATAGTCAAAATGGTACTGACGGAGTTTTTAGTGACTGGCAGGGTAGTTCCAGGAAACCACAACCTGTTGACATCAGCATGCTCCAGAATGCATCATTGGGTGGACAAGCACAGCGTTGACATCACAGAGACCTGCAGAGCAAGGTGACCTGTCCTAGTGGACTCGAGGTTCCTGACTTGAAGGCAGAGTACACCTGCAGTGAAGGGTATAAAAGGCTGATTCATATCCCTCTTTGATAAGAATGCAACCAGGGATTCTGAGCTTAAGCCCCTCTCTGACTCTTCGGCCCTACAAAGGGATGCATTTTAGAACCTAATCTATTTGCATGCAGAGGTGCATCTCAGATGAGCCGGCCCCTGTGCATGCGTGCTGTGTGTAGTCCAAAATGGACAGTCAAATCACATGAGGAGGGCTGGGGTTGCATCCATTCCCACCACAAAACGTGAGGTTCCTGACCTGTGGGGCCAGGACCCCTTGTGCCTGGGGCAGTGGCCATGCCCAGGAAAGGAGCACTGCAGCCTCCCCACTGCCAGAGAAGTGGTCCACACTAGCAGGTTCAGGCTTGAGCTCAGCTTACTTAGGGAGCTGCTTGTCCGTGGGGATCCCCTGCCTTCAATGGATGTGGTCTTTGTGTCACTAGGCTGAGATAGCATCATTCCCCTTCAGAGGAGAGGCTAGGCTTTAGAGCTTTTCTATCCTTTTAAAATGATCTCTCTGTGGGGACGTGCTGAGTTTTCAAAGTCTCTTCTGCATTGTGGGGGACACCTTACTGTAACCCTGCCAGCACAGCAAATATTTGCTCTCTTGTCTCCCTCTTCTTACTGCCTTAGTCAGACCTTCTGACCTTTCCACTTTCTGTCATAATTCACCTTCTCAAGCCGCCTGCTGCTGTTTACTTCTAATTTTCTTGCTGGTCCTAGCATATTATTACAGCAGACATAAAAGCAGACATTACATGGGGGATAACACTGGGACACCAAAGAAAATTAGAATGAATCAGCCAGGTTTACATCAGCCATGGGTGGGTAGTAGTATCCAGTGACAAGAAGAGAAGGATGTGGTTGAGAAGCAGACCTGGGTAGGAGATTCACCCAGGTGCTGAGCAACCTTGAGAAGATGCCCTACCTGCCTGATTCTCCATCTTCTTACTGTCAAAGTTGGCACAGCGCAGCTGCCTGGTGGGGACCATTGGGGTTTAACCAAGAATTCGAAAATGCTGCATGTTCTGATACCCAATCCTGCCCTATACTCACCTCTGCCCCCTTGGAGCTGTTGGCTTTGAACTTTGAGGATAGTTTTTATGCTTGAGTGAACCTCGAATTGTCACATACAAGTAGTCTAAAGCTCTGAAGCCAGAACTTGACAGGAAAGTATGAGGTTGTGGTAGCCCACCTTCTCCCAGGAAAGGAATCTGCCTGTGTTCTGACTTCCTTATCTATCTGTCCTGTGGTCTGAGAGGTGGATGCCTAGCTCAGTAACTTAATGAATAGGGTTAAATAAGATTGGACACACTTTACTTAGTGTAAAAATATGTTGTTCCTAATTGTTCTCATTTCTGATTTTTCTTTTCAGGGATCCTCATCTTCTGGACCCAACTCTGGAATATGTGAAGGTAGGAAACCATGATTTAACATATAATCATGACCTTGTGTAATAGATTTTCCATTTCTAACACAGTGTTGCCAACTAATGCTGCAGCCTGGCTTATGTAGAAAGCTTGTTATAATGTCTGAAACAACCAGAGAAAAGTTGATTTTCTTTGGCACAAGGGTCTTGTGTCTTCCTATTATAGGTCTACAGTCTTTCTACACACACCCCTTTTTTGACCTAGATTATTTTAAAACAGTTTTTTATTTGTTTGTTTGGTTTTGTTTGTTTGTTTGTTTTAGAAAGGAATGATCAAACACGTAATACCCTCAAGGTGTTACGAGGTCAGCACCCCATAATCAAACTCATTATTTTGGCAGTGACAGGTAAGGATATTCACACTTAGTGGGATAAATAGATGATTTTATGTAGCTTGGGTCAAATTTTGCTACCAAATGAGGCCTAGTTAGTTTTGCTGCCAAGTGAGTTCTTTTTTAATTTTTTTTTTTGTTTTTCAGAGCTTTTTTGGATTTTAGAATGGTAGCTAAGGAAGTGTAACCTCCAGTGGAGGATCACAGGCTCCCTAAGGTTTTATGAACTGTTCTTCCCTTTCAAACAGCCACCCTTTTTTTCAGTGGCTAATCTGAGATTGAGTAGTAAGAGGTTACTTTCCAGTGGGGCCAACAGTCAATGCTTTTAAATATTCAACCCTTTCAACCCTTCAAAACAAAGTTTTTCTTCTGAAAAGAAATAAAAGATATTTTTTCACTTTTTCCCTCTGCCCTCCCCACATTTTTTGGCTGTGTGTGTTTGCTTTGTTGTGTTTTTGAACTGTAATTAAATCTTCTCCTACAAAAGAGAGAAGTTTGATCTGTCACTCTTGGTTTTATAATAGCATGTGTTATTTTTTAGGAGATTTCCTGGCATGAGTTAGGATGTAGGCTTTCCTTCCTAGGAACCTCGTCCTATCTTCATTATTCCAAGGGCATCTTTCAGGTTTTAAAGCATTGAGACCTGTTGCTTTTCTCTGTACCCATATCTTTCCCAGAGTTCTAGCATTTTCTCTCGTTTCGACCAGAGGAAAGATGGGAAAAGAGAAAGCTCCAATAGAACCACCTGGTCACAAGGGAAAGTTAAAATGAAGTGTGGAGGTGGATATTCTTTCTTTCCCTATCTTACATCTGAAAAATGTCAGAACTATTTCTACTGCAGCAAGTGTGTAATCCTGAACTATCAGGGACACCAAACCAGAGTTTGGTTAGTTTTTATGAGTGGCAGGCCTGGTCCCTTCTGGAGACATCTGTGGTTTCTGTATAGTTTGTGCTTTGCTGAGCATTAAGGGTGTTATTCACACAGACTAGGATTTGACTTTTGTTAAAAAATGTAACCTGGGATTATGCAGCATGTAAGTCACAGCGACCCTGTAAAAATCGCTCCATTCCTTGTTTCAGAGATTGTCTCCCATGGTAGATCCAGTTACCTCTGATCTTTACTCCAGTAACTCAGTTTTTTTTTTTTTTTTTTTTTTCTTTTATAAAAGTCCAACCCCAACAGGCACTGGGTAGTGCACACCTGTAATCCCAGCAACTCTGGAGGCTAAGGCAGGAGGATCACAAGTTCAAAGCCAGCCCAAGCAACTTTGCAAAACCCTGTCTCAAAAGTAAAGATAAAAAGGACTGGGAATGTGACTCAGTGGTTAAACACCCTGGGGTTCAATCCCTGGTACCAAAAAAAAAAAAAAAAAAAAAATGTCCGATTCACTTTTAAGATAATTCAGTGGTGAATTCTACAGTTAAACATAGGAATTGTAGAGTGACCTGTTTAGTACAGTAGTCCCCCTTTATATGGTTTTAGTCATGTGAAATCAACTATGGTTCAAAATTCAAAATTCCAGAAATAAAAAAACTATAAGTTTTAAACTGCATGTTTCTGCATAGTGTCTTAAAGTTTTGGGCTGTCCTGGTTGGGGTGGGAATCATCCCTTGGTCTGGCATATCCACATTGTGCATGCTACCTATCCATCGAGTCACTCAGCCATCTCAGCTATCACGTTGACTGTCACAGCACTGGCAGTGCTGGTGTCACTTATGTTAATGATCCCAAAGCACAAGAGTCATAATGCAAAGGAAGCACTGGGGCATAAAACCTGGAGGGCAGATTACTGCTGGTACTATGTGGCAACACTGCCGCACATGTAGGAAAAACAGTCTATGGAGTCCGATTCTATTGGTGGGTCCAGACATCAGTTGGGTGTCTTAGAATGTATTCTTCAAGGATAAGGGGGCTACCGTGTTAACAACTGCGTCTTGTTCACGAACATGCATCACTGTCGGTTGAATTGTATTGACTAAGAAGAGATACGGTGATCGGCAGTGTCTTCCCGTTTATCTCAACCTCTTCCCTCTTTTCCTGGCAGTGAGACTTGGAGGCTCAGAGGGTGATTTTCAAGGTCTCGTTCAGGTGTTCTGCAGGTTGCTTTTTCTTCCTAACCTGATCTGGATCTTGTCAGAACTTTAAAATGTGTCCCTCCTGAATGCAAAACAAAGTTATTGTTGTTTTTTTCCTTTCTCATTTTGCCCTTGGTCTACAGAGATGACTTGGGAATTTGTTGGGTCAACAGGGAGAGTTTTTGCTTGTCTTCGTGGGCAATAAGGCTCTGGGAGCACATTCATAGAGGCCTCTGACCTCAAGTCCAAAGGGGCCCATGTGTTAGTCTTCTTGGGCCATTTCCAGACTTAGTTGCCCTTTGGAACCTGGCTGCCTGTGTCATGAAGGCCTCATAAATCAGTGCCATCTGGTGCCTTGTGACTGCAGGTTGACTTTAGGTAATTTAAGGGAGGTGAGAAAGTTGTGCATAAGGAGAGACACAGTTTGGCCCCTTGATCTTGAGCTGATTTTCCCCTGCAGTCCCCCAGTGCACTTAATGCCCTTTGGGGCATGGAGAAAAGTAGAAATTCTGTGCTAAGTATGTTGGATCACAAAGGGCCCTCTGGCAGGGTCAGATCCACTGGCCTAAAAACTAAGAGTCAAGATGCCAAATTTTTAGGATTCATCATGACTGTGACTGGGGAGCAGTCTGATCCCTGCTGAGTCTCTATGGGCAATGGAAGCACCCAGCTGTGGCCAATGGACAGCAGAGCAGAGCCAATCCCATTAGGAGCTTCAGTTCTAGGTCTCCCTCACTGTCTCTGAGTGCAGTGCTCCTCCCTCCAGGAGACTTTCTAACCATCCTCACCAGATTTCCCCAGTGCCCAGACAGGAGACACAGCTCTGGGACTGCTTCCTGCCTCCTTGAGTCTGGGGGAGACAGGGCATTGAGGTTGGCCCCATAGCTAGTAGGTTCAGGACTGCAGTGTTATGGCAAGACAGAGCTAGGGGAGAGAGAGAATCCAAGATTCAGCCCTGTTCAGTTTGTATTCTGTGTCCTCTAATACCCTGTAGGGTTTGTAGTGCAAAACATTAATAGAGTGTGAAAGGGACCAGTCTCCGGGTTGCTTAGTTACCATAGTTCTTCCCAGTGTGGAATGAAGGGAGACGTGCAAGCCTGGGAAGCCCCAGGGCTCTCTGGGGGGTTCTTTTCTGTCATCCAGCCGTCTGGACTCCTGCTGGGTCTCCCAACAGCATCCAGACCCTAAAGGCTCAATTTGACGTTTGGATGTGATAGGAAAATAGATGACAGATCCATAGCCCAGGGAATTTGGAATCTCCTTGCTCACTGTTTCTGTGACTTTAATTCTGCCCTCTGGAGAGGAGAGTTTGGGGTTTTTCATGGCTCTTGTTTGTTTGTTTTTACTATTTTTCTACTTTTCCTGTCTCTCCTCCTTTTTCTTCCACAGCAGCTCAAAACACAGTCATTTTGAAAGTCTGATTTTAACTGTTTTGTATAATCTTGAGGCCTTTTTCTGTAATCAAATATAACTGATCCTCTTTCACTATATCTGAAAGAAAACACTTTTTCCAGATAGGAAAGCAGAAACCACCTTGGTGGCTCCCCCTGCCTCCTGCTACCTACTGTGTGGATACTGACTTGGTTGGTGGTGCACAGCTCTGGAATTTTCCTCTGCGTACCTAGCATACCTGACCCTAGATAAAAACCATTTTTTTTTTTTTAAATAGGAGGAAACTGCTTTTAGAGGAGGAGCCTTAGGCATAGCTAGGAAGCAGAGTTTTGCATTCTGGGCTGCTCGGACTTCTTACTCCCCCATTGGATTTGCTCTATTTTCGTAAAGGTATTTATTTCTTAGACATGTGTCAGGTGGTTGCTTAAAATATTTGTTAAAACAGTTCTGCTGAAATGTATAATTGGTAATAAATTAATGTTATTAATTGGTAATAGCTCAGTGTATTTCCCATTCCAGATGGGAGACCAACAGAGACTTCAAGTAACACATCCCTGGTGTGTCCCTCTGGAGGGGAGCTGGGTCCACACATTGACTCTAATTAGCAATGTGATCCTGGCCCTCCCAACAAGTAGAAACCTTGGGACGGGCTCTTGTGCCTTTTAGCTCAACATTTTTAGGAATCTGTATGCCAGTGACAGACTGGAGGGGATGTTTTTTTAGCAAGTGGTAAAGAGTCCTTAGTTATGCCCTCACTTCCTCCATCCCTGGGATGGGGGATTGAACCCAGGGGCACTTTAACACTGAGCTGCATCCCCAGTACTTTTTAAAGTTTTATTTTGAGATGAGAATCTCACTAAGATGCCAAGGCTGGCATCAAACTTGTGAGCTTCCTGCCTCCCCATCCTGAGTCACTGGGATTACAGGTATGTGCCACCACACCCAGTTATGCTGTCACTCTTGATCATGAAATTGCCATATTGGTTGGAGCAAAGGTGGTATTTTATGTTATATCTCAGACATTGAGACCAAGGATGTGATGGATAATAATTGCCCACCTGTCATTACTCCAAAAGATTGGAAATTTGTTCCTACATTTGCTTCATGATCCATTGTTTCACTTTTGTAACCACTTTTGAGTCTATAAAAACTTATTTTTACTCTTTTCTCATTCTTTTAATTTTTTTTCCTGGAGCTTTGAGAGTTGCCCACTGCCTGGCTTCCACTAAATTTTATAAAGTCATATCATTTCCTATCTCATTCCCCTTTATACCTAACTTCCTTTTGTGCTGAAGATTAATTCTTCTTAGCCTCTTCATACACAGGACCTACAGTTATTTTAGTAAAGTCTCTGTTCTGTGAGTGGGTTAAAGTATCTTGTTTTGTTTTTAAGAGAAAGAAGTGATTGGCAAGGGCAGAACTGGGTGATTTTTCTTCTAGAAGAAATGTTTACTATAGATTTTCATTTTATAATACACTCTCTATAAGAAAAACAGATTGAAAAATCTAAGGAAGTAGAAAAGAAAATTTGGAATGCCTGTGTTTTCAAATTAGCCAGGAGCATACAAGTGCTCTTTGGTGGGCAGGCTGTGAACAGCACAATGTGGGCCATGGACAAAGGCCTGCTCTCCAGGCGACCACATAAGCAAGTGTCAGGACGGAATGCAGCCTTTTGTTCCTGGCTAGGTTCCTAGTGAACAAATATCCTCTTTCTTTTGTGGTCACCCTTGGGGGATTCTTGTTAGACCCACTTCTGAGCTCTAATAAAACAACTTAGTCTCTGAGCTCCTTCAGGTTGGGAAAAGAAAGGACAAGACTGGAACTGTTGTCCTGAGTGGGGACCAGGGCCCTTCTTCCTTCAGAGCAGAGATGAGCCCAGAGAGGCCTAGAAAGCTGTCCTTTGTGGCGTAAACCCTGAAAATGCTCCTTCCCAGAGGGTCTTCTAACTATAGACATTCGTCTGTCCAAAGCTTAGATCTCAGCAAGGCCATTTCCTGCAGTCGGCTGGGGATACATTAGGTCACCCAGCAGATTAAAAGAGGAGTAATTATGCGAATTCCAGCGCCAAGAATAAGTGCCCTGGCTGTAGGAGAAGGGGCGGTGTGACTTCGGCCCCCCTTTTGTGCTCAACATGGCCGCAGCCATGGTCACAGTTAAATAGCTGTCTTTGAGGAAAGTCTTTTCTTCGGCAGGAAAACAGGCCAGTCTGCTCTGAATTAGCCAGCTAACAAAGTCATGAAAAGGACTTACAAAAACAATGGCACGCTGTACATTCCGTGAGATTTTAACAAGTTATATGAACCAAATAATGGCCCGATTGGCTGGCTCTGCAGGTTTTTGCCTGAGTGTGCACATCCACAGAGCCAGCACTGTCCCCTGTGGGACCAGAGATCAAACACTGCCAGCAGTGAATGAGAAACAGCCCTGGCTCTCCCTGGGCCCACATTCAGAGGATGGAAAGGGAGAGCGCTCCCATCCAGCGCCCCCGAGTCTGCCCCCACAGCTTTCTCTGCAGATATACTTGGGAAGTTTAGTGTTACTACAATTTTAGAAAATTGCTGAGGCAGGGTGGGAAGGCAGAAGAATAGGGGTGGAGGACAGAGTCTCATTCAGCAGAATCTTATCATTCAAGTCTGTGAAAATGTGGCCACTTATAAAAAGTAAAACCTTATCATAAAAACATGTCCATATAAAAGTCTTTTTATATGTGATTATAGTGACATTATTCATCATTAACGAAAACTGGAAATAGCCCAAATGTCCTTCGACTGGTGAACAGTCTATAGGATACCCACACAATGGCATACTATTCAGCCATAAAGAGGAACAGACTTTTGGTACACACAAACCATGAATAAACCTCAGATACATCATGCTGAGTGAAAGTAGACAGTCTGTGACACTTTGGGGAAACTTATAGTAACAGAAAGCAAATGAATGGTAGAAAAGCATTTGAGGAGAAAGTCCTCTGTTGAAGGGAACCTTTGGGGATAATAGAAATTTCTTGATTATGGTGGAAGTTACCATACTGGCCACTTATCAGAGCTTGTAGAATTGTACTAAGAAGTGTGGTACTTGCCAAATATAAATTATATTCAATAAGCCTGATTTTAAAAAGCCAGCCAAGAATCAGGGCACGATGGTGCTGCCTGTAATCCCAGCAGCTCAGGAGGCTAAGACAGGAAGATCACAAGTTCAAAGCCAGCCTGAGCAACTTAGTGAGACCCTAAGCAACTTAGTGAAACCCTGTCTCTAAATAAAATAGAAAAAGGGCTGGAGATGTGACTCAGTGGTTAAGCGACTCTGGGTTCAATCCCTGGTACAAAAAAAAAAAAAAAGACAAGTCAAGTCAAGCCAAGGGCTGGCGATACAGCTCTGTAGAGCACTTGCTTATGGTGTGGGCCTGGGTTCCATCTTGAATACTGGGCTAGCGGCGGGTGGGGAGAGGGGGAGCTAAAACTTGTATTTTAGCCCTTAAGTGCTGCCACCTCAGGAAGGAACGTTTTGCCTCCTGAGATGGCCTGCATCACTGAGGCCCGATCTCTGTTCAGATGGAGAAAGTCCCGCACGTATAGGTTTTTTACCACATGGGTTCCTTCAGTTCTGAGTTTTATAGCCTGTGTTCCTAATTGTGCCGTCTAGTCAGACCAGGTGAGAGGAAAACATTATCAAGAGCCCCACCTAAGAGCAGTGGGGATAGAAGGGCCAGGTGCTGGAGGCCCTTTAGAGAATTAAGACCCATTTTATTGGCCAAGTTGACAGATCCTGGCAGGACTTCAATGGAGCAGGTGGGGAAACGGAAACAGGGGCAGTTCCAGGGTTCACACTAGTGCATGGCATCTTGCCAGAAGCCACTCCGTGTGTTAGAGGGGAAAGAAGAGTTCCACATGGAGACCTTGTCACCAAAATGACATTAAATTAATTCACGAGTTTTGGGGAGTATCTTTAGACTGAGAGGCTGAGCAAACTCTAGCCCAGGACCAAATCTGGCCTCCCACCAGTTTTTGTAATGCCCACAAACTAAAATTGAACATTATCATTTTAAATGTTTTTTTTGTTTTTGTTTTGTTTTTTTTTTTTAAATCTGAAGAGCAGTATTGTTATACAAAATTCAAACTGTGTTGTGTACATGTGAAGTTCTGTTGGACTTCAGCCATGCCCTGTGTATCATTGCCTGTGGCTGCTCTCATCATGTATGGCCCACAAAGCCAAGCAGAACCCTTCATAGAAAAGGCTAGATAACCCTGACTCCAGACCATTTGCACCAACACTGTTCCTGTTTGACCTCTCAGTAATGCAAAACAGGCTTGCAACAAAAAAATTCTGTCCTTTCAAGCTGGCACTTTGTATTGTGACCTTGTATCACGGCCATCATCTTTGCCTACTGACCCAGCAGTGAGTCCTTGTGCAAGGCTTGTGATCTTGCACAACTACAGAGATAATGCAACACTGTGCAAAATCTGGGTGTGCATCATCATCTTGTGGGGTAGACTTGGCTTTGAGCAGCATCTCTGTGCTAATCTGGTCACTTTTAGCATCTTTGGCTCTGCTGGATGAGCAGGTGACAGGGTGCAGTGTGGGTACTTGAACCCTGACTACTCCTCCCGGGGACTTGTCTGGATAACTCCTCAGGCCAGATGTTGCTCTATCAAATGCAGCCTGAGATGAGCTTTCTCATGTCCCCAGTCAGAAGTGCACTCTCCCTTGGCCTTCTGTGAATGTGATGTTCAAGATAAGCTCAAACTCTGGAGCTGCCCTTGGAGGTGTCTGAAGGAAGCTGGTCTGCCCAGTGAGTAGAATAAGGCAGATTCACGTTCCATTTGAATTTGTATTCTAAGATGCGGGCTTCACCTTTAAGCTGAGGCACCCGCCTCCTTGGCTTAAGGCAGAAGGTTCTTCTAAGACCCCAGAGAGTATGAGAGGTGGTAAAGACACTGGAAACGAACAGTTAAGCAAGAGTTGAAAAAGGGGCTTCTGACAGGACTCAGCTCCAAATTGGACATGAAATCCAAGGTGACCTGTCTACCTCTAACCTCATCTCCTGCCATTCCCTTTAGTCTCTCAATCCATTGTCCTGGCTTGCCCTACTGCCTCTGGGTCTTTACCTTCTCCTTGGCCTAGAAGATCTTCCTGAAGCAGAACTGCTGAATGTTTTGAAGTGGGCACTAGTATGTTGTGGGTAGAACTGTGTCCTTTGAAGAAATCTGTCAAAGTCCTAGCCCCTAGTACCTGTGCATGTGACCTTATTTAGCACTAGGGTCTTTGCAGATATAACCAAATTAAGCTGAGGTCCTCCAAAATTATGTGTTGAAATTCTAACCCCAGTACCTGCAAATGAGACCTTATTTGGAAATAGGGTCTTCGCAGATTAAGTAAACAAATTAAGATGAGGTCATACTGAATTAAGGTTGGCCCTAATTCAATGGTATCCTTGTAAGAAGGGAATTTGGGTGTTTTGTTTTGTTTATCTTGTTGCCTCCCCCACCTCTGTTTACCTTTCATTTATTTACCCATTCATTTGTTTCTAATATAATGATCAGCTTTGAAATTTTGAATGAGCTGCTTTGAAACCAATCACCCAACCTGAGACTAGAATATTGACAATACTTAAATAGCCCAAGCACTCCTATCAAAGAAATATTATTTCTATTTAGTATTGAATGTGTAAGAATCCAAGTGTGTAGGTAGCATTTCTCTAGTTCTCCTAGTTTGGATTTGGAGTTTGTGTGTATGTTTGTGGCTGGAAGTAATAAAGGAAATTGAACACAGAGACACAGACACACAGAGAGAATGCCATGTGACAACAGAGGCAGAGATTAGAGGGATTCGTCCACGAGCTAGGGACAACCCAGGATCGCTGGTGACCTCCAGAAGTTAGGAAGAGACAAGGAAGGCTTCTCCCCTGGAGCCTTTGGAGAGACCATAGCCCTGCTAATACTTCTAGCCTCCATACTGTGCAAGAATAAATTTCTTTCCTTTGTTTTGATACCAGGGATTGAACTCAGGGGCACTTGACCACTGAGCCACATCCCCAGCCTTTTTTTGTATTTTATTTAGAAACAGGGTCTCACTGAGTTGCTCAGGGCCTCGCTGAGTTGCTGAGGCTTGAATTTTTGATCCTCCTGCCTCAGTCTCCCAAGCTACTGGAATTACAGGCATGCGCCACCTTGCCTGGCTAAATTCTATTTTAAAGTAACCAAGTTTGTGGTCACTGGTCATAGCATTCCTAGGAAGCTAATACAAATTCAAAGTCCCATCTTGGCTATTTCTTGGTCGTGTGACCTTGGACAAATTACTGAAATTCTCTGGAGTTCAGTTTCCTTAATAGTAAATGGGAAAATCTGAGGATTAAATGAGTTAATATAGGTAAAGTGCTTAGCACAGTGCCTGGCATGTGGTAAATTCTAGTTAGTAGTGGTTACTCCAGCTCTCAACCTGCCTCAGTTGTCACTGTCTCAGGAAGACATTCTCTGAGTTTCCTACTGAAAGCAGCCTCCCATCACTGTCCCAGACTCTGTATATCATCCTCATAGCACCTCCAGATTTTATTTACTCTAAGCAAACAAAAACAAACTTCTCTCTAGAATATGAGTTCTGAGGGCAAGGACCTTTTCTTGTTCTCTTAAATATTTAGGGACTTGAGTGACCACAGATGCAAAGAGAATTTAAATAGAGGGTAGTGAGAATAAAGTTATTCCAAAGATCTCTATGTTCTCCAAACCAAGCAACACTGATGTCTCAATAAAATTTTCTAGAAATCCTTCAGTGTTTCTATTTCAAGACAGCAAGGAGGGGGCTGGGGTTGTAGCTCAGTGGTAGAGCGCTTGCCTTGCATGCTTGGGGTTCTGGGTTCTATCCTCAGCACCTCATAAATGAATAAAACGGAGGTATTGTGTTCATTTACAACTAAAAAAAAAATTAAAAAAAAAAAAAAAAAAGCAAGGAGTTTCCAACACCTAACCTCAATCTATTTTTGTTTTTTCTTGCTAACCTCAGGATGAAAATGTGGGATCACTATCATGACCTTAAATACTCATATATTTAGGCAGAGATGTACATTGATTTTGGAAGTGTAGTTCTGGCATCCTCTGTGGTTCAGACCCCTTAGGAGACCTTGTTATCAACAATATGGACCCATTAACTCTGGGCACCAAATGTGAGGTGAGGATTTTTTAGTGTTGGAATTGTTTGCTATTGTACTCTGCCCTCTAGTGGTGATCGGGTGTCTCAGCTGTGCATTTGACTACAATTCAGTTTCTAAATATTCTGGGAGCTTTTAATATTAAAATGTAATATTGTGCCATGACATTTTATTTCAACTTCAGAAGGAAGGGATGTGTTTACCACATATAAAAAATCAAAAGGGGGACTGGAGCTGTGGCTTAGTGATAGAGTGCTTACCTAGCAATTGTGAGGCACCAGGCTTAATTTTCAGCACCATATATAAAGAAATAAAATAAAGGTCCATCAACAACTAAAAAAATTCTTTTTAATTTTAAAAAATAAAAAGGCAAAAGGGGTTATGTTTACAATATGTAAAAAGGTTTACCCTGACTTTATATAAAGCAGATTAAAGCTGTCAAGGCATTTATACTAATAGAATTGTCTAATGTTCTCAAACAAAGGGCTCTAAAATGCTGCAGTGCTATATGCAGATTTTGAGGAAGGGGTTGGCGTTTGGCCTACAGTTTTACCTGTGATAACCAGGAGGTTTCCTTGGGAGAACTTGTATTTGGGTTGTGATTTGAGAGCTAAACACATACACACACACACACACACACACACACACACACACACACACACACACACACACAAACCTTGGCAGCTCATCAGGAAGGAAGCTGGTATTACACAAGGCAGAGGACGGATGTCAGCACATTCAAGATTGAGCAGGGAGACCCCGCAACCATGGGGCTGTGTGTGCCCTGCCCAATGAGTGGGAGAGAGCAGCAAGACCCTGGGGGAGCAGGTACTCTCATATTCCTTAATAGGTAAAGAGTGTTCTTGGGAAACTGGGAAGATGGTCAGTTTGTTAAGAGAAAAGGTTGAGTTTGGGAAGAATTTTGTTTATTTGTCATAAAAGTAATATATAGTCATATATTGCTTTGCAGGCTTTTTGCTATACATCATTCTGTGTTAACTATGTGGATTCACCTCTTTCTTTTGAATGGCTCTCTGGTACAGTTTGAGCATCCAAATATCTAAAACCCAAAATGCTTCAAAATCTGAAACTTTTTGAGTACCAACTTGATGCCAGAAATGGAAAATTCTATGCAGTGAAGCTTTGTTTCTTGCACAAAGTTATTAAAATATTGTATAAAATTATCTTCAGAGGTGTGCATGCGTGTGTGGGGGGGGTGTATATGAAATATAAATGAGCTTCATGTTTAGACTTTGGTCCTATCCCCAAGATATCTCATTATATATTTGCAGATATTCTAAAATCTAAAAACTTTGAAACTTTAAACACATCAGCAATTATTTCATGTAAGGGACTCTCAACCTGTATTCTGTGATATGAAATTCATATCAAGGTTTTCTTCTTACATTTGCCCAGGCAAATTTGGGATCCTCTAGCCTCAGCCTGTGCCCATTCCATGCCCAGCTAGGAATGGGATTTTTGAGAGGAGGGGCAAGTCAGCTGTAATGTCTAAGGGCAAAAGAAAGCTGCAAGGATGCAAAGTCAGAGACTGCCTTGTCCATTGTGGAGTAATAGGCCGGGGAACTGGAAGCAGAGAACTTGAGCTGTTGAAGTGGCAGAGGCTGAGGTGAGAGTAGAGAAGCAGGGTCAAGGCAGATTGCAGACAGCCTGCTTGGCAGAGTAAGGACTTTAAAATTTTTTTTTTTTCCAGTACTGGGGATTGAACAAGAAGCACTTTACCACCAAGCTACACTGTACCACCGAGCTACACCCTCAGCCTTCTGTTTATTTATTTACTTATTTTGAGACGGGGTCTCACTTGGTTGCCAAGGCTGGCCTCAAACTTGCAATCTACCTGCTTCAGCTTTCTGGGTCACAGGGATTACAGGTCTACCCCACTGTGCCCCTTAGGACTTTAATTTTTATGAAGTGAGATGGGAAGCTGTCAAGTTCACTGTGGCTTCTGGGGACAAAGGCAAAAGCAGGGAAACCAGTTGGGACACCATTGTGATTGTCGAGATGAGAGATGATGGAGTTTGGACTGCAATGGTAGGGAAGTGGGTAGAGAAGAGGGTTTGGTGTGTACTATGAAGGCAGAGCCATCAGGGTTTCCAGATGGACTGAATGTGGGGGGTGAAGAGAAGAGGGGACCATAAGGAAGGATGCTGTTGCTGTCAACTGAGATGGCTTGCTTGCATTTGCACGAGAATTTCCATTAAGATGAAAACATAGGAGTAGAAGGTTGGGTAAAAACAGGTCAGATAAATGTCCTGACAACTAAAAGGACTTTCTTGTTCTTTACATTTCATTTCTCTCTACAAATTTCCTTTACTAGTGTTTTTATGACACAGTTGCTTATAAAAATTAAAATACCTCTCTACTTTTATATTTTAGTTTATTCCATAAATATGATGCTGAAAATCTGTGACTCAATCAAAATTATCTAAAACAAAGAGCTTTAAACATATTAGGGAAGAATTCTTAAACTCTGGTCTCAAGATCTCTTTACATTCTTCAAAATTATTAAGGATCTAAAAAGCTTTTGTTATGTGATTTATTGCTATTTGTGCTCATCACATTAGAACTTAATAGGGAGGAATTTTTCAATGTTTTCTTGATTCATTTTTAATGAACACTTAGTACTTAATTATTTTATTCATTTCTTACTAATAAACCTCTTACACATAAGTAAAATAGCTAATAGTTAGGAAAAGAATAATCTTTCTCCAAGACAAAACAAAGTTTAGAGGTAAGGATGGCATTGTTTTACATTCTTGCAAATGTCTTTAGTGCCTGACCTAACAGAACACAGCTTGATTCTCACACCTGACTTGGCATTCTTTCTGTTGTGTTATGTTTTGGTTGAACTCTGAAGAAACTCTGGCTTCATGATGATATGTAGAAAGAGAAAAGTATTTTAATAACCTTTCCAGATAATTACAGATATTCTTTGATACTTCTTTTTTGGGGGGTCTGGTTACTAGGGCTTGAACCCAGAGGCATTTAACCTCTGAGCCACGTCCCCAGCCCTTTATATTTTAAGTTTGAGACAGTGCTTTCACTAAATTACTTAGGGCCTCACTAAATTACTAAGGCTGACCTTGAACTTGAAATCCTCCTGCCTCAGCCTCCTGAGTTCCTGGAATTTCAGGCCTGCACTGCCATACCTGGCTGCTTTACTTCTTTAAGTTTGATTGCACTATGGAATCTGAAACCATACCAATGGGATTTTTTTTTGTTTTTTCACTCCGTTCCTTTAAAACTCATTGGTCTACCTTGCAATTTTAATGAATCACTTACCCATGCATGATTTTGTACCATCATGCATTGGTCATTTGAAAACTATTGGTTTACTGAGTTATGTAGATCTCCCAAGTATTATAATACTTCATTATATAATATCAAGAACTCACATTTGTTAATATCACCACCAGTCATTTCAGAAAAGTCATTTAAGTATTGGAAAGCTGTCAAAATGGGTGGTAAACACAACTCTTCCAAAATTCTAATTTTCACTCACAAGTTCAAATTTCATCCTTGACAGGAAATGTTTTCAGTTAGTTTCCTTAAGGTTATGGACCTCCCTCATTCGTTTTTCAGAAAATGTCTGCCGAGTGAATGCCCAGCTATGAATAGCCATCGTTTGTCAGATATTCTTTGAAGTGAAAGTGGAGCTTTGTGACAGGGCCGCTGTGCCCCACTTCTCCAGTTGTGCCCCACAAGCACTGCCACCTGCTGCCCTCCGTCCTGTGGAACGTTCTCAGGGCTGAGTTCAGTGACATCAGTGATTCTTCCTGTTTCCATCCGGGTCTTCATAGGTGGAACTGGCTGTCTTACCTTGCATGCCATGACCTCCTGGTCAAGAGTTCAGTGACAGGGCTGGGGTTGTGGCTCAGTAGTAGAGCGCTTGCCTAGCATGCGGGACGCCCTGGGTTTGATCCTCAGCACCACATAAAAATAAAATAAAGGTATTGTGTCTGCCTACAACTAGAAAACAGAGTGCACAGATCATTATCCTGTGTACGTGTATGATTACACGAATGGTATGAATCTACATAGTGCACAACCATAGAAATGAAATGTTGTACCCCATCTGTGTACAATGAATCAAAATGCAGTCTAAAAACATTTAAAATTTTTTTTACCTTTATTTATTTATTTATTTATATGTGGTGCTGAGAATCGAACCCAGTGCCTCACACACGCTAGGCAAGTGCTTTACCACTGAGCCACAACACCAGCCCAACATTTTTTTTTTTTTAATAAAAATAAAGAGAGTGCAATGACAGGTAGGACAAAGTGGTGTCTCTTCCCTACTTTCTGATAAGGCTCCTGCAGTTTTGCTTTTGCGCTGTCAATGTAAATGCCGACCCAGTGAAATGGGGGGTGGGGCTCAATACTATTAATAATAATGGCCTCTTGGACACCCTGAAAGACCCTCCTGGGCCTGTGACCACCCTGAGCACCAGTGTACTAGAGGGTCTCCGGCTACTTAAAAGCCTAAAAAGTTGCACAAACACTTAAAATGCAGAGAACCTCCTGCTGCTTATCAAAATCTATATTTTTTTTCCTCCAGCTAAGTTTTTCTTTAAACTCAGCTTACCCAACAGTTGATTTCCTATTAAAGACACTGATTATTAATATAGAAAAGACATTAAATTTTCATTTAAAAAATAAGAAAAATTGAGAATCTGTCCTAGAAGCAAGGGTTCACAGTTATGGGCCTGTTCCTCATAATGGAGTAGATTGAGAAACATCAGTGACTACAAACTCCAACATAATCGAGTCCTTGCTTGTTACATACTCTGAAGAGCTGGGCTAGAAGCAGTTGCTGTTCTGCTCTCATTGTTTTGTATTAAAACCTGAAAACCCAAAGTGTGGTGAGGCCAAGGCCTGGTTTATGACAGAGACGTTCTGCTTGGATGTGAGAGTGCAATCAAGGGATAAATTCATTTAAAGGATAAATTTACTTGGGTCAGGCTGAAAACGAGCATTCTCCTGATCCTTAAGCTCTTATTAATTGCCGCAGCCTTTGCTCATTCTGTGCTCCCAGTGTGGATTAGCTGGCTGAGCTCCATCTCGTCTTTTATGTGAATGAAGATAAGGATGTGTCAGACTCTGGGAATAAGAACATGCTGTTTGGCCCTTCGAGGCAATTTCCTTTCGAGTCCAGCTCTCTCCAGATGGCATCTAATTGTTTCTTGAATGACCTCAGTGTCCAGGCCGCAGGAACCTGGTCTGAGAGGCCATTTCACATATTTATTAGCCTGTGGATGAGAACTTACACTATAAAGCCCCTATTCACACTGTCAAAAGAGCTTTCTGTGCAGAAGAAATGATGAAGCTGATGGACTACTTCCTGTGACTGCCAGTCCCCAGTTGGATTCTTATTTTTCCCAGGCCCAGGTGGTGATTTTAGGAAGGGGTCTGTGTGCTCCTGCTAAGCCCATTTTGGCCCAGCCTCTTCCCCTCTGCCTTACTTGGAGGAGTCTGGGTGGAACAGGGTCCAGTTCCGTCTCCTGACTTTAGGATTACTTGAGCAGAGCACAGCTGGTATACATTGAGAATTACTGTATTCCGGGTGTTTCTCCCAGTTTGGGGCCCAGGTTGTTCACAGACTGAGGGAATAAAATGGACTGAAGTGGGAGCCAGTCTAATCTAGTCAGAGGCCAGCCAGGCTGGTTCACCAGTGACAAGTGTGACCTCCGTGTTGCAGTCATGCCTCATGCCTCTGTGGCTCTTAACTGTGTTGGGAAGGGTGAAAGAAAGAGTTCCTTCCTTTTTGCGTATATGATGAATAAGAATCATGTCTCTAGAAATGTGTACACACACCTACTGCGCATCTTACTTCCAAGGTCTTTGTGAACCCCAAATTGAGAATCCCTGTGCCATCTCCAGATGTTCTCTGGGAATCTATCCTGTTCAGGCATTGTATGAATAAGGCCAGTGGGCAAGGACACCAGTTGACTTAATGAGTGCTTCAGTAGCCAGACCCTAGAAGACGGGACTGGAGCTGGGTCTCCTCACCTGGGTACATAGAGCAGTAGTGAAGGGAGGAGGAAACCCCCGTAGGGCCCACAGTCTGAGAGCCAGGCTTCTGAGCTTCTTCCAGGTTGGTCTAAGGAGCAAATCTGGGGAATATTTGAATGCAATTTGGGGATGATGTAAATTTCCTGTCCTATAAGTTGCCCCCCCTGGTGATCATATCTGGTAAAGATCGCCTGGCCTCAGCAAGGAGCTGTCTCAGTCAATACCTCTGAATCAGATGCTGTGGTTTTCCAAGTAACATATAGCCTTTTAGAAACATCTTCCAGGAGGTTAGGATGGAGCCATTGCTGCATAAGCAAGGTGGAGCGTGCACTTAGTTCGTGGTTTCCTGTAGCCTGGGAGAGGTGCTGGGTGTGGGAGCAAAACTCACACCTACACTTAGCAGCACAGGACATTCCAACTCCATGAATCCCTCTCCCTTTTCCTAGAGGCAAATCTATGCCTTCTTCATCTCTGAAAACACAAAACAACCGAGTTCTTTCATGGATGTCCCTGGAGCAGGCTGGGAAACAGCATTAATTCCCACCTGTTACTGACACGTCAGTGTACAGCCCTATTATTAATGGGAATATAATGCACATCTTTTTGTAACGTCAGTTGACGTTGGCTCCTCTTTCACAGTTCTCAGATACAGAGATCACATGAATCTAAATTCCAGTAGAGGTTAACACCGTGGGTTACATCTTGACCTCAAGTTTTAATCACACTGTGATAAGATGAGCCTGTAAGTTCAAACTGATGATGTGAGCTAGGAAACCTACCATAAGGGATATAGCAGGGGCTGAGTAGCTTGAGTCAATGACTCCTGGGAAGAAAAACATCTGTGTGTGTGTGTGTGTGTAGGGACAGAGAGAGAGAGAGATTTAACCCAGGGTACTCTACCACTGAGTTGCATGAGGCAGATTCTCATTTAGTTGCTAAGGCTGGCCTCCAACTTGTGATCTTCCTGCCTCGACCTCCCGAGAGTCGAGGCATGTGCCATAGTACCCAACTGAAGGAAAATATCTTTAGGGCCCCCAGTCTCTTGCATTTGCTTCTCTGGTACATTAACTACATTCTCAGAGATCAGCTTCTCTGCACTGGGGGCACATGGCCTAGGCTGCTCTAGGCTTACAGTCTTAGAGCTTATGGTTCAAGGGGAAACTTGCTCAGTTCTAGTTTGAAAAATCCCAGAGTAACTGGTCTCTTGAAGGTCATATGTCCACTCCTGGGTCATGCAGTGTTCAGTGTTCTGATGGGCTCACAAATCCATTACAAGCTTGACTACACATGCTGTCCAGTAAAACTTTTTAATACAATAACCACATTCTGCCATTGATGCCATTTCCCCCAATTTTTCAGGATCAAAAGTATATTAGGTTATTTTTCTAATTATCTCTGTCTACTCAGGGAAAACATATAAAATGTTGGCACACGAATGCTGTTTTGTAGAAATATTTTCTCTGTCATTTCAAGTCCTATGTCGACTTTTTTCTAATTTAAGCCTACCTCTTGGTTATTATGTGCTGAGTGTCCATTACCTCACAATTGTCTAATACACCACTGTTACTGGTAGGGGCCCACAGGAGCTGTGAATCTCCCTAATGAACTATCGTTTGGCCTTGATAAGATTCCTGTCATTAGCACAAGTGGCCCAACCCCGAGTCCTCGTGTTCCTGGAGAATTATCGGGGTTGATTCCTGCTACTTGCCCTAGGAGCTCTCCCTTCTACCCAGCCATCCCACCCACTTGGGAGGGTACACACTTAAGGCTAGGGGTTGCATTGTTCTTTGGCCTACGGCAAAAGGAACCTATTGTCCCCACCTTGGATGCAAGGAGAGGCAAATGCTGACCTTATGAACGTCATTTCTACAGTCAGCATTGTGCTTGGCAGTAGTTAAGGAAGTGAAAAAGAACCTGGTCCCCTCCACGCACATGACCTTCTGCGTCAGCCTTTTCCTTAGAGAAATGGGCATAGGTCATGCCTCCATGTACTACAGAGATACTGCGGTAATCTCCAGTCGACACCTGTGCACAGAGGCTTTGCTGCCTCCTTGTTCTCAGATTCTGACCTCAGTGTCCATCAGTATGCGCCCTCTCCTGTAATGAGCAGCCTCACATCTATGACTGGGCATATTCCAGATGAGCCCTGCCGCCTGTGTTGGCAAGTGTCTGTCCCATGGTTGGAGGGAGGCCTTCCTTTTGAATTTGCACAAGATAAGGCCTCTTGACGACCAGGTGTTATCCATGCTTCCATTATCACCTCAGATAGGGCCAGGTTCTAATTCACTATTGTTTTAATTATCAACTCTAAGAACTGTCTGATGGCAGATGTGGAATGGAGATGATAATATCCATCTCCTAGTGTGAGTAGTAAGTGGGACACTGTGGTAAAATTCTCTAGAAATGCAGGATTTGGGGACCTTGCACACTGGTGGGTGAGGCAAAAATATGTCTGTGACTGCTGCAGTCTTCCCGAATGTGTCCTTTTGGTCTGAGGTTGCCGAGGGGTTGCTTAGAGTCGATCTTCTAGATATTCCACATTTACCATTAAACAGCAGCCCTTCCACCAGCTGTGAGGGGCTCCCCTCTTCTCATACATACTCAGTTAAAGCTATTCCATAGTAGTAAGCCGTTGTGACCCTGCTTGCCCAAGGCTGTCTCTTCTTATCAGACACAGCCCTGCCAAGCCTGATGTCCAAGGTAACCAGCTGGGTGCCTTCTGTGTCCTTAACTATGTCCATGATCTCTAGGGTGTTTTCCTCATTTCCTGTTCAGTGGCCACTGAAAGTCTTTCTGGGTCACTGGGGGCTTTTAGGTCATGTAGGTCTTTGAGAATTGAACAGAAGCAATGACCCCTCTCCACAGTAAGCAGATATTTACACAGTAGTTTGTATACAGTTTTCATTGATTTATGGAAGTCCACAAGACCTTCAGGTTAACAGCTTCTAGTCTGGACTGATTATCATGGTTATTCTGATAGAAATGCAGAATTAACCAGTATGTCCATCACATGATAATGCCCATAATCAGTTTATGACCCTGAAAAATGGATATCTTCCTACTGAAGTATTTAATTCAGGTGGTAGAATTTGCATGGCAACAGAGAAGGAGGAAATCATAAAACTACTTTTTGCCAAGGCTGAAAGGGGTGGGATTAGCCGACTCCACCTCTCACCTGCTGCTGACCCCACCCCGGGCCCTGTGTTGCTGCTTTCCCAGCATTCCTTGCAGACTGGTTGGTCCAGTCAGACATTTGGTAGGTGGGGATAGGGGTAAATGACTTAGAGAGAATATACTGTAACTCTGTTGGATTCCTGCTATTAGGAGCTCAAGAAGATGATGTATAGGCAGAAGGCAGGGCAAGGCATCTGGGTATATCCATGGGTCTCTACCAGGTACCCATGGGGCTATGCCAGGCATGGTCCTGGTTCTAGTAGTGGTTAGTATCAGACAATCTGGTAGTGTGGGCCAGCAAAATATGAAGAAATCAGGGAGCTGAGTCTCTGGAGACTTTAAACACAGAGGAAGACCTATTCCCAGGGTAAGAACCACCATCGTGGAGGACTAGTAGGGGTTGGAGGAGTGAGTATCTGCAGGGCATCCATTCAGAACATAGGCTGAAGTCCAGTTCTAACCAACTTTGTACAGAGGCAGTGGGAAAGAAAGGGTGCCACCCAGAGCCCATGCAGCGGGTGCCCACGGGATCCCAGTCAGATTGCTTGGACATGGATGCTACATAGAAAGCTCAGTGGCTGTGGACAGACCCAGGAGTGCCCCTGGGGAGGGCCATGTGGCAGATGCTATGGATACACATGCTGCCTGTGAATATAAACAATTCCAAAAATGACAAAGGTTTTGCAGTAGAAGATCATCTGAGCAAGTGTGATTAAAACCATATGTGCAATTAATTTCTAATTCTTAAATTTAAGGGCTAAAATATATTTCAGAGCTAAAAGCTCTTAAACATCTCCTCATAATTCCCTATGTTTCAAAGTTCAGGAAAGCACCAGATGGGGCCAGTCAGGGGTTCAAGGTGTGGTGATTGTCCACCCTCATCTTGGGGGGACATGTGACCCCAGCACGTGGGTGGGCACAAGCGCCACAGAAGCAGTTGGGGAGAAGGGGTTTATGAGCTACTCCTTCAAAAGGGAAAGGAAGCTCAGGTTTGCCAAGTGCCTGCTGGGTGTTGGGTGCCGGGCTATATATGTTGTCTTGATGCCCTTGATAACCTGGAAAGCTTGGGGAGCAGCCTGTAGCCCACAGAGGTTAAGTCCTTTCCCAAGGCTCCCCAGCTAGCTAGTGGTGCAATGAGGACTTGAACACACCCTGGCTCTCCCTCTATCATCCCACCTGCAAGGTATGTTCCAGAGCCACTTTAGAGACATGCAGATATCTGTCTCAACTCCATCTTGGAAGATGCCGTTTTGCAGAAGTGTTTGTGAGGTGGGAGAGAGAGTGTCCATGGAGATGGGAGAGAGTCCAGGTGCTTCTGCCTGGTGAGGCTTCCTGAGGACCATGCTGATGCTCCTCAGTCCCTTTCAGCACCACTCTGAGTGGGAAGGGCCTCTGGGTGCTGTTGTGGTCATTGCTGATTAGCTGCTTAGGAGCTCACCCTTCCCATAAGTGGGAGGAAGGGAAAGAGCAAAATGTGCAGCACAGAAAACCTGAGATGACAGAAAGAAATGATTGCCCCTGGTGACGCCTGCATAGTGAGTGTGGAATTAAAAGAAGCTTGGGGAGTAGGTGGCAAATTGTCTCGAATGGGTGAGACTCCCAGGTGTGTATGATGGGCTGCAAGAGATATAGAAAACCCTGAAATCTTATATAAAGCATTACAGGTTTGCCTTTTGCTTGGGAGATGGTCCATGGCTTTCTGCTCAAAGAAGGTAGTCTGCCAGCTAGCCTGTCTGCTATTTGAGAGGTTAGAATAGCATCCTTTGCATATTCTTTTTCATTTTACCTTCATGCCAAAACAACAGAAAATTGAGCTTATGTAATATAGGATTCCTGGGGTAATGCCAGGAAATAGGTGGCAGTGATGGAAGGGTGGGGTATATGGAATAGAATTGTACATGATAATGTAAGAAAGCAAAATCAGGGCTGGGCGCCTAATTTTGCTTCTCATCATTTGGTTATACAATTTTAATAGCTGGTTAGAGAAACAGAAAATTGTAGGGGGAGAGGGAATGACATGAGGCCCAGTAGAGAGATATCTGTTTGTGAAGACTATACTTAGTCTCTTTGTGTGCTGGACAGATCAATATTGCTTCCGGACAGAGATCATTTAACAGCCATATCTTTCATCCCCTTGAGGAATCTGGGGAAACTGTCAGCAAACACTCCTAAATGCATCTCTGTGTTCACTAGGGCAAACCAACCCAAAGCAGCCCAAGAGCTTGGCCAGCGTTGCCTACTGTCCTCCCACTGAGTCCCGGCTGCATTCCCATTTGGAGCAAGAAATAAATCACGTTTATGTATAGGAAAACATCTCTGGCAGCTTTAGCTGCTCTGTCTGGCCCAAAGAGGAGGTGGCCTCTTTCCTTCTTTCTCAGTGAGTTCCTGGCCCTGTTCCCTTAGGGCCCTGTGGCTCTTTGTTTGAAGGTGTGCTTCTCCTGGTTTATAGATGTCCCCCGACTTACACTGGGGTGATGTCCCAATAAACCCATCATAAATTGAAAATATCAGGACTGGGAGTATAGCTCAGTGATAGGGTACTTGCCTGGATATATGAAACCCTGAATTCTGTCCTGAGCACTGTAAAAGAGAGAGAGAGACAGAGCCTAAACTGATACCCCTAACCTACCAAACATCATAGCTTAGCCCAGCCTACCTTAAACATGCTCAGAACACTTACGTTAGCCTACAGTTGGGTAAAATCATCCAACACAAAGCCTACTTTCTAAGTGTTGAATGGCTCCTGTAGTTTACTGAATGCTGTACTGAAATCATACATCAGAAAGGTTGTATGGTTCACTTTCCAGCAGTCATGAAGTCAGAGGCCGACTGCATTTGTTCAGAATCAGGCAGATACATGGCAAGTGTCTGGGGAAGCCTTGGAATGCAGGGCTGCTGATCACCTTGCCTCTCTTTTGGCCCTGCCCTTCTCAGGCCCTTGCCACACTGCTCTCCAGCAAGCTGAACACTGCGACATCCTATCACACTGGTTTTGGGGGCACAAAGCCAAGTTGCCTTTCCCTTCTTCCTCAGACTCGAGGAGAACCAGAGCTGGTTTCTTCAGCCTTACTCCCTTGCTCCTTAAAGATGTCTTTGTTCATCAAGAGCTAGATTCCTGGGGCTTAGAGGAAACGAAAAACCAGAAAGGGGTTTGGGGTGTGGCTTAGTAGTAAAACACTTGCTTATCGTGAGGCCCTGGTTCAGTCATTCAGTCTTCAGCATCCTGCACACACACAAAAAGGATTGGTGTGTGTGTGTGTGTGTGTGTGTATGTGTGTGTGTGTGTGTGTGTGTGTGTGTGTGTGTGTGTGTGTGTGTGTGAGAAAAATCTCGGAATCTCTATTGCCATGAGAGGTTGAGTTGTTTTGGTCACCATGGCACAATAACTAATGTTTACCCCCAAATGATGTTCTGAGTCTGTTCACTGTGGACAGGGATAAGTGAGGCATTGCAGCCTTGGACTGGTGCTCTCCAGTTTCCTGACCAAGGGCAGTGTCACTGACCAAGAGGCTTCTTGACAATGACTAGGAGTGCCTCCATTAAGGCTTGAGTCCTGATTCTAGGGTGGCTGGCTTTGGGGAAGGGAGTGTTATTTTCCTGGATGCTCTGAATCAGTGAAAAGCAGAAAGCTGCTTACGTACCCACCCCACAATGCCCATCAGAGAGAGGGTCTGTCTACCACACTAGGAGCCTGATCTTCACATCAGGGCATAGAGACTTTGGGAAAGGGGCACTGCACTCACTCTCTCATCCCTCTGAGCCAAGTGCTGCTGCCAACAGGAGGCATGTCTGTTGAACATGGCTGGCAGGCAGCTCCTGTTTCCATGGTTACTGAAAAGGACAGGTTAGTATTAAGGCTGCCCAAGGAAAAATTGGAATTGCAGGCAGTGCTTGTGCAGGACCTTCCTTTAGTCCTTTAGCCCTCTTCCTGGATGGTTGGGGGATGTTTGATCTGAGATAATGAGAATTTCCTTCAAAGGTCCACTTAGCCACCCAGTCCTGGCTTTATCGCCTAACTGGTGTGTTTCCCTTGGTGCAGAGAAACAATCTCTCAGGTGGCCACAGGGGGCACTGGAGAGCACCCCAGAACTCTTCCCAGAGCTCTGCACTGTGTGCTGGCACCCTCTCTACCGGCATCAGTCCCTGGGATTCCATTAGAGACACCGCCCTTGTCCCCATAAAAGCATAGTGTTTAGAAAACCCTTAAATCTAAATAGTCCCATGAACCATATCAACAGAGTGACCCACAGCCTCAGGTCATGGCATCGTTGTGTGGCTGCATGAATAACAGGTTTAATTATAAGACATTATAAAATTTCCTATTTGTGTTTCCGTGTGACCAGGGACAGGCTGTGCAGTCCAAGGCTGGGGCCTGTCCTTTGTTCTCTGCAGAGTCACACACCATTCTTGGTCTCCTGTTTCTTTGTTATAAGAATAGAATAATCATTGTGGGGAGAATGTGGAGGAATTGATCAGTGTGGACAGGAGACATTTAAAAGCATAACAAGTCAGTGGAGGGCACTTTGGGAATTGATGCAATTATCAACACGTTATTTTAGTCTCTCTTCTTGGCCATTTTGAAAGAAAATTGATTAATACCTTTTGAGCGCTGCTTCAGAATTTATTTTTGGTGTGGAACAAAAATAAAATGTGCTTAGGAAACAGTTACCTAATAAGATTAGCCCATTCTTTAATCCTGGTGGAACAAACTCTAGCTGTTTTGAAGACTTTTCTTGGAGTAAACAGGGAAAGCCTCAGGTGCCTTAGCTAGGTCTTTTGTTTTGCATTCACCCTGGCTCTGACCTCTCCACTACATGATTCGGTGTAATTTACACTCTGAATTATTTGCATATTTACTTTCAAGAATGTTTTCTTTCACTTCCTAGGGGGAGGGAGGGGTAATCCGGATTCTTTCACTTTTTGCAGGGAGGGAGGGGAAATCCGGAATTCAAGAGGTGTTGGCTGACCAACCTCATTGAATTGCTGTGTAGGATTTAAGGAACTGCTCCCTTCCCTTTCCCTGGGCCTGGATGGTGCCTTCCTGACCCCTTGGGGAGGTTTTCAGCCTGAAGGAGCTTATTATTTCCTACCAAAGGGAATAGCAGGTGGAAGCCGGGCCCCTTCCCTGGTGGCTGTTGGCATAATTTACAAGCCATCCCCACAAACGTGCTTGTGGGGACTTATCCTTTGAACCCTACCTGATAGAAATAAGGATAAACAGAAAATGCTTCCTCGCTGGTACAGAGCATGGACCTTGGAAGATGGTGACCATCACCAGGGTGATCTCCAGGACTCCAAGACTAGGAGAACTCAAAGCCTTGATAACTTGTCCAGGTGCTCAGGTGGACTTCACAGGACCAGGACCCAGGTGTTCCTAGGACAGCAAACCCAACCTTCAGAACAGACGTGAGGGAGAAAGCCAGTCAGAGGAGCAGAAGGCAGTATGCTTCCCAGTGGTTCCTGTGGCCATAGACCATTGGTAGCTCTGTGCTCCAACGGTGTTTCTTAGGTGGAGCCTCCTCATCTTCTAGGCCTGTGGATCTCCATTCCCGACTCAAACACAGAAGCTGGCACCAAACAATTCCCTATTTTCATGGGCAGGCTTGACCTAGTCCAAAGACTGAGGCCTCCTGAGGACTTGACACTAATCCCATTGGATATTTCTCATACCTCTCTCATGCCTCATCCAGTGTTGTTCCTTTCTAGACTGAATAGGTTCTGCTTCTTCCTCATTACAAGTTTCTGCCTGTGTGAAGTTTTAGGAAGCTTCAGGACACATTCCATTTCTGAATGGCCAAAGCCACAGAAAGTTGATATTTGAGACAGTAGGAGAGGAGGAACTACAGGCAGAAACCTGGGTTTGATTAAACACACACACACACACACACACACACACACACACACACACACACACAGCAAGAGATGAGCATTCCATATAACTAGAATGAAAGAGGAAAAGCAATTACTTCCCCCTAAAGGTGCTCTGAGGCTCTTGAAGGAGGGATAAAGGCCTCAGTGCAGGCGAGTCTAGGAAGGCCAATCGTGGCTGCATTTGATGGAAGGTTTGTGTGCTGGGTGAAGGTTAGGCAGAATGGACAGTTAAAGAGAAGATGGGTAATGAAAGAACTTAAAGGAAAGGAATGGAATAGGACTAACTGTGGGGCAGAAGGGAGTGCACAGTCTCTGTCCTCCCAGCAGCCTGCACAGCCAGGTGCGGAGGGCATAGGGTGCTCAGTGTTTGCTGACAGACTTGCTAATTAAACACCAAAAGGCAATATCGCTTTGCCAATAGTGACGGCTATGCCAGCACTATCAGTTGCAAACTGACTGCCAGGAGCATCCTAATTAAAAACAAACAGCACTGGAGGTGGCTTGGGGACTGAGATCCTGCCTGGGTTTCTTAAGACTTCTAGGATTGCTCCCAGGGAAAGTCACACCCTGGTCACTTTTAGGCCACTGCCTTTTCTCAAAGGAGCCTCTGTCTCATAACAAGGTGGTGTGAAATGTACAACTTGCCCTGCTTCCTTAAACCCTGAGGTGCTGGGGTGGCGAGCAAACAGACAAAGCCACTAGGAGCAGATTGCGTGATGCAGTTCATCCCTGAGAGGGGGAAGGCTGCCTGGGGGTTTAATGATTTCTGCTGGGCCTCTCAATTAGGGGACAGCTAAAGCCCAAGGCCTCTTCTAAGAGGGGTTAGAATTTCATCAGAAAGCAAGTCTGGTCACATGAGAATTTCTGGCACTGCGTGCATGGCAGGCTGGACACCAGCCTGCCAGAATTGAGCGAGCAGATCGTATTGGATTCAGCGGAGGGGAAAAGTCCTAGACTGGCCTGGGAGAAGAAGCCAACTCACTCCCCCGGCCACACCAGCGACTGCGGACGGGAACAGCACAACTGCTGCAGCAGGGCCAGGGCTCTACTGTCCAATGCTCCCTTTTTTGAACCCTAATCAAGGCAAGTGGTGCCCGGGACTGAAGACTGAAAGATGCCTAAGGAATGCAATGCTTTCCACGCCCTCTCGGCAGCTCTGTGCTGCTTCTATCACCGCAAATCTCTCATTGGAGTCAAGGTAGGTGTGGTTTGGAGATTAAGTGCATCTGAATTCTTTGGGGGGCCCTAAAAGCATCAGTTTTCTTAAGAGCACTAGAAAAAGTTTGTAGTTTGCTGGCTGTAAAAACAGAGGTGCTTTCTTTGACTGATGGATCTTCGTGGTGTGTATCTCTCCTGAAAACAGAGTCCAGTGGCACAGAACGGGGCTCCTTGTCTGTGTTTGGGAATAAGGCTCTGTTATTCTGGACACTTTCAGTTTCCTTGGGCTGAAATTTCATACCAAAGGAGCTCAATATGACAAAGCTATTTTTCTTCTTCCTCTCTTTTTCCTTGTCTCTCTCCCCACATTCATACTAAATGTGAGCTAGTTCGGTCCCTTTTTCTGCTTAACCTGAAGATCCATTATATGTCAATAACGTAGAGAAAACACACAATGTCTTTTCAAATTGCAGCCAGCTCCCAAAACATTTCAGGCTTCAGAAATGTGTTTTCTTCACTTTTTAACCTTTGCTACAAAACACCGCTGCCAGCGACTTTGCATAATATGTCAATATACTATTTTGATGAAAATATTCTGAGAACCTCATCTGACTAATTCAAGACAAGCCCTGTGTTCTATGTTGCCTGCCTGTGACGCACCAAGAATTAAGATTAACATAGGCTTTCGTTGATCTTGGTTTGTCTGCCTCAAAAAAATTCCCGCCAGCCCCAGTGTGACTATGAACTTCATTTATTCCTGGGAAATATGAGTCCAGAAGCTCTCAAGGAATTCTTCCCACCCTGAAGCAAAACTCCCTCTCCTGAGGGACTGAAAAGCTATAAGAGGGAGATGATGTTCCACTTCTTTCTTCTTGATAATGCTTTTTATTTTTGGGGTACTAGGAATTGAACTCAGGGGCACTCAACCACTGACCCACATCCCCAACCCTATTTTGTATTTTATTTAGAGACAGAATCTCAATGAGTTGCTTTAGTGCCTCGATTTTGCTGAGCATGGCTTTGAATTTGTGATCCTCCTGCCTCAGCCTCCCCAGCCACTGGGAGATAATGCTTTAAAAAAAAATTTTTTTTTTTCCCACAAAAATTACCTGTTACAGGGAGAAAGACCCATCTGTGGGGAAAATGTGCTCTGAGTGAGAAGAGGGAAGGTGTCCTCTGACTTTGCTGAATGGTTGGAGTGTTCAGACTGACTTTCCATCCATTCAGCAAAGTCCATTTTTGTATTTTATCTCTTTGTCAAGAAATTTGGAGGAGGATGCATACTTAACTATCAGTTAAAGGTATTCTCTCCCTGACTTCAGAGCCCCT
This sequence comes from Sciurus vulgaris, assembly GCF_902686455.1. Classification (NCBI taxonomy): domain Eukaryota; kingdom Metazoa; phylum Chordata; class Mammalia; order Rodentia; family Sciuridae; genus Sciurus; species Sciurus vulgaris. The sequence continues at coordinate 81,422,140 of NC_136461.1, read as the reverse complement.
TTCTTATTTGGGAGGCCAGCGGGGTGATATGAGGACCCTGTGGTTTGGTGCCTAAATACGGATCATTCTAGCGTAGAGCAGATGACATTATGCTATTAAGAGTATTATAGAGCTGTCAAAGATAGACTGGGAAGTCCCAAAGGGAAGCATGCACTTCAGAGATTGGCATTAGGTTCTCCCTCTAATAGAAGTCCTTCCAGGCGCCAACTTCTGCTAATTCAGAAAAGTACAGCTCAGCGATTGGTATGCTAGGAATCAGCCCATAAATATCTGGGTCTGAGCAATGAGATTCTGTTTGGATACCACTGCTTATCTGTGGCAACAGCTCCCAAGTCCTGCACAGAAATGGCCACGTAATATGTGGGGTTAATCTAAACAACCTGGCCCTTGAACTTTTTCTGGCCCTCCCCGACCCCAGGCCACTCCTAGGGGATGACTCTTGGTAGAAATGCTCTCCCCCAACTCGCAGGATTCCCATCCCACCCATAGTTTGTTGAAGACTTAACGCAGAGAGAGGCCCTAACCTGTTCACTCACCAGAAGGTGTGATCTTCAGTCCTAACTTGGGGTTCCCTCTCGGTACCCTCCAGATGAGTTTCTCTGTTTTGTTTTGCTTAGTTACCTGGGAAGGAAATCTGCCTGTACTTAATCCTTCATCCTACCAACATTGCCTTAATGATAATGCCAAATCATTTTTATTGACTCCCACTTTAATTAGGGGTTTCAGGCCTTACTGCTCATAATTAGTTTCCGTTGCAATTAGAGTTTCAAAATTAAATTGGGATTGATTGCCTGATAACAAAACGGAAATAAGGCTCCAGTTCTTGACCATGTATGCTGCTTCTCTTGGCATGAATTTCTCATACCAAAAATAACACTTGCGGTAGCCATGGTAACTTTCCATTTGGTCTAATCCATATCATCTCTGGAGAAAATAGGATGTTATTAATAGTGTTTGTTGTATGGGAAGAAAACTAAAAATATAAAAACTCCTTCATTACATAGGAGACCAATCACACTGGTGCTCTCAGAATAAGATCTTACTTGCAGAAGTCTTGCAGAATTTAGGATGTATCTAGGAGCCTCGTGTGGACTAGTATACAAAGATCTTGCAGAGGAATTAAATGAGAGCAAAAAATAAGGGGGGAGGTGTCAGGGATATGCATACATAGAGACGAGACCAAGAAGGAGATGTTCCAGCTAGGTCAAGGATCAAGACTTAACATCCCAAAGGGGTTCACAGATAAGCTGTTGTGTCATAAAATACTGGTGGATATTTTGTCTCAGTAGAAAAAAATGAAATATATTTTGCTTAAGTCTAAGGAAAAGAAACCTGTAATGAAAATATCCCAGATCTATAACATCAACAGAGTGTACATATTCAAAAGTCCACCAATGTTGAATGTGTGAGCACTTCCTTAAGTATTGTGGTAAATGACTATTGAGGCATGATCCTTGCCTTCAAAGGACTTACCAAAGAATGCTAGACCATAGCATCATTTAATTATATTTGCCAAAGGCTTTTCCAATGTCCAAGCTCTTTCATGTGTTGTCCATTAGAATCTCAGAACAAGTTTCCTGAGCTGAGCAGTGCAGTAGTTTATCCTTTCCATAGAGGAGAAACTAAGGCTCAGAGAAACAACCTGCCTGGAATCATTTAGTGGGGAACCAAGAGTAGAAATCAAAATAATGTTCTTCCTATTGTACCATATTAAAACAATTGAAACTTGAATCAAAATGCTATTGTGTATGTAAATACTTTATTTTGCAATGCAGTGGGGAGAAAACAGAGTGAGCCCGATTCTAGGATAGACTTCAGGGAGAATGTGGGACTGGCTTTTGTAGAAGGAGCAACCCTTTAAATTTTTTTTCTAATTTCTTTAGTAATGTGGGATGGGAGGATGAAGAAGAGGATGGGATGGGGGAAGGCATTCCAGCTGTGGGGAGTGACAGACCTATTTGCTCAGAGATGAATACACTGGTGTTGGCAATAGCATTGAAAACCAGGCCTGGTCAGAGCAGAAGGTTCACAAGGAGGCTTAGTGGGTGGGGTGCATGGTCAGGAAAGTAATGGGACCTAGGACCACCTTCCAGGTTTCCCTTACCAGTTCTTAAGTATCTGAGACAGATTTCCAAAGGGATTTTCATCCTGGTTGCCTCCTCAGTTGAGCTTAGTGATCCTTCTTTGTGGCACTTCAGACGCGTTTGGCCTTTGCTAGGTGCCGTGGCCTTAGGTCAGTGAGTTCAGCTGGGGATCTGCCGTGCTCTGGTGGGCCTTCTACAGATAGGTACTGACTGACAGAAAGAAAGCATCATTTATCAGGGACTTGGTAGTGCTCTCTGTAGAGGGTACCTGGCTTCCCAGAGGCACATGCATGGCATATCCAGGGCTGGAGTGGTAAGGATCGGGGAGGTCTCCTGGGAGATGTAGAGCCTGCTGAGTCTGGAAGAATTAGTAGAAGTTATCCAGAGATGGAGAGGAAATGACATTCTGGGTAGAGGGAGGAGCATCCCTAAAAGTATACAGATGTGGGAAAGCCAGGTGTGGGCAGGGATGCAGTGGGGGCAGCCAGTGGCAGGACCACTGTTAGGTCTCTAGCAAGGTACACAAAGAATTCGGTAAGAAGCACGGTAGACCACATTCTGGGGTCTGACAGTGGAACCTCATCTCTTATAGTTCCACATGTCTCTAATGATTGATTAAATTTTGTGGGTTGAGGAAAAAGGAACTGAAACTTTCCATCTTATCAATGGCTGATCCTGAGGAAGATCAGTGAGGTTGTGTTGGTAGGGAGGGACATAGGGGTCTAAGATACAGAATGACCTTGCAAGCACAGAAAAGCTGCCTTCTGAAATAACGTGAACAGAGAGGTTGGGGTTTGGGGCCGTGGATTATTATCAGATCAGCAAGTCTCAGTTAACAAGTCATTAAGTCCAGTGGTAGTGGTCTCATCTTGTCCACAAGCAACTGAGGTTAAAGGCAGTCGATTGAAAGCATAGACTTTGCCATATTAGACTTGACTGTCTTTGAAGCCATCAAGTGCTGTTATATGGTGGGAGGATCTTAAACCATGTTTTTGAGCTTAATTTTGCTTTAAATCCTCCCTCCCGTATTTGGAGCCACTGAGTCCACATTGTAGCCTGAGGTGGCACATCCCTGGAACATCAGGTCCCTGGCACTTGGTTTCATTTGCAACTGCCTCTGCTTGTGGAATGAAGATCCTGTGGCTGATCCTTTGGTCATCATAACAGCCTGGTACTAGTGACACATCCCAGCTTTGGTGATGGCCTGGTTGCCTTCGTCATGGGGCAGATGCACCATCAGCACAAACTGTGCAAGGTGGAAAAAGCCTGTGGAAAATGTCTTTCCAAGTGACTCAGCCCCTCCTCGTGGCAGCTGCTGGTTGCTCATTTCTCTCTCTAGACCTCCAAAAAAAAAAAAAAAAAAAAAAAAAAAAAAAAAAAAAAAAAAAAAAAAATTTACAGCAGCACAGCTTTTATTAAGAGTCTTAAATGCATTCCATTGGCATCCGGGAGCTGTGGGGATCTGGTTTCAGCATCAGAAGGACATGCCTGACAAAGGCTGTGTCCCAGCACCCCCTTCCCCAACAGACCCCAGAATTTGGATCCTGGCCTAGGGCTTGTTATTGTTGGAGAGACCTGAGTGGGAAGCAGAGCAGGACTGGGACCCTGGGAAAATTTTGTTAGTAGGTTCAGCACCTCGTGGACTCCAGGGAAGGGACCAGCCAAACCCTAGAGAGGAGACTGGAGAACTGGTATGCACAGGCAGTGAGAGAGGTCAGCAGTACTCAGAGGACTCAGGCCCTATTCCTGGGCTTAAAGATGTGAAGGACAACACAGGGGCCTCTTCGCTGATGGGTATTTGGGGTGTCCTAGTTAGAGAAAAGACACCATGGTGGCATCTCTGTCCTCAAATGGATTTCTGGGTCTGACACAGCGCCAGGAGCTGCCGTTGCAGTCTGACTCTGTCCACGAGAATGTTCTAACTTATTTTTCTTGCTTATGAAGGAGCTATAATCAGCCTTTCAGTTTCTTTGAACAAGAACTCTACCCAGTGTCTACTCTCAATACCTGTTTTCTTTTATCAAAATAGTTATGTGCAAAGGACTGATGAGCTCGAATCCTGGATTCTCTGTGAGAAGGGACTTGAGGAATAGTATCAGGCTTCCACTCAGAGCTCATCTGATTCTCCTGTCTCCAGCCTGGCACCGTAGCATGTGGTCTGAGGGCTCCTAGTGCTGAGGATGGAGGGGAAGTTCCCACTGGAAGGAGCCCTTCCACGTCTGATGGGGCATGGAATTCATGCAGCTCTCTCCAGACCTGTGGTGGGTATGAAGTAGGAAAAGTGCCTGGCTTATTGTGAGATCCAGGAGAAACATGCAGGCCAGCCCCAGCCAGGGAGCTTCTGGAGGAGGTAATACGGTAGGAGCAGTAGGTAAAGGCACAAGAGAGAAAGAGCATCCTGTCCAGGAACTTCAGGCTGAAGTGGAGGGTAAAAGGATGAGGGAGGCCAGAGAGGGTTGGTGAACAGAACACACAGGGCCCATGTGCTGAGAAGTAGTGGGGCTTTTCTTTAGGGCCTTCGAGGATCAGTTAACCATTGGAATGAGGAGTGGGATGAGGGTTTGTGGGGATGAGTGTGGAACCTAAACAGCATCTCTCCTCACTTAGGCCTGGGTCCTCAGCTGGGCGCCTGCAGCCCATCAGTTCTGCCTGTCCTTTCCTGGCTCATTCCTGTTTATTTCTCTATTCAAGCCTTGTCCTTTTCAACACTTACAGTAAGATCTTATTTCTTCATAATGGCAGCCAAGGCCATGAGACATGATCTTTTCTGTCTCCATTCAGTGCCCTATGAGCTGCGGTTGTTTCCACATCATTATCCATGGTCCTAGCTTCCTTCCTCCCTTCCTCCAAGGATGAAGCCTCCCTCTCCCTGATCCAGGCCTTTCTAGCTACCTCTGCCCATGGCCACCCCTCCTCAAGGGCTCTTCTTAAGGCATCTTCAGTGTCTCCTTCTCTACCAACACTTTTCCTCTTAGCTTATAAACATGCTCTGGTCTTTCCCATCCTAAAAGTCATTCTTGTTTCCATTCCTTCTTCCTGATCTCCACCTTTCCCCACCCAAGAACTGGGTAGGACAGTCTGTATTTCCTCAGTCCCATTGGCCACTCAGCCCCTTTACTCCACCAGCAGTGTGCTCATTGCCAAGTCCAGTGGGTGCTGTCCAATTCTGATGTTATTGGAACTCTTTGTTGCACCTGGCATGGTTGACATTCTTAGAACTCTGCTCTTTCAACCTCCAGGACACTGCACCGTGCTTGTTCTTCTGGGTCCTTCGGGGCTGATCCTACACTGTCTTCTTGAGTTTCTCTTTCTAGCCTGCCTCTTAGAAGCCAGTATTCCTCAGCTGTCCTCCCATGCTGTCTATGTTCTATCTCTTAGATGGGAGTTGAGATAGGATCCCTTTCTACACTGAGAATTTCCAAGCTGTGTCTCTAGTCAGCCCACTTCCACAGACCTGGACCCCATGGCTTGGTGAGCAAGTCCATCCAGGTGGCCCACCAGTACCCCAGATTCTACCTCTTCTCCCGCAGACCTGGTTCCCTCTTGTGTCTCTGTATTGGGTGTTTGGTGGGGCAGCCGTCTTTCTGGAGCACCCATGCCTATTCCCAGTTCACTTCTCAGGTGCCATGTATTAGCCTTTACTACACCACCTTCTAAATATTGCTGTCATCTGTCTTCTTTCTGTCTCTACCATCATGGTACTTATTCAGGTCCCCAGATCTCTTGCTTGGAATTCCTCAGTGGCTTTCCCATTGGTCATCTTGTCTGCTGAATCTTCCTAGAGGGTTGACATTTCTAGCAATGGAAGTGAACTGTGTCCTTAAGGCAAGCATCCCCATATTTTAACAAGTCTAACTGATAGAAGGTCCCATCTTGAGTAAAAAAATCTTGGCCCTTGCAACATCTACCTTTTCCAGCTGTTAAATGAGCATTATAGCCCATTAATGCATATCCCCCCTTTCAGATTGTGAGCTTGACTATTTTGAGGCTAACTCAGCTGGTATAAATGGACAACTAGAAATAGGACAAATTCTGGTTTCTTTTCTCTAGAGAGTTGAACCAAGAATATTTGACCCATTGTCTGGGAACAATGACAGCCCATGCCTTCATATATTTCAGCACAGACCTCATGTTCCCCTTAAGTCTTCCCTACAGGCTAAACATTTCCATGGGTTTAAAAAATACACACATGCACACACTTTGGGAAACTTGAAGTCTAGATTTTCAACTAAACTCCAATTCCATAAGTCTGAACAAATTATGAAAATATAGGGTCTTGGTCATACTTTCTCTTGTGAAACAGAAATATTTTTCGTAGCTATTTAACTCCCAGGCACACTGCATTCATGAGATCTGAGTTGTATTGTGTTGTCTTGTTCCTCTAAGTCCAGCCCTTGGTTCTGTGTTTCTTTCTATAACATTTAGTGTGATGTTTGTGTAAAAAGTTTGTCAAACAAGAAAACTTGAGTCTGATGGCTTATGCTCCTCTGGGAGACATATACCTTTAAAGTGATAAGTGAGTTGTGTATCAAAAGTGGTGGAGCTGATACTTGGCCAAAACCCATCTTATGGTGAATCATTTAGTTTTACTGCAAACCTACTATGTACTTAGCACTGATACATGATGTACTTTGTCCCTGAGTGGAGTTCTAAGAGTTGTTAGTCATGGTACTGTTTTGGAGAAAGAGAATTCAAAAGTCATTTATTCCACACTCTGCATGGAAGTTTATCTGAATCTTTGGCTTTTCCTCTGTGTTTGACATATCTTGTTTTTGCTTCCTGTTATATCTTCCAGTGTCTTTCAACTATGGTGCATTTCATTGATTCAGTTTATCTCATTCATTGAACATGATAAGAGAAGGAGAACACTTAAATTGATTTTGATTTTATGACTTTCTTGTTGAAGGGCAAATAGGACATCTATTTTGGTGAACAACTATGTTGCACATCACTCATAATTTGCATTAAGATGTTGAATTAACAAGGTTAAACTACCATTGGTCAAAATTTCTGACTGGGATCTCCTTGCATTCTGAGTTCTGGTCAGCTGGTCTTTAGACCCTCTTATCAGAGTCTGCCTTAGCCAGAGCAGTCTTTGTTTTCGTTGGGCTTTCCCCCCACCCATTTTCTGTGGATGTTAACAAAGTGCCAATATTACTGAATATAATCTCACTGCCAGACTCCAGTGATTAACATTTCACCGCATCATCTTGTTTAACTCATACACCAACTCTGTGTGAGTGAGACGTATTATCGGAAATCACTTGAACACTTGATTAAAGAGACCAAAGTTGTTTAGAAGGGGTTTTTATAGGTCAAACTGGTTCGTAGCTTTTATTTGAAGCCATGATTTCACTAGCCCAATAAATGTTAAATGCAAACAAGTGACCTTTGGCCTTTACCTTAAATGGGGCACATCTCATTTCTCCATGGGAGCAGGAATCAGAATGCAGGGCTGCCTTGTGGAAATGATTTAGGTGTCTGCTCCACATGCTGCTCCAGGAAGTCATCATCTACATTTGATGCAGATGGAAGGTACCCACTGGGCTCTCAGCAGGGCAAGATGGTGACAAATGGCCTATTAGAAATCGCTTCATGTTTCAGTTTATTAACAGAGAAAGGTGAGGATCCCCTTCACTTGGAGCTGAACTCTGAGTGGCCCATGGGTAAATAATGCTTTGTCAAGACACTAAGAAACATGGTGGTCAAACCCTCCCAAGCCAAATCAGGGCGGGAGGAGATCTTAGAGTGGATAAAGACAATTTCTCTAGTGTGGGCAGAAAAGAAGCTACATTTGTTAGTACTGGGTGCTGCATTCAGTGAAGCTTAGGCCTGCCACTGCCTTTCTCTCCAAGTTGTCAGACTGCAATCAGTCTCCTTTGGTGAGAAGTAGTTTTCAGTCCCTTGATGTTTCATCAAAATACAACTTTAGTTCCAAAAGCTATATCTTCCCTGTCAGGATGGAAACTCACGGAGGAGATATTGCTCAGAGAGTGAGTGGGGATCAAGAATCAGGGCAGGGCTGGGGAGATAGCTCAGCTGGTAGAGTGCTTGCCTTGCAAGCACAAGGCCCTGAGTTTGATCCCCAGTACCGCAAAAAAAAGAATCAGGGCAGTCGAACATCAAAAGAAACCATGGACTCTATCAGAATGACTCTAATGTAATTAGTTTAGATGTGGGATTAAGTTACCACTGCCAGCTTACGGGGTACTCTGCTTCAGAACTCCAGTCTGCACAAATTACAATTAAATTAGCCTCTTTAGTCTGCACACCCTGATAGCAGAATTTTAATGGGGAATTTCTCAGTACCTCAATAAGCAAGAAGTTCCACAGATGTCCTCTTCATGTTTCCTATTCATGGTTTCTGTGCCTCTTTTGATAAGAGTTTGATATGGTTTGGTAATGAATACAATGAAATCTCTTGGACTTGGGCTCTCTGGAGGCTTCAATGGTATTTTCCTGTCTGCCCTCAGGTCTGATGGCCCCTGTTATTATCATCCATCTGTGAAAAGGAAAATCACATACAGTAGGAGAATGAAGCATCTTAATTTAACAGCAAATCACAAATCAGTTTTTAATAGCACTGGAGTGGGAATCTGCTCTACAGTGTGATAAATTACACAAGTCTAATTAAAGATAGTAAAATGGCATCACAACCCATCTGCAGAATCTGCTGAATATGAGATTCTTTCTAGGATTTGGAAGAAGATTTATGTTGTCAAGGTACTTAAACATTAGCATGAAATTAACGGAAGTGTTTCCAAATATTCACACTTATTGAGATTTTATGAAATCTCTCCACCTCAGAAGAGACCAGAAAGCTTTTCAGTGACTTGAGATAAAATACAGAACATTGGGGATTTCAGCAGTACCATAGGTCACATTTTCTTCAAATGCCCTGTCTACTCAGACTGTGACCACAGTCAGGCATGGAGTCCTTCTGCCCCGCAGATGCACCTCCCTCAGATCTACCTGGGGAGGCAGAGGACCCAGTCAGCATGCAGTAAGCCTAAGGTTTAATCCAAGGAACTGTGCTCTAGTGACTATCAAACTCCTGATTTAAAACTGGCCTCCTGAATGTGTCTGTAGAACTTAGGCCAACAGGATATGTGTGGGTAGAGCTTGTGAGGTTAGTAAGCTGCCTACTGGGGCCACTTTACTGAGCTTTAGTGAAAGGATCTGAATGAGTAGGCTCAGAGGCCAGTGGTCCAAGTGAAATGAGAGGTGCTTATCTTTCAACACTGAGAAGGCAAAGAGGTCATCAGGAAAAGCTCAGGGGCTCTCCCTGCTAGCCCATAGCCTGCCTTGTATGAATTAGAACAAGACACCTTTTCCTTCAGATGCTTTACTGCCATCTGCCAGGCAACTGTAACCACTATAGAAATCTACTGGGTGCTGGGCATCTAGCTTGGTGGTAGAGAGCTTGCCTGGCATGCACAAGACCCTGGGTTCAATCCCCAGTACCACAAAAATAGATAAATAAAAGAGACAGAGAGAGTGGGGGAAGGGGAGGGAGGGAGGAAAGGAGAGACAAATCTACAACAGCTATGGATGACCAGCACCTCCTTGATGTGAGGCCACCATACTGTCCACCTGCTGGTAGGCCAGGCTACCTCTGTATCCACTGGGCTGGAACAGGCAGAGATGCCCAGTTGCCCCTTCCCTTTTGGCTTTGTGTATCAGATAAGGGTATACGAAATTTGAATTTCATTTTTTTTCCTCTTTGGACTTTCGTTTACAAGTTAATATTTTATTTAAGTAAAGACTTTGACATTCATCTCAATCATTAGCATAAAAAACTATTTTTCTAGCCTATTCATTCCCAATGGAAAAGTAGGATGGGTGAATTCATATCTTTCTTTGGATTATAATTAAAATATTTTTAGATAAGCCATGAAGCCAGCTAGTGTCCATAAAGGGTGAAAAAGAATCAATATAGTAATTGTGTCCTTATAAGAATTTAGAATTGCCACAAATGACATCCCTGTTCTTTCTTTTCTACCTCAGATTAAAACATCCAAGGACGTGGGTGAAATTTCTGGGCTTAAAACATGGAGAACTGGATTTTGGGGGTTTTTGTTGTTGTTATTGTTGTTTTTTTGTTGTTTTGGTTTTGTTTTTTTTTTTTTTTTTTTGGTTGTGAATAGGTTTAAGAGTGGCAGAGGTAATTGGAATTTATTCATTCTTTGGGTTCATGATCAGTTTGGGCAGGCTTTTAACTGGGTCTTTATAAGTCCTGTATATGTGCTTCGTCAAAAGGCAGGGATTCAAAGTGGCTGAGTTTTAGAGTTCTCCAGAGAACTACATTTTTTAGGTAGATTTTCTTGAAAGGTCATCCCAGAGGTAGTACCCTTCAGGGTGCTTTACGTATAGTTATTGGAAGTGCACTTTTTTTTTGGGGGGGGGGGGTATCTCTGTTAGGGATAGTGGTGACCTAGGGTACATGTCAGGCAGGTCTTGCCTGAGTTTGGTGGGTTTGAGTGACGGTCCATTGCTTTGGACTCCTGCATTACCCCAGCCTGGGCCACCTGGTGCAGTTCCCACATGACCCCATGGGATTTCCCACCCTGAGCTCCTCAAAAGACATGAGCTTCACTTAGAAATCAGACCAATTTTATGTGGTAATCTAGAACTCCAGGCAGACTTATAATTTCGTGATCAGAATTTCTGGATGAGATTTCTTAAAAACAAATTTAAAAATCACCTGACCTGTGGAGGTGTTCAGTACAACTTGACAAGGGGCCTGGACTGTTGTTGACTTCTCCCTTCATCTAATACCTGTTCCAGGACCAAAGAAAGGAAGCTTTTGTTTGAGAACCATCCTAGCATTGTGACCAGATACTCCTCACTAGAACAAAGCTGCCCAGGGGTGGCCAGCCTGAATGTTCTCCAGTGTTCCCTCCCTGCCCTCTCCTTCCCTCCTCCTTTCATGTATACAGACGTGCCGTGCCCTTCTTTTTATTTCAACTAAGTTAGTTTTCAGCCTTGGTCACTGAATGAATGAATGAATGAATGACTAGAAAATCATCTCAATTTTAAAAATTCAATTTAAAAAATGTATTAACAACAAGTGTCTAAAGCCCTGAAGAAAATATAATCTGAGTACAAGGAACTCAGCTTCATGCAGACCTCAAAACTTTCTTGCATCTGCACTGGACTGTCACCTGTGTGTCTGGACGTGAGTCACCTGGAGGTAACTGCTTGTACTTGCTGATACTGAGACATATACATACAAAGTGCTCGCCACCAGGTGAAAGTCTTCCTTCCTATAAGTGACCAGTGTCATCCTGCATAGACAGAGTCATTTACTGCAACCGAAAACCCCAAGGACTATTGACTTTGAACTGAGTAAAGAGAATAAACAAATGTGTCTCTAAGTAGAAATTAGCTATTCCAACTGCTATCTTTTTTTTAATTCCATCAGAACTAACTTCTCAAAGGCCACCTATTTAAAACTTTCTGGTGGATTTTATTTATCTGTGTTAGAAAATTTTTTGGTGAGAAGCAACTTCCCATATTTGTTGCCAAGAATCATCCTTGAAAGGAAGTTCAAATTCCGCATTGTTCCAAGGGAGCATCTGCTATGTGCCAGGTACAGAGCTGGATGCTTCATGTGCATGAGGCCATGTGAAGTGGGAATCATTCCCCCCAGGCACATACAATAAGCTTAGAGAAGCTTCAAAATATGCCCAAGGTCACTTGTTCTTGACCAGTCTCCAAGCTTCCCTCTTCATGTCCAGTGACAAGGAAGCTGCCAACTAGAGGGCGATCGATCACAAGAACTGTTCCCATCAGTTGGTGTTGACTGAGTACCTGCACGTGCCAGGCTCTAGGCTAGACTCGGGAGCCAGAGGCAAAGAAGGCATGGCCCCTACCCCTAAAACCCTTCCCTCCCCTGCCTGCAGCTCTTACCCCCTTAGATAAAATCCAGCTCTTTTGCCTTGACATCCAAGGCCCTGCATGCCTTGCCCGCCTCCCTCTTGATGCTTCCCAGTCTCCAACCTGGGCTGCATCAAGCTGCACAATTGGCACCACTACAGGTGTGTCAGTGTCTCTGCTGGACTACAACCCAGACTCATGGAGGAAAGCTGCAAAGGACAGTGTGTTCAGGGAGCACGGACAGGCCCTGTGATGGGGGCCCTGCATCAGAACATGGTAGCAAGTTAGTCTGGGGACTGATGAAAAAGGACAATGCCTGCCTCCTGCAGAAAGCTTTGAGTTTTATCTCTTAAATAACAGCCCTTGGAAATAAGGCCAATGTATTTGGTTCCACAGACCCAAATAAGTTCCTCAAAACTTTGACCACCCCCCAATGTGAACTCTTGAACCCCACTCTGTCACCCTTGCCTATCTCCCTCATCATTCAAGCCTCTGCCAGTTATCCCTGGGGGATCAGGGCAGGATGGGGGTCTGTGCCTCTCTATGCCCATGGACCTATCTGAGCCCTGGAGAAAGTGAAAACTACACATTAGAAACCCCTCGGTGTGTGTGTGGAGGTGGGGCTGAAAGTGATTCCAGGTTTCATGTCACACCGCAACTAAGTCTCTGACCTGGGCTAGAGATGGAGATTTGGGCTTCACCAGCACATTGCAAAAGACTACCTTAAGCTTCCAGCCTGGCCCCTCCCAGTCCATTCTGTTCACTGCAATAAGATTGATTGCTCTGAAGCATCTTCGTATACCTGTTGCTTTTCCTGGCCAGAAACCATCAAGGACTGTCATTGTCTAGAGAATAAAGATCTGACCCTCAGCCCCCAGTTGCTGACTCCACTCATCTGATCTCTGCCTTCCTGGATCAGGACTGCTTTAGTCACAAGTGACAGAGACCCAGCTCACTCTAGCTTAGGTCACAGGGGATTTACTGGCTAACGTAATCAGCTCAGGCTTAGGGATGTTCCTGCCACTGAGCTGTCTTCTGTCTTTTTCTACGCTCCTCTGCACGTGCAGATTTTTTCCTCTCAACCCACTTTTGTCCCTCTGACAGGAAACCTGGAGATGAAGTACTTTCAGACCTTTTAAGTCTCATGACATTTTCATGACATTGTGTCTTTTTCCAGCTTGGGTGAGGGACTCCGTCCTGGGCCAACCAGCAATGGCCAGGAAGGTGGGCTCTGAACCAGATTTGTGGAATGAGATGGAGCTCTCCTGCAGGGAGTGTGCTGGAGTACATTATATATATATATATATATATATACACACATTTATATAAAACAAGCCCATGGTTGCACCTTTGCATTACTTCAGCCCTGTCCTCATCCAGAGCCTCTCTGTCACCATACCCAGCTACTTTTTATCTCCCTTAACTCAAACGTCCATTCCTGCCCTTCTCAACTTTCATCCTCAAGGTCCAAAACTGATTCTGCAGCCTCTCATTTCTCCTCCCAGCCCCCACGAGGCTGTTCCCAGAGCACGCCTGGACCACAGTGACTTTTCTTATTTTGACATAAGAGAAAACCAAAGGACAAAGAGATGAAATAGCTCACTTGAGCTACAGAGCTGGGGAACAGGGATAAGAGAGCAAGGCAGGAGGTCCCTCCCCAGAGCTCTGGGGTGTGTTAACACCGTTGCTTTGTGTATGGTCTTCCGCCTGACTGTGCCCTCCTTGAAAGTAAGGACCTCGCCTTCCTCCAGCCCTGGCAGCCTGGTGCCCGGTAAATTGCTTGGACACACCGATAACCATGAAATTGTGCCTGTGCATCTTAAACCTTTGGAAACTGCATCAGTTCATGGGCTGGGGGACAGTGTCTTTCTCATACAACTTAAGATTCTATGGAAAATGGGAAGTATTTCTAACAGGCAGGGATAGAGTAAAACAAATATTAATTATAATGCAGATGCCATGTTTTTCTAATTCTCCTGTCTCCTGCAAGCAAATGAGCATCAGCAGCATCCTCTGAGAATTTCTGACAGATGCCTGTGCACCCTGCCCTCGTGCCTGGCTTAGGAACACCCATCTCCTGCACATCCAGGCCTATTGTTGTGCCTAATTAGAAATGCAGGCTCTGATGCTCACACAGGAGACCCTGTGCTCTGTTCCTCCCAGGCCGGAACAGCTTTCTCTTCCTTGGAGAGCCATTGAAACGCGGGTTTCCGAGTTAATCGAGGTTCCCAGCACGTCTGCGGAGCTGGCTCTGTGCCTCCAGAATGTGTTTTCCAGCCATCTCCTGGGCTCTAGCTATTCCAGCCTGTCAAGACCAGACTCGCTGGGGTGTGTGGGGCTGCAGAGATGTTCCTTCCAGATTCAGAGTGACACTCATGGTTTACAGAGCCAGCCCTGGCAAGCTAGTACCAGTCCTGGTCACAGAACTGGATCATGGGTGTTACCTCTCAGGAGGAAAGGAGCCTGTGGCAGGCAGCTGCTGGGTTTTCAAGCGAGCACCAGACTGCATTCCTCACTTCTCTCCCTAACCCCAGCCTCACTGTGCTTCCTGCATCAGACCTTGAATGTGAAGTGTGCTTTGGAGGCAGGGGTGGGGCGGGGGGTTGCTGAGTTGTAGCAGTGGTAAGGGGATGGAAACCAGGGCCTTGTGCACACTAGGCAGGTGCCCTACCACTGAGCCACACCCCAACTCATCTATTTTATAAAATCAGATTAGTAGCATCCTGATATGTCTGTTAATGACAGTTAACATTAGTGCTGACTACCTCCAGGGTATGTTCCAAATGTTTTATAGATATCTACCCATTTAATCCTTATTAGCCTCATATGACAAATTATTATCCCTGTTTTTCAGATAGGAAGCCTGAGGCTCCATGGAGAGTTAATATCACTTGCCCAAAGCCACACAGCTGTTCCATGGCACAGTAGCCTATGGATCACGGTGGCTAGCTGGCCCGAGCTCTTAAACACTGTGCTGTAATGCCTGTTGATATCAAGGTTATTAAAATGCTGGTGATGAGAAAGATACAGCTAGACCCAGATTTTCATGAAGAACCTCAATTACAGTAATATATGCATTTTCTAACCTTTGATTCCATTGACCAAGTGTGGGCCTCAGCTACCACCCCCTGAATCTCCATCAGCTTACCTATGTTTAATCTCAGACCCCAATGCTTATGACTGGGACTAAAATGCAATGGTAGAAGAGGAGTCATGTGAGTGGTAGCCATGATACAGGAGTACTACCCCTGCTTCTTATATACTTACTACCCAATATATGCCACCTCTTCTTGTGCCTCCCCTACGCCCACAAAAGGACTTTTAAGCAGGTTGACTGTGATCTATCACATGAGGACAGGTGCCGCGTGGGCCAAATTCAGGCAAGCCTCGGGGTAGAAGACATGGCTCCTACCTGCGTCCTTGTTCTGTAAGTGGGTGGTTGTGGTCCCTAGAAGGAAGTGGCAAGACCTGTGGGCAGTGTTCTGGATTCAGAGCTGAGCAGCTTCCCTTCCTCCGGAGGTTGAGCCCACAGCTGCCGTGTGGGGTGGAGTTCAGGATGGCTGGAGCCTGTGCTGGGATAGAGAAAGCCCACCCCTGTCTCTCCTCCTCCTCTCCTGGCCTCCAGCTCTTCCTCTCCAGATAAGAATGTGAGAAAATGAGGAATCAAACTCACCTTCTAGGAACGAGGTTCAAATTCAGGGCACAAGATAGAGAGAATCAGCTTGGAGAAAAAGTCGTGCTACTCTAATATGGTCATTGTTAGTATTCGTGGCGTTTGCGTGAGAAATTGGTTATTCATGAGTTTTCCCGCTGTCTCTTCCCGCCCACCAGTTGAAGAGCATGCAGTCCACAGGGCAGGGAGCCCTGCGTCTGCGTTCAGTGTAATCTGCCCACAAGTGCAGCGAAGCTGTCCTGGGCATTACTGCACCGCTGTCCTATGCTGTCAGAGTGATTGAGGGTGCGTTGGGTCCAGGCAGTCTTTGAGGCACACTGAATTCAGAAGACATCTACAGAAACAAATGTGACAGATCAGAACATTCGTGCTAAGAGAAGAGGCTCCAGGAATGGGCAGATTTGAATGAGGTACTCTTGCACTCTTAATTTCCTGGATGATGCCGTGCAGGTGCCGTCTCTTTTAGTGCCCAATTCTAGCCTATGCAGATAATATCAATCCATGTGACTATTACGTGTGTAAATACTTATCTCTTCTACCCTTCCAACAGAAATGTAGTCTAAGGAAGAGCAAGAGGAGTCTTAGGACTTTAGTTGTTCTAGTCATCCTTTTTACTGCTGCTACTAAAGGACTCTGACCAGAACAATTGTAGGGCAGGAAAAGTTTGTTTGAGGGCTCACAGTTTCAGAGGTCTCAGTCCATAGGAGGCTGGTTCCATTCCTCAGAGCTCGAGGTGAAGCAGAACATCATGACCAAAGAGTATGGAAGAGGGAAGCAACACATGATTATCAGGAAGCAGAGACAGACTCCTTTCTCCAGACACAGAATATATGCCCCAAAGGCTTGTCCCCAGGGACCCACCTCCTCCAGCCACACTCTACCCACCTTCAGTTACCACTCAGTTAATCCCATGGGGAATTAACTCACTGATTGAGTTAAGGCTCTCATAATCCAATCATTTCTCTTCTAAATCTTCTTGCATTGTCTCTCACATGAGCTTTTGCAGGGACACCTCATATCCAACCACAGCATTAGTAGAATCTTTCAGAATGTAGATCAGCGAGAGACCACACAGTTGGGATGAAGCCTTTGCTGAGGGTAGAGGTGCCGAGTGTTACCTTAAATTGCTAGAATTCGCTTTGTAGCCAAGACCTATAAAATTAGCCTAAACCCTGAGTGAAATAGTTGCATTTCAGGGAAAAATTCAAATTCCTCCCATAGGGCAGCAGCAAAGCAAAGGGTACACTGTCACCAAGAAATCAGGGGATTTGGGGGAAGCCGACAGAATTCTGCCAAATGTCTCAGACACTTGTGACCCATTTCAGGAACCGGGAATCTCATTTCTTGTTACCAAGGAGCACAACTACCAATCACAAGGTCTCAAATATAAATAGATACATTTTGCCTAAACTTCTTATATGCTCACCCCTCACCAACCATGGGGTTTACAGCCCATCAAAGTTCTTATGTTGGGGCTGGGGTTGTGGTTCAGTGGTAGTGTGCTCTCCTGGCATCAGGCCCTGGGTTCGATCCTCAGCAGCACCTAAAAATAAAATAAAGGTATTGTGTCCACCTACAACTAAAAAATATATTTATAAGTTTTTGTTTTTTTTTTTTTAAGTTCATTTGTATAGTGGCAAAATCATACTTGGCAAGATCAAGGTCTCATACAGTACAGGCAGTTGGGAAACACATTAAAATAGTGTTAAGAATTAAAACAGGAAGTAAAAGTTCTAGAAAGCAGCCACCCCCTCCACATAACCACTGTTTAATCCAGAGGTGGCCGTGTGTAGGGACCCTGGCCTTCCTCCCTGAATTGTCTGGGAGACAGTGCCCACATCTCTGCTGATGCAGAGGCTTCAGCAGCAAACCTGCTCTTCTGAATGTATTAGACCAGCCCTTGCTGGCCTGGAATGAAAAGCCCTTTGTCATCACTGGCTCACTCGGGACCAACCTCCCTTACATTCCTTCTCTCCCTCCTTCCCCCACTCTCTACTTCACCTTCCCTTGTAAAATTCAAGCGTAGGCAATTGTATAACCAACCTCCTAACTTTTCACAAATGATATGGGTGACTAAGGGCATGTTTTTTTAAGTCCTCCATTTGGGGGGGTCAATCTCTGTAACCCCCCTCCCCAAGTATAGATGCTAGAGATAGTCCCCTGACTCCTATTGCACCCTATAGCACCCTCTCCAGGGTCCGGGCAAGAGTCGGGGGGGTGGGCAGCAGTTGTGGATTTTCCTCTAAGGAGTCAGGATAGAAGTAATAAGAGATTTATATTTTTGGTAACAAGTGTAAAACATTATGATCTCAAAGCCTGGAGTGAAACATTGTTGCATAAAAAATGCTTAAAAAAAAAAATTATTGTTAACATGGATGCTGAGCAGGGGCTGGAGAGGAAAAAGTGACCTGGATGCTGGGGCATCAGGGAGGATGGAGAATGCAAAAATAAATAGGGGAATAGCTTTTTGTATGTGAGCAAATAAAATTTCATTGAAGGATTATGTAAGACCTACTATATATGTGTATCTCTCCATTTTCAGAGCTCAGAACTAAAAGAGGCCCAGGGCTGTGTGAGGCACACAGACTGCCTGTTAGGGTGGCTAGAGAGGGGCTTGGGCCACAATATCAGTTAGGACTTAATCAGCCACCTTGACAGACACCCCAAATCACAGGCTTAATGAAAATTGATCATGGCGCAACCTGGGGCCAGTGATCCAGGGCTGGCTTGTTAGCCCTGTGGTTACTAGGGACCCACCATTCCAAGGCTGTAGCTTCCTCCTCATGGTCCAGCATGGTGTCAAGGCCGCAGCCATCACATCTAACCCCAAAGTCACACCATCTCTGCAGTGAAAACCCTTCCTTAGACATGGGCCACATTTTCCTATAGGACAGAGATTAAGAAATGTCATCTTTTGGTTGAATGTCAACAGGCCCAACTAAAATAGGACATTGAATACTTCAAGAGAAGGGTAGAACCCCCATAACTGAGAAAAGTCATGGGAGTTCCTCCTCCTGGGGCACTGTTCATGCAGTAAGTATCCGATGTATTCAGGCACAGCTCAAGGGCAGAGGTAAATGGGTTTCTGACCTAGCTGGAGGCAAGGCATACAGGAAGTGACGATCAGTTGACAACCTATGTTCTGTACTCAGGTCTTCAGATGTAGCTGTGCATAATTAATGATGGGAGCAAACAGTGCCAGACATGGCTATAGGAAGTCCCCCGCATCAGGACAGTCAGCCTGGCATCTCTCGGATGTAAATTCCGTTCATCAGACACTCCCCACTTGACATTTCTGCCTGCCCTGAGAGAAGGGTGGGGGAGAAGTGAGCAATTCCAGAGCAGAGCCCCACCCTGAAATCAGCCCCTGAGTCATTCCTCAGCCAGCACCCATCAAGGGCCACATGCTCAGCAACACTAGAGCCTGAGAGTCCAGTCATAAACCACCAAGTCTGTTTTTGGTTTTTTGATGAAGGATTTGGGGTTCTCACCGAGATTCTCACCTATGATGAGGTATAAGTCTGTGGCATGTGGGACAAGCTGGGGAACTTGGGAGAACAGAGGGAGATGGCCTTTCCTTCTCACCTGACAAGCCAGGGGCCCCTGAGCCTTATTTGCTGGGAACCAGGCAGGAGACCAAGTTCAGTCCACAGGTTGTAAGTGGGTGTGATTCTAATTAAATCTGGAGCCCATGTCACCCACCCCCAGCTTCCTGCCGTGGCTGCTGAGTGGTGGCCTCAGACTATCTGAGGTGAAAGACCAGTTTATGTTTCAGTTTCTATTTCCAGTCTGTCAGAAAAATGAAACAATTTATTGGAAAAAATCATATTGCAAAGTTATACAAAATCTAAACTCAGACTTCTGTTAAGAGTCAACAGATAGAAAATTGCTCTGTCCAAGTACCCTGCAAGTTTCCAAAGACTAACACAGTTCCTCAACTTGAGTTTGCATGTAGTGAAGAATTTAAGGCCATTGTTGTCAGCTCCACAGACTTTACTTTGGACTTCAGTGTCCCAGAGGCCCGGGGTCAAAGGCCAGTCGGGAACTGTGGACCTTCCCTGCTCCACACTGGGGCAATTCTAAAGGAGCATGAGGAAGCTTCCCTTGGGAAGAGAGCAGGCTGGCCGAGCTGGGCCTTGCTGTCTCATGCATCTCTCACCCTAGCCCCTTCCGCCCAGCCCACTGCTGCTTCGACACACTGTCCTACCATAGTCCCCGTGTGCAAGTGAAAATTTTATTACCTGCTTGTGGCTGGAAAAGTGAAAGGTCACAGTGAATTGTAATCATTATGCAGGCTCCCTGCCTGAACATAGCCTCGGGTATGCAGGAGTTTGCTTAGCACAGCAGAGGACCAGCAAGGCGGATGCTGTCTCCAGCTGGCATGGCCTGGGTAGGCCCAGCCAGAGGGAGGTCACTGTGGGCTCTATGTTGCAGTTCTCCAAGGAGAGGCACATCATGGACAAGACCCCCGAGCGGCTGAAGAAGGAACTGGAGGAGGAGCTGCTGCTGAGCAGTGAGGACCTGCGCAGCCATGCCTGGTACCACGGCCGCATCCCCCGACAGGTACCTGCTTGTCTCCTCAGCCCGCCAGCTGTTCTCCTCCTGGCCCTGCAGGGTCCCACCCCAGGATCCTGTGGGAAAAAAGCCTCTGTTCAGCCAAAAGCCAATACCATAGTGATGTGACTTAGACTCCCCTAGGGAGACGTTGGGAAGAGCGAAGGTCAGTAACCCAAAGTACATTTCCACGTGCCCAATAAGTGTATGCAGGAAAAGCTGGCGTTCCTGTGGGCTGTCCACACAAGTCAGCAGCAGGTTGCAGCCAAGGGGCAACAACCTGAAGGAGAACAGACCGCCGGGCTGTGGCTCAGATGATTGAACTCTTGGCCAGCGGCCACAACCTCCTGCCCTTTGGAAACTGCCTCCGGTTTAAGGTGGTAGCTTAGCTTCAGGGGAGGGGGCGTTGGCACAGCCTATCAGGTGGCCTCTGCCCTGGTGGGGCCAGCCACTGTTCACGCTGTCCTTTACCTCCTGCATCCCGTGACCCAGAGGTGGGGAAGAGGAGGAGTGATGCCAGTGACCACAGATACATGGCCTGGAATATACTGTCTGTGGCTGTCCTTTGGGTCACCGCCATGAATGACGTTTCTATTTAATGCTATAAAAATTGAAAAATAGATTAAGTCTGCAGAATTGAAGTATACAATTTCCTTCAGGTTTTTACTGTAAACCTGATCTGGTCAATTATTAACCAAGGGCAACATGACAGGAAATGGGCGGATAGGGATGGGTAGAGGGGTGGGGAGGGCGTCATGTTGTAAATTAATTGTGTTTCGTTTAGCAGATTTCTGAGCACCTTCAAAGAAATAATTCTTATTCTAACCTCATTTTTTTAAGTATAAAATTGATTGTATAAAATATAGATCACAAAGAGAAGAAAAACTCTCATCCACCATTGTCTCCTGGAGATAACCACAAGAAACATTTGATACATATCCTCCCAGAGCACCTCAGTCAAGCAGGAGACAGCACTGCATATACATTTTGCAGCCCATTTTCTTCACTTAGTGATAATGTCTGGGAATTCTCAGCTACTATAAAATGTTCTGCACGATATGTGTGTATGAACGAGTCTGCATCATGTGTAGGTCCATTACATGTACGCATTACAATTTATTGGACACTTAGGGTGTTCCTAGCACTCTGACCAAGATCCTGCAAGATAACCACTGTGTTCATACCTAATAATTATTTCCACATTTCAATTCCAAGAAAAGGCATTTCTGTGAAAACATTTTTAAGTCAAAGATGCAATTTTAAGGTAACCATGACAGCATACTATTTTAAGCTAATAGACATATACCATTGATTGAATGCTAGAATATCCCAGGAAAAGCATCAAATTTTATTAAACTGACAACTAACACCACCGTCCTCCTTTTTGTGATCATAGAATTTGTCATGAGTGTAAATTTTCAGCAGAATTCCAGACTGGATAACTGAACATCATAACAACAATAATACTAGTTATAGCCAGCTCTTTATCCCTTTGAATCTTTTACAGCCACTCTGTAGGTAATATTGTTATCCCCGTTTTATAGATGACAAAAGTGAATCACATTGTGTGACTCATCTAGTCACACAGCTGAGGCCGACTGCAGAGTCAGGCAGTTGGGCTGCAGAATGACCAGGCTGCACCTCATGTAAATTCTCCTTTTGATATAAACATCACCATCATCACAGCTGTTTTTGAGCACCCACTGTGTTTCAGGCACTGTACTAGTGCTTGGCATGTTACAAATGCAGATATATGATCCTCTCAATGACTCGGTGAGAGGAGAGACCCCAACCTGGCTTTGTTCCGGGCCTCCCAGCCAATGATTAGCACGTCCAGAATCCAGCACATCTCTGATGCTACAGACCTGCCTACTGTTGGCCAGGCCTAGAGAGGGACAAGCCTAGAAAGAGTACCAACCAGTACCCTCCTCTCACTCCACTGGCTAGGGAGGGAAAACCAGACCTGCCAGCACTCGTTTTCTCCTTCCTTGTTTTCTGTTGCTTTACGTCCTTCCTGTCTGTGGAGGTCTTCTTCTCAGGCGGCTTCCCCGAGGACCCTCTTTTGAAAGACAACCCTCGTCTCCTCCCCAGCACTCCCTCTGCCTTCCCATCATACCTGCTGCTCAGGTGTCCTCACGCACACCCACGCTCCACTAAGAGCGGGAGTCCCTGGGCGTCTGCTTCGTCACTGCTGTGTCCCAGGTGCCTGCAGCGTGCCGAAGGTGGTTGGTAACTCGTTCTCAGGTTTGACATCTAACAAACTCCAGAGCCGACTGAGGAAGACACAGGAAGGCGCTGTCCTCCCTTGGTCCTGCCGCTCTCGAAAGGCTTGAGAGTTCGCCTTCCCTCCTCCTCACTCGCCACTTTGTCCGCAGGTGTCTGAAAACCTTGTGCAGCGAGATGGTGACTTTCTGGTTCGCGACTCTCTGTCCAGCCCCGGAAACTTTGTCCTGACCTGTCAGTGGAAGAACCTCGCTCAGCACTTCAAGATCCACCGGACGGTTCTGCGGCTCAGCGAGGCCTACAGCCGCGTGCAGTACCAGTTTGAGATGGAGAGCTTCGACTCCATCCCTGGCCTGGTGCGCTGCTATGTGGGCAACCGCCGGCCCGTCTCCCAGCAGAGTGGCGCCATCATCTTCCAGCCTGTCAACAGGACGGTGCCCCTTCGGTGTCTGGAGGAGCGCTATGGCACCTCCCCAGGATGGGCCCGGGAAGGCAGCCTCTCTGAGGGAAGGCCGGATGTGGCCAAGAGGCTGAGCCTCACCGTGGGTGGCGTCCAGGCCCGGGAGCAGAGCTTGCCCAGGGGAAACCTCCTCAGGTGGGTCAGGGCTTCGTCAGGCGGGGCCAGAGCCACGGGGGCACTGGGGGTGCCCAGGCTTAGCTCAGCCAGTGAGAATAGAGAGGTAAAAGGTGTTGATAAGAATGCCTGCTGTTCGTGGGACGCCTGTCACCAGGCAGAGCACAGTTAGTCCCCAAGTGAGTTGTATCAAAAACAAGTGGCACCAGGCACGGTGGTGCACACCTGTAAATCCCAGCAACTCGGGAGGCTGAGGCAGGAGGATTGCCAGTTCCAGGTCAGCCTTAGCAATTTAGTAAGACCCTGTCTCAAAACAAAAATGTTAATAATGTCTGGGGACATAACCCCATGATAGAGCACCCCAGGTTCAATCCTCAGTACCACCTGGGGGCAGGGATCACCAAGCTGATTTGTACAAGACCTGTCTTGGGGAGTCAAGAGTCTGTGTGCATTTTACCCAACAGTGTGGGAGAGGAAGGGAGGGAAGAGACTGGGATCTAGGCCGGCCCAGCCCCTCCCTCCTCACACACAGCCCTTCCCCAGCGCCTGGCTTCTCAGCTGACGTGCATAACCAACATGTTTAATTCCACTCACTGGTTTTTTTATCTGGACCAAGAGGAAATGTCATCAACTGTAATTTCTACATTGCAAAAATTTAGGACTCTGAGTAACACAAATTACAGCTGTGTGCTGCCTAGAGGCTCCAGTACAGGTTAGTCAGCATCTGGCTGTGGCCCCATGGCTTCAATGCTTGGCTCCATGCTGTCCAGCTGTGCAACCCCAGGCAAGTGCCTTTGCCTCTCTGAGCTTCCCTTTCTTTATCCAGAAAAATGAAGCTTGCGAAGGTTGAATGATGTAAGCTAAGCAAAGTACTAAGAAAACTACAGACACATAGTAAGTATTAGGTGAGTGATAATAATCCTAGTAATTATCATTATCTAGAGGGGAATAGAAGGACCAACTCAGGGTAGTTGCAGGCAAGGAGACAAGAACAGAAGTCCCTCCCTTTTGTGGTTAGACTGAACTCAAGATCCCTTAAAACATAAAAGGGTGCTTTTTCTTCTGATCCCTTTGGGAATCGGGGCTGGCTGCTCAGCCTTTGGAGCCAGGAGTTAATGTGACAAATGGAGCCAGAGTTTTTGGCTACACAGCAGCAGCCCCACAACTCAGCTGGGAGAACGCCGGGAGGAGTCTCCTGGTCTGCCCCCACTGATCCTGATTAAAAAAAAAAACTTCTTAAAGATAAGAAATGAAAGACTGAGAAAGTCTCCAAGTTGCCGAGGCAGGCCTCACAGAGCCACTCTGATCACCCTTTGGAATGTGCAGCCTGCACTGCTGCTCAGGCGACCGCCCGGAAGGTCTGAAAGTGGGGGCAGCGTGGGCCAATCACCAACATGGCCCCTCTGGCCACTGCCCTGCCCTGCTGCCCTTCAGCAGCTCCCCCACGTCAGCCCTGGCCTGCTGCCACCCTCCCTGACGTCAGGCCTGCTGGTTGGCTGGCAGCCGGCCGGCCCTAGGCAAAGGTGTGCGCTCGGCCAGGTTACCCGGGTGTTCTGCCGGCTGTCCTGGCCCTGGTGTCCGACTGAGGAGGGGTGGCCACTGCTTACATATCGCTTCTCTGAAGCCATTTCCATTGGAATTTGCCCTCTCTTGCCTTATCTCTGAGGGCTGGCTGGACTTCCTCTGTGGCTGGGAGTTTGGGGTTGTTTTGATTTGTTTCTTTGGTGCTGTCAAAGGTAGGAAAGAACTTGATTTCTGTAACATTAGAATGTCTTATGGTAAGGCCAGTTAAAGTTAGTCTAGCTTGGCTGGTGGGGTGCCTTTTCCTCTAGCAAGAGCTTCCACTGCTGGGTGCTGATGAGGGAAATTCCCTCTCTGAACTGGAAGGACAGACAGCAGGAGGAGGAATGTGGAGAGTTACCTTCCACCTCGTCCCTCTGTGTGGTGTGTCGCGCCTCTGGCTGCTGCTTGCTGACCACGCTCATTGTTCTGTGGGTCCCCCGGGCAGCCAGGAGGACCGGTGTGATAGCCTCCCCTGCAGTCCTGCAGATGACTTGGGGGCTGCTGAGATTTGCACTGAAATGGAAAGTGCCCCACAGCTTCCTCCCAGCTGACACCGTGAAGCATTGTGGAAAACGCACGCTGGTTAAACAAGTCGTTCCCCCGGGGTCTGAAAGTAATTTTAGGCTCTGTTAAAAGTACACATTCCAGTTCATCAGATTTTCCCGGGAGTATCATGAAACTTTTACCCTGCTCTGTTCAACAGGATGGAAGGGCTCAGCGGAGGCACCCTAGGACTTAGCTGCCTTGGTCATGGGGGCGTGGGATGGAGCACACGGCACAGTTGTATAGTAATCGCCCCATCAGTAATTCCTCCTTCGTGGACATTCCTTTACTGTTAGGGTATGCATAGCAATCTCATTCTGAGCAATTTTCTTTCCCTTTTTTAACTTTCCATGACGTTGCCTAAAGGTTTTACAGCTTAATGACATGTTTCTGCCCCGATTGTCTTTGGCTTCAGAAATAAAGAGAAGAGCGGCAGCCAGCCAGCCTGCTTGGATGACATGCAGGACAGGAGGGCCTTAGCCCTTAAAGCCCACCAGTCGGAAAGTCACCTGCCAATTGGTACGTCTTTGGGAGTTTTCCAGAGAGAGGTGGGCGGTGTGGCCCTGTTGTCCTGCTGCATCTAGTCTCCTAGATTAAAACTGACCCAAGGCTCCATGCCGGCAGATTGGAGGGGAAGGGGTTGGCAGGACTGTATCTGGTTGCAAAGCACTGAGCTGGGTGCTTTATGCATGTGAACTTTTAAGCCTTGTAACAAGCCTTCAAGTTGAGTGTGATTATCCCCATTTTGTAGCTAAGGAAACGAAGACACAGACATGTTAAGTAACCAATCCAGCATCACCTAGCATTTGGACCCAAGTTTTCTGATTCCAAGTCCTTTGCATGACTGACTAGCTTCCTGATGAATGAGCCTTCTCCTTTAGTCCCCTCCCTGGGCAGAGGTGGGTGGGTTGATCCTGGGGCTCCTGGCAGAGCAGTGTCCAGATGGATTGCCCTTCTCCATTCTCCCTTCAGAACCCCCAAAATGATACGATATGGGGAAACCTAGTAAGCAAATACACTAATAGACTGTGGGGTTGTTTGGTGGTTTTTGTTTGTTTGTTGTTGTTTGCTTTACATACGTGACCTTCCTTGGGACCCTGAAGTGATTTTTCCTAATGCCCCTTCGTCAACCACTTCTGTGTGGATTGTGTCAATGTCTTTGTCTCCCTTCTAGCTTTCCTGTTCATGCTGGCTGGGATCTGCCCTTGCTTTGAGAGTGACTCAGGACGCTTTGTGCTGTGTGGCTGGAGACTTCTGAGGGCAAGACAGCTCTGTTCCCTACCCTCCAAGCTCAACATGTTTTCCTGCTCTGACTATAACTGGCCTTCCATGACCATAAATGAATGACCTTGCAACCCAGCTGTCCATGGGCAGTCCCTGGGATTTATAATTGCCCCAGGAGAGTTCTAGACTGCTCTGGAGTGGGCTTGGGCAGTCACACCGTTTACTTTGGGGAGGGAAAATTGAAACGCAGGGCTCTGAAGTGAGGGCTAGAGCTGTCGTGTCCCTCCAGTTCTGTTTGTTCTCTGATCTCCACACAGTGAGCTTTCTCTGACCTTCTCTTATCCTCCACAGGCTGTAAGCTGCCTCCTCAGTCCCCGGGCATGGAAACAAGCCCCTGCCCGAACTCACCCGTGTTCAGGACAGGCAGCGAGCCCACCCTGAGCCCAGCGGTGGTTCGGAGGGTCTCCTCAGATGCTAGAGCAGGGGAGGCACTGCGGGGGTCCGACAGCCAGCTGTGTCCCAAGCCACCCCCCAAGCCCTGCAAGGTGCCTTTCCTCAGGGCTCCCCCATCCCCAGCTGCCTGGCTCAACTCCGAGGCCAACTACTGTGAACTGAACCCAGCCTCCACCACAGGCTGTGATACGGGAGCAAAGCTGCCCCTGCGTGCCCAGAGCAGCCACAATGCAGAACTGCTGACAGCCAAGCAGAATGGGGTGCCTGGTCCCCGGAACTCTGGCATCAACTACTTGATCCTTGATGGGGATGATGGGGCCAGACCTTGGGAACTGCCAGCAGCACAGATGGATGACAGACAGGAGGACAAGTTTGTGAGACCTCTCCTGGAGACTGTCTCCTCCTTCAGGCCCAATGACTTTGAGTCAAAGCTCCTTCCTCCAGAAAATAAGCCCCTGGAAACAGCAATGTTGAAACGTGCAAAAGAACTGTTCACTAACAACGACCCCAAGGTCATCGCCCAGCACTTGCTGAGCATGGACTGCAAGGTGAGTGCTCAGGTGCCAGGTTCCTCCTGGCCTTTTGAAGGTTTGTGAGGGTGTCTGTCCTGCTTCTCTCCTCCTTGCTGGTTAAGTGCTTTGCTTGTGTCTGAAGATAACACAGGTGTGGGGATTTATTTATGGGGTGGGACAACCTTTGTCCAGAGAGCTTGTAAACTTCATCTTGGACAGAGGGAGGGCAGGGCCCACTCCCTGCACCCACCCCTACTGGTGACAGTTGCTGCAGCAGACTCTCCTCCTCCCACCTGGCACTTAGTTAAAAATTCTCTCCTGGACTCAACCCCATCAGGACTGGCAAGGGCAAAGCCAAAGGAGAGTCAACCGTAGATGAAACTAGTTTTTGAAGTTGCAGAGCCTTGGTTATTTTTTATTTCATTATACATTATACTTAAGTACATTATATATTTTATTACTAAAATGTCTTTAGGATAAACATTTTTTGTTTTTATAATAATTGCTTGATTCAAAAAAATTACATGGATTAAAGATAAAATTAAGATCACACAAATTCTAGTTTCCTGGCAATCACCATTGGCAACACTTGATATATGAAATAATGTCACATTACCATTTGCTCTGTAAATAGATACATGCAAATAATGTATGCATAGCCTGTGTTTACCACAAATATGACCCTGACCTGTACATCCTTTTCCAAACCCTGGAATCTGTCACTGAAAGTCTTTGATGACTGTCTTTCATTGTCATTTTTCATCAGAGGCGTTTCTTTCAGGTGTGGGTGGCCTTTGTTCAGAGGCGGTCCCAAGGCAACCTCGTCCTTCACTGAGATATTTCTGGACAACAGGTGTCTCTGGCTAGGCAGGGTTCAGCCACCTCCTCAGGATAAAGTGGCTGATCCCTGCACATCTGAGCAGCAGACAAGGCCCCAGTGAAATTTAAAGCCCCTTTTCATTTGTAGTTTAGGGAACTCAATTCGCCTCAAAGGTCAGGGCTTATTTAAGAATTGGATTTTCCTTCCTGAGTCAGGAATTGTGGCTGGAAATCAAGTCTCTGAGCCCCTGCTCCCCAGAGTGTTCAGGAGTTGATGAAGGGCTCCCCAGAACAGCTTTAAGGGGCATTCGATAGTTGCCGATGGTCCTGGGGGTAAAATCCCCTTCCTGAAAACAGGGCTTGAGGGACAGCTCAGTAAGTGGCATACCTCACTGCCCAGGCCTGGGAGGTGGTCCATTCTGGGTGCAGCAGCATCTCTGCTAAGTGACCCTGAGAAGAAAGTGGGGAAACTCTGCTCTGGAAAAACAAGGACTTGTTGCATTAATGGGCTGGATTGGCGAGGGGTCCTTGGACAGTGCTCACAGGTGATCAGATAATTTGCCCTGTTTAAATGCTTACCTGACTTTAAAGCAAGCTAAACCTGTTTGGAGGTAAAAGAATTGAGGACTCCTGTTCTAGTCAATCAGTCACACTGAGCAGAACCATGCCAAAAGGCCAGGAGTGAGATTCTCGGCTGGCTTGCCTGCCTGGGTTCTCCATCGAGGAAGCTCCTCGCAGAAACATGGGTCTGAGCAAATGGAACAGTTCCAAGGGGAATAAGTCCTCTGTGGCCTCAGGTAGGGTTTGACGGTGCTCTAGGAGGAGGAGAGGTACATGCCCACTTTTGCAAGAGGACTGGAACCTTTCCACTGCCTTTGACAGCCATGAAATAGAGAGCGAGTGTTGTCAGCTGAAGAACATGCAGTCCACCCCTCTCTTGCTGGGGTGCCTCTTGCCCTCCTGGTGGGGCTTCCTTTGGGCACCCCTGGCAGTGGAGGAGCCAGCCTGGACTCTGCCTGGCCCAGCACCAAGGGCAGGGCTGTGTCCAGTCCTCCTTCCTGCCCTCCACCACCATTTCCTTGTTCTCTTCCTGGAACCAGCAGGCACAACCAGCATCTTTTAAGAGGAAAATTGTTCTCCACCCCAAATGTAGTAGTAGCCAGATGGGGCCACCCAGGAGTCAGAATCAGGCGCCAGGCAGCATCTGGGCCCCATGTTCCAGTTCCCACCCAAGCACACAGCCCAGGGATAGATGACTAGAAGGCCGGCCATCAGGACAGCCAACGTCCTGAGAGCCCTGGAGCCTGCCTCCCCGGTAGTGTCCAGTCCCCACCCCCAAGGGCCTGGCTAGCAGCCACTCCCACAGGCACAGCAAGCCTTGCCTCACCCCATGCCCCACCCCTCTTCCACCTGCTCATCTTTAAGCAGTAGTTATGAACTTGACCTAAGGAGTGAGCTTGACCCAAAGGGTGAACTGCCTGAGTCTGAATTCTCCTTGACCACAGTGGCTGCAGGCTCATTCTCTCCCCATCTGTACGATGGAACACAGGCTACCTAGTAGTCAGTGAAGACTAAGGAAATAATACAGGTAAAGCCCTGGCCACCTTGCCTGGCCCAGTGTGGGCACTGAGTGTTTCTTGGTGTTTTGAATTCAACCTTGATTGAGTGCCTATTGTGTGCCAGGCTGCTCATGATCTCTGCCCTGGAGAAACCCCACTGCTGTCTGATGGAGGCAGGGTGGGGCAGGGACAGTGATAGGGAACCTGCACCACAACCCAGGTGGGAAACGCTCTGCAGGGGAAGGCACAGGAGTAGTGGCGCTCCTCAAGCAAGGGGATGGGGAGAGGGCAGGGTGCTCTGAGATGAGTTCAGAAGTCCGAAGAGTTGACCAGACAGATGCAGAAAGCATCTTGCACTTGGCGGGAAGGCACATGTGCAGAAGCAGAAGCCATGGGAGAGAGGTTGGTTTACAGAGGATTCATTTGTGGGTTAAAGAAAGTGGGGATGGGGTAGGATGGGGAGGACCCTGGGGTCTTTCCTTTAGTATCTCTAAGTCTCTACTTTTGGGTTCCTGCCTTCACTGAGTAAGGGAGATGGACCCATGAGTGCCTGGGTATGGATCTGAATCCTCTGGCTGGGGAAGCTGAGCCAGCAAGCAAAGCCTGGCAATTTCACTGTACTTTATCAGGGCCCTTGGCAGGTGAGAGGAGGGCCAGGCTGGGCATCCATAAGGGCTCCCCTGGGTCATGCAGCAGCCTCTGAAGCAGTGGCATGAGGAAGAAAGGGGAGAGTCCAGAGATCCTACAGACCTGGAACAGCTGAGACTCGAAGGGCAGAGGGCGGCTGTAATACCTGTCTAGGGTGTTTATGCCACCCTGCCCTGCTGGGTCCAGCCCACAGTTAGTGCTCTGTAAGTGTCCTCCCGCCTCCGCATCTGTGAGCCACACAGCCTTGGACACTTCCTAGGCCCTGCAGTGTGAATCCCCTTGTCCTGCTGGGCACAATGGCGCACGCCTATAATCCCGGTGAGTTGGGAGGCTTAGACAGGAAGATCACAAGTTCAAGGCCAGCCTCAGCAACTGACCAAGGCCCTAAGCAACTTGGTGAGACTTCTTCATCTTTTCTTCTTCTTCTTCTTTTCTCCTTCTCCTTCTTCTCCTCCTCTCCTCCTCCTCCTCCCTTTCTTCTTTCTTCTTCTTCTTCTTTTTTTTTTTAAGTACTGAGAATTGAACCCAGGGATGCATACTACAGAACTACATTCCCAGCCCTTTTAATTTTTTATTTCAAGGCAGAGCCTACCTAAGATGCTGAGGCTAGCCTCGAATTTAGAATCCTCCTGCCTCAGCCTCCCGAGTCACTGGGATCACAGGCATACACCACTGCACCTAGCAAGACCTTGTGTTAAAAAATAGGAAGGGCTGGGGAAGCTCAATGGTAAAGCACCGCTGGGTTCAATCCCCAGAATCTCCCCCACACCCCTGCAAAACAGAATCTCCTTGCACAACCTGCAGCAAGCAAGTGTGGCTCCTGGAAGCCAAAGAGGACAGACAGGAGGCTTCTCTTTCTCAGAACAAGGATCGCAGAACACCTGTTAGTACTTCTAGAACAGAGAGTGCGTGGATGGGAGAGTGCCCACAGAGGTGACAGGGTTTGGAACCTCTGACAGGACAGCTGTCTAAACACATGAGGAAGTGTGCGGGGCCTACATTTGGGGTGCCTTGCCAAGGCCAAGGTGTAAATCTCTTTACCGAGGTCTGGCCAGAATTCTTCCCACTTCTACATGGCCAATGATTCATAACTTGTGTTTTCAAATAGCTTGAAGGGGGTTTAAGGTCATTTGAATCCTTTGCAAAGTCCTTGAGAAAAGTGAACTTAGTTAGCAATTGTGTTAGACAAGGTGAAACTGAGGCCCAGTGAGTGGAAGTGGGAATGCAGTGTGGATTCTGCATCCTGGAGTGGTGTTCACCACTGGTAGCCATTCCAGGCTCATCCCCCTGTGCTCACAGTGGTTTCTTTGCTTAACCACAGAAGTTAAGGGTCAGAGTTAATAATATTGACTAAACTTCCAGATGTTTTTGTGGCCTGCACTGCTCATGTGCCTGGGTAATTATGGTCGAGGAAAAGTCCACCAGATGGAGGAGAGGGGCACACTCCGTGTGTCCAGGCTTGGTTAGCCCCTTTGGGTCTGCGAGTGGTGCTGTCAGTCCATCAGTCTGCTGCAGGACCCCGTAGCTCTGTTTAGAGACACACTGTCTCACTTGTAACCTTTCACTGCTGTGTAGTGAATGTAAATGATCAACTGATGCCTAATTCTGATCAACTGATCACACTGGACTTGAGATGGGTGAGGGCTGATGCAGACAAAGACTTTGTTTAAGGGAAACCTCTCAGGAGGGTGTGTTTGAGAGACTTCGGGTTTCAAATCACCATACATGTTTTTAATAGTTTCCAGACATACAGTGCATTCACTGCGCCCAGGAGAGGCGTAATTAAGGGTAATAGCAGCCAGCCACAGCAGTTAAGTGAGAACATGAATGGCAAAGCCCACAGCAGAGGGGAGCTTGGACAGGATTTTGCTTCTGCGCTGCAGGGGATGGTGGACTCCACACACACAGCCCTGCTGTTGGCAGCAAACGATGCAGCAGGATCCAGCCTGTGTCAGACAAAAACCCAGAGAACTAAACTGTTCTCTGGCTGGGAAGGAACAAGTACCAAATCTGCAGATTTGGTACTTCTGTAGACAGTTTGGGTGTTTCCTCAGTCTTTCTCCCCGCTTCTTAGTTTTATATTCTAATATGTGTATTAAAGTGCCCAACCACATCAAAACCATATTTTTGGACACTGCTATTCATGAAGAAATGCAGCAATGTAAGGTACATCCCCACTGTCCCAGTTTAGTGTATTTCTTTTCACATGCTAAATATGCGCTGGGGCCAGCCCACTTCCTGATCCAGTGAATTTCAGCTTTGCTCCTGACAGGTTGCTAGGATACTTGAAGTCTCCGAAGAGATGAGGAGGAACATGGGCGTGAGCTCAGGGCTGGAGCTCATTACCTTGCCTCATGGACACCAGCTGCGCCTGGACATAATTGAAAGGTGAGCAGTGCTGGCCTCTGCATTTTCCACCCTTTCAACTCCTTTCAGGTGCCAAAGCAGCAGGTTTCAGAGGGAGAGAGAAGCCACACCAGTCCTGTCTGTGTAGTGTCACCTGGCCCCAGGTGACTCTTCTCAGAAGCCTGAGCATAATAATTTCTGGAGATGCACAAAGAGACATTGCAGCACAGGTCAGGGAAGAGGATACCTTCCTGGCCCTGCTCCTGGAGGGGATGGGTCAAGAGAACAGCCTGCAGCAGCAGAGCTCTCCCTCTCCCTGCCACCTCCAGCCCCTCAGGTGCTGCACACCTTTCTCTCTTTGGAGTTTAAGTTTCCTCAAGGAATTAGGTGAGAGTTGGTTCTGAACAATGTTTTCTTTGAAGGGTTGGCAAAAAGGGAGTCAGGTCAAGGGATGCTGGCACTCAGCCCCTGGGCCTCCAGAACATCTGTCCTCTTATGAAAATCCGGAGTCCTGGGTGTCCATTAAAATGCACATGTGAACGTGGGATGTTTAGAAATTGAAGGACACACAGGAATATGTTTAAGAAAAGAATCACAAGACTAGATTTTCATAATACCACAGAAACTGGGCTTTGGGACACGTTAAAAATAAAGGGGGTAGGGCTCGGGTTGTAGCTCAGTGGGAGAGTGCTTGCCTGCCACATGTGAGGCACTGACTGGGTTCAATCCTCAGCACCACAGAAAAATAAATAAAATCGAGGTACTGTGTCCATCTACAACTAAAAACGTTTAAAAAAGAAGAAGGGGAAAAAAAGCCGATTTAGGCAAGACTGTCTGATTATCTCGTTTTCTGTTTTTACAACGAATGCCCCAGGCGCCATGACTGACTGCCCACGGCTTTCCATAATGTCCTGGGTCATAGCACTGTTTCAGTTCAACTTTCTGTGGTGACAGAAATGCTCTTATCTGCACTGACCACTATGACAGCCAGTAGCCACATGTGACTCGTGGTCACCTGGAACAGGGCTGTGCAACTGAGGGATGAAAATCTTTGTTTCTTGTTTACTAGTTTAAGTACAGATTGCCACACGCGGCCCGCAGAAGTCAGCCCCAGGAAGTTAACACTGCACCTCAGGGAGGCTGCAGGGGGTCCACAGAGCTGCTTTCAAGCTGATGTGGCTAGTAAAGCTGAGAAGACAACTCCAGTACGGCAGCTGCTTTGGCCTCACAGTTGTACACGCACACCTAGGACATTCCCAGAATGCTGGACTGTGGCATCAGAGCTTAGGAAGAGCCCGGGCCCTTGGTTCCGGCGCACCTGTGGCTTTAGCTCTGGGGCTTCTGAACTGGCCTGCGTTTGGGCATAAGGCTTCTAGATTCTAGCCACCTCCCACTTGGTGCCTGGCTCCTCCCCTTGTTGTCTGGGCTCTACAGTCACCGTTGTCTCACTTCCCCGTTTCTCATGTGGTACATTTAGCCTGGAAGTTCCCCCAGATTCCAGGCCTAATGAGTCTGAACCTTATTTTATGAATAGTTTGAAGTGTGCAGGGACATGGATTCTGGGCACCAGCAGTCGCCCAGGTTTGAGGTTTCTCTTTTGACTGTTTTCTCACTTTCACTCTTGTTTTTATCCGTTTCTTTATTCTCCCTGATCGCTGCTTGCCTACGGCCTGGCTCCTTAGCTTGTTTCCTGTCCAAGATTGACCTATGGGATCTTTGTACAGCGTCTGGGGAGTGGTTTGATTAATTACAGTGTGTCACTAAAAGCCAAGGTCATTGGGGTTTTGAGCCATGAAATGATATCACTCTCTAGCCTTTGAAAATCAAATACAAAACCACCCTTATTTTTAATTTACTCTCTTGCTTATTGTGGGCACACTGAGCTGGAAATGGCCCTCGTGTAACAGTTGAGTGTCTCCTGCTGCTGACTGTTGATGTGGATGCCACAGACCTGCTGTCCTGAGTCATTCACCGCTCAGTGGTGTACTCAAGGAAGTTCTGGGCAAATAAACGGATTCAATTACCCTGATCCAACACCAGGCCTTAAAGGAGAGCCTGAGTTGGGTGCAGTGGCACATGCCTCTAAACCCAGCAACTCTGGGGAGGTTGAGGCAGGATGATTGTAAGTTAAAGGCCAGCCTAGGCAGCTTAGTGAGACCTTGTCTCAAAAAAAAAAAAAAAAAAAAAAAGTACTGGGGATATAGTTCTGTAGTAGAGCATTTGCCTAGCATGTGTGAAGCCCTGGGTTTAATCCCTAGCACAGAAAAAAATAAATAAATAAATAAAAATCAGGGAAAGAAGATAAATGGGAAAAAGGAAAGAAACTGAGACAGGACATCCAGGGAGAGAAGACATACAAATAAAGACAATTGTAGTAACAAGTGCTATTCATCAGGTGCCTGTTATTCTTATACCCACACAGTCCTTTTCTCCCAACACTTGCTCCTGTTTTACAGCTAACGAAACTGAGGAGTCAGGCAGTTTGGTCCCGGTGTAAAGTCACACCACAAGTTAGCACCATACACAATTATGTACAAACACTTGGAGATGGAGGAGTTCGTTACTTATTTAACAAACATTAATTAGTGATGCTGGGCACTACTGCCCTTTGCTCAAGGAAGGCCAAAGAGAGACCAACACACCTGGACTCACACACAGCAGGGCATGGAGTAACAACACCCTTAGCTGTGAACTTTCAGGACAGCATAGCTATATTTTAGTTCATAGCTATAAATTGGGCTTTACCTTCAGCAGTTATACCATAGCCTGGAAAAAAAATTGATGCACTCTGGCCCAATGCAGTGAACTCCTGGGTCAAGATTTACAGAGGGAAGGAAAGGCACAGTCTGTGCTTCCTGCCATCCACTGACCCCATTCATATCCATCCCATTGTTATGTAGAAACTACCCTGCTTCCTTCAGAGTCTGTGAGTTTGACCCAAGTAGTTTAGGATGAGAAAAAGATTGTTAAGGAAAACAAGATTTTTATTTTATTAGGATCTAATCTTTTCTCCCCCCTCCTTTTCTTTTTTTTTCTTTTTTTTTTTTTTTTTTTTTTGCACTGGGAATTGAACCCAGGGATGCTTTACCACTGAGTTACATTGCCCATCCCTTTTCATTTTTTATTTTGATACAGAGTCTCACTAAATTGTTGAGGCTGGTCTTGAATTTGCCATCCTCCTGCCTCGTCTCCATGGCCCCTGTGCCTGACTGGGGTCTGATCTGATAGGCAAATTCCTGCCCATCAGCTATTCAGTCTTTGTCCACATCTCCATTCATTTTGTGGCCTCTTCACAGGGGCTAGAGAACACCATTCCTAGCTCCTAGCTCCTCCCTTTGCTCTGACATCCATGTCATTTTCAAGTATATTCTCTCGTTTTTCTGTCTTTTCTGTTCCCCTATCTTGGGGCTCAGTGAAGATGACTCCAGGCTTCCTTGAGGGCAGGATTCCCAGTACGTGTGCATGTTTTAGGAGGACATGGTGTCTCCTTCAGCTTCTCACAGGGTGGGTACACAGGCATTTCTGAGCAGCTTTGCCCCAGGAGGTCTTCTTCATGTCCCCAGGTCCAGGGCCCTATGTTGGGGCATCTTGCTTTGTTGGTTTTTTTTGTTTGGTTGGTGGTACTAGGGATTGAACAAAGTGGTATCACTGAGCTAAATCCCCACCCCTTTTTATTTTGGATTAGGGTTTCCCTAAGTTGCTGAGGCTGTTCTTGAACTTGCAATCCTCCCACATCACTGGGATTACAGGTATATGCCACTGTGCCTTGCTGGTGTCTTGTTTTTGAGTGTATCATGCACTCTCTATGGCCTGGTCAGTGGCACAGGCTATCTGCTCAGGTATGGTCTCTGTTGAGACTAGACTGACCTGCCAGCACATATCACAGCAATAGCAGCAAATGGCACAAAATGAGTCCTGTTCTGGGCCAATTTGGTGTAGTTTTCTTCTAGTCCCACTGACCTGAGTCTGACCACTGATCTCCTCTTCAGACATAACACAATGGCCATCGGCATTGCAGTGGACATTTTGGGCTGCACAGGTACTTTGGAGGACCGTGCAGCCACCCTCAACAGGATCATCCAGGTGGCAGTGGAACTGAAAGATGCCATGGGAGACCTCTATTCTTTCTCAGCCATCATGAAAGCCCTGGAAATGCCTCAGGTAAATTTCCGTTTGCTTTGTGTGGCCACTCAGGCATGTGCGTATTTAGTGTTTTGCAAAGAGGTCTGCATACCTATGCTTGGCAAATCACAGACTATTTCAGTTAGCCTCAAAAGATAAACTGAATCTTAGTGAAAGCTGTTTCGATTAGGAGACAACCAAGAAATGTGTTCTAAGTATTCCGGCTGTTTATAAAAACAGTGGATAGCCAGGCACGGGGGTGCATGTCTGTAATCATAACTACTTGGGGGGCTGGGGCAGGAAGATCCAAGTTTGAGACCAACCTGAGCAAGTTAGCAAGAGCCTGTCTCAAAATAAATACATTTTTAAAAAGGACTAAGGCTGTGGACTAGGGAGGTAGCTCAATGGTAGAGTGCTTCTTAGCATGCATGAGGCCCTGGATCCAATCCCCAGTATCAAAAAAATAAAACAGTGGATAATTGTTGCCAGTCCATACTTTGATGTACAATAACAAGAGTTATCCTCATGAACATTCCTTGTTC
Organism: Sciurus vulgaris; assembly: GCF_902686455.1. Lineage (NCBI taxonomy): Eukaryota > Metazoa > Chordata > Mammalia > Rodentia > Sciuridae > Sciurus > Sciurus vulgaris. Next base: position 81,384,822 of record NC_136461.1, on the reverse strand, counting down.
CTGGAGAACCATTTGGAGGAAACATTTGACTGAAGTGTGTTGTATAACAAAGAAACTACTCCCATCTGTCTCAGGAGATTCGTGGCCAGTTTGGGGTAATGATTGGGAATCCGAGGCTTTTGGGGAACCTCTACCAGAGAATTCCTGGAGTGGTTTGTCTCAAAGTATTGTTCTCAGACTGTCTTGTTAAAAATTCTGATTCTGGCACACTTGCTATAGAAATCAGAACTGCTGAAATTGGGCATTTAAATTTATCTGCATTGCAAGGACTTTTTAGGATGAGTGCCAAACATGAAAACCTGCGTTTGAAATCAAACAGGCCTCCTAAAGGAATGCCACCTTCTCTTTTTTGTTCTTTCAATCCCCAGGTGCTTGTAGGACTCAGGTTAAAGTCCTACATGCCAAATCTGCAGTCAGTAACACCAAAATTGGTTTTTTAGCTTGGCTGTTTTATAGCCAAATTGTCTCTGAAATCCTGCCAGGTCCTCACTGAAAATCCATTGGTGCCACTGAGGGAAATAGCTAGTCACATGTCCTGCAAGTCAGTGTGGTAGGATCATAATTTCCTTAAAAGCAAGAAGCTGAACAACTGAATACCTTCATTAGAAATTTGGGGGAATCAATTACAATATTTCAAAAGCTTTACATAATTGAGGTGCGCTGGAATTTTTTAGGATCCATATTTGAAATACGTAACAAATTCTTCTATATTTCCAAACTTATTTCTACTGTGATGAAAGGTTATTTTTTGTTCAGGTATTTACATTTGCATCACATATATTTTCCCTCATCCAAGACTACCTATAATTTGACAGCTAAACTCACAGGCTGCACTTTATGTAAATTTCTCCAGCCAGAGCTTCCTGAGAACATGGTACAGGGGATATTTTGTGGGATCACATGGTTGCTGTCCATGACATCAAACTGAGCAGCTCTAGGCTTATCCCAAACCACCCCAACATGCCTTTGTGGGTATTCCAGCTCCAGCGATGTCAATGAAGGTCACAGTTCTCCAGAGCATTCAGGACTTGGGGCAAGCGAGGGGACTGCTGATGGAAGGAAATGGCCCACCAGAGGAGAGTCACAATCACATCATTTAGACCTGCCCTGCTGCCTCATCTGGGAGTGGCCCTTAAGGAAAGGCAGGCAGCATGGGGTATGGCAGAGGAAGACCAGTGACAACGTAGACCTTCCTCTTGGAATACAGGGGAGCTCTGTGAGACCAAGATGAATCTCAGCTATGCCAATAACCAGTTGAGAAACCAGGGCAAGTTACCTAATCTAGTCTTTTGCTGATCTGTAAAATGAGGTCAAAATACCTGCCTCACAGGCATTGCAAAGATTAAATGAAATTCTTCAAATACCTCACATAGTGTTTGCTCTCATTCCCTAAATACTAGTGCCCTTTCTTGTTATTCAGAAAACAAAGACATTTAGGCCTATTGGTTTTGTGGTATGAGTGGGGGACCATTTATCTTAGGATAGTTCCTGTCAGTAGCATATGCTGATGTTGATTGTATTGTCCCAAAAGAAATGAAAAAGAATGAGCAATGGCATCACGTGGTCTGCGCTGTCTTCTGTGTGCCTCAGACATTACAACCAACCAACCTTAAAATGCTTTGCCTCACATTCCCATGCCTTACATCAGTACACCCCTACAGTGGACACGCTAACACCTGCCCACATTTAACACTCATGCATTCTGACCCGGCAGCTCCAATTCTGAAAATTTATCCTCCAGATATTTTCACACATGTGAAACCACTGGGTTAGTTTTGTAATAGCACAATATGTTTAAAACTTACCTGTAGGAAACTGAACTATGGTTTATCCATACAGTGGAACATTATGTAGGAATTTGACAAGATAAGGCTGTTCAATATGTATTTATATGGAATGATTTCCAAGTAGGGAGAATACCTATAGTGTGATATTTTTAAAAGGTGTTCTTGTGTAGACACAGGCACACGTAAATGAAGCAGTTGAAGAAAGCAGCCTCTGGGATGATCCATTAGAGCACTGAACAGGGGCAAGGGGGGCGGGTTACCTCTTCTCCACACTCTCCTTTCAATTGCTTTTGACATTTTTTACCATGTGCATGCATCACCTATTCCAAATTTAAGCAGAATGATGATTTTTTTAAAGGAGCCTTTTTCAAGACAATGACTTTCTTTTTTCTAGATCACAAGGTTAGAAAAAACATGGACTGCCCTGCGGCACCAGTACACCCAAACCGCCATCCTCTATGAGAAACAGCTGAAGCCCTTCAGCAAAATCCTGCACGAGGGCAGAGGTGAGCAGGGAGGGCAGGGCCAGCGGAGGCGGTTGCGCCATTCATGTCCGCATATGGCCGGACATATCATGAGGCCTCTGTCGCCTGCAGGACTGTTGCTGGCTCGAGGCTTTACCAGGTGACAGCCTCGCTTATCTGCATTGCTCTAACAAGACATAGGCTACCAGGCACCTCAGTCTGATAACTTTCAACATAATATGATATAGAAAATTTTATTCCTTATTCTTCAGAATCCATGTGTGTCCCCCCAAACAATGTGTCAGTCCCACTGCTGATGCCCCTTGTGACTTTAATGGAGCGCCAGGCTGTCACTTTTGAAGGAACTGACATGTGGGAGAAAAATGATCAAAGCTGTGAAATTATGCTGAACCACTTGGCGACAGCCCGATTCATGGCCAAGACTGTGGACAGCTACCGGATGAATGCGGAGAGGATCCTCGCAGGTAGGAGCTGTTTTTTGTTAAGTCACTCTGTGTAGTAATTGGAATGAAGGACTGAAAGAACAGAGATGCCCTCAATTAGGAAAAAAGACCAAGGAGGAAAGATTAAGGCATGGGAATTCCATTTCCTATGACTGATTAGTACTTCCTCTTAATTCCAAATGACTCAAGTGTCCCATTTCTCCTTCTGTGTTCTGACCGTGATATAAACAGCATCAAGAAAGAATGCCCACAAGTATCCCTAGTAAATGGGATTGAAGGAGCTGGAGTTTTAGCTCGACTTCAGTCATCTGCATTCCTAACCCAGTCACACTGCTCTTAGCATCTGACCCAAACTGGAAAGTGTTGGGCAGAGTGTTGTATAAACTGAACTTTCTTATAAATACTATGATAGTAGAAAGCAGCTTCCTCAGTCAGCTTGATAAACATTTATCAGACAGGGTCCATGCGCAGCAACCAGGCTCAATGGGTGGCCTCAGAGTGATCAGAGGCATTAAGTGGGTATTTCAGTGCATGTGGTAAGTGCACAGTGAAAGTATTTTAGAAAAGTAACTAATTTGGACAGAGATGCAGGCAGAGGAAGCATGTTAACTCTGCGAAGAAAAAATACCTCCCTGAATTGCTAAAGTATAAAAGTAGTCAGAAAACAGGGATTCCAATCAGAGGGTGGAACATAAAGTCTTGAGAGATCCTGGGAAGAGTGGAACCCCACATACTTGGGTTTGGACTAATGTAAAGTGTGACCTGGGGCATGACCAGCTATGCTGAAGGGGAGGTGTTACAGCTTCTCATGAAGGACTGTGGGGCCACAGTGGGTGTTGCACAGTCAGATTTGTTTTAGAGTGAATCACCCTGACTTCTGTGTAGAGGAAGGCTGGGGGCGGGGCTGAAGACAGAAAACCCATACAGGAACAAGGGCTTCACTAAGGCAGTCATCAGGGATGGCTATGATCTCTTCCTTTTATTTTTGTAGTGCTGGGGATTGAATCCAGGGCCTCGCATATGCTAGGCAAGCACTCTAAACTAAACTACATCCACAGACTTTCAAAAAAAATTTTTTTAATCTGATTTTGAGACACCGTCTCAAGTTGCCCAGACTGGCCTTAAACTTGAGATCTTCCTGCCTCAGCTTCCCGAGTCACTGGAATTACAGGCATGTGATTTTTAAAACTCTTCAAGGGCCCAGAGTTTGATACACAAAATCAAGAATGGTGTAGACAGGACACCATTCAGGAAAGGCCTATTCATTTCATCCTGAAAGTTGTTGTCTCAGAACCATAATTTGGGACTGAACAGCTTGCACAGTATCTGTTGTAGGTATAAGTACCACATCCCTGTTTTTCCTCCTGCCCCCAGAAAGTCTTCAGGTTCGGCGGTGTGAGACTCAAACAACAAAAGACACAATTCAACAGAAGTTAAAAGTGCTTACTTAAACAAAGCCAATAAGTGTATTACATTGGCTGTTTCATGAGCCAATATATTTGGATGGGCTTTGAGAAAAGTGTGCTTGAAGCTGATGTACAGCATGTCACTGTAGCTGATAGGTAGCTGATAGGATTTTTCAGTTGATCCTGTTCCATGTTCCCATTGCTGGAAGTGAATGTGAATTAAGTAGGGGCAGAGTTTGGCTGACCAGCATCCAGCCTAGGCTCAAGGCCTGTTAACTGAATGAACAGAAGTCATTTGTTGGTTATTTAAGATATGTTGGTATCATCAGGAAGGGCTTCTATGTTCTTTCCATCCTCCAGATCCTATGGACTAGATGGTAGGAGTACATTTACTATAACTCTGGCTAATAATTCTCCCTTAGAACATAACAGAATCAGGAAAAAGTCCACACAAATGGTTGTCAGTTGGTTTTTGACAAAGGTGCCATGATAATTCACTGGATAAAGTATGATTTATAAATAAATGATGCTGGAAATATTTTTTTTATCCAAAAAAATTCATCTCAACCCTTACCTGATACTATATGTAATAATTAGTCCAAAATGGACCATGAACCCCAAACATAAGGAGCTGAAGTACAAAGTGCCTATATGAAAACATAAAAGAAATTCTTTGGGTCCTTGAATTAGACAAAGATTTCTTAGGACACAAAAAGCATGAACAATAACAGAAAACACTGATAAAACTTTGAACTTTTGCTTTTCACCACTAAGGGCAAAGGCAAGACAGAGACCAGGAGAAAGTATTTTCTAAATGTGTATATCTGATAAATGACATCTCTAGAATATAGAACTCTAAATCCTACATCAGAGAGGATATACAAATGAGATTTTCAGTGCATAAATCATTAGGGAAACGTAAATGTAAATCAAAATGAGACACCACCACACTAGAATGGTTACCATTAAACAGAATGGCAAAACCAAGTTGGAGAAATCAGAAACTTCTTATGTTGCTGATGTGAATATAAAATGACAGAACCATTCATGCATGAGTTTCTTTAAACACTTACCATGTAACCCAGTATCCCACTCCTAGAGAAATGAAAACACACGTCCACCCACAGACTTGTACATAAATGTTGACATTATTCACAGTAGCCAGGAAATGGAAATAATTCAACTGTCCATCAATTAGTGAACAAATGAGCAAAATCTCGTATGTCCACTGTTCAACAAGAATGGACTGATATGTAAGGTGTGTAATGATCCCATCATCATGCTAAGTGAAAGAAACCTGAAAAATGTCTGTATTGAATAATTCCATTTATGTAAAATTTCTAGAGGAGGCAAAAGAATAACAGAAAGCAAATCAGTGGTTGGCTGAGGCCTGGAGAACAAATAAGGATTGGCTGCCAAAAGGTAGTAGGAAGCTGTGTAGGGTTGAGGGAAGTGTTATAAAACTGTGCGAATTTACTATCATAAATCAAACTGCACAAAATATATGAATCATGATATGTAAATTACAAATCTACATAGTTGTTACCATCAAAAACATGGTCCCCTGAACACTCCTCACAGCACTACAGTACACAGAATTCATTCTGTTATGTTTTAATGGGTTTACTTAATTCTCTGAAGATGGTGGATGAGTACAGCCTACATTTTTCTTTGGGAGTATTTTTTGAAGTTCTGAGAGAAGATGAAGTTCATTTTGGTACTATTTAAACAAGTTTTTGGTTATTTTCGAAACACTTTTTTAGGCAGAACTGAAGTAACTTATTTCTATTGTTTTGACTAGATTTTCAACCAGATGAAGAAATGACTGAAATCTTGAAGACTGAATTTCAAATGCGATTGCTGTGGGGCAGTAAAGGTGCAGAAGTCAATCAGACAGAGAGATATGAGAAATTCAACCAGATTTTAATAGCCCTCTCACGTAAATTGGAACCACCTCCTGTAAAGCAGGCAGAGCTCTGAAAACTCTCCAGGGAGCCGTAGGGTATTATTTCAAGCTTCTCATCGAATGATGATGTGCAAATCTCAAACCCAAGTCTTTACTATTCACAGGACATTAAATGTATAAATTGCACAGAGCACACTTATTTATGAATTGTTTAAAATTACTACTGATTTTTAAATAATTTATTATTAAGGTAACTATTGCTAACATTGATCAACAAATTTAAGAGAAGACTTAGCTTTGTTGGCTGGTTGATCTCTATTATCACAGCATTTGACCATTTGAATTTGAATTCCATGTCATATAAGTGTAAATAGAAGAGTTTAAAAACCTGAAACGTTTCAGAGGTATCAGTTGTATGATATTCAAGTAAATGTGAAAAATGTAAATAGTCATGAATGAAAATATATGTTTTTTGTGAAACTGTTGTATCTCATCCCTTCAATATTAAACAACTCATCAGAGTATGATAATTCTACCTCCTGACCTTGGAATGCATCTTGTCTCCTAGCCACTACATCCCAATAGTAAACCAAAATTAACAAAAGTGGCATGAAAATTTTAAGATTTCTATTTTAGGAGACAGAGGAAAAGTGATACAAGGAAGACATTGGTTCACACTTGAGCTCTGGTGCTTGCTAGTGGACTTTGGCCTACCTCAGTGAGTCCCATGCACAGCACAGCAACTCTAAGAACTTGGCATCTGTGGATGGTTTCTATTATATTTCACAATATCTCTCCAGTGAGGTCACATCTCCCCCATGGTCCGCTTATTCACATGCCAATCTCTGGAAACGTCTCAAAGACATACTTAATATGTCTAGGTGAATCAAGAACCTACACGTGAAAGGCAAAACCATAACACTTTTAGAATATAGTTTTTTTTTTTTACTTTGAATCAACTAAGAATTTTTTAAAGTAGAAAAAGCATTTGAACTGTTATTTCCTCTAGCTGATAAGTACAAGTTTCCTAGGTTTGACTTCCCAAAGGGGATATTTTCTTGTTAATTAGTACCCTCTCATTTTTTTTCCATCGCAAAAAATTCAGAACACATGATTTAAAAATATTCTGTCATTCTGCCACTGTCAAACGTTTTCTTCCAGGTAAATAATACTGGGGCTATACCAACTTTTGTCTGTCTTTTCTCAAACAGGGTGTGACAATTTCTTTACAATATTAAATAGCCTTTGAAAACATGACTTGTTTGTTAACAGATATTACACTCTATCTTAAATATGCCTACTAGAACCAAGAATGAGACCCTCTTTGTGGTCTGTAATGCAGTGGGAATATTAGTTTCAAATCTTGTACTAGTTTCCTTAATGTGGCCTAGAATCGTAAGGCCCCCTTCCCCACTTTTTTTTTTCCCCTTTGCGGTACTGGGGATCGAACCAGGGCCTTGTGCACGCAAGGCAAGCGCTCTACCAACTGAGCTATCTCCCCAGCCCCTTTCCCCACTTTTTAAAAGGTACCATCACTTTTTTTTTTTTTTTTGCTGGGGAAAAAAACCTAAGTACACTTCTACTTTTGGCAATATGGTGGTTCAGATGTACTAAAACGAAATTCTGATAAATGTTAATAAACATACCTTCTACTATAATGTTGAGTTTGACAGAATAAAAAAGAAATCCCCAAGGAATATGCCTCCCCTTCTCGGTCTCACCCTGAGAAGGTACAGCAAATTTAACTGTCAGAGAACCTAAAAACCTGGGAAGACCTAGAGAAAAATACTCATGTCAGTTCAATGAATGGGAGACTATCTTGGGAAAGCTGAATGTGAAATATCACCAAATAAACAGGAATCCTGAAAGAGTTCCTGTTAATGGGATGGGAACAAAATACATCAGCCAGCAAAGGGAGGTAACCAGGTACAAATATTCTGTCATTCTGCCACTGTCAAACATTGTTTTCTTCCTGGTAAATAATACTGGGGCTATACCAACTTTTGTCCATCTAAATATCATATCTTTATATGAAAAGAAACAGGAATTAGCTTACACAATTATTGAGGCTAAGAAGTCCCACAACAGGCCATCTGCAGAATGGAAACCCTGAGATATTGGTAGCATGGTTCAGTTCAACTCCAAATGCCTGAGAACCAAGAAAATCAATGGTGTAGTTCTCAGTCCAGGGCTGAAGGCCTAAGAACCTGCGGGCCACTGGTATAAGTCCTGGTGTCCAAAGGCCAGGGAACCTGGAGTTCCAAAGTCCAAAGGCAGAAAAACAGAACAATAGTATCCCAGCTCCAGAAAAGGAAGAAAATAATTCACCTTTACTTTTGTGTTGTTTTCTGGGTTCCCAGATGATTGATTGGATGGTGCTCACCCACAGTGAAGTTGGATCTTCCCTACATAGTCCCCCAACTCTACATGCCAATCTCCCCTGGAAACCACCCTTAGAGAGAAACACTCAGAAATAGTGCCTTATCAATTCTCCAGGTATCCCCTAATGCATCAAATTGACACCTAAAATTAATCACCATACCAGCAAACATGCCTGTCTTCATGTATGGCCATAGCTCCAAGAAGAAAATACTTATAACAATCTTCAGTAAGAATTTACGACCACATCCGTCCTTTTGCAGGTCTGGAGTAAAACTTACAAAAATTAAAACCAAATGAATTGACTTACAGTGGTTCCCGGTTAGTAGTGTTACCAGATTATTTATATGTATGTATATGCTACCAGATTCAAAAGCTCACTATTAAGCTACAGTTCAAATTAAGAAACTGTCATTAGAAAAACATGATGAAAAAGTGAACCAGCTGATCGGTGGAGAAAAAGACGACTTTGTACAATAAGACACTCTTATTAAATAACCGGCTAAACGAATGAAAGGAGAAAAAAATGATTCCGTACCTCATAACACCACAATACAATCTAGACAAATTATAAACCTACATGTGAAAGGCCAAAACCACAGCATCTTTAGAATGCAGAATATTTTTTCTACTTTGAATCAACAATTTTTAAAATTAGAAAAAGCATTTCCTATGAGAGATTAGTCAGTATGCATGAAAACAGAGGTTCTATTCACCCAAAAGACCCCAGAGAAAAACTGAAGATATTAGCAACACATAAAACTGACAATTATTATGGTACACAATCTCCAAGACAGCCTCTAGAATTCCCTGCCTCCTGGTACAACGCTGTGTTGGCCTTTCTCAACATTGTACTATAGTCACTCAATGTTACCAACAGCATGGGCCAGGGCAGATGTATTGACATGTCACATCTGAGATTAGGTTGTAAAAAGACAGCAGCTTCTGTCTTAAGTTTTCGTTCTCTTGGATCATTCACATTTGGGAAAAGAAGATGCCACACTATGAGCATCCCTGTGGAAAATTGCATATGGTATGGAACAGAGGCCACCAACCACTAGAAAACAAGGAACTGAAGCTGCCAACAATCCTAAGAATAATCTTACAAGTGTCTTCTATTCTGTACTGTTGGTCTGCCTGTCTACTTTGGTGCCAATACCATGCTGTTTTTGTTACTATTGCTCTGTAGTATAATGTCTGGTCTTGTGATACCTCCTGTTTCACTTTTTCTACTCAGGGATTGTTTTGGCTATTTGCGGTCTCTTGTTCTTCCAGATGAAGTTCATGATTGCTTTCTCTATTTCTACGAGGAATGTCATTGGGATTTTAATTGGAATTGCATTGAATCTGTATAGCGCCTTTGGTAGAATGACCATTTTGACAATCAATTCTGCCTATCCAAGAACATGAGAAATCTTTCCATCTTCGGAAAGTTTTCTTCAATTTCTTTCTTTAATGTTCTGTAGTTTTCATTGTAGAGGTCTTTCACCTCTTTTGTTAGATTAATTCCCAAGTATTTTATTTTCTTTGAGGCTACTGTGGAGTGCTTTTCCTAATTTCTCTTTCAGAGGATTCATCACTTATGAATAGAAATGCATTAGATTTACACATATTGATTTTTGTATCCTGCTACTTTGCTGAATTCATTTATTAGTTCTAGAAGTTTTCTAGTGGAGTTTTTTGGATCTTCTAAATATAGGATCATATCAGCAAATAGTGACAGCTTTAATTCTTCTTTTCCTACTTGTAACTTCAATCTCTTTGGTCTGTCTAATTGCTCTGGCAGGTGTTTCAAGGACGATGTTGAATACAAGTGGTGAAAGGGAGTCCCTGTCTTATTCCAGTTTTTAGAGGGAATGCTTTCAGTTTTTCTCCATTAAGAATGATGTTGCCTGTGGGCTTAGCATAGATAGCCTTTACAATGTTGAGGTATGTTCCTATATTCCTATTTTTTTCTAGTGTTTTAAGCGTGAAGGGGTGCTGTATTTTATCAAATGCATTCTCAGCATCTATTGAAATAATCATGTGATTCTTAACTTTAAGTCTATTGATGTGATAAATTACATTTATTGATTTCCAGATATTGAATCAACCTTGCATCCCTGGGATAAACCCCACTTGATCATGGTGTACTATCATCAGGTGATAGTACATTAGTAAACTAATGACTGTGAATTCATAGGGGGAAGTCATTGAAAGAATTGGCAATTCCCTGTATCATAGGGGATCATTTACCTTGTGACGGCCATAGCAAATGTGATCATGATCATACTATTTGCTTGAACAAATGATTGGAAAATTACTAGTAGTGGACAAACAATTTGGGCTTTTATCACTTTAAAGTTTTATAATTAGTTTAATAAAAAAAGCTATTTGTTGATTTACACATTTATGTATATATTAATTAACAGCCCATGGGGGCACTTTCTTTTTAATATATTTTTGTATGCAATTTGCCAATATTTTGTTAAGGATTTTTGCATCTATGTTCATCAGGGATATTGGTCTAAAGTTTTCTTTCCTTGATGTGTCTTTGTCTGGTTTTGGTATCAGAGTGATACTAGTCTCATAGAATGAATTTGGAAGGGTTCCCTCCTTTTCTATTTCCTAGAATGCTTTGAGGAGTATTGGTATCAGTTCTTCTTTAAAGGTCTTGTAAAATTCGGCTAAGAATCCATCTGGTCCTGGGCTTTTCTTGGTTGGTAGGCTTTTGATGGCTTCTTCTATTTCAGTGCTTGAAATTGATCTGTTTAGATTGTGTATTCCCATCAAGCCTTGAGATGAATGCTACTGTGTGAGAAATTCTGAGCTGAAACTATCCAGTTATGTCACACAGTAATAAATAAGTAATATATTTAGCATCAAGAATTCTCATTAATGGAGAAGGATAACTAAAGGAGAAATGGACAAAGATAAAAACAGGCTTTTCAAAGAAAAGGAAACAGTAAACATGTAAAAATACCCACGATCAAAAATCAGGGAAACAAAAATTAAAATTACAATGAATTATTTTTTCACCTTTTGAACATACAAAAATTCAAAAGTCTAACTCGTAAGTATTGTTAAGTCTTATACAAAGCTTGTAGGAATGTTAAAAAAAGAATTGTAATAACCTAGCAGGCTAAATGTGGCATTATCTTTAAAACTGAAAATTAATGTAGCCCATATGTTAGCATTTCAACTTCTGGGCACAGGCTTTAAGGAAATTCCTATATCAGTAAACATGTATGTGAATGTGCATAAGCAACATTGTTTATACTACCAAAATTCAGGAAATAGTCCAAATGTCCACCATTCATAGGAAGATGAATAAATGTGAACATTCATATAATGAAAATACTCTACACAACAAAATGAACTATGCATAAACATGGCCAATCTTAGTTTTTAGTGAAAACAAGTCTCAAGACACAACAAATATTCAAAATATTTGACAAGTGGGCTGTTAATAATATATACATAATAAATAAATGTGTAAATCAACAAATAGCTTTTATTAAACTAATTATAAAACTTTAAAGTGATAAAAGAAGCCCAAATTGTCCACTACTAATAATTTTCCAATCATTTGTTCAAGCAAATGGTTAGTATGATCATGATCGTGTTTGCTATGGCCGTCACAAGGTAAATGATGCCCCTATGATTCCATACAGGGAATTGCCAATTCTTTCAATGACTTCCCCCTATGAATTCACAGTCATTAGTTTACTAATGTACTATCACCTGATGAGACGGGACATGCAGCTAATTCCCATCCCACCTCTTTCCCTCATCAAACAATAAAGTACCTTCTGGGTGCTGACTGCATGCCCAGAGCAGTGGCAGGACCTCCCAGCCACAGAAGAGTGGAGAAAGGAAGAGGGAGTAAACTGGATGGGGAATGCTAGTCTTAATTAGTAAGAACTGGGAGCTTATAGTTTTTGTGTCTCCTTCCACACCCGGATTGTGTCTCTCACACTGGATGATCAAGAAACCATCACGGAGGGATCCTCAAGTGCTGACACATACTATACCTAACTACTAATCACTACCAAAGAACTACCAGGGACACCATCCTACAATGCTCAATTGGAAATACACTGAACAATTCACAACAACCTTGTATCCCAGAATACTTCACCAAGAGAAGTTGAGCCCTAAAATGGTCCACACATGAGAAATGAAACAATGCAGAAATCTTAAAAAAGGAATATAAGAAATATGAAAAACAAGCCAACATGATACCTCCTAAGGTTCATAATTTGTCAATTACTAACTCCAAAGATATTGAAGTAAATGAAATGCCAGAATGGTTACCAAAAAGCAATGGATTTCAAGAAAACACAAAAATAACTGAAAGAAATGAGGAAGTCAGTAGAGGAATACGAATGAGAAATTCAATAAAGAGTTAGGTTCTGAAAGAGAAATCTTGGAAGGCACTATAAAGTAAATAATTCAGTTTAAAGTCCATCCAGTAGAGTAGACCATGCAGTTTTGTCTTCAGAACTAGAAGATGAAAGTGGCCAGTTTTGAATATTCAAACAGTATTAAAGAAACCATGATCAAAATATGTAAGAGCTCCAGGACAACAATCAGACAAATTAAAGTATTATTGGAACTGAAGGCTGTTGAGATGTAGGCTAATGGCATAGATAATCTCTTCAGGGAAATAACAGAAAAATGTCCAAGCCTTGGGAATGAGGTGGACATCCAGATACAGGAGGCGTCATACAGAACCCCAAATAGACAAGATCAAAAAGAATGTCTCCATGACACATTATAATTAAAATGCTTAGCATAACATACAGAAAAATAATAGAATTTTAAAAATCTTATTAATAGAAAAATGTCAGGTCACATTTAGAGGTAAGTCAATCATAATTACTTCTGGTTTTTCAGAACTTTTGGAATACATCATTCCAAGCCCTGAAAGAAAATAACTGTCAACCAAGATTGCTACATCCAGTTATCCTCAGATTCAAAAGCAGAAATAAAAACCTTCCAAGATAAGCAAAAACAAAAAGAATTCATGACTACTCAGCTGGTGCTACAGAAAATACTTAAAGAAATACTACACACAGAAGAAATAAAAAAACAACCTCCAAGAGCTCACAAATGGATCTCATTTGAAGAGCAGCTGAGCAAATGAGAAACAAATTAAACATTATAAATAAATCAAAATGGCAGGAATAAACACTTCTCTATGATAACAATGAATGTAAGTGGCAGACTGGATCAAAAAACAAGACCCAACTATACACTGTTTACAAGAGACTAATTTTATAAGCAAAGACAAAGGTTGAAAATGAAAATGATGTTGCATGGAAAATCATATTCCATGCAAAGGAAGCTCCAAAATAAGCACCTACTCTCATGTCCAACAATGCAGGCTTCAAGCCAACATTAATCAGAAGAGACAAAGTCACTTTATACTGGTAAAGGGAACAATCCAATAAGAAGATATAATGATCATAAATATCTATGCCCCAATCATCAGTGCACCTAGTTCCATAAAACAGACATTACTCGAATGACTCAGAGAGATCCCAATACAACAGTACTAGATGATTTTGACACAACTCTCTCACCAATTGGTAGGTCATGCAGACATAAATTCAGTAAAGAATCCTCAGGACTAAACAATAGTATAAATCAAGTGAACCTAACGGACATCTATAGAATATTTCATCCAACAACAGCCAGATTCACTTTCTTCTCAGTTGCTCATGACACCTTCTCCAAAGTAGACAATATTTTTAGGCCATAAAGCAACTCCTAGAAAGTAGCTGCTGCCCCTCCAAAAGAACTGATAAAATTCCTTACGTCTTACCAAATTGTAATGGAATGAAACCAGACCTCAACACCAGGAAAAAACTATAGAAACTATAGAAGCACATGGAAAATAAAAAATACACTCTTTAATGTCGAATAAATAGAAGAAATCAGGAGAGAAATTTAAAAATTCTTAGAATTAAAGCAGAATAGAGATACAAATATCAGAATCTCTGGGACATTATGAAGGTAGTGCTAAGAAAATAGTTTACAACTATGAATGTCTGTATTAAAAAACCAGAAAGACTTCAAATAAACCAGATAAAAATGCATTTCAAGGCCCTAAAATATTAAAACAATTCCAAAACCAGTAAAACAAAGAATATAAGATTAGAGCCAAAATCAATCAAATACAGAGGAAAGTTGGGCATAGTGGCACACACCTGTAACCCTAGTAGTTTGGAAGGTTAAGGCAGCAGGATCGCAAATTTGAAGCCAGCTTCAGCAACTTAGCAAGGCCTTAAGCAACTTAGTGGGACTCTGTCTCAAAATAAAAAATAAAAAGGGTGAGGATGTGGCTCAGTGGTAAGGAGCCTCTGGGTTCAAGCCCAGGTACAAAAAGTAAAAAATAATAGTATAGGACTGGGTTGTAGCTCAGTTGTACAGCGCTTGCCTCGCATGCGTGAGGCACTGGGTTCAATCATCAGCACCACATAAATAAAATGAAGGTACTGTATCCATCTACAACAACAGCAAAAAGTAATACAAGGGGTCAATGAAATAGATGATTCTTTAAAAAGATAACCAATTGATAAACTGTTAGCCAAATGCACCAAAAGAAAAAGACCCAAATAAATAAAATTAAAGATGAAAAAGAAGAAATCACCACTGTCATCACAGAACTACAGAAGATCATTAGGAACTACTTTGAAAACTTATACTCCAATAAACTGGAAAACCTAGAAGAAATTGATACGTCTCTAGACATATGAATTTGGCACCGAAGTTGAATCAAGAGGACACAGGAAACCTTAAGTAGTCTGATAATAAGCAATGAGATTGAAGCAGTAACAAAATCTTCCAAAGGAAAAAAGTCTGGGACCAGATGGATTATCAGCTGCATTCTACCACACCTTTAAAGAAGAATTAATGCCAATGTTCTTCAAGTTATTCCATGAAGTAGAAAAGAGAACACTTCCAAATTCATTTTTTGAAACCTATATCACCTTGATACCAAATCCAGAGAACACCTCAAGGAAACTACAGACCAATATTCCCAATGAACATAGTCATAAAAATCCTTAATAAAACATTCACCAACATGTTAAGATTGTATATCATGGCCAAGCTGGTTTCCCTCCTGGGATGCAAGGATGGTTCAACACATACAAATCAATAAATGTAATTCATCATATAGAATCAAGGACAAAAATCATAAAATCTTCTCAACAGACACAGAAAAAGTTCTCGATAAATTTCAGCACCTATTCATGATAAAAATGCCAAATGGACAAAATGAACTTACTTCAATATAAAGACTAAATCCAACAAATCCAAAGCCAATATCATAGTGGGGAAAAACTAAAAGCATTCCCTCTAAAAACAGGAACAAGACAAGTATATCTATTCTCACCACTCCTATTTAATAAAGCATTTGATAGTTTAGCCAGAAAAATTACACGAGAAGGAAATTAAAGGGAAATAAATAAGAAAGGAAGAGGATGGTTGATAAATGTGATACTGCTGTCTGGAGACCAGCCCAGGGAAGGAGGACATAGATTGTGGTGCTGTCATTTGCAGAACTCTCTTCTAGGTAAAGAACGGTCTCTCTTCTCACACCCTGAAAATACACAAGGTGGGCCACTCTCAACCACACAGAATAAGTTGCCAAATCAAGCAAAATTTATGAAAACAAACCATTCAAGGAGCATTACTGCATCATTCTAAGGGCCTATGCTGTGAACACCTATGTCTGCTCATGCTTCTTTCCCATATTCCCAGCTGCCACCTACACTTAGACCTGGTCTCACCTTCCTTTCTTTGAGAGATGAAGAGTAGGGCCCCTCAGCTTGGTTGCCCAGGGATTAGAGTACCAGAGAAGATTCCCGAATACCAGAAATAACAGTTAAGCTATGTAATAAACCATTTTAGCTTTATCTGTGGTTCTCACATCAGAAATGCTTTGGTGTCAGAAGATATTATATATGGTTTCCATTTCACTATTTTTCTGAGTTTCTATTTTTACCAACCAGTATAGAAGTATTTTGACATTTTGCATTCGCTAAGGCTACACGTCAAGATGCAACAGCTGAGTAACAGTCCTGCTCAACATTCTCTATAGACATTATTCCTCCAGAGCCCAAATACAGGGAAAGTTAGTCAGTCTTAGGAAAAAATCCCCATGTAGCAAAACTACCAAGGAAAAAAAAAAAAAAAAAAAAAAGAAAAAGAAAAAAAAAAACCTCAAAATTCAAGATAATGGTTACTCTTGAAAGAGGAGATGGCAATTTTCCATTTGCACAGTTGGGTGACAGATTTGTTTATTATACACAATTTCCACAAGAAACTCTCCTTAGTGTTGACATTCTGGGTTTACCAAATCAACTTGTCACAGCCCCAACTCTACACAAAACTGTTTAACTATTCTATGAGGAGTGAGAAATCTTGACAAATTGAAACTGTGCTGAAATCAAGATATTATGCCTTAGAATTCCCTATTTGTATCTAAAGAAAGGAATAAGGCTAATTTGACATGACTTATTCCTAGGAACCTAGATTAACTGCCTGATATATTTTCCTCTTAATGCTCATATTTCTAATTATTTTTAAGGTTGTTAAACTTCCCAGAATTTGTTCTCCAAAATTATGTTCTATAGTTTCCTAATTGCTGACAGTGACTATTCTTTTATAACAAGTCTGGGTTCCTTTTCCTTTTGTTGGTATTGTTCAAAGGCCTTTATCTTTCCCTAGCAAGCAATATTTATTTCCTCTGATTTTACTCCAGATAGGTAGAAGTCCTTTTCATTGTCTTGAGCAGCCACTGCTGCTTTCCCCCCCACCCCCCAGATCTGTTTATCTAAAGTTATAACAACTGACACTATTTTCCTGCTATTTTCATTGTTCTCTGTCCTTACTTCCAAGTTTGGCATTGATCTCTAAATTTTCATCTCAACAATTGCAACCTTTAACTATTCAGAACCTATCCTGAGTTTTTCCTTTTTGGGTTAACAAAAGTTTGCAGTCATAGTTTCACATGACTAGGTGATTCTTCTGAAATTAGACTTTCTTAAAGTTACAGATAATGTGTGACTAATTATGGCAAATTCTCTTTCTGTGTTAGAAATACCAGGAAGCATGGGTACTCTCCCTGACTGGAAACAAGCAGAAGCATAGGAAATGCTGGTTCAAGTGTGGTGGCTAGATCAGGTTATGTGGTCCAGGGACAGCTGTTATGGAGAGAGAGGATAAGATGGTGTAAAATCAAAGTCTGTGCAACGTGGCTACTGTTGAACAAATATAAATTATTACATGCAATTTAAATTCACTCTAAAGTAGTAATCCATTCTTTCTTTGGAGAAAACTTGAGAGAATCTAAAATCAAAATAAAATTTCTGAGTCTGCTTTCCAAAAATGTCGCCCCACTTCAGGAACTTATCTTCTACTCTTTGTATTATCTGAAATTCAACACACTGAAGAACAAAATAATCACATCTTTTTGGTTCACATACAAAAGAAAGATACAACTTAACTGACCATGAAAAGATTGTTTTATTCCATGAAAATATTCTCAACAGAGAACACTATCTTAAACAATTTACCATTAAGAAATCAACATGTGCACAAAGAGTAAAAATTACCGAAAATTTTAAGATTTCTTTTAGACAATTCACATGTTCAAAATTTAAGAATGATTTAAGAATGATTTAAACTGTGCAAGTACAAATGTCTTTCCTATTGTAATAACCCATATACAGGTTGCACTATTCCACATGAAGGAACCTGCCTCCTTCGGAAGCAAATTCTGCTTTTAGAAAAACAAACAGTAGCTTCAAAAGAACAGTTAGTCCTTACAAGAAAGCCTTAAACTTTGCCCTCTGTGGCTGCTAGCCAAAAAAACATAAGCACTGCAAGCCTTGTACAGAAGACAAACACAGCCAGATCACATTTCCTTCTCATTGCTAACCTTTTAAAATAAAAATAGCACTAGATTTTAAAACTACTTCATGTAGTCCGTCAGTATTGAATAATGTCACATTATATAAATAACCCTGTAACGAGATTCAATATCTAAACTTTATAGTTTACTAGCCTCAAGGTAATACACTATACATCAGCTGTGTAACAGTGGTGTACTTGATCTTAGGAAGGCATTAACTTTCACACAATTGTCATTCAGCTTTAGTATAACTGGTAGTATGATTCAAATAACACTGGGAAAATTTTATTAAGGAAGTCACACAGCTTCTAAAATATTGCTTAAAATCCAATAATACACAAACCATTTCACGTTCTTTCTCCCCTCAAAACAGTAAAGAACCAAATTAATGAAGCTTCAGTGGTACAAATAACTCCCCACCCACCCATCTCCCTATTACAACATCACTAAGAAATTAGTTCAGATACAAGTCATTAACAGAATCACAAATGCGAGGCATGACAACATGAGCAATAGGGACACTAAGGACAATCATATTTACAAGTATAAACATACAGAAATTTCCGTTTTACAAGTAAAAGTGCACATAGATCATTACAAAGTTTCACTAGATTTCATCTGATTCAAACAAAAGCATCACTTGGAAACAGACTATTGTTGCAATAATCAAATGAGATCATTATAATTTCAAATTAAAAGATGATGGGGAAGGTTCATAAAACTTCTCAAAAAACACTAAGTAAATGGACTTCAACATGTCTGTAGTTTGATGCATAAATGTGAAGATGCACCATCATATATGGTAGAGCTCTAAAAGCTACCTACCGAGGCTATGAGGCTATGTCGGCAGCTGCAACAGAGCTGCAGAGTTAAAGGAGGTCTCACGGAGCTGACGCAAAGCCCTTTGTGGGATACTGTAGTGGTAGTGTTGGCAATCAACAGATTTAGGCACTCTAGTTTAAGGCAGCATTTGAATGGAAGCAGCTGACTTTTGACAACAGTCCTTTGTCTTGAGGTGGTGAGTATCTTCTGTGTTTATTATGCCAGGACTTCAGTGCTAACTATAGATTTTTCCCAGACTGAGGTGCTAAAGATGTATCACGTTTCCAAGAGTTCTTTCAACTGGGCTGTAGGCTAGAGCAGAGATGTTTTCTTTTTCTTATCATAAATACTTCAGGTTCGCAGACCACGTCTTCATAATGCCAAAATTGGAATGTTTGCAGTGAGGAAGTTATAGCAGCATACACAAATACTAAGATGGAAACATTAGTGCTGGAGATGTCTGACAAAGTGATCTGTACTACAAATGTAAAACAAAACAAAGGCTTTGACATAAACAAGGGATTATAAAGACATGCCTGAAAAATCTGTCTGATCACTCTAGACATGCAACAGGATGTTAAAGCAAGCATGGAGATGGCACAGGCAGACACTGACACATGGCAAGGATTCTAACAGACAATGGGTCTAAAAACCAATTAAAATAGAGCTGGATGGAGACAGTCTTATTAAGACAATCAAATATAAGACAAATTTTTATGACAGCTCTCCATTCTTTGTGATTTGGATGCCAGTAAAATAAATGGAAAAAAAGGGTCAGCCATTATTGGCCCTTTTCTTTCTTCTATGTTAATTGTGAACTAGGTATTTAAGGATTGGTATTATAACAATTTTTTAAAACAATGTATGGAAGTGCTATGAAGTTAGTAAAAAAAAAAAAAAAAAAATGTCTGCATGCACTCATGCAACTTGCTTCTCTCACTCTTTGTGCCTGACAATTCTAATACCCTCCCCCCAAAAGCAGCTGCATGTAACCTCCTTCAACATCTTGCCCATTTCCTCAGAAACCCTCTTCAGGAACCTGCAGTCCAGGAGGAAAAAGAAAAGAAGAATTACTGAAGACCTTTGGTAAAACCAAAAGGGGTGTTCAGCTTAAAGTGTCTGTCCCAAATGTCTCTACAATCATTATAGTCAGCTACTGAAAATACCAGAAAAATGTGAAACATGAGCAAAATCAAGGACCAATCTCATTGCTTCCTCCCTTTGCTTCCCCACACGATTAATTCAGGGTGTGATCATATGACTAGCACACACAATACTTGATTGTACAGTGTTTCCAACAAATGCCTGCTGAAATTAATTGGGAAAAAAAAATCTATTTTAATAACTGCTGATCTAGCGAAAATGAGGCCATAAATGGTAGCACAGATATCTTCCCTCAGCTTAGTCAAAAAAGTTGTCTCACTTATAAAAGTAAACATTGCCAGTAGTTCTCCATTCAAGATTTCCTCTATCTTCACTGATTTAGAATACATTTTCCTGCTAAATGCTAAATAATCACTAAAGTGATATTCCCCCAAAACATTTGCAAGATGAAAAACACAGCATAAGATTAATTTGGAAGGAATTTTGTGCATTACTGAAAATTACCAGTAAATCTGGAAACATTTTCAGGTCTTAAAGCTGTTTTATTCAGATAAGAGCTAGACCAGGCAGGGCATAGTGGCACATGCCTGTAATCCTAGCAACCGAGGAGGTTGAGGCAGGAGGATCACAAATTAATTGCTGAAATTAATTGGAAAA
Source organism: Sciurus vulgaris (assembly GCF_902686455.1). Lineage (NCBI taxonomy): Eukaryota > Metazoa > Chordata > Mammalia > Rodentia > Sciuridae > Sciurus > Sciurus vulgaris. The sequence continues at coordinate 81,363,926 of NC_136461.1, read as the reverse complement.
AAATCTATTTTAATAACTGCTGATCCATTTGTGGCTGAGGCCATAAATGGTAAGAACTGTGAATGCATGCTAGCATGGCAAGAGGCCCTGGGTTCAATCCCTTGTATCACAAGGAAAAAAAAAAAAGAGAGAGAGAGAGAGAGAGAGAGCTAGACCAGGTGATACATTTTGTAGATTTCTTGATTAAACTACTACTTAGATTATACACTAAGTGCTTATTTTCTTCCTTTAGGAAACCAATGTTAAGAATAGGGAGGAAAATGAAAATGATTATGCTATTATCTAACTATTACTTTTTTCCCTAAATACTGAAGCTACAAATTCAAACACCTATAACAAATCACTCTTTTGGGAAGTCAGTTTTCTACAGCATTTCAGAGCAGTTTTACTTATGTGAATTCACCAGTCACTGTGTCTTCTGAAGTAAAGTAGATGGGGGAGCATTCTACCTGTGGATTCCTTCCCAATAAGCCAAATTCTATATTTATAAGGCAGAAAAACACAAATCCTTCACAGAGACTTAAGCAGGACATAAAGCAAAGGCATCAATTAAGCTTCACACAACATTACTCAAACAGAAAGGCATCACAAAAACAGCCTCTTGTGATATTCACATCTCTTAAGATCAAGCCTGCATTCAGCTCACATAGTGAACAATAAATTGGGATGCCCTTTTAGGTTTTCTTATTTTTTCTGACCTGTTGAATGTGTTTTCATTTTATGTTATCATTTATATCATACCATTATTTATGTCATACATGGCACAAAGATGCCTGGTTAGTTTAGATATAAGTTACTGCACCTTTACTGTTTTTCTCTAGAGTTACATCTATGTATGATGTCGGAACGTAGCCCTCTTCACCATTCTGTCTCCTGGCTCTTGTCCATCCATCACCTTTGTCCTCCTCAATAATGTATAGAACTTCACCTTCTTTCATTGCCAGAGTACCTTCATTATGTCCTAGATGAGAATTTTTCACAGCACAAGCATAATTTAAGCACAGTGATTATTTTTAATGAAAGTTTTAAATACACAAAAATACATAAATCCTAGATTTCAATATACCTGCCCATGAGCTCACTGATTCTCACTAGCAACAATATTTCTATAATGTTTTCTAGTTTATCCAACACTTTCACACACTTTCTCATTTGAACTACACATAAACCTATTACCCCAATGCAAAAGATGAAGTGAGGTACAGTGACATGGGATTTGATAGGGTATTCTAACTTCTATTTTACTATTCCAATTGTAATACTTTCCTGATTTGGAGTACTGCAGTTATCAAAAATTCACAAGGTATGGTTCAGGAAAATAATAACAAGACAGTAGGAAGGTGGGAAGAAAAAAAGGATATAGTTTAAAGAAAACAGAAAAATAGAGATTTAACTATGGTGATACAGAAGCAGAATAACTCCAAAGCACAAACTTCAAGACTTCATCAGTCTCAGGATTCCCTTTCTTTCATCACCCTCAACCACTCCCAATCTCCCAACAGTGTTCCTAAGTAAAATCCTCATTCAACATATGCTAAAATCCTTCCCTACTCTCTAGAATACATTAGAAAACTCTCAAATCTAATATATTTGCTCAGAATGAGGAGTAACTAAAGACTATTTTATGAGTTTATATTTTGGCTATGCTGGGAATCACACCCAGGGCCTCAAACATGACAGGCATGCACTTGAACACTAACTACATTCCCAACCTCTTTACTCAATTTCAAAAACAACACAATTGGTGGGTGAAGAAAGACCTTACACCACCTATCATTTTACAACTTATTTATGAAAATGTTACTCTGCTCTTGTGTTAATTAAGAAAAGGATTTTTCAGGGTCCAAAAAGAAGGATGGATAATTAGAAACCTGTAGCAGAAAGCCAAAAAGCCTTACTTCCCTCACAAAATTTATTTCCAATTACCACAGAAGAGCTGGCATTGTCAGAAGCTACCACTTTCTCTCCAGCTTTCACCTGAAATGGTGGCCTGCAGTTAGGATATAATGATAGCATTCAACCATGCTTTACACTGGTCTCTCTATGTTAATAAACTGAAAGGAACATGAAGTGACATCTACCAGCTATCCACTTCCTAGATTGGGCTACATGCCAACGTGCTTCAACTATGTTGAATATATGAAAGTATTAGTAAGTTCTGGAGAGATATTCTGTATCGACTAGTTGACAGAAAATAACCTAAATTAGGCGTTAATAACAGGTAATTTTCTTTCAATTCCAGGTGTGGAAAAAATAATAATTAAAACAAAAGTATACATATTAATGAACTGGAGTTATAATTTTCTGATAATGTATTATTCAGCTAAGGACTAAAGTAAGTGACAATGCACTTAGACTTTAAGAAACCTATTTTATCAAATATAATAAGAACATCATACCATCAAAAGGGTAGATAGCTTTGCAATGTCCAATAGCAGGCAAGGGGTCATCATCCTCAAATTCATCATCAAACTCATGGTGACCATGCTGTTGAGGTGGCCCACGGACTTCTTGGTTTGCATCATCAGTGTAACTTCCCTCAGGACTAAAAACCACAAAATTATCTTTGTCAAGTATCACAAACATGAGAACTCTTCACCTATTATCTATAAGAGTTGATCTAACAATCAGTTCAGAAAATCAGATATAGATGACATGATTTCACATTAAGCCCTATTTTTTTAAATGTTGACTACATAAATTGAAGCTGAAACTTTGAAATTAAAAAAAAAAATTAAAAGATTACAATGATCCAGGCACACAGGAATATTAAGTACATCTCACTATCACTGGGGTCTAAAAATAAAATGGAAAGATGTAGTAGATAGTTGTCTTTCATCATACCAGATCCATCGTAAAAAGAAAAACTACAATATCCCTGGGAACCCACCCTGCCCATAAAGTAATTTCTAGTGTGGATCCAGAGAGGATGACATGAGCACAGTACTTGTGTGATGGGAATGAACAGTTTATCAACAGTGCTATAACTCAATCAGGAATAAGCAGTACATAGAGAACTCTGCCTGAGACTGCTAGAAAAGTTGTTCACTCCCTTTTCACTTTGAACCTGGAGGTAAACTGCCTAGAGCTTTGGAGAATCACCAAACAGAGCCTAAAATGAAGTCAACACTTAAGGGACAGCTGAGAGGTAGAAAGAAACCAAGACCTACGGATATCATCTGGGCTCTCCTTCAAATAATCCAGTGAAACCCATTTTTACTCTAAGCTGATTATGAGTAAAGTATTCATTCTGCTACTTAAAGTCAAGAGACTCCTAATGAAAACAAGACAAAGTTAATTTCCAATTAATCATGGTACTGGTGAAGTTAATAACTTAGAAAATCCAAAAGAACAGATATGACAAAGGCATTTTTAAAAATATTTTATATCAATGAAAAAAATGTTAAAAAGTTTTTGCTAGAATATTAAGTTACTGAATGGAAAAATTTTAGGATTTGATTTAGCAACACTTTCAGTGAGCCCAAAAGCCACATTTTTATATAACACATGCCAGAAAGACTAATCTGGTTTTATCTAATACCAAAACAAAAACAACAACAGACAAGTTATTTGTGTGTTCTTTTTAAATTTTATTTTGATATAGGGTCTCATTAAGTTGCCCAGGTTAGCCTTGAACTTGTGATCCTCTTGCCTCAGCTTCCTGAGTAGCTGGGATTACAGGCATGCACCACTGTATCTAGCCTGAGGATCTCTCTTGAGGCTACCGAAGATACGAATTGTCTTAAGAAGTGATGGGGAGGACTGGGGTTTTGGCTCAGTGGTAGAGAGCACTTGCCTAGCATGTTGAGGCACTGGGTTCGATTCTCAGCACCACATACAAACAAATAAATAAAGGTTCATTAACAACTAATAAAAATATTTTTAAAAAAGTGATGGGGAGAGAGAGAAAATGAAGGAACTAATATTTGAGAAGGACATACTACTATATGCTTATGTATTATTTGCCTGTATTACTAAGAACACTGTAGGATGGGTACTTTAACCTCAATTATATATTTCAGAAAACTGAGATGTGGGAAATATTAAAAATGAACTTGTTCAAATTACACTGTGATTAAATAATAAACCAAAATATTCAAATTCTTCTCTAAGATGAACCCTAATTTGTGGAATTTTTACTATGGAGAAATATATATGTATGTATGTACATACATATATATTAATTACACGAAGTGATGTGAAAACATGGAAACCTGGCAAAATGTCAAGTTGGAAGTGGTGGTCTAAACTAACAACATATACCCCTCCCTGCTTTTTTCCACAAAATTTTGAGCAACTAACAAAATTTTTCTTCAGCATAAGTTACCCAATTCCAACTGAATGACTGACCACAAGCACATGAAGCCCTTAGCACACAATGCCTGGCATACTCTAGACCCCAGATGTAATAAATGACAGTTATTTGGACAAAGGAGAAGAAATTAAGTAGCTCAGTGTGACTTCTAATACTCAAAAAGCCATTTTATTTTGAGTTAGAGGAAGAAAGAGAAACATTTCTCAAAAGTTTCATTTTATTTTTTTCTCAATGGGCTCCCATGCACAAACAAATAAAAACTACTGATCTTAAAAATTAAAAAAAAAAAAAAAGTTACCCAGCTCTATCTAAGCCATATGGAAATCTCCCCATGTCTAAGGTTCCTATGGTCCAGATTGTAGCTCCAAGAATTTTCTTTGTTCCTAGCTCTGGTTTTGGATGCAGGATAGACTAGAATTTAAGGCTACATCTACAACTAATGTTAAAGGTTCAGAAAATTACTTAGGTTCAAGAGAATTAAATTATTAAATGCCAAACTCATTAAATTAGATAACTGTATGAAGTTTAGAACAAAGGGGTGAGGAAAGTGGAAAACAGAAGAAACACCTATAAAAATGCAAAAATAGTAACCTTTCTCGTCCCTGTGTAACAAGATGATTTATGTCACTGCTGTGTCGTCTGTCTCCTCTCCCACCTGTTTTGCCTTCAACTTCAGAAAGCCAAGCCTTATGGAAAAAACAAAAAAACCAAGTTCAATAAATTATGTTCAAAAACTCATAAGATACCCTGCTTTTAAAGATGTGCTTTGAGGGCTGAGATTGTGACTCAGAGGTAGAGCACTTGTCTGACACATGTAAGGCACTGGGTTTGATCCTCAGCGCCACATAAAATGAATAAATAAAATAATGGTATTGTGTCTATCTACAACTAAAAATAAAAAATTTTTAAATGTGCTTTGAGTTTTTATAATTATGTGATTTTTTTTTTTTTTTTTGGTACCAGATATTGAACTCAGGGGCACTTAACCACTGAGCCACATCCTCAACCCTTTTTATATTTTATTTAGAGACAGGGTCTCACTAAGTTGCTGAGGCTGGCTTTGAACTTGAGATCTTCTTGCCTCAGTCTCCCCAGTCACAGGGATTACAGGTATGTGCCACTGCACCTGGCCAATTATGTGATTCTTGGAGACAAGAAATCTTTGTTCCAGTTTGGTTAATGATCAACTTTATAGCTCATTTTTAAATAATAGCATAAATATTTAGTTTTATATAAAGGTTTAAAATTAAAAATCAATGAGGCATAAACTAAAGATTATACACCATAATGATACTTTTTAGAACTTTAAAATTAAATATAAGTACTAGGACATTAATTTTAGCAAAAACCAATTTATCATAACAAAGCTTATGAAAATAATTTATCACAAACAAGTAAACTAAATTTACCTCATTCTTATGGATTTCCATTCTTAGGCGGTCAATGTTATTCATAGTCTCTGCTAATTTAGGTTGCAGACTCCCTGGATCCCCCATTTGTGGATTTTTCTCATATACATCTTTCATTTTGTTGAGTGCATCTCTGAAAAGGAGAAGGAAATCAGAGTTTTATTTACTTCATGTGCTTCTATTTTATTTATTTTTTAAAATATTTTTAGTTGTAGATGAATACAATACCTTTATTTATTTATTTTTATGTGGTGCTGAGGATCGAACCCAGTGCCTCATGTGTGTGAGGCAAGCACTCCACCACTGAGACACAACCCCAGCCCCTCATGTGCTTTTAGATAAGAGTTTCATTTGACTTTGGGAATTCAAGTACAGCTTAACCTTAAGTAGTCGCATCTCTTTAAAGTTTAGTCAAATATTATCTAATTAAAGACAATTTGCATAAAGCTTATGATGTATACAGAGTTAGTAAGTTACGGAAATTTTAAATTTAAAAAACTTGTAATACTAAAACAGTATCATTTTTCTTAAAGGAAATTATTTATGCATGTGTATAGACATACATATATATGCCTATATATATTCATATAAACATATACACACATATACATACACACATATAAGTTTTATAAAACAGCTGGAAAAATACTCAAATATTTTTAAGCCCATTATGTTCCAAATGAAATTCATATTCCTACCCAGCTACTCTATTCAACCAGTGTTCCTTATCCCAGTTCACACATCACCACCATCTTCCCACTCATCTATGCTAGAAATAGGAATACCATTTTAATTTGCCCCCTTCCCTCTATTGTCAGTCATTTGCTGATTCCTCTTAACCCATCTCCTCTCCTCTAATCACCCTACAACGTTATGCCCAATCACAGCTCCTTGACTCTAACATCTGACACTATTGACTAACATGTCTTTTCCTTCTTGACCTAGGTTACATTTTCTTTCTCTCCTCCTCAGTTTTGCTTTCTTATAATGTCTCTCATTGCCTCCTTCTCCTTCTTTAACTTTTAAATGTCTATTACATAAAATGACAGAGGTTTCTTCTCATCTCAACCTACACTCTTCTTTGAAGAAGCTTTCTTACTGTTTTAATACCACCTATCTTCAGAAGATTCTGAAATGTATATCCTCTTTCTCTCAAGTCCTAGATTTATATTTCCAAACTCAACTGCACACTTCCAATATTTTTTCACATATTTAAAAAATTAACATAAATAAAACCATTATCTTTGCCCTAAATTTGTTTTTCTTACTGTTTCAATTAATTCTACATTACTATCCTGAGCTATAAGGCATTAAAATCTCTTGTTTTTCTCTCCTCTGATATCCAATCAGGTAAAAAGTTCAACCTACTTTGCTTTGAAATGATTCCTGTCTATTCCTCCTTTCTGTTCCATGCCACGATTTAATCTAGGTTCGTGGCATCACTCACAGGACTGTTATGAAATTCCCTAACTAGTGTCCCTGTCTCTAATATCCTTCATTGTCGACTCTTCATACGACTTTATCTTTCTTTAGAATACAGAGTTGCTTAGAGCACTTGCCTAGCATGCATGAAGCCATAGGTTCAATCCCCAGTACTATCCCCCGCAAAAAAGTCAGAATTCCCCAATACCTACAGCACTCCACAAAAAAACATTCAAGACTTTTCTTAAGTCATCTTACATCTTTTCACCCTCATTCTCTGATAATACAGTCCATATAATTTTTAATAAAGTTTTCCTGGATTAGAAAGAATTCCAAACCTCAGCAAGAACACATTTCTGTGCTTTTATTCTTGCCTCTCCCCACACCCCTGAACGCTTCTTCCCTTCCTCACTTTCTTCTTTAATTAACAAAATCCTATTCTATTAACGTTCAATTCCAATGCTTCAGCTTGCTGAAGACAAGCTGGCTAGCGTTGCAATGTTAACTCTGACATTTCCCAGCTATCTAATCTTAGATAAAAAATGTATGTATTTCATACCTGGTTTCTTCATCTATATAATAGGAATGACAACTTCAGAGGGCTATTTTCAAGAATTCAAAAATGTGTTGCATGTAAAATGCCTAGCTCAGTACCTGGTACAAAATAATCCTTCCATAAACATTTATTTCCTAGACCACAGTGCTCTCTTCCCAACTCTCTCCCCAAGTGAAGTCTTTCCTAAATATCTCAATAAAACTTCATCATTCTTTCCTCTAAGTTCCCTTAGAAGTCTGTATCTCATATTAGCAGCTATCGCAATCCAGCGTGGGTAAAAATGAAGTTGTCAGTCTTGTTCTCCATTTAGAGTGTGAACTTCTTAGGATCAAGGACTATGTTTTCTTTATTTTTATGTTTTCTTCTCTAGTCCTCACACAGGCTATTATAAATGGTAAGCATGAAATATTAGACCTAATGTTATAATTTTCCAGACTATTTATTTATATACTGCTCAAGTAAACACTTTAAACATCCTAAAGTTCTTTATACTAATATAGTTTATGTTCATTTTTCAGTTTCTGTACTTGCAAATTTGCCTGTTAAAATTTATTTGTAATCCCCAAACTGGTATTCAAAGTGCTTTCCTGGTCACTCATGGACACACACAAGTCAGAGAAACATTTGAGTCACTGGAGGTACACATTTCCAGCTGTCATCATGCAAGGAGATACTTTGCCTTCTTGTTTTTGCTCTCATATTCTGAGCAAGTGGCCTTTTGGCAACCTATTTATGTAGTGCCATGTTCTTCACAATTTTTGTGCTTTTGGTTGGTGATATGGGTGTTTACAATGGCTCCCATACACAGTGCTAAAGTGTTGTCTAGTGTTCCTCAGCACAAGAAGGCTATAATGTTACTTATAGAGAAATCAAGTCTTATGTAAGCATCGTTAAGCATGAGTTACATTGTCATTGGCAGGGTTCAAAGTTAATGAATCAACAATATATATTAAAGAAGGCGTCTTTAGACAGAAACATATATAAAACAAGGTTATGTATCTATCTGTTGATGAAAAGGTTGGACCAGTGGTTACTTGGCACCTAACACTGTATTTCCCTTTCCCCAAGTTTTAGTACTGTTTTAGTATTCAATAATTTAGTGCTCATGGTAACTTTACAGACCATTAGCTACTGTGAATAATGAGCGTTGACTGTACCATAAAATTTCATTTATGTATCTATCACACTTGATACAACTTGGGGGGGGGTTTACTGGGGGTTGAACTCAAGGGCACTTTACGACTGAGCTACATCTTTAGCCTTTTTGAGACACAGTCTCACTAGGTTGCCCAGGCTGGCCTTGAACTTGCAATCCTTCTGCCTCTGCCTCCAAGTTGTTGAGATTACAGGCATGCAACACCATGCCTGGCTCCTGATATACAATTTTCAACATCAAAACTTCAATCTTCAATCTTTCATACTTAAGTCCCAATATTATGTTCAGTAAGTCACCAATTCATTGTAATCACCCTTTATTCATCATAAATAACTTCACTTTTTAAAAACTGAATAAAGGAAAATTTGGAAAAGAAAAAAATTAAAGTACAAGTGAGCAAATATGAAGCTATAAATGATGGAGCAATATCTAACAACTTTTTTTTTTTTTTTTTTAGTACCAGGGATTGGTGCACTTAACCATTGAGCCACATCCCCAGCCCTTTTTAATATTTTTATTTATAGACAGGGTCTCACTGAGTTGCTCAAGGCCTCTCCAAGTTGCTGAGGCTGGTTTTAAATCTGCAATCTTCCTGCCTCAGTCTTCCGAACCACTGAATACCACTGGGATTATAAGCGTGTGCCACTGCACCCAGACTGCCAACAAGTTTTGCAGCCAACAAAATAATTATAGCCTCAGGCTGCTGTTGAACTGAATGTATATATCAAAACAAAATAAAAATTTTTCAAGCACAAGAGGTGGTTAGCATTGGTGAAACTACTCTTGAAAATGAATCACCAAGCTATTTTACAAATTTATGGAAGGAATAAGTATGTATTAATAAGCATCTAATCTGTAATTAAACGAAATCCCTGACATTTCATTTTCATCTATGACACAGCAAACAAAATTTTTGCTGGAGTATATATTTCTCTCAAAAGACATTTCAAATAGGATGCCCAATTTTATTCTTTTTGGTGTGTGCCTAGAGATCAAAATCAGGTCCCTGTACATGTTAGGCACACACTCTATCACTGAGCTACCTCCCTAGCCTAGGACGTTACGATTTTGAAACCATCTGTATACATATCATTCAAAGTAGATTCTGAAGAAATAATGATAGAATGGATTTAAAGGAACACTACTTTTGGTCTGATTCTTTCTGTAGCTCCCTGTTAAGTTCATCAATGCGCTGCTGCAGTTTTTTACGTCTTTGTTCTGGTGGCAGATGACTGAAATCTTCTAGCGCTGGGCCCTGAAAAGAAGATCTAAATCATTATTAAAGACATTTTCAGGAAATTTTATTTTTAAAATTTACTATAAAATAAGAATATATACAAATTTAAAGTTTAATTTCAAATGTCTTAAATAGCCCCCTTTTAAAAAATAAACAAATCTACATAGATGTGTGTACTGATGAAAGCAATTATATTGAAGAGCTCACATTTCAGTCATTTCTTAAAACCATAAAACAAAATATTTAAAAATATAACCAAATATAGATGACTGGTAATTACTAGTATCACATTACTTTCAAGTCTTGGCAGAGTTAAAATGAATACATATGAATTTTCTTACAGCAACAACAACAAAATGGAAACACATAACATTTCTTATCTGTACAAGTTACTTCAAAAACTGCACATCACCACCTTTTCAAATGAAACCCATTGCCATATTTAGGATGCCACAAATGTTCAAACTAAAAACATGTAGAACTTACAAAACAGAGTTCAGTAAGCAACTTACCTCATAAAAACAACTAATTAATGAAATGTACTTCAATACTGCATTATAGTCTTTGATTACATTCATTAAACCATTCTTCAGAATCAAGACATATCTGATCATTAAAAAACAAAAGGTAGAACTATCCAATGAATAACAATTACATTTCTACATGGAGTATACTTTGAATTTTCCTTACATAAAAACAAATAACATACTTCAGTTATATCTGGAAGAAAGACATAATCTGAAGAAAGGATCTAACTGTTCTTTAGGAAGGATTCTTGGTGTCAAAAAGTTTGTTGATTTTTTTAAAATATATTTTTTAGTTGTAGATGGACACAATACCTTTATTTTATTTATATGTTTTTATGTGTGGTGCTGAAGATCGAACCCAGTGCCTCACACATGCTAGGCAAGTGCTCTACCACTAAGACACAATTCCAGCTCCTTTCTTGACGTTCTGAGAGTCGAGAAATTACGTTAAGAAAAAGTGTTGGTATTTAAATGTAAACTTTTTATTCAAATGATGTCTTTATTCTCTTAAATGTTTTTAGCCACTGTTACTTTACCTACATTAGAAATTATAATAGAACAAATATTTAGCAACTATGAAACCCATTTAATGTTAACATTTATTATTTATGTACTTCCCAAATTAATGATACCTATTATTTTTCATTTTTCTTTTTAAAAATGGTTGTTTTAAGAATATGAATATAGGGCTGGGGATGTGACTCAGTGGTAGCGCACTTGCCTAGCACAAGTGAGGCACTGGATTCAATCTTCAGCACCACATGTCAATAAATAACAAAAGGTTCATCTACAACCAAAAAAAAGAAAAAAAAACAATGAATATAATCTAATTTTTTAAAGTGCTTGTCAAAATGGGGAAGAAATGTACTCTTGTCTTCAGGTCACTTATATGCTAAGTAGCTTTGTATTACAATCCACAAGAATGCTTCACTTACTTTTCTTTGTTCCTTTGATACAAGGATTGAACATCCTCAGTCCTATTTATTTATTTTTAATTTTGAGAAAGAGGATAGGTTGCTGAGGCTGGCAATCCTCCTACCTCAGTCTCCTGTGTTGCTGGGATTACAAACGTAAGCCATCATGCCCAGCTTATTTTTTATTTTGAAACAGGGTCTCACTAAGGTTGCTAAGGATGGCTTTGAACTTGTGATCCTCCTGCTCCCGCCTCTCAGACTGCTGGGAATACAGGCATGTACCACCACACCTGGCTTCATTTACCTTTAAAGAAAACTCATTTTTAAGGTGAATCATGACCAAATGTAACATTTAATAACAGAGTCTTTAGAATCATTCTCCAGTGGCCTGCCTACTAAGGATATTCAACAAACTTGCCTACAAAAGGTAAAGCATCCTAAGTATCCTTTGCTTTTTATCTACCAATCATCAGAGGTAACCATGTCAAGTAACTAAATCTGACCTAATTAAATGAATGGCAAAATTTCCTATTTAAAGTTCTCTTAAATTAACAAAAAAAAAAAAAAAAAAAAAGTTCTCTTAAATTTAGTAATTTTCAACACACGTCAGATGTATTCTAATCTGGGGCAGAGGTTTTAAACTATTACATATGTGCCAAACACAAACTTTTTTAATTTATAGTTTTTAGAATATTTCTGAAAACCTTGAAAATTTCCTTAATGAAGAAATACATGGTGCTGAGGATGTAGCTTGGTGGTGAAGTGCTTGCCTGGTTCAAATCCCAGCACCACAAAAATAAATAAATAAATAAATAAAAATGCCCTAACATAATGGGGAAAACAGTATTTAAAAATAGAAAACATTTCTGCAGTAGGCCTTTGGGGGGGGGGGGTTAATATTTAAAAACTGACAATTTCCCATGAGTAAATCTGCCAGATTTCCACTTATCCCTAATCAAACCTTCTTATCAAATTTATTAACATCAGATTCCTAAAGCACCTGCATTCCTCTCATCCCACACACACAGGGTACTGCACACTGAACTTAAGGGTGTTCTACTAAGTTACATCCCCAGTCCTTTTTATTTTTTATTATGAAGCACTTAGTCTCACTAAATTGCCCAAGCGGGTCTCAAATTTGCAATCCTTCTGCCTCAGACTCCTGAGTAGCTGAGATTGTAAGTGTGTGGCACTGTGCCTAGCCTAGGCACCTGAATTTCTAATATCCCATTTCAACATTATGACCCACTCTTACATAGAATATGAGAATAAACTCTGTTTCCTATAGATGTAAAGAAGCCCTCTGAGGTAGTTAATAAACTTTCTTACTATAAGGAAATTTTAAAAGGTTAAATTTTAACTGTATAAAAAAAGAACAGTCTATTTTCCAAAATTTATTTTATACAGTTTCCTATAGAACTCCCAATGATTTTCATTTAGTTCTTCATAATGCAGCTCCATTAATGTCTCAAATAGTGAAAATTTCAATACACACACACACACACACGCACACACAATTAGATTATTTGTGTTTCTGTTTCCCTTCAGTGGTACAGAAAAACAACACTGACTTCATAATAAAATGAGGTAAATTTTCTTTCTAATAAAATGAGGTAAATTTTCTTTCTTTTTGGAGAAATCTAACAGTACAGAAAACAAACTCGAATAAACTTTACATGAACTTATAAAAGAATGCTAAGAATATTTATTTTTGCTAAATTTTTCTTTTGCATATAGCATGAAATTTTGCTCTACCATATAACCCCCCCCTTTTTTTTTGTACTAGGGATTGAACCCGGGTGCCTAACCACTGAGCCACATCCCCAGCCCTTTTTATGTTTTATTTTGATGCACGGTCTAAGTTCTTTGGGACCTCACCGAATTGCTTAGGTTGGCCTCAAATTTGCAATCCTTTTGCCTCAGTCTCCTGAGTCACTGGGATTATAGGAGTATACCACCACACCCAGCTCTAACACACATGTAACCCTTAAAATAATATGTAATATAATTTTATTCTTCACTATAACATGACAAGGACTCCACCCAATGACATTTAAAAACTTAATGGTCTATGACAATTAACATTATTTTATACTCTATGACACTGAGAGGTACTGGCATATGTTGGACTATGGATCAAATTATAAAAAGAAAAAACACAAGGTGATAATGTGGGATGTACTTTACCACTTGTTTTAAATTAAACAAAACAATGTTTTGAGATTACTTAATGTTGGCACAGTATATATATCAGCACACGAGGCTTACCATCTTCACCGACCACTGAATAGTTCAATGAAAACAGAAAGAAATGGTAAATTATTCACATGAAACTATAATACAGAAGATGCAATAACCTATATTTTATAATATTAAAATAAATCAGGTACATTTCACAATCCAAACAATTATGCCAGAAAAAAAAAAACAATTTTAAGCACATTTTAGAAAAGCAAATTACTTGCAAAAAAAAAATAATAAAACATACACTGATGATAATGGGCAGATATTTTCTAAGTTTAACTAAAACTCAAAAGTAAAGAGTAATGATTCTATCAGGAACCATGCATTTTCTTTCAGAATTTTTATTTAAGTGGATTTTACTCATACAGCTCTTCATTCTTAAAAATACTAAGGTCTGAAAAGGTGAATATAAAAGATCTAAAATTAGTGATTTAAAAGGACATCTTATATGAAGTAACTAAAAAACAGAATGTGCCCTTCCAGTGCATTAAAGAAAACACTGTATCTGGATTTCTATAGTTCAAAAGACTGTTTTGAATTTAAATATATCATGGTTTGGTGACGGTAACATCTTTACTTCAGTTTTAAGGTGCTTTTTTAAATGTACAGAAACTAAACACATTACCACCACAATAATAACTGTTACCCTTAATCAAGTTTCCTATACATATTTCCTAACAGACACAAATATATAGATTGAATTTCACTTTGAAAACAAGTTTATTTTTCAGTTTTATTCTGAAATCCATATGCTTGAAAAATAACAATAAAAAACATAACTACAATTTTAGCATTTATTCTTTTTGAAATATGAAACAATCTAAAGAGTCCTACTATGGTACTCTTATGCTACATAAATACCACCCACAAGTGCACACACACACAGACATATTCTAAGGGTTAAAAGAATTCTGCAACTGGTGTAAAATATATCATACACAAATACATACACAGTGATCCACAATATGCAGCAAGTTTTACAAAACTAATCTTCACATTCATTGCATTTTAGCTAACAGCTTTAAAACTTTTCATTTTTTCTTATTCTCTAAATCATGACTTTTTTGTTTTGTTTGTTTTTTGGTAGTACTGAGGATTGAATTCAGGACCTTACACGTGCCATGCAAGCACTCTGTCACTCAACTACATCTCAAAAATTTTATTTTGAGCCAGGGTCTTGCTAAGTTGCCCAAGCAGATCTTGAACTTGTGATCCTTCTGCCTTGTCTTCCTGAGTAGCTGGGATTACAGGTATGCACCAAGAAACTGGGCAAAATTATGTTTTAAGAGAAGAGGGTGAAATGTCAGCTATAATTTCACATAAAAAAAAACAAATTTTAACAAGTATCTGGCAAAAATATCTACCCCTTATCTCTGATGAGTTGGCCACATAATAATGGTTATGACAATAAGAAAAGACATTTGCTATTCATTATCTTTCTGAATTTAGCTTAACATTCTTTAGACTGTCAGTAGTTTCAAGAAAGAAAAACAATTTATTTTGCTATGGAAAAATTGCTGATAAGGGAAAAAATATTTAAATTAAGGAAAGATATTTGTGGCCTTCCTTAAATGTTATTAACAAAATTACATATAGGATAATAAGCAAAACGGTTTTAGTACTTATTTGACTTTTATAATTTTCAACTGCTAAATTTCTCAGTGATGAAGTTGTTTTTCTAATTTTTATAAGAACACCTTTTAGAGAAAAGAGTAAGATAATTATAGGTGAAAAATCAAATGTTTCATTTTTAATTGGTTTTATTATCAAGTGGAAAATAAATTTATACACTGGCTTTAGGTGAGGATATAAGAAATTCAATTCTTTGTAAAAATATTAGAAAGATATTTTGTGTATTTAAAATATGTTCAATGCAAAGAAACTGTACTCTCATACACAGTTATTATATACCTATAAAACAAAAATTTTAATACCCATTACATCTTAATAAATACAAAAGAGTTAAGAGGGAAATTTGGCAATTAAATAATTAGGTGTATTTCACTTTAAAATAGGACAAATTTTGAGAACTGTACTCTGAATACTTTAAATCTTAAAAAAATAATTCTGGAAGTCTATTGTCATGAATAATTTAGATGAAAAATGACTCATTGCTAGATAATATATTACTTTTAAAAAGAAGTACTAAATAAAGCTCAAGTGAAGTAATTAGAGTGTACAAATGATTGGTTTGTATATTAGCAGTCAAGTTTGGGTATATTCCCCAAATGTCCATTAATGGTTAGAATTTGATGTCACGGAGGGCAATTATAGATCTTCACCCTCAGATAAGATCTACTGGTATCGCTGTTAAACTCAGCAACATTAATCACTATTTCTCATATCCCTACTGACACTAAAACACTAGTTTTCTTTTTAAAACAAAGAAACCCCAGTACCAAAAGGCAGGTGGGGGAGAAAAAGAATAAAGAAAATTTTTAACTTGATAATTTTTTAAAGGCAAAGTTATTTAGGAAAAAAATGTTCAACTAATATAATTCAAAACAAGAGTTTATGAACTGAATGGTACCACTAACTAGCTTTAAGAAATCTTAAGGCCTATTCTGTAAGCTTAACAGACTGAAAAATCCATGGGAAAAAACACAAACTGGCTTAATAAAGCCTACTTTCTTCCTTTTGTGTTTTTCTATATTGGCATAATTTTTAAGTAGAATAAAAACATTTCTATAGTTAATTTTGAAAATTTTATCTAGTAAACTAACAAATACCAATCAAAACAAAGAAATTTCTCAACCTCAAATTATAGTATACTTCCCTCCTTGCTCCACTCTCCAATCCCCTAGTTGGTTGGTCTATCTTCTATCTTGCACATTGCTTTCTTCTTTGGTATGATAAATAATACTAAAACTGAGAGGAGATTTCTGTCTTCTAAAACTAGGCCTCTATAAAGACAATGTATGAATATTTTAAATTAAAGCACTATATAAATATAAAACAAATAACCAAGCAAGTAGTTTTAAGTTCTGCAGTTGTAAAAATCTACCTGCAAACTGTTCAGTAAGAATGAAGATGACACATATTTAAGCTTCTCTCACATTTCTAATTTTTCATGGAATCATACTTTATATCTCTGACACACAGAGGTAATATGGGAATTAATGCTACCCTCATAACTCAGGAAAAGAAATTCCAAACATGATTCCTTCAAGTGTTTCAAACAAGGATTAAGAACTTTTAAAAGTGACAACCAGCATGCCTATAAGTATAATACAAATTTTTCCATTTGCACTGTTCAAAAATCGTACCTATATTGCTCACATACAGAATTAGGTAAGGTAGATGCAAAGTAGTTCAAGTCAATGAAAGAAAAAAAGAAGTCAGAAAAAGGAAGTAACACATAGGAACATTTCTGCTGCATTACTGACATCAGTGAGGTTTGTTGTGTTATTTTAAGGGCAATTGTAGTTGATAATGTAATCTTGCCCTAAACAAATAATATATTTGGTTCTCCAAGTGACCAAACTGCACTTTGATGTCAGAAAGGACTACAGAAAGGAAGAAAAACAGGGAAGAAAAGAAAAGCAGGCAGGACAGGAAAGAGGAAAAGGAAAAAGGAAAGACCCCAACTTTAACATATTAATGTTAATGACTGGACTTCTTATAACACCTGTAAGATTTATCACCTGTGGGTTATCATACCTATGTTTTTCAAATAGCCATACAATTCTTATAAGTGAATCTAAATTACTGGTTATGAATATGTAAAGCACATCCTAAAAATAAAATATAAACAAGAAAAATAATAGGATGGAGATACAGGTCAATGGTAGAGCAAATGCTTATTTGCATGCACACGACCCTGGGAGGGAAGAAAGAAGAGAAGAAGGGAGGGAAGTTGGGAAACAGGAAGTGAAGCCAAGGAGAGAGGGAAATGAGGAAAGCAGGGAGGGAGAAGGGAAAGAGAAAGAGAAAGGAAGAAGGGAGGAAGGAAAAGAAAAAGCCAGCCTCACTAACAAAATGAAATAACATTTACCCGTAGTAAATGGTTGTTACTAAAAAATAATTTAATATTGTATTTGCATTTCACTATTCTAGAAATTTTCATTTGCAGAATATCATTAGGAATAAGTAAATGTCAAAAGGCCGGCCAATTAAAAAAAAGAATAAAGGGAAAATTCTGATAAAAAATTATTTTTTAGATCAAGAATACAAATTCCATGTAAATATTACTCAATAATACCTAAGTACTTTTATAGGCTTTATAATTTACAAAGTTACCTTCTAATATATTAATTTGATCTATATTCAGTCTTTACATTTAATGTACCTATCATTATTTTGTATTAAACAACTGGAAATCATGTTTTGTTTCTAAGAGTTAAATAGGGCAATTAAAATTAAGCTTGGCATTTTATTACCAACAATATACTACTTTATAAAAGTGGCAGGTAAAATCAAATTTGGTGACAAATTATTACATGAGTAACTCCAGTGACAAATTACTGAAAGTCTTAAAAATGTAAATACATTACAAGACAATGGTGAACATATAATTTCACATAAACAAAAAAAAATAGCTAAAATATGATGGTACCCAGCACCCTCTTTATAACACCATTCTTTTATGGTTGAGCGTTTCAAATGTTATAAAGAGGAGTTGTTTTTAACTTGAGGGCAGCTATACTTAATTCTGTGGTGTTTTAAAACTATGTCTTGACAGGAGAGAGCCTTATAATGAGGGTGGAGAGTATTAAAGCCACAGTACACACACAATAGGCCATCATGCATTTTAACCCATTATTAAACTTACCCCTCTTTTGAGGCTTCTGAAAGAAGGAATTCTGGGCTTCCCTGTTTTTATTTCATTCATACAATAATGCACGGGCTCAATGGAGAATGTGAGAAACTGGGACCCATTAGGAGTACTGGATGTGAATAAACTAGTAGGGGTTAAGGGTGGGGACTGTGGCTAATATGGAAATAAAGAAAGGAATCAATAAGCCAAATGTGCATAGTTTTTTCCTAAATGAAAATTCTAGTTTTGGTAACATACTTTTCATAAAATATACCTTCAATAAATTTTTCTATAAAAATATTATAAGTAAACTCAGTTTTGCCCAAAACTATCATCTTTAAAAGTCAAAATTTTTAAAATATACCATTCACTTGACCATTTTTTACAAGCTGACAGATTAAAAAAAGAGTATACAAATTATAATGTTAGAATAATATGACCTAGATAAAATTCCCTTCGGATTTCTATAATATTCTAGAAACCTAGAATATTAGCACCATCATGGATTCCTATGCAGGTTATACTTAACCTGTATAGGGCAAAACACTGTATCTATAACTAAAGAAACCATACATAAAATATTAAATGTTCCCGATTATTATCACAAATAAGCAAAAAAAAATTATTATAGTCATGGCTTTCTCCTCAGACTGTATTTCTTCCTTACTTCATCTCTCTTAAATAAACTTTAATATTCTTTATATTCCTTGCATTTTAAAGCTCTCCTAGCTACTCTAATCTGACAAAAAAAAAAAAAAAAAAAAGTTCTAACCCCTTAACTTCTTGACTGGACAATATTAAGAACATGAATAAAGCCTGGGTGAATTATAATTATGCTTTTAAATATATTTGTAGGCATATTAATTTGAGTTATATTTTTATCTACACTTATACAAGATCAAAGTAATAAATTAAAATTATCAAATATACTTTAATAAAATAAACTATATATATATAGCAATCAGATTCTCCTTACTGACACAACACTATCAGAATCAACATATAAATAAGAAAGACAAAGCAGTCATCCATTCCATTTGCTAGTCTGCTGGGTTAGGTTTACTTGCCTAAAATAAATAACATGTAAAAGGCTGGGTTTTAACAAGAGTAAAATTCTCTTAGTTAACTAGAGTTTTTTTGTTTTTAAACTGCAATTAATCAAGAACACTGAGCTTTTCCCAATAAAAACTCAACAGATGATACAGATAATTAGTACAATCTACAAGATCTAATTTGACATATTACTGTGGTTAATCATTCACTCCAATTGAGGACTGTGGTTTTTGTGGTCACTCAGTTAGCTTATGTTTCCTTAGAAACTCTGATAGAAACTACACAAAAATAAAATTTCAAAAACATAAAACTAAACTAGATATTAACAACTTAGTTAATATTCTTATTCATTTTAAGTCCTCAAATGTAAAATCTAGAAATAATTTTTTCAGTTTCCTGTAACTAAAAGGTTAAATGAACCATTCAAACTGAAAATATTTATCCTCCATTAATAGTGAATTATTATCCATTCAATACCTACATTGATTTAACTAACCTACTAAAAAGATGTGATTAGCATATAGGAATTTTATGACTTTTACCTTTGGCTTCTTTCCAAAGAGCCACAATTTGCCCTTGGCCTTTCCTACTGTGGTTTTGGCATCCACTTTTCCACTCTCCTGTTTGGATGCACTGATAGTTCCATCAGAAATGGTTCTATAAATATGCTGGCTGTAATCTTCAAATGGAAAGTCTCCTGGAGGTTCAAAACCAGACTTGAAGGAGTCTACCACCATTTGAGAGTCCTATACACAAGAAACAAACTTTTTTTAACCATTTTATTTGCTCATAATACTACATTAGTTTTCAAAACTTAACTGGTACGAGGAAACAAATATGTTAAAAGAAATAATTCTATAGGAATCATTAAAGGTTTAAAGTGAATAATGCCTTCCTGTGAACTGGTAGTAAATCCTAAATATATCCAAAATATACTAACTTGAAAATAAATTACCAATTTATAAAAGTCATGAAATGTAGCTTTCCCCCTCAAAATTCATCTGATGACTACTGAACTGGCTAGGAAGACCTGACAAAAAGAATACAGAAAGCAGTTATTATCAAGTAGAAATTATGATTAGTTTCAAAGGAAAAAGACCTTTTGCTTTAAAGGATGTCTAGAAAGAAGCTGAACTTTAGAATGAAGAAGAGCATCTAATCATTAAAGAGGTAAGTAGAAAGACTTTCATTCATCTAAAGGAGGGAAGAATAAATAAAATGTATTAAATACATTCTGTGGAATAGTAACAGAGCAATGGGGAGATCTTAGTGCAAAAAGCAAGTGTGAAAAAACAAAGTTTAATACTGTTCACCTAAAACTTAAAAACTCATGTAAGTACTATATCCCCCTCCAGACATACTTATCTCTATTTGAATGTGTCACTGACGTCTTACTCTCATTTTCAAAGAGAATACGTGGTTCTTCTGCTTCCTGTTTCTGTTAGCAGCATACTTTGCCTGTCATTTAGTCAAAAGTCATCCTTAAATCATTTCCTACTTTTGTCACTAATCTTTCCCTCAGCAATCATTTACAAAAGGGTAAGAATAAGAAGAGTCGGAGAACAGAAAGTACCTAACTTTGGATCCAGCAATATGGAAACACTAGAATTCCCAATTTAAAAAGTCAAAAACCCTCTTCATTAAAGATAAGGATTCTATTAGTTGCTATAAGATGGATTCTCACTAATGCCTACTTGATAAGTTTGACAGGTTTACTGTGAACACTACAGTATGTGGTACATATCTGATTCTCCTCAAACTTGCTCTTTCCTTGTACTCTGAATTTCTGCTAATCATGCTTTTTGGTTGATCAACATTTACTAAGAAATGATACTAGATTTGATTATACTAAAATCAAGATACAATGTGATGGGATTTTATTTCCTCAAGGGAAATAAATCAAGCCATTTCCTCTACTCATAATGCCCTCTTTCCTCTTTCTCTTGGTTCATTTTTCCATACACTATTCATGTTTCTTTTTTCTTTTTTATAATACTAGAAATTGTACTACGAAGTACCAGGGCCTTACACATGCTAGGCTCTGGGGGTATAGCTCTACAACTGAGCTACACCCCAGGTTCTTCCTATTTTTATTTTGAGACAGGGTCTAAGTTGCCCAGGTTGGCCTTGAACTTTCAATCCTACTCCCTCAGCCTCCTGAGGAGCTGGTATTACAGGCATATGCCACAACACCCAGCTTACCCTTGTTTCTCAATTCAGCTTAAGTACAAAATCTTGTGTTAAAGACAACTCGGGCAACTCTAGATCTGACCACATCCTTTTCTAAACTTTCAGCTAACTAACAGTGTAATAGAACTGTAACACACAGTTTACACCTATACTCTTGGATTAATATTAAAAATTAGTGGGGAAAGGAAGAGTCTTGAAAAAAAAATTTTAAGCCAGAATTTTAGCAGTTAGAATGATTCTTAGAATCCAAAAAATGTCTAACAAATTGCTTAACTTTCTTCCATAGAATATAATTTAGAACAAAATACCCATCGGATAACTCCTTTCCCAACCCATTTCATTAAACTATATACCTAAACCAAATGCATTTATTCAAAGACAATTACACAGCACTTACTCTTCTTTCATCAACTGATTTTGCTGCAAGAATCATTCCTTCCAAACATTTTGAAATGATAGGAATAACTTTGCGTTCTGAATCTGCGAATCCTCTGTAACACTCACTGAGTTTAATAGTCCTTCGTTCATCCATTTCTTGTAGTTGCTAATAAAAAGAAAATTTTAAGGAAAACTGAATGTTCTTATTCTGAACAATAGTGACCCCCAAAAAATATAATTAAAAATTTCTATCCTAATACCTTTTAAAAGTGCTATATAGCAATACTTAGTATCTGAAGTGGGGAGAAAGAGAGAGAAAGAGGGAAAGAGGGAAGGGAAGGAAGCAAGAAACTAACAAACAAATCAAGGCTTTTAGTACATTCAAAAACCAGGTTGTAGTGGTTTTCAAGTCTTCTAAAGGAATCCCACTCTGGCTACCTGTTTCCTGTCCTATACCTCTCTTTTAATTGTTCAATCAGATTAGTTTGTTTTGCTGTTTTGTTTTTCTTGCTTCCACGGAAAGTTTCATTTTTAGAGAAGATTCTGGCATTAATTTTTTTTAAAGCAATTAACCTATAACATATACAAGTCTGAGACTTCTAACTCCTTAAATTAGTTCAGAACACAGTGGTAATATCTGGCCAGACCAAGCATCCACAGTTGATTGTATGTATACCAACAGGTACCCAGACCTATAGCTCAGAGTGACGATGAGAGAGTTGGGGATACATGAGGAAAAAAGTCGCATGATCAAATGTCACAGGAAATATGCTGGAACACATGAAGTACAAGGCTTTATTTATTTATTTTTTTAATACTTTCTATTGGTCAACACTGACCTTTCTCTTTCCTAATAAGCAGCTACACTGCTCAAGTCTTCAAACTCCCACAGCCTTCATACCACTATTCCTGTTTAATTACTTCCCAAAGCCTGGGAGTTTTAAGACCTGCATTTTCACAAAATTGCAAGACTGCTGCATATCAAGATCTAAACAAAAGGATATCAGACCTCAAAACACAAAAGGTAGTTTATCCAAGTTACATTCTTTCGAGCATATGAAGAGGAGAAAAGCATTGCAGAGTGATGACTGATAGGCTTGGTGCTTCGGACTAAATGACCAGAATCTGGACTAAATGACCAGAATCTGATACCCAACTCTAACTATGCTTCCATGTAATTCCACCTTGACTTATAGTTGGGGCTGACACTCTTCTTCAAGCTCTGATCTCCTAGGGATTACCTCATTTGACAATGTTTTACTAAATCCCTTTTCTTTAGTGTCTCTTCTATCTAGAAAAGGCAGTGATATAATTTAATCCTCGTGAAAAGTCTAGGGTCTATACCTGTTTATTAGCTATCATTAAGTGCTGGCAGACACTGATAAGCAACCTCAAGACCTGAATTACAATTATGATCTAACAGAGACTGAGAGGCAAACAGGCAGAAATCAGGCTAGCATTTTAGAAGACTTGAATACAATTTAGAAGATTTATTTCTGCCACCTTTATTAATGCCAATGTTTCTGGAATGCTATCAAAAAGCTACAACATCCTAATTCTAGGTGAGCATATTATAATACATAATACTTCAGTGAAATCCTCCTGTGAGCTCAAAATATGTAATAATATAGTATTAGATTTTATCTCAAAAAGTCATTGTTTTGTGAACTATTTATAACACTAATAAGAAATGTACAGGAAAATGTATGCTTTAAAAGTCAGGAAAAATTTACTTTTCAAATATATAAACAAAAAAATCGCTTATAACCATTTTTGGTGACTAGTAAATCTACTAACATACTAATCTTAAATTTCAGAGCTGAGAATATAGTTCAGTGGTAAAAAGCTTACCTAGCCTCCATGAAACCATAGATTTGATTCCCAGCACCCTGAAATATGTCCAAAAAACAAACCAAAAAAATCCTAAGTTTTATATTTAAAGTCTAACTCTTCCAACTGAAAGCAGTTAACTTCATATAGCTAAAATTTACCTTGTAAATCTGAGGAATCACTATGTAGAAATGCTTGTGTTGTTCTCCATTAAAGTTTTGTAACTGTGCTGCATATTCATTTTTATTCTCATCAGCCATATGTGTACGCAGGTTCAACTGTTGTTTGGCCTAGAGGTAAATTGGTCCAAATCATTACCACCAGCAATGAAATCATCAAAATTCACTTTTCTGAAAACCATACTAAAATTAGATCATATATCTGTGGAGAAGTCAACACTTGATATCAAGAGAATAACAAAGTGATCTCTTTCAAACTATTGATATCATTTAAAGGAAATGTTTACAGATCTTATAGTCAGAATGGTCTCCTAACTGCAAAATCCTCCTTCTTCCTATAGTAATAGCCCTCCACCCTTGCAATAATCCATTCAAACGAAGTCTCTTACAAAATCCAAATAGAAAATAAATAAATTGACAACATTATAGCTTGAACAATTATAGGTTTAATCAGAGGAGGTAAAAAAACAGGTTAACATCAAAGTATTTTAGACTACTAAGTAAATTAAAAATAAAGCATTTCTTTATAACCCACTTACATGCAATTAGAATATGAAACTAAAATCACAAAGTAAATAATGATTAAAATGTGATTTTTCATTTTGAGTCAGGCACAATGCCTCACACCTGTAATCCCAGCTACTCAGAGGCTGAGGCAGGAAAACTGCTAGTTTAAGACAGTCTAGAAAACTTAGAAGGACCCTGTCTCAAAAATAAAAACTTTAAAAAGAAAGTTAGGGATATAAGTCAGAAGTAAAGCACTTGGCTAGAATGCATGAGGCTCTGTGTTAAATCTACAATACAAATACAAAAGGAGATTTTTGAATAATGTACTACTGAACAATGGTTTCCATCTCTATAAAATCAAAGGTACTTAAATAATGCTTTTTTAGGATATGATTCTGTTCTTGATTCCTTGAAGAAAGTCAAAGTAGTATTATCTACATTAATGAGATGAGAATATAAACATGAATTGTTAATTCTAGACATACTGGAGGATTAACTAAATAAATTTCTTAACTGTACTAAAATAATAGGGAAAAAAACCAAAGTAAGAATTGAGCTTATTTTTTTTTTTTTTTTTCCAGCGTTCCAAAGAGTGAATCATTTTACATGGCAGGTCTCTATAAACTGTAAAGTACACTGTAACCACAGTTCACTATTCTAATTCCAATTTCTACAGATGTAGTCCCTGACCTTCTAACAGTAGTGTATAAGTAAGATCATTTTAACTTAGAAACAAACTTACCTATGGAAATAACTCTAGATCTCAGATAAGCCCTTTATGATTCATTTAATTAGAGAGTAAACACTATAGCCCAAAGTGCTTCTATAAAAAATATATCTGAAATTCCAACCTGGAACCCTAAGTACATGTTCATTTGCCTGTTCCCCTTTCTCTTTTCACCACAAACCATGGTGAGACAGGAAGTTGCAGATTCCCTACCCATACAACCTCAAAGTTCTGTTAGGGAAATTCCTCCAGTTCTAAGTCACTGGCTATGATTCCCAGGATCTGGGGCTGAGGCTCCAGTGCGTATACAGGACAGGGCTAGAACCTAAAACAAACGAAGACTTCCCAAATTCTTTAATAATTAAAGAAACTGCAAATAAATGAGCATAAAAAAGGAAACTCAAACACTTAAATTCTGAATTAGAGACCAAACCAACTAGTTTGAATATGTTGTATATGTTGCATATAGATTTCAGGATGTTTGACTAATCTCTTAAGTTATCTCTGTAGACAAAATGAAGAAGCTAAATGAAAATCCATACGAGTATCTTTAACTTGCCTAATACATATATATATACATATATATATATATACACATATATATATATTTTTCAAGCAATGTTTGATAATGAGTCAAAGGAGTTCTTAAGGAGTTAATGTCAAACTGCAAGAAGTCTCCCACGTATAAAAGTAGTGCTTTTTCAATTTTTGTGGTCCATATTTTCTTCAACTGATGATAACATACTGATCAATTATGTGTAGTACATAATGCTGGAAAGGAAATTAATATAGATGACCAAAATCAGAATTGAAAACCTTAACACAGGATCAAATCTAATGATCGATAAGAAGTACTTATGAATTTAAAATACTGTGTCTAAGAAAGACATTCTCATACCATTGTACATGTAAAAAGACAGAGGGATTTCAGATAACCATAAACTCAATGGGAGTCAATCCAAACAACATGGTTGCTCAAGTCCTATACATTTAAGTTATATTAACATAAATTTAATGCTCAGACAAGGGAGGTTGTCAAACTCAGGCTTGATTAGGCCATCTAATTTCAGAAAACTACTTTATGTGGGATATTAATAAACGGAAAGGCATCCAAAGGAAAAGAATCATAATAAAAGGTACCTCAACACTATTTCATATGTGGAATAGTTGAAGAAATGATTGTTCATCTACTATAAGTACCTAAAAAGCTTTATGAAAAAATAGAGTTGATATTTTTGTATAATATTTCAGAAGTCTAAAACAGAAACATGAGTGGAGCCAATACAAGGAAATGCTAAAGCAGAAAAACAATGAGCAGACTTGCCCTGAGATTGTACATTTCCAATGACTGGGTACTTGAACTATTATTAGAGGCATAAGTTATTAAAAAATAAGGTGGAAAATATAGAAACATCATGAGTTATACTAGTAAGACAATTGTAACCTGGAATTTATATGAATTGAAGGGTTTTGTTTTTTTTTAATTGGCAAAGAGAATGAAAGGAAGAAAATCATTCCTCTTTTCCTTCTTCCTTTTTTCTCCTTCTGATTCTTTAGGAAATCATAAACTTCAAAGGAGAAAATATACTAATGGTGGTCCTTCAGTATATACAACAATATGAAGTAATAACATTCATCTATATTTCAAAAATCCCAATATTTCAGTATTATCACTATGTCAAATGTACTAAGATAAAAAGCATATAAGAATGGGAAAGGGAAAGCCAAGCAGCAGCAATTACAGGGTTAATTAATTCTACCAATAACTTATACTATAAAACATCTAGCCCAGAATCAGTAGTAAGATGTTCAGTTTTCCAAAGTGAATCATGAATAAAGAGCTACTATTATGTATTTCTGACAGTTTAATCATGTTTTTTCTTCTATAAAAATAGTTGGCAAAGAACACTACTCAACCCCTTTTTACATACCCAATTGATATACCTTAGACTTACTATCCTATTTAGAATAGGACAGTAACTGAATCCCAGTAGCAACATCCTTCCTCTACAGTTTGAATGCAGCAAAGACATTTTAATAAATCAACACACTACCTTCTCAAACCAGTATGTAGAAAGTAAGAAAAATATTTACATATTTTAGATTTACATCCAGCATCTTTCTTGAAGAATTTCTAACAATGACACAAATAGCGTGACTTCTTTCTGTATACAAGTGATTTTTTGATGTTAAAGCTGGTGTGGAATATTTCTTACCTTTTCAACATCTGCCTTGGTTGCATTAGTATCATTATCCAGTCTTTCATAGCTCTGTTGTGCTTTTTCTGCTTCTCTACATTCTCTTTCAAATTTCTTTTTACTCTGTTAAAAAAAATTAAAGTCAAAGATTTATCTCATTTAAGAAATAACTTTAAAATGTTGCCACTGAAAGAACCGCACACTGAAAGTAAAACTGTCCTTTATTTAACCAATATGTGAGCCTTAAATATCAGATATTAATTACACACTGTAAAGAAAAAAAACATAAGCATAAGTCAGTTGGTATTTACTATGTATCTCATTTCCTGTCAATTAAAAAAACCATGTATTTTGTAAGTTTTTATTATAAGCTCACCTTCAACAGATTGCTTTTGGTGTGGTGTTTGCTTCTACGCTTTTGTGGTAAGACACTAACATAACTTCAAAGTAGAAGTGTCCCTCCGAAGTGGCTTTATATTGTGTCAGGAGTCCCAGGAATATCATCATCCCAGACCCAGATATTTTAAAAAATTTTTATGTAATTCAAATTTCTAAAACTTTGTAAAAGCTATTCACAACTGAGCTATGCAATACATGTATACACACAATTTGCTTAGTTTTCAAAGCACTTAGTTTTAATTTAAGCTGCTTCCCCCAGTTGATTAAATCTCTCCACAGTTAATTCTAATATATTAGGATTTCTACTCATTTTATTCTCTTAACTAAATCTCTCCCAAAGGCTTTTAAACTGCTTGAACTGGTTGCTTGAACTGCATTGCTGCTTCCTTGGGATTTCCGTCCCCATTACCTTGGATATTCCTTGCACCTCTCTCTTATTGGGATCTCGATATTCTAGAGTTCCATACTTTCCCCTATCTAGGTTCACTTCCTCATTTGCTAGAATACATTCAGCAACAGCTTCCTGAAAAGATTTATGAGAAATAATTTTTTGAGTCTCCATGACTAAAAATACCTTTACTATCACTTTTAACTGATAAAATAAGGCTGAACTCTAGATGGAAATTGTTTTCTTTCAGAAATTTAGAACTACTCCACTATTTTCTGGTTTCCTATATGACTATCTGATCCCATTCTGGTTCCTATATAACACATGTTCATTTTGTTTTGTGTTCTCTGATGGTTGGTGGGATTTCCTTCTCCTCTATGTTCTGAAATTTTGTGAAGATAGATAGGTTTTGACACTGACCCATTGTGCTGGGCACCTGGGAAATCTTTCCATCTTAAAAATCATGTCTATCAATTTGGAGAACATTTTCTTGACTTATTTTTGCCCGTTTTCTGTGTTTTCCCCCCACTAGGATGTAAAAATAAACCTACTAGATGAGTCCTCTAAATGTATTACATTTTCTTTTACATTTTAAACCTCTATCATTTTGCTTTACTTTCTGAGAGATTTCTTCAGTCTTACCTTGTTGTTCTTTCCAGGGTTTTCATCTCTGCTATCATAAAGTTGTTGTTGTGGTGGTGGTGGTTTTTAATGAGTTCCTTTTTTAACAGTACCTTTGTCTTTATTTCATGGATGTTATTGGGGTGGGGTGGGGAGTAGTGGATTTTTTTTTTTTTTTTTTTTTTTTTGCAGTGCTGGGGGTTGAACCCAGGGCCTTGTGCTTGCAAGGCAAGCACTCTACCAACTGAGTTATATCCCCAGTACGAGTAGTGGAGATCGAACTCAGGAGTGCTTTGCCACTGAGCTCCATACATCCTCAGTCCATTTTATTGTTTGTGCAGGATCAAGCTAAGTTGCTTGGGCCGGTCTGGAACTTGGGATCCTCTTCCCTCAACCTCCTGAGTCACTGGGATTACAGGCATGTATAACCACGGTTTGCTTCCTTATCTGTTTTTAAGTATCTTAATTTTCACTTCCTTTCATAGTCACTTGTTTCTTCTAAGGTGTCCTTTTCCTATATATTAGTTTGGGTCTCTGATGCACACATTAGATACTTCCTTTAACTATCCGGGGATTTTGGGCTATATGTTTCTTTTTAAAAAACTAATTCAAAGTTCTATACAGGTGGTTTTTCCCTAGGAAAAAAGGAAAATAGCTAGGTATTTTCCTTAGAAAAAAACATAGTATCAATATCAGTAATTTTTTTGTTTCAGTTTTTCCCCTCTAGCTGGTTGATTCCCCAGAGAAGGTCTTTTCCAATTTCTTGCCTGGAAAAAAAATGCCTTGCTAAACTGTATTCTGAGGTATTCAAAAGAAAGCAAGGAATCCCACCATTTTGTATTGCCCTAACCTACTTTGTAGAACCCTTACGATGTCAATGTTTTGTTTGGGGGTTTACAAAACACTGAATAGTGCAAATTTGAATCCCAAATCTTGTGACTATAAGGTCAAAGGGTTTAAATTTCTTATAGGAGCCAGTCAGTAAACAATCTGCACTCAAAAGGTAGTCCTTATGCTGGCAGTGCAGGTGATCACAGTAGACAAATGGGGTAAACAGCAGGGGATCGATAAGCAGCAAAATAACTGCTTCACTGAGAAGCAGATATCCTCCGCTTGAAACCCCAGGTATGGAGCAACAAAGGAACACAGCCTCCCTCTAGTTTGCCATCTTGGATCTCATGCATCAGGCTACTGAAGACTGGGAGGTTTGAATACTGTATGACTGTTATAGTGTAGATTTTTTTTTGTTTTGTTTTTCTTTTTTTTTCCCCTTTTTGAAAATTTTTGGTTTTATTTCTTTACTTTTCTTGCTCTATTTTCCTCTTGTTTACCTGTTTCCTCAGTCTCTTTCTCCCTTTTCTGATGCTAACAACCAACTTCTTTTGATTATACTTTCACTCTTTCTATGAACTTCTATATACTCTTTTCCTACCCCATTAACAGTTACATCCTACACCCCTCCCCATCCTCTTTGTCCTCCATTAGAAACTGCAGACCTTATTGCAAATCTATTAGTTATACTGGAGATAATAATTGAACACATCTTCTCTGTTTATTATGACAATATTGTTAATGTCTTTATAGGGGCTATTTGGCTTAGGACTGCATATTGTCTGAACTGGGTACTGCTAATATTGATCTCCCCCTTAAAGAAAAGGTTTTGGAAATCCATAGAGTCACTATGAGCCTATGGGGCGGGGGAATGAACTACCTCAGATCTACACTGATAGAGGGGAAGATACCTGACCAACATAAAAAAGGGGGGGGGGGAGGAGAATTATCCAAACAAACCTAGATTCTATATTAATAGAATCCAGAGACAGCATGGTAGAAGAAATGTCACAAAAGGACTTCAGATTATACATAATTAAAATGATTCATGAAGCAAAGAATGAGATAAGAGAGCAAATGCAGGCAATGAAAGATCACTCCAATAAGCAGTTGAAAGAGCAACTGCGGGAAGCAAAAGATAATTTCAACAAAGAGAGATTCTCCAAAAAAAAAAAAAAAAAAAAACCAAACAGAAATCCTTGAAACGAAGGAAACAATAAACCAAATAAACTCAATGGAAAGCATCACCAATAGATTAGATCACTTGGAAGACAGAACCTCAGACAATGAAGACAAAATATTTAATCTTGAAAATAAAGTTGACAGAGAAGATGATAAGAAATCATGAATGGAACTTCAAGAACTATTATACATCATGAAAAGACCAAATTTAAGAATTATCAGGATTGAGGAAGGCACAGAGATACAAACCAAAGGAATGAACAACCTATTCAAGGAAACAACGTCAGAAAATTTCCCAAGCCTAACAAATGAAATGGAAAATCAAATACAAGAGGCATACAGAACACCAAATGTACAAAATCACAACACATCCACATCAAGGCACACTATAATGAAAAAGGGAAACGAACAAAATAAAGATAGGATTTTGAAGGCTTCGAGAGAAAAGCATCAGATTATATATACGGGGAAAACAATATGGATATCAGCAGATTTCTCAGCCCAGAGCCTAAAAGCTAGAAGGGCCTGGAACAACATATTTCAAGCTCTGAAAGAACACAGTTGCCAATCAAGAATCCTAGACCCAGCAAAACTAACCTTTAGAATTGAAGATGAAATAAAATCCTTCCATGATAAACAAAAGTTAAATGAATTTACAAATAGAAAGCCTGCACTACAGGACATTCTCAGCAAAATATTCCATGTGAGGAGGAAATGTAAAACAACAATGTAGGTCAGCAAAGGGAGGAGCTACCTTAAAGCAAAAACCAATCAAAGGAGAAACCAAGTCAAGTTAAAAACCAAAAATAAGCCCAAATGACTGGGAATACAAATCATATCTCAATAATAACCCTGAATGTTAATGGCCTAAACTCATCAATCAAAAGACACAGACTGGCAGAATGGATTAAAAAGAAAGACCCAAAAATATGATGCCTTCTAGAGACTCATCTCATAAATAAGGACACCCACAGATTAAAGGTGAAAGGATGGGAAAAAACCTACTATGCACAAGGACTTAGTAAAAAAATAGGGGTTTCCATCCTTATATCAGATAAAGTGGACTTCAAGTGGAAGTTAGTCAGAAGGGATAAAGGACATTTCCTACTGCTTAAGGGAATCATAAATCTGGAAGACATAATGATCATACATATTTATGCCCCAAACAATGGTGCATCCATGCACATCAAACAAATCCTTCTCAATTCCAGGAATCAAATAGACCACAACACAATAACTCTGGGTGACTTTAACACACCACTGTCACCACTGGATAGATCTTCCAAACAAAAACTAAACAAAGAAATCTTAGAACTCAATAATACAATCAATAACTTAGACTTACTAGACATATGTACAATATTCCATCAAGGAATGAATATACTTTCTTCTAGCAGCACATGGAACCTTCTCTAAAACAGACCATATGTTATGCCACAAAGCAGTCCTTAGTAAATGCAAAAAAACAGATACTACCTTGTGTTCTATCAGATCATAACGGATTGAAATTAGAAATCAATGAAAACACACACACACACACACACACACACACACACACACGAACTACTCTAACACCTGTAGACAAAGTAATATGCTATTGAAAGAAGTATGAATAACAGAAAACATCAGGGAGGAGATAAAAAAAAATTCTTAGAGGTAAATGAGAATGAGGATACAACATATCAAAATCTCTGGGACACTATGAAAACAGTACTAAGGAAAATTCATTGCATGGAGCACATTCAAGAAAAGAATAAAAAGTCAACAACTAAATAACCTAACATTACATCTCGAAACCCTAGAAAAAGAACAGAACACCAAAAGTAGTAGAATACAGGAAATAATTAAAATCAGAGCTGAAATCAATGAAATTGAATCAAAAGAAACAATTCAAAAAGTTGACAAAACAAAAAGTTGGTTCTTTGAGAAAGTAAACAAAATAGACAAACCCTTAGCCACACTAACAAAGAGAAGGAGAGAGAAGACTCAAATTACTAAAATTCATGAAGAAAAAGGAAACATGTTGACAGACACCACTCAAATACATAGCATAGTGAGAAACTACTTTGAAAACCTGTACTCCAACAAAACAGAAAATCTCAAAGACATCGACAAATTTCTAGAGACATAATGATCCTCCCAAACTGAACCTGGACATACACAATTTAAACAGATCAATATTAAGCAATGAAATAGAAGCAGCCATCAAAAGCCTACCAACCAAGAAAAGCCCAGGACCAGATGGATTCTCAGTCAAGTTCTACAAGACCTTCAAGGAAGAACTCTTTCCAATACTCCTCAAAGTATTCCATGAATTAGAAAGGAGGGAACCCTTACCCAAACCAGACAAAGACACATCAAGGAAAGGAAATTTTAGACCAATATCTCTGATGAATATAGATGCAAAAATCCTTCACAAAATCCTGGCAAATTGCATACAAAAATATATTAAGAAGATAGTGCACCACAATCAAATGGGGTTCATCACAGGAATGCAAGGTTGGTTCAACATCCAGAAATCGATAAATGTAATTAATCACATCAATAGACTTAAGGTTATGATTATTTCAATTGAGGCAGAGAAAGTGTTTGACAAAATGCAACACCGGTTCATGCTCAAAACACTAGAAAAATAGGGATAGTAGGAACATACCTCAACATTGTAAAGGCTATTCATGCTAAGCCCACGGCCAACATCATTCTTAATGAAGAAAAACTGAAAGCATTTCCTTTTTAACGGAATAAGATAGAGATGCCCTCTTTCACCACTTCTATTCAACATTGTCCTTGAAATACTAGCCAGAGTAATTAGGCAGACCAAAGAAATTAAAGGGATACAAATAGGAAGAGGAACTCAAGCTGTCACTATTTGCTGATTACACGATTCTGTATTTAGAGGATCCAAAAAACTCCATCAGAAAACTTCTAGACCTCATAAATGAATTCAGCAATATAGCAGGACATAAAATCAAGATGCACAAATTTAAAACATTTTTATTCATAAGTGATGAAACATCTGAAAGGGAAATGAGGAAAACAACTCTGTTCACAATAGCCTCAAAAAATAAATAAATAAATAAATAAATAAATAAGTAAGTAAATAAGTAAATAGGTAAATAAATAAATACGATACTTGGGAATCAATCTAACCAAAGAGGTGAAAGATGTCTACCATGAAAACTACATAACATTAAAGAAAGAAAATGAAGAAGACCTTAGAAGATGGAAAGATCTCCCATGTTCTTGGATAGGAAGAATTAATATTATCAAAATGGCCATACTTCTAAGGTGCTATACAGATTTAATGCAATTCCAATTAAAATCCCAATGCCATTTCTCATAGAAATAGAGAAAGCAATCATGAAATTCATCTGGAAGAACAAAAGACCCAGAATAGCCAAAGCAATCCTGAGAAGGAAGAGTGATGCAGGAGGTATCACTATACCAGACCTTAAACTCTACTATAGAGCAATAGTAACAAAAGCAGCATGGTATTGGCACCAAAATAGACAGGTAGATGAATGGTACAGGATAGAAGACACAGAGACATACCCACATAAGTATAGTTATCTCATACTAGACAAAGGTGCCAAAAATTTACAATGGAGAAAAGATAGCCTCTTCAACAAATGGGACTGGCAAAACTGGAAATCCATATGCAGTAAAATGAAATTAAACCCCTATCTCTCACCCCATACAAAACTCAACTCAAAATGGATCAAGGATCTAGGAATTAGGACCAAGACCGAAGTTCACCAATAGAAGAAAAAAGTAGACCCAAATCTCCATCATGTTGGTGTAGAACCAGACTTCCTTAATGAGATCCCCATAGCGCAAGAAATAAATGCAAGAATCAATAAATGGGGGCTGGGGAGATAGCTCGGTTGGTAGAGTGCTTGCCTTGCAAGCACAAGGCTCTGGGTTCGATCCCCAGCACCACAAAAAAAAAAAAAAAAAAAGAATCAATAAATGGGATAGATTCAAACTAAAAAGTTTTTTCTCAGCAAAGGATACAATCAATAATTTGAAAAGAGAACCTACAGAGTGGGAGAAAATCTTTTTCCACCACACTTCAGACGAAGCACTAATCTCCAAAGTTTATAAAGAACTTAAAAAACTTTACACCAAACATACAAAGAACCCAATCAGTAAATGGGCTAAGGAACTGGGTAGGCACTTCACAGAAGAAGATATACAGGTGATCAACAAATATATGAAGAAGTGTTCATCATCCCTAGTAATTAGAGAAATGCAAATTAAAACCACCCTAAGATTTCATCTAACTCCAATTAGAATGGCTATTATCAAGAACACAAGCAATAATAAGTGTTGGTGTGGTTGTGGGAAAAAAGGCACACTTGTACATTGCTGGTGGAGGTACAAACTGGTGCATCCACTCTGGAAAGCAGTATGGAGATTCCTCAGAAAACTTGGAATAGAACCACCATTTGACACAGCTATCCCACTCCTAGGTTTATACCCAAAAGACTTAAAATCAACATACTACAGTGATGCAGCCACATCAATGTTCATAGAAGCTCAATTCACAAAAGCTAGATTGTGGAACCAATCAAGATGCCCCTCAATTGATGAATGGATAAAGAACTGTGGTATATATAAATAATGGAATATTACTCAGCCATAAAGAAGTATAAGATTATGGCATTTGCTGGTAAATGAATGAAGTTGGAAAATATTATGCTAAGTGAAATAGGTCAAGCCCAAAAAACCAAAGGTCGAATGTTTTCTCTGATAAGTGGATGATGATATATAAGAGGTGGGGGGTCACAGGGGGAAGAGAAGAATGAAGGAACTTTGGATGGTAGAGAGGAAAATGGGGTGGGGGATGGAAAGTAGAACGAAACAGTATTACCCTATGTATACTTATAATTACATGAATGGTGTGAATCTACATTGTGTACAACCACAGAAATGAAAAAAGTTGTACCCCATTTGTGCACAATGAATCAAAATGCAGTCTGTAAAACTTAAAAAAAAAATTAATAAAAAAAATTATAACCTGGGGACAAAACAGTCTCCCCTTTTTAAGATCTGCCCTATTTGGCCAAGAGATACTTCTGGGTGCAGCCCTGCCTGTTACCCACAGAGCTAAAATACAAGGGCCTCCCTGAGTTCCCATGCATTCAAGCACCTATCTTGACTCTGCTGATTTCTAGAGAGAGGTTCCTAACAATCTCTGATCAGGACAAACTTCATTAACCAGAGTGCCCTAGATACACAGGTATATAAAGAGAGAGTCTCTGGGTACAATTGCCCTAGATACACAGGTATAAAGAGAGTCTCTGGGTACAATTGACAGTAGAAAACTCACTTAAGATTGATGGCACTATGATGGTGATAATAAGGGAAACTGGTCAAACAACAGTAACCTGAGTTGTTCAAGAACAATAACCCTTGAGTGCAAACTGGAAGAAAAAACAGATTTAATGCACAGTTTTTAAAATAGGCTATACTGTCTGATTCCTCTCCTGCAATAAAATTTATGGTGTAAATTAAATGTACAGATAACAAAATGATCCCAAAATTAACACCTCCATTTGCAAGTGCCTTCCAGGAAAAGCAAACAAGAACCTGCTCTGCTGGAGGTCTCCTAGGAGTGAGTGAGGCCTTTAGGCCAAAGGGACCCTAAGATTGGTGATCCATGTTATGTAACCAAGATTGGTTTAGGAGGAAATAACTTGCCCCAGGGAAAATAATAATAATAATAACCCCTTAAGAAAGAGGAAGTCATTCTCTTCGGGATAGTTGTTCAAATTGTACAATGAGTCAGATTTGCAAATATCCTTCCCTCCATCTTCTGCCTGTTAAAAAAAATCTCACACTGATGAGGGTCAATTTGTGTAAGACTTGAGAGTTAAAAATATTAAAGTGCAATGTCCCCTGCTTTAAGATTTTTCTTTGTCAGAGAAACAGATGACTTAAGATCTTGACCATGCTTATTTTCATGAATAACCTAAATATATGTGACTTGAAATACGTATACATCTGAAACTGAATGTTTGTCTGAGCCTTATCTAAATGTTCTATAAAAGTTCATAAAATGAAAGTTCATTTAGTTTAAGCAATAAGTGCTATTTTATATATTGCACCAGGCATAAAAGGCAACACTGCCATTTAACAAAAAACTGACTAAAAAAATATAGATTTTCTTACAGGATACCTCCCCTCCTTTGAACTTCAGAGATAAGTTTTTCTGGTATCTTCCTTGGCTGGTGGGCAGAGATAATTTTAGACCACCTTTTCACTAATCCTTCAAAGGTACAAACTTACTAAGTGTGTCAGTTTCAACTCACTACAATATACAGAGCTAAAACCTAATTTTGTCCTTTGTAAGTATTAAAACCCAAACCCTAGCAAGTGCCAGGTCTAATCAACCACTGTACCCCAAAATCCCTGTCCCCATTTTTCCAAATGCCACTGTTTCAACTCATATACCTATTGCTCTGGCTTTGTTACCCATGTTCCTAGTAGTTAAGAGATCCCCTCCCCACCTTTATTTTGCAGTACTAGTGTTGAATCCAGAAGCGGAAGTACTTACCACTGAGCTCTATCTCCAATCCTTTTTTATTTTGAGACAGGGTCTCACTAACTTGCTAAGGCTGACCTCAAACTGGTAATCTTCCTGTCTCAGTCTTCCAAGTCAGTGGGATTACAGTGGTGTGCCACTGCACCTGGCAAAGATTCCCCATTCTTTCAAGTACCTAAGAGCTTACAACACAATTTTCAAAAATAACTATTATATCTAGGTATTTGTAGCTAAAAGGTTTTCTGAGTCAGCTCAGTTTGACGTATACTTAGAACCAAACATACCCCATAATTTACATCCAATTAATGTGTTCCAAAATTTTTTACAAAATTCTTTAAATGTAGTCCTTACTTAGTGTTTTGATTAGTATGAGACCCCCAAATGATATACCTACAATTTATCCAAAGCACACAAAAACACCTGGTTGTGCACAATAAATAATGTCACTTTCCTATGAAAACTGATTAAATTTACATATTTAATTCTCTGAAATTCATTTCAGAGTTTTTTTTTGAATTGAGTAACTATGGGCTACTAATTTTGGTAGAAACTGAGGCTATTTATATACAGTTTTTTAATATTAAGTGCCTTATCTGTAGGAAAACATATATGTAATAATTTTTTTTTACAATAGCAAAACATTCATTAGTACAACAATAGTGTATCATTATATAGGACAATACTCCAGAAAAGAATGCTCACTACATTTCGTGACAGATTGAAAACATTCACTTCTACTCCCCTATCCTGGCAGAACCTACATCCCAATATAGAGGTCAAAAATAGCTGTTCTTCTATCTCAGCCTCCCCACTGCTAGGGCATGGGCATGTAAATTAATCTTGTCAAAGGCACCTACCCAAGAGGAAGTGTGCTGGGGGTTTTCTAGAAGTTTTATTTCTGTGACAAAAAGGAACAATTGAAAAACAAATGTTCCCTTTCTCATGGGCACCTCCAAAGAGAGTATGGTATTTGGCTGCTTAAACTAACTTTTGACCATAAAGGAACATGGCTGAAGAAAAGAGCCAGGCAGGGGTTGTGGCTCAGTGTTAGCATGCTTGCCTAGCGTGCATGAGGCCCTGGGTTTGATCCACATAAAAATAAGATAAAGGTATTAAAAAAAATTTTTTTAAATAAATAAATAAATAAATAAAGGAAAGAAAGAGCCAATGTGGAAGATGGCAAAGTGCAGAGAGAGGACACGCAGCCTTGGTGACAATATGAACTACTGACCAACTCTGGAACTACTCCATTTCTGAGTTGTTCTCATAAACATTTATTCTCTCTTATTGGAAGCCACCTGAAATGATGGACTTGGCAACTGTGACACTTTATTTTCTTAATCTCTAACCTTATTCCTTCAAGATATCCTACTCTCTTCTGCCCTCTTCTTAAATTCCAGTATTGTCTATTTTGCTTTTCCCAGGGTTAATAATTAATTACCTTTTAATTTTTTTCCCTCAATTTTCAATACTATTCAACCTATTTCCCCCAGCTCTTCATATCTCTCAATTATTTCAAATAGGTTAAAAATTCTACACTTTCATTTTCTTGACTAAACAGGAAGATCCAGAACTAGGAAACAGAACATACTATACTTGTAGCTACGTATTAAACAAATTATATTTTCTCGATCTCCATTACTGGACTGAAGGCTAAACAAAAGAAAGAACCATGCCATATCCACTTTTGCACATCCAAAGCCCAGAACATGTAATGGATATGTGTAATAAACATGAGGAGGGTTGAAATCACTTTTGCAGTATTGCTAACGCCTTGAAGTGTTTTTTATGCTTCTTTCATACTTAGGACCTCTGTAACTTTTGCTTAAAGGCAAGTCAGCAAATATTATCAACAATGATTTATGCTAACACCACTTTTTAAAGGATCCAATATCCACTGAGTGTAGGAGTCTATTATACATACACGTATATTCATTAGGTAGCAGCTACACTAAGGATGCTAGTGAAGGCATTCAAAATTTAATCAATGAAAACACTCCCTAAAAGTCTTGCTGAAAGAAATCAGGAAGAAAATGAAAACAGACTATAATTATACCTAAGAATTCTCAAATAGCACTGTTGATAGAATTTTTTAATCTGTGACAGTTACATGGTAGAAACTTAATCTAAGCTTTGAATGTGTGTTTTTAAAAGCAAAAGAAAGGGGTTGGGGATATAGCTCAGTGGTAATGTGCTTGCAAATAAGTATGAGGCGCTGGGTCCAGTCTATAGCACTACAAAACAAACCAAAAAAACCATAAAAGGAAAGAAAAACAGAAGATAGCACAAATATATACATGAATTTTTAAAATCTCCATCTTGAAGTCCTTTTGCTAACAACCACAGACT
Organism: Sciurus vulgaris; assembly: GCF_902686455.1. NCBI lineage: Eukaryota > Metazoa > Chordata > Mammalia > Rodentia > Sciuridae > Sciurus > Sciurus vulgaris. The sequence continues at coordinate 81,324,011 of NC_136461.1, read as the reverse complement.
AAACAGATTAACTTAACATGATGAACTTCCTTCAGCATAATTCTCAAGGAAATTCATTTATTCATCAAAAAATATGCTGGTAAAGAGTGAGCTGCTTGATAACTTGAAGGGTCAAATAAAATATGCTATAAAACATTATTTAATATTGTGCTACAGTGTTTCATGTAGACATTTTATTTTTCAAATTACTGTATATCAGAAACCTTAAAAAAAAACCACACTAGTGAGTACCTTGGGAAAACTCTAAATTATTATGCTTTCATAATTTTGCGTTTTAAGTATTTTTATACCAAAATGTAATGGTTACTTACCAGCAGCCCAATAGTAAGAGCATTTATAGAATTACAGAATCACTGAGCTGGAAGAAAAACTTATATAATCTAGTTCACTCCATTTTTCATGATAAAAATAAGTCAAGAGAATCAAGTGCTAAGAAAAGGTAGAACCAGAGTCTTCATTCCCTCAGTCTCAGTCAAATGGTCTTCCAAGACATATCACTATTTCTCTACTTATTCTATCCTTTATTCATATTTTATAATAAATACACAAAGTCCAAAAGAATCTCCCTAAATATTTACAATGATATTAACGTTAGTTTATACAAGTATAGAATCACATGGGGGGAGGAGACAAAATGATCTCACATCCTCTTATATTTTACTGGCTATTATTCAACAAAACAACTATCAAATTATGAGTAATGCAATGAGAAATATTAAACTCAAATAGACGTAAAGCATAACAGACTTCAGGGTAATCTAGTCTACAAAACTATAATAATTAAAACATTGAAACTCACATTATCCATCTGTTTCCAGCACATGTCAAGGTATTGTTGAGCTTTTCGTCCTTCTTGGAGATGCTAAAGATTATAAATACCACCAAAAAACAAACAAAACAAACAAAAATGATTACATTTAAGCACTAAATAAATTCTATTATCCCCAAAAGGCTTTTCACTTTATTTTTCCCCCAAGGTATTAATTACATAATTTTATCAAGACTCAGGAAAAATTCTCTTAAAATACACTTTATAGAATACTATGATTGTCTTCAATAGGAATTAACAAAAGTTTTCTATAAAAGGTCAGACAATATTTTAGGTTTGCAAGCCTCAGGGTCTCCCCTACAAATATTCAACTCTACCAATATAATACTAATGTGGCCAGAGACAATTGGTATTGACTATGAATGTTAGTCTATTCCAATAAAATTTTATAAATGTTGAAACTTAAATTCGATAAAATTTTCACATGCTATAAAATATTTATTCTAATTCTTTATCAACCATCTAAAGATACAAAAACCATTCTTAGTTTATACAAACTAGAAAACAAAAATAGTAGGCTAGATTTGGTCCATGGGCTATCATACGCCAAATTTTAATCTTAACTCCAAAAGGATCACAAATTAGCAAGAATAACTTGCAATAATTTTTAGCTACAAGAAATTTAATAGAAAATCAGTTTGTGCTGAAAACAGGTTTTTCGAAAAACAAAGTATTTCTGTGAAAATATTTCATAAACTATTATAATTGGATAAAAATAGTTACCATCTTTCTTTCAGTTTTCAGATCGTGAGCATATCTCATTAATTCACCATAAACTCTGTGCGCCATTTCTTCTGCTACTACCTCTCGCTGTCCTGCATAGTCATTTAACTCATTAAGGATGTTAAAAAAGGCTATGCACGAGGTAAACCTGGCAAAAACATATTAAAAGTGGTGAATATATTTTTAACTTGCACTACAAATGTTTTTGTAAGGTATGAATTGAGCCTAACACTTGACAAATTTTAACACACTCAACCTAAAATGAAAATACTAGTTCTAAAATTAACTCCATATGGGATGAATCCTGCATTAAGCCCAAATTGTACAAGGTTTGTATATCTTCAAGTAGCCTTTAAGTTATAAATAAAGGGATATTTGGAATTGAAAAACAATAAGAATACTACCTGCAGACTCTTTTGGCATAGTGGAATCTCTTAGGTTGCCAACTGACTGGCCTGAGCTTGGGAATGAACTTGGTTGGATTCCTAGGCTTGGCAGCTGAACCTGTTGCAGAGATGATGCACTTGCTCTCGAGGACAGAACCTGCCAATCATACCACTCAAATGCATCTCGATGGCTGATCTACAGAACAACTTTGCTAGCAGCTCTGGATACAGCTGCCTTATGCCTGCCCACATCCTGAATGGAAGTGAAGAGCCATTATGGTTGGCATCAAAGAGGGGTAGAAGGGTCAAAAATAAGGGTAAGAATGTGTGTGAAGGGAAGGAGAGAGACAAAGAGAACCACTATTAAAATGTATACATCTAATTTAAACACAGGAAGGAATACTCTCTTATGGCTTAAAGATGACAGTTCAGATAGGGCTCTACTAATAGCAAACTTGAGAATCCTAATGAGTGCGACAACTTGACACAAAGTTGTTTGTTAAGTTCCTATCTTTTTGTTTCCGCATTTTGTAGCCATCCATATATTCCTGTTTAAGGCTGGCAAAAAGCTCCAAGTAATTCCTAGCCTTTTCAGAGTTCAAAAATTACCCTGAAAATCTCATCTCTTTCCTTATACCTTTAAACCAACAAGCCAAAATGTATTACTATCTGTAAAAGATCATCTAAAAGCTGACAGCTACAAAATAATGTATTGGGGTGGGTGGGACTCTCTCTTTTGATTCAAGTGGAGCCCTAGTTTACAGTTTACCTGGAAATCCTCTCCAACTATTCTAGAAAACTGCTGATCAAGCCCACTAAAGTATTTATAAGATAAACAGCAGTAGTTTCTGCTTTCATAAACACTGATTTTCTTATTAAAACAAACTTTAAAAATAACTTCATAAAAAAACAGCATATTTTAGTGAAAACGTGGTTTTTTTGTTTTTGTTTTTGTTTTGTTTTTAATTTAAATGTGCAGTTAATTAACTAGTATATAATTTACCTTGGCTCTTCATCTTTGGATGACCGTTTGGGACAGTACTTCTTAACCAGATTCCTATAAGAATAAGATTTTTTTAAATGTATACACAAACAGTTGTTGAAATTAAAATACTTTAGAACTTTCCAAATTTCATTAAAAATTTCATGACAAAACCAATTAAAAAAGTAAAATCACCATCTACTATCAAACATAATATACAATCTTACTTACATTTTGTTCTTATAATACTGATAACTGTAGAAAAACAGTTTATTTATTTTATATAATAGTAACAATTTGATTGTTATCAAATAACAGCATAAGAAAAAGTATTCAGTAGTACAACTGAGTAGTGGCACAAAGACACATTTCAAAGAAATATTATTTGTCACTCTTTTGTTTTGCAAATCAGCAATTGAAACACTAAGGTAAAATGTAAGCAGATGTTGATTCTTCCTCCATAACTCTTACTTTTATATGAAAATCACCCCTTAATTGGCAAATGAATTCATTAGATTGTGACTTGTAACTATCTCTTGCATCTATATCTGTTCTCAACATTCTTAGAACTAAAATGCTACCTTACTTCATCTTTATGAAATCAGCAGCAGACTAGTACATGGACTCTCCAGATAGACGGACTATATGGATTTGAATCCTGGCTATTTACCATAGTGTATATATGATCTTGGGCAATTTATTTAATTTCTCTGTGCCCTACTTTCCTAAAAACATTGTCAATAGTTATCTACGTCATAGATTTATGAGAATTAAATGAGATAAGGTATTTACTACAGTGCTTTATGCCTCAAAGTATGGTACATGAGTCATTGAGGGTACACAGATTCTCTGAAGAGTAATTTTTTGCCTGCTGAATCTAATAATAATAAAAAGTCAGGGCCTGTATTTTGTATGTCTCTTTTTATGTCACTTTCCTAGTATTTAATTCTTATTGTATTTTATATAAGCCTAAGTACACAAATAGATTGGGAACTAAAAAGAAACTGGTCAATCGTTGCTAAGAATTTGAGATGCACTGCTTTAAACCTAAAGCACTTTAAAAAATAAATGGCCCTACCGTTTCTCAAATTTATCACTGTCTTAATTATTTTCAGATTTGTATCACTTCATCCCACTTATTCAATTCAGTTTATTCATTCCACAATTGGTACTATGCAATCTACTAGGCACATCAGAAATCAGTGTACCAATGCTTAAGAGATACTCATGAAAGAAAACAGATTTATACCAATAATTACAATATACAGTGTGATAAGGGCAATGATAAAGGTCCTATGATAGAAAAGGAAGACCTACACCCAAAGAGGGGTAGGTAAAAAAAAAAAAAGAAGACAGTGAGTTCAGATCAACATATACTGAGCTCCTTCCATCAAGAAACCCATAGCCATCTTAGTTGTAAAGTAAGATACAGGATGACAGTTATGAGGACTTGCAAGTATTTTTTTTTTCAAAAGCTTTGTTAATATTTAACAGATTCTTCCATTAGTACATGTATATAATTTATGATTAACTGTATAGGTACATGCTCATCTTTCACACATAAGCAATAAAAAGTTCAGAGATCACTGGCCCAGAGAAATTAAATAAACATACACAAACATTTATATAAATAGCATCATGTGGAAAAGGACAATAGAGGGATGTGCAGAGGGGCTTCCCCAGAGATGGAAAATTAAAATTTCTTATTCCCTGAATAAAGAGATGAACAAGAATTGGGGAACTAGAAAACACTGGGGGAATTCTTTTTTTTCTTTCTTTTTTTGATATTTTTTTAGTTATCAATGGACCTTTATTTGATTGATTTATTTATATATGGTGCTGAGAATCGAACCCAGTGAGTGCCTCATACATGCCAGGCAAGCACCATACCATTGAGCCACAACCCCATCGCCGCTAGGGGAATTCTAAGCAGAGAAAATCTAATAAGCAAAGGCAAGGAAATAAGGAAAAAAACAAACAAGCAAATATGACATTTACGAAGAACTAGCAGTAGGTTTAATATTGCTGGAACATCAAATATAAGCCAGAGAACGACAAACAGTGAGGTTAGAAAGATAGATGAGGAGAACAAAGCAAAGGTCCTTCTAAATCATATTAAGGAATTCTAACTAAATATTCCTAACCAGTGGTTCTTAATTATGGTTACCTAAAACACCCAAAAATCACTACTGTGGATGAATAATTCACCCAAACATCAGCAAAGCTACTATGTATTATTTCAATTATTAGGTTAACTAAAAGGGAAATTAGTAATTGTGTATAAGCTACAGTCCTTTTTAAATGGGAACTCAAAAGGGAAGATGAGGAGGAAATGATGAATACGAGATAATTATAATAGGCAAATCCACAGGGAAATAGATTAGTGGTTGCCCATTCCTGGAGAAAGAGGAAATGACTGCTAAAAGATACCAGGTTTCTTTTGGGGATGATTAAAATGTTCTAAAATTAAACAGTGGTGGTGACTGCATAACTATATGAATATACTTTAAAAACTTGAATTGTATACTCTTAAAGGGTAAATTATATTATATATGAAATACAGCTGCTATAGAAGGAGAAATGACTATTGGGTAGACGGTCCATCTGCCACGGGCCTTAAATTCAGTAAGTCTAAAATGGAATTTATCTTGCTTTACAAAACTTATTATTATCTCACATTAATGGAACCACCATCCATCTAGAGTATAGACATTTAAGCCCAAAATGTGACAATCATCCTATACTTTCTCAAGTTTCTCCCACCTTAAGGTGTTGAGGTCCTATAGATTCTATTTCCTACCTAGTCAACTTTTTTAAAAGGATAGTTTTTATAATAAAAAGGGAAACCATTACACAAGGAGAAGTTTCTTCTTCTTTTCACTTTTTTATTCCTTTGATACAACTGCATGAGGATGAGACACTTAAAGCTACTGCAATATCTCATAACAAAGAGGGAGACAATCAAGGGATTCATGAAAATGTCCTGTCATGAAGCTCTGTAGAACCCTCTACTTCCAAACTTTTTGTTATGTGAGAAGCCTGTTACTTGCAGTTGAATGCTTCTCACTGACACTATAAAACTTTTAAATAAAATTGACCAAAACAGAAATGGTGTAAAAACTGGAACTCTGAATAAATATCTGGGTTCAAGATCCAAATGTGAAAGACAACATCCATGAAGACAATAAAAACAAGAGCTACCATCTATTATTTCTCAATCTTTATACTAAACACTATACATCTCCCTCCTCAACCTTTTTTTTTTTTTTTTTTTTTTTTTTTTTTAGGTAGTGGAGGTAGTGACACTCTACCCCTGAGTTACATCCCAAGATCCTTCCTCTTTTTTTAAATTTATTTGTTTATTTAGAGATAGGGTTCTTAAGTTGCAGAGGCTGGCCTCAAACTTGTAATTTTGCTGACTCAGCCTCCCAACTCACCAGGATTACAAGCATGCACCACCACACTTGACCACTTTGCATATTATGTCTACAACAATCCTGAGCAGGTATTATTAGCTCTGCTTTACAGGGTTTAGGACACATTAATTTGCCCTTGATCACACAACTAGTAAGAGGCCAAATCAAAACCAACCTCAAATCTGATTCCAAAACCTCAGACAGTTAACATAATGAATGTGAATGAGGCTATTCAAGAAGTACAAAGCAAAAAGGTGGCTAAAGATAATCTAGGAACACACATCTAACAGGGGAGGAAGAAGAACTGAGAGATCAATAAGTATGAGCAACTAGAGAAATGAACACACCATGGCCCACTACCTATGTTCGTAAATAAAATTTTACTGGAACAAACCACACTCATTCATGTAGTATCAGAGCTTAAGGACAACAGAGTTCAGTAATTATGACACACAGCCCAGAAAGACGAAAATACTTATTGTATGGGGAGGGAGGGAGGGAGGGAGGGAGGGAGGGAGGGAGGAAGGAAGGAAGGAAGGAAGGAAAGATTGCCAAGCACTAAGATAGATAACTCAGAAACCCTAAGAGAAACCTTCATTGAAGACAAAGGATTTCTTTTTTAAAAAAGAAGTTTTAAGCGGGGGTTAGGGATGTAGCTCAGTAGTAGAGTGCATGCCTACTAGGCAAGGCCCTGGGTTCAATCCCCAGTATAGAAATAAGAAGACCCTTGCTTCATCAAAGAGATAACAAATTATAAAAAATATCCATATCCATAGAACCTAGCAATTACTGATTAACTTAGAATCATCCTATAGTCTCCAGCCTATAAATGTATTGGTTTCTAGAAATTACTTTTAAAGTCAATGGTTCTTAACCATGAATTCACAAATTCCTTTAAGTGAAAATAAGTCAATCTTTGGCAAATAACATTTCAAAGAATGAGCAGTTTCAAACTTTGACAGTATGTATGTATATCAACATTTTAAACATTTTAAAAAACTTCCAGGCTGCAGTGGACATTTGTTTTACTTATCTACATCACTTCCCTTCTTCCTTTTGTAACAGCTGTGGCAGACATATTTCATAAAACAAAACAAAACATGTTATTTCACACATTTTTCAGCTTCACAGTTAGGCAGGACCACATGGTCAATTCTATTTAATGGGAACCCTCTGGTTCCCTCATTCTCTGCTGAAGCAGCTGTGAAGGTCTGGAGATGAAAAAATGGAAAGGTTGTATTCCTGAGTTACCACATGGATGGTCACTTGGACTCGGAGCAGACTACATGAGTGAGAAATAAGCTTTTAGTTTTGTAAATTCCCTGAGATTTGGAAGTTATTAGTACAATATAGGCTGAAAGGTTCTGACCTGTGTTTCGGAAATGGTTTTTTTGTTTGTTTTTTTTTTTTTCTCTCTCTGTGACTTCACTGTAGCCTAAGCCTATAACAGCTTGACTGTTTTCAACCACTTCTTTAATTCAATATGAAATAAAAAACAGTAAAAGATATCAAAAAAATAAACCAGTATATTTTTTGGCCAATAAATTTAAAGTCTAAAACTAGATCCAACTGGGGTCCCCACTTAATTATAGGCAAGAATCTTCTCTCATAAAGTTGAAAATTAAACATAAAAAAAACTCCACATGAAAAAGAATAAAGCTAGACCCTCACCTTAAACTGTATGTAATTATTCTAACTGCATCGGCGACCTAAACTAAAACTCTTACAAAATAACATGGGGGAAAGTTTTATGACATTGAATTTGACTATGATTTACTAGATATGACACAAAAAAACAGGCAACAAAAAGAAAGACAAAATGGACTACAATAAAATTCACTGTGCAAAGAACACAATTAATAGAGTGAAAGGTAACATATGGAATGGAAAAAATGGTAACATATGGACTGGCAAATTACAAATTTGACAAGAGGTTAAAATCTAGATATAAAGAACTTCTAAAACTCAACAACAACCCAATTGAAAAATGGGCAAAGAGTTGGGCACAATGATGCACACCTGTAATCCCAGCAGCATGGGAGGATGAAGCAGGAGGATCATGAGTTCAAAGCCAGCCTCAGCAACAGCAAGGCACTAAGCAACTCAGTGAGACCCTGTCTCTAAATAAAATACAAAATAGGGCTGAGAATGTGGCTCAGTGTTTAAATTCCCCTGAGTTCAATCTCTGGGACCCCCACACACACCAAAAAAGGGCAAAGGACTTGTATAGATATTTCTCCAAAGGTATGCTCATGGCCAATATGCATATAAAAACATGCTCAAAATCACTAATCACTAGGGTAATGCAAATCAGAACCATAATAAATTTATCACTTCACATCCATCAGGATAGCTACTATGAAAACAATAGAAGATAACAAATGTTGGCAAGGATGTGAAAATATTGGTACTCTTGTACACAGTTGGTGGTAATGTAAAATGGTACAACTGCTATCAAAATCAATATAGCAATTTCTAAAACAATTAAACATAGAATTAGTGTATGACCCCACAACTCTACTTCTGGGTATATACTCCAAAAATTGAAAGTAGGATCTTAAAGAGATATCTATACACCTTAGTTCACAGAAGCATTATTAACAATAACTAAAAGGTGAAAACAACCCAAAGGTTCATCAACAGATGACCCTTTGTTTGGATAAATAAAATATAATATAACAAACAATGGAATATTATTCAGCCTTAAAAAGAAGAAAATGCTACAACATGGATAATGTTAACATAGAATAATAAAACATACATAATTGAGGATATTATACTAAGTGAAATAAACCAATCATGAAAACACAAATACTGTATGGTTCCACTTCTACAAGCCATTTTAGAGTAGTCAAATTCACACAAAGTAAAATGGTGATTGTCACGGGTTTAAGGGAGATAGGAATGGGAATTTATTATTTAATGGGAGGAGAATTTCCATTTTGAAAGATGAGAAGAGTTATGAAAATGGATTAAGGTGATACCTGCATAACAATGGGAATGTGTTTAATTTCACTGAATTATTCACTTGAAATAATAGTAAATTTTAAATGTTATATTTTGTCACAATTTTTAAAACAAACTGAAAAACAGTCATGTCCCTATAAATTACTACACATATAACAAATTCTTATGTATTTAAGAATTTATACATAAAAAAAAGGGACATGCTTCATTCTCAGTTTTTATACCTCTTCCAGTGGCAGATGCTGAACAGACAGACAATTAGAAGAAATAAAAGGACTTAAACATTCATGCATGAAAGACTTAAGGAAAGAAAATCAAATAAGCTTTAACAGATGTAAAGTACACAAATTAATTATTCTCATTTTTTATTTGCAAGTACCTAGTTCTGCCTTATCTTCAGCATGTCCACAGTCCAGTGCGCATAAAATACCTTGAATGTGGGCTATGGGTGTATAGTCAGCTCCACAGTCTACACTTAAAGAATGCAGTACCCAATTCAATACTATTTAGCACATAATGGGCAAAAGAGTGTGGTTTTTAGGAAACTGCAGATCTTTTAGAATATTTTTCAGGTATATTAAAGGTAGGAATGAAAGAAAATATATCAATTTAGACTGAGAAAGAAGATTGTCACCACACGCTTAAGTATCTTAGTTTTCAATCTCAGTGGTTTGAGAGGCTAAGGCAGGAGGATCATAAGTTCAAAAACAGACTCAGAAACTTAGTGAGGCCCTAAGCCAATGTAGTGAGACTCTGTCTCAAAATAATAAAATAAAAAAGGTTGAGGATGTGGTTCAGTGGTTAAGCACACTTGGATTCAATCCCTGGTAACAACAACAACCAAAAGAATTATTATATTTTTCAGAGAAATTTTGTTCAGCAACTTGATAACTTATTTTTCCTTATAAATGGTAGGTTCATAAGAGAACTATATAAATACCTTCATACTCCAACATTAAAAAATACTTGCATAAAACAAAATTAATGAGTAGCTAAATCTGATTTGCCTATTAATATATATGGGGACATTAAAACAAATATTTTACCTGATTTTGGCCTTTAAATCCTCTTTACTGAAAAGTTCACTATTAGAATATTCAAACAACAGTTTTGAATTTCTTTTCTCTCCTCCCACGCTCCATCCCCTTGCAGTGGGGTCTAAATCCAGGAGGCCTCTACCACAGAACCACACCCCAAGTCCCTTTTTATTTTGAGACAGGGTCTGATAAATTGCTTTAGCACATATAACACTTTAGCAGAAGAACTTGCAATCCTCCTGCCTCAGTCTCCTGAGCCTCTTGGGTTACAGGCCTATACCACCATGCCCAGCTTCTTCCTTCCTTTTTTTACTTCCTTTCCTTCTCCCCCCACCCTTTACTTTGTAGTACTAGGACTTGATCCCAGGGTCTCATGAATGCTAAGCAAGTAGCTCTAACACCAAGCTACATCCCCAGTCCTTCAAAAAAATTTTTCTTAGACTAGATTTCACTAACTTTTCCAGGCTGGACTTGAACTTACAATATTCCTGCCTCAGACTTCAAATAGCTTGGATTATAGGTGTGCACAGTTATATTCTTTATTATGAGCTTCCTGTTTTACATGTTAGGTTCTGCTTAGATCATTGAATCTTAAAAATACCATTTTAAATTAATCAGGAATATGCTTGGTGATTTTTGTCAAGATACATGAGTCTGAGTTTATTAGTAAAATGGTAAAGTTCATGAATTATTCCACAAAAAAATGTACCAATGAATGCCTATGACAAGGCATGGACTCTTCAGGTGTTAGAAATACAATGATAACACAAATCATCAAACACTTGTGAAGATCAGATGAGACACCACCATATGTAAAACAAAAATGACACACTCAACCCAACTGTTGCAAATTTAGGTTAGTAGTCTCCTGGGCAATTATAGGCAAGAAGACAGTCATCTTTTTAGGCATAACAATAAAATGAGATTAACTGGAGCTTCATGGTACACAAAAAGTATAATAGGAACAGAAGTCAATGATCAAAAAACAAACATTTTTAAAAAAACAACAGCTAAAACATATCTATGATAACTACATGAAGCCCTATTCAAACATACTAAGAAAAAGTAATTATGTGATAAATCATCAAGAGCAAAATAGCTAACAGTTAAGGAGAATATTAAATGCAAAAATTAGAAGGAACTAAAGTAACATTATGCTATCTCTAACTCTACTAACAGGTTTTGAAAATAAAAAGTATGTGTCTTAACTCCACAAATTAAAAAAAATGTTTAAATGAAGTCTAAAAACCCAAGTATGTATAACCTATCCCTCAATAAGAAAATAAAAATAAGTAGGGTTTCTTGAAAGGTGTTTTTTCTGTTTTGTTTTATTTTTAAGAACCTTAACTAATGAGAAAAACTTTTCTTGAAAGGAAGGACTTCTAAATTATTAGTGCTTTTTTACATATTCTATGGGAAAATACCCAGATCTAAATTTGTGAAGCATACAGTTCAATTTATATAGTTATAGTTATAAGTTACATTAAATAGTTGGGTTAGATGAAAAGAATATGTTATGTAGATTTTAGGTAATTGTAGCAAAATTCTTTAACAATCCAGATATACTAGGCATTGATGTTAGAAAATAATTCTCAACACCAATCTATTTATTTTCTCTATGCTGAGCCAATACAATGCAATACTAAGAGCTCAGACACAGCAGCCACATTTGAATGTGGCTAGCTCTCTGTTAACCTCTCTGTACACCTCAGTTTCCTAGTCTATAAAATAAACTGAAACCTCATTGGGTTTTTAGGAAAATGAAATGTGTTAATAGGTGTAAAGTGCTCAGAATAGTGCTGATACACTAAGTACTGTATTAAGTGTTAATGCCAGGAAAATGCCTGCTCTGTGCCAATCACTGTTCTAGGAACTACAAATAAGGAGAGAACAAAACCAACAAAAATCCCTACTCTTTGTGAAGTTTATATTTTAGTGGAGAGATTATATTCTAGAGTTACGAGGTAAAATTTACTTAGGTAACAAATCACCTGATCCAGATATGTACTTGGGCAGGCTCAGTAGTGTGACAAGTAGACTGACAGGAATGAAAAAGGTTCCATAAAATCCAATGCTACAAAGAAAGGTATTCTAAAATCACAAATGAGACTGTACATAGCTCAGTGGTTGCATGTACAAGGGCCTAAGTTCAATTCTTGGCACTGCAAAAACAGCAATAATAATAATGACTGATTTCTGTTGTCTATATCATGTAAACCAAAAAAGTGATTGGAAGTCATCATATATCATCAATCAAAATGGACATGATCAACTATCTCTAAATGTGGTTATGTACTTTATTTTCTATTTAGTCCCACCCTTATACCAATTCCAAAAGTTAATCAATATCAAAAGTTAAAAGTGAAACCAAAGCCATCAAAAATACAAGAACTGGAGAATAAAAGAAGAAAACAATCTCAGGCACACCAAAAACTGAAATTTTTAAGTCTTGCAATTTATTTAAAATGCAATGTTTAACATCCTAAATATAATTATTACATAACAGGAAAAAACTGCCTAACTAAGCAGCACTTTTGTCCTACTATCTATGAAATTAACCTCTGCAGTAGCAAAAACACAGGGAGTTAACCAAAAGAATTTTTCCCATTAAAGAGGAGAAAATGAAGAAGGCAAACCTCTTTCCTTGGACAAAATGTACTATAAACAGTAGCTGATAATCTAATCATTTCTAAGCTATTCATCAAAAGCAGCAAATGTCAATGTTGGGGGAAAGGAGTGAGTGGGTGGTTTCAAACTAAATAAGCCTCCTCTGAACTCTTTCTTATTCAAGTAGTTCAACATTGTTCAAGAATCATGACCTTTTGAGAATCACTGGTATTGACTGTTTGGATGGAAATATGCCAAATTTCTTAAGTGTGCTGCATTTCTTAAAAGATGCAAATCACAGGCTGGGGAGATAGCTCAGTTGGTAGAGTGCTCCCCTTGCAAGCACAAGGCCCTGGGTTCAATCCCCAGCACCGGAAAAAAAAAAAAAAAAAAGATGCAAATTACAAATCTACAGAATCTGTACATAATAAACTCACTTTCTTACTGCAAAATTATATTTATAAATTAACTGTGAGTTCCCACCACTTCAATGAAGTGGTATTGAAAGAAAGAAAGAAAAGAAAGGGACCGAGGGAGGGAAGGAAGGAAGGAAGGAGGGAGGGAGGGAGGGAGGGAGGGAGGAAGGGAAAATAAGAAAAAAAAGAAAGAAAGAAGAAATGTCCAATGCTTTGGATACATTATGAAAGCAAAAAGTTACAAAGGAATAAAAGTGTAAAACACAGAATAAAACCTGGGTTCTTTTTTTTTCCCCAGCTGGCATTCTGTTCCCTGATTTTAGAATTTTAAATATCTTTTTGCAATGAAAGCTACTCACAATCAAGCTAGTCAATATTCCTTGTGGTACTGGCAATAATTTGATTGAATCAATCACTGAAACAAACCAATTAGCTAATTCAATCTAATTCTGATAAAAAATACTGAATTTAATTTATGGAATACCATATTTACTTAGAACAAGCAATTTCATTTGTAAGAAATGAAAAATAAATTAACTTACCTTAATTGTTTTGCATAGTTCTGTTCAATTTCTATCCTCTCTTTAACAAATTTGGCATATCTTTCCAAGAAGTCAATTCCCCATTGTGTATGCTTATCTAAGCTGTCGAACTGATCCTGTAGAAGGAAAGTGAAATTACATTGACAAAGTCTGAAATGTAATACACAACTATTTTAATGAGCTTTTGATATTTGTACAGAGAAACAATGAAGAATAAAAGGAGAACCATTACCCTTTAAGTCCTACAAATAGGTTCCGAAGTAAAAGTCATGCTACTCTATTCCAAAATGCTTTTTAATCAACACAGTTCACCCTGATTTCAACACTTTACCCTGATCACCTTTTACCAATTAACTTTTATGCCCTTTGAAATTCCACTCAGGCATTATAGCCTCCAGAAAATAGTCCTGGCATTCACAAGATGTTTCAGGTTGGGCAAGTTTTTCAAGGTTCTTTGAACTTTTTTCCATCTTAAAGTATAAGTTCCACCACTCAACTCATAGGACTGTGGTGATGCCAAGTGTTCTACAATGCCGAAAACATGACACTAACATATAATACAACATATGGCTCCTTCAATCCTCAAAAATATTTTCTTTCACCTGTAGCCAGAGACACAAACAAATCCCTTCAAGAATAATCTCCAAATGAACTTGGAAAACTCTCTAGCGCAAATACCAAATGCTGACAATATATTTAAATATCACCCCTTGGTATTTCCAATATTTAAAAAATTGCTCATGGTTAATCATGTTTGCTATTTACAAATGCATCATCTCCCTTTCATTTTATCTTTTTCCATGCTGAATCATTTTAAATTATACTAAAAATGGATTGTACCTAAATAGTAGAGATATAATTCATCAGTTGATCAGTTTATTATCACTATTCTTACAAGCCACTTTCTGATTATCATTTGGCTTCCAAAGCAGATTTGAATACAGCAAGAAAATGAACTGCTCAGTAAATTTTGTCTGCACAAGATGTTCCATTATAAATTGGAATTCTCTTTCAAACTGAAAAACTCTCAACAAAACACAATTAAAAAGAATACTCTGAAGTTTAAACAATCTTCTCTCATTTTTCCAAATTGCTTCAAAGGCTCCTCTTCCCATTAACTTTATCATCAAATTCTATACTATACTTCATCTTCTAGAAAAAGTCTTCAAGTTTTATATTACAAGACCTACAGATTTTTAAAAATCTAAATAAATTCCTCAATTACATGATTATTTATAATTAAATAATATACTATTAAGCTTTATAATTTTGAAATCCATATCCTCTCCAGCACTTATTATTATTTGTATTCTTGAGGGCTGCCATTCTAACTGGTGTGAGATAAATATCTCAGTGTACTATGGATTTATATTTTTCAACTGCTAATAATGTCGCACATTTTTTTCCATCTATTTCTTGGCCATTTGTATTTCTTCTTTAGAGAAGTGTCCATTTAGAGCATTCACCCATTTATTATTTGGGTTGTTTTTACTGATGTTAAGTTTTTTGAGTACTTTATATATTCTGGATATAAATTTTTTTTATTTTTTTGGTACCAGGGATTAACTCCAGGGGCATTTAACTCCTGAGTCACATCCCCAGTCTGCTTTTTTTTTTTTTTTTTTTAATTGTTATTGTTGTTTCAAATTTAGAGACAGGGTCTTGCTAAGGTGCTTAGTATCTTGCTAAGTTGCTGATGCTGGCTTTGAACTCACGATCCTCCTGCCATTGCCTCCCAAGCCACTGGGATTTACAGGCATGTGTCACCGCTCCTGGCCCTTAAACTTCTATCAGAAGAATAGGTAGCAAAGATTTTCTTTCATCTGATAGGTTCTCTCTTTATATTTTCAATTGTTTTCTTTGCCGTGAAGAGCTTTATAATTTTGATGCTATCCCATATATTGACTCTTGGCATTATTTCCTGAGCTTTAGGTGTCCTACTGAGAAAAGTTGTTGCCTAAGCCTATATATTGGAGTGTTGACCCTGTTTTCTTCTAGGAGTTGCATAGTTTTCTGGTCTAAATTGTAATTTTGAGTTGACTTTCATACAGAGTGGGAGATACAATCTACTCTCACTCTCCTACATATGGATAACCACTTTTCCCAGCACCAGTTGATTAAAAAGGCTATCTTTTATCCAGTGCATGTTTTTGGCATCTTTGTCAAGGATCAGATGATTATATAGATGTGTGTTTGTACCTATGTCTTCTATTATATTCCACTGGCCTATGTCTGTTTTTATGACAATACCATGCAGTTTTTATTACTATATCTCTATACTATAATTTGAAGTCAATTACTGTAATGGCTCCAGCACTGCTTTTTTGGCTTAGAATTGCTTTGGCTATTCTGGATCTTTTATTTTTTCAAATGAATTTTAGGACTGTTTTTTCTGGTCCTGAAAAGAATGTTATTGGTATTTTGATGGTGGTTGCACTGGATCTTTTGGTAGTAAGGTATTTAAACAATATTAATTCTGTCCATCTGTGATCGTGGATGAGTCCTTCCATCTTCTTGTGTCTTCTTCAATTACTTTCTTCACTGTTCTATAGTTTTCATTTAGAGAGCTTATACCTCCTTGTTTAGATTTATTCCGAGGATTTTTCTGTTGTTTGTTGAGGCTACTGTGAATGGGATTGTCTTCTTTCTTAGGAGATTCAATACTGGTGTATAGGAAAGCTACTGGTTTTTATATGTTGATTTTGTAACCTGCTACTTTGCTCAATTTGTTTATTAGCACCAGTAGTAATTTTAAATTGAAGATCATATCACTGCAAACAGTGATATTTTGACTTCTTCCTTTCCTACTAATTGCTCCAACTATAATATCCATTACTATATTATATAAGAATGATAAGAGTGGACATCACTATCTTTTTCCAAATTTTAAAGAAAACGTTTTCAGTTTTTCTTCATTCACTACGTTGGTTTTGAGTTTGTCATATATAACCTTTATGTTGTTCAGGTAATTTCCTTCGATTCCTATTTTTTCATTATTTTTGTCACAAAGGGGCACTGAAATTTGTTGAAGGCTTTCTCTACATCTATTTTGACAACTGACTTTTGTCCTTTATCCTATTTATATGATGAATTATATTTATTGATTTGCATATGTAAATCCATCTTTGCATCCCTGGGATAAAGTATACTTGGTCATGATGTACAATCTTCTTAATATGTTGTTGAATATGATTTGATGGATTTTTGCATCCAAATTCATGGATGCTGGTCTGTAATATTCTAACCTTCAGGTGTCCCTATTTGGTTTGGGTCTGAAGGTGATAATAGCTTCACAGAATGAATTTTGGAAGTGATCATCTCTTTCTATTTCACAGAATAATTTGAGGACCACTGGCATTAGTCTTTCTTTAAAGGTCTGGTAGAATTCATGTGAGAATCCATCTGGTCCTCACTTTCTTTGTTGGAAGGTTTTTTATTACTGCTTCTATCTCATGGAGAATTATCAGCCTAAGTTAGCTATATCCTCTTGATTCAACTTTGGCAATTCATAGGTATTTAGAAATGTGTCCATTTCTTCTAGGTTTTTTCAATTTATTGGTGTATAAGTTTACAAAATAGTCCCCAATAATCCTCTGGATTTCTGTGGTGTCTGTGATGACTTCTCTTATTTCATCTCTAATTTTATTTGAGTTTCTCTTCTACCTTTGGTTAGTTTGGCTAAGGGCTTATAGATTTTGTTTATCTTTTTAAAGAACTAACTAATTGATTCATTGATCCTGTGTATCTCTTTAATTCTCAATTTCATTGATTTTGGCTCTAATCTTGTTTCCTTCCTTTTACTGGTTTTGAAAACAGTTTGTTCTTGTTTTTCAAGCGTCTCGAGATGCATCATTAGATTGTTCACTTGGGATCTTTCTGATTTTCCCATGTACGTAATCATAGCTATAAACATTCCTCTCAGAACTGCCTTCATGGTGTTGCAGAGATTCTGGTATGTTCTATCACTTTTAAGAATTTTTAAAATTTCTCCTCTAATTTCATTTGTCATCCAGATATCATTCAAATGTGTACTGTGCCAGGTGCAATGGCATACACCTGTAATCCCTGTGGCTTAGAAGGCTGAAACAGGAGAATCACAAGTTCAAGGCCAATCTCAGCAAAATCACAAGGCCCTAAGCAACTTAATGAGACCATGTCTCAAAATTAAAACACCAAACAAAAAGGGGGCTAGTCTTCACAGCAAAGGAAACAAGAATGTGATTGCTCTACAGAATGAGAGAAAATCTTTGTCACCTATACCTCAGAAAAAGCATTTATCGCCACAGCCCATACTCCCACACTCAGTTCAGACCTCAAAAAGAAACAAAAACATAATCAGGTAGGCACACAGAGCAAACACATAAGCTCACTGTCTATTCTGTCCACCATAGTGGAAGAGACTCCTTAACTCCTTAACTTTTCACCAAGATCCCCATTTTTTCTATTTTTGTTTTGCTCTGTTTTTGGTATTTTATATTTGGTTTTTGATTTATTTGAATGCATACTGATTGATTCAAGGACACCTATACATATACATTTCTCTCTACTCATTTCTAGTCTTTTTTTTTTTTTTTTTTTTTTTAATTTTCCCATGCTATGTATTTTGAGGGTTAGGGTTTCTCTTTAGCATATTTTGATTCTGTTTTGTGTAGTCTTTGCCACTACTCTATCTCCCTTGTCTCCTTCTCTCTTTTTGTTATTGCTGACAGTCAAATTTCATTCTCTCTCATCCTTTATATTCTTACTTATACTTTTTTCTTTCCCTTTCTCATTAACATATCCTAAGTCACGAATGCATCTGCCCCATTCACCCTTTGAAACTGTAAACACTTTTCTATGTTCCTATCTCTTCTTCTTTACTCATACTCAATTCTATCCTTAATACCTCTTAATACTAATTGATACACATAACTTCTGACCCTAGCACCATGTCATACCTATAATTAATACAATGGTAGTCACAACACCTATTGTTTGATTTTATTCAAACAATAAACATTCTTTTCACTAATGAAAACTGCTGATTCTACTATCTCTGCATTTTGCACCAATTAACACTCAAAATATCAAATGAGGACATTTACCTAGTCTACTGTTATACACTGTTTCCAAAAATTGTTGTTATCATTGGGCTTCACCACAATCTATGAAGTACCAGTAACATAGAGGGACACTGTAAACTTGTAAGGCAGAAACTCTACAGTTTCAGATTCATCAACATAGATGGGTAGACAATATAAAAAAGCAATGGAACAAACTGTCCCAAACAACACAGAATACCTCAACAACAGCCATACCACAGTGGAGGAAAATGTCAGAAACGGAATTCAGAAAGTTCTTGGTTAAACTGATCTATGAGTTAAAAGATGACATAAGAAATAAAATCAGAGAGAAAATATAAGAAATGAAAGACAATTTCAATAAGGAGATAGAGATCATGAAGAAAAATCAGTCAGAAATCCTCATAATGAAGGAATCAATAAACCAAAATAAAAATTCATTGGAAAGCATCACCAGCAGGTTAGAAACTCTGGAAGACAAGAGTTTCAGGCAATTAAGATAAAACATAAAATTTTAGGGGTGGGGGGTTTACCAGAGATTGAACTCAGGGGCACTCAACCACTGAGCCACATTCCCAGCCCTATTTCGTACTTTATTTAGAGACAGGGTCTCAATGAGTTGCTTAGCACCTTAATTTTGCTGAGGCCAGCTCTGAACTCATGATCCTCCTGCCTTGGTCTCAAGAGTTGCTGTGATTATAGGCATGTGCCATTGCACCCAGCAAAATATATAATCCTCAAAATAACACTGAACATGGAGAAAAGGTGTTAAGAGACTATAAACAAAACTTCCAATATATATGGGATAACACGAAAAGGCCAAAGATATGATTTACAAGGATAGATGAAGGCTCGGAGATACAAAGCAAAGGAAAGAATAATCTTTTCAAAGAAATAATATCTGAAATTCTCCCAAACTTGGAGAATGAAATGGAAAATCAAATGCAGGAGGCACTCAGGACCCCAAATATACAAAATTACAAGAGACCACACCAAGACACATTTCTTCGGAAATGCCTAACACAGAACAAGGATAGAATTTTAAAGGCTGCCAGAGAAATGTGATAGCTCATATTTACAGGGAAATCAAGCTGAATATCAGCTGTTCTCAACTCAGTCACTTAAAGCTAGGAGATCTTGGAATAATATATACTGAGCTCTGAAAAAAAATTGGATGCCAAACAAGAATACAGTATCAGCAAAATTAAGCTCAGAATTGACAAATAAAAACCTTTCATAATAAACAAAAGTTAAAATAATTCACCATTAGAAAGACTGCATTACAAAACATACTCGATATGATATTTCATAAAGAAGAAATGAAAAATAAGTGAAAACCAGCAAAGGGAGGAACTACACTATAAAAACAAAAGAGAAACTAATTCAAATTAAAAACCAGAAATAAATCAAAATGACAAGGAATAAAACTCTTATCTCCAGGGATGCAAGGTTGGTTCAACATCAGGAAATCAATAAACGTAATTCACCATATTAATAGACTTAAAGTCAAGAATCACATGATTATTTCAATAGATGCAGAAAAAGCATTTGATAAAATACAGCACCCCTTCATGCTCAAAACACTAGAAAAAATAGGGATAGTGGGTACATTCCTTAACATTGTAAAGGCCATCTACGCTAAGCCCATGGCTAATATCATTCTAAATGGTGAAAAGCTGAAAGCATTCCCCCTAAAAACTGGAACAAGGCAGGGATGCCCTCTTTCACCACTTCTATTCAACATCGTTCTTGAGACTCTGGCCAGAGCAATTAGACAAACCAAAGAAATTAAAGGGATACGAACTGGAAAAGAAGAACTCAAACTATCCCTGTTCGCTGATGACATGATTATATATTTAGAGGAACCTGGAAATTCCACCAGAAAACTCTTAGAACTCATAAGTGAATGCAGTAAAGTAGCAGGTTACAAGATCAATGCCCATAAATCCAACGCATTTTTCTACATAAGTGATGAATCTTCAGAAAGAGAAATTAGGAAAACTACCCCATTCACAATAGCCTCGAAAAAAATAAAATACTTGGGAATCAATCTCACAAAAGAGGTGAAAGACCTCTACAATGAGAACTATACAACACTAAAGAAAGAAATTAAAGAACACCTTAGAAGATGGAAAGATCTTCCATGTTCTTGGATAGGAAGAATTAATATTGTCAAAATGGCCATACTACCTAAAGTGCTATACAAATTCAATGCAATTCCAATTAAAATCCCAATGACATACCTTACAGAAATAGAGCAAGGAATTATGAAATTCATCTGGAAGAATAAGAAACCCAGAATAGCTAAAGCAATCCTTAGCAGGAAGAGTGAAGCAGGGGGTATTGCAATACCAGATCTTCAACTCTACTACAAAGCAATAGTAACAAAAACGGCATGGTATTGGTACCAAAATAGAAAGGTAGATCAATGGTACAGAATAGAGGACACGGACACAAACCCAAAGAAATACAATTTTCTCATACTAGACAAAGGGGCCAAAAATATGCAATGGAGAAAAGATAGCCTCTTCAACAAATGGTGCTGGGAGAATTGGAAATCCATATGCAACAGAATGAAACTAAACCCATATCTCTCACCATGCACGAAACTAAACTCAAAATGGATTAAGGACCTCGGAATCAGACCAGAGACCCTGCAGATTATAGAAGAAAAAGTAGGTCCAAATCTTCACCTTGTTGGTCTAGGACCAGACTTCCTTAACAGGACTCCCATAGCACAAGAAATAAAAGCTAGAATCAACCACTGGGATAGATTCAAACTAAAAAGCTTTCTCTCAGCAAAGGAAACTATCAGCAATGCGAAGAAAGAGCCTACAGAGTGGGAGAATATCTTTGCCACTCATACTTCAGATAGAGCACTAATCTCCAGAATCTATAAAGAACTCAAAAAACTAATATCTTTGCCACTCATACTTCAGATAGAGCACTAATCTCCAGAATCTATAAAGAACTCAAAAAACTCTACTCCAAGAATTCAAATAATCCAGTCAACAAATGGGCTAAGGAAATGAATAGACACTTCACAGAAGAAGATCTACAAGCAATCAACAAACATATGGAAAAATGCTCAACATCTCTAGTAATAAGAGAAATGCAAATCAAAACCACCCTAAGATTCCATCTCACCCCAATTAGAATGGCGATTATCAAGAATACAAGCAACAACAGGTGTTGGCGAGGATGTGGGGAGAAAGGTACACTCATACACTGCTGGTGGGGCTGCAAATTAGTGCAGCCACTCTGGAAAGCAGTGTGGAGATCCCTTAGAAAACTTGGAATGGACCCTCCATTTGACCCAGCTATCCCACTCCTTGGCCTATACCCAAAGGACTTCAAATCAGCATACTGATTTTAAGAGATACAGCCACATCAATGTTCATAGCTGCTCAATTCACAATAGCCAGACTGTGGAACCAACCTAGATGCCCTTCAATTGATGAGTGGATAAAGAAACTGTGGTATATATATACAATGGAATATTACTCAGCCATAAAGAATGATAAAATTATGGCATTTGCAGGCAAATGGATGAAATTGGAGAATATCATGCTAAGTGAGATAAGCCAATCTCAAAAAGCCAAAGGACGAATGATATCGCTAATAAGTGGAGGATGACACATAATGGGGGGGAGGGAAGGGTGAGTGTTAGGGTTAGAGTTAGGGTTAGGGAGGGGGGCAAGTATGGAGGAAGGAACTACTGTATAGAGGGTAAAGAGGGGTGGGAGGGGTGGGGGGAAGGGAAAAAATAACAGAATGAATCAAACAACATTACTCTATGTAAATTTATGATTACATAAATGGTATGCCTTTACGCCACGTACAAACAGAGAAACAACATGTATCCCATTTGTTTACAATAAAAAAAAAAAACTCTTATCTCAATACTAGCACTGAATGCAAATGGACTAATAAACTCATCAATCAGAAGACACAGACTGGATTAAAAAAACAATACCCAAACATATGCTGTCTCCAAGAGACTCACCTCATAGGCAAAGACACCTACAGACTGAAGGTAAAAAGATGGGTAAAAACATATCATTCATTCGAATCTCATAAACAGCCAGGTGTGGGGAGCCATTCATGTTTAGCAGAATCAGGCTTGGCTGAGCCACAGGACACAATAGTCTGACTCCCAGGAAATGGCAGTCACAGAGACTGTTTCAGAAAGCCTGGGAGTAGGTGGCCCTGTACAGAGGTGGCTCAGCCCTGAGGAAATGCTAATTCTCTAAACAAATGGCTTCCCTAACTCTACCCCATCCTGTTCCTCACAGAAGAAGCCCCTCCTGGTCTTGGTTCCTTTACCTATGCAACTATAAATAAAGGTGAAGGGGGAGTCCTCCATTTTGTTGGAGGCCAGATCCATCACAACCCCTTATATTTGAAAAGAATACTGGCTCATTAACTGATTAGATAAGTTTATTAGTAATGAACTGAGTGCCGGCACTGTTGACCTCCAATAAAAACTCTTCCCCTCATCCACGTGGAACGTGGCTGAACCCCGGACAACCAGGAGTTTCTACCCTCAATGGAGCATCTGCATACATCAAACAAACCCTCCTCAATTTCAAGAATCAAATAGAACACAACATAATAATACTGGGTGACATTAATATGTCTCTCTTATCACTGTATAGATCCTGCAAACAAAAACTAAAGAAGCTACAGAACTAAAAAATACAATTAATAATTTGGACTTCAAGGCATTATAGAATATTTCATCCATCAATGACTAAATATATTTTCTTCTCAGAAGCACAGGGAACCTTCTCTAAAACATATCATATCTCAGGCCAAAAAGCAACTCTTTGCGGATTCAAAAAAAAAAAGAAAGAAATAACTAACCTTGCATTCTATCAGATCATAATGGAATAAAATTAGAAATCAATGATAATATAAATTACAGAAGCCATTCTAACACCTAGAGGCTAAAGAATATACCACTGAATGACCAATGGATAGCAGAAGAAATCAGGGATGAAATAAAAAAAAATACTTAAAGAGATAAATGAAAATAGCACCACAACATATCAAAATCTCTGGGACACTATAAAGGCAGTTCTAAGAGGAAAATTCATTGCATTGAACTCATTTTCTAAAACAATCAAAAGTCACCAAAAAAATACATAACATTACATCTCAAAGCCCTAGAAAAAGAAGATCCCAAAAGCAGAAGACAGGAAATAATTAAAATCAGAGCCTAAATCAAGAAACTCAAACTATTACAAAAAAATCAATGAAACAGTTGGTTGTACAAAAAAAATAAATAAAATTAATAAACTCTTAGCCAAACTAACAAAGTGAAAAAACTCAAATTCCTAAAATTCATGATGAAAAAAGAAATATAAAAAGACATTACTGAAATACAGATGATAATCAGAAACTATTTTGAAAATTGATATTCCAACAAAACAAAAAATCTTTGAAGATTTTGACAAATTTCTAGAAACATATTACCTACCCAAACTGAATCAGGAGGACATAGAAAATTTAAATACATCAAAGGGAGGGAACCCTTCCAAACTCATTCTCTGAAGTTAGTATCACCCTGATACCAAAACCAGACAAAAACACATAAGGGAAGAAAACTTTAAGACAATATCCCTAATGAACAAAGATGTACAGAGTCTTAATAAAATATTGGCAAATTGCATACAAGAACATATTAAAAATAATGCACCATGATCAAGTGGGGTTCATCTCAGGAATGCAAGGTTGGTTCAACATATGAAAATCAATAAACACAATTCATCACATCAATAGACTTAATGACAAGAATCACATAATTATCTCAACAGATGCAGAAAAAGCATTTGACAAAATTCAGCATCCAGTCATGCTCAAAAAACTGGTAAAACTAGGAAAAGCAGGAACATATCTCAACTTTGTGAAAGACATATAATACACACACACACACACACACACACACACACACACACACACACACACATATACACACACATACATATATAAAACCCAAAATCAATACCATTCTAAATGGAGGAAAACTGAAAGCAGTCCCTCTAGAAACTAGAAAAAGGGTCTGGGGTTGTACCTCAGTGGTAAGGCACTTGCCTAGCATGTGTGAGGCACTGGGTTCAATACTCAGCACCACATATAAATAAATAAAATAAAAGGTTCACTGACAACTAAAAAATTTTTTAAAAAGTAGAAAAAGAAGGATATCCTTTCACCACTTCTATTCAACATAGTCCTTGAAGCTCTAGCCAGAGCAATTAACCATAAGAAAGAAATTAAAGGGATATGAATAAGAAAAGAGCTCAAACTGCCCCTATTTGCCAATGACATGATTCTATATTTAGAAGACTCAAAAAAAACTCCCCTAGAAAACTTCTAGAACTCATAAACAAATTCAGTAAAGTAGCAGGATATAAAATTAACACCCATAAATCAAACTGTATTCCTACACACCAATGAAGAATCAACTGAAAGAGAAATTAGGGAAACTATTCCATTCACAATACCCTCAAAAAAAGAAACACTTGGGAATCAATCTAAAAAAAGATGTGAAATACCTCTACAATGAAAACTACATAACACTAAAGAAAGAAATGGAAGAAGAACTTAGAAGAAGGAAAGATTTCCCATGCTCTTGGATAGGCAGAATTAGCATTGTCAAAGGGCCATACTGCCAAGCGCTATACAGATTCAATGCACTTCCAATTAAAATCCCAATGATGTACCTCAGAAATAGAAAAAAGCAATCATGAAATTCAATTGTAAAAATAAGAGACCTATAATAGTCAAAGCAATCCTTAGCAAGAAGAATGAAACAGGGGGTAACACAATACCAGACCTTAAACTATACTAACAGAGCAATAGTAACAAAAACAGCATGGTTACTGGCACCAAAATAAACAGGTAGACCAGTGGTACAGAATAGAAGACAGAGACGAACCCACATAAATACACTTATCTCATACTAGACAAAGGTGCCAAAAACATACACTGGAGAAAAGATAGCCTCTTCAACAAATGGAGCTGGGAAAACTGGAAATCAACATACAGCAAAATAAAATTAAACCCCTCTCTCTCACCCTGCACAAAATTCAACTCAAAATGGATCAAGGACCTAGGAATTAAACCAGACACCCTGCACCAAATAGAAGAAAAAGTAAGCCTAAATCATCATATCAGTGTAGGATCAGATTTCCTTAACAAAACTCCCAAAGCACAAGAAATAAAAACAAGAATCAATAAATGGATTGGATTCAAACTAAAAAGCTTCTTCTCAGCAAAGGAAACAATCAAAAATGTAAAGAGAGAGCCTACAGAGTGGGAGAAAATCTTTATCACATGCATTTCAGATAGAACACTAATCTCCAGAATTTAAAAAGAACGCAAAGAACACCAAAAATACAAATAAATCAATAAGTGGGCTAAAGAACTGAAAAGACTTCAGAACAGAAGAAGAAATACAACCGATCAACAAATCTATGAAAAAGTGTTCAACATCTCTAGTAATTAAGGAAATAGAAATCAAAACTACCCCAAGATTTCATCTCACTCCAATTAGAAGGGCTATTATCAAGCATACAAGCAACAATAGATGTTGGCAAAAATGTCGGGGGAAAGGCACACTCATACATTGCTGGTGGGATTGCAAATTGGTGCACAGCCACTCTAGAAAGCAGTATGGAGATTCCTCAGAATAACTAGGACTTAAAATCAGCATACTATAGTGATGCAGCCACATCAATGTTTATAGCAGCTAAATTCACAATAGTTAGATTATGGAACCAACCTGGATGCCCTTCAACAGATGACTGGATAAAGAAGCTGTGGTACACATACACAATGGAATATTACTCAGTCATATTATGGCAAATTATGGCATTTGCAGATACATGATCGGAGTAGGAGAATATCATGGTAAGTGAGATAAGCCAATTCCAAAAAAGCAAAGGCCAAATGTTTTCTCTAATAAATGGATGCTGATACATAATAGCCAGGTGGAAGAGAAAGAATGGAGGAACTTTGGATTGTGTAGAGGGAAATGAGGAGAGGGGAAGGGGCAGATGGCAGGAAAGATGTTGGAATGAGACAAACATTATTACCCTATATACATGTATGATTACACAAATGGTGTGACTCTACGGCATGTACAACCAGAGAAATGAGAAGATTTATTCCATTTGTGTACAATGAATCAAAAGGAATTCTGCTGTCATGTATAACTAAATTGAAAAAACAAAAAAAAACAAAAACAAAAAAAAAAAAAGAAAGAAAGAAAGGAAACTACAGAACTCTAGAGAAAGAAACTGAAGAAGACCTTAGAAAAGGGAAAGATCGCCCGTGTTCTTGGATAGGCAGAATTAATATTGTCAAAATGGTCATACCACCTAAAGTGCTATTCAGATTTAATGCAATTCCTATTAAAATTTTAATGACGGTCTTCATACAAATAGAAAAGAACTCATGAAATTCGTTTGGAAAAATAAGAGACCCAGAACAGACAAAGCAATCCATAGCAAGAAAAGCGAAGCAGAAGGCATCACGATACCAGACTTAAATTTTACTACAGAGCTATAGTAACAAAAACGGCAACAGTCTTGGCACCAAAACAGACACAAGACCAACAGAACAGAATACAAGACATAGAGAAAAACCCACATAAATGCAGTTATCTCATACTAGACAAATGGACCACTGCCATACATTGGAGAAAAGATAGCCTCTCTAACAAATGGAGCTGGGAAAACTGGAAATCAGTATGTAGCAGAATGAAATTTAACCCCTACCTCTCGCCCAGCACAAACTCAACTCCAAGAGGATCAAGGACCTAGCCATTACACCAGAGACCCTGAACCCACTAGAAGAAAATGTAGACCCAATTCTCCATCATGTTGGCTTAAGAATCAACTTCCTCAACAAGACTCCTAAAGCACAAGAGATAAAATCGAGAATTAGTAAATTGGATGGTATCAAACTAAAAAATTTCTTCACAGCAAAGGAAACAATCAAGGGCATAAAGACAGAGCCAACAGAATAGGAGAAAATCTTCGCCACCTGCACCTCAGATAGAGTATTAATCTCTAGGATACAGAAAGAACTCAAAAAGCTTAACACCAAAAAAACCACCCAATCAATAAATGGGCAAAGGAACTGAAAGAACACTTTGCGGAAGAAGAAGCATAATCGATCAACCAATATATGAAAAAATATTCAACATCTGTAGCTATTAGAGAAATGCAAATCAAAATTGCACTGAGATTTCAACTCACTCTGGTCGGAATGGCAATTATCAAGAATACAAGTAACAATAAACACTGGTGAGGATGTTGGGGGGAAAGGTACACTCATACATTGCTGGTGGGAATACATACTGGTGCAACCACTCTGGAAAGCAGTATGGTGATTCCTCAGAAAATCTGGAATGGAACCACCATTTGACCCAGTTAGCCAGCTCCTCAATATATACCCCAAGGTCTTAAAATCAGCATACTACAGTGATGTGACCACATCAATGTTTATAAAAGGTCAATTCAATAGCTAAGCTATGGAAGCAACCTAGGTACCCTTCAACAGATGAATGGATTAAAAAAATGTGGTATACACACACATATACACAATGGAATATTACTCAGTCATAAAGAATTAAATTATGGTATTTGCTGGTAAATGGATGGAACAGAGACTACTATCAGGCTAAGTGAAATAAGCCAATCCCAAAAAACCAAAGGTCAAATGTTCTCTGATATGCAGATGCCAACACATAACGGGATGGGGAGGATATGAATGCGAAAGACAGTAGAATAAATCAGACAGGTCTTTCCTATATTCATATATGAATATATGACCAGTAAAATTCCACATCATGTACAACCACAAGAGTGGAATTCTAATTAGAATAAGTTATACTTCATATATGTATGTCAAAATACAGTCTATTGTCATATCTAAAAAGAAGAAATAAAAAAAATTACAGTAGCCATATTTTGAATAATCTCAAGAATTCCTTGGGAGTGGTCATCTTCTAGCCCATATGATCACAGAGCCATTGTATTTCTTTTGTTAAAGAAATACTACTTTTTCCTCAAACATTAAGATGAAAATCAGCAATCTGGCCATTTCTTATGCTTGTGCTCACCCTATGGATTATCTTTAATCCATGAGTTCCTTTAAATACTAGTAAAGTGTTTGAGTTTTTTTGGAAAACATATAAATAGGAATTCCAATCCTTTTTTCCTCCTTAACTCATTGGATCATTTTCTGCGCTCTCCTTTGAAAATGCTGCTTTAAATAAATGCATTAGCCCTTATCTGTCTTGTATAAGTCACTCCCATTCTACTGATGTATCTTTACTGGGTTTTTTTGTTTTGTTTTCTTTTCTTTTTCCGGTGCTTGGCATCAAACCCAGGGCCTTGTGCTTGCAAGGCAAGCACTCTACCGACTGAGCTATCTCCCCAGCCCCTCTTTACTGGGTTTTTTGTGGTTGTTTGTTGTTGTTGTCTCTCCTATCTCTGGTACACATACAGAATTCAAGTTTTCTGTTTATCACTTCCCAAATTAAGAATATATCACTCCAAATATATATATTCCCCTATATCAATTTTATGATCTTTGAAGATTCCCAAAGAACAATTAAATCAGCTGAAGGATTTAGCATCTAAGACTTCAGTTAGACTTTTAGAAAATTAAATACCATTTACATTTTCTCCAATACTCAAAAGTCATTTATGTTTTAATTCCACTAGATAGAACTGTGGACTATGTTTATCTATATATTAGCTCTCTAAAAAGTATTTTTGAGTTGTTCACCATAAAAATTGTATAAAAACTGAAATAATCAAAATAGAAAAACACTGCCAATTCTTTCTCAGTTACTGAAGCTTAGTTAAATTACAAGCTATAAAATCTATTTGGGTACAGTTCTTTTAAAGTCTTAAATTTAGTTTTTATTAGCAAATAAAATTGCCATATATGGACATACTTAATCATTAATGTTGATTTAAAATGTTTAAAAATAGTACTGAATAACTAAATGCAAGTACAGGATTTAAGAAAAGCCCAATAACTGAATTAAGTATATTTGTCTATGGTTTTACAATACTTTGAAAATAAACAGATCCCCAATAAGAGTCTACTTTAAAAAAATAGCAAAAAGCTTTGAACGACAGCATAGAGGTAAAACATATAAGTCTGTCTACAAGTTAAACAAAGTCTGTACTTTGCAACCACTGAACCAAGGGAGCAAAGGATCAAAGGAGTAGGGGGAGAGGATCTTTAAAAGACAGGTCTTGGGGTTGGGGATATAACTCAGTTCATAGAGTGCTTGTCTCTCAAGCACAAAGCCCTGGGTTCAAATCCCCAGCACCGCAAAAAAAAAAAAAAAAAAAAAGACAAGTCTTGAAACAGAGCAATTAAAATATTATCATGTCATCAAATGATGAGGGTTTTGTTTTTACCTCAAACAGTAAATCTACAGATTGTAAGAATTCATGTCAGATTTAATCATGCCAGATTTAAGTATTAAAAATAATTTTATACTTAAATACAAACAGCATTCCTCATTTTTAAAGTAAATTTGTTTAACTGATTTAGTGAAACACTTGGATTTTCAACCAGACATATTAACTGCAAGGTGTTAAGAAATAACATAAATATGAGCCAGGCACAGTGGTGCACATCTATAATCCCAGCTACTCAAGAGGCTGAGGTAGGAAGATCTCCAGTTTAAAGTCAGCTTCTGGGTGCTGGAGCTGTAGCTCAGTGGCAAAGCACATGCCTAGCACATGTGAGGCACTGGGTTAGATCCTCAGCACCACATAAAAATAAATTAAAGTATTCTGTCCATCTACAACAAAAATTTTTTTTTAAAAAGTCAGCCTCAGTAACCGAGACCCTGTCACAAAATTTAAAAAGCACTGAGGATGTATGTAGTTCAGTAGTAAAAACACCCAGAGGTTCAATCCCCAGTACCAAAATAAAAATTTTAAAAAGAGAAAAATAAATAATGTAAATATCACGAACTCTATATACATTCAAAGCTAGACATTTTAAATTTTAAAAGGGAACAAATAATTTAGCAATGTTCATGTATAAATACTAAAAAGGCAAAGTAAATAATGAGATCCAAAGAATATCATACATGAAAAGTTAAAATATTCAATGAATAAAAGTTCATTTTAAATTTTGTAATTTTGATGGACATTTTACTGGAGTCACTCTTAAACAGAACCCAAAACACAAAGATCAATTATGAAGAAGCAAAGGAATATCAATCATAAAGTTGGTCCTACAACTCTGAATCCAGTGATATTAGATCACAATGTAAAAGTTTATTTTTCAATGTCATATGCCAGTTTTCAATCAATTGAATGGATTCATTTCTCACAATGATTTAAATACACTCAGAGACAATAAATGTTAAAACCAAAAAAGAAATAACCAAATGAACTTTATCTGACAACCTGGTACATAAAAGGTACTGAACTGCTGACTGAATAATCATTCTATTTGTACAATACTTTGGAATTTGCACAGTGTTTTCACATATATTACCAAATGTCACCCACAAAACCTTACTGACAGTGAGGGCATTTTATAAACGTGAAAAACAAGTTTCTGAAATTAAGAAATTCACCCAATGTTTTCGCTCCAAATCTCATTTTCTTGCTACTGTAATATATCATTATTTAAATTTAGTGATTCATATTTATTAGTAAACAGTGGTTCCAAATCTTTCATTTTAATAAATATGGAAACTGATGTTGTTTAAGTGACTTGCCAGTAGTTGGCTAGTAACTAAAATAGGATGGGATTAAATTACCTCTTAAAGTCTCTGCTGATTATTCTAAGTGTCCAAATGTATAACTTGTGAATGATGGTATTTCTTTCACCAGAGAAAAAATGCAAGACTGGAAAAAAAAAATCTGTTGGTCACTGGGAAGCTTTAATAATCAGAACAAATACAAAAATCTCAAAATTAGAAACTGCCCAATTCAAACACACATTCAACATTTAAACTGTTGGTAACATTCCTGATTAAGGCAGCATCCTGTCTTTCTTTAATGGCCACTCCGTTAAATGATCAAAACAAGAATCATCAAAGAGGATGGCTGGGAAATGAGGAATGATTTTAACTTCTACAAAATAAAGTACAAAGGTCTTAAATTAAAATATAAGAATCAAAGTCTTATATCTTCAAAATCAATACCCACTGCTCCCGACTTAATTTCAAGCCTGATCTGAGATCACATAGCTGCTTATGATGAGCTAGTAAATAAAATACTCAATTATGGAAAAGGTGGGGGAAAGGATAAAGACAAACCAAAGAACTGAAAACAAGTAGTTCTTCTGAAAATATTCATGGATTAGAAATAAAGATTATTAAGTCACCCAAAGAGGCGCTTTATTATCACTTGCCTGTTCTCTCTACCTTTAGCACTGTTCTTGTTTCAGATTACTAATTGAGTCCAACATCTTCATTTCCTTACCTTATTCTTTCACTTCATTTTCCAACACAATCATTCTTAACCAGTTTTTGTGAAGTGAATCAGTCCATTAGTGGTATGCCCTAAATTAAATATTATCATTCAGAACTAAACTCAAGAAAGCTCTTATGTTTCCTTCAGGCATTTCCTTTTTAAATTTGTAAAATATTTATCATATTTACTTGGGAATATTAGGAAAATACTCTAAACTAAAGCTGGCATCAGCACAAACTGAAATGGCCACACTATGCAGCTTAACTCAAATGAATTCTATGTTGCTCCAACATTCTATTATAGTAATATGAGTTAATATTGCCTTTATGTGATCCTTACTTTTATCTATATAATATCTTTAATGTAACTTAAAGTAACTATTTTACGTAAAAAAAAAGTCTGAAGTTTTGTAGAAACCACCAGCTTTTGTTCTTATAGTTACTTTCATACAGTCTTGCATCCAAATAAAGTCCCAATAAAGCACTTCTGGTAAAGGACCAGAGGACACTATCATTTAAAGACAACTTCCTTCACTAAAAGTAGAATAATGACTTTGCTGTCCTAGTTTGGGCTTACTCTATGGCTCTTATTTTCTGCCAAAGTTTCTCCAGCACTTCTGCATACCAAATTACTACTGAAAACATTTTCAAAGATCTAACACAACTGACTTGTCCCTCTCTTTAACTCATATGGAGTGCAGAAATTTTTTCTTTAAATCTCACAGAACTGAGAAACCAATTACAATTCAAGGTCAATCAATATCTACCTCAAAGTAAACTGAAGTGTAATATAGTTTTTTAAAAAATCAACTTAATTATTTTCATTATATTTCTTTTTAAAAAATATGTTTTAGTTGTAGATGAACGCAATACCTTTATTTTATTTATTTTTATGTGGTACTGAGGATCAAACCCAGTGCTAAACAAGAGCTCTACCATTGAGCCACAACCCCAAACCTATTTTTCTCACTTTTTAAAAGATTAACAGTTATGTATTTGGGAAACTCATCTGATATCCTTTAATTTAAACTTTTTATCTAAGTTTTAAATGAAGCTCACAGTGACTTCAAAATCTATCCAAATGATCCCAACCGTATTATTTTTTTTTAACAGTTCTACGACTTTTGCTTTCACTCTACCTCAGCAACTCACTCCCACCATCCACTCTACTGTGGTCAGCAATAACTGCAACCCATCCCACTCCAACCCCATAAAGTAATTAAAGAACCTCATTCTTAGATGGATAGATTAATTTTCTCCAAAACCCCTGTCCAATAACATTTTGACCCCACAGAGATCACAGTCTACTGAGTCTCACACATTATTACTATCCTTCATCTACTCCTATTTTCCTTTCCACCTTTACATATCTTAGAGTCTATAAGTCATCATTATAATCACTCCTTGCAAATATGGTCCTTGCCCTTTCTGACACTGCCAAATTTCAACCCTGATCTTTTCACCAATCCTTTCTTCAAGCTGCTGAAGAAAGAGAAAGAAAGGAAGGGAGAGAGGGAAAAAGAACAATTGGTCATGCTTTAAAGTGTGTCTGTTTAAGAGGTCTTCAATGCTACTTAGCCCAAGTCTAGTAACAATTCCTTTATCCTAGCCAACAATCTCACACCTTCTTCTGTTCTATATATTTATACCACCTCTTATCCACCTTATTCTCAGTCAATTACTTTGTTACCTATTTCACTATAATAAGAGAAGCAATCAAAAGATAACTCAGCTTGCATATGCTTGATACATTTCAGGAAAAGCAAGAAGCTTAATAAGCAAGCTACAGCTGAATAAGCAACAGGGAAAAGTAGTTGGTATTAAAATGCAGGTATGTGAGGGCCAGAATGCCAATCATACAAACTTTATCTTACACTACAAGTACCTTAATTTTCACCAAGTGAGATGGAAACACATTGGGAGATTTTGAGCATAAGGCTGAAATGATCTGAAATAGGTTTTCAAGTAAGGCCCTGGATTGTATGTTGCAAACGAACTAACTCAGAGCAAGGAAGACCATTTGGGGAGATTACTGAAATAATCCAGAGCAAAGAGGCTGGTTTATTTCAGTCTGAAAGCAGTGGAGTGGGAAAAGTATTAGGAGTTTGGCTATACTCTGAAGGCAGTGACAACAAAATTTTCGGATGTTCTGAGTATGGGATGTGAAAGAAAGACATCAAATTTCAGTGCCATGAACTAGAAGAATGAAGTTGCTTTTAACTAAACTTGGGATTCAAGTTTGGGCAGAGGAAAGAAAATGTTTTGATTTTAGATGGTTGAGTTTGAGATGTCCTTAAGACATATCCAGATGTCTTACATGTTGAGTAGAAAGCTGAATACCTATATCTAGAATTAACAGGAGTAGTCCTGCTGAAGACTTGGTAAAGACATGACTACAGATGTGATCTCCTTAACTTAGCCATATTGCTCATAAACATTTCAAAGGTCAAGGAACTGAGGAGAAACCAGCAAAGAGTATCAAAAATGACCAGTTAGGTATAAGTAAAACCAGAATACTGTCATGTAATTCATAAGTCAAATGAATAATTATTTCAAAGACAAGGAAGTGATTCACTTTTTCAAGTGCTACTGAAAGTAAGATGAAGACTGAAAACTGACCATTAAATTGAGCAACATGCAGATCACCAATAGCTTTAACAAGGGGCAGTTGTGCTGAAGCAGTGAGGGCAAAAGCCAACTAAAGAGGATTCAAAAAAGTTTAAGAAGACAAAGTTGAAGAGGGAGTACACAGACATCACTTTACAGGAATTTTACTTGAAAGGAGAGAAGAAATATGGATGATACCTAACAAGAAGAGTGGGTGAGAGCAGTTGTTAAGATAAAAGAAATAATGGCTGTATGCTAGTGGAAATGATCCAAAAGAAAGAGAATGATAACATAAAAGAAAGAAGGGAAAACTGTTGGAGCAATGTGCCTCTGCTAAACACACTGACATTTCTATTACAGTGACAAGAGAGAAAGTTAAATAAGTGGATACAGGTTTAGATAGCTTTGCTTGGTAGATGTGATGTGATGGTAGGAACATGGATATTCTCTTAGAAAATAGAAGGCAAAGTCAGTAGTTGAGATTAAAGACAGGTGAGGTATTAAAGATTGGGGGAAAGAATTCAACTTCCTCGTTTGCCTTCATAATTTAAAGCAGTATCAAATACATGCCAACACAAAAAAGTCACAATTCTTCAACTCTACCAAGCATGAGTTATAAGAGATAAACAAAGTCCTTGATACAGTCATGTATTTTGAAGGCAATAATTTATCAAGTCATAACGGATGTCACAGAAAGAATAAAAAAATAATTTATAACCACAAGGAGCACAGTTGACCAGAGCCACTGTTGGTAGGCTTCCCAACAAGTGCTTCCAGTAATGATGTGATCACAGCAGGGCTAATTTAGGTGGTAAGAATTTCTCTGACAGTAAATTTGGCTTATGGACTCCCCAGAAACCTTGCCAAACTCTCTTTAGAACTGCACTGTTGCTTACTGTGTTTCCATGCAACCTATCACCTTCAGGGTCAGACTTGTATTGTGGCTTAATGGCCCTTTCGCCCTCTTCTGGCTCCCTTCTCCATTTCCTCTAAAAAGTATTCCTCCTTGTTCATTTCTTCCATGTTTGATCTCTGCTGGGCAGTTACTTTTCAGAGAAGTCAAATTAGTACAGTTTAAATTTCTTTAAATGCAACAAAATTTAATTAAACCTGTAAGAACAAAATCTTGTGTCCCTGAAAATCAGAAGGGCACTTTTATAGGATGTTTCTAATTAGACTAACACACACAATTACTGAATTACAGCAAAGCCTCAAGAGAGAAGGTTATACAAAGGAGAATATATGTAATTGTTCTCATCCTCTGCCCTGCTCTTACTCTCTGCAAGTAGCAAACTGAAGTCCTTTAGAGAGTGACACAGGAAATAATGGAACATGATCCTGTACAAGCTTCTCATTTCAGTCAAGGATCAAACTGGATACAAATTAAGTTTTACCATCTCTACTTTTGTGCTTTTTCCAACAATACAAACTAAAATATTTTTTCACAAACTTAACAACAACATACTATAACTTAATGCAGTTAAAATTTTTTATTTCATTTATCATATTGTGGCAGGGTTTTAGCGTTTATGCTAAAAACAAGTGTTTGAAGTCAAGGTTAACATTCTATTGGTATGTATATTTAGCTCATTAAAAATAAGCTAAAACACTGAATCAAAAAAGTAAATTTGCTAGTGAAAGTGATTTGCTTTTTGTATAGGAAGAAATAAAATTATATCTTTTGCATGCCATGATCTTACATGTACGAAACCCTACTCCACAAAATACACTTAGAATTTATAAATCAGCAACGTTTGAGAGAATAGAATCATACCAAAAAAAAGTTTCATTGAACATTCCAAAGAGAAAATTAAGAAAACAATTCATTTGTAATATCACTGGAAAGAGTAAAATACTCTGGAAAAAACTTAACCCAGAAAGGAGAAGACTTGTACATAGAAAATTTCAAAACACTGCTGAAAAAAATGTAAGACATTAATTTGAAGACATCTGTGTTCTTGGAATCCGTAAGATGTCAATATTATCCTAAGTGATTTACAGATTCAGTGTAAAATTTTGGCAGAATTCCAATGATATTTTCCAGAAAAAGAAAAATCCATCCCAAAACTCATATGGATTCTCAAGGATCTTGGATAAACAAACCAATCTTGAAACAAGAACAAAGTTGAAGAACTCACATTTACGGATTTTAAACGTTCAGTGTGGTTTTGGCATACAGAAAGACGTATATGGATAATCATTTTCCCAGCACAATTTCTTAAAAAGGCTATCTTTTCTCCAGTGTAGGTTTTTGGCATCTTGTCAAGGATCAGATGGCTGTATCTGTGTGTGTTTCTGTCTTCTATTCTGTACCACTGGTTTATGTGTCTGTTTGTATACCAGTATCACGCAGTCTTTGTTACTAGAGCTCTGTAGTATGATTTGAAATCAGGCATTATAATGCATCCAGCATTGCTTTTTTGGCTTAGAATTGCTTTGGTTATTGCTCCAAATGAGTTTTAGACAATGACATAAGAGTGTAGAATAAGCCCTACCATATATGATAAAATGATTTTTGATACCCATGCCTAAACCATTCAGTGGGAGAAAGGGACAGTCTTTTCAGGAATAGGATGAAGACAGAAAATAAAGTGAAAGTGGACATTCTCTTGTCTTAAAGGAAATGCTTTTAGTTTTTCCCCATTTACTTTGAGGCTGGCTTTGGACTTTTTCCTATATAGCCCCTATGATATTGAGGTAGATTTCTTCTTTTCCTAGTTTCTTCAGAGTGTTTATCATGAATGGGTCTCAATTTTGTTAAAGGCTTTCTCTGCATCTATTGAGCTAAGTGATTTTTGCCCTTCATTCTATTTATGTGATGAATTGCATTTATTGATTTGTATGTTAAACCATCCTTGCATTACTGGGATAATACAAACTTGGACATGATGTACAATCTTCTTACTGTGTCTTTGAATATGATTTGCTAATATTTTATTAAGAATTTTTTCATCTATGTTCAACAGGGATACCAGTCTGTAGTCTTCTTTCCTTACTGTGTCCTTAACTGGTTTTGGTATGAAGGTGATACTGGCTTCACAGAATGAATTTGGAAAGGTCCCACCCTTTCTATTTTGTGGAATAATTTGAGGACCACTGGCATTAGTTCTTCCTTAATAGTCTGGTAGAATTCACCTAGTACTGGGCTTTTCTTTGTTGGGGAGCTTTTTATTACTGCCTCTATCTCATTGCTAGTTATCGATACATTTAGGTTGTCCAAGTTCTCTTGATTCAACTTTGGCAGTTCATGTGTGTCTAGAAATATGTCTATTTCTACTAAGTCTTCCAATTTATTAGAGTATGATTTTTCAAAATAGTCCCTAATGATCCTCTGGATTTCGATGATGTCTGTGGTGATTTCTCCTTTTCAATCTCTAATCTTATAATTTGAGTTTCTCTCTTCTACTTTTAGTTAGTTTGGCTAAAGGTTTGCCAATCTTCTATATCTTTTTAAAGAACTAACTCTTCATTTTGTTGATTCTGTGTATTTACTTATTCTCAATTTCGTTGATTTTGGCTTTGATCTTAATTATTTCTTTCCATCTACTGGTTTTGGAATTGGATTGTTCTTATTTTTCAAGGGCCTAGAGATGCATTATTAGGTTTGGGATCTTTCTGAATTTCTTATGTAGGCACTCGCAGCTATAAACTTTCCTCAGAACAATCTTCAGGGTCCCAGTGGTTCTGATATGTTGTATCACTGTTCTCATTTGAGTCGAAAAATTTATTCATTTCTCCCCTAATTTCTTCTATTATCCAGTCATCCTTCAAAAGTGTACAGTTCAGCCAGGTATGGTGGCACACACCTACTGTAATTCCAGCATTCTGGGAGGCTGAGGCAGGACAACCTTGAGTTCAAAGACAACCTCAGCAATTTAGTAAGGCCCTAAGCAACTCAGCAAAATTCTGTCTTAAAATAAAATAAATAAAATTTTTAAAATCAAATATAAAATAAACTTTAAACACAAAATAAGCCTGGGGATGTGGCTTGGTGGTTAATTGCCTCTGGGTTCAATCCCCAGCATCCCCCCCCCAAAAAAGGGACTATTCAATCTCAATGTGTTTTTATAGTTTCTGTAAGGTATTTTGGTGTCAACTTCTAATTTCATTCCATTATGATTTGACAAGATGCAAGGAATTACATCAAAAAGTTTTGAATTTGCAAAGAGTTACTTTGTTGCCTAAAATATGATCTATTTTGGTTCCACAAGCCACTGAGAATAAAGTATACTCAGTTCTTATTAGATGAACTATTCTATAGATGTCGGTTAAGTCCACTGGTTTATAATATTTTTTAGGCCCAATGAGTCTTTATTGAGTTTATGTCTGGATAATCTATTCACTATTGCTAGAGGTATATTGAAATCACCCAGTATTACTGTACCGGGGTCTGTGTGAGACCTTAATTCAAGTTGTGTCTCTTTTATGTAGTTGCACCCTCATTTGGGGCATAAATATTTACTACTGTTATATGTTCTTGTTGGATTGTTCCCTTTACCAGTATGAAGGGATCTTCGTCTCATCAGATTAATTTTGGTCTGAAGTCAGCTTTATCGGATATGAGAGCAGCTACCCCTGCATGTTTATGGGCTCCATTCACAGAGTATATTAATTTCCAACCTTTCACTTTCAGCCTGTGGTTGTCTTTGTCCATAAGGTGATTCTCTTGCAAACAACATATATTTATTTAGGTTTTGCTTTTTAATCCATTCTGGCAGCCCATGTCTTTTAATTAGAGTTAGACCATTTACATTCAATGATGTTACAGATAGATGTTTATTCCTGCCATTTTTATTTACTTCTAATGTTTAATTTGGTCCCGTTTTATTTGCTTCACTACTCCTCAAACAAGATTTGCTCATTTGTGAGCTGTGGGGTTTGTTTTTTATTTCTTCCACATGGAGTATTTAAGTAAGTTCCCTAGTGTCCACTTAGTAGTCATGAATTTTTTTTATTTTTCCACTTACCTTGGAAGGTTGTTATTTTCCCTTCCATTTTCAAGGATAGCTTTGCTAGATAGAGCAATCTTGGTTGATAGCTATTTTCTTTCAGGATCTGGAACACATTGTTTCAAGCCCTCCTGAATTTTACAGTTTGTGCTTAGAAATAAGAAATAATTCTGATTGGCTTGCCTCTGAATGTAACCTGACATTTTTTTCTTTTTCCTTTTTTTTAAATGGCCATTTTTTTTATAAGTTGTCAATGGACCTTCACTTTTTATTTACTTATTTATATGCAGTGCTGAGAATCAAACCCAGTGCCTCACACATGCTAGGCAAGTGCTCTACCACTGACCCACAACCCCAGCTTTTCTTGATGCTTTTAAAATTCTATCCTTGTTCTATGTGTTAGGCATTTTAATTAAAAAGTGTCATGGAGAGGTTCTTTTTTTTAATCTTGTCTATTTGGGGTTCTGAATTCTTACTGTGTCTGGATGTCCATCTCATTCTCAAGATTTGGAAATTTTTCTGTTGTTATTTCTCTGGAGAGGTTATCCATTCCATTACCCTGCATCTCACGACTCTCTTTTAGTCCAATGATTCTTAAATTTGGTCTCTTAATGGTCCCAGAGTTCTTGTATATGGTGACCACGGTTATTTTCTTTTCCTTAAAACTGTCTTAGTATCCAAGGCCACTTTAACTTCCAGCTGTGATTCTGCCTTCAGTGTAGTGTATCTACTCTATTAGACTTTAAACTGAACATTGTCTCATTTCTAAGATTTTGGTTTAGTTCTTTTTCAATCTCTCTTTTTGAATTTCTCATTTACATCTTGTACCGACTTCCTTAATTTTTTCAATTGTTTTTGTGTTCTTTTCAAATTATTTATCATTTTTATAACCATTCTTTTGAAGTCTTTAACTGATATTTCATCTGCTTTAACAACTTTGGGGTCTGTTGCTGGTGAATTATGAACTTTAGGAGAAGTCATGTTAGCTTGTTTTTTCTATATCTTATTTTCCTATGTTGAATTTTGTTCATCAATTGAGACGAATTATTCTTACAATCTTATATATGGGTGTTTTTAGGGCACAGCCTGCTCTTGCCAAAGTGTTCTAGAGTGTCCTAGATATCCCTCATATGTAAGATATTCACTGTGTTTGTTTTAATCCTATAGGACCCAACCCTAGCCATTCCTACTTTGGACTGGGTCAACAGTTTGGGATTTTGTTTCTTCTTTGTATTAAAATATAGCTGAAATTTGTTGTTAATGTGCCTGTAGCTTCCCAGCACCTGTGCATATGCTCTCCCCCTTACAAGTCAGTGAGCTACATTTCCTTCTGCTGCTGAGATCCAAGCTCAAAGCCCCATGAGAAATTCTGGTTACTGAAGTCATGTTTGAGTTGGCTGCAGTTCCCTGAGCTCCAGTCCTGCTTCTGCACCTCAGTGTTACAGTGCCTGCTGCTGCTACCTCAAGGTAATAAAATTTTAGAACCCCTATTTTGTATGCTTCTAAAATAACTGAATTCACTGAAGGTCTCTTCTCTGAACACTCAAATATAAAGTATCATTTATGTGGTGCAAAGGGCAGGCAGAACAGCAACCCTCCAGCCACCCCATCACTTGGCTCCCGTGAGCAGCATGAACCAGTCTTCCCACTCCATCCTGATGGACCCCAGTGCCGGGCGCCCCACACACTATGAGAAGTTCCAGGAGGAGCATGAGGTGGCCGTGCTGGGTGGACCACGTGGCTCAGCTCCTGTGACAAACACTGTGATCAATATGCCTCGCGAGATCTCGGTGCCCGACCATGTGGTCTGGTCCCTGTTCAACATGCTGTTCATGAACTTCTGCTGCCTGGGCTTCATAGCCTCCGCCTACTCCATAAGTCTAGGGACAGGAAGATGATGGGTGACATCACTGGGGCCCAGGCCTTCGCCTCCACCGCCAAGTGCCTGAACATCTGGGCCCTGATCTTCAACATCATTCTGACCATCAGCTCCATCGTAGTTTTCATCATCTTATCGGCAGTGATCTTTCAGGCCATTTCATAGAAGATGAAGAATATTGAGGGCTTCTAGTCTTGCCATATCCCGACCCTCCCTAGCTGGCCCTGCACCCTAGCCTGAGGCCTGCCCCCTGCACCCCACACCATCTGAAGCATTTACACTCACATATCTGTCCACAGTGTCCCCCCCCCAAAAAATAATAATAAAGTATCATTTATGTGGTGCATTTTTTAAGTATATATTCTTACTGCAAAATTTATCAACATGCAAAAAAAAATGTAGGCAATGAATACGTGCAGTTTGTACTACAAAAGTATTTATTAATTTAACATTAAAATACCACCAAGTACAGTGGCCCACACCTATAATCCTAGCTACTTCAGAAGCTGAGGAAGGATTGCAAATCTGAGACCAGCCTCAGCAACTTAGTAAAATCCTCCCAAAATAAAATACAGGCCTAGGAATGTAACTCAGTGACGGAGTGCCCTGGGTTCAACCCCAGTAAAGCCAGGAAAAAAACCTAATGTTAATACCAGTATTTGAGCATTTTCTTCTTTTAATACTTAAAATACTAGCTTTAATTCAATATTTTCAAGTTTTGAGAATTCTCAGTAACTCCTTTTTATAAAAATGTATGAAACTAAACAAAGTTATATATAAAAAATGTTATATATATAAAATGACGTGTGTGTGTGTGTGTGTGTGTACACACCTGTTAAAATATAGCCCAGCACAGTGGTGAACACCTAAAATCCCAGCTACTTGGGAGGCTGAGGTAAGAGGATGACAATTTATCAAGACCCTGTCTCAAAAAATAAAAAGGACTGGGGATGTGGTTCAGTGAGAGATGTGGTCCCTGAATTCAAAAAAAAAAAAAAAAAAAAAAAAAAAAATTTTATTTATAAGAAATAAAATTGCAAATATAAACATAAAAATGTTAAACACACATGGTTATTTTAACATTTCCTTTTACCTTTTCTAAGGTGCACTCTTCAATGAAAAGAGCTCCTAACATAAACCTACTGTTTCCCAGCTACTGACAAACTGTCCAAAGAGAGCAGTGAGAAGACAGTTAAAAGTTAACATCATGTATTTTCCTCTGAAGCTTTACTCTTCAAGTGACCCCATCTCTTGCATAACCTTTGAGGCAATCTTTTGACTAGTCCTTCATTTTCTTCACAGGGACTAAAAACTTTTACTAACAGAGAGCTATAGCTTTTATTTCAAAAAAAGCACTTTAGCTTGGTTCTTATCTCCTTTAATTTCATCATCTAGAAATGGAAATTCCAACACCTATTATATCATTTTCTGTATTTTCATGTTTATATTCTTATTCAGAAAGTCTCTGAATTAAATTAGGAAATTATTCTCCTACAGAGTTACACTTTTTCCATTATTATTCTTGAAAAATTATGAAATTATAAAGAAGTGATCTTTTTAAATCTGAAATTCTATTAATTAGATAGGCACATCACAAGACACAAATGAGTCAGACTTCTTAAATTCCAAAATAACTATTACACCAATGAAAACAGTAGTTCAACAGTGCATTAAAATAGCACATGGTAAATAGGAACAAACTTTAGTACTGCTATACTACATAAGAATATTATGGGCTGGGGTTGTGGCTCAGTGGTAGAACGCTTGCCTAGCACACATGAAGTACTGGGTTCAATTCTCAGCACCAAATATAAATAAATGAATAAAATAAAGGTCTATCAACATCTAAGAAACATTAAAAAAAGAATATTTGTTGTGTCCTATGTTCATATATTTATTCAGATTTTAGACTACATATAATTCTAAGATTAAATGAAATGCAAATAAAACATTTAAAACAGAACTGACCACTGGTGGCTATTTTTATTTATTTAAATCAACAAAGGAATGAATTCTGAGCTTGGTACTAGTCTTAATATATAAGTGAAAACACAATGAAGCAACATTATTAATCAAATAATCACAACCTCTAATCAACAATTTTTAGTGGTAAGATTGGTGGTATATTTCAACCTTGTATAACATACAGTTTATGTGTCTTTGAGCAAACTCAACTTATAGGAATTGAGTTTCACATAAAAGTTAAATTATATCTTCTAG
Source organism: Sciurus vulgaris (assembly GCF_902686455.1). Taxonomy (NCBI): domain Eukaryota; kingdom Metazoa; phylum Chordata; class Mammalia; order Rodentia; family Sciuridae; genus Sciurus; species Sciurus vulgaris. Next base: position 81,279,920 of record NC_136461.1, on the reverse strand, counting down.
AGTCCTTGAAAATAATATGCATTCTTAGCAATTATAATAATTTGACTGATCCAAAATTAATTTATATACTAACAGAATATATCTGTTTTGTGAAGATCTGCACCTATGTATTATCTAATGACTTTCTTACTTAATTCTGTAATCTATGGCAATACTTACAGCATCCACATTAATGATTCATCTTCTCACCTGACCCTCTCATTTCACAGTTCCTTTTAATTTGGGGTTTCTACTGAATTTCATTTGCTCACATTGTCCTCTCTTATTCAGCACTGTTCTGATTCCAAAGATCTCAAACTTGAATAATAAGGTAGGGGTGAAACCAGGACTACAGTTTAGGATTAATAACCGTAAATCTAGTTTTATGTTACACTCTAGTCCATGTTCAGAATCCCTGGTTATTTGCTTTCATGGTTGTCCTTGCTTACCTGCCACCAGGAACCATTTCCTGCCACTGGTTCCTCTGCTCTTATACCAATAAGAAAGATAGTACAGTAGCGCCCCCTCTTTACCCAGGGGAAATACAATCTAAGACCCCCAACAGATGTCTGAAATCTTGCTTTGGATAATACCAAATCCTTTGGAGGCTGAGGAAAAAGGATCAAGTTCCAGGTCAGCCTCAGCAACTTAGGGAGACCCTCAGCAACTTAGCAAGACCCTGAATCAAAATAAAAAATAAATACCTGTGTTCCAATTGTTCAATCCCTAGCATCAATTTTAAAATATTCTTATGTACTTTGTCTACATATACATACTTAAATTTATAAGCTAGACAGTGAGATTTAAAACAATTGTATACTACAAAAAAATGATGTATAAGTGGTCTCAGTCTCTCTCTCTGAAAATATCTTCTTGTACTACAGATCTCAGCAACCTCAGAACACCACTATTTTTCTCCTTTTCTCATCAAGTCAAGAATTTTCACCCTTACTCCAAAAGAAGCACTTTACAGCTTCTCTTTGGCATATCTGAAGCCAGCATCACTTAGATCTAACCCAGGGCCTCATACACGGTAGCCAAGTGTTCTGCCACCAAGGTACTTCACCAGCCCTTTCTACTTTTTTTATTTTGAGACAGGATCTCACCAAGTTGCAAGCCTGGATCAAACTCACAACTCTCTTGCCTCAGCCTCCAGAGTAGCTAGAATTATAGGTTTGCTCCATCATGCCCGGCTCAGCATCACCACTCTTGTGCTTTAACAGAACATAAGCACTGCAATACTGAGACAGTCGATTTGATAATTAAAACACCTAATAAGTAACTATGGGTAAATAGCATATATGGTGTGGATACACTGAACAAAAGAATGATTCATGTCTCTGCCCTGGCAGAAGAGAGCAGGATGACACAATATTTCATCATGGTACTCAGAACAGCACAATAAAATTGTGAATTATTTGCTTCTGAAAATTTTTATTTAATATTTTCAGATGCAGCTGATCAGGGGTAACTAAAACTACAGAAAGCAAAACCACAGAAAATGGGAGGCTACTCTATCATACCCATGGAGCTGACATTTTAAACCTAAGACCAGAAAACACAGAAGCCCTTGGTTCCAACCCCAGTTAAAAAAAAAAAAAAAGTAACAGAACATAATTAGCAAAAAGCAGAGTCAAGAGAAGAGCTAGTCTTTATGTACGTGCTTTCATATTTTTAACATAAAAATTCTCTAAAACAGCATTAAGCATCCCTTTGTATAATCTCTCTTTGATTTCTTGGCTTTCTTCTCCATTGAGCTTATGTTCTTTTTTACTCCAGTCTGCCTTTCCCTTTTCTTTCCTCTCCCACCACCCCTCAGTACTGGGGATTGAATCCAGGGTTGCTTTACTACTGAGCTACATTCCCAGCCTTTTACATTTTTTTATAATTTTGAGACAGGGTCTTACTAACGTACCTGGCCTGGCCTCAAAGCTGCATTCCTCCTGCCTTAACTTCAGTGAACAGCTGGATTACAGTCATGTGACACCACAACTGGCCCCTTTTCCCATTTTTGAGATTCTTAATCTTGCTAAGTGCAATGTAAGTATGAAATCTAATCATAGCCCTTCATTGCCAACAGGTTCTTCAAAGAGATTAAGCTATTTGCCCAAGGTAACAGAGCTGATACAGCTGAATCAAGGATCCAGAAGTTTTAATTAGTTTTTCCTGTTTTGATGCTTCAAATCAGTCCACTTGGTAAATACTCTTTAAACTATGTTTATTATGTAGAAAGCAAATGGGATTCCTTCCCGGCTGTAGTCTAATCTGAAAGATCCTTAACTGTTGGTATATTCATGGCAATAAATCTAAGGAATGATCTCATACTATTCTTACCATATAATTATAGTTAAATGTTAATATAATTTAGTTATATTACCTCTATTATATGCTCTATTACATTTTGCTGCATTATATTTGGAAAAAGCAGAGTTGACACACATAGAATTTTATGGTTTATTTTCACAAGTAGTATTGGAATATCTTAATATTTAGAATTAAATCATGATCAATGAATTTTTAAAAATTTTTATACAATAAAGTATTTTCATTAATCTTCTCAGAGGAGTCTACATGACCCAAAAGTGGGAATATTCAGGAATATGTGCATGATTTAGCTGTTCTTTTACTCTTTCTTATAAAACAATATGATTAATATTGGTAAAGGCATCAAGTAAAAGGGAAATGATCAAGTAAATGAATTATCTTGCACACTAAAACTAGACATTCTTAATACCACTTTAAATTTACTTATCCATTTAGCCATTTCACATTATTCTATATAATTCTTTCTTCAATCTCTAAGACTAACTTATAACCTAGTACGTTAGCTGCTACTTTCATTTTAATATACTATTACTATTACGCACAGTATTTTAAGTGAATACAAAATTTCAAACTTTAAAAAAAACTTCATGTTAGGATTGATTATTTTTCAGTCCCAAGGCAGCGCTACAGTGAATCTTACGCTGTACATTTGCAATACTTGTCTCTATAAGCTTAAGGAGACTATTAGAATTCTAACTGGACTCTTAATATCTATAGTAAAATGGCTGTCAATGAAAAAAGAATGGTTTGTAAGTAAAAGAAATCACATGCATAGAATAACAATTGAGAAATAGACTAGGAGAAAAATGTGAGTGTGTGTAGAGAAAGAGAGAAAGTTTAGAAGCTAAGATGAGATGGAAATATGAAAAACCAAGAAAATTCTCAGGGTCACACTTGTGTTTTTCTGGTAAACTTTAAATTAAATAAACTGAAATTTTGCATAAATCAGAACTTTCCTTTTATTTTTCCAATTTATAGTTTCCTTGTTTTCAAAAAGAATTGAGAATAACTAACAATTACATGGAAATTGACTGATTATTCAAAGGTGACAAGGGAATATAAAGGGTTAAAAGGTATTAATTTGCAGCTTACTTAGAAGGCTGAGACAGGATTGCTTAGGCCCTAGAGTTAGAGGACAGCCTGGAAAACAGTGAGACCCCATCCCCAAACAAACAAGAGTATTATAATCAGAAAACAATTTCTTACTTTATATTATAATCCCAGCTCAGAAGTAAATTTTATTTTCGTAATTTTTTATGCTTTCATTTTCACAAAGGAGAAAATATAGAGGCATATAAGTAGGACATAACTAGTTAAACGTTTTTACTATTTTTACTTTAGTCCATGATTAACAGATCATTTAATTCCTTCATTTTTTTCTCTTTCCTCTTTCCCTTTATTATGGTGTTAATACCAAGGTAGTCTTCATTTAGTAGCTATAAACATGAATACTGACTGATAAGCTGGCAGTGATAATAAAGTATGGGTTCCAAGTGTGCTTTCACTAAAATAGTCAGGGAGTAGTATGTCAGGAGCAGTGACTGAATTATGGGTCTTGAACTCTCTTGTGACAGAGGTGATGCCTCTCTTGGGAATTCTCGATGTGAAGGTACCTATCGAGATAGCCCAGTTGCTATGGTGATACCCTATTCAACAGGAGGTTCTGTGCCAATCATGGAGCTTATTCAGTTCTTGTCCTTGCGGTTCAGACACAAGCCAGCTCATAGGGGTAGAAAGTTACGGACACAAGCTGATAAATCATAACTGGGCTGCTCATACTAATGACCTGGGTTTTGCTTGCCTTGAAGAAACTTTCTCACAATAAATCCCTTTGATGATTAAACCTATGTAATAAACATGCTGAGCTAGATCTGGTGTCAGTTTTTCCCCATCAGTAGTTGGCTGAACCACCTGGCCCCAGCTTTTTCTCTATTTGTGTGTCTGTCTTTTCTCCATTCCTTCATGGCCCTGCCTGGTTACCTAAATTAATGGCTGTGCAGGTCTCAGGCATGGCTGCCTGAGACTTTCAGCCAAAAACAAAACAACAAAAAAAATGAACACATGAACATCTGGAGTCTAATTGCTTTTATGGAAATTTAAGTTTGTTCTACAAAGATAAATGCTGACATTATTTGTAGTAAAGGGACAATTAAAAGGGATAAATTTCAACTGCTTATTGGTTACATGCTCCTTCTACTACAGAATTTATCAGCATTGTTTCCATGGTAATACAAGTAAGACTAATCGCATCATGTATTGGTCAAAGTAATAAGGATTCATTTTTTTCCTTATTATTTGCCCTTGCGTTAATTAAAAGATTTGAAATACAATCAGAAACCCTACTAGGTACAAATTTGTTCAGGAGATTTAATCAGCTGCTTCCTTAAATTAGGAAGGTTTCGAATTAAAAGATCCTGAGAGAGCCAACTTGTAGGGTCCTCAGGGTTATCAGTAATAAAGTACAAAGACACTTGAGAGGAAGTACACTATAGTGCATAAATTGTGAAGAAACTTTACATGCATTATTTCATTTAACCTTAACCCACAACCCTTTAAGTTGGTGGTAATATCCCCTTGTTTTTTAAGATAGAGGAATAGATTTTCAGAAATTAAGTGATTTGTGTGTGTTACAAGGTTTATTAGGTTTCTACTTTAATAAAGCAGGAAAAGACAAGAGCCTTAAATGTGCCCAACATGTTAAGACTCAGACTTAAAGTAGCTACTACTCAGATAAAAAGTAGCTACTAGAGATATACCCCTTTATTCTTGCTGAACTATGCCAAGTTTTATAAAAGTATAAATTGAAAAATTGCATTGCTTTGGGGGGGCAGGGGTTGATACAGAGACAAGTTACAAATTTTGATGTATATATATTGCTTTAAGATTTTAATGGCTGCCTTTTGGAAAGCAAACCTCAAAATATCTTACCATAATGTGACTTCATGAATTAAAGAAAACATAAGTCAAAATTAAACTTCCCATAAGAAATATTTCTGGAATTTTGGGAGATAACTAAGTTAGCCTAAGAACTTCCAGGAACTTCCGACTAGCAAAATCTATGTAATGCTTGTGTCCAATTGGTTTGAAAAAGCACATTCTCTTTCACAAAAATGCTAAGAATAAAAGCTGAATAAAGCAATTTCTAAAACGTAGCATGGTCTTAATCCTAGCCATACTTCTATAATTGCTAATAGTTAAAATAATTCAAGTTTATTTGATCAAAACTAATCAATGAGCCAGGACTGGTGCTACATGCCGATAAACACAGCTACTCGGGAGGTTGAGACAGGAGGGTGACAAGTTCAAGGCCAGGTTGGCAACTTGGCAAGAGCCTGTCACAAAATAAAATAAAAAGGACTAAGCATATAGCCTAATGGTAACTGCTTGCCTAGCATGTGAAAGGCCCTGGATTCAACTCCATCCCCACAAGCACATACACACACACACACACACACACACACACACACACACACACACAAAATTGGTCAATGAAAGTACTGAGCCCCTCACTTTCTATGAATATAGTCAACTGCATTTTTACTATCTTCTACAATTATTAAAAATAAATTTAGCTTACAGTCTAAGATCATTGTTATTATCAATAAAAAATTAATAGGACCCATATGCATTCATTTTTTTAAAATGTCGTACTCACAGCTGGCAGAGCTTGAATGCCCTTGCAGTGGAGATACTTAAGACGCTCCCAAGTTAAAATGTAGAGGGCATAGTTCTGAGGCTATCTGTGGTGGAAAGCAGAAAGAAGGGCCAGACAAGTAAAATTGGGGAGAATGAACCCTAGAATAACTGCCTGAGTTTGTAACTTGACCTGATGAATTGTCTAAAGCAAGGCATTCTTGGACTTTCTAATTTCATAAACCAATACAATTGCAAAATTATATATTGAGGACTGATAAAAGAATGATCTTATGTTTGTTTTCACGTTTTCCTTTTAAAAATAAAATACACTATTGCCTTCATTCACCATCATTTTATAAAACAAATTAACACAACCAAGCTCTCACCAACAGAAGACATAATCTCAAAATAAAAGTCCTTTAAATTGGTATCATTACTAGCTTATTAAAAAACTTCACCATATATTTTCCTTGTTGTATGCAATATTAGTGAAGCATCTGTTGTTCAATCAACATCTGAGAATAAATAACTGTCACAGGTATACCTTGGACAAGATTTCCAAATGCTGATTGATCAAGATTCCCAAACATTCATCATTTAGCTAAGAAGCCCTAGGAAGCTTTAAAAAGTCTCGTCTCAGTCCTACTGATTCAATCTCTAAGGTCAGGTGCCCAGTTTTTGATGTACAGTTGGGCTTAGGGACACTGGATAATAATAGTAATAAATGTATTACATAAATAAAACCTTAAGTACAATTAAAGCAATTCTTGGTAATAATAATGTCCAATCTTATCTCTTGTGGCAACAAAAGTTCCAGGTAGGGCTGGGGTTATGGTTCAGTGGTAGAGTGCTCTGGGTGAGGCACTGGGTTCAATTCTCAGCACCACATATAAATCAATCAATAAATCAATAAAGATCCATCAACAACTAAAAAAGTATTAAAAAAAAAAAAAAGTTCCAGGTAGAAATCTGCTATAGTTTGGATATAATCTGAGTGCCCTTAAAGGTTCATGTGTAAAGGTTTGTTCCCCAGTGGGGTGGTATTATTGTTAAGTCATTGGGGACATTTCCTGGAAGGGAACTACAGGATGCTGCCCGTCCTCTTTGCTTCCTGGCTGGAGTTGTAACCACTCACTCCAGCACACACTCCTGCCGCTTCCATGCACAAGTCTCATTAGAAGCCAAACCAACTGAGCCTGCTGGTTTTGGATTTGAACATCCAACACTGTGAGCTAAATAAACTTCTATTTACTACCTTCGTAAGTAAGCCTGTCCTAGGTACTGCATCATAGTAACACAAAGCTGACCAATACAAAGTACTTTTAGGAAATCAAGTGAAATGTTTCTTGGATATCTGTTCAGTAGGAGTCCCATCAAAAAGTGAGGTGTACTAAGAACAATGGTATTTCAGAAAATGGAGGTTCAGAAGAATTCAGCAAGGATACTACAACCCCATTTCTCCAAGAGGATTAAAATATTAGACACAGGCAAGATGATCAGGAAGAACCTAAGGCAAAAACCTAGGTTTTTAACAGGTACTATCCAGGACATAAAGAAATGTGGTTAACTGTGGTTACCAACTATTGTAACAAATACCAGGTATGAATAATGTGATTTATTTTAAACCCTGTGATTTAAAACTCTAAGGATTAGCTAAGAAAGTGACTTAAACAGTATGGCAGGGTGTGGGGGAGGGTTGGGGATATAAGAGATACAGTTCATTTGATAGAGTGCTCGCCTAGTGTGCACAAAGCCCTGGGTTCAATCTCTAGCATTGCCACCCGGGGGGAGAGGGGACGACTTTCACAACAGGATTGGGGCATAATTAATGTTCAATAAATATGTGTTCAATAGTCAATTTTTATCTCAAATTTTTTAAAATTATATTTTCTTACATGCTTGAATAAGGTTTGGGGATTTGGGGAAATGTATATAATTTAAAATAGGATAGGGTAATAGGTTTAAGGTATCACACACAATTTCAGCACAGGAAACTTTTCCTTAGACTAAACATTCAGAAAGGTAAGTAATAACACAGTTCTTTTTCTCAATTATCAGTAATTGGAGAACAGAATTGTGTTAATTTTTGTTTTAAGTTTCTAATACTTGACTCTGGAACACAGTTAACATTAAATTTTTGCAGATTTACCTTCCAGATGCTTTTCTTGAACTCGTATCTATATTTGTTTGCACTTTTCCGGTTTATACCTATTATTTGCGGCGGGGGGGCGCTGGTAGATGGTTAATACAGGATTGAACATTTGCTACCAGCAATCTCCATAGTAGACAGTACAGGAGAGGTCTAGAGTTCAGGGAACTGGGTCCAGACTATTTGAGTTTGAATTCCAAACTTATCTCTACCCAGCTCTTGGACTCTCCTCAAACTACTTAGTCTCTATGTCTTATTCTCTTTATCTGTAAAATAAGTTTTTAAAAAAGTAAAGTGTTAACATGTAAAGGATATTTAAGTATTCAATAGTACTTTATCAAGTACTGAATAGTTTCAGAGAACTTTTGACTTTAATTGAATTTAATTCCCATGAAAATATCAAATGTGATACAACAAATTATATTAAACACTCCAACATATCAAAAATCCTAATATATTTTATAGCAATTTTTTAAACTTGTTCTAATCAGTTATACATGACAGTAGAATGCATTTTGACATGTTGTACACAAATGGAGCATAACTTCTTATTTCTCTGTCTGTAAATGGTGCTGAGTTACACCAGTAGTGTAATCATACATGCATATAGGGTAACAATGTCTGTCTCGTTCTACCATTCTTTCCATCCCCACCACCCCACCCCTACCCTCACTCCCCTCTGCACAATCCAAAGTTCCTTCAATCCTCCCTACCACCCGCCACTATGGATCAGCATCTGCCAATCAGAGAAAACATTTGGCCTTTGGTTTTTGGGATTGCCTTATTTTACTTAGCATGATAGTCTTTAGTTCTATCCATTTTCCTGCAAATGCCATATTTCATTCTTGTTTAAGGCTGAGTAATATTCCATTGGGTGTATGTACTACATTTTCTTTATCCAGTCATCTGTTGAAGGACATCTAGGTTGGTTCCACAGCTTAGCTACAGTGAATTGAGCTGCTATAAACACTGATGTGGCAGCATCACTATAGTATTTTAAACAAACTTTGAAAGATTTAGGGTTAGGGTTAGGGTTTTATATGATGATCATCAACTTTAGTTTGATACTTCCACATGATCCAGATTGTTTGTTGGGCCAGAAATGATGTGTCTTCTCACTGCATGGTAGCACATGATTTTAATTTGTCCCATTATTGATGATGCTGATTGGCTAAGGTATTAACTATCAACTCTCTCCAATGTAAAATAGCTCTTATTTTCTTTGTGATTAACTCTGAGACTATGAAATTATCTATTTCTTACTCAAACTTTCCATTTATTTATGTATTTATATAACTATGGGCTCGGGAATTCCTATTTACTGGATTGTCATTCATAACTCTTTATTTTGAGGTTCAAATTACCCCACACTTGGCCTGTGGGAGCCCCTTTAAGGAGTGTGTTTTTGTGTGTTTTTGACATGTACCATCATTCACTGCATACTTCCTTACTTTCTGGCAGAATATTCTGATTTTAGATTCATCCTTTACTTTTCTTGCACTAACCCAAGACCAGCTATTTCTCCAGTATACCCTGGTTCCTTTTAGTGAATAAACATCTTCAGAAGCCAAGATCTGAATACTAGGTATGCTCACTGCTGTTTGAAATATCTATTTATTCTAATGCTCTCTTAATGAATACATCTAGGGTAACACAAAGAAATACACAGATACATATCTATTTCAATAACCATTTCTATATGTCAAAAACCATGAGTTTATATTTCCCAACTATCCATACTCTACTTATCTGAGAGAATTCTTAATTCAATTTGCTTATTCTTTTTTTTTTTTTTTGTGGTGTTGGGGATCCAACCCAGGGCCTTGTGCTTGCAAGGCAAACACTCTACCAACTGAGCTATCTCCCCAGCCCCAATTTGCTTATTCTAAAACCAAAATGATTCTGTGTGCTAAATATTTTAAAAAAATAAAATTTCCAACAATTAAATAATTAAGCGATCTATCAAAAGTACTTAGAATTATATAAAGGATGAAGTAATAAAAAAGGCAGCATACTAAAAATAGCTAATACCTTATTAAATTTTTCAGCATTCTGGAATAAAAATATTTTAACTATAAAATGCATTCATGCAGGATACAGGTACAACAGCCACGTCTGAAATAGAAATACAGATACTCTGCTTAACTGCCTTTGTTGTTCAAGAAGGATATGATTCTCAATTTTAAGTGATGGTCTCCTCCTTTTAATTCATTACATAGAGAGCATTCTTCCATTACTTCCATATGTGATGAGCAGTACTGTAATTTCTTTTTGTATACTTAAAAAGGCCTAATTAGAGCTAGAAGAGCTTTACAGCATCAAGTGCATAGGAAGTTTGCAGAATGAACATACAGAACCTATTGTAGATTAACATCTTTTTCTACCATGTACTTAAGATAAAAACCTTGGTTAATAGTAAGATAAATATATCTAAATAGATTGATATTTGCCTCTTAGTTTATATTTCAACAGATAATTCTGCAGTTTTTCCTTATAAATACTGTGTAATGAGATATCATACTGTCCTATTTATATGAGTCATTCATTCATCTATTTTCCATTTATTCACCCAGTATACACTCACCCTGTATAATAATAAGCCATCTACTTCTCTGAATCTCCCTGACATCACTTTACTCCCAAGCAACAATTAACTTATTTTGGAATACTGCAGTATCCTCTTAACTGATCTCTCCATGTCTTTTCTAGTCATCCTTGAGTCACACTGTAAAAGACTGCTCTTTTCAAATTCAAAAATGTCAGGCAATACAGTACAATTATTAAGAAGAATGATTCTGGATTCAGGTTTCTTAGATTTAAATCTAAACCCTACCATTTATTTGCTGTCACCTTGGAAAACCATTTAACCTTCACTTAACCTCTCTACCTCAGTTTTCTCATCTGTAAAATGGAGATGTCAAATGTGTGTCTTAAATTACTGTAAGAATTAAATGAACTAACATAGTAAGTGAATGTTGAATGATGGTCTACCATTCATATTCACCTTCAATAACACATCTTTAACCAGGCATGGCAGCCTATGCCTATAGTACTGGCTACTTGGGAGGCTGAGGAGGAGGATCATTGAGCCATGAGTTCAAGACCAACCCAGGCAACACAAGAACCAGGCAGGGAGATCACAAGTTCAAGGCCAGTCTGGGCAACTTAGAAAGACCATGTCTCAAAATGAAAAATTTATAGAGAACTGGGGATGTAGTTCAGTGAAAAAGCACCTTTGGGTTCAATGGCCAGCAAAAAAGAAAGAAAGAACAAATTAACAAAGGGAATTCGGTAAGGTAGCAAGACACAGAATTAATAGGTAGAAACTAGTCATTTCCATGTATAAGACTACCAGTTAGAATTTCTGATTTAGCAATTATATTTCACAACTTAGAAACTGAAATTAATAGCAGGAAACCTTATTTAACATTTCATTAAGTTGTTAATAACTTTGTTATTTTAAAAGTATTCGTATACAAAACTTCTTATATATGGCAAATTTTATCCTTTAGAAATAACTTTGAATTATTATGCCTTCTGCTTATTTATCTAACATTTAAATTTATGCAAAATATTTCTTCTAATGTGATGAATGGCCCAGAGTATTTCTTTGTTGCATGTATGTGATATGTACATGAGTAGTGTAGACGGGGTTTTTCTAACGTTGTATTGTACATAAGGAAATGGTTCCCCCCCCAAAAAAAAAAATATAGGCGTGCTGAATCTTAAGAGCTTCTAAAGGTTATGTTTTACTTTTTTCATTCAAACTGCAGCTCTATATATGCTGTACATCTTAAATTTGGCTTTAAGGATATCATTCTAGGTATCTAGAAAACCTTAAATAGGCAGAGGTTACTTTGTATTATATTCACTTGAGAAAATACAAAATAGCAGAAGCTCTCTAGTCCTCTACTAGAAATTACCAAACCTCAGAATGCAGTCACCATTCTAAAGACATAGTGCTATTATCACTACTTTTAACTTTTATTTCTCCAGTCTCCAAGATACATATCTCCTACTTTGGAATTGGAGGTTCAGAGCAAGACATCATAGAGAAGCCAGGTGTGAGAATGAGAACTGTTGTGGGTGATGGGGATGTAGCGAAGTGGTAGAGCTCCTGCCTAGCATGAGAACAGCCCTGGATTTAATCCTCAGTACTGGGAAAAGAAAAAGAACAAAGAGGGAAGAAAAGAAAAAGTGAACTGCTGTGGGGAGAGGCAGATAAAGCTGGAATGAGGTAGTTAGGGGGAAAAAAGGTCTATATACTACCTAAGAATAAGTTCTAAAATCTTTAAGTATGAATGGCCTACAAGGCCTTGCCCATCATATCACTAGCTTCATTTCACATCTTACATTATGTTCCAGGCATAATGCCCTCTCAATAACTCTATGAAATGATTTCATCACCAGTTAGGATTTTTAAAATTCATATTCCCCACTCCAACCCTGGGCATCCTAAATCAGAATCTTTTGGAGAGAAGACCAGAAATCTGTTTTGTTTCAAAAGAATCCACTTATCTGGATTCTTCTTCCACAGAGAAGCATTCTCTGACTCCAACTAGGTGCATCTATTATTAAGTTTCCATAGCTAGCACTCTGGACTTAGCCCTCCCTTATCACACTTGTTATAGTTTAACTCAACACCTACCTTCTCTGCAGGATGGGAAGTTCCTTTCGAGCAAGAACCATGCCTGTGATCCTTACTGTCTGTCTCTCCAGAATCACACTCTACTTTTCATCAATGCTTACCTGGACCCCATAATGACCACATCAGTGGGTTCTTTGGCCCTCTAACAACTTCTTGGGTTGGGTTAGTGGGAAACATAGGGATGAAAGTGAGGCAAGTGTTTTTATTTCTCTGGTTTTGTCAGATAACTGTAGAAACTATCAGACATCCTCTCTCAAAGCTACTTCTTAGGGTTCTAGTAACTGTTTCCTTTCCTTGTTCTTAAGGCCTAAATAGTAAAAACCCCACCTGTTAAGAAGCTCCAAGGGTAATAATACACCACCCTCTGCTGATTCCATTGATCAGACTCACATACTTATTTTTGAAAATCTCTTCATTAACCATCCTTCAATTAACCCTTTTGAGTGTGCTACTTCCTACAACAACTATTCAAAGACATGCTAAACTCCAAGAAAGATTATAGAATACAGTACGGCAATTTCCACAAGAGAGTTGGGAATGTATACCCAGTGTTAAATACAAAGCTTCCTACAAAAGTAAGTCTTCTATAAATGTTTGTTGAATATATTAATGACCCTCAAGAAGGGTTAAGAATTGCTGGGTAATGTAGATCCATTAGAGGTACCCCAAAACAAAAAACAGCTTGGAGTCGCACAAACCTTTGAGTTTCGCTTTGCATAACAAAGTTAACCTGTATTAGTTTTGTCTTCTGTAAAGTGGGAATACCATTTTACATGTACCATCACTTACAGAGCTGGCATAAAAATAAATAAAAGAACATCTAACAGATAATGTTCCACTAGATTATAATCACCTGTTCCCCAAATTCAATTTTCAAGATTTCTGACAAGTATCATATAAAATGGCTCAAAATAACTTCTCAATTACATAAAATTTTCCTTTAAAATGACTTACAAAGAACAACACAAGGATTGGGGTTGTGGCTCAGTAGTAGAGCACTTGCCTAAAACATGTGAGGCACTGGATTCAATCCTCAGCACCACATACAAATAAATAAATAAAATTAAAAAAAAAAAGAACAACACAAGATAATAATTTTGAAACACACAAAATGAAAAAAGACGCAGACGTCTAAGATGATACAAAAATGAAATGGAGATTTAAAAACCTATATACCTGCTAACAGTGAAACAGTATCTGCAAAATAGCAAATGTAAACAGGCATAAGAAACACCATATCCATACAATAAACAGCTGAAAAGAAGCTGGGCATGGTGGCCCAAGCTTGTAATCCCAAATACTGGATAGGCTAGTACAAAAGGATCTCAACCTCGAGGACTGCCTCAGCAATTTAGGCAGACCCTGTCTCAAAAAATAAAAAAGGCTTGGGGATGTGGCTAAGCGCCGTGTTCAATTCCCCAGTACCAAAAAAAAAAAAAGTTGATATTTCTCAGGTAAATTTCACAGAGAACAACACTAATGCAATGAGCAATAGACTCAACATCTTCTTTATGGTAAAACTAACAAATTATTAAGAAATTTTACCAATAAAAAAAGTTCATAGTTTAAAAAAAAAAAAAACTTTTAATGACCTCTTTGCACATATACCGATGGCTGGTTTCTAAACAAAAACAATTCAATAAGGTACTGTAATACTCATGATAGAAATAAAGACTCTGCATTTATAAGCTCTGTCACTTAATATGAAATAGTTTTGGACAACATACTTAACCTATCAAAACCACAATGAGATACCCCCCAAAAAACAAAACATATTGCTTCAAATACAGCAAACATTTAATACTTATTATTAGTATTATTAAAAATCAACCAATTCAATTATAAGATTATTATTAGTATTACTAAAATCAACTACTAAAAATTTATTAGATTACTATTAGTATTACCAACATCAAGTTATTGGGAATATAAATGGAATTTGGCTCAGTCTAACTATAAGGAGTTTTCTGATGTCCTAATAGTAAAGCTTTTAAAGCACATAAAGCAATGGTTCTCAAACCTTCAATTAGCAATGAAGTCTTACAAAACTACAAATAGCTGCTCACCCTATATCCCATACTTAACGAATCAGAATATCCAAGCCAAAAAGGTCAAATACCCAAAGGCAAGTGAAATAAGGGAGAGTTGTTGTTTAAAGTATATAAAATCCACACAATAAATCAAAAGTTCTGGACTACCCTAATTTGAATTAAAGAATCAACAACTCACTCAAGCAAAAAGCAATTACAACAAATAAAAAAGAACTAGATGCTTAATGAATAAAGTGAAAAAAACAGAGAAAACAAAAACGTGATTTTAACAACTAACATTCTATCTATAATATAAATGAGTAAACAACAATGCAGCATTTGTAATATTGCATTACTTAAAAAAGAATGATAATATTGTCATTATTCTTAGACTAGAACCCAAGAGGGGGATGGAAAAAAAGGGGGGTGTCAATCTGGTACCACAAAAAAATTTTTTTGTAATCATAATGTTTTAAATGTGTTTTTTATTAATTTCCTTAATTAATTTCAGCTTTTAGCTATATTTTATCTACTTTGATTTCCTTTCCTTTTTGTGTGTGTTTTTAAATATTTTACTTTTCAGATTGCTTTTTAATTTCACTTTTTTATTTTCTTAAATTTTAAGTATATATGTTTTGGTCAGCTTTTGATTTATTTTTACTTTGTTCGATCATAAACAATGAATATTTACAATAAAAAATGAAAAAATAGAATCAAAGAACAGACAAAATATGTTATGGGAATTAACAAAATTCTACAATAAAATTGAAGTTTGAATTATGCTGAAGATTTTCATTATTTTTTAAATACCTCCTAAACTCCACCTTTTCTGGCCTTCTACAGCTGAAACAACATATTGAGACCTAACAATATAAGAAAGTTTCTTTCTACCTAGATACAGCAATGGTTGCCATCACAGACAGAAGCAAAGGAGATAAGCCAAAGAGAATGCCAGCTAATTGAAAGGATTCTTTAAAAAAGAGCATAATTAACAACTCTTAAATTATGCCAATATCAAACGTCTCTTGAGTAGCTGACAAGTCTAGGGAGATTATCAAATAGAAATATAGTACCTTCTTAACATCCCAATTATATTTTTCCTTTTCTTGATACAGTAATACTACCATCAGTATTAGACTTTATTTTACTAATACATAGGGATACTGAAATAGGAATTTAAGGTGAACATTGATATTTAGAAGTTTAGGGGCTGGGGAGATAGCTCAGTTGGTAGAGTGCTCCGCCTCGCAAGCACAAGGCCCTGGGTTCGATCCCCAGCACCGCAAAAAAAAAAAAAAAAAAAGTTCAGTGAAGTGAACAGACATGTACCTGAAGAGATACAAGGGAACAATATGCACATGAATTGATTCTCAGTACCATGTGTCACCAGTTAAATGCAAATCAAAACTACAATAAGGTAACACTTCCTAACTATGATGGCTATAATCAAAAAATTGGACAATATAAGAAATAAATCTTCATAAGCAGCATTATTCCTAAAGGACAAAAGTAGAAACAACCTGAATAAATGGATTAACAAAATGTACATATGCATATGATGAAATATTCAGTAATTTATATGAAGTACTTGTAAATGCTACAACATGGATAAACCATGAAAACAGTTTGCTAACTGAAAAAAGCCAGTCACCAAAGACCACGCATTGTATAATTCCATTTATAAGAAATGTCCAGAACAGGTAAGTCCATAGAGATCAAAAGATTAGTGGTTTCTGAAACTGGAGTCAGGAGAGAGGAGGAAACAGGGAATGGAGAGAGGAGGAAACAGGGAATGATTCCTAATGGATACCATCCTTTCTAGGATGAAGAAAGTCACAGTAAAAGATCAGAGGGAGGAGAGAAATAAACAGGTGAAGCACAGTGGATTTAAGGCAAGAAACTAGGGCTTTTTTTATTGTGCTAAAATACATAAAACATAATATTTACCACCTTAACTATTTTTAAGTGTATATACAGTTCAGTGGCCTTAAGTACATTCATATTGTTGTACAGTCATCACTACACCCCTTCTCCAGAACTCTTCACCTTGCAAACTGAAACTCTACAACCATTAAAGTCCCCATTTATACTCTACAGGCCTCACTTAAGTGTAATCATATAGTACTTGCCTTTTCGTGGCTGGCTTATTTCAGTAGCACGATGTCCTAAAGGTTTATTCATGTTTTGCAGAATATGACAGAATTTCCTTCCATTTAAAGGCTGAATAATATTGTGTGTGTGTGTGTATACACATATGTATAACACATTTTTCATATCCACTTATTTGTCCAGGGATATTTAGGTTGCTTCTCTACCTTCGAGCTATCATGAATAATGCTGCTACCAAGATGGATGTACAAATATCTCTTTTTTAATATTTTTAGTTGTAGATGGACATAATAATTTTATCTTATTTTTTATGTGGTGCTGAGGATTGAACCCAGTGCCTCACACATGCTAGGTAAGTGCTCTACCTAGAGCTCTACCACTGAGCCACAACTCCAGGCCACAAATGTCTTTCAAGAGACTGCTTTCCAGGTGCCTCTGTTGCCCACACCGCAGTGAAGGTCTTTTCTCCAGGCGCCTCTGCTGCAGTCACCCAGAGGTCTGCTGCCCTCAACGCTGCCATGGACGCCCACAGGTCTTTTCTCTGGGTGCAGCTGCAATCTACACCGCACTGCCCAGAGGTCACCTGGAGGTCTTCTCCACCACAGCAGTAGCTGACCCCCCACCTGCTGCCAACACCACCGACCACTGCAGCTACTGTTGACCCCCTGCCTGCTGCCGCCAACCCCCACTACTACTGCTTCCACCATCACCCAGAGGTCCACTGCCGGGGAGACTCCAGGTTTGGTTGCACGCAGCAGCATCCACTTTCAGACACCAGCCAGAGCCTGGGGTTGTGGTGCCGGTGGATTTGCTGCCACCACAATCTTGAGGTACAGCCACTCCTGTATGGGGATACTGGTCAGGAACTGGAGGTTCAGTGTCGAGGTTCCTGAGGATTTGGCTGTGTTTGGAGTCCTCCTCCTGGGAATGCTGGGTGCTGCCATCTAGTTACTGTTTCTCAAGACTGTTCATCCCTGGTGGTCTCTCTCCAAATTCCAGTGGCATTGAGGTTGTGGAACTGCAACACAGTGGAACCCAGGACATCTGAGGCCCAGACTGGTGGGATAGTGACTAGGTCTGCCAGGGCCCGTCTAGGCCAGACAGTCTTGTGAAGTCAGAGACTGGACTGACAAGCTTTTGGACGCTGGCAGACAGCTGTTCAATTTTCCACAAGACGTTTTATTTTTGTTTTTTTCTTCTCTGGCATCTCTCTCTACCATATTTGGAGCAGAGTGTTTTTTGTGCACCAGTGTGTTGAGGACAGTGATATATGCATGGTGTTTTTGCAGTTCTGCTGTATATTCCTGTAATTTTTTTTTCTCTTTATATGTATTCTTCCTCTCACTTTCACATTTTCCTGGATTCCCTTTCTACCTTTTCTCCATCTAACAGTCAATCTCTGTTGGTTCCTCTTCCACTCTTCCAGTGGATTGTGGCTTCTGGCTTCTCCCTTGATCCTTCATGAACATCATGTCCTGCACTGTTTCTGTTCTCTCTCTGTCAACTGTTTGAGTTTGTAAATTATTTTGGCAAATTTTCTGTTTATATTTTGGGCAGTAATTGAACTCATCATTGCTATATATAGTGAAAGGGCACTGGACACCTATATGGGAGCTATTAGATTTGAGGATGCATGTTATTTGCACTGGGTGCTGTTGATATTGGTATCCCTCTTTAAGGTGGGATACTGGAAATCTTCAGGGACATTTAGGTCTACAGGTTAGAATCTACTGCCTCAGATCCATAAAACTAAATAGAAAAACACACATGCAACACGAAAAAAGAAGGGAACAAAGTGCCTCCAACAAACCAATATGCTCCAATAAGAGAATCCACTGACAACACAGAAGAAATGTCCAAGAAGGACTTTAGAATGTACATAATTAAACTGATCTGCTAATTAAAGCATGGTAGTAAGAATGAAATCAAAGAAAATACAGGAAGTGAAAGATCCTTTCAATAAAGAAAGATTGTGAAAAAAAAAAAAAAGCAGAAATCCTTGAAATGAAGGAATCAATAAACCAAATTATAAACTGAATGGAAAGCATCATCAACAGACTAGACCATTTGGAAGACAGAACCTTAGGCAATGAAGATAAAATATTTAATACTGAAAATAAAGGTGAACATAAAGAGAAGATGGTAACAATCCATGAACAGAATTTCCAAGAATTATGGGATAACATGAAAAGACCAAATTTAAGAGTTAACGGGATAGATGAAGGAGGAGACATACAAACCAAAGGAATGCAAAATCTTTTCAATGACATAATGTCATAAAAGTTCCCAAACCTAAAGAATGAATTGGAAAAGCAAATACAGGAGGCTTACAGGACCCCAAATGTTCAAAATCATAGCAGACCCACACCAAAACATGTTATGAGAATGATGAAAATACAGAAATTTTGAAGGCCGTGAGAGAAAAGTAGCAAATTACGTATAGTGAAAAATCAATTCAGATCTCAACTGATTTCTCAACCTAGACCCTCAAAGCTAGGACGTCATGGAACAACATATTGCAAGCTCTGAAAGAAAACCAATGCCAACCAAGAATTTTATGTCCAGCAAAATTAAGCTTCAGACTTGAAGATGAAATAAAAACCTTCCCTTGTAAACAAAGTTTAAAAAATTCACAATTAGAAAGCCTGCACTAAAGAATATTCTCAACAAAGTATTACATGAGGATGAAGTGAAAACCAGCAAAGGGAGGAACTACACTAAAGGAATAGTCAAAACAGAAACTAAACCAAATTAAAAAACAGAAATAAACCAAAATGACCAGGAATACAAATCATATCTCAATAATAACCTTGAATGTTAATGGCCTAAACTCATCAATCAAAAGACATAGATTCAGGACTGGGATTGTGGCTCAGTGGTAGAGTTCTTGCCTAACATGAGTGAGGCCCTGGGTTCAAGCCTCAGCACAACAGTTAAAAAAAAAAAAAAAAAAAAAAAAAAAAAAAGAAGACATAGACTGGTAGATTGAATTAAAACACAAGACCCAACAATATGCTTTCTCCAAGAGACTCACCTCTTAGGCAAAGGCATCCACAGACTGAAGGTAAAAGGATGGAAAAAAAAAACCTATCACTCATATGGATCGTGAAAACAAGCAGGGGTTTCCATCCTCATATCAGATAAAGTGGACTTCAAGCCAAGGTTAATCAGAAGGGACAAAGAAGGTCATTTCATTCTACTGAAGGGAATTATACATCAGCAAAACGTAATGTCTGTAAATATTTATGCCCCAAACAATGGAGCCTCAAACAAATCCTTCTCAACTTCAAGAATCAATTAGACCACAACACAAATACATGGATGACTCTAACACACCTCTCTCACTACTGGACAGATCTTCTAAACAAAAACTAAATAAAGAAACTATAGAACTAAGTAACAATAATTTAGACTTAACAGACATATATAGAATATTTCATCCACCAGTGAGCAAATACACTTTTTTCTCAGCAGCACATGGATCCTTCTCTAAAATAGACCATATCTTATGCCACAAAGTAACTCTTATTAAATACAAAAAAAAAAAAATGGAGACAATACCCTGCATTCTATCAGATCATAATGGACTGAAATTAGAAATCAACAATAAAATAAAAATAGAAGCTACTCTAACACATGGAGACAAAATATTACACTATTGAATGACAAATGGATAGTAGAAGTCAAAGATGAAATGAAAAAATTACTTGGAGGTAAACGAGAATACTGATACAACATACCAAAATCTCCAGGACACTATGAAGACAGTACTAAGAGGAAAGTTAATCACAAGGAGCTTATTTATTAAAAGAATAAAAAGTAAACAAATAAATGACCTAACATTACATCTCAAAGTCCTAGAAAAAGAACAAATCAACACCAAAAAGAGAAGACAGGAAATAATTAAAATCAGAGCTGAAATCAGTGAAATTGAAACAAAAGAAACAATTGAAAAAATTGACAAAAAAAGTTAGTTCTTTGAAAAAAAATAAAATAAAACTGATAAACCCTTAGCCACACTAACGAGAAAAAGAGATAAAACCCAAATTACTAAAATACACGACGAAAAAGGAAATATCATGACAGACACTACTGAAATACAGGACACAATTAGAAACTATTTTGAAAATTTATACTCCAATAAAATAGAAAATATTGAAGACATCAACAAAATTCTAGAGACATATGACCTACCTAAACTGAATCAGGAGGCCACACACGATTTAAACAGATCAATTTCAAGTAATGAAATACAAAACACCATCAAAAGCCTACTAATTAAGAAAAGTTCAGGACCAGATGGATTCTCAGCTGAGTTCTACAACACATTCAAACAAGAATTAACACCAATACTCCTCAAAAGTATTCCACAGAAACAGAAAAGGAGGGAACCCTATCAAACTCATTCTATGAGGCTAATATCACCCTGATACCAAAACCAGATAAAGACATATCAAAGAAAGAAAACTTCGGGCCAATATCCCTGATGAACATAGATGCAAAAATCTCAATAAAATTCTGGCAAACTGCATACAAAACCATATTAAAAAAGATAGTGCACCACAATCAAGTGGGGCTCATCCCAGGGATGCAGGGTTGGTTCAACATACGGAAATCAATAAATGTAATTCATCATATCAATAGACTTAAAAACAAGAATCATGATCATCTCAATAATGCAGAAAAAGCATTTGACAAAATACAGCACCCCTTCATGTTCAAAACACTAGAAAAAATAGGGATAGTAGGAACATGCTTCAACATTGTAAAAGCCATATATGCTAAACCTAAGGCCAACACAATTCTAAACAGAAAAATTGAAAACATTCCCTCTAAAAACTGGCACAAGACAAGGATGCCCTCTTTCACCACTTTTATTCAACATTGTCCTTGAAACTCTAACCAGAGCAATTAGACAGGAGAAAGAAATTAAAGAGATATGAATACGAAAAGAACTCAAACTATCACTATCTGCTGACTACATGAGTCTATATTTAGAAGATCCAAAAAAATTCCACCAGAAAACTTCTAAAACTCATAAATTAATTCAGTAAAGTAACAGGTTATAAAATCAACACCCATAAGTCAAATGTGTTCCTGTACACCAGTGATTAATCTACTGAAAGGGAAAAACTACCCCATTCACAATAGCTTAAAAAAATAAAAAAAAAAAAACTTGGAAATCAATCTAACAAAAGAGGTAAAAGACCTGTACAATGCCAACTACAGAAAACTAAAGAAAGAAATTGAAGAAGACCTTAGAAGATGGAAAGCTCTCCCATGCTCCTGGATAGGCAGAATTAATACTGTCAAAATGGCCATACTACCAAAACCATTATACAGATTTAATGCAATTCCAATTAAAATCCCAATGACATTCTTCATAGAACTAGATAAAGCAATCATGAAATTCATTTGGAAAAATAAAAAACCCAGAATAGCCAAAGCAATCTTTAGTAAGAAAAGTGAAGCAGGAGGCATCACAATACCAGACCTTAAACTATACTAAAGAGCTATAGAAATAAAAATAGAATGGTATTGGTACCAAAACAGACACATGGACCAATGGTTCAAAATAGAAGACACAGAGAAAAACCCACATAAATGCAATTATCTCATACTAGATAAAGGCGCCAAAAACATTCACTGGAGAAAAAGATAGCCTATTCAATAATTAGTGCTGGGAAAACTGGAAATCCACATGTAACAAAATGAATTTAAACCCCTCTCTTTTACCCTGCATGAAACTCAATTCCAAGTGGATCAAAGACTTAGGCACTAGACCAGAGATCCTGTGCCTAATAGAAAAAAATGTAGGCCCAAATCTTCATCATGTCAGCTGAGGATCTGACTTCCTTAACAAGACTCCTAAAGTGCAAGAAGTAAAATCAAGAATCAATAAATGGAACAGATTCAAACTAAAAAGTTTCTTCTCAGCAAAAGAAACAACGTGAAGAGAGAACCTACAGACTGGGAAAAAATCTTTACCACATGCACCTCAGATAAAGCATTAATCTCCAGGATATATAAAGAACACATAAAACTTAACATGAAAAAAACAAATAACCCAATCAATAAATTGGCTAAGGTACTGAACAGACACTTTGCAGAAGATATACAATCAATCAACAAGTACATGAAAAAATGTTCAACATCTCTAGCAATTAGAGAAATGCAAATCAAAATTACTCTAAGATTTCTTCTCACTCCAATCAGAATGGCAATTATCAAGAATACAAGCAACAAACAGTGGCGAAGATGCGGGGGAAAAGGTACACACATACACTGTTGGAATGCAAAATGGTGCAACCACTTTGAGAAGTAGTATGGAGGAGATTCCTCAGAAAACTTGGAATGGAACCACCATTTGACCCATTTATCCCACTCCTCAATTTATACCCAAAGGACTTGAAATCAGCATACTACAGTGACATAGCCACATCAGTGTTTATAGCAACTCAATTCACAATGGAACCAACTATGGAACAAACCTAGATGTCCTTCAATAGATGAAGGGAAAAAGAAAATGTGATACATATACACAATGGAATACTACTCAGTTTTAAAGAAGAATGAAATCACAACATTTACTGGTAAATGGATGGAGTTGGAGAACATCATGCTAAGTGAAATAAGCCAAACTCAAAAAACTAAAGGACGAATGTTTTCTCTGATATGTGGATGCTAATTCACAAGAGGGTGGAAGGGGGCACTAGGGACAATAGGGTTACTTTAAATCAGAAGGAAGGGGAAAGGTTTTTTAAATTATGGGGGTAGGAAGGATAGGAGAGTGAAACAGACATTATTACCTATGTACATATATGACTGCATGACCAATATGATCCTACAATACATACAATCAGAAAATTGAGAGGTTACACTCCATTTATGTATGATACATCAAAATGTATAAATGCATTCTACTGTCAAGTACAACTAATTAGAACAAATTTAATTTTTTTTAAAAACAGGCCTGCTTTCAATTATTTTGGGTATACAACCAGAAGCAGATTGATGGACCATATGTTCAATTTTTTGAGGAACCACCATATCATATTCCACAGCACTACACCATTTTATATCTCACCAAGAGTACACAAGGGTTCCAATTTCCTCATACCCTTGACAACACTTGTTATATCCTGTTGTGTTCATACTGGCTATACAAGTAAGTGTAAGGTGATGCATGGGGAATTTTTTAAGGCGTTAAAACTACTCTCTATATATTAGAATGTTGGAAACATGATATTCATTTGTCAAAACTTACAGAATGTCACAGAATAAAAAAATGAACCTCAGTGTATGCAATTTTTAAAAAATCATGCAATCAGAGGATCCTAAAAAAAGAACGTAGACTGAAAGAATAATCTATTTTACAAATATATGAAACCTCACTAAAGGAAATGGGGGGGGAAGTGCTCATCTAATGAATCTAAAACCAAAGGTAAAAAGAAATGTACATAATCTCTATATTCTAATTGATAAAGTAGTTTAACACAGGGGTATGGGTTAACAACTCTGATACCACTATACAAGTATACTGGAAATGAATAAGCAAAAGATGACAGCTAGAGGAAGTGTTGGAGAGAATATTTACAGATAATCAAGGAGGAAGGTCAGAAAGAAATCTGTGGTAATGGATCAGATGTGGGACGTCAATAAGAACTCAGACTTAATACAGATACAGATATTTACATACAGAAATTTTTATAGATATGTATATAAACACAGGCTAGTATACACACATATATTTCTTTGTATTACCAGCAAAAAGGGCCTAAAAGCAATGACATCCTAGCAGCAATAAGTCCCTGATCTTGGTTTCTAATACCATTCTCCAATAAAATGAACCAAGACTCTCTGAAGAAATGGCTAATTCTAGGACTGGGACAGGAAATACACAAGAAGAATCTTGAGCACCTTGTAATCCCAGAAAGTAAGAAAGTGCTAAATACACACACACAGACACCAATATTGATGGGAGTATGTTAAAGGAGCACAGGAAGACAACTGAAAGAGCTCCAACAGACAAATGTGAAACAGTGTGAGCCTCAAAACTAATGAAATACCGAATCAAAGCTTAAAGTAAATAATAAACATCTACAAGATCATACTGGTATAAAGATTGATTAAATTAATAAATAGAGAAAAGTAAATCTCTTGTGCAAAATTCCAAATTATAGAAATATGCCACCCGAAAAAAGGGAGTATAACACCCCTCCTCCATCCCTAACCCAGGGGCAGGGAGCAAGATTGCCTTGAGTTATCTGTTCTCCACAGGAAGATGTCACCAGAAGAACTAGGAAGTGACTATCTCCCAAATTAACAAGTAAATTTCAACATACCATCTCATGATGCACCTAAGACCCCTGCCAGGGCACACCTGCAATGGGAGCCTTTGATAGCTTCTTTAAAAGCCCCCCCCCCCCCCCATGGCAGAATCACAGCCTCTGGGACAGGAGTCCCCTGTGTTTATCCTTTGCTAGCAAAGTAGTAAGACTTCCTTTTTCTCAAAACCATGTGTCCTTGTTATTGGACTGGCATCAGCATAAGAATACTACCTAATTGAAATTTTGTATCCTTTGAAAAACACCTCCCCACTCCACCAGTGGCCTCTGGTAACTATCACTTTATTCTGTTTCTACTAGTTAAGACTTTTTTACAATCCACACATAAGTGAAATCATGTGGAATTTGATTTTCTGTGCCTGGCTGATTTCACATAATACAATGTCCTCTGGGTTCATCTATGTGGTCCCAAATGACACAATTTTCTTCTTTCAACAGCTGAACAGTATTCCAATGTATATAAACATTTTCCTTTATTCGTTCATCTATTGATGACACTTAGGTTGATTCTTCTTTTAATCCACTTGTGCTACTATAACAAAATATCTGAGACCAGGAAATTTATCAAAAAACAAATTTATTTCTCATAGTTCTGAGGTTAGGAAATTCAAGATTAAGAAATCAGTAGAACTGGCATCTGCTGAGGACTATTCTCTGCTTCTAATACGGCACCTTGTTGTTGTGTCTTCACATGGTAAGAAGGGAAAAGGGGGTGGAAGGGGTGAACTCTCCTGCACAAGTCCCTTTATA
The DNA here is from genome assembly GCF_902686455.1 of Sciurus vulgaris. NCBI lineage: Eukaryota > Metazoa > Chordata > Mammalia > Rodentia > Sciuridae > Sciurus > Sciurus vulgaris. Next base: position 81,253,946 of record NC_136461.1, on the reverse strand, counting down.
AGGGCTCTAATCATATTCATAAAGGCAGAGTCCTCAGAGCCAAATTATCTTTTAACACTGTTGCATTGCGGGATGAAGTTTCAACAGGAATTCTGGAGGGGACACAAACATTCAAACCCAATTCCAATCTTGGCTACTGTGAGTAATGCTACAATGAATGGGAGAACAGACATCTCTTCAACATACTGATTTCAATACCCAGCAGTGGGATTGTTGGATCATATGGCAGTTCTAGTTTTAATTCTTTAAGGCACTACTACACTCTTTTTAGATAATGGTTATACTAATTTACATTCCCACCAATAGTGTACTGGGGTTCCCTTTTCCCTAAAGCATCAACATTTATCTTTCATCTTTTTGGGAATACCCATTCAAACAGGTGTGAGATGACATCTTCTTGGGTTTTAATTTGCATTTCTCTGATGATTAGTGAGGTTGAACATTTTTTTTTACATACCTGTAGGTCACTTGTATGTTTGTTTTTAATGGTGCCAGGACTTAGCCCAGGGCCTTGTGCATGCTAGGCAAGTGCTGTACCACACTAAGCGATACCCCAGTCCCTGTATGTCTTCATTTGAATAATGCCTATTCATGTCCTTTGCCCAATTTTTAATCAGGTTATTTGTTTTCCTGATATTGAGTTCCTTATATATTTTGAATATCAGTAAACTGCCTTGCAAACGTTTTTTTTTTCCTATTCCATAGATTGTCTCTTCATCTTGATGTTGTGTTTGCTGTGCATAAGCTTTCTAGTTTGATATAAATCCATTTTTCTACTTTTGGTTTTGTTGCCTATCCTTTTAAGCAATAAAAATCTTTGTATGGACCAATGCCATGGAGCTTTCCCCCTGTTTTCTTCTAGTATATTTACAGTTTCAGTTTTTACAATTAAGTCTTTAATCCATCTTGAGTTGATTTTTTAATTAGGTGTGAGATGAAGAGCTAATTTTATTCCTTTGTACAGGGATATCCATTTTCCCCAAAAAACTTTCTTTGATCTAGATAAAAAACAGATTATTGCTCCAAAATGCAAGTAGAAAATACTACTTTAAACATACATTCAGAAAACAAAATAACAAAACCAGCTTAGATATTAAAAATATAATAGCAAAAAATCTTGAATTCAACATCAGAACTTCCTATTTTCCAGTCACAGCAAGTTAGGTTATTTGGATCAATTATCACTATTTCACTTGATTAAAATTGTAACATAATCTATACAAAATGTATTTCAAAAAAGGTAAAGATAAGCCAAGATAATAAGGAATTGCAAGGTCACAGTAAAATAGAGGATTCAGAAAAGCATAAAAGCACACAAACTGCTTCTGCCCTAGGATGTTTGCCAATCCCAAAAAATCAAATCTTTGCTTTGATATCACAGCAAGAGATATGGGGAAAGAAATCAGAATTCAACAACCACACAATAGAATTTCAAGCCTTAAACTTGGTTTAAGGTAGTCCTAAACTAGTAGTGACCCCAGTACAAGGCAGAAGAAAATACGAACACCATACATACAATAAAATATACAACTAAACAGTGAAATGATTCTCACAGACATTATACTAAATGGAAGAAGTCACATGCAGGAGTATATATTGTGTGATATAATTTACATGAAGTTAAAATCTAATCCATCCTGATATAAATCAGAACAGTTTTTACCTTTGAGAAGGATATTTAATTGAGATAGCATATGGAAGTTTCTGTATCTTGATCTTGGTAGGAGTTACCAGTACAAACATTTTAAAAAATCCTTTAGTGCTCACTTCGTCAGTACATATGCTAATACTGGAACCATACAGTACATATGCTAACACTGGAACCATACAGTGGAACCATACAGCCAAGATTAGCATGGCTCCTGAGCAAGGATGACAAATTCATGAAACATTCCACATATTTAAAGAATGAAATTATGGCATTTGCCAGTAAATGGATGGAACTGAGAATATCATGCTAAATGAAATAAGCCAATCCCCAAAACACCAAAGACCAAATGTTCTGATATGTGGATGCTAACCCACAACAAGGAGAGTAGGGAGAGGAGGAATAAAAGTTCACTGGATTAGACAAAGGAGAATGAAAGGAAGGGAGGGATATGAGAATGGGAAAGAGAGAAGAATGAATAGGATATAACTTTCCTTTGTCATATATGAATACACAACCAGTGTAACTCCACATTATGTACAACCTCAAGAATGGGATCCTAAATTGGAATGGGCTGTACACCGTGTATGTATAATGTCAAAATACACTTTACTGTCATGTACATCTAAAAACAAAAAAATAGAAAAATGAAAAAATGTAAAGAACATTTTATAGTTAGAAAATATTTTACCATAAATATGTACCATTAGGTACCAATTAAAAATAAATGTTAAAATTAAAAAAAAAAAATTGCATAATCTCAAAAAAAAAAAATCCTTAAGGAAGGTGTGTAAGGAAGAATGAAGGAACTCTAGATTGTGCAGAGGGATGAGGGGAGGGGTCCGGGGTTGGGGATGGGAAGGATGGTAGAATGAGACAGACATTATTACCCTATATACATGTATGAAAAAAAAACTTTTTTAATATGTATCACTGTCAAAAAAAGATAATGAAAAATTTTTCAATACCACATATTACTTTACTAAGATTTCTCTGAAATGCTCACATTTCTCCTGTTCCCAAATGAAACTGATGTGTACTAAGAGTAAAAACAAAACAAAAAAAAGAAAAAGAAATAAATACATAAAAGGGCTTAGAGAAGGGGAAAAAAATCCTTAAGCTGTACATACTAGATTTGCATATTTTATGAATGTTACACCTTAATGAAACTTTAAAAATGAAGGTGAAATAAAGAAAATTCCAGATAAAAAAGATAACTAATATTAATTATATTCAGCCTTGGCAAATAGTACAAAAATGTTAATTTAGTTTATAATCTAGGTTGGTCCAGAAGGTTGATTCAAAAGCAATAGTTTCTGGAGTTGTTTATTTTTTTAAAAGGCTATTTATCACAGCTATTCTATTTCAATGATTTTGACTTTTATAATTTATACTAGAAAAAAATCCCCTACCATTCACATTTACCAAAAATCTTAGTCACCTTAACATTTTATTCTCTGAAAATCAATTTTTATCAATTTATGAATAGCCTCAAACAATTTACACTGACCTTCTTACATATATGACCATTCATCAGTAGTCAAAAGCATGTAACAAATTGGGTGTTCACTGTTCCAATTTTAGAATCTAGAAGGCCATAAAATATGCTATCACTTAAGACAATCAATTATAATCAAATAAAAGAAATGAGATGCCAGACAAACAAATGAGAAATTTTTCATATGAAAAGTCACTAGTTGTATTTCCAAATTACAAAAAGGACACCTAATGTCACACAAAGACATGAAAGGTACAGTCCTCTTTCAGAATCCACAGGAGACTGGCTGCAGAACATCCCACAGATACTATCTCAAGATGTTCAAATCCCTCATATAAAATGCTCTAGTATTTGCATGTAACCCATGCATGTCCTCTTGCACATTTTCCAAAAAATTTTAAATCTCTGGATTATTAATACCTAATACAATGTAAGTGCTATGTAAATAGCTATCATACTGAATTGTTTCAGGAACAATGACAAGAAAAACTTTGTATATATCCTGTATAGGTGTAATCTTTTTTCCTGAATATTTTCAATCCAGGGTTGGTTGAATCTGCATGTGTAGAACTCACAGAGGACCAACTATGTACACCTTGAGGGGAAAAAAACTAAACTACCTCAATATTCAAAACATAATTTGAATATAAAGTATAAAAATCCATTGAATTCGTCCACTGAATCAACCAATATTTGAGAGCTTACTGAATGCCAATTCCTTTCCTGAAAATTGAATATATAGCAGGGACACAGCCAAAACACAACAAATAACATTTACTCCTAAAAACAGCAAAATAATAGTGTGCCAAAAATAGGAAAATCTGCCTCTACACATTTATGCTTTTCAAACTATAACAAATATAGAATACTATTTCACATCCCTCATGAGATTCTTTAAATCTGCTAGTTTTCTATCAAGAACTCAAAGAAAAATTGCCTCTAAACAGCAAACATTAATAACTAATTTGGATTCAATAGGGATATTTTATGATAAAATTTTCTCCTTATTCTTCTCTTGGGTTCCATACAAAGTCCAAGTGCTGAATCCCACATTAACAAAGAAGTCAGATATTATCTTAAAACACCTAACAGTATCCCTTACGCTGTAAAAGTTTCAAAGCACTAGTCAATGAAAATTTTGCAAAAACAATCAAAGATTTTACCACAACTTATTTTAGGAAAAAAAGAAAAACAATGAAAGGCACGGATGACATTATTACCTTATCCATAGCCCCAATAGTCTATTGTCAAAGTACAATTTCCAGCTTTTAAAGCATTTTTCATCCTATCAAATGACTTCTTAAGTACTTTAAAATTTTGTTACATGAGAAAACTCTGCATAACTAAGCTCATAAAACTAATAGTTAAAGTTGAAATGGGGGCATCAAAACTTACTATATTTTCCCAATACACACCCCCTTATCTTCAGAAAAAAACTCGAGTAACTAACTTGATGTAAAAGTAAAAATAGTAAGTCACAGATAAGGGGGGAAGACGGTACAAACAAGTTGCAGTAATAATGTAAGTAAAAAAATACAACTGATTTCAGAACAAATATCATATTATTAAAAGAACCAACATACTTCAAGTATTTTTGCAGGAGTGATAATATCAATACAGCTTTCATCTTCTAAAATCCAGAGGAATTCCCCTTCCACCAAAGAAATCAGAAGAAAGAGGTAATCCCTTCTACTAACACTAAGATTTCTTTCTGTGGATTTTTAAATGGTCTGAAAGATCTGAAAATTTGGTTAATTATACACTAATACCTAGTTACACACACACATAGTTCATGAGACAAGCATTCAGCCAGACCAATCTCTTTGCCTGGTCCCAATCAACCCTTCATCACTTTTCAGGCATTCTACCCTTAAATTCAAGTCAAATCTAACCACCACACTAAGGTCAGTGCAGCCAACATTTACTGAAGATCCTCCCAATGTCAGGCTCTGTGCCAGGCAGTATGCTGATAGCGGAGGAGAAAGCAATGAATCAGACAATGAATAAGCAATGAATAATACATGATCTCTGCCCTCTAGGAACTTCTCAGGAACTCCCACATGTAAAACCCTCCTCATTTCAAAAACCAGGTGAAATGATACAGCCTTCCTAAGAGTTCCCTACAAAAATGGAGTAATATTTCACAGCTTTAAATTCCATTTCTCACTCTCTACTTGCTTCAGGTTACTTCTAAAGTCTTATTTCACTATATATGCTATTAGAGGCTCATGCTGTTAACCAATTGATCTCTTATCATTCCCCCCAGAAAGCCTAGCTTAGTGCATAGGTAAGCAGGAAATACACATGTGTTGAACGACCAAGCATTGGCTTTTTTTATATCTTTGTGGTATGTTAGATATACATGGTTGAACTAAAATATAAGGTGATTTTTGTATCCTATAAAACAAAGCTTTAATGTATTTTTTCCTACCAGTTAATATGCTGTAGGTATGATTATATTCTCCCCAAAGTATCTTTTTTGCTCTTAAGCTGAAGATGTTTAAAGATTGAAGATTATTAGATACCATTTACTGATACAGAAGTTATCCGGTGATAAGCCATTACTATTCTCTTGCCATGGTTTCTATCTATAAACAAGGGTTGATAACAGAAAAAAACAGGTAGAAAAAATTTTTGTTTTTTGTTAAGTTTTCAGCCAAACACATTTTATAGATTGGAAAAAGGTGAAAAGAGAGCAAGTATCTTAAGAAAAAGGCAGTAGGGCACGGTGGCACACACCTGTAATCCCAGCAGCTCAGGAGGCTGAGGCAGGAGGATCGTGAATTCAAAGCTAGCCTCAGCAACTTAGCAAGGCACTTAACAACTCAGCGAGACCCTGTCTCTAAATAAAACATTAAAAGAGGGCTGGGGATGTGGCTCAGTGGTTAAATACCCCTGGGTTTAATCCACAAAAAAAAAAGAAAAAAGAAAAGTGGGGCTGGGGAGATAGCTCAGTCAGTAGAGTGCTTGCGTTGCAAGCACAAGTTCCTGGGTTTGATCTCCAGCAACACACACACACACAAAAAGAAAGAAAGAAAGAAAAGAAAAAGGCAGGGGAGTGGAAATGAGCAGCACCGGAAGTAGCAAAGAAAAAGAGACATCTGTTAGAGGCAGCTCTCCAATTCCACCTTAATTTCGCCCGAATGGAATGGAGATATACAACAGGTGCCTAGATAACTCTCACCCTCCTTCATTGATACCAATACTATCTATAATACAATGCTGAACAGGACAATTTTTTTTTTAACCCAACAGAAAGGAAAGTAAGATACAAACAAATATTGCCAGGCACACTGTCTCATGCCTGTAATCCCAGGCACTCAGAATGCTGAAGCAGGTGGATCACAAAATTAAGGCCAACCTCAGCAACTTAGCAAGGCCCTAAGCAAATTAGTGAGACCCTGTCTCAGCAAAAAAATTTTAAAAATAAAAATAAAAAAAGTAAAAAGGGCTGGTGACATAGCTCAATGGTAAAGCACTGGGAGATCAATCCCCAGTACCAAAAAAAAAAAAAAAAAAAAAAAAAGACAAAATATTTATCCTATGACTATTTCCTAAGCTTTGAATACACATGTAATAAGCTAGGGCAGCACCTAGTTCAAAACCACTCTGCCAGACATTGTGGCGCACCCCTGTCATCCCAGCAGCTTGGGGGGTTGAAGCAGGTAGCAAATTCAAAGCCTGCCTCAGCAATGGTGAGACATTAAGCAACTCGAGACCCTGTCTCTAAATAAAATACAAAATAGGGATGAGATGTGGCCCAGTGGTTGAGTTCAATCCCCAGTACCAAAAACAAAAACAAAACAAAAAACCACATCCTGGGCAAGGCAGCAAGACCTGTTTCAAAAAATAATAATATAATAAAGAAAATACACCCAGAAAATGCAGGCTGGAGGGAGGGAGTTGATAGGAATTGGTCAAGAGAGGACATTCAAGATAGTGATATCAATGTAGGTTACTATATTGGAGTAACAAAAGTAGTACAGGTTAAGAACACCTAATTCAAAAAACTGAAATCCCAAATTTTTTGCCAACATGCTGGCCCAAATGGAAAATTCTACACCTGACTTCATAGGGTGGACAGTCAAAACACAGGCACAGTAAAAATACTGTATAAAATTATCTTCAGGCTATGTGTATAAGGTGTGTATGAAACAAATGAATTTTGTTTAGATTTCCAAATATATCTCATTAAATGCAAGTATTCCAAACTCTTTTTTAAAAAAAAGAATGGATATTTTTGTTCTGGTGCCAAGCATTTCAAATATCACCTCAAAATGACTAAATTTGTTCAGGGTAGAGCCAATATTATAAGTCTTTGTAATAAATATCACTGTACATACACTATACTTCCTGCATACCACACACAAAAATTGCTTTATTTTTTTAAACAAAACGAAATTTCTACAGCAGTTTCATGATCTTTGAAAAAATGACACTGAGCCAGGCATGATGGCTGTAATTTCGCAACTCAGGAGGCTGAGGCAGAAGGACAACTTCTATACCTGGCTCAGCAACTTACTGAGATCCTGTCTCAAAATAGAAAGTAAAAGGAGCTGGGATGTGGCTCAGGGGTTAAGCGTTCCTGGGATCAATTCCCGGTTTAAAAAAAAATGTAAAAATAAAAATATCATAGGGTGATAACGACTTGGGAGGCTGAGACAGGATAATCGCAAATTCCAGGCCAGCCTTAACAAGTTAGTGAGACTCTATCTCAAAATGGAAAACCAAAAGGATTGGGGATGTAGCTCAGTGGCCAAGCGCCCCTGGGTTCAATTTCCAGTAAGTGGGGCGGAGAGGGTGGAATCCTCTAATTCTGAAAATGGGAAACAAAATTATATCCAGTTCTGTTTTTTAATGACATTATAATCAATCAGAATGTACAAAGTAAAAAGGGTTAATAAAGCCTGAGATTCTAATCAATGTAAAAGAGTTGAATTTTACATAATTATTTACATAAACTCCTCCCCCTGATTAGAACAATTAATGTTATCTCAAAAACGTAATAGGTTCCTGTGATATTTTTCTCTTGAGTGGTGTGTTTACAGACTGGGCAGGCACTAGTTCAGAAGCTTACAGGAGATTCCTGGGCTCGCTAAGTAGGGGTTAACTAGATGCGTTCTAAAGTCTCTTTCAGTTCAAAAATTCCCAAGCTGCAAGACGTGAAAAATAAAACATCTTGTTCTTCAATTAATCGGATTTCTTTCACTCCCATCCTAACCGTTCACACACGTACTCTAAAGTTATTTCTCCCCTTTCCCTGCAGTGATTTCACGAGACACTCGCAAACAAAAGGCACGGAAAATATGCACAGGTGGGATTAAAAAGGGGCGTGGCCGAGGCCGGGCGGCTCACGAGACAGCGCCCCCACGCAGCTGGTTTCCCCTGCCGTACCTGAGAAATCACTGCCCTCCACACCTCCACCCTCCCGTGGCGGCGTCGGGAACAAATTCTTCGACCTTTTACTCTCCACCCGCACCTTGGCCATACACCGGGCATTGTCTGGGGCCTCCAGCGCCCAAGAAAGGGAAAGAGGAAAGAGAAAGAAAAGGAGAGGACGAGAGAGAATAAAGAACAGCAGGGAAATAAAGCAATCCGGTAGCCGCGCGCTCCTTTTGGTAAAATTAGCTTCCCCGAGGATCACTCAATCTAATTCAGGTCACAAAAGCCAATCCTGCAGCCCAAACGCTGAAGCTGGGGTAGCTTAGTCGAAGTCCCCTGGAGGTACGCCCGTCGGGAGGACCTAGGCAGGGAGAGGGAAATGGGTGTGTGGGCTGGGCCTGGCTGCCCGGAGGCCGGGCTCGGAACAAAGCCGCCCAGCTCCCCCTACCTGGGGCTTGGGCGGCGCCGCCCCGCCGGGCGCCGCCCCAGCCCCGCAGTCACTAGCCCCGGCGGGGGGTCGCAGAGGACGCCCTCCCCGCCCGCGAGCTGCGCCCCTTCAGGACAATGGGCCCCCTCCCCCGCCTCCAGGCGGGGAGATACAAAGGGAGAGAAGAGCGGCCGGCGCAGAGCCAAGCGTCCGGAAAGTGAAGGCGGAGAAGGGAGAAAGGACGCAAGAGGATCGCGGCGGACGCGGGAGCCCGCGGGCCTCTCCCGGGTCGTCCAGGGCGCTGCCCCTCCGCGGCGGCGGAGGCGCGAGAGTGGTCTGGCCGCCCCCTCGACCCCCAACAGAGGAGGGAAGACAGCTTCGCACACAAAGAGGAGCGGGACCCCTACCATCCGCCAGCGCCAAAGCGGGGACCGCCTGACGCGCTCTCGCCGCCGACGGTCAACGGTGCCCGCCAGCCCGCGCCTCCAGGGAGCTGGGGAATCGTGCGGGGCGCCCCTCTTTCGCACTCACCCACAGCTCTGTGCCCCAGCTCATGGCGGAACTTAAGGCGAGTCGGACCGTCTGACTGCCCGGCTGTCCGTGCGTCCGTCGGCTTCGCAGCCGGTCTGTCCGACTTCTTTCTCTGGCTAGCCGGCAGGCTCTAGCGTCTCAACGCTTTTGCTCGAAAGGTGCCGCCACCGCCGGGTTCCCCAGTGAGTGAGAAAGACACGACTGGAGAAGCCGCCGCCGCGTCCCCGCCTCCCGGAGTCGGGAGGGAGGGGGCGCGGGCCCAGGGAAGGCGGGACGTGGAGCGGGAGGGGGCGGGACGCGGTGCACCCTGGGATCTGGGCGGACCCGCGCTCTCCTGGATGGGACCCGCGGGGTCCCCTCTTGGGCGTCTTCCCCACACGCGCCTCTCACGCAAGAGGGCTGTTCTGTGGGTCCTTTGCTAGGCCGACGGCCCCACTGTTGCGGCCGCTCGGATCCCTGCCTCCAAGATGGAAGTGGAGAGAAGGAAAAGACGCCCACTGCCCCTTCTCTGCCCTGGGCCCCCTTAACTGAGGCAACTCCAGACACCCGCTTTTCCTGCCTCTGGTCTCCTTGGCTTCGGAGAACCCTGACAAAGAAACCTCATCCAAATCCTTGGGTTTAGATTGAGTGCGGGGCTGGGGGTGTTAATTAAAATAAGTGTTGGTTAGGGTTCAGTCCTGGTGCTCCGACCTTAGGATTCTTGGGAATCATTGAAATGTGTAGATTGAACGTCAAATGTGAATACAACCTGCCTCCGATTCTCTTTTTAATAAAGTATTATGATTATACTGTAAGTTATTTCAGGAAATCATAAAAAGGGGCAAATCGTCCTGAAATTATTTGGGGAAGTTGTCATGGCATGAAATAGTAGAGGTGGACTACTATCTAACATCTCCTAGGCAGGTGGCCCAGCTGTCACCAGCAGAAGATGAGAAATCAAGCTTCCCTGATTTCTAGGATGGGAACCTGTGGGTGAGGGTTGCGTGTGTTGAGCCAGGTGTCTTCCCTGGAAGTGCAAACCTATTCAGAACTTTAAATATCTATTTCAGAATATACAAACCTTGAAGACAGGTCCATCACATTTTTTTCCTCTATAGACTTGCTTCCCAGCTTAACTCCATAATTAGGCAGTCAGCAGTTTGGCCGGTGCTTCTAGATATCAAGTACAGTATGCTTAGCAATTCTCTAACATATGCTTTAGTATTAATTGGTTGTCTCCTAAAACACATGTCAATCAAGTCTACTAGTAGAGTACTCCTAAGTGAGTAATGACAGCTCAGTGTCCTCCCAACAGGTTGTGTCAGCATTTGAAACTCCTCCGGGACATGGCCTGCACAGGTGAGCCAGATTCTTCTGCTTTAATCCTTGTCCTTGCACTCCCTCAGGGTTGAGGCACAACCTCTGCTCTTGCTAAATAGTTCGGAATACTCCAACCTCTACTCTTGCTAAATAGTATGCTGTCCTTCTCTGAGGTAGCTTGAACATACAAATTTCATGTGAAATGCTTAGTTGTTCCATGCCATGGAAGTCTCTGAAATATTGAGCAACACTCTAACACTTTTCTATACTGTCTCTATTTCAAATAGAATTTCTTCAGTATGAGGTTATTTATATCACCTCATACTGCTAACTACCTCTCTTCCTCTTGCTCCCTAGATATCTTTAAATGTATTTAGTATTCACAAGTAACACTAATTAGTAATGAATAATATATTTATCAAACGAATGTCTCATTATTTAGAACCATTCCAATTCTAAGATGTATCTAAATACTGTCATTAAAGTTAAGGCATGGAGACCATAATTTAAACCAAAATTAAGTGTTTTCCCTTCATTTTTTTAAAAATTTTTAGTTGTAGATGGACACATTTTTATTATTTAGTTTATTTATGTGATGCTGAGGCTGGAACCCAGTGCCCCATGCATGGGAAGCAAGTGTTCTACCACTGAGCTACAACCCCAGCCCCTAGTGTTTTCACTTTAAAAAAGTAAAATAATCTCTCATTCACATTAAATATTATCCCTAATCATGCAGTCTATATAATGCGCCAACAGAATACAAAGTCTTACCTCCAGGATGAGCATTTTTCTTCTTCCAAATTTTCTAAACAGAATTCCACACTTAAAATAATTCATTTCTCTTAAAAAAAAAAAAAAACTAGGTTTGTGGGCATCAAACTTAATATTCAAATATATACAATTTTCATTCTCCAATACTATGAAATTTTAGGCATAATTTATATGACCACCTTACACTGATAATCACCTAAACAATTATTTGTAACTTGTAGAATTGTTTCATATTAAAATCACTATTTACTTCAATGTCTTCAAGCAAAATGATTAAAAAGTGAAAACTAGGGTTCGGGGTATAGCTGCATGATAGAGCACTTGTCTAGCATGCTCAAGGCCACAGGGTTCAATCCCTGGCACAGCAGAAGAAAAAAGAAAACTCTCACAATGCAGTGTTCTATTTAGTGTTATATTTTGTTACCAAAAAAAAAAAAAAAAAAAAAAAGAAAGATTAATCAGATTTCAAAGTATTCCTTTTTATAACAAATTTCTAAAACTAGGCATTTTAGTTGACAGACATGCAGAGTTGTTTTATGCACATAGTCAAATACACAAATATATATTATCAGCATGGCAATTTATAAGACTGAGTTTTTACATAATCAGAATTATTTGGATATTAAATTATTTTTATATATGATTTATTCTTTATGAACCCTTAGCAAGGCATTTTGTAAGCAATTCAAACACATCATTTTTATCTCTTAAAAAGGTAACATAACTCAAATCTTGTTTTGTATTTTTGTTCTGGTTCTGTGGTTTGAACCTGGAGCATTTTACACTGAGCTACATCCTCAGTCCTTTTTATTTTTTGAGACAGGGTCTGGCTAAGTTGCCCAGGCTGACCTCGAACTTGGGATCCTCCTGCCTCAGCCTCCAGAATTGTTGGGATTACAGGTGTGCCCCAGTGTGCCCAGCCTATCACTCAAATCTTGAAGGAAATATCTCTTTGGTATAACAGAAAAACATTAATTTATACCCCCATATCATAACTTGAAACATTATACCAAAATCTGAAACCAATTGTACAGTTTTTGTAATTTGACTTCTTGGCAATCAATTACCACATAGTTTCTAATTCATATTACATATTTTATAAGGTAATCAACACTAAGAATTAAGGGAATAATTATTCTACTTTTTCCACATAATTTTTACAATGAAGTAACTCCACTGAGTAAACTCCAAAGGGTTTACATTGCCATCAGTCATTAACAATTTAAAGTACATGATGACAATACTTTTATTGATGCATTTTCTCTTAAAACAGGTTGAATCTGGTCAATAATAAACCATTGAAGGGTTACCTTTTTTGCATATCTTATCACTTAGTAATTCAAATGTAAATCCCTTTTATAATTTTTTTCCTGATTGGATGTTTCAAGTTTTTATTTATTTACTTATTTATTTATTTTGTATAGGGGCTTGAACCCAGGGATACTCAACCACTGAGCCACATACCCACATTTTTTTGAGACAAGGGTCTCGCAAAATTGCTGAGACTGACCTCAAACTTGCTGTCGTCCTATCTCAGCCTCTGAAGACACTGGGATTACAGGCCTTTGCCACCATGCCTGGATCAAGTTTTATTTTTAATTAATACATAATAATTGTCCTCTTACAATTTCTTGTTATAAACATTTAGCTAATGGCACTTTCAGTTTCAAACTTCCCTGCATGAATTCTTTTTAAAGTCAGGATGTCAAACATAGTTCTTTGAATAATTTACTGATCTAAATACATCAACCTCCAACCATAAATCAATCCCTTGGTTACGAGGAAAAAATAATATCTGGAGTATAGGAAGATTTTCTTAGCGTGTATGTATCAACGTCGGATCCATGAATAGCTACCAAGAATATAGACTTTCCACTACCCAAAGGCAACAATCTCTAGCATAAACAATAGCAACTCACTTTTTTCTCATTTAAATATATTTAGACTATGTCTTAAAAGTAAAACTATAGAGGCAGTGTCCCCAAATAAAATTATCTAAGTAGCTAGACCAGAAAATCAAGCTAAAACTATGTTAGGAAGAATATCAAGGACCATATACTTGACATCTCCATTTTAATGCTGCAAATGAAGCACCAAAGAAATGGAATCATGCTAGCATACTGACTCCATGCCAGCTAAATAAAGAATAGCACTGGCTAGTTAATAGTCATCACTACTTTCTGTACTGCCAGTTTTCCTAACCAAGAATTGGAAGAAATTCAAACGTCAAGGACATAGTTTAAGGTGGCTCACTAGAGAAAAAGAAAGAAGGCAGAGAAAGAGAGAAAGAAAGAGAGAGGATAGGAGGGAGAGAGATACTATGTCTTTTGGGATTCTACTCTCCATTATTGAATCTAGTGAAAGAGTTTCATGTAATTATCTTTAATGAAACTTGGCCAAAAGAAAAAGAAAATTCTATACAAATCAAATGGTGTCAGTCTAGTTAAAGAAGTAACTAACTTCTACTTTTCTATGATAATTGGTTATTTTCCACTGTCTAAAATACTTAAATGTTTTAAAAATTGCATAATTCTGCAAAGTTTTACACATTTAAGTGTTTGTTTAAATTTCCTTCAAAGTAGGAAACCAAGTAGAACAAAACTGAAACCCATTCAAAATTTCTACTAATTAAATTTTTAAAGTTTTCCTGGTTTTTTTCTTGTTGATTTTGTTTGTTTGTTGAGGAGGTTCACCTATATTGACAAATTTCCAGATATGTGCATCAATTAACAAAGAGAACACATGGTTCTCTATTTCAGGCTTATGGTAGTTATGAAATCCAGTCAAGTGCATCCTGTAAACTCAGAAATGAAATGGCTTGTACAGAGTCACAAGAGCCAATTGTTAAACTTTCAGGAATTTTGCAAACAGGTTATTGAAAATGTTGGCTTCATATCAGTCAGTCATGGTGAGAGAATTTACACCATGGTAATTGCTAAACACTACAAATTAGGGCTGTTTCTTCCTTTGGAGAACTGATTGTAAGACATTAGCATACCACTGTTTAACTGCTACATCGACTAGTGAAGGAAATGAAAATGTGCCTCAGCTACTGTCTCAGTCTATTTTGTGTTGCTATATCAAAATACCACAGACTGGGTAGATTATAGCAAACAAACAAAAAAAAAACTATTTTCTTACAGTGTTGGAGGCTGGGAAGTCCAAGGTCAGGGGGCCAGCACCTGGCAAAAATCTTTGTGCTACATCAACCCATGGAGGAAAATAGAAGGGCAGGAAGTGCAAGAGAGCAAGAAGGGGCCCAACTCACTTTTATAATAAACCCACTCAGGTTACAACAATCCTACTCCCACAATAACATTAATCTATTCATAGGGATGGGCCTTCATTACTAATCACCTCTTCTAAGGGTTGGTTCCCTCTCAACACTGCCACATTGAATATTAAGTTTCCAACACAAGAACTTTGAAGCATTTAAACCACATCAGTATGCTCCTGGTCCCCCAAATTCATATCCCTCTAACATGCAAAATACATGCATTCCATCCCAATAGCCACAAAAGTCTTACCTCATTCTAACGTCAACTCAAAAGTCCATAGTCTGATCTAAATCAGATATGAGTGAGACTCAAAGTATGCTTTATTGGAGAAAAATTCCCCTCCAGCTGTGAGCCTGTGAATTCAAAACAAATTATGTGCTTCCAAAATAAAATGGAAGGACAGCCATAAGATAGACATTCCCATTCCAAAAGGAAGCAACACATGAAATGAAAAGATTAACATATCCTAAGCAAGTCTAAAATCCAACAGAAAAAACAACAATAAATCTTAGGGCCAGAGGAAAATCTCCTTTGACTCCATGCCCCCATCCTGGGTATACAGGGACTGGAGTTGCACAGATGAGACAAACATTCTACCACTGACTACACCTCCAATTCAGATTAGCTAAGGTTTTTTTTGTTTTTGTTTTTGTTTTTGTTTTTGTTTTAAATATACTAAGGATTGAATTCAGGGTTATGCCACCACCAAGTTCCATCCCTAGTCTTTTTTATTTTTTATATTGAGACAGGGTCTTACTAAGTTGCCAAGGGTCTTGCTAAAGAGCTGAAGCTGACCTCACATTGTAATCCTCCCACCTCAGCCACCAGAGTCACTGGGATTACAGACATGTGTTACCTCACCAGAGAGATTAACTAAGAATTTAATGCTCATTTAAAAAAAAATCAAAGTAGCTCAGATTGTAGATATTTTAAGTTCTTTGAAAATAAGGTAGTCTATTTATGTTAATTGTAAATTCAAGGTGCTATTTAATGACCACTTTACTGTAACAATATAGTTTTATTCCATGAGATTAAACACAGCAAATTAAAGCCACTCATTTTGAAACAAAACAACAAACATGTAATTTCTGATAAACTTCAAGTATTTAGCTTTTTACCTGAATGACTTGGTCCTATAATTATAACCTAGGTCATCTCTAGTACTGAGCATTCTAGGGAATATTAATTAAAATAACTCCCAATGAAGCAAAATATTCCATAGGGTTCTCAGATTTAGCAAGTAAAAAATACAAGACTCCCGCTTAAATTTGAATTTTGGATATTATAAATATTGCATGGGACAGACTTGCACAGTCGTGTCAAGGTTGGGGATACATTCTGAGAAATACATCATTTGACAGTTTAGTCATTTTGTGAAGGTTCTAACACATTTATAACCTCACTAACTAATATAATCTTTTGGGACCACCATGGTATATGCAGCCTGTCATTGTCTGAAACATTACTACATGGCACACGACTATACTAAAAAATTATTTGTTGTCTGTCTAAAGTTCAAATTAAATGGGCAATCCTGTGTTCTTTCTGGCAACCCTAAATATTCTTACATTAAACACTTTAGTTAAGAGAATTTTCACCAGTTGAATTTACACCATGGATTTGAGGAGTCAGTGAACACCTGAAATTGGATGTATTTTTAATAGGTGTATTTGGAGTTTTTTTCAGGGAACAGAAGTATACTTTCATCAGAGTTTGCTTCAAAATCTCTTGGAGAACTTTTTAAAGAATTGTGCCCAACAAGGTTGGAAAGAGTTTTTTATTATATGTTTATAATGCCCTCTAGAAGGACACATAAGAAACTGGAAGTAGTAGTTACCTCTTGACAGAGGAACTAGGACATTACATGACAAGACTCCTACTTTGCACTATTACTCTTTCGTACTACTAAATTTTCTTATAATATTCACATTTTATTTATTTAAAAAGAGTTTACATTTACAGAAGAACCCAACAGTACACAGACCTCACTACAGACCTTCATGAAGTCAGAATTTCTAAATGTCCCTTGGATAGGCCATGTTTATATTTTGTTTGTTTGTTTTGTTTTTGTTTTGTTTTTGATTTTGCTTTGCAGTACCGGGGATTGAAGCCAGGGGCACTCTACCAGTCAGCTATATCCCTAGTCCTATTTATGTATGTATGTATAAATGTATTTTTTTTTTTTTTTTTTTTTGAGGTACTGGGGATTAAACTCAGGGCCTTGTGCTTACGAGGCAAGCACTCTACCAGCTGAGCTATCTCCCCAGCCCTGTATGTATGTATTTAGATAAGGCCTTTCTCAGTTGTCCAGGCTGGCCTTAAGCTTGCAATCCTCCTGCCTTAGCCTCCTGGGTCACTGGGATTACAGATGTGCACCACTGAATGGAGCTTTTTTTAAATTCACAGTATATTTTTTAATTTTTTTTTTATTTTTTTTTAAATTATTTTTTTATTTTTTATTTTTTTAAAATTCACAGCATATTTTGACTATACATTAAAATCATATACATTGCACCATTTGCCAAAAAACAGCAAACACAAATATAAACACATACATACCATCCCTGTATCTCCTAGGAAAGACAGGCTTCAAGCTAGACTGGAGAGCTTGTTTTGATTTTTTTTTTAATATACATATTTTTTTTTTCAGTTGTAGATGGACTCTTAAGGGGTCAGTCAAACCATCCCCACTCTGGCAGTGAGATGGGAAACTGTTCATTGTTTAAGTTGAAAACCAGGAAAATGGACTCCTAGTTAATGTTTTTGCCCATCAAATTATGCAAAGGGGTGATTGAGCCTTTACTTATGCCCCTATTAAATAACCTACATTTTCTGTAATTTTAGTGGGTAGGGTTAGGAATATCAATGACCTTTCATTCCTGGAAACGTTAAGTGTTCTGGCATCAAAGGAATTTGCCCAGCCAGCTCCACAGTGACATACCAACTGTTCATAATTTACTTCATCCTATTATCCAGCAAATGTCAGTGTTCCAAGAAGTACTACACTACTTCAGGATTAAACCTGTAAAGAGAAATACACCCAAACTCATTCTAGTAGAGCACTGACTATCTGGAACATTCTTTGGAGTCAACTAAAGAAGCAGTGCTTCTTCTTCTCCATCTCAGCAAAATTGGTAGGGAAGAATTTCTTCCTGGACAAACATGCAATCTGATGAGGAAAAGTACCTGTTTATTCTCTTTTCTTAGTTTTCTATTTCTGGTCCATTGTGACCAGAGAAAAGGAATGCCATAAACTACATGACTGCACCAGTTTTTGTAACACATTTTATTTATTCATAAAACCAACCCTGGACACTACTATGAACCAAGTCCTAGAAAACAGTGGCTGGTATTTTTCTTTGGACAGTCATTCTAGGATTCTTGGACACCCTTCTTCAGTTTCCAAAATGGGTAATTTCTGAGATCATTAAGGGTATTTCACTTAAGAACATTAAATTTCCCTAAATGATCCTAAATATTTTATTGGTTAAAAGGATCCAGAATGGTCACCCTAAATTCCTAAAATGACTTTTTTCAATAAAAAAGAGACATGACAGAATTGTGACTTTTGTTCTTTCTCTAGAATGCCTCTCTATCTGATTAACTCTCACAGTTCTCCGGGATTCACCTCCCATGGGATGACTAAGAAGTGTTGGGTGACACTATGCATAGTGGTGGACACATGTAATCCCAGCAATTTGGGAGTCTGAGGCAGGTAAATGACAAATTCCAGGCCTCGGCAATTTAGCAAGATCCTGTCTGAAATTTTTTAAAAATTTTAAATAAAAGAAAAATGACTGGAGATGTAGCCAGTGTAAAGTACTCCTGTGTTTAATCACCAGTATGGGGGGCGGGTGTGAGGGGGGGAGAAAGAAAGGGGAAGTTCTCCCTTTTCTCTACTTTCCTTCTGACTCTACTTGGTGCTCTTTCCTATGTTCTTATTGCCCTTGGTGTTTAGCTCTATAAAAGTAGATAACTGTCCAGATAGTCCTCTTACTTGTCTATCTTTTTGAAGGACAGGACTATTCCTAACACAGAGTAAATTCTCAATTATTATCCAGCAAATTAATATCAAAGATTCTCAAGCAATAAGTCAAAATTTACTGTCTATATATCTTTAAGGTTTGCTTATAGATAGTAGATAAATCATATTTCTGGGATTGATCTTCAGATTATTTTACCTCTAATACTATTACAAACCTCCCTCAACTCTTATTTGGTTTCAATACCAATAAACTAGAATTAAATTATGATTTTAAAAAATCTTAAAATGAAAATTATTTATGAAACAACATTCTTAATTGTAGATTTTTGCAAGACAGGAAAATAATGGGAAAGAGCTAATTATCTTAGAGTTATAAAATGCACAGAAAGTTTTGTAGATTTTTTTAAACAAATGCCCTCAAACTTGGAAGGTTTTTAAATTGCACATAAAAATGGCACCAGTTATTATCACTTTAAAAGTTGTTCAGAAATGCAGGTTAAGTGAAACACTTTAAAAATTAATAAATGGAATTCAGAAAGACCAAAATGACTATGACTTCAATATTCCCAGCAAAAGATCAGCACAGGTTAAGTTAACTGTGTATCAATGGTTGAAAGTCCACAAAAGTAGCAAGCTTAAGAGTGAGATATATATATATATAGTTTGTTTTGTTTGTTGATATATATACATATATATATTATTTGTTTGTTTGTTTGGCACGGGAGATTTAATCCAGGGGTGCTTTACCACTGATCTACATCCACAGTCCTTTCAGTCTTTTTATTTTGAGACAGGGTCTCAGCTAAGTTGCTTAAACCCTTGCTAAATCGCTAAGGCTGGCTTTGAACTCACGATCCTCCTGCCTCAGTCTCCTAAGTTGCTAGGATTATAGGTGTGTGCCATCACACCAGGCTCATAGTCATTTAAACAACTAGTGCTGGATCAACTGGATACCCTCTTAGAAGAAAAAAGATTCTTCACCCCTACCTCATATAATGATACACAAAATCCAGTTCCAAGTAGATTTTTATATTAAATCGTGAAAAAATGCAGTTTCACAGGTAATACAGTGAAGCTTCTAGAACATACCATATGAGAATAGCTATTTTCCTAGCCTTTGTGAATTTTGTGTAGGCAGAATTGTTTGGGGTTTTTTTGTTGTTTTTGAGTGTGCCAGAGAAGGAACCTAGGGTTTTGCACATGGTAGATAACTGCTCTACCGCTGAGCTACATCCCTAGCCCCTGAGATTTTTTAAACAGAATACAAAAAGTGCTAATTAACCATAAAGGGGAAAAAATGATACAGTAGATTGAATTAAAATTATCAAATAGTGCTTTTAAGAGAATGAAAAGACAAGCCCAGAACAGAGAATATATTAGCAATATATATAATACAATAAAAGGACTAATATCTAGGATAAGTAAAGAATGCCTACAAAACAATAAAATAGATCACATGATGGAAAATTGGCAAAAATTTGTGAAGTAACATTTATATAAAAATATTAATCAACAAATATATTGTCTTAACATTTGTCCATAGCAGAGAAATGCACATTAAAACTCCACTGAAATAATACTATGTCTATCAGAATGGGCAAAATATAAAAGACTGACAATACCAATAGAGAATATGTACAACAATGAAAATTCTCACACACTGTTGGTATAAGTATAAATTGATATAATTTTGAATTGGCAATATTACATATTATGACCCAAAAATTCTTTTCCCGGGCATATACTCAAGCATAACACATTAATATTTGTTGGTAGCCTCAATTATTCATAATGGATAAATACTGAAGACAATTCAACTTTTCTTCAATAGCAAAAAGGATAAAAAATGGTATATTCATATAATAAAGACATTAGCCACAAGGGAAAAGAATTAAATATACCTATAAACAAAAATAAAAACTCTTCAAAGTCAGACATAAAGATTCTGTAACACATAATTACATTTGTAAAGTTTCTAAGAACAGGAAAACCTAAACTGTCATGTTACAAGTCAGGATAATGTTTATCTCTGGGAAGAAGTGGGAGGGTAATGACTGGGAAGGAGACAAGAGAGTCTTCTGAGATGTTGGTAATGTTTTTTTCCTTTATCTGGTAATGCTTTTACAGGTTTCTTCACTTTCTGATGATACTTCAAACTGGTGGTACTTTGCTTTTTACTGTTTATATACTTCAACTTTTAAGAAAGTGTTTTGTATTTTTAAAAAGACCTGATTTCTTCAGGATACTTATTTACCTTGTGAAATGACTCTGGTTTCCAAGAATAATGCTGGATCATTTACAATGTCTTTTCATTTTCACAGAAATTTCCAGAATTATTTCCACTAAATAAGAAATTGCACCTACACAGATCATTAAACACAAGATAGAAGTTGAATCATTGCATTAGTTTTGACTGCCATCTAATGGTAAGACTGCTATAACTATTCAGAAGTAAACAGTCTGTTCCTACAATGAGTAAGAGGACATTGACTTTGGCTAAGAAGGTCATGACCCTACCGTAATTTTTATTCTTTCTCTTGATTCCTTTATACCCCTTCCGATTACAGCCCACTTAGTACAGCCAATATCAGGCAGCAACACAATGTATAGTTTTGTTACGATGGAAGTCCAGAAAAGGAAACAGACTCAGTTTATATAATTCCTAGAATATAATCAGTGCACAATAGGAAATTTTTGATTAGTGTGCTGCCTAGCACATCCTTCCTGGACCTGACTTTTTCAGTGGAGTTTTGAAAGTAAGGGCCTATGTGTCATGTTGCTGTAGTCTGACCTAGAAGTTCCATACACTGTGGTGAAATGTATAACCAAAAGAAAGGTAGAGAATTTTTCAGTGAGAATTTGAGTAAGAATAAGTACTTTTGAACATCAAGTATTGCCTAGATATTTTTAAAAGCAAAGAGGAATTTCTCTAGTCAGAGAATCCTCAAGTCAACAAGCACCTTTTTGGGGTGGGTTTCAGCAATCTTTATGGAAAATAGGAAAAGAAGAAACTTTGGTTATATTTCTTCTATACCCTGCTGCCCACTAAATCTAACTTGCTTACCAAGTAATGAAGATTAACACAATTTCAACCTCCAGCAAAATGCCCCAATCACTTTTATTTAATCTGAGCAGCATCAATCATTTTTGTTTGTATCAACAGCTTTCTTGAGTCATAACTGACATATAACAAACTGCACATATTAAAGGAATTGTGTATAGACCCATGAAACTGTCACAACAATCCAGATAATAAATATGTACATCACCCATTAAAGTATGACATTCTGTAGTGCAAATTTACTTTCTCCTTTCCACTCTGTCCCTAGTCAGCTACTGATTTGCTTGTGATAAATGTAGATAAATTAGTATTTTTTTGAGAATTTTTATATAAATGGAATCATAATGTTTATACTTTTTATCATCTGGCTCCTTTTACCCAGTCTGGTTATTTTGAATTCATATATATTGCTACTATATATTTCATTTCTTTTTATTGTTGAGTAGCATATTATGTGGATACTATAATTTGTTTATCCATTCACTTGCTCATGAATAGTTTATTTGACAAATTATAAGTGTTACAAATAAAGCTGCTATGAACATTTGTTTTTATTTTTTTTCTTTGTTTAGTACCAGAGATTGAACCCAGAGGTACTTAACTACTGAGCCATATCCTCAGTCCTTTTTTAAAAATTTTGAGACAGGGTCTCAATAAGTGGCTTAAGGCCTGACTAAGTTGCTGAGGATAAGTTGCCGCATATGTTAGTTGCTCTGAACTTGGAATCCTCCTGTCTCAATCTCCCGAGCCACTGGGATCATAGGCATGTACTACCAAACCAGGCTGCTATGAACATTTGTGTAAAAATTTTGTGTGAATATATGCTTGCTTACTTTTTTGTCCGTTTGGAATGAATGAATACCTAAAAGTATTTGCCAGAATGGATAATGGCCTACCAAAGATGTCCAGGGGTTATTTTCCAGACCTAGTAAATATACACATTATTTGGAGATGTGATTAAGAATCTTGAGAGATTTTTCTGATTACCCAGAGGGCCCAATGTAATCACAAGTACTCTTGTAAGAGGGAAGCAATAGAGTCAGAAGAAGGCGAAGTGACAATGGAGCTCAAAGAGGGATTAGAAGATTCTATACTGCTTGCTTTAAAGACTGAGGATGACATGAGCTAAAGAATTCGGGCACCCTTTGGAAGCTGGAAGGTAAGGAAACTGATTCTCTCCTGAAGTCTCTGGAAGGAACCAGATATTGACAACATCTTGACCATAGCCCAGTGTGACTGATTTTGGATTTCTCACCTTCAGAACTCTAAGATAATAAATTTATATTGTTTGGAACCACCAAGTTTGTGGTAATTTGTTATAGCAGCAGCAGAGTAATGTAATAAAATGTAATGACTAGGTCATATGATAAGCTTATGTTTAACTTTTAAAGAAATGTCTGTTTTTCAAAGAGACTGTACTATCTGAAAGTTTTACTACTAGTGTATGAGAATTCCATGTTGCTTCACAAGGTCACCAATACTCAGGATTGTTAGTGTTTTAATATTCTGGTGGGTATAAGTTAGTATTCCATTGTGGTTTTAATTTGTATTTTCCTAATGAATAACAGTGTTGAACATCTTGTCACATACTTCTTTGCATCTACACATCTTCTTTGGTGAAGTATCTGTTTAAATATTTTGCCCAACCACTCTGGAAAGCAGTATGGAGATACCTCAGAAACCTTGGAATGGAACCACCATTTGACCCAGTTATCCCAATCCACAGCATATACCCAAAGGACTTAAAATAAGCATACTATAGTGTTGTAGCCACATCAATATTTATAGCAGCTCAATTCACAATAGCTAAGCTATGAAACCAACCTAGGTGTTCTAAAACAGATGAATGGATTAAAAAAATGTGGTTCATATGCATAATGGAATATTACTCAGCCATAAAGAAGAATGAAATTATGGCATTTGCCAGTAAATGGATGAAACTGGAGGCTATTGTGCTAAATGAAATAAGCCAATCCTAAGAAACCAAAGGTCAAATGTTCTTTCTGATATGCTGATGCTGACTAACAACAGGGAGGGTGGGCAGTAGGGTTGGGGGCAATGGAGGTTCACCGGATTGGACTGGATTGGGGGGAAGGCAGGGGAATGGGAATAGGAAAGACAGTAGAATGAATCAGATATAACTTTCCTATTTTCATATATGAACACATGACCAGTGTAACTCCACATCATGCACAATCACAAAAATGGTTATACATACTCAATGTGTGTATAATATGTCAAAATATATTCTACTGTCATTTATAACTAAAAAGAACAAATAAAAATTTTTTAAAAAATCTTTTGCCCGTTTTTAAAAAATAATTGGGTTCTGTCTTTTTATTATAGTATTATATTCTATTGTTGGGAGAAATACTTGATAAATGTCCATTAGGTCAAGTTGGTTCATAGTATTAAAGTATTCTATATCCCTACTACTTTTCTGCCTACCTGTTTTATTAAATGAGAAAAATGTTGAAATATCTGACAATAACTGTGGGTTTGTATTTTTTCCTTGCAGTTCTATCAGTTTTTCCTGTACATCTGAAGCTCAGTTATAAGATACATAAGCCTTTGGAATGGTGAAGTCCTCTTGAACAACTGACCCCTTTATTTTATTAAATGACTCTTTAATTTTGGCAATATTCTTTGCTCAGAAATAATTTTTGTCTGAAATTAATATTCTCACCCTAGTATTCTTTTGACTAGTGTGTGTATGGATTTTATTTCTACCTGTTTGCTTTTAGGTTGTGTCCTATTTTTTAAATGAGTTTCTTGCAGGCAGCAAATAATGAAGTCTTGCTTTTTAAAATCCAACTTGATGATATTTGCCTTTAAGTTGTACACTTAAGACATTTACATTTAATGTAATTCATGATATGGTAGGGTTTAATTATACCATTTTGCTTTTTCATTTTTTTTTTTTCCTGTTTCTTCTTTTTCATTCTTGAACTTCTTTGGATAGAGTTTTAAAATTATTCCCATTTTACCTCCAGTTGTTGGTCTATTAGCTATAATCTGTTTCACATTTTAGTGATTTCTTTAGGGTTTCTAGTATACAGCTTTTATTTTTAAATTACTTTTATTTTGTGGGGAATGCTCAGTGGTAAGCTTTACCAGTGAACTTCATCTCCAGCTCTTTTTTATATATATTTTTTGAGGCAGGTCTTGCTATGTTGCTAAGGGCCTTGCTAAGTTGCTGAGTCTGGCTTCATACTTTGTGATCCTTCTGCCTCAGCTTCCCCAGTTGCTGAAATTACAGGTGTGCACACCATGCCCTGCTAAATCCTGTTTTTTTATTATTTATTTACTTATTTTAGACCAAAGTGAATTTGCCATATATTTGGAAAAATCTTTGTCTGTAGGGTGGAAATCAGTTATACCTCTACAGGACAAAATTCTTTGCATCTCACTTTTTTTTTTTTCAGAGATTAAAACCAAGGGTGCTCAATCACTGAGCCACATCCCCAATCCCTTTTTAAAATTAATTAAAATTTTTTTTTCATACATGTATATAGGGTAATAAGGTTTATCTCATTCTACCGTCCTTCCCATCCCCATCACCCCACTATGGATCGGCATCTGCTCATCAGAGAAAACATTCATCTTTAGATTTTAAGGATTGGCTTATTTCACTTAGCATTATATTCTCTAGTTGCATTCATTTAACTGCGAATGCATCATTTCATTCTTCTTTAAGGTTGAGTAATATTCCATTGTGTATATGTACCACATTTTCTTTTTCTTTTTTATTGTAAACAAATGGGATACATGTCGTTTCTCTGTTTGTACATGGAGTCAAGGCATACCATTTGTATAATCATAAATTTACAAAGGGTAATGTTGTTTGATTCATTCTGTTATTTTTTTTCCTTCCCCCACCCTCCCACCCCTCTTTTCCCTCTATACAGTCCTTCCTTCCTCCATTCTTGCCACCCTCCTTAACCCTAACCCTAACCCTAACCCTAACGCTAACCCTAATGCTAACCCCTCCCACCCCCCATTGTATGTCCTCATCCGCTTATCAGCGAGATCATTCGTCCTTTAGTTTTTTGAGATTGGCTTATCTCACTTAACATGATATTCTCCAATTTCATCCATTTGCCTGCAAATGCCATAATTTTATCATTCTTTATGGTGGAGTAATATTCCATTGTATATATATGCCACAGTTTCTTTATCCATTCATCAACTGAAGGACATTTAGGTTGGTTCCACAATCTGGCTATGGTGAATTGAGCAGCAATGAACACTGGTGTGGCTGTATCTCTGTAGTATGCTGATTTTAAGTCCTTTGGGTATAGGCCAAGGAGTGGAATAGATTGGATCCTCAAAATATAGAATTATGTCATCAGCAAATAGTGACAGCTTAAGTTCCTCTTTTCCTATTCATATCCCTTTAATTTCTTTAGTCTGCCTAATTGCTCTGGGTAGAGTTTCGAGGACAATGTTGAATAGAAGTGGTGAAAGAGGACATCCCTGTCTTGTTCCCGTTTTTAAAGGGAATGGTTTCAGTTTTTCTCCATTAAGAATGATGTTGGCCATGGGCTTAGCATAAATAGCCTTTACAATGTTCAGGTGTATTCCTACCATCCCTATTTTTTCTAGTGTTTTCAGCATGAAGGGGTGTTGTATATTGTCAAATGATTTTTCTGCGTCAATTGAAATAACCATATGTTTCTTATAATTAAGTCTATTGACATGATGGATTACGTTTATTGATTTACGGATGTTAAACCATCCTTGCATTCCAGGAATGAACCCCACTTGATCATGGTGCACAATTTTCTTAATATGTTTTTGGATACGGTTTGCCAATATTTTGTTAAGGATCTTTGCATCTATATTCATCAAGGATATTGGTCTAAAATTTTCTTTCCTTGATGTGTCTTTTCCTGGTTTGGGTATGAGGGTGATATTAGCTTCATAGAATGAGTTCGGTAGGGTACCCTCCTTTTCTATTTCCTGGAATACTTTGAGAAGTATTGGAATGAGTTCTTCTTTGAAGGTATTGTAGAACTTGGCTGAGAATCCGTCTGGTCCTGGGCTTTTCTTGGATAGTAGATTTTTAAGGGTTTCTTCTATTTCATTGCTTGATATTGATCTATTTAAATCGTGTATGTCCTCCTGGTTCAGTTTGGGAGGAGCATATGTCTCTAGAAATTTGTCAATGTCTTCGGTACTTTCTATTTTGTTGGAATATAGATTTTCAAAGTAGCTTCTCATTATGCTCTGTATCTCAGTGGTGTCTGTTGTGATATTTCCTTTTGCATCATGTATTTTAGTAATTTGAGTCTTCTCTCTCCTTCTCTTTGTTAGTGTGGCTAAGGGTTTATCTATTTTGTTTACTTTCTCAAAGAACCAACTTTTTGTTATGTCAATTTTTTGAATAGTTTCTTTTGTTTCAATTTCATGATTTTAGCTCTGATTTTAATTATTTCCTGTCTTCTACTACTTTTGCTGTTATTCTGTTCTTCTTTTTCTAGGGCTTTGAGCTGTAATGTTAGGTCATTTAATTGTTGACTTTTCATTCTTTTCTGGAATGTGCTCCATGCAATGAATTTTCCTCTTAGTACCACTTTCACAGTGTCCCAGAGATTTTGATATGTTGTATCATCATTCTCATTGACGTCTAAGAATTTTTTAATCTCCTCTCTGATGTTTTCTGTTATCCATGTTTCATTCAATAGCATATTATTTAGTCTCCAAGTCTTGGAGTAATTTCCTTTTTTTACTTTGTCATTGATTTCTACTCTCAGTCCATTATGATCTGATAGAACACAAGGCAGAATCTCTATTTTTTTGCATTTCCTAAGGGCTGCTTTGTGGCATAACATATGGTCTATTTTCGAAAAGGTTCCATGTGCTGCTGAGAAGAAAGTGAATCCGCTCGTTGATGGATGGAATATTCTATATATGTCTATTAAGTCTAGGTTATTGATTGTGTTATTGAGTTCTATGGTTTCTTTGGTTGGATTTTGTTTGGAAGATCTATCTAGTGGTGACAGCGGTACGTTAAAGTCACCCAGAATTATTGTGCTATGGTCTATGTGTTTCTTGAAATTGAGAAGGATTTGTTTGATGTACAGGAATGCACCATTGTTTGGGGCATAAATATTTACTATCTTTATGTCTTCCTGATTTATGGTTCCCTTAAGCAGTATGAAATGTCCTTCTTTATCCCTTCTGACTAACTTTGGCTTGAAGTCCACTTTATCTGATATAAGGATGGACACCCCCGCTTTTTTACTGGGTCCATGTGCGTGGTAGGTTTTTTCCCATCCTTTCACTTTTAGTCTGTGGATGTCTTTTTCTATGAGATGAGTCTCTTGCAGGGAGTATATTGTTGGGTCTTTCTTTTTAATCCATTCTGCCAGTCTATGTCTTTTGATTGATGAGTTTAGGCCATTAACATTCAGGGTTATTATTGAGAAATGATTTGTATTCCCAGTCATTTGGCTTATTTTTGGTTTTTAAGTTGGCTTGGTTTCTCCATTGAGTGTTTTTTCTCTAAGGTAGTTCCTCCCTTTGCTGACCTCCATTGTTGTTTTTCATTTCCTCCTCATGGAATATTTTGTTGAGAACATTCTGTAGCGCAGGCTTTCTATTTGTAAATTCTTTTAACTTTTGTTTATTATGGAAGGATTTTATTTCATCTTCAAATCGAAAGGTTAGTTTTGCTGGGTATAGGATTCTTGGTTTGCAACCATGTTCTTTCAGAGCTTGAAATATGTTGTTCCAGGCCCTTCTAGCTTTTAGAGTCTGGGTTGAGAAGTCTGCTGCTATCCGTATTGGTTTCCCCCTATATGTAATCTGATGCTTTTCTCTCGTGGCCTTCAAAATCCTATCTTTATTTTGAATGTTAGGCATTTTCATTATTATGTGCCTTGGTGTGGATCTGTTGTGATTTTGTGCATTTGGTGTTCTGTAAGCCTCTTGTATTTGATTTTTCCATTTCATTCTTCAGGTTTGGGAAATTTTCTGACATTATTTCATTGAATAGGTTGTTCATTCCTTTGGTTTGTATCTCTGTGCCTTCCTCAATCCCAATAATTCTTAAATTTGGTCTTTTCATGATGTCCCATAGTTCTTGGAGATTCTGTTCATGATTTCTTACCATCTTCTCTGTTTGGGCGACTTTATTTTCAAGATTAAATATTTTTCTTCATTGTCTGAGGATTTGTCTTCCAAGTGGTCTAGTCTGTTGGTGATGCTTTCCATTGAGTTTTTTATTTGGTTTATTGTCTCCTTCATTTCAAGGATTTCCGTTTGTTTTTTTTTTTTTTTTTTTTTTTTTTTGAGAATCTCTATCTCTTTGTTGAAATGATCTTTTGCTTCCTGCAGGTGCTCTTTCAGCTTATTGGTATTATCATTCGTTGCCTGCATTTGCTCTCTTATCTCATCCTTTGCTTCGCGAATCATCTTAATCATGTATAATCTGAAGTCCTTTTCTGACATTTCTTCTAACATACTGTCATTGGATTCTATTACTATAGAATCTAGATTTGTTTGGATCATTTTCTTCCCTTGTTTTTTCATGTTGTTCACATATCTTCCCCTCTAGCGCTGCAGATCTGGGATATTGCAGATTTCCCCCATAGGCTTATAGTGGCCCTATAGGTTTCCAAAACCCTTTCTTTAAGGGGAGATCAATATTAGCAGTACCCAAATCAGAACCTATGCAATCCTAGACCAAATAGCCCCTATGGGGACAATAACATCATGTAAATAAGGGAGATAGCGACTCTGAGGGAACAGGTAAACAGAAGGAAAAGAAAGCAAGAAACGTAAAGAAATAAAAACTTAATTTTTTTTTTTAAAAAAGGAGAAAAAAGAAAATCTACAGTATAATAGTCATATACTAATGAAACCTCCCAGTGTTCAGTAGCCTGATGTATGAGGTACCTGACAATGAGCTTCAAGCCTCCAGCAGGCATCTCAGGATGGGATTTGCCCCACCCAAAGATTGGAGCTCTGGCTTCCAGGATTATCCAAGATGGCTGCTCTGGCATCCAAATGTGTTGGCAAATGGGGAGTTGCAGCTCAGGGGTGGACGTGGTCAGCTGGAGGTCCTGGAGACAGGATGAGATTGGTCCGGCAGTGGTCCTGGAGGTCGGGTGTGTTTAGTGTGGTTGTGGGATCCAGGAGGCCGGGTGCAATCAGTTGGTCTGGGTTCCCGGTGAAGGGCACAGTCAGTTGGTCTGGGGGTCCTGGCGGCAGGGAGCAGTCAGTTGATGTGAGGGCCCCAGAGGCAGGGAGTGATCGGTTGGGCTGAGAGATCCTGGAGACGAGACTCAGTCAGTCTGGCCAGGGGTCCTACAGGGCCTGGCTGTTGTCTCAAAATGGCGGCAGCCACGTGTAATCAAACCTGCAGGTACTGCAACAGTGAACTTCCAGGCAGCAGCAGGCAGCTGGTTCTCCACTGGTGGTCTGCGGTCAATCTGCTGGCATCTGTCGGACGATCGGGAGGTGAACCTCGAGCGTTGGGTGATGGATAGGGGTATGCAGGGGATGGACAGCGCGAGGCAGGCAAATGGCGGATGATAAATGCCTGACAGCGAGCAATCTGCTCTCAAAAAAGGTGTCAATATGCTGGCAGATTGCAGGTGATCACAGCAGACAAATGGGGTAAAGAGCAGGGGATCGATACGTAGCAAAAACTGCCTCACTGAGAAACAGATATCCTCTGCTGAATCCGGTGTTGCGGAGCAACAAGGAATGCAGCCTCCCTATAGACCACCATCTTGGATCCTTTAGAGCAGTTTTGATTTATATTTCTCTAATTGCAAGAGATGATGGACATTTTTTCATATGTTTGTTGATCACTGCATTTCTTCTTCAGTTCCTTAGCCCATTTATTAATTGGGTTATTTGTTTCTTTGGTGTTAAGTTTTTTGAGTTCTTATATATCCTGGAGATTAATGCTCTATCTGAGGTGTGTGTGGTAAATATTTTTTTTCCCATTCTGTAGGCTCTCTTCACATTATTGATCATTTCCTTTGCTAAGAAGAAGTTTTGTAGTTTGAATCTGTCGCAATTATTGATTCTTAATTTTACTTCTTGCACTTTAGGAGTCTTGTTAAGGACGTCATGTCCTAAGCTGACATGATGAAGATTTGGACCTACTTTTTCTTCTACTAGGTGCAGCATTTCTGTTCTATAAACTCTGTTTTTTAAACACCTTTATTGGGATATAATTCACATGCCATCCTTTTTTTTTTTTTTTTTTTTTTTTCTGTGCAGTGCCAGGGATCAAACCCAGGGTCCTTGCACGTGCTAGGAAAGCATTTTATCACTGCACTATTTACCTAGTCCCACTTCATTCAACATGTACAATTTAATGGCTTTTAATATAATTGTAGAACTTTTCATCTGAGACTACAATCAATTTTTAAATATTTCTATTACCCACAAAAAGAAGCTGGAGGCATCTTAGCAAACCATTACTTCCATCCCTGCATTTCCCTCAGTCCTAGGTAACCATTAATCTATTTCTGTTTCTACAGATTTTTACCTATTTTGGATATTTCATACAAATGGAACATAAAACACATGGTCAGTTGTGACTGAGTTTTTTCAGTTAACATAATGTGTTCAAGATTTATGCATGTAGTAACATATATTAGTACTCTTCATTTCATTGACAAATACTGATTCCATAATATGGATATAAAACATTTTATCTATTCATCACCTCAAGTGATAGACATCTATGTTGTTTTTACTTTCAAACTATTAGAATAATACTGCTGTGAATATTCATATACAAATTTTGGTGCAGTCTATGTTTTCATTTCTCTTGTCTATAAACCTGGACATGGAATTACTGGGACATATGGTAACTCTGTGTTAACCATTTGAGGAACTTCCAAACTGTCTTCCAAGGTAGCTGCATCATTTTACATTCCCACAAGAAGTATATAAGAGATGCCATTTCTTCATATCCTCACTAATGCTTATTATTATTTCTCTTTTCTTTTTCTTTCTTTTTTTTTAACTGGGGGTTGAACTCAGGGGTGCTTTATTACTGAGCTACATCCTGGTCTATTTATTTATTTATTTATTCATTTTTTTATTTTTGAGAAAAAGGAACGTGAAGGTTTATTGCTTTTCTAGGAAATGAGAAACACAGGGACTTCAGTCCCAGAGACTGTGATTCTACCTATCAACAGGAAAAGGGGACTTTTAAAAAGGTGATTGAAAGGTTACATTCCACGTGTCCTATGTTGGAGTTATAATTCACTTGTTAATTTGGGGGATAAATCATTTCTGAGATCTGGTACCATCCCCAAAGTTGGATTACTTGTTCATATGGTGGGTGTGTGCTCAAGGACAGATAAATCTGCTTAAAATGGGGAAAAAAATATTTCTGTTTCCCCTGATTAGGGAGGGGTAGAGATTAGGAAGGAGCAGGGAGGGAGGAAGAGAAAGAAACATGTTCATTTTAAAAGTAAGTTGCAGTGGCAGAGCAGCAAGGGTTATAATCAAAGCATTGTTACATTTCCCCACTGTCAATTTCTACATTCCATTTCTATGGGAAAATGGGCAACAACATCTCCAAGCTGCTTCCTGCTGAAAGAGGGCAAAGTTGGGAGAAGTAACCCAAAGCCCTTGTTCTCTACCAGGTGGGGCATGGACAGTTTAAGGTATTCAGCATCAGAGCAGTTCAGAGGTCCACAGTGGCAGATGGCAGGTGACTGGACAAGGCATACATAGTGTAGGGATCATGCTGAAACAACAATAAACAAGACAATTAGTACAAAAGCAATTAGTATTTTAGCCAGTCTCTGAAAACTATGAAGATAGTAACTCATAATCATATCAGTGGAAAACATATCAAGTTTATCAATATAGGAGGTAAGGAAGATTCGTAGGTCTATGAGATCAGGCTCAAATTAACTCAGGATGAACCTGCAACTCTGAAGCCCTTTATGATCATTATTATTTGTCACTCCCACACTAAAACACTTCCTATGTAACCTTCAGCTTTACTTACTTTTGATAGGGTTGTTACAAGTGTACATCTTAAGTTACATTTTTAAAAATTGTTTTTCCTTTAAATGTCCATGTAGTACTATGCTTAGGCCGTACTCTCCTGCCAAGTATTTAGGACCAAGTTGGTCAAAACTGACTTTGTTCCTATCTATTTTTTAGAGTCAGTTGAGATTCTTCAGAGATCACTCTCTGGGTTGTGTGTGAAGCCTCTTGACTCCTTTAGCTTTCTTCTACCAGTGATGCCATCTGCCTGAATGGGTCAGGGTCTGACTGACCATACGTGGCTTCTTTTGGAATCATTAGGGACATTTCCCTCTTCAATGACGTTCCTCTTTGCAGAATGTGTACTGATTGACTTCCTGTTCTCTAGGGGGTCCTCTTGACCTCCCTGATTGGCAGATAGGGTAACTCACTGGAGTTGCAGGGTCCAAGAGGAGTCCCATCATTCTCTGACCTTAGAGGGCAAGGGCCAAAATGTTGGCTATTTTTTCTTTGGCCTTTTTACTTTCTTGACTTTGGTCTCCAAGTTTTTGGTTTTAAACACCCACCAGGCCAGTTTCACCAGTCTTAAAGTGGGAGTAACAGGTTATAACTTCAATATCTATAATTTTAGTTACCCCTTTCATTTTATTGGGGTCAGTATTCATACTGGAAGTCAGCATTATCTATCAGTCCTGTAGGTGATAGTTTATTATCTCGAATTAACTGAAGTCATTTTATTAGAAGCCTCTACAAAACACCAACAGGCAACAGTTATCAAGTGTACAAAGAAAATAAAAAATGAAGTTAACAGAGTAAAAAAAATAAGTTTGTATAATAGCTATGAGCCAAGTAAAATGATTTTTATAATCTTAAAACTTTACTTAGTTATATATTATATTCCCTGCTTAGTTTTACAACAAAATTGGATCTTTTGAACACAACTCTAAATGAGCTCAAGTCTAACTTATTTTGCAGCCACTCTAACATGAAGTTAGAGGCAAGAGTCTTATCTCAGGTAAGGTGGGGCTCTTGACAAATAACACAGTACAACATTACATCTAAAACATGAATCAAATGAAGGTTAAGAGAGTTTTTAACTTTCCTTTTGTGGAAAAGTGGCATATAATACCTCCATATTTTACAATGTCATCTTTAAGCAGATCAGGCTGTCCTTAGTACCTTCCAAAAATACATTTAAATTTCAATTCCAGTGTGAAGATTAATACAAAATTTTATATATAACTTACAACAGATTATTTCATCGAGTTACAAAACATCAAATGACTTGAATAAGTACCAACCAAATTTTTTATTATTATTATTATTATTATTATTATTATTATTATTATTATTATTATTTTGGACCAGGGATTGAACCCAGGGGTACATAACCACTATGTCACATCCTCAACCCTCTTTTGTATTTTATTTAAAGACAGGGTCTCACTGAATTGCTTAGGGTCTCACTAAGTTGCTGAGGCTTGCTTGGAACTCACAATTCTCCTGCCTCAGCTTCCTAAGCCACTGGGATTACAGACATGTGCCACCACACCTGGCCCAAATTTGTTATTTCTATACAAATCCAAGACTCTTACTACAGATAATTTTAGTTTGGAGAACACTAATTTAGCAAAGTGCTCTCCTAAACTTAACATTTAACTAAGTTTCACTTTTAAAGTACAATTTAGAATCTGTAGTGCACAGTAAAAATAATCACAGGTCTGCATGGGTTAGCAAAAATCAAAGTACAGACTTAAATCTCTTATACATTTAGGAAACAATGATCAGAAATTGACTTAGTCAAAGCAAACAGATATAAAACTGGTCTTCAAATGAGAGTATGGCCCTCCTAGGTTAGATAAAATGTATTAAAAGAGAGAATTTATTGTTTATCTTGTCAGTAAACTTATATAAACCTTCATTTTATAAACTTTTACATAACACTTAGATAAGGCTTAGACAGATATAGTTCTCAGATGCATACATGTACCTAGTAATCTTGCCACACATCCCACATGGGTGAGGGAAGGGGTTCCTGTTAGAGGGATGGGCTGGCTGTAAATTAAACACTAATAAATTTATTTAATAGAAAAAAACCATAGGAGACAATTATCTTTTGAATCAGGGGCATGATGGATTGAGCCATGTTTTTTTGCTTTTTTTTTTTTTTTTTCCCAGTGCTGGGGATTGAACCCAGGGCCTTATGCTTGCGAGGTAAGCACTCTAACAACTGAGCTATCTACCCAGCCTGGATTGAGCAATGCTAAAGATTCTGGCTCTCACAAAAAATGGAGCCTGTGCTTGGTTTATTTATGGTGGTACAGATCAAAGGAGGACTGGAAGGAGCTTCTTCTGTGAGAAACAGAATAGGGAGGAGCTAAGCAAGTCATTTGGCTGTACCAGTTCATTTGGCACATCTGGGACATGCAAATTCTGGCAGTAAGCCACTGCAAGGAAACCACAATACTTCAGGCCATATGGAACAATCTCTCATGACTGTCAGTTCCTGAGAGCCAGATTTCCTTATCAGATAGCTCAACCAAGCCTGATTTTATTTGCTAGTCATGGATGGTGCCCTGCACCTAGTCACATATATTTAGGGTGTCAACTATATTGTTATAACCTAAATAACAGTTGTTTGTTTAACCAGTTTAAAAATAATCAGTTAAGACTTTAAAATAGGTACAACCCTAATTCCTTTCAGACTTAGTTTCTCCAAGTAATAAAACCTAACAAATATAAGAAAATTATCTTGATAGATAAGAGCAGACTTTGCTTTATATCAGTACATTAAGGTTCAAATAACTTTGTGCTAATTATAGCCAATTTAATCACAGACACAAACTTTTTGAGATTTACCTTCTGCAAATCTATGACTTATTTAAACATTTGCAACTTCTTTACATTTTTAGTTTTGTCTTCTTTCATCTTGGACTTAAACACAAGAATATTACTTTACCAGACAAAATACTTTCTCATCCAGAAACACTTCTTTTACTCTCTAGTTGTCCATTCTAAAATATTTCCATACCTATAATTTTCTTTGAAATTTTTAGTTTCAGCCCCCCACCCCCTTTTTTTTTAGTACCAGAGATTGAACTCAGGGGCATCCAACTACTGAGCCAAATCCCCAGCCTTATGTTTTTATTTTATTTAGAGACAGGGTCTTGTTGAGTTGCTTAGCACCTTGCTTTTGCTGAGGCTGGCTTTGAACTCAAGATCCTCCTGCCTCAGTCTCCTGAGCCACTGGGATTATAGGTGCATGTCACCCCACACTGCCACTTCAGACCATTTCTTAAATTCATATTCTGAAACAATCCTTATGAATGTTATCTGTGCATGTAATTTATACAACATATTTCATCCTAGGAGAGGAATGAGACAATCTGGCATATACAGAAACTGTGTCTTAATCTTTTCTCTCCCAGGTAGCATTCAAGGGATTGGAGCACAGGATATTTTTGAGCCTGACCTCTCTCCCTTATTATTATCACAATGCCATCAACATTGAGTTTTCCACTGTCAGTTGTACCCAGCATCTCCTTTTGGGTCTTTTTCTTATACTAGGCATATTGATATGCAATGGAGGAAACACTTCAATCCTTTTTTGATACTTCCTTGAACATCCCTTTGCAGAGGCCGCCTACAAAACATGGGTTAGCCTTAATTTGTCTTTTTTCTTTTCTGGGTGCAGTTGTTTATCTGCCAATCTCCTCATGCATTTAGTTTTGTGGGATACTGTTATAGCAAGAACTGCCTTGCCCAGTGATGGGCATTCCCTGACCAGTTGGGTTGTCCTGTGAGATATTAAAAGGTGAGACTATTCTTGTCCTCAGGTCATAAGCTAATAGCTGAAAGCTACTGCGACATCCTTTGTGGTCAGCAGCTTCCATCCTCCATGGGCAAAAGGGATTGTGTCAGGAGCAGCAAATAAATCATTGCTTTGAACTCCACAGACTTTGACAGTGAGACTGCAATTTCTGGGAATCTCTCGTTGTGATGGTGCTGAAAGACAGGCCCATTTGCAGGTGGCCACTGTTAATGGGGCAGTTTCCATGCCTGGCATGGAATTTATGGGTTTGATACCTTTGATACTTGCTGCCCTGAGGTGAAAGAAAAGTGGGCACACTCAATAGCCTTGAGGTGCCAGCTGTCCAGAGCAAGAGAAAATATAGTGCAAGTAGATAAGCTCCAACTGGCCTGTTCCTGCTCGACTTTGCTTTGTTTTCCTTGGAGAACTCTTTTTTACAATAAATCCCTTTGAAGTGATTGCCTATAAAATAAAAGGATGTGCGCTTCTTCTCTTTGTCAGGGATCAGACCAATCAGGCCTGATCCATCCACAGGACCCCTGCTGTTAAACTATTTTTGTGTCTTTTGTCTTCATTTTTCTTAATATTTCCTTAGACTTGTATTTTCTCAGCCAGCTCACAGCCTATGAATGGTGAACTGCTCAATTACTGTGTAGGTCACAGCAAGAGGGCTGTGAGGCAGGGCAGAGGCCAGGTTTCGTTGGCCATTTTTCTATAGCCCAGGCAGTTTTACTGGGATTATTTTTCTTCCAGTTTAGGGCTAGTGTCCTTCACCACAGTGAGATGATCTGTGGTTGCCTGGGGCCAGGCTGAGAACGCTGGGAGTTCCAGCAATGGGTTTAAAAAGATTTAATTTTTTTAACCCTTTCTTCTGGTCTCCTGTTATCCTTGCATACAACAGGCAGTGCGTTTTGGCACCTTCAACTTTTTTCCTGATGGTTCAGACCCCTTATCATGCAATTGCATAAATGCCTATACATACAGAATCTCTTTCATTTACTTTACCCTGACAGACCAACTTCAACATCAAGATTGGAGAATAATCCAGAAAAACCATTCAAAGTTCAGAATGTGTTACAGTAAGACATCTTCCTCTTAGACAAGCTTATACCTATAGGTGGCCCAGGCAGCCAAGATCTCTCTGCCCAAGAGACTACCAATAAGATCAACTCAGCATGGCCCATGTCTTAAGGACCAGTAACAGATACAAAACAAAAACAAAAAACAAACAAACAAAAAACCAGACAGAAGAGAGGATCACGGAAACTGGGCTGATAGGAAACTTTTAAAACAGACAGACTTACACATACAAATTTCTTTCACTTACTTTACCTTTGATAGACCAACTCCAACTGCAAGATTGTATAATAATTCTGAAAGGTATTCAAAAGCCAGACCATTACAGTGAAACATTATCTTAGATAAGCTTATACCTACAGGTGTCCTTTCAACTTACTTTACCTCTGAGAGACCAACTCGAATTTCAAGATTGTACAAAAGGAAACAGAGAGAGAGACAGCCAGAGAGGAGTCCCAAAACCATGGCTGACAGACAGAAACCTTTAAATTGAACTGCCAAGATCTTTCCCCAGAGATTAATGGGGATCAAAGCCATGTCTTAAAAGGGGTAGTAACAGATAAAAACAAAACAAAAACACAGACAACCAGAGGGAATTCCCAAACTCAAAGCCAACAGATTAGAACCTAGAACAGATCAGAGGGAGTAAATATCCCTAGGTTCTTGAGTTCTGCTAAACTGTGACTCTTATACCAGTGGTGCCACAGATGTCTCCAGAAAGAGGGACCAGATGTTCCCATGAAGAGGAAACATATATGTGGAATTAAGTGTCTCTGCATGCACATCTGGGGACTTACCGAACAGCCAACGGTGTTGTGACTACTGAGTTCAATTTCCTTTTTCTCAAAGTGGACCACTATGGAGCAACCTGTACCATTCAGGGAAAGAAGGTGGAAGTTCGCTGGAGTAAAAGGAGCATTGCCAGTTGCCTTTACTCACAGGAATAGCTCTTCTTGTTCAACCCAAAGCAAAGTCACCCATCTTCTAACTCTCCTGCAGTTGGATCTCAACAAGATCGTAAGTACCTTGCATCCTCAGCATGGAAGTGAGGTTCCTTGGAGAGCCAGGCCTGCCCAAGAAAGCTGGAATGGGGGCTCCTCTTGGTTCCATTTGGGTCACCAAATTTGTTGCTAAAAACTCAGTCCTTGTCACTGATGCCAAATCATTAACAAGGACAAAGTTTTGAGAAAAAGAAGGTTTATTACTTTGCTAGCAAAGGAGAAACATGGGGGACTCCCATCACAGAGACTGTGATTCTTGCCCTTCTTATTTTTTATTTTGAGAGAGGGTCTCAATAAATTGCTAAAGGCCTCAGTAAATTGATGAGGCTGGCCTTGACTTTACAATCCTCCTGCTTAGCCTCCCAAGTCACTTATTTTCCTTATAGGTGTGAAGAGTATTTCTTTTTTCTTCCTTCCTTCCTTCTTTCTTTCTTTTGTGTGTGTGTGTGTGTTTGGTACTGGGGATTGAAAACATGGGCACTCTACCACTGAGTTATATTCCCAGTCTTCTTATTTTTTTAATTTTTAATTTTTATTTTTACAGACTGCATTTTGATTCATTGTACACAAATGGGGTACAACTTTTCATTTCTATGGATGTACACAATGTAGATTCACACCATTCATGTAATCATACATATACATAGGGTAATACTGTCTGCCTCCTACTATCTTTCCTTCCCCCACCCCCACCCACCCCATTTTCCTCTACACCATCCAAAGTTCCATAATTCTTCTCTTCCCTCCCCCTACCACCCGCTCTCATTATGTATCATTTTCCATTTATCAGAGAAAACATTTGGCCTTTGGTTTTTGGGCTTGCTCTATTTCACTTAGCATAATATTTTCCAACTTCAACCATTTTGCAGCAAATGCCATAGTTTTATTCTACTTTATGGCTGAGTAATATTCTATGTATATATATATACCACAGTTTATTTATCCATTTATCAATTGAGGGGCATCTCGGTTGGTTCCACAATCTACCTCTTGTGAATTGAGCGGCTATGAACATTGGTGTGGCTGCATCACTGTAGTATGCTGATTTTAAGTCCTTTGGGTATAAACCCAGGAGTGGGATAGCTGGGTCAAATGGTGGTTCCATTCCAAGTTTTCTGAGGAATCTCCATACTGCTTTACAGAGTGGTCGCACCAATTTGCAACTCCACCAGCAATGTATGAGTGTGCCTTTTTCCCCACATCCATGCCAACATTCAATATTGCTTGTGTTCTTGATAATAGTCGTTCTAATTGGAGTTAGATAAAATCTTAGGGTGGTTTTAATTTGCATTTCTCTAATTACAAGGAATGAAGAGCACTTTCTCATATATTTGGAGATCACCTGTATATCTTCTGTGAAGTGCCTACCCAGTTCCTTAGCCCATTTACTGATTGGGTTCTTTGTATTTTTGGTGTAAAGTTTTTTAAGTTCGTTATAAACTTTGGAGATTAGTGCTTTGTCTGAAGTGTGGGTGGAAGAGATATTCTCTCACTCTGTAGGCTCTCTTTTCACATTATTGATTGTATCCTTTGCTGAGAAAAAGCTTTTTAGTTTGAATCTATCCCATTTATTGATTCTTGCTTTTATTTTTTGCACTGTGGAGGTCTTGTTAAGGAAATCTGGTCCTAAGCCAACATGATGGAGATTAAGGCCTACTTTTTCTTCTATTTGGTGAAGGGTCTCAGGTATAATTCCCAGAACCTTGATTCATTTTGAGTTGTATCTTGTACAGGGTGAGAGACAGGGGTTTAATTTCATTTTACTGCATATGGATATCCAGTTTTGCCAGCACCATTTGTTGAAGAGGCTATCTTTTCTCCATTGTTAGTTCTTAGAACATTTGTCTAATATGAGATAACTGTACTTATGTGGGTATGTCTCTGTGTCATCTACCTGTCTATTTTGGTGCCAATACCATGCTGCTTTTGCGTCGCTGGCTCTTTGCGGTTCCAAAATCCGTGGATATTTGTCACCACCTGCAGCAACAACTTGCACGGGTCTTATGGGTGGCGGAGTGGAAACTGAAGCACTTCTATCTTTCTCTTTGGTGCACTGCTTTCTTGCTTGTTTATAGAGGATAGAGGAAATGAGGTTTACTTGCTTTGAGAGGAGAGAGAGAGAGACCCCGCTTATCAGAGAGAAAAAAAACTTTGCTTAAGAGAGAAAGTTTGAAAGAAAGGCTTTTCTCCGTTCTGCAATCTGCCTTCCGACGCTGCCCCTACTTGCTGCTATGTTCTTTCTTCTGGCTTTTTTGCTAATGGCTGCTGTGGCGTGTCTTCTCTGGCTACTGCCGCGCTGCGTGTCTTCTGCTACTGCTTTTCTGGTAATGGCTGCTGTCCCCGTGTTTTTCCCTCTGGCTGCTTCTAATGGCTGCAGTGTCTGTCTCACTCCGCCTACGCTTATATCACCTCCAGGACGCAGACAGCAGGGCCACGCCTCTTATGCAAAGATTAGGCGAGAGGCTCCCAGCAGGCAATTAGTGCTCGAGAACACATGCGCATACGTTGGGTGCGTGGACGAGAAAATCACCTGAGTGTGCTTATGTCTATTAACCTCCTCGCTGCCGATGTGATCAGGCGCCATCATGGCGCCGCCAACATGGCACAGCCCCCAACACTTTTGTTACTATTGCTCTACAGTAGAGTATAAGGTCTGGTATAGTGATACCTCCTGCATCACTCTTCCTGCCCAGGTTGATTTGGCTATTCTGGGTCTTTTGTTCTTTCAGATTAATTTCATGATTGCTTTCTCTATTTCTATGAGAAATGGCATTGGGATTTTAATTGGAATTGCATTAAATCTATATAGCACCTTTGGAAGTAGGGCCAATTTGATAATATTAATTCTGCCTATCCAAGAACACGGGAGATCTTTCCATCTGCTATGGTCTTCTTCAATTTCTTTCTTTAATGTTCTGTAGTTTTCATTGTAGAGATCTTTCACCTCTTTGGTTAGATTGATTCCTAAGTGTTTTTATTTTTGAGGCTATTGTGAACAAAGCTATTTTCCTCACTTCCCTCTCAGATGTTTCATCACTTATGAATAAGAATGCTTTAGATATATGCATCTTGATTTTATATCCTGATATTTTGCTGAATTTATTTATGAGACCTAGAAGTTTTCTGGTGGAGTTTTTGGATTCTCTAAATTTAGACTCCTGTCATCAGCAAATAGGGACAGCTTGAGTTCTCCTTTTCCTATTCGTATCCCTTTAATTTCTTTGGTCTATCTAATTGCTCTGGCAACTATTTCAAGGACGATGTTAAATAGAAGTGGTGAAAGAAGGGATCCTGTTTTGTTCCAGTCTTTAAAGGGAATGCTTTCAGT
The DNA here is from genome assembly GCF_902686455.1 of Sciurus vulgaris. Lineage (NCBI taxonomy): Eukaryota > Metazoa > Chordata > Mammalia > Rodentia > Sciuridae > Sciurus > Sciurus vulgaris. The sequence continues at coordinate 81,211,875 of NC_136461.1, read as the reverse complement.
TTTTCTCCATTAAGAATGATGTTGGCTTTGGGGTTAGCATGAATAGCCTTTAAAATGTTTAGGTAGGTTCCTACTATTCCTATTTTTTTCTAGGGTTTTGAGCATGAACGGGTGTTGTATTTTGTCAAATGATTTCTCTGTATCTATTGAGATAATCATATGGTTCTTAACCTTAGGTCTATTGATGTGATGAATTACATTTATTGATATCCAGATGTTGAACCAACCTTGCATCCTTGGGATGAACCCCACTTGATTGTGGTGCACTATCTTCTGAATATGTTTTTGTATGCAATTTGCCAGGATTTTGTGAAGGATTTTGGTGTCAATATTCATCAGAGATATTGATCTAAAATTTTCTTTCCTTGATGTGTCTTTGTCTGGTTTTGGAATCAGAGTGATACTAGCTTCAAAGAATGAGTTTGGAAGGTTCCCTCCTTTTATATTTCCTGGAATAGTTTGAGGAGTATTGGAATGAGTTCTTCTTTGAAGGTCTTATAGAACTAGGCTGAGAATCTGTCTGGTCCTGGGCTTTTCTTGATTGGTAGGCTTTTGATGGCTTCTTCTATTTCATTGCTTGAAACTGATCTGCTTAATTTTTGTATGTCCTGGTTCAGTTTGGGAGAATGAAGTGTCTCTAGAAATTTGTCAATGTCTTTGAGATTTTCTATTTTTTTGGAGTATTGATTTTCAAAGTAGTTTCTCATTATGTTATGTATTTCAGTGGTGTCTGTTGTGATATTTCCATTATCATCATGAATTTTAGTAATTTGAGTATTCTCTCTCCTTCTCTTTGTTAGTATGGCTAAGGGTTTCTCGATTTTGTTTACTTTTTCAAAGAACCAACTTTTTGCTTTGTCAATTTTTAAAATTATTTCTTTTGCTTCAATTTCATTGATTTCAGCTCTGATTTTAGTTATTTTCTGTCTTCTACTACTTTGGTGGTGTTGTTCTTCTTCTAGGGCTTTGAGCTATAATGTTAGGTCATTCAGTTGTTGACTTTTTATTCTTTTCTTGAATGTGCTCCATGCAATGAATTTTCCTCTTAGAACTGTTTTCATAGTGTCCCAGAGATTTTGATATGTTGTATCCTCATTCTCATTTACCTCTAAGAATTTTTTTATATCCTACCTGATGTTTTCTGTTATCCATACTCCATTCTATAGCATATTATTTAGTCTCCAGGTGTTGGGAGTAGTTTGTGTTTTTTATTTTGTCATTGATTTCTGATTTCATTCCAATATGACCTGATAGAACACAAGGCAGTATCTCTATTTTTTTGTATTTTCTAACAGTAGCTTTGTGGCATAATACATGGTCTATTTTAGAGAAGATTCCATGTGCTTCTAAGAAGAAAGTGAATCCGCTCTTTGATGGATGGAATATTGTACATATGTCTGTTAAGTCTAAGTTATTAATTGTGTTATTGAGTTCTATGGTTTCTTTGTTTAGTTTTTGTTTGCAAGATCTATCCAGTGGTGACAGCAGTGTGTTAAAGTCACCCAGAATTATTTGTTGTGGTCTATTTGATTCCTGGAATTGAGAAGGATTTGTTTGATGTACATGGATGCACAATTGTTTGGGGCATAAATATATATATCGTTATGTCTTCCAGTTTTATGATTCCCTTAAGCAGTATGAAAAGTCCTTCTTTCTCCCTTCTGATTAACTTTGACTTGAAGTCCACTTTATCTGATATAAGGATGGAAAACCCCACGGTTTCTTTCTTTCTTTCTTTCTTTTTTTTTTTTGCAGTGCTGGGGATAAAACCCAGGGCCTTATGCTTGAGAGGCAAGCACTCTACCAACTGAGCTATATCCCCAGCCCAAACCCCACTGTTTTACTGAGTCTGTCTGCAAGGTAGGTTTTTTCCCATTCTTTCACCTTTAGTCTGTGGATGTCTTTTTCTATGAGAGGAGTCTCTTGAAGGCAGCATATTTTTGGGTCTTTCTTTTTAATCCATTCTGCCAGTCTATGTCTTTTGATTGATGAGTTTAGGCCATTAACGTTCAGGGTTATTATTGAGATATGATCTGTATTCCCAGTCATTTGGGCTTATTTTTGGTTTTTAACGTGACTTGGTTTCTCCTTTGACTGGTTTTTGCTTTAAGATAGCTTCTCCCTTTGCTGACCTGCATTGTTGTTTTTCATTTCCTCCTCATGGAATATTTTGTTGAGAATATTCTGTAGTGCAGGCTTTCCATTTGTAAATTTTTTAAAATTTATTTTTATTGTAAACAAATGGGATACATGTTGCTTCTGTTTGCACATGGAGTAACAGCATACCATTTGTGTAGTCATACATTTACATAGGGTAATGATGTTGGATTCATTTAGTTATTTTTTCTTCCCCCCCCTTTTCCCTCTATACAGTCCCTCCTTCCTCCATTCTTGCCCCCCTCCCACCCCCCATTATGTGTCATCATCTGCTTATCAGTGAGATCATTCACCTTATGGATTTTTGAGATTGGCTTATCTCACTTAGCATGATATTCTCCAATTTCATCCATTTGTCTGCAAATGCCATAATTTCATCATTCTTTATGGCTGAGTAATATTCCACTGTATATATATATATATATATATACATATATATATATATATATATATATATATATCCATTCATCTATTGAAGGACATCTAGGTTGGTTCCACAGTCTGGCTATTGTGAATTGAGCAGCTATGAACATTGATGTGGCTGTATCTCTAGTATGCTGATTTTAAGTCCTTTGGGTATAGGCCAAGAAGTGGGATAGCTGGGTCAAATGGTGGTTCCATTCCAAGCTTTCTAAGGAATCTCCACACTACTTTCCAGAGTGGCTGCACTAATTTGCAGCCCCACCAGCAATGTATGAGTGTATCTTTTTCCCCACATCCTCTCCAACACCTATTGTTGCTTGTATTCTTGATAATGTCCATTCTAATTGGGGTGAGATGGAATCTTAGGGTAGTTTTGATTTGCATTTCTCTTATTACTGAAGATGGTGAACATTTTTTCATATGTTTGTTGATTGCTTATAGATCTTCTTCTGTGACACGTCTTTTCATATCCTTAGCCCATTTGTTGATTGAGTTATTTGTATTCTTGGTCTAGAGTTTTTTGAGTTCTTTATATATTGTGGAAATTAGCGCTCTATCAGAAGTATGAGTGGCAAAGATTTTCTCCCACTCTGTAGGCTCTCTCTTCACATTGCTGATAGTTTCCTTTGCTGAGAGAAAGCTATTTAGTTTGAATCTATCCCAGTTGTTGATTCTTGCTTTTATTTCTTGTGCTATGGGAGTCATGTTAAGGAAGTCTGATCCTAAGCCAACAAGGTGAAGATTTGGACCTACTTTTTCTTCTATAAGATGCAAGGTCTCTGGTCTGATTTCGAGGTCCTTGATCCATTGTGAGTTGATTTTTGTGCAGAGTGAGAGATAGGGGTTTAGTTTCATTCTGTTGCATATGGATTTCAGTTTTCCCAGCACCATTTGTTGAAGAGGCTATCTTTTCTCCATTGCATATTTTTGGCACCTTTGTCTAGTATGAGAAAACTGTATTTATTTGGGTTTGTGACCATGTCCTCTATTCTGTACCACTGATCTACCTGTCTATTTTGGTGCCAATACCATGCCGTTTTTGTTACTATTGCTTTGTAGTATAGTTGAAGTTCTGGTATTGCGATACCCCCTGCTTCGCTCTTCCTGCTAAGGATTGCTTTAGCTATTCTAGCTATTCATCTTCCAGATGAATTTCATGATTGCTTGCTCTATTTCTGTAAGGTACATCATTGGTATTTTAATTGGAATTGCATTGAATCTGCGTAGCATAATTGGTAGTATGGCCATTTTGACAATATTAATTCTGCCTACCCAAGAACATGGGAGATCTTTCCATCTTCTAAGGTCTTCCTCAATTTCTTTCTTCAATGTTTTGTAGTTTTCATTGTAGAAATATTTTACCTCTTTGGTTAGATTGATGCCCAAGTATTTTATTTTTTTTTTGAGACTATTGCAAATGGAGTTGTTTTCCTCATTTCCCTTTCAGATATTTCGTTGCTTGCATATAAAAATACTTTAGATTTATGCGTGTTGATTTTATAGCCTGCTATTTTGCTGAATTCATTGATGAGGTCTAGAAGTTTTCTGGAGGAGGTTTTGGATCCTCTAAATACAGAATTATGTCATCAGCAAATAGTGACAGCTTAAGTTCCTCTTTTCCTATTCGTATCCCTATAATTCCTTTAGTCTGCCTAATTGCTCTGGCTAGAGTTTTGAGGACAATGTTGAATAGAAGTGGTGAAAGAGGACATCCCTGTCTTGTTCCGGTTTTAAAAGGAAATGGTTTCAGTTTTTCTCCATTAAGAATGATATTGGCCATGGGCTTAGCATAAATAGCCTTTACAATGTTCAGGTATATTCCTACCATTCCTATTTTTTCTAGTGTTTTGAGCATGAAGGGGTGTTGTATTTTGTTGAACGCTTTTTCTGCATCAATTGAAATAACCATATGATTCTTATCCTTAAGGCTACTGACATGATGGATTACGTTTATTGATTTACGGATGTTAAACCATCCTTGCATTTCAGGAATGAACCCCACTTGATTGTGGTGCACGATTTTCTTAATATGCTTTTGGATAAGGTTTGCCAATATTTTGTTAAGGATCTTTGCATCTATATTCATCGAGGATATTGGTCTAAAATTTTCTTTCCTTGATGTGTCTTTTCCTGGTTTGGGTATGAGGGTGATATTAGCTTCATAGAATGAGTTCGGTAGGGTACCCTCCTTTTCTATTTCCTGGAATACTTTGAGAAGTATTGGAATGAGATCTTCTTTGAAGGTCTGTAGAACTCGGCTGAGAATCCGTCTAGTCCTGGGCTTTTCTTGGATAGTAGATTTTTAAGGGCTTCTTCTACTTGATTGCTTGATATTGATCTGTTTAAATCGTGTATATCCTCCTGGTTCAGTGTGGGAGGAGCATATGTCTCTAGAAATTTGTCAATGTCTTTGGTAGATTCTATTTGTTGGAATACAGATTTTCAAAGTAGCTTCTAATTATGTTATGTATCTCAGTGTTGTTTGTCATGATATTTCCTTTTTCATCATGTATTTTAGTAATCTCAGTTTTCTCTCTCCTTCTCTTTGTTAGTATGGCTAAGGGTTTGTCTATTTTGTTTACTTTCTTAAAGAACCAACTTTTTGTTTTGTCATTTTTTTGAATTGTTTCTTTTGATTCAATTTCATTGATTTCAGCTCTGATTTTAATTATTTCCTGTCTTCTACTACTTTTGGTGTTGTTCCGTTCTTTTTCTAGGGCTTTGAGCTGTAATGTTAGGTCATTTAGTTGTTGACTTTTCATTCTTTTCTGGAATGCACTCCATGCAATGAATTTTCCTCTTAGTACCGCTTTCATCATGTCCCAGATATTTTGATATGTTGTATCGTTATTCTCATTGACCCACTGACCTCTAAGAATTTTTTAATCTCCTCTCTGACGTTTTCTGTTATCCATGCTTCATTCAATAGCATATTATTTGTCTCCAGGTGTTGGAGTAATTTCTGTTTTCTATTTTGTCATTGATTTCTATTTTTATTCCATTATGATTTGATAGAACACAAGGCAGTATCTCTATCTTTTTTTTTTGCATTTCCTAAGGGCTGCTTTGTGGCATAACATATGGTCTATTTTCAAAAAGGTTCCATGTGCTGCTGAGAAGAAAGTGAATCCGATCCTTGATGGATGGAATATTCTATATATGTCTGTTAAGTCTAGGTTATTGATTGTGTTATTGAGTTCTATGGTTTCTTTGTTTGATTTCTGTATGGAAGATCTATCTGGTGGTGACAGCGGTGTGTTAAAGTCACCCAGAATTATTGTGTTGTGGTCTGTGTGATTCCTGAAATTGAGAAGGATTTGTTTGATGTACAGGGATGCACCATTGGGGCATAAATATTTACTATCGTTAAGTCTTCCTGATTTGTGGTTCCCTTAAGCAGTATGAAATGTCCTTCTTTATTCCTTCTGACTAACTTTAGCTTGAAGTCCACTTTATCTGATATAAGGATGGACACCCCGCTTTTTTACTGGGTGCATGGTAGGTTTTTTCCCATCCTTTCACTTTTAGTCTGTGGATGTCTTTTTCTATGAGATGAGTCTCTTGCAGGCAGCATATTGTTGGGTCTTTCTTTTTAATCCATTCTGCCAGTATATGTCTTTTGATTGATGAGTTTAGGCCATTAACGTTCAGGGTTATTATTGAGATATGATTTTTATTCCCAGTCATTTGGCTTATTTTTGGTTTTTAAGTTGGCTTGGTTTCTCCATTGAGTGTTTTTTCTCTAAGGTAGTTCCTCCCTTTGCTGACCTCCATTTTTGTTTTTCATTTCCTCCCCATGGAATATTTTGTTGAGAACATTCTGTAGCGCAGGCTTTCTATTTGTAAATTCTTTTAACTTTTGTTTATTATGGAAGGATTTTATTTCATCTTCAAATCGAAAGGTTAGTTTTGCTGGGTATAGGATTCTTGATTGGCAACCATGTTCTTTCAGAGCTTGAAATATGTTGTTCCAGGCCCTTCTAGCTTTTAGAGTCTGGGTTGAGATGTCGGCTGCTATCCATATTGGTTTCCCCCTATATGTAATCTGATGATTTCTCTCACGGCCTTCAAAATCCTATCTTTATTTTGAATGTTAGGCATTTTCATTATTATGTGCCTTGGTATGGATCTGTTGTGATTTTGTGCATTTGGTGTTCTGTAAGCCTCTTGTATTTGATTTTCCATTTCATTCTTCAGGTTTGGAAAATTTTCTGATATTATTTCATTGAATAGGTTGTTCATTCCTTTGGTTTGTATCACTGTGCCTTCCTCAAACCCAATAATTCTTTAATTTGGTCTTTTCATGATGTCCCATAGTTCTTGGAGATTCTGTTCATGATTTCTTCCCATCTTCTCTGTTTGGGCAACTTTATTTTTAAGATTAAATATTTTGTCTTCATTGTCTGAGGTTCTGTCTTCCAAGTGGTCTAGTCTTTTGGTGATGCTTTCCATTTAGTTTTTTTTTTTTTTTTTTTTTTGGTTTATTGTTTCCTTCATTTCAAGGATTTCCTTTTTTTTTTTTTTTTTGAGAATCTCTCTTTGTTGAAATGATCTTTTGCAGGTGCTCTTTCAGCTTATTAGTATTATCATTCATTGCCTGCATTTGCTCTCTCATCTCATCCTTTGCTTCACGAATCATCTTTCTTCTTCTTTATTTTATTTTTTTTGGGTGCTGGGGATCAAACCCAGGACCTTGTGCTTACAAGGCAAGCACTCTACCGACTGAGCTATCTCCCCAGCCCCTGCGAATCATCTTAATCATGTATAATCTGAAGTCCTTTTCTGACATTTCTTCTAACATACTGTCATTGGATTCTATTAATATAGAATCTAGATTTGTTTGGATCATTTTCTTCCTTTGTTTTTTCATGTTGTTCATGTATCTTCCCCTCTAGCGGTGCAGATCTGGGGTATTGCAGATTTCCCCCTATAGGCTTATAATGGCCCTACAGGTTTCCAAAACCCTTTCTTTAAGGGGAGATCAATATTAGCAGTGCCCAATTCAGACACTATGCAATCCTAGACCAAATAGCCCCTATGAGGACAATAACAAAATTGTCATAATAAACAGAATGAGTTCAAATATTATCTTCAATAAAACAAACAGATTTGCAATAAGGTCTGCAGTTTCTAATGGAGGACAAAGAGGATGCAGAGGGATGTAGAGTGTGGCTGTTAATGGAATAAGAAAAGATTATACAGAAGTTCTAGATAATAGAAAGGGTGAGAGTGTAATCAAAAGAAATCGGATGTTAGCAGGCAAAACAGGGAGAAAGAGACTCTGAGGGAACAGGTAAACAAAAGGAAAAGAGAGCAAGAAAAGTAAAGAAATAAAAACTTAAACTTTTTCAATAAGAAGAAAAAAGAAAATCTACAGTATAACAGTCATATAGTAATGAAACCTCCCAGTGTTCAGTAGCCTGATGCATGAGAGGTACCTGACAATGAGCTTCAAGCCTCCAGCAGGTGTCTCAGGATGGGATTTGCCCCACATTAAGATCGGAGCTATGGCTTCCAGGATTATCCAAGATGGCTGCTCTGGCTTCCAAATGTGTTGGCAAATGGGGAGCTGCAGCTCAGTGTGTGGATGTGGTCAGCTGGAGGTCCTGGAGACAGGATGCGGTTGGTTAGGCAGGGGTCCTGGAGGTCCGGTGTGTTTAGTGTGGTTGTGGGTTCCTGGAGGCCGGGTGTAATCAGTCAGTCTGGGGTCCCAGTAACAGGGCGCAGTCAGTTGGTCTGGGGGTCTTGGCAGCAGGGAGCAGTCAGTCGATGTGAGGGCCCCAGAGGCAGGGAGTGATCGGTGAGGCTGAGGGATCCTGGAGACGGGGCTCAGTCAGTCTGGCCAGGGGTCCTACGGGGCCTGGCTGTTATCTCAAAATGGCAGCAGCCACATGTAATCAAACCTGCAGGTACTGTGACAGAGAACTTCCAGGCAACAGCAGGCAGCTGGTGCTCCACTGGCGGTCGGCGATCAGTTTGCTGACTGTTGTTGGACGATTGGGACGTGAACCCCATGCGTTGGGTGATGCATAGGTGTAAGGCAGGCTATGAACCGGCCAGAGGCAGGCAAATGGCGGATGATAGTCGCCTGACAGTGAGCAATCTGTACTCAAAAAAGGCGTTGATATGCTGGCAGACTGCAGGTCATCACAGCAGACAAATGGGGTAACCACCAGTGAATCGATAAGCAGCAAAAACTGCCTCACCAAGAATCAGATATCCTCTGCATGAAACCGGAGTTATGGAGTGACAAGGAATGCAGCCTCCCTCTAGTCCGCCATTGGATCCCCCTGTAAATTATTTTAATTTTTGTTTATCATGGAAGAATTTTATTTCATCTTCAAATCTTTAGTTTTGCTGGGTATAGAATTCTTTATTGGCCATCATTTCTTTCAGAGCTTGAAATATTTGTTCCAGGCCTTTCTAGCTTTTAGAGTCTGGGTTGAGAAATCTGTTGATATCCATATTGGTTTCCCCCTTTATGTAATCTCATGCTTTTCTCTTGAAGTCTTCAAAATCCTATTTTTATTTTGAATGTTAGGCATTTTCATTTTAATGTGCTTTGGTATCAATCTGTTGTAATTTGTGCATTGGTGTTAGCCTCTTGTATTTGATTTTTCATTTCATTCTTCAGGTTTGGGAAGTTTTCTGATATTATTTCATTGAATAGGTTGTTCATTCCTTTGGTTTGTATCTGTGTCTTCCTCAATCCCAATAATTCTTGAATTTGGCCTCTTCATGATATACCATAGTTCTTGGAGGTTTTGTTAGTGATTTCTTACCATCTTCTCTGTCAACTTTATTTTCAAGATTAAATATTTTGTCTTCATTGTCTGAGGTTCTGTCTTCTAAGTGGTCTGGTCTGTTGGTGATGTTTTCCATTGAGTTTTTTATTTGGTTTATTGTTTCCTTCATTTCAAGGATTTCTGTTTGGGTTTTTTTGAGAATTTCTCTTTGTTGAAATTATCTTTTGCTTCCTGCAGTTGCTCTTTCAACTGCTTATTGGAGTGATCATTCATTGCCTGCATTTCCTCTCTTATCTCATTCTTTGCTTCATGAATCATTTTAATTATGTATATTCTGAACTCCTTTTCTGATATTTGTTCTGCCATGATGTCACTGGATTCTCTTGTTATAGAATCTAGATTTGTTTGGATCATTTTCTTCCTTTTTTTTTTTTTTTCATGTTGTTCATGTATATTCCCCTCTAGCAGTGCAGATTTGGGGTAATGCAGTTTCCCCCCTAGGTTTATAGTGACCCTATAGGTTTCCAAAACTTCTTTAAGGGGGAGATCAATATTAGCTGCACCCATTTCAGACAATATGCAGTCCTAATCCAAATAGTCCCTATGAAGACATAACAATATTGTCATAATAAACAGAGGGTGAGTTCAAATATTATCTATAGTATAACAAATAGATTTGCAATAAGGTCTGTAGTTTCTAATGGAGAATAAAGAGGATGGGGAGGGGTGTAGGATGTAACTGTTAATGGGGTAGGAAAAGAGTATATAGAAGTTCTACATCATAGGAAGAGTGAAAGTATAATCAAAAGAAGTTGGTTGTTAGCATGAGAAAAGGGAGAAAGAGACTCTGAGAAAACAGCTAAATACAAGGAAAATAGAGCGAGAAAAGTAAATTAATAAAATCTTAAAATTTTTCAAAATGGAGGAAAAAAACCCTACACAATAATAGTCATATGGTATTCAGACCTCCCACTCTTCAGTAGCCTGTTGCCTGAAAGGTACCTGACAATGAGCTTCCTGTCTCCAGCAGGTGTTTCAAGATGTGATTGTCCCCACCCAAAGATGGAAACTTCTGCTTCCAGAATAATCCAAGATGGTCACTCTGGCTTCCAAATGTGTTGGCAAATGGGGAGCTGCAGCTTGGGGCATGTGCATGGTCCTGGAGGTGAGGTGCAGTTGGTTGGGCAGGGGTCCTGAAGGTAGGGTGTGGTCTGGTTGAGGGGTCCTGTTGGCAAGACATGGTCAGTTGGGTGAGGGGTCCTGGAGATGGGGCTCAGTCAGTACAGCCAGCGATTCTGCAGGTACTAGCTGTTGTCTCAAAATGGCAGCAGCCACGTGTAACCAAACCTGCGGGTACTGACACAGTGGACTTACAGGCAATAGCAGGCAGCTGGCCATCCACTGGTGGTCTGCAGTGGGTCTACATGCTACCGGTAGACACTCAGCAGGTGGACCTCGGGTGGTGAGTGATGAGTAGGTGAAAGGCAGGCGATGGGCAGGCAAGAGGCAGGCAAACAGGCAAATGGATAATAGGCACCAGTTAGTGAGCAATCTGCCCTCAAAAAGTAGTCAATATGCTGGCAGACTGCAGGTGACTGCAGTGGACAAATGGGGTAAACAGCAGGGGATTGATAAGCAGCAAAGACTGCCTCACCGAGAAACAGATATCGTTGGCTTGAATCCTGAATTACAGAGCCTCCCTCCAGTCTGCCATCTTCAAGACTCCTTATTTTTTATTTTGAGACAAGGTGTCACTAAGTTGCTGAGGCTATCCTCAAACTTGTGGTCTTCCTGCCTCAATCTCTGAAGTCACTGGGAACGCTTATGTGTACTACGACACCAGACTCATTTGTATAGTATACACTTTCAACTTATTAAAATCTGTCTTCAAGAATTATACTACTTCATGTATAGTATAAGAAACTTACAAAAATATACATCAGTTCCCCCCTCCTGCTTTTATGCTATTGTCATACATCTTAATTCTATCCATGCTTTGGGCACCAGGATACACTGCTATTATTTTTGCCTTAAATGCCTAATTATCTTTTTTATTGAGAGTAAATGTATAAACCATACAATTTGCCCATTAAAATGCACAGCTCAATGACTTTTGGTATATTCAGAGTTTGTATTACTATCACCAATATTAATATTAAAACATTCTCATTGCTGCCGAAATAAATCTCATATCCATAGCAGTCCCAATCCATTTCCCCACAATTTACCTGAACTTGTCACATATTATTACCCTATAATATGTGGTCTTTTCAGTCCATTTTATTTTTTGTTTTTTAAATTTTTTTAGTTGTAGATGGACACCATATGTTAATTTTATTTATTTTTTATGTGATGCTGAGGATAGAACCCAGTGCTTCATATATGCTAGGCAAGCACTCTACCACTGAGCCACAACTCCAGTCCCAATTTTATTTAAAAAGATTTTTTTCAATAAGATAAAAAAAGGAATTCTTTACTCACATTTCACCATTCCAGTGCTTTCTCCATTCTTTTCGTAGTTCCAGGTTTTCATCAGGTACCAGTTACCTTTTGCTTGGCAGATTTCCTTCAGTATTTCTAGTCATGCAAATCTGTTAGCATTAAATTCTTTCAGCTTTTACCTGACAGTTTTTATTTTACCTTCATTAAAAAAAATTTTTTTAAGTTGTAAATGGACATAGTAACTTTATCTTACTTATTTTTTAGGTGGTACTGAGGATTGAATCCAGTGCCTCACACATGCTAGGCAAGTATTCTACCACTGAGCCACAACTTCAGCCCTTTACATTCATTTCATTTTTGAAAGATATTTTCTTGATGTATAGAACTTTCAGTTGGAAAATTTATCAATCACATTTAACTTTTCATTTTTTCACACAAATAATGCGCCACCATCTTTTAGTTTGTATTATTTCCAACAAGAAATCTATTGAATTTTAAAATCTTTGTTTTTCATTAGTGTAAAATAGAAAATCTTTGTTTTTCTATGTGCTTTTTCTCTGGCTGATTTCAAGTTTCTCCTCTTTATCACAATTTCATTATAATGTGCCTTGGTATGGTTTTCTTCATGTTTCTTGTATGTGGGGTTCATTGGGCTTCTTGGTTTTGTGGGCTTGTAGTTTTGGGCATATTCTAAAATTTTTCATCCATTATTTCATCAAATATTTTTTTCTGTCATAGTACACTTTCTTAGGGATTTCAGGTAAACACATGCAGGTCATTTGAATTTGTCCCAAAGTTTAGTCTTTATATGTTTCATTTTGTATAATTTCTATTTTTTTTTTCTGTTCACTAATATTTACTCCATTGTTTTTTTTGTTTTGTTTTGTTTTGTTTTGTTTTGTTTTGTTTTGGTGCTGGGGATTGAACCCAGGGCCTTTTGCTTACAAGGCAAGCACTCTACTGACTGAGCTATTTCCCCAGCCCCTCTCATTTGTTATTAATCCTATCTGGTGGGGTTGGGGTTTTACCAGACATTGTATATTTCGTCTCTAGATGTATAATTTTATTTATTTTTATTTATTTATTTATTCATTGGTCCCAGGGATTGAACCGAGGGGTACTTAACTACTGAGCCACATCCCCAGTCCATATTTTCCTTTTTTATTTTGACAAGGGTCTTGCTAAGTTGCTGAGGTTGGCTTTGAACTTGTGATACTCCTGCCTCAGCCTCCCAAGCTGCTGGGACTACAAGTGGTGGCCCCATACCCACTAGAAGTATGATTTTAAGATCTTTGAAATTTTATTTCTTATACAAGCATCTTGAACAAATAACATAGGTATAGGAGGAATAGGGTTTTCAAGATGATGGAATAGAGAAGTTTGCTTTCCTGGATACTCCAGCATGAAACCAAGAAAGCAGATATGCAGCTTCTCAGCAAGGTGGATGAAAAATAAAAGGTGGGGGGCTTTAGTGGGATTTCATACTGGACATTCAAAGCAGATCAGTGACTCAGGAGGTTGGATATAATAAAATAAAGAAGAAATTCCAGTGCCACCACCAGAGGTACCAGCCAGAGCAGTACCTCCAAGAGCAAAGAGGAGGGATAGGGAATTAATGGAACCCACATTTTAGGAGGCCTGAGGCATGTCTGGGTTGGAGAGATCAGAGATCAAAGACATTGCCCAATTAAACTAAAAGGTGTGCTGCACAATATCCTCGTGCAGGAAAGAAGTCACATCTCTCCCAGCTGTCTGCGAAGGAGAGGAAAGGAACATTTTGCAGCCATGGCATTGGTTGGCAACTGGAAGAGCCAATGCCTGGCAAACCTGAATTTGATCTGAAATACAGACCTGGCAAACCCACACAGCATGACATAGAGTGTACCTAAGTGACCAGAAGAAAACCAAACATGAAGAGGAGTTTACACAGGGGAATACTTGTCATGGAAACCCACCCAGTTTTTCCCCTCTCCCTCCAATCCGGCCACTTGCTGGGCCAGCTGAGAGACACACCTGGTGAGGAATTTGAAAGGGCCAGGTTGGAAGAGATTGAACTTGGAGACTGAACCCAAAAGACCAGGAAAAACAGGGTCGGCAGGTAACAGAGGGAACTAAGAATTAGCTCCTCCACTGCAAGAGTGGAACCGAGGGGAGATCTCTGGGGAGCAGTCTTCCATCACCGGCCAGCAACTACCGGGCCCTGGAGGTGCACCGATTTAAAATCTTCAGACCAACTGCCATTCAACCAAGAACCTGGAGACTGCCTAAGCCTAAACTCCACCTCCAGGAGCTCTGCCTATGGGGTTTCCTCTCAAACTCCAGCAACCCCACCCTGAGGGTGGAGGAGGCATCACGCTCCAGCCCATTCCACCTAACACTGCCAAAAAGGAAAGCTGAGAACTTTGAACTCCAGTGGAAACAATTATTTGACTTTTCACCAAGATCTTTTTTTAAATTTTAATTTCTATTTTCTTTTTCTTTCTTTCTTTTTTCTGTTTAATTGTGACTTGAGTGGTTCATGGACACATACATATTCCTATTTGTTTTTTCTCATTTCTAGCATTTTTGAAGCCATGGATCAGTATTTTGAGGACTAGGATGTTTGATTAGTATGTTTTGGTTTTGTTTTATATTCTAATTTAAAAAATTTTTACTTTCATGTCTTTTCTCTCTCACTTGTTTCCGTTGATTCTCTCTTTTCTTCTGCCAATAGCCAATCTCTATTGTCTTCTCTTTCACTCTTCCTTTAATTTTTTACTTCTATTTTCTCTCTGCCAACCTCATAATCTTCACAACCTACATCACATCTGTTCTATTCCTGTCCACCATTCAAAATTGTAAATCCTTTTGCAAACTTATTATTTTTACTGTGGAAAATAATAGATCACATCATTTCTGTTTATTGTGACAATTAAAATATAGATTTTTCACAGCAGAAAATATTTGTTTAATGCTGTATGTCATTTACATAGGTTGTAGTTATAATCTATCTCCCCCTAAACAGTAAATACTAGAAACCTTTAGGGGCATTATAAGTCCAGATGGTAGAAACTCTACTGCCTCAAATCCAAACTGTTAAATGGGAGACACACAAACAACATGAAAAAATAAGGGAAAAAATTGCCCAAACTAAGACACTTCAATAACAGAATCCATCAATACCACAGTGGATGAAATGTCAGAGAAGGAGTTTAGAATGTACATAGTTAAATTGATCTGTGAGGTAAAGGACAATGTAAGGAGGGAAATCAGAGACAGAATACAGGAAATGAAAAATTACTTCAATAAAGAGAGATTTTAAAAATCCTCAAAATGAAAGAATCAATAAATAAACCAAATTAAAAATTCAATGAAAAGTATCACCAGCAGACTAAACCACTTGGAAGACAATGAAGACAAAATATATAATCTTGAAAATAATGTTAACTGTGAAGAAAAGATGTTAAGAGACAATGAACAGAACTTCCAAGAAATATGGGATAACATGAAAAAGTCAAATATATGATTTATCAGGATAGATGAAAGCTCAGAGATATAAACCAAAGGAATGTACAATCTTTTCAAAGAAATAATATCTGAAAATTTCCCAAACCTGAAGAATGAAATGGAAAATCAAATACAGGAGGCATACGGACCCCAAATACACAAAATTACAATGGACCCACACCAAGTCATTGTTGTGAAAATGCTTGACATACAGAATATGGATAGAACTGTTAAGGTTGCCAGAGAAATCTGACCAGTCATATTTACAGGGAAATCAATCTGGATCTCAGATGATTTCTCAATCCAGACCCTCAAAACTAGGAGGTCTTGGGATAATATACACTAAGCTCTGAAAGAAAATGGATGCCAACCAACAATACTATACCCAGCAAAATTAAGATTCAGAGTTGACAATTAAATAAAAACCTTTCATGTTAAACAAAAGTTAAAAGAATTCACAATTAGAAAGCCTGCACTACAAAATATACTCAATATGATATTTCATAAAGAATAAATGAATAATAAAAGTGAAAACCAGCAAAGGGAGGAACTACACTTAAAAAAATAGTCAATCAAAGGAGAAACTAATTCAAATTAAAAAACAAAATGACAGGGTATAAAAATCTTATCTCAATACTAACATTGAATGCAAATGAGTTAAACTCATCAATCAAAAGGCATACACTGGAAGACTGGATTGAAAAACAACACCTAACAAAATGCTGTCTCCAAGAGACTCACTTCATAGGCAAACACATTTCATAGACTGAAGGTAAAATGATGGGTAAAAACATGTCATTCATATGAATCTCATAAACAACCAGGGGTTTCTAACCTCATATGAGATAAAGTGGACTACAAGCTAAAGTTAATCAAAAAGGACAAAGAAGGTCATTTCATACTGCTTAAGGGAATTATATATCAATGAGACATAACATTAATAAATATTTATGCCTGAAACAATGAAATATCTACATACATCAAACAAATACTTCTCAATTTCAAGAATTATAGACCCACAACACAGTAATACTGGGTGACTTAAATGTGCCTCTCTCATCATTGGATAGATCCTCCAAATGAAAACTAAACAAAGAAGCTATAGAACTAAAAAATGCAATTAATATTTTGGACTTAACACATATATATAAAATATTTCATCCATCAATAACTGAATACCGCTTTTGCCTTAGCAACACATGAATTCTTCTCATATAACAGAACATATCTTAGGCCAAAAAGCAGCTCTTAGCAAACACAAAAAATAGAGATAATACCTTGCATTCTATCAGATCATAATAGAATGAAATTAGAAATCAATGATAAAATAAAAAATAGAAGCTACTCTAACACCTGGAGACTTAAGTAATACACTATTGAATGACCAATGGATAGCAGAAGAAATCAAGTATGAAATTTAAAAAAATATATAGAGATAAATGGGAATAGCAATACTACACATCAAAATCTCTGAGATACTATGAAGGCAGTTCAAAAAGGAAAGTTCATTGCATTGAGCTCCTTTACTAAAAGAACAGAAAGTCACCAAATGAATAACGTAACATTACATCTCAAAGCCTTAGAAAAAGAAGAACACCAAAAGCAGTAGGACAAAAAATAATTAAAATCAGAGCCTAAATCAATGAAATTGAAAAAAAATTCAAAAAATCAACAAAACAAAAAGTTGGTTCTTTGGGAAAAAAAATATGATAAGCCCTTAGCCAAGCTAATGAAAAGAGAGAGAAGATGCAAATTATTAAAATTTGTGACAAAAAAGGAAATATCACAAGACAAAACTGAAATACAGATGATAATCAGGAACTATTTTGAAAATTTATACTTCAATAAAATATAAAATCTTGAGAATTGGACAAATTTCTAGAGATATATGACCTACCCACATTGAATGAGGAGGAGAGAGAAAATTTAAACCCATCAATTTCAAGTAATGAAATTGAAGATGCCATCAAGAGCCTACCAAAGAAGAAAAGGCCAGGACCAGATGGATTCTCAGTCCAGTTCTACCAGACCTTCAAAGAAGAACTTATACTAATACTCCTCAAATTATTCCATGAAATAGAAAAGGAAGGAACCCTTCCAAACTCATTCTATGAAGCCAGTATCACCCTGATACCAAAACCAGACAAAAACACATAAGGGAAGAAAACTTCAGAACAATATCCCTAATGAACACAGATGCAAAAAGTCCAAATAAAATACTGGCAAATTGGATACAAAACCATATTAAAAAGAGAGTGTACCATAATCAAGTGGGGTTCATCCCAGGAACGCAAGGTTGGTTCAACATATGGAAATCAATAAACATAATTCATCACATCAATAGACTTAAAGATAAGAATCACATGATGATCTCAATAGATGCAGAAAGAGTATTTGACTAAATTCAACATCCATTCATACTCAAAACACTAGAAAAGCTAGGGAAAGCAGGAACATAGCTCCACATTATAAAAGCTATATATTAAACCCAAAGTCAATATCATTCTAAATGGAGAAAAATTGAAAGCATTCCCTCTAAAAAAGATAAGTGACTGGGGTTGTAGCTTAATGGTAGAGCACTCGCCGAGCATGTGTGAGGCACTGGGTTCGATTCTTAGTATTGCATATAAAAAAATAAAAGGTTCACTGACAACTAAAAAAAAAAAAAAAAATTTTAGGACTGGGCACGGTGGCTTGGGAGGCTGAGGCAGGAGAATCATGAATTCAAAGACAGCCTCAGCAAAAGCAAGGCACCAAGCAGCTCAGTTAGACTTCGTCTCTAAATAAAATACAAAATAGGGCTGGGGATATGGCTCAGTGTTCAAGTGTTCCTGAGTTCAATCCCCAGTACCCATCCCAAAAAGTATATATTAAAAACAAAACAAAAAAAAAAAAAAAACTAGAACAAGACAAGGATGCCCTCTTTCACCACTTCTATTCAACATAGTCCTTGAAACTCTAGCCAGAGCAATTAAGCAAAAGAAAGACATTGAAGGGACATGAACAGGAAAAAAAGAGCTCTAATTGCCCCTATTTGCCAATAACATGATTCTATATTCAGAAAACCCAAAAAACTCCACTAGAAAACTTCTAGAACTTATAAACAAATTCAGCAAAGTAGCAGGATATAAAATTAACACCCATAAAATCAATTCCAATCAGGTAGAGACTGAATAAATGTAAAAACTCAAAGATCAGTTAACTTGAAGAAGCCAAGGGCTTGTAATATGAGGAGAGATTCTAAGGTAATAAAGAGAAGCTAAATTCAAAAAATCTAGAGTGGAAAACTGAGTATGAAAATACCAGATAAATACTCACCTATATTATGTAACTACTTAAGTACAATATCACAGATGGGGGGGGGGTGGACTACAATACGTAAAGCAAACATGTAGTCACAATATTCTTGTCTTTGAAGTTATTGACATCGATATTTTTGTTATATCCATCAGATCACTTAAATAAGGTGGGGTGACATAATTCTCAACCAAAAGCAGGCATTAGTGAAAGAATACCCTAATCTTCCCATTATCTGATAGGATAATTCCGAGATACATTTACATAATTCCTCAGAGGATCTCCAGCAACTTGGCAGTCATTGTACTGCTGCTACAATGAAATATCACAGACCTAACTAATTTATAAATAAATACATGGAAATTTATTTCCTATAGTTCTAAAGACAGCACAGTTTAAGATCAAGATGCCAGCAGATTTGGTGTCTGGTAGAATCTTCCTCTCTGCTTCCAAATGGTATCTTCTTGTTGAATTCTCATGTGAAAGAAGGGGCAAAAAGGGACCAAGGTCCCCCTCCAGCCCTTTTGCGTTGTTGTTATGGTTCTGGAGCTAGGGATTGAACACAGTATCTCATGTGTACTAGACATTCTACCACTGAGCCAAGCCTCTAGCCCTCCAGTGGCCTTTGTTTCCCATATTTTTTATTGGTGCATTATAGATGTACATAATGATAGGAATTCATTGTTACATATTCATACATGCACACAATGTAACAATATAATTTGACTGATATCATTCCCCAGTATTTACCTTTTCCCTTCATCCCCTTGGTTCCTTTAATCTACTGATCTTTCAATTTTCATGAGATTTCCCCTCCACACACACCACCACCTTTATTTTCCTTCTCTAACTTCCATATATGAGAGAAAACATTTTGAATTTTTGAGCTTGGCTTCTTTCACTTGCACAATGTCAAGCTGCATTATCCTGCAAATGACATAATTTGATTCTTCATTATGGATGAATAAAACTCCATTATGTATATACACCACATTTTTTTAATCCATACAAAAAAATGGTGAACTAGGCTGTCTCATAACGTGGCTACTGCGAATTGTGATTTATGGTATAAACATTGATATGCATGTATTGCTGTAGTACTATAACTTTAATTCTTTAGGATAAATACTGAGGAGCAGTATAGCTGGGTACTATGGTAGTTCTATTCCTAGTCTTTTTAGGATCCTCTATACTAATTTCTATAGTGGTTGTACTAATTTAAAATTCTACCAACAATGTAAAAGTGTCCTTTTTCTTCACATCCTCTGCAGCATTTATTATTAGGTTCTTTAAAATATTTCTTTAGTTGTCAATGGACCTTTATTTTACTTATTTATATGTGGTGCTGAGAATCAAACCCAGTGCCTCACACATGCTAGACAAGTGCTCTACCACTGAGCCGCAACCCCAGTCCCTATTATTGTGTTCTTGATGGTTGCTAGTCTGATTGGTATGAGACGAAATTCGGGGTAGTTTTGATTTGCATTTCTCTAATTGCTAAAGATGTTGAACCTTTTTTAAATATTTTTTGCTGTTTGTATTTCTTCTTTTGAGAAGTGTCTGTTTAACTCATTGGCCTATTTATTAGTTGGGTTATTTGTTCTTTTGGTGTTAAGTTTTTTGAGTTCTTCATATATCCTGGATACTAATCCTCTGTCAGAAGAATAGCTAGCAAAGATTTTCTCCCATTCTGTAGGTTCTCTTTTCATATTCTTATTCCTAAGTTTTTAAAATTTGATGCCAGGCCATTTATTAACTCTTGGCATTATTTTCTGACTTCCTTCCTTCCTTTCTTCCTTCCCTCCCTCCCCCTCTCCCTCCCTCCCTTCCTTCCTTTCCCTCCCTCCTTCCCTCCTTCCTTCCTTCCTGGGTATATAAACCATTAACAGAAAAGGCCTACAGACTCATAAATATGGAACACTTCACAAATTTGCATGTTACCCTTCCCCGCGGGCCATGCTAATCTTCTCTGTATCTTTCCAATTTTAATATATTTGCTGCCAAAGTGAGCACATTTCCCCAAGCTTTTGAGGTCCTTTTGAGAAAGTAATTGTCTGCACCTTTAAGTTGGAATGTTGACCCTATATTTTCTTCTAGGAGTTGAATAGTTTCTGGATTAATTCTTACATTTTTGATCCATTCTGAGTTGACTTTTTGCAGAGTAAGAGATAAGGATCTAGTCCATTCTTCTACATATGGATAACAAGTTTTCCAGGAACTATGTGTTTAAAAGGCTGTCTTTTCTCCAGTGTATGTTTTTGGCATCTTCATTAAAGATCAGATGAATATTTGTGTGGGTTTATCTCTATGTCTTCCATGCTGTATCATTCATCCATGTGTCTGTTTTTGTGTCAGTACCATGCAGTTTTTATGACTATAGTTTTATAGTATGATTTGAAATCAGGTATGTCCAGAATTGTTTTTTTAATATATATTTTTAGTTGTAGTCATATTTTACTTTTATGAAGTTCTGAGGATCAAACCTAGTGCCTCATGCGTTCTAGGAGAGCGCTCCACCACAGAACCATAACCTCCCCAGAATTGCTTTTTAGTTAAGAGTTGCTTTGGCAGAATATTCTGGGTCTTTTATTCTACCAAATGAATTTTAGGACTGTTTTTTCCAGTTCAGTGAAGAATGTGATTGAAATTTTTATGGGAATTGCTTTGGCTCTGTATACTGCTTTTGATAATATGACTGTCTTATCAATGTTAATACTACCTATCATGAACATGGGAGATCTTTCCATCTTCTTGTGTCTTCAACTTCTTTCTTCGATGTCGATGTTCTACAGTTTTCATCATAGAGGTCTTTCACCTCCTTAGTTATATTTATATCTAGGTTTCTTGTTTGGCTTTGGTTTATTTTTGAAGTTACTGTAAATGGGATTTTTTCCCCTTCTTTTCTTCCTCTACATATTCATCTTTGGTGTACTGGAAAGCTATTTATTTTTATGTATGGTTTCTGTACTGATACTTTGATGAATTTGTTAAATCTAGCAGTCTTCTGGTGGAGCTTTTTGAATATTCTAAGTATAGGATCATATCATCTGCAAACAGTGATAATTTGACTTCTCCCTTTCCTAGTCTTATCCCTTTCATTTCCTTCTCTTGCCTAATTTCTCTGGCTAGAGTTTCTAGTACTATATTGAATAGGAATGGTGACAGTGTTCCAGATTTTAAAGGAAATGTTTTCAGTTTTTCCCCATTCACTATGATGTTAGATTTGGGTTTGTTGTAAATAACCTTAAGGTAGGTTCCATCTATCCAGGGTTTCTTCAGTGTTTTTATCATGAATGGCAGCTGAATTTTGTCACAGACTTTCTCTGCATCTACTGCAATAACTAAGTGATTTTTGTCCTTAATTCTATTTATGTGATGAATTATACTTATTGATTTGCATATGTTAAATCATCCTGGCATTCCTGAGATAAAACAATCTTGGTCATGATGTACAATTTTATTACTGTTGTTAAATATAATTTGCTAATATTTTATTCAGGATTTTTGCATTTAAGTTCATCAGGGATATTGGTCTGTAGTTTTCTTTCCTCAGTGTGTCCTTATCTGGTTTTGGTCTGAGTGTAATACTGGTTTCACAGAATGAATTTGAAAGTGTTCCATCCCTTTCTATCTCATGGAATAATTTAAGAGTATTGGTATTATTTCTTCTTTAAAGTTCTGGTAGAATTCAGCTAAGAATCCATCTGGTCCTTGGCTTTATTTGTTGGAGGACTTCTTTAATTACTGCTTCTATCTCATTGGTAATTATTGATCTGCTTAGGTTTGCAAGGTCTGGTAGGATTCAGCTGAGAATCCATCTGGTCCTTGGCTTTATTTGTTGATGACTTCTTTAATTAATGCTTCTATCTCAGTGGTAATTATTGATCTGTTTAGGTTTGCTATGTCCTCCTGATTCAACTTTGGCAGTTCATAAGTGTCTAGAAACGTATCCATTTCTAGGCTTTCCAATTTATCAGTGCATAAATTTTCAAAATAATTCCTTATTAGCCTCTGAATTTCTATGATGTCTGTGGTGATTTCTCCTTTTTCATCTATAATTTTATTGATTTAAGGCATCTTTCTTTTCTTTTGGCTAGTTTAGCTAAGAGTTATCAATTTTGTCTGTCTTTTCCAAGAACAAGCTCTTTGCTTCATTGATTCTGTGTATTTGTTTTAATTCTCAATTTTGGCTCTGATCTTAATTATTTACTTTCTTCTACTGGTTTTGGAATTGATTTGTTTTTGTTTTTCAAGGACCTTGAGATGCATCATTAGGTTGTTCACTTAGGATCTTTCTGATATTCTCCTGTAGTCACTCTAGCTATAAACATTCCTTTTAGAACTGCCTTTGTAGTGTCCCAGAGATTCTGGATTGTTGTTTCATTATTCTTGTTTGAGTTTAAGAATCTTTAAAAAATGTATTCCCTGATTTTTCTCTCTCATACAGCCAAAAGTGTATTGTTCAGGGGCTGGGGTTGTGGCTCAGTGCTGGAGTGCTTGCCTAGCAGGTGTGAGACACTGGGTTTGATTCTCAGCACCACATATAAATAAATGAATAAAATCAAGGTCCATCAACAACTAAAGGTGTGTTGTTCAAATTCCACACTTCATATACTTTATATAGGGTTTTTTTTAAATGTTGATTTCCAATTTCATTCCATTATGATCTGGTAAGATGCAAGGAGTTACATGTATTTTTCATATTTGCTAAGAGTTGCTTTGTGGACTAAAATATGATCTATTTTGAAGAAGGTTCAATGAGCAGCCAAGAAGAAAGCATATTCATCTTTTGTTGGATGAAATATTTTATTTATGTCTTTTAGGTCCTTCTCATTCATAATGTATTTCAGGTCTGAGTTTATGTCTGAATTACCCACCTATTGGTGAGAGAGGTGTGTTGAAATTATTCAGTATTATTGTAGTGGAGTTGATATGAGTCTTTGAGTAGTGTTTGATTTATGTAATTAGGTGCACCAAGATTTGTGGCATAAACATTCACTATCATTACATCTTCTTGTCAGATTATTCCATTTACCAGTATAAAGTGACTCTTTTTGTGGCTGTCTTTGCCTATAAAGTGAGTGTTTTGCAAACAACATATAGTTGGATTTTATTTTTTAATCCATTCTTCCAGTTTATGTCTTTTAATTGCAGAGTAGAGATCATTTACATTAAATATTACAGAGATAAGTTTATTCATTCCTGCCATTTTGATTTATTTCTAATGTTTAATTTGGTCCTATTTCTCATTTTCTTAGTTACCACTCAAATGAGATTTGTTCGTTTGTGAACTCTGGGGTTTGTTTTTTATTTCTTCTGTATGAAGTATTTCTTCAAATATTTTTTTTTTCTTTTTTTAAAACAACCTGTCTTTATTGTAATATCCAAGTTGCCATGTTTTGTTTTGTTTTTGTGGTGCTGGGGATTGAACCCAGGGCCTTGGGTTTACGAGGCAAGCACTATACCATCTGAGTTATATCCCCAGCACCTCTTGAAGTATTTTCTGTAGTGCAAGCTTAGTAGTCATGAATTCTTTAGGTTTCTGCTTATCCTGAAAGATTTTTATTTCCCTTCCATTTTCAAGGATAGCTTTGCGGGATAGAGCAATCTTGGTTGACATTTTCTTTCAGGAATTGGAACACATTATTCCAAGCTCTCCTGGATTTTAGTTTGTGCTAAGAAATCACAAATAATTCTGATTGGCTTCCCTCTGAATATGACCTCACATTTTTCTTTTGATGTTTTTAAATTCTGTCCTTTTCTGTTTGCTAGTCATTTTAAAAAATAAATCTTTAGTTGTCAATGGATCTTTTATGCAGTTCTGAGTATCAAACCCAGGGCCTCACACATGCCAGGTAAGTGCTCTACCACTGAGCCACAACTCCAGCCCTAGGCATTTTAATTCTAATATGTCATGGAGAGGTTCTTTTTTTTTTATCTTGCCTATTCAGGGTTCTAAATTCTTCCTGTGTCTGGATGTCCATCTCATTCTCAAAGTTTGGACATTTTTCTGTTATTTCTCTGAAGAGGTTATCCATTCCATTACCCCACATATCACAATCTTCTTCAAGTCCAGTGATTCTTAAAATTCTTAAAATTTCTCAATGTTTTCCCAGAATTCTTATAAAATCTGGTCATGATTACTTTTTTCTTTTCTTTTATACTGTCTGAATATTCAAGACTTGCCACTTTGTCTTCCAGCTCTGAGATTCTGTCTTCTGTAGAGTCAACTCTATTAGAGACTTTCAACTGAGCAATTTAATTGATTTATTATCTTTTATTTCCAAGATCTTTGTGTGGTTCTTTTTCAATATCTCTATCTCCTTTTTAATTCTTTCATATTATATACTGACTTCCTAATTCATTCAGCTTTCTGTGATCTCTTGGAATTCATTGATTATTTTTATAACCATTCTTTTAAATTCTTTATCTGATATTTCAATTACTTCAATATCTTTGGAGTCCATTGTTGATGAATTATGAACTTTAGGAAGTCTCATGTTACCTTGTTTTTTCATATTTCTTGTATTTCTCTTCTACTCTTACTTGTGGGTGTTTGTAGGGCGCATCCTCCTCTTTCCAGTGTGTCCTAAGTGATCTAGTTTGAGACCCCTTACTGGTATCCACAGTCTTTGTTGCTAATTCTCTTTGTTTTTGCTGTAGGAGTGGGTGTCCATGAATGGGACGTGAGGCCCACCCCAACTGTTCCTACTTGGCGCCTGGGTGTTCGTTAGTTTGAGGTTTTTGTTTCTTCTACTCCTTGCATTAAAGCATTGCCAATGTTTGAGTGTGGTTAATTTGTGTGTGGAACAAGATTTACAGTCTTTTGGCTGGGTTTATTTCAGCAGCAGAATCTCAACCCTGTGAACCTGTAGTGTCCCAGCACCTCACAAAAAAAAAGGGAGGGGGAAACAATAGCAAAAACTGAAGCAAACAATATATAGCATTAAAATAAATACCCTGTGCCTACTTGTAACATCTACAGCACTAATTACCACAAAAACTGGAGTGGTGGGGTCAGCAATTGCCAACTGCAAAAGCAATAAATAGCCATGAACTAGATCTGGCATTAAAGTAACCAGCATTGTCTACTATGCCATCCCAGTACTAATAAAATCAACATTAATGGTGGGGGCAGGCGCTATATAAACCAAATAATTCTAAAAGGTAGTAAACATACAGTTCATTAAGAGAAGAGAAAATGTTACAGGAGGGTTAAAGAAAGTTTAGAATGTTCAAAATGTGAACAGAGAGAATGCAGAAGAGATACAGCAAGTGATGGTTATAAAGAAGGAGAAGAAATAACAAAGTAAGGGGAGAAAGAACAAGAGAATTTGGCTGTTAGTGGGAGAAGAAAGGAGACAGAGAGAGACAAGAGAAAGAAAACCAAAACAGAATAAAACCACAATAAACAAACAAAAATCTAATGCTCAAAAGGCAAGACAAGGAAAAATAACTGCCAATAGAAAAACGAGAAAAAACGAATACAAGTATGTGTAAATAACCATGATTCAATTAGCACAGCAAGAACACTGAAAATAAGTAAATAAAAAGATTCTTAATGAAAAATCAAAGAATGACTCTACATGGAGGTGGTTAAAAATGTCAAGGAGTATGAATGGCCACTGCTTTACCCTGACTGTCCTTCCTTTTGTTTATTCTTGGGCTATATACACAGAGAGCACGGAAGCATGTGCGAGTGGGGGCAAGAGCTGAGGGGTTGTTAAGCCTGCACACAAAAAGAGGAAAGGGTTAACAACCTATCAACTCTCACCACAACAGTTGGTGTGGCCTAAAACTGAAACTGGTTGAAATAGCTTTCCTTATATCCAGCTAAGGTAGAATGGAACAGAAAATACTGTCGATAAGAGTTTTGTCTGGACAGACCAGATTGATGCACTTCCAGGGTGAGGCTGCTGCAGAGTTTTGAGAGGAGTTTCAGTGGCTGGGGCTTAGGTCTAATCAGGCCTTAGGGGCTTCGTTGGAAGGTATCTATGATTAGATTAACACACTCCTAGGGCCAGATAGATGCAAATCTCTCGTGGGTAGTCTGGATCTCAGGAGCCTCCCACGAATTCTACTCACACTCGTCGCCCATGAATACAGCATTTCTCAACTTAGTTCTGGAGTATACTCATACCTGCCTGTTTGGATTCCCAAATTGCTTCAGTTGGTCACATGAACTGCCAGACTCTCTGAGAAAACAAGTTGCACTCCCTCCACATTTTGTACTGGAATCCCCCTGTTAATCTTCTGTTTCACTCACGTTCTGCTAGGTACACACTAGGCCACACAGTAGGTGCTTGCCAGGACAATATGGCAATGTTTACTATGATCTCCTGGACTCCTGCAACAGCAAGACTTAGCATGGCCTCCTCAAGATGGCTCCCTGACTCAGCTCTCCACTTACCAGTTGAGACACAGAGCACTTCTCAGATACCAGTTAACCTTGTAGCCTCTGAATCAGCTAAAATCAAGCTGCTTTACTGATCTACAGATTCTTCTGTGCCAAACTGATCCAGGGTATGTCTCTGTTTGTATTATCCCTCCCTTCTATAGCATTGCTGCCACTACTGCAGTAAGCATGACTCCAACGTACTCTTTGTACAATGCACTCAAATTTCTGAGTCTCTAAGAGACTCTTGACTGTCCACCATTGAATTTCAGTGAATTCTCCCAGCAACTTGGGAGATTGAGGCAGGAGGATTGCAAATTCAAAGCAATTTAGCAATGTCCTAAGCCCTCACTAAATTGTCTCAGAATAAAAAATAAAAAGTAGCTGGGGATGTGGTTCAGTGGTTCAGTGACCCTGTGTTCAACCCCCAGTACCCTCTGCCCAAAAAAAAAGAAAGGAAAAGAAAGTTACTGCTGGCTTATAGTTCCTTAGTTACTGCTGGCTTATAGTTCCTTTATTTCCCTCTGTCTACTTGTTTACTTATCTCACAACTGTGAAGAGTAAATTGGATCCTATATGTGGTAGCATTTGACAATTGTGAAACTTTAAACATAAATTATATAATAACATATATAATAATAAAACAGTAGATCAGAGGCTACTACAGCAGGACTGACTCACTGACATAAACCAGCAATTACGTAGTGAAAAGGTTTTTTAAACAAAAATAAAATTCATGCTTTTACACATCTGCAAATGGTTGTTTTTTACTCAGAAAATCATGTTGATTTATTTTTGTCACTGTATTCATGATAAAGCTGTAATTTATTCTAAAATGCTATATTTCACTGCATAATTATCACCACTATATTAACATATATTCATAAATATTCTGCGGATCCTAATCTTGCACCAACAATAGTTTAGTAATAAATGATTTGTAAGTAATACTGGCACAATTAAAAAAAAAAGTTTCACATAATGGTCTCACCCCACTTTTTTTGCAAAAAAAAAAAAAAATTGGTATAAAATCTGCAATGATTATATGGTGCAATATACTGATCTTTTTTGTTTAAAATTCAAGTTAAATTTTTCTGTTTAGACATTATATTTAATTTTAATTTTTTAAAAATATTGATAGACCTTTATTTTATTCACTTATTTATATTTGGTGTTGAGAATCAAACCCAGTGCCTCACATATGGTAGGCAAGCACTCTACCACTAAGCCACAACCCCAGTTCCTAATTTTTATTTTTAAAAATTTCTGATCACAGATAGTCACTAGTTTACATTGATCCAATTGACATCTTTTTAACTTTACAATGGTGCTAAAATAATATTATTTAGTAGAAACTCTTTTCAAAGTTTAAATTATGATCTTTTCCTGGGCTACTGCTATGCAGTGTAACATTTTCTCATGATGTTGGGCAACTGAAGTGAGCTACAGCTCCTAGACAGCCAGATGATTATGAGGGTAAACAACCAATACTGTACAGTGTACTCTGTTGCTAAGCTATGATGTTCAGTAAGTTAGATTATTAAATGTATCTTAGGCTTATGATACTTTCCATATGCTATGAGTTTATCGGGATTAATCCTAGTGTAACTCAAGGAACATTTGCACTGGGTGGCATCCAGGTTAGGAACAAGTTGTCAAAGGTGGATTAACATGGTAGTTGAGATCTTAATAATATCAAATAGTTCCAATCCATCAACATGAAATGTCTTTCCATTTATTAATGTATTCATTAATTTTTTCAGCAACGTTTTATAGTTTTCAGTATCCACGTCTTTTTAAAGCCCTATGGAATAGTGTAGGATGATACTATAAGATCCTTAACTATATCTTTTTCCAAATATGGTCACATTTGTGGATATAGGGTTTGAATACGCACTCCTTTTGGTGGTACATGGTTCAACCATATAGTGGCTCAAACAATGAAGACATTTTAATTATCCCCACATAAAATCAAGTCTATTATAATAAACAATTTAGGATTGGTTGTAGCTCAATATCATTAAAGCTCCAACTCTTCTCCCTGCACCTGTCCTCAGCATGTTATTTTTTGTTCTCAAGCTTTTTGCCTCTAGTTCCAGGCTTTAAATTCCTTACAAAACATAGACAGTGAACGAAGAAGAGAAAATTACTTTCTCCTGAAGCCTCAGCATCTTCTTCTCTGTACATCATGATGCCCAACCCAGATGTATCACTGACAAAGATGAATGGGGATGCCATAACAGATTTAGTCCTGGGGCACACTGCCACAACGAAACCTGACATAGAAGGGGGACTAGCTGTTTGGTACGCAATTGACAATATTTACTATAATTGCTAAATGTGCTTCCTAAAGATTGATAATGAAAAACTCACCAGCCCCTTTCTAGTAATTTATACTGATTCTTTCAACCAATACTTATAATATCTACTGCTTGCTGGGTACTGTGATAGAAATAGGAGCCTCAGAGATCAAAACATAGTTCCTGACCTCAAGTAGCTCTTGGTTGCATTGAATAAGAACTATACCAACAATTCTAGGACACTATGACCTTTGCCATTTAAGATGGCATATGCATGGTGCAGTGGGGGAAGAGGAGATTGCACTATCTTGAAAGGCAATCTTTGAACTGAAGTTTTAAAGAAGTAGTAATTAGAGAAAAGGTGGGGATGGGTAATGGTGGTCTGGAGTGAAAAAAAGCATGTAGAAAGACTCTGATGATTGGAGAACAATACCACATGCATTTGTGGAACAGCATTTTATTGGCCACGTGCAGTGGCTCATGCCTATAATCCCAGTGACTCAGGAAGCTGAGGCAGAAGGATTGTAAGTTTGAGCAAGGATTGTAAGTTTCAGCAACTTAGCAAGGACCTAAGCAACTTAGTGAGACCCTATTTTAAAACAGAAAACAAAAGGGCGGGGGATGCACCTCAGTGGTAAATCACCTCTGGACTCAAATTCCCAGTGCCAGAAAACCAAAAACAAACAAATAAAAAACCATTTTAATGTATTTAGAGTGCAGAATTGTCAGGAGCAGGAGGGCAGGGCAGGTTGGTAAGAGGAGCTGTGATGTACATGGTGAAGGGCTGTTTATGATGAAAGAAGAATTGACACTTGATACCAAAATCTGAGGAAATACTGAAGGACTGAAATCCAAGAAATGACTAAATTAGATGGCTTTAGAAGGAGTACTCTGTCAGTAATTGAATGTTTCTAATTTTGTGCATGGAGAGACAATGGTGATGTCCCTCCTAAAAAGAGCAAATAAAAGTGGAAAATCTAGAATTAGGAAAAGATCACATTCAGGTGTTTATTCTTTAAAAATATGTTTTGTTATAGATGGACATGATACCTTTATTTTATTTATTTTTATGTGGTGCTGAGGATTGAACCCATTGCCTCACACATGCTAGGCAAGTGCTCTACAACTGAGTTACAGCTCCAGCCCCAGGTGTGTATTTTGAAGACTAAAGTGCCTTATTTAAACGACCCTTTCTAGCGGGCGAGTAGCTCACCCTGTAGCGCGCTCACGGAGCATGTACACAGGCCAGGGGTCGAATCCCCACCATTTCCAAAGAAAGCAAAGAGTAAAGGAGTCTTTCTTTTTTCCTAACTTCTAATCTGTAATCTATCATTTTTTTATTTCCTTTTTTTTTTTAATGGAGACTTGTTATGTTTCCCGGCTGGTCTTGTGGGCTTAAGTAATTTTCCTGAGCCAGCCTCCTGAGTAATGAGGACTACAGGCATGCACTACTATACCCCACTTTTCTTTCTCCATTTATTTAAAAAAATAAAATGCCCTTGAATTAGAAAGGAATACATTAAAATGTCACCAGTGACATCTGTGTGGTGAGATTTTTTTCCCTTTCTTTTCAGTACTGGAAAATCAAACCAAGGGCCTCACACATGCTAGGTAATCTAACCTTGAGCTACATATCAAGATCTTTTTTATTTATTTTGAGTCAGGGTGTCACTATATTACCCGGGCTGGCTTGTGATCCTCCTGCCTCAGCCACCTAAATAGTTGTTTTTGTTTTGTGATACTGGCATTGAACCCAGGGCACTGTACTGTTGAGGTACATGACCCAGACCTTTTTATTATTTAAGACAGGGTCTTGCTAAATTGCTCAGGCTGGCCTTGAACTCGTAATCCTTCTGCAGACTCCCAGATATATGAGATAATAGGTATGTGCAATAGGTGACTTTTTCAAAACCATTTTTTCAGTATTTCCCAGTGAGCATTCAACAAACATTCTGGATCAAAACCTTCCAATTTTAACTGCCTAAATAGAGGTTTTTCATTCTACAATCAGTATTTTTCTCCTAGCATGGCATCTTCTT
The DNA here is from genome assembly GCF_902686455.1 of Sciurus vulgaris. Lineage (NCBI taxonomy): Eukaryota > Metazoa > Chordata > Mammalia > Rodentia > Sciuridae > Sciurus > Sciurus vulgaris. Next base: position 81,180,590 of record NC_136461.1, on the reverse strand, counting down.
GAGTAATTTTAAATAGATTTCAAGTTTCTTATTATCAACTCAATTTTAAAGTTTTTGGTTTAGTCATATTAGTATATTAGTATGTGTATGTATATATTTACACATATACATACACATAGCACATTTTCCCCCCAGAGGCTTAAGGAATACTTCTGTTTCTGTACATTTGAAAGATTGCCTGTTCAGGTAACTTTTCTAATTAAAAAAAAAAAGATTTTACTGTTTTAGATTCATAGCTAAAATTAAGAGGAATGTACAGAGATATCTCATATGTCCCCTGCCCCACACATGCTTAGCTTCCTGCATTATCAACATCCCCCACCAGAGTGATACATTTATTACAATTATGAAACTCCATTGACACATCATAATCACCCCAAATCCATAGTTACATTAGAGCTCACTCTTGTATTATAAATCTAAGGCTTTACATGAGTATATATAATCACATGTATCTATCATTACAGTATATGGAGTATTTTCACTGCCCTAAAAATCTTCAGTGCTCTGCCCATTGACATCCACTGATCTTTTCTTTTCCAGAATGCCATACTGTTGGGGCTGGGGATATAGCTCAGTTGGTAGAGTGTTCGCCCTGTATGTACAAGGCCCTGTAGTTCAATCCCCAGTACCTTAAAAAAAAAAAAAAAAAAAAACCCAGAATGCCATACTGTTGAGATTATAGTTATGTAGCCTTTTCAGGGTGGCTTCTTTTGCTTAGTAATATGTATTTAAGGTTCCTCCATGCCTTTTCATGGCTTGATAGTTCATTGATTTTTAGCACTATATAATAGTCCATTGGCTGAATGTACCATAGTGTCCATTTACCTAGTGGACATCTTGGTTGCTTCTAGGTTTTGGCAATTATGAATAAAGCCACCATAAAATCTGTGTTTGAGAAGCATTGTATGGAAATAAGTTCTCAATTCCTTTGGGTATATATCTTTTTTTAAATTTTTTTTGGTGCCAGGAATGAGCCTAGGGTCTCACTAAGCTGATTAGGGGCCTCATTAAACTGCTAAGGCTAACTTTGAACTCCCAATCCTCCTGCCTCAGCATCCTGAGTCACTGGAATTACAAGCATGACCACCATGATTGGCATCCTTTGGGTATATATTAAGGAGTATTACCACTGGATTACATGGTAAGAGTGTTTGTTTTATAAAAGAAACTGTCAAACTGTTTTCCAAAATGGTTGTAGTATTTTGTGTTCCAATGAATATGAGAGTTCCCGTTGCTTCATATTCTTGCATTTGCTGTTGTATTACAGATTTTGTCCAATCTAACAAGTGTGTAGTGATACCTATTGTCATTTTAATTCACATTTCCCTAAATGATACCATATGGAGCTTATTTTCATGTTTATTTGGTATCAGTGAATCCTTTTTGGTATCTGTGGAGGTCTTCAGTCCATTTCTAAGTTGGGCTTTTTGTTTCCTTATTGTTTTTTTTTTTTTTTTTTTTTTTTGGTACCAGGGATTGAACCCAAGGATATAGTGCTTAACCACTGAACCACATCCCCAGCCCCTGCCTTTTTTTTTTTTTTTTTTTCCTAGTACTAGGGATTGAACTCAGGGCCTTGTGTTTGCAAGGCAAGCACTCTACCAACTGAGCTATATACCCAGTCCCACTTTTCTTATTTTGAGACAGAGTCTCACTTAGTTGCTTAGTCTTGCTAAACTGTTGAGCCTGGTTTTGAATTTGCTATCCTCCTGCCTCAGCATCCTGAGCCCTTGGTATTATAGGTGAGCACCACCATGCCCATTTTATTGTTGAGTTTTAAGGGTTCATTGTATATTTTGGATGTCTTTCATCAGATGCGAATATTTTTTCCTGTTTTCTGGCTTGTCTTCATTCTCTTGACATTGTCCCTTGCAAAGCATGAGTTTTCTATTTTAATGGAGTACAGTTTATTGATTCGTTCTTTCATGGGTCATATCTTTTGTGTTGTATTTAAAAAGACATCACCATATTCAGGGTCATCTAGGTTTTCTCTTATGTTCTTGTCTATAAGTTTTTAGTTTCACATTCAACTTTTAGGTTTAAGGTGTGTGTGTGCGTGTGTGTGTGTGTGTGTGTGTGTGTGTGATGCGATGCTGGGGATTGAACTCAAGGACTGGCACATTCTTCTAGACAAGGGCTCTACCACTGAGATAAATCCCTAGGCCCTGTGATCCATTTTGACTTAATTTTTGTGATGGGTATGAGATTTGTGTTTAGATTTGTTTTTTTTTTTCATATGATATCCAGATGGTCAAGTACTGTTAGTCAGCTTTCCTTTACAGTAACAAAATATCTGAGATAATAATCAATTTATAGAGGAAATGTTTATTTTGGTTCACAGTTTTGGATGTTTCAATCCAGGGTTGGTTGGCCCTGTTGCTCTGGGTCTGTGGCAAGGTAGTACATCACGGCAAAAGCATGTTATAGAGCAAGCCCACTCATCTTATGGCTAGAAAAGAGAAAGGGGCAAGGGTCCCAAAATCCCCTTCAAGGGTACACTCCAGTGAGTGGAATACCTTCCACTAGGCTCCACCTCTTAACGATTTTACCATCTCCCAACAGTATTATGGGTTGGGGACCACATCTTTAACATACAGGTCTTTGGAGGACACTTAACCCAAAGTGTAATAAGCACTATTTGTTGAAAAGACTATCTTTGTTCCTTTATCAAACATCAGTTGACTATATTTATGTGGATCTATTTCTGGGCTCTGTCCTTTCATCGATTTACTTGTCCTTCCTTTCACCAATACTACACTTACCTTGATTACTACAGTTTTGTACTAAGTCTTCAAGTCAGGTGATATCAGTCCTCTGACTTTGTTCTCTTTCAATATTGTGTTGATTACTCTGAGTCTTCAGCCTCTCCATATAAACTTAGAACCAGTGGGTTTGCATCTACAAAATAACTTGGCTAGAATTTTTATTTGAATTGCACTGATTTATAAGTTAACTTGGCAAGAACTGACATCTTGACAAAATTGTTTTCTATCCATGAACACAGAATCTCTTTCCATTTATTTAATTCTTTGATTTTGTTCATCAGAGTTTTGTAGTTTTCCTCATACAGATCTTGTATATTTTTGTTAGATTTACATATTTCATTTTGAGGGTGCTAATATAAATGATACTGTGGGTTTTTTCTTTTCAAATTCCACTTGTTCATTGCTGGTATATCAGAAAGCAACTGACTTTTGTATTATTAACCGTGTAACTACAACCCTACCATAATTATTTATTAGTTCTAGGAGTTTCTTTTGGATTTTCCACATAGATGATAATGTGATCTGCAAATAAAAATAGTTTTATTTCTCCCTGCCCAATCTGCAAATTTTTTATTTTCTTTCTTACTGCATTGGTTAGTAACTTCTAATAAATGTTGAAGTGGTGTGGTAAGAAAGAACATTATTGCCTTGTTTCTGATCTTAGTGGGAAAGATTCAAGTTTTTCACCATTCACTAACCTACTAGCTGAATTTTCTTTTGTTAGATGTTCTTTGTCAAATTGGGGAAATACCCTTCTAGATTTTCTAATTTACTAGTAAGAATATTAAGGCTGAAAGTTACCCAAGATCACTTAGTACTCCAACAGCAGAACCACTTCGAAACACTGGTTCAAAAAGATCTTATCTATTTTATCAAATATTTAAAAACATCAAATAGAAATTCTTCTAGCCAAAATTTCCAGTCTGGGCAGAAGTACGGCGACAGCTATAATTGTTATATTCCTTTCATAAGCTACATTTATAATGCCATGTTCCAGATATTATGACATGTTCAGCATTATTCTCCATCCTTTTTACTATATTGCAGAGCTGGCAAAGTTAGAAATTTCCTCAGACTCCTATGCTAGCAGGATTCCTGTTTAGGATCTGTCAACTATAAGCATGTACCAGAGACTGAATGGCTAAAAGAAGAAACAATCTTCTGGTTCAGACAGTAGGGGGTGCCAGCAGGGGGTGTCGTGTCATAGCAGGATCCTATAGCATCTGGGTACTTCCTTAGAGAGGCACCATTGACTGTTATTGGGGCAGGACAAGGGTTGCAGAGGAGTACAATTCTGTTATCATTCATGGGCAATATAGATACTTGTATGTGCTGATTCCACAAATGACTACAGACTCCAAGGAATTATCAACTTCCTATAGTTCCTCATTTCTGGGCAACAGGGCAACAGCACCTCCTTTGGCCCTCATAACTTTCAATAATTTTGTCATCTAATTTTGTGTATTAAATCCCCTTTACTTCTTATTTTATCTGGCATTCCTATAACTAGAGAATGTGTTATGCTAGAAAAATTAGACTTTCATAATAAGTTTAAACCTTTAGGCACTAAAATACCAATTTTCTTGAAAACATTTATTAAATGTTTCATATATGGCATTTTATTCCTGAATAAAGTACTTGAAATACAACTTTTCTTCCTTTTCCATTATCACCACTGAATATTCCCTGAGTATCTCCTGTGTCGCAGGCCCCACATTAAAGCTCTAGAACATGTGCTGTGGAATCCCAGGCTAAATTAGTACTGACTACAAGTGGATACTTACAAATTCAATTGCAAAAACCTTTACCATTAGCAGTTACAAGAGATAAAGAGTTGATAACAACATGATTTCTCTTCCCTAGACACTCTGACAGGAAAATACATATGCAAATAAATTATAATAAATGATAAAAAGATTCAAGTATGTACAATAGGCACAGTTTATATGGGGGAAAGGGTTAGTGTATACTAAGGGTATCAGAGAAGGCTGAACACAGAAGCTGAAATATAAGCTAGATCTTGCAGGTTCCTCCCCCGCACCCCCCGCAATTGAACCCAGGGGTAATTTACCACTGAGCTATATCTCCAGTTCTTTTTAGTTTTTATTTTAAGACAGGGTCTCACTAAGTTGCTCAGGGCCTTGCTAAGTTGATGAGTCTGGCCTCAAACTTGTGATCCTCCTGCCTCAGACTCCCAAGTCTGACGAAAATTACCTGTTCTTAAGTTATTTAATCTGTTCTCCCAAAAGATTACGAGCATGTGCTGCTGCAACAAACTAGATCTTGCAGTTTGAGTAAGTGTAAAGATGGGTGTGATAGCTAGACTACAAAAAACGGCTCCCAACATTCATCTCCTTCTTGTATGCTTATTTTTGTCCCTTGAATCTGGGGAGTCCTAAAATTGTTCTGACCAAAACAATGAGGAGGAAGTGCTTTTCTGGGACTTCTGACCCCAGGATTTAAGATGATTGGCAGTTTCCGCTTCCTTTCCCTGGAAACCCTTGTGAGATGTTCCTCAGAATCCCCTACCATGCTGTTTAAGAAGTCCACGCCACAAAGAGAATCAAGGTGCTATAACTGATCATCCGTGCTGAAATCCCACCTGATAGTATCAACTAAGAGCCATGGAAGTGAGTCATCTTGGACATATCATTTTGGTTGAATCCTCAGATGACATCATCTGAAGAACTATTTGAGACCACCCAATTCTCAGAATTGTGAGAGATAAGTGTTGTTTTAAACTGCTAAGTTTAAAAAAAAAAAAATCTGCTAAGTTTTGAGGTGATTTCTTATGCAGTTATGGGGCTAATGCATGACAGAAAGCATATGAGAGTTCGTCATCATTGGTTATGTCTGTCTCCCTTTTTTGCCCCTCCAGTTCTTCCAATAATTATCTAATTCCTTATGTTAAAAAAAACTCCTTCTTGACTATCTAGTGTTGCTTCTATTTTTCTGGTTAATCACATGGTATAACATTTTGCTACCTTGCATTCTTAGAACCAAAGAATGTATTATTTTTTTTTTTAATTATCTTTCAGTATCAAAATACTATTTTTCCTGAATGTTTTTCTTAAATGATTTATATACGGACCTTTCTTCTTAAACATACCTCATAAAATGCAATTCTTTTCTTCTTTTCCATTTTTATCACCATCAAATATATTACTCAGTGTCTATTGTACATTATATTATAGCTCTAGGAACAGATTAAGTAACATAAGAACAGACAATTTTTGTCAATCTGACAATATGAGGGCTAATCATAAGTAGATATCTGTAAACTGCAAAAACCTTCACTACATCAGTTGCTAAGAATACAGGGCAATCCCTGTGTTTTAGGCCCTCCCACTGATACAGAAATAGATTTGTAAACAAAAAATTATAATATGGTATGATAGATTTAAAATAGAAACGCAAGTTGAGTGTCCCTTATCTGACTTGGGACAAGAATTGTTTTGGATTTCAGTCTTATGTACAACGAAGTATCTTGGGTTGGGACCCAAATTCAAACATGAAATTTATTTGTTTCATATATACCTTGTACATATAATCCATAGGTAACTTTATACAATATTTTTAGCACATCTACATTTTTACTGACCTATCGCACGAAGTCAGGTATGGAATTTTCCACTTATGATGTCATGTTGGTGCTCAAAAAGTTTTGGATTTTGGAGAATTTTGGGTTTTCAGGTTAGGGATGCTCAACCTGTATGTACCAGGGGAAACTTCATATAGAAACTAAAATATAAGCTGAATCTTGAAGTATGGTGGGGAGTTTGCCAGGTGTAGAAGGGAAAAGGTCATTTCAAAGTGGGGATGAAATCTGTGCAAAGCAAGTAAAAGAGCATTATTTAGCCCAAATATCAGTGTAATTGGGAGAGCATAGAAAAGCAAGTTTAATTGTGTTGGGAGATACCTGACATAATGTGTTAAAAGTTGGTACCATGGGCTGCGGTAGAGCACTTGCCTAGCATGTGTGAGGCACTGGGTTTGATTTTCAGTACCACATGTAAGTAAATAAATAAAGTCCTTTGACAACTAAAAAAAATTTTTAAAAAAGAGTTTGTACCTTATACTATCATCACCAAGGAACAAAGGAATCTAATATTCACATTTGTATTTCTGAAAAGTAACTCTGAGGGTAATGTGAAGGATAAACTGAAATAAGGAAGGATTAGCAGCATGGCCGGTTAGCAGGTTACTGCAACATTCAGATGAAAACCAACAAGGCTATAAAGCAAGGATTTGTAGTCACCCAACCTCCAAAGCAGCATGACTACAATACTGTAAAATAATTCCTATAGTAAAGGTAGAAGTCATACCACTGAGAACATAATCCTTAATTTCAAAATCCCAAATAATGAGTCATAGCTACTAAATCATAGTTTTTACTTATATAATAGTAAGTTTGTTCTGGGAAAATGGGGTCCTTGCAATTAAAAAATATGATTTGGCCTTGGTTTTTAAAAGAGAACTTGTTCCAAGATTCCAAAATTCGGTAACATTTGAATAAGATGAAACTCTTGCTAAGTACAATGGTGCATATGTGTGATCCCAGCAACTCTGGAGGCTCAGACAGGAGGATTATAAGTTTGAGGACAGCCTGGGCAATTTAGTGAGAATCTGTCCCAAAATAAAAAAGAAAAAGAAAAAGGGCTGGGGATGTAACTGGTAGAGAACCCATGGGTTCAATCCCTGGTACCACCAAAACCAACATAACAAACAAACAAAAAAAAAACAACCACTACTAAAAACCTAACTCAAGGTTACATCTTTCTATAAGCTTTCTTTACTGATTATTCTCACCAAAAAGTTAAAGAAGAAAATCTTTACAATAAATCAACTTTATGAAACAGCTTCTCTATAACAATATTTGACATTCTGAATAACACTATGTGAATCAATTAGATAATAGTGGGCAGAAAAAGAAAGCTAAAACTATTACCAGATGTTACCTCTGCTTCTTTAAGAGTGAGCTGCACAATTATCTTGCAACAGTACACAATTTTACTATGCTCAGGCAGGATTATGTTTAAATAACTTTCAAACAAAGGTATGAAGATTCATTCCAGTGTTCCCAGAGTACTGCTGGGGGGAAATGATCTAGTGAAACAAAAATATTCCTTCAAACTACTTACACTGAGGTTCAAATTTTTACTTGCTAGATGTTATATTGCTTAATTTCTTTGAATCCTCATTTATAAACATTATGTTTATAATAAAATAATTATTTTGTTAAGGTTACCAATTACATGTGTGATGCAAATATATATGTGAAATCTAATTTAAAAGGTCTTTTGTAATAGACAGTAATAGAATGTTTCTGAAATAAATGCCAATGGTGTCCCTTCATATTTTAACAATATTGCAACACTCTACTACACAGATTCTAGAAATTTATTAGTGACACAAACATGAAGTCAATGGCATCTTTAGAAGCACAATAAAAAAAGTGAACTAAGGAGGTACTAGCATGACCAAGCAATTTTGAGCCTGCTGTATTTTCCTTCAGAAGTTGGAGGATTTTTAGATTCCTTAAAAACAAGCATAGTGCTGGGCATGGTGGTACACGCCTGTAATCCCAGCAACTCAGGAAGCTGAGGCAGGAGGATTGCAAGTAAAAGGTCAGTTTTGGCAACTAAGGAGACTCTGTTGCAAAATAAAAAAGATTGGGGATGTAACTCAGTGGTAAAGCACTCCTGGATTCAATCCCCAGTACCAAAACAAAACCAAAACAAAAACAAAAAAGGTATGGTTTCTGCTATCCTTTGCAATGTTATCTTGCTCCCTCTTTTACCAACTCATTAAAAAAAACCTTCAACCACATGAAAAACTTATTCCTGCCAATCTCCTTTTTTTACCTCTACATCTATTTAGAGACAAGTACTATTCATATGCAATAAAGGCAAGAAATGTATAATATGAAATTAAAAGGAAACAGCATGATTCTCTACATTCTCAGATATGGAGCTTTATAAATAAAATAAAACACTGTGTATTGTATGTCTATTATTAATGGTATACCTGTGTGACCAGTCTGCCACTCTGGACTACCAATACCTACTTCACAGAAGTGAACAAAATGACATAGGTAAAGATCTAGAATAAAAAGAGCTGGTGCCCTATGTTCATGTCATGTTTATTATATATTATGAATGCTCTTTTATACTTGCATTCCTACTTTGCTGTTTCCCTGTTTTAGTTCTCAACATATAGATCTGTACCACTCAAAAATAATGTGTTAGGAAACTGAACAGTTACCTGAATACCAATATTCACAGCACCTATCTTTACTTATAATACCCGAGAGGTAGAAGTAACCTAATTGTCTATCAACAGATGAATGAATAAACAAAATGTGATACATACAATGGAATATTATTCAATCTTTTAAAAAAAGGAAATTCTGCCAGATGTAGTGCTGCACATCTATAATCACAGCTAAGTGGGACACTAAGGCAGGAGGATTGCAAGTTCAAGGTCAGCCTGGGCAACTTAGTAAGACCCTGTCTCAAAAACAATTTAAAAATTAAAAAAATAAGAATTAGGGATGTAGCTCAGTGTAGAGTATCCCTGGATTCAATCCCTAGTCCCACAAAAAATAAAGATGTACATAGTAATGAGATAGTATATCCAATAGTGTCAAAATGGCTGTGGCTAACAGCAAGGTGAGAAAGCAGAAAGCTGGTAGATAGATATATGAGTGGCCTGGACTCTAAGGGGCTGAAGAGATCAGCAGATGTGAAGTTAAGAGCCTCCTATATGACTTTTGAGTTTTCTGAAAACTTTTTAAATCCTGGACGTAATCTTTTCAAATCATCTGTTTCTTATTTTTCCAGTGACATCATGTTGCTTCTAACAAGGGTTCAGTTTCACAGTCTTTCTCCTAGTACCCTAACCTAAAAGAAACCCTCAATATTCGAAGGCAGTAATTTTCAACAGGGGATAATTTTAGCCCTCTTCCCTAGTCCCAAAGACATTTAGCAATGTCTGGATATATTTTTGGGTTATCACAATTATGGGTGGGGTTGGAAGGGGTGCTACTGGCAAGTAGTGGGTCTAAGCCAAGGATGCTGCTAAAGAACCTACAACGTACAAGATACTCTCCCACAAAAATCAATGAACCCAAATGCTAATACTGAGGAGGAGATATCCTATTCTAAGGCTTTACTAAGTTTCTTGATTTATAGTAGGAACTGATAAGTTAACATTTTTCTCCTTTTATTCCCTACTTTCTCTTTTCATTTATTTTGAGGAACCAGGATAAAGGCCAGTGGTGACACTTTAGGTAAGAGGCTGCTTACACACTGTTGTCATTCTCTTTACCTTAGGCAATCTTAACCATGATACTTATGACCCTGGGCAAGAAGAAAAAGAGATGGGGTGGAACAGGACTTGTGGCTAAGGGGCCAGGGTCAGAAGGAAGAAATGAAAAATCCAAGTAGAAGACAGAAGAAGGCAGTGCCCATGCATGTTAACTGGACTGAATAATTTTTTCCAGTGGTCACATGGGCATCTGTGAGCTGGACAGATATAATTTTAGAGACCTATGTGAGGAAATATCTGTGTACTTATTTAAATAAAGTTACAACCACAATTTTAAAACAACTGAAAAATTAAATCACGTGATTTTCTACAAATAAACACACAATTTATAACTCAACGTATTATTTAGAATAACTAAATAATAAAACTTGTATTACTTTTGAGGAGCAATAACCCAATGAGTGCATACTACTACTGTCAGTAATAAGAACAAATACTTCTGTTTTTTATTTAGCAGTAGACCTGCTGTAGTAGTATAACTCATTTGATATAATTTAGGTATTTTGAGAAATTCACTAACATTATCAGGCCCCTAGACCATTAGGGTTATTCATTATTTAGCTACACATTAAAATGGTGCATTCTTACAAACAATGAGGAAAACCATTTAACAGCACATACTACAGTTAAAAAATATGCACATCCTGTGACCCAGAAATTCCACTCCTAGGTATATATACACTCACATAAGTAAAAGAATGTATAAGAATGTTCTTCATAAGCACTATTCATAATAGCCCAGAACTGGAAAATCCTCAAATGCCCATCAAAGATAGAATGGATAGTAAATTTTGGATGTAATAAAAAATGGATAAATGGAACACTATATACAGCAGAATGAAAGAACTACAAATATATGCAACAATATGAGTCAATGTCACTTTGGTAGGTTGAATAATGGACTACAAAGATGTTATATCCTAATCTCTAGAATCTGTGACTGTCATTTCAAATGGAAAAAGAGACTTTGCACATGTGATCAAATTAAGAATTTTGAGATGGGAGGATTATCCTGGAATATCTGGAGGAGCCATAAATTCCCTTCAAGACTGAAGTAAGGTTTAAAAAAAGTCATAAATGTAAAAGAGGAGAAAGATCTGACTATATATGAGAAGATTATGTAGGGACAGCAGCAGGCACAGGCAGGAAGGGGCCATAAGCCCAGGATTGGCTGGCATTAGAACATGAAAAAAGCATCAAAAAGGATTCTCCTCTCACAATCTGAAGGAACCAACCCTGTGAATACCTTGATTTTGACCTAGTGAAAGTCCTGATAAAGTCCTGATTTAGGACTTCTGATCTCTAGGACTGTAAGAATAAATTTGCGTTTCAAATTATTAAGTTTGGTAATCTGCTACAGAGATAATACTCATAAAAATAATGATAAATGAAATAAGTATTATCACATTTACATAAAATAAAAGAACAGGCAAAACTGATCTATGATTTTAAAAGTCAGGATAGTAGTTACTTCTAAGGAAGAAGAAGATAGTGTTGAGATAAGGGCAAGGGGTGCTTTTGGGTTGTTCATAATGCTCTGTGTCTACTTGATCTGAGGGATGATGCTAAATGTATTTAATTTGTACAAACCCTTATTTCAGCACTCTTCAGTATGTATATAGGTAGATGCAATTTTTAAAACTGGTGCCTTTTCAATGCTTATCAATCTTATAATCTGCTGAAAAAGATATATATTCAAGGGGATGGAAAAAAATCTTTTACTAAACGACAACTTTATTTCTCAAAAACTCTTAAGATTTTGTTTTTGTCTCCAGAAGACTAAAAAGTTTTAATGACTGGCAACATATAACAGTGACTTTTAAAATGCTAAAAATAAAATACTGCTTAATTAGTTTTGTTATGCCTTGTTGTAAATTACAAAAACACAAGTAAAATCACATTTTCTGAAATAACAGTAAACAAACGAGAAATATACCAAATGACCAAAATGTCTTTTGGGTCTAACATTCCTGAAACTAGTAAAAATAGTGATAGATATCTCCCTATAGATCATTAAATATAAAAACAATTTATAAAACACATCAGAATTTTATTGCTTGAAGAATACAGCATATGAAATCACAAGAATGTCAAAATGAAAAGTCACTAGGCTTCAAACATATAATACATTATCAGATGCAGTAAAATATTAATTAACCTGAACTCTGCATCAGAAAGAAAAAGGTATGGAAAAATATCTAAGTTGTTTACTTGAGAAATAGATACACTCCCAAAAAAAAAAAAAAAAAAAAAAAAAAAGGTATAAGGATGTTACAGTACAAATTGGAAAAGCCAACACTTATTAACTTATTATTTCTCTAGACTAGACTACCTTTGGTACTCAAATTTTTAAAAAAACGATTCCATCTCATTCAAACATACTTCAAGGATATGACATCCAGGAAGTAACTCCAAGTAAGCTCAACTTAAAACATTCAGCAAAATTATTAACCTTTTCCTTACATGGGGGAAGTGTTTTTGATAAGTATATATTTCCCTTTTTCTAAAAATGCAAAATATGATTAAGAAATCTAATACTTATAAATTTTACTTATTTAGCTCTCCAATTAAAATTGGAATCCTGGCAGCTAGAATCTATTTTTGGGCTACAGGAATATAGAAATTTAAATGATTTGGCAACTGACATAGGAATTTAATTACTTCATATTATTTTAAATAGCTTTTCCTTTCTGTTTCCAAAATACAATGTGTCATTTTTCTTCAATATGCTGGTTTCCTATAATAATCACTACCGTATTATTTATTGGAACCAAATTAAAGTTTCTCCCCTTTAATGAGCAGATTGAAACTATTCGTTTTGTATAGGGCGATCAGATATGACACTCTCTCAAACAAAATCAAACTTTTTTTTTTAAATCTATCATTCAATTTTGATGGAGACAATGATGTCATTTCAAAAGGTAGTGATGGGATTCTCTAGGCCATCTAGTCAAGAAAATGTAAATGTAATGCTAAAAACAAACAGTAAGTAAACTACAACTACAAGTTAAATTTTTTAAAAAGCCCTCTTTCATAGCAAGCATGCCCATTAGCTTTCATTTATTTTCCCTAGCAAAGGTCTGAAGATTCATGAATCTCAGTTAAACCAACGGAAGCAATTGTTTCACAAGTCCCACCTATATACTTGAACAATATAAACATGGATGGACTAAGCAAGTAATACTATAACAAGTATTATAACTGGAGTGAAATAGTAAGAATCATGACAGTCTTCAAAATTGGGCAGTCTTTGAAATGTAATAGTGTAGCTCAAGATAAATTATGCTATAATAAAACTAGTTTTTACCTCTACACAAAACAAAAAATAAAAAACATAACTCATCAAATTCATACAACGACTACTGAACACACGCCTTCCTAGTTTTTAAATGTCTTTTTATGAAGTTTCTCTAAATAAGTATATTTATCTGAGCATGTTTATTGCCTGTGTATATACTCATTTTAAAAGACAAAAAATTCAGATACTACATAACTGAACTCTTTTTTTCATCAAGCTGATTCAATTTATTCTGCATCACACTGCATCCCACCTCAATTTAAAATTCCCAATTGTAATTTGGTTAAAAGGGCAGAGGAAATGCAAATGCAGATTAAGAACTTCTGTATAAATTCCACTGTATTTTTATAAACTTGAAGTTTTCTGTAACACTGTTTATTGATCAAATAAAGGGCTCACTGCTATCTAAAATTTCATAAACGCCATTAAAAATTCAAAATTGATATTCTGAACCTTAAATTTTCAATAGTTCAAAGATATAATTTTTACATGTATAGCACACAATAGATGAAACTTAACAGCAGACATCCCTAGAATACCAATTGGCAAGTCCACCAAGATGTATACAAAATTACAGATAAGCTGTAATTACTGTTTTGTTGTGCAAGAAAAAACATTTATAGAGGAAACACAAACTCAGCTGGTGAATTTCAGATATCATCATCATCTTCTTCATCTTGAGAAGATCCTGCCTGATTAGATGCACTGGCTGAGGCAGCAGCAAGTTGGGCTTGTTGAGCAGCTTGCTGCATTTGAAGCCATTCCTGTTGGGCCAATTCTGCTTGTTGCTGTCTTGCCTAAAAATCAAACACATAAAAGTAAATAAATTTCTAACCCTCAATATATACACGTTGGTTAAAGGTAAATTAATCCAATTAACAGATTCAGTCACTGTTAAATTTGGATATTTTCTAACTACTATGTAATTGTGGTACATCTGGAAAACAAGAACTCTGTGAACTTTAGGTTCAATGAAGAAGTTGAAAATGTTTGCAGAAAAATCACAATATTCTCTTTGGCTCCTTTCCCTTTATTTCTCTCTTTCATTTTATTTAATTTTTCTATCCCTCCTCTGATTACAATTTAGATATAAACATTTTAATATAAAAATTATTTTTGTGGCTTAAAAGTTCTCTAGGTACAATGTCTTTAAGTCTTAGGGGAAAAAAGTATTATAGATGAATGCACTAGCTATCTGATATTTCTTTCCAAGTTTCTATCACAATTCTCTACCCTTATGCTTAAAGAAAAACAAAAACAAAAACAAAACAAAAAAAACCTAGAACCTAAAACGTTTCCCAAACTTATACCATACTTTATCTTTGTTACCTTTACTCTTGCTGGTATTCATTCTATTTGAAACGTCCTGATTTTTACCTATGAAATTAGACCTTTCCTTCAAGTCACACTGAAATACTATTTTCTCCTTCCAGTATCAGTCAATGTATAATCAGGAGACAGAAGTCACACTATGGGAACAGAAAAAATTTAATATAAAGGTTTGTTAATTAAGTATAAGTTGGTAACAGGCAATTGACAAGGCAAGAAGAGAACACTAACATAATAAGGAGGTGGCAAATACAAGGAGCAGCTAACAACCCTAAAACTAGGGGGTGGGGATGGGAAGAAGCTAGAAATTTTAAAACTCTAAGTTTAGAGGAACAACCACATGGAACTGAAACTCAGACCTCTGAAGAAGAGGCATAAATTAGTTCATACTAACATATCTGAAGTTGGAGGAGGAGCTGAGGGTTAAAATCCACACCCATGAGGAGGAGGATGCAGGTTCAGGCTGCTTCTCTATAAGTATCAGAGAAAATGCAAACTGGATTCAGTTCCTCCAATAAGAAAAACTGACGCAGCTAGGGTGAAGAATGGTTCCTGGATTGCTCAAAGAAAATGGTAGTCAAGAGAAAAGAAAAGCGACCTGCTCCTTTTACTTTCTCTAGCCTTAAAATATCCCTCAAGAGACCCTCCTAGTGGCAGCAGAGTTTAATGAGGAGTCAGGATGGAAAGCAGATGTGGTTTGCAGAGTACAGAAATTCCCCCATCTGTGATTTCACTTTCCATGGTTTTAGTTACCTACAGTCAACCAATAAATTAAATGGAAAACTCTAGAAATAAACAATTCATAAATTTGAAATTGTGTGTCACTATGCACATAGTGAAATCTCACACCGTCCAGCTTTACCAAACCTAGGATGTGAATCATCCCTCTGCATATCCATGCTGTATATGCTACCCACCTATTAGTCACTTAATAGCTGTCTTGGTTATCAGATCAACAGCTGTGGTTGTCAAAGTTTTTATATGGAGGGTTTGGTACTATCTGTGGTTTCAGTCATCACCTAAGGATCCTCTATAGATGAGGGAAAAGGACAGTGGGGTTGGACAAATGTGACATGTATAATAAATAATAAAGCAGAGCACAGAAAGGTGAATTTTTAGACTAAGATGACTGCTTAGTGGCTGACACACTTTTATACCCCCAAAATCTGATATGATATCTTTAACATGAGCTCTCTTTCTCATGAGTTAGTTAGCCCTATAATACAGTTATCTTCCTAATCAAAACAGTATTATAATGTTTAGTGTATCTATTTCACCTCATCTACAAGACACTAAGTTTCAAACAAGAACAATATATTCTTCATCTGTGTAATCTGAGGCACCATATATAATGTCTCATACACAGTGGGGACACACATGTCAATTGAATTTTGATTTAAAATTTTTTGACTTGACCTACGGAATGGGAAAAAATCTTTACTAAATACACCCCAGATAGAACACTAATCTCCAGGATATATAAAGAACTCAAAAAACACCAAAAAAACCCCAAATAACTCAATCAATAAATGGGCTAAGGAACTTGAAGGGACACTTCACAGAAGAAATACAACTGATCAACAAACATATGAAAAGATGTTCATCTTTTGCAATTAGAGAAATGCAGATCAAAACTACTCTAAGATTTCATCTCACTCCAGTCAGAATGGCAATTATCAAGAATACAAACAACAATAATTGTTGGCGAGGATGTGGGGAAAAAGTTACACTCATACATTGCTGGAGGGAATGCAAACTAGTGTAACCATTATGGAAAGCAGTATGGTGATTCCTCAGAAAACTTGGAATGGAACCACCTTTCACCCAGCTATCCCATTCCTCGGTTTATACCCAAAGGACTTAAAATCAGCATACTACAGTGATGCATCAATGCATACAGGAGTTCACATCACAATAGCTAAACTATGGAACCAAACTAGATGCCCTTCAACAGATGAATGGATAAAGAAAATGTGGTACATATACACAATGGAATATTACTCAGCCTTAAAGAAGAATGAAATTATGGCATTTACAGATAAATGAACAGAACTAGAGAATATCATGCTGAGTCAAATAAGTCAATCCCAAAAAAACCAAAGGCTAAATGTTTTCTCTGATAGCAGATACTGATTCATAGTGGGGGGTTAGGTAGGGAAAAATGAAGGAACTTCGGATTATACAGAGGGGAGTGTGAGGGGAGGGGCAGTGGGAACGGGAAGGACAGTAGAATGAGACAGACATTATTACCCTATAAACATGTATGGAAAAAAAATTTTTTTTTTTAAATTTGTTGATGGGGCTGGGGTTGTAGCTCAGTGGTAGAGCACTTGCCTAGCATGTGTGAGGCACTAGGTTCAATCCTCAGCACTACATAAAAATAAGTAAAATGAAGGTCCATCAACAACTAAACAAAAATATTAAAAAAAAACATTTTGTTGACTCAAGGGGAAGAATCAGGTGGTTTGGGTGAAGGTAGTAGTAATGAAGTAGAAGAAGAAAAGAAATATTATTATCTTGGAGAATGCTATCTAAGCAATCACAGTATCAAAGGTTAATAAATGAAGAGGTCTATATAAAATGTTATTTGCTATTAAAAACAAACAGACAAATAAAACTTGCCAGGTGCATGGTGGTGCACATTGGTGATTTCAGCCACCTGCAGGCCAAGGCAGCAAAATCTCAAGTTCAAGGCTATCCTGAGCAACTTAATAAGACCCTATCTCAAAAATTTAAATAATAGGGCTAGTGATGTGGCTTAGTGGTAGAGTACCCCTGTGTTCCACTCTAGTACCCCCAAAACAAAACAAAAAACCAAAAAAAGTGAACTGAAGGGGGAAAAAAAAAGTCACTCAATTTGGTGATATCTCTGTGGTAGGGCAGAAATCAAAATGCATGAAAAAGAAAAAGTGGAATACACCATAGATCACTATAGCAATCGATGAAAGAGGGACTTGTATGTAGTTAAAAGCAGAGGAAGAAGTGATTAGGGAAAAAGACTAAAGGTATTAGTAGTTAAGACAATTTTTACAGTAAGCTTCCTTTTGCTTCAAAAATTAGAAACCAGTTATTCTAATAACTATTTCCACCTATTTTTATAAAGAAATAAGCAAACAGTTCTAATACATAGGCATATTTATTGTTAGCCTAGCAGTGGCCCTTACTGCCAGCAACTGGGGAGGCTAAGGCAGGAGAATCCAGGTTCAAGGCAAGCTTTAGCAACCTAGTGAGGCTCAAAATAAAAAATAAAAAAGGAGTTGGGATGAACTCAATGGTAAAGCATCCCCAGGTTCAATCCCCCAAACAAAAACACCACCCTCCCAATCCTGCCAATAGAAATAATTATTTTTATGGCAGGAATACCCAAAGAGTTCAAAAGACTGAGTTCTTTACTAAAAACATTTAAATGTTCACAAGAAAACTGTGTGTGGGGGATTGATTTAATCAATTTGAGAATACCTACTCTGCATAATTTTGTGACAATAAAAATTCAAAGAATTTGTCTCTGCAAAAGCTTTATTGCAAAGGTGCTTCATTTTATAGTTTATTCAATGATCTGCAAAAGTATGTGCTATTTGCATTTCAAATTTCACTGACCTTTAGGTACCATGGCTCCTTATGGGCTCTTATGCTTTTCTCTGTGAACATAAAAGTGTTCTCATGCCATTAAAAATTGTGGTTGACTAATATAATTTTTTTGTATGCATTTTGACAATATCTAATTTTCAATAGTATTTACTATATTTTTTTTTCTCTTTTGCCTCCTACCCAACCCTTTCCAAGTATTTATTTTTTTTCCCCTCATATTTTTTTTTACTGGTGCATATAGTTATACATAATGGTGGGATTTGTTGTTACATATTTGTACATACACACAATACAATTTTGCCAGTATCATTCCTCAGTAGTTCCCTTGCCTCCCCTCCTCCAAATATATATCTTCTAAAATGGGGGTGTAAAAAAAAAGATACACTTTTCTAATTCACTGGCTTCTGGAAATTTTGTTAACATTCTTATTTATGCATGATAAAATTATTTATACTTAATTTTAACTTTGATATATTAAAGTTCTCCCCTTCCAAATATTTGCAGCAGCTTAAAATGAGGTTGTCACTGTGCTAGTATTTGAAATAAAGTCTAGAAGTGAAAGTGATTTTAAAAAGATACATTTATTTAGTTCCTTTCCTATTGACTTAAGTACTTTGTGCTCCAGGGAAGTAGTAGTAGGTAACTGCTACAATTCTACCTCTTTGCTGATCTTCCTCATAAGAGTAAATACTAGGAATCTCCACCTGAGGGCCAGGGTAAGAAAGAAAGGAGGTAAGAAAGAGGAATTAAAAAGCAGATTATCTGCCCCGGGCGGTGGTGCAAGCCTATAATCCCAGCAGCTCTGGAGGCTGAGACAGAAGGATCTTGAGTTCAAAATCTGCTCAGCAAAAGTGAGATGCTAGGCAACTCAGTGAAATTCTGTCTCTAAATAAAATTAAAAAGCAGGGCTCTGGATATGGCTCAGTGGCCCTATGTCCCTGAATTTAATCCCTGGTATCCACACCTGCGCCGCCCCCGCAACAAAAAAGCAGATTATCAGGCTAGAGAAGTAAAGATGGATGTGGCAGGCAATTAATTCTTTCATTTACCTTTCTGCCCTGGCAAGGATAAAACAAATTCTATTTAAATTTCTATAATAAATTTAAGTCAAAAATGGTGGCGAGCCATACTTGGCGGTGCACACCTACAAACTTAGCAACAAGGGAAGCTGAGGCAGAGGAATGCAAGTTCCAGGCTAGCATCAGCAAATTAGTGAGACTCTGTCTCAAAATAGAAATTAAAAAGGACTGCGAATGTAGTCAGCTCACTGCTAAGGTACCCCTCTGGGTACCAATCACCAATTTAAAAACAAAAAACAAAAGAAAAAAAAGGAAAGAAAATTAAAGAAAGAATAAAGAAAACGGGCCAGGTGCGATGGTGCACTCCTGTAATCCCAGTGATTCAGGAGATTAAGGCAGAGGGATTCCAAATTCAAAGCCAGCCTCAGCAACTTAGTGTGGCCCTAAGTAACTTAGGGAGATCCTATCTCAAAATAAAATATAAAAAAGTGCTGGGGATGATTCAGTAGTTAAATGCCTTGGGTTTAATCCCTGATACAAAAAAGAAAAAGAAAATGGGCATTAGCATGGAATTGTAGAAAGATCATAGCTTTTGCCATAAAATGACATGAGTTTATTTTATTTTATTATATTTTTTGGTACCGAGAATTGAACTCAGGGGCACTTAACCACTGAGCTACACCCCCAGCCCTTTTCTGTGTTTTATTCAGAGAAAGGTCTTGATGAGTTGCTTAGGGCCTCGCTAAGTTGCTGAGGCTGGCTTTGAACTTGTGATCCTCCTGCCTCAGCCTCCTGAGCCACGAGGATTACAGGTGTGCACCACCACACCCAGCTATGACATGAGTTTAACTACACACTTCAACACTTCCTGTCTGCACTTAGCTGTGTTATTTAAGTCAATCTTTCTCAGTGGGCTGAGCTCTATAATGACTAACCCATGCCTCTTGTTGACTCTTAAAAAGACTAGCACCTAAGCATAATGCCTGAGCAATAGGAAGGACTTAAGTAAATATCTGTAGAACAAATGACTTAATTAGTTCATGCAAGTTTCTTCACCTCTGTTCCTAAGATGAAAATGAACATAATAAAATTTACATTATTTTATAAAAATTTTGCAAGGTATGTAAAGTATCTAGCAAAGCATCTTCTTTCTTTCATCATATATTTAATTCAGTGCCCCCTGGTGATCTGCAAGAGTTGAGAATCAATAAATAATGGCTGTTAATGTTTTAAAAAACCTTCACTCCTTGGCTGGGCACTGTGGCCCATACCTGTAATCCCAGTGGTACAGGAGAATCACAAGTTCAAAGTCAGCCTCAGTAATTTAGCCAGGCCCTAAGCAACTTAGTGAGACTTATCTCAAAATAAAAAATAAAAAGGGCTGGGGATGTGGCTCAGTGGTTGAGCACCCCTGGTTTTAATCCCTGGTATCTCTCCCCACCCAAAAAAAGATCATTATTCTTTCTTTGGTACCTCATATTCATATGTATTATAAATGCCTCAAAGGTTTTTCCTCTTTTGTACTTAACTCATCAGTTCTTCAATTAGAGATAATGCCTGTAAATTACTTGACAATGTGATCAACACATAGGCAGAACTCATAAATGTTGATAAGCTATTACATTCTTAATTTGTTTAAATGGTACCTCATGTCTAATGACCAATAATATAAGTAAGACTCAAATGCTTTTTGATGTAAACCAAACTATTTTAACTGCAGAAAAATCAATTTCAATTATGATACTATTTGGAAGTGTTTACCTAAAATTATACTTCTCAGTTCTAATGGCTATTACAGTACCTGGTAAAAAATCTCATTTCTATTCAACTCCAAACAGACTTCCAATTTCAAATGAAAGGCTAGAATTTACTAAACAAAAAAAAGTAACAACAGCAACAAAAAACTAGCCTTGCCACCTCCTTCCCTCCTTTTAAAAAACAGAGGGGTATTAGTGCTAATACTTCATAGAATAGGAATTAGTACTATAAAAAGCAAGAAAGAAAACTTTTCTCCCTTTCTCTGCTCTATTTATTACTTCTTTAAAAAATGTTAAGATTAGAATTTTTAAAGGTATATTAAAGACCCAATTTAACTACAAAGTAGAAGTCAATCGGGTTTTCCTTCTTTGTGTCTCATCATAAAATCTGATACAGTATTTTCTCATTAACCCATCAATTTAAATCTTAAGAATATTTAGGAATACTCTTCAGGCTTTTAAATGATCATTCTGTCTGAAAATACATCAAAGTAAAATCTCAATAGTTATTTGGAGTGGCTCTCTCCACTTTTTTTTTGTTTGTTTAGGTTGCTACAAACATTGACTTTTACATAAACCTGAGTCAAACTGGCCAGGTCTAAATATCAGATTCTATAATCAAGTGATTAGCCAGAGAAAGAGAATTCTCTAGGCACATATGTTGATTTAAGAAGTGATTTCAGAAACCAGTATGATTTCTGTCAACAAACAGGATAGGATTCGGATGAAAATAATTTAAAATGTATCACTTACTTTTGCAAATAATTCCTGTTGCTGTCTTAATAACTCTTCTTCCGGAATGCCAAGGTTTTCCAAACGAGAACTGGCCTTTCTTCTTTTTAATGCTACTGTCTTGCATTCTTGTAGGACTTCTTTTACTTCACTGATATAAGAGCCAAATCCCAAACTTTCTAGTGCTAGAGAAATGAAAATATGAATGTGATTAAAATATAGCATTTTCCCCACCTATAGAACATAAAGTTTGTGTGTGTGTGTGTGTGTGTGTGTGTTTCTGCCATAAAATTTCCTTTTGGTTCATAGTATTAAAAATTACATTTATAGATTTCTATATGTTGATTCATACCTTAAAGGTGTATTTTGGGCAATAACAAAATTTAGGTGGTTAAAAAAACAGAATAAATCAATTTATTTCATCAGTTTTCGTAGTCTTTCAACAGTTATGAACCAGAATGTCCTTGGTAAAGATATTCGATTCTAACTTCAGGGATTTGCTCTTCAGGGGAAATAACAAATGCACCCTTAAAAATCTACTTTCCTATATAAACTGGTTTTAAAGACATGATGTGCAACTTTATTTCAAATGTTAAACTGTTTTCCTCAAGCTTCTGTGGAAAAAATAATCTGATCCCAAAATGCAAATTACTGTTATGTGAATTATAATTAATGAACCCCCTCCCTTTCTCCCACTTCCAACCCCCATAAAACCTCAGAAAGGCATTATTCTGAGTTCTCTATATCACATTCACTATCACATAATTTTTGGTTTCAAAGAGCTTAGGACACAGTAGAAAAATAAGTGAAGACTAGGCAGCCTGCATATTTTCACTTGAATTAACAAACTTTCTTTTTAAATGTCTATATAAAAACCAAAGCTTTTATTTTTTCTCTTTTGAATAACACAGACAAGTATTTCAATAATTGGCCTGGCTGGACACTAACAAAGGAAACCAAGTGAATGGTTTCTGGTTTCCTACCATATTCAAGAAAATATGATTTCCTTAACCCTAAATTAAGGTCTTCCAGGATCTAGCCCCACATATCATGCCATTAAATCTCTGCATACTTCTGCTGAATTCCTACAGGAACCACGGTTTCCAGCATTCATGATGACAACAATGCATTCAAGGCACAGATCAAACCCCATCTTCAAATCAAGCTTGCCTAATCCTCTCAGACAGATGTAATCTATCCCTTTTGAAATCAAACAGGTGTAGAACTGAAACCTAGTTGACAGTATTTTGTATAGCCTTGGAAACATTGTTTAATATTTCTAAGTTTCAGTTTTTCCACCTATACAAAAAGAAAAGCATCTTCCTACAACCAGAGGCTGAACAGTGTAAGCATGTAGGCCCTGAAGTCAAATTGCCAGGAACTGACTTCAAAACTCTACTTCATATTGGTATATAACTAGATAAATCCTTTCACCTCTGTGCCCCTATTTTCTCACCTCTAAAAAAGAACAGTACCTACAAATCATTGGATCAGGAGGCTGTGAAGAATAAATGAATATAATTATAAGCTTAGAACAGAGGTGGCCCCACAGAGAGAACAAGAAAACATAGTTACTATTAAAGTGTTATTAGTGTTAGGTTTGTAGGAATCAACAAGTAATTGATATTGATACAGGCATTTTACACAATGTCTAGTACATAATAATCATTCAACCAACTTGGAATGTTTTGCCTCTATTCTTTTTTCTCTTAAATCTAAAGAGAGCCGGGTGCAGTGGTACACACCTGTAATCCCAGAAGCTTGGGAGGCTGAGGCAGGAGAATCACAAGTTCAAAGCCAGACTCAGCAACTCAGTGACGCCCTAAGTAACTTAGCAAGAGCCTGTCTCAAAATAAAAAATATAAAGGTCTGGGAATGACACTCAGTGTTTAAGCACTCCAGGCACCCAAAAAAAAAAAAAAAATCTAAAAGGTAGTTTAATAAGTATACAGGACCTAAACAGCTATTCATCATCATATCAAATTCAAGTCAAGTATATTTATATTTTCAAATATTAAATTTATTAAACAAATCAATACAATAGAGAGACAATCCTTCAAGATGGCATGAATTTCTACACATTAAGAAAATCCAGCCAGGCACAGTAAAGCATACCTGTAATCCCAGCAACTCAGGAGGCTCAGACAGGAGGATTGCACTTTGAGGCCAGCCTCAGCAACTTAGGCCCTCAGCAACTTAGTAAGAACCTGTCTCAAAATTTTTAAACAATGAAATAAGAAGGGCTGAGGATGTAGCTCAGTGGACACAAATCACCTTCAAAAACATTTAAGGAGCTGAAGGATATAGCTTAGTAATATAGTGCCTACTTAGCATCTGCAAAGTCCTGGGTTGGATCCCTAACACCACAACCACACGAACAAAAACAAAAACAAAAACAAACTAAACATTTTGAGAATACTACTTTCAAAAAACATCCAAATAAGCCTAAGGTTAATAGTTAATATTATTCAGAGAGCTACTGTATAAATACTACAGTAAGGTTCGACACGAGTGGCCATCAAATTTAATTGCAAAAGTCACATTGACCTTAATCTAACCTAAGAAGTGTTACTTGTACTATAAACATCATAGATTTGTATGTTTATTATGCCACTTTTTCTGGCAGATGGTAGTAAAGGGTTTTCTGAATTTGAACAAAGGAAACTTATGTATTATTGATGGTCTCACTAACGATCTTAACCGTGGGAAAGTACAAAAAAAGAAAGAGAGAAATTAAAACAAAAACAAAAACAAAAAAACTTGGGGGTAAAACAAATATGCATCACTTGCTTCCCTGAAGTCTGACTGCTACCCTCTGCCATGTATCTTAGAACTATACCCAGGAGCTGGGTGCAGTGGCACACACCTGTAATTCCTCAGCTGAGGCTGAGGCAGGAGGAGTTCAAGTTCAAAGGCAGTCTCAGCAACTGCAAGGCACTAAGTAACTCAGTGAGACGCTGTCTCTAAATAAAATACAAAATAGGGCTGGGAATGTGGCTCAGTGGTCGAGTGCCCCTTAGTTCAATCCCTAGTACCCCCCAAAAATAAAAATAAAAAATAAATTAAAAAAACTATACCTCAAGTTCATGGAATATAGGAGGGAAAAAAATACTTAGCACATTTTTCAACGTGAAAGACAGATATTAACAAGACAGCTACTGAAAAAACTAAAAAAGGTGAAGACTTTCCCAGGCAACAATCACCTTAATATGGGCTTACTTTACAAAAGTAAAAATACTTATGAAAAGATTATAACATGAATTTGTGTGAATGACTATACTTCAAATAGATAAAGCATGTTTTTCATTCAAAATAGTATGTGATATATAGTACCTTATAAAATATATAAATCAGTATTCTCTTTTTTGTGTTTGTGGGGACAGAAGAGTATGATGCATTTCACTTAAAATACATTAAAAGAACATTAGGTCAAGGGCTGGGGTTGTGGCTCAGTGGCAGATTGCCTAGTATGTGTAAGGCACTGGGTTCAATCCTCAGCACCACGTAAAAATTAATAAAATAAAGGTATTGTGTCTATCTACAACTAAGAAAATATTTAAAAAACAGGTCAAAATGACTTCTTGACTCATTAGTCTGGCAATGAGACCCTTAAGAACCATATCCTTGGAAGGACTGAACTGGGTTGCACTAGATAGGCACTGGAGACTTAGGTACTATAGTTTTAAAAAACAGAGGAGTAAGTTGCATTTAAAACATTGATTCTTTAATCTGTCAGAGAAAGACCTTTCTTTACATGCAGATTTCATATCATCATCCTTTTCACTGCTTCTTGGCCCTCCTGATAAGTGTCACTTAGTTTCTTCCTGTCTCCTTTTCTGTCCTTTCTGCACCTTCTCCATTCCCTTCCCACTTTCATCTACCTCCCAGTAAGCCAGTCCTGCATGCCAACTGTATGACAAGACTTCACTTCCATTTCATCTTTAGAGGGTTTTAGCAGGTACCTGGAACTAGTCCCTTCTCCTCTCCTACCCCTCCTCCAGAATGCTATGGCATAGGCAAAAGGCTCTGGACTGTGACTGCAGTGGCTCCTAGAGATATTGTGAAGAAAACAGGGTATTCTTCATCAGAACTCAGGTGGTCGTATATTGCACACGCAGTGTGCACTCACAGCTGCATCCTCAGTTCCCTACCCTGCTCAGATGGAGCAGGCAGGTTGGTCTGATGACTCTATCCCTGGTGCTTCCTTGAGGGAAAGGCAGGACCCAAGCATTACTCTGAGCAGGTTGCGGGGGTGCCCAAACTGGTGCTGCCCTTGGCACTATCACTACTGTACATTTTTGGTTGTTTTTAAGAAATGCAATAAAGAAGGTGTTATTCTGGGCTCAGGTGGATGACAATTCTTCACCAGAAGGGTGAAATGCGTTCCTGCCACCACTCTGTCCTCTTTAGTCATCCCTCCTCCAAATCATGTTCAACATGTGAGAACCACCACATGTTGGTTTACTCCCCTTTTTGTGCTTAATTTATTAAAATAGTTGCTGTATAATTTATTTTCATAAACTATAAAAAATGACTAAATGGTTAAAATAGACTTATAGGCCAATCTTAATATGGGCATGTGGAGGGGTTTGAGTGTGGAATAGGGAGCGGGAAAGCTGTTCTGATATAAACAAAACAAATGCACTTTGAGTGTGTTTTGGTATTTTTTTTGAGATAACTGAGGAGGTGGGTATTGGGATGTCCCTGTAGATTAGTTCCAGAAATGGGGTGTCTATATATACTGTATTTATATATATATATATATATATATATATATATATATATATATATATATATATACACTGTATTAATAGGATGTCTGGCTCTTGTAAAGGTACATTAGTAGATGCTACAGGTCCTGGTTAGAAACCCCATGTACAATTTCCAGTTTTTTTGTGTCAGTGTGGGAGACATTTTGACTCTTGTGTTTATATTTCCTTTTTATGATTGCTATACCAACCCATGTCTTTCTGGGGAGGGGTGAAAAGAGAGTTGAAATAAAAATGTTTAGAAATTAAAAAAGAAAAGAAAAAAGAAAAAACATCCTCCTTGACATCCCAATTCCTGGGAATCTAGGCAAACAAATGAGAGAGAATGGCAAAGAAGGAATTGACTATAATTAATTCACCATCTCTATCCTACCTGTATCTAAATGCCAAGGGCTTAACAGTATTCAATAAATAATTGCTGAGTGGCAGAAACAAAACAAAAACAAAAGATTTGGGCAGTGGTGCACTTCTGTAATCACAACTTGAGAAGCTAAGGCAGGAGGACTGCAAGTTCAAAGCCAGCCTCGGCTACTTAGTAAAGCCCTAAGTAACTCAACAAGAGCCTATCTCTAAATAAAAAATATTTTTTAAAAAGGGTGGGGGATGTGAGTCAATGGTTAAGAATCCCTGGATTTAATCCCTGACACCAGAAAAGATTTGGGCTAAATGGTCGAGTGCTTGCTTAGCACACACAAGGCTCTGGGTTCCATGTCCAGCATACTTGCCACAAATTATCAAATTTAAGGAAAAAATAAAATTCTACCTTGAAAAGCTCTTGATATAATAAATTATACAGTGCAAATTACATGTGTCCCTTTGGAGGGAAAATCTATATGAATGACTATTTAGAGAATACTATATATCATTCTCATTCTTCATTAATACAACTTCTCTGCAATAACACAGGTCCTCTAATTTCAAAACTGCTTCACATCCACTTTCCAAAAAAAATTATGATTTAGGCTCTAGAGCAAAGCTCCTCAAAGTGTAGTCCAGAGACCGGCATCAGATGTGCTTATAATGGCTGATTCTTGTGCTGGATCCAATCTGAGTTAAGAAAATTCAAAATAAGCATTAAAGAAACAAAGTAATTTTATGTTTATAAAAAAGCAAGTTTTAATTGTATGTATGCTTTTCATTTTATTTTCCAGGGATCTATTTTTATTGTATTTTACAAAAGTACCAATTTACGAGGGACTAGAATTTTAAAAAGGTCCTTCAACATAGCTTGAAGCAATTCAATGGCTGAAGAAGCACATTCTCAGAGTCTTTATAAAACTTTCATTACTTTCAGACACTATTCTCATAAATGCAGAAAAAAAAAAGTAGCAAGAGCTTTAAAATGTAGAATAAAATAATGTTATTTAAGACATTCTATTTAATTTTGGTTTTGAAAAAGGCATCATATAAAGTTAAAAAAATTCAGCTTTACATTTTATTTTTTCTTTATATTTGTTCAGCTTTATATTTTAATCAGAATCACTACTAATTTTTAGAATTGGTATTTATTGTAGTATATTTCCTGTAAGGTTCTCAACCCCAACTGATTCTTAACACTTGAAAATTATGCCAACATGATGGAGCATGTCTATAATCCCATGAACTAGGGAGACTGAGGCAGGAGGATTGCAATCTCCAGGCCAGCCTAGGCAACTTGGCGAGACCTTATCTCAAAAAACAAAAAAGACTGAGGATATAGATCAGTGTTAAGAGTGCCCCTGGGTTCAAGTCCCAGAACCACCACAAAAAAAAAAAAACAAAAAAAAAAAAAAAAAACCAAAAAAAAAAAAACCTTGAAAGCTATAACTCACAAGTACTATTTATACATAAAAGGGAAACCATGGTTAACAGATTTGCTTAAAGCCAAAGAATTTCCAGTGTAGAACCTTACAGCCCTTGATTCTCACTGTCAATTCATTCCATAACAGAACATGTTAGAACTCATTTAAGAATACGTGTTCAGCAGGACCTGGTGGCACCCATGTACCCATCTGTAATCCTACCAACTCAGGAGGTCAAGGCAGGAGGAGTGTAGTTTTGAGGCCAGCCTCAGCAATTCAGCAAGACCCTAAGCAGTTCAGGGAGACCCAGCCTCAAAAAATAAAAAGGGCTAGGGATGTAGTTCAGTAGTAAAGAGGCTGTTAAGTTCAATCTCCAGCACCAAAGTAAAAAAAAAAAAAAAAAAAAAAGTGTGCACAAAAACACAGTAATGAAAAAAAAAAAAAAAAACTTTTAATACCTTATAACTTCCTTTAGGTATCTAAGATCTTCAATATCAAGTCTACTTTCTTAAATTCAAAATAATCAAACCAGAAAAAAATAAAGGTTTTAATTAAGTTACTGTATTTCACAGATTTAATGGTTGATAAAATACTCTTAATTTGCATTTAACAGAAATGCCTCAGAGTGCTTAATGTGCCCAGATAAGGCAAAGCCAGGTTACAACTGAACAAGTAAAATGGTCTGAAGCAGTCTAGTTAATTAAACTTACTAAAGGCACAAACTTTAACATGTGAGAACCATATCACTTTCAAATGCATATTGTTGTTATTATAACATTATTATTAGCAAGATCTGTCTTAAAAGAAAACATAAAAATAAAAAGGACTAGTTAAGTAGCTCAGTGGTAAAGTACCCCTGGGTTTAATACCCAGTTTAAAAAAAAAAAAAAAAAAAAAAGCAATGTTACAAGAAAAAAACTGGTAAATTTTAAAGACTGTAACAGGTCAACACATGATTTTTTTTAAATTAAGAAACTGTCCTCATTACACACAGGAAAATTCTTTTTCACTGTAACTTTCTGACTCACACGGAATTTAGTATATTCCAAAGTTGAACTATTTAGCATACGGTTTGCTACAGCTGCACTTTTATTCCATCATGTCAATCAGAAATCTAAATATAACCTAGAAAAGAATAAACTCTTCCCAAGAAGACAGACTGTAAATATGTTATTAGATTTTTGAACAGATCCCCACTTTTGTGGTGTAAACAAATGTTTAGGCAGATCCTGTTGAAATCTTCTGCAATTTTCATTAAAAAAGGGAATGTTGATACAAGGTTCTTTTTTGTTTTTTGAGTTGTAAAAGGAATTTATAGCCATTTGTGTTGGATAATCTTGTGAAAGACTTATGACAGCAATCACACATATAATTAAAAATTAAAACACAGTAAGAAAAACTGACAACTTGGTTTTCACTTGCTATTCAGCACACCGAACAAGTAGGGGGAAAAATTACTAGTTTTAAGATTCAAATATCCTTCTTCCTAGGGGCTATGTACAAAACAAACGGCAGAGTCTGCGTGTATTCCCCTGCCTCTTGCTGGGTATCGAACCCAGGTACTAAGATTGGCACATGCTAGGTAAGGGCTCTATCACTGAGCTACATGCCCAGTCCAGCAGGGTATATTTTAAATCTACCTTCAGAACCCTATAAAGGATCAAAAGTGAATCATTTAATTCTCTTGTCAATATTGACAGGAAAATAGTGGATATAGTCAATATGAGCAGATGTGTTTCTCCACTTGACAGTAACAGGAAAGTTAAATCATTAAAAAAAAAAAAAAAAAAACTACCTGCCTATTAATATGATTAAAATTGAACATGATTTTCTTCTGACTTAAAAAGCAATCAAGGGCTGGGGATATAGCTCAGTTGGTAGAGTGCTTGCCTTGCAAGCACAAGGCCCTGGGTTCGATCCCCAGCACCACACACACACACACAGACACACACACCAAAAAAAAAAAAAAAAAAAAAAAAAAAAGGCAATCAAGAAATTGTCAGAATTTTAATTATATTGTTACCAAAAAAGTTACCACCTCAAATTGAATGCAACTTATTCCTAAGGGTATGAAATGTCACAGAAAATGTGTCCCAAAACATTGTAACTGGTCTCTTCCTTTCCAGAAATCAGCAAAATAGTCTCCCAAATCCCTAATTTGGACTAAATCCTTTCCAAGATATAGGAGAAGAAATGCCAAAACCTTCAGAAGTACTTTTCAATAAAAGTTTGAGAGAGAGAGAGAGAAATCAATCAATCTATCTCCAAATAGGAATGGCAACAAAGACAGGGAAATGTTCCATTAAAAAAGAAAAAAAAAAAAATCTTTAAATAATCTTTCAATCCAAATCTTTAAAACCTACCTCTAAAGAATAAAGTCAGCAACATAAAACCAAAAAGAAAAAGGAAAAAAAAAAAAAATAAAGTAAAAGGAGAACATAGTCTTTTTCTTACAGAATAGGAGTGCTTTGGTAACTTGTGGTTGAACGTGCCACCATCAAAGCATATTAAAGCAGAAAATATACTCCCTTTATTCAACATCAATAAATTCTACAGCACCGAACATACTTATATTGAGTTGTCAACATTTATGCGTTCAAAAAAATGAATCTTTTCCTCTACATCATGAAGGTCAGGTGGGGAAAAAATGCTCCAACTCCACTCTTGCTTGAAGTTCTTCTGTCTAAAGGGAGAACTTCTGGGTTCCTTTCTCAGTTGTCATTATCCAAGTTCAACTGCAGACAGGAGTTGCTTTGAGACCTGGATGTAAGTTGTATTAATACCTCCTGTTTGGGGGAATAATTGTTGACCTTAAAATGTGCACTCCTTCCTTCCTTGTATTTACTGGATGAAAAGTACCCCCAAAATGTTACATAGGTATTTTCTTAAAGCATCAGCTGCCTCCCTGCTTGTGTGTATTTTTCTTTAACACCTACTTACTAGGAAAAGGAATGAAGGCTTTTGGTACGAACACATCAGGCAACTAGCAGACTGTCCCCCTGGAAGCTCATTTTTAAAATTCCACACAAAGACTTACCTTGTATGACGTGCTCTGGTGAGATGGTTTTCTTTTCCGATTTGTTGCAAATTTCATTGGCTTCAGAAGATATAAGGTGAATGAATTCGGTGCAGCAGTTCACCACCAGCTCCCGGGCATCGTTGGCCACCCGGACATTGGGGAGAGTCTCTTTGATCATCTTATTGATAGCAGCTCTTGGGATAGTGAGA
This sequence comes from Sciurus vulgaris, assembly GCF_902686455.1. Classification (NCBI taxonomy): domain Eukaryota; kingdom Metazoa; phylum Chordata; class Mammalia; order Rodentia; family Sciuridae; genus Sciurus; species Sciurus vulgaris. The sequence goes on along the minus strand of NC_136461.1, from coordinate 81,148,992 downwards.
TCATCATCGTTGCCAGAAGAAGAAGCCATCGTACCTTCCTTTCTATCCCCGACTTTTAAAAACTCCCAGGCTCTAGTCCAGAACTCCACGGAGACTTCTCAAAAGGCCGCTCTCTGAGTGATCCGAGGGGCGCTCTTAGAAGAGGGTGCAGAAAATGGAAAAAGGGGGAGGAGCGGACTCCAGAGGGCGAGGAACACCCGACTGAGAGATTTAGGGCGAGTTAGAGAGTAAAGTCGGGGGACTGAGGATTCTAGGGACAGCACCGTCCGACTTAGGGAGGGGAAGCGAAGGATGGTCCGGAAATTTGAGTGGCTGGGGAACCACCCCAGAAGTGTGGGTGCTATTGCCCACGCTTTCCCCAACAGTGCTGGCGCAGAGGCAGGATCCAGAGGAACTGGCTTCGCCGCGGTACCGGGCAGACACCCACCGGGCTCGGGTCTACAGAACCCGAGTCCCCGCTGCTGCTGCTGCTGCCGCTGCTGCCGCTGCTGCCGCTGCCGCCGCCGCCGCCGCCGCCAGCAGCCGTTGCCGCCGCCTTGGCCAAACCATCCTGCAGACACCCGCGCCGCCGCCTCACAACATGTCGGCCGCGGCCGCAGCTAGAACGGCGGCGGCCGCCCAGGAATGAGTACGGTCAAAACCGAGCACAAGGGAAGCTTCAGTGGTGGCCGCTACGGCCGTTTAGCTCGAACGCAGATCGTGGAAGCCAAGACTACAGCAACGGTGGTCCCTCCAGAGGCCGGGGAAGGTTTGCTGGAAGCCGCTCCCGACACCCTTTGCGCCACCGGAAGTCTCCCCCCCGTTCCACCCTCTTGCCCAGATTGACTTCCGGGTTCGGCTGTCTCCCTTCCCCCATTCACGCCGTTGGGAACCGCCCGTCTTCACCTCCAGCATCTTCCGCCTTCTTCTGTGCCGGCAGGCGCCCCCGGATTCCGTCCCTTGAACAGGGGCCGTAGTCTGGCAAGCGCGCGCCTCGAGGTACCGGCGAGGCCTAAGCATGCTCCGGGGCTGGGCGCCAGATCCCGAAGGCCAGGATGCGTAGGCAGGCGTGGGTGGATCATCTCTTCACTTACGAACCTACGGAACCCCGTTTGAAGACAAGAGCTCTGGAGTCATTACTAAAAGATTTCCCTTTGATTTACTTTAGGAGCCCGAAGTGGGATTGAAAGAGAGAGGAATTGGGGTCTGACTCAGGAGTGGGAAAAGTGTGGAAAGTAGATTCCCAGTGCCTGTGTCTTCATTGTCTGAAAAACAAAACAAAAAAAACGCCTTTGAAGATAGTAGACATTACTTGAATCAAAGCTTTCCGTGGTCCACCACCCACATTTTTCGTTTATGATAAATGGAACATTTAAAGAAGTGCCTTTTCCTCCAGCCACAAATAGCTAAGATGGAAGCTAGACGTCAGATCCAAAGTAGAGAAAATACATAACGTATAGAATGAGCCATGTTATAGGGTTCAGATTTAGCCTTTTTTCGTGGTGTATATGGCAGTGACTCCTCCCCCAGTGCTAGGGATTGAATCCAAGGCCTGTGCATGCCAGGCAAGCTCTTTATTTCAGGAGTTACATCCCCAGCCCTGTAAGGTGACTTCTGAAGGGAAGGAAAAGTATGTTAGAGGGTCTTAATAAACTCTGATTTTTACTTCTTTCCATAGTGACTGGTAATATTAACAGTGGGTGTCATGTGTCAGCTTCTTTACAGAAATTGCATTAGTCTAAAAACTGCCCCTTACTGTCATGTGGAAGAAGAGACGATTTAAATAGTGGGATGTTACGATTTCTAAAAAGTAAATAACAGGTTGGGAATGCAAATTTGGTGACTGAGTGCTTGTTTTGAATGTACAAAACTCTGGTTCAATTGCCTGATCAAAAATTTAAAAGTAAAATGATAAATCACTTAAAGCCATTTAGGCACTTGAGTTCATCATCAGATTCATTGCTCTTAACACACTTGATGGCAACTGTCTTGCTGGAAATGTTTTCATAAAATGTTTGGTTTTTGAGGAGACCTTATAGTTTATTACTTTTGTTGTTTGTTTCATTTGTGGTCTTGGGGTTGGAATTGAGTACCTCACTCATGTGGTTCTACCACTGAGCCCCTAGTCCTACCTTATATTTAACATTTTCTCCAGGTCGTTTGCTGGGTTCTTTAAATTCTAAAGTGTAGACACTTGATTTTTGGTGCTGCTAAGTTAGTCAAAACCAGGTTTCTTTGATTAAAAACAGTATTTTAAAATTTTTTCCAAATATGAATGAATGGCTCAGATGCATCATTTTCATGAATTTTTAATTTTTTTTAATTGAAATATTTTTTATTTTTATTGGTTTAAATATTATCATATTGGCTGGATGCAGTGGCAAACGCCTGTAATCCCAGCTGCTCAGGAGGCTGAGGCAAGAGAATCTTAAGTTCAAAGCCAGTTTCAGCAAAAGTGAGGTACTAAGCAACTCAGTGAGACCCTGTCTCTAAATAAAATACAAAATAGTGCTGGGGATGCAGCTCAGTGTCTTGAGTGCCCCTGAGGTCAACCCCCCATTACCTCCCCCCAAAAAATTATATTGTATAAACTTACCTTGGCTTCCTCAAGTTTATCAATCTGAAAAAAGCCACTGAGCAAAACATGTCCCCAGAGTTATCATATTTTCACTACTCAAATATCATCCCTTCCCCCTCAAAATAATTTTTGATATTTTTAATATAATATGCTATAAAAATCAGTAGAGTACATGTTAAATTGTAATTCTAGTAATTGTTTATTATGCTGGGCATGGTGATACATGCCTAATAGTTCCAGTGACTCTGAAGGCTAGGTAGATTGCAGGTTCCAAACCAGCCACTGCAACTTAGCAAGACTGTCTCAAAATTTTAAGAAAAGGGCTGGGGATGTAGCTGAGTGGTAGAGTACCCCAGAATTCAATCCCCAGTACCACAAAAATGTGTATATTATTTATTTTATATTATCTATAGCAGCTTATTCATACTCACTATTTAATTTCCATATAACTATACAAAATACCTGTTTTGACAGGTGGGAAAAGTTTCAGACAGGTTTATTAATTTATTCGAGATCTCACACATAATAAATAACGAAGCTGACATTTGAAACCAGGTTTTCTAACTCCAAAACAAAATTGAGGTTATTTTCAATTTGGTAACTGTCTCTAAAGGGAAAGGAAAAAAAAAAAGTTATAGTCCTGATGATGCTTTAAAACTATAAACCACATGTCATGGTGGTGCACACCTGCAATCCCAGCAACGTGGAAAGTGTCTCAAATAAGTCCTGGGGATATAACTCATGACCACAGGCAAGGACAAAGGAGTGGTCAAAGATATAGTAAGGAGAGTTGTATAAATGCATTGTCCCATAATAGGATATCATAATCCACATTTTGAGGAAAGTAAGAAGTAGCCAAAAGTGTCAAGTATTACAGAGAAGAAAATGAAGCCAGGGAATAGATGCTATTCATCCAACAGTACAAGCAGTTCATGAACCAAAACCTCGAAGTTCTTCTTTTTTGTTTAACTGATAAATTCCCATAAATCAACTCTACAACAAACAAAAATATGGCTGGGTGTGATTATCTGCATGCCTATAATCCCAGCTACATGGAAGGGCAAAACAGGAGGATCACAATTCAAGGCCAGCCTCAGCAACGTAGATTTTATTTCAAAATAAAATTTAAAGACTGAGGATATATAGCTCAGTGGTAGAGTGCCTCTGGTTTCAATCCCCAGTACCACACATAAACACACACACAAAAAAAAAAAAGGAAGAAAGAAAAAGAATGTCTATTGCCTAAAGAAGTAATACCAAAGGAATAAAAATTATATTGAAAGTAGGAAAAAATGTAATTTAACTTTTTAACAATTGATGTGATTAATTTTTGTAAATCTATTAGCATAGATTTTTGTAAATCTATTATCTATTTTGTAAATCTATTAGATTTATTTGTAAATCTATTTTTGTAAATCTAATAGATTTTTGTAAATCTATTACAAATCTAATAGATTTGTAAATCTATTATTAATAGTAATCTATTAATTTTTGTAAATCTATTACAAATCTATTAGATTTGTAAATCTATTAATAGATTAAAAATCTATTAATTTTTGTAAATCTATTCTATTACGAAGTCATTAAAATACTTGTGAGGATTAAGTATGAATATGGTACTTTCCCCTCTAATATTAAAGGAAAACACAACATTAAAAAAAAAAAAAAAAGAACTACATGTAAATACATGTGTATGAGTAAAGGCTAAACAAATGCAAAAATTAACAGGTGTATTGGAATTAAAAATGATTATTTTTATTTTTCTTTGAAGTTTTTAAATGTTTTAAATCTAGTTTTGAATTTTTCCTTCACTAATTTTTTTTTTAAATTTAGTTGCAGATGGACACAGTACCTTTATTTATTTATTTATATTTTTAATGTGGTACTAAGGATGGAACCCAGTACCTCACATGTGCTAGGCAAGCACTCTACCACTGAGCTACAACCCCAACCTCTTACACTAATTTTAAAAGTTTTTTTTTTTTTTTTTTTTTTTGTGGTTCTGGGGATTGAACCCAGGGACTTGTGCATGTGAGGCAAGCACTCTACCAATTGAGCTACATCCCCAGCCTTAATTTTAAAACATTTGCAAGCTATGATAAATATCTCTACAGATTTATAAATGTATTCTTTTTGTATGCATAAGGATTCTTGAAAAAGCAATTGTTGAATTTTAATTTTTTTTAATTGAGCAAATCTCTCAAGCTGGTGATCCTCAGGTAAACTCTAACCCACAGATATTGTACCAGTTACTTATTGCCACAAAAATAGTACCTAAGAAGCCACACCAAAGGACAGTGGATTAAAACGATAGCCATGTATTATTTCTTTGGAACCTATGCATTAGTTAAGCAGCTCTTCTGGGATTATTTTCTGAGTCATTCATGAGTTAGGTAGGTAGCTTTATTGATTTTGGCTGGACTCTCACATGTATGGGGACCAACTGGCTGTTCTCAGATCTAGAAAGGTGTTGGCTCTTTTCCATTGCCTTTTAAAAATTTGTTCTTTTTAGTAATACAATGACAATAGAATGCAATTTGACATATCATACATGTGTGGAGTAAAACTTCCCATTCTTGTGATTGCACATGATGTGGAGTTACACTGGTCTTGTATTCATATATAAACATAGGGATGTTATGTCAGATTAATTCCACTGTCTTTCCCATTCCCATATCCTTTCCCTTCCCCCCATTGCCTCCTGTTCAATCTGGTGAACCTCCACTCCCACCTCCCATACCTATTGTGAGTCAGCATTTGCATATCAAAGAGAACATTTTTATTAGAACATTGGTTTTTTGGGGTTGGCTTATTTCACTTAGCATAATAGCCTCCAGTTCCATCCATTTACCAGCAAATGCCATAATTTCATTCTTTTTTATGGCTGAGTAATATTCCATATCTTCTTTATCCATTCGTCTATTAAAGGGCACTTATGTTGGTTCCATAGCTTAACTTTTTTGAACTGAGTTGCTATGAACATTGATGGGTGCACATCACTATAATATGCTGATTTGAAGTCCTTTGGGTATATGCCAAGGGGTGGGAAAACTAGGTCAAATAGTGGTTCCATTCCAAATTTTCTTAAGAATCTCCATACTGCTTTCCAGAGTGGTTGCACCAATTTGCAGTCCCACAAGCAATGTATAAATGTACCTTTTCCCCCACATCCTTGCCAACATTTATTATTACTTGTATTCTTGATAATTGTCTATTGTTTCTTATTCTTCCAGCAGGTATAATTGAGCATATCCTGATGATGAAGCAGAAACTGCTTACCTACTTATTCATTTAGTTATCAGGTCTTCAATGTGTTAGGCACTGAAATAATAAGGAACAGGAGGAAAGGAGTCACATAATTAGTTGTCTTTGTTGAAGAGCTGCCATCTAAACAGGCAAGTAAACCAAAGATGACAAAGTGCAATGATTAAGTGCCATAATTGTGGTATAACAGGCCCTATGGGTACAATGAAGGACTTCCAAATCAAAGCAGGTGTTTGGTGTTCTATGATTCTGATATGGTTTGAGTGTCCCCTAAGGCTTCGTGTGTTAAAATTTAATCCTCATTGTGAGGTAATTAAGAGGATGGAAACTTAATCCAATTATGTGTTTAGAGGTGGGGCCTTTGTAAAGTGATTAGGATTAAAGTCATTGGGGTGGAATCCCCATGATTGAATCCTGGTGGCTTTGTAAAAAGATGGAGACAAGATACAGACCCCTACACTTACATACCCTTTGTCTCTTGCCGTGTGAGTCTCTGCTACCAGACTGCTAGGCCAGAAAGCCATTACCAGATGAGGCTTCTAGGCCTTGCATCTCCAGAACTATGAGCCAAAATAAATCTCTTTTATAATTTACCTATTCTGTGGTATTATTAAGAACAAAAAGAGGATAATACAGGGTAACAGTGGAAAGTATCATGAAAGGGTATTCTTGAATAAGGCTTCAGGAAGGGAATTCTGTGCAGAAGAACAGCAAAAGCTCAATGAGTCAAAACATGGCATTCTTGGTAAACTGTGATATTTTGGTGAGGGTTATAAGGAAAGGAACATATGAATGAGTAGTATGAGAAAAATCTATTCAGGGAAATATGGTAGTTAAGGTTTTCTTGGATGCAAAAAAAAAAAAAAAAAAAAAAAAACTCCAGCTAAATAAGTTGAATTTTCTGAAAGGAAGTGGATATCTCATGGAATCTTGGGAGCTGTTGAATAACCATGGAAACTGTGGCGCTGTGTTGTGGGAATTCATAAGCTGTCCTGGTGAGCTAGATACCACTTCCCATCTCTATGCTTCTCACCTCAAAATTCTACTTTCCCAGGACAGCAAGTAAAATATTTAATCTTAGGTCAGCCATAGGGCTCACAGGGACACCTCCCTCTCCAGCATAAGGAAGGAACAGCCACCTCTATGTTACTCAGCCATGACTAGGCAAGTTATGTGTGTGGATATTTGATGCTGTTACACCCTCATGCTGAAGAGGGAGGTGTCACTTGAGCACTATGGCTGACTTAAGAGGATCTATTGTACCTAATAATTTGGCTGCCTTTCCCCACTCGTATAATGACAAAAATGTCTCCAACCTATTTGATCCTGCCATTCTAGTACTACAGCCCCTGCACTTAACTTCTTTCCAGTTAAAACGTACATCCAACTAGTGGAAGGAATGTCTTGGGTTATAATTCTGGTCCTAATCTCTGGGTGTAAAATGCCTATTATTCTAGTTCTGACATAATCTCATCCAAGTATGACTCCTTATGGTCCTGCAATCTGGATTTGGGACATGATCCTGAAAGACACAATGCCAGATGCCATAATCCTAAATATTTAAATCCCAAAATATCAAAAATCCCTAAAGTCTAAAATTCTGAAAGATCAAAATCTCCAAAATTTGCTGGGTGTGGCAGTGCATACCTGTAATCCCAGCTACTTAGAAAACTGAGGCAGGAGGATCACAAGTTTGAGGTCAGTCTAGCCAATTTAAGGAGACTCTGTCTCAAAAATACAAAAGGTCTGGGAGTGTAGTTCAGTGCTTGCCTAACACGTGCAAGGCTCTGGGGTCAACCCCAAGTACCTCAAAAAGAAAAGTCTCCAAAATTTATTTCTGGAAAAGTAATTGTTAAAAATCTTTAAAAGATATTTATTTACATTTTAAGAAAGAATTTATTTGAGAAATATTTAAAAACATGAAACACTTCATGGCCACTATATGTAATAAAATAGACAATGGATACTTATTTTTCCAAGTATAAACACTCGGTTATACTAATAACAGTTGCATGGGTGTAACAGTTATGGCAAGACAACCCAAAATTTCTTGAAGTCAGAAAGTGAAATGTATAAATGCATATCACTATGGTTAGTAAGTCTATGTACTCAACTTGATAACTGCTGTCATCTGGGATAGACATGTGATAAGTCTTGATGAGATTATTCAAAAGCCAGTGGGGTCACCAGTGCATATGTAATCAAGATCTTTAGAAATTTTATCATTCCCAAATGTAAATGTACAAAAAGGGAATCTTAATTTTAGGGAAATTTTGACATTTACATACATAGTGCTTTCATAGAAAGTTGACATTGTGATAATGCACTTTTGTGGAGTCTAATTTGCAAAAAAGAATTCATGAAACAAATTAGAACTCTAAAAACCTTTATACGATTTATGCCACAAGAATTGGAAAGAATGCAAAGAAATATATAGCACCGAGAATTGTAAAAACTAATGCTGACAATTTTAAATGGTGAAAAAAAAACCCTAAATAATTAAAAAGAAAACTGGTGTGTGAAGAAAGTGTATTACAAAGCCAGGCATGGTGGCACACACCTGTAATCCCAGATACTCAGAGGCTAAGGCAAGAAGATTGAAAGTTTGAGGCCAGCCCGGGCTACTTAGATTCTGTCTCAAAATATTGTTTAAAAGAGCTGGAGATATAGCTCAGTGGTAGGGCATGGCTGGGTTCGGAAGGAAAGGAAGGAAAGAAGGAAGGAAGGAAGGAAAGGAAGGAAGGAAAGGAAGGAAAGGAAGGAAAGGAAGGAAGGAGAGAGATTGACTATTCCAGAGATAGATCATGAGCACTTGCATATAGGTAGTTCATAAGAGCTGGCTGGCTTCTCACAATCATTGTATTTTGAAGTCTCACATCACAATGAATAGTTGCTTTTTTTCTTTCAGGGCATGGTTCTCTGCAGAATATTTTCACATGCATTTTCTGTGTGGCACTGCTTTTTAAAAAAATTCTATAATTTGATACACACCAACATAAGCATTCTCTATTAAATTTTCCCACCTTTTGTGCCATGATTCTGGTTGTTTGAGTATGTAGAAATCCACTCCACGTGCATTCATATAGACCACAAATTTGGCAGGAACAATACTAGTGATCCAACAATAACATATAGTGTGTCTTCTTATCCTATTGTGCACATACTCATTTTCCACCCAGTCAGGAAACTGGCTGGCTTCTTCAGGCAACTGTGGCTTTAATTTATTAATGGCTCCTGGAATTATTTCTCCTTCTCCTCCTCCTCCTCCTCCTCCTCCTCCTCCTCCTCCTCCTCCTCCTCCTCCTCCTCCTCTTCTTCTTCCTCCTCCTCCTCCTCCTCCCCCTCCCCTCCTTCCCCTCCTCCTCCTTTTTTCTTCTTTTTTTCCCCCTCAGCAGTACTGGGGATTGAAACTAGGGACACTTGCAACTCAGCTACATCCCCTAGACATTTTTTGTTTCTTTGTTTTGAGACAGGGTCTCCCTAAATTGCCCAGTTTGACCTCCAGTTAGGATCCTCCAGCCTCAGCCTGAGTTGCTTCTTTTGTAGTCTTTTCTCTCATAGGGTTTATGGTCTCTTAGATTTCAGTTTTCATGATCTGAACATTCAAGATTTTCACCATATCGGCTTTTAGATTTCAGGAATTTTGATGGGTTTGGGATTTCAACTTTGGGATTTAGGTATTCAGGATTGTGTTTTTCAGGATTATGATTGACACCACTGTAATCCATACACTAAATTGTAAGTATAATTACTACCTGCACATTCAATAAACAATTGTTGGGGCCAGGGATGGCAGCAATTGCTACAGACAGAAAGGAAGGAGAAGAAAACAGAACAGTAAAGGTTCTTATTTTAAAAGGGAAAGAACAGGATAATTAATCTGTCTTTACACATTCCAGCATTATATGTAGACTATTCCTTCCCTCTACTGTTAATGAGGACACGTCTGGCTTTGCCTCGTAGAGTGATTTACTGAGTTTTTGTTTCTATAGGTCTAAGCCCTTGGTGATCATCAGCATCAAATGTGTCACATTGAAGGCAATATAGCAGATTGGAGAACATCTGAGTTGAAATGACTGATAACCAATGAATATTTATGCAATAAATTATCTCCATTTTTTAGATGATAAAACTGAAGCACAGACTTTGGTAAATTATTAGGTAATAATAATAAATAATAAATAACAATAAATAATAAATAAACATTTCTTAAAAAATTTATCCTCAAATGCTGATTTGGAGAATAGCCATACTTTATAATATGAGCCAAGAGATAAAATTAAATTTGTCTCTTAGGAGGGAAAAATAAACCTCTTTTCAGGTTGAATTCCCCAGTTACCTGGCTTGTTTTCAGCAGTGTAAATGAGCACTGGGAACAGAACAGGCTTTCGAGAGACTACCCAAGCAATTCACCTGATGTTTTCTGGGTAATCACAGTGTGGCTCTTTTTTCAGTCAGGTGCACACAAAGGACTTAATCCTGATTTTTATAGCAAGTGTCATTTTTAACATATATCAAATGCACCAAAATATGTCTAAACTGTCTTACTGGAATGTAGAAGAAGAATGAGTTACATAAATCAATCTTTGCATTGACCTAATATACAATTCTGTAAATTTATAAGCTTGGTTATATAATTTGACCTAAGTCATTGTCATAGTTAAGGACAACTTTTATCACAGGGTAACAATTAACTTACCAATTACAGTAGTTTTCAGGAGCACCTAATGGTAAGTGGCTTAATCATGGCTAAATTATAGGCAAAGTAGTTGAGAAAGTCATTGTTCCCAAATCCCAGTTTGCAGTATTCACCATCAAACCTATCATCTTTACAAAACCAAAATTAGTATCATTGCTTAGATCAGAAATACATATTTTGTAATTTTTGTTTGTTTGTTTGGAAGGGACAACTTAAGCACAAAGGATAAATCCATTCTTCACACAAATGTTTCTCTATGTGTTTGCAGGTTCAAATTAAAAAATAACAGTCAGCTAGGCACATGCCTATAATCCAAGCAGCTCAGTAGAGTTTTAAGATTGACTTAAACAACACAGGTAAGTGCAGACAGGAAGTGTTGAAGTGTGTAGTTAAACTCCTGTCATAGCTGGGCACGGTGGCACATGCCTATAATCCCAGTGGCTCTGGAGGCTGAGGCAGGAGGATCACAAGTTCAAAGCCAGCCTCAGCAACTTAGTGAGGCCCTAAGTAACTCATTGAGACCCTGTCTCTGAATAAAATACAAAAAGGTCTGGGGGTGTGGCTCAGTGATTAAGTGCCCCTGAGTTCAATCCCTTCTACAAAAAAAAAAAAAAAAAAAGACTAACAATTTCAATTTCTGTAGTATTATGATGTTGATTGTTTTGAAAAATATGAACCAATAGATTGATTTTTTTTTTGTGGCACTGGGTATTGAACCTAGGAGTACACTGCTATTGAGCTATGTCCCCAGCATCCTTTCCCCCAACTTTTTAAAAATATTTTGAGGCAGGGTTATTGCTAAATTGTCAAGGCCAGTCTCACGCTTGTGATCCTCCTCCTTCAGTCTCCCAAGTAACTGGAATATCAGGCCTTTGCCACCATGCTGGCTACATTTAGCTTTAAGATCTACTGACTGGTCACATACATATAGTTATACATGAATATTAAGTGTTGTACACTTTGAATTCATAAATAATATTTAGCTTCTGAATAATGATGGTAAATATATACATTTATGCCTAAATCACCTATAATTCACTAAGAATATCTTATTGACTTACAAGCAAATTATAGTCATAAAGTATATGCCATTATACCCCAGATGTGTAGAAGAGTTGAATTATAATATTTCACAAGTCTACATTAGCAATGACATTGTTATAAAATATTTATAATATTTCCTGTTGGGTGGGTACAGTGGCATATGCCTGTAATTCCAGCAACTGGGGGAACTAAAGCAGAATGATTCCAAGTTTGAGGCCAACATGAGCAACTTAGCGAAGCCCACAGCAACCTACTAATATCCTGTCTCAAAATAAAAAATATAAAAAGGGCTGGGGATGTAAGTCAGTGGTTAAGTGTCCCTGGGTTCAATCTCCAGTACCAATAAATAATAATAATAATAATAATAATACATTTATAATATTTCCTGACTTAAAAAACATTCATTCAATATGCTTCTGGCATTTTGACTGGCACCTTTTCACTCTCTAAACAAATATTGTTTGGAAACAGCTCTAGGCCAGGTGTGGTGGCACATACCTATAATCCCAGTGGCCTGGGGGCAGAGGTGGGAAGATTGCAAGTTCAAAGTCAGCCTCAGCAATTTAGCAAGGTCCTAAGCAATTTAGCAAGACCCTGTCTCTTAAAAAAAAAAATTAAATTGAAAGGGCTTGGGGATGTGACTCAGTGGTTAAGTGCCCCTGGGTTCAATTCCTGGTACGAAAAAAACAAAATAACAACAAAAAAGAAAACAGCTGTAGAAGAGGTCTCAGACAAACAAAACAGGGGAAATGGTTAGATCTACAAAGCACCTTTATATATCTAATTGAACTTCAATGTTATTCAGAACCAAGTAGATAGATAACAAAAGTGGCCTTCATAATCAGTGAGGGAAGTTTAAATTATACAACAAATGAAGGAACCATTGACCAAATAATTTGAGGGGGGAAAAAAACCACCAAATTCCAAAATAAATTCCTGGTGGATTAAAGTTGTTGTCTTTTTTTGTTTGTTTGTTTTTTAGGTTCTTGCCAAATTGCCCAGGTTGGCCTTGAACTAGAGATCCTTCTGCTTTAGCCTACTAAGTTGCTGAGATTATAGGTATGCACCACCATGCCCAACTTAAAGATTTTATTTATTTATTTAAAAGAATTTTTTTAGTTGTCAATGGATCTTTTATTTTATTTATTTTATATGCAGTGCTAAGGATTAAACTCCGGGCCTCACACATACCAGCCCAACTTAAAGATTTTAATATAAAAATGAAACCATAGACTTACTGGAAGAAAACAGAAAAGAATTATATGATTTTGGGAGTGGGAATTATATTACATGAAATATAAAGCAAAACACTGAGTTTTAAATACCTAAAAAACTAAAATCTGTGCCTCATAAGTCACCAAAAGATTGTAAAGGGTATAATACCAAATTGAAAGGAATAAAAAGAGACAAAGAGTTAAAAGTCTTACAAATCACTAAGGAAAAGAAATAGCCAAAAATAGAAATGGGCAAAGAGCTTCTACAGGTAAGTCAGAAAATAAGGAATAAAAATATTTTTTTTTCATTTTTGTCAATAATCAAACACACAAATTAAAACATAATTTTTGCCTATCTAATTGGTAAGGATTGTATTAAGAACTATTATCCAGCATTAGAGAAGATACTACATCTGACCTGGAGGACTCTTTAACAAAATGTCTAAAGATTATATACCATTGTGTGTGCATGTAGTGGGGGTACTAGGGATGGATTTCTGGGCTTCACACATGCGAGGTAAGCTCTATACAACTGAAATGCATCTCCAGCTCTCTCTTTTATTTTGAGATAGGATCTTGCTAAATTGTCCAGGCTGGTCTTGAACTTGTAATCTTCCTGCCTCAGCCTCCTGAGTAGCTGAGATTACAGGTGTAAGCCACTATGTCTGGCTATGTATATAACTTTTAACTAGCAATTCCATTTCAAAAATAATACTGAGGAAATATGTGCCAAGGAAAATAATCAACCATGTGTGTCACAAGATGTTCATTGCAGTTCCTTCCTACCCACCCTGCCCCTTTCTTTCTTTCTTTCTTTCTTTCTTTCTTTCTTTCTTTCTTTCTTTCTTTCTTTCTTTCTTTCTTTCTTTCTTTCTCTTTTTTGGTTTGTATTTGATATTGGTGAAAAATCAAAAAAATTAAATTGTCTAACAAAAGAATGACTGGTCAAATAAAGTATGGTAAATTCATTTAACAGAACATCCATGCTATTTAACAAATAAAAATGATACCATAGTTAATATATTTGGAGAGATGTTCACAATCTATTAACTAAATACAAATACTGGGAAACAGAGGAAAATATATTGGTGGCGGGGTCTCTACGTCTCACTCTTTCTGTCCACTGACCCCATATGTACACATAGTAGAAAGGTACTGGGTGGGAAGACATAATCAACCGTGAGAAGAGAAACTGTGAGTTTTTTTTTTTGTTTGTTTGTTTGTTTTGTTTTGTTTTTTCTTGAACCAGGGATTGAACCCAGGGGTGATTAACCACCAAGCCACAACTGCACAACTCCACAACTTTTTTTTTTTTTTTTTTTTTTTTATTAGACACATGATCTCACTGATTTGGTTGGGGCCTCACTAAATTGCTGAATCTGGTTTGAACTCATGATCCTCCTGCCTCAGCCTCCCAAGTCACTGGTATTATAGGTGTGTAAGATTCTTAAATGTTCTTTTACTAATTTTATAATGAACAGAAATTATCTTTTTATAAACACATATATTTTTTCTTTCACGAGATGATGCCAGGACCACTATTGTTATTAAATATATTGAACATCACTCTTTTACTTTTATTTAATTGATTCATGAGAGGTGAAAAGTTATCCAGGAATGAGAATAGAGGTGAGACAAAATGGGGAAAGTAGGTGATGGGATTTACAAAAGTCACGTCTAGCCTTACAAGTCTAGACAGCCTTGCTTCAACCAATGATAGGGGAAATACTAAAACTTTTGTTGTTGTTGTTATTTGTTTAGGAAGTTGTGTACATAAGCTGAACTACTCATCTATTAATAAAAGCGTGGTTTATATTGAACGCAAGCATATGAACAAGAATGTCTCTGAAGTCTTTTCCAAGACTTAAGTTTCATGAATAACTTACTCAACATTGGCTGTTCTACAGGTATAACTAGACTGGGAGACTCTAATAGTGTTCTAGGTGTTTAAGAAACAGAAACATGAATGAGATATTTTATGTTATCAAGGACTTTAAGGTCTAATTAAGAGATGTGTTGTATATACTTAAAAATGTAGTCTCAGTTATTTTCTTATGAATACTGTCTAAGAGGTAGTATGTCAAATTAACATTCAAATCCAATATTTATTATGCATATAGAAATAGAAATTTTACATAGGTAATATTTAAAGAAATGCAAAAAGGAAACATAGTGAACTCTTCTTGTGGGAAATAATTTCTATTTAATTGAAATTGTTTTTATCATTTATCTTTAAATTTCAAGCAAGAAAAAACAAAGCATGAACAGTTTTTAATAAAATATCAGCAAAAAACCATTATTTAAAAACTTGTTTCTCTGAGAGTAGGGAGGATTAGCTATTTTTAAAAAATTATCCAATGCTATTGTAACTTTCACCACAAATACTTTTTGCTCATCTACTGGAGTGGAGTGGGAGGCACAGGGTATGTGTACAGACTCATACTGAAGGCTCCATCCTAAAATGAACTCTACTTCTAAACAAATATTTTAAATTTAAACACCTGATGGGACTTAGTGGTTGCCTTTTCAAAATATATAAGAATCATCAGTGCCAGGCATGGTGGTGCTCACCTGTAATCCCAACTAGTTCTAGGTCAGCATGGGCAACTTGGTAAGACCCTGTCATAAAAAAATTTAGAAAGGGTTGGGGAACAAACCCACATAAATACAGTTATCTCATACTAGACAAAGGCATCAAAAACATTCACTGGAGAAAAGATAGCATATTCAACAAATGGTGCTGGGAAAAATTGAAAACCACATTTAACAAAATGAAATTAAACCTTTATCTCACCCTGCCCAAAACTCAACTCAAAGTGGATCAAAGACATAGGCACTAGAACAGACCCTTCGCCTAATAGAAAAAAAGTAAGCACAAATCTTCACCATGTCAGCCTAGGAGCTGACTTCCTTAACAAGACCCCTAAAGCGCTAGAAGTTAAATCAAGAATCAATAAATGGGATGGATTCAAACTAAAAAGCTTCTTCTCAGCAAAACAAACAATAAGTAATGTGAAGAGAGAGCCTATTGATTGGGAGAACATATTTACCACATGCACCTCAGATAAAGCATTAATCTCTAGGATATATAAAGAACTCAAAAAACTTAACACCAAAAAAACAAATAACCCAATCAATAAATGGGTTAAGGAACTGAACAGACACTTCACAGAAGAAGATACATGATCGGTCAATAAATACATGAAAAAATGTTCAACATCTCTAGCAATTAGAGAAATATAAATCAAAACTAAGATTTTATCTTACTCCAATCAGAATGGCAATTATCAAGAATACAAGCAACAATAAATGTTGGTGAGGATGTGGGGGAAAAGCTACTCACATTGCTGATGGGAATGCAAACTGGTCCAACCATTATGGAAAGTAGTATGGAGGTTCCTCAGAAAACTTAGAATGGAACCACCATTTGACCCAGCTATCCCACTCCTTGGTTTACATTCAAAGAACTTAAAATCAGCATACTACAGTGATGCAGCCACATCAATATTTATAGCAGATCAACTCACAATAGCGTGTCCTTCAACAGCTGAATGGATAAAGAAAATGTGATGTGTATATATATGTGTGTATGTATACACATATATATGTGTATACATGTATGATAGAATATTACTCAGATTTTTTTATTATTTAAACAAATGGGATACATGTCATTTCTCTATTTGTACATGGAGTCAAGGCATACCATTTGTGTAATCATAAATTTACATAGGGCAATGTTGTTTGATTCATTCTGTTATTTTTTTCCCTTCCCCCCCACCCCTCCCACCCCTCCCACCCCTCTTTTCCCTCTATACAGTCCTTCCTTCCTCCATTCTTACCACCCTCCTTATCCCTAACCCTAAACCTAACCTAACCCTAACGCTAACCCCTCCTACCCCCCATTATATGTCCTCATCCGCTTATCAGCGAGATCATTCGTCCTTTAGTTTTTTGAGATTGGCTTATCTCACTTAGCATGATATTCTCCGGTTTCATCCATTTGCCTGCAAATGCCATAATTTTATCATTCTTCATGGCGGAGTAATATTCCATTGTATATATATGCCACAGTTTCTTTATCCATTCATCAACTGAAGGGCATCTAGGTTGGTTCCACAATCTAGCTATGGTGAATTGAGCAGCTATGAACATTGATGTGGCTGTATCTCTGTAGTATGCTGATTTTAAGTCCTTTGGGTATAGGCCAAGGAGTGGGATAGCTGGGTCAAATGGTGGTTCTATTCCAAGCTTTCTGAGGAATCTCCATACTGCTTTCCAGAGTGGCTGCACTAATTTGCAACCCCACCAGCAATGTATGAGTGTACCTTTATCCCCACATCCTCGCCAACACCTATTGTTGCTTATGTTCTTGATAATCACCATTCTAATTGGGGTGAGATGGAATCTTAGGGTAGTTTTGATTTGAATTTCTCTTATTACTAGAGATGTTGAACATTTTTTCATATATCTGTTGATTGCTTGTACATCTTCTTCTGTGAAGTGTCTGTTCATTTCCTTAGCCCATTTGTTGATTGGATTATTTCTATTCTTGGTGTAGAGTTTTTTGAATTCTTTAATATTCTGGAAATTAGCGCTCTATCTGAAGTATGAGTGTCAAAGATATTCTCCCACTCTGTAGGCTCTCTCTTCACATTACTGATAGTTTCCTTTGCTGAGAGAAAGCTTTTTAGTTTGAATCTATCCCAGTTGTTGATTCTTGTTTTTATTTCTTGTGCTATGGGAGTCCTGTTAAGGAAGTCTGACCCTAAGCCAACAAGTTGAAGGTTTGGACCTACTTTTTCTTCTATAAGATGCAGGGTCTCTGTTCTGATTCTGAGGTCCTTGATCCATTTTGAGTTGAGTTTTGTGCAGGGTGAGAGATAGGGGTTTAATTTCATTCTGTTGCATATGATTTTCCAGTTTTCCCAGCACCATTTGTAGAAGAGGCTATCTTTTCTCCATTGCATATTTTTGGCCCCTTTGTCTAGTATGAGAAAATTGTATTTATTTGGGTTGTGTCCATGTCCTCTATTCTGTACCATTGATCTACCTGTCTATTTTGGTACCAATACCATGGCGTTTTGTTACTATTGCTTTGTAGTATAGTTGAAGTTCTGGTATTGCGATACCCCCTGCTTCACTCATTCTGCTAAGGATTGCTTTAGCTATTCTGGTTTTCTTATTCTTCCAGATGAATTTCATAATTGCTTGCTCTATTTCTGTAAGGTACATCATTGGGATTTTAATTGGAATTGCATTGAATCTGTATAGCACTTTAGGTAGTATGGCCATTTTGACAATATTAATTCTACCTATCCAAGAACATGGTAGATCTTTCCATCTTCTAAGGTTTTCTTTAATTTCTTTCTTTAGTGTTCTGTAGTTCTCATTGTAGAGGTCTTTCACCTCTTTTGTGAGATTGATTCCCAAGTATTTTATTTTTTTCGAGGCTATTGTGAATGGGGTAGTTTTCCTAATTTCTCTTTCTGAAGATTCATCACTTATGTATAAAAATACATTGGATTTATGAGCATTGATCTTGTAACCTGCTACTTTACTGAATTCACTTATGAGTTCTAAAAGTTTTCTGATGGAATTTCTAGGTTCCTCTAAATATATAATCATGTCATCAGCGAAAAGGGATAGTTTGAGTTCTTCTTTTCCAATTCGTATCCCTTTAATTTCTTTGGTTTGTCTAATTGCTCTGGCTAGAGTTTCAAGGATGATGTTGAATAGAAGTGGTGAAAGAGGGCATCCCTGCCTTGTTCCAGTTTTTAGGGGGAATGCTTTCAGTTTTTCACCATTTAGAATGATATTGGCCATGGGCTTAGCGTAGATGGCCTTTACAATGTTAAGGAATGTTCCCACTACCCCAATTTTTTCTAGTGTTTTGAGCATGAAGGGATGCTGTATTTTATCAAATGCTTTTTCTGCATCTATTGAAATAATCATGTGATTCTTAACTTTAAGTCTGTTGATATGGTGAATGACATTTATTGATTTCCGGATGTTGAACCAACCTTGCATCTCTGGGATAAAACCCACTTGATCGTGGTGCACTATCTTTTTAATATATTTTTGTATGCGATTTGCTAAAATTTTGTTGAGAATTTTTGTGTTGATGTTCATTAAGGATATCGATCTGAAATTTTCTTTCCTTGATGTGTCTCTGTCTGGTTTAGGTATCAGGGTGATATTGGCTTCATAGAATGAGTTTGGGAGGGTTCCCTCCTCTTCTGTTTCATGGAATACTTTGAGGAGTACTGGAATGAGCTCCTCTTTAAAAGTTTTGTAGAACTCGGCTGAGAACCCATCTGGTCCCGGGCTTTTCTTTCTTGGTAGGCTTTTGATGACCTCTTCTATTTCATTGCTTGAAATTGATTTATTTAAGTTGTGTATGTCCTCGTCGTTCAGTTTAGGTAATTCATATGTCTCTAGAAACTTGTTGATGATTCGAGGTTTTCCGTTTTGTTGGAGTATAGATTTTCAAAATAGCTTCTAATTATGTTTTGTATTTCACTCGTGTCTGTTGTGATATTTCCTTGTTCATTCCGAATTTTAGTAATTTGAGTTTTCTCCCTCTTTCTCTTTGTTAGTGTGGCTAAGGGTTTATCAATTTTGTTTATTTTGTCAAAGAACCAACTATTTATTTTGTCAATTTTTTGTATTGTTTCTTTTGTTTCAATTTTGTTGATTTCGGCTCTGATTTTAACTATTTCCTGTCTTCTACTACTTTTGGTGTTGGTCTGCTCTTCTTTTTCTAGAGCTTTGAGCTGTAGTGTTAAGTCGTTTATTTGTTGATTTCTACTTCTTTTGTTGAATGCGCCCCATGAAATAAATCTTCCTCTAAGTATTGCTTTCATAGTGTCCCAGAGATTTTGATATGATGTGTCTTTGTTCTCGTTTACCTCTAAGAATTTTTTTATTTCCCTCCTGATGTCTTCTGTTATCCATTCATCATATAATAGTGTATTATTTAATCTCCAGGTATTGGAGAAGTTTCTGTTTTTTATTCTGTCATTTATTTCTAATTTCAATCCATTATGATCTAATAGAGTAAAAGGTAGTATCTCTATCTTCTTGTATTTGCTAACAGTAGCTTTATGGCATAAAATACAGTCTGTTTTAGAGAAGGATCCATGTGCTGCTGAGAAGAAAGTGTATTTGTTCTTTGTTGGATGGTATATTCTATATATGTCCGTTAAGTCTAAATTGTTGATTGTGTTATTGAGATCTATGGTTTCTTTAATCAATTTTTGTTTGGAAGATCTATTCAGTGGTGAGAGAGGTATGTTAAAATCGCCTAGTATTATTGTGTTGTGGTCTATTTGATTTCTGGAATTGAGAAGGATTTGTTTGACGTACATGGATGAGCCAATGTTTGGGGCATAGATATTTATGATTGTTATGTCTTGCTGATTTATGCTTCCCTGAAGCAGTATGTAATGTCCTTCTTTATCCCTTCTGACTAGTTTTGGCTTGAAGTCCACATTATCTAAAATGAGGATGGATACTCCAGCTTTTTTGCTGTGTCCGTGTGCATGGTATGTTTTTTCCCATCGTTTCACCTTTAGTCTATGGGTATCTCTTTCTATGAGATGAGTCCCTTCCAGGCAGCATATTGTTGGATTTTTCTTTTTAATCCAATCTGCCAGTCTGTGTCTTTTGATTGATGAGTTCAGGCCATTAACATTCAGGGTTATTATTGTGATATGATTTGTATTCCCAGTCATTTGACTCATTTTTGTTTTTTGACATGATTTGGTTTCCCCTTTATTTGGCTATTCCTTTAGGCTAGTTCCTCCTGTTGCTGATTTGCATCGTTGTTTTTCATCTCTTCCTCATGGAATATTTTGCTGAGAATGTTCTGTAATGCTGGCTTTCTTTTTGTAAATTCCTTTAGCTTTTGTTGATCATGGAAGGATCTTATTTCATCATCAAATCTGAAAGTAAGTTTTGCTGGGTGTAAGATTCTTGGTTGGCATCCATTTTCTTTCAGGGCTTGGTAAATGTTGTTCCAGGCCCTTCTAGCTTTTAGGGTCTGGATTGAAAAACCTGCTGATATTCTTATTGGTTTCCTCCTGAATGTAATTTGATTCTTTTCTCTCGCAGCCTTTAAAATTCTGTTTTTATTTTGTATGGTAGGTATTTTCATAATAATGTGCTTTGGTGTGGGTCTGTTGTAATTTTGTATATTTGGAGTCCTATAAGCCTCTTGTACTTGGTTTTCCATTTCATTCTTCAGATTTGGGAAATTTTCTGATATTATTTTATTGAATAGATTGTTCATTCCTTTGGTTTGTTTCTCTAAGCCTTCCTCAAACCCAATAATTCTTAAATTTGGCCTTTTCATGATATCCCATAATTCTTGGAGATTCTGTTCTTAATTTCTTACCATCTTCTCTGTTTGGTCAACTTTGTTTTCAAGATTAAATATTTTGTTTTCAATGTCTGAGATTCTGTCTTCCAGGAGTTCTATCCTATTGGTTATGCTTTCTATGGAGTTTTTAACTTGGTTTATTGTTTCCTTCATTTCAAGGATTTCTGTGTTTGTTTTTCAGTATCTCTAACTCTTTATTGAAATGATCTCTTGCTTCCTGTATTTGCTCTTTTAACTGTTGATTGGTGCGATCATTTAATGCCTGCATTTGCTCTTTCATTTCCTCGTTTGCTTCCCTGATTGTTTTAATTATGTACATTCTGAACTCCCTTTCTGACATTTCTTCTGCTGTGCTGTCATTGGGTTTTATTGATATAGTATCTAGGTTTGTTTGGGACATTTTCTTCCCTTGTTTTCTCATATTGGTCAGATGTCAGTGGGACTCTGAGATATTGCAGATTTCCTCTATTGGCTTATAGTGTCCCTGTAGATTTCCAGTGTATCACCTCCCAGCCTTCAGTAGCCTGAAGTCTTGGAGTAACTTGATAATGCAGTGCTTCTGAAGAAAGCTACCCCTAGCCCGCTACTGGTTCCAGGACTTGGAGCTGGCTCTGTGTGGAAAGGCTCTCACTGGGGAGCCTACTCTGAGAAGCTGGCCGTGTGGGAGGAGCCCACCGCCGGAGTGCGCAGGGCTGCCTGGGAAGACTTTAGCTGCCCTGCCCTACTCTAATAAGCTGCCCCTATCCGGGCCTGCCGCCCAGGCCGGGCTTCACCGGGTGGGGGAGACTTAATTTGTTACATGCTCTGTCAATGTGCTGAGCACTAAGACATTAAAGAATATCTAAAATGTGTCCCCTGTTTTCAAAAAGTTTACATTTAGAGAGATGGATGTGTATATAAATTATTGCTATAAGCCAATCTTAGTGACTGCCACACCCATTGCTCCTTCTAGCACAACTTCTTTGACCACAGTCCCTGTTCAATTAGCAACCTTGGATGGTCATCTTCATCCCATCTCTTCCCTACTTGCTTTCCCTGATAAAGCAGAAAGAAAACCTTGGTTCAAAATCTTTTTCTAGAGAGGGACAAGGGAAGTGATCGAGTTCTCTTCAAGAGTTTCAAAGTGGGATACAGAGGATGAGTTAATAATGGGTAATAGGATCTGAAGTTGATGCTGAAAGGATTCATAGAGAGATGCTATTGTAAGTTTACAACAGATCAAAGTTACGAGGAAGGAGAAGATTTGTAGTACATAAACAGAGAAGAAACTGAAGAGTTGGTGGTTGCAGGAGAGGAAAGAGGAAAAATGGAATCATGGTTATCTCCACCTTCATGGTGGAGGATCAATGAACTTCAACAGAAGGCAGGTCAATAATATGACCCAGTTCTTTGGACTTCTTTGATTCCTGAATGTTTATTTAATGTAAGATAATCCTTATAAAATAGCATTATGGTAAAAAAAAATAGCACTCAAAATGTCATAGAAACTATTTCTGCCAAGACAAAATAAGGGATTTATTTTCCACAATAAATAACCATAAAACTGTATAAAATAAATAGAAGTGACTGTTCAGAAAATGGACAATAGACAGCACAGAGCTATGATCCTTCAGAAAAAGGGAAGAAAGAAGGTGTTAACCACAGAGCAATTTAACATTTACTTAACAAAGAAAATATCAGATACCTATTTAGAAATAGTTTGCACAAATACTCAATATTCACTTTTTTCTAGAGTCATTCATATATAATCTAGGAGTTCTTGTGTGTACTCCAATTAATGTGTAATAATAGTATAACAATATATTAAGAGCTTCCACGAGTGAACATAGGAAAGAAAAAGTTAACATGGGCCCACTATGATACTAAGGGAGTTGGATTGGTTTTTTTGTTTGTTTGTTTTTTGGGGGGTACCAGGGATTGAACTCTTAGAAGCATTCAACCACTGACCCACATCTACAGCCCTATTTTGTATTTTATTTAGAGACAGGATCTCACTGGGTTGCTTAGCACCTCACTTTTGCTGAGGCTAGCTTTGAACTCACAATCCTCCTCCCTCAGCCTCCTGAGCTTCTGGGATTATAAGCAAGTGCCACTGTGCCCAGTTAAGGGAGTTGTTTTGATAAAAATAGAACTATAGTCTCCATAATGGGTTGTACAACTAATTTAACTCTCTAAAAATCTGACCTATAATCCTACAAAATATTTATAAAAGATCAACTCCAAGTTCAGACTTGGAAATAAACAAACAAAAGAACTCAAGTGTATTTGCTCAAATTTGCTTAGGTTAATTATGTACCTGAAATTCAGTAGCTTGCTGTGAGGAAAGATATGCTATGCATTAACACAGAAGGACTGTTGTAGAAAGGAAGGGTAGAGTAATTGGCACTGAAATCACTGCACTTTTACAGTGGAGGAAATTTTTCTTAATGCACATGTGAATAACATTTATGAATACATAAATATTGGAACATGTAAGTAAGGATTCATGGGTTTGTCTGTTATGGATGAAGCAGTCATACATAACCTGCTCATTGTATAAAAATTTTTACACCAAAGGGCATACTTATTAATAAAAGATGTTATAATCCCTCCTTGCTTTTCAGATAGAGGCTGAGCAGGGCACAGTAGTGCACACCTGTAATCCCATTGGTTCAGGAGGTTGAGGCAGGAAGATCACAAGTTCAAAGCTAGCCTCAACAATTTTGGGAGGCCCTAAGCAACTTAGTGAGGCCTTGTCTCACAATAAAAACTAATAAGGGCTGGGGATGTGGCTCGGTGGTTAAGTGCCCCTGGGTTCAAGCCCCAGGTTCTATAGAAAAGAGGCATCTCATACAACAGATCAAAGGTTAAGTGCTTCAAGCTGCCAGCAGGGTTCTACTCCATGAAGTTGTTCAAGGTCTGTAGGTCCTTCAGTCTTTGTTTTATAATCCCCTAGGATATTGTCCTTATTTTTGTGGTTCAAGTTGGTTGTGAATCAAGTTGGGTCCAATCTTTTGGAAGGAAGAAATGAAAAAGATTGGACAAGAAGTTTTCTTTTAAGTAAGCAATATGGAGGTTGTGCATCTCATGATTCAATGATAAGAACTTAAGTTTCATGGACATCAAGGGAAGTTGGGAAATGTAGTCAGCCTGGGAAACCATGTATATGGCTAAATAATATTCTTATGGAAGAAAAGGAGAACGGACTTGAGGGACAACTATACAGCTGCAGCACTGATATGTAGGCATACATTGCTAACAGAGGTATAACTAGGTTTAGTTTTTTGGAAAGAATGTTAGCAGTAGGCACCAAAAGCCAGAATAATGTACCTGTACTTTGACTTATAAGAAAACAAATACACGCACAAATATTTTGTTAAAAAGGATATTCATTGCAGAGTTGTTAATAGAAAATCATCTAGATCTTTTTCCCATTCTTCTGTCTGTCCTACACACTTTTCTCTATCCTCCTGACTTTCCACTCTCTCTGGTGTGCGCCCTTTCTTTTCCTCTCATTTTCTCTCTTACCCTGCAGGGAGACACTGTTTGCTTAATAAATTCCCTTATGTGATTTCCCATGTCCGGTGTGGTTTCGTGGAAATTCCCTCACAGTGGTGCTGTGACTCAGGATGAGATCTTCCACTGTCTCTTAAGAGAGTGGAACCCCATCTGATGCCCCAGTGCCCCTGGACACGTCTCCACCTTCCATTCTGCCCAGTCGCTCTGCTCTGCATTTATCACCGGACTTCAGAAGCACACATCCCCAGATGCCTTTACAACCTGCTCTTCCCAACCAGACTTCTACCATGAACTCCTCAATTGACCCGATTTCTAAAAAGGGAACTCCAAACTGCTTGCCCCATGCTGCCCCCTTCCAGCTCGAAGAAGCCAGATCGGTCATCACCCCTTTTCCGTACAGCAGTGAAGGAGTTCCTAGAATTAGAGGGATAAATGAAGTCAGAATTGGGGGCACGCAGTTAGTGTAGAAATAGGGGATCAGTCAAATCGAGGAAATGAAGTCCATGAAAACCATCTGCCTTTGGAAGTCTGGAAGGAGAATGGACTTTTTACATCTCACCTGCAAAACCAACCCCAGTCACTTAGGCAGGAAGGAGAGAGAAGGCTTCAAAAAGAACTGGAGAGCAAAAGATTTTCTTATAAAAAAAGAAATGGGGGAATGTAATGTATAAAGCTGTTCCCCCACCCATCAGGTAAAGCCATTTTGCCCGCTTCCCAACCACTTGTCAATCTGTGAACATCCTGGCTAGCTATTGGTTCATCAGTCAGCTTGCAAGTATCCTTCTTTGATATTAGTCCCGTTAGCCCCGCAGAATTCAACTGTTTTACTGTAGCTTCCCCGCCATCTTTTTCTATTCTTCTGTCTGTCCTACACACTTTTCTCTATCCTCCTGGCTTTCCACTCTCTCTAGCGCGCACCCTTTCTTTTCCTTTCTCTTTTCCTCTCATTTTCTCTCTTACCCTGCAGGGAGACACTGTTTGCTTAATAAATTCCCTTATGTGAAAAAAAAAAAAAAAAGAAAATCATCTAAATATTTATCTCATTGTTACTGTGGATAATAGTCTTATCTCTGTCCATGGATAACAAGTGACCATATCATCACAGTGACTAGGTCAAAAACCATAATCCTTAAATTTTTTTTGTTTTGTTTTTCTTTTTGTTTTTGATTTTTGGTATTGGGGATTGGACCCAGGGACATTTTACCACTGACCTGCATCTCCAGATCTTTTTATTTTATTTTTTTAAATTTTGAGACAGGGTCTTGCTAAGTTGCTGAGGGTTTCACCAAGTTGCTGGGGCTATTCTCAAACTTAAGATCCTCCTGCCTCCGTCTCCTGAGTTGATGGGATCAAGGTGTATGCCACTGCACCTTAAATGTTTATAGGTCACCATTCCATGTTCATATGTAGCCATCAGATGTTAAGCACCTACTGTGTACATTACCCTGTTCGAGAATTTTTATATAACTATTTTCTATTTAATCAGTCCTATAAGGCAGATATTAACATATAAATAAATGAAGGTACAGAGAGCTTAAGAAATTAGTTTAAGGCCAAAGAGTGAAAAAGTAATGTGGGTAGATTTAAATTTAGTTCTGTTCAGTTCTTCCAACTTTCCTTCAAGCATCGTTTTTGTTTGTTTTGTTTTGTTTAGCAGGATTGAGAGTCAAACACATTACTAAGGAAAAAGCAGTGTGTACATCACAAGATGACTGGAGAAACCACTACCTTATGGGAAGGGTTTAAGGGCAAAAACATCCAACCCTCAGGATTCTCAGGGTGTTTTTAATTTATGAATAATAGAACCCAACTTGAACTATTTTAGGTAGAAAGGGGGAAATCAGAAGAAAATAGGGGTATCTCAATGTAACCAGTCAGGCATCAGCAGGGCTGGCATGGGATGGAAAGGTCAGCAAAAACTCAGAGAGAAAGTTCAGTTTCTCACTTCCTTTTCCCCCCTCAGTATTCTGGTTTTCTCAGTTGTTTGAGTCATATGGCTTCTGGCAGATGGCAGCCACAGCCTTCATATTTACTTTGTATAATTCCAGCCACATGAATAGACTCTCTCTGCTACCATCCCACTTACAAATTCCCTGAGAAGAGACCTTGCTCAGCCTGAGTCAGTAGCCTATCACCAGCCTAATCAATACGACCAGATGGGACCTAGGGAATGTTGTATTCAATTCTGCTATCAGTGAGGGGATCCGCTAAAGGGATTGTTGAGAGCTATCGATGTGTTCCAGAAATGTGTCTGAAAGATAATTCTCTGGGTGACCTTTGACAAACCCAGTTCTCCTCCCTTTCTTGCTTTAGTTCTCAAAAATAACCATAGAATGTGCTGGGAATGCAGTATCATTAGTTAGAGAGGAAACTACCTAAAACAGCCTGGGTCTTATTCTGTCCTTCCTAGGGAATGTAACATCTTTAGGTAGGAAGGAAATGCTTGGGACACCCAGAACTTTGTTCTCTCCCCTGAAAGTTTTGTTCTGAGCTAGGGGTGTGACTCAGTCCTAAAGCCTGTTCTTAGCATGCACAAGACCCTGGGTTCAACCCCTAGGACCCAAAGTAAACCAAAAACAAAACAAAAACTTTGCTCAGTGCCTCCTGTTGCCCTTGAGATATACAACTCGAGGCAGTCTGCCTTTTGGGGTTCCTCAGCTGTGGTATAAGTGAGGCACGGTTAGTTCAGACTCCATTTGCCCAAGGCAGCTTTCTTGAGCCTTGGGGAACCAGCTCACAGGGGATCGTAGGCTTTTTTTGTTTCTTGCTGCCTATCTATGAGTAAAAAATCTGTTTCATGTAACTGGCACATTTGTATACATTATGTCTTGGTGGATTCCAGCAATTGGTAAAATTGCATCTCACAATGCAGCATGTGGAAGTATTTGGACCCCTATTATTGGTGTTTAGCCTGGTGATGATATTTGCTATCCTCCACTGGACGGGAGTTCTACTTCACAGTGTCCACTATGTAAGTGTAGTGCTATACTCTTGTGGATCCTGACTGGAATGATCCTCCTTCCTTGGAGGAAGCAAATGTGTTGAGGGGCAGTAAGGAATGTAATTTTCTGCAGTTACATAGATGTACTTTCTTGAAGGTCAGACTAATAGAGACTAAGAGCAGTATTGTCATTTTTATGTGCGTCTGTGACAACATTCCCTAGAAAAATAGCAGTTTTTCTTCTCTGCAAGTGACAATGATCAGGTTTGTTTTTAAAAAATGATTTTACCTCCTTGACATCTTACTCAACTGATTTGGTGGTAACAAGTTTAAATGCTTTTAAATAGGCTGATTGAAATAATCTACTCACTGAAAAATATAGAACTATATTCTGTATTTGTGGTATCATACTTACTGAGAAGCAGCAAGAATTTGTTGGTTGTTTTCCCCAGAAATATCTAGTTTTCTTTTTATGTTTCTGGCCCCCCTCCTCTCCACTCCTCCTCCGCCCTACTGCAGTGCTGGAGATTGAACTCAGGGGTGCCTGTCACTGAGCTACATCCCAGCCCTTCCTTTCTGCATTTTTTATTTTGAGACAGGATCTTGCTAAGTTGCTGAGACACACCTCAAACTTGCTATCCTCCTGCCACAGTCTCCTAAGTTACTGGGATTACAGGCATGTACCACCATACTGGGCTATCTAATCTTCTTGTAATGAACATTAGCTAGAAATTACACTGGAAAAAAGAATAGGAGACCCAGGTAGGGACGAAGGTGTGATACTTATTTTTAGTATATAAAAATAAGACCAATAACTTCTTCAAAATTAAAAAAGTACTCTATTTGGAGTCCACACAAAAATATTTCACTTTGAAAACTAAGCCACCAATTAATAGCATGTGTGGCCTAAATGGGTATAGGCATAAAGTAGTAAAATGGTAAAAATCTTAAACTGCTAAAACCCAGGATAGTTTAATAGTGTTGCCAGGCAGTATTTTCTGTCCAATGGGGAGAGAGAATTTTCAGCATAGATGCTAATTTTTAAGTTATTCTTTCCAGATAAAAAGAAAAGAGTTTAAACCCCTTCCTCTTTTCACCCTATGGGAAGAATACTCCAGAGAGACAGACAATGGCTACATCCCAAGAATGGGCAGAAGGCATGTCGCAGAGAGAATTGAATCCTTCTTAGCAATACCACTGATAAGGACTTCATATAAGAAGTAGAATTTAAGTTTCAGTTGAAATGTCTTTTGTTCTGGGAGACTTTTTCTTATCCCTTAGACTAGGTTAAAAGCTGCTTCCGCAGGGTTACCAGATTGTATAGGACATATTTTAATTATTAATATATTACACATTATTTATCTGAAATTCAAATTGAACTGATCATCCTATATTTCATCTTTTCTTTTTGAAGCACCTCCCATATTTCACTGTGACTACTTATTAAAGACAGTAAGTTCTGCAAGGGTGGGGACTATTTGTACCCTGTTTATGTTTGTACCTCTAGGGCTTGGCATGGTGTTGGACATATAATAGGCATTTGATAAAGATTTGTGAAATGAAATAATAAAATGATTGCAACATTTAAGTAGAGAATAAGCGTTTTTGTAGACAGTTATAAAGACTCAGTCCAACAGGGTGGAACATCTTGAGATAAAAATAGAAGATTACACAGAAGAGAACTAACCAAACCTGGATTTGATTAATGCAATAAAAGATGGTATCAGATAAGCTGGGTGCAGTGGCATAGCTCAATGGTAGAACACCCCTGGGGTTCAAACCTCAGTACTGGGAAAAAAAGGGGTGTGGTACTAGACAAGAGGCTAGTCTATAGCTTCACTGGCTTTCCATTAAAGAAAAATATAACTCCCCACTATATATGAATTATGGTTTGTTGACATATTCTGGAATTCTGCTGAAATCAACTTCTAGTGAACCATTCACAGTTCTTACTCCATAGTGTAAGTACTCCAACTTCTAGTGAACCATTCATAGTTCTTACTCCAAAGCCTTTCTCAGCTAAAAGGCCCTCCTGGTATTGTAGTATGTGAACAGAGGTGGCTGACTCAGACACGCCTTAAATGACACTTCTAGCTGGATTCTGCACCCCAGAGTTGGGAGACCAGGGAAACAGCCTCCTCTCAGCCTCCCTATTTCAGTCATGTGTGCTACACATTTCATTTACAAGAGGGGAGTACTAGGCTGTTTCCCAACTCTCTGGGTAGAAGTTGGAACTACTTTTGATTCCTAGAAGATTTTTTTAAATGTATTTACATACCTTGTAATTTTAGGCACTTAATTTTGTTTATGCTGTTCTCTTCTTAAAAATAATTTCTTTTTCTCTTGGGATAAAGTCAACTCTTTGATGACTATAGGCCTACATGCCCCATGTAAACTATAACTATTCCCTGTCCCTTACTATTGCCCACAGCATGCTTGATTTCCTTAGTCCATTTACTCTTCCACTACTTCATGTCTCCTCTTAACTCAAATCTTTAACACCTCCTCTCTGTCCCCATTCTCAGTGAATGATTTTGCTTCCTATTCTACTGTAAAAGTCGTCATAAGAAGAAAATTGGCACAAAAAGGAATACCCACAATGTTCCCTTTTGACCTAATTACTGAGTCTCTTCACTCACTTCCCCTTCACCCAAGACCTACTACATCCCTGGTCATTTTGGCTCTGATCTGTCAGACCAAAGTTATTCTAATGTGAGAATAGAGAAGGGAAAACTAACAATGAAAATGATAATGTGTTTGTTGTATTCGTAGTTTATTTCAAATAACTGACATAGTCCCTATGCTTCTAAAAGATTTTCCTAACAGTGTTTGCAGGCCATGAGGTGGATTGTGCTTTGATTTAGAAATTCATTCACAGAATTATCACTCTCATCGACCTCAATCCTGAGCAGCCTCAGAGCCTTGGCTGACAAGGGCTGACTTCAACAAGTGTACCATTCTAGGACTGTCAGAGAACTTCATCTCTTTTCCTTTCTTGTTTTTGTTTTTGCTATGAGGATTGAATCTGTGGTCTTGTACTTGCTAAGCATGCACTCTATCATTCAGCAATAGTCCCAGCCCTTCTTTTCTAATATAAGACACTGAATGCTCATTTAGGAAGTGGCTTTCAGATATTTGTTGTTATTTTCAGATATCTGTTGATATTTTACATCAATACAGTACACACAGATACATGGAGTCATATATATGAGTGAAACAAGAATTTCACTAGGCCATACTTGCCTTTACAATAAGCAGTGATGATTCAAACCCATGGTTTGAAAAATACTATATTACAAGATAATTAGAAATCTTCATAGACAAAAATCTGTAAGATTCCATGAACAACCAGATGAAGATTAATCTGGAATCTACTTGGTTATAACCTCTCCCAAAAAAGGAGTGGCCACATTCATGATTAGCTGATTAGCTAAGAATAAGTGACTCACATGACTATTTGTCTATGTGGTAAAAGACACAGCTGATATAAGAATAAGTAAGGTAAAATAATTTAGGGAAAGGGACATAGTTCCCTGCTACTGTTTTTCATTTGTTCTCCACCAGTATAAATATCACTAGAAGTAGCGCTTGCATTGCAAAAGACTGAAAATTAAGCCCTGAATTAGACTAATTAGATGACTTCTAAATTACTTCCTAATCCTAAAACTTTATTCCTTCAACAAATATTTACTGATTATTTCACATTTGCCAGGCATCATGCCAGGAGAGGAATCCAACAGTGAATAAGACAAACAATGCTGATGACTTTGGAAAGCTAACATTTAAGCTGAGTGCACAGATGACAAATAGTTGAACGTAAAGCATATTATGAAAAAATAAGAAAGTTCAATGGTAGAAAATAACAGGGGTAACCTACTGTTCTTATCTATACTATTAATTACTAATATTACTATTACTGTAGAAATAGTAATGATATAATCATTACCATTACTGTGATAGGATGATCAAGGAAGGCCCATCTAGGAAGATAAGATTTAATTTGAAACCTGAAGAATGAGAATGACTGAGCCAGGAGAATAGCCTCTTCAGGCAGTAAAACAGCAAGTACAAGGTCCTGATTCAGGAAAGAGCTTGTCATAGCACAGTAACTCACAGAAGACTGGCATGACGGGAGCAGAGTCAGCCAGTGGGGAGGGAATTCATGAGATGAGTAGGGAAGGGTGGAAAGATCAGGGTCTTGGAGGCTAAAATATGAAGTTTGGATTCTATTCTGTGTCAAATGATCAGTTATCAAAAGGACTTAAACAAGGAAGTAACATTATATAATTTTAAAAGAACACTGGATATTGTGTGGGAAATGTGTTGGAGGTGGGGAAGAGTAGAAATTGGGAAATCGTTTTAGGAGTCCAGGCAAGAGATGATGGGAGCTTGGATTATGGTACTAATAAACTCTAAAATCCTGTTTTGTTTACAATTAATAGATGGTGAAAAAGCATTCCTAAATATTGACTTGAAAACCACTCTTATTTTGCTTTCAAAGCATACTCTTTTCAATCCTTGCCAAATGGGGTCCCAAGCTTTTTTTTTTTTTTTTTGGGTGCTGGGGATCGAACCCAGGGCCTTGTGCTTACAAGGCAAGCACTCTACCAACTGAGCTATCTCCCCAGCCCCCCTAAGCTTTTTTATTGTTGCTGTTCGTTTTGTGCAAGGTGGTAGTGGTGGCTACAATAAGTTGAGACCCGAGGAAAGAAGAGACTGTTGCTGTGCAGAATAAGGCAGAGGCACATACTATTGCTCCCAGGAAACTGTCAAGCTTGGGAAAGCATTAGAATTGCTGAATAAATAAGGCCCATGCTGGTCAAGTAGGGGAAAATAAAGATGCATAATCTAAAAGTTCACTTTAATAGTAGAATAAATTGGACACTTTTATCCTATGTGCATATATGTTTACACCACCTGTGTAATTCTACATCATGTACAACCAGAAGAATGGCAAGTTGTACTCCACTTATGTATGTGTCAAAATAACTAATGGAACAAATAAAAATAAAAGTTCACTTTAGAAGTTACCAGATCTCGAATATCTAGAATTGTATTATTTGTATGAGGGTCTCAAAACATCCTAGAGGAAACAGTACAAGAATTTGGAAGAATCTGGAATTGATGATCAATTCCTTTGACTACCATAGTTATATTTCTTAATTAAACAAGAGAAAAGAAACTTTTTTTTGGTCATTTTTGGGGAAAGTGGCTGGAACTGTCTGGGAGGGCAATAAATTCATGTTAAAGTAGCAGGAAAAATAAGAGATATAACTAGTCATAGGACATCAGTTGTCTGCATGTGAGGAATTGCTTGTTAGGACACAGATTAATGTTTCTCTGGTCTAATCTCTGAAAAAACTTAAGTCCTTGACAATAAAACAAAATTACAATGACAACAACGAATGAACAAACCAAACAGGGAAGCTGAAAAAAAAAAGGCTGTTTCTTGAAGTTTCAATAGAGTTAACCTAAAAGGTAGTATATAGCTAAGGGAGCTGTAATAATCCCCAGAAGGGAGTAGGAATCCCTCATTCCTCTTCCTATCCCATTCCCTTGGGGGAAATATATATGTATATATATATTTAAAATATATCTATTTTTTTTTTTTTTTTGTACTGGGAATTGAACCTAGGGGCACTTAACCACTGAGCAACATCCCCAGTCCTTTTTCAATATATATATTTTTTGAGACATGATCTTACTAAGTTGCTTATGGCTTTGCTAAATTGCTGAGGCTGGCCCTGAACTTGTGATCCTCCTCTCTCAGTGTCCCAAGTCACTGGGATTACATGGCTCCCATAAACTTCTTTTTAATTTCAATTTATTTTTCTTAAGGTATTATTTATTTATTTATTTAGTGTAGATGGACACAATACCTTTATTTTATTTATTTTTATGTGGTGCAGAGGATTGAACCCAGTGCCTCACATATGCTAGGCAAGAACTCTACCACTGATCTACAACCCTCCTATGAATTTTTGAGAGAATCCCAGCAGGAGCAGGGGAAGAACTAATGCAGAGCCCTACTAGGAGCCTTGACAGGAGGCCGTTTCTGGTCATTTGGGACCCATGAAAATAGGAGAAACCTCAGAAAGTGTTGTTCTCAAAAAGAAGCCAGGTCAGCCAGGTGCATGTCTGTAATCCAGCAACTCTGGAGGTAAGGCAGGAGGATCGTAAATTCAAGGCCAGCCTGGGAAATTAAGTGAGACCCTGTCTCAAAATATAAAATAAAAAGAGCTGGGTAAGTAGCTCAACAGTTCAGTATCACAGTTTCAATCCCTAGTATCTCAAAACAAACATACTGTGTGAGCTTAGGGCCAGATACCACTGAAGGTTTAACCTGGTGGGATGAGGCAGTAATTGCTGCATTCCAACACAAGCAGTGTAATCTTTGGAGAATCACAAGAATAAATTAGACTAATAGTCTAGGAATCATTTATATCCAGATCAGCTTGGAGGTGAGTAAATACATCAGGGAAATTTCCAGCCCCCAATTGCTGATCAAGAAGCAAGAATATTCACAGGCACACATTCAGAACAATATTGTGTTCATTCTTCCCCCAAATGTGAACAACTCTAAAATGAAGCTCTCTATCAAGATTCCAGTGCAGGTATAGGCTAAAAGAAGTTTGAGCAAAGGTTATTCTCTTCGAGCTGGTGGTGAATTCATAGTGAGAACACCTTTTTATGGACAAAGTGCAAGCACCCTACAGAAATTTATCTGGTTATTGTTGCATGTCCATGATCATTCTGGTTCTTTACCACACTTGTAAGCAGCATATAAATTTTTGCAAAAAGGCAAGTCGAAAGCCCTCATGAAGTTATTGACATGTTGTATCATGTAGAAATACATTTGGCTCTTTAAAATGTCTCATACATGTTGCCTTCTACTTTTGGAATAAACTAGAACTGGTTAAGCATGTCTAACAAGTTGCTCTGGCTTGTTTTGCTACGTATGGATGTAAGCATTTCTCTAAGGAAAAATAATGTCTTCACCTCTCAGAAATAGTTCTTTGTTTACTCTTTTCATCACATTCATAAATTCATATCTAATTCACAGTAATATTCTTGAGGAATGGTATATGTGAGCAATAAAAATCGACTAATCAAAAAAGTGTTTTAAAAGTCATGTTAAGAAAACACCACTAAGCAGTGGGGGGAGTGCTGGGACTGATATTGACCAAATTATTGTTACCAATTATTGTTATATTGTATGCATGTATGAGTATGTAACAACAAATTCCATCATTTATGTAAAATAGAAAAAAATAACCATCATACATAAGATGAAATGCCTACTTAAATCATGCAGGAGATCCAAGATGGTGGACTAGAGGGAGGTTGCGTTCCTTGTCGCTCTATAACTCGGGTTTCAAGCAAAGGATATGCTTCTTGGTGAGTCAGTTTTTGCAGCTTATTGATCCCCTGCTGTTTACTCCATTTGTCTACTGAGATCACCTGCAGTCTGCCAGCATATGTACTACTTTTTGAGTGCAGACTGCTTACTGTCTGGCGTCACCATCACCATTTGCCTGCTGCTTGCCTGTCTATCGCCTGCCTTTCACTTACCCATCACCCACCACTCTATATTCACCTCCCGATCCTCCAACAACAGTCAGCAGACTGACCACAGACCACCAGTGGAGCACCAGCTGCCTGCTCTTCCCTGGAAGTTCACTGTCACAGTACCTGCAGGTTTGGTTACACGCGGCTGCTGCCATTTTGAGACAACAACCAGGATTTGTAGGACCCCTGGCCGAACTGTCGGAGCCCCGTCTCCAGAACCCCTCAGCCCAAGCGACCACTCCCTGCCTCGGGGCCCTCACATCGACTGACTGCTCCCTGCCACCAGGACCCCCAGACTGATTGCGCCTTAACACCAGGACCCCCAGATCGACTGCACCCTGCCTCCAGGATCCTGCAACCAGACCGACAACACCCCACCTCCAGGACCTCCAGCCGACTATGCCCACACCCTGAGCTGCAGCTCCCCATTTGCTAACACATTTGGAAGCCAGAGTGGCCATCTTGGATAATCCTCGAAGCTGTATCTCCCATCTTTAGGTGGGGCAAATACCATCCTGAGATGCCTGCTGGAGACTGGAAGCACATTGTCAGGTACCTCTCATACATCAGGCTACTGAAGACTGGGAGATTTGAATACTATGTGATTCTCATAGTGTAGTTTTTTTCTCCTTATTGAAAAAATTTTAAGTTTTTATTTCTTTGCTTTTCTTGCTCTCTTTTCCTTTTGTTTACCTGTTCCCTCAGGGTCTCTTTTTCCCTTTTCCCATGCTAACAACCAACTTCTTTTGATTATATTCTCACTCTTTCTATGATCTAGAGCTTCTATATATTCTTTTCTTATCCCATTAACAGCTACATCCTACACCCCTCTGCCTCCTCTTTGTCCTCCATTAGAAACTGTACATTTTATTGCAAATCTATTTGTTATACTGAAGATAATTGAACTCACTCTGTTTATTATGACAATATTATTAATATCCTCATAGGGGCTATTTGGTTGCGGGTTGTATACTGTCTGAACTGGGCACTGCTAATATTGATCTCCACCTTAAATAAAACATTTTGGAAACCTATAGGGTCACTATAAGCCTATAGGGGGGAAACTGCAATACCCCAGATCTGCACTGTTAGAGGGGAAGATACATGAACAACATGAAAAAACAAAGGAAGAAAATGATCCAAACAAACCTACATTCTATATTAATAGAATCCAGTGAGAGTATGGTAGAAATGTCAGAAAAGGACTTCAGATTATACATAATTAAAATGATTCGTGAAGCAAAGGATGAGAGAAGAGAGCAAATGCAGGCAATGAACGATTATACCAATAAGCAGTTGAAAGAGCAACTGCAGGAAGCAAAAGATCATTTCAACAAAGAGATAGAAAGTCCCAGAAAAAAAAAAAAATGGAAATCCTTGAAATGAAGGAAACAATAAACCAAATAAAAAACTCAATATAAAACATCACCAACAGACTAGACCACTTGGAAGACAGAACCTCAGACAATGAAGACAAAATATTTAATCTTGAAAATAAAGTTGCCCAAACAGAGAAAATGGTAAGAAATCATGAATAGAATCTCCAAGAACTATGGGACATCATGAAAAGACCAAATTTAAGAATTATTGGGATTGAGGAAGGCACAGAGATACAAACCAAAGGAATGAACGACCTATTCAGTGAAATAATATCAGAAAATTTCCCAAACCTGAAGAATGAAATGGAAAATCAAATACAAGAGGCTTACAGAACACCAAATGCACAGAATCACAACAGATCCACACCACGGCACATTATAATGAAAATGCCTAACATTCAAAATAAAGATAGGATTTTGAAGGCTGTGAGAGTAAAGCATCAGATTATATATACGGGGAAAACAATATGGATATCAGCAGACTTCTCAGCCCAGACCCTAAAGCCTAGAAGGGCCTGGAACAACCTATTTCAAGTTCTAAAAGAACATGGTTGCCAACCAAGAATCCTATACCCAGCAAAACTAACCTTCAGATTTGAAGATGAAATAAAATCCTTCCATGATAAACAAAAGTTAAAAGAATTTACAAATAGAAAGCCTGCACTACAGAACATTTTCAGCAAAATATTTCATGAGGAGGAAATGAAAAACAACAATGTAGGTCAGCAAAGGAAGGAACTACCTTAAAGGAAAATCCATTAAAAGGAGAAACCAAGTCAAGTTAAAAACCAAAAATAAGCCCAAATGACTGGGAATACAAATCATATCTCAATAATAACCCTGAATGTTAATGGCCTAAACTCATCAATCAAAAGACATAGATTGGCAGAATGGATTAAAAAGAAAGACCCAAAAATATGCTGCCTGCAAGAGACTCATCTTATAGAAAAAGACATCCACAGACTAAAGGTGAAAGGATGGGAAAAAAACCTACCATGCACACGGACTCAGTAAAAAAGCAGGGGGTTCCATCCTTATTTCAGATAAAGTGGACTTCACGTCAAAGTTAGAAGGGATAAAGAAAGACATTTCATACTGCTTAACAGAACCATAAATCAGAACCATAACAATCATAAATATTTATGCCCCAATCAACGGTGCATCCATGTACATCAAACAAATCCTTCTCAATTCCAGGGATCAAATAGATCACAACACAATAATTCTGGGTGACTTTAACACACTGCTGTCACCATGGGATACATCTTCCAAACAAAAACTAAACAAAGAAACCATAGAACTCAATAACACAATCAATAACTTAGACTTAACAGACATATATAGAATATTCCATCCATCAATGAGTGAATTCACTTTCTTCTCAGCAGCACATGGAACCTTCTCAAAAACAGACCATTTTATGCACAAAGCAGCCCTTAGTAAATGCAAAAAAATAGAGATACTGCTTTATGTTCTATCAGATCATAATGGACTGAGAGTAGAAATCAATGACAAAAAAAAAAACAGAAATTACTCCAACACCTGGAGACTAAATAATATGCTATTGAACGGAGCATGGATAACAGAAAACATCAGGGAGGAGATAAAAAAAAATTCTTAGAAGTAAATGAGAACGAGGATACAACATATCAAAATCTCTGGGACACTATGAAAGCAGTACTAAGAGGAAAATTCATTGCATGGAGTGCATTCAAGAAAAGAATAAAAAGTCAACAACTAAATGACCTAACATTACAGCTCAAAGCCCTAGAAAAAGAAGAACAGAACAACATCAAAAGTAGTAGAAGTCAGGAAATAATTAAAATCAGAAATGAAATTGAAGTGAAAGAAACAATTCAAAAAACTGACAAAACAAAAAGTTGGTTCTTTGAAAAAGTAAACAAAATAGACAAACCCTTAGCCACACTAACAAAGAGAAGGAGAGAGAAAACTCAAATTACTAAAATTCGTGATGAAAAAGGAAATATCACAACAGACACCACTGAAATACATAACATAATGAGATGCTACTCTGAAAATCTATATTCCAACAAAATAGAAAGTACCGAAGACATCGACAAATTTCTAGAGACATGATCCTCCCACACTGAACCAGGATGACATACACAATTTAAACAGATCAATAGCAAGCAATGAAATAGAAGCCATTAAAATCCTACCATCCAAGAAAAGCCCAGGACCAGACGGATTCTCAGCCGAGTTCTACAGACCTTCAAAGAAGATCTCATTCCAATACTTCTCAAAGTATTCCAGGAAATAGAAAAGGAGGGTACCCTACCGAACTCATTCTATGAAGCTAATATCACCCTCATACCCAAACCAGGAAAAGACACATCAAGGAAAGAAAATTTTAGACCAATATCCTTGATGAATATAAATGCAAAGATCCTTAACAAAATACTGGCAAACTGTATCCAAAAACATATTAAGAAGATAGTGCACCACAATCAAGTGGGGTTCATCCCAGGAATGCAAGTTTTGTTCAACACCCATAAATCAATAAATGTAATCCATCGTGTCAATAGACTTAAGGATAAAAATCATACAGTTATTTCAATTGACACAGAAAAAGCATTTGACAAAATACAACACCCTTTCATGCTCAAAACACTAGAAAAAAATAGGGATAGTAGGAACATACCTAAACATTTTAAAGGCTATTTATGCTAAGCCCATGGCCAACATCATCTTAATGAAGAAAACTGAAAGAATTCCTTTTAAAACAGGAACAATACAGGGATGCCCTCTTTCACCACTTCTATTTATCATTGTACTTGAAATACTAGTCAGAGCAATTAGACTGACTAAAGAAATTAAAGGGATACAAATAGGAAAAGAGGAACTCAAGCTGTCACTATTTGCTGATGACATGATTCTCTATTTAGAGGATCCAAAAAACTCCTCCAGAAAACTTCTAGACCTCATCAATGAATTCAGCAAAATAGCAGGCTATAAAATCAACACACATAAATCTAAAGCATTTTTATACATAAGTGATGAAATATCTGAAAGGGAAACGAGAAAAACAACTCTAATCACAATAGCCTCAAAAAAAAATAATAATAAAATAAAATACTTGGGAATCAATCTAACCAAAGAGGTGAAAGATCTCTACAATGAAAACTACAAAACATTAAAGAAAGAAATTGAGGAAGCCCTTAGAAGATGGAAGATCTCCCATGTTCCTGGATAGGTAGAATTAATATTATCAAAATGGCCATACTTCCAAAGGCGCTATACAGATTTAATGCATTTCCAATTAAAATCCCTATGACATTTCTCATAGAAACAGAAAAAGCAATCATGAAATTCATCTGGAAGAACAAAAGACCCAGAATAGCCAAAGCAATCCTGGGCAGGAAGAGTGATGCAGGAGGTATCACAATACCAGACCTTTAAACTCTATTATAGAGCAATAGTAACAAAATCGGCATGGTACTGGCACCAAAATAGACAGGTAGATCAATGGTACAGGATAGAAGACATGGAAGCATACCCACATAAGTACAGTAACCTCATACTAGACAATGGTGCCAAAAACTTACAATGGAGAAAAGATAGCCTCTTCAACAAATGGTGCTGGCAAAACTGGAAATCTATATGCAGTAAAATGAAATTAAACCTCTATCTCTCACCCTGTACAAAACTCAACTTGAAATGGATCAAGGATCTAGGCAATAGACCTGAGACCCTTTACCAAACAGAAGAAAGAGTAGGCCCAAACCTCCATCACCATCACGTTGGCTTAGGACCAGACTTCCTTAACAACACCCCCACAGCACAAGAAATAAAAGCAAGAATCAATAAATGGGATAGATTCAAACTAAAAAGTTTTTTCTCAGCCCAGGAAACAATTAATAATGTGAAAAGAGAGCCTACAGAGTGGGAGAAAATCTTTTCCACACACACTTCAGACAGAGCACTCATCTGTAAAGTTTATAAAGAAATTTAAAAACTTTACACCAAAAATACAAAGAACCCAATCAATAAATGGGCTAAGGAAATGGGCAGACACTTCACAGAAGAAGATATACAGATGATCAACAAATATATGAAAAAGTGCTCATCATACTCCCTAGTAATTAGAGAAATAAAAATTAAAACCACCCTAAGATTTCATCTAACTCCAATTAGAATGGCTATTATCAAGAAGACAAGCAATAATAAGTGTTGGCATGCATGTGGAGAAAAAGGCACACTCATACATTGCTGGTGGAGTTGCAAACTGGTGCAGCCACTCTGGAAAGCATTATGGAGATTCCCCAGAAAACTTGGAATGGACCCACCATTTGATCCAGCTATCCGACTCCTCAGTTTTTATCCAAAGGACTTAAAATCAGCATACTACAGTGATGCAGCCACATCAATGTTCATAGCAGCTCAATTCACAAGAGCTAAATTATGAAACCAACCTAGATGCCCTTCAATTGACAAATGGATAAAGAAACTGTGGTATATACACATAAGGGAATATTACTCAGCCATAACGAAGAATAAAATTATGGCATTTGCTGGTAAATGGATAAAGTTGGAAAATATCATGCTAAGTGAAATGGGCCAAGTCCAAAAAACCAAAGGCTGAATGTTTTCTTTGATAAGTACATGATGATATATAACAAAGTGGGTGATGGAGGGAAGAGAAGAATGAAGAACTTTGGATGTTGTAGAGTAAAAAGGGGTGGGAAGGGGTGAGGATGGAAAAACAGAATGAAACAGACAGTATTACCCTATATATATGTATGATTACATGAATGGTGTGAATCTACATTGTTTACAAGCATAGAAATGAAAAGTTGTACCCCATTTGTGTACAATGAATCAAAATGTGTCTATAAAAATAAAAAATATTTTAATTAAAAAAATAATTTAAAAAATAAAGCTCAAGAAAAACTTGCAAAACAACTGGATGTGGTGGCACATGCTTGTAATCCTAGTGATTTGGGAGGTTGAGGTAGGAGGATCATAAATTCAAGGCTAGCCCCAGTAACTTAGTGAGACCTTGACAACTTTGTGAGAACCTGTCTCAAACAATCAAAAGATCTGGTGATGTAGCTCAGTGGTGAAGTTCTCCTGGGTTCAGTTCCCAGTAAGCCCCTCACAAAACAAAGAAAAAAACAAAACAAATTGAGAATATAGTTCAGTGGTAAAGCACCTCTGGGTTCTATCTTTAGTATCCCCCCCCTCAAAAAAAAAAATCTTGCAAAACATGCAGACTTTGCTGATGAGAAAGAGAAAGAAGCATGACTGACTATAAAAGCAAGAATTTAATGCCTGCAAAACACCTAGGCTTTATTGGTGGAAAGTAGAGATAGAAGTGTGGATATGGATGCATGAAGGGACTTACTAAAGCTATGGTGAAGGGCAATGAGAATAGGAAACCATTGACTTTTGTGCTTTCCTAGATCTGACCCTGTATTTTTAGGGCTAGATACAGCACATTCTTTAAAGAAAAGGGTCAAAAACAAAAACAGTGGATTAAAGTAAGTCAATTCCAGGTCAAAAGTGTAAAAGTGTAAAAGTTTGACAAGATTTGAAAGATTTGATAAAAATATTTTTTGAAAGCCAAAATTTTTACCAAAATTTCAACCAAAGGGTAAAAATTCGGTCATCCATAATATTTTCTTTCTTTCCTTCCTTCCTTCTTCCCTCCCTCCCTCCCTCCCTCCCTCTGTCCCTTCCTTCCTTCCTTCCTTCCTTCCTTCCTTCCTTCCTTCCTTCCTTCCTTCCTTCCTTCCTTCCTTCCTTCCTTCCTTCCTTCCTTCCTTCCTTCCTTCCTTCCTTCCTTCCTTCCTTCTCTTTCTTCCTTCCTTCCTTTCTTTCTTTTTTAAATTTTGAGATAGTATTTCATTGTTGTACAGATTGACTTTGAACTTGGAATGGTCCTGCCTAGGCCTCCCAAGTCTCTGGATTACATGCATGCACCACCACACTTGGCACTGAGAAAATCTTTGATCTAGAATTTTGGACCAGCATGTGAGCAACAGCAGGCTCAAACTCCTAAGAATAGAGCAGTAGATTGTTAAAAAGAAGGGAAGGCTTAGGATGGTGTGGAGAACAGATGGGAGAAAGCCCTTAAAGTTCTTAAATTTTATCAGGTTTAAGTATCAACTGGCGAAGTCTCACTAAAGATGCTGATTCCCCTGCCTTATCCCAGAGATTCTGGGTTGGATTAGAATTTTCCCTTTCAAATAAACATGCCAACTCATTCTTATACAAGTGGTCTTCAGGCCAGACTTTGAGAAATACTATTTTAAAGCAAGAAGAGGGCTTGGCTATAGTATTCTGGGTGGGACCATTCAGTTATTTCTTTTTTACCTAATTAGCTAAATCATTGATTTGTTCATGATTCTATAATCTAGGCTGGGTTTAGCTGGAACATTGGGACAGTGCAGTTGATGTCTCTCTCCACAAGTAGTTTCAGGGCCTCTTCCTCTTTCCTTAGCCTTTATATATGACTCTTGTCACGTGATTGCTGCAGCAAGGTAGTCAGACTTCTTACATGGTGGTGCAAGGCTTCCAATAACAAAAATGGAAACAGCGAGGCCTCCTTAAAGTTATGGCCTGGAATTGGCAGTGTCACTTCTGCTATATAGTACTGGTTGAAGCAAATCTCAGTCCTAGCCATTTAAAGAAAAGACACTGTACATACTGTATATGAACACTGGGAAATGTGGTTCACTAGGGGACAAAATGCAACAGGTTAGCTGGGAAAATAAAGGGGAAAAAATAAGGTAAAGCTGGGGTTATTGCTCACTGAAAAAATGTTACAACACTGAAAAAAAGTAACAAAGTAATAGAAATCTGGATGTAACATCTTTTAACAGCTGGAAGCAAGGTTCTTCAAAAAACTAAAAATAGGCCTAAAATATGATCCAGTTATCCTACTTCTGGGTATTTATCCAAGGAAATTGAAATCAGAATACCAAAGAGAAAACTGTGAGCCCATGTTTATTGTAGCACTATTCACAGAAACTAAGATATGGAATCAGCCAAGGTACCCATCAACAGATGAATGAATAAGAAAACATGACATGTATACACAACGGAGTATTATTCAGCCATAAAGAAGAATGAAATCCTGTCATTTGCAGCAAAATGGGTGGAACAGAAGGACATTATATTAAGTAAAATAAGCCAGACATAAAGACAAACATTAAATGTTCTCTGTCATTTACAGTAATGTTAAAAAAAAAAGTTGAGAAAGTAGACTAGTAATTTAGTGATTACTAGGGGAAGGGTGTAAGGGGTGGGATGGGTAGGAAAAGGGTGGTTGGATTTGATCTGTGCATGTTTTATATATGTATGAACACCATTAATACATTTGTTAATAAAAATTAATCATCATTAGTAAAAATGAATAAATAAAAGAAATTCCAGCACTCTAGACAGTTAACATTAGAGCAACAATGTCTGCTTTGAAAGAAATAAATGGCATACTGAAGATCCCTAAAGGCTATCATAACAGGCTGTGGCACCATGGTAAATCTTGAATTAACTAAAAATAGTATTGAAATCTACATAGGAATTAACATTCACAGAATCCTTGACATCAACAAAGCTAAAGCATAGTAGAGTCGAAATAATACATCGAATAACCCTATTCGCCACCCATGGAGAAGTCCTGAGTTACAAATAGAGTTTTGTCTTCTGAGTTCTGTGGCTATGAGCAAAGGCTTTAAGGAACCTGGCCCCACCACATTAGCCATGTG
Source organism: Sciurus vulgaris (assembly GCF_902686455.1). Lineage (NCBI taxonomy): Eukaryota > Metazoa > Chordata > Mammalia > Rodentia > Sciuridae > Sciurus > Sciurus vulgaris. Next base: position 81,104,714 of record NC_136461.1, on the reverse strand, counting down.
ATTTTCATAAAAATCTCATTTCCTCAGATAATAACAATCACTGCACTGTGACTACAATTGTGACTGTCACAATTAAATGAATGCATTAAAAGTTTTAGCAGAGTTCCTGGCACATAAAAAACATTCAAAAAACTAGTTCTGCTATTTCTCAGTCACAAAATGGATAATGAAGGTTCTGGTGACCATGTCCTCATATTTGGTGAGGAGAGACAGAAGAGACTCAGAAGGAAACCAAGAGGGTCCAGGACTCAAGAAGTCAATGCCTGGAGGATGGCAGTTTCCATGGGATCATACAGTCTAAAGAAGCATTTCACAAAATATGGATTGCTGTATTGTGAAGGCAAGACTACAAATGTCCACAACACTAAGAAGCAGTTAACACAAGGATGAAATCTATGTTACTCTGGGTCTAAGGCTTTTATTATTAGTTACTACATTAAAATTTTAACTGGGAAATTATAGGTACAAATATTATAATCAATAAAGTTGAACACAAATGATAGCATGTGAAGAGAATTAAAAAATAGACTGGAGTAAGTACTATATGTGCTTATGTTTCAAGGAGTGTTCACAGTCTAAAACTTGAACACAGTCTAGCCTTCTACTATTTATAAAAACAAACATCCAAAAGCTCATGCACTCTGTTCTCTCACCTGCTGTGATTTTCCCATCACATCTTATTCACCTTAGAACCCACAGGCAGTGGTAGGCAATAAATGTTTATTTAGTAGACCTCAAATGTCTTCTAGAAAACAATCATATTTCTATATATAACTCCTCAAAACTCAATACAAAAAAAGAGAAACAAATTACAGTAGTCATATAATGCACTACACACAGGAGAGGAACAAAAAGGAATGGACAGTTGAATCATGCAACAACATTGAATGAATTTTAAAAGCATTTTCAAAAAGCAAAACTATAAAACTAAAGGGGCAGAAAAAAATCAGGGGTAGGGGGAAGATGATTAATTATAAAGAAGCACAGGGAAACTTTGGAATTATAGAAATGTTCTGTATCTTTTTTTTTTTTTTTTTTTTGGTACTGGGGATTGAACTTAGGGGTGACTTACCACAGAGCCACATCACCTATCCTTTTTATTTTTTGAGACAAGTCTTGCTAAGTTGCTGAGGGTCTTGCTAAGAAGCTGTTAGGGCTGGCCTCCAATTTGCAATCCTTCTTCCTCAGGCTCCTGAGTTGTTGGGATTACAGGCATGGGTGCACCACTGTGCCCAACAATGTTCTATATCTTGATTACAGTGGGAATATATAAACCTTTGTCAAAATTCACAGAAGTATACCTTTCTTAAAAATATATTTTTAATGTTGACAGACATTTATTTTACTCATTTATTTATATGTGGTGCTAAGAATTCAACCCAATGCCTCACACATGCTAGGCAAGCACTCTCCCACTGAGCCACAACTCCAGCCCCACAGAAGTATATCTTTTTAAAAGGGGTGAATTTTACTGTACATGAATGATGACTCAATAAATCTGACTAAAATACAAAGGAAGATATAAAGATCATTATATATTATGCTCTTTGATAATGTAATTAGAGTTTGCCTATTGATTTTCAAGTAACTATCAAGAGTATTTCACAGAAATTATAAATGTGTTTGTTCTACCATTAGCAAAGTCCAAAACATCATTTAACTATAGTATTTCAAAGATACAGATAATTCTAACTATTTATTTGTTTTTGTTTTGGTGAAGAATGTTTTGTAATGTCTGAAAAGGTGAGAAACGACACGTGAGTTTGAATTTAGAGGAAACACAAGCTGGGAAATGTAAAGAAGTAAAAAGTGAGATTTCTTATATGAAAGGTGCTTAACTAAGTATTCAAGATCTGAATGATAAAAATGTAATCTTACCTGAGATCAAGGTATATAAACAGCTAGCAATTAGCTGTTTATCTTCAAGTTTCATTTCCTTGGTTGGTTATCTCTGTCACAACTCAGATGACACTAAGGGTTGTTATAAACTGGCTTTTGTGTCTTCCCATTCATTTATTCTTTAGATTTTTTACTCATTTAGTAACTCTTTGTTGAACATCTCGATATGCCAGATACTGGGGATGCAGGTATGAGCAAAACACATGAGAGCCCTGTGCTTTGTAGTGAAGACACAAACAATGTGAACAAGTATTTTCAAATTACAGCACATGCTATGAGGAAATAAAACAGGGTAATGACATATGGAACAATGCTATCGAGGGTGTGAGGTAAGTGGGTAGAATGTTTTGGACAGGGTGGTGAGGGGATCTGAGGAGACAACGTATGTACTGACAACTCTGAGAAGTGTATGAAGTAAAGGTGTCAGTCATGGAGGAGATCTGTGGGAAGAAGACTGCAGACAAAGGAAGTAACGGCAAATCCTGAGGACAAAATGTGTTTGGCATTAGATGAGGGCCCATGTGATTGAGTGTGAGTACACTGAACAAGGGGAGAGTAGTAGATGAGGCTAGAAAGTCATACAGGTTTGAAAGGCTTTGGAAAAGAGCTTCAGTTTTGTTCTAATGGCAATGGGAAATTATCACAGGATTTTGAGTACGACGGAGATGTGGTTTTCTTTTCAAAATTTTCTCTGGCTTCTCTATGGTAGGCAAGAGTATAAACTTGGAAAATTATCTGATAAGACAGCCATTACAGTCACCCAGGCAAGAGATGATGGTGACTTGTAGTAGCAGTCACAGTGTTGAGAAGAGGTTTGATTTAGGTTCTACTTTGCAAGTAGGGCTGACACAGATTGCTGATGGGTTGCTATGGGGATGCTGAGAGGAAGCACTGGGTGAGTATAGGTGCTTTACCCGTTAGACAAGATGGAGAGAGAAGAAAATTCTGGAGGATTCAAAATTCTGTTATTTTTTGTTTTATTTTGTTTTGTTTTTAATGTCTGAGATGCCTTAAGAGATACAAGTGGAACTGTGAGAGGCCAGTTAAATATTAAATTGTGGAGAGCCGGGGAGAGATGAGAGTTGAACACGTACTTTGTAGTTCATCAGTATGCAGATTGTATTTAGAACACTGAGATTAATTTACTTATGGAATGAGTTTAAGTGCAGAACAGAATAGAGTCTAGAATAGAGTCCTACACATTTTCTTTTTGTTTTTGGTACTGGGGATTGAACTCAGGGTGCTTAACCACTGAGCTACACCCCCAGCCCTTTTTATTTTGAGGCAGGTCTCACTAAGTTGCCCTGGCAGGCTAGCCTTGAACTTGTGATTCTCCTGCCTTAGCCTCCTAGCACTGGGATTACAGGCATGTGCCACCACACCCAGATGTTCCTGTATACTTCAGTATTCACAGATCAAGTAAAGAGGCAACCAAGAAGAAATCCCAGTGAAATAGGAGGGAAACTGAGAATGTGTGATTATAGAAGCTAAAAATAAAATGGGTTTTAAATAACAGGAAATGATAATTTCTGCCAAATTCTTCAGAGGTCAAATTATACAGGACTGAGAATGGACATCATGTTTGGTAGGGTGAAGTCACTGGTGACAGATCTGGTAACAATAATTTTAGCAGATACAAGGTACATATGATTGAACAGAAAATGAGAGATGTGAAAGTAGAGAGAAAGAGTATTGGCAATTCTTGTTGTTTCATTGTGAAAGGATGCTGAGATACAGGGTGGAGCTGTGAGGATGTCCAGGGAGAGTTTAGTTAAAAAGGCCACTAAGGCATGATGCAAAAATGAAGGTAGATAATGGCAGGAGTGAAATCTCAAATAGGCAGGAGGGCATGGTATCTGGAGCTATGGAGAGGAAAGTGGGTATGTTTCTTCATTGTGAAAGGAAGGAGCACACGTATTCAGATTCAGAAGGGTTAGAGATTGGTAGATTTGATGGTGAGAAGACTGGTGGCTTCTGTTCTTTCAGTGAAGCTTAATGTGAGGTCATTATAATGAAACTTAAGATTGAGGGAAAATGAGGTTTGAGCAGAGAGGAGAGATGAAATAAATAACTTGGAGAGTCAGAAATAATTCATATTCATATTGGTATTTCACTGAAAACTTTTTTGAAAATAATGGAAGAAAGAATCAGAAAAGAAATATGATACACATTAAAAGCTTCCTTTTTGTGTGTAAGGTACTTGGGATTTAACCCAGGAGTGCTCGAACTCTGAGTTACATCCCAACCCTGTTTTCTATTTATATTGAAACAAGGTCTCACTAAGTTACCAAGGTTGGGCTTGAACTTGCCATCCTTTTGCCCTAGCCTCCTGAGTCATGGAGATTATAGATGTGTGCCACCTCAAGCAAAAACTTCCATCTTAGTAACAAGAGTGATTTATTTGTAGAGTACTTTTGGTTTATAAGTGGTCCCTAAATTTACTCAATAAATACCAAACTACTAGACATAGGAAGCATACTTGTGGATGGTGATTTAGGGCAAGATTACTACTTTACACTTAATTTACAGGACTATCTTTTTTCTATGCTGATTTTTTTTTTTTTTTTTTGACATTGGGGAGATTGTCTTTTCATCTTTGTATTTTTAGGACATACATGAAACAACGACTGGCACAAAGTAAAAGCACATAATACCTTTTTTTTTCTTTTTTCAGTACTGGGAATTGAACCCAGGGACTCGTGAGCAGTAGTCAGGCACCCTACCATTGAGCTACATGCCCATATAATGCTTTTTTTGAATAAACATATGATTATAAAAGCAAGGAACTCCTAATCCCAACAGAATTTACAGATGGAAATAGAAGAGTATCCAGAAGAATTTAAATACTTCAGGAATAAAAAACCATAGTGGAATCATAAAGACGAACAGATACTTTAGGGACATTTTAAGATAGTTATAATAGACAATGATACCTTACCACAAAACTTCTTTTGTGACATTATTTCAAGAATGAAACATGATCTAAATGATTTTAGGTCTTATCAATTTGGCATTTTCTTACATTTGCTCGAGTTTACAGACACTGATCTTACCTCTACAGTAGTAATAGATTTTCTTACTCACTTAACACTGTGCATTACCATGAGCTACATTCCCAGATCATTAGAACCACCCACCTTTCTCATCTCCCAGTCTAGGAAGACTCTGAGAGATTTCATGTCTGTCCCACCGATAAAGAACCTCATTCACTGGAGCCCACTGTGGAAGACCAGCCACACAACAAGGTTATACCAAAAAGGCAGATTCTGTCTCCATCTAACTCCTAAGTTGACTTTTCCTACTCCTAAAAGTTTGTATGGCATGACTTTGCCATTTTTTGTAACACTGCTTTCAGGAGTGAAATATTTGGGGGAAAAATAAGAATATAAAAAGAGAAAATGCTTGGGAATATATGAGGGAAGGAGAGGAAAAGTATAAAAACAGAGAAAGGAGAAATCTGACCACTTAAGTTAGTTAATATAATTATAGTTATTCAGCTGAGTGATAAAAGAATATGCTAAACTTCACCACTAAGGGTTTTTAGAAAAATGGCAGAGGGGCAAGCAAAGAAAAGCTGGGAAAGAAATTTAACTCCGGTCATTTTGCTTTGTAATAAAGACCACAGAGACACTTTTTACACTAGGAAGAAATATATGTGACCACAGCCATCTCTAGGTTCATGTTTATCTATCACTACACATCACAAATGAGAGAACATAAACTTACTTAATAAGGAGTTTATGAACCCAGCAACTCAGGAGGCAGGGCCAGGAGGATCACAAGTTCAAGACCAGCCTCGGCAATTTAGTAGGGCCCTAAGCAACTTAGCAAGACTCTGTCTCAAAATAAAAAATACAAAAGGGCCGAGGATTTAGCTCAGTGGTAAAAATCCCTCTGAGCTCAATCTCCAGTACCAAACAAATAACATGGGAGTTTACCAAGAACAATTGACTTTGCTGAGTTATTAATAGTTCAGAGAGAGAGAGAAGTATAGTCTATTACACACAGTCATTATGTAAGTGCCTGGGGTCCTCTAGTGGCTATTTATATTTCCTGCATGTAGATCCTAAAACTGATTTTGAGAAAAAAGATCTTTAGGAAAAAAATCTCAACACTCAAGTTGTAATGTCCTGACATACAGTGTTTCCCCCCAACATGTGAATTTGCTGTTAACTATTAAAGAAAAAACCTTCCCTTTTATTCTTTACCATATTTTTAGTGATCCATATAGTGTATGTTTGATATAACTCCAACAACCCAAACTGATCAGGTCATGATGTCTTTGGTTGTTCGCTAGCCTGTGGCACTATCCAAACAGCAAAAACAAGCTGTGGAACTGACAAGACTCTTTTAAAGACAGGTTGCATTTCTGGTGCTGTGGAGGATGGACTAGATCAGAGGGAGTAAGGAAGGAAACCAGTTAGCAGGTTGTTTGGATAGTCTAGGTGAAAAAGGATAGAACCTTAACCTGGAGCAATAGCAGAGAGACTGGAAAAAAATGGGTTATATTGAAGATATTCGTAAATATTCAGGGACTGAATATGAGAGAAGAGAGGGAAGAATTGAGAATAATACTGGGATTTCCTGCTTGGGATTGGATATGACACCATTAACTAATAACAGGCATATAGGAAGAGGAATGAGTATTTGGTATTTTGTATACCTAGATAGAAGTGTTCAGAAAAGAGTTAAAAATATAAAACTGATTCAAGTTGAGGTTGGCATTTGAGAAACAGATCAGGGATCTGTATTAGCCTTTTATCACTATAACAGACTACCAGGCACAGGATACTTATGAAGAAAAGAAAGGTTTATTTTAGCTCACAGTTCTAGAAGGTTAAGTCCAACATCAGGTAGTTCCATTTGTTTGGAACTCTGGTGAGTACAGCATGTTGTGATGCAAGAACATGTCAGGGTGAACAGTCAGATTTCAAATCATGAAAGAGAGAGAGGACTAAGGTTTCCCAATTCCTTTGAAGGGCATACCCCCAATGACCAAATGATCTCCCACTAGGTCCCACTTCCTAAAGGTCCCTGATATCTCCCAATACCACCACCCTGGGAACCAGACCTTTGGGAGATATTCATCCAAACCATACCAGGATCAATGTCTATTGATCACACAATGGGCAAGGCAAGTACACCAGAGAGAAAAGAAGAGGTCCAAGGAAATCATTACAACATCTAAGGCACTGAAGGAGCCCAAGATAAGAATTATCAGAGGTAGAAGGGCATTAGAAAATTTGAGAAGAGAGGAGAGAGCAATCAAGGCATAGTAGTCTATAGTATCACATAGGGCTGAGAAATAGACTGTGTATGAAAAAAACCATTGTGCAATAAATTAAACAGGTAAAAATAACTAACATTTGTAGGGGAGGTAAAATCTTTATTCTCTTATGTTCAATGGCTGGTAATCTATAAATTAAACTAAAAAAAGATAGATTAACAAGAATAAAAGGTTTATTTCATACGCACATGGAAGCTTCATAGAAAAGTTGTGAAAGTACAAAGAGGATAACAGACCTGGAGCTAATATAACATTTTAACAGTGTGGAGAAAGGGGTTTTGGATTTGGGGTAAAGAGTAGGTTATAGGAAGGTAAGTAGGAAATGTGAGCTAACTAAGCATTGTTTACTAGGTTTTATTATTCAGACTGAAGTCATTTCAGGTGATAGGAGTTTTCTCTAAAGTTGGTGTCCTCTTTCTGGTATCTTTACAAATAGAAATTTCCTATGTAAATAGAAATTTCCTTTATAAATGGGAAATATATGCTCTGGTTTTTGGAACATTTTCTGTTGCATATGATGTTCCTCAATTTGTTTTCAGCTCAAAATAATCCTTATGGCAAAGTGACATATTTGGGAAGCTTATTATGATCCCTTACACAGTTCAAAAATGTGAAGAAAAAAAAATAAGCATATCCATCAGGGTGATATAATATAGACCAAATGAATTTTAAAAACTTGTAAAATTCAACTGTGTGCAGTGGTACATACCTGTGAGACAGGGATTTAGGACAGAAATACTGAATCTTAAGGGAAATACCTACAAGCCATGAGGATGTAGAAAGCATAGTTGTAAATCTTGAGTGATATGCCCTTGGCCCAGGCCTTTGAAAACGCGGGAAATACACAGGTGCTGGGAAAACTGGCATGAAATTGTGCAGCTCCACTCTAGATCCACCTCTAGTCTGGCCCCTGATATGGTCCTTCTATAAATACTGGACCCCCAACCCAAGTCAGGGCTACTTCTCACTCTTGGAACAGCCCACGTTCTCCCTTGCATGTATATCTATGTTTCTAAATAAACCTCTGTCTATGCCTTTGTCTGGTTTGTGCTGAAATTCTTTTCTGTCACATATGCCAAGAACCCCACTGGTGCTGAGCTGGGTTCCCCTTTCCTCTGGGAACTCCTAGGACCCTTCTCCAGAGACATGTCTTCTCCCATGACAGCTGTAATCCTAGCAACTAGGGAAGCTGAGGCAGGAGGATCTCAAGTCCAAGGCCAGCTGGGGCAACTAAGACTCTTGTCTCAAAAAATAAAAAGGGGTAAGGATGCAATTCAGTGGTAGAGCATATCTGGGTTCAAGTTCCAGTACAGGAAAAAAAAAAAAAAAGCTTGTCAAAATTCTTTTATTTTACTAAAATTTAGATATATCAAATACTGTTTGCATGGCTCATCATATACATACTTTTCTAGTAATAAAATTTGATCTGTACTCTTAATGAACAGATTTTATATCAAGATGAGGAAATGGCTTATTGAGTTCTCTATTCAAGAGAAAATTACTTGAACAAAAAGCCTTCTGTCTTCCTAACTACTTCCTAACTAACTAGGCAGAATGACTCTTGTAAAATGCTGAGGCTACTAACACAATATACGAGGATATCCAAACTTAATTAAGTGACTGAAATTATGGCCAGGCTAGAAAAATACATTGAGAAATGCATTTAAATGACTCAATGCTTAGTTGATTTTCTTCTAGCCTTGTAGCATATTTTTATTTAGTTCATTTAAAAAGGGAGAATTGGCATAATATACGGGAGGTTACTGAAATGCCTACATTGCAAAAGTATTACTGATATTAAGAAACATGTGGCAGGGTTGGGAACGTAGCTCAGTGGTAAAGCAATTGTCTAGCCTGTGCAAGGCCCTGGGTTCAATTCCAGGGTGGGGGTGAGATAAATTTAGCTTAGGTCTTTTTTTTTTTAATGATAAAAATTAAATGTTAAAATTTATTCCATCATGATTACAGGTATTATAGGGCAGGGTGGGCAAACAAGGCAAATAAAGCAAGCACCTTTCCCCTCCATTTAACCAGATGCAGCATTTTGACTTTTTTATTATATGCAGGTTGACTTAATTTATTAACTTGGGATGATAATTGGCAATAGCAAACTTTCGTGGTTTGGGATCTTTTGCCACAGCAACTCCAAGTAATGTAATTCCAGAACTACGCTGTGAGTTCTGAAATGGTGTTCATTTTAACATTCTTGAAGCTTCATGTCTTAATTGGACAAGAAGGCAGGAAATTGTCTGCTAAAAAAATGTCTTCCTCTTTGCTAACCCAGGCCACCAACAATCTTTGTGAGTTACTATATAAAAATAAATTAGATGAGACTGTTGTGCCTGGATCCCCTTTTAAAGCATTAGCTACCTGAGAGAAAAAAGAGGTCCTAACTGATTGTTTTCATGAACAATGACCCCAGTACAATGTACCTAATGTCTTTTGCAGCAAAAACCAAGAAGTCAGGCAACCCTGATCATCTTGACTAGTTTATCAATAATTTATATACAAGATATATTTAAAGCTGATTCTAGATCATGTATTGCAACCATAATCCCGAGAAACTGTTCAGTTTTAGCCCACTGAGGTTCTGGAAGATGCCAGATCAAGTGAGAAATCATCTCAAAGCAGAGCGGTGGTTCATCATCTTTTACAAGTGAGAGGAAAACATCAATAGAGAAGAAATAAAACTCCCTCCTAAATTCATTGACTCCCACAGCTATCTTCACAGCCTTAGTTGACAAAATCCAGAGTCCTCAATTTCCTGATATAGGAATCCATTTTCAAGGTGACAGTCAATATCAAGAAGAGTTTTCAGGCTTTTCTTTGCCATGGCCCATGAACTCCAGTCCTTCAATAGGAATCTCTTTCTCATTTATTGCTTTCTGAACGCACTGCTGGTAGCGCTTGAAGAGATCGGTGCACGGGTCCCCGGAGCCGTCTCCTTTGACGAACTTCTCGGAAAACCAGCGATTGAAGCACTGGTCGTACTAGTGCTTCATGTCGGTGCATGCCTCCCCGACGCTGTTCATGGCTATGGCGGAGGCGACAAGGCGCACTCTCTAGCTTAGGTCTTAAATCTCAGTCAAGTATGTTGTTTCAAAGGTTTTCATTCCCAGTCTCCAAATGTACAGAAACCAAAAATCAAAGAATTATTTTACTAACCGAAAAGAATTTGTTTGTCCTAGGGACTAAACTCAGTGGTGCTTTATCACTGAGCTACATTCCCAGCTTATTTCATTTTTTATTTTGATACAGGGTCTTACTAAGGCCTGGCCTCAAATTTCGAACCTCCTGCCTCAGTCTCCCAAGTAGATGGATTCCAGGTATGTGCCACCATGTCCTGCTAGTTGGAAAGTATTTAAATTTTTAAAATTTCCAGAAGAGTTTGTATAGAATATCAAATTACCAATGAAATACCAATTAAACACAAGCACACCAACACTGAGCTATATCCCCAACTCTAGAACTTCAACCAAATGCTCAAGGAAGAAATAATTTGTAAGTGTTAGAACCTGGACTTTTCCTTGTGGAAAGCTTTTGAACTTCAATTTAAATTTAGTTAGTAGATACAGGGATATTCATGTTATCTTGTTGTTTTTCAGGAAGCTTTGGTAATTTCAAAGAAATTTGTGTGTCTGGAAGATGCCAAATTTATTAGCATAATATGTTAAAATATTTCTTTAATATTCTATTAATAATCTCACAACCTGTAGTGATATTACACATCTTATTTCAAATATTGGTAATATGTGTCTTTTTTTAAATCATCTTGCATTTATACATTTTATTAACCATCTCAAAGAACCAGTTTTTAATTTCATTGATTTTTCTCTATTGTTTTTCTATTTCATTAATATTCACTGTGTGATCTTCAACATTTCCCTTCTGTTTTCTCTGGGAAGCAATATATTCTTTATTTTCTACTTTCTTAGGGTAAAGGCTTAAATTATTGATTTGAGAACCTTCTTCTTTTCTAATATAGGTATTTAGTGCTACATATGCCTATAAGTATTATATTAGCACACCCAACAAATCTGTTTTCATTTTCTTTTTTTTTTTTTTTCAAGTTTCAGAGATTTATTATCAATGTAAAAAACTCTAATAAATCAACATGACTTCATGCATTTAAAGGAGAAGTATTTCCTGGTTAAGTGGAAAATTGGGCGGATGGCTTCTTAAAGACCTTCATTCTAAGCAGCTTTATAGTGAAACATTTCAGTTAGAAGTCTGGACCTTCTTTCTTCAGTTTGCTGTAATCCACATCACTGAGTAGAACTTGTATTGATCATTGGGACCCAGTTTGTTCCAGGGTTCTGGGTTATTCTTTCTATCCCAACTGACATCTAGATTGAACAATGCCAGACGCATCACATACAATGCTGCTCCAGTACCTCCTGCTCCAATAAATACGAAGAGGGGAATCAAGCTTGGATGCTTCTTGGCCTGACCAATGATCTGACGGAGCATGTTTGCAACTGAGGGCTCCGGTCCCAAAAGCGATAAAAAGAACTCTGCCAGGCCCAGGACTAAGCAGCTTCTGCACCCAATCTGTGCTGACGCTCCTGTTTTCATTTTCATTTAGTACAAAATACTAACTTCCTTTTGAGTTCTTTGACCCATAGTTCATTTACAAGTGTGTAAATTTCAAAAAATGTAGGGATTTTCCATGTGAGTTAGCTTTTTAACACTGTGACCAAAATACCTGACAAGAACAACTTTGCAGAGGAAGGATTTATTTTGGCTCACAGTTTCACAAAATTCAGTCCATGGTCAGCTGGCTCCAAGGCAAACACATCATGGCAGAAGGGCAAGGTGAAGGAAAGCTGCTCCTGGCAGCTGGAAAGCATGGTGGATGGTGCTGACGAGATCAACTTGTGGAACCATGCCCCCAGAGACCTAATTCCTCCAAAGAGGTCCCACCTTCTAGTAGTCAATTTAGCTTGATGGATGAGGTCAGAGTTCTGGTAATCCAACCACTGCCTAAAAGATTTACCTCTGAACTTTGCTTCTTGAGGACCATGCTTCCAACACATGAATTTTTGGGGGACATTCCAGATCTAAACTACAACACCAGAAAACCTGTTTCTGTTATGTATTTCTAATTTAATTCCACTATGTCCAGAGAACATACTTATTATGTCTTTCACATTCACTCTCCACTCACTTCCTGACTCACCCAGTACAGCTTGCTGTGCAGTCTTGCAAGTTCTATTTATGGTAAACATCCTATACAGATTTACCCTTTTTATCTTATTATACTACATTTTGTTGTACATTTTAATGTTTATTTGGATACATGGATACTTAACATTGTGCTACACTGACTATTCCATACATTATCATGGTGCACAGATTTTCAGACTAGAAGCAACAAACTATTCTGTATAACCTGGGTATTTAGCAGGGTATCCCTACTAGGTTTGTGTAAGCATATACTTTGATGTTCAACAATGACAAAATCATCAAATAATACATTTTTTTCAGAATGTATCTATCACTACTGTTAAGTGACACATGGCCATAATTCCATTTTTTTCCCTTCATAGTCCTTGTGCTGTTATTGCCATACATTGTATGTCTACATAGATTATGAATCCCATAACACAGTGTATATTTTACTTTATTTATTTATTTGGTATTGGGGATTGAACCCTGGGGTGCTTAACTACTGAGTCACATCCCCTACCCGTTTAATTTTGAGACAGGGTTTCTAAATTGCTGAAGCTGGCTTTGAATTTGAGATCTTCCTGCCTCAATTCCCTGAGTTTCTGGGATTACAGGCATGTACCACTTCACCAGGCCATTTTTTTTACTTTAAAGAGTTCTCTTTTAGAGACTTAAGTAGTAAAAATGTCTATTATAGTTTTCACAAAATTTGGAGATGTTTTTCTAATATTTTTTCAAAACTTTTGTCTTTCCTCCCTATCTTTTATTTTTCAGGGTCTCCCATTATATTCATTTCAAGTTTACCCATAGCTTGCTGATGCTTTGTTCATTTTTTTCTCAGAATTTTTATGATATTTTGGTCACATCACAATTTGTCTCTTCTGTAATATACAATTTGTTGTTCACTACATCCAATCTATTTTTCAACACAAATGTTGTTGTTCCTGTTCTTCCAGCTCCAGATGCACCTCCTGGTAGGCAGTGGGTGGGGGGTAGAGTGGGGCCAGATGCTCTTTTTTCCTATTCCATCCCTTGCCACTGCTCCCGGGATGCTTCCTGTCCTTCCTGTCTCATTCTTGCACCCTTCCCCAATTTACTATTGACTGCATGCATGCGTGTTAACACATAATTATACTTATAAGGGACACCTCTTCCTTGTATCTGTATTTGTTGTGTCTGGGCAGTCTGGTATTATTCCTCCTGGTGTCCTAGTTAGGCAAGCCTCTAAACAAAGTTTTAAAAACATATTTTGTGGGATACAGTTCAATGGCAGAATGCTTACCTAGCATTTGTGAGGCCCTGGATTTGATCCCCAGTACCAGAAAAAATATAAAGTTTTTAACTTTAAAAACGTTTTTATCTCCCAAAGTTCACTTTTTTGTCTTTGTGTTTTCTTTCCCTATTTAACATGTCCAATGTTTCCTCTAGCTTCTTAAACGAATTAAATATAGTTTTAGAACTGGGGTTTTAACTCAGTGGTAGAGCACTTGCCTAGCATATGTAAGGTACTGGGTTCTCAGCACTGCATAAAAATAAATAAAGGTTTGTTTCCATTTACAACTAAAAAAAGTATTTAAGAAAATACAGTTTTAACTATTTTAGTACCCTTGCTTACTAATTATATTATCTGTATCTTCTCTGGTTTTGATTGATTGATTTTTCTCATTCTTGGGTCATATTTTCTGGTTTCTTTGCACTATTGGTAATTTTGGATTGAAGACATTCTGAACCTTAGCTTATTAGATGCTGAACAGTTTATATTTATAAATATTATTGAGCTTTTGTTCTTGGACATGGTTATCTGGAAAAAGTTTTATCCTTCAGGTCTTGTTTTTAATGTTTCTTAGGTGGTACTAGAGAAGCATTCAGTCTAGGATCTTCCCAACTAGTAAGGCAAATTCTTGAAAATTGTATCTGCTCATCTGAAAATGATGACCAATGACAACACAGTTTTAGATTCAATGGATTGGTTACTGTACCCCTGAGGTTAGCATTCCCTTCACAAATCATCCCAGAAATGCAGACTTTTTAATGCAACAGAGCCTAGAGATATGGAGGTTAAAAGCATAAATTCTACAATAGCTTACTAGAAGATTGTGAGGGGGGGGGTCAATCTTTTTTTTTTTGGTACTGGGGACTGAACCCCGAGGTGCTTTAGCATTGAACTATATCCCCGCCCCCACCTTTTTTTTTTTTTTTTTTTTTTTGGAGACAGGGTCTTGCTAAGTTGCTGAGGCTGCCTTATATTTGAAATCCTCTTGCCTCAATCTCCTGAGTCACTGGGATTTTAAGTGTGCCACTGTACCTTATAATCCTACTTTTGCCTTTTAGCTCCTGGGCCTGTATATTCTAGCTTTTGGGACTAGAGGATAATCTATCAGTCAAAGCCTATACCATACCAGAGAACAGCATTTCAGTGAAGTCTGTCTTTAATAGGGTACTGAATGTTTAAGAGGCCATTCTAATTCTAACAGATTGGTTGCTTTTAGGTGATGTGGCATATGGTATAAACAGTATATCTTGTGAACACATGCATACTGGTATACCTCCTTTGCCACAAAGTAGGACCCTTGGTCCAAGGTGATATTATTTGGAATCCAAGGTTGATAAATCAGATACTAAGTTATCAGACAGTGGCAGAAGTGTTATGGACACAGAAGGCAATCCTATATACAGAGTAGTTATTAATTTCAGAAAGGACAGACATAATAGGCTTATGACAAAAGGGCTTGATGGCACCATATCAAGAGCTCAGCAATAGTATCTGCTGTTGTTACTCAGCAGTGGAGATAGATCAATGTTGGTGAAAGGGGGTCAGGCATAGGCTCTATTCCTTCACCAGGGATATTCCAGTCACGGGGCCATTCCACAAGCACTAGGGTGACTGAGAAGAATTGGGTGATAGCCACCTAAGTTATCCTGTTTGTTCAGTTTTTTGATGTTTACTCTATACTGGATACCTTCTGATGGGCAATGACATGAAAACACTAAGATCTGCATCACAGGTCCATCTACATGACTTTCCTCCAGACTTCTTCCTCTCCAATTTTTGAATATTGGAAAAATTCACAATACTATAAAAAGAAATAGGTAAGTCTTGGCAATGGCACAGCATTCCTGACAGTAGTGGCATATACATGAAGAGCCTAGTTAGAAACCCTCCCACCTACAGGGTCAAGTTGGTGGCCCCATTTGGCCAGGGAATATGATTGGCAGTTCTACCTGTCCTGGGTCCCTAGCCAGTGGTCTGGCCTAGCCACAAAATGTAGGCTTTAGCCATCCCATACAAGGAGAAAAACCAGAAGGTCTTTCTCTGCTAAAGTACACGTGTAAAGGCTAATAGATGGAAACATTTCCTCAGATTCCCAGACATCAACCCAAAAATACAAGATCATGAAGGATAAGGGAAATACGAACCACCACAAAAAACTAAATAGGCCTCTAATAACTGATTCTAAAGAAAAATCTATGAACTGAATAATCCTTTTAAAGAAATTCAGTAAACTATGAATAGAGAACTAATGAAATTAGGAAAATAATACATAAACAAAATGAGTTCAACAAATAAATAAGAAACATTAAAACAATAAGATTCAAACAGAGTCTTTAGTAACAAAAACTACATGATACTGGCAATAAAAACAGATATACAGACCAATGGAACCAAATGAAAGAGAGACAAATCCATACAGATAAAATCATCTGATCCTTGACAAAAGTGCCAAAAATATACACTGGAGAAACGACACCTTTTGAACAAATACTGCTGGGAAAACTGGTTTACCATATGTAAAGAATGAGATTAGATCCTTATCCCACACCCTATACAAAAATCAACTCAAAATGGATCAAAGACCTAAGAATTAGACCAGAAACCATTTAACTCCTAGAAGAAAATGTAGGGTCCACATTTAAACATACAGACACAGGCAATGACTTTCTCAATAGGACCCCAAAAGCTTAGGAAATAATACCAAAAATTAATAAATGGAATAGCATCAAATTAAAAAGCTTGCATAGCAAAGGAAACAATGTGAAGAGAGAACCTATAGAATGAGAGAAATTCTTTGCTAGCTACTTTTCTGACAAAGAATTAATAACCAGAATATATAAAGAACTCAAAAAGCTTACCACCAAAAAACTAAGTAAAAGCCAAACTCAGAAAATCAAGGGTCATATGTTTTCTCTCATATGTGGAAGGTAGAGAGGAAAAAGGAAAAGGAAATAAAGTGGGAATCTCATGAATATAAAGTATACTCCTTGGGCTCAGTAGAGGAAAGGGACCACAGGAAGGCTGGAGGGGAGGAAAGGGGAAATATTGGGGAATGATACTGTTCAAATTATATTGTTATATTGTGCGCATGTAAGAATAAGTAACAATGAATCCCACCATTATGCACAATTATAATACACCAATTAAAAAGAAGAAGAAAGATAGACATACTGCCAGGCATAGTGGTGCACATCTGTAATCTGGTGGCTTGGGGGGCTGAAGCAGGAGGATCTTCGAAGCCAATCTCAGCAATTTAGTGATACCCTGTCTCAAAATACAAAATTTAAAAAAGGACTGGGGATGTGGCTCAGTGATTAAGTGGCCCTGGGTTCAAATGCAAAGAGAGAGAGTATAGAGTGTATGTGATCAAAGTTGAGTAGTTATCAGTTTACAGTTAGAAGTTAAAACTACAAGATATTTTATGTAACTGCTATAGTTTTGATGTCCTGAAAGGGTCATGTGATAAAGGTTTGGTCCCGAGAGTGGTGCTTGTATAAAGCGGGGCCCAGTGAGAAGCCTTTAGTCACGGAAGCATGCTCTAGAAGGAAACTGTGAGACCCTGGCCTCCTCCTACTCTCTTCTGCCTCCTGGCCATGAGATGAATGGTTTTGCTCTGCTGTGTACTCCTGCCATGATGTGTGGTCTCACCACAAGCCCAAAGCAATAAAGCCAGCTGATCATGGACTGGAATCTTTAACACTGTGAGTGAAAGTTGGGCATGGTGGCGAATGCCTGTAATCCCAGCACCTTGGGAGGCTGAGGCAGGAGAATCACAGGTTTGAAGCCAGTTTCGGCAAAAGTGAGGCAATAAGCAACTCAGTGAGAATCTATCTCAAAATAAAATACAAAATAGGACTGGGGATGTGGCTCGACTGCACCTGAGTTCAATTCCTAGTACTCCTACCCCCAAAAAACCCAACTATGAGTGAAAGTAAACCTTTCTCTTTGTAAGCTGATTATCTCAAGTACTTTATTATAGTGACAGACAGCTGACTAATACAACCCTCATAATAACCACAAAGGAAAAACCTGTATTATATATGTAAAAGATTAGAAGACAGAAATCAAAGCATATCACCACAAAAAGTTATTTAATCACAAAGACAGCAGAAAAGGAAAAAGGGATTTAGAAAAGTCAAAAAACAATGAACAAAAGAGCAATAGTAACAATGAGTACTTTAAGTGTAAATGGATTAAATCTCCAATCAAAAGACTATATTAAAAAAAAAAAAAAAAACAAGATCCAGTGATTTGCTTCCTACAAGAGACTTACCTTAGCATTGAAGACACAAATAAACTAGAAGTGAAGGGATGGAAAGGCATTTCATGAGAATGGTAAATGAAAGAGAACACAGTGGCTATACTGTGGTCAAACAAAAGAGACTTTAAGTAAAAAAAAAAAAATGTTCACAAGAGACAAAGAAGATCATTATATAAGAGCCTAGTGCGGTGCTGGAGAGTTGTCAGCAGGAGCAGCACTGCCACAGAAGCCAGGGGCTGACCCGTCTGACTTCTCATTCACGCCAAGCCTACTCGAATGGCAGCCATGTCTGGGGACGATATGATTTTTGATCCTACAATGATTAAGAAGAAAAGAAGAAGAAGCCCTTTATGTTAGATGAGGAAGGGGATGCCCAGACAGAAGAAACCCAGCCCTCTGAAACAAAAGAAGTGGAACCAGAACCAACTGAGGATAAAGATGTGGAAGCTGATGAAGAAGACGGTAGGAAAAAAAGATGTTTCTGATGATCTAGATGACTTGAAATTCTTAATCAAAAGAAAAAGAAGAAAAAAACCAAAAATGATATTTGATATTGATGAAGGTGAAGAAGGTGTAAAGGATCTTAAGATTGAAAGTGATGTTCAAGAGGCAGCTGAACCAGAGGATAATCTCGATATTATGCTTGGCAATAAAAAGAATGTCAAGTTCCCAGAGGAGGATGAAATACTAGAGAAAGATGAAGCTTTAGAAGATGAAGATAGCAAAAAAGATGATGGGATCTCATTCAGTAACCAGACAGGTCCTGCTTGGGTAGGCTCAGAAAGAAAATACACCTATGAGGAGCTACTGAATTGAGTGTCCAACATCATGAGGGCAATAAATCCAGATACGGTTGCTGGAGAGAAAAGAAAATTTGTTATGAAACCTCCACAGGTTGTCCAAGTAGGAACCAAGAAAACTTCTTTTGTCAACTTTACAGATAACTAAACTATTACATCGTCAGCCCAAACATTTCCTTGCATTTTTATTGGCAGAATTGGGTACAAGTGGTTCTACAGATGGTAATAACCAACTTGCAATCAAAGGAAGATTCCAACAGAAACAAATAGAAAACGTCTTGAGGAGATATATCAAGGAATACGTCACTTGCCACACATGATGATCACCAGACACCATCCTGCAGGACCCCTGACTCTTTATTACTTACAGTGTGAAACTTGTCATTCTCGATGCTCAGTTGCCAGTATCAAAACCAGATTCCAAGCTGTTACTGGCAAGTGAGCATAGCTTCATGCCAAAGCTAACTAATTTGCTAATTACCACTGATTTTGCAAAGTGTGTTGTAGAGATTTGGCTGGACAGGTTTACCATCAGAGTGGATGTACCATTGTATTAAAAGCAAGATAGAAAAGCTACCAAGTTCTTTGGTGAGTAGTTGGTTGATCTGAAATCTTTGCAGGATGCCGATGCTCAAGTTGTTGACATACTCGTTGCCTACTTTAATGACTGTCAGAAATTGATTGATTGATGAGTTAAGGAGGTGCTTTTTAAAAATTG
Organism: Sciurus vulgaris; assembly: GCF_902686455.1. Lineage (NCBI taxonomy): Eukaryota > Metazoa > Chordata > Mammalia > Rodentia > Sciuridae > Sciurus > Sciurus vulgaris. The sequence goes on along the minus strand of NC_136461.1, from coordinate 81,085,307 downwards.
TTCACAGACTTCCGTAAAATGCAAGATAAATTAAGGTTATTATAACAGTAGAAAAAAAAAGAAGGTCATTATATAATGATAAAGGGGTCAATTCATTAAGAAGTGTTAATGATTGTAAATATATATGCATTCTACATTGGAAAACAAATAAGCAAATACTAAAAAAACTAATGGGAAATAAATGGTAATATGATAACAGTGGAACATTTTTTAAAAAAATTTTTTGGTAGGTAGATTCCCTGAATAGAAGATTTTAATATCTCACTCTCAAAAATGAATATTTCATCCAGACAGAAAATTCATAAATTAAAAATCAGCAACAGGGAGAAAATTGGAAATTTCAAAAATACAAGGAATATGAACAAACTTCTAAAAAAGCAACAGGTCAAAGAAAATATAAAAAAAGGAAGTAAAAAAATATCTGTGGCAAACAGAAATGAATGTACAATACACCAAAATTTATAGGATGAAGCAAAAGCAGTTTTCAGAGGTGAATTTATTGCTATAAAGGCTATATCAAGAAAAAAGATCTCAATCTAAACTAACATCTCAAGGAACAAGAAAAAGAAAACCAAACTAATCCCAATGTTAATGAAAGAAAATAATTAAGATTATAGTAAAAATATGTGAAAGGAAAAAAATTATTAAAAATATAAGGGAAGAGAGACTAGACAAACAATAGAAAAAGATCAATGGAACTGAGTTGGTTTTTTTGAAAAGATAAAGAAAACTGACTCCCCATAGCACAAGAAATAAAAGCAGGAATCAATAACTGGGATAGATTCAAACTAAAAAACTTTCTCTCAGCAAAGGAAACTATTAGCAATGTGAAGAGAGAGCCTACAGAGTGGGAGAAAATCTTTGCCACTCATACTTCAGATAGAGCATAATTTCCAGAATATATAAAGAAATCAAAAAACTCTACACCAAGAATACAAATAACCCAATCAACAAATGGGCTAAGGAAATGAACATACTTCACAGAAGAAGATCTACAAGCAATCAACAGATATATGAAAAAATGTTCAACATCTCTAGTAATAAGAGAAATGCAAATCAAAACTACCCTAAGATTTCATCTCACCCCAATTAGAATGGTGATTATCAAGAACACAAGCAACAACAGGTGTTGAAGAGGATGTGGGGAAAAAGGAACATTCATACATTGCTGGTGGGGTTGCAAATTAGTGCAACCACTCTGGAAAGCAGTGTGGAGATTCCTTAGAAAACTTGGAATGGAACCACCATTTGACCCAGCTATCCCACTCCTTGGCCTATACCCAAAGGACTTAAAATCAGCATACTACAGTGATGCAGCCACATCAATGTTCATAGCTGCTCAATAGCCAGATTGTGGAACTAACCTAGATGTCCTTCAATTGATGAATGGATAAAGAAACTGTGGTATATATATACAATGGAATATTACTCAGCCATAAAGAATAATAAAATTATGGCATTTGCAGGGAAATGGATGAAATTGGAGAATATCATCATGCTAAGTGAGATAAGCCAATCTCAAAAAACCAAAGGACGAGAGATCTCACTGATAAGTGGATGATGACACATAATGGGGGGTGGGAGGGGGGCAAGAATGGAGGAAGGAGGGACTGTATAAAGGGAAAAGAAGGGTGGGAGGGTGAGGGAAAAGAGGGGTGGGAGATTTGGGGGGAAGGGAAAAATAACGGAATGAATCAAACACCATCACCCTATGTAAATGTATGATTACACAAATGGTATGCCTCTACTTCATGTACAGAGAAATAAGATGTATCCCATTTGTTTACAATAAAAATAAATTAAAAAAAGAAAAGAAAATTATAGGCAAACATCCGTGATGAACACAGATGAAAAAAATTCTAAAAAAAAAAAAAAAGAACAAACCAAACCAAACAAAAAAAACCCAAACTAGCAAACCAAATTCAACAGTATATTAAAAAGATCATATATTATGATGAAGTGATACTTATCCCTGAGATACAACAATGGTTACCAACACAAATGAATAAATGTGATATACCACATTAACAGAATTAAGGCTAAAAGTCATGATCATATCAATAGATGCAAAAAAGAAATCATTTGACAAGATTCAGACTCTGTCATGATAAAAACTCGTGAGATAGAGAAGAAATGCACCTCAATATAATAAAGGTAAAATATGACCAAACCACAGCTAATATATTCAACAGTGAAAAGCTTAAAGCTTTTCTTGTAAGATGAATAAGAATATAAGCATACCCATTTTCACTACTTCTATTTAACACAGTACTTGAATTCCAGCCAGGGTTTTGAAAGAAAAAGAAACACTGTAAGATGCATCCAAATCAGAAAGAAAGAAGGAAATTTATCTCTGTTGGCAGATGATACAATCTTATGTATAGAAAACTCCAAAGATTGTGCATGCACGCACACGCACATACACAACACAACCCTGCTAGGACTAATAAACAAATTCAGTAAAGATGCAGAATATAAAATCAACACACAGTAGGGTATAATGGTGCACACCTGTAATCCCAAGAGCCTTGGGAGGCTTAGACAGAAGGATCTCAAGTTCAAAGCCAGCCTCAGTAAAAGCAAAGCACTAAGCAACTCAGTGAGAGCCTGTCTCTAAATAAAATACTAAATAGGGCTGGGGATGAAGGATGTGGGGAAAAAGGTACACTCATACATTGTTGATGGAACTGAAGATTGGTGCAACCACTGTGGAAAGCAGTATGTAGATTCCTCAGAAAACTTGGAATGGAACCACCATTTGACCCAGCTATCCCAACTCCTTGGTTTATACCCAAAGGTCTTAAAATCAACATACTACAGTGCCCACATCAATGTTTATAGCAGCTCAATTCACAATAGCTAAACTATGGAACCAAACTAGATATACTCCCAACAGATGAATGGATAAAGAAAATGTGGTACATGTAGAGTGGAATATTACTGAGCCTTAAAGAAGAATGAAATTATGGCATTTGCAGGTAAATGAATGGAACTAGAGAATATAATGCTAAGTGAAATAAGCCAATCCCCAAAACCAAAGGCCAAATGTTTTCTCTGATAAGTGGATGCTGATCCATAGTAAGGGGTGGGTAAGGAAGAATGAAGGAATTTTGGATTATGCAGAGGGGGTTGAGGGGAGGGGTGGGGAGGTGGGGATGGAAAAAATAAATAAATAAATAAATAAATAAACAAATAAATAAATAAAAACAAAAATAAATAAATAGGGCTGGAGATGTGGCTCAGTGGCTAAGTGCCCCTGAGTTCAATCCCTGGTACCCGTCCCCCGCCCACAAAAAAAAAAAAAATCAACATACAAAGACCATTTGGATTTCTAAATAATAACAACAAACTCTCTGGAAAAAAAAAAAAGTAATCCTACTTACAATAGCATTGAAAGCAATAAAATACTCAGGAATAAACTTAACCAGGAAGGTAAAAGATTTGTACAATAAAAACTATAATAGAAGACACAACTAAATGGAAAGGTAGCTCATGTTCATGGATTAGAAGAATTCATATTTTTAAATGTTCATGTTACTGAAAATAATATGCAAGCTCAGTGCAATCCCTATCATATATCGAGTATTTTTTACATAAATAGAAAAAGTAATCTTAAATTTGAAGCACAAATGATCCTGAAGAGCCAAAGCAGTTTTGAAAAAGAAGGCTAGAAACATCACATGTCCTTATTTCAAACTATATCATAAAACTATAGTAAACAAAATACTACAGTACTGTTATAAAAACAGAATCCAAGGCCTCCCACATGCAAGGCAAATGCTCAATCACTAAGCTATATCTCCAGCCCTCTTGGAATGTTAGGACAATCAAAGTCTCTACAGACCATTTTGATAAAAAGCAGAGTTAATTTAGACCTCAGACAAGACAGATCACATATAGTACTTTCCCTCATGTTTGATACTTTTGATTCTTTTTGCTAAATGGAGAAGCAGGCTTTCATAGATTTATAGGTACATATTAAGTACCAGTCTATGCTTATCTATTTAAGCAGATACTGTATCTGGTAGAGCAGTCACTTGGCTAACTTCACTCTAGTTGAACATTCTCTATCACAATTGTGGGATCACATAAGTTAAGTGAATTAGGGAATAACACATCCTTTATGTTCTTCATGGTGCCAGCAATCTCTATAATTTCATTCATCTGGATCTACTCTATTGGTTGGGACAGGGGACAAGGGACAGGTACAGAGGTTTCTATTTGAACTTTCATACCATGATGGTTCCTAGCCAACTCCTAATTATATGCATCCTGATCATGTACATAGGATCTGGGGAAAAAAAACCACAAACATGAATTTGTGGACCTTTAGCCCCTATGTAAGGCATGCTTGGACCATGACTCCAAGGTCCCCATTTGAAAAGACTAGTGATGGCACTGTGGGTCTCGAGCAATAATGTCAGTACACATGCTATATCTAACGGTCCTAGAGAAGTCTGGTTCCAAGTATATGAATTTTTAAAAATGTTGAGATTCAGTCACAGAGCATCCTGTTACTCCTTTTCATAATTATATTAAAAGTTTTCCATGTCTCTCAAGTTACATACCAGACCTTTCTCCTAATTTTGGAAGTATTCTTTCCTGAAACTGAGGGCATATTTCTGATCATGCCACACAGGCTCAGCTATTTTAACTCCTAGCTTACAATGTATTAATTCCAAAAATTTCCAGTCATCCCTCCCATATACTTTGGTTATTCTGTAATTATTTTGCTAATTCAGTATGTACAAAATGTCTGGAATATCCCAGGTTTAAAATTATTTTCCCTTTTTTGAGAAATGCATAAATTTAAGAACAATGAACCTCTCCAAATAAACAGCTGTTTTATTTATTCTGAATTAGGCTGCATTGTGTTCACTTTACTTAGTATATGTTCCCCCCACCCCCTCCTTTGGTACTGGGGATTAAACACAGGGGTGCTTTACTACTTTTCCTTTTTTAAGTTTTTTAAACATTTTTTTAGTTGTAGATGGACACAGTACCTTTCTTTTATTTATTTATTTTATGTGATGCCCAGGATGGAACCCAGTGCCTCACATGTGAGGCAAGTGCTCCACCATTGAACCACAACCCCAGTCTCTTTTTCTTTCTTTCTTTCTTTCTTTCTTTTTTTTTTTTTTTAACTCCATGTGTACAGCAAGTGGTAGGGTTGTATCTTGGGATAGCAGACTGACTTCTCAAGACAGTAATGGCCAATGACTTGGTCCTCAGCTTTGTAGGAAAAAAATCTAACTATTCAATACTTGAAATAGTTTTATAAAGCTGTTATTTAGTTCAGTATTTAGTGAAAGTTCTACTTAGTCTAATTAGGAAAAAATGTAGTTATTGACCTTCCTTCTTGATCAAATTTTTTCCTTTCTTTTTAAAAATATTAATTAATTAATTAATTAATTAATTAATTTAATTAATATCAGTGATTGAACCCAGAGGTGCTTAACCACTGAGCCACATCCCCAGCCCTTTTTATATTTTATTTTGAGACAAGGTCTTGCTAAGTTACTTAGGGCCCTGCTAAATTGCTAAAGCCGGCTTTGAATTTGTCATCCTCCTTCCTCAGCCTCCTGAGCTGTTAGGATTATAGGTGTGTACCACCATGCCCCACCTTCTTGACCAAATTTCTTACAGAAGCAAAATTGTAATGTCAGTGCTACACTAAGTCTACTACCATTTAAAGACTCTGACATTTGTTCATGATGAAAACCAGACAAAGACACATCAAGGAAAGAAAACTATAGACCAATATCCCTGATGAACATAGATGCAAAAATTTTCAATAAAATTCTGGCAAATCATATACAAAACATGTTAAAAAGATAGTGCTGGGGCTGGGGATATAGCTCAGTTGGTAGAATGCCTGCCTAGTATGCACAAGGGTAATCCCCAGCATCACAAAACAAAATAAAACAAGATAGTGCACCATGATCAAGTGGGTTTCATCCCAAGGATGCAAGATTGGTTCAACATATGGAAATCAATAAAAGTAATTCATCACATCAATAGACTTAAAGACAAGAATCATATGATTATCTCAATAGATGCAGAAAAAGCATTTGACAAAAAATAACACCTCTGCATTTCAAAACACTGGAAAAACTAGGAACATACCTCCACATTGTAAAAGCTATCTATGCTAAGCCCAAGGCCAACATCATTCTAAATGGAGAAAGCATCTCAGCACCACATATAAATAAATAAATAAAATAAATGTCCATTGACAACTAAAAAAGAAAAAAAAAAAAAAAAAAAAAAAAAAACTACTCTAAGTGGCACATACCTGTAATCCCAGTGGCTTGGGAGGCTGAAGCAGGAGGATCCCAGGTTCAAAGCCAGTCTCGGCAGAAGTGAGGCACTAAGCAACTCAGTGAGACCCTGACTCTAAATAAAACACAAAAAAGAGCTGGGGAATATGGTTCAGTGGTCAGGTGTCCCTGAGTTCAATCGCCTGTAAGCCCGGCCCTTCCAAAAAAAACTTAAGATTTCATCTCATTCCAGTCAGAACGGCAATTATCAAGAATACAAGCATTAAGTGTTGGCAAGGATGTGGGGAAAAAGGTACACTCATACACTGCTGGTGGGACTGCAGACTGGTGCAACTACAATGGAAAGCAGTATGCAAATTCCTCAGAAAACTTGGAATGGAATCACCATTTGATCCAGTTATCCCACTTCTGTTTATACCCAAAGGACTTAAAATCAGCATACTACAGTGATGTAACCACATCAATACAGCAGCTCAATTCACAATAGCTAAACTGTGGAAGTAACCTTGAAGCCCTTCAACAGATGAATGGATAAAGAAAATGTGGTACACATACACAATGGAATATTATTCAGCCTTAAAGAAGAATGAAATTATGGCATTTGCAGATAAATGAATGGAACTAAAGAATATCATGCCAAGTGAAATAAATGAAGGTAGAATGTTCTCTCTGATAAGCAAATGCTGACCCATAGGGTGTATGTGGGGCGGGAAGAATGAAGGAACTTTGGATTATGCAGATGGGAGTGAGGGGAGGGGTGGAGTGGTGCAGATGAGAAAGACGATAGAATGAGACAGACATTATTACTATATACATGTATGATTACACTACTGGTGTGACTCAGCACCATATACAAACAGAGGAATGAGAAGTTATGCTCCATTTGTGTACAATATGTCAAAATGCATTGTTTTCATGTATAACCGATTAGAATACATTCTTTAAAAAGTCTGTTCAATGTCACATATTATGATTTCAGAGATGTGTGATTACTGATTCTAATTTATACAAATAGTCTTTTCATTTCTGTCTTTAGTGAAAAAGTGAAGAGCAATACCCTGTACTCTCTAATGAGGTTATTCTTTTCATTTGTTGCAGTGACATGCTGATGCTAACTAATTTAACATGTACACAGTAAACTCAGGCTGGAAGCAAGGTCATGCAGATTGAGAGTTCCTTATCCTGTAAAACCTTATATAAAATGATGCTTACAGAAAGGTAACTTATTTTCATATGTAAATATTTGAACCTACTACTTTAAACATTTTTTTTTTTTTAAGGGATATGGTCAGCAAAAGTATCATGGCTCTGAAAATTTCTGTAATGTTTGACAGTCTAAGTTTACAATTGGTAGGGTTTTTTTTTGTAAATGAGCAATAAACTTTGAAATACAAGGCGACTGTTAGTATACTTGTTTTGTTGTGTCAAAAATGAATCCACTGAACAATTTACAAAATTTGGAATTATCAGTTGTCATACATATACACACACACCATACATAATATATATATTATACATGTTTTATAAATGTTAAATGATTTTTTTTTAACCTTTATTTATTATATGTGGTGCTGAGAATCAAACCCAGTGCCTCACACATGCCAGGCAAGCACTCTACCACTGAGCCACAACCCCAGCCTCTTAAATGATGTGTTGCATGTTTATTATATTTGTTAGGAAATGTACCTTTTAGTTTAATAATTAGGAAAAAGGTTTTCCTTTAACTGCACTGACATAATTTACAAATTTCCACATACATGCACAAAAATATCTAACCATTCAGAAAAACTGTTTTGTTTGGTGATACTGGGAATTAAACGCAAGGCCTCACATATTCAGGGCAAACCATTGATATGCATCCCCAGGCCTTCAGAAAAACCTATTCATAGTAATCAAATTTACAAAAGACTGCTATTTAAACCAACAAGTAAAGCATTCTATGAGTAAAAACTTAACTGGTCTATTACTGCATTCTCATTTTACTAATGAAAGTTGTATGGGAAGAAAATGCTTACATGGTTGCGTGGTAACCCTGGAATCATAACAAGGTGGAATTCATTGGACATATAGTGAAAACATAAGAATATGGTCTCACTTACTATACATGTATCCCCAAAATGGCTTTTAGCTGGAAAGTAAATGAAATGTTTAGAATGTCTAGTTAGAGTACTTATACTGCCAATTTTCCCTCTGTGGCTAAGGTGACAAGTGATGACAGGGTGAAATTGTAAAACATAAAACATTTTGGGGGAATTCTAAGACATGCCTGGGAAAAAGAACTGGCTAAAGACCTGGACTTCTTGCAGACACATGTTGTTGCTTTATGTTAAAAGAGGAAAGGTGTTTCTTATAGTCTGGCAAGGACGATGTGAAATTGAGGAAGTGTTCCTATGCACCATCCTCTTTCATCCAAATCTTTTAATGTGATCTACCCTCCAATTATAAATCTTTCTTTCTTTCTTTCTGCCTCCATTCTCCTTTGATAGCACCTGTCCTCTCTCCTCACCCTTCTGTTCCCCAGTTTTCCCATCTTTTGCCTGACTTTACTTCTCATCCTTTGGTCTTAATGTAAAAGCAATTTATTCCAGAAGGCTTTTCTGACCTCCTAGATTTGACACTCATAGCATCTTGTACTTCTTCACATCCCTTATCCCATATTCAGCAGAGACTGCCTTTCTAAGACTTTAATATAATGCAATATTATAAAACAAAGAAATGTTTCTATCTTGCTCTACATGGTATCTTAAGTGCTCAGCACTGTGCTTCCATACTGATGCTTAATAAGTATAATAGAGTAAGGTTTAGCTACTTAACAGAGATCTTCAACATTGAGTGGATTAAAAAAGAAGTTTATTTTTCACTTATTTAGTAGTCCGAGGAGAATATTCCAGGTCACTTAGGCACCCACGTTCCTTTTATTTTGTTTTTCCGCCTATGGTGTTTTCTTCATCCACATGGTTGAAGTTTGGTTGCAGACAATTCCAGCTCTAGGGAAAGGGAAAGACCTTGGAGAAGCATATATATAAAATTTTGATGTCCTGGCCTGAAGTGGCACACATCATTTCTGCTCTTGTTCTGCTGGAAAGAACTTAGTCACTGGAGGACCTGAGAAATGTTATTATCTGGTAATGGGTCCAGCTAAAACTCAGTTATTATGAAAAAGAAGAACTGACTTTTGTAAAAAAAAAAAAAAATTAGTAGTCTTCCCCAAAGCACGGTTGTATGCTTTTCTTTAGCAATATACAATACCTTAAAAAAAGGACAGTTAATGAGTTTGGTAGTTTCCCCATAAAACTAAAGAACCAAAATCCTAGGATAATGGAAAGGAAGTGATATGACGTGGCAGGCCATTATTATATCTAGGCTAATAAGAAATGAATAATAGCTGCTACCAGTTAACATTTACTGATCCCGTATTATGTGTCAGGTATTATTCAAAGAGCTCAAAGTATACTGACTTGTTTAATATTCATAACTATTGAGGTAGGTACCATTATTCTGTTTTACATGCACAGAGAGATTAAGTAACTTGCCCAAAGTGAAACAGCAAATTAGAAACCGAGCCAGGCTCTAAACTGGTCAGAATTAATCTGATTCCAGAGACCATATTCTTTTTTTTTTTTTTTCTTTTTGGGGTGCTGGGGATTGACTCAGGGTCTTGTGCTTGACAGACAAGCACTCTATGAACTGAGCTATATCCCCAGCCGGAGACTATATTCTTGACCACAGGATTTCACTGCTTCAATGATTACAGCTACTATCTATTAAGTACTTATTCTATTCAGATAGCATACTAGTATTTCACATTTGTCACCTTATTTAACCCTCATCAGATGCTTCTAAGGTAGATATTACTTTTATTTTACATTTAAAGAGCCTGAAATTTAGTTATTTATTGCTCAAGGCTATGTAGTTTATAAAAGAGAAAACAGGATCAAATCCACATTTGTGTGACTTTAAAGTACATTTCTTATTTTTAAATTTCTAAATTTTTATTGAGGTAGAAATCAGCTATTGTAAGCACATAATTCAGAGTTGGACAAATATATACCTGTGTAGCCAACAACATAAGAAAGATACAAATCATTTCTTTTACACCAGAAAGTTTCCTTCAGGTTCTTTCCATTAAATTCTTCCCTGCAGAGGCAACCACTATTCTGATTTCAATTATCATAGATCTGTTTAGTCTATTCTTGAAATTCAAATAAATGGAATCATGTACCATTTACTTTTGGGTATAGATTTTTTCCTTTAGTCATGTCCTTGAGATTTACCCATGTTATTGGATATTAACAGTTTATTCTTTTTATAATATTAGATTGAACATACCAAGTCACTTATTCATTCTTGTACTGATAGACATCTGAGTTGCTTCCAATTTTTGGCTATGGATGAAAAAAGATACTATAAACATTAATGTTCAAGTGTTTTTAATGGGTACATATTTTAATTTCTCTTGGCTAAATATCTACGAGTAGAAATATATTGGAGGAAACAGTAGATGCATGTACAGCATTAAAAGGAAATTCCAAACAATTTTCCAAGTGATCACAGATGTTCCACATCATTTGGTGTTGCCAGTCTTTTTAATATTAGCTCTTCTAGTAGGTATCTCTTCGTGCTTTTAATTTGCAATTTCTTAATGATTGAATAAGTTGAATACTTTTAAATGTGCATATGACCATTTACACCCATTCTGGAAGGTATTTCATTTTAAAACTAGGGCATTTATCTTTTTATATTGATTTAAAGTGAACTCTGAATATTCATTTACAACTTCTGTCATATATATATTAATAGCATTCACTCTGTGGTTTGCCATTTCATTTTCTTTTTTTTCCTTTTCATTTTCTTAATGGTGAGTTCTGATGAACACAAATTTTGAATACTGATCAAGTTCAGCTTATTAACTTTTTCTTTTCTTTCCTTCCTTACTTTTGCAGTACTGGGGTTTGGGCACAGGGCCTTATGCATACTAGGAAAATGCTCTGCCAGAGCTACATTCTCAGTCCCTTAACTTTTGCTTTTATAGTTAGTATCGTTAGTGCTTTTGAGGTCCTAAGATATCTCTCTTTATCCCAAATTCATGAAATTATTCTTATATTTCTTTTCTAGAAGCTTTATAGCTTTAGCATTTATATTTATGTCTATGATTCATTCTAACCTATTTTTATATGTAATATGAGGAGGGGACTGCCTGAAGTTCTTTTTTTCCTATTTTACCATCATCATTTGCTAAAGACTTTCAACAATGAATGACTTTGGTGCCCAATTAAAAATCAATATAATAACTATATATTTTAATATACTGTATATTTGAATATACTAAAAATTATATATGTGGTAAAATATAGTCTACTCTGTTCCATGACATATATATATGAACTATCCTTTTGGTTCTGTTACTATTGTAACTTAATAATAATTCTTGAAATCATGTCATGCAAGTCTTCTAATTTTATTTTTTCAAGATTATTTTGTCTCCTCTAGGTCCTTGACATCTCTAATTAAATTACAGATTTGGGATTGTTGCTCTCTTACAAAAAAAAAAGAAAGAAAGAAAGAAAAGAAAATCTTACTGGGATTTTGTTTGAGTTAGCATTAATCAATCTATAGATCAATTTGGGAGCACCTTCCCATTCATGAACATTGTGTATATCTCCATCCACTTAAGTCTTTAATTTGTCTTGGCAATAAGTTTTTACTGTACAAGTCTTCATTTTTTCCACTAAATTTATTCCTAAGTACTTTGTTTTTGATGCTGTTATAAATACTTAATACTTTTTATTTTCCAATTGTTTGCTGCTTAAAATACATTTAATTTTGCATACTGATCTACATACACCCTAAGAGCTTTTTAATAAACTAATTAGTAATAAAGACTTACTTCTCCTTTTGTAATTTGCTCGTCTTACATTTTTTTCTCACTATATTGGACTGTATAGTACATCCACATAATATTGAAGAGAAATGGTGAAAGTAGATATATTTACTTTGCTCTCATCTTAAGGGAGAAAGCATTAATTTTTTAACCATTTGGTGTAATGTTAGCCATATAATTTTCATATGTCTTTATCAGGTTGGAGATGTTTCTTGTATTACTAATTTGATGGGTGTTTTTAATCAAACAAAATGAATTTTGTCAAAAGTTTTTTTCTGCATTCATTGAGATGATTAAGTTTTTCTCCTTTGTAAATTGTGAGTTAATCTGTATTTAAAATTAAGCCTGAGATTATTACATATTTTTCTTCTTTGTGTATCCTGTGAATTACATTAATTTATTTTAAAATAGTTTTAAATATGAAGCCAATGTTGACTTATTGCTTAAGACCAACTTAGCAATTATGTAACATTTTGTTTACATCTTTGGATTTAGCTTGATCATTTTTGTGCTTGATAATTTTGTGATAATTTTGAACCCAGGGCCTCATGCATGCTAGCCAAGTGCTCTACCACTGAAGTACAGCCCAGGCCTGGGCTTGAGAATATTTTATTAGGAATTTCTATGTCTTTACCAGGAGTTGGCAAATTTTTTTTCTGTTAAAAGTTAAGGAAAGTTATTTAACCTTGGTTAATAATCATACGGTCTTTGTCATAACTATTTAATTCTGCAGTTATAGTGCAAAAACAGTCATAGACTATATATAAAAATTGTATTTTCAAATCAGAGATGGATCATTTGGCCAGAAGGATTTAGTATGCTGACCTGTAGTCTGTGTTCACAAGGGATATCTTTTCCTGAAATGTTCCTGTTAGATTTTTATGTCATGGTTACATTGGCCTCATAAAATTAGCCTAAGTGTTTCTTCCTCCTTTATTTTCTGAAAACATTTAAAATATATTATTTCTTCTCCAAATGTTTGCTAGTTTTCACCAGTAAGACTTTCTGGGCTTTAAGTACTCTTTTTATTCTTTCTTTTTTTTTTTTAAATGGTGCTGGGAATTGAACCCAGGGCCTCATATATGCTAGGTTAGCACTTTACCACTGAGCTTCATCCCCAACTCTTGAAGTAACTATTATAGGTATAACTGAAAATACAATTTGTTTTGCAGATAAAAGCTTATTTAGATCTTTTAGTTCATCTGTATTAGTTCTTTTAAGTTGTATTGTTCCAGGAATTATTTCATTTCATCCATCAAATTTAATGGTATAGATGTATTTAGTATTCCCTAATCATACTTTTAAATGTCTGTAGGACCTATAGTCATACCCCTCTTTCATTTTAAATTTTTGTAATTTATATTCTCTGTCTTGATTAGCCTTGTCAGAGGTTTATCAATATTATCATTATTTTGTGTTCTCTATTATCAACCCCTGTTCTTAACCTCTGTTTTTTTCCTTCTTTCTGTTTGGTTTAGGTTTAACTTGTTCTGTATGGCTAGTTTCTTGCTAATTTTCTTAGGGTAGAAAATTATGTAACTGATTTTAAGCCTTTTTTCTAACTGATGTAATAAGCATTTAAAGTCATAAATTTCCCTCTAAAAACTACTTGCACTGCATCTCAGAAATTTAACTGTTGTGTCTGTATTACCAATCAATTAAAAATAATTTAAAATCCTTATACATTCTTCGACATGACGATTATATAGCAGGGTTGTTTAATATTTGAAGATTTTTTTTAGATATGTTGTTATTAATATATACTTTAATTATACTGTGGTCAGATAACAGCAAGATGATTTGTCTTTTGAAATTTAAAGTGACTTAAATTGTGGGCCAGCACATGGTTTCTCAATATTCCAAGTGCACTTGAAAAGAAATGTGTATTTTGTAGTTGTTGAGTATATTTTTTAAATGTTAGTTGACTTGGCTGTCAATGTTGTTCAAATCTTCTGTACTTTTACTGATTTTTTTTGGTGTTTTATTCTTTCAATTACTGACAAATGGAGGCCAAACTCTCCCACTATGATTGTGGATTTTTCCATTTCTCCCTTTAGCTATATTAGTTTTTATTTCATGTGTTCTGAAGTCTGTAATTTGGTATATGCCCAATTAGGAGTAGGTCTTCCTATGGAATGTACCCTCTTACCATTATGAAACAACTTTTTTGTTTGTTTTTTTGGGTAATGGGGATTGAACCCAGGATGCTTAACCACTGAACCACATCCCCAGGCCCTCCCAATCCCCCTTTTTTGAGACAGGGTCTCATTAAGTTGCTGAGGCTGGCTTTGAATTTATGATCCTCCTGCCTCAGCCTCCCAAGCGAGTGGGATTAGAGGCTGAATCTCTGGCACTACTTTATTTATTTATTTTTTTTGAGGTCTACTTTGTTCAATATTAGATGACCCTGAAGCTTTCTTATTGTTTGCCTAGTATATCTATTTCCATTCTTTTTACTTTCAATCTATTGGTGTCTTTATATTTAAAGTGTGTCTCACTGTTTCTGATTAGAAATCAGCCTTATTTGGATCACTGTTTCCCTACCTGAGGCTTTTTTTCTCTGTCTGCTTTTAAGATATTCTTTTTATTTTTGGTTTGCAGGATTTTCATTACTATATGCCTAGGATTTTCTTTTTATTTATCCTACTTATGGTTCACGGAACTCAGATCTACTGGTTATAATTTTTTCACCATATTTTCAGCCATAACTCTAAAACATTTTGTTTTTCTTTCCTATCTTTTCATCTTATCCCACAAGTCTTAGATGCTCTTTTCACATCTATTCAGTCATTTTCCCTTTGTTCTTCAGAAGAGAGATTTTCTATTAAACTGTCTTCCACTGGCTTTTATATCATCTCCAAACTTCAAGCCCATACTAGAGATTTTATAATTTGAGATATCATACTTTTTTGGTTACAGAATTTTCATTTGATTATTTTATAGTTTCTATTTGTCTGCAAAGACTACTCTCCATTTGCTCATTCAGTATGCCCATTTTTTTTTCTTGCACCTCTCAAAAATATTTACAGTAGTTACATTATGTTATTGGCTAATTCTAACATCTGAGGGTTGATTTCTATTGACTGTTTTTTCTTTAGGTTATGGGTAATATTTTTCCTGTGTTAGGTAAATATTTATTGCATCCTGGAATTAGACTGACACATAATAGTGATTCTGAATTTTTAAAAATTATTACTTTGCCTTCCTTTAAATGGTACTGAGCCAAATTATGGCAGATCCTCTTAGTCCTTTCAGGTTTGGGTTTATCCTTCAATAGGGTGAATCTATTTTGGTTTTGATTTAGTTCAATGGTGTGACCTTAACTCAATGGCTTGAGTTTATTTCTAAAATTTGGCATTTATGATGTTTCAACTGCATGTTGAGGTACTCAGCAAGTACCCTCTTCTATGGCTGGGCCAGAACTTCAACATTTTCCATAGCTATGCAATTTCTGGTAATTTCCTTTCTACTCAGCTATATAGTGGCCAGTCTTGCAAATTTTTCCCCCATTTTATGTTGGGGTTGCTCTTTGCAAAGGAGTTGAGGGAAACCCTCAGTCTTTGACTCCCCTTTCTGAAAAGAGTCCTTATCTCTGGTATCCTGCCTCAAAAATTCTAGCCACTGTAGCAACACTGAACTTTGATATATGCCTACTTAGCTCAGCATGATATTAATAGTTTTAAGGGGGAAGTCTAGGCAAATAATGGGGCTAACTGTAACTATTTCCTTTCTTTCAAGGATTATATTCTTGTGCTTCCTGTAATCCAATGCATGGAAAGAGTTTCTGCATATTTTGTCTAGTTTTTTAATTATGTAGGAGATGAGGGCAAGACTACTACCAATCATTTCATCGTGATTAGAAACCTAAGTTTATCTTTCCAAAGTCTATATTCTTAAACAATTTGTAAATTACCTCTGTACCGGGAATCTATGTTGGAGAAAAACATAAATGAAAATAATTATTAATAATGTAGAAAAACATTAACAAGGTTTAGGCAGTGAGAGAACTGAAAGTATAAGAAATTGTTAAATAATAAATGGGAATACTGAAATATAAGATTTCAGAGATGAAGTACATGAAAACAAGACCCTGACATAGCCACAGGTATAAATGGCTGAACCAGAGTAGTTTCTCTACACGTTGCAGAAAGGGAAAAGAGTGATCTGATAGCCATCATTATGATCTTTGATGGCAAGAATAAGTGAAAAATGATACAAAATAAGAAAACCAACTAAACAAAAATGGAAATAAAAAAGCAGGAAAAGTAAATTCTGAGGAAAAATTCATTTAAATTTTTCTTTTAAAAAAAATATCTATAGGGATTTAAGGGTATAGTGCAGTGTTAGAACACAAGCTTAGCATGCACAAGGACATGGGTTCAACCCCCAGTACCACTGCCCAACCCTCTAAGGACAAAAACAAAACAATTACAACTATAGGACATACAGGGAATTGTTGGGTTAACAACAAAAAGTAAGATCTGTTTTAAGGCAAAGATGGAGATACAGATCTGGGAGTTATTACCATAAAGATTCTTACTGAAGCAACAGAAGTGGATGAGATTATCTAGAAAGGGCATATACCCTAAGAAGAAAGGTACAGGCAGAAATCTAAGGCATCCCAATATTTTAAAGGCAGGAAGACAAAGATACTGAGATACTGAGAATGAATGTTCAGAGAAGTAAAAGGCAAATATATTTGGTTCAAATCTTAGATGCTATGAGATATATGACCATGAGAAGATAAATCTTTCTGTATCTGTTTTTTCTTCTACAAAAATATGGTGATGAATTTAAAAGTGGTGATAAATAAGAGAGGCAACTATCAAGTGGAATGTGAAAAGGATCAAATAAGAGTATGCAATATAGAGAGGCAGAATTTTTTTGATTGGTAGGTAGTACATTTTGTTTTGTTTTGCTTTTCTGCTTGTTTACTTTAGGCCAGGAAAGGATTTAAACATGTTTATATGAATGGAAGGTGCCAAAGGAATGGGGCTAAAGTATATGAAAGAAGTCAGAGAAAGAAGCTAAAGGTAAATAGGCCTTTGGAGATAAGATGGAAGAAAAAAATCTGAACGTACAATATCTTCCAAGAATTCCAACTCAGATTGGAAATTACAATTTATAAAGGTATCAGATATACGTTGTAACTCTATTAATTAATGCTGAGCAGTCCTGGAATAAGACCTAACAAGGCACAGGGCAGAAAGGGAAATAAAAAGTGCTAGCTGAGAAAACTGAATCAGCAACTTGACTTTTAGGATCAACCCACTAGTAAATAGTTGCAAAAAGATAAAACTTTATTCTATTTCTGACAAATAATTACAATTTTTAAATTAGTTTTGTTCAAATAGTTCTATCAATATCCTAATGGTTACAAATGTTTAATTCTTAGAAATTATTAATCCCATACAACTTTTTAAGGATACATTTATATTCATTTACAAATTCAGTATCTGGTATAAAGACATCAAGACTCTTGAGAGACTTTTAAATATGAAGGCTTAAACATGTCTTACTTGTGTTGCACTATTTTTATTTTACCATAGAACTAATCATGTATAAATAAAGTCACTAACTCAAAGTTCATCTCTTGATACTTAAACTAGTTTCTTTAGAACATATAACTTCTATCATTATGTTAAGTAATTCTACCTATAAAACAAAAATAATAATCTATTTCATAGGGTTGTAATGAGGATTAAATGAGTTTAAATGTGAAGCACCTAGATTAATTCCTGATAAACAGTAAACATTCAACGAGTTACCCATTATTATATAATTATGAACCTGTCACAGAATGACTTCTAAATTCATACTACTAACTTTAAAAATTAAGTATTACTAGAAAAATAGCAAATAATATGGTAGTATGATTAAAAATGTAAGTATTTACATTATTCATATTTTAACAATGATCTTTTCATAAAAAACAAAGACAAGGAAAATAGTAAGTTTAAACCAAAAACAATAAATGAATGAATTTTATCTAAAAATGTAATTAAGTTTTAAAAGAAAGGGCTTTCTTTAAAAAATTAAAATATAAAATTTATTCAAAAGCAATAAATAACAGCTTCTATGCAATATGAGCTACATATAATAAGTAAACACAGCACAGTACCAACAATTCCATTTTTTTCATCATGACATCTTCTTTTAATTACAAATTTTCTCCCTAGAGTAATGCAAAAAAAAAAAAAAAAAGATTAAAATGTGAAATACATTGATTTAGCACTAAAAGTACACTATCATAATTAGAAACAACTTAAAGCAAGAATGGGAAATATTTAATCAACTGAAAAATATGAATCAGAAAAAGTCAATAAGGGACTACATGGATACAGAAAGCAAGTAATTCTGGAGGAGTAGGTGGAGCTCAGGTTAAACTAAACTGATTTAAAAACTCAAAACAAGGGATATAAAAATAACAGATGTAGACATCAGTGTCCTCTTATAGTTCAAGGTCACATGAAAAAGAAAAGAAAACCTTAAGCATAAAAAGAAAAACACATAAGACATGTTTGTACACGCAACAAAGAGAAGTTGAAGAGAGAGGAAAAGGAGATTTTAAAAATACAGGTCAAAACTTCTTGTCATATCTTAGACTTTACCTGGGCTATGAATTTGAAATACTATCATGTATCTAGGTATTTCCCTATATTTCTGCTCCATCTCATTTTTTCCCTATAGTTGATTTTTTCATTTCTAACTTTTTATATATACCATATTTTGTAAATTATGTACAATCCCTTTTTGGAATAAAATTAATATAAATAACACTTTTATAAATTCCTAATAAACATTTACTGTTCTAATCTCAAACATTAGAATAGTTCTTAACATGAAGTCTCTGAGCTCTCTAAAATTGTGTTCAAAATTGTGTAACTTTTTATGTTCTGAACTTCTGTCAGAGTTAGAATCTCTGTTACAGTCTTAGCTATATGTTAGACTCTGTGTTATAGTCTTTATTGTGAATAGAATTGCCAAGATAGAAGATCCAAGATGGCAGACTAGAGGGAGGCTGCCTTCCTTGTCGCTCCTTAACTCAGGTCTCAAGCAGAGGATATCTGTTTCTCGGTGAGGCAGTTTTTGCTGCTTATCGATCCCCTGCTCTTTACCCCATTTGTCTGCTGTGATGACCTGCAGTCTGCCAGCATATTGACGCCTTTTTTGAGAGCAGATTGCTCACTGTCAGGCGTCTATCATCCGCCATTTGCCTGCCTCTTGCCTATCCATCGCCTGCCTTACCCCTATCCATCACCCAACGCTCGAGGTTCACCTCCCGATTGTACGACAGCTGACAGCAGACTGACCGCGGACCGCCAGGGGAGAACCAGCTGCCTGCTGCTGGCTGGAAGTTCACTGTCACAGTACCTGCAGGTTTGATTACACGTGGCTGCCGCCATTTTGAGACAACAGCCAGGCCCCGTAGGACCCCTGGCCAGACTGACTGAGCCCCATCTCCAGGATCCCTCAGCCCGACCAATCACTCCCTGCCTCTGGGACCCTCACATCGACTGACTGCTCCCTGCCACCAGGACCCCCAGACCAACTGACTGCACCCTATCACCGGGACCCCAGACCGACTGATTACAACCGGCCTCGAGGATCCCGCAACCACACCAAACACACCAGACCTCCAGGACCCCTGTCTGACCAACTGCACCCCGCCTCCAGGACCTCCAGCTGACCACGTCCACACACTGAGCTGCAGCTCCCCATTTGCCAATACATTTGGAAGCCAGAGCAGCCAACTTGGAAAATCCTGGAAGACGTAGCTCCCATCTTTAGGTGGGACAAATCCCATCCTGAGACACCTGCTGGAGACTTGAAGCTCACTGTCAGGTACCTCTCATGCATCAGGCTACTGAAGACTGGGAGGTTTCATTACTATATGACTGTTATACTGTAGATTTCTTTTTTCTCCTTATTGAAAAAGTTTAAGTTTTTATTTCTTTACTTTTCTTGCTCTCTCTTCCTTTTGTTTACCTGTTCCCTCAGAGTCTCTTTCTCCCTTTTTTGCATGCTAACATCCGATTTCTTTTGATTACACTCTCACCCTTTCTATTATCTAGAACTTCTGTATAATCTTTTCTTATTCCATTAACAGCCACACACTACATCCCTCTGCATCCTCTTTGTCCTCCATTAGAAACTGCAGACCTTATTGCAAATCTGTTTGTTTTACTGAAGATAATATTTGAACTCATTCTGTTTACTATGACAATTTTGTTATTGTCCTCATAGGGGCTATTTGGTCTAGGATTGCATAGTGTCTGAATTTGGCACTGCTAATATTGATCTCCCCTATAGGGGGAAATCTGCATTACCCCAGATCTGCACTGCTAGAGGGGAAGATACATGAACAACATGAAAAAACAGGGGAAGAAGATGATCCAAACAAATCTAGATTCTGTATTAATAGAATCCAATGACACTATGTTAGAAGAAATGTCAGAAAAGGACTTCAGATTATACATGATTAAGATGATTCGCGAAGCAAAGGATGAGATGAGAGAGCAAATGCAGGCAATGAATGATAATACCAATAAGCTGAAAGAGCACCTGCAGGAAGCAAAAGATCATTTCAACAAAGAGAGATTCTCAAAAAAAAAAAAAAAAAACCAAATGGAAATCCTTGAAATGAAGGAAACAATAAACCAAATAAAAAACTCAATGGAAAGCATCAAAGCATCACCAAAAGACTAGATTACTTGGAAGACAGAACCTCAGACAATGAAGACAAAATATTTAATCTTGAAAATAAAGTTGCCCAAACAGAGAAGATGGTAAGAAATCATGAACAGAATCTCCAAGAAATATGGGACATCATGAAAAGACCAAATTAAAAAATTATTAGGATTGAGGAAGGCACAGAGATACAATCCAAAGGAATGAACAACCTATTCAATGAAATAATATCAGAAAATTTCCCAAACCTTAAGAATAAAATGGAAAATCAAATACAAGAGGCTTACAGAACACCAAATGCACAAAATCACAACAGATCCACACCAAGGCACATTATAATGAAAAAGGGAACAAAATATAGAATTTTGAAGGCCGTGAGAGAAAAGCATCAGATTATATAGAGGGGGAAACCAATACGGATAGCAGCAGACTTCTCAACCCAGACTCTAAAAGCTAGAAGGGCCTGGAACAACATATTTCAAGCTCTAAAAGAACATGGTTGCCTAGCAAGAATCCTATACCCAGCAAAACTAACCTTCAGATTTGAAGATGAAATAAAATCCTTCCATGATAAACAAAAGTTAAAAGAATTTACAAATAGAAAACCTGTGCTACAGAATGTTCTCAACAAAATATTCCATGAGGAGGAAATGAAAAACAAAAATGGAGGTCAGCAAAGGGAGGAACTACCTTAGAGAAAAAACACTCAATGGAGAAACCAAGCCAACTTAAAAACCAAAAATAAGCCAAATGACTGGGAATACAAATCATTTCTCAATAATAACCCTGAACATTAATGGCCTAAACTCATCAATCAAAAGACATAGACTGGCAGAATGGATTAAAAAGAAAGCCCCCCCCCCCCCCACCAACAATATGCTGCCTGCAAGAGACTCATCTCATAGAAAAAGACATCCATAGACTAAAGGTGAAAGGATGGGAAAAAACCTACCATGGACTTAGTAAAAAGCAGGGGTTTCCATCCTTATATCAGATAAAGTGGACTTCAAGCCAAAGTTAGTCAGAAGGGATAAAGAAGGACATTTCATACTGCTTAATGATACCACAAATCAGGAAGACATAATGATAGTAAATATTTATGCTCCAAACAATGGTGCATCCCTGTACATCAAACAAATCCTTCTCAATTTCAGGAATCACATAGACCACAACACAATAATTCTGGGCAACTTTAACGCACCACTGTCACCACTAGATAGATCTTCCATACAAAAACCAACCAAAGAAACCATAGAACTCAATAACACAATCAATAACCTAGACTTAATAGACATATATAGAATATTCCATCCATCAACGAGCGGATTCACTTTCTTCTCAGCAGCACATGGAACCTTCTCAAAAACAGACCATATGTTATGCCACAAAGCAGCCCTAAGGAAATGCAAAAAAATAAAGATACTGCCTTGTGTTCTAGCAGATCATAATGGACTGAGAGTAGAAATCAATGACAAAATAAAAAAGGGAAATTACTCCAACACTTGGAGACTAAATAATATGCTACTGAATGAAACATGGATAACAGACAACATCAGGGAGGAGATTAAAAAATTCTTAGAGGTCAATGAGAATGATGATACAACATATCAAAATCTCTGGGACACTATGAAAGTGGTACTAAGAGGAAAATTCATTGCATGGAGCACATTCCAGAAAAGAATGAAAAGTCAACAACTAAATGACCTAACATTACAGCTCAAACAAAGCCCTAGAAAAAGAAGAACAGAATAATAGCAAAAGTAGTAGAAGACAGGAAATAATTAAAATCAGAGTTCAAATCAATGAAATTGAAGTGAAAGAAACAATTCAAAAAACTGACAAAACAAAAAGTTGGTTCTTTGAAAAAGTAAACAAAATAGACAAACCCTTAGCCACACTAACAAAGATAAGGAGAGAGAAGACTCAAATTACTAAAATTCATGATGAAAAAGGAAATATCACGACAGACACCACTTAGATACAGAACATAATGAGAAGCTACTTTGAAAATCTGTATTCCAACAAAATAGAAAGTACCGAAGACATTGACAAATTTCTAGAGACATATGCTCCTCCTAAACTGAACCAGGAGGACATACACAATTTAAACAGATCAATATCAAGCAATCAAGTAGAAGAAGCAATTAAAAACCTACCATCCAAGAAAAGCCCAGGACCAGAGGGATTCTCAGCTGAGTTCTACAAGACCTTCAAAGAAGAACTCATTCCAATACTTCTCAAAGTATTCCAGGAAATAGAAAAGGAGGGTACCCTACCAAACTCATTCTATGAAGCTAATATCACCCTCATACCCAAACCAGGCAAAGACACATCAAGGAAAGAAAATATTAGACCAATATCCTTGATGAATATAGATACAAAGATCCTTAACAAAATATTGGCAAACCGTATCCAAAAACATATTAAGAAAATCATGCACCACGATCAACTGGGGTTCATCCCTGGAATGCAAGGATGATTTAATATCCATAAATCAATAAATACAATCCATCATGTCAACAGACTTAAGGATAAGAATCATATGGTTCAACTGACACAGAAAAAGCGTTCGACAAAATACAACACCCCTTCATGATCAAAACGCTAGAAAAAATAGGGATAGCAGGAACACACCTGAACATTGTAAAGGCTATTTATGCTAAGCCCATGGCCAACATCATTCTTAATGGAGAAAAACTGAAACCATTCCCTTTAAAAACGGGAACAAGACAGGGATGTCCTCTTTCACCACTTCTATTCAACATTGTCCTCAAAACTCTAGCCAGAGCAATTAGGCAGACTAAAGAAATTGAAGCAATACGAATAGGAAAAGAGGAACTTAAGCTGTCACTATTTGCGGATGACATGATTCTATATATAGAGGATCCAAAAACCTCCTCCAGAAAACTTCTAGACCTCATCAATGAATTCAGCAAAATAGCAGGCTATAAAATCAACACGCATAAATCTAATGCATTTTTAAATGCAAGTGATGAAACATTTGAAAGGGAAATGAGGAAAACAACTCCATATGCAATAGCCTCAAAAAAAATAAAATACTTGGGAATCAATCTAACCAAAGAGGTAAAATATCTCTACAATGAAAACTAGAAAACATTGAAGAAAGAAATTGAGGAAGACCTTAGAAGATGGAAAGATCTTCCATGTTCTTGGATAGGAAGAATTAATATTGTCAAAATGGCCATACTACCTAAAGTGCTATACAAATTCAATGCAATTCCAATTAAAATCCCAATGACGTACCTTACAGAAATAGAGCAAGCAATTATGAAATTCATCTGGAAGAATAAGAAACCCAGAATAGCTAAAGCAATCCTTAGCAGGAAGAGTGAAACAGGGGGTATCGCAATACCAGATCTTCAACTCTACTACAAAGCAATAGTAACAAAAACGGCATGGTATTGGTACCAAAATAGAAAGGTAGATCAATGGTACAGAATAGAGGACCCAGACACAAACCCAAAGAAATACAATTTTCTCATACTAGACAAAGGGGCCAAAAATATGCAATGGAGAAAAGATAGCCTCTTCAACAAATGGTGCTGGGAGAATTGGAAATCCATATGCAACAGAATGAAACTAAACCCATATCTCTCACCATGCATGAAACTAAACTCAAAATGGATTAAGGACCTCGGAATCAGACCAGAGACCCTGCAGATTATAGAAGAAAAAGTAGGTCCAAATCTTCACCTTGTTGGTCTAGGATCAGACTTCCTTAACAGGACTCCCATAGCACAAGAAATAAAAGCTAGAATCAACCACTGGGATAGATTCAAACTAAAAAGCTTTCTCTCAGCAAAGGAAACTATCAGCAATGCGAAGAAAGAGCCTACAGAGTGGGAGAATATCTTTGCCAATCATACTTCAGATAGAGCACTAATCTCCAGAATCTATAAAGAACTCAAAAAACTCTACTCCAAGAATTCAAATAATCCAGTCGACAAATGGGCTAAGGAAATGAATAGACACTTCACAGAAGAAGATCTACAAGCAATCAACAAACATATGGAAAAATGTTCAACATCTCTAGTAATAAGAGAAATGCAAATCAAAACCACCCTAAGATTCCATCTCACCCCAATTAGAATGGCGATTATCAAGAATACGAGCAACAACAGGTGTTGGCGAGGATGTGGGGAGAAAGGTACACTCATAGATTGCTGTTGGGGCTGCAAATTAGTGCAGCCACTCTGGAAAGCAGTGTGGAGATTCCTTAGAAAACTTGGAATGGACCCTCCATTTGACCCAGCTATCCCACTCCTTGGCCTATACCCAAAGGACTTCAAATCAGCATACTACAGAGATACAGCCACATCAATGTTCATAGCTGCTCAATTCATAATAGCCAGACTGTGGAACCAACCTAGATGTCCTTCAATTGATGAATGGATAAAGAAACTGTGGTATATATATACAATGGAATATTACTCAGCCATAAAGAATGATAAAATTATGGCATTTGCAGGCAAATGGATGAAATTGGAGAATATCATGCTAAGTGAGATAAGCCAATCTCAAAAAGCCAAAGGACGAATGATATCGCTAATAAGTGGAGGATGACACATAATGGGGGGGAGGGAAGGGTTAGTGTTAGGGTTAGAGTTAGGGTTAGGGAGGGGGGCAAGTATGGAGGAAGGAAGTACTGTATAGAGGGTAAAGAGGGGTGGGAGGGGTGGGGGGAAGGGAAAAAATAACAGAATGAATCAAACAACATTACTCTTATGTAAATTTAGGATTACACAAATGGTATGCCTTTACGCCATGTACAAACAGAGAAACAACATGTATCCCATTTGTTTACAATAAAAAAAAAAAAACTCCAAAAAAAAAAAAAAAAAATCTAAAGATGTGGGTTAAATGAGGAAACAGCAGCAAAATAGGCAAGAATATTAAAGGCTTGAAAGTACATGCTTGCTGGGGATGTAACTCTGGTAGAGCACTTGTCTAGTGTGCAAGCCCTAAGTTCAATACTCAACACTACCAAAAAAAAAAAAAAAGAGAGGAAAAAAAAAAGTATTTGTGGAATTTCCCCCAAAATGGAAGAGTTTACATTTCTCTCTCTCTCTCCCTCTCTCTCTCCCTCTCTCTCTCTCTCTCTCCCTCTCTCTCTCTCTCTCTCTCTCTCTCTCTCTCTCTCTCTCTCTCTCTCTCTCTCTCTCTCTCAGGGCCTTGTGCTTGCAAGGCAAGCACTCTACCAGCTGAGCTATCTCCCCAGCCCTCCCCAGCCCTTTTTAAAATTTTATTTAGAGACAGGGTTTCACTAAGTTGCTTAGTGCATCTCTTTTGCTGAGGCTGGCTTTGAACTCACAATCCTCCTGCCTCAGACTCCTGAGTTGCTGGGATTATGTATATATTTTATACTCTATGTATAAAATTTAATACCTTCCTTTTAAAAATATTATTTTTTTCCTAGACACTTTTAAGTTGCTTTTTTGTGGATTTTTTAAGTCTTCTGAATTTTTTCATTTCCTTTTGTCTATCCCAAAAGAAAAGTATCTTTTCTCTATTCCTTTCCAGCACTTATGTTATATGACTATTATTGACTAAGACAAACATATACAAGATTTTCATGACATGGTATGCTTCATTTAAATACTGGCTGAAGGAATATAAAATAAAACTCCATATACATACACACATACGTACAGGTTGAGTATTCTCATCTGAAAATCTGAAATATGAAATGCTCCAAATATTGACAATTTTTGAGTACCAACATGACATCTCAGGTGGAAAATTCCCCACCATGAAGGTTTGTTTTATATACAAATTACTATTTTATAAAATTGCTTTTAGGATCAGGATATATGAAGCATAAGTAAATTTAGCATTTAGACAAGTTTCATCCTCAAGGTGTCTGTTATGTATGTGTAAATATTCCAAAACCTAAAGAAGTCAAAAGCACTTCTGGACTCAAACATTTTGGATAAGGATACTCAATCTATATATGAATTTTCTTCCAAATAATAAAATAATATTTACCAGAGACAAATTATTACAACTTATAATGTATGAAACACATACCTGAGTTAAACCAGCACCAGTTTGCATAGAAGATTTTTTTAATAGTCTCACTTCTTTGTTTATGTATCTTAGCATTCCACTAAGAGTACTGAAGTCATTACTCTCAGAACTATCATCATCTACATTATATGTGTGAGGTTTAAATGAGTCTGACTGCGTATATGTCAGTTCCTTATGGCTATCTTCTAATGTTGAAGGCTGTTCTAATTGCATTTTCTTTAAGTCCTGTAGTAATTCTTCAGAAAGATCTTCATTACCGTGAGTTTTGAAACTAAGATCACTGGCACTAATAGAGCGACGCAGTTTCCTGCACTTGAAAAGAGATGTGCGAGAATGTTTAGCAATAAACTTCGGATCCTGACCATCAGGCATAATTTCTGAGAGAGGTTTAAAGGAAGCTGGTAGAAACTTGATGTCTTCTGCTTTTTCATGTCCAGACACTCTGGCTTGTAATCTGGTTAATTCTGATTCCTGCAGAAAAATGATACACAGTACATAGAAGGTGCTCAGAATATTTCTGTTAAATGAATGAACTACCTAGAAAATCAGACTCTTAGAGGTCGTCTATGTCAACCTTTATCTCAGGACAGGAAGTATCTTTATGGCAACTCTTGAAAAATTTCCAAGTGTTGTTTAAACCCTCTACTATTTAAGATAGCTTCATTTTGAGACAAATACATATATTCATTTGAACTATGTCTAAAGTAGTCAATGGAATTCCATGAAAACTAGGTTTTCTTTATAGATTTATTTTAGTGTTAATGACAATTGTAATTTCTATTCAAGAATAAAAAGCTTACGCCTAAAAATGTCTCTGCAAATATATAGAGACACATGATACACATAAAAAGACTCCCTTCAGAATTTCTAAAAGGAAATAAATAGATACCAACTATTCTGCTTTCTTAAATTAGAATTATTGTGAGAAAAAAATAGAGGTTCATAATCTTTAATAAATCAATCTTTATTAAATAAACATTATATCTGTGTTATTTCCCATGTCTTTCATTGGGTACTCTGTTGTACTGGGACACTGAGAATGAGACATACACTGAAAAATCAAAAAGCCTTAAAAAAAAAAAAAGGGGTATTCTAACTTTATTTATTTATTTTTAATTTTTACAGACTGCATTTTGATTCATTGTATGTGTTGGGGTACAACTTTTTATTTCTATGGTTATACAATATTCTAACTTTAAAAGTTAAATAAAATATAAAAATTAGGGCTGGGGATGTGGCTCAGTGGTTGAGTATCCCTGAGTTTAATCCCCAGTACCGCCTCAAAATGAAAAAATAACAGTAGCTTCCTGTTTAAATGAATTTCCTTTTCTTATAGTATATTTAAGACATATATTTCTAAATTAGTCACTTTTAATCTGATAGTTTCCATTTTTAAGTTTAGTGTCTAAAAATACTGTGCCTATAACTGAAACTGTCATAACCACAGTGTACATAATAAAATGAAACTTTAACCTGCACATTCCAGTTTTTCAGGACTTTGTACTATTTTATTTAGGTAAACCCCATTTATAAGTGACTAGAAAGAGTGACAAGTTTTTGTTTTGGTGGCAGGGTCTTGCTGTGTAGACCAATTTAGCTTTGAACTCAAAGTCCTCCTGCCTCCAAGGGATTATAGGAATGTGTCATAGTGCCCTGCTTTCAAGAATTTTTTTTTGTAGTAAACCTTAAGTTCACATTTTTGGCTACAATTAATAAAGTAGTCATAGAGTTGACATATGATTGTACACAGCTGGAGTAAGGGTATATTTTCCTGATATGTATTATCTTTCTATAATTGAGAAACATTTCTTGGATACATAGGATAACATAACTTTTTAATAAAAGATAGTATATATACTAAATATGCTAAAAATAATTCGCCTTTCCTTTTTCTTTTCTCTTTCCAACTACCAGGGTGTTCTACCACTGAGCTACATCCCCAGCACTTTTTATTTATTTATTTATTTTTATTTGGAGACAGGGTTTCACTAAGTTGCCAAGGCTGGCCTTGAACCTATAATCCTATTGCCTCGGCCTTCCAAATTGCTAGGATTACAGGTGTGTGCCACCACATCTGGTTAACCTTTTTCTTAAAGACTCAAAGAAGGTCACTGCGAGAACATTATTGTAGTGTGCCATCACTGTTTTAGCTTTGCCCTTGCTCCAACTGCTCTCAAATACTAGCATATATGCTGTCAATGGAACTGTTTCCTATTATTTACAGCTACTTTTAGTTGTTACAGTTACACCTATTTCAATACTTCTATCAGACTTTTTTCTTTCTCTTTTATCTTCCTAACTCCTCTTCAGTTTAGACTTTAAAGCCTATTGAAGTTGACTTTGAGAGCTGTATCAAACAACAAGGGAATTCTATTTTCTGGCTAATCACAGTACATATTCTATGATCTCTCTATATCTATGGTCCATTTAAAAATGCTACTACTGGTCCAGCATGGTGGCACATCCTGATAATCCCAGCAATTTGTGAGGCTGAGTCAGGAGGATCACAAGTTCCAGGCCCTGAGTAACTTGGCAAGACTATCTCAAAAAAGAAAAAAAAAAAAAAAAAAAGGGCTAGGGATATAGCTCAATGACAGAGCACATGCCTAGCATGTGAAATGCCCTGGGTTCAATCCCCAGTATCTCATAAAACACATACAAAGCTACTGAACACAGTCAATATTTTTGCAATTTCCTAAGCAGATGAATTTTAAAATCTTGTGAATGATTAATATCTGTAGTTTAATTACATTTGTCTCATTGGTAATATTTAGCAAGTAAGCAGAGGTAATTACTGTATTAAGGGACTACAATACAGAACCTTTTAATTTTTAAAGACTGATTTTTCACAATGAAGTGTTCTAATTTGTATGTTATGCATCTCCAGAACACTAGAAGTTTTAGTGCTTTAATAAAAAGTATTAATAGAATGTTCAGCCTAAACATATTTTTGTTTGGTTTTGTTTTGGTGCTGGGGACTGAACTAGGGCCTTACACATGCTAAGCACATACTCTGCTACTTGGTTCTATCCCAAAACCCTAAACATAATTTTAAATTATGTCTACACAGTTATCATCTAGTACTATAAATATCAACTATATGACAAAATCAATTTAAGTGCTCAGGTTAGTATAGAATTAGAAAGGTTTCTAAGGTATTATTTGGTTTAGTTTTTTCCTTTTCTATAACTTCCATTTTGCTATAAAATCATTTGTTATTTGTTCTTTTTTTTTTTTTTTTTAAGGACTTCATTAATACCTTACTCAATTTTGAACCAGTGTTAACTTCTGTGTGGAGGGGTACCAGGGATTAAATTCAACAACTGAGCCACATCCCCAGTCCTATTTTTGTATTTTATTTAGAGACAGCGTCTCACTGAGTTGCTTAGCACCTTGCTTTTGCTGAGGATGACTTTGAACTTGAGATCCTCCTCCTCAGTCTCCCAAGCCGCTGGGATTACAAAGCATGCACCACTGAGCCTGGGAACTTTTTAAATCTCTTTGCATTTTATTGATATAAATTTGAAATTCCAGCAGGGCGTGGTAGCACATGCCTGTAATCCCAGCAATTCAGGAGGCTGAGACAGAAGGATCACAAGTTCAAGTTCAACCTCAGCAACTTGGTGAGGCCCTCGGTAACTTAGTGGGATCCTGCCTCAAAATAAAAAATAAAAACAAAGGGCTGGTGATGTAGTGCAGTGGTAAAGGACCTCTGGGTTCAATCTCCAGTACAAAAAAAAAAAAAAAAAAAAAGGAAAGAAGAGAAAAAAAAAAATCAAATTCCAGAGAAAACTTTCAAGATCAACAAAGTAAATAAATAGTAACTGGCTACTTTAAAAATGATGTTTATATTTAAATATTTAAATCCACTAAAAAAAAGTTCTAAGTATAATTTTGGACTTCTACTTTTTGAATTTTAAAGACATTTTACTGGTTTTGAAAACTGCTTCTACTTTCTTAGTGGAAAACCCTCAAACATAATTGTTATTTGTTAGATGGGTTTATATTTGATTACACAAATTATTTCTTTTGTGGTAACATGACATACATCATATTAATAATATCCCCAATTCATCTTCTAAATACATGCTTTTTATTCAAACAGGTCAATCAATAATTGGCCATAAAGTCCTTTACAAACTATAAGAACAGGAAAAACAGGTTATAAATTTACTATTTCATAGGTATGTTTCATTACTTAGATGTTTACTTACTTTAATAAGTAATGCTTCATTTGCAGCTTCAATTACTTCATTTCTATCTTGAACTTGTTGATGTAAATTGCTCACAGTGTCTTGAGCTTCTTCTAATTCCAGTTTTGCCTTCTCTAATTGTTCATTTAGCTGCTGAACAGAAGTCTTTTGAGAGTCAGCAGATATCTTCCACTTTGTATGGTTCTCCTGATGAGAAATCATCTACAAAACCCCAAAATTGTAAAAATAAAGAGAATGAAAATACAGAGTTGGTTTCAACAAGTCTAATACTTTGCTACTACCACTTATATTTTCTTAAAATAAATTCTGTTTAAAGATACAAACATTTGATTTCTCAACAAATAAAATACTAGTGGAAAAAAGGGAGAGAAGGAACACATAGTCTTTCATTTACTTAACAGTTAATCATATGCAATGAACTCTGGATTCTGATCTGAACAAATAAACTATAAAGCCTTTTTTTTTTTTTTAGGTAACTCTAAATTTGAAAATTTATTGGTAATTTTCTCTAGTGTTAAAAAGGTCTTTATTATAATTAATTGTGTAGTTATACAAACCAAACTTATTTATATTTTGATCTTTGCATGTTTTATTATCATGTGTCCTTTTTTTATTAGATCTTTATGGTTTTACATAGTTGGGTTCATCCAGACAAACTCAGACACACATGTAAATTGATTTCCGTTCTTGATCACCCCTTTTCTTTCCTGTCCTCCCCACTCTCTTTTCTCTTTCTTCTAGACTTCCTTTCATTCATCTATTAATTTGCATTTGATTGGCTCTTTATGTAATCGTATCCTTCCCTCCCCCTTTCCTTTATTTCACTCTAGCTTCTGCATATGGGAGAGAACATTAAACTTTTTTGTTTCTGAGTTTGGTTAATTTCACTTAGCATGGTATTCTCCATTTTCATCCAGTTACTGGCAAATACCATGATTTTATTCTTTTTAATGGCTGAGAATTCCACAGTGTGTGTGTGTGTGTGTGTGTGTGTGTATCATAATTTCTTGATCCATTCATCTACTAATGGAATCTGGATTGATTTCATAATTTAGCTATTGTGAATTATGCTAACTATAAACTCTGATGTGACTGTGTCATTGAAGTATGCTGATTTCAGATCTTTTGGGAGAATACCCAGGAATGGGATACCTGGGTCATATGGTGATTCCACCCCTAGATTTTTGAGGAATCTCCAAACTGCTTTCCAGAGTGGTTGAACTAGTGTGCAGTCCCACCAACGATGTACAATTGTTCTTTCTCCCCACAACTTTGCCAGCATTTATTGTTGTTTGTATTCTTGATCATTGCCATTCTGACTGGAGTAAGATGGCTATAAGAGCATTTTTGAGATAACTGGGGAAATTTGAACAATGACCAGAGAGTTGATGATCTTAAGGAATTACTCTTAATTTTTAGGCATGCAAATACTATTGTAGATTAGGGTTTTACAAAACAGACCTTATCTCTTAGAGATAATTTTTTAAGGTTTCCAGATGAAATTATATCTGGAATTTTCATCGAATCTTTGAATAATGGGAGGAAGGAAGGAAGGGAAATGAGTGATGTTAAAGATATGTTGACCACACTTCCTTGTATGCTTAGAAGCATTTGGTTTTATGCCTGGTGTCCTAGTGTAATTATTAATAGTATTCCTTATCATTCCCCAAAGTACTCCCTTTTAGATCATAGCAAGTAGGCAGCATATGATGGATTAAATAAAATTGGTCACAAGTTGATAACTGCTGAAGTTGAATAATAAACATAGGGGGATTTACACTATTTATACTATCCTATTTTTGAATATCTCTAAAATTCCCACAATGAAAGGTCAAAACAACCTCATTTTCATCTCAAAAAACCAGGAGTTTTGTGATTATTAAGTGACTTTTTTGACAATTCTGATGCCTGCATAAAAGAAGAATACTGTTAAAAATTAAGATCTTTTTTTTTATAATTATTACCTTAATACTGCATCCTCTCAGTTTTATATTCAAATAACACACATTTTAAAAATAAATCTTTGTTGGACTGGGGCTATTGCTTAGTGGTATACAGCCTGCCTAACATGTGTGAGGCCCTAATACAAACATATCTTCAACCCTTATTTTATTGAAAAAATGCTTTATTAGGATCAAGTTCAATAAGAAATTTTTTAGATCATATACAAAGATTTTGGGGAATATTTTCAAATATAGTTTTTAAAAGATGAAAAATACTGTTCTAATCAATAATACTGCCTTTTGTGTAAGGCTCATGATATACTGATAGATTATAAATGTCCTAGTATTGCCTCTCAGAACAAATGTTGGAAATTACAAAGCAGTACAGACTGACATCACATGAAACTATTTATATCAGTTATTAAATATTTCCAAATAGTTTTCTGCAAGTTCTATTTTATAATTCATGATAATGATGAGCCCGGCTCTGGAACAGCTTTACTATATTGAGTCATTTAATCCTCACCAAAGTTCTATGAGATAGATACCATTATATCCCCTTTAGACAGAAAGGTTAAGTAATTTGTCCAAGGTAATACAGGTGCTTAGTGATGAGCAAAGACAGGACACAGGCTGCCTGACTCAGGAACTCAAGCTCTTAATCTTACAGTATATTAGTTCACTGTATATGAAGTTAAAATTGTGTGCTTAACTATCAGGAATAAAGACTACAGCTAGGCACAGAGGCACACACCAGTAATCCCAGCAGTTGGGGAGGCTAAAGCAGGAAGATTGCAAGTCCAAAGCCAGCCTCAGTAATTTAGTGAGGCCCTAACAACTTAGTGAGACCCTGTCTCAAAATAAAAATTAAAAAGGGCTGGGAATGTGACTCAGTAGTTAAGAGCCCCTAGTCCAAAAAAAAAAAAAAAAAAAAAAAAAAAAAAAAAAAAAAAAAAAACTTACAATATATTATTCTATATTGAACACTTAAGAGCTAGATGGACTCATACTTTTCTTTTAGTTGCAGCTGGACACAATACCTTTATTTTTATTTATTTATTTTTATGTGGTGCTGAGAATCGAACCCAGTGCTTCACACATACTAGGCAAGTGCTCTACCACAATCCCAGCCCTTAACTCATACTTTTGTACAGATAGGTTAACCCACTTTAGTAGGAGTTACCAAAGCAAATTAAAAATTTTCTTTACCTCCAGATGATAAGCTTCTTTGAGGGATTCTACTTCTGCTGACAATTTCTTGATTTCTGCTTGCATTCTTGCTTCTAAATGAGCTTCACGTACTTGAGAAGCTCCCAATTCTTCAGCTAAGTGAATTTCATGTGCTTCCTTAAAAATGACATATTGAGTAAAGATTATATAACTTGTTTATTTGGTTAGTATAGCTAAACTAATCCAGTGCATTAATGGAAGCAGTTTAATCTTTATACAACACATTTCAAAGTTAACTAATTAAATGGTACACTTTAAAACAGACTTTAGGAAAGTATTAGTATATCGTTTGCTACCATACTATAAGTTCACTAACCAATGCTTTTTGTAAAAGCAAACTAGTAACCACAGCATGCTGAACTTTGACTTTGACAGATAACAGTGTCTTCTTAGGCATGACTCTGAATTTTTGCTCACTAGATGCATTATTTGCTTAACAAGATAAGTTGTGTTTTTTAAAAAATAAGTTTTTAGTTGTAGATGGACATAATACCTTTATTTGTATTTATTTATTTTTATGTGGTTCTGAGGATCAAACCCAGTGCCTCATATATGCGAGGTGAGTGCTCTACCACTGAGCCACAACCCCAGCCCATGAGTTGTGTTTTTATCCAAACCTATTTAATGCTATTTTATATTACCTGTGCTTGTTATTTTAATTAAGTAATTTTATTATATACAGTAGTGTCTCATTAAGTGAATTAGGTTTTTGCTTTTGATGATTTTGCTTTTTGTGGTTTCAGTAATCTGCAGGCAAGCCCAGTTAAGAAATATTAAATGGAAAGTTAAATAAATAAACAATTTAAGACAGGCATGGTGGCCCACATCTGTAATCCCAGCAACCCAGGAGGCTAAGGCAGGAATATCCCAAGAAGGAGGCTAGCCTCAGCAACAACTCAACACTCAACAACTCAGCAAGACTCTGTGTCAAAATAAAGATGTAGTTCAATGGTAAAAT
This sequence comes from Sciurus vulgaris, assembly GCF_902686455.1. NCBI lineage: Eukaryota > Metazoa > Chordata > Mammalia > Rodentia > Sciuridae > Sciurus > Sciurus vulgaris. Next base: position 81,050,061 of record NC_136461.1, on the reverse strand, counting down.
GTCCCATGGTAGAAAGAAAGAAAGAGAAAAGGAAGAGAAGGAAGGAAAGAAGGAAGGAGGGAGGGAAGGTAGGTTGGTAGCCAGGCGTGGTGACACAAGCCTATAATTTCATGAGCTTGGAAGGCTGGAGCAGGAAGATCACTGGTTCAGAGTGAGTCTGAGCAACTTAGCAAGACTATAAGCAACCTATTGAGACCCTGTCTCAAGAAAAAGGTGTGGGGGGCGGTGGGCTGGGGATGTGGCTCAGTGGTTAAATGCCCTTGGGTTCAATTCCTAGGAAGAAAGGAAGGAAGGAAGGAGTGAGTGAGTATATATTCATAAGATTTAAAACCAACATACTACATGATGCAGTCACATCAATGTTTAGAGGAGCACAATTCAGAATAGCCAAGCTATGGAACAAACCTAGGTGCTCTTCAACAGATGAATAGAGAAAATATAGTATAAATACATAATAGAGTATTAACTATTAGAGTATGTCATTTTAAAGAATGACAGTATGGCATTTGCCAGTAAATGGACAGAATTGGAGACTATCATTCTAAGTGACATAAGCCAGTCCCCAAAAATCAGAGATTGAAGTTTTCTATGCTATGTAGAAGCTAATCCAAAATGAGGGGTGGAGGGTAAAAAAAATAAAAGAAAGATCAGTGGAATACATGAAGGGGAATGAGGGAAGGGAGGAGGTATAGGATAAGGAAAGATAGTGGAATGAATCTGACCTAACTTTCCTATGTACATATAAGAATATATCACAGTGAATCTCACCATCATGCATATCCACAAGATGCTAAAAAAAAATCTATAAATGAATAACAGAAAGATCAGTGGAGGGAAGGGAACAGAGGGAGGGAGGAGAGAAGGGAAAAAGGAAGTACTAGGGACTGAACTGGAACAAATTATATTCCACGCTTTTATAATTATGTCAAAATAAATCCTAATGTTATGTATAACTAAAAATAACAACAAAACAAAACAAAACTAAACTAAACTAAGGTTTGGCCCATACCAAAAGATAAACATGACTCCACCTTCACTTAAAACATTAAAAAGTATTTGAGGGGCTGGTGTTGTGGCTCAGTGGTAGAGTGCTTGCCTAGCATGTGTGAGGCACTGGGTTCGATTCTCAGTATCACATATAAATAAATGAATAAAATAAAGGTCTATCAACATGTAAAATAAAATTTCAAAAAGAAAGTATTTGAATGACTTCTTTAAAAGCCCTCTATTCTCCCTGTTGGGGAGAATCACAGTTTTTAGGACAGGAGTCCCCTGTGTTTCTCCTTTGCTAGCAAAGTAATAAAACTTTTTTCCCACTGGGTGCAATGGCGCACACCTGTAATCCCAGCGGGTCAGGAGGTTGAGGTAGGAGTATCATGAGTTCAAAGCCAGCTTTAGCAACTTAGTGAGGCTCTAAGCAACTTGAAAAGTCCCTGTCTCTAAATAAAATATTAAAAATGGCTGGGGATATGGCTCAGTGGTTGAATGCCTTGGTTTCAATCCCTGGACCAAAAAAACCTTTTTCCCTTTTTCTCAAAAAAAAAAAAAAAAAAAAAATCAAAATTTTAATATATATGCTTATAAATATTAACATACATGTACATATGTTTATTTATTTATTTAGTATGACTAGGGATTGAACTCAGGGGTCTTTTACCACTGAACTACACCTTCGATCCTCTTTTATTTATTTTTGAGACAGGATCTCACTAAGTAGCCCAGGTTAACCTTGTACTTGCAGTCCTCCTACTTTAGTCTCCCAAGCAGCTTGGATTATAGGTGTGTGCCACTGTGCCCAGCATTAAAAACACTATTTTAATAATTCCACTTAATTCACCTTTTAAGTGAGCTTATCTTACTAAATAAATCTTATACTTCAATATGGACAGGAATGAGATAAAAGTAGACAGCTTCCCTTTTCCTAACAGACCTCCAAATACCTGATATATCGTCAATAAAAATTTCCTATATATTCTTTATTAGTTTAATCATTTAGAAATGTGAATTACAGCATAGTTAGGTTTTATCAAAATTAAAGGTTAAAGTATTTTAAGTTGATATCTATGCCAAATTAAATTTTTAGAATATCAACACACATTTGCCTAAAGTCTAAGTAATTAACACAAGTAAATCGATCTAAATACTTTTTAAGACAAATTGTTAGCCTCATACCAAATACTGAGAAAACATAAAAGCACTTTACCTCCTCAAGGGTTCTGAACTGCAGGTTTTCCAATAGTCACAAATTTAGACAGTGTTCATATATAAAAGTGGCTACAAATGTAAAAACTTTTACTCAAAAAAGATTTGCTTTTTTCTTCAAATAATAGCTCATACCCTCTTGAAAGTCTAAAAGGGCTTTATAACTCAACTTATCAAGAAATTATTAGTTTGGTCCAAACAGTTTTGAAGGACTTCTTAGTTAATTACAAAGTTATCTAAGTACAATACAGATAACTTTTTTTTCTTCTCTTAAAAAGGTGGTAAGTTGGCAGGGATGTGGTGGTTTGTGTCTGTAATCTCAGTGACTGTGGAGGCTGAGGCAGAGAGAAAGCAAGTTCGAGGCCAGCCTCAGCAATCTAGTAAGGCCCTAAGCAATTTAATGAGACTCTGCCTCCAAATAAAAATAAACAGGGCTCAGGATGTGACTCAGAGGTAAAGCACCCCTGGGCCCAATCCCTGATACCAAAATAAATAAATAAATGAGTGGTAAATCATACAAAACATAAAATTGACCATCTTAACCACTTTTAAGTGTATAATTTAGTGGTATTAAGTACATCCATACTGTTTTATTTTGTTTGCAGTACTGGTGTTTGAACTCAAGGACTCATGCATGCTAGGCGAGTGTTCTAGCACTAAGTCACATTCTTTGTACATTCACATTTTTGTGCAACACGGTTCATTTTTTACAAGAACTATAAAATATAGTTCAAAGTGTTAAAAATTTTAAAGATCTTTCAGTAATATGAAATTATTTAGAATAGGAATTACTTTCTCTTTAGAGAGTTGCTTTACGTCTTCCAGCTCACTGGAGAGTCTTTCTATTTCTCTCTGTGCTTGGACTTGTTGACGACGAGCCTCCACCAATTCTGTATGAGAGTTCTGCATCTGCTCCTGGGTCAGCCTCAATTCTTGCCCCAAATCTATGGTCTCCTTGTACTGAGTAGCAATATACTGTTCCTGCTCTTTCATAACCTGAAAAGCACAAGATTATTTGTAGGTTTCAAAATGAAATATAGTTATAATGTACTTCTTATTCTGGTTTCTTTTTTAGTAAGTGAAATTTCTCCCTCAATTAAATCCCTATAAAATTTAACATACAATGAGTATTACCCACTATGGAACTAATATTCAGAAAAAAAAACTTTTTAATAAGAAAATGACAAAAGTATAGTAATAAGTCTGAAGCTCTTAGTGATTTGTTTTGCATCATTTAGATACAAGCTTTATAATCCTTTACTATTATGAATATAACATTTATGAAAGAATATATATTATACTACAAAGAGAAAAAAGTCAATATTTAATTATTCACATAAAAATGAAGAACACATTTGCATGGATAATTAAAATTCACCATTAATAGACATAGCTGGGTTAAGATTACGATTTTACTCTCTGTGACAATAAAACTTGTCATTGGGGCTATTACTCCCTCTGAAATATTTTTACATGATTCAATTAAATCCTGAGTAAAGTAAGCTGAGCATCTCTACTATGAAAATCCAAAATCTAGAATATTCTGAAAATGAAAAACTTTCTGCACTAACATGGCACCACAAGTGAAAAATTCCATGCCATGAAACTGTTTCAGGTACAAAATTATTGAAAATATTATATAAAATTATCTTCAGGCTATGTGTATGAGGCACTAAGATGTCCCATATATATATGTAAATAGTCTGAAATCTGAAGAAATTCAAAATCCAAAACACTTCTGGTCCCAATTTTTTTAGATAAGGGATACTCAACCTGTATTGCTTCTAAGAGGAGAAAAGAAAAAGAAAAAAAAGAAGAAAATTAGTCAGTTCTAGTTCACCCATGTGAGACAAGTTACACAGTATGTAATGACACCTGACTTCAAGGAATAAGAGGGCAAGAAACCAGTAGAGATCACTAGGGCCTTCATGTTTGGAAAGACACAGGTTACAAATTAATAAAAATGTTATATAAGTATTTTTAGCCATTGCTGGTTAGAGGATCAGAAATGATAGAGCTAGTAATCATAGGAGTAGTAATAATTTCCCCCCTCCCTACTTGGGGCTAAAGTTACTCTCAGAGACCCTGCTTGATTTTATACATGTAATTAATTCAACAAATACTTATTCTCACTTATTATGATATGTACAGTTCTAGGTATTAGGATACAGGAGTGAATAAAGGAGTCAAAGTAGCTACCCTTATGGAATTTATATTCTACAGAGAGACAATCTAATACAATAAAGAGCTATATCTGAAATTTTAACGGTTGAGTATTTAAAAACAAGAAAAAGTTAGACATTATAAACAAATAAGCTTTTTAAAAAGGCAAGCGAGATAAATGGGCTCACCAATCAACATACATGCAAACTGATGACATGAGGTCATCAAACTTCATTTGGTAACAATATATCTGGCTTTAATAATGTACAATTATCATTTGTTTATCCACTCTCCGCATGGAGTTCCTCAAACAAAAAAAGACTGTCTCTTACTAATATCTGTATCTTCAAGTCTATTACACTATAGATTGCATGAGAGATAACATGTATAGGAAAGGTAGAGGATAAAAAGATAAATAAGACATTGTAAATCATCATAATATTTTAAAAAGTTAAAGAAACTTAAGCCATCTTGTACAAATATGTAACCTAAAAATACAGCACAGTTTCTATATATTAAAATTTAATAGTTTAAAACAAAGATTCAGTTCACTCTTTTGAGGATACTTTTTCCTTAGATGGAAAATAATTTGCTTACACTTTCCATTTCTTTTATCCTTTGATGTGTTCTTTCATTTTCCTTTTTCAGTTGACTTATCTCTTGTTCATTTTGTAGCATTACAAACTCTTTATCTCGAAGCTGTTCTTTGGCATTTTGCAATTTTTCATTTAAATTTTCTATCTTAATTTTAAACAGATGAGCATCATTAATGTAATTAAGGAAACAGAACAATGATAGCTATGTTCTGAATAATTCAAACTTTAAATACGCATATCTAAAACATCAAAAGCAAAGTAAAAAATATTTTCTTAAAATAATCATCATTTGGAAATAAACATGAATTTTTGGGCTTAATAAGATGCTTATGTGTACATTTTAAATATACTAAAAAGATAAAAGTTTCGATCATAATTTGTATAAGAAAAGAAAGGTACATTAAAACAAATGTTACATGACCTTACACATAATTTTATAGGTAATATACGCATGAGATTAAAAATATACAGAAAAAGTTGTGGTGATGCACACCTATAATCCCAGTGACTTGGGAGGCTGAGGTAGAAGGATTAAAAGTTTGAGATCAGCCTCAGCAACTCAGCAAGACTCTGTCTCAAAATTTAAAAAAATAAAAAGAACCGGATGTAGCTCCGTGGTAAAGTGACCATGGTTTCAAATCTCAGTACACCCAAATCAAACTCCCAAGAAGGGAAAACAGTCTCCTTCCCACTATGTTCTTCCTCAGAAGCAACCAGTTTCCAGAATTACTTACAAATTCTTCCATAAATATCTTATTCATATTCAGATACATTATAAAAAGTATATGGACACACTGATATAAGGAAAATTATATTCAAAATTACATAAAAAGAAGAAAAAAATAAAAATTTCATGTGGATCTATAGTTCCAGCTACTCGGGAGGTTGAAGCAGGAAGATTACTTAAGCCTAAGAAGTTCCAGGTCAGACTACCAACATAGTGAGCCTTGATCTCAAAAAAAAAAAAAAAAAAAAAAAAGCTGTTATTATGTGAATGGGTGCTTACAGTTTTAGAGTGTTCTGTTTTCTGCAGCACTGAGGATTGAACTCAGGTCTGTGTGCATGTTAGCAAGTACTCTACCACTGAGCTACATCTGTAGTCCCTTTTAGTCTTTATTTTGAAACAGGTTCTCACTAAGTTGCCTTATCTGACCTCAAATTTGACATCCTCCTGTCTCAGTTTCCCCAGTAGCTGGGATTACTACTTAGCTAGCCTGAAATAATTTTTAAACAATTTAGGATGTGTAATCTTAAAACAATTACCTGCTTGTTGCAATCTTTAAGTTCCAATTCTGATTTCTGCAGATTACCCTCTAATTTTATTATTTTTTGTTCCATTTCTCCTCTGTGCTCTCGAATAGTCATATCCAAATGTGTAACCTAAAAAACAGAAGGAATATTAAACTGTTGTTCAATTTTAGTCTGATGTGAAACTCTGTATGCTTAGATTGTACTTTGGAATTGTTTATAGTGGACATAACTGAAACAGAAACTCACCTCAAACATTATCTTTTTAAATAGGAAAAATAATAATTATTTACTAATACTGGGGCCTGAGCCCCACATATATAATGGTTTTTTGTTTGTTTGTTTTTTTGGTACTGGGGACTGAACTCAGGGGCACTTGACCATTGAGCCACATCCCCAAGTGCTATTTTGAATTTTTTTTAGAGACAGGGTCTCACTAAGTTGCTTAGCAGCTTGCTTTTGCTGAGGCTGGCTCTGAACTCTCGATCCTCCTGTCTCAGTTTACTAAACCACTGGGATTACAGGCATGGGTCACCACGCCCAACTTATGATTGTTCATAAATAACAAATCAAATGATTCAGACTTCATTTTATGCTGGATTAAAAACGGCTAAATAATGCCTTCCAAATATTTTTGTTCCTCTAACACTTAATTGAGAAAATAACATTTCATCAAATTCTCTTCTAATATAGAATAAGATATCAAAAGACTCAGATACTAAGCTAACCCTTATTCTCAAAAACCGCTTGCTACAAACATCAAGATAAAGATAATATATTTCTAACTCAAAATGCATTTATGTGCAGAAAAAAATATATATAAAATGTGCATTTTACCAAAAGTTGGTCACTTCTGAAACCCTAAATGATTGTGTCCTAACGGAAAAATCTCATTGAAATATAATTAAGATGTTATGCGTGATGGTACACACCTTTAATCCCAGTAATTGGGAGGCTAAGGCAGGAGAATTACAAGTTCAAGGACAGCCTCAGCAACTTAGCAAGGCCCTAACGCAACTTAGTGAGACACTGTCTCCAAAAAAAAAAAAAAAAATTCAATAAATAAAATAAAATGCTGGCAATATGGCTCAGTGGTTTAAAAAAATATGTGTGTGTATATATATATATATATATATATTGAATACAATTTAAAAAATAACCTGAGCTGCTCTTTGCTTTAGCTCCCAATTTCTCTCCTTAAGTGCCTGATCCATTTCAAGGAGTTCTTGCTTTTTGTCTTCAATCTCCATCTTACAGTCTCTGCAATTTATCAAAGAAAATAGATCAAAGCAGATAGTAGGAATACTATAGTTTTAAAAAGTTAGGCCAAGAGGGTTATTTTTCCTATAAATTTAAGGCATGACGGGCTGGAGTTGGCTCAGTGGTAGAGTGCTTGCCTGGCATGTGTGAGGCCCTGGATTCAATCCTCAGCACTGCATATAAATAAATAAATAAAACAAAAGATCCATTGACAACTAAAAAATATTTTTTAAAAATTTAAGGCAATGAAATATACACAATTAATACAAATTAAAGGGTTCAAATAAAAGGAATGATGTATGTAGAAAATGACAACAAATAGTTAGCAAAAAATGTACTACTATGGACAATTTAAGCCAACTGTTGAATCACTCCCAGAGCTCCAAGATTGAATCGATGTAAGAATTTTTCTGAAGAAAAAAAAAAAGATCTAGCCAGGTGCAATGGTGCATGCCTGTAATCCCAATGGCATGGGAGGCTGGGGCAGGAGGATAGCAGGTTCAAAGCTAGTCTCAGCAACTTGGTGAGGCCCTGAGTATCTTATCAAGACCCTGTCTCAAAATAATATTTAAAAAAGGGATGTGGGTCAGTGGTTAAGCACCCATGGGTTCAATCCCTGGTTCCAAAAAAAAAAAAAAAAAAAAAAAAAAATCCATACTTTTCTCATACATAGATCAAGGGTGTATTTGAAAATCTTTTACATGTAATAGCTGTGACTTTATTAAATAGAATGAGATATCCATCTCATGTTTTGTATTCCTTATATGCTAGGCAAGCACTCGACCTGAGCTATATCCCCAACCCTGACTATTGTATTTCTCAGGGGGATTTTATTCAAAATGATGTCTTATATATAATGAAGTACTAAAGTCTAATATAAAAACATTTAAAATACAGTTTTAACAAATTCTATCCTTTCTAAAACATTAACACATATAATTTGATATAATAAAATAAAAGTGCTTAATATTGACACACTTTTAAGAGAATTTCAACATGGAACTCTTAGTTCTGATATGACAAAGGCTGAAGATGTTGATCTTAAAAATCTTCATGTAGTCTTCTAGTCGGAAATGTGAAACAATGTTGATAAAGGTACTGATTTTTATTTATTACTTTTTGCAGTACTGGGGATTGAACCCCATGATAAAGATACTCATTTTTAAAAGCAGATTCTAAAACTAATTTTATTTTATTGTAGAGCTAGGGATTGAACTAAGGGTCTCACACATGCTAGGCAACCATTCTACCACCAAGTCACACCCCCAATACCTTAAACTACTATTTTAAAAACTATATGGAATTAATTCTAAAGAAAACTCTAACTTCTATTTATGAAAATAACAGAGCTTACAAAATTAATCCATTAGCTAGAATTTAAGATTTCACTGTTTTAGCCAGGGGTGATGGCGTATGCATGTAATCCCAAGTATTTCAGAGGCTAAAAAGCAGGAGGATCTTAAGTTTAAGGCCAGCCTAGACAACTTAGCAAGACCCAGTCTCAAAATAAATAAAAAGGGCTGGAGACATAGCTCAGAAGTTCCTGGTTCTCTATCATCTGGTTAATTTTATGTTTAACTTATTTAAAGACAGCCAAACTGGGTTTCAAGATGGCGGCCTAGAGGGTGGCTGCATTTCATGTTGCTCCAGGACTCAGGATTCAAAAGAGGAGATATTGAGACGCTTGGGACCAACTCAAAGCAGCCGGGTGACTCTCACCCCCTGGGGAGGCATCCCAGATGGGACGGTGGTCCCGGAACGCAGGAAACTTCGTGAAGTAGAGCTGCCGGCGAGACACCCCTCGCCCCGCTGGGGCAGTGAACTCGGACAACTGGGAACGCCGTGGAGGAGGCCACTCGGCACAGCGCTGGGACTCGGAGCAACCACTGGGGCTCCGGCGGCTGCCCAGGGGAGGAGCGGCGAGGAGAGCTGTGTGCACTCAGAACACCGGGGCCTGCCCTGAGGAGGAGGAGGAGGAGCGTGGCCGCTTGGATCTGGAGTGACTGCACCAGAGCTACAGGTGGTTGCCAGAGGAGAAGCTCCGCGGCGAGCTGTTTGGACTCTAAGCTACCGCTTCTGAACCCCGGGGCCTGCCCAGAGGAGTAGGAGGAGGAGGAGGAGGAGGAGGAGCGCGGCGGGTCGTTTGGACTGGCAGTGACTGCATTAGCGCTCCACGCGGTTGCTCAGAGGAGAAGGCGAGTGGTGAGTTATTTGGACTTAAAGTGACAGCTCCTGAACACAGGGGGGCTGCCTGGAAGAGAAGCGTGGTGGGTCGCTTGGTCTTGAGTGGCCGCACCAGAGCTCCGGGCGGTTGCCCAGAGGACCCGTGCAGCGGGTCACGTGGATTCAGAGCCACTCAGAGCGACCGCTCCTGAACACCTGGGGAGTTATCTGGAGAAGGAGGAGGAACGGGGAGGGTCACTTCGACTTGGAGTGATTGATTGCCCAGGGCTACGGGTGGTTGGTGGGAGGTGGAGGCACGCAGTGAGTTTCTTGGACTCCTAGTGACCGCACCGGAATACTGGGCGGCTGTCTGGAGGAAAGGCGTGTGGCGGGACTCTGGGTCTCAGAGCGATTGTACGGGGCCCCAGGTGGCTGCTCAGAGGAGGGGCCGCATAGCCAGGCGATTAGGTGCAGAGCAGGGTCCCAGGATCTAAGAGGCTTCTTGGTGGAAGAGCCGCACAGAGACAGGCTTAGGGCGGAGTGAAGGTTCCAGGCCTGCGGGCAGATTCTCTGAGGAGGGGCGGCCTAAGAAGATTTATCTGCGAAGGGTGAGGCTCCCAGGCCCAGGAGGTAGGGCCGGGCCCCTGGGAACTTTGCAGAGGAGGCAGCCCAGCCCAGGCGGTAGCTGTAAATTGAGGGGAACCTCTAGGAGGGAACTGACCAGCGAGACCTCCCCACCGGGTGAGTCTTCCCTGCCGGATGAGGTTTCCCCACAAGGACGGTAAAACCAGAGACTCAGGCCCAAACAGGCCTTGCCTCAGCCCGCAGCCTAGGTCCCCTTTGGATGACCATTGGTCAACAAGTGGAGGCACCTCTGCCCACTAGCAGGGATTATACCCCACCTGAAGGCCACCACTCCTAGAGAGGCAGCTTCCTTGTGAAGCACCGCATTATCAACTTCCTCCAAGACTTCAGCCTACTGAAGGCTAAGGGGGGATATATATAGAAATCTTCAGGGACATTGTAAGTCAATAGAGGAAATCTGCAATATCTCAGCGGTCCACTGATACCTGAACAATATGAGAAAACAAGGAAAGAAAATGCTGCAAACAAATCTAGATGTTACATCAATAACACCCAATGACAGCATGGCAGAAGAAATGATAGAAAAGGAGTTCAGAATGTACATAATTAAAATGATCAGAGAAGCAAACGATGAGATGAAAGAGCAAATGCACGCACTGAATGATCGCACCAATCGACAGTTAAAAGAGCAAATACAGGAAGCAAAAGATCATTTCAATAAAGAGTTAGAGATATTGAATAAAAACCAAACAGAAATCCTTGACATGAAGGAAACAATAAACCAAATTAAGAACTCCATAGAAAGCATATCCAATAGGGTAGAACACTTGGAAGACAGAACCTCAGACAGTGAAGACAAAATATTTAACCTTGAAAACAAAGTTGAACAAACAGAGAAGATGGTAAGAAATCATGAACAGAATCTACAAGAACTATGGGATATCATGAAAAGGCCAAATTTAAGAATTATTGGGATTGAGGAAGGCCTAGAGAAACAAGCCAAAGGAATGAACAATTTATTCAATGAAATAATATCAGAAAATTTCCCAAATCTGAAGAATGAAATGGAAAATCAAGTTCAAGAGGCTTATAGGACTCCAAATATACAAAATTACAACAGACCCACACCAAGGCACATTATAATGAAAATATCTAACATACAAAATAAAGACAGAATTTTAAAGGCTGTGAGAGAAAAGAACCAAATTACATTCAGGGGAAACCAATACGGATATCAGCAGATTTTTCAATCCAGACCCTAAAAGCTACAAGGGCCTGGAACAACATTTTTCAAGCCCTGAAAGAAAATGGATGCCAACCAAGAATCTTATACCCAGCAAAACTTACCTTCAAATTTGACGATGAAATAAAATCCTTCCATGATAAACAAAAGCTAAAAGAATTTACAAAAAGAAAGCCAGCATTACAGAACATTCTCAGCAAAATATTCCATGAGGAAGAGATGAAAACCAAAGAAGCAAATCAGCAAAGGGAGGAATTATCCTAAAGGGATTGTCAAATAAAGGAGGAAACAAGTTGTGTCAAACAAATAAATAAATAAAATTTAAAAAATGAACCAAATGACCGGGAAACCAAATCATATCTCTATAATAACCCTGAATGTTAATGGCCTGAATTCATCAATCAAAAGACATAGACTGGCAGATTGGATTAAAAAGAAAGATCCAACAATATGTTGCCTGCAAGAGACTCACCTCATAGAAAAAGATACCCACAGACTAAAGGTGAAAGGATGGGGAAAAACATACCATGCACATGGACTCAGCAAAAAAGCTGGAGTATCCATCCTCATTTCAGATAATGTGGACTTCAAGCCAAAGTTAGTCAGAGGGGATAAAGAAGGTCATTTCATACTGCTTAAGGGAAGCATAAATCAGCAAGATATAACAATCATAAACATCTATGCCCCAAACAGTGGCTCATCCATGTATGTCAAACAAATCCTTCTCAATTTCAGAAACCAAATAGACCATAACACAATAATACTAGGTGATTTTAACACGCCTCTCTCACCACTGGACAGATCTTCCAGACAAAAATTGAACAAAGAAACCACAGATCTCAATAACACAATCAATAATTTAGACTTAACGGACATTTATAGAATATACCATCCAACCAAGAGCGAATACACTTTCTTCTCAGCAGCACATGGATCCTTCTCTAAAATAGACCATATATTATGCCACAAAGCTAATGTTAGCAAATACAAGAAGATAGAGACACTACCATGTATTCTATCAGATCATAATGGATTGAAGTTAGAAATAAATGAAAGAGTAAAACACAGAAACTATTCCAACAGCTGGAGATTAAACAATATGCTATTATATGATGAATGGATAACAGAAGATATTACGAAGGAAATTAAAAAATTCTTAGAGGTAGGGCTGGGGAGATAGCTCACTTGGTAGAGTGCTTACATCGCAAGCACAAGGCCCTGGGTTCAATCCCTAGCACCACAAAAAAATAAATAAATAAATAAATTTAAAAAAAAAATTCTTAGAGGTAAATGAGAACAAAGAAATATCATATCAAAATCTCTGGGACACTATGAAAGCAGTAGTTAGAGGGAAATTTATTTCATGGAGCGCATTTAATAAAAGAAGTAAAACTCAACAAATAAACGACCTAACACTACAGCTCAAAGCCCTAGAAAAAGAAGAACAGAACAGCACCAAAAGTAGTAGAAGACAGGAAATAGTTAAACTCAGAGCTGAAATCAATGAAATTGAAACAAAAGAAACAATACAAAAAATTGACAAAATAAATAGTTGGTTCTTCGAAAAAATAAACAAAATTGATAAACCTTTAGCCACACTAACAAAGACGAGAGAAAACCCAAATCACTAAAATTCGGAATGAACAAGGAAATATCACAACAGACAGGATTGAAATACTAGACATAAACAATTTAAATAGACCAATTTCAAGTACTGAAATAGAAGAAGTCATCAAAAGCCTACCAACAAAGAAAAGTCCGGGACCAGATGGGTTCTCAGCCGAGTTCTACAAAACCTTTAAAGAAGAGCTCATTCCAATACTTCTCAAAGTATTCCATAAAATAGAAGAGGAGGGAACCCTCCCAAACTCATTCTATGAAGCCAATATCACCCTGATACCTAAACCAGACAGAGACTCATCAAGGAAAGAAAATTTCAGACCAATATCCTTAATGAACATCGACGCAAAAATTCTCAACAAAATTTTAGCAAATCGCATACAAAAACATATTAAAAAGATAGTGCACCATGATCAAGTGGGTTTCATCCCAGGGATGCAAGGTTGGTTCAACATCAGGAAATCAATAAACATAATTCACCATATCAAAAGACTTAAAGTCAAGAATCACATGATTATTTCAATAGATGCAGAAAAAGCATTTGATAAAATACAGCACCCCTTCATGCTCAAAACACTAGAAAAAATAGGGATATTGGGAACATTCCTTAACATTGTAAAGGCCATTTATGCTAAGCCCATGGCTAATATCATTCTAAATGGTGAAAAACTGAAAACATTCCCCCTAAAAACTGGAACAAGGCAGGGATGCCCTCTTTCACCACTTCTATTCAACATCGTTCTTGAGACTCTGGCCAGAGCAATTAGACAAACCAAAGAAATTAAAGGGATACGAATTGGAAAAGAAGAACTCAAACTATCCCTGTTCGCTGATGACATGATTGTATATTTAGAGGAACCTGGAAATTCCACCAGAAAACTCTTAGAACTCATAAGTGAATTCAGTAAAGTAGCAGGTTACAAGATCAATGTCCATAAATCCAATGCATTTTTATACATAAGTGATGAATCTTCAGAAAGAAAAATTAGGAAAACTACCCCATTCACAATAGCCTCGAAAAAAATAAAATACTTGGGAATCAATTTCACAAAAGAGGTGAAAGACCTCTACAATGAGAACTATACATCACTAAAGAAAGAAATTAAAGAACACCTTAGAAGATGGAAAGATCTTCCATGTTCTTGGATAGGAAGAATTAATATTGTCAAAATGGCCATACTACCTAAAGTGCTATACAAATTCAATGCAATTCCAATTAAAATCCCAATGACGTACCTTACAGAAATAGAGCAAGCAATTATGAAATTCATCTGGAAGAATAAGAAACCCAGAATAGCTAAAGCAATCCTTAGCAGGAAGAGTGAAGCAGGGGGTATCGCAATACCAGATCTTCAACTCTACTACAAAGCAATAGTAACAAAAACGGCATGGTATTGGTACCAAAATAGAAAGGTAGATCAATGGTACAGAATAGAGGACACGGACACAAACCCAAAGAAATACAATTTTCTCATACTAGACAAAGGTGCCAAAAATATGCAATGGAGAAAAGATAGCCTCTTCAACAAATGGTGCTGGGAGAATTGGAAATCCATATGCAACAGAATGAAACTAAACCCATATCTCTCACCATGCACGAAACTAAACTCAAAACGGATTAAGGACCTCGGAATCAGACCAGAGACCCTGCAGATTATAGAAGAAAAAGTAGGTCCAAATCTTCACCTTGTTGGTCTAGGATCAGACTTCCTTAACAGGACTCCCATAGCACAAGAAATAAAAGCTAGAATCAACCACTGGGATAGATTCAAACTAAAAAGTTTCTCTCAGCAAAGGAAACTATCAGCAATGCGAAAAAAGAGCCTACAGAGTGGGAGAATATCTTTGCCAATCATACTTCAGATAGAGCACTAATCTCCAGAATCTATAAAGAATTCAAAAAACTCTACTCCAAGAATTCAAATAATCCAGTCGACAAATGGGCTAAGGAAATGAATAGACACTTCACAGAAGAAGATCTACAAGCAATCAACAAACATATGGAAAAATGTTCAACATCTCTAGTAATAAGAGAAATGCAAATCAAAACCACCCTAAGATTCCATCTCACCCCAATTAGAATGGCGATTATCAAGAATACGAGCAACAACAGGTGTTGGCGAGGATGTGGGGAGAAAGGTACACTCATACACTGCTGGTGGGGCTGCAAATTAGTGCAGCCACTCTGGAAAGCAGTGTGGAGATTCCTTAGAAAACTTGGAATGGACCCTCCATTTGACCCAGCTATCCCACTCCTTGGCCTATACCCAAAGGACTTCAAATCAGCATACTACAGAGATACAGCCACATCAATGTTCATAGCTGCTCAATTCACAATAGCCAGACTGTGGAACCAACCTAGATGCCCTTCAATTGATGAATGGATAAAGAAACTGTGGTATATATATACAATGGAATATTACTCAGCCATAAAGAATGATAAAATTATGGCATTTGCAGGCAAATGGATGAAATTGGAGAATATCATGCTAAGTGAGATAAGCCAATCTCAAAAAGCCAAAGGACGAATGATATCGCTAATAAGTGGAGGATGACACATAATGGGGGGGAGGGAAGGGTTAGTGTTAGGGTTAGAGTTAGGGTTAGGGAGGGGGGCAAGTATGGAGGAAGGAAGTACTGTATAGAGGGTAAAGAGGGGTGGGAGGGGTGGGGGGAAGGGAAAAAATAACAGAATGAATCAAACAACATTACTCTATGTAAATTTATGATTACACAAATGGTATGCCTTTACGCCATGTACAAACAGAGAAACAACATGTATCCCATTTGTTTACAATAAAAAAAAATAAAAAAAAATAAAAAAAAAAGACTGCCAAACTATTTTCCAGAGTTGCTACCACCATTTTAAGCCTGTACCAGCAATGTATAAAGATTCTAATTTCTCTACACACTTACCAACACTTGTTATTTTTGGATTTTGCTTTTTTTTTTTTTTTTTTAATGGTCATCCTACTGAGTATGAAGTGGTATCTTATTGTGGTTATGATTTTCATTTCCAAAGGAGTCTGACTTTTATTCTGAATGTTTTGGGAAACCATAGAAAGTTTAAATAGGGAAGCAAGATGAGCTAATTAATGTTTCAAATTACAAATTGAGCAGGGAGTAGTGCATGCCTGTAACCCCTGCAACTCAGGAGGCTGAGGAAGGAGGATTGAAAATTCAAGGCCAACCTCAGCAATTTAGTTAAGACCCTCAGCAACTCAATGAGAACCTGTTTGAAAAAAAAAAAAAAAAAAAAAAAAAAAAAAACATGAACTGGGGCTGTAGCTCAGTGGTAAAGCACCCCTGGGTTCAATCCCTCATACCAAAACAAAATCAAACAAAACAAAAAAACCAAACAAACAAAAAAACAACAAATCATCTCTTCTGTGGAAAACATAAGATTGAGGGAATCCAGAATGTAAATGGGGTCCCATTAGGAAGTCACAACAATAGAACAGGTGAGAGATGATGATGGCTCACAGTAAGGTGGTAACAGAAAAGAGGCCAATAAATCAATGGATTTTCGAAAGCTTTGGAAACAAAGTTGACATGACCTGAAAAAAGAGCTGGAAATATATAATAATCTTCCAGATTTCTGGGTTTGAGCAATTGCATGATACCTAGACAAGTGGGTGCACCATTATGAGGAAATAGATGAGCTGTATTTTGGTCAACACCAAGTTTTAGATGCTTCTTAAAAATATCAAAGTGGAAATAACAAGTAGTTGGGTAATGAATCTGGAGTTTAAGGAAGAAATCAATACTGGAAATAGGAGTTTGGAAGTGTCTGTCAGATAGTATAAAGTCATATGAAAATTATTAAGAATAAGTATATGGATATCAAAGAGTGGAGGGCCCAAAACAGAATCCTAGGGTATATCATCTAATTTTCTAAATCATCTTGTTTTTTATCCTGTTCTTTATTCCACATTTCACATCTGCTTTTAACTGTTTTCCTTTTCTGGGTCTCTACTTAGTATAGATGTCTGCTAGATAGTATTTTATGCTATTATTGTTAATCAAAATATCACAGTTGGACAGACATATTTAATTCCCTTCTCTAGACCTTACCTATATTACTTTGGGCATTTAATTATACATACTTTTCTCAAGACTTCGTCATCTCATCTATTAAAAAAAGGTGGTAGTATATATCTGAGAGGTATGTTGAAAGGAAATGAAAACATAAATGAAGTCTCTGACACAGTCTTGACATAAAATATGGGATTAATACAAAGAAAAATACTACTACTAATAATAATAATTTGCTATTAGCTACTGCTATATGCTTGCCCAATTGTTCCTTCCTTTCTTCTTTGCCACTATTACCAGTGTAAAATGATCCAAAGAGTTAGGGTAGAAGGATTAGCAGCCAAACAACAGCTGAGTTAATTAGATGGAACATGGGGTAGCTGACTAGGATGAGCCACAGCAAAGCAGAGACAATTAGAAGTTTGGACACCTAAAATATAAATGTTATTGGACGACCAAGGATTCAGAGTAATAAAAGAAATGCCTGCAATTGTTATATCGTTTTTTTTTTTTTTAAAGTTCTTAATATTTAACTTACCTAAGTTCAGCTGTGAGATCCTTTATGGTAGTATATTTTTCCTCCAATGATAACTGAGCTTTCTGTAGTACATCTCTCAATTCCTGCAGTTGTCTTAAAGTACTTTTTAATTCTCCATGAGCATTATGTAGTTCAGTCTCCAGTGCTTCCCGTTTCTGCACAGTTTCTGTTAGTTCAGTTTCAGTGTGGTGTTGTAACTTCTCTAACTCCTTCACTATTATGCGGAGAGAATAACTTTATAATGATATATAAAACATTTGTTATTAAGAACATTTAAATAACTATAAATAAGAATATTCAGTTTACAAATAAGAAAATAAAATAAAAACAAGATTTACTTAAAAAAAAAAAAAAGAATATCCAGTTTTACTCATCTATAAGAGGCAACATACTGAATAATACTAAATGCTCTTGGTTCCTTTCAGTCCCACCACTTCAAATTCTCATTTTATTCAACTTCTTAAGTACCAATATACAGGGAGTTAAACTCAGTTAACTATTTGCTTACCAGCATTTGTTTTCTTTTCTAGTTCTATCTTTGTCTGATCTAAGATCATATCTAATTGAGAGAGATGTATGGCTTTATTTTCTCCATCTCTTTTTAGATGCATTATTTCTTTTTCCATTTTAGATAGTTCTTCCTTGTACTGATCCATCTCAAGTTTTACTTGCCTAATTAAAAACAAACAATAGAACAGGTAATCTGGAAACATAAAAACCATTAGACTTATCTCTGACTAAAGAAAGCCTGCAAATTATGTAAACACAAATATTAGCAAAATGCCTACTCAGAATCTTTTTTTTTTCCATTTGATAGTGGTTGTTTACTTTGGAATCTGTGACTGAAGAAATGTAAAATAATAAAATACTTCTATTAACTTACTAAAAACAAAACAAATAAAAAAAAATATGCCCCAAAACATATTCTTATATCTCACATTTTACATAGACTTATTTTAAGATTATTTCTGATTTCAAGACATTTTATTCAGTTATCATGTGTTTGTGTTTGGTTTTATAAGGAAATTGGTGGGATTAAATAGAGTTGTGAGAGTATGGGAACCACCGACTGCCTTAGTTCTCTGGATTACCTAGCCTAGTGTTTCCTTTCCTTACCATCAGAAATGTCAAAGCATCAAAAAGCATCATTGTCTTTTAACTAACCTTAAGTTCAGCAGATTCTGGCTTCCCTTAGTATTTTACTGTATCCATCATTCTTTTTTATAATAAGCATTCTTTTAGGGTTTTAAAAAATTTTTTAATTTCTTAATTTGTTTTAATTAGTTATACATGACAGTAGAATGAACTCTAATACATCATATATAAATGGAATATAACTTCTCATTCTTTTGGTTGTACATGATGCAGAAACACACCAGTTGTGTGATCATATATGTACATAGGGTAAATATCCGATTGATTCTACTATCCTTTCTACCCACATACCCCCATCTTCCCTTCCTTCACTCCCCTCTGCCTAATCCAAAGTAACTATTCTTCCCTAGCCACCCCTACCTTTTTGTGAATTGATATCCACATACCAGAGAAAACATTCCGCCTTTGGTTTTTCTGATTGGCTTATTTTGCTTAACACGATATTCTCCAGTTCTATCCATTTACCAGCAAATACCATCTTTTCATTTTTCTTTAAGGCTGTCTACTCAGAATCTTAATTCACCTATTATATTTTAAAAAATTTTTTTATGTATTACATACCACTAAATACAAACGTATACCTTGTAATATTGAACAAGTTAGCATTCTTTTCAACCTAACTACATATAACTTAATAAAACTTCATATGTATTGAGAATATCCAGGGATAGACACCTCCTTTAATCTGGAATTTCTACTATCTGACACAATTAATAATGAAGCCAATCAATCAAATTATTCATCATAAAGATCATACTGTTCACAGGGGAGCCAAGTCAGTCATTTTTACTCAGGGCTTTATTATTAGAATTATCTTTGTTAGCATTAAAAGAGATGAAAGATTCCCAGACTGTACAGCTTCCCTGCTTTATAGAGGGAAATGGAAGGTTAGGTGACTTTAAGGCAATACAGCTAGACATTAAAAGTGAAAGAGCCAGATTTATTAATTTAAGAGTGAGTCCTGAGTTTACTCCAATATAGAAGAGCCTATATTATAAATAAATTAACATACTAAGAGGTAGTTTTAAGTCCCTTTGTTGGTCTCCAAGGTGACATTCATTAATTAACAATTGCTAATGTTATCCTCAATGGTAGGCAGTTCATGCTCCTTGGTGAAAAGATATTTTGTTTGTTTTTGTCCTTTGAAATTTCCTCAAACTGAGTTTGCAAGTAGGATCATTTCTTTCCTAAATGCAGAGTGAGAGGTGTAGCTCAGTGGTAGAATATAAGATACACACACGATATCCTGAGTTCAATTTTCAGCACCAAAAAATAAATAAATACAACTTAAACAAATTGGGATTTGTTCAAGGGGTTTTTAAGCTGAAGTCCATGAGTGATCTTGAGGAGAGCTATAAAATCTCTGAAACAATATATGAAATTATGTACTCATATATACATCCACATATTGACAACTTATAACTTTTTATTAGATCCCAAATATATCCATGGCCCAACTCAGTTCAGAGTTACTGGATTAGACAAGTGTTAATGACCCTTTTACATTTCTAAAATCCCAGGTAAATAATTTTTAACTAACCAATTGGTTTCTAATATTAAAGAAGATATAAAACAGATAATCACAAAAGAATAATCAAAAGGTGCTGACATATTTTGTAAAGAACTTATAGCTTGTCAGCAAAGGAGTTGGGAAAAATGATAAAAACAAATACAAAGCCAGGTGTGGTGGTGCACACTATAATCCTAGCTACTCAGGATTGAGGCAGGAATATCATCAGTTCTAAGCCAGTCTCAGAAATTTATCAAGACTCTGTCTCAAAACAAAAAATAAAAGGTCTGGGGATGTAGCTCAGTGATAAAGTGCCCTTTAGTTCAATCTCCTGAACCAAAAAAACAAAACAAAAAACAATCATATACAAGAACCCAAAAAGTTCGGTAGTCTATAGTCATTTAGTAAAACAGAACAAAAAAAGAGTTCTACAAGCCTGAAGGTTTCAACAGGGTAACACTATATCTTTGCATCATATAATAACTGATGCATATGATAACCCAAAGAAGTAGAAATGCCAAGAAAATATTGATTTAAAAAAATTCTACCAAAAACTAGTTTTTGTTTTAAGGGTTTTGGGGGTACTGGGGATTGAACTCAGGGGTACTCAATCACAGCCTTATCCCCAGCACTATTTTGTATTTTATTTAGAGACAGAGTCTCACTGAGTTGCTTAGCGCCTCACTTTTGCTGATACTGGCTTTGTTACAGGAGAGTGCACCACCATACCTGGCTGTTTTAAGGTTTTAATACTTGACAAATACCACCTTTATTTCCACATTAGTGACCAACTACTCATTCCTTGCTGAAGTTGGGCAAATGAAACATTGGTATAAGATAATTTAAGGGTTTAAAAGTTCTAAACCACTAATAAATAACCCCAAACTAAAAATTTTCCTATAACCTTTAAATTTTTATGCCAGGCATTAAATCCACCAGTTTTTCCAGAATACTTTACTTTGTCTCAAAGTCACTGAGAGTAATTAAGTCCGAAATTGGAAACAGGGTCAAAAGAAGAATTATCCCAAAGTAATACTAAACTTCTAGAACATGGCAGCTGAGACTCTCTAGCTTCAATGTAAAAAAGATTTAGAAATTGCTACAGGGGCAATCTGAGAAATCTAGTAAGTGCTACAAGAACCTTAGTACTGAGCAACTAGGGCAGGACCAACCATGTGCAGTGACATTTACATGTGGTGCCAAAAGAACCTTTTAGTAGTTGTGTAACAAAACAAAATAAAATAAAATAACTCTGGTTTTAGAACATGTCTAATTGTGCATCTCATAATCTAACTTATTTGAGTTTCAGTTTCTTCATTTTAAAAACAGAAAATAAAACCATAACATAGGGTTGTTTTGAGATTAAATGAGTTAATATGTTTGTCTGGCACATTTCCTAGAACAGACAAGGTGCTAAATAAATTCATTTCCTTTCTGTCTGTATGAGGATATTTTAACTCTAAAACAGATTCAAGGAGACATATACATTTTACTCTAATATTGGGAGGAAAAAAATGTTCTATAAATTTTAATTCTAGAAGTGAAAAAAGTAATGGCAAGAAAAGAGAAAATCCTTCATTGAGAAGATTTTTTGAAACTAGGATACATCTTTCTTGTGAAGCTTAAACATTTATTTAGTTCATGAGCTTCCTATCGGTACTTACGAATTAGCTTTCCTACAGAATATGCTTATTAGCAATAATCAAGAAGAGATTTTTTTGTTGTTGAAAAGTAAAAAAAAAAAAAAAAAAAAAAAAAAAAATTGTAGGGGTTAAAAAGAAAGAAGCAATTGTTTGAATTTTTCCAGCGGAGGACAAAGCAAGATAATCGATGAAAGCAAGAACTGGGGAAGGGTTATTGGAGTTTTCAAAGAAGAGCCAAATGTGGGGGGGAAAAAAAAAAACACTTTTATAAAAAATACTATGATTACCAGGCAGTATAAAGGGCACATTTAAGGTCTGAAGTTAGGATTTAACGTGAGACTATATTTTTCTCTAGCTTCTAAAGAGATGCTAGCATGGAGTAGTCTGAGCTGGATTTTAACTCCATACTATACATCTCAAAGAAAAGGGTAAAGGAGTTGTGGATATATGCATACTAATGATTTAAATGACTAACTTGATTTTAAACTCAGTCAAGAAAGGAGCTGGGAAGAGTGGTGCACGTTGTAATCCCAGTCACTGGGGAGGCTGAGGCAGGAAAATGCAGGTTTGAGGCCAGTTTCAGCAATTCAGCAAGACCCTATCTCAAAATTAAAAAAGGGTTAGGGATGTATCTCAGTGGTTAAGTGCCCGTGGGTTCAATCCAAGTAACACACACACACACTCTCTCTCTCTCTCACACACAAACACAGAAAAGAAAAGAAAAAAAAGAAAGGAGAGAGGGAATCAGGGAATTAGATGGTGGTGGAACTGATGGACCAAAAAATTGTTAGACGTGGAGTACTAAAGGAAATGACACCTAAAAGTCAAATTTTGGAGAAATTACAGATACTGGAAATAATAAGATCTAAGGCAAACCATGGGACTGTCTGAGGAATGATAGAAATCAAGATTATTAGAGGAGAGGATTAAAAAAAAGAGAGAGAGAGAGAGAAGCCAAGATGTCAGAGGCATCTTTTAGGTGTATACTGATACCCCTAAGAACTAGGCACAGTGGTACATGCCTATAATCCCAGCACCTCAGGAGGCTGAGGTAGGGTGATCATAAGAAGGCAAGCTTGGGCAACTAACTAAATGATATGCTGTCTCAAAAAAAAAGGATCTGGGATGTAGCTCAGTGATAAAGCATTCCTGGGTTCAATTCCCAGTTACTACCGTTTCTACCCCACAAATCCTCTAAGAATCAGGAGTGGTGGTGGAAAGAGCAGCAGTAAGCCAGGAGGCCTATAAGAATCAGCAACATGAGAGATAATATGATCTAATGACGTTAAGTTCAGAGTATGGTACACTATTTCAGGCCCTGACTGTGTGGTACAAGAACTATGGGTAAAAGTTTTACTTTAGAGAGCTGAGGGACAGAAACAATGTCCTCAAGGGAGTGTCAGGTTTCTGGTACAGCAGGAGAAAAGAAGACATAGAGAAAATAGGAATGCCTCTTAGTAAGGACTGTGCACTACAGTCCTTCAGAAGTTGGAATGGGGCAGGAAAAAGGAGAACATGTGGATATCTTTTTGAGAATTCATGGAAAGGATGAGAGTTGACCCGGAAATCTAGCACTTCTTGTGGTGTGTGGCATAAACATAAAGTTATAATTTGATTAGTCTTCATGGACCCAAGGTAAACAACAATGGTAAGGCTATGTTAATGGGTAGATACTTGTCAATGAGAAAAAGAAGGCCTGAAGGACTATGGTTAGCCATAAACACTGGGTGGAGAGAGGGAATCTGGGGATAAGTTTTTAGTTCTAACATATAGTAAGTTCATTCAACTCTGGTTGGTAGAAGAGTGGACTAATTATGAGTGTATTATTAATTACTATATGCCAAATCTTGTTGACAAAGAAGAGGGTCTGGGGGCTGGGGAGACAGCTCAGTTGGTAGAGTGCTTGCCTTGCAAGCACAAAGCCCTGGGTTCGATCCCCAGCACCGCAAAAAAAAAAAAAAAAAAAAAAAAAAAAAAGAGGGTCTGGGGAAATGGGGTATTTTTTCAGCTCATGGGTTCTTTAACTGACCAATTAAAATATTGATGCCTGGACCCAACCCAGTTAAACTAAATCAGAATCTCCATGTGTAATTTAATCTAAATGAGGGGCCCAGGCATCAGTGTTTTTTACAAGCTGCTCATGTGATTTTAATGTTTAGTCAAGGCTGAAAGTCACTGTTTCTTTCATTGTTATTCCCTCCCTTATATAGTTAAGAGTTCCTGCAAGTTTCCTCTATGTGAGGAAACTTTGCCTATAACTTTGAATGTTATTCACCATTCAATACATCAGCTGCTGAGTGCCTATGAAGCATAAGAATTTATACTAGTTATGCTAATTGTTGTACAGAACCCTAAAATAAGCAAGATATCCTTTGCCTTAAAGAACTTACAATACAACAGAAAGGTTAAGGTATTAAACTATAATACAAAAAAAGGCATAATGAAGGATACAAGGCAGATACAAAAAAAATACTATATGAATTCAGACTACGAAGAAATAAATTCTCCAGACAAATATTTTAGTGGATACTAACTTTGAAACTCAGATATTGCTGATATAAAAATGAGAAGGTAAATAAAATGAACATATTTGCATTTTACCTGGAAGTACCAGTAAGCTCAATAACTTTTTGCCTTTTCATATCTGCATCGTGCGCAGCTGTTTCACATTTTTCCTCCATTTTTCTCAACTTTTCAGCTGAACTTTCCCTCTGTTTCTGAAGTTCTTGTTCCAGCTTTGATACCTTGTAAAGCAGTTCTCAGTAAGTATTTTAAATTAAATCACAGATAAACATCAGTCAGAAGAAAAAATTATAAATATGTAGCGTATCCTATCAATCAGTTTCAGATGTATTTTAAAAAATCAAAGTAAGCTGTGTATTAGAGGGGTGGCCTATAGTCCCAGCTACTTGGTAGGCTAAGGCAGGAGGATTGTTTGAACCCAGGAATGGAGGCCAACCTGAACCCACATCTCAAAAATAAACAAATAAATAAAATTTCAAAGAAGTTTTTAAATAAAAATAAATGATGAAAAAATGAGAAGCATAAACCAGGAAGCAATGTTTTGAAAATACAAAAACAAAACTTACTTTTTAGCAATAAAAATACTTCATTCACATATATGTTAAAGAAGTAGCCACATCATAAACACTAAAATAAGACATAAAAACCCAACAAGACTGGGGAGATAGCTCAGTGATAGGATGCTTGCCTAGCATATACAAAGTCCGAGGTTTCATCCCCAGGACTTCAAATGAAAAGGAACAAGAAATGAATAGATAGGTGGTTGTGGTGATGCATGCCTATAATCCTACCTACTTGGGGAGACTGAGGCGGGAGGATTTTAAGTTCCAGGAAAGCCTGGGAAACTTAAGAGACAAGAACCTGTTTCAAAATAAAATAACAAGGGCTGGGGGAATAGCTCAGAGGTAAAGCGTATGCCTAGCACGTACAAGGTCCTAGGTTTAACCCCCAGCATGGAAAAATAAAAAAAAGAATTGAGTAAATGTTCTCCTTTTCACACTCTACATTTGAAATCTTATTTCTTTTTGTGTTCATTTTTTTATTCACAAATTGACTCATTCTGTGAAATATTCCTAGATTCCCATTGGACTGTAAACTTTACAACCTGCATTTTTTCCTATCTATCTTTCCTACAATAAAAAAAGGTCATCTTCCACCTATCTAAGTTAAGCTTCACATGTGTTCTGGATTCAATTCCTATCCACTTTCTCAGGATCCTCACACTACTAACATTTTTTCCTCCTTCCTTTACCCTCAATCTATTATTTTAGGGTTTTTTTCTTCTTATTTTTCCCATTCCCTGTGGTAGTACTGGGCATTGAACCCCTGGGGCTTCACACACACTAGTCAAGTACTCTACCATTGAGCTACATTCCTGGCCCCTTTCTTTTTATTTGAGATAGGTTCCTGGTAAGTTACTGAGGTTGGCCTTGAATATGCAGTCCTCCTGCCTCAGCCTCCCGAGTAGCTGGGAATACAGGCATGTACCACCACAACCAGTTTTTTATTTTTATTTTTTTAAATAATAGCACTTAAACATGTTCAAGACCTTCACTGTAAAAAACTGTCCTTCATATCTATACCTCCCTCCAACTACCACCCTTTCTTTCAACCCCTGCAAAGTCTAGTTTCTATATTACTGTCTCATTTCTCATTTACACCACAATCTGTAGAAAACTGGCCATTCCAAATAAATTGAAATTAAATCACCAGTAGCTGTCAAGTTGCTAATTCATCAATGAACTTTTCCTAATGTCCATTTTATTTGTCATTGATTCCAACAGTCTATAACACTGTCATTCCTTTCTTCATAAAATATGTACTTTGGCTTCTGTTTATCACATCCTTCAGGGATCTGTCCAAGTCAATCTTCTCACTTCTCATTCTGTATTCTGTACCTACATAATCTCAGCTTACTTCGTGTTTTCAATGAACATTTACATGACTGGTTCTCAAAGATAATCTTTCTTTTGACTTTAGTATCCTCCCTGCTTTTCCAAAACCCCTCGCTGAACTAAATAACTAAATAATATTAAAACTACTCAGGGCAGGAGGTATAACTTAATGGTAGAGTGCTTGCTTAGCATGGCAAAGCCCTGGGTTTGATCACAGTACAACCAAAAAATAAACCAAAACCAAAATCCAAACCAAACCAAATACCCACAGTACTCAGAAAATAGGGAAGGGAACCAAGGAAAAGCTACCTCCACCATTCCTGATTAAACAGCACACACATGAACACATGGAATCTAAAGTAATAATCTCAAAGGATTCAACATGGATCCATGTATAATGGAATATAAAACAAAAGCAGCAAGAAAATATATACTTAAGAAATTGTTAGATGCAAAAACTTCTGCAGACACTTAAAGAAGTTAAAGAGAACAAAAAAAATGACTTAAAACAAAAATAACAAAGATAATTATCATGCAAAAAATTCAAATGAGGCCAGGCAGGGTGGCATATGCCTGTAATCCCAGCAGTTTAGGAGGCTGAGGCAGGAGGATCGCAGGTTCAAAGCCAGCCTCAGCAAAAGTAAGACGCTAAGCAACCCAGTGAAACACTGTCTCTAAATAAAATACAAAACAGGTCTGGGGATATGGCTGCCCCTGGGTTCAATCCCCAGTACCATGCTCTCCCCCAAAAATTCAAATGAACTGGTCAAGTTAAACAACAACAACAAAAAAGAAAACCATAATATCACTACAGAAATAAAACCACTTTAAAAGGAACAAGAATCATATTCAGTTCTGCCAAAGTCAGAGCGAATGACAAGGATTTAGGTAGTAGGAGTCACATACCAAGGAGATGAAATATTTCAGGGTGAGGCTACACAATAGGCTTAGCAAGCAACAGGTCTAAACTTTAACAAAAGGAACATGAAATCACAGAGGATGTCTCTAAAAAAGAATACAGAATATCTTCGTGATATACTTGAATGCATTGAAAGAAGTCTTTAGTTCCACTGGAGAGGCTATCTTAGAAGTTTTCTGTTGCTATAACTGAATACCATAGCATATGCTGGCTGACTTATAAAGAATAAAGGTTTATTTTGTTTGTGTTTCTGGAGGTGGTTCTGGAGTGTGGGAAGTCCAGTTTCGGTGCTGAAACTGAAGGCCTTCTTACTGGTGGGGACTCTATAGAGTCTCAAGGCGGTACAGGGCATCACATCACCGTGAGAGGAGAACATAGAAGAAACTGAGCCAAAATGGCTTTTATAACACTCTCACTCTTGAGATAACCCATCAATCCATAAGTGGATTTATTCATTCATGAGGGCTGAGCTCTCATGACTCAATCACTTTTTCTTTGGCGGGGGGATACTGGGGATTGAACTCAGGGAAATTTTATCAGTGAACCACATCCCTATCCTTTTTTGTATTTTATTTAGAGCCAGGGTCTCAATGAGTTGTTCAGGCCTCACTAAGTTGCTGAGGCTGGCTTTGAATTCATGATCCTCCTGTCTCAGCCTCCCAAACTGCTGGGACTTACAGGCATGCAACTCTACGCCTGGCTCAATCACGTCTTAAAGGTCCCATCTGGTCCCAACTCTTATTATCTTACTCTGGGGATTAAATTTCAAAGTGAGTTTTGGTGGGGGCATTCAAAGCACAGTAGAGGCTGAGGATGAATTTGGAATAATGAAAGATCATCCATATGACAAAAAGCTCATCTTACAAAGGTAGTAAGCTTACATTGGAAAGTATATAAATTTTTCAATTTATTTATTTCTGCAAATTTCCTTTTGAAAGAGAAAAAAAATCTAAAGAATTCAGATAAAATGAATGAAAGAAAAAATATTCTAGTATAAAATTCTCTAAGACTCTCTCACTAAAGTAGTAACTTTGTTTTTATTTTAATTTTTTGCAGTATAGGGTATGAAATCCAGGGCCTTGGGCATGCTGGGAAAGTGCTTCCATCACTGACTTTCATCCCCAGTCGCATAACTTATCTTTAGAACTAAGTATTTTCCTTTGGGAATTTTCTTTTAGTACACTGCTTTGCCATTTCTTTGGAGAATATCATACCATGTGCCAATCCAAAATGTCGACATTGGAAGAAATAATTATCCAGATAGGTAGTACATTTGGGTTCAAGAAAAAAAGAGAGATTAAGTAGGAAAGTCTAAATTGTAACTAAATTGTGGCCACAGTATCATATAAATCAGTATTATACAGGATTAGAACTTCATTTTTAGAATAGTAATACAGAGTATTTCTTTTCATGTGAAATATCTGAAGTTAAAGAGCAATTTCTATAACAAAAAATTTGTTAATGATTTAAAAATTCTATTTCATATAAATAAAACCATCTTTGGCCAATAATACACACCTGTTTTTCAAGCTTAGTTTGAATATCTTCTAGCTCTCCATTTCTAATTGTCTCTTGCTGTAACATTTGCTGCTGTTGCTGAAGAGTATGCTGTAGAATAACATTTTGCTCAGTGGTCTCTTGAAGACTGTGATTCTTTATCTTTAGCTCTTTCTGCAAACAATATACCTAACAAATACATATACTTTTCATTACAATGAAGTGTTTCAAATAAAAAAAGCAATAAGATGTCAAATCTGTCTTCCTTAATTACCCTCACCTGTCATGTGGGGCAACTGTCATGAGGGCCAACTGTAGTCATAGTTTATTATATATAAGGGTGGGGTTCATTTTTCTGATGGGGAAGTACATTATAAGGGCCTATAAAGAAGGTTGGTTCTTGGTGTCTGGAGATGTATCTTTTAAGACCTTCCTATGTGATTAGGTTATTTTCAAGGAGGTACTGAAACATGCTTTCTTTCTGGGAGCCTGCAATTATTTTGATACTTATAGGCTGGTCATTATTCCTATATGACCTAACCCACCCCTAACAAAAATAAATAAAACTCCAGAACTTTGAAATCATAATCAGGCTTTCCTAGGCAGAAAAACTGCACCAAGAAAGTCATACCACATTAACAACAAAATTTTATTCAGTTATCTAGTCACTTTCAAAACTTCAATTATATATGTTGATGTATATAATGTCAGTTGTATCACGGATAATAATTCACAATATTATCTATCTACTTACACTGGCATTTCATTGTACTGTACTTTAACTTCTAGATAGCTTGACCTTAATAGTAAATAAACGGAAAAAGAGCAAAAAAAAAAAAAAGTAAATACAGGGGCT
Organism: Sciurus vulgaris; assembly: GCF_902686455.1. Lineage (NCBI taxonomy): Eukaryota > Metazoa > Chordata > Mammalia > Rodentia > Sciuridae > Sciurus > Sciurus vulgaris. Next base: position 81,020,410 of record NC_136461.1, on the reverse strand, counting down.
GGGCATAGTGGCACATGCCTGTAATCCCAGCAACTTGGGAGGATGAGGCAGAAGGATTACAAGTTTGACAAAGGCTCAGCAACTTAGTGAGGCCCTAAGCAACTCAGCAAGACTGTGTCTAAATAAAAAATAAAAAATGGCAGGGGATGTGGCTCAGAGGTTAAGTGCCACAAAAAAACAAACAAACAAACAAAAAAAAAACCAAAAAGATCTTTACAAAATGGATGTGCTAAGAATCAAATCCAAATTCCCAAAACTTAGCTATTTACGTGATAAAGACCTCACAATTCTGCTTGTTACAAGGTATTAGTTCTATTAACCAGCATTAGAAAGAATTTTCTCTGTAAGATTATAGTTTTCTAAAAAGATGAATAAGTCAAAGGTAAACAATACTTGGATTCTGCTCCATGTTGGTTTTTAATACATATGAACAAATGGAAGCCAACACATGTGCAGTTCAGCTAAAATTCAGAAGTGATAAATTGGCTTACAAATCTTTCTCATTTATTTAATTCCTAGTCAGTTCATACATATTCAGCTACCATTTTAGATGTCTAATTCAGATTGAGCCTAGGTTTATAATCTCCCATTATGGAAATCAATCCAAGTTTATTTAGTGTATAAATGCCTGTTATCCACCCCAGTCTGATATTGTTTCTAAGAAGGCAAAGTCTACATAGCTCAATGAACCTTCCTATCAAAAACACTACCTAACTCTAGATTCTATCTCTGACACACTCATTTATGCTGGACTTGTGTGGGGTCAGTAGAATAACTGCTAAGATAATGCATTTTTTAAAAAATTTCATTGTAGATGGTCACAACACCTTTATTTTATTTATTTTTATGTGTTGCTGAGTATCAAACCCAGTGCCTCATGCATGCTAGGCAAGTGCTCTACCACTGAGCCACAATCACAGCCCCAAGATAATGAATTTTTATACTGTTTTAAAAATTAAAGTAACAAGTGCAGCAGGTTGATGTAGGAGGATCTCAAGTTCAAAGTCAGCCTCAGTAACTTAGTGAGGCCCTAATCAATTCAGTGAGACCCTGTTTCAAAATAAAAAATAAAAAGGGCTAGGGATGTGGCTCAGTGGTTAAGCATTCCTGGTTTTAATTCCCAGCATCACCCCCAAAAAATCTTAGTAACAAAATGACATTCCTGTTTCAAAGAGAGTATACAGTTTTGCTGATTTAATTTCTATATAATGGAGTAGAGAAATAGATATCCATATGTCAAAGACACTGTAAAAACCTTCAAGGTGGGGTGGGAAGAGACATAACCATATAGAATCCAGATTTTTTTTTAATCTTCAAGGTTATAAAATTACATGATTTGCTTAAGTCTGGAGTGCTGGTCAACTACATATTTGCTTTTAGATCTATCCCTGCCTTTCCCCTGCTGTTCTGTATACTGCAGAAAATAGCATTTCTTATCTGTCCTTGACCTCTTTACTACTGATAGGTCTGGCTGATGAGAGTGGCCAGTAGCTTCAGTTCTCCTCCTCCATGTCCCCAGTTCTTCCATGTCCATGTCCTATTGAACATACTGTTTTTGCTATGGCCCAGCTCCAGTGAGGCTGCCCTGCTCTTGGACTATGGTCACACCATCTCTTCCTGAAGTTTCTCAGGTGGACAACAGGCCCCTGTTTATGAATAGTCCCTAGTCACCTAAATACATTGTTTGGTTTCTCTGATTCATCCATTATCTATGCATCTAATCATCTAATACTCTGCAGAGAATTCTCCCCATGTGAAAGTTTTATAAGGGTTCCTATTTTTCTGGCTGGACTTTTCTGATATAGTCAAGTCAATTTTGATTAATATTAACTGGGGACTATTTCTAAAAATGAACTTAGAGCTAATATTCTTTGAGACAGGGTTTCAATGACTTGCTTAGCGCCTTGCTTTTGCTGAGACTGGCTTTAAACTTGAGGCCCTCCTGCCTCAGTCTCCTGAGCCACTGGGATTACAGGCATGCACCACAGCACCTAGCTATAAATTTAATTCTTAATCCTTCAAACAATGAGAAGGAACAAAAACAAAATAGAAAAACTGAGAAGAATTTTACTCTAAATCTAAATGTTATTTATTTTATATTAGAACTGTTCTGTGATATTAGTAATTATTTATCTGAGTCTCTAAAAAATAATAATTAGAATTTTAAGATTTCATATTTTATGTTGCATTGAAATAAAAATTATTCTTTAAAGAATATAAAATTTGGAATGCGCATTTTAATATAAGATGCATAAGGATATACTATAAAGTATCTTAAAAATAACTCAGAAAGAAATCACTTGAGCCAGGCTTGGTGGCACACACCTGTAATCCTGGTGGCTCAGGAGCCTGAGGCAGGAGGATCCTGAGTTCAAAGCCAGACTCAGCAAAAGTGAGGCATTAAGCAACTCAGTGAGAACCTGTCTCTAAATAAAATACAAAATAGGGCTAGGGATGTGGTTCAGGGTCGAGTGCCCCTGAATTCAATCCCCGGTACTCCCCCCCCCCCCCCCAAAAAAAAGATACTGCTTGAAAAATGTGCTACATGTAAAAGAAATGTTAACTTACCTCTTCGGATTTCTTCTTTAGCTGTTTTTCAAACTTTTCCTTATTTCCTTCCAATTGATTCAAATGCAAGGCAAGCTCTTCCTTACAAATTTCTAATGCTGAATCTAGTTGTCTAACCTAATCAATGAAAAAGGAGGAGGAAAAAAAGGAAAATCATCTAATGTACTGAATGCTTACTATACACTCAATATTTTAAAGATTTATCTCCAAAAGTTTACCTTACTGCTTCAAACAGCAAATATGCAGTCATACTTAGAATATAAAATGCTATTACAGAAGAGATAATATTGAGAGAATTCTTTATAAGAAAATAAAAAGGAAACCACAGAATGGAATACTGAAGAATAAAGAAATGATGGACAAGTGGAGGACATTTCAGGAAAAGGAAATATTCAGAGGGAAGGCACTGTGAAAGGGAATGGAGAAGCTGGGAGGAGCTTAGGTTTTCAAGAGTATGAACTTGTAGAAAATGGTTATTTGAGTAATATGAATGCTAAGATAAACTGGAGCCAACTGTGAAGAGCCTGAAGTCAAACACTCAAAAACACTTCTTAAAAAGTTAAAGCAGTCTTCAGCAGACTTCTTAAATCCCCTTAACAAGAAAAATAGGAAAGTATGAATTTACAAATTAGTATATTGTTATTGCTGTTAAGATAATATTTTGAAATGTTGACATTAATAAGAAAATGAAAACATTGCTAGATAAAGTGGCACATGCCTATAATCATGGCAACTTGGGATGCTGAGGCCTCACAAGTTTGAGGCCAGCCTCAGCAATTTAGTAGGATCCTGTCTCAAAAAAACAAAAAGAAGGTCTGGGCATATAGCTCAGTGGTCAGTACCGAAGGAAAAAAAAAAAAAAAAAAAAAAAAAAGAAAACATTTTTGTCAGCTAAGAAAAAAAATTAAGACTTCTTTGCTTAGAATCTATGAGAAATTTTTCAAAAGGACAGCTACATAACTTGGATTAGTTGTGTTTATACAGTTGCAAAATGCTTCTTAACATCAATATTAAAGAACAAGTCATTTAATAATTTTTTCAAAAAATTTAGTTCAAGCTCAATTTGCTTACATGTTCCATATCCCATCTATTAATAATATTCTTGTCTTGATCCTCTCTTTTCCTTATTATAATTCTGACCTTCTGGGGGTGATTTTTCTTTTTTCCTTTTTAAAAATATTGGCAGAAAATTAACCTGAGAAGTGATTTTTCTCTTAATGCTAGTAACATTTAAGGAGTCAGCTTTCAAAGTGTCAAAGAAATCTCAGCAAGACTAGGAAAAAAAGAAAATGTTCCACTTGCAGATATTATTCTACATCATGAAACAATCCTTGCAACTCTTATTTCTAAAAAGGGAACCTTGAGCTGGGTGTGGTGGAATATGGCTGTAATCCCAGTTACATGGGAGGCTGAGGTAGGCGAAGCACAAGTTCAAGGACAGCCCAGGCAACTGATCAAAAATTTATCTAAAAAAATAAAAAGGGTTGGGGAATGTAGTACTGGGGATAAAGCACAGTGGTGGGGTACCCCTGGTTCAATCCCCAGAACCAAAAAAAAGAAGAAGATTAAAAAAGGAATCTTGAAGCCACATTTATTGAAAACTATCTTACTCAATTGGTCTGTATATGTAAACAGCTAAACAGTCTGTAATTCTGAATGGCTATCTTTGTTAATAAATTGTTGCCCTAATAATAATTTTTAAACTAACATTTTTCTAAAAGGTATAAATATTTGCAAATTTTCTTTCTTAAACAAGAGAATGGGCATTGGAGTTGGGAGCAGAGGCACATGTCTGTAATCCAAGCAGCTTGGGAAGGATCCCAAGTTCAAAACCAGTCTCGGCAAAAGCAAGGCGCTAAGAAACTCAGTGAGATCCTATCTCTAAATAAAATACAAATTAGGTCTGGGATATGACTCAGTGATCGAGTGCCCCTAAGTTCAATCCCTGGTTACCCCCCAAAAAAGAAAATGGGCATTGGAACTTATATTTCATTACCTTCTTATTTAAAATATAATACTTTATTCAGCAAAGGTCATCAACAGATGTTAAAACCATTGGTTTTAAGTTTACTGAGGAAAAAGACATTAAAGAATCACTCCAAAATTAGTTCACTAATTGTCAAGGAAAAAATAGTGAGATCTGGCACTCACCACACCTTCAATAAGGCGTCAAAATTCACACTGTCCGGAACGCAGGGAACTTTGTGAAGTAGAGCTGCCGGCGAGACGCCCCTCCCCCCGCTGGAGCAGTGAACTCGGACAACTGGGAGCGCCGTAAAGGAGGCCGCTCGGCACAGCGCTGGGACTCGGAGCAACCACTGGGGCTCCGGCGGCTGCCCAGGGGAGGAGCAGCGAGGAGAGCTGTGTGCACTCAGAACACCGGGGCCTGCCCTGAGGAGGAGGAGGAGGAGCGTGGCCGCTTGGATTTGGAGTGACTGCACCAGAGCTACAGGCGGTTGCCAGAGGAGAAGCTCCGCGGCGAGCTGTTTGGACTCTAAGCTACCGCTTCTGAACCCCGGGGCCTGCCCGGAGGAGTAGGAGGAGGAGGAGGAGGAGGAGGAGCGCGGCGGGTCGTTTGGACTGGCAGTGACTGCATTAGCACTCCAGGCGGCTGCTCAGAGGAGAAGGTGAGTGGTGAGTTGTTTGGACTTAAAGTGACAGCTCCTGAACACAGGGGGGCTGCCTGGAAGAGAAGCGTGGTGGGTCGCTTGGTCTTGAGTGGCCGCACCAGAGCTCCGGGCGGTTGCCCAGAGGACCCGTGCAGCGGGTCACGTGGATTCAGAGCCACTCAGAGCGACCGCTCCTGAACACTCGGGGAGTTATCTGGAGAAGGAGGAGGAACGGGGAGGGTCACTTTGACTCGGAGTGATTGATTGCCCAGGGCTACGGGTGGTTGGTGGGAGGTGGAGGCACGCAGTGAGTTTCTTGGACTCCTAGTGACCGCACCGGAATACTGGGCGGCTGTCTGGAGGAAAGGCGTGTGGCGGGACTCTGGGTCTCAGAGCGATTGTACGGGGCCCCAGGTGGCTGCTCAGAGGAGGGGCCACATAGCCAGGCGATTAGGTGCAGAGCAGGGTCCCAGGATCTAGGAGGCTTCTTGGTGGAAGAGCCGCACAGAGACAGGCTTAGGGCGGAGCGAAGGTTCCAGGCCTGCGGGCAGATTCTCTGAGGAGGGGCGGCCTAAGAAGATTTATCTGCGAAGGGTGAGGCTCCCAGGCCCAGGAGGTAGGGCCGGGCCCCTGGGAACTTTGCAGAGGAGGCAGCCCAGCCCAGGCGGTAGCTGTAAATTGAGAGGAACCTCTAGGAGGGAACTGACCAGCGAGACCTCCCCACCGGGTGAGTCTTCCCTGCCGGATGAGGTTTCCCCACAAGGACGGTAAAACCAGAGACTCAGGCCCAAACAGGCCTTGCCTCAGCCCGCAGCCTAGGTCCCCTTTGGATGACCATTGGTCAACAAGTGGAGGCACCTCTGCCCACTAGCAGGGATTATACCCCACCTGAAGGCCACCACTCCTAGAGAGGCAGCTTCCTTGTGAAGTACCGCATTATCAACTTCCTCCAAGACTTCAGCCTACTGAAGGCTAAGGGGGGATATATATAGAAATCTTCAAGGACATTGTAAGTCAATAGAGGAAATCTGCAATATCTCAGCGGTCCACTGATACCTGAACAACATGAGAAAACAAGGAAAGAAAATGCTGCAAACAAATCTAGATGTTACATCAATAACACCCAATGACAGCATGGCAGAAGAAATGACAGAAAAGGAGTTCAGAATGTACATAATTAAAATGATCAGAGAAGCAAACGATGAGATGAAAGAGCGAATGCACGCACTGAATGATGAAATGAAAGAGCAAATGCAGGCATTGAATGATCGCACCAATAGACAATTAAAAGAGCAAATACAGGAAGCAAAAGATCATTTCAATAAAGAGTTAGAGATATTGAAAAAAAACCAAACAGAAATCCTTGACATGAAGGAAACAATAAACCAAATTAAGAACTCCATAGAAAGCATATCCAATAGGGTAGAACACCTGGAAGACAGAACCTCAGACAGTGAAGACAAAATATTTAACCTTGAAAACAAAGTTGAACAAACAGAGAAGATGGTAAGAAATCATGAACAGAATCTACAAGAACTATGGGATATCATAAAAAGGCCAAATTTAAGAATTATTGGGATTGAGGAAGGCCTAGAGAAACAAGCCAAAGGAATGAACAATTTATTCAATGAAATAATATCAGAAAATTTCCCAAATCTGAAGAATGAAATGGAAAATCAAGTTCAAGAGGCTTATAGGACTCCAAATATACAAAATTACAACAGACCCACACCAAGGCACATTATAATGAAAATACCTAACATACAAAATAAAGACAGAATTTTAAAGGCTGTAAGAGAAAAGAACCAAATTACATTCAGGGGAAACCAATACGGATATCAGCAGATTTTTCAATCCAGACCCTAAAAGCTACAAGGGCCTGGAACAACATTTTTCAAGCCCTGAAAGAAAATGGATGCCAACCAAGAATCTTATACCCAGCAAAACTTACCTTCAAATTTGACGATGAAATAAAATCCTTCCATGATAAACAAAAGCTAAAAGAATTTACAAAAAGAAAGCCAGCATTACAGAACATTCTCAGCAAAATATTCCATGAGGAAGAGATGAAAAACAAGAAGCAAATCAGCAAAGGGAGGAATTATTCTAAAGGAATTGTCAAATAAAGGAGGAAACAAGTTGTGTCAAACAAATAAATAAATAAAATTTAAAAAATGAACCAAATGACCGGGAAACCAAATCATATCTCTATAATAACCCTGAATGTTAATGGCCTGAATTCATCAATCAAAAGACATAGACTGGCAGATTGGATTAAAAAGAAAGATCCAACAATATGTTGCCTGCAAGAGACTCACCTCATAGAAAAAGATACCCACAGACTAAAGGTGAAAGGATGGGGAAAAACATACCATGCACATGGACTCAGCAAAAAAGCTGGAGTATCCATCCTCATTTCAGATAATGTGGACTTCAAGCCAAAGTTAGTCAGAAGGGATAAAGAAGGTCATTTCATACTGCTTAAGGGAAGCATAAATCAGCAAGATATAACAATCATAAACATCTATGCCCCAAACAGTGGCTCATCCATGTATGTCAAACAAATCCTTCTCAATTTCAGAAACCAAATAGACCATAACACAATAATACTAGGTGATTTTAACACGCCTCTCTCACCACTGGACAGATCTTCCAGACAAAAATTGAGCAAAGAAACCATAGATCTCAACAACACAATCAATAATTTAGACTTAACGGACATTTATAGAATATACCATCCAACCAAGAGCGAATACACTTTCTTCTCAGCAGCACATGGATCCTTCTCTAAAATAGACCATATATTATGCCACAAAGCTAATGTTAGCAAATACAAGAAGATAGAGACACTACCATGTATTCTATCAGATCATAATGGATTGAAGTTAGAAATAAATGAAAGAGTAAAACACAGAAACTATTCCAACAGCTGGAGATTAAACAATATGTTATTATATGATGAATGGATAACAGAAGATATTACGAAGGAAATTAAAAAATTCTTAGAGGTAAATGAGAACAAAGAAATATCATATCAAAATCTCTGGGACACTATGAAAGCAGTAGTTAGAGGGAAATTTATTTCATGGAGCGCATTTAATAAAAGAAGTAAAACTCAACAAATAAACGACCTAACACTACAGCTCAAAGCCCTAGAAAAAGAAGAACAGAACAGCACCAAAAGTAGTAGAAGACAGGAAATAGTTAAACTCAGAGCTGAAATCAATGAAATTGAAACAAAAGAAACAATACAAAAAATTGACAAAATAAATAGTTGGTTCTTCGAAAAAATAAACAAAATTGATAAACCTTTAGCCACACTAACAAAGACGAGAGAAAACCCAAATCACTAAAATTCGGAATGAACAAGGAAATATCACAACAGACAGGATTGAAATACTAGACATAAACAATTTAAATAGACCAATTTCAAGTACTGAAATAGAAGAAGTCATCAAAAGCCTACCAACAAAGAAAAGTCCGGGACCAGATGGGTTCTCAGCCGAGTTCTACAAAACCTTTAAAGAAGAGCTCATTCCAATACTTCTCAAAGTATTCCATAAAATAGAAGAGGAGGGAACCCTCCCAAACTCATTCTATGAAGCCAATATCACCCTGATACCTAAACCAGACAGAGACTCATCAAGGAAAGAAAATTTCAGACCAATATCCTTAATGAACATCGACGCAAAAATTCTCAACAAAATTTTAGCAAATCGCATACAAAAACATATTAAAAAGATAGTGCACCATGATCAAGTGGGTTTCATCCCAGGGATGCAAGGTTGGTTCAACATCAGGAAATCAATAAACATAATTCACCATATCAAAAGACTTAAAGTCAAGAATCACATGATTATTTCAATAGATGCAGAAAAAGCATTTGATAAAATACAGCACCCCTTCATGCTCAAAACACTAGAAAAAATAGGGATATTGGGAACATTCCTTAACATTGTAAAGGCCATTTATGCTAAGCCCATGGCTAATATCATTCTAAATGGTGAAAAACTGAAAACATTCCCCCTAAAAACTGGAACAAGGCAGGGATGCCCTCTTTCACCACTTCTATTCAACATCATTCTTGAGACTCTGGCCAGAGCAATTAGACAAATCAAAGAAATTAAAGGGATACGAATTGGAAAAGAAGAACTCAAACTATCCCTGTTCGCTGATGACATGATTATATATTTAGAGGAACCTGGAAATTCCACCAGAAAACTCTTAGAACTCATAAGTGAATTCAGTAAAGTAGCAGGTTACAAGATCAATGCCCATAAATCCAACGCATTTTTATACATAAGTGATGAATCTTCAGAAAGAAAAATTAGGAAAACTACCCCATTCACAATAGCCTCGAAAAAAATAAAATACTTGGGAATCAATTTCACAAAAGAGGTGAAAGACCTCTACAATGAGAACTATACATCACTAAAGAAAGAAATTAAAGAACACCTTAGAAGATGGAAAGATCTTCCATGTTCTTGGATAGGAAGAATTAATATTGTCAAAATGGCCATACTACCTAAAGTGCTATACAAATTCAATGCAATTCCAATTAAAATCCCAATGACGTACCTTACAGAAATAGAGCAAGCAATTATGAAATTCATCTGGAAGAATAAGAAACCCAGAATAGCTAAAGCAATCCTTAGCAGGAAGAGTGAAACAGGGGGTATCGCAATACCAGATCTTCAACTCTACTACAAAGCAATAGTAACAAAAACGGCATGGTATTGGTACCAAAATAGAAAGGTAGATCAATGGTACAGAATAGAGGACACGGACACAAACCCAAAGAAATACAATTTTCTCATACTAGACAAAGGGGCCAAAAATATGCAATGGAGAAAAGATAGCCTCTTCAACAAATGGTGCTGGGAGAATTGGAAATCCATATGCAACAGAATGAAACTAAACCCATATCTCTCACCATGCACGAAACTAAACTCAAAACGGATTAAGGACCTCGGAATCAGACCAGAGACCCTGCAGATTATAGAAGAAAAAGTAGGTCCAAATCTTCACCTTGTTGGTCTAGGATCAGACTTCCTTAACAGGACTCCCATAGCACAAGAAATAAAAGCTAGAATCAACCACTGGGATAGATTCAAACTAAAAAGCTTTCTCTCAGCAAAGGAAACTATCAGCAATGCGAAAAAAGAGCCTACAGAGTGGGAGAATATCTTTGCCAATCATACTTCAGATAGAGCACTAATCTCCAGAATCTATAAAGAACTCAAAAAACTCTACTCCAAGAATTCAAATAATCCAGTCGACAAATGGGCTAAGGAAATGAATAGACACTTCACAGAAGAAGATCTACAAGCAATCAACAAACATATGGAAAAATGTTCAACATCTCTAGTAATAAGAGAAATGCAAATCAAAACCACCCTAAGATTCCATCTCACCCCAATTAGAATGGCGATTATCAAGAATACGAGCAACAACAGGTGTTGGCGAGGATGTGGGGAGAAAGGTACACTCATAGATTGCTGTTGGGGCTGCAAATTAGTGCAGCCACTCTGGAAAGCAGTGTGGAGATTCCTTAGAAAACTTGGAATGGACCCTCCATTTGACCCAGCTATCCCACTCCTTGGCCTATACCCAAAGGACTTAAAATCAGCACACTACAGAGATACAGCCGCATCAATGTTCATAGCTGCTCAATTCACAATAGCCCGACTGTGGAACCAACCTAGATGCCCTTCAATTGATGAGTGGATAAAGAAACTGTGGTATATATATACAATGGAATATTACTCAGCTATAAAGAATAATAAAATTATGGCATTTGCAGGCAAATGGATGAAATTGGAGAATATCATGTTAAGTGAGATAAGCCAATCTCAAAAATCCAGAAGAGGAATGATCTCACTGGTAAGCCGATGATGACACTTAATGGGGGGGTGGGAGTGGGACAAGAATGGAGGAAGGAGGGACTGTATAGAGGGAAAAGAGAGGTAGGAGGGGTGGGGGGGAGGAAAAAATAATGGAATGAATCAAACATCATTACTCTATGTAAATTTATGAATATGCAAATGGTATGCTGTTACTCCATGTACAAACAGAAACGACATGTATCCCATTTGTTTACAATAAAAATAAATTTAAAAACATGCTTCAGTGGGGTATATTCAATTGAAATAAAGATTTTTAACTCAGCAGTAGGGTAAGAACTTGGGGGAGAAAAGGGAAATACTTAGAGCTCAAAATTTAAGAAGGCACTCACTCTCAGGGTCATGCAAATACTGGCCATTTACATGCATGATCCTAACATTGTAAAAGTGTCTCCTTAAATTCTGCATTGGTGGCATGTCACTTGATTTACCTTAATCCCAGGTCTGCAATAAGCTCCCAGGTGATGCTGAAGCTACTAGTCCATAAACCACACTTGGAGTAGCAGTGTCATAAAGGACATTTTCAAACAACTGGGAAAATTTCATTATGGACTATATTGAATGGAGTTTGATATTGCTGAATTAATGACCTTCTTTGATGTGTGTGACCACATAGATGATGCATGTTTATGTATTAAAATCATAAGTATTATGACATATGCAACCTTGTCTCAGCTGGCTGGCAAAAAAGAAGTATTTGTGTAGGAGGAGTTAGGTGTACACACAAGAATCATGCTTGTGTGTGTAGAAAGAGATGAAGTGAGTGTACCTAGGGTATAATGGACAATGAGCTGGATGAAAGAAAGGTACACAGATGTTCCCTGCAGTAGTCTTTCAAATTTTCTAAGGGTTTGAATTTTTAAAAGAATTTTTTAGTTGTAGATGGACACAATACATTTATTTATTTATTTATTTATTTAATGTGGTGCTGAGGATTGAACCCAGTGCCTTATACCTGATAGGCAAGCACTCTACCACTGAGCTACAATCCCATCCCAGAAGGTTTGAAATTTTAAAAATAAATTTAAATTAATAAATCAATTAAAATTAACAAGTAATAAAAACTAAAAAAATTTGATCGGCTTTCTTATTTAATCAGAGCCTGAGAGTCTGAATCATGTACAAAAACACATGTACATTGTACACACATCACTTGCAAACATACACATACATTAATGAATAAAATCAAAACATACATGGCAGATATACATGTATACATATACATGTATATAAATGAATGAAACCAAAGAAACTTCTCAGGTACACAATCTGGGGACAACTAGGTGGGGCTCTAGGCTATATATCTTCAACAACAGAAGTTAAGCTCTTCTTGTTTATTTTTCTACTTAAGATATTTTTTGAGGGGACAGGGAGAGAATCCAGAGTAGAGAATACATAGAAAACAAAATAATACTAAATACATTCTTTACTTTTTTTTTCCTTTTTCTTTCTTTCTTTTCTTTTCTTTTGTTTTTTTTTTTTTTTTTTTTTTGATACTGGGGATTGAATCCACATCTCATACATTCTAGGCAAGTGCTATCACTGAGCTACACTCCCAGTCCCCAAACAACAGAAAATAAATGAATAAAATTTTAAGTATTTTCTCAATTTTCTGTTTAAGACACAACATAATTTGCTTAATTTATTGGTCTCTTGTTACCAGTTTAGAATTTTCTCATCAGTTAGCTCTCATTAATCATAATTTTATAATTGATACAACTTTAAATTCATCCTTTCATCTCTCCTATATATAGAAAACTCATAATGCAGAGAACAACTAAAGCATGCAAGGGAATATGGACAAAAGTCATGAAGGGGACAATGACATAATTAGGAAAAATAGGCTTCAGGTTTCTGTTTTGATGCTACAGAATAAAAGAGGTTAAGAATCATTTCAGTATAACTTGAATCATGAAAATTTTGCTTATATATTTTTTTCTTCTTTTGATTTTTTTCCCCAAACAGCAAAACTGTTAAAGGTATTAAGAGAATAAAATATAGCATCAGATTTCATTCCCTTACTAATTTTCTATCTCATATCTGGCTAGAAACATGGAAATCCTTACTAAATGAGTGCTCAGATGTCTAGATAGTATAATGAAACCAGGAGTTAAGCTGCTATTTTTTTTTTTTTTTTTTTTTGAGGAGGGGCATTATTTCATGAAATTTAAGTTCAGGCCTATAACCTTTATATAACCTTTACAGTGATTTTTTTTTTTTTTTTTTGTACCAGGATTGAACCCAGAGGCACTTAACCACTGAACCACATCCCCAGACCTTTTTGTATTTATTTAGAGACAGGGTCTCACTAAGTTGCTTAGGGCTTCACTGAACTGCTGAGGCTGGCCTTGAACTTGCAATCTTCCTGCCACCTAAGTCACTCAGTTTTCAGGCATGCCCACAGTGCCCAGGTACTAATGATTTTTTTAATGTTAATAAACTTTGAGATTTTTTTTACATGAGGAAATGAATTGACATGACATTAAATATTAAAGAATTAGAGAATATTACAGGAATAGTTATGGATAAATATAATTAGGTTTACATGGGCATACACAGTCACAAAATGAACTAAAAACAGAATACCAAGAAAAAGTAAATAATGTATTTTTAAAAAAGATATATGAGGGGCTGGTGTTGTGCTCAGTGGTAGAACACTTGCCTAGCACGTGTGAGGCACTGAGTTCAATCCTCAGCACCACATAAAAATAAATAAAATAAAGGTATTGTGTCCACTAACAACTAAAAAAATATTTTTTGAAAAAGAAATATGACAGAATAAAGTGGCAGTATATTTGGGCATATCACTGTTGGACCTCTAAAAATGCAAAGGAGAAAATATTGAATATACAAGAGTTTTTCCCATTATCTACAGAGGATATGTTTTAAGAACCACAGGTAGTACTCAACACTATGTATACTGTTTTTTCCTATATGTAAATCCCCCAATTTAGTGCCCTTTTGATCTCAGCTAAGCACTTATCAGGCAATAGGGCATTTATAGTTTAAGGTACTACGGCAAAGATAGCATGAATTTCTTTCTCCTTCTTTACAATTTCACACATAGATTTGTTCTTACCATAAATCTTAGCAACTTCAGCATATGATATTTTTCCATTTCTTATTAAATCCAGAACTTTCACCTTTTCCCTTAAAGGAGAACTTTACAGCTTAGCTTGGGCAAATCTGAATTGCCAACATCACTATTTTTGTAGTTTGGGATCACTATTAAATAAAGTAAGAGTTACTTAAATATAAGCACTATAATACCAGTCCATCTTATAGCACAGATGGCTCCTAAGAGACTAATGGGTAGTTAGTATACACTAAATGAATACAATGAGAAAAGGGATGATAGAACAGATGGGGACCAATGCAAGATTTCAACACACTACTCAGAATAATGCAAAATGTAAAACTCACTAAATGTCTTTATCTCAATTTTTCTGTCTAATATTTTTGAACTGCAGTTGACTACATGTAACTGAAACCATGGAAAGTGAAATCACAAATGAGGGAATACTGTATGATAATTAGTTATTAAACTTTGAGTTAACTTAGCATGTGCTAAACACTTTATATGTCTTGTTTTGTTTAATATACCACTGCTCTTCTAAGGTATTGTTATCCCTATCTTAGAGAGGAAAAAATTAAAGTTCAGATAACTTAACTAACTGTAACTAGTTATAGCCAAAAGGGAAACCTAAGTTAATTCAGCAACATGGTCCATATTTTTAAACATTAAGATAAACTAGCCACAAACCCAGATTTTAGCTGGATGTTATGAATTCATCACTTAATTAACCTTACAGCAGAACTGGGAGAAAGAAGCAAAACTAGACAGTTTTAGTGTCTTCCTCCTTTACTTCCTCTGTTAATTCTTTACTGGTAATGCTAATAAGTTGCAAATATAGCTAAAGTTAAAAGACCTTTTTTTTGTGGGGGAGGGTACTAGAGATTGAACTCAGGGGCACTCAACTACTGAACCACATCCCCAGCCCCATTTTGTATTTTATTTACAGACAGGGTCTCACTCAGTTGCTTAGCACCTCACTTTTGCTGAAGCTGGCTTTGAATCTGAGATCCTTCTGCCTCAGCCTCTCGAGCCACTGGGATTATAGGTGTATGCCACTGCACCTGCTTAAAGATCACTTTTTAATGGTTAAAAAGCCCTTAGGACAAAATAGGCTACATAATCCACAAATGACATTATCAACTATCAAATGATTAAGATTAAAATTCACTTTAAAGGAAATATGCTGGTAGGCATAGTGGTGCAGTCCTGTGATTCCAGCAACTCAGGAGGCTGAGGTAGGATTGTAAATTCAAGGCCAGCTTCAGCAACTTAGTGAGACCCCCAAAAACTTACCAACACCCTGTCTCAAAGAAAAAAAAAAAAAAAAAAAACAGAATGAGGGATGCAGCTTAATGCTAAACACTCCTGGGTTTAATCCTAAGTATCAAATAAAAAAAAAAAAAAAGAACGAAAATAAAACAACAGAGTTTTCAAGATGGCGGCCTAGAGGGTGGCTGCATTACGTGTAGCTCCAGAACTCAGGATTCAAGAGAGGAGATATTGAGGCGCTTGGGACCAACTCAAAGTAGCCGGGTGACTCTCACCCCCTGGGGGGGCATCCCGGATGGGACGGGGGTCCCGGAACGCAGGAAACTTTGTGAAGTAGAACTGCCGGCGAGACGCCCCTCCCCCCGCTGGAGCGCCATAGAGGAGGCCGCTCGGCACAGCGCTGGGACTCGGAGCAGCCACTGGGGCTCCGGCGGCTGCCCGGGGGAGGAGTGGCGGGGAGAACTGTGTGGACTCAGGACACCGGGGCCTGCCCTGAGGAGGAGGAGAGGAGCGTGGCCACTTGGATTCGGAGAGACTGCGCCAGAGCTGCAGGCGGTTGCCAGAGGAGAAGCCGCGCGGCGAGCTGTTTGGAATCAGAATGACGCTTCTGAACACCGGGGCCTGCCCTGAGGACGAGGAGGAAGAGGAGCAGCCACTTGGATTCGGGTGACTATACGGGAACTACAGGTGGTTGCCAGAGAAGGGGCTGCGTGGCGAGCTGTTTGGACCCTGACCACTTCTGAACCCCGGGGCCTGCCCGGAGGAGTAGGAGAAGGAGGAGAAGGAGCACGGCGGGTCCTTTGGACTCGCAGTGACTGCATTAGCGCTCCAGGCGGCTGCTCAGAGGAGAAGGCGAGTGGTGAGTTGTTTGGTCTTAAAGTGACAGCTCCTGAACACAGGGGGGCTGCCTGGAGGAGAAGCGTGGTGGGACGCTTGGTCTTGAGGGACCACACCAGAGCTCCGGGCGGTTGCCCAGAGGACCCGTGCAGCGGGTCACGTGGATTCAGAGCCACTCAGAGGGACTGCTCCTGAACACCCGGGGGGTTATCTGGAGAAGGAGGAGGAACGGGCAGGGTCACTTCGACTCGGAGTGATTGATTGCCCCGGGCTACGGGTGGTTGGTGGGAGGAGGAGGCACGAAGTGAGTTTCTTGGACTCCTAGTGACCGCACCGGCATACTGGGCGGCTGTCTGGAGGAAGAGGCCTGTGGCGGGTCTCTGGGACTTAGAGTGATTGTTCGGGGCCACAGGTGGCTGCTCAGAGGAGGGGCCACACAGCCAGGCGATTAGGTGCAGAACAGGGTCCCAGGATCTAGGAGGCTTCTGGGTGGAAGAGCCGCACAGAGACAGGCTTAGGGCGGAGCGAAGGTTCCAGGTCTATGGGCAAATTCTCTGAGGAGGGGCAGCCTAAGGAGATTCATCTGCGAAGGGTGAGGCTCCCAGGCCCAGGAGGTAGGGCCGGGCCCCTGGAAACGTTGCAGAGGAAGGCAGCCCAGCCCAGGCAGTAGC
Source organism: Sciurus vulgaris (assembly GCF_902686455.1). Lineage (NCBI taxonomy): Eukaryota > Metazoa > Chordata > Mammalia > Rodentia > Sciuridae > Sciurus > Sciurus vulgaris. The sequence goes on along the minus strand of NC_136461.1, from coordinate 81,003,477 downwards.
TGTAAATTGAGGGGAACCTCTAGGAGGAAACTGACCAGCGAGACCTCCCCACCGGGTTAGTCTTCCCTGCTGGGTGAGGTTTCCCACAAGGACGGTAAAACCAGAGGCTCAGGCCCAAACAGGCCTTGCCTCAGCCCACAGCCTAGGTCCCCTTTGGATGACCATTGGTCAACAAGTGGAGGCACCTCTGCCCACTAGCAGGGAATATACCCCACCTGAAGGCCACCACTCCTAGAGAGGCAGCTTCCTTGTGGAGCACCGCATTATCAACCTCCTCCAAGACTTCAGCCTACTGAAGGCTAAGAGGGGATATATATAGAAATCTTCAGGGTCATTGTAAATCAACAGAGGAAATCTGCAATATCTCAGCGGTCCACTGATATCTGAACAACATGAGAAAACAAGGAAAGAAAATGCTGCAAACAAATCTAGATGTTACATCAATAAAACCCAATGACAGCATGGCAGAAGAAATGACAGAAAAGGAGTTCAGAATGTACATAATTAAAATGATCAGAGAAGCAAACGAGGAGATGAAAGAGCAAATGCAAGCATTGAATGATGAGATGAAAGAGCAAATGCAAGCATTGATTGATCGCACCAATCGACAGTTAAAAGAGCAAATACAGGAAGCAAAAGATCATTTCAATAAAGAGTTAGAGATATTGAAAAAAAACCAAACAGAAATCCTTGACATGAAGGAAACAATAAACCAAATTAAGAACTCCATAGAAAGCATATCCAATAGGATAGAACACCTGGAAGACAGAACCTCAGACATTGAAGACAAAATATTTAACCTTGAAAACAAAGCTGAACAAACAGAGAAGATGGTAAGAAATCATGAACAGAATCTACAAGAACTATGGGATATCATGAAAAGGCCAAATTTAAGAATTATTGGGATTGAGGAAGGCCTAGAGAAACAAGCCAAAGGAATGAACAACCTATTCAATGAAATAATATCAGAAAATTTCCCAAATCTGAAGAATGAAATGGAAAATCAAGTTCAAGAGGCTTACAGGACTCCAAATACACAAAATTACAACAGACCCACACCAAGGCACATTATAATGAAAATACCTAACATACAAAATAAAGACAGAATTTTAAAGGCTGTGAGAGAAAAGAACCAAATTACATTCAGGGGGAAACCAATACGCATATCAGCAGATTTTTCAATCCAGACCCTAAAAGCCAGAAGGTCCTGGAACAACATTTTTCAAGCCCTGAAAGAAAATGGATGCCAACCAAGAATCTTATACCCAGCAAAACTTACCTTCAAATTTGACGATGAAATAAAATCCTTCCATGATAAACAAAAGCTAAAAGAATTTACTAAAAGAAAGCCAGCATTACAGAACATTCTCAACAAAATATTCCATGAGGAAGAGATGAAAAACAAGAAGCAAATCAGCAAAGGGAGGAATTATCCTAAAGGAATTGTCAAATAAAGGAGGAAACAAGTTGTGTCAAACAAATAAATAAACAAAATTTTAAAAATGAACCAAATGACCGGGAAACCAAATCATTTCTCTATAATAACCCTGAACGTTAATGGCCTGAATTCATCAATCAAAAGACATAGACTGGCAGACTGGATTAAAAAGAAAGATCCAACAATATGTTGCCTGCAAGAGACTCACCTCATAGAAAAAGATACCCATAGATTAAAGGTGAAAGGATGGGGAAAAACATACCATGCACATGGACTCAGCAAAAAAGCTGGAGTATCCATCCTCATTTCCGATAATGTGGACTTCAAGCCAAAGTTAGTCAGAAGGGATAAAGAAGGTCATTTCATACTGCTTAAGGGAAGCATAAATCAGCAAGATATAACAATCATAAACATCTATGCCCCAAACAGTGGCTCATCTATGTATGTCAAACAAATCCTTCTCAATTTCAGAAACCAAATAGACCACAACACAATAATACTAGGTGATTTTAACACGCCGCTCTCACCACTGGACAGATCTTCCAGACAAAAATTGAGCAAAGAAACCATAGATCTCAACAACACAATCAATAATTTAGACTTAACGGACATTTATAGAATATTCCATCCAACCAAGAGTGAATACACTTTCTTCTCAGCAGCACATGGATCCTTCTCTAAAATAGACCATATATTATGCCACAAAGCTAATGTTAGCAAATACAAGAAGATAGAGACACTAGCATGTATTCTATCAGATCATAATGGATTGAAGTTAGAAATAAATGAAAGAGTAAAACACAGAAACTATTCCAACATCTGGAGATTAAACAATATGCTATTATATGATGAATGGATAACAGAAGATATTACGAAGGAAATTAAAAAATTCTTAGAGGTAAATGAGAACAAAGAAACATCATATCAAAACCTCTGGGACACTATGAAAGCAGTACTTAGAGGGAAATTTATTTCATGGAGCGCATTTAATAAAAGAAGTAAAACTCAACAAATAAACAACCTAACACTACAGCTCAAAGCCTTAGAAAAAGAAGAACAGAACAGCACCAAAAGCAGTAGAAGACAGGAAATTGTTAAACTCAGAGCTGAAATCAATGAAATTGAAACAAAAGAAACAATACAAAAAATTGACAAAATAAATAGTTGGTTCTTCGAAAAAATAAACAAAATTGATAAACCTTTAGCCACACTAACAAAGAGAAGACGAGAGAAAACCCAAATCACTAAAATTCGGAATGAACAAGGAAATATCACTACAGACAGGATGGAAATACAAAACATAATTAGAAGCTATTTTGAAAATCTATACTCCAACAAAATAGAAAATTTCGAAGACATCAACAGGTTTCTAGAGACATATGAATTGCCTAAACTGAATGAGGAGGACATAAACAATTTAAATAGACCAATTTCAAGTACTGAAATAGAAGAAGTCATCAAAAGCCTACCAACAAAGAAAAGTCCGGGACCAGATGGGTTCTCAGCCGAGTTCTACAAAACCTTTAAGGAAGAGCTCATTCCAATACTTCTCAAAGTATTCCATAAAATAGAAGAGGAGGGAACCCTCCCAAACTCATTCTATGAAGCCAATATCACACTGATACCTAAACCAGACAGAGACTCATCAAGGAAAGAAAATTTCAGACCAATATCCTTAATGAACATCGACGCAAAAATTCTCAACAAAATTTTAGCAAATCGCATACAAAAACATATTAAAAAGATAGTGCACCATGATCAAGTGGGTTTCATCCCAGGGATGCAAGGTTGGTTCAACATCAGGAAATCAAGAAACGTAATTCACCATATTAATAGACTTAAAGTCAAGAATCACTTGATTATTTCAATAGATGCAGAAAAAGCATTTGATAAAATACAGCACCCCTTCATGCTCAAAACACTAGAAAAAATAGGGATAGTGGGAACATTCCTTAATATTGTAAAGGCCATTTATGCTAAGCCCATGGCTAATATCATTCTAAATGGTGAAAAACTGAAAGCATTCCCCCTAAAAACTGGAACAAGGCAGGGATGCCCTCTTTCACCACTTCTATTCAACATCGTTCTTGAGACTCTGGCCAGAGCAATTAGACAAACCAAAGAAATTAAAGGGATACGAATTGGAAAAGAAGAACTCAAACTATCCCTGTTCGCTGATGACATGATTATATATTTAGAGGAACCTGGAAATTCCACCAGAAAACTCTTAGAACTCATAAGTGATTTCAGTAAAGTAGCAGGTTACAAGATCAATGCCCATAAATCCAACGCATTTTTATACATAAGTGATGAATCTTCAGAAAGAGAAATTAGGAAAACTACCCCATTCACAATAGCCTCGAAAAAAATAAAATACTTGGGAATCAATTTCACAAAAGAGGTGAAAGACCTCTACAATGAGAACTATACATCACTAAAGAAAGAAATTAAAGAACACCTTAGAAGATGGAAAGATCTTCCATGTTCTTGGATAGGAAGAATTAATATTGTCAAAATGGCCATACTACCTAAAGTGCTATACAAATTCAATGCAATTCCAATTAAAATCCCAATGACGTACCTTACAGAAATAGAGCAGGCAATTATGAAATTCATCTGGAAGAATAAGAAACCCAGAATAGCTAAAGCAATCCTTAGCAGGAAGAGTGAAACAGGGGGTATTGCAATACCAGATCTTCAACTCTACTACAAAGCAATAGTAACAAAAACGGCATGGTATTGGTACCAAAATAGAAAGGTAGATCAATGGTACAGAATAGAGGACACGGACACAAACCCAAATAAATACAATTTTCTCATACTAGACAAAGGGGCCAAAAATATGCAATGGAGAAAAGATAGCCTCTTCAACAAATGGTGCTGGGAGAATTGGAAATCCATATGCAACAGAATGAAACTAAACCCATATCTCTCACCATGCACCAAACTAAACTCAAAATGGATTAAGGACCTCGGAATCAGACCAGAGACCCTGCAGATTATAGAAGAAAAAGTAGGTCCAAATCTTCATCTTGTTGGTCTAGGACCAGACTTCCTTAACAGGACTCCCATAGCACAAGAAATAAAAGCTAGAATCAACCACTGGGATAGATTCAAACTAAAAAGCTTTCTCTCAGCAAAGGAAACTATCAGCAATGCGAAAAAAGAGCCTACAGAGTGGGAGAATATCTTTGCCAATCATACTTCAGATAGAGCACTAATCTCCAGAATCTATAAAGAACTCAAAAAACTCTACTCCAAGAATTCAAACAGTCCAGTCAACAAATGGGCTAAGGAAATGAATAGACACTTCACAGAAGAAGATCTACAAGCAATCAACAAACATATGGAAAAATGTTCAACATCTCTAGTAATAAGAGAAATGCAAATCAAAACCACCCTAAGGTTCCATCTCACCCCAATTAGAATGGCGATTATCAAGAATACGAGCAACAACAGGTGTTGGCGAGGATGTGGGGAGAAAGGTACACTCATACACTGCTGGTGGGGCTGCAAATTAGTGCAGCCGCTATGGAAAGCAGTGTGGAGATTCCTTAGAAAACTTGGAATGGAACCACCATTTGACCCAGCTATCCCACTCCTTGGCCTATACCCAAAGGACTTAAAATCTGCATACTACAGAAATACAGCCACATCAATGTTCATAGCTGCTCAATTCACAATAGCCAGACTGTGGAACCAACCTAGATGCCCTTCAATTGATGAGTGGATAAAGAAACTGTGGTATATATATACTATGGAATATTACTCAGCCATAAAGAATGATAAAATTATGACATTTGCAGGCAAATGGATGAAATTGGAGAATATCATGCTAATTGAGATAAGCCAATCTCAAAAAGCCAAAGGACGAATGATATCGCTAATAAGTGGAGGTTGACACATAATGGGGGGGGAGGGAAGGGTTAGAGTTAGGGTTAGGGAGCGGGGCAAGTATGGAGGAAGGAACTACTGTATAGAGGGTAAAGAGGGGTGGGAGGGGTGGGGGGAAGGGAAAAAAATAACAGAATGAATCAAACAACATTGCTCTATGTAAATTTATGATTACACAAATGGTATGCCTTTACGCCATGTACAAACAGAGAAACAACATGTATCCCATTTGTTTACAATAAAAAAAATAAAAACTAAAAAAAATAAAATAAAACAACAGAAAGTTCGCTGAGTCAAGTCAAATCTTCAGCTTTTACTCAACTCTTATGCATATGATTTTTACAATTTATGTGTGAACTGTCTTCAAAAAGAAAAACAAAAAGTATTAGCATACTAGCCTTGATTGATTCTTCAGATACTTGATTCTGTAATGCTTTCAAAGCTTCATCTTTCTTCATATTCTCCTTTTCCATTTCCTGAAAACATATACACACACCCATACACACATATATAAACATACATATATATATGTATGTATGTAGGAAAAATATAGGAATGTGAATAATCATTTTTGTATTAGTAACAAGTTATTAAATAAGTGATTTGATTAGGATTAAGGTATGTCACAGAAAGATAAACTATTAGCTTTTACATAGCACTTTTATAAAGATGACTTTACCCCTTTGCTTTCCGTCAAGAGTCTATCTAGTGATTCAAGATGATGCTGTTTACATATTATATCTTGTTGCAACATGGACATAGTCTTTTCTTGTTCTTTAAATTGTTGGTCTTTTTTCTCTAGTTGAGCTTCAAGCTAAACATAAAAACAGGATTAATTTTCATACTAAATTAAAAAAAAAATTTCAAACATTTTAAATATACAGTAAAGAATACAATACATGTTAAACTACCACTGAAATTACATAGATTTTTGCATTTTGCAGATATCCTTCAGTTTCTCAGATTAAAAAGAATAAATGAAGGGTTGCAGATGTAGCTCAGTCGTGCACTGTTTCCCGACAAGGTATGAGACCCTGGGTTAAATACCCAGTAATGAAAAAAGAAAAAAGGAAGAAATAAAATCACATGCCTGTCTTTTTTCACTTCCTCCTTTATCTATTCTATGCTGAAACCGGTCTGTATTGTCTGGTATGTTTCATTCTTATATATGTTTTTTGTGCTTTTACTACATATGTATATCCATGAACAATATGTAGTTTTCTGTCTTGAAAATTTACACAGAAGAGGGGCTGGGGTGTGGCTCAGTGCCAGATCACTTGCCTAACACGTGTAAGGCACTGGTTTTGATGCTCAGCACCACATAAAAATATGTAAATAAATAAAAAAGATACTGTATCCATCTACACTAAAAATTTTTTTTAAAAAGAAAAAGAAAAAGGAAGGAAAATTTACATAAGTGATATCAATAATTCTAAGTCTGGACCAGTTGCTTTTTTTACTTGATATTGTTTTAGATATTTATCCACATTGATATACATAGATCTAGTTCATTTACCTTAGAGAAGTATAAGATTCTACTGTAATGGGCTGGGGTTGTGGCTCAGTGGTAGAGTGTTTGCCTAGCATATGTGAGGCACTGGGTTCAATTTTCAGCACCACATATAAATAAATAAATAAAATAAAGGTTCATCGACACATAAAAAATAAATTTAAAAAAAGAATAATTTCTCTACTCATCTACCTAGGAACAGTTATTCTGCATTTTTACTCGAATGATAGTGCTGTAATAACATTCTTTGTACATGCCTCTTTATGTACATGTAAGAGTTTCTCTAGAATAGACCACCTAAAAGTAGAATTCCTTGTTGTAAGATATGCACATTTTCAATTTCAAGAGGTATTTCTTTTCAAAGTGCATCAAAATTTACACACTGATTAGAAGTATATAAGATTTCCCACTCCCCACAACTTCACCAATAATTGGTATCATCCAAGTTCTAAAACACTTTTTTCAAAAACAAAATATGAAATTACCCAATGTGTATATTTATGTATATATATTATGTAGGTATACACAAATACAAGAATGATGTTATAGCTAGTGACATAAATATATGCATATATATATATATCACACATACATCCATATAATAAGAATATGGCAGCTACAGGATTAACTAGAATATTCAATACCAAGAAATTATGAAATGAAAATGATCAAATGAAAACAATGAAAGAACACATCAGAAATTAGAGGCTTTTTAAGCAATTTAAGATACTATGGAGAGGGATCCAAGATGGTGGTCTAGAGGGAGGCTGCGTTCCTTGTCACTCCGCAACGCAGGATTCAAGCAGAGGATATCTGTTCCTCGGTGAGGCAGTTTTTGCGGCTTATTGATCCCCTGCTCTTTGCCCCATTTGTCTGCTGTGGTCACCTGCAATCTGCCAGCATATCGACGCCTTTTTTGAGAGCAGATTGCTCACTGTCAGGCGTCTGTCCTCCGCCATTTGCCTGCCTTTTGCCTGTCCATCGCCCGGCGCTCGAGGTTCACCTCCCGATCGTCCAACAGCTGCCAGCAGATTGACCGCAGACCGCCAGTGGAGAGCCAGCTGCCTACTGCTGCCTGGAGGTTCGCTGTTGCAGTACCTGCAGGTTTGATTGCACGTGGCTGCCGCCATTTTGAGACAACAGCCAGGCCCTGTAGGACCCCTGGGCGAACTGACTGAGTCCAAACTCCAGGATCCCTCAGCCCAACCGATCACTTCCTGCCTCTGGGGCCCTCACATCAACTGACTGCTCCCTGCTGCCAGGAACCCCAGACCAAGTAACTGTGCCCTATCACCGGGAACCCAGACCAACTGATTGCACCCGGCCTCCTGGATCCCACAACCACACCAAACACACCCGACTCCAGGACCACTGCTAGACCAACTGCATCCTGTCTCCAGGACCTCCAGCTGACCACGTCCACCCCTGAGCTGCAGCTCCCCATTTGCCAACACATTTGGAAGCCAGAGCAGCCATCTTGGATAATCCTGGAAGCCGTAGCTCTGATCTTCGGGTGGAGCAAATCCCATCCTGAGACGCCTGCTGGAGGCTTGAAGCTCATGGTCAGGTACCTCTCATGCATCAGGCTACTGAACACTGGGAGGTTTCATTAGTATATGACTATTATACAGTAGATTTTCTTTTTTTTCCTTTTTTAAAAAAAAATTTAAGTTTTTATTTCGTTACGTTTCTTGCTTTCTTTTCCTTCTGTTTACCTATTCCCTCAGAGTCGTTTTCTCCCTTATTTACATGATGTTATTGTCTCCATAGGGGCTATTTGGTCTAGGATTGCAGTGTCTGATTTGGGCACTGCTAATATTGATCTTCCTTTAAAGAAAGGGTTTTGGAAACCTATAGGGCCACTATAAGCCTATAGGGGGAAATCTGCAATACCCCAGATCTGCAGCGCTAGAGGGGAAGATACATGAACAACATGAAAAAACAAGGCAAGAAAATGATCCAAACAAATCTAGATTCTATAGTAATAGAATCCAATGACAGTATGTTAGAAGAAATGTCAGAAAAGGACTTCAGATTATACATGATTAAGATGATTCGCGAAGCAAAGGATGAGATAAGAGAGCAAATGCAGGCAATGAATGATAATACCAATAAGCTGAAAGAGCACCTGCAGGAAGCAAAAGATCATTTCAACAAAGAGATAGATTCTCAAAAAAAAAAAAAAAAAAAAAAACAAACGGAAATCCTTGAAATGAAGGAGACAATAAACCAAATAAAAAACTCAATGGAAAGCATCACCAACAGACTAGACCACTTGGAAGACAAATCCTCAGACAATGAGACAAAATATTTATCTTGAAAATAAAGTCTCCCAAACAGAGAAGATGGGAAGAAATCATGAACAGAATCTCCAAGAACTATGGGACATCATGAAAACACCAAATTTAAGAATTATTGGGATTGAGGAAGGCACAGAGATACAAACCAAAGGAATGAACAACCTATTCAATGAAATAATATCAGAAAATTTCCCAAACCTGAAGAATGAAATGGAAAATCAAATACAAGAGGCTTACAGAACACCAAATGCACAAAATCACAACAGATCCACACCAAGGCACATTACACTGAAAATGCCTAACATTCAAAATAAAGGTAGGATTTTGAAGGCCGTGAGAGAAAAGCATCAGATTACATATAGGGGGAGATCAATACGGATAGCAGCAGACTTCTCAACCCAGACTCTAAAAGCTAGAAGGGCCTGGACCAACATATTTCAAGCTCTGAAAGAACATGGTTGCCAACCAAGAATCCTATACCCAGCAAAACTAACCTTCAGATTTGAAGATGAAATAAAATCCTTCCATGATAAACAAAAGTTAAAAGAATTTACAAATAGAAAGCCTGCACTACAGAATGTTCTCAACAAAATATTCCATGAGGAGGAAATGAAAAACAAAAATGTAGGTCAGCAAAGGGAGGAACTACCTTAGAGAAAAACCACTCAAAGAAGAAACCAAGCCAACTTAAAAACCAAAAATAAGCCAAATGACTGGGAATACAAATCATTTCTCAATAATAACCCTGAACGTTAATGGCCTAAACTCATCAATCAAAAGACATAGACTGGCAGAATGGATTAAAAAGAAAGACCCAACAATATGCTGCCTGCAAGAGACTCATCTTATAGAAAAAGACATCCACAGACTAAAGGTGAAAGGATGGGAAAAAACCTACCACGCACATGGACCCAGTAAAAAAGCGGGGGTTTCCATCCGTATATCAGATAAAGTGGACTTCAAGCCAAAGTTAGTCAGAAGGGATAAAGAAGGACATTTCATACTGCTTAAGGGAACCATAAATCAGGAAGACATAACGATAGTAAATATTTATGCCCCAAACAATGGTGCATCCCTGTACATCAAACAAATCCTTCTCAATTTCAGGAATCATATAGACCACAACACAATAATTCTGGGCGACTTTAACGCACCGCTGTCACCACTAGATAGATCTTCCAAACAAAATCTAACCAAAGAAACCAGAGAACTCAATAACACAATCAATAACCTAGACTTAATAGACATATATAGAATATTCCTTCCATCAATGAGCGGATACACTTTCTTCTCAGCAGCACATGGAACCTTTTCGAAAACAGACCATATGTTATGCCACAAAGCAGCCCTTAGGAAATGCAAAAAACTAGAGATACTGCCTTGTGCTCTATCAGATCATAATGGACTGAGAGTAGAAATCAATGACAAAGTAAAAAAAGGAAATTACTCCAACACTTGGAGACTAAATAATATGCTATTGAATGAAACATGGATAACAAAAAACATCAGGGAGGAGATTAAAAAATTCTTAGAGGTCAATGAGAATGATGATACAACATATCAAAATCTCTGGGACACTATGAAAGTGGTACTAAGAGGAAAATTCATTGCATGGAGCACATTCCAGAAAAGAATGAAAAGTCAACAATTAAATGACCTAACATTAGAGCTCAAAGCCCTAGAAAAAGAAGAACAGAATAACAGCAAAAGTAGAAGAAGACAGGAAGTAATTAAAATCAGAGCTGAAATCAATGAAATTGAAACAAAAGAAACTATTCAAAAAATTGACATAACAAAAAGTTGATTCTTTGAGAAAGTAAACAAAATAGACAAATCCTTAGCCACACTAACAAAGAGAAGGAGCGAGAAGACTCAAATTACTGAAATACATGATGCAAAAGGAAATATCACAACAGACACCACTGAGATACAGAACATAATGAGAAGCTACTTTGAAAATCTGTATTCCAACAAAATAGAAACTACCGAAGACATTGACAAATTTCTAGAGAAATTTCTAGAGAATTCTAAGATTCTATCTCACCCCAATCAGAATGGTGATTATCAAGAACACAAGCAACAATAGGTGTTGGAGAGGATGTGGGGAAAAAGGTACACTCATACATTGCTGGTGGGACTGCAAATTAGTGCAGCCACTCTGGAAAGCAGTGTGGAGATTCCTTAGAAAACTTGGAATGGACCTACCATTTGACCCAGCTATCCCACTCCTTGGCCTATACCCAAAGGACTTAAAATCAGCACACTACAGAGATACAGCCACATCAATGTTCATAGTGGCTCAATTCACAATAGCCAGACTATGGAACCAACCTAGATGCCCTTCAATTGATGAGTGGATAAAGAAACTGTGGTATATATATATACAATGGAATATTACTCAGCTATAAAGAATAATAAAATTATGGCATTTGCAGGCAAATGGATGAAATTGGAGAATATCATGTTAAGTGAGATAAGCCAATCTCAAAAATCCAGAAGAGGAATGATCTCACTGGTAAGCGAATGATGACACTTAATGGGGGGGGAAAAAAAAGGTACTATGGAAAAAGCAATATATACAAGTTAAACTTTCTAGTAAGCAAAAGGGGGAAATAAATTCTGGATCCTATTAAGTAAGAAGGAAATTTTTTAAAAGGGGGTGAAGATTAACTCCAAGGGTGATTTTAAATGTAATGTTTTCCTAGAATCTCTGACACTCTCATATTGATCACTGAAGAAACCCTCAGGGATAGACTCATTTGAAAAATACTTTTTATCTTCTAAATCAGTAAACCACTTTTTAAGGACCTATTATAAAATAATAATCTAAAATGTAGAAAACATAGTTTTACAATAAAGTTGACAAAAAGATTAGTCATAATTCTGAACAGGAACAACTCAAATGGTAACAATTCTGTAAAATGCAACTATTAAAAATAATGTTTACACAGTGCACAGTCGTGCATGCCTATAATCCCAGTGGCTTGGGAGGCTGAGGCAGGAGGATCTTGAGTTCAATACCAGCCTCGGCAAAAGTGAGGTGCTAAGCAACTCAGTGAGACCCTGTCTCTAAATAATATACAAAAAATAGGGCTGGGGGTGTGGTTCAGTGGTCAAGTGCTCCTGAGTTCGATTCCAGGTACCCACCAAAAAAATGTTTACTTTGTGTGTGTCTGTATGTGTTCAGTTGATCCTCCGTATCTACAACTTCTACCCTCTGTGGATTCCAACATTCATAGACTGAAAATATTTTTAAAAAATTACCTCTGTACTGACCATGAATACGCCTATTTTTTCCTTGCCATTATTCCCTAAACAATACAATATAACAACTATTTATAGCATTTACATTGCATTCGATGTTTTAAGAAATCTAGAGATGGTTTGAAGCATACAGGAAGAGGTTTTGTGCAAACAATACATTATTTTTCATAATGGTCTTGAGCATTCCTGGAATTTGGTACCCATGGGGATGTTCTGGAACCAATTCCCCATGATGCTGAGGTATGACTATGCTATACACATTTAAGTAAGAAAAAACAGTTTGGAAAATATAAACTAAGATCTTGGCAATAATACTAGATGATAGACTCTTTAAAAATTAACTACATACAATAACATTTTTCCCTTATTTTGAAGAGGGAGGAGGTATAGTTCTAAGTTTTAACATGTCAAAATATGTTAGAACTATACATTAAATAGTTTTCCAAAGTAGTTGTACATTATGCATTCTTACCAAAAACATGACAATTCTAGGTGTTTTGCATCCTGACCAGCATTTGCTATTAACAAGCACCCACTACACACACCATTTTGGCATTCTAATAGGAATGTAGTGGTATTTTTCCATACTTGTAATATGCTTTACTCATGTTGAGCACATTTTCATATGCTTATTTGCCATCTTTTTTTGTGAAGTGTCTGTTTAAATCTTTTGCGTATTTATTTATTTAATTTTGTCCATTTAAAAGACCAGTATTTGGGGCTAGAACTGTGGTAGAGTGCTTGCCTCGCATGTGTGAGGCACTGGGTTTGATCCTCAGTACCACATAAAATGAATAAATAAAATAAAGGTATAAAAAAATGTATATTTAAAAAAAGACCAGGTATTCAGTCAGAATGGCAGCCATCAAGAATACAAACAATAACAATATCAATAACAATAATCAATGCTGGAGAGAAGATGGAAAAAAAGGAACACTTACACTGTTGGGATGGTAAATTATTACAATCACTTTGGAAATCAGTATGAAGGTTCCTCAACAGACTAGGAATAGAACCACCATAAGACCCAGATATATCATTTCTCAGTATTTAGCCTACAGAATTAAAGTCATCATATTATAGCATACCCAGCACAATTCAAAATAGTCAAACTATAGAACTAATCTAGGCATCTATCAACAGGTGAATGGATAAAGAAAATGTGGTATATGTATGTTCATAATGGAGTTTTATTCAACCATAAAGAAAAATGAAAGTATGCCATTTGCAGGAAAATCGACAGAATTTGAGAACAGTATGATAACTAAAATAAGTCATTTCAGAAGGTCAAGGGTCATATTGTTTTCTTTCATATATGGAAGCTAGGGAGAAAAAAGGAAAAGAAAGGATGGGGGGCAGAATCTCATGAAAATCAAAAGGAGATCAGAATAGAGGAAAAGGATCAGTGAGAGGGAGGAGAGAAGGGAGAGGAGAAATACAGGGGAATGACACTCTCCAAATTACATTGTGTGCATTTTATGAATATGTAACAACAAAGCCCACCATTATGTACAATAATAATGCCTCAATAAAAAATGTAAGCTGGGCATAATGATGCATGCCTGTAATCCCAAAGGCTGGGGAGGCTGAAGCAAGAGGATCACAAGTTCAGTCAGTCTCAGCAATTTAGCAAGGCCCTAAACAACTTATCAAGATCCCATCTCTAAATAAAATATTTTTTTAAAAGGGATGGGATTTGGCTCAGTGGTTAAGTACCCCTGGGTTCAATCCCTGATACCAAGAAAAAAATAGTGGGAAAAAAAAAAAAAACTGGCTATTTATTGATAAGTTTTGAGAGTTTTTAATTTATGATAGGTACAAGTTTTTGTTGGATATGAGATTTTACAAATACTTTCTCCACCGTAGCTTATCTTTCATTTTCTTTCACAGCACGAAAGTCTTTAATGTTGGTATATTCCAATTTATCTGTTGTTTTTTCCCTTTGGGTAGTTTTGGTATCATATCTAAGAACTGTTATCCTAACCAAAGGTCATGAGAACTTTCTTTTAAGAGTTTTATAGATTTAGAAAATTTTATATTTCAGTCTATGACCCATTTCTAATCACTTTTCATATTAAGGTATACATTCATGAGGATGTATTGTTTTGTATATGGATACCCAATTATTCAAGCATCACAGGCTGAAGGACTACCCTTTATCCATTTTGAATTGCCCTTGTACCTCTATCAAAAGTCAAATGATTAGAGCTGGGAATATAGCTCAGTGGTAGAGCACTTGCCTAGCATATACAAGACCCCCAGTTCAATTACCAGCACTGCAAAAAAAAAAAAAAAGAAAAAAGAAAAAAAGGAAAAATCAAATGATCACATCAGCTGGATCTATTTCTAGATTTCTCTAATATGTTCATTAGTACCTATCTATTTGCTAATACCATACTGTATTGATTACTAGAGCTTTAATAAAAATCTTGCCGCATGAATCCTCCAACTTTATTCTTTTTTCCACTTGCTTTGGCTGTACTAGTTCCTTTGCCTTTCCACTATGAATTTTAAAACCAGCTACCTACCTATATACACACAAATTTTGACTGGAATTTTAACTGGCAACACATTTAATTTATAGATCCATTTATAGTAAGTTGACACCCTGAATACTTCCAACCACAAAGAAATGGTACTTCTCTCCATTTACTTAGGTCTTCTTTGGTTTCCTTCATCAACATTTTGTAAATACAGATCGTAAGCATTTATACCTAAGCATTATATTTTTGGAGCTATTGTAAATAGTACTATTTTAAAATTTTTGGGTTTCTAATTGTTCACTGGTAGAATATAGAAATATGAAAGTTTTAAATTTTATTGGTTCTTTTTAGTTATTCATGACAGAATTCATTTTGATATAATTATAGAAGCATAAAATATATTTTATTCTAATTAGGAACCCATTCTTATGGATATGCACAATGGTGGGCTTCACTATGGTGCATTCACACATGTACACAGGAAAATTATAAGAAATACAGTGTTTTATATGTTGACCTTGCTTGTACACTATGTCCTTGTTCACTTAACAATTTTAGTTTTTGAAGATTCTTTGAAATTTTTCAGCATTGATAATCATGTTGTCTGTAAAAAGGGACAGCTTTCTTTTTTCTTGCTCATTGCATTGGCTTTCTAGAGAGACACTAAAGAGCACTGATGACAGCACATGTTTTTGCCTTGTTAACAAACTTAGGGGGAAAGTATTCAATCTTTTATCATTAAGTATAATATTATCTACTAAGTATTTATATAGATGCCCTACATGGAAATCCCCTTTCCATTCCTATGTGGCTGAGAGATTTTTCATGAGGGAAAGTTGAATTTTGTTAAGTACTCTTTCTGCATCTGTTGATATGATCATTTAGATTTTTGTCTGTTAATATGGTAGATTACATTGATTCAATTCTGAATGTTGAATCAGCCTTCTGTTCCCAGGAGAAACATATCTCTCTCTCTTTCATATACACACAAGAGGGGGCTAAATTTTTGTATAGGGTTTTGCTTTGATGTTCATCAGGCTTATTAGTCTGTATTTCCTTTTTGGTTTTGTCTCACATGGTATCAGAGTAATAGTAGCCAAAATAAGTTGGGAAGTGATTCTTCCTCTTCTGTATTTTGGCAGAGACTATATAATACTGGTGCTGTTTCTTCCTCATTTTTGAAAGCATTTACCAGTGAAACTATCTAGACCTAAAATTTTCTTTTTATGGAAAGTTTTAAAACCATGAAACCGATTTTTAATATATATAGAAGTATTCAGGTTATCTATTTCTCAAGTTGTATTAGTTTGCATCTTATATCTATGTAATCTATTGTAGTATATTTATCTTATTTCTAATACAGGTAATTTGTATTTTCTTTTTTTTCCCTTGGTTAGACTGGCTATAGATTTATAAATTTTATTAATTCTTTTCAAAGAACCAGATTTTGGTTTCAATAATTTTCCTTATTGGTGTTTGCTTCTCAGTTAATTTAATTATTTTCATTTCTCTCCTTGTTATGAGTTGATTTTGCTCTTCTGTTCAGTTTCATAAATTTGAAGTTTAGATCACTGATTATTCTTTTTTTCTCATACATTTAATGCTATAAATATCCCTCTAAAAACTACTTTAACTGCATCCCACCACAAATTTTGATATATTGTGTTTTCATTTTCATTCAATTCAAAATATTTTCAATATCCCTTGAGACTCAATTCTTTGTCCAATGGACTATTTAGAGGTGCATTATTTAATTTCTAAATATTTGCTTATTTCCCAAATATTTCTGTTATTGGTTTCTAGCCTAATTTCCATTATTGACAGAGAACATTTCACATTGGGTTTCAATTATTTTAAATTTGATAAGATTTATTTTATGACCCAGGATATGGTGTATATTGTAAATATTTCAAGTACACTTGAGAAGAATGTATATTTTTTGTCATTGGTTAGAGTACTCTATAAACAACAATTATATTAATTTGGTTGAAAGTGTTATTAAGATGTGTTCTAGACCCTTGTTGACTTTTTTTGGACTACTTGTCCTACAACTATAGAAGAGTAGTATTGACATCTTCAACTTTAATTTTGGGTTAATTTCTCCTTTCAGCCTTCTTAATTTTCTTTGTGTATTCTGAAATTCTACTGGTAAGTATATGTGCTTTTAGAATTGTTACATAATCTTGATGAATTGAGCATTTTATTGTTATGCAGTGCCTCTGTTCCTGATAATTTTCTATAATCTAAAGTCTGTCGCTGGCTCTGTGCGGTACCAAATCCACAGATATTTGTCACCGCCTGCAGCAACAATTTGCTCGGGTATTTATCAGAGGTGGACTGGAAACTGAGCTACTTCTATTTCTGGGCTGCTTCCTTGCTTGCTTGCTTGCTTGTTTATGGAGGGTAGAGGAAATGAGGCTTACTTGCTTTGAGAGGAGAGAGAAAAGAGGCTTTGCTTAAGAGAGAGAGACTATACTTTCAGAGATCTATATCTTCTTAGTTCTGCTGCTTCTTCTTAAAGGTGTGTCCTGCATCCTGTGAACTAAGGGTGCATCTACCTAAGGTGCTTTAGTGATGTGTCCCATGTACTGCGATCTGTGATCTGCAAACTAAAGATGTGTTCTCAGTTCTCCGCTCTGCGATCTGCCTTCCGCTGCTGCCCCTACTCGCTGCTTCTATCTGCTTACTGCTTCTTCTTCTTCCTTTCTGCTAATGGCTTCTCTGCTTCTTTCTACTAGCTGCTGCTCCTTGCCTTCCGCCTACTGCCCGCTTATATTCCCTCCAGGAAGCGGAGGGTAGGGCCTCGCCTCTTATGCAAAGATTAGGCAAGATGCTAGTTGTCTGAGCAGGCAGGATTAGGAGTGCTCAAGAACACATGCGCATGCATTGTGTGCGTGGAAGATAAATCACCTGAGTGTGCTTATGTCAATTAACCTCCTCCCTGCCGACAACCTCTGGCTGACTGCCAGGCACCACCCTGGCGCCGTCTGCATGGCACAGCCCCCAACAGAAGTCTACTTTGGTATTAGTATTTTTTTTCCACTGGCTTCTCCTACATTATTAGGATGTGTTCAGATTTCCATTTTATCTATTGTATCTTTCTATTTTATCTCAACATTTTTTTAGTGGTTGCTGTAGGGATTATAACACACATGTTTAAACTTTTCACTGTCTATTCAGTATTTTTGCCAAAGTGAAATGTAGAATAGAACTTCATAAGAATACAAGTCTACTTACCCTCTTCCTTTATTTTGTAGTTTTTACACATATTACACCATCATGTCTTGTCAAAAAGTAATTTATCCAAATATTTTCTATTTTTGCAGCCCTTCATTTCTGAGGTCCTAAGTTTCTCTGTTGTATTAGTTTTCTTTTACCTGAAGAACCTTTAGTATTTCTTTTAGAACAATTGCTGAACATAAAATTCTAGGGTGATAAATCTTCTCTGAGCACTAAAATAATGTTACTCTTCTGTTTTCTTATCTCCATGGGGTTTTTCGTTTGTTTGTTTTGGTATCCGGGATTAAACCCAGGGATACTTAACCACAGAGCTATATCCACAGTCCTTTTTATTTTTTATTTTGAGATAGGTTCTCCCTAAGTTGCTTAGGGCCTCCCTAAGCTGCTGAGGCTGATCTCAAACTTACAATCCTCCTGCCTCAGTGTCCTGTGTTGCTGGGATTACACAGGCATGCACCACTGTGCCTGGCTCTCCATGGTTTTTGATGAGAAATGTGTAGTAATATTAATCTTTAATACCTAGTTGCTGTGTTTATCTCTGGTTGTTTTCAAGGTTATTTTCTTATTAGTGCATTACAGTTATACATAAGAATGCATTATAGTTATACATAGGAGTGGGGTTCAGGGCTGGGATTGAAGCTCAGTGGTAAGGTGCTTGCTTAGCATAGGTGAGGCCCTGAGTTCGATTGTGAGAACCACATGAAAACAAATAAAATAAAAGTTAAACTCTTAAAAAAAAAAAGACTAGGGTTCATTTTGACATCTTCATACATGCATGGAATTTAATTTGCTCCATTTCATTCTCTACTACTTCCACTTTTCTTCTTCCTCTCCCTCTCCCTTCTCTACTTTCTATGTTCTTCTGGTCTTCCTTCTATTTATTTATTGTTTTTTTCAATTGCTGCTTTAAAGTTTTTGTTTTTTTAAGTTTTCAGCAAGGATTTTGATGGGTCTGAAAGTGGTCTTTGATTTTATTCTCTTTGATCTCGTTGAATTTGTAAATTTATTTCCTTGATAAAATTTGTAAAGTTATTGGCTTATTTGTTTTTTTTGTTTTGTTTTTTGTATTTTTTTGAGAAAAAGAAAAAGGAAGTTTCATTGCTTTGCTAGGAAGGGAGAAACACACAGAACTCCTGTCGCACAGGCCATCCATCAGGGAGAACAAAGGGTTTTTAAAAAGAGAGATTCATTCCAGGTGTTTCCTTTGGGGGGTTGTGATTCACTTGTTAATATGGTAGACAGCCCTTCCTTGACTTTTCTGGTGGCATCCCTGAAGTCTGAATTACTTGGTTCCTCTGGTGGGCGTGTGCTCAGCCCAGGTTAGGAAAAAAAAGGTAATCCTGTTCTTCACCCCCAGGTTAGGTAGGGGAAGAGGAAGAAAAGGAAAAGAAAACATGTCTATTTTAAAATAAGCCTCAGTGGCAGAGCAGCAAGGACTACATTCAAAGCATGAGGTGGACCACTGTTACACTCTTTTTCTTTATTTTTCTAATATCTTACCTCAAATTCTAGAATATCCTTATTTCATATATTTTAAATGCTTCTCCTATCAGTAATTCTATTTCAATTTGTATATTGTATTATTTGTCTCTTTTGGATAGAAGTTTTACTCCTCGTCTGTTGTTAACTCAGTCCTCAAGTGCCATAGAGACATCAACTGTTCCTTCTGGTAATACATGCTGACCAACAGCAAAAGGTCATGTATTAGAGTGTAGGTCAATCTGGTTAACATAAGGCACAGGACTGCAAATGATGGTCCATGGGCCAAACCTGACCCACTGTCTGTTTTCATAAATAAAGTTTTCTAAAACACAGAAACACCCATTCCTTTCACATATTCTGCTTTAACTTTACAAGGACAGAGTTGAGAAGTTGTAACTGAGATTTTAACAGTGGTCCACTTTGTGCTTTGAATATAGCCCTTGCTGCTTGTTCTACTGCAACTTATTTTTTAAATGAACATGATTCTTTCTCTTCCTCTCTCCTTCCTCCTTCCTAATCTCTACCCCTTCCTAATCTCAGGGGAAACAGGATTACCTTTCCTCTGCATTTTGGGCATTGAATACATACCCACCATAGGAACTAGTAATCCAGACTTTGGGAATGGTACCAGAAGATCTCAGAAATGACTATCTCCCAAATTAACAAATGAATTACAACTCCAACCAAGAGCACATGTAATGTATACAGCCTTTGAATCACCTCTTTAAAAGTCCCCTGTTCCTGCTGATGGGCAGAATTACAGGCTCAGGGACAGGAATTTCCTGTGTTTCGCCCTTGCCAGCAAAGCAAGGAACCCTGTTCTCCCTTTTTCTCAAAATCGCATCCTAGTTATTGGATTGGCATCAGGGACAAGGACCGAGCTTTCGGCAACAAGATGATATGGCACAAGATACCTAAAATACTTACTATCTGGTACATGGCAGAAAAAGTTAGTTGCCCCTGATTTTAGTGAAGTGTGGCCACATAACCATGAACCCCTGCCATCACTCCTGATCACTGTTGTTCCATCAGGCCACTCCTACTTGTGGGTCTCACCTTTCAAGTTGCTTTCTTAGGTGATACTTTACAAACCCTGATGGTTGGCAGGGGAACAGTGAAGGCATGAAACATGCATGGCCAGTCAGTTCACACCTGTTTCCATCAGCTCCTCAGTCCACATTTTTTCACAATTTGATATTCATGATTGAACTGTTAGAACTTATTTCTGTCTCGATAGGGCAGGCAATGAATGTGTAAACACTTTGCAGGTGAAATATAAATGAGAATTTACAAATATTCTTCCAATCTAGTCTCTCCAAGGAACCAAGTTACAGCTGCCCACCTCATACCGGTAAAAATTAATTAATTAATTAAAAAAAAAAAAAAACAAAAACAGGCAACCTCCTTTCTTCCCAGAGTTGCTTATGCCTCATTGTCATTGCTCTGGGGTCACTGTGGTTAGATTCCGGAAATCATGCCTTCCTCTTGCTTCTTTAGTTTCTCCTGGGTTGTTTTTCTGTGATTGAGACAAGTTGCTTCACCCTCTTGACAGAAACCAGAAGTCCAATGTTTACATAGATTAAGCACATTTCCATGGCAATATCTTTTTCAAGCTCTTCTCCACTCTTTCACAGTCCCTCTGCTGTAAGGAAAGTGGGCAACGACTGCTCTGGCTGCTTCGAGTTGGAAGGGGGCAGCATGGGGCAAGCAGTTTGGAGTTCCCTTTTAGAAATCAGGTCAATCAAGGGGTCCACGGTCAAAGTCTGGTTGAGAAGTAATAGGCTTGAGGGTCAATTGAGAGATGGGCAGTCTCGGCATAGATCTCAGTGGGACCTCCAAATCTGATACCACCATTTACCAGTGACGAGTCCTGCTTCCTCAGATGTTGAAGTATAACGCTTAGAGAAGCATGCTGAGGCAAGCGCAGAGTAGAAAGTAAGAAGCTTTATTAAAGAAAAGTAAAAGTAGACTTCTCCCAGGTGGAAGAAGGAGACCCAAAGGCGGAATCCCTCAGCTTATTCTTTCAAATATTTTTCTACACAAATCTCATGCTCCTATCCTTCTAGGACTCTGATGATTTGAGGGTTAGAACATCTCATAATGTCTCATAGGTCCTTTAAGTTCTGTTCAGTTTTTTTCCCAAATCTTTTTTCTTTCTCTTGCTCAGAGAAAATAATGTCTACTACTCTATATTGAAGCTTACACTCTTCTTGTCAACCTCCATTTGCTCATCCAAATGAACTATTTTTTATTTAGTCTTGTGTTCTTGGTCTAACGTAATTTTTACTTTTAACCCAACATTAAAAGTACTCCCTGCCAAGGTCGGACGCCATCATGTGGAGCAAGCCAGCCTGCCTGATGCCCACACCGAAGTCAGATGCCATCGCTGAGCCTGCCTGCCTGTCCCCCTACTGCTGAGGAACACTGAACTTGCCTCTGTGCTGACTCAGCGCACCCTCACTGGGGCTCCCCAGCTTCTTTGGAGGTAGGTGCAGGCATTTTGAATTCTTCCTGAGGGCATGGCCATCATTATCGGAAGGGCAGCTCCCCTCCTGAGACACCTACAGGAGATTGGAGGCCCTTTGACAGGACTTAGGACTCAAGAAGAGGAAGTACTGAGAGACTCGGGACCAACTCAGAGCTGCTGGGTGAGTCACTCCCACTGGGCGAGGACCCCTGGACGGGTCAGTAGTCCCAGAATGCAGAGAACTTCATGGAGTAGATTTGCCCAGTGAGACTCCTCCACTGGAGCCGTGAATCTGGACAACCGGGAGCACTGTAGAGAAGGAACACCCAGCAAGAGGCTTCGGTGCAGAGCAAAGGTCCCAGGCTTGAGCAGTAGGTCCAGTCCCCAGGGAATGTCATAGAGGAGGGCCACTCAGCAAGAGAGTTCTTCACAGGGCCAGGCTGCCCAGACCAGGTGGTAGTTCCAGGCAACAGGGAACGTCACAGAGGAGGGCTGCCCAACAAGAGTCTCAATTGCAGGGCGAGGCTCCCTGGCCCAGGAATTAGGTCCAGACTCCTGAGAACGTCGCAGAGGAGGGTTGTCCAGCCCAGATGAGAGTTCTGGACCAAAGAGAACTTCTCGGAGGAGAGCTGCCCAGCGAGATGTCCCCACCAGGTGAGTCTTCCCCGCTGGGCAAGGATTTCCCACCAGAGTGGTAGAACCAGAGACACAGGCCAAGACCAGCCATGCCCCAATCCACAGCCTAGTCCCCCTTTTGACTGACCATCAGTCAACAAGTGGAGGCGCCTCTGCACCAGCAGGAAATGTACCCCACCTGAAGGCCACCACCCCTAGAGGGGCAGTTTCCTTGTGTATCACTGCATTATCAAGTTCCTCCAAGACTTCAGGCTATTGAAGGCTAGGAGGTGAGTTATTGGAAATCTACAGGGACACTATAAGTCAATAAAGGAAATCTGCAATATCTCAGAGTTTCACTACTAGAGGGGTAGATACCTGACCAATATGAGAAAACAAGGGAAGAAAATGTCCCAAACAAATGTAGATGCTACATCAATAAAATCCAATGACAGCATGGCAGAAGAAACGTCCGAAAGGGAGTTCATAACGTACATAATTAAAACAATTAGGGAAGCAAACAAGGAGATGAAAGAGCAAATGTAGACTTTGAATGATTGTACTACTCAACAGTTAAAAAAGCAAATGCAGGAAGCAAAAGATCATTTCAATAAAGAGTTAGAGATACTGAAAAAAAACAAACAAACAGAAATCCTTGATATGAAGGAAACAATAAACCAAATTAAAAACTCCATAGAAAGTACAACCAATAGGATAGAACACTGGAAGACAGAACCTCAGATATTGAAGACAAAATATTTAATCTTGAAAACAAAGTTGACCAAACAGAGAAGATGGAAAGAAATCATGAACAGAATCTACAAGAATTATGGGATATCATGAAAAGGTCAAATTTAAGAATTATTGGGATTGAGGAAGGCTTAGAGAAACAAACCAAAGGAATGAACAATCTATTCAATGAAATAATATCAGAAAATTTCCCACATCTGAAGAATGAAATGGAAAATCAAGTACAAGAGGCTTATAGGACTCCAAATATACAAAATTACAATAGACCCACACCAAGGCACATTATAATGAAAATACCTAACATACAAAATAAAGACAGAATTTTAAAAGCTGTGAGAGAACAGAATCAAATTACATTCGGGGGAAAACAATACAGATATCAGCAGATTTTTCAACCCAGACCCTAAAAGCTAGAAGGGGGTGGAACAACATTTTTTAAGCTCTGAAAGAAAATGGATGCCAACCAAGAATCTTATACCAAGCAAAACTTACCTTCAGATTTGATGATGAAATAAAATCCTTCCATGATAAACAAAAGCTAAAGGAATTTACAAAAAGAAAGCTGGAACTACAGAACATTCTCAGTAAAATATTCCACGAGGAAGAGATGAAATACAACGATGCAAATCAGAAACGGGAGGAACTAGCCTAAAGGAATAGCCAAATAAAGGAGAAACCAAGTTGTGTCAAAAAACAAAAATGAACCAAATGACTGTGAATACAAATCATATCTCAATAATAACCCTGAATGTTAATGGCTTAAACTCATCAATCAAAAGATATAGACTGGCAGATTGAATTAAAAAGAAAGATCCAACAATATGCTGCCTGCAAGAGACTCATCTCATAGAAAAAGACATCCACAGACTAAAGGTGAAAGGATGGGAAAAAAACCTACCACACACATGGACTCAGTAAAAAAAGTGGAGTTTTCCATCCTTATATCAGATAAAGTGGACTTCAAGCCAAAGTTAGTCAGAAGGGATAAAGAAGGACATTTCATACTGCTTAAGGAAACCATAAATCAGGAAGACATAACAATCATAAACATCTATGCCCCAAACAGTGGTTCATCCATGTATGTCAAACAAATCCCTCTCAATTCCAGAAATCAAATAGACCACAACACAATAATACTAGGTGATTTTAACACGCCTCTCTCACCACTGGACAGATCTTCCAAACAAAAATTGAACAAACAAACCACAGATCTCAAAAACACAATCAATAATTTAGGCTTAATGGACATACATAGAATATACCATCCAACCAAGAGCAAATACACTTTCTTCTCAGCAACACATGGATCCTTCTCTAAAATAGACCATATTCTATGCCACAAAGCTAATGTTAGCAAATACAAGAAGATAGAGATACTACCTTGTATTCTATCAGATCATAATGGATTGAAATTAGAAATAAATGACAGAAAAATAAAACAGAAACTACTCCAACTCCTGGAGATTAAATAATATGCTATTGTATGATGAATGGATAACAGAAGACATCAGGAGGGAAATAAAAAAATTCTTAGAGGTAAACGAGAACAAAGATAACATATCAAAATTTCTGGGACACTATGAAAGCAGTACTTAGAGGAAAATTTATTTCATGGAGCGCATTCAACAAAAGAAGAAAAAACCAACAAATAAACGACCTAACACTACAGCTCAAAGTCCTAGAAAGAGAAGAACAGATCACCACCAAAAGTAGTAGAAGACAGAAAATAGTTAAAATCAGAGCTGAAATCAATGAAATCGAAACAAAAGAAACAGTTGAAAAAATTGACAAAATAAAAAGTTGGTTCTTTGAAAAAATAAAATTGATAAAGCCGTAGCCACACTAAGAAAGAGAAGGAGAGAGAAAACGCAAATTACTAAAATTCAGAATGAACAAGGAAATATCACAATAGACAGGATTGAAATACAAAACATAATTAGAAGCTATTTTGAAAATCTATGCTCCAACAAAATGGAAAATCTTGAAAACATCAACAGGTTTCTAGAGACATATGAATTACCTAAACTAAACCAGGAGGACATACACAATTTAAATAGATCAATATCAATCAATGAAATAGAAGAAGTCATCAAAAGCCTACCAACAGAGAGCGATTCAAGATGGCGGACTAGAGGGTGGCTGCGTTTCGTGTTGCTCCAGGACTCAGGACTCAAGAAGAGGAGATATAGAGAGCCTTGGGACCAACTCAAACCAGCCGGGTGAGAATCTCCCACTGGGCAGACGTCCCGGACGGGGCAGGAGCCCTGGACGGGGCGATAGCCCCAAAAGCAGGGATCTTTGCAAAGTAGAACGGCCGCGAGGCGCCCCTCCCCCTGCCGGAGCAGTGATCGCAGACAGCTGGGAGCATTGAAGAGGGGGCTGCCCAGAGGAGAAGGAGAAATACGGGCTCGGCACATCGCTTGGAATTGGATCAGCTGCGCCAGGGCTCCGGGCGGCTATCCGGAGGAGCAGCGTGGGTTCAGGACTCAAGAAAAGGAGATATTGAGAGACTTGGGACCAACTCAAAGAAGCCGGTGACCGCAGACAGCTGGGAGCATTGAAGAGGTGGCTGTTCACCACAGCGCTTAGACTCGGCGCAACCCACCCGCGCTCTGGGAGGCTGCCCAAAGGAGAAGGTGCTTGGTGAGCTGTTTGGACTGAACGTGACCACCCCTGAACACAGGGGGCTGCCCAGAGGAGAAGGAGAAATACGGGCTCGGCTCGTCGCTTGGAATTGGAACAGCTGCGCCAGGGCTCTGGGCGGCTATCCGGTGGAACAGCGTGGTGAGTGGTTTGGTCCCAGAGCATCCGCTCCTGAACATAGGGGGTTGTCTGGAGAAGGAGGAGGAGCGCGGCGGGGTGCTTGGGCTCGAAGTGACTGCACCAGGGCTACGGGAGGCAGTCGGGACAAGAAGGTGCACAGTGAGTTCTTGGGACTCGTGACGCACCAAATCTCTGGGTAACTGCCTGGTGGAGAAAGTGGTGCGTGGTGGGTCACTTGGTCTTAGAGCGACGGCACGGAACAACAGGTGGCTGCCGGAGGAAAAGGCGTGTGGCGGGTCACTGGGACTCGGAGCGATTGTAAGGGGCTCCAGGTGGCTGCTCAGAGGAGGGGCCGCATAGCCAGGTGAAAAGTGCAGAGCAGGGTCCTAGACGGCTTCTTGGTGGAAGGGCCCCACAGACAAACTGAGGGGCGGAGCGAAGGCTCCAGGACTGCAGGCAGCTTCTCTGAGGAGAGGCAGCCGAAGGAGATTCGTTTGTGAAGGGTGAGGCTTCCAGGCCCAGGAGGTAGGTCCGGGTCCCTGGGATCATTGCAGAAGAAGGCTGCCCAGCCCAGGCGGTAGGTGTGAATTGAACGGAACCTCTGGGAGGAAAACCGACCAGCGAGACCTCCCCACTAGGTGACTCCTCCCTGTTGGGTGAGGTTCTCCCAAAAGGACTGTAAAATCAGAGACACAGGCCCAAACTGGTCTTGCATCAGCCCACAACCTACTTCCCTTCTGGATGACCATTCATCAGCAAGTGAAGGTACCTCTGCCCACTAGCAGGGAATATACCCCACCAGAAG
Organism: Sciurus vulgaris; assembly: GCF_902686455.1. Classification (NCBI taxonomy): domain Eukaryota; kingdom Metazoa; phylum Chordata; class Mammalia; order Rodentia; family Sciuridae; genus Sciurus; species Sciurus vulgaris. The sequence continues at coordinate 80,976,466 of NC_136461.1, read as the reverse complement.
GCCACCACCCCTAGGGAGTCAGCTCCCTTGTGGAGCACTGCATTATCAACTTCCTCCAAGATTTCAGGCTACTGAAGACTAAGAGGGGATATAATAGAAATCTTCAGGGATATTATAAGACAATAGAGGAAATCTGCAATATCACAGCGGTCAACTGATACCTGAACAATATGAGAAAACAAGGAAAGAAAATGCTGCAAACAAATCTAGATGTTACATCAATGAAACCCAACGACAGCATGGCAGAAGAAATGACAGAAAGGGAGTTCAGAATGTACATAATTAAAATGCTCAGGGAAGCAAATGACGAGATGCAAGAGCAAATGCAGGCACTGAATGATCGCACCAATCGACAGTTAAAAGAGCAAATACAGGAAGCAAAAGATCACTTCAATAAAGAGTTAGAGATATTGAAAAAAAACCAAACAGAAATCCTTGAAATGAAGGAAACAATAAACCAAATTAAGAACTCCATAGAAAGCATAACCAATAGAATAGAACACCTGGAAGACAGAACATCAGACATTGAAGATAAAATATTTAACCTTGAAAACAAAGTTGAACAAACAGAGAAGATGGTAAGAAATCATGAACAGAATCTCCAAGAACTATGGGATATCATGAAGAGACCAAATTTGAGAATTATTGGAATTGAGGAAGGCTTAGAGAAACAGACCAAAGGAATGAACAATCTATTCAATGAAATACTATCAGAAAATTTCCCAAATCTGAAGAATGAAATGGAAGATCAAGTACAAGAGGCTTATAGGACTCCAAATATACAAAATTACAACAGACCCACACCAAGGCACATTATAATGAAAATGCCCAACATACAAAATAAAGACAGAATTTTAAAGGCCGCAAGAGAGAGGAATCAAATTACATTCAGGGGGAAACCAATACGGATATCAGCAGATTTTTCAATCCAGACCCTAAAAGCTAGAAGGGCCTGGAACAACATTTTTCAAGCCCTGAAAGAAAATGGATGCCAACCAAGAATCTTATACCCAGCAAAACTTACCTTCAAATTTGATGATGAAATAAAATCCTTCCATGATAAACAAAAGCTAAAAGAATTTACAAAAAGAAAGCCAGCATTACAGAACATTCTCAGCAAAATATTCCATGAGGAAGAGATGAAAAACAAAGAAACAAATCAGCATTGGGAGGAACCATCCTAAAGGGATTGTCAAATAAAGGAAGAACCAAGTCGTCTCAAAATAAATAAATAAATAAATAAATAAATAAAATGAAACAAATGACCGGGAATACTAATCATATCTCAATAATAACCCTGAATATTAATGGCCTGAACTCATCAATCAAAAGACATAGACTGGCAGATTGGATCAAAAAGAAAGATCCAACAATATGTTGCCTGCAAGAGACTCACCTCGTAGAAAGAGATACACATAGACTAAAGGTGAAAGGATGGGGGAAAACATATCATGCACATGGACTCAGCAAAAAAGCTGGGGTATCCATCCTCATTACAGATAAGGTGGACTTCAAGTCAAAAATAGTCAAAAGGGATAAAGAAGGACATTACATACTGCTTAAGGGAACCATAAATCAGCAAGACATAACAATCATAAACATCTATGCCCCAAACAGTGGCTCATCCATGTATGTCAAACAAATCCTTCTCAATTTCAGAAACCAAATAGACCATAACACAATAATACTAGGTGATTTTAACACGCCTCTCTCACCACTGGACAGATCTTCCAAACAAAAATTGAACAAAGAAACCATAGATCTCAATAACACGATCAATAATTTAGACTTAACGGACATTTATAGAATATACCATCCAACCAAGAGCGAATACACTTTCTTCTCAGCAGCACATGGATCCTTCTCTAAAATAGACCATATATTATGCCACAAAGCTAATGTAAGCAAATACAAGAAGATAGAGACACTACCTTGTATTCTATCAGATCATAATGGTTTGAAGTTAGAAATAAATGAAAGAGTAAAAAACAGAAGCTACTCCAACACCTGGAGATTAAACAATATGCTATTACATGATGAATGGATAACAGAAGATATTAGGAAGGAAATTAAAAAATTCCTAGAGGTAAATGAGAACAAAGAAACATCATATCAAAATCTTTGGGACACTATGAAAGCAGTACTTAGAGGAAAATTTATTTCATGGAGCGCATTCAATAAAAGAAGTAAAAATCAACAAATAAACAACCTAACACTTCAGCTCAAAGCCCTAGAAAAAGAAGAACAGACCAACACCAAAAGTAGTAGAAGACAGGAAATAGTTAAACTCAGAGCTGAAATCAACGAAATTGAAACAAAAGAAACTATACAAAAAATTGACAAAATAAATAGTTGGTTCTTTGAAAAAATAAACAAAATTGATAAACCCTTAGCCACTCTAACAAAGAGAAGACGAGAGAAAACCCAAATCACCAAAATTCGGAATGAACAAGGAAATATCACAACAGACACGATTGAAATACAAAACATAATTAGAAGCTATTTTGAAAATCTATATTCTAACCAAATAGAAAATTTCGAAGACATCAACAGGTTTCTAGAGACATATGAATTGCCTAAATTGAGCGAGGAGGACATACAAAATTTAAATAGATCAATTTCAAGTAATGAAGTAGAAGAGGTCATCAAAAGCCTACCAACAAAGAAAAGTCCAGGACCAGACGGGTTCTCAGCTGAGTTCTACAAAATCTTTAAAGAAGAGCTCATTCCAATACTTCTCAAAGTATTCCATGAAATAGAAGAGGAGTGTACCCTCCCAAACTCATTCTATGAAACCAATATCACACTGATACCTAAACCAGACAGAGACTCATCAAGGAAAGAAAATTTCAGACCAATATCCTTAATGAACATCGACGCAAAAATTCTCAACAAAATTTTAGCAAATCGCATACAAAAACATATTAAAAAGATAGTGCACCACGATCAAGTGGGTTTTATCCCAGGGATGCAAGGTTGGTTCAACATCAGGAAATCAATAAACGTAATTCACCATATTAATAGACTTAAAGTCAAGAATCACATGATTATTTCAATAGATGCAGAAAAAGCATTTGATAAAATACAGCACCCCTTCATGCTCAAAACACTAGAAAAAATAGGGATAGTGGGAACATTCCTTAATATTGTAAAGGCCATTTATGCTAAGCCCATGGCTAATATCATTCTAAATGGTGAAAAACTGAAAGCATTCCCCCTAAAAACTGGAACAAGGCAGGGATGCCCTCTTTCACCACTTCTATTCAACATCGTTCTTGAGACTCTGGCCAGAGCAATTAGACAAACCAAAGAAATTAAAGGGATACGAATTGGAAAAGAAGAACTCAAACTATCCCTGTTCGCTGATGACATGATTATATATTTAGAGGAACCTGGAAATTCCACCAGAAAACTCTTAGAACTCATAAGTGATTTCAGTAAAGTAGCAGGTTACAAGATCAATGCCCATAAATCCAACGCATTTTTATACATAAGTGATGAATCTTCAGAAAGAGAAATTAGGAAAACTACCCCATTCACAATAGCCTCGAAAAAAATAAAATACTTGGGAATCAATTTCACAAAAGAGGTGAAAGACCTCTACAATGAGAACTATACATCACTAAAGAAAGAAATTAAAGAACACCTTAGAAGATGGAAAGATCTTCCATGTTCTTGGATAGGAAGAATTAATATTGTCAAAATGGCCATACTACCTAAAGTGCTATACAAATTCAATGCAATTCCAATTAAAATCCCAATGACGTACCTTACAGAAATAGAGCAGGCAATTATGAAATTCATCTGGAAGAATAAGAAACCCAGAATAGCTAAAGCAATCCTTAGCAGGAAGAGTGAAACAGGGGGTATTGCAATACCAGATCTTCAACTCTACTACAAAGCAATAGTAACAAAAACGGCATGGTATTGGTACCAAAATAGAAAGGTAGATCAATGGTACAGAATAGAGGACACGGACACAAACCCAAATAAATACAATTTTCTCATACTAGACAAAGGGGCCAAAAATATGCAATGGAGAAAAGATAGCCTCTTCAACAAATGGTGCTGGGAGAATTGGAAATCCATATGCAACAGAATGAAACTAAACCCATATCTCTCACCATGCACCAAACTAAACTCAAAATGGATTAAGGACCTCGGAATCAGACCAGAGACCCTGCAGATTATAGAAGAAAAAGTAGGTCCAAATCTTCACCTTGTTGGTCTAGGACCAGACTTCCTTAACAGGACTCCCATAGCACAAGAAATAAAAGCAAGAATCAATAACTGGGATAGATTCAAACTAAAAAGCTTTCTCTCAGCAAAGGAAACTATCAGTAATGTGAAGAAAGAGCCTACAGAGTGGGAGAATATCTTTGCCAATCATACTTCAGATAGAGCACTAATCTCCAGAATCTATAAAGAACTCAAAAAACTCTACATCAAGAATACAAATAATCCAATCGACAAATGGGCTAAGGAAATGAATAGACACTTCACAGAAGAAGATGTACAAGCAATCAATAAACATATGAAAAAATGTTCAACATCTCTAGTAATAAGAGAAATGCAAATCAAAACCACCCTAAGATTCCATCTCACCCCAATTAGAATGGCGATTATCAAAAATACAAGCAACAGGTGTTGGCGAGGATGTGGGGAGAAAGGTACACTCATACATTGCTGGTGGGGCTGCAAATTAGTGCAGCCACTCTGGAAAGCAGTGTGGAGATTCCTTAGAAAACTTGGAATGGACCCTCCATTTGACCCAGCTATCCCACTCCTTGGCCTATACCCAAAGGATCTAAAATCAGCATACTACAGAGATACAGCCACATCAATGTTCATAGCTGCTCAATTCACAATAGCCAGACTATGGAACCAACCTAGATGCCCTTCAATTGACGAGTGGATAAAGAAACTGTGGTATATATACACAATGGAATATTACTCAGCCATAAAGAATGACAAAATTATGGCATTTGCAGGCAAATGGATGAAATTGGAGAATATCATGCTAAGTGAGATAAGCCAATCTCAAAAAGCCAAAGGACGAATGATATCGCTAATAAGTGGAGGTTGACACATAATGGGGGGGAGGGAAGGGTTAGAGTTAGGGTTAGGGAGGGGGGCAAGTATGGAGGAAGGAACTACTGTATAGAGGGTAAAGAGGGGTGGGAGGGGTGGGGGGAAGGGAAAAAATAACAGAATGAATCAAACAACATTGCTCTATGTAAATTTATGATTACACAAATGGTATGCCTTTACGCCATGTACAAACAGAGAAACAACATGTATCCCATTTGTTTACAATTAAAAAAAAAAAAAAAAAAAAAAAAAAAAAAAAAGCCTACCAACAAAGAAAAGTCCAGGACCAGCTGGGTTTTCAGCTGAGTTCTACAAAATCTTTAAAGAAGAGCTCATTCCAATACTTCTCAAAGTATTCTATGAAATTGAAGAGGAGGGAACCCTCCCAAACTCATTCCATGAAGCCAATATTGCCCTGATACCTAAACCAGACAGAGACACATCGAGGAAAGAAAATTTCAGACCAATAGCCTTAATGACCATTGATGCAAAAATTCTCAACAAAATCTTAGCAAATTGCATACAAAAAAATATTAAAAAGATAGTGTACCACAATCAAGTGGGTTTTATCCCACGGATGCAAGGTTGGTTCAACATCTAGAAATCAATTAATGTAATTCACCATAATCAAGAGACTTAAAGTCAAGAATCACATGATTATTTCGATAGATGCAGAAAAAGCATTTGATAAAATACAGCATCCCTTCATGCTCAAAACACTAGAAAAAAACAGGGATAGTGGGAACATTCCTTAACATTGTAAAAGCCATCTATGCTAACCCCATGGTCAATATCATTCTAAATGGTGAAAAACTGAAAGCATTCCCCCTAAAAACTGGAACAAGGCAGGATTGCCCTCTTTCACCACTTCTATTCAACATTGTCCTTGAAACTCTAGCCAGAGCAATTAGACAGACCAAAGAAATTAAAGGGATATAAATAGGAAAAGAAGAACTCAAACTATCCCTACTTGCTGATAACATGATTATATATTTAGAGGAACCAGGAAATTCCACCAGAAAACTTTAAAACTCATAAGTAAATTCAGTAAAGTAGCAGGACATAAGATCAATGCTCATAAATCTAATGCATTTTTATACATAAGTGATGAATCTTCAGAAAGAGAAGTTAGGAAAACTATCCCATTCACAATAGCCTCAAAAAAAAATAAAATACTTCGGAATCAATCTAACAAAAGAGGTGAAAGACCTCTACAATGAGAACTACAGAACACTAAAGAAAGAAATTAAAGAAAACCTTAGAAGATGGAAAGATCTCCCATGTCTTGGATAGGCAAAATTAATAATGTCAAAATGGCCATACTACAAAATTGCTATACAGATTCAATGCAATTGCAATTAAAATCCCAATGACATGCCTCACAGAAACACAGCAAGCAATCATGAAATTCATCTGGAAGAATAAGAAACCCAGAATAGCTAAAACAATCCTTAGCAGGAAGAGCGAAGCAGGGGGTATCGCAATACCAGAACTTCAACTATAATGCAAAGCAATAGTAACAAAAACAGCATGGTATTGGCACCAAAATAGACAGGTAGATCAATGGTACAGAACAGAGGACACGGACACAAACCCAAAGAAATACAATTTTCTCATACTAGACAAAGGTGCCAAAAATATGCAATGGAGAAAAGATAGCCTCTTCAACAAATGGTGCTGGGAGAATTGGAAATCCATATGCAACAGAACGAAACTAAACCCCTATCTCTCACCCTGCACAAAAATCAAGTCACAATGGATCAAGGACCTTGAAATCAGACCAGAGACCCTGCATCTTATAGAAGAAAAGGGAGGTCCAAATATTCAACTTGTTGGCTTAGACTTCCTTAACAGGACTCCCATAGCACAAGAAATAAAAGCAAGAATCAATAACTGGGATAGATTCAAACTAATGAGCTTTCTCTCAGCAAAGGAAACTATCAGCAATGAGAAGAGAGAGCCGACAGAGTGGGAGAAAATTTTTGCCACTCATACTTCAGACAGAGCACTAATTTCCAGAATATATGAAGAACTCAAAAAACTCTACACCAAGAATACAAATAACCCAATCAACAAATGGGCTAAGGAAATGAACAGACACTTCACCGAAGAAGATCTACAAGCAATCAACAAACATATGAAAAAATGTTCACCATCTTTAGTAATAAGAGAAATGCAAATCAAAACTACACTAAGATTCCATCTCACCCCAATTAGAATGGTGATTATCAAGAATACAAGCAACAATAGGTGTTGGAGAGGATGTGGGGGAAAAGGTACACTCATACATTGCTGGTGGGACTGCAAATTAGTGCAGCCACTCTGGAAAGCAGTGTGGAGATTCCTTGGAAAACTTGGAATGGACCCACCATTTGACCCAGCTATCCCACTCCTTGGCCTATACCCAAAGGACTTAAAATCAGCATACTACAGAGATGCAGCCACATCAATGTTCATGGCTGCTCAATTCATAATATCCAGATTGTGGAACCAACCTAGATGTCATTCAATTGATGAACAGACAAAGAAACTGTGGTGTGTATATATATACATATATATATACACAATGGAATATTACTCAGTCATAAAGAATAATAAAATTATGGCATTTGCAGGCAAATGGATGAAATTGGAGAATATCATGCTAAGTGAGATAAGCCAATCTCAAAAAACCAAAGGACGAATGTTCTTGCTGATAAGTGGTTGATGACACATAATGGAGGGTCAGAGGGGGGCAAGAATGGAGGAAGGAGGGACTATATAGAGGGAAAAGAGGGGTGGGAGGTTGGGGGAAGGAAAAACATAACACAGTGAATCAAAAGCTATTACCCTATGTAAATGTATGATTACACAAATGGTATGCCTCTACTTCACGTACAGAGAAAGATGATGTATCCCATTTGTTTACAATAAAAATAAATAAAAAAAATAAAAATAAAAATAAAAAAAAGAAAGGTAATCTAGTATCTAGTATATATTTGCCAGAGGATTCAAGCTAGATTTCAGTTTTGTTGATGCAATGAATTGATATTTATTTAGGAAATTATTTTTATATAAGACATTTTGTTTACCAGGAATATATTGTGGAAAACACTATCTTTTTGTTAGAGATATTAAAATTCAAATCCCATCTCTACGATCTGGATGAAAATTTTAGAAAAGATTCCCATCATCTCTGTAACTTAATTACCTTATCTATGAATTTAACTAATACCTCTTTAACACCTCTTTCTCAAGGCATTTAATATTGGGCTAGAGAGTCAAAACATTTGGTAGATGGCTCAGTGAGTGATAGCTATTTTATACTTTCATTACTCTCAACAAAAGGCTTATGATAACTCTTCTCTTGGTTTATTTTTATTATCCATGAATTTTAGTGTGATTGCCTGGGTTTTTCTTTCAGCTTATTGATATTTTTTGTTTGAGTGGAGTTCTTTGTAAATTATCAGTAAATACAAAAATAAAGGAAAGAGTAGAATAATTCTTATTTGTAGTTTCCTAAATTAAATCCGTTTTGTGTAAAAATAATAAAGTGGACAATACTGCTCTTTTCATTTTAAAGAATTGTACCAAATTTTTCTTTGAATAAAAAAGTATTAAAAAAAAAAAAAAAAAAAAAGAGTACTCCCATACTATTCCTGTTTCTTCTCGACCAATGTGTAATAAAGGGGTATCTAGGGAAATAGGTCTACAGAATCACTCTTATTTGTCAAAAAATAATGATTGCCAAAAGCAGTGGCTCTGTAATCCCAGCAGCTTGGGATGCTCAGACAGGAGGATCTCAAGTTCAAAACCAGCCTTAGTAAAAGCAAGGTGCTAAGCAACTCAGTGAGACCCTGTCTCTAAATAAAATATAAAATAGGGTTGGGGATGTGGTTCAGTGGTCAAATGCCCTGAGTTCAATCCTTGGTACTACTACTAATAATACTAATAATGATTAAAGTTGATATGGAAAGCATACTATATTGAAAAGCACTGGTGGGACAGAAATATAGCTCAGTGGTAGACTGCTTGTTTTGCAGGTGTGAAGCCACACATTCAATCCCTAGCATCACAAAAAAATGAACAATATAAAACAGATCAGAGGTGAGAGTCTAATTATAGTGCTACTAACTTTGCTGTCCTTGTTTCCTCACCTACAAAATAAACAATACTGTGCTAGTAATAAGGTTCTTTCCAGTACTAAAGATGCATTACTTACTCTTTCAATCTGTTTTTCCATTTCCTTATGCTGTTCTAGATGAATTTTCTTTGCTTTTTCAAAGGCTAAGCAAATTTTCTCATGCTCTGTATTGATATTGGTTTCTAGACTTCTTATCTTTTCATTCTTTTCCTAGAAATATAAAACAGGTTTAAGGAATATAAGTGAAAGCTAGATTTACATAAAAATATGCTAGTCAAGCATTAAATCTTCTATACTCTATTTTTTTTTAATGAACCAGTAGTTAATATTTCAAAATGAGATTAGATTACTTTAAAATATCAAGCCAGGCACAGTGGTGCACACCTGTAACCCCAGCAGGTTAGGAGGCTGAGACAGGAGACTCTCAAGTTCAAATCCAGCCTCAGCAAAAGAGAGGTGCTAAGCAACTCAGTGAGACATCGTCCCTAAATAAAATACAAAATAGGGCTGGGGATGTGGCTCAGTGGTTGAGTGCCTCTGAGTTCAATCCCCAGTGCCCGCCACCAAAAAAAGATGCATATTAAAGAACTACTATTTTGATTTTATTAACATAAAAATGTCAAAACTGGAATAACAACTTGTTGTACTAGCCTATTAACTTAAAATAGAAACAAACAAAAAAGAATGACAAGAAATTCAATAGAATTTAGACTTTCCTACTTCGTATTCTTTATAGTAATGATACAAAACAAACATGCTATCATAAATACCTAAAAATCAGAGTAAACTTATAGCAAAAAGGGTAAATTTTACCATAAGCTCCTGCTCAAGTTCTGCATTTTTTGCAGCAACTGAAGAATAAGCAACTATTTTTTCTTCCAGCTGTTTCTCTAGAGTTAAAAGCTGAGAACATTTCTTTGTCATCTGAAAATACATTGAAGTATAAAATTAGTTTTTAAAGAATATGCATCTTATATCAAATACCTGCTCCTCTTATTGAAACTTAACTACATTGTGTTTAGATAAACAAGGCAAATTTATGGTAATAAACATTTAAGGTACAAAGTGAATAACTTTAATTCACATAATTATTAAAACAAGTGACAATTTAGAAGAAAAACAAATAGTGAAATGAAAGCCAGACATATGACATCATTCCTTCCATCTAAGTAATACATAAGTAATTTAATTTGGCACCTTAACTCTATTTTCCTTTTTTTTTTTTTTCAGTATTGAGGATTAAATTCAGGGGTCTCTACCTTTTCCTAACCTATCTTTTTAAAAGCAGTTCTTGGGCTGAGGATATAGCTCAATTTGTAGAGTGCTTGCCTCGCATGCACAAGGCCCTGGGTTCAATCCCCAGCACCACAAAAAAAAATTTTTTTTAAATAAAAATAAATAAATAAAAGCAGTTCTTACAGATTGAAATTAATATTGCAAAATGTTAAAAGCAGTTATTTCTGGTGGTAGAATTATCAATGTTATTTTCTTCTTTTTCTGTTTCTGAATTTTTTATATGTTCAACAGACTATTAATTGTTATTTTTCTAAAAAGTTATTAATCTCAGAACTTGACAATTTTTTAAGTGGGAGCCTGTAATTACAGACTAAATCTCCTTTTCAATTATTAACTTAAGTTCCTATCCTACAACTCTTTTCCACAGATTTAGCTATAAACATTAAGACACAAAATGAGACATTTAAAAACATCCTTATGGGTGACTACAGGCTTCAAATGCAAGTTTGAAGACTGAGTATAATACATATCCATGTGATCCTGGTCTACAATTACCTTTTGAGGCATCCTTATCCTTTATTCAGTGAAAATGAAGATCAGATATTTACAAAACATTTCAGAATATAATCCATAGCATATCTATATCAGATTCACATGTGGTTTTTTTAAAAAATGTAAATTCCTGAGCCATACCCGAGGCCTACTGAATCAGAATTGCTAGAATGGTACTCAGAAGTTTACATGTTTGACAGGCTTCCTAGGTGGCTCTGTTTGCTAAAATTTGAAATCCTCTACCTCCACTTCTTTTCTTTCAACTACATAATCCAAATTCTCTTCTTGTAAATGTGCTATTACCATGTTAACTTATTTTGTGGAAGAAACAAGAAACTGCGATGCAATATTAATTTCACCAAATTTGAGACCTTTTGGTTTCGTTTGTTTGTTATTGCCACAATCCCAGAGTGCTGGGGACTTGAACCCAGGCCTCCAGCATCAGAGGCAGGCACTCTACGAGATGGGCTAAATGGCCTGCAAATTTGAGACCTTTTAATCACTAGGGAGCATGCTCCTACTTTAACATAAGTTAAAGCAACATGTTTCCTAATATAATTTTTTAAAGAATTTATAGCTTGGCACAATGGTACATGCCTAAAATTAGGAGGCATGATTGAGGAGGACTCAGGAGAGTGAGGCAGTAGAATTGCAGGTTCAAGGCCAGCCTTAGCAACTTAGCAAGACTATTTCAAAATAAAAATAAAAAGGGCTAGGGATGTAGCTCAGTGTTAAAGTACCTCTGGGTTCAATTTTCAATACATATCTTATGTGGTACCAATTTGCAAAATTTATAAATCTAGACTTAAATTGTTACAAAACCCTGCAAGATATTCTCTATCTTAAAATTTAGTACATATGCCAGCTAATTTCAAGCTTACTTCGCTTTCTAGTTTGCTAGAGTTTGAAGCTTTCTCTAGAAGCTCCTCTTGAATCAGTTGGAATTGACTAGTTCTGTGAGCCATGTTAACCTTCAGATCAGAATTCTCAGCTTCTATTTGCATTAGCTTAGTCCGTAGTTCTTCTATTCCAGTAGCAAGTCTTTGCCTCTCTCTTTCATATTGCTTGTTCACAGTATGTTGATTGCGGTCTTTTATACTTTCTGTTGGTAAATACAAAAGGAAAAATTTTCTGAATAGAACTTTAAGTACAAAAATCAATATAAATAGTTGAAATATTTAATCATAAAGTTTAGTATCTGATCTAAAGAATAAAAAGAGACAAGCAATAAGGAAATGGTAAATTAAATATATAATTTAATTTAATATCATTAATATAAATTAATTTATATTAATATTAATTAATTAATATAAATTAATATAAATTAATTATATTAATATAAATTAATATAAATTAATTTATATTAATATAATTAATTTATAAATTAATTATATTAATATAATTAATATAAATTAATTATTAATATAATTTAATTTATATTTGATTATAAATATATATTCTAAATTAAATATATAACAATGAGCAAAAAGTTCTTCTGAATCATTTATTTTACTAGGTAGCTAAAGATTATACCTTATACCAGAAAGTTAAGAGTGCTTCCCACTTTTTAAGATTCTATTTTTAATAGAAATCATTATAAATTGGTTTACTTTTTTTAAAGTTGTTTTTTTCCTTAAACTGAAGATAATCATAAAATTTACTTGGACAATTGAGATTATTGAGATTTTTTTTTTTTTAAGGCTCACTGTGGATTGAACCCAGGGGTACTTTACCATTGAGTGCTTTTTATTTTTTTATTTTGAGACAGGGTCTTGCTAAATTGCTGAGGTTGGCCTCAAACTTGCCCTCCTTCTGCCTCAGTCTCCCAGGTCACAGGATTATAGGTATATGCCACTGGATCCAACCAGTAAGAACATTTTTATGTTCTATATGTAGATGTAGGTTCAAAAGTTACACACAGTGAACCCTTTCCAGACCTATCCTCCTTACCTACAAACTACCTGAAGAAAATATACTGAAATTTTAAAAACTACTGAGGCTTATCAGAGGTAGTTTTCTGACTAGTCTTTTCTCCACTATAACACTGTATCTTCTCCTACTCCACAGTACCTGAATTTTCAGGAGCACTTTAAAAAATCAAAATGTAGGTGATTACATGAGAATACACACATGGAAACAAGGAGAGATGCACTTTGCCCTCCTGGGTTGGATAAGTAGAAATTTTCCATCAATTCTCCATATCCCAATATTTTACTTTCTAAGCTATCCATATCATTGACTCTATTCTTAAATGTTAGAGAATATATGACACATATTTATAACCACCTATAATAATTACCATTTCCTCTGCCAATCACATCATTCTCTTCTCATTCTCTCTAATCACTTAGATATATAATTTTATGTCACTTCGATACTAAACAGCCCTTTGTATTTAAAGATAAATTATGATATTTATTAATCCCTAGGGCAACCAATAAAAAAAGCAAAAGTATACAAAGAGATACAGTGTATGAATCAATAGTGGAAATAAGACATGAAATGCTAAAATATACTTGAACCCAAAGAAGGTAAAAAATGAATAAAAGAGAACATTAAAATATGGTAGATTAAGCCTGTAAACCCAGCAGCTCAGGAGGCTGAGGCAGGAGAATCACGAGTTCAAAGCCAGTCTTAGCAAAAGTGAAGTGCTAAACAATTCAGTGAGACCCTGTCTTTAAATGAAATACAAAATAGGGCTGGGGACATGGCTCAGTGGTCAAGTACCCCTGAGTTCAATCCCTGGTACCAAAAAAAAAAAATAAAAAGGTAGATTAAACCCTTCAAATACCAGTATTATAATAACTGTAAGTGATCCAAACACCCCAATAAAATTCTATTTAAAATACAAGAACTGTCTGAATGGATATAAATACAGGAGCCAATTATATGCTTTCTATGAGAAACTCACTTTATCTATAAAGACACAGGTTCAAAGTATAAAAAAAAATAAAGATTATTTTTAAAAACTGGAAGGTCTATATTAATTTCAAACAAAACAGCCTTCCTACAAGAATATTACTAAGAAATAAAAGACACATTTAATATAACAAAAGGGTCTACTCAATAAGAAGGTGCAACAATCTCAAATATATATGTACATAATGTGTTCAAAATACAGGAAGCAACAATTACAGAACTAAAAGGATAAACACACATATAGACATATCTGAAGATTTCAATGCTACTCTCTCAGTAACTGACAGAACAAATACACAGAAGATGAGTAGGGATAAAGAAGAGTTAAATATCAACCTCACAAGGTTAATATTTAAAAAAAAATACTTCACCCAACAATCACAGAATAAACATTTTTTTCAGCAGCAGTTAGAACATTCACCAAAACAGAACACATGCCAGTCAATAAACAAAGTCTCAAAGTACTTTCAAAAAATAAAATCAGGGCTGAGGGTGTAGCTCAGTGGTAAGGCATGTGCTTAGCATACGTGCAGCCTTGGGTTCAATCCCAAGCACCAAAAACAAATAAATAAATAAATACAAAATAAAATCAAACAATATATTCTATTTAGTTTGAATCTATACCAGTTATTGATTCTTGCTTTTATTTCTTGTGCTATGGGAGTCCTGTTAAGGAAGTCTGATCCTAAGCCAACAAGGTGAAGATTTGGACCTCCTTTTTCTTCTATAAGATGCAGGGTCTCTGGTCTAATTTCAAGGTCCTTGATCCATTGTGAGTTGAGTTTTGTGCAGGGTGAGAGATAGGGGTTTAGTTTCATTCTGTTGCATATGGATTTCCAGTTTTCCTGGCACCCTTTGTTGAAGAGGCTATCTTTTCTCCATTGCATATTTTTGGCACCTTTGTCTAGTATGAGAAAATTGTATTTATTTGGGTTTGTGTCCGTGTCCTCTATTCTGTACCATTGATCTACCTGTCTATTTTGGTGCCAATACCATGCTGTTTTTGTTACTATTGCTTTGTAGGATAGTTGAAGTTCTGGTATTGCAATACCCCCTGTTTCATTTTTCCTGCTAAGGATTGCTTTAGCTATTCTGGGTTTCTCTCAGCAAAGGAAACTATCAGCAATGAGAAGAGAG
This sequence comes from Sciurus vulgaris, assembly GCF_902686455.1. Lineage (NCBI taxonomy): Eukaryota > Metazoa > Chordata > Mammalia > Rodentia > Sciuridae > Sciurus > Sciurus vulgaris. The sequence continues at coordinate 80,961,408 of NC_136461.1, read as the reverse complement.
AGCCTACAGAGTGGGAGAATATCTTTGCCACTCATACTTCAGATAGAGCGCTAATTTCTAGAATCTATAAAGAACTCAAAAAACTCTACACCAAGAATACAAATAACCCAATCAACAAATGGGCTAAGGAAATGAACAGACACTTCACCGAAGAAGATCTACAAGCAATCAACAAACATATGAAAAAAGGTTCACCATCTTTAGTAATAAGAGAAATGCAAATCAAAACTACACTAAGATTCCATCTCACCCCAATTAGAATGGCGATTATCAAGAATACAAGCAACAATAGGTGTTGGAGAGGATGTGGGAAAAAAGGTACACTCATACATTGCTGGTGGGACTGCAAATTAGTGCAGCCACTCTGGAAAGCAGTGTGGAGATTCCTTAGAAAACTTGGAATGGACCTACCATTTGACCCAGCTATCCCACTCCTCGGCCTATACCCAAAGGACTTAAAATAGCATATTACAGAGATACAGCCACATCAATGTTCATAGCTACTCAATTCACAATATCCAGACTGTGGAACCAACCTAGATGCCCTTCAATTGATGAATGGATAAAGAAACTGTGGTATATATATATATATATATACATATATATATATATATATATATATATATATATGCACAATGGAATATTACTCAGTCATAAAGAATAATAAAATTATGGCATTTGCAGGCAAATGGATGAAATTGAAAAATATCATGCTAAGTGAGATAAGCCAATCTAAAAAATCCAAAAGACGAATGAACTCACTGATAAGTGGATGATGACACGTAATGGGGGGTGGGAGGGGGGCAAGAATGGAAGAAGGAGGAACTGTATAGAGGGAAAAGAGAGGTAGGAGGGGTGGGGGGGAAGGAAAAAAATAACGGAATGAATCAAACATCATTACTCTATGTAAATGTATGACTATGCAAATGGTATGCTGTTACTCCATGTACAAACAGAAACAACATGTATCCCCTTTGTTTACAATAAAAAATAAATAAATAAATAAATAAAAATAGTTCAGTTTATCATTTTCCTTACTAAAAAAAAAAAAAAAAGAATACATTCTAACCACCACGAATAACATGAAAGTATCTGGAAAATCTAATATTTGAAAAATAAAAACACACATAGCCTAAAAGGGACGAAAATTGTGAGATACATAAAACATTCTGTACTAAATAAAAATGAAAATACCATACATAATAATTAGTAGGATATAGCTACGCACTGCTTAAAGAGAAGTTTATCCCTTTAAATATTTACATCAGGAAAGAAGAGAGCTCTAAAATTAGTACAGGCTTTAATTTTAAGAAAAGTCTATAAAGCTGGGAGTAGTGGTGCACACCTGTAATCCCAGTGATTCACGAGGCTGAGGGAGGAGGATCATAAGTTCAAGGTCAGCATAGGCAACTTGGCAAGGTCATAAGCAACTTACTAAGACTCTGTCTCAAAATAAAAAGGGCTGGGAATGTAGCTCAGTGGTAAAGTACCCCTGGGTTCAATCCCAAGTACCAAAACCAAATGACAACAACAACAAAAAAACATTAAAAGAGAAGAGAAAAGCCTTTATAAGTAATGTGAGAAGGAATAAAAGGAATTCTGATGGAATTCTGATTGTGGTAATAGTACCAAGGGCATAATCATGTTAAAAAACACGTGGTATACTTACAAAAATTTTATATTTAAAATTAGCACATCTTATTGGATGTAAATTTTATTTTAGTAATGTATATTTTTTAAATATAATGCCAAGTCCAAAAGTTCTGAAACAATTTTTGCTGTCTTACCAGCACATAACTACACATAACAATTTATCAAGTGTATTTAACAATAGAAACCAAACAGCTGTTAATGGTTTCTTTCCTGTTCCTTTTCAGTGGAACTGGGAATTGAACTTAGTGCCTCATACATGCTAAGGCAAGCACTCTATCACTGAGCTATATCCCAAGGCTTTCTGTTTTAAATTTTGAGACAGGGTCTCCATAAGTTGCTGAAGTTGGCCTCAAAGTTACAATCCTCCTATCTCAGCCTCCTGAGTAGCTGGATGACAGGCATATGCTACCACACCCACCTTGAAGATAGTATTTTAAAGAAACAGATTGACTGGACTGATGGCACACAGTTGTCATTTCAGCTACTCAGGACACTGAGTCAGGAGAATTATCAGTTTGAGGCCAGCATCAGCAACCTAGCAAGCTTTGCCTCAATATTAAAAATAAGGGCTGGGAACATGGGTCACTGGTAGAATAACCCTGGATTTAATCCCCAGAACTACAATATATCAGTCAGTCAATAGAATAAAATAAAAATACTATTGCCAGGAACTCTGATTATCATTTATTAAAATAAGTCAATAAAATAAACTCACCAACTTGATTACCACCTAGTTTAACAGGTTCTGTTTCTAAAGTAGTCAATTTGCCACTTTCTTGGCTGTCTTTACAATTAATGTTCTGAGATAACTGGTTCGCAGTCAGATTTGCATGAAGCTTTTGAATCTCTGCCTCTTTTATTGCAAGCTTAATCCTGGCACAAAAGAAAAGAATTCAAACGTGAGGGTAATTTTGCAAAAAATATCTCATACCACTTCCCACCTCTCAAACTGGCCTAATTTTAAAATTCTGATAGTAGTTAACTCTTAGACAGAATATGGAAACTTTTGTACATAAATAGCCACTTTCTAACTTGATAGAAACTAGTAAAACTGAAAATCTAGATGCCCTACAACCTAGCAATATCACTTTTAGGAATATATACTACAGAAACTCTCATATATATGAATAAGGAACCATGTATAAGGATTTTCTTTGTAATTCTGTAATAGAAAAAGACTAGAAATAAGGTAATTATCAATAAAGGAATTAATTAATTGACACCATTCTAGAAAAAAATCCTATGTAGCTATTAAGATGAAACTAACCACCCAAATCTATTCACTGATCAATCACTCTACCTATCCCAACATGGATGAATTTTTAAAAATGATATGTCCGGGCATGATGGTATATGATTTTATACCACCAACTAAGGAGGCTGAGACAGGAGGCTTCCAAGTTCAAGGCTCTAAGCAACTTAGTGAGACCTTATCTCAAAATACAAAACAAAAAGAACTGGGGATATAGCTCAGTGTAAAGCACCCTTGGGTTCAATCCCCAGTACCAAAAACTAAATAAATTTTTTAAAAAAAGTAAAAATGATGAATGGAAAAGCAAAATTGCAAATATAAACAGTATACTTTTATTTGTGTATAAGAGAATAAATGTACACAATATGGACAGAAAAATACATATCAAATTCATAATAATGGAAATACAGGAGAAGAACGAGACAAGCAGTAAGGACCACAGGATATTACCCATCCTGTAATGTTTTATTTTTTATTTAGAGAAACAGATTTGTAACAAATATCACAAAATATTAAGAAGAAATGACTCCTATGGAATCAGTATTTGTTATAATACTCTCTAGACTTTTCCTTCTATATTTTTAACTTTCTCAACTAAACACTTTCATGTAATTTCCAACAAAAACATTCTATTTGCTGTAACTTCGAAATATAAAAAACATACCTCAATTCTGAAATCACCAATTTATTTGCCTCACAGCAGCCAATGCAATTGTCTTCCTTGTTTGACAAACTACTCATCTGGTGCTTAGAAATGGATGATTTAAAACCAAGTATTTCTCTTTTCAACTGCAAGTTAAAAAAACAAATGTTTATAAATTGTGATACGTATGTGGGATGCCATTGTTTTCTTACTCAGAACACTTAAGTTTGAAAACTTATATGATATTTAATGGAAGCAACCTAATGTTAATCAATAGGAAAATGTACAAATACATTAGGAAACTAAGATAATGGAAAACCTATAATAAATAATTAAGATAAGGGGAAAGTATAATAGTTAAATAAACTTGTGTTATATAAATTAATATGGATACATTTTATAACATAATACCAAGTTAAAAAAACAAATTCCATTGGTACACAAAGTATTTTCAAAAATATATTAAGAACTGTATGGGCATGGTGGTGCATGCCTGTGATACCAACAGCTCTGGCGGTTGAAGTGAGAGGATCACAAGTTTGAGGCAAGACTCAGCAATTTAGCAAAGCCCTAAGCAACTTAGCAAAACCCTGTCTCAAACAAAACATAAAAAGAACTAGGAGTGTAACTTGGGGCCCAGCGTTCAATTCCGAGTACAAAAAAAAAAAAAAAAAAGAAATATGTATTTCTATATAAATTTATATGTGCCAACATTTAAAATATGGAAGAGAAGGTAACAAAAGAATTTCAGAATAGTTGCTACTTAGCCGGGCAGGTCCAGTGGCGCACTCCTGTAATCCCAGCAGCTCAGGAAGGTTAGGCAGGAGGATCAAAGCCAGCCTCAGCAAAAAAGCTAGAAGCTAAGCAACTCAGTAAGACCCTGTCTCTAAAAGACAAAATAGGGCTGGGGACATGGCTCAGTGGTCGAGAGTCCCCGAGTTCTATCGTCAGTACCCACCCACCTCACCCCCAAAGAAAGAATAGTTGCTACTTTTGAGCATGGAGGGAGAATGGAGCTGACAAAGTACATATAGAGGTTTTACCTATAAACTTTATTCTAAAAACATCTGAAGTTGATACAACAATGTCCCATATTTTGCAAATGTTAAGCTTTATTACAAATGCTAAGCTAATTACACTCTAGGAGTTAAAAAATTCACATTTCCAAACCATATCATTCTTAGCACCTCATGAAATATAGCATTAAGTATACATTATCATACTAACTGCACAGTCATATATCAAATAATTCTTAACACTGAGCACACAAGAGCTTTAATTTATAAAGAAAGTTATCTGCATATGATTACTTTCTACTTCCAAAAGCAAAATTAGATTAAAAAGCTTAGCAAATAATCAATATCCAATACAGGGCCTCCCAGATGCTCGACAAGCATTCTACCACTGAGTTCTACACCAGCCCAGTTCTACACTATTCTCATAAGTACATGTAAAGTTGCTCAACATTTTAGCAATCAAGGAAATGAAAATTAAAACCACAGTGTAATACCACTTCATACCCACTAAGATGGCTGTAAGCAAAAAGACAATAACAAGTATTGACAAGGATATGGAAAAAAAGGAACCCTCATACACTGCTGATGAAAATGTAAAACAGTATAGACATTTTGGAAAACAATTCAGCATAAATTTACCATATGACCCAGCAATTATCCTGGGTATCTATTCAAGAGCAATGAAAACATGACCACACAAAGACTTCTAAGAAAATGTTCACAGCACCTTTACTCATAATAGCCTAAAAGTGGAAATAATCTAAATGTTCGTCAACTGGTGAACAGATGAAATGGAATACTATTCAGCAAAAAATAGAAATGAAATACTAATATGTCACAATATGAATGAATCTCAAAAATATTAAAAATATATACTGATAGATGCAAAAGACCACATGTTGTTATGCCTTCATTCATCAAAATGTCCATAAAGGAAAAATATATAGAAACAGAAATTATTAGTAGTTTCCCAAGGGTAGTGGTAGGGGTGTAGGACTAATTCTAAAAGGACATAAAGGATCTTTGGGGGATGGCAGAAACTTATAAAACTGCATTGTGGTGATTGTTGTAAGATTTTTAGTAAACTTATTAAAAGTCTTAAAACAATTACCACAATGCAGGAATTTGCCCAGTACTGCAATTAGAAAACTAAAATTTAGTAAATTTACTAAATTTTCAAAGGGGTAAATTTTGCAGAATAAATTACATTTCCATGAAGCTATTTTTTAAAAAAATAATGTGCCATTCTTATATTTGGCATCTGATACAAAAGGAAGGGTAGAGGAGTAGAAAGGTAAGTGTGAGGCAAAAATGGGAATTAAACAGAAAAGAAATTTGTGCCAAAGTACAGACAAGTAGGAACAAAACTAAAAGCCAATAAAGCAACTCCAAAATGATGTCCTCTCATAAAACACTTGAGTAAAATTTTTCTATTCCATTAAGCAACCAAGTACAGTACATTTCTTTTCACATATACTTACTGGCAAATGGGATATCATTTTTCCCAAACTTCTCAGTTCTACTCTTGAACTTTCAATTTCCTGCTGACATAAATCTAGTCGCTCATTCTGTGCTGCAACACGAACCTTTAATTCTCGGTTTTCATTCATTAGAGAAAATTTTTCTCTCAGTATTTCATCTTTGTCTTCTAACTCACTTTCTAGCTTCAGAACACTTTGTCTAGATTCAGTCAATTGTGCCATGACTTCTGAATTCTTCACTGCCATAATCCTTAGTTTTTCTTTTCCATTGTTGTTTTCTTCTTTTAACTGCCTATGAAGAAAAAAATTGAAATGAAAATAAAATGTGCATTCATTTTTAATAATCATATTTAGATACTCAGTATAGAAATATTTTGAAGTATCAGGCATAGTGGGGAACACCTGTCCCAGTTACTTGGGAGGCTAAGGCAGAAGAATCACAAATTTGAGGACAGCCTTGACGACTTAAAAAGGTCCCTGTCTCAAAAAAAAATAAATAAATAAAAAGGGCTGCACGATGCAGTTTAGTGGCACAATGCCCCCTGGGTTCAATGCCCAGAACTGAAACGAAAAACAAAAACATTGATGCAAAAACCCTAGCAAACTGAATACATCAGTACATTAAAAGATGATTCACCACAATCAAGTGGGATTCATCCCACTTGAAAGGATGGTTCAATGTAAGCAAATCAATAAATATGATATACCACATTAATAGAATGAGGAACAAAAATAACATGGTTATCTCAACAGATATGATAAAAATCAACATCCTTCATGATAAAAATGCTTATCAAATAGGTGTAGATGGAACATACCTCAATACAATAAAGGTCATATATAATAAGCCAACAATTAACATTACACTGAATGAAGAAAAGTTAAAGGCTTTCTTTTTAAGATTTGGACAAAGAAAAGGATTTCCACTTTTACTACTTTCATTCGACATGGTACTAAAACTCCTAGTCAGAGCAATCAGGCAAGAGAAAGAAATAAGGGTGTTCAAATTTGAAAAATAAGGAAGTCACTGTTTATAAATGAAATGAGCTTATGTACAGAAAATCCCAAAGATTCCACCAGAAAATTTTAGAACTAATTACTGAATTAGCATGACTGCAGAATATAAAAATCAACATACAAGAATCAGTAGCATTATTATTCCTTTCATGTTTTGTTTCGTTTTTTGAGTGCTAAGGCTCAAACTCAGGGACTCCTGCATACTAGGTAAGGACTCTACCACTGAGCTACACCCTAGCCCTCAAGTAGCATTGTTATAATGACAACAGTGAACAATCTGAAATCTAAATCAAGAAGGCAATCTCATTTACAATACTACCAAAAGATACTTAAGAATAAATTTAACTAAATTAGTGTAAGATCTCTACAATGAAAATTATTATAAAATACTGAAGAATGATATTGAAGAGAACACACACACACACACACACACACACACACAAAATGAAAGGTATTCATGGACTGGAAGAAGCAATATTGTTAAAATGTTTACACTACCCAAAGCAATCTACAGATTCAATGTAATCCCAATTAAACTTCCAGTGACTTTCTTCATAATAATAGAGAAAACAATCCTAAAATTTATATGGAACCAGAAAAAACTCAATAACCAAAAGCAATCTATTGCTATTTTGAATAGCTAAAGCAATTTTGAGCAAAAAGAACAAAACAAGAGGCACTACACTATCTGATTTCAAAATACACTACAAAACTATAGTAATCAAAAGAAAAGAACATGGTATTGATATAACAACAGATACATAACAACAGATACATAGACCAATGAAAGCCTAGAAGCAAATTCACACATCTATAATCAACTAATTTTTAACAAAGGCACCAAGGACTTGAACTGGAGAAGAAATAATTCAATAAACAGTGTTAGAAAAATTGGGTGTCCACATGCAGGACAATGAAACTTGATCCCAGACCCAATTCAATGAAACTACTAGGAGGAAACATGGGAGAAATGCTTCAGGTCACTGGAAATCATAAGATTTTTTGAATAACACCTCAAAAGCATAGGCAACAAAAGCAAAAATGGACAAATGGAATTACATCAAACTAAAAAGCTTCTGCAGAGCAAAGGAAACCATCATTATGTGTGTGTGTGTGTGTGTGTGTATATATATGTATATATATATACATATGTATATATATATGTATATATATATGTATATACATATATATACACACACACTCCTGACAATGAAGTCAAAAGTAAGTGGAACCAAATTTGGTTCAACATAATTGCAAAGTCAATTTAAGCGCCCAGCATTGGTGCCTAAAGTTCTTACAAGAATTTTTTCAAGAAATACTATATCAGCAATACTCTTGATGACACAAGGGAGAAAGATACTGTGGACACTTTGAATGGTCAATCTCTGAGTGTGAAGTTTTAGAAATATTTCAACCAATGTATTTCATTTATATTTTCCTTTTTTTTAAATTTTAGTACTAGGGACTGAATGCAGGGCCTAAGCATGCTACACAGTATTTTCCTCTTTATACAAGTAATATATGATTTAAGAAATGTCTTTAAGGGGTTTAGGAGACAGCTTAGTGTAAGGTATTGGCTAGCATGTGTGAGGCCCTGAACTAGATCCCTAATACTGGAGGGAAAAAAAGGTCTAAGTGTAAGAATTCTTTATACTAAAGTATAAAATAAAAATTTAAGTGATAAAGCATTGTGTCATAGTGCAATTAGCAATATTTTTCTTTCCTAAAGTACATCTTGCAATTAATAGCATCAGGTGATAGAAAATACTCTGGTTACATAAAGTAACCTTTATCTCTTCTACCACACAAAAAAGACTACACATAATACCTTAAGGAAAATGTTAAAATTAGACAAAGCAATTGTTTTGATTGCTACCACTACCCTTAAACTAACAGTCTGAAGTGATAAGGACTGATTAATATTAACCTCTGAACTGATGATGTAAATTAATTCTGAGAGGCCAACATGATATCCCAAAGAGTGTTCAGGAGTCAGAAAATCTCAGTTCTCATCCTTGATCTTTTTGACCCTGGTTACTCTCTGGGCCTCTGTTTCTTCACTTATAAAACAAGAGGACTGCTGGGCATGGTGGTACATGCCTATAATCCCAGTTACTTGGGAAGCTGAGGCAGAAAGATTGGAAGTTTGAGGCTGCTTTGGGCAACTCAGTAAAACTTTGTTTCAAAATAGAAAATAAAAAGGGCTGGGGACATTGCTCAGTGGTAGAGCATCTGTGGGTTCAATCCACAGTGCCAAAAATGAAAACAAAAAGCCAATGATAACAACAAGAAGGTCATAACAATAACAAGAAAGTGAATTAGGTTATTCTTCATGATTTACAAAGTTCTTTTTTTTAACATTTTTACTAGCTATTAGTTAATGTGATCATACTATAAATCATTGTTAATTTTATCTAAATATATGCAAGGCAAACATGTTAATCAACATCGCTCTACGTTTACAAGTATGTTAACATTAATACCTTTTATTGCATTTAAAATTGTAACTTTATAGCTACAAAAGTGTTTTCTGGCACAAAGCTTATTCTTCTACATTATTAAGTTCATAATTAAAATATATAAAATCTTAGGCGTTTAAGTATTTCAACTTTTTCCATCTCCACACAAATTCTTTTTTTCTGCAATACTGTACCTTAATTTCTCTTTCAGAATTTCAAGTTCACTTTTATATAGACCACACTTTTCTTGGAGCCTTTTATTTTCTTTTTCACAGCTAACTAGATTTTTCTCTAATATTTCTTCTTCAGTTTGAACCTAAAACAATAAAATTATTAAGTGCAAGTACTTATATGGTCATAAGTTTTATTTCAAATTAGAAATATAGGTAGTGATTTCACAAATAAGCAGGAGAGTAGACTAAGTGATTTCATGTTTTAAGTTTCCAGACTTATAGTGAAAAGAAGCAAAATGAAGTTCCTGGGAGTAATGAAAGACAGAAAGGAGAACACTACTACCTGTCCAGAACTACTTAAGAGCCTATTATAGATGGGCAATTGCATTGTCACTTAAAAGCATAAGTATTCTGGGCCTCATTTAAACAAAGCAAGCAACTCAAGCAGAAATGCTGCACCCACATTATTAAAGGCTAATGTCAGTGCAAATGTTCCAGAGATATACTTTTTGAAAGTTTAATCACAAAATACTCCCACTGAAATAAAAGTCTGAATGTAAAACATAAAATTCAAGCACCCAGGTTGGAGCAAGAGCAGTGAAGGATTGGGATATCTGTCCACTTCCTTTGATACCCTTGGTTATATCCACCTAACTATAGGGCTTTGCTCAGCAGAGTTAGAAATTGATAATATTAAGGAAAGTATAAAAAAAGTTTTCCTCTCTCCCCCTGAGGATATTTCTTCAGCTAAGTATTCCTTCCTCTACAGATAATCTTATTAAGAATCCTTCTAAGATAGTCCATTCCCACAGGGACCTTCTCCAAGGTTTTCAAAACAGTGATCTAATTAACTAATTCATACTTAAGATTTCAGTATTAATAAGATCTTAATATTTTATATGGCTAAATGGTATTTACAGTTTTATTACAAAGGAATGCCAAATGAAATCTTCCTCCTTATTAGTATCTGATATGGTTGATAATTTCTCCTCTAAACTTTTTTATTCTTTAGCTGCCATGGCAGTATTTTAATAGATTGGCCTTTTTTCTTTACTTCCTTTTATTAATTGCTCACTTTTTACTGTGTTATTCTCTTTTTATATATTCCCTTTGAAACTTTATTTTTCCCTTGCCATATATATTCCCATTGAAACTTTATTTTTCCCTTGCCAAAACTGCATTAAGAGAAGCACTCACCCAAAGTCTCCTCATGCTATACAAATCATTTTAACATCTTAACTTATGAGACCAAAGATCTTTTATTCATTATCTTTCAATTTCCTTCTTCCTTCCACCCAAAACTTCTTTCTGTATTTTTATTTTTATTCACTTTTTTCTTTAAGGCACAAAAAACTCTCTCTTTCATTAAAAATGTATGCTTTTGGACTATATCATCTTTCATGTCCTTCAGACCCTTCTGCCATCTTCCATTTCCCTATACTTCCAGAGTCTTCAATTTCCCTCTACTCCAATGGCCCCTGCCTATGAAACCTACTAAGATGTTCAGGGTATGCCTAGTTCTAAAAACACTCTTCCTTAATCCAGCTTCTTTCTATCTTTCCACCCTCCCCCCACACCACCGCTTATTTGCTCTTTACCTTATGATATTTCTTTGTAACCACCATCTACTACCTTCCTTCCTCTTTCCCCACGCCTAAGATTGTGCCTTCTATACAGTCCTGTCTCATTCTTCATCCTTGACAAATTTGCAACATCTGACACTGAAGACGACTGTCTTCTTTTAAAAATGCTCTATTGCTTTGGATTTTCTTATTAGACTTTGCTAATTTTCTTTTTAATCACCTCTTCTCAATATATTTCAAAAGCTCTTTTACCTATTTTTCATTCTCTTCTCACTCCATACAAAATTCCTCTGTCAATGTCCAAGCTTCTACTACTTAAATACTGTCAATTATTTTTTGGGGCGGGGTCGGGGGTACCAGGGATTGGACTCAGGGGCACTACACCACTGAACCACATCCCCAGCCCTATTTTTTTGAATTTTATTTAGAGATAAGGTGCTTAGCACCTTGCTTTTGTTGAGGCTGACTCTGAACTTGAGATTCTCCTGCCTCAGCCTCCTGAGCTGCTGGAATTACAGGCGTGTGCCACTTTGCCAGGCTTAAATACTATCAGTTCTTAAATATGCAGGTCTAGTTCAGATTTCAATGTCTAAGACAAGACCTGGAGACACAAATTCTTACTTCTAGATATTCTATAGTCATGCCAAAATAGAATTCATCTTTTCTCCCAAACTATTTTGATTCATGATGCAAACCAGCAACCTAACAATACTATGCTTTTCTCTTAATGTCTGCTTCTAATATATTCAAGTGGTCACGAGATCCCATTGATTAACAGCTCTCATATCTCTCTACACATATCCATCATGTTAAGTACCTCCTGCCTGGCCTCTCAGAGTGTCCCTGACTTGTATCCACCTGTCCAACACAAATTCACAGTGATACCAGAGTGAATGAATACCCTGGAATATGTATTCTATCATTTCCTCAGCTTAATACTATTTAATGACATACCATCATCTTTGAAATACCCTAGCAGCTCATATGTCTGTCTACTCCATGAAGCCTCTTCTGAGCCCACCAGTTTGTTAAATCTCCCTTCATGCCACCAACCATACCTAACACTTTATTTTTATTATACTTTATAAAATACTGAATTTGTTTATATACCTACAGATTTTACTAGATTGTGACCTCTGGCATGATGTTGTTATGTATAACTGAACCTCCCAAACACTAGCACAGAACCTGGCATGTAAAAGGAACTTGATAATTAATTAATAAGTGAACACCCTATGATTACCTGTACTCTGAATCTTCTTACTCTACCCTTCTTAAAGCTTTTTTCCCCTGCTTTCTTTAAACAGAATCATCAAGCTCCTGTTTTCATTATTACCCCAAGATGGAAGAGACCCATATCACTACCTCTTTACTAGACCGTTCTGAGCTCAATATCTGAATATCCAACTTGTGACTTTCCTCCATACAGAATTTATTACCATGTAGTATTACTTAAAGATATTAAATAAATGTAATGAGGTCATTATATTCCTATATGGCATCAGTTCAAGGGGTCATCCTTCAGGGGGAAATAGGCCCCTCTTGGGCTGGTAGGTCAAGGAGACCAGTTGAAGGCTACATAATCTACTTGGCCTTCATTTTCAGGAGGTTAGGGGAATGAATCTCCTGCTTCTATTTCTCTAGTTCCAACCTCTATTGACTCACATCATTACTTCTCTGTATTTTGTTCCTACTCTTTTTTCTCCTTAAGTTAAAAAAAAAAAAAGTTTCTTCTGACAATAAATGTTTTAAATAGTATCCTTAATTAATATTTTTAAAAATCTCTCTTTCATTGGACACAGTGGTACATGCCTCTAATCCTAGTTACTTGGGAGGCTGAGGTAGGAAGATCACAGGTCCAAGGCAACACAGCAACACCCCCATTAAAAAAACAAAAGAAAGAAGTTAAATGAAAAATATATAAATAAACTTTGAAAATTCTTTATTTAAATGCTTTTATTATGAATAAAATCCTAAAAAGTACTATTCTTTAACCATAAATAAACATATTCTGCTTTTAACTACCTTTATTTTCAGAATATGGACATAGTATAAAACATTGAATTTGCGCAACTGCCTCTTTACCTTTTCCAATTTTTCAGCCACTTTTTCTTTATATTGTTGGAAAGCTTTACTCAGTTCCTCAGCATTATATAGTGCTTCATTCCTTTGTCGTTCAGCTCTAAAATTTAAAAAGAAATAATGAATATAAGTAAAGAATGCTCTATATTTGAATAGTTAGGTTTAAAAGTAATTTTTATTTAATTATAAGGAATAATTAGAAGTTTTTAAAATAGTAAAACAGATTATTAGGCTTAAGCTGTAAAATGAAGAATGAAGACTACACTATAATCATTTTCATACCCTATCAACATAAAAAAAAAGTATAATACAAAACACTTATAAACTCCAAAATACACATAAATTCCTGTATGTTGGCAATATTTCTTCCTAAACTGGAAAAGACAGATTAGGGAAACAGATTGTTAGATGGTAAATTTTCAATGGTGAGGTATTACAGAATTACTCCACTGTTAAAATATTTAAATTACCAAATAAATTCTGTGACTTGCACAAGTCAAGTAAATTTCTTAAAAAATATTTTAATAAACAGTAACTTCCACTAACACAAGATATAAAACTCTAAACAACAATAAAAATAAAATCCAACTACCACCAAGTACTGCTTAAGCCTCACCGTACTATTTCATCTCTAAGTTGACCCTCACCTTTCCTCATATTTCTCATATTAAACTGAGAAACATCAGGCTGGAACTTAATCAATATAACCTCCTTACCTAAAACATTTTTTATATTTAAACTTATTCCCATCACATTCTTTCTAGTGTAAGTAAATGCATGACCTTCCTCTCATCCGAGGTGAATTACTCAGTCTATATTCTGGATCTAAACTCTTCCCACTAAGAAACTTCCTGTATTTTCTGCATTTTCAGTTTTTTCTCTATTAGCATATATAAACAGATTCATGTGAAAGTACCTCAATTTCTGAATACTTACCTTTTTCCTTGTTTACTTTGTTCAAGTAAGTCGACCTTCAACTTTATACATTCCTCTTTGGACTCTTGCAAACTGTGTTCCTTTTCAATCACCATTTTCTGGCTCTGCTCTAATTTATCTTCTGCCTCTCTACAAAATAAATTTTTAAAAGTTGGGTTTTTTTTTTGAGGGGGGTGATGCAGGGTCTCATGTGTGCTTGACAGGCACTCTATCACAAAGCTGTATCCCCAGCCCCATTATAAAGACTTGAAGTAATTAACACAGATATGCAAGAATAATACAACATTAGGAGTTCTATTACTTTATTTTTAAATATTTTTTTAGTTGCCATGGACCTTTATTTTACTTATTTATATGTGGTGCTGAGAATCAAACCCAGTGCCTCACACATGCTAGGCAAGTGCTCTACCATTGAGTCACAACCCCAGTCCCAAGAATCTGTATTTCTAACATGTTCCTACATGATGCTAATACTGCTAGTCCCAGAACTGCACTCTGAGAATCAAATAGCATAATATGCTAGTGAGTACATATATACATATATTTTCCATTTTATCCAAGGTAGAAAAACAAATGATAAAGAACCTGATCTCTTATAGTTTATTTCTTGCACTTTATTGAAGGACTGAGTATGTGTTACTATACAGTGAGAAGTGAACTAATTCATATTTAATAAAAGCATGTAAATAAACCCCTCAATTTAGATTTAATCTTTTTCAGTCCCTATACATTACATGTAACCTGCAGCCAAGAGGAGTTACGATTGAGCACAATTAGATTCAACAAGTTCATACCTGGACACTACTGGATCATTATAGATTTATTGGAGGTAGGGGGAAGAGACAAAATTTAATAACAAAGAGAAGTAGGAAATGAAAATCTTAAAGCTCTAAAAAGGTATATTTACCTCAAAACTTTATCTTGAGCTTTGACTTCTGCTTCTAAATTTATAATCTGTTCTTCTAATATTGGGATATTGGCTGCCTGTTGCTGAACAGACTCAAGCACAGAAACCTAAGACATAAAACAACTTTCAGAGCACTTTCTCTTAGAAAATAAACTAATCAAAAAGAAAGAAAGAAAGAAAGAAAGAAAGAAAGAAAGAAAGAAAGAAAGAAAGAAAGAAAGAAAGAAAATAAACTAATCTATTTGGTCCTTAGTCTTTTTCCTGTCATATAAGGGGGTTCAACAAGACTCCCTAGTCATTGGCCAAATGTAATGCTATCTATTTCTTTAATCAATGATGAGCATGTCATTATCACAAAACAGTCTCAGTACGTGAAGTCCTGTCATTACGCTTAATATGCTCCATATCTCAGTAAAACTGATTAGCTATTTGTGGGGGAGGTGGGGAGAAGACTTATCTACTGATATCATCTGGAGACAATTTCAGATAAATTAGAATATTAAATATAAAACATCAAACTATAAAAAAAATTGAGTTTTTATGATTTGAAGATTATTTTAGCTGGGCATGATAACCTATACCTATAATCCCAGTGATTCAAGAGGCTGAGGCAGGAGGAATTCAAGTTCCAGGTTACTCTGGGCTACTTAGTGAGACCCGTCTCAAAATAAAATGTAAAAAGCCCCTGGAATGTAGCTCAGTGATATAGTGTCCCTAGGATCAATACCTAGCACTAAAATAAAAAAATTAAAAAGAGCTATAGATATAAATCAGTAATAGAGAGGTTCTGAATTCAATCCCTATACCAAAAACACACACGCACACACACACTACACAAACAACACACAAACAAACCAAAAAACATGTGAACTGCTCTGGAAAAGGCAGCATTCCTAAACACAATTTAGAAAATGTTGAGGGAGTAAAATACCATTATCTATCTCACCACTTAACAATAAGCACTGTTATGTTTAAGTCCTTGTAAAAAGAAAGGTTAAAATCTTATTAGTTCAATAGTTAATAAACTCTTTTTATTTAGTTGGGCAAGGTGGTGCACACCTAGAACTCTAGGGGCTGAGGCAGAAGGGTTGCAAGTTTGAGGCCAGCCTCGGCAGTTCAGCAAGACCGTCTCGAAATGAAAACTAAAAAGGGCTGGGTATATAGTTCTGTGGCAAGAGTGTCCCTGGTTTAATGCCCAGTTTAAAAAAGAAACAAACAAAAACCCTCTGTATCTCTTTTGAGTTTATAAGCATTTATGAGTTTAAAGAGATTATAGTTGAAGAAAATTTAAAACATCTTTAATGAACAGAAAATGTGAACAAATTACAGAAATCGCAATTGGCAAAGAAATATACTAAAAAAGTAAACCTCAAAAGAAATGAGGAAAAATGGTCTTTTTACCTCGAGGACAAAAAAATGTAGAATGCTGAAAAGGTTGTAGGAAATGACTGAAAACCCCTCGTTCCTTGTAATTTGGTCATTCTGCCTCTGGAAATCTAACCTAAAAATAATCCCAAATACCAAAAAAGTTTTGTGCTCATTACTGCACTATTTTCTCCCTCAGCAGGGAAAAAACAAAACAAAACACACATTTTGTCATTTATTTTTATTTCTAAGTAGTAAGGAAAAATAAGCTTTCCCCTAATTCCACTACTTAAAACTATATATAATGACTATAAAATGGATAGATTAGACCAATAGACCACAAAAATAGTGAAAACTCCATTCTGATCTTTCAGTTCCTCCTGAAGTTACCAACAGCCTTTTTCTCCTTATGTATTTCACATGTATAACTATATACATACAAACACAAACAGATATATGCACTTTTTATAAAAACAAAACTGGGAACTTTGTACTTGTATATTACTCTGTAGTGTTTTTCTACCACTAAATATATGAAGTAATAGATTTGTTGTTTCCTGTTTGTTTTTGAAGAGTTAGGGATGGAGCCCAGCAATCTCATGCACGCAAGGCAAGTGTTCTACCATTAAGCTATTTCCACAGCCTGGGTAAGTTTTTGAGTGCTGATACTGTTCTAAGTGTCTTTACATATACTACACCATTTGAATCTCTAAATCTTTTATGTAATGCAAACAACTTTGCCTCTTAGTACTGATACATTTACCTCATTTCTTTTTAAAAAAAGATTTTGTTGCAATCCATTTTACAGGCAATATGTAATTTCCATATTTCTATTTTTAGACATTTTGAGTTCTTTTTTTTCTTTTTTTTTTTTTTGAACCAGGGAATTGAACTCAGAGGAACTTACCCAATGAGCCACATTCCCAGCCCTTTTTTTAAAATTTTGAGACAGCCGCTCTCTAGGTCACTGAGGCTGGCTTTGAACTTACGATCTTCTTGCCTCAGCCTCTCAAGCTGCTGGGATTACAAGCATGCACCACTGAGCCCAGCCAAGTTCTTCTATTTTTTCTAACACCAATCATATAATAAAAATAACAAGAAAACCATCAACTAAGTTATGGAATAATCACACAATAAAACATAATGCAACCATAAAAATGATCAATGAAAAAGCTAAGTAAATCCATCAGAAGATTCTCAGGCTCGTGTAGCTCAGTGGTAGAGCTTGCCTAACTAATATGCATAAGGCCCTGGTTCATTCCCAGCACCATCAGGAAAAATTTTAAAAAAGAAGAAGAAGAAAACAAAAACTTTTAACCATACATGAAGTAAAAACCATAGGAAAAACCTATGTTTTTTAATATTCAATAGGGATCTGGAGTTATGAAATCAACCAGTAGGATGGTTTCTAGATGGTAGAAACCTTAGGTGACCTTTCTCCCTCCTTTCTTCTACTTCCTTAGATTTCAACAATGACAATGCATACTCTTTAAAAGGAAGATAAATAAACTATATTTCTTGTGTATAAGAAACAGAATACTCTGGTAATCCTAAGAGTTTAAGCTGATTTTTCTATATGCAAAAACTATACAGTTCCCTACATCATTTTCAGATATAGAATTGAGGTTGGGGATATAGCTCAGTTAGTAGAGTGCTAGCCTTGCAAGCATAAGACCTTGGGTTCAATCCCCAGCATCGCGGGAAAAAAAAAAAAAGTACAGATATAAAGTTGATTTTTTTTTTGGTATGTGTTGGGGGAATACTGGGATTGAACCCAGGAGTGCTCTACCACTAAGCTACATCCCCAGCCTATGTCATTTTGGGACAGAGTCTAACTAAGTTTCTTAGGGCTTCACTAAGTTGCTGAGGATGGCCTCAAACTTGTGAACCTTCTGACTCAGCCTTCCAAGATGCTACGATTATAGGCATGCACCATCACATCCAGCTAAAATTGATTTCTTAACATGTCAATAGAGTATCAAAATAAAAACTGCTACATATTAAGGCAGTACAAAGAATATTTTTCAATTCAAATCTTAAAATGATTTCATCTATTTTCTGTTGGCATATTCATCATTCAAGATTACATACTTTTGCTTTTGATTGTGTTAATTCAAAGTGGATTGATTCTATTTTAGTCATTAAAGAATGATTCTGTGTGACCAAACAAGCATTTTGTTGCCTAAGTTTATTAAGTTTCTCTCGAAGACTTTTAATTTCTTGATCCATAGGAGCAGAAGATGAAAAAGACACCTGAAAAATAAAAAAAGAGCAATTTTGAATTAGTTATGGAATTCATAACTAATTCATAATGATACACAATTATCTAAAGCTCAAAAAGGAGATAAAATATCTAGTGACTACTAATGAAAATATTTGAGACCTCAATACTCTCTCTTCCACTGCTTACAGAAGTATGCATTAAATATGACTTGGAAAACAGTGAATAAATTTGTTAAACTGACTGGTATTATCCAATAAAATTGAACATGCTAAAATCAACAGTATCTTCCTGGGTATGAATCTGATAGAAACTTTTGCACTTTTGCACTTAAGGATATACAAATACAAATATTCAGAGTTACGTTGTCCACAAGAGACAATAAATAGAAAGAACCCAAATGCCTACCAACAAAAGAAATAACAGGTTAAAATATTCTTTATTCTGTGTATTTAAAAAAAAAATTTTTAGTTATAGATGACACAATACCTTTATTTTATTTATTTTTAATGTGGTGCTGAGGATCGAAACCAATGTCTCACACATGCTGGGCAAGCACTCTACCACGGAGCTACAATCCCAGTCCCATTCTGTATATTTTTAATATATTCTTCTTAACAAATATTTTAATTTTCATGAGAGCTGTGGTTTTCAAAATAATATTTGGGTTAAAATTTTTTTGGGGGGTGGCACTGGGGATTGAAACTAGAGGTGCTTTACCACTGGAGCTACCTCCCCAGCCCTTTTTATTTTATTTTTTTAGTTGTAGATGGACACAACACCTTTATTTTATTTATTCATATTTATGTGGTGCTGAGGATTGAACCCAGTGCCCAATGCATGCTAGGTGAGCACTCTACTACTGAGCCATAGCCCCAATGCTTATTTTATATTTTGATACACAGTCTCACTAGACTGCCTAGGACTTGGCTAAATTGCTGAGACTGGCCTCGAACCTGTAATCTTCCTACCTCAGCCTCCCAAACCAATGGAATTACAAGCATTGCTACCTCACCTGGGTAATTTTTTTTTTAGTAACATATTTAGGCAATTCAAAAGTCAAAACTAGAAAAGAAAAAGCATACACAGAAGCCTCCTACCAATTGTTAATGCATAGGTAACCATTTTCATAACTTTCTTATTTAGGGATTCCACTTGCATGCACAAGCAATACAAATTACCTACCTACCTTGCCTCTTTATGCGAAAAATGAGGATATTATGTATTCTATTCTACACCTTGCATTTTTTATTTGAAAAATATATATAGGCAATCTCTCCATCATCAATACTTTTGAGAAACTCAGAAAAACTTCCCTTAGCTACATAGTTTCCATTGCATGAATGAACCATAGTTTATTCAATCACCTATCACTGGGCACTGAAGTTATTTCTATTTGAAATTATGACAAATAATGACTCATTTTGGACCTATACAGATGTACCTATAGGATAGTTTTCCAGGTAAATATTGCCAGATGCCTCTCCATAAGAGTTACATCATTTTGCATTCAAACCAGCAATATATAGCCTTCAAATATCACCACAAAAGACAGTGTCAAACAGCTGGATGTTTAACAAAGTCATCAGTAAGAACTAGTACTTAAATACAGTTCTGTTTTGAATTTCTCTTACTGTAAGTGAAATGCAACACTCAACCATTCGCTTGAAGATCATTTGTATTTCCTTTTCCATTCATGTCTTTTGCCACTGGCTTACAGATGTTTTTCTTTTCACTTTCAAGAAGTTTTATTTACTAGAGATTAACCCTTTCTCTTTGATAGGTATTACCAAAATCTTTTTCTCTCCAATCTGTGATTTATTTTTTTATTTTACTTGTGGTAAAACACAATGATTTCACCCACATAATATAAACAATGAGAATTATCAGTAATTTGAATCAGGATAGGGATCAAAGGTCCCAAAATTACACAGACATGGAATTTGAATTTATTTTCTAAAATGTTGGTTCAAATAGCTTCATTATTCAGCATCCTTACAAAAATAAAATGTTTCAAAAAATAGCTTTTTAAAGCAGAAAGAGCAAATTTTTATCAAAACATATGATATGCATATGCAACCATATATGTATATATGAGTTTTGGGGATGGTGACATAACAAACAGGAAGGAGAGTAGAAAGGGAAGTAAAAGGGTCAAGTAAGAAAAAGAGATAAACACAGGGAATTAGATAATATGATAGAATAAAAAAGAGGAAGAGCATTCCAGATCAGGAAAAGATTTCTTATGTCACTGACAAACTTAGGTATAACAAAAGGAGAATACTGCCATACTACCACATAGCACCTGATCCAGGCTAAATTGTGAATACATGTCACTTAATTAATAACTGATTATCTATTATGTACTAACATAATGCTGAAATCAAGGGAATTATAATTTACTTAAGAAAAGAAGACATTTAACTACAAAAAAGCAATAAAAACAGAACTTTAAAAACAGAGGAATACACCAAGATAATAAAGTTCTTGTTAGGACATTAAAAAAAATTAATTCTTGATTCCTACAGCAAAAAGACTATAGAAAAATGAACAGGCATTTAAAGAAAAAATATGTTAAGTATATAAGTCTAATACAAGTCTAAAACTAAAACTACTTTTCAGTAGACAATTTAAAAACAATAACCTTATCTCTTGGACTTTTTTGAAATTCAGTACTGCTACCAGATATTCTACAAACTTTTTTATAAGATGAGTAATTCGAAAGTCCTGGGTGGCTAGGCTGAACAAGATCTTCCAAAATGAGTCTTTCAGTCCTTGAGGGATTAGAGGTGTAATCAGAATTTTCACTTGGACTAACACTAGAGAAAAAAAAGAGAAATATTTTAGTTCTTAGTTGTCACTACAAATTTCTGTAGAGGAATAAGAAAAATTTTTAAAAAAATAACCAGAAATGATGCTTAAAATTAGATCTATAGTTATAAATGTAAGGCAACATTTCAACTAAATTTTAAACAAACCATAATTAGACCAGGCCAGGTGGCACACTCCTGTAATCCCAGCCACTAGGGAGGCTGAGGCAAAAGAATTACAAATTTGAGGCCAACCTCACAACTTAGCAAGCCCTCAGAAACTTGCAAGACCCTATCTTGAATAAAAAATTAAAAAACAAAACAAAACAAAAAAAGGGCTGAGGGTGTAGCTCAGTGGCAAAATGTCCCTGGATTTTAACCTCAAATAAATAAATAAACCATAATTAATGTTAAGCTAGCAATCTATGTACTTCCTGAGTCTCTATGCTAGGGTTACTTAGGATTCAAAAAAATGTCACAGCAATGAAAGATTAATAAAGCTCCACATATATATTTTATACTTTTTTTTTTTTTTTTCAGTGCTAGAGATTGATAAAGACACTCTACTACCAAGCTACCTCCTGGCATTTTTCATTTTTTATTTTGAGATATGGTCTCACTAAATCACCCAGGCAGGTCTCAAACTTGCAATCCTTCTGCCTCAACCTCCTGGATAGCTCAGATTATGGGCATGCACCACTGTGCTTACCACTATGCCTACCACTATGCCTCACTATTTTAACACCCATTACTATTTTCTTAATATGTCAATTGTTCTCTGATATTATTCTTTTTTTCTAAAATGTGAGTTATATTAAAAAGCATAGAAAATTATATCTCATTCCAGAGGCACATTAAAAACACAATACATAGGGCTGGGGCTGATAGCTCAGTGACAGAGCACTTGCCTAGTACCTGTGAGGCACTGGGTTTGATGCTCAGCATCACATAAAAATAAATTAATAAAATAAGGGTATATAAAAAAATGGTTATATCTTTTAAGAAATCTTATAAAAACCCCACAATACAGAATAATGAAACCTAAACATTTACATTCATAAATTAAAGTTATACTCTGAATTCTATACGTAATTTTACTTACCTGGATAACTCTTCCCCTAAATTCTGCAAACTCCATTCTGTTACCTTCAGTTCATGTCTTAAGGAAGCAACATTTGCAAGCAAACTTTCTTCTTCATTGTCTTTATTACAGTAGTCTGATGAACTAGATTCCATTTCTTAAAAAAAAAAATTCTTGTACCTCTCCTGAAAGATTCCGTGGTATCAGTCAAAATATTCTCACAGTAATGGAATTTAACTCATTATTTTTCTATTTTGAATGTGGTGAAATTTTTCATGGTAATTTAAAACAAAGCAAAAAAAAAAAAAATAATAAATTACTCTGTAAAGTCATGACAGTTAAATAAAATTTCAGTGGACTCATTTTTAACTAAAGGCAGGGTCTAGTCATTATAGTTCCCTTTTCTAAGCACATTTAATCTTCTTAATAAGTGTGTAAACTAAGTATTTTTATTCTACATTAAGGATGAAGAAATTGATTCAGACAAATTAATTTGCTCAAAGTCACATAAACTGTAAAGAGTGAAACCAAGATTTGAATTCAGATCAGCAATTAAATTATGTTAAACTGTATTTTTCTACTTTATTAATATATGATAATTTCAATATGAGGTGTTTGAATTTTCATAATCACCTTATAAGCTCTGGACATTTGATAAAATGTAATCAGTACAGTCTTCCATATTTTCCTAAAAGGCAACTAATTACCATATAAAAGTTATCTCCTCCTCCCATTCACAATGGTTATAAAGTTTAAATAGACACACACACTTGAATTCACAAGTCATAACCAGAGATCAAAATGACACCTGGCAGTTCAATTCATAGAACTAGTAAGAAAAAAAAAAACTTGTTTCTTCAACAGTTGAGTATCTCTAGGGTTGTGAAACTACTAAATTCCTTCACACATAAAAAATCATGATAAATCACATTTTATTATTGCAAGTATGAAAATAAAAACACTAAAGCTTTAGGATTTCTACTACTCCTATACATCTTACTGTATAATCTTCCAATTTCATTCCTGCTTCAGATCCCACATACCTTCTTCATTGCAGCACCTCTTTCGTCACCCTTTTAAAATTGTGACCACGTCCTGAGGTCCAAAAGGCTTGAAGTCCTGTGTATATATATTGAACTTAGAAAAGTTCAATATTTTGAATGAACAAATGATGAATACTAACCTGCCTTCCCTTCCCTTCATCCAGCTAATGTAATATGCTACATTTATTGCACACTCAAAATATCTCAGATTTAGGGTGAGAGATTAAGGGAAAAAAAAAAAAACAAAAACAAATAAAAAAACTTCTCACCTTACTGGAAAAAGCTGTGGCAGGAAATTAAATATCCTCTGTAATCTTAGTAGACAACCTGTTTCTATGCTCCTTCCCCTTTATTTCCACAAATGTTTCTGTTTCAATGAGACTTCCCCAACAAAATTCAATGGATCAGGTTCCCATCCTGCTTGATCTAATCAACATCTCTAGCTCCCTATAGAATGGTGGAGAAATAGGTAAAGAAAATTTGGACAAGTTCAAAAAAATGCTGTTTGGTGCTATAAGTTTCATTTAAATTGTTTTATGATCAACATCTGTGTATTTTCATGTAAGAATTTTCTAACTTTTTTGAGGTGGCAATTACATTCGATGTTCATACATTTTCATTTTTATCAGAGGGTCATTTACTGTCAAATAAAGATTGTTTCTCATTTCAACTTACAGTAGTTACAAAAAAGCCTGTCTTCATTGCCTGGACTTACGTAGGAAGGCACATCATCCTACCTAGAAGCCGAGAAGACGTCATCTTTTAGCCCTAATTACCAGTGTGTTTATAGGAACACACGCATACCCACCACACGAAGGGGTATATTCTTTATGCCCCGTGTTTTTGATAAGATGGGCTGCAGTCGAAAAAGATCTCTCATTTTGAAAAGAGATCATCGTTTTATTATAGCATCGTTTTATTATTTATCCTGTCACGAAAACGCTCAATTTGACACCGTTGATCCTACGTCCATCTGAAAGAGGAGCAAAACTTGACATCCTCCTCTCCGATTTCTCGTCAAATAAAATACAACCCTGCAGAAGGGGCATGCTCAGCCAAGAGCGAAGACTGGGGCCTAGCTCGTCCAAGGTGCCGGGAGGAAAGAAGACCGGTTTCCACCCGCCAAGGGGCACTCGCTCACCACCCAAGTCGCAGCTGGGGACAGGCCCACCACCGGGCCGCGCGACTCGTCTGCGCTCGGAGGCCTCGGACCCTCTCCCGGGCCACGGCGTGGAAGCCTCAAACACACCAGTAGGAGAACGAGCGAACCCACACGAGTTCGAAGAGCCGCGGGAGCCGTTGGGACGCGCCCCCTCGGCCTCAGCCCCGCCCCCCGCGCTGGCTCCGCGAGCGTGACGTCGGGGGCGCAGGGCCTGCCGGGGATCGTGGTCGGTTAGCGCCGTAGAGCGGTCCCCGCGCTCTCCCGACACTACATTTCCCACAATTGCAGCCACGACGCCCATTGGTGTGGGAGAAGCCATGGGAACCTGCGGCAGTTTGGGTGTGAGGCTGACGGCACTGACGCTGGGCGTGAGGAGGCTGAGGGGGTGCGGAAAGGAACTGCTAGCCCCGCCCTCAGTCCCTACCCTTTGGAGGACAGCGCTTCCCTCAGAGCGTTTGCCGCCGCCTCCGCGGCCGCTACCTTAACTTTTTTCGTGCTCAGGATCTCCCTGCCACGCGGAGTCCAGGGAGGAAAAACGAAGCCAAGGCGCCAGTATCCACACCTCCCACGCCACTTTCAGCCCAAGCTTGCCCCAGCAGGGATGGGCGACAAGATCTGGCTGCCCTTCCCCGTGCTTCTCCTGGCTTCTCTGCTCCCAGTGCTGCTGCCGGGGGCGGCGGGCTTCACGCCCTCGTTAGACAGCGACTTCACCTTCACCCTTCCGGCCGGCCAGAAGGAGTGTTTCTACCAGCCCATGCCCCTGAAGGCCTCGCTGGAGATCGAGTACCAAGTAAGTGTGGCGGGTGAGCCAACTTCTTTCTTTAGCCCTGCTGCACCGCGTTGTCGCCTCACCAGCTCACGAACTTGCGGACCGCCAAGGAGGTGAAGGGGCGAGGGCTCCCGGGGAAGCCCGCCCCACCGCGCAGGCGCGCGAGGCGAGGCTCCCGCTGGGGTTGGGGACTGGGACCCAGAAGTTTGGTCCTCTCTAGAACTGATGACTACCCGCCCCCTTTCCTTTTCTCCGGTCGGAAAGAGGCCAGAACTAGTGATGTCGGTGGCTTTACTCTTTTGTTTCTTAACTCTCCAGTCGTTTTTCTAGCTAGTATACGCTCCAGTACTGAGAATTTCACAATACAATACTGATACACGTTCTTCTTTATCATTGGACGGAATGATGACACTTGTTTGAGTCATCCCCACCACTGTCACCCAATTGGGAAATTATAAATGTTCACGTCTTTGCTGCAGTTTTGGATTTTGGAATTATGAACATGTGATTATCACCAAGTGCGATTTTGAAATACCTTGAAAGGAGCTATATATTGCCTTACTTAGTGGTGCATTTTCGTCTCAGTTATATATTCATTCTTTTCAAATAAAATAAGGTCAAATCGTATATTAAAACTTTATAACTTTTCATTGAGCATTGTCAGCATTTCCTGCATGTCTTTTTTCTTTTTAGTACCTGCATAATACTCTATTATAAGAAATTTCCTTAATTTTTGTGTCATTCTGGTGATGGGTAAATTTTTATTTACTATTTTTTGCGGGGTGAGGCTACAGAGCTTTACCACTGAGCTACCTCCCCAACCCTTTTTATTTTTTATTTTGAGAGAGGGTCTTGTTAAGTTACTTAGAGCCTAGCTAAATTGCTGAGGCTAGCCTGGAATCTGGGATTCTCTCCTGACTCAGCCTCTTGAGCCTCAGGGATTACAGGTGTGTGCTACCACACCTGGCTCCACAGAGCTTATTTTGATGTTTACAAGTAGCACTGTTTCATCTTTAAATTTAACAGATAACATAATCAAATTTAATTTTTAAAGTTGGTATAGAGCATTTCTTTTTAAATATTGCATACTTTTACACATAGAGCAAAATAAAAAGTTATGTAGGATTTTTATCTGAAGGAACTTTACGGTTAGATTATTTATCAGTGAGTGCCTAAGGAAAGCACTGAGTAGAGTATCTAAAGTCATATAATTAGCTATCAAAACTAAGGCTAGAACTTAACGTTTCTTGATTCCCAGTAATGTTCAAAAGTTAAACCATAAAGGGGGTGGGGGTGTCAGTCAGTGGTAGAGTGCTTGTATGCCCTGGGCAAGGGCCTGGGTTTAATTCCCAGCACCTGGAGGAAAAACAAATTGAATGTTTGCTGAACAGTTAATATGTGCCAAGAATTGTGCAGGGTTGGGGAGTCTGTAAGAGTCCTTATTCTCAAGGAGCTTAATTAAGGGTTACTGGTTCATAAATAGGTAAGTTCAATAAAGTATGGTTAAGGGCTATTAGCAGAAGGCCACTTCAGTGGGTTTCAGAAGAGGATTCCTGGAGAAAATAAATTCTGGAAAGATGCTTAAATGAGAAAGGAATGCAAGAAATGAGGGACATTTCAATAAAGTGAACAAAATGAATATACACATTGGGGCTGGGGTTGTAGCTCAGTCGTAGAGCGCGCGTCTAGCATGTGTGAGGCAGTGGGTTTGATTCTCAGCACCACATATAAACAAATGAATAAAAATAGAGGTCCATCAACATCTAAAAATTTTTTTTTAAATGAATAGACACAAAGTTCTGAAAATGCATAGTATGAGTATTTAGAGATAGGCTTGTATTACACTACAAGTTCTAAGTTTTTATTAGATTTTAAGACTAAACTCTAGGGTAGGAGAAGCAGAAAAGGAAATTGGAGAGGCCAAAAAGCTGGGTCATGGGTCATGAACCATAGCCTTGTGTGCCATGCTAAGTAGCTTTTCCTGTGTTTTGTATGCCATTTAAGATTTAAGCAGATTGCTGGGTGCACTGTGAAAGATGGATTTAAGGGAAGCAAAATTAGAGGAAAGGAAATCAACTTGGGTGTTAGTGAACTAGTATAAAGAAAGCAGTATGTATTGATCAAAAACTCCTCAATATTTACCCACATTTTAGGGAAGAAGTCTATTTTAACTACTAACTTCTTGGGTTCAGAGCTTGGGTTCAGAATCCTGACTCTTGATTACAACTTGCGTGATCTTAAACAAGTTACTTCTGACTTACAAAATGGAGATAATAGTTACTACCTCCTGGAGTCTGTTTTGGGGGAGTAGAAGAGTTAATATATGTTCAGAGAAATCCCTGACACATGCTAATGTTCACTGAATGTTAGTTTTACATTTATACCTCTGGAGTTACATAGTTTGCTTTAGCTTTATACTTTGCATCATTAGTCACTATTAAAGTGTCTTGTTCATTCCTCCAAAGCATTCTTCCCCCCAAAAAAATTTTTTGGGGTAGGGTGGGAACCAGGAATTGGACCCAGGGGTGCTTAACCACTGAGTCACATTCCCCTCCCATTTTAATTTTTTTTTATTTTTTTATTTTTTATTCTGGCAGTGCTGGGGATTGAACCCAGGGCCTCATGCTTGCAAAGCAAGCACTCTACTGACTAAGCTATCTCTCCAGCCCCCCATTTTTAATTTTGAGACATGTTGCATAGGGCTTTGCTAAATTGCTAAGATTGGCCTCAAACTTGCAATCCTCCTGTCTCAGCCTCCCAAGCTTCTGGGACTACAGGTGTGAGTCACTGTTTCCAACTCTAAATAATTTGTTCATGTGTCATTTAATATTTGTAATCTTAATGTTGGAGGGATTTGTAGGATGAGGATTATCTTCAACCCTTTGTTTATATTTTCCAACTCCATGATTAATTTCTCAATTGCTACAAAGTACTAATTTTTTGTCTTACAGTTTGTATAGGGGCAAGGGGAAATTTCCCCTCTGCCCCCTCAAGGTTGCCTGAAATGAACTGAGAGTAGGTAGATCAGTAGGAGAAAAAGGCATTTGATCATAGTTTGACATAACACAGGAGCCTTCAAATTAAATACCAAAAGACCCAGCGTATACTACCCACTGTTATGCTTAGGTTTGATAAAGCCATATAGAAATATAACTGGACAAAAAAGGTATGATCTAATAATAATACATGGGGGGGACCAGCAAGTCCTGATTCTTCCTGGCTTTTATGCAGTATTTCTTTCTGGTTATGGGGCATGACTCTTTCTAGAATGGGAGTTTACAATCAAGTAGAATAGATAAGTAAATTTCTTTATGTCCAGCTCTTACCCAGAAATATAAGAGGAAATTAGAAAAATATTTTAGGTCTTATGGCTAATTATGAGGGAAAGGGCTTCTGGTTTCTATGCCCCACCTTAGACAGAAAGAATTCTAGTTTGTATGGCTTACTTCAGGGAAAAATGGATAAGAAATGGGAGTACAAGAGAAGGTCAGAGACAAACTTCACTTCTCAGGTCTTTACTTACTTTGGGGTATCATTTTCTGAGCCCTAATGTTAGTTTTTACAGTGTAATTAAGTAGACATTCCAACATTATCCTTACTACTACTGGTTACATATTGGTGTTTTCTGTTTGTTTTTTCTTGGTGTTGGAGATTGAACCCCAGGCACTATACCACTGACCTACATCCCCAGCCCTTTATTTATTTATTTATTTATTTATTTATTTATTTATTTATTTTTTAATTTCGAGACAGGTTCTGTTTCAATTGCTGAGGGTCTTGCTAAATTGCTGAGTCTAGACTCAATTGCAGTCCTCCTGCCTCAGTCTCTAGAGTCGCTGGACACAGACATGCACCACTGTACCCACCACTTATTGAAAATTTTTAATCATTTCTTACTTTTAGGTTTTAGATTAGTTTTTTGGTAATTGACCAACCCCACTTTATATTACTATAAATTCTTGAAATTTTTTAATCCCAATACATACATCTTATGAATAAAAAGGATCACTCATCTAAAAATTTAAGTCATTGTTAAGTGCTTAATATGAATCAACACTATTCTATGTGCTAGGTATTCAATTTAGTAAAAATAGAATCCATGTCCTCATATAGTCAAATATGGGGACAGACATTAATTAAATAAATTTAAAAGTATAATAAGTACTATGAAGACAAACACACTAGTCTGAGTGTATTCATAAGAAGAATTTATTTCATCTGGAAATTGAGGAAGGACATCCCAGAAGTGGAGTTAAGAACAGTAGAGGGACTGGATTTGTGGCTCAGTGGTAGAGCACTTGCCTAGCATGTGTGAGGCTCTGGGTTCAGTTCTCAGTACCACATATAAATAAATGAATTAAAATAAAGGTTAATCAAAATCTAAAAAATATATATTTAAAAAAATATTTTTAAAAAAAGAACTGTAGAATAGGGACTGGGGTTGCAGCTCAGTAGTAGAGTGCTCGCCTAGCACATGTGAGACACTGAGTTTGATCCTTAGCACCACATAAAAATAAATAAATGCAATAAAGGTATTGTGTTCATTTATAGCTAAAAAATTATTTTAAAAAAAACTGTCAGATAATCAGATTTTTACCAGGCGTGTGAGTAGAACAAGACAATGGGTGAGAAGGATAGTTTGTGCCTAGGAGCTCAGGAAGAAGACAGGATACCTTGAATGAAATGAAAGCACGGGAAAAAGTGGCACAAGACTATTCTAGAGAAGTCAGTAGTAACCAGTCCATGTAAGGCCTTTTAAGGATATGGGTTAAGTATATCTTTGTTAAGGATATGGATCTTTTCCAGAGAGTATTAGGGAGCAATTAAAGAATTTTAAGCAGGTTAACCTGATTAGATTTGTGTTTTGATAAAGATCATTTTGGTCACAAAGTATTGAATTCTCTGTGCCAGTTTCCCTATACACATAACCACAATAATCACTTGCTTTCTATGGTTATTATGAAAAATAAATATATTAATACATGTAAGAGTCATGATGTCAGTCTGACAACTAATAAGCACTCCAAAAATGTTAGCTAGAAAATACACCCTCAGCTTAGAATAATACATAGTGCATGATAGGTACTTAAAAGTATTAACAATGGTGAAGCAAATTTTCACTCTTTGGGAGAAAAAAGTTATGTCAAATTTCTTTTATTTTTACTAGATTTTTAAATTTTCTGAATCTCGTGTTAAATTTCAGTATTTTTCCATTAAATTATCTATTTCATCTCATTTTAAAAATTTACTTGTATATTATACCTAATACCAGTTGGAATATGTCCTATCTCCATTTTATCTGCAGGTATACATACCTAATTTTATATGTATATGTATAAACTAGGTAGGACTATTTTATTGAGCTTTGAAAAAAATTGGCTTTGGAACATTTTGTTTTTATTTCCTGGCTCATTAACTCCTATTTTATGAACTTTTTTTTAAAATATTTTTTTTAGTTGTCAATGGATCTTTTATTTAGTTTTATGTGTAGCTGAATATTGAACCCAGGACCTCACACGTGCCAGGCAAGTGCTCTCCCACTGAGTTCCAACTCCAGCCCCTATTTTTTTTTTTTTTAGTAACGATTATTTATTGAGAAAAATGATATGTGATCCTTTACAAATGATAAAGTGGTCCTGAAAAAAAATGGTCAGGCTCCTAGGGGACTTGATTAATTATTTTAGCTCTGCTGTATGAATAGATTAATTCAAGCAGTCATTAACCTAATCTGTGGATCATTGTCTTTACTTGTCAAATGTCAGTTAAGTTACATGAATACAGGGACAATTTTTCTTGAGTTACCACAGCATCCCTAGGACTGGCTTATAAAAGTGGGAAGCACTTAAAAAATATTTTAATGAGTAATGTTACATGGCCCATGTGTCCAGCCCCTATTTTTACAAACTTTTTTTTACCTCCTATTATAAAAGTAATATTCAACCAGCTGGACAAGGTGGCACATGCCTGTAATCCCAGCAGCTCAGGAGGCTGAGGCAGGAGGATCAAGAGTTCAAAGCCAGCCTCAGTAACTTGCTAAGTAAGGTGCTAAGCAACTCAGCAAGACCCTGTCTCTAAATAAAATACAAAGAAGGGCTAGGGATGTGGCTCAGTGGTTAACCGCCTCTGAGTTCAATCCCAATACCCAGTACCAAAAAAAAAAAAAAAAAAAAAAAGAAAAAAAAAAAAATACATTCTTAAGAACAAGTCAAAAGTACAAAAATGAAAGAAAAAATAATCACTCATGGAGAAAGGAGGAATTACATATGATCTTATGGATATTTGTCATTCTCCTAAATATCAATTCTTCCACTCTTTTTCCATACTCATACAAACATATAGGTCTTGGTTGAGAGTTTTGATTATTCTTCATTCATTCATTCATTCATTCATTTTAATTAAAATAATTGTTCTTTTAATTAAAATATCATCATCCTTATAATCCTTACAGAGTTTCAACTACAAGGAAAAAAATTGTCTTATTCGCTGTTGGGAATTAAACCCAGGAGCACTCTACCAGTGAACCACATCCCTGCTGCCCCTTTTTTTCTTTCTTTTTTTTGGGGGAGGGGGGTATATTTTTAGCTGTAGATGGACACAATATCTTTATTTATTTTTTATGTGTTGCTGAGAATTGAACCCAGTGCTTCACACATGCTAGTCAAATGCTCTGCCATTGAGCCACAACTCCAGCCACCCCCACTTTCATTTTGAGGCAGGGATTCCTTAAGTTGCCAAGGCTGGCCTCAAACTTGTGATCCTTCTGCCTCAGCCTCCTAAATAGCTTGAATTACAGGAATACATCACCGTGCCCAGCAGCATCTTCCTTTTTTATGGAAGGCATATTCTTAGATTTCTCTGAGGACCCATGTTTTTAAGTCTGTTAACTATTTTTAGGGAACTTGATTCTCAAGAAAAACCCATAGTGTGAAAATGAGAGCATCTCGTTTTCAACAAATATTTGGTGTTTCTCTAATCTGCTTAAGAATTTTGAGATTGATAAATATTGGTGGCTACATATACACTTTGTTCAGTGAGTATCTTCCAGAAATTACTTATTCTTAGTCTGCAAATGCTGTTTTGAGGCTGTTTTGGCTTGTTTGTTGCAGTACTAGGGATTAAATCCAGGGCCTCACACATGCTAGGCAAGTGCTACCACTGAGCTACATCCCCAGCTTGTGTCTTATGGATTATTTTTATTATGTAGCTTCTACATTTCATTGGGATTTAAAGAAAAAAGAATTATGTATATTTCACCAGCCATTTGAAACTAGTTTTATTACCACAAGAGTTCCGGAATAGTTTTTACTGAGAATAATCTTTTATAAGATTACATTAAAACCAACAAGAAAAATAGTGTGATTTACAAAAAAGAGTAGCCCTTGAGTGTTGGTTATTTTTTAAGAGACTGTAGTGTTCCAATTAGATAAATTTTTCATTTTAAAAAGTGCTATACATACAGAAGAGAAAAGACGGAGAGAAATGAAAGGAAAACAAGAGATTCTATAGGAAACACTAGACATTTTAATTTGTATGAGATGAAAACAGATGGATTTATTAAATACTTGCATTGGTAACAAAATCAAAACATTGGTAACATTTTTAAGACTAGTAAATACCTTAGAGTTATAAAAATAGTGAGTAATGTGAAAATTTTTCACTCATCATAAAGATGCTTTGGCTGGGCACAGTGGCACACACCTATAATCCCAGAAGCTCAGTAGGCTGAGACAGGAGGATGGGGAGTTCAAAGTCAGCCTCAGCAACTTAGCGAGGCACTAAGCAACTCAGTGAGGCCCTGTCTCTAAATAAAATACAACAAAAGACTGGAGATGTGGCTCAGTGGTTAAGTACCCTCGAGTTCAATCCCCAGTACCAAAAAAAAGATGCAGTCATCCCAGATAATATATGATTAAGTGTCAAAGAGGATAGGCATGCCTTCTATAGGAACACAGGAAAGAATATGAGAGAACTGGGTAGGGGGTAACATGGGGGGAGTCAGAGACCATTTCAGAGGACTTAAGCTGGTCAATGGGTACAGTTGGATGAGGAACTGTTCAGGAGTCCATAAGAACACTAGAGACAACACAACATACTTATTAACAATTACTCCGGGGGCTGGAGATATAACTTGGTAGAGTGCTTGCCTCACAAGCACAAGGCCGTGGGTTCAATCGTCAGTACTGCAAAAACAAAAAAAACAAACGGTTACTCTGGGGTGGGGCACAGTGGTGCACACCTATAATCCCAGCAGTTTGGGAGACAGGCAAGAGAATCACAAATTCAAGGCCAGCCTCAGCAACTTGTTATGACCCTAGGTAATTTAGTGAGACCCTGCCTTAAAATAGAAAGGATTAGGGATATAGCTCCATGGTAAAGTACTCTGGGTTTAATCCCTAGTACCAAAAAAAAAAAAAAAATTACTCTGAAGCCAGATGAGGTAGCACATAGCTGTAATCCCACCTATTTGGGAGACTAAAGCAGGAGAATTGCAAATCCAAGGCCAGCCTGTTCAACTTAGTTTAAGACCCTCTCTCAAAATAAAAGGTGTTGAGGGATGGGCACAGGTGCTAGGTTATAACTCAATGGTAAAGCAGGCACTTACCTAGCATGGAGGAGGCCCTGGGTTAAATCCCCAGTACAACTCCAAAAATTAATATGGAGACAAATTGCCAAATTCAAATTGTGACTGTGCCACTTCTTTGTGAAAGCCTACTTCTTGTGCCTCGGTTTTGGGTTTTTTTTTCCTATGATAAGAAGAATAAATATAAATATGTACAACAAATCCCTTTGTACAAATTATGATGTACCAATAAACTATGGAAAAAAGAATAATAGAACTTACCTTTTAGAATTTTGTAAGGAATAAATTAATCCACATAAGTCACTTAAAACAATGTTTAGCAGAAACTACAGTTGTTATCTGCTGTTATCACTATCACCACCCTCATAAGGGCATTTTGGGGTTATAAAGGAACAGATCGTGTTCATTGGCCAATAGTAAACTGACCAGAGTAGAATACCCAGTTCATTACTGGGGTATAGTAGAAAAAATATTTTAAAGAATAAAGAAGTCATTTGGGGTCAGATCATGGAAATCTTGAATTAAGTAGCTAATTTTTCTTTTAATTGAAGAGGAAATTGACTCAAGAACTTATTTAGAATCTCTTCCCTCTCCTCCATCCCCTCCTGCTTCTTCATATTGAGGTGCTTTACCACTGAGCTATATCCCCAGCCCTTTGAGTCAGGGTCTTGCTGAACTGCCAAGGGTTGCCTTGAACTTGTGATCCTCCTACTTCAGCCTCCCCAGCTGCTGGGAGGCATGGACCCCTGTTCCTGGCTTAGAATGTCTTAAAATTGCCTAAGTTTTAAGTAAAAGTCCCAGCATTTGAACTGCTCTCTGTATTTCTGTCCACTATATGAGGCTGCCACTGTTTTAGGAAGATTTATTTTAGTTATCTCTATAAGGCCTAAATTTAGGTTATGGCAACAGAAATGGATAGGGAAAGCACAAGTTCTGAAAATGAATGGAATTGAATTAGATGAACTTTCAGCTCCCTTCTAGCCAGCCCTGCCATATCTTAGGTGGCTTTCTTATCCCTCTAGGTTTACACAGAAAATCATTATATCATATGATCTATTTTATATTTTATTTTCAGAATTTATAATATATATTTTTCTTTTGTGTGCTTGTCTATAGGTTTTAGATGGAGCTGGATTAGATATTGATTTCCATCTTGCCTCTCCAGAAGGCAAAACCTTAGTTTTTGAACAAAGAAAATCAGATGGAGTTCACACGTAAGTAATCTCTTTGAGTTCTTTTGACTGAATAATGTCAGTGAGCTATCTTCAGTACTGAGAAATTTAGTATTTCCAGTGCTAAATATCAATATTAGATAATTCCACGTGATTTTAAACAGTCCTTGATAGTGGACCATCCTCTTTTTTTTATTTTTTAAATATATTTTTAGTTGTTGATGGATCTTTATTTTTATTTATTTATATGTGGTGCTGAGAATCTCACCCAGTGCTTCACACATGCTAGGCAAGTGTTCTACCACTGAGCCACAACCCCAGCCCAATAGTGGACCATTTCTAAACTTAAAACATCTTCCATTACCCTTTCCTTGCTTTGCTTCCCCCAGATCCCCTTTGAGACAGGGTCTCAATGTTGCCCAGGCTGACCCCTATGTTCTCGGATCTCCCCTCAGCTGCCCCAGTAGCTGCAACTAGCATTTTTCTTTTTGTTGAGGCATTTTGTTTTGATCCTAATTTTTTTTTTTTTTTTTTCCCCTGCTTTGGTTAACTAGATTAGTACTCCTGGGTATTATGTTCAATATACTATAGCATTTTTTCTGGCTAGCACAGGCTTTTCATTTTAATTAAAAAGCTCTTGTGGGTGGGGTTGTAGCTCAGTGGTAGAGTGCATATGTGAGGCACTGGGTTTGATGCTTAGCACCACATAAAACAAATAAATAAAGGTATTGTGTCCACCTACAACTAAATAGATATATATATTTTTTAAAAAGCTATTGTTCCAGGTTTGTATTAAGATTTCTCAAGCTGTTATCTTTTTTTCATGTTTTTATTTTATTTTAGTTGTAGATGGATACAGTACCTTTATTTTGTTTATTTTTACATGGTGCTGAGAATTGAATCCAGTGCCGCACACATGCCAGGTAAGCACTCTACCACTGAGCCACAACCCCAGCCCTAGTATCATTTTTATCTTTAGTTTTCTTAAAGTAACAATGTGTGTGTGTGTGTGTGTGTGTGTGTGTGTATAAATTGCTTGTTTTACTCAGAACTCACTTTTTTTTTTCTTTGATAATTAGAAGGCTTAAAAATAGAGTTTGACCAATAGGAAACCATATAAAAAGAAACTGCTTATTTAAGTTCAGAGTTTGACATATTCTCTTCTTACATTTCACTCCTCTTTTCACATCTCACTGGTACATTCTATCTATTATTTCATTCCATTCTATTATTTTACTATTGCACTTTCTTTAGTCAATATTGTTACTGTGTTAAAACCAAACTCTAAATTTACAGAAAAAGGAAGAACAAATAGAGTATCTTGCCATAAATTGATTGGCATGTTATATGCTTCTAAATTAATTTTTCCAACCCACTATAAGATAGATTCTTTTGATTCCCAATTCCAAGTTTACAGACAAGGACAGTCAGAGAAGTTAAATAAGTTGCAGGGATGCCATGCAGGGTGGAGACAGGATGAACCCAAACTCTTGCTTTCTCCCATTGGATGCTTAGAACATCCCTGGCACAGCACTATTGTAAGCAGTAGCTACTATTATAATTGTTGGTCTTTGTTAACCAAAGTGCCTGGCATGTAACTGATACTCAGTAAACACTAAATAAATAAAAGGAAAAAAGTGTCAACTGTAATTTTTTAGGATATTCATTTAAAATGCTTTTTTTTTGGGTGCTGGGCAAGCACTCTACCGATTGAGCTATCTCCCCAGCCCTAAAATGCTTTTTAATGGTAATTTACCTATGTAGAACATGGGAAAATATTTGCATAAAATATTAATTAATAAATGAATAGTAGTGGTTCATCTTTTAAG
The DNA here is from genome assembly GCF_902686455.1 of Sciurus vulgaris. Classification (NCBI taxonomy): domain Eukaryota; kingdom Metazoa; phylum Chordata; class Mammalia; order Rodentia; family Sciuridae; genus Sciurus; species Sciurus vulgaris. Next base: position 80,924,173 of record NC_136461.1, on the reverse strand, counting down.
TTTCAGAATATAAAAAAATTTCTTTTTTATTTCTCCCCAATTATCTGGTCTCCTTCAGTGACAAATCATAATTAACTGTTAGTAGGGAAAAGTATTTTATTGCTTTTTTTCATAGAATTACTTCTAATTAAGCCATTGGGAGGTAGAACTTTCACTTATAATAGCTCACATTTGTTGAATTCTTTTGATATGCCAGTTCAGTATTCTAAGTACTTTTCATGTATTCGGTTTTTTTAATCCATCACAATTCTAAGAGACACATAATAACAATATCATTTTACTAATGAGTAAAATGAGGCATAGAAGACGTTGCTGAAGCATACCCACCTAGAGAATAGCAAAGTCCATATCTAAACCCAGGCAGTCCAACTCACCCTTAATCACTACATCAAATTTAAAAAAAAACTTTTCTAAAAAGTACATTTAAACACAACTTTTGTCTTTAACTATATTAATTTTGTTAAGGCAACTAAAATTAAGGCATCTTTGTTTTTATTATACCTGCTGAAGCTCATACATCTGAGTCAGTATTTCTCAACCTTTTCATTTGTACTTTCTTTTTTTTTTTTCTTTTTTTTTTTAATTTTTTTTTCATTTGTACTTTCTTGCCCCACTTGAAGTCTTTTTAGACTTTTTTTCCCTAGTTAACATTCCATGAAATTTTAATACCACAGATACACTGCTTATCTGTTTAAGTACTGTATATATATCTGCACTTTATATATAAAAACAGTAGGTGCAAAGCTTACTCTTCTTCTTAGTGGGTAAGAATGGCTAAAATTGAGTTAATAAAATTAAGACTAAAATCCAATTAAAACAAAAAGCTATTAAGAGTAAATATGACTTTTTGTGTGTGTGTGTGTGTGTGTGTGTGTGTGTGTGTGTGTGTATGGTATGCTTGGAATTGAACCCAGAGGTGTCTTAGACCTGATCTATATCCTCAGCCCTTTTATTTATTTATTTAGGTACCAGGGATTGAATCCAGGGCACTTAACCACTGAGCCACATTACCAGTCGTTTTTCATATTTTATTTAGAGTCTGAGTCTTGCTGAGTTGCTTAAGGGCCTTGCTAAGTTGCTAAAGTTGGCATTGAACTGCAGTTCTCCTTATCAGCCTCCTGAGCCCTTAGGATTACGGGCATGTGCCACCACTCCCAGCCTTAATTTTTTATTTTGAGGCAAGGTCTTGTTAAGTTGCTTAGGGCCCCACAAAGTTGCGAAGGCTGACATTCAATTTGCAATCCTCCTGCCTCAGCCTCCCTAGTTGCTGAGATTAAAAGCATGTACCACCACACCGGCTAACTTTTTTATTTTGAGACAGGATTTTACTAAGTTGCTGAGATGGTCCTCGAACTTGTAATCCTTCTGCCTCAGCCTCAGGTATCACTGGGATTACAGCATGTGCCACAATACTTTACTAAATTAATTTTATAACTATTTTCTGAGTAATTTGTCATGCAATTTATTTGCTTATGTATGGTAATGTATCAATCATACATGCAAAGCACTTTATATAAATACATAAGAATAGCAACAAAGTTTTAAAAAGCATTCAAAACTTTTTTTTTTTCAGCAAAAGTAAAATGATTGGGAAATTACATTTTTTAAAAATGATTCTTAGTAAAAATTATTTCGGGTGTGTGTGTATGTGTGCATGTGTGTGAGCTCACATGCACACCTGGGTGCATTGGTGTGTGGTATTGAGGGTTGAACCTAGGGCCTTGTGCATACTAGGCAAGTGCTTTATCACTGAGCTACACCCCAGCCCCAGAAATCAATTTTTGCTTGATATGGGCAATGAATTTTAGCTACTATTTGTTCAGATGTTATGGGAAGTTTTTTTCAGGATTTGGCATAGTGAGGGGTCGAATAACCTCTATAGAATTAAATAACAAAATATAAACTTGTTAGTGTTAATTCTCAAGAAAAGCATTAAAGATTAAACATAAACATTTGCATGGGAGCCAGGGACAATAAAAGAGGCATGCAGTATGATATCAGGATCAAGCAATCAACCAATTGAAAGTCCTCCAAAAACAACTGTTTGTCATTGCTTTATAGTACTGTTACTGCATAGATTTTTGTGTATATTCTTTGATTTCATGCTGCTTGTAAGACACCAGGAAAACCCAATGAGAAGAATTGAATTTTTTTTTTTTTGGGGTGCTGGGGATTGAACCCAGGGCCTTGTGCTTGCAAGACAAGCACTCTACCGACTGAGCTATCTCCCCAGCCCAGAAGAATTGAATTTTAAAGAATAAAATTCAGATAGGATTGAGCTTTAAAGGGCCACAAACCATTATAATTAACCATTATCTAAGAATTTTTTTGCCCTTTTCTGAGCAATATCATACCCAGTGAGAATACATGATTTAAACAAATGTTTCAGAACTTTTTGTTTATTAATTATATCATTTTGTTAGTGTGAATAAATCAGAGTATGATAGAAAGTTTACCTCAGGGAAATGTCCCGCATCTGGGTAACTTAATATTCATGATTCATATCATGTGGTTTGTTTTTTTGGTTTTTTTTTTTTTTTTTTTTTCCCTTTTAAAATTGTTCTCTATTGTATTCATCAGTATTTGCTCAGGCTTCTTCCAAAGGTAAAATAAGTGCTCAAAAGACAAAAGTTTGCTGCAATTGAGATGATTGCAAAGAATGCACACAAGCTCTGAGCTGTACTGTAGAAAGATGAATTAACTTCAAAATCAGAAAAACAAACTTCATCTATTTGATCCTAGGCAAGTATCTTAACTTGTTTAACCTCATTTTACTTATCGAAAGAAGGCAAATTATGCCTATTTCCAAATATTGATAAGGATTAAGAGATAAATATATGGGGCTAGGGATGTAGCTCAGAGATAGAGTACTTGCCTAGTACGTGAGGCACTGGGTTCAATCCTCAGCACCACATAAAAATAAATAAATAAAATGAAGGTATATAAAAAGATAAAATATGTGAAAACAGTATGTAAATTATGACGGGATATACAAGCATTGGCCATTACTATTTATAGTACATATTATAAAATCTGTTTACATTGCTGAGTTATTTGTTTTGCTTAAATAAAAATGAGTAAGTTGACAACAGAACCCAGGTATGGTGGCTTCTATGATATAAAGTTTTCCTCAGCAAATGCCTGTAATTCCAGTGACTCTGGAAGCTGAAATAGAAGGATCCCAAGTTCAAGGACAGTCTCAACAACTTAGTAAGACCCTGTCTCAAGAGAAAAAAAAATAAAAAGGGCTGGGGATATAGCTCAGTTGTAGGGTATCCCTGGGTTCCATCCCCAGTACTGGGGGTGGGGGGAATAAAAGAAAGAAGAAATTGGCAATAGAAAATAAAGAGATGGAAAATTAGTTTTAAAGGTTAGAATCACCTGTATTCAGAAGCCTCCAGAAAATAATAAAAGTGGGGCTGGGGTTGTAACTCAATGGTAGAACACTTGCCTAGCACGTGTGAGGCCCTGGGTTCAATCCTCAGCACCACATATAAATGAATGAATGAATGCATGAATGAATGAATGAATAAATAAATAAATATTTTGAAAAACGAAAATAATACAAGCCTTCTAAAAATTTAAGTCTTCTACCAGTGCTTGGAAATAAGAAAACTTCAAAACTCATTTATAATCTTTTTTTATGATTTCTTTCTGGTGTCTTGAACCTCCTGGTCCTCGCTTATCCACTACAAGGTATAATTTGGGGGCATATCTGAAAAGCTGGAAGGAAGTTTGCCCGTTTCAGGTCTTTTCAAATTGCAGCACTCAGCATCCTTTGATACATGACACTTGCCCCTAAATGAATCTGGATTTCACTGAAGATCTTAACAAAAAAGTATATTTTGGATCCTCCCTTTCTCAAGCATGATTTTTATAATGTTGCATGTCAACCAAAAAGATGTATAGATAGATATTCTAAGACAAAAGGTAATGTCCAGTTTAATAAAAATGATGAAATAAAGGATATTTGAGGGCTGCAAAACCTAATGCTGGACCACAAAAAGATAAGAGATATTAATCCATAGCAGGTCTGACTTCACATCCCCACTGATTAAGTCCCCCAATTCCAGTTGAAGCCTCCCTTGAGAAAGTGAATAGAATTGTATGATAAGCAGTTTAAAATGCAGCTAGGATACTAGGGATAGAGCGTTTGGCTAACATGTGAGGGCCTGGATTCAATCCCCAGTACTGTAAAATAAAATTAAATGACATAAAATAAAATAAAATGCAACTGGGGCTGGGGATATAGTTCAGTTTGTAAAGTGCTTGCCTCACATACACAAAGCCCTGGGTTCAATCCCCAGCACCACAAAAAAATTAAAAATAAAAACAATAAATAAAATGCAACTGAGGATTTGAAGTTAGTTCATCTGAGTAAATAGGAAACTTGCTAGACATATCAAAACCTTTATCAGAAATATCATTAGAATACAGAAAACTTTCATGTGTGACAGGATTAATTCATTTAATGTACACATTAAGTATATCGAATTTTGTTAAAGATTCTTTGTAATTTAGTTACTCTAACTGAATTTTAGATCATATATGTATGTATCATCTGAATCAGTAGTTGTCATAGGGTAGTTTTACCAAGTAAATGCCAAGCATGTCTTAAGTTGCAAGTACTTGAATGTATATATTTCCAAGCTGGTTTTTCCCAAAAAAAAAAACTATAAATTATCTTTTAATACTAAGCAAATCTATTAGCAAGCTGTTCAATTATTATGAACCATGTTTTTTTTTTTTCTTCTTTTTTACCTTCAGTTGTTTTGCCTTTGCTCCCAGATAGAAATATGGATAATTGAAGACGTGCACTTTTTTCCAATACAGGGTTGAGACTGAAGTTGGTGACTACATGTTCTGTTTTGACAATACATTCAGCACTATTTCTGAGAAAGTAATTTTCTTTGAATTAATCCTGGATAATATGGGAGAACAGGCACAAGAACAAGAAGACTGGAAGAAATATATTACTGGCACAGATATGTTGGAGATGAAACTGGAAGACATTCTGGTTAGTATGATTTTTAATACAGTACATAAACATTTTGACATCATTTTAAAACTCAATTTACTTTATGTTTACTTTATGTTCATATGGCCCTTAGATTTTTTTAAATAACTTACCTCAAGAGGACTATATTATAAAAATAGGTTTTTTTAGAAAAATGTACAACTTAGAATGCATCTTGTTAGGCTTGTTTTATGAATATGATATCGGAAAATTTCATGATTATAAATAATTATTTTGATTGTATAATATGTATATCTAAAAATGAGATATTTTCTAATTTCACTATTCTTTTGACTTAGTGAGATAAAAACATTGGGTATTTTGCTAGATATTATATTGGCTAGACATTCAAACAAAAAAATATTATATACATACAATGTCTTAGGTAACAGGTAAATAATAATGAACTGGTTTTTTAAAAACAATCATTTTTCTTGGGTTGTAAGGGATAAAAAGATAATTTATACAAAATGCCACTCATATTTTTCATATTACCTATTTTCAATTCATAGTATCTTTATTCCTTTTTAAAACAGCTATAAACACAATTTAAATATATCAGAACTATTATATAACCTTACAGAGTTTCTTTATGCAATATAAGTAATGACTGTTCCTTAATTAAATCATGCACCCATCTGTCTTAAAATTGTATTTGGATTGCAAAACCTAGCATAAAGCACATCTTTAACTTAAAATTTCTGAATATTCTTTGTAGTAAAATTCTTTTATTTATCTTCAGGAATCCATCAACAGCATCAAGTCCAGACTAAGCAAAAGTGGTCATATACAAACTCTGCTTAGAGCATTTGAAGCTCGTGATCGAAACATACAAGAAAGCAATTTTGATAGAGTCAATTTCTGGTCTATGGTTAATTTAGTGGTCATGGTGGTGGTATCAGCTATTCAGGTTTATATGCTGAAGAGTCTATTTGAAGATAAGAGGAAAAACAGAACTTAAAGCTCCACCGGATTACTTATATTGAGATAAAGAGGCATAAAAATGCGATAAGCTGGTACCATTAGTAGTCTTTTCCAAAGTGTAAAACAAGTATCATTTTAATGTGAAAGGAAAGTCTTCACTTTCTGTGCAAATAGTCTTATCAATTCAGTTGTTTTTAAGTTGTATATCAGGAATATTTTATAAAATACAAGTTTAATTGAATGAAGCCATATTAATAATTGCATTTTCCTAATTTTGAAAAAAATTTCTCATATGTCAGTGAATTAAATACATAAATACTGAGTCTAAATACAACACCAAAAATCTGCTTTTCCCCCACAACTTTCTTTGTAAATGTGGCAGTTATAAATCAACTGTAAAATTTTTTAATATAGTAAGTTATATAAAATCATGTAAGAATGACATAATTATGAATTGACTATATCAACTTTTCTCTTTATATATGCATCTCTCCTAAAAGATAAATAGAAGCATAGCTTTGAAATAAACATTTTTAGAATTTTTAAAACCAAATATATTTCAGTGTAAAATATTAACAAAATGTATTAGTTTTATATACTTAGCCTATATCCAGAAGTTGACATTTTGGTAATTCTTGAAACCACAAAAGCACACTTTCTCATTATAATTAGGACAAGTTTTCTCTTTGAAATGAAGATAGAATTAAAAGTTTTCTAAAGTGAAGATATATAGATAAAGGTTGTCAGCCTCCCTAAGGATGCATTCTGTCTAGACCTTAGCTAAGGTATAGAATTTTAAAATTATATGTGAGATAAAATAATTTTATTTTTGTATTATCTGTTGACAGTATTATGTTCTAACATGATTATTGACTTCGATAATACATTCTTACCAACAATTGTGAAGGAAATATTGCTAAGACGACCTGGGCCTAGTATAAATAAAATATCTGCTTTTCTGAGTTCTGAAAATTATTAGAAATAATAGAAAAGAACTGAAGTAAACTTGAGAATATCTGATCCAAAATAAGGTTCACTTAGATGGAACTGCAAATAAATAAATATCTGGAATCTGATCACTCATCATGATATGCCAATACTAAAATAAATCATTAGAGGTTAAGTTCTAGTTAACTGAAGAAACTGACTTGGGTTTTATTTTCTACAATTATTCTGTTTTGAATTGTCTTTTATTAGTATTCAGGTATATTTTATGAAATATAAGCTCTACTGTAAGATTTAATACTGGTTTACACACTTATTATAATTTTTTTAGAGCATTCATTTCTGATCACTTTATTTATTCACATTGAAGAAAGGATTAGAAAGAGTCCCAAGTTTTAAACACGTAATATTTAAATAAGCCATACATACATAAAAAATATCTACTATCCTAGTTTGTCTGTATAGTCTTATTCAAGTACTAGTATTCTTACTTCATCATAAACGATTTTTAAGTTATACCCATTGATAGTATTATGATAAATATGAGTTAGAAACAATCAACTTAAAAATTGGGGCATAGCTGGATGTGGTAGTGCACGCCTGTTATCCATCTACCCAAGAGGCTGAGGTAGGAGGTTCACAAGTTTGAGGCCAGTCTCAAGAACTTAGTGAGACCCTGTCTCAAAATGAAAAAATAAAAAGGGCTGGGGATGTAGCTCAGTGGTAGAATGCTCCTGGGTTCACACATACACACACACAAATTTGGGCATAGAACCCATTTATATACAGGTTATATTTCTATTGCTGGAATTCTTGATAAGCAATAAAAATACCCAGAAAATTAGTGATTCCATTTATAATTTACACTCAGTGGTACAGAAAAAATATATTTCCCTCCTTTTTTAGGCCCTTAGAAGAATAGAAAGCTAGAAATTATTCAGAGACTTTTTTTTTTTCTCCTTCCATCAGTGCTGGGGATTGAACCCAGGGCCTCATGCATGTTGGTCAAGCTCGCTACCATTGAGCCACCTTCCCTTTTTAAAAATAAGGTAAAGGCCATATATAATTAGTTACTTTATTTGGCCAAGAAGATACTTCAGGTATCTAAGAGAAGCCCCTATGACACATGCAGAGCAAAGGCCAGTAAGATCATTTTTGATGAAAAGTCCTCCTTTTTCCCCTTTCTGTTAAATTCATAATGAGAATCCTACTTACAGTACTATAAATAATAAAGCAGGGTACAGATATAACTACTGCATCTTTTCTATAAAACTGTGATTAAAAATTCTACCTCTTATATATGGCTATTACTGTATACTGTACTTAATTTCTTACCTAACACTGAATTATTACATCATCTTCTACATGTGATTTCGCCACTGATTTTAAACTTATGATTCAGTAACTACTTACCATATAATAGTGTCTTTATTTGGAAAACAAAGAATTTAGTATTATTAAAGACAATTATATTTTTATAAATGCAAAGTGAAGAGTGATATTTAATAAGCATGTTACCTGTATTGACCCAAAAGAGTAAAATTTGTAAATGAAGAACAAAAATCTTTTAACATTTTTGAAGGCATATTATCTGTTTCATGCCATTTTCTAATGTCACTTTCTAAATTAAAATTATGCTAACATCAAATAAGCTGTTTATCACAGAAGAGCTGATTGTGTCTTTGCTTATTAATTATATAAACTTAAAATACTGCAGTATTTAAGGCCAAAAGTTCATTCTGATTTGTATTTGGATCATTATGAAAGTGCTATTCTTTCATTTGAATGTCAACATATAGAAAGTAACTGAAAGTAGCATTGAAATGAACTACGAATTGAAATGTAATTTCATGTCTAGTATATTTATCTTTCTGAAATATTATGTCTTAAAGTTAACTGAAACTGAGTACCTGTGATTACGTATATTTTCAAATGAAAATCTTTATCTGGAATTTTTAAAGAAATTAATTCAGCATGTAATGTTTTTTTATCTGGAGTATGATGCACAGTATTGCTCAAATTGCTTTATATTTGTGAACAGCCATCTTAAATGAACAATGGACTCCCAAGTACTGAGTATATATAATAAAATTTAATTTTTTTGGTGGAGATGTCGGGGGGATTTCAACTGAATAAAAATTATTTTCAAAGAAAATGTTACCTACCAATTATTATAAATGCCATCTACTCCTTAAATTCTTCATGTCAATCTTAAGTTAAATGGGTTTCCACTCCCATTTTGAAAACCATAGCTTCTTACATCTCTTTATATCATACTAGTTTGAGTTCTATTTATATATGTACATATTTATCTGTTGCCTAGACATGCATTGTACCTAATTGTACCTAAAAGAGCATCAAAATATAAAGAGGCAAAAATCATCATTTTCTGGAGGTTTTTGTTTGTGCTAGGGATTGAACCCAGGAATGCTTTACCACTGAGCTACATCCACAGTCCTATTTATTTATTTTTTGAGACAGGGTGTCACTGACTTGTTGAGGTTTGCATTGAACTTGGGATCCCCCTGCCTCAGCCTCCTTAAAAGTCACTGGGATTACAGACATGTACCACCAGGGGATTTGTTCTTCAGGTCTGGAGATGGCTCAGAAATCTTAGTTTTTATTCAGTACAATATGGAATTCTATAGTTACCTGTGAACATTTGCTAGCTAAGTGATGTTGGGAAATCAAACCCCTTTGAGCCTATTTCTTCATTTGGAGAAATATTTTAAATCCATCTTAAAACTTGTTAAAATATAGCATATAAGGGCTGGGGATGCAGCTCAGTGATAGGGCACTTGCATAGCATGTGAGGCCCTGGGCTCAACCCGCAGTACCGGGGCAAGGTGGAGAATTGCATATAATAAAGTACAGTGATTGATGTAGCTTGGTATATTACTGGTCATTTTCTTCATACCATCAGACAAGCCACTTTACCCTACAACCTGATAGAAATCCTTAAGGTACATTTCTGTTCCCGCATTCTATCATTTTCAGGTGTCTGGGCTTGTGAAAGCCTTGTATCATAAAACAGCTATGTACACTTATGTCCAGAGAGGGGCACAGATTCAAAAATTCAGACCTAGAATAATATTACGTATAAGAGAGCACATTAGGACAGTCTCTAGATCCCTACATCTAAAAGAAAAAGACCTGTAGATTATTCACTGACTGTGAATAACAGTTTAATAATGTGACAACTTAAAAAACAGCAAAAACTAAAAAACTAGTTTTTCCATTTTAGCAGGCCTAGGCGTATTAATGTGTCTTCTATATTTGATAAGTAAATGGGGAAGCAGTAAGATGAACAATGAGAATCAATAATCCAATACTGATAAAAATTCACTTACAAGTTACTATTCTCCAGAGTTTTTAAATAGCCACAATCATCAAATGTTTTAAAAGTGATTATTGATACATACAGTATCAAATGGGAGGTTGGACTAAACCTAACCTTTCTACTCTTGAATTCAATTCTAATAGGATTAGTAGTGACGTTTGTAGGAGAAAGCTAAAGAGACCAGAACTTCAAAAGATACATTTTAGGGTTGCTTTACCAGGAATTGGATCACTCACATATTGGATATGAAATAGTAGAGCTACTATGGAAAATATTCTTGGTGGTTTCTTATAAAATTTAAAATGTACTTAAAATTCAACTGTGCATGTGTACTCTTGGACATTTATCCCTAAGAAATGATACTTAAAAAACAAAAAACAAAAAACAAAAAACCGTTGTTCAAATAGAAACCTAAACACAAAGCAGCTTCATTTGTAATGGTGTAACAGAGTGTGTTAGATGGGTTCTCTCACAAATTCAAAGAATGTGATTCATGGACAGCAGAAGGTGAAACCAAAGTATAAGAGTTTCTTAAAGCAAAGCAAAGTGGATAGGTATTGTGGGGGGGAGTTATATGGATCTACAGGTTGAAGGAAGTCAGCCCCCTGCCCATTTCTGGGCAAGGTAGTCAGTGTCCACAAGGCACTTATACAGCCTTTAGTCCAATCAAAATATTGATCCAGTATTTGAAGAGGCTGTGACTTCAAGTCACATTCATCCCAACTTTTTATAGACTTCAGGTCATGTATGTCTTGATTTAAAAACCTTTTTGCGGAGATCCAAGATGGCGGTCTAGAGGGAGGCTGCGTTCCTTGTCGCTCCGCAACGCAGGATTCAAGCAGAGGATATCTGTTTCTCGATGAGGCAGTTTTTGCTGCTTATTAGTCCCCTGCTCTTTACCCCATTTGTCTACTGTGATCACCTGCAATCTGCCAACATATCGACGCTTTTTTTGAGAGCAGATTGCTCACTGTCAGGCGTTTGTCATCCGCCATTTGCCTGCCTCTCGCCTGTCCATTGCCTTCCTTGCCCCTATCCATCACCCAATGCTCGAGGTTCACCTCCCGATGGTCCCACAGCTGCCAGCAGATTGACCGCAGACCACCAGTGAAGAACCAGCTGCCTGCTGCTGCCTGGAAGTTCACTGTTACAGTACCTGCAGGTTTGATTACACGTGGCTGCGGCCATTTTGAGACAACAGCCAGGCCCTGCAGGACCCCTGGGCGGACTGACTGAGTCCCGTCTCCAGGATCCCTCAGCCCAACCGATCACTCCCTGCCTCTGGGGCCCTCACATCAACTGACTGCTCCCTGCCGCCAGGACCCCCAGACCAACTGACTGTGCCCTATCACCGGGAACCCAGACCAACTGATTGCACCCGGCCTCCTGGATCCCACAACCACACCAAACACACCCGGCCTCCAGGACCACTGCCGGACCAACTGCATCCTGTCTCCAGGACCTCCAGCTGACCACGTCCACCCCTGAGCTGCAGCTCCCCATTTGCCAACACATTTGGAAGCCAGAGCAGCCATCTTGGATAATCCTGGAAGCCGTAGCTCTGATCTTTGGGTGGGGCAAATCCCACTGGAGGCTTGAAGCCCATTGTCAGGTACCTCTCATACATCAGGAGGTTTCATTAGTATATGACTGTTATACAGTAGATTTTCTTTTTTCTCCTTTTTAAAAAAAAAAAATTAAGTTTTTATTTCTTTACGTTTCTTGCTTTCTTTTCCTTCTGTTTACCTGTTCCCTCAGAGTCACTTTCTCCCTTCTTTACATGATGTTATTGTCCCCATAGGGGCTATTTGGTCTAGGATTGCATAGTGTCTGATTTGGGTACTGCTAATATTAATCTCCCCTTAAAGAAAGGGTTTTGGACACCTATAGGGCCACTGTAAGCCTATAGGGGGAAATCTGCAATACCGCAGATCTGCAGCGCTAGAGGGGAAGATACATGAACAACATGAAAAACCAAGGGAAGAAAATGATCCAAACGAATCTAGATTCTATAGTAATAGAATCCAATGACAGTATGTTAGAAGAAATGTCAGAAAAGGACTTCAGATTATACATGATTAAGATGATTCGCGAAGCAAAGGATGAGATAAGAGAGTAAATGCAGGCAATGAATGATAATACCAATAAGCTGAAAGAGCACCTGCAGGAAGCAAAAGATCATTTCAACAAAGAGATAGAGAGTCTCAAAAAAAAACCAAACAGAAATCCTTGAAATGAAGGAGACAATAAACCAAATAAAAAACTCAGTGGAAAGCATCACCAACAGACTAGACCACTTGGAAGACAGAACCTCAGACAATGAAGACAAAATATTTAATCTTGAAAATAAAGTCTTCCAAACAGAGAAGATGGTAAGAAATCATGAACAGAATCTCCAAGAACTATGGGACATCATGAAAAGACCAAATTTAAGAATTATTGGGATTGAGGAAGGCACAAAGATACAAACCAAAGGAATGAACAATCTATTCAATGAAATAATATCAGAACATTTCCCAAACCTGAAGAATGAAATGGAAAATCAAATACAAGAGGCTTATAGAACACCAAATGCACAAAATCACAACAGATCCACACCAAGGCACATTATAATGAAAATGCCTAACATTCAAAATAAAGATAGGATTTTGAAGGCCAAGAGAGAAAAGCATCAGATTACATATAGGGGGAGACCAATACAGATAGCAGCAGACTTCTCAACCCAGACTCTAAAAGCTAGAAGGGCCTGGACCAACATATTTCAAGCTCTGAAAGAACATGGTTGCCAACCAAGAATCCTATATCCAGCAAAACTAACCTTCAGATTTGAAGATGAAATAAAATCCTTCCATGATAAACAAAAGTTAAAAGAATTTACAAATAGAAAGCCTGCACTACAGAATGTTCTCAACAAAATATTCCATGAGGAGGAAATGAAAAACAAAAATGTAGGTCAGCAAAGGGAGGAACTACCTTAGAGAAAAACCAATCAAAGGAGAAACCAAGCCAACTTAAAAACCAAAAATAAGCCAAATGACTGGGAATACAAATCATTTCTCAATAATAACCCTGAACGTTAATGGCCTAAACTCATCAATCAAAAGACATAGACTGGCAGAATGGATTAAAAAGAAAGACCCAACAATATGCTGCCTGTAAGAGACTCATCTCATAGAAAAAGACATCCACAGACTAAAGGTGAAAGGATGGGAAAAAACCTACCACGCACATGGACCCAGTAAAAAAGCGGGGGTTTCCATCCGTATATCAGATAAAGTGGACTTCAAGCCAAAGTTAGTCAGAAGGGATAAAGAAGGACATTTCATACTGCTTAAGGGAACCATAAATCAGGAAGACATAACGATAGTAAATATTTATGCCCCAAACAATGGTGCATCCCTGTACATCAAACAAATCCTTCTCAATTTCAGGAATCACATAGACCACAACACAATAATTCTGGGTGACTTTAACACACCGCTGTCACCACTAGATAGATCTTCCAAACAAAATCTAACCAAAGAAACCAGAGAACTCAATAACACAATCAATAACCTAGACTTAATAGACATATATAGAATATTCCATCCATCAATGAGCGGATACACTTTCTTCTCAGCAGCACATGGAACCTTCTCGAAAATAGACCATATGTTATGCCACAAAGCAGCCCTTAGGAAATGCAAAAATATAGAGATACTGCCTTGTGTTCTATCAGATCATAATGAACTGAGAGTAGAAATCAATGACAAAGTAAAAAAAGGAAATTACTCCAACACTTGGAGACTAAATAATATGCTATTGAATGAAACATGGATAACAAAAAACATCAGGGAGGAGATTAAAAAATTCTTAGAGGTCAATGAGAATGATGATACAACATATCAAAATCTCTGGGACACTATGAAAGCGGTACTAAGAGAAAAATTCATTGCATGGAGCACATTCCAGAAAAGAATGAAAAGTCAACAATTAAATGACCTAACATTAGAGCTCAAAGCCCTAGAAAAAGAAGAACAGAATAACAGCAAAAGTAGTAGAAGACAGGAAATAATTAAAAACCTTTTTGCAAGTTTCTCAGCAAAAACTTACAGCCCTGTTCATGCTCTGCTGGTCAGGAAGTCCACCAGGGGCCTACTTCCCTATCTGTCTAGTCTTATCCATTCCATCAGACTTCAATAGCAAAAAACTGAAAACAATTCAAATGTCCTTGAATAAGTGAGTGACTAAATTTTAATAGTTGGGGGCTGCTGTTGTAGTAGTAGAGCACTTTGCTTAGCATGTGTGAGGCACTTGGTTTGATCCTCAGCACCACATAAAATAAATAAAGGTATTTTTTAAACCCCACAAAAACAAAAGGTATTTTTTTTAAATTTTAGTATGTTTTAACTATGTAATACTATGCAGTATGCCAAAGGAAGTCTGTATGCATATGTGCATGAATGTGTGTTGCTGGTAGTCAAACATGGCCTTGTACATGTTAGGCAAATAGACTACCATTAAGCTCCCATTTACAGGGACCCCAGCCCTGAACAAACTCAATACATGCAACAATTTAGATTGACCTCAAAGGAATTATGCTTAGCAAAAAAAGTTTACAAACAGTATTATTTCTACTTAGAGATGGAAACAGATTAGTGGTTGCTAGGTGTTAGGAAAAGAAGATTAGGGATGACTTCAGTTTATGACAAGACTCTCAGAAACCCAAACATAAAATGGAATGCAGAAACAGAAAGATGCCTAAGGGATCTTCTGCCTAAGGCAGAAGCCAGCTTGTGGGGTAAGAATGACTTACTGAGATGGTATAAAGGGAGCATTGTGGTAGAAAGTTCCAATTCTTGACTGTGGTTACACAGATCTACATGAAATAAAAGTACAAATTAGTGAAATCTGAATAAGCTCTGTAAACTATTTCAACATCAGTTTTGTGTATTTGTACTGTACTACATGCAAAATGTTCCCATTGGAACAAACTGTATAAAGAATAACACAGAACCTCCCTATACATTCTTTTTTACTAATTAACTTTCCATGAATCTATAATTATTCCAAAATAAAAACAAAAAAATGTTGGGGCAGAAGTATTTTATAATTGAAACAGTGATTGATATGTTGGGATATATTTATTTCTGAATGAGTAAAGACTATAATAAAACCAAGAAGAACCTCTTAAAAAACCTGTCATTTTAGGTGCTAAATCAGTAGGATTTTAGTTATTGCTATAAATAGAAAGGTGAAATACTAAGTTTAGGGACTTAAGGAATTGAGCCTAATCATTTTTCACGTGGAATACATAATTATCAACCCTTTTCCTTTTTGAAGTGATTCCATATTCTAAAATACTACCCACAGGTTATACTATGATGAAGTGCATCATCATATATGATTACTAAGACTGCCATTATTAGAAGTGGTTATTAGAACAATTCCATGGAAAGACCAAACCTGTTTATCAAATGTTATAGTCATCATTTTGTGAATCTCAACAGAGAAGGTATTCTTGACTTTTCAGAGGACAACTGTGGCTACACATTAAAGGAAAAATTTGAACACAGGATGATCGATTCCTTCATCTATAAAGGTTTTGCTTTAAGGAATCTCAAAATTAAAGCATATGTAGCACATGTACTTGAGAAGCAGTTTGTTAAGTATAATATAGAATACTCAATTCTTAAATTGCAAAGGGACATAAATTTTTTAAAATGCTGGGAAATATCCTTGGCTAAACTGCAAAGAATAAATAATAAAGAACAGTTTACCTAGACTGAGGAACAAGAAAAGTTTAGAAAATATTATGCAGTCAGTTCATGTATTATCAAAGGAGATTATTTCCTTCCTGGCCACCCAAAGCAAGATCAAGGTACGATACTCTTATATCTCCATAGAATCTAATACATGCTACATTCATCACAACACACCCAAAGCAAGATTTAATATTTCAGAATAAGAAATTTTTGAGAATTACTAAAATTCTTAATGTATGCAAACCTTCTATTAACTGTGAAGGAAGAGGATACCACATCACACAATGTCTAGAACAGTATTTCTTGATACAAAGGTAAGGCATACTGTATTATTAAATGAAGTTTCAAAATATGAATGATCCCTTTTACTAACAGCAACACAGGCCATCACCTCTGGAATTGTACAACTGGGAGGCCTTTTTGAATGTTTTGTGTTGTCTTTTTTCACTAAGCACTATTTTTATATCATAGAAAATAGCAAGACCTTTTTGTTCCCTTGTTGTCCCTGCTTACATTGCCCTATCTTCTAAACCACATTTTCATTTCTTCATAACTGCTTCACTAATTATTTGAGTGCCAGCCAAGACACAACAATTTGGGTTTAAGCAAAGAAGCAACAGATTAGAAACAAAATAGCATTGTTTCCTATAAGTCAGGTTTAGATGAGGAAAGGGAGAACTTTTTATCCCACATGAAGTAATGCCTATTACAAGAAAATTTAGAATTAGAGACCTGCATCCTTATGAAAAGTAAATTCTTGTTTTGATATTTAATTGGTGTTCATGGTTACTGGACTATCACAAATGCTTATTTTCTAAACTACCTCCCAACACGAAAGACAAAATAATGTAATTTTGGAATATCATGAAATATTTCAGCCTTTGATGCCTTTTCCAAGGTCAGCCAAAAAAGAAAATCTGGCATTATTACTTACACTCTAAATGTCTTAAATATTTTATAAGTATTATCATTAATTTTTCTTCCCAAGACAGTCTTTTCCTGATTTGTTTTAAACCAAATTTGGGGCTGGAGATGTAGTTCAGTGGTACAATGTATTTAGCATGCATAGCCCTGGTTCAATCCCCATCACCAAAACCAAACCATTTGCAGACTGAGTTTTTTCAGGATTTTTATGAAAAGTCTGATTTGATTTTTTTAAATAATTTTTACTTTTTTTAACAAAGCAGGAAGCACTGCTATATATCTTTATTTACTTGCTGTGCTAAGGATTGAACCCAGGGCTTCATGCATGCCAGGCAGAAAGGCTACCACTGAGCCACATTCCCAGCCCTCAGATTTGATTTTTGTTACAACCTGCTTTTCATGTACCACCACTTTGAAATATAGTATGGACTTCTGAATCTACAAGGGTGCTCTTCTGGAAAACTGCAGGAAGTATCTCTTGGAAACATTTCCTTGTGCTTCAGAATCATTTTTTTCATTTCATCTCATTTCATACTGAGAGGATTGAACCCAAGGGCCTTATACTACTAAGCTACATCCCTTGCCCTTTTTACCTTTTATTTTGAGACAGGGTTTTGCTAAGTTGCTGAGGCTGACCTCAAACCTACAAGCCTCCTTCCTCAGTCTCCTGAATCATTGGAATTATAGTCGGGTGCCACAGCACCTGGTACCAGAATAAGCTTTTAAATAAAACACAATGGTTTTCTGTTATAGGTCTTGGTTTTGCTTGCTTTTAATGTCCTAAATCTGCTCTAATTTTTTTTTCTGTATTACAATATCAGATAAAACAAAAAACTCACACTTTTATTGAAAATTTTCTGCATACTTGCCACAATACCACCATGAAGAAATTTGAGCATTCTAGATCTTTGCTTTAATAAAGAGTCAAGTTTTTAATAATAAATAGCATAAGTTTTGGAGAAATAGCTAACAAAATCTGCAGTTATTACTTAAAGTATGCCAGACTTAGCCATAATCTGGTCCTAACTCTATTTCTTTACTTCCATTACTTGCAAGCATCAGCCTTTTATTTCAGCCAAACCCACCTTCCTTACTGTTTCCTCTGTTTAATGACATCATTAACTTCCTAGGTTCTCAAGATTTAAAGACCCCTTAATTGCTCAGTATTATCAACTAATCTCCCTAACCTCTCGGATATTCTCAATATTCCTGCAACCTAGATTTACCTAGCCCTGATTTTGCATCTCACATCTTTCCCTTTTTTAATCCATTTTACATCCTGGTGCCAAATTAGTCTTAAAACAGCAGAGCAGTCAGGCCCATCCAAATGTCATCCCCTGTCTCACCCATTCCACTACTGAATTAAAATTCTTGAGATTGAAGATCTCTGAAATAAAAGGATGCTAGCTGAAAAGGGTGGCCAGCTGAGACAAGTTCCCAGAGCTACAATCAGCAAGGCTGGGTAGCAGTTGGAAAAAAAATGTCCATCAGATCTGAAAACCCAGAGTATTTTATAATGAAAATTTGGGATGCATAAATTGCTTTTATTGAATCTACTACCTCTTATCTAGTGGCTTTAGATAGAGGAGGGGGACAATGCAAAGCAGGGGATGGTTAAGGATAAGAGAGAAGTCTATAAGAGGTACTTACTACTTCCTCCTGATTGGTTGGAATATAAAGGAACCTTGATAGTCATGCAGTCATCCTCCTGGGATTCTGAGTGAATGATTTCAAAATACATTTAAGGAATATAGAGCAGGTTTTTGTCCCCTTTGGTTGGTTTGATCTGAAACTGTTAGCTGAATAACTTCTCTCCTCCTTCCTTTGGTTTTGTAACTAAATTTAGGACATCTCAGATTTCTTCCTTTATTATCACACACTACCCAAACTCAACCATCTGTGTGTAGTTAATGCCATTTACTCTTCCTACACCCTAGAATTCCCTAACATGCATTCAGCAGGCAGCTTCATATCATTAATGCTACAAATAAAATTCCACTTTCATAAAGCCTTCCCCAATAATTGTTTACCAAATATCCTCCATACCCAGGCAAAAGTAATTCCCCCTTCCCTAAAGGGTCTTGCCACTCTGATCCCATTAAGGGGTGTTTTGATTTGTTTTTCCTCCCCTTAGTACTGGAGGTTTAACTCAGGGCCTCCTGCATGCTAGTCTACTACTGAGCTATACTTCTGTCCTCACACTGACCCCTTTAAATAGCTAAACATACATATTCTTTATTGGGCTAGGGGGTACTGGGGATTTAACCTAGGAACAATTTGCCACTGAGCTACATCCTCAGTCTTTTATTTTGAGACAGGGTCTCATGAAGTTGCTTAGTACTTTCCTAAGTTGCTGAGCTGGCTTTGAACTTACAGTTCTGCCCCAGCTTCCAAAGTTGCTGGGATTACAGGTGTGTACCACCATGCCAGCTTTAAAAAAAAAAAAAAAAAAAAAAGTATATGGGTATCTTAATCTTCCCAGCAAAGAAAATGACAGGTGAGTAATGTTATTTATTTCACATTTTCCCCCTAATAGCATCTTGGGAAACACAAACTCTCGATACTATGTGAAATATTCATTCTCAACTCCAGGCCTTCCTCAATCCACTCCATTTTCAACCGAGCTTTCCTCTCTAGCTTCTACTGAATTTAACCTATCCTTCAATCTCATTTCTAAACAATGTAGCCCATGTTTGGACACCTGGAGTCACATACTGTTTTCAAGTGTTGCTTAGCTCTGCTGCTTATGTCCTAATTACTTAATATTGTACCACTCTATAAATAATACCTTCAACCTCCTCCCCCAAATTCCACCTTCTTGAATTTTATACCTATCCTATTTTTGCCAGTCAAAATTTTATCATCCTTCAAAGCCAAGCTCAAATGGAAATCCCTTCAGTAAGTCTTTCCCTAGTCTTTCATAAGCAATATTCCATAGTAATTATCACATTTCAACTTAAATTTAGCTATATTTATGTCTTTCATCATTTAAAAACTTAAAAAATTTAAATCTTTCATCTCTCTTCACAGCAACTTACAGGCATTTGGGAGAGTCAGCTGTGTTAATATAACAAACACCTGAGATAATCAACTTAGAAAAGGTCTATTTTGATTCACAGCTTTGGGGGTTAGTATGCGATCTTTGCTCTGTTGCTTTGGGCTTGCAATGGCATATCATGGCAGGAGCAAATGATGGAGCAAAGCCAGTCATCTCATGGCCAGAAAGCAAATCAGAGGAAGTAATGGGGGAGTCCTACTATTCTCCTCAAAGGCACTCCACAGTGTCCTAAAGACCTTCCAAGAGGTCCTGCCTCTTAAAGGTAAACTGCATCAGGAGCTAGGGACTAAATCATGGGCCTTTGGGGAATGTGTCTGATCCACACTATGGTATTCCACCCCATGGCCACCAACAGCTTACATCCATCTTGCAGTGCAATCAGTTCATCTCCAAGAATTCCCCAAAGTCAATTGTTCCAGCATTGCTAGAAAGTCCAAGCCCAAAGTAGTCTCTGTGACTCAAGGCAAACTCAGCTGTGAATCCCTATGAAAAACAAAATGGATGTAAAATATGAAAAACAAGATGGATGTAAAATATGAAAAATAAGATGGATGTGGTGGCACATACCCGTAATCCCAGTGACTCATGAAGTTAATACAGGAGAATGGCAAGTTTGCGGACAGCCTGAGCAACTTAGATACTGTCTCAAAAAATATAAAGGGCTAGGGGGCTTAGCTCAGTGGAAGAATGCCTCTGTGTTCACTCTCCAATACAAAAAAAAAAAAAAAAAGTTTTTTAACATACTTTTAAAATACAATGGTGGGACAGGCACAAGGAAAAACATTTCTATTCCAGAAAGTGGGGAATTGGGGGGGAAAGAAAAAAAGACCCCAAACCAAAACAGCTTGGTAGACATTAAATTCCATAGCTGCTTGTCTAGCATCCAGGGCATACCATAGTGGGATATGGACTCCCAAGTACTTACTTGGACAGCTACACCCCTACAGCTTTGTTAGTTAGCAGATCACAGGGACAACTCCCTCAAACTGACTGCATGCTGCACTTAGCTGTCCTCGGCAGGCATTCAAATTCCTGGTACCACTTTGGCTTCACACTCTGCTCTATGCACAGCCCTCATGAGCTGTTTGCCGAAACTCAAACCCTACTGCACATTTCCTGGCCTTCCAGGTTTTCCTTTGACATCTCAGTAGGAGTTTCCATGGCTTCCATAACCCTTGTATTTCATATGATCGCAAAACCAGCAACACCAGATCGTTTGCCACCGGTGTGAGCTTTACCCGGGCCTACCTAAACTATGGCTGCTGCAGCCTCTGCTGCAGTTTAGGTGATCCTGGATGAGCAAGGGGTTCTTAGGGTACTCTTCTCAAAAGGACTGTGTCCTGGAAAATCTTTCTGAGGTATCTTTAAGGCATCCTTTCTATTGTCCTAGTTGAAAGCACTTGGTTTCTTTTTAATGGCACTGATCTCTTGTAGTCATACACTCCTTGGGTGCCCCTTTGTGCCCCTTTCTGGGTCAAAACACATATTTCCCCTAATCTATTTGCTCCTTTTTGCACCCAATTTTTTTTTTTTTTTTTGAGAGCATTCATTACAGTTATACATAGTAGTTGGGTTCATTTTGACAAAATCATACATGCATAGAATTTGATTTACTTCATTTCAGTCCTTGTTCCCCACCCTTTTCCATCCCCTCCTCATTCCCCCTATTCTTCCTCTGCTTCCAATTCTTGCTGTAAACTGTGGCCAAAAGCAGCCAATAAAACCCATGCCACTGCCTAAATACACTGCTGCCTTGAAATTTCTTCCACCACATAACTTCTGTCACCTCTAAGCTGTCTCCCACAATCTCAGGACATGGACAAAATGTAGGCAATTTTTTTGCCACGGTGTACCAAGTAACCACTAGTTCAATTTCCAATAAAATCATTTCCATCTGAAACCATCAACAGTGCCCTTACTGTTCACATCTTATCTGCATTCTGATCTTCCAAGCCTCCAACAGAATGTAAGCTCCGCTGCTGACAATTCTAGGTTATTTCTTAGCTTGCTTCTCTCAACTTTTCCCAACTCCACCTGCCAAGCAATTCCAAAGGTTTTTCCACATCATTAGGTATAGTCATGGAATGACCCAACCTCTCAGTACCAATTTATTTATTTATTTTTTTTTTTGGGGGGGGGGGGGGGCTGGGCATCGAACCCAGGGCCTTGTACTTGCAAGGTAAGCACTCTACCGACTAAGCTATCTCCTCAGCCCCTACAGTACCAATTGTTAATCAGCCTTCTATTGCTATAATAAATACCTGCCATAAGAAATTGAATTAAAAAGTTGACTTTGGCCCATGGTCTCAGGGGTTTCAGTTCATGACCAACTGGCTCCACTACTTTGTGAGAGTCACCATATCATGGCAGAAGCCTGTGGCAGAGGAAAACCACTCACCTTATGGTCAGGAAGCAAAAGAGAGGAAGAAAGAGTTAAGAGGCTGGAGTTCAGCATTCAAAGTTACCTCCAACTCAGTGACCTAAAGACCTCTCAATAGGCCCTACCTCTGAAAGGTTCAATCATCTCCCAACTACAGCAAGGACTAGGGACTACACTTTTGACACATTGATCTTTAGGGGACATTCTGAGTCAAACAATATCAGCATTTAAAGCAATACTGCTAAATTTGAATAAATAATACGATGCAAAATCTTATATCTAAACCATTTTCAAAACTGAAAACATACCAAGAAAAATTCTGTAATACTACTTTACTGGGTTGATTTGTGTTCCCCCCAAAAGATGAAGTTCAAGTCCTAACTTCCAGTACCTGTCAATATAACCTTATTTGGGACCAGGATCTCTGCAAATATAATTAAAGATCTCCAAATGAGATCACCAGAGATTTAAAGTGGGCACCAAAATCAATGGCTATAGTCCTCCTTAGAAGGACAGGGAAATCTGAAATAGAAGAAAGTCATGTAAAGACAGAGGCAGAGATTGGAGCAATATGTTTAGTCAAGGAACAGCAAGTATTACTGGTTCCAAGCAGAAGCTAAGAAAGACAGAAATCTCTAGAACTTGCCGCCATTTCAATTTTAGACTTCTGTCTATAGAAGACTGTCAGATAAACTGCTGTTGTATGCTGAGTTTGTAGTAATCTGTTGAAACAGCTAAAGAAAACTGATATAAGTACCCTAATAGTAGAGCCTTTTAGCTCCCAGAGAAATTTAAAATTTCAGAAATAATAAAGTTCTTAAGAAATTCAGGTGTTTAACTGAAATCATATTTTGCTTACAATGAATATTTTGTTAACAAGCAGTGGCTGTGGTTTATTTTACTCAGTTTAGCATAACCTCTCAATATAAAACACCTAGTATTGAAAGTATATAATTTTAAAAGATGTACACAGTTTTACATATAGACTATAATTTTTAAAGTACTAAACATGAAGTTCTATTTTATGATGGTATTTCCACTACAATATAAAATACAATATAAAATATGTATATGTATATTTATTTTTCTTGTACCAGGGGTTGAACCCCGCGGTGCTTAACCACTAAGCCATATCCCCACTAAATTGCTGAGGCTGGCTTTTAACAGGTGATCCTCCTGCCTCAGCCTCTGAGCTGCTGGGATTACAGGCATGTGCCACCTTGCCTGGCCCTACAATATAAATTTTAAAGTGCGTAACAGTAAAGGTTCACATTTTGGATATAATTTGGTACTAAATATGGCTTAATATTTTGTTTATTCTGTATAGAGTTTTCATCCAGAACTTCCCTGTGCTCCTATGCTGTTTCTAAGTTATCCACTTACACTTTTTAAAGTCAGTTCACTAAAGGAATACAAATATAAGTTCAATGAGTCCAAACCAATAAAGCCTGCATATCCCAAAAACAATTTTGCTCATGAAAACATCTTCAATCAACAGATAAATTGATTATAACATGAAAGACAATGCATATTTTCTTTGCGAAGCATTCCAAAACAAATGTAAATTATATGTCAAGGTACTTGAGTCTGACTGAATACAATTTCAGTACTTAAATTAAAAAATTTTTTCAAAAAGAATTTCCAAGACAAAAAAAGGTTGACCCAATTGCAACAAATTAGACCTTGCATACAAAGCCAAAGGCCAATACACATAACTTATATTTTCCTGACTTATTTAACTACAGTTCTGAAAACAAACCAAATTTGACAAACATTATCACATAAATTTTAGTAAAACAACTATTATCTTAGATATTATTATCCTGAAAGTTGACAAGATAATAATTAACTGACAAGTGGTCAATTAATTGCAGATAATTTTTGCAAGGTACTAATCGAATTACTAATATTATTACAATTTCATACCACTACTATAAAGTAGTAGAGATATTTAATTACTGCTAAAATACTATCTCCTCTCTATTCCTTTGGGCTTATGATTAAAATATGCAAATGTAATAAAACCATGTCAGGTTAACTTGTTCTTTAAAATGGCATTTTTTTTTTTGGTGGTAGTGAGGATTGTACAGAGGGTCTTAGACTTACTAAGCAGGCACTCCACTGATGAGCTATAACCCCAGAGATCTTTAAAAAAAAGGAAAAAAAAAAAATTGAGACAAGATCTTGCTAAATTGTCCAGGCTGGCCTTGAACTTGCAACCCTTCTGTCTCAGCCACCCGAGTTGCTGGGATTACAGGCGTACACCACCACACACGGCAGTACTACTTTCACCTAGGTTCATGCTAGGCAAAACACTATTCTTTCTCATAACACACAGAATACATGAAACAATTCTAGCTATAGTCTCATTCCAGCTACCAGTTAATAAAAAAACCATCGTGCTACAGCTTCCAGGGAGTTTTTGTTATCTTAAAGAAACATGAAAACCTATAGGGAGCTACAAAATAGCTTACTCTACACTACATTATAGTCATATCTCAATTACCCAGCTGCCAATTTTCTAAAAACCTCAACTCCTTCTATTTCATAAAGTAGGAAGCAAGAAAAACAAAATGAAAAAGCCATCTTTTGAGTAGTTAATATTTTAAAAAGCCATTTACTTTTTCTTTGAAATAAACTCCCAAAATCTAAAAAAAAAAATCACAATTGTAGGTAAACTGAGGTTTGCACTTTTATTTTTGTGAGAATCTATTTGTTCCAGAAAACTTTGCTTAAACTCTTTCTAGTCTGTAGCAGATTACTAATGTTTAGAAACTAGGTGGGAAAGAAAACAACTCAGTACACTGTGAATAAATATAAACAAACGTGAAGACTCCCACAGTATGTGAAAAACAAATATAAAAATACCATCTAGTCTAGGTCATGAAGAAACTAAGGATGATGATTCTACTCACATCCAGTTCCTATGAATACCATATTACAGTAACACACAATACTAAATGTTCATGATCTCTAGCAGGAAGTAATTTCTAGTAGTTCATAATTTCTAGTAGGAAAGATTATCAAGCCAAAAATGTTATTAAAAACATGAAATATTTAATACATTCTAGAAAACTCTTCAATAAGAAGGCATTTTAATGTTTGTCCTTAAATTGCTTTGAAGTTGTTGAACTGATTTATAAAGAGGTATCAAAATTGGGTCTCCAATGATGTAATTCTTCAGCAGGAAATTTACATCTGAAATTAAAATAACAAAATCTAAGATACACACTAGGGGCAGTGGCACACACCTGTAATTCCAGAAGCTCAGGAGGCTGAGGCAGGAGGATTTTGAGTTCAAAGCCAGTCTCAGCAAAAGGGAGGCACTAAGCAACTCAGTGAGACTGTCTCTAAATACAATGTAAAATAGGGTTGGGGGGCTGGAGTTGTGGCTTAGTGGTAGAGCGCTTGCCTGGCATGTGAGGCCCTAGGTTAGATTCTCAGCACCACATATAGATAATGTAAAAGATTCACTGACAACTAAAAAGGTATTTAAAAAATAAGTAAATAAAAATAAAATAGGGCTGGGAATGTTGTTCAGTGGTTGAGTAGATATAAGGTTCTGTAAAATTGCAATTAATGTAATTTCACAAAGAACCTGTCATAGAATACACTTTTGTATTCTGGAAAACAATAATAATAAAAACAGAAATCAAAACAGAGCTTTAAGTCTTAGATGAGTTAATAGGTTTAGCCTCCCCCAATTCTCTCAACAAAGCCTCACCTCCTCAAACTTCCATGTCTTCTCAAAGAAAAGATGTATTTGCAAGGCTACTTCAAAGGCACTAATTCTCATGAAATTCCCTATCTGCTTCTACTGTCTCAAATTCTGTATAGGAAAAATTACCTTACATCCACTAATAATATTGAAGACAAATATGTCAATGTCCATTAGTGGTAAAAACAACATTGATGGTTGCTGGAGTTGTGGCTCAGTGGTAGAGCACTTAACTAGCACATCTGAGGCACTGGGTTCAATTCTCAGCACCACATAAAAATAAATACTGTGTCCACCTACAACTAAAAATATTTTTGAAAACCCACAATGATTACAATCCACCACTAATTCTAGATGCTGTTATTTTATTCAACCTAAATTGCACTAATTTTAATGTAATCAATTTACTTATAAAGTATAATATACCAAACTCTGGAAATTAATGATTTATATATAGAATATCAATGGATTGTTTTAAAAAGTCACTTTTAAAAATGTTATTTTTCCATGAGAAGTAAAGCTTTTGAAAATGTTCATTTCTTGAAAAAAAAATTTTTTTAAATGTTTTAAACTGGGGAATTCAACCCAGCCTACTTTACTACTGAGCTACATCTTTAGCCCTTTCTATCTTGAAATAATGTTGCTAAATTGTCCAGGCTGAGCTCAAACTTTCAATCTCTCTCCCACAACCTCTTTTGTGTGGCTGGATTTGCAGGTGTGCATCACTGTGCCTGTTTAAAAACGGTATCTTTGGGGCTAGGGTTGTATATTGTAGCTCAGTGGAACACTTGCCTGGCATGTGTGAGGCACTAGATTCAATCCTCAGCACCACATAAATATAAACAAACAAAATAAAGGTATTGTGCCCATCTACAACTTAAAAAAAAATTTTTTTTAACTTCTTTTTAAAGCCAAGGTGTGGTGGTACACATCTGTAATTCCTGCAGCTCAGGAGACTAAGACAGGAGGATCACCAGTTCATGGCCAAGCATGTGCAACTTAGTGAGACCCTGTCTCAAATTTTTTAAAAAAGTGTGAGGCTGAGGATATATAGCTCAGTGGTACATACCTGCCTAGCATGCAAGAGGCCCTGAGTCTAATATCCAGCACTACCAAAAAAAAAAAAAAAAAAGAAATAAAATAAAGGGGTATGTGTGTTAAGGTTTTTGCTTTTTGAGACAAGGTCTCACTAAGTAGCTTAGGGCTTTGCTAAATTGCTGGGGCTGGCCTTGAAATTGTGATGCTTGTGCCTCAAACTCCCAAAGCACTGCGATTATAGGGTGTATGCCACCACTCCTGGCCAATGGGCTTAGGCTTAACTTCTGCTTGCTATTAAAAAAAAAAAAAAAAGTCCTAAGTATGTACAAGGCCCTGGGTTCAATCCCTAGCATATAACCTCCCCCAATTTTTTTTTTTTTTTTTAACTTTTAACAAGCTTCAAGATACTCATTCAGAAAATTTCAACATTTTTTTTCTTTATAGTGCATAATGGTTGAATACCCTTGGTAAAACAAAACAACAAAATATAAACTAGTTTTAATTGTCTAGCCCAGGTTATACAGATAAGCACTGAATACCAAAGAACATCCAGAAGGGAACCAGTGGCAGTTATCAGGCATGTGCAGACTCTCTTAAAATGTTTCAAGATCAAGTAAGTGCTCCTCCAAAACATAACTATCCATTTGCTATAGTTTCATAACTTGTGCAGGGTGCATAACCTTAATGTGAAAGCTGCTCATGTAATACCTAAGGAAACATAGAAAGAATAATTAAGAAACAAAATCTTAGATAGGGTTAAACTTCAGAGGGACACAAACCATTATCTAAGATTTGTTTCCCCCTCCACATAAACCAATTTTTGCCCATTTGAGGCTAATATACCATACCCCCCACATTGGATGTCATAGGGTGAGAAAAAAGCAGTTCAACATCTTTTAGTAAATACAAGGGGAAAAAAAGAAGACTAGCGATTTTGAACACCATGTATTTTTTGTTTTATCCAAAAGTACATTTTATATCATTTGTGAAGGTTTTATTGGTTTAAAATCACATTTCTTGAAGATGTTGGACAAACATAGCATTACTAAGTATCCAGTTTCTCTACTCACCTCTTTATGAGAAAATGTAAGGGAAGTTAGCATTAGGGATTTTGTTGGGTAGAAATGAGGGAAGAGGAAAAAAAGTGTGCTGCTTAGTTTGTAATCTTATTCCACTTTTAAATATAAAGATAGCATATTTTGATCAAGCTATTACTCTAAGACATTTTGATATTATAACTTAAAAATTAGAAATATGGTGCACACCTGTATCAGTGGTTGGGAGGCTAAGGCAGGAGGATTGCTGATTCAAAGTCAGCCTCAGCAAATCAGTGAGACCCTGTCTCTAAGTAAAAATATAAAAAAGCGCTTGGGATGTGGCTCAGTCATTAGCACCCCAAATTCAATTCCTACTACCAAAAAAAAAAAAAAAAAGAGTTAGAAATAGTCAGGGGCAGTGGTGCACGCCAGTAATCCCAGTGACTCAGGAGGCCGAGACTGGAGGAGTACAAGTTCAAAGTCAGGCCCAGTAACTTAGAAAGGCCCTAGGTAACTTAGCAAAACACTGTGTCAAAAAATAAGGGCTGGGAAATGTGGCTTGTTAACCGCCCCTGAATTCAAACCCCAGTACCATGCCCCACCCCCCCCCCAAAAAAAAACAAGGTGGGGAGAGGGAAGGGGGAAAGGAGGAGGAGGAGGAGGAGGAGGAGAAAGAGGAAGAGGAGGAGGAGGAGGAGGAGAAGGAGGAGGAGAGGAAGAGGAGGAGGAAGAAGAAGAAACTCCCATATTATTGTTAGTCAGTTTGCTTAACACAGCATCTCCAAAATCCAAATCTATAGGCAGACATTTGGTTTCCTAACTGCTACCAATTAGAAAACCACCTATGATCAGACACAAGTTTTTACTTTACATTTAACTATCAAGTTTTAATTCTCCTGAAGAAAAAGCATGACTAATTAATTACCATAGAAGACACTAAAGAGGACTCTGGGAGTGTTGTCCTCAAATATAATTAAGAAGGAAATTCCCCCCACCACACAGGGCTTTTTTAAAAACCAGTACCCAATATTGCCTGGACATCTTCCTTTGTCATCATATCATAATTTAAACAACTCTAGCACTACATGAAAAACCAGTTTGCTAGAACTAAATCAGATCACCTTCCAACTAAAATTTAATTGTACTAGTAGAAACCTGATAAATTGGTCCAAAACAGAATTCTAACCCCAATGTTGATAAATAGAAATTTTCCAAATATACACAATAGAAACAAAATATAAATACACATTAACTTGCAAAAAAAAAAAAAAAAAAAAAGGGAATGGGACATCCTCAACTCTCACACATAACTGAATACTTGCTTCCACTAAACATTTACCAACAAAATGACTGTAGCAATACCTGACTTTATCATCCCCACATTATAATTTACAGAATAATTCTGATCACTCATATTGTGCTCTAGTCTAGTCATTGAAGAGTCTAAGAATCCATGTTTATAACTTACTACCACAGTACTTATTAAAATGTATTTGTTTTAAATTTAAATGGTATTAAAATGGATAATATATTATTTTTATATGTTTCTATAGTCTTAAGGACAAAGCTTTTTAGATAAAATAGGACACATGAACCCTGACACCTTCTATGTAAGCAAACAGAAAAGAAATAGTTGGGAAGACGGAACTTTTTTTGAAGTTTGAGGACAAGGTAGAAAGAGACATATTGTCTTTCAAATATAAGCAGGGAAACAGGTTAAGTATCTTATTTTTTAAAAAAGACCATTTAAGATGAACATGCAATAATTACTAATATCACATGGGGGACAAGAAGAAAACAAAAGCAAAGTTTCATAAAGATTAATTCAATTAAATGTATCTGCAGTGGAATAAGAAAATCCTTACCTCCCTAGTTAAATAAAAGTAGTCAACTTTGCACTAGTGTGTATTTTCAAGCAAATACAGAAGCAAAACTCATTAGCTCTTTAAAAAATACACACATTTAATGTTGGTCTGTTTTAATTCTAAGTAAAGCAATTCCAAAAATACAAACTGAACATCAGAGCCATGTGAACCACCATGATAAAATAAAACAGACATTCACAATAATTACGTCTAAAGACAGTTCAGCTTGATAAATCGTCTTCCAAGTATGTTAAAGAAAGAGTTACTAAAAATACTGCTGGTGTTCAGTTAGAATTCAAGGACTTTGGGGAAAATGAAGTAATATGATACAGGTGGAGTGAATAAGGTTACACGGGATTTACATTTTCCATTACCCCTAGACATAAACAAACATTCAAAAATCAACACAAACTCTGTGTGTTATTCAAAATATTGCAGCTGCAGGAAAGGCAACTTTAAATTAATAGCTAGGGGGAAATCAAGTTTTGGTGGAGGTAAACAGAAGTGACAGTTTTTAATTTGCACTTTTGTAAAGCTCATTTATACCTGGTCAACCAGGAACCAAATGCAGGACAACGAAGTTCTCTGCTTCTTTTGGCTATAATGTGACGAGAAAAAGTCATCTTTTGAAGATGTTTAAAGAAATAAAGCAACTTTCTTTACAAAACAGTCAAATAATCAATTAATGGAATAAATAAGTACTAACCCACATTTTTACCACTCTGTCATCACTACGCTTTATATATTTTTCATTTTGGTGGCAAATTCCCCAATTATTAGTCTAAAATTCACCAACCATTTTTAAAAGCAAAATGAATAGCCACCAAAATAAGAATATTCTTCTGTTTACTCTTTGGCTAAGAAAGAAAACAAAACAAAACAAAAAGAAACAGAAGACAACTCTAACACTGGTGATAAAAGAAACTGTTTTCTTTTTTTTACATGTAAAATAAAGTTATCAATTTAAATCTTGGTACATTTTATAAAAACAAGAGGTAATGTTGTAAAAAAAACAGCAGTAGCCTTAACTGGCAACTTACTGTTTGTTAACCCTGTGCAATAAAATACTTTGTTCATACTACACTTATTCAAACATGACTAACAGTTACTACAGACATTTCAGGAATCTTCACGGGACTCCTACAGACTTACTGTTAAAACTGAGAGACATTTACAATCATAATGTGCCATGAAAACTTGAAAACGTTACTTATAAAAGGAGATGTTGATATTATTTGAATTTGTTTTAGGTATTGAACAGCTGAGTTACAAGGACTGAAAGTGAAAAGCATTCTAAAAGCCCATGAACACTGTTGTTCACACCCTTCTTCAGTACACACTAAACTTGTTTGACACATTTCTCTTCATACATAGCAAGCAACAGCACCCAATAAAAGCCTGAGAAGAAATGCTGCTGTGTAAATACTGCAACTATTCCTGAAATAAAGAATTATGGGATATATACTCCAAAGCTGCCCATTCCCATAATTTGTATTGCATAGGTCACATATTCACACACATATATATACACACATGTGTATATATATGTACATGCAAAGAATATATTAAGACGACAATGAAGTCTAGTCACAGAGCAATTTACAGGCTCAATATATTTTTTTTACACTTTGCTTGAAAGAAAATTTCAATATTTTACAGTCTTTCAGTAGGCATTATATACACTGCACTTTATGAAATCTAAAAGGTATTGAAATAAATTTCTTCCAACATTTTGGTAACAAAACAGACAATGTTTCTCCAAAGTCTTGTGCTATCTACATGATCTGTTTGCTCTGATAACCACTAATCACAAAAACTGACTCAATGGAATAATTAGAAAAATTATCTAACACCATGCATGGGTTTGAATCAATTTTAATATCCTATCCTAAAAACATTCTACAAATCTTAAGATTTAAAAAATTAAGTCTCTGTTTTGATTTGTAAAAGATATCTTTTTATGACAATATCCATAACATTGACAAGTACATGTTAAGGCTAGTATCATCTTCTTTTGTGATTTTGTTGTTGTTGTTCTTGCTGTTTTAAGAAAGAGTAAAAGCCAGACTTCTTTAGGGCTTTGAACTGTACCTACATAAAATGAGAGTGCAGTGAACATAATGTTCAGTCCTACAGTCAGGATGCAGTCGCTCCTTCCCATTCCACAAGATACTGCACCTTTCCATCGAGTGTCACCCGACGAGCCAAAACTCGGTATTTTTCGCCACATGCTATTCTACCTGCAGCACCAAAATAACTAGTAATGGAGTTTTTCAGATGATTAAGTTGTAACTCCTGATCTGCTAAGTTATTCAGAATCTCTGTGTTGAGTTCCTCAAATTGATAATCTTCTTTGCCTTCATCATCTTTTACAATTTCTGAGTTCTGAGTCTGGAGTGCTCGTCTCGGAAGACGACCTCTTCTTCTCCGCAAATGTGGTATTGCAGCAGGCCAAGATCTTCCTGTGCGAGTTCTTTTTCTGGAGTCAGATAATCTATGGAATAGAAAAAGCCAAAATTGTCCAAGTTTTTAAAGCATCCTCTGTCTACAGATGTTCTCTGGTTTTTGGAGGTCACTCAACTCTAAGTACACACCCTTGCTGACACAAAAATCAGTCAAACTAAAGCAATATATGCTATGTAAATGACTTATCACTTGTTTTCCTTACTTTTAAGTCCATCACCTTTGTATAGTGTTTCTTCCCTAACTAGGTGCTATTAAGTTTTCAAAAACAAAAAAGGCAAATTTTTAAGCTAGGAGTTCAATGAGGCAAATTCTTACCAAAAGGCCTTAAGTCATATTTTCAAATAACTTACCATCCAAAAAAATAGGCAAATACAAAAATCATTCATTCATTCATTTATTCATTCACTGTAACAAATACTGAATAACTATCAACTACATCTAAGACCTTGTTCCATGTGCTTCAATAATAAAAGCAGAACAAACATTTTAGTGAATTAAGTGAAGGAGTTAAACTAGAAGATCTCTGAGAGCCTCTTCAAAGAAAGCAAGCAACTGTTTTTTATGATCTTAAAACAAAAGATAGGGCTGGGGAGATAGCTCAGTCAGTAGAGTGCTTGCCTTGCATGCACAAGGCCCTGGGTTCAATCCCCAGCACCGCAAAAAAAAAAAGAATATAGCATGACAGCTAAATACAAAGACTTTACAATCATGTTTCTTAACCCAGCTC
The DNA here is from genome assembly GCF_902686455.1 of Sciurus vulgaris. NCBI lineage: Eukaryota > Metazoa > Chordata > Mammalia > Rodentia > Sciuridae > Sciurus > Sciurus vulgaris. Next base: position 80,890,990 of record NC_136461.1, on the reverse strand, counting down.
ATGTTATACATGTTAACACTGGACTTATCATTTGACACCCTCAACTGTTTCCTGAAATATAAAATGGAAATAAGAGGACCTATAACTCAAAAAATTATTTGAAGAATTAAATAAAGGGCAAAAAAACACCTCACATTATCACATTTTAACTCCTGAACTCAGAATTTTACATTATTTAAAGAGCAGTTTTTAAATTGTGAACAAAATTTAAAGAATGTGTAAAACTTTAAAAAAAAAAAAGTGATTCTGACCCCAAGTAGACTAAACTTTTCTTACCTGACATGATGTTTTAGAAAAATGTGTCCTTCTAAAGAGTTGGGTTAAATAAAATTTTTTAAAAGGGGACTGCTATTTTTAATTCCAAATTTAAAATCCTTTAACTGACAAAGACTTATCAGTATCTGATAAATCAGATGCCTGATTCAAACTTACTTTAAAAAAAAAATCAGTAAGACACTTTTTTAATAGCAACATTGAAAAGCCCAAGAAAAAGGGCAGTCTCTAAATCTTCTAATCTAAATACCTCTTCTCTGTCCATACAACAAATTTCCTAACAACTTTGAAAAATTTAATGTTTGTTCTCTGAAAAGCAAAAATATTCAGATGAATATTAACTTGAAGAATCCAATATGAACTGCCTCTCAAAGAGCTGAAAGACAGACATTATCAACTTCAATAGCTAAAAAATTATTCAATCATCACTTTACAAAAAAAAAAAAAATACATTAGAAAATTAGCAAAGAATAAAAGCATAAAATGGCTACCCATAATGCCTGGAAATGCTAGACGAGGTAGTTTCTTTTGCACTGGAAGCACCCGTGAAATCCACATCTGAGGTATTAGAAGAATGTGCAGGTCCCTCAGTTCTCCTGAGACAAAAGAATTTAAATGATATAACGACTATATTACATAACAATAGAAATACTAATCCCCTCCCCAACTTTCTTTCCCTAGGAAAGAAGAAAATACTTTCTATTTACCCTATAGAACAAGGTAAATCCAAGGTAGGACTCTCTGAAACTGATTCCTTATCCTGGAAAAGAAAAATTACAGACTTAAAGCACAATTCTATAGTAAGCAGAAACATTTAACGTCTTACTAGTAATTTCATTCCTTTTTCCTCTCTGAGAACATACATCAAAATAAACTCTTACCAACGGTGGCTCAGCAGTTTTCTGAATCATCTTTCTTGTGTATGGTCCAGGAGGACGACCTACAGATTTTTTCTTTCCTTTTTTTTCTATTCCATTGCTTACTTCTCTGAAACAGAAAACCATTATATATTTAATCTCCGCATAAGGAAAACCAAAAGAAAATGGCTTTACATTATTTAAATATATACACATTCTACTTTTAATGTTAACAAACACCACATTAAATGTAAGCTGGATCTACAAGTTTAGTCAAGGGCATAGATAATACATTCTAATTTTAAACAAATATTTCTTGACTTGAGATTACGAAAGATTTACAGTAAGAAAGGTTTAAAGAAAAAAATGTTCTCTTCAATTCTGGAATATACATACCACCCAAAGACTTAAAAAACAACCATCAAATAACCATACTGTATAAAAGGTATTTTGCAAGTTTTTAAAAGTTTAATTAATTGGCTTAGGTTGTTTCTAATTGAGGCAATTTTTGAGAAGTTACTTCTAAATATGACTGAAATTAGTAGTTAACCTTATGGAAATAATTATGTTAAAATTATAGTAACTATTCAATACATATCTATTTTTTTTCCTTGAATGACACTTTCAGAAAGAGAATGAAGCCAAGGGTGGCAAAATGTAAAGGACAAAGTATAAAAGAATTCTTCACTGAATGGCATGAATGGCATAGGGCAAACTTAAGACTTGGAAAATCATTATTTAAAGATAAAGCCAAAGGCAAGAACACTTCTAATAGAAGGGAAGAAAAAAAAAAAAAAAAAAAAAGAAAGAAAGAAATAGCAAGATACAGAACACACCTTTTATTTATTTACTTAACAAAGAATAGCTATTATGGAAAGAAGATATTAGATAATAGAAATACAGAGATGTTCCCCGTGCAAAGGGGCTTATAATATAATTAGAAGTTATATTTATATAAGCATGCTAATCAAATGGGGTGCTATGAGAAAGTTACCCAGGAAAATTCAATTAAAAAAACAAGGGAAAATAATACTATATATTAGGCCAGGAAGAATCAAATGGCAGAAAAAGGGGGTGGGGAAGAAAACCCTATCCCACAAGATGCCAAACTAAGGTCAGGGAATAGATATATGAGGAAGGAGAAAGTGGGGGGAAAAGAACAACAAAGCAGAACTAAATATAATCAAAAGTCTCAAGGATAAGACTGATGGGATTTTTTTAGAAAAAGATGACATTTATAAAGGATCACTGTACTCAAGGAAACACTCTCCTACTAAAAGGATGAATTCATACACAGGGTCCAGAAGGAACTGAGGATACCTTCAAAGAAAGTGAAACCCTTATCTGAGAGCATCAAATGATCTGACAAACAGCTATTGATGGAGCATCCTATCAAAATCACAGCAATGAGGAAGAAAGTTTGTGGATTATTTTTCCTAATTCATAAATGGACAACTACTAGAAAAATATTAAAGTAATGGAGTTTGAAAGTGATAAGAATAATAAGCACTTTTTTCCTACATGAAACCTTACAGTCTTATCTACTTTATTACAAACTTCAAATTACTATGATGAATCGTCAACATTTTGTAAATACATTTTCTTACTCTCCAAGATGACTATTTCATACCTTTTATTTACTCTTTAGGTTTTCCTTTCTGTATAACCCTCTGAGCTATTTTTTTGCTTCATATTCCACTGAGAAAACAGAAGCTACCAGATTTTAGCCATCTTCCAACTTTCCAATGTGTAATACAACCAGCATCTATCTATACTCATCTTCTTTTTCATCACATTTCAACAGAAAGGTGTTTCTCCTCCTATCAAAAGCCATTCTCACATTGAGGCTCTAGATCCCTTTCTCAAAGGTGCTACAGTATCTTCAATTAGCTCCACTCTCTCCTACACCAATATCCTCTTCTCCACTGGATCATTCCTATTAGTGCACAAAAAGAGATTCTAATTATCTCCCATCAATGAAAAAAAAAATCATGTACTATTCCCATCCCTCCCCTCTTCAGCTGCTCTTCCATTTGTCTACTTCAGATCACAATAAAAATTGCCTGAGCCTTAATGACACTTACCCTTTCCACTTTTCCCCCTGTCATTCAGAACTCTTAGTTCCCTTCCCCAATGTCCTTTATTATTATTATTATTCTGAATCTTCCTATGTTCCTCATGTGTAGAAGCCCAGTTTTGACATGTGAATTTGGAAGTGCTGTAATCAGTAACACGTCAACCCATTCCAAACTGGCTTTTAACTTTACTACTCCAAATAAATTGTTTTTGGTAAGAATGTTATTCAATAAGCATTTTTCTCTCATCCTAATCCACCTCTCACCATTATCCAATACAACTTAATATATTAATCTTTCTTGAAACACTCCCCTTCTTTCAGCTTTTATAACACTGAACTTTTCTGGTTTCCTCCAAACTCACCTAGTCTCCTTTGCTCATTTTACCTCTTCCAAATTTATAAGTGATACCACTATTCTGAGTCACATTCTCTTCTCCACTTGTTTCCTAATTTCATTCATTGCATGGCTTTATAAATCAGGTTCCAAATCTATACCATCTGCCCTATAAGCTCTTGAATTGCCTAATCTAACTGCCTAAATCTCGCACTACCACTTAAATGTTCTTCATAAGAATTTCACTCAATGAGTGTGAAACAGAAAAGTTCTTCATTTACTTTGCCAAAATAATGTTTTTCTATATCCTGTTAACAGACATCACCACCCATCATTGCTCAATCCAGAAATCCAGGCATCAACTTGATTCATACCTTTCATGAAATTAATTAGTAATCAATTTTGTCTTGAAAAGAGATCTCGAATCTTTTCTCTCCATTTGATTGTTACCAACTATTCCTGCATAAGCAACCACCACCTATTTCTTGCCCAAACAACTCTTGCTTGTTTTACCTTTGCACTAAGCATTCTCAAAAGTGCAACCAAAGAAATTTTGATAGTTAAATCTGTTTACATTCCCCTAAGTGGCTCTTCAGTATTCTTAGAAAATAACCCAAAGTCTTTATGAGACTTAAAAGACCCTACATGATGAAGACGACCCAATCTTCCCAACAACTAATACAACTCCCTAGTAATGCCATACTAGTCTTTTGTGAGTTCCTAGAATGTGTCACAGCCTTTATGCTTGTTATAGAGTACTTTTCCCTTTATTCCTCATATTGTTAGGTCATTCTTATTCTTTTTTCCCCATTCTTATTCTTTAAGTCTAAACCTAAATATTGTCTTAGTCTTTCCTTAAACCTCCCTTTAAAAGTACAAAGTCCCCATTTCTACTGATCCTACCAAAGTTTAAAACAGTAGTATGCTATTTCTTTAAATGGCACTAGCATGATCAGTAATATTTTACTTATTTATTACCTTTCTTCCCCACTACAATGTAAAGCCCACCATGGCAGAAGAAAAATCTGTCTTGTCATGTATCCCCAGGACTTATATAATAAGGCATTTGGTAAATGGTCCGAATGAATGAATGAATAAAAAAATAAATGAACAAACAAATGAACAGGCCAGTAATGCAAGCTGTTTGCTAACAAAATAGGGTCTATTCCTTGAGGCCAAAGGTCTAAAATAAACAAACATACATATATCTAGCATCAACTCTTCATACCTTGTCTAAGAAAGAAATTGACAGGAAAAAAAAAAAAAAAAAATCAAGGTAACTGCCACTTGTACTTTCAAATATACTAATGAAACTAAATAACATACATTTTTAGTTACATATAAGCTAAAGAGAAAAACTAAGCCACAGATCAACTTTTACCTTGAATCAGATATAGGTTTGGATGCCTTTCTGCCTTTAATTTTAAATTCATGGGATGTTCCTTCAGGTTCTTTCTCTGCTTTGAAAGCCACATTTGGTGGCACAGGAGGAACACGAATTCGCAACCCAAACAAATGCTTCTTCTTCTTTATTTCTTTCCCAGACATAAACCTAAATTTTTAAAAAAATTAACTAAAATTTTAAAAACTGAACACATATACATGGCAGACCCTAACTCTTTAATTTTCAGATATAAGGTCCTTATACACAAAAGCCCACCCAATACTACAAAACTCCTTCTTTCCCCTTGCTTTCCTTGATACCTGTCTGCCTCAGAGACAGTCCACAAAAGGATATCATGGGAGAATGGACAGAAGGGAGAAAAGAAAATGGTCACTTTTTTTTTTAAAAAAACATGGTATGTAGGGCAGGCATGGTGGAGCACACCTGAGTCCCAGTACTTAGGAGGCTGAAATGAGAGGATCACTTGAGCCCAGGAGTTCAACATTAGATGGGGCGACACAGTGAGACTCCATCTCAAAGTAAAAAGAAAAAGAAAGGGAGAGGGGAGTGTCTAAGTTCTTAAAGCAAGGAAGAGGAACACAAAATGGTATCTTTTTTGGCCCAATATATTTTTCCATATTTTAGTGTCATCTCCTAGGGAAAAAAAAATCTCAAAATGTTTAGGAAAAGAAGAATTCTATTTCAGAATAAATTGTGAAGAGAGGAAATTTGATCAGGAATAATAGGTGAGAACATTGGAAAAGAAAGTGGGAGACCAACCCTAAAGGTCCCCAAAATAAAAGGAATGTCTATAAGTGTCCCACATCTTACGTCAGAAATAACTTACAGCAGAGAAGTACTTGTTCTTTTAAGTGGAATGTGGACTTGGGTCTCTGAAAAACATGCTTCCTTTCCTTTAGTTTTGGGGGGTTCCTATTTCCAAATACTACACCTCAAACCTCCCTGGCTACAAGAATCTCTACCAATTGTTGAGAATGTTCTTCCACTTTTATGTAAGAATGAGAAGCCCCCATTTCTACCTTAACAAGAAAAGATGTGTTTCTGGCACCCTAAGTTGGAATTCAGAATTCACTGTCCCAAAGAATATTTTTACCACCACAACGATTGCTTAGATACCTTATGGCTTTTTAGCTAAAGATCTAGCCACCAATGATTAAAACATTATTTAATGAGGAAATGCTGTCAAGTTTAAAACAGCAACTTTTAAGAAACAAAAATTTTATAATGTTATTCAATAGTTTGAGTCAGCATACACATTTATAAAATTCCTAAGGCATTTTGAAAATATTTTCAAGAAATGTACACAGGCTGGTTTTTACAAAGGAAGGTGATCTATACAAGAATGTATCAAATAGCGTCAATTATTATAGACCACTCATACCAGTTATACTACTTTTCTATAAGTAACCCTAAAACCATAGACCTCAACCTTTTAAAAACCTTATATTATCTATAAAATCTTCCCCTACATTTTGCTTATTCTCACCAGCTAACAAGATTTTATTTACTTTCAGTAGACTGCATTGTGGAAGTAAGCTATTACTAAATATGCTTTTTCAACAGAATGGACCACATTCCCCCTGAAGATACTGACATGCCTCCCACCTACCATTTCCAAAAGAAGGATTACTCTTCTCCAACCCTCAGGAATCCCTGCTTTACTCTTGAACAAGAGAGACTTAGGACATTTAAAAAGTTTTAAATGATATGTACTTACTCTATATACCAATCCCACAATTCTTAAACAATGCCATAATTCCTTATACTTACTAACTGTCTCCCTCATAGGGTTATGTAAAATAAATCAACTTACATGGTCTTGTAATCATTTAATGCCTCCAGAACATGCTCATATCTTTCAGATTTTGGTGTGTCTGCCAGCTGTGAAGTATCAAGAAACAATTTAACGCACTACAATTTCATCAGTTAGTAAAATACAGGTGCTAGATAGAGGCAATATGATGCAGAGGAAAAATATACTGACTGGTAGTCAGGTCTAAATTCTAATTGCGGTGCTGACTTGTGTGACCTACCCAGGGCCATTTAATCTATCCAGGCTTATTTTCTCAACTACAAAGAGTAGAGTTTAAAACCCTGTGTTAATTATTAGTTCATTATATGGATTAAATGATGTCTGTGAAAGATCTATAAACTATGAACACTAATAAAAAAGGGACTTGGTATTAGTTATCATTTTTTAAAATTCTATAACCTGGAGAAATAATACATGAGAATTATTTTAATATATACCATGAAAGCTCCTAACATATCAATAGAAAGGGGTCTAAAAAGTAATGAGAAACATTTTATTTCCTAATACCTCTCTAATATGATCATAAGTAACATACTTGAAAAAATAATGTGAAACTGGGGGGTTTTATTTTCATAACAACTGTAGACTTTAGCTGGCCTTAAATGGCTCAGCAATTTTCCATGATAAACCATTTTAACTAAATATTCAATTCTAGAAAAAATTCTATATTGTTCCAATAAGGATTTCTCCAAGAGACCTTCCCACCTCTTCTTCAAAGTTTAAAAACTGAAACCTATTAACAAAAAAATGTTAAGTTATAAACAAAGTATCACAGTTGGCAGTTAAAACTATATATAGCCAGTGTGTTTTTTACCAGCTGAAACTCCCAAACCTCAGAATTGTTTTAAATGAAAGAGCAAATAAATCTGTCTAAAAGAATACTGGAGTTAGACTTAGAAACCATCTACTCCAACTCTTTTACAGATGAGTTAATAAGTATTAAGTTTAAAAAGAAAACTGCTCAAATTCCCCTGGCTAGCTAGGGAGAAAGCTAAAGTCTCAACCCAAGTGACCTGCAAGTCCATTCTTTCAACACTGACTGAAATCACTATATGCCACTCTGACTGATGCCAAAACAAAAAAAATACATGAGTGGCTCAGATCATCATGCTGTATGATAACACCTCCTCCTATTATAATTTCTAATAGAGGATTTCCTTCCTTTTTCTTCAGTGCTGAGGATTGAACTCAGGCCCAAACACATGCTAATAAGCATGTGCTCTACCACTAAGCTATACCCCCAGCCCAAGAATTTCTACTTAAGGAAGAATGAAAAAAATTATACTTTAAAGCTTGAAACAAACTCTAGATCTAATTCAACCTCCCAACAAGAGTGCAATGTCTTTAATAACAAAGCTAGTCATTCTATCTTAACTTACTTATTATCATTGGTAAAAGCTGATACACCATGTTAGAGGTGCAGTTCAATGGTAGAGCACTTGCCTAGCATGTGCAAGGCCTGGGTTTAATCCCCAGTACCACATAAAAGAGAAAGGAGAGAGAAGAGAAAGAGAAAAAGAAAGATACAGGGGCAGAGGTGAGGAAGGTAGGCAGACAGGCAGAGGCAGGCTGATACACCTACTAAGGAAGTCTATTCCATATGTAGGCAAAACCTCCCCTTGAAGTTTTCTATTCCCTTTTTTTGTAAGACAGCTCTTCAAATATTTGAAAGCAGTTATCATGCTTAAATATAGGATTAAGGTAAAGTTTTTAACAGTCACATTACAAGATGGTTTCATATTAAGTTTTTAGTTAACTAATTCTATCTTCTTCCTGTTCCCCACTCGTCACCACAAATCTAAAGTCAAAACGGAACTGCTACGAAGTTAAGTATCTTCTCTAGTGTTTGTGTTTATGCCTAAAAATAGTACTTTATAACTGTTAATTTGATTTTGTTTTTAACACAAATTATTCCAGAGAACCTTTTCAGCCTTCCATTACAGTCTCCCTCAAGAATATATCCAAGTCATTGATTTTGTTAACAGTTTTTCAATCAGTTACACATTAATTTCCACTTTAATCAGTTCACATTTCAAAATCTTATTTAAGATCAAGTTATACTATGTCTATGCCATGCTCAGATAATTTGACAAATGTTCCTAACCATATTAACAAAGAAACTAGAGTTTGACACAATTTATTCTAATAGGGGTTTTCTTACTGCTTTTTAAATCTTCATAAATCATACAGATGTATCTGATTTACCTATTCTGTAATTGTGCTGAGAATCAACAAAACTGAGTTTCTAATTGTTAGAATCCCCTTATTTTTTGAAAACCACAGAAGACTCCTCTTTCTTTTGGTACTTATTTCCTATGGTTTCTCAAAACTTTTATAGATTACTTTCTTCAGAACTTCATCACTATTTTGCATAGGACTATATAAAACGATCAGATGCTCCCTTTGTGTTTTGCAAACTAAAAATGCAACTAAAAATAGTAAAATAGTGTAAACCCTATCAAATGTAGTTGAAAAGTATCATATTCATCTGACCACCAAGTTTGTAACATGTATCTCCCAAAGAGAAATCCTCTTATTCCACCCTCTCCCTAACACTTACCTCACACTATACTTTTCTTTTCAGGTTTATACATTTCTATACAAAGTTAAATGCTATTACTAATTCTTCATTTCAATAAAATACAATCCTCCATTACCAATGCTGAGTTCTCTACCAGCTAGGCTTAAGTACACCAACAGTTTATTTTCCAACCTACATACTAATAAATAACACTCAAGGTTCCAAGTATTGCTATTAATCAGATTTGTTATTTTCACTTTAAAATATTATACTACCTCTATTACACTAAACATTTCTCTAGCAAAATACTTCCACCTTGGTATTGTACTGAATTTCATCTATGCTTTTTTCCTTACCTCTCTCAAACGTTTAAGGCAGCATATGTATTTTTCTGCTATCAACCTTAGGGTTTTTAAATTTAAGACTATGGTAAATGGAAAGCATGTTGTTAAGAATCAAAGATTGCCAGACTTGGTGGCACATGCCTGTAATCCTAGCTCCTCTGGAGGCTGGAGCTGCAGGCCAGCCTTGAACTTAATGACACCCTGTCTCAAAATTAAAAATTTAAAAAGGTCTGGAGGTATGGTTCAATGGTACACCACTCTTGGGTTAAATTCCTAGTACCTCCAAAATAAAAATAATAATTGAAGCTAACTGGTAAGTAGCAGATCCAAAAAAGTATTTAATATTTCCTTTTAAACTCCTCAAAGCAATATAATATAAAATATTACATTATTTTAAATAAAAAATTCTTATTGTGGTCTCAAGTGGTAGATTGTTACATTAAAACTAAAACATTTCAAAATACTGTGGTTACTCAAACTACTACACTCAGTCTGTATGATGATCATTAAAAAAATCAGGTCACAAAGATGTACAAAAACTACATAAGGAAACATGATATAAAACTATCACTATCATCTAAACATGGTTTTCAAAGATTTTCGCTTCCCTTCACAGTAATCCTCTAAAACTAATAACAAACAAACAAAAAAAGACCTGAGGGGCTGGGGTTGTAGCTCAATGGTAAAGCACTTGCCCAGCATGTGTGAGACACTGGGTTCGACACTCAGTACCACATAAAAATAAATAATTAGTTAATTTAAAAAAGGTTAAAAAAAGACATGATACGTGAAAGTCAAACATGCCTTTCTTTATGAAAGGATTACCTCCAAAACAAGTTTAATTTTGAAACTTCTTTTGTTATTAAAAGAAGTCACAGCTTTGAGTAATAATGATGTGTCAGCACAGGTTCATCAACTTCAACTAATGTACTCCTCTAGTGGATACTAACTATGGGGGAAGCAATGTTATGTGTGGGAGAAGTGGATAAGTGGGCTATCTCTGTACCCTCCTCTCAATTTTCCTGTGAACCCAAATCTCTAAAAATACAGTCTTTAAAATAAAAGAAGGAGCTGGGGATTGTAGTTAAGTGATAGAGAGCTTATTTAGCATGTGCAAGGCCTTGCATTCAATCCCCAGTACTATAAAAAATAAATAGATAAAATAGAATACAGTATTTCCTTCACGACAATCCAAAACAAAAAAAAAAAAAAAAAGAGAAAGAAAGCACAATACACTAAATAGAATACAACCAATTCAATATATAATTACAGCAAGTCATTACAGAGGTATGTTATATAAATAACAAATACTATTATAGTTTAGCTAGTGTCATCGCACACAAAATTAGGTTTTGAATTCGAAGCTCAGGAATGGTAAATATGGATCCAGTGCCTCTTTATGACTAGGTATAAAATATACATTCCTAGGCAAAATGCCACAAAAATAATCTAACTTCTTAACATTATCACAAGATGTTTTTCTTTCATCTAAGCAAGGAGAGGAAAATCCACATTTAAGAGAAAGTAAAATCATAACTGCTATTGTGTTTTATTTCATTTTTGAAGAGAAACTTCTAGAGCAAGTATTTATATAATCCATCTTGTGTAAAATAATAAGCTTTGATGTTCAAAATGACTCTTGAGGGCTGGGGTTAAGGTTCAGTGGTAGAGCACTCGACTGGAATGCATGAGGCACTGGCTTCGGTCCTCAGCACCACACAAAATAAAAGAAAGGTATCGTGTCCACCTACAACTAAAAATGGGGGGGGATGACTTTTGAGAACTCCAAGGTACTAAATTATAAATATATCACATTTAGCATATACTATTTCCTATGTTTTGAAAATAGTTAATGGCATTTTATAGAAAAACAAAAAAAAATTTGATAACCTAAGTTAGATTAGTAACAAAATCCAATCTGCAATTCAATTCCAATAAAACAAGGTCTCCCTATTCAAATGTGTACATCTTTGTTTCATAACTAAATGAAAAACACTGAATAAACACTGTAGATCAATGTAAATTTTATGATCTCATTATTAAAATATCACCCTAAAATCTAATTGTAATTACAAGTAAAAAATGTAAAATATTAAGAATTAAAAACCTGAATGTCAATCATCAGTAATTAATCTGTAGATGAGATAATTACACTAAAAAGTATTTTCTTATTTTAATTCAGATAAAGCAGTGAGGAATGATTTAAGAGTCATTAAATGGAAACTATCCTTTAAAAAGTTGAATTTACTTTTTTCTCCTTTTTCCCCCCCTGGCAACGCTGGGGATTGAATCTGGAGCTTCATGCATGCTAAGGAAAGTGTTCTACCAGTAGGCTACATCGCCAGCCCCACTTTTTTCTTATTTCTAAGATACTACCATACAGGTTACAGATAATGAAACCATTTATTTGCTAAAGTAAAATTTTTCTAGTATGGATCAGAAAGATCAATTGGAGATGGCACACCAGGTATACAGATGTATCTGTGTATATGAAGCACTGAAAGAATCATGTCTAGAAAGGAAGAATTTTAAAATGAATGCATTGGAGCATTAAATATTAAGATGACTATAAAGAACACTATAGTTATTACTAGTGCCTTACTTTTTTCTCTTAATCTAGTTATTTACTGAAATTCAAATTTGTAAGTCAGACAACTTTCAAATTTCATTTAAAAAAATAGTTTAAAACTTTAGTATTACAGTCCAATATCTAACACTTAAAACACCTAACAATAGAATTTCAGTCATATCCTAGATTTTAATACTTAAGTATTCTGTAGGTTGTTTTATTTTATGTAGCTGATATACCAACTAAATAAATGTAAATTATGCTCTAATACCCCACAAAAACTCAAAAAACCTGAAATATCCTTGATAATTCTATTTGAGTTTTATAAACTGTCACATGTCTAAAAACTAACTGAAGAAATTCTTCCTAAATTTCGAATTAGTTTGCAATTTTTATCTCAAAAAGTATGCATAACTAAAATGCACAGAACTGATTCTGTATATTATAAACAAATTTTTATTTTTCAACCAAGAGTAGTTAATAATCTATATTTTAATAAACCAAAATAAATGCTAAATGTAAGGTAAACATTCTAATTTCTTCCCTCTTTGTGCTATAGTTTCAAAATCTTTTTCAATGAACATGCACTACTTTATATTCCTTTTCTATAAAAATTCTTTGTAAAGCTAGTATAAATGGTTATGCTTCACATATGAGAAACAAAGTAAGATTTTCAAAATGAGGAGGGATAATCTCCAACTCAGGTAGCTTCACTCTATAACTCATTATTCTAATACTGTTACTTGATCCCACCATTCCTGGAAGTCAGAGATATGAGTAACAATAAGAGAGAAAAGAAGAAAGCTGATTACATCTCTAAGTTTATAAAAAACTAAGAAGAAAAGGAGGTGAAACCATGAGTAAGACACCCAATAAAGAATTTCTCCCACCCTACCCTTATATCTTTACAATGATTCTCACTTCAGAATATAGAAGAATCAAATAATTTACTTCCTCCATATGTAATTTTCCACAGTCAACAGGCAATAAACATATGAGGATGAGAAGGCTGATCCTAATATCCTTACCAAATTTATTTCTCCCCAAAACTAAAAATAAAATTCTACTTTAGTTGTATGACTTATACATACTTCTGAAACTATTGTCATTGTTTTAAACAAAAACAAAACAAAACAAAAAATTAGCTAATGAGGTTAGCTCTAAGATCACCTACCTCTCCAGGGTGCAATCTATCCCAGTTTTCATTAATGTATGTCATAAGCTCAAGTTCAGAATCAAAGTATTTCTTCTTGTGAATAACACTTAGGTTGTAAAGGCATAGGTGTGCTATATCTACCCTAGAATCAAAAAATAATCAAAATATACAAAAACAAGATTTTTGGTTATTAAAATTTAGTTTCTTTATAAAACCAGTAATTAAAAATCCAAAGTTTTCAGATGGATAGAGGGTCAATATCCTAAGTCATACTCATAATAAAATTATTACATATGAAAAAGCTGGAAAACATTAGCAAAACATTTACTTATTCTGAATAATAATTATAAGCTAAAAGATACCTGAATTACTTCTTAAAATGCATTCAAAAAATATCTGATTTTAAGAGAAAATAGTTTATAATCAAGATTTTTGTATTTTTAATACTACCCATAAGCTACAGAACAGACCATACTTTACCAGCTTTACTTTATCTGATTTATAAATTAAATCTTATCTGTTCCTAAAATATGTAAAAGACAATAAAAATTCATAAATAGTTTAAGTATTTTATTACTAAATCTACAAAACTGATCATACTTACCACACATAAGAATTACTATACAGAAACAGAAACTGTCATGTTTGTTTAACCTACATATTTTCTACTACATTATTATAAAGGCACAAAAGAACTGGAACTATGAATAATAAGGTTTAAAATGTCTGAAAGCTACATATATGCCATTCTACAATGAACAGCCTTATTAACTTAGCATTAAAAGTGGATAACACTTAGTGAAGATGGCTTAAGGATAAATAAAAGAACTAAAGCCAGGCATAAAGAACAAAGTTTTATTTAAGCAAAGTTTTATTTATTTTATTTAAGCAAGTACACAGCCATAGAACTTTTCATCTTGTAGGTTTAATATATGGCTCCTTTTTTCTTAACAGAAATATCCATTCTTACCACTGTAATGGTAGACGTTTGAGGTATTCTGGTCCAGAACTGCAGACAGAGCAAATAAATGTATAAAACCTAAGGGGAAAAAAGAAAAAGTTCAATATTAAGTCATCAAGGGTATAAATAAATTACAGAATACAGGCAAATATTCAGCAAATGAAGAGCCCAGAGTAAATATAAGGACACCCAAAGTGAAACATACTTTCAATCATGAGACTGTGATTTAAGGAATTTCTTTTCAAATAAGAACACACAATCAAGTAGCTCATTATTTGAGAAGGGACAATTTTTCTTAACCATTAGAGACCTTTGACATTCACATAGATTCATTTGTACCATAGTTTACTAATGCCATGTATGTGTTAGCAACTTAATGGCTGCCCCTACACACACTGCACCATCCAGTGCTCAAAACAACCTAGTAAGATAAGCCCAAAGAAGAAGCTGACCTTCTTAAAGTCAAAAGATGATAATAACTGAATAAGCCAAGATTGAAACCCATGTTTTCCAAATGCCAAATTTAGTGCCCTATCTTCAACTCTACCTCCTAGAACTCTTTTGTTCCACATAATCCTCCATATAGAAAGTACCTGCTTTTAGAAATTCTGTAAGGTATAAACTGTTTCTATAACAAGGTGCTATGGCCTTTTCCAATCCTCTGTCGTATGATCCCTCTAAAGATTTTTAAACAAAGGTAACAATGAAAATAGTTTAGGACACTATGGGGGAAACAAGAGTAAATGCAATCACACCACTTAAAAATTTTCTGGAATAATATCCAAAAGCACAAAAATTATGTGTATTTAAAATACATTATTCAGTATTTCCCCTGTGAGGTGACCTCTTTACAAATCACTGTCAAAATTATTTTTAGAAACTGCAAACTGTAAAATAAACACAATTAAAAAGTCACAAAAATAAAATTAACCCGTAAGATTGAAATGCACTTCTTACCTATCTCCAAATAGCATTGGTTTTTGAAGGCATTGCACACAAGCCTCATGAAACCACTGCTTACATTTGCAGCACTGTAGCATCTTTAAATACCAGCTATTTAAAAAAAAAAAAAAAAAAAAAAGTTAAGATTAAAATTACTAATATTGATGAGGGAAAAGCTTCATTTTTTTTTTTAAGTTCAAGTTTTATTTAAAACATAAAAGAATCGGTTCCTGAAAATGCTGGTGAATTAAGTAAAAGGATAGATACAGTGCTTTCTTCCTACAAGTTAGCCTATCCAAGTACAGGATAATATACAGCACTTCAAGCTGGTAGAATTTCACACTAGTGTAGTGTTACAAGATTATCTGTCTAGATTACGAAGAGATTCTCAGTGTGTGATGCTTAGTTCTGGGTTAACACCTTTACTGAGCATGAACGAGGGCTCCTGCTCCTTGGCCATAGCCAAACCCCTTGGGGCCAAAGTTTTTGGCATAGCATCCTTTGCAATAGATTTCACCTTCTTTCTTGGTCAGAGTTGTTGATTCAAGACTCTTCCCACATTTGGCACATCGGAAACAGTTTTTGTGCCAGGGCTTTCCAGCTCCAATTATCTTCTCGGCAGCATATACAGAATCCCCACATCTGGAACACTTCTCAGCACCTGCGTATTTCTGAGCAAATTTTGAAGTGCTTGGATTTGTTGTAGGCCTGTGAGGTTGAACACTCTCTGGCTTGATGCCCAGCCTCTCACCACGGTCCATGTTGAGCGTGCCAGCACCCTGGCCATAACCATAGCCTTTTGGACCATACTTTTTTCCATAGCAGGATTTGCAGTAGATCTCCTCATCATGAATTGCCACTGTCGTGCTGTCTAAATTTTTCCTGCAAACCATGCACAGAAAGCAGCAGCGGTGGAAGCTCCTCCCATCACACTGCACCTCTTCAGCATGGTACACAGTCCTCCGGCAGGCCCCACACTTGTTTCCACCTCCCCAGACAGGCATTTCGAGTTGGAGGCGGGCGCACGCACCGCGGGCGGAACCAGCGAGACCCGGCCGGAGGGAGCGCGCAGCGAGCCAGGAGCCCGCTTCATTTGTTTTTTAAAACTAAAGTAGTATTACCCAAACTATAGTTATGATTAAAGCATTACACTTTTGCTAAAGTGAATTTTTTTTTTTTCTTTCCCAAAAAGGTTTGTAACGTTGAACGCATTTCATACCTCCTCTCTTGAAAGACAGACATGTCTACTTCTGGTCAATAATGCCCTCAAAGTACAGGCATGGGCTGGGGATACAGCTCAGTTGGTACAGTGGGCAAGCACAAGGCCCTGGGTTCAATCCCCAGCAATGCCGGGGGAGGGGCGGGGAACACAGGCATGGGATCCATCCTTCCTTCCTAGTGCCGAGGATAGAACCCAGGGCCATGTACATGCTAAGCATGTACTATGCCACTGAGCTACATTATCCCCCTCTCCTCCCAGCCCCAGTCTGGACTAAATGCCTGAAGAGGTCATACTGAGAGGAAGGAAGTACTGTTTGCCCCAAATATCAAAAGGCTGTAGACAGTGTGAATGTTCCATTTTATATCTTTACTGTGTTTTTATTATGACAAGAAGTGTAGCAATTTAAATAATTTAAATAAACAACAAAGACATCTAATCTAAGACTATATCAAAACATAAAAATTTGGTCACAAGTTTAACACTATTTCAGAATACAGGTCTATAGATCTGTTTCAGATAGCTGAAGATGCTAAAACTGAATCTTCATCTCAGAAGGATATATTCTCTTTTCAATTAGTGTATGATTTTACACCATGAAACCCTTCTATGAGTAACACATTAGTTCTAAATAACACCTTTTCTCCCAATAAATGAGACCCACGCTAATACTAATTGTAAGCCATACATAGGCAAAGGCAAGAAGCCAGCATGTTAAGTCAATTATCAAATGACTTATGAATACTAACTACAATCCATGCATTCTACTAGATGGTGAAACTAACGTGGTTACTAATATCAGACACACTTCCTATCCTTTTAATGGATAGATAATGAACGATCTACCTCATAAAATGTCTATTAATGATTTCCACCTGTTTTGAAAAATGCTTTAAACAAAATGCTAGTATTAAATAAGTAAAGGAAAAAGATAAGCCTGTTCACTGTTTCTCTTTTATAAGTAACTGATTTTTAAAAACTAGACAAATACTTTTTAAAGTTGCAGATGACCAAAAACTGAGAAATCTTACAAAACTGTTAAATCACAAATGAATATTCCACAAGATCAGAGGTGAGGTAGAATAAGGAACTAAAAATACATTCATTTATATATTCATTTCCATCAATGAACACCTTATGGAGGTGGCGCATATCCCAGTGACTTGGGACGCTGAGACAGGAGGATCACAAGTTCAGGGACAGCCTCACAACTTAGCAAGACTCTCAACAATATAGTTAAATCTTGTCTCAAAATAAAAATTAGAAATTGGCTAGGGATGTGGCTCACTGGTAAAGTGCCCTTGGGCTCAATGCCCAATACCCACCCCCCCAAAAAAAAGAAAGAAAAAAAAAAGCTGCTAAAGTTATTAGTTGACCACCTACATGAACCTAGAGAATATATATCCAATGTTCAAAGCAGGTAATAAAATTTTTTTTTGCAACAAAAGAAGCGTCATTCTGGAACCCTAAATAGCCCATTAAATCATTATATTCTATCAGACTATTTCTGGAAACACTACCTTTCCCAAACATGATGCAGTATTTCAAGAATAACTTTCAAACACTGGAAAGAAACAGAGTTTGGAAATTATGTCATAAAGACTGTTTGCTGTCAGTGGAAATTTTAGTCTGGAGAAGAGAATGTTATTGCTACAAGGGTCGCAGAAGTGGGGAACAAAATTTCTGGCATAAAATACACATAATTTTTTTTTTTTTTTTAAGTGTATGTGGGGGGACCTGAAGATTGAACCCAGGGGTACTCTACCACTGTGCTAAATCCCCAGACTTTAATTTCTTGAGACAAGGTCTCACTGAGTTGCCAAGGCTGGTCTGGAACTTTTGATCTTCCTGCCTTAGACCCCTGAGTAGAGGGGATTATAGATATGTGCCATTGCATCTGACTTGCAACATTTTTAAGAGTCACTCCTTATTACAGATAAAATGTATTTAGTTTGAAAGGCAGAACTGAGGACCATTGACCAAAAATTAGAGGCAAATTTCTAAATATTCTGAATTAGAATGTTGGTTTGAAATTTTGATAAACCCCCACCAAGTACTGGGGATTGAACCCAGAGGCACGTTATCACTGAGCTGCATCCCCAGCCCTTGTAGTTGTCAAAGCTGGCCTTTAACTTGTGATACTCCTGCCTCTGTCTCCCAAACAGCTGAGATTACAGGTGTGCACCACCATACCAGGCTGATACAGCAAACATTTAATAATGAAAACTAAAGAAATTATAACCTCTAATTATGGATATATATAATTTAACTAGAATGGTCGACTTCAACTGATTTCCTTTTATAATCTAGATAACAATCAACTGTAGCTATCAAAGCATCTGGGAGTCTTTTTTTTTTTTTTTTTCTCGGTACTGGGGATTGAACCCAGGGCCTTGTGCTTGCAAGGCCTCGTGCTACCAACTGAGCTATATCCCCAGCCCGCATCTGAGAGTCTTAAGAAACAAAATAAAACACAAATACAATACAAAATAAAATACAAGTATGCAAACACTTGAGGGTGTACACAAATTCTTACTACTAAAATTCAAATAGCCTATTAAACTTTAAATATCCTGGTTACCAATATTCTGGTTATCAAGTATCATTTAGAGATATGGTTCCCATTATAGCTCTCTAGTACCTGGATGAGATATTTTTTCAGTTAAAACTACTTGGTATTTTCTTCTGGCAAATGATCTTGTATTCATAAGAAATGAAATATTTAGGAAAGAATTATAAGATATAACCTCTAATCAATCTATCTTGATTCTGCAGTTTAACCAAAATCTGTCTCTCATGCTCTCAAATAGTAGTATTAAATGTAACAGCTTCAAAATAGTCGATCATATCAAATGTGAAATCCAATAAAACTACATAAACTTCAGACCTAACAGTGGACCCCTGCAGTGAATGTTTTCCCTTTTATAAGATATATGCATACGTACTATTCATTTTAAAATGCCAGAAAAGTATTATAGTAAGATTTTTCAAATACATCAATATGAGTAAAATCTAGATGAGAATTTTTTGGGTGAAATAATGGTGAATTTTCTTCACCTAGTTTTCTTCTTCTTCTTCTTCTTTTTTTTAATACCGGGAATTGAACTCAGGGGCTTTTGGCCACTGAGCCACAGCTCCAGCTCTATTTTGTATTTTATTTAGAAACAGGGTCTCACTAGGTTGCTTAGGGCCTGGCTAACTTGCTAAGGCTGACTCTGAACTCCATCCTCCTGCCTCAGCCTCCTGAGCCGTTTGGATTATAGGTGTGCACCACAGAGCCCAGTCCTAGTTTTCTTTTTTTTTTTTTTTTTTTTTGCGGCACTGGGGATTGAACCCAGGGCCTTTAGCACTCTGCCAACTGGGCTATCTCCCCAGCCCCCAAGTTTTCTTTAGTGATACTTTGAACCATTTGGAATTTACTATCACTCTTATACCACCAATCAGTAAGAAAAAGAGGACAATGTAAGCAAATAAAAATTACTTAAAGAGGATTAAGAAACTGTATTACTTACTCTCCAGGGCCTCCACAATAGCAGTAACACTGCTGGACATTGGTTTTATGACCTGCATCCCATTCAAGGTCTGCCACACTATAGGGTAATGTCTGCTTCATGACTTGCAATGCTTTGGCATTTGGTCCTTTTTTAAGTGCACCACCCCTCTATATATTAGAGGGAAAAAAATCATTTGAAAGAGTAAAGGTTAAAATTTTAAACACAGTTCTATAATTTAAAAATGCCTGAGGCTTCTAAAAATTTTTTCTAAATTTCTAACATATCACAAACTGATTAACAATCTCTATTTTCTTCTTTCAAATTATTGCCAATTCCCATATCATTGTCATGAAAGAGAATAACTGAAAATCACCTAAGAATCCTTAAACAATAAACATGGATTTTTTCTAGCAAACAACTGCTCATACCATTCAAATAAACTTTTGATGTAAATAATTATTACATTGAGAGTGCTTTAAAAATACCAGTTAGGGCTTTAGCCCAAGACACTTAAAAGATACCTTTGTTGTTGTTGCAAAAACACACTGTCGACAGAGCCATTTTTCATCTGAATCAATCACACTGGAATCAATATGAGGTGTATGACACAACTGATGATACCCTTAATATCAAAAAGAGCATAAAGCAAATTCTATTTTATTAATAAATAATGCAAAACACAATTTCAAGAAGGCATTTTTGTATTGTTTCCTATATTAAAATATTTACAATTGAGAAATCAACTTAAGATAATAGCTTCAAATTACAAATGTATTTTTCATTCATCTTCAACACAAGTGTTCAGTATATAACAAAATTTTCCCACAAGATTAAAAGAAGGGCTGGGGATATAGCTCGGTTGGTAGAGTGCTTGCCCGGGAAGCACAGGACCCTGGGTTCAATCCCCAGCACCACAAAAAAAAAAAAAAAAAACAAGAACAAGATTAAAAGAAATCAATATTTACCTTGGCCACATTTATCACATATAACCATTTCATTAGGAGCTTCTGAATACTCTTCTTGACATATTGTACAGACCATTTCCCCACTTCCAGTGGCTCCTGAAATATTTAAAACATACATTAAAAAGAGGGTCACAAAGAATCCCACATAAAACTACTTTTATGACTCAGTGGATAGCCCATATGGGCAGTGTTTGATAAAATGCTATCTCTCAAAATGCTTTCTCTATTTTCTCTGTGTTCTTTCCGCCTTTAACTTTAGATGCTTGTGTACATTTATACTTTAATCTGCTTTTTGGCAGAGGGCTCAATTTATGTTATTCTCAGGCAGCATCCCAATTACTCATTTCTGATATTCCCACTCCTGGGGGTAGGACCAGGGGGTGAGGGAGGTTTAAGGTACTAACCAAGAGCATGCATTCATTCATCCTACATCACTAATATCATGAGACTAAAGGAAAAAGACAAGGAAAATATGTAAATAATCTCCTTTCTCTCTGGATTCAGAATACTTCTTTTGATTTACTCATTTATGAAAAAGACTGGACATCAATTATTTCATCTCTGAAATCTGGAACTATACTGTACAATAATGTACACTAACAGGATCCCACTGTAAAAGGAGGTCGGGAGTTCCAGTTATCATTAGTGTTTGTGTATTTATTTATTTATTTTCTGGTACTGGGGATGAAACCTAGGGGCACTTTACCATTGGGCTACATCCCCAGTCTTTAATTTTGAGACAGCATTTCATTAAGCTGCTTAAGGCCTTGCTAAATTGCCAAGGCTGAACTTGCTATCCTCCTGCCTCAGCCTCCTGAATCACTGGGATTACAGATGTGCACCAATGTGCTCAGCTATTAACTATACTTCTTATCTAAATAAGAAATCACTTTAAAAAAAAATTTAATATCTTTATTTATTTTCATGCAGTGCTAAGGATTGAACCCAGTGCTTCACAAGTGCTAGGCATATGCACTACCACTGAGTCACAACCCCAGCCCAGAAATCACTTTTTCCATAAGCATTTTTATTCTTTAAAAAAAAAAAAAAAAAAAAAAATCAAAAAATTTATACTATTTTATCATGCCAACATATTATCATTTCCAATATTTTCTTCGTGACTTCAATATATTCAAAATAATAATGCGCACACTTTATTCATAAACAATATTTATAATTTTATGCTACAGGTCAAGTATTGTGTAGATTCTTCACGTTTTATTTAATTCTACAATTAACTTATTAGATAAATACCTTACTCCTAGAGAAAAAGTGAGGCTCAGACAGATAAAACAGCCAAAAGACCCTCAATTATAAAGTATCAAGGCTAGGATCCAACTCAGATGTGACAGAATCCCTATTCTCTCCACCACAAGGTACTTCCTTTCACCAATACTATGTAATATTTCTTCTATCAAAAGCATTTTCACATAGCCAGTTTTCAAAATTGTAACTTTTAATAACTTCATTATATAGCATCTAGTGGAAAGAACCAAATTTATTTCATTACACTTCTACTGTTGGCCATATAGGTTAGCAATTATTGTTTTGTCTGTTTTTTTGTATTTTTGCTTACTTGTTTGTTTGTTTTGGTCTCCTGTCGTCTCTCCTCAACTCTGTTTACTTGGTATGCTTGGTAGGACCTGGCCTCCCATAGCTCCTGGGATTATGGCTCCAGTCAGGAAAGTAATCAGACAGCCTGGGACCTCTCAGCCCAAATCTGCAACTCCCTGGAAAGGGAATGATAGCCCCTGCCTGGAGTAGGTGCCTGAGTTGATTCCCACTATAAGAGTGAGAGGGAAGGCAGGTCTTCAGTAAAAGGGGTGCTGATCCAATAAACAATATACATTCACCTCAGAAAACATTGCTGAGGAACCTGGGAATACCTTTACTTATGAAGTTCAAGTACATGTTTTTTACCATCAAGTGTACGAGAATCTTCCCATATTGCTTAGTGCCCTTATACTATCTCCTCTACTACAAAATCCAGCTGACTACTGTAGTCTTGGTCTTTTCATTTTAGAAATACCAAATATTTTGTTACTTAAAATAAGCTACAGTGAACACTTTTCATCTAGCTTTTTTCTTCTAAATTATTTCTTATGAATAAACTGGTTAGAAGTGGGTCTTGGACGGATCAGAGCATAAAATTTCTATTTATTTAATGCAACTGTTAAAGTGATCACCAATATAGAAATTTATACTTCCACCAGCACTGCAGGAGTATATCATTTCACAGAAACAAAAATTCTTTTTAAAAAACCCTTTCTGAACTTATGTAATAGTCAACATCACATATATCTCCCTCTTATGGCACACATTTCTTTGCTGACAGGATCACATTTTTCCTTATTTATGTAAATTTTTAAAAAGTATATTGCTAGATAAAATTAATGTATTATTATATGTGTAAAATACATACACATTATTATATACATATATATATACACAAATACATATTAATAAATAACGTGTAGGTTTCTTACAAGGAAGAAAACTACTAAAACTATTTCCCACTGATCTGCCATATGATTTTCAGATTTACTTTTTACTTGCATTGTATAGTAATGAGTTTAAGTGCAGAAAAGAAGTTACACGGTCAAGGAGCAACCCTTTGTAATTCTAGAGGTAGTATAAGGAACCAGTAAAGATAGATCAACCACAGATCACTAATGTGATATACTACGTGGGGTTCTTATTAGACAGGATTCCTCACTTTCACAATTTTCTACCTCTGTACACCTGGTTTTCTTCTTTTCTGACCCCTTTTAAAGGAAAGGAGAAAAGGAAGGAACAAAAAGACAGACCTATAATAAACCTGAAAAAACTTCCAAAAGACAAAAAAGCTGAAAGAGACACAGCAAATAGAAGAAACAGGAAGCAATATAACATGTTTCAGTCCCACTATGGAGAAGCCCATCTTTATTTACAAAGTAAGAAAAGGGAATAATGCTGTATATAGGGTACTTTTTAAAACTCTGCTCAAATGTGTGAATTAGCATAAAACAATATATTCAATAGAAAATGTCAAGTTTAAGAAAATCAAATTTTAGAATAAATCATGTTCAAAAGAAATAGTAGCACCTGCCTGTTTGAATGTCCTTCCAGAGAACCCAGGATTTAGAACTGTCTTCAAATATGATGAAGCAGCTCTGTTTCAAAATGTTTATCTGCAATACAGAAGAATGTTTGTGGTAATTTCTTAAAATAATCAACATGAAGTTTAAGATTATTAAAAATTCACTGCAAAAACAACAAAATGCCTTCTATTAAGATAACTTGCCTTTTTGATAGTTCCAAGATAAAACAAGCCATCTGACCATCTAGCTAGGACATCCTGACCCTCTTCAAATTTACATGCTGGCTTTTTGGCTTTATGTCCATCCTGTAAAGACAGCTTGGTCAAGGATGTTGGGGTCTTTTGGTTTCGACGTAAAGGAGACCGCTTGTGGACCAGTGAATTACCTGCCCCTGTAGAGTCTCTGTTTAGGGAATAAAAGACCAAAGATATGACTTACTTATATATACAGCTTATACCAATGATAAATGTCAATCAAAAAATTGGTTTGTTAAAAACTTAAATTGAAGGAAATACAAGGACCTCGAATCACAAATACTCTCCAAGTTAAGTTTAAAACAAAGCAACAGCAATTCTCAATATTCATTCACTATACACCTAAAGTGAGGCCAAATTCAGCAACCACTCCAATATAACATATCTGGGCAGGTGTCATTAAAAGAACAGCTTTAGTGGAGGCAGGCAGGTCACAGTTACAAGAAAAGAAAGCCTTGAATCTCATGACTGGGTTTTAATAAAGAACAAAAGTGAATTAAACCATAATTGTTAATTACACCACCCAATAAAGACACATTAACTTTGGGCAGGTAGATCAGGTTATTCACACTCACTGGAACGGCAGTCATGACTTCCTTACAGCAAATCACTATTGAATTTAGCCCTTTTTATTTTGACCTGTTTATCACAACCCTTTAAATATGCAGACTGGGAGTTTAAAACAAACTCACAAAATCACATTCAAATGCAAAGTATATTATTAAGAACTTTTACTTCTTTTTAAGCGACCTCAAAATGATACACTGCAAAATTGTAACCTGTGTAATAGTCATTCCATAAACACCAAAGCATACCCCCATCAATTTTCTTAAAAGTAACAGTGTTTGGTTTCACTGTTCCAATTTAAGGTTTCACTAATTAAACATACAATGACATGTAAAACTACACAGACAATAATCCTAAAATCAACAGCATAAAAGTTTAGTAAAAATAAAACAAGTGAGGAAGGAAAAAGAGTTTCATTACCTAAAAATTAAGAATAACTAATTTTAGAACCAAAAATTTCATAAATTCTTGTGAATCCTGACACTGCTACAACAAAGAACTTTGAAGACATTATGTTATGTGAAATAAGCAAGACAAAAAGGACAACTACTATATAAGGCACTTATATAAGGTACATAGAGTAGACAAATTCATAGAAAGTAGAATGGTGGTAGCTAGTGGCTGGGAGGAGAAGGGAGTTGATGTTCAAATGAGACAGTTTTAGTTTGAAAAAATACATTTTAAAGACATTCAAAGAAATAATAACTAATACCTTCTATAAGTTGCTGAAAAAATTAATCTACACATCCAAGAAACTCAACAAACTCCAAGTACAATAAGTGCAAAGATATTCTACATTCAATCTCACCAAAGTAAAAATGCTGAAAGACAAAAAGAAAATCTTGAAAGCAGCATGTACAAAGGAATCCCAATAAGTTTAATAGGAGACCGCTCATCAGAAATTAAAGGCAATAGGCTGACATAAAGTGCTAAAAGAAACTATCAACCCAGAATCTTACATCTAGCAACACTGTCCTTTAAAACTGGCATAGACACTTCCAGATAAACAAGAACTGTACCTATTATTAGCAGAGTCACCTTACAAGAAACACCAAGGAAGGTCTTCAGGTTTAAAGTAAATAAACCAAAAGAAATTCAAATGTACACACACATCAACCAACAGCATTGGTAAAAGTAATTAAATAATTATAAAAGAATGAATGCGTATTTCCTCCAAAGCCAAGTATACAAAATATTAAGTATATACCCCAATTGTTAGGCCTAAAACATAAAGAAATGTGTTATATTTGACAAGAACAGCACAAAGGAGGCAGGTGGGGCAAAACTATATTAAGGAAGTGTCATAAGATAGTCACTTGAACACACAGGAATGAAGAAATTCAAAACAGGTAAATACAAGGATAAATATAAAATGAAGTCTGTCACATCAATAAAGTATCCGCGGGCCTGAGGATATAGCTCAGTTGGTAGATTGCAAAGGCCCTGGGTTCCTGGGTTCAATCCCCAGCACTGCAAAAAAAAAAAAAGTATCTGCTATATCCGTAAGTCACTCACTGTTTCAATTAAAAATAATGTTCTAAGAAATAGCTACCCTTTAAGCTGGCAACTCGAAGGCAGAAATACCTTATGCATACTTCCTATTTCATAATAATATTAAAAACCTAAATTCAAAGTCCATAGTTAAAGATAATTTTTACTGTTTCACCAAAAATGTTCATAAGTAAAGTTTTGTGAGTATATATGTGTATGTTTACTTTATATTTTTTACTGTTAGCACAAAACAACAAAGAATACTAGCAAAGTGTGATGTCACTGCCTTGATTCATACTAAGGTACAAAGCAGTTTTATCTAACTGTGAGCATTCTTCTGTACACATGTCAACACAGTAGGGAAGGCAAAAAAGTCAGGTGTGCTATAGTTACAGCTCGTGGGAGGTTAAAGTGGGAGGATGGCTAGAGCCCAATAGTTTAATACAAACCTGAGCAACACAGTGAGACTCCCATCTCAAAGAAAAATCTAAGTATTATTTGATCTTGCGGTCCTCTGAAAGGTTCCGTGAGTCAAATTTTTAAGAACCATTGTTCTAAATAAAGAAATTATATATTGCCATATGTTATTATTATAGCCATCTGTGAGAAAGGAACACTTTAGAAATACGAGGGATTTAAATGTCTGACAGGATGAGTACTAGAAAGTAGAAGTAAAAATGGAAGATGAATAACAGTGAATTCTATCAGCTGGACTGCTCAAGGTCAGGCTGAGAACCTTTAGACACAATTTTATACCTTTAAACAACAGTGTGAAAATAACCACATTAGCAAAACAATTCTTACAAAGTTATACATCTGATGATTACTGGAGGGATTTTGTACCCCTTAAGTAACTAACCAAAGTCTGAACAACATAAAGATAGGCAAAAAATGACCTCAGTACAATGCCAGGGAGTCTAATATGTTATGATCTAGAATCTTCTAATTCTGGAGTGGAAAATGTATAAAACAATCAAAATTGCAAACATTTCCAGACAATTTCATATGCTCCACTATTGTTTCAACAAATTACTCCTTTTGAAAATATTTTTTAGTTGTCAATGGACCTTTATTTTACTTATTTATATATGGTGCTGAGAATCAAACCCTATGCATAGCACATGCCAGGCAAGCATGAGCTACAATCCCAGCCCCCTCCCTTTTTCTTGATGGCAAGGTCTGCATCTGCCTTACTCTACACTGTCCGATTCCCACGGCACAGCAATTGTCCTTAAATGATAAAACATCAAATCTTTTTAATTTTTTCATTGCTTAGGGCTTCTGTCCTGCTTTTCTTTTTTCTTTTTCTTTTTCTTTTTTTTTTTTTTAAGTATTTTTAGTTGCAGATGGACACAATATCTTTATGTCGTTTATTTAGTTTCATATGGTG
Organism: Sciurus vulgaris; assembly: GCF_902686455.1. Classification (NCBI taxonomy): domain Eukaryota; kingdom Metazoa; phylum Chordata; class Mammalia; order Rodentia; family Sciuridae; genus Sciurus; species Sciurus vulgaris. The sequence goes on along the minus strand of NC_136461.1, from coordinate 80,863,278 downwards.
CTGGGGATCAAACCCAAGCGCCCCACACGTGCTAGGCAAATGCTCTACCACTGAGCCACAACCCCAGCACCAGTCCTGCTTTTCTTAATATTCTGGTGTATTGTGAGGAACGAGAACTAACCTAATAAAGTTACACTTGATACCTTATACTTCTTCCTACAACCTTATTTTTATTCCCACTGACAGCCAAACCTCTGGGAAAATTATTAAGATTACTATGTGCACCACCCTACATTAAGCATTTTGCATATTCATTCATAAAACATTTTTTTTTAAATTTTAGTTGTCAATAGACTTTTATTTATTTACATACATGCAGTGCTGAGAATCAAACCCAGTGCCTCACACATGCTAAGCAAATCACAACTTCAGTCCCACAAAACTATTTTTTAAACTCCAATCATGAGCCACTTACTATGCCAGAGGTTATACATGAGGTTATTTAATATTCAGAGAAATGCTATGGAGAATTTTTGGAGATAAAGATTTTACACATTCCATTTCACATGAGAAAACTCCAACTCTAAGATGGACTAAATAATTTGACAAAGGTTACAGAATAACAAACCAGTAATCAATAAATCCCCCTACTGGAACCTTCATCTATGGCATTCAACTATGCTTCACAACATGCAAGAATCTGGGAGAAATGGGGGAAAAACTAAAATTCTGATTACTTGTGCTCTCTTCCCACCACTTTTTCATACTTCTTTTCTTCCATTCACAGCCACACCTCTGGGGAAAAGTTATACACACTGTCTCCAATTCTATAGTCTATCCCTCTTAGTCTTCAACCCATGGCAACTATCGTCCCAATCTCCACCAAAAACAAGGGATGTCTTTATTCCTCTTATTCACCGTTGTATCCTCAATGCTCTATGGCATTATGTGGAATTTATAAAGTTCAAGGCAAGAAAACCTCTAAGGAGTTTTTTTCTGTCAATGACTACAGGCACAAACAAAATGTTTTACTCTAAGAACAGACTTCTTGAATTCAAATTTAAGGCAAATAACACACTGACCTTTTACTCAAATAAACATAAAGAACATACATCACATAAAACTGCATTAATAAATAAATCATTTGGCTGCAGTGGTACATGCCTATAATCCTGGTGAATCAGGAGGGTGAGGCAGGAGGATAGAGAGTTCAAAGTCAGCCTCAGTAACTTAATGAGGCCCTGATCAATTTAGTGAGACTGTCTCAAAACATAAAAAGGACTGGGAATGTGGCTCAGTGACTAAGTGCCCCTGGGGTTCAATCTCTGGTACCAAAAATAAATATAAATATATAAATTAAGTAATTTGCAAAAGCATTATCTTCCTTTAAAATTTCTCTGCCCAAAGAAATCTTATGGAAAACAAAGTTAAGAAAAGGGTAATGATCCACAGCTCAGACACAACCAGGATAAACACCTTTGTACAGGTTCTACGGGTGAAACTCCCCTCCTTTCTAGCATATGACCTTTATTAGGAGTCAACTAATTTTCTAATTTTAAAACTTTCTAATTACAAAGGTAAACATGCTGACAGCTAAATAAAGGAATAAATAAAGTGAAACTTTCCTATGGTACTTCATCCTACTGCAGAAACTATTAATCTCCTGAATTTTCTTATGTGTGCACCACACAGATGTAATTCACAAGAATAGTTTTAACAAAAAGAACTATATATATATAACACACACATACATATATATGTACACAAACATACATACAGTTCTGGAACTTTTCTCACAAAACAATGTATCTTAAGCAATGTTAACTTCCACCTGATAAATACAAAATGAAGGCAGAACAAAACTTTTCCCTGGCTGCTAAACTACTTTCTAACCGTTACTCAAATGAGGAACAATTATGTTTCCAGTGTTTTACTATTAAAAGCAACAATAAAGAACTGATTCTTTTACATTTCCAACTAGCACATAAAATAAATTCATAAAGAATAATCACTATCAAATAACACATACAATTTTCCTCTTTATAGACTATTACAAACATTAAAAAGCGTACAAAAAACGCATGATTAACAATCAAGTACTTATTACTGAGTTTGAATTATCTCATGGTCAAAATTTCTCAGTAAAACACCCATTTTTCTCATTCTTATATGTGCATTATCTAATGTCACAGATATTGTCAAATTATTCTAAAAGGTACCAATTACCATTCTCACTGACACTATCAGAGTAGTACTTAATGGTACACACTTTCATAACAGTATTCTTTTGCTTCTGGGCAACACACACACACACACACACACACATACACAAAATTCCTATTATTAGCAAAGCATTTTTTTGATGTTTTTAACAACTTGTATGACTTCTAGAATCTTCCGTTGATTTTCTTTGCCCAAATTTTTTAAAATATATTTTTTAGATGTTGATGGACCTTTATTTTATTCATTTATTTTTATGTGGTGCTGAAAATCAAACCCAGAGCCCCATACACACCAGGCAAGCGCTCTACCACTAAGTCACAACCCCAGCCCCTTTTTGCCCAATTTTTAACCAAAATTTTTTCATAATTTAAGAGCATTTTACGTATTATGAATAACCCTTCATTATACATATTGCAAGTACTTTTCCCAGTTCACACACAGCAAAGTGCCATGATAAATAAACTTTTTGACTGGGAGACCAATACCCCTTTTGGGTGCTAAGCTGACTGTTGTCAATAGTCACAAAACTATATCCTTCACCTCACCTCATTTCAAATTCAAGTTATCTATAATTTTTAAAAAGAGCTTAGAGCACAGAAAATTTAAAAAGAAAACTGAAACAAATGAAAGAGCTAGCCCACATGCATTTTCCTTATATCCTGTTTCTCCTTACCCCTGCAGTTGAGTTATGCTTCCTGCTACTCCCAATATCAATCTAATGCTTCCAGCTCGTATCTTCCTTGTATAGGATGTTATTAATGTCTAGAATCCTTCCTCAAACGGCAGCTTCTCCCAAATGGAACTTATGCATGCTAAATTTCACTGTATTTGGTAGATATTCTTTGTTATATAGGTTCAATACAATTCTAATTAAAATTCCAACACTCATGGGCTAGAGCTGGAGCTCAGTGGCAGAAGAGCACTTGCCTAGCACATGTGAGACACTGGGTTTGATCCTTAATGCTACATAAAAATAAACAAATAAAGGCCCACAGTCCATCTACAACAACCAAAAAAAATTTTCAACACTCACCAAAAACGGGGGGAGGGAATAAAAAAAATTAAATTCTGGCAGGATTTTTGAGGTCAAACACATTATAAAATTAATATAAAAACCTAAAGGTTGGGCTAAGGATGTAGCTCAGTTGGTAGAGTGCTTGCCTTGCATGCACAAGGCCCTGGGTTCATTCAATCCCCAGCTCCACATAAAACAAAACAAAAAAACCTAAACGTTCATATTATAGGTAAGCCAATTTTTAAAAGAAGAACAAAGAGAAGACTAGACCAACCAGAAACCTGACATATTTCAGAGAAAAACTGTCCTAAACTGGTAAGAAAAAGACATTAAAACCAATACAAATACAAAAAGACATTAAAACCAATACAGTGGTAGAGTGCTTGCCTAGTATGTGCAAGGCCCTGGGTTCAATTCCCCTCCCCAAAAAGCAACAGAATAAAAACAAACTGTTTTATATATAGGAAATTGATAAATTGTAAAGAGAATACCAAAAAAAAAAAAAAAAAAAAAAAAAAATCAGTACAAAAAGGTATTATTTAGTAAATATATGTAAATAGTATATTCTGTAAATTTAATTCATTTAAGAGAAAAAAAGTGTACATCTAATATACAAAAAGGTGAACTGCAAATGAATTAAAGACGAAAGTAAAATTTAAACCCTGAAATCTAATAAGAAAATGTAGCATGCTATGATTTTGAGGGTGGAGCATAAAATTAAATATCAAGAAAAGATCTTGCAGGGCTGGGGTTGTAGCCCAGTGGCAGAGCACTTGTCTAGCATGTGTGAAGCACTGGGTTCTCAACACCACATAAAAATTTTTTATAACATTTTTAGGGCTGGGGAGATAGCTCAGTTGGCAGGGTGCTTGCCTTGCAAGCACAAGGCCCTGGGTTCAATCCCCAGCACCGCAAAAAAAAAAAAAAAAGAAAGAAAAAAAGAAAAAGAAAAAAACATTTTTAAAATCTCCTTAAAAAAAAAAAAAAAAAAATCTTGCAAATACCTTGATGAAAACAGGATTAGGGACCATGGGTACAGCTCAGTGGTAGAGGGCCTGGGCTTCAATTCCCAAGAAAAGAAATAACAATAAGAGAAAAAGAAAAAGAAAACAAAAACAAAAACAAAAGCAGCAGTGGTGTACGCCTGTAATCCCAGCTACTAGAGAGGCTGAGGCAGAAGAATACCAAGTTCAAGGCGAGCCTTGGCAACTTAGTGAGACCCTGTCTCAAAATAAAAATGGCTGGGGTTATAGTTCAATGGTTTAAGTGCTCCTGAGTTCAATCCCCAATATGGAGGGGAGGATGTGATGGAACAGAAGCAGAACAAAACGTATAGGACAGTACCATTAATGAAAACTAAGAACATGAATAAATAGCATGCATTTTATTTTATTTTTTTGTGATGCTGGGGATTGAATCCAGGGTGTTCTTGTGCATGTGAGGCAAGCACTTTACCAACTGAGCTATATCCCCAACCCCGAAGCATGCACTTTAAAAGGACACATGCAAAAGTATATACTTTAAAGATATTCAAATGGGTATTTTACATGATTGGTAAATAAGAGTGGGAATCCAACTGGGAACCAGGAAAACTGGACATATTCTGACCACAGATTTGGGAATACAGTACACTAATACTTTTTCCAATACTGCCATGATTTGACTCTAGTCATTAACTCTTATAACAAACAATACAGGTGACAGAGTAGGAGGGATCAGGTCACATTTCAAGAAATCATGTGACACCAGAGAGATAAACAACAAAAGAAAAAATAGGACAAACTGAATTTAGTGCAACAAAAATCATTATTGACAATAAAATATCCAGAAATACAGAGCTCCCAGCATTCAACAGAAACAAATCTTGATTAAAAAATGGTCAACAGGCTTGAATAAAAATTTCCCCAAAGACAGGTAAATAGTCAGGAGGCACATGAAAAGATGTTCAATGTCACTAATCATTAGGGAATCAAAATTTCAATGAAATAGCATTTCACAACCATGAAGATGGCTATTTAAAAAATAAATAAATAAATGCAAGAATGCGAAAAAAAAAATGAATGCTGCGCACCATTGGTTAAAAATGTAAAATAGCACAGTCACTGTGGAAGACAACAGGAGTTCCTCCAAAAAATTAAAAATAGAATTATCACATGATCCAGCAATTCTATTTCTGGGTATAAAACTGAAAGAACCCAGGAGTGCTCTGCCATTGAGCTACATCCCCAGCCTCCTGCACCTCCAATTTATTTATTTATATGGTATTTTGGTAAGTTGCCCAAGCTGGCCTCAAACTTGAGATCCTCCTGCCTCTGCCTTGTCAGTAGCTTGGATTACAGGTGTACATCACTTCGCCCAGCTAAAGGCAGAATCTTGAAGAGATATATGTATGCCCATGTTCACTAGAACATTATTCACAATAGCTAAAAGGTGGAAGTAACCCAAGTGTCTCTCAGCATAGGAATGGATAGGCAAAACATGGTATCAACAAATAATGGAACATTCAGCCTCAAAAAGGAAGGAAATTCTAACATAAGCTACAGTATGAATGAACTTTAAGGACATTCTACTAAATAAGCCAGTCACAAAAAGACAAATAGGATAATTTAAAGTAGTCAAAATACATGGAGACAAAAAGAATGGTGTTTGTTGGGGACTGAGGAGAGTGGGGCTACAGGGAGTTATTGCTTAAAGGTTACAGAGTTTCAGTTTTACAAGATGAAGAGAGTTGTAGAGATGGGTGATGGTAAAGAATTGTAGAAATGGTAAATATTCTGAATGTATTCAGTAAACAGACTGTACAGATGGTTTTATGTTTTATATTTTAACATGCACAGAGTGGGAGAAAATAGTCACAAATTGTTATGGTTTAAGATATTAGGTGTTCCCCAGAAACTAATGTGTGAGACAATGCAAGAACATTCAGATGTGAAATGATGGGTTATGAGAGCCTTAACCCAAATGGTGCATTAATCCCCTAATCAGTATTAACTGAGTGGTAATTAAAGGCAAACAGGGTGTGGCTGGAGGATGTAGGCATTGGGGGTGTGCCTTGGGGTATATATTTTGGATCTGGAGAAGGGATTCTCTCTGCTATCTGATCATCATGTGAGCCGCTTCCCTCTGCCACCCTCTTCCACCATGTTGTTCTGCCTCACATTGAGCCAGGAGGAATGGAGCTGGCCGTCTATTGATTGAGACCTCTGAAACCAAATAAACTTTGCTTCCTGTAATTGTTTTTGTCAGGTCTTTAAGTCACTGCAGTTGAAAAGCTAAATAAAACACTAGTACGGCAACACTGATAATGATATCCATCTCAGAAGTGATTGTCTGAACAAAGATGTTTCCTCCCTTGAGAGCAAATGAAGACCAAGGGTTTAAGCCACTATTTCCTTCTTGTCCTACTGCTCCTACAGTAAATAAGACTTAGACTCAAAAACTTGGAAATCAGTTGAATAATTTAAAAAGAATGTGCCTGGGATGAATTCTTCTCAACCCATTCCCCAGTTTTCTTCCTCAGTATACTAGAAGACTATCTGAATTAGTTATGTGACCCTGAATAGTTCATTTACTCTGTCTAAAATAATCTCTAAAAACTACTGAGAGTCTAATGTTTGAAAATAAAGGGTAAGAGCCAGTCATGGTGGTGGCATAACCATAATCCCAATGATTCAGCAGGTTGAGGTGGGAAGACCCCAAATCTGAGGCCAGCCTAGGCAACTAAGACTTTGTCTCATAAATGATAAATAAAAAAAAAAAAAATTTATAGTTGTAGATGGCCAAGTGTGGTGGCACATGCCTGTAATCCCAGCAGCTCAGGAGGCTGACACAGGAGGATCGAGAGTTCAAAGTCAATCTCAACAATGGTGAGGCCCTGAGCAGCTCAGTGAGACTCTGTCTCTAAATAAAAATACAAAATAGGCCTGGGGATGTGGCTCAGTGGTTGAGTACCCAAGTTCAATCCCTGGCACCCACATGCCTGCCGAAAAAAAGGATAATTTCAAAACTTTTTCTTTCCCATAGGTAACTCTTGCTTTTAGAGCTCTTCATTTTCCTGTACCAATCAGAATGATTATCCTCTAGGCCTCGTCCTTATCATCTTTGAAGTTCTCCTAATCACTCTGCTTTGATTATTCTTTTGCTTCAACAGTGCCATGCAATACAAGGAAGTGTGCATGTGAATTTTCCAAGCTTTCATGTATCTAAAAATATCTCAATCTTTCTCTCACAAATGACTTATAAAGGCATGGAACCTGCAGGAGAAGTAGGAGGATGGCTTGAGCCCAGGAGTTCAAGGACAGTCTAGACAACATAGTGAGACCTGTTTCAAAATAACAACAAAGAACAAAATAAATTATTAACAACTGACTGATAGTTTCCCGTGCATAGAATTTTATGTTGAATAATTTTCCCTCAGAAGTTTGATGATGTTTTTATTATACACAGCATATTGAAACAACACCTGATTCTACTCCTTTTACTCACTGGTTAGGTTATCTCTTCCTACCCTCAGTTTTAAGATCTTCCTTTATCCCTGATGGCTTAAAATTTCATTAAGGATGTGGCTCGAAGTTTTATTAAGGATATATCAAGTGTAAGGACATCTTTCAAACATACTGTTCAGCTCTTGATAAACCCCTTCCATTACCTATTTCTTTAGATTTTTTTTTTTACTCTTTATCTCGAGTTCTCCTTTCATGCTGCAGGCTTTCCTCAACTATTTAGTGATCCTTAGTTGCCCACTGACATTTAACACTGAGATTACACGAATGTGCATCTTTGAAATGTGAACTTCTGCATTAGGGTGATCAGTTGTGTTATGGTTTAGATATGAGGTGTCCCAAAAAAGCTCAAGTGTGAGATAATGGAAAAAGGCTCACAGGTGAAATGTTCAGATTATGAGAGCTTTTTAAATCTAATTAGTGGATTAATTAATGGATTACCTGAGTGGTAACTATAGGTAGCTAAAGTGTAGATGAAGGTAGTAGGCCACTGAGGGTGTGCCTTTTTGGGGGTTATATTTTGTCCTTGGTTAGTGGAGCTCTGTTTCCTGGTTGCCATGCCCTTCTGCCATGATGTTCTGCCTCACTTCTGGCCCAAAGTCAGGGAGTCAGCCAACCAGGACCTAAACCTCTGAAACTATGAACCAAAATAAATGTTTCCTCCTCAATGTTGTCTTTGTTAGGTCTTTTGGTCACAGTGTCGAAGAAACTGACTAAAACAGGTGGGACGACGACACTTAGGATGAAAACTTCAAATGCCACAATATGGAAAAATGCAAAAATGAAACCATGTCATAAATAACCATATATATATGTCTAAGTTGCTGACAGTTTTTGTGAAAACTGGTATTTCAGAATATATTTTAAGTAACTAGAACATTTTTACCAACAAAATAGGTTCCCCAAACTATTTTATATTAAGAATACAATTAAAGTTAAAAAAAAAAAAAAAACCCATGAAACATTTTTGAGTCCCTCTTATGAATCAAGTATACCATGCTGGACGTTAAGAAAAACAAATACGGGAAAGATACAGTACATAAATCAAGAAAATACAGACCAAAGAAATACATATGCACCAAAGAAATGATGTGCAATATGATTCCTAAAATGAACAGACACAAAAAGAAATACTATCTAATCTATCCAGGAGCAAGAGGCAGTGTCATCAAACACTCAGTTTTTAGCATTTTTTTTAAGACAGTGAAGTAATAGTTTCAAAGATGAACTTCAGAGAGGACTTCATAAACCAAGAGAATATATGCAAAGGTACAAAGTCACTGACAACAATTTTGTAAGATCAAAACATTTCAGTATAATTACAGCTTACATTTTAACAGTGAGAAAATGGCAAAGCTAACACTGAACAAATGAAAAGCACAATTTTAAAAGTAGGGACCTTACAGCTGGGTGCAGTGACATATATACCTGTATTCCCAGCTACTTGAAGGAGGATTCAGGTTCAAATACCAGCCTTAACAATTCAGCAAGGCCTTCACAAAATTAAAAAAAAAAAATTTAAAAGACTGTGCATGTAGTTCACCAGTAAAGCACCTCTGGATTCAATCCCCTGTAGGAAGGAATAAAGAAATAAAGAAACCTTGCTTTTTCTGTTTTATTTATTTTTACATATCCTTTGTGCCTAGCTCATAACAGGTTCTCAATATTGAATGAAAGCATAGGCAAATGTTATACAAAAAAGAGGCAACATGGGGACCCAAATCTGCAATAATCTATGAATAAGAAAGGGAAAAATCTGTATTAGGGCCATGAAGAAGTTGGAAAAGGGGAAAAAAAAAAAAATCCCCCAATAGTAAATCATGGAATAAACCTACTTATATATTTCACATTTTCCAAGTTTTTAAGAATAATCACAGTGCTGCTGTGCTCTATATATAACAAGAAATAACTTTAGAATGGAATGAACAGCTACCAATAATTAGGTACTAAAAGCACATGAGAAATTCAGAATATAACTCCCAGGTTTTTAACTTGAGAACTGAGAGGATGGGATGGGGGAAATCAGGAGGAAGGTAGTAATAAATTAAATCATCAAAGCTTCATCCAAAAAAGGAAGTCCATTAGAAAAAATACTTATAAAAAAACCTGACCACATAATAATATATAAAGCAAGTGTGAACAATTTCAAGCTATAAAATCATACAGTGTATTTTCTTTGGCTATAATGCTATAAGATTAAACATCAATAAAAATTAATTTAAAAGTTTGAAAATACACTTTTTAAATGATCCTGAATTCTTTCACAAATAAACTGCACAGAGAAAGAGAGCAAGATGTAGGGTGGAACCTGTAATTGAAAAAAACTTAAAAACATTTTAAAATTAGCAAATTAAAATATAACCCTTAAGAAGCACACCTGCACAATTAGACTTTAAAAAAACAGTAATGACATAAACAGGATGGTGATTACCTTTGGGTGATGGAAGGGCTGGAATTTGGGCTTCTGGTTTGTCTGGCAATGTTCTAGTTCTTAACTATGGCATGGTTATAAAAGTGTTCCCTTTGTAATAGCTTATTAACCTATAAATTTATTCTATGCAATCTACTTGTGCTGACATTAAGAAGGTATTAAAAAAAAAAAAAACAAACACTATAGTTAACCTCCTAAGAGACCTGAGAAAACATTGACTCCATGAAATTAAAAAAATAAGGAGTTCTACGATACAAAATTATAGTCAAAATAAAATTAAGATAAAAGATAAAGGAAAGAGAATAAGAAAATCAAAGAATCAATCTAAAAATTCCGATATGTGAAGACAGAAAAATGGTGGGGAGAAAATTATCAAAGAAAAAATTTAAAAACATTCCAGAATTGAAGGAAAGGAGTCACCAAATTGAGAAGGCTATCAATTTGAATTAAAAAGACCTATGCCAAGAAAATCAAGAATAAAGATACTATGTTTAGCCAGATGAAGTAGCACACACCTGTAATCGCAGAGACTTGGGAAGCTGAGGCACTAATCAACTCAGCAAGAACCTGTCTCTAAATAAATACAAAAAAGGATTGAGGATGTGGTTCAACGGCCAAATGTCCCTGGGTTCAATTCCCAGTACCAAAAAAAAAAAAAAAAAAAAAAAAAAAAAAAAAACCTATGTTTAGAAAGGTGTCAACTCAAAGAACTAAGAAGAACACTATCATCACAGCAACATTAGAAGCTAGAAGCCGCCAGGCACAGAGGCACACGCCTATATTCCCAGTGGCTTGGGAGGCTGAGGCAGGAGGATTGCGAGTTCAAAGTCAGTCTCAGCAAGATAGCAAGGCTCTAAGCAACTCATCAGAACCCTGTCTCTAAATAAAATACAAAAAAGGGCTGGGGATGTGGCTCAGTGGTAAAATGCCCCTAAGTTCAATCCCTGGTATAGGGGCTAAAGAAAAGCAGCAGCAGCAGCAGCAGCAGCAGCAAAAAGCCAGTAGAACTATTCACTTAAAAATCCGTGAAGGGGCTGGAGTTATAGATCAGTGATAGAGCACTTGCCTAGCATTTGTAAGGCACTGGATTTGACTCTCAGCACCACATAAAAATAAATGAATAAAAATAAAATTAAAGGTATTGTGCCCATCTACAACTAAAAAAAAAAAAAATCTTAAGTTTTTTTTTAAAAATCTGAGTGAAAAATTAATGCTAAGCAAGGTATTGTGGGGCACACAGGCAATTCCACAACTCCAGAGGCTGAGGCAGAAGGATTTCAAGTTTCAAGGTCAGCCTCAACAACCTACTGAAACATCTTAAAATAAAAAGGGTTGGGGATGTAGTTCAATGATAAAACACCCATGGGTTCCATTGCCAGCGCCAGAAATACATACACACTAAGTGAAAATCAGCTTTAAAACCAACTGAATTATCAATCAAGAGTGAGGGTAAAATTAAAATATTTTCAGATTCATCACCTTTCTATGAGCTTGATAGAAGAGAGTAAACAAAAGGCAGACACTGAATACAAGAGATTCAACAGAGTAGAAAGGCAAAAAGAATGACTATAAAGGCAAGCCCCAAGACAAATTAGGTACATGAGTTTACATAGACACAAATTCAAATGAGAGCAGAACTCTACGAGGTTATCTCTGAGAAAAAATAAATGGAAGTGAAAAAGTATATGTATGACAGACGACATTGTGGAAATGCACACTATGAGACACTTTACAAAACAGTTAAGATGTGTGAAGATTCCTGTATTTAAAGTAAACTAGGCAGACCGGGGATATAGCTCAGTTAGTAAAGTGCTTGCCTTGCATGCACAAGGCCCTGGGCTCAATACACGGAAGGAAGGAAGGGAGGGAGGGAGGGAGGGAGGGAAGGAAGGAAGGAAGGAAGGAAGGAAGGAAGGGAGGGAGGGAGGGAAGGAGGGAGGGAGGGAGGGAGGGGAGGGAGGGAAGGAAGGAAGAAAAAGAAAGAAAGAAACTGCAAAAACTTTTTAATAAAGTAGTTTTTAAACCCAGTTGTATTAAGAAAGAAATGTCATTCTAGAAACAACTAAAAGCAGCTAACAAATGTTTGGCACTTTTCTAAATTCTTTGCATGTATTAATTCATCTAATTCTCACAACTATTTCTATTCTATGGGGTTCAAATGTAAACAATTTTTATATAGTCACAAATGAAAAGTTTGAAATTTTTTATAAAACCATACTGAAATAACCGAGGGAGGGGCTGAAAGAAATTCCTCATTTAACAGTATAAGGACATGGCCAAAATTGATGAATCTAGTTGCAGTGATTTCGCTTACAAGGACTGCAAGTTCCAGATCAGCCTAGGCAACTAGAGAGATATTGTCTCAAAATAAAAAAATGAAAAGGGGTGGGATGTAACTCATTGGCAGAGGGTCCCTGGGTTCAATTCCCGGTCCTGGGGGCTAGAGGGTAGAAGAAGATGCAGTGCTATTTACTTAGAAATATGAAAGAAATAGCTAAGGCTTAAAAGTAGTCATTCTCACTGGGCACCGTGGTATACACTTGTAATGCCAGCAACTTGGAAGAATCACAAGTTTGAGGTCTGCCTCAGCAACTTAGCAAGCCACTGTCTCAAAATAAAAATATAAAAAAGGGCTCAGGATGTACCTCAGTGGTAAAGTACCCTGGGCTCAATTCTCAGTACCTAAATAAATAAGTAAATAAATAAACATAGTTGTCTCTAAGGAGCAAGAAAAAGTGGAAGAACAGGCAAGAAATTACCTCTTTTCACTTTAAATTTTACAACTCCCTGACATTTTAAACTTTTACCAAGTAGTATTTTGATAAATATTAAAAACTTAAAAAATACAAAATGATAATACCAGTGAGACAAACCCTTGGTTACATTAACATCCACAGCAGTGTTTCACAAAAGGCAATCTCTGGAATACCAGTTCTTCAGAATGTTAATAGTTGACATGTGAAAAAAGGGCTCCAATAACCAAATAATCAGAAAGGCTTCTTTTCACAGGACTTCCTTGAAGCCAATATGACAACACACTTCCTAATTTTTCCTTAATATTGTGATGGGCTGACAGATCTGGCTCCGTGGGAATGTTATAGGCCAAACTATAGGGGAAATGACTGGACAGATTTCATTTTGCTGGGAGACTCCAGGTTATATAGGAGATAAGTTTCTCCCATGGGAACACCCCGCCTCATCAACAATTGCTTAGCTTCTCCCATGAGAGCATCCCACCTCTATGCCCATCATAGGTTCCTTAGCATGACATGTTTAGCAATACAAAATGACAGTTCTTATGTAATGAAAAATTGCTCTCTTTTGATTCCTACTCCTAAACAATGTACCATGTGAAAGGTGATTGTGTGGATGTTAGTAACCATTCTTTAGTTTGTACCTACGTAAGGGTCATTTTGACCCACTTCCCCTTCTGTTGATGATCTCATGATGTTAGTTTATAATTTCAAATCATAGCAACAGACACTTATGATTGATGTGATTTTTGGTATAAGAACTCCTACAACCCTATGGTTGGGGTTGTTCTCCTAACAGTCATTTTTGGGGGCATTGTGTGAGACAGTCAGCTGGCCAGCTTACTAAAGACTCTCAAATTTGGACTTCTCAGTGGTGATCGGTCTGTTCTTAAGTTGTGCCCCATAACAATATTAAACCACAGGAACTTTTAATTCCTTTCCCCTGAAACAGCTCAAAAAACTATTGTGTTAGGCACTGGTTCTCAATTCAAATCCATAAACTAGAATCAATCTTCAGCAATGAAAAAGGAGGAAAACATATTGAGTATTTACTTAAGTTACAAGTCAACTACCTTATAACATTATTCTGTATTTTGAGAGCATATTATTAATATGTATGTTTATTTATTTATTTTGGTACCAGGGACTGAACCCAAGGGCAATTAACCACTGAACCACATCCCCAACCCTTTTTATTTTATATTTTGAGACAGGACCTTGATAAGTTGCTAAGGTTGGCTTTGAACTTGGAATCCTCCTGTGTCAGTCTGCCAAGTAGCTGGGATTACAGGCAAGAGTCACCACACCCAGCCTGAGAGCATATTCTTCTTATATTCTTAAATGTAAGCTAAAGTATCTTTTTATGAAAAGATGGTGATCAGTGGCAATTTTTAAAACATTCTTACTATCCAAAATAAAAAGTTAGCAACCCTGTCAGTGCACTATTCCAACCCTGTCAAAGAGATAAAATGGTTCATGAAAGTCAAGTATAGGAATATCTGAAAAAAAAACATGACTTGCTGAGTTTAGCTTATTCTAAAATCTTAGCTCCTCAAGAAGATCATAGAAGGTTTGGGAGTGTGGGGAAAAATATTGAAGCATTCATATTGGTTACAAAAATGGAGAATTTGTTGAAACAAGAAAAACAACCTAACCAAGAGTTTTCATATATTCTCACAAGTCTTCTTACTTTCATACAATGATGGTTAAGTCTGAATCTTATGTGTAAAATATATACTAAAAGCAGAATAAAACAATTTTCCAGAAATTGACAACCAAACAGCTTCATGTAAACAAATGGAATATGCACTTTAAATTACAATTGAGAGGAAATACGTTGCCTATCAATGAACTCTAAAACTTCATGATGTCAAAAGGTAGGTATTTTAAATATCTCTTAACTGATCAAAGCCGTATTTATCCACACAATCATTGTCAATTAAAAAAACTTAAAGCAAAAAATCCTAACATTGTACTTAATTTTACCTCACTGGATTGAAATTTCTCCACCCTTACCACAGGTGGAGCCCGAGCCCTTTAGAAATAAAAATAGCTTAGCCACCTAACAGGAGAGGCAATGACAGAGTTGTTTACACTTTCAATGAGTGTAGCTTTTCTACTCTTCAGCGAAATTACAGAAAATATTTTTAGCTATCTTAGATTTAAGGATAAAAGACCAGTTTTTATAGACATGTTTATATGTTGAGGTTTTTGAAACCTAATAAATTTTGTGATCACGAAAGATTTTAAAAACTATAAAAATACAGATCATAACTTTCAAAACACTAAGTAACACTGTTAATGTAACATGTCAAGTGTTTGCAAAATAGCAAAGAAATTTCAAGAATAGATCAGATTTTTTAAAAAATAAGACAACCTTTCATCACAATATCTACAACCATCTAAAACTATTTGTACAAATGGAAAAGAGAGAGGCTCCACAATGACACTTGAACTCTGGCTAGTAATTTTAGTTTGCAAATCTTTGATAACATTAGTTTTGAGATGACTACCTACAGTACAATGACTAACAGAGAATGGTTAATTACAGACTTAAAACACCAAAACCTATCTGGTCAATTAATATACAAAAAACCACAGATAAATGAAACTGTGCACACACTTATATTCAAGTCTAGAATTGTAAAGTTATTTTACACTTACACAAATAAGACTCCACTAATAATTCAAGCAAGATTAAAATAAATGAAAGTACAGAATTTTCACTATAATCCTGCAGACTATAGCCCTAAAACCAAGAAGAAATAATGGAACTGAGATACACTTGCTTCAAGTCACTAAGAGTTTAAAAAAAAAAAAATATTCCAATGAAAAGTATGAACTGGATTCCAATTATGATAAGGTCACAAAATAGAGAGGGGAGGGCAAGAACATATTCAGAATCAACTAGAAGGAAACCAGGTCATTTGTTATCACTAGCAAGTCTCCTGCCCACAGTATATTCAGTCACAAGATTTTACAGGCCTAACTGAAGTCATCCACTAGTGACAAAATCATGCATTTCTAGAGATGGTTCGACTTGGCTGTTTAATTTCCTGGAACAATAGCTTACTGTCTTTGATTTTGACAATAATAAAATGGTGAAGAACAAGTGTCTCTAGCATTTGGGTCGGGGTAGGGGTGGGGGTAATGATGATTGAACCCAGGATATTTTACCACTGAGCTATATATTCCCAGCCCCCTTTTGGTTTTTTGTTTTGTTTTTGAGACAGAATATCACTCAGTAGCTGAGGGTTTCACGAAACTGTTGAGGCTGGCCTCAAACTGGCTATCCTCCTGTCTCAGCCTTCTGAGTTGCTGGGATTACATGCCTGCATCACACTGTACTGGGTCACTAATACTCCTTTTCAAAGCTCTGCTTTCAAGAGTCTCATACATATAAATACATAAGAATTTTATAAATACTTTTTCAAACATCACACTAATGGGACATTAAGATATCAGGCTAAAAATGCTACAAATCAAATACTGCATATTTACTTTTATCCTCCCAAAAAATGTCTTTTCATCTCTAGATCCAGCCTTACTGGCCTCCTATCAAGTCTTCAAAAATCAAGATCTAGCCAGGCATAGTAGGATGCACCTATAATCTCAGCTACTCAAGATAACAGAAGCAAGAGGATTATCCGAGCCCAGGAGTTCAAAGCCTACTTGGGCAACACATTGAGAGCCTATCTCATAAGAAAAAAAGAAGTAAAAAAAAAAAAAAAAATCCAAAATCTTTCCCACCAAGACATTTATACATATTATACCTCCTACCAAAATTACTCTCCTCTCCTCCACAACTGATTCTCCTAAATAATTGCTATAAAACTAGGTATACTCTACAATATTGTCAGAGAACTGTTTTCAAAAGTTTATATCCTGTATTTTTTCCCAATTATCTTAAAAACTGACAGATACAAATAAAGAATATAATAATCACCAGTATACCTTTCACTTATATTTAAAAATTAATAACCTGCCCCACCCTCCCACCCTGCCGCCTTTTTCTTTGCCTAGGAATGATAGGGCAGGCCTGTAATCCCAGGTACGCAGGAGGCTGAGGCAGGTCTTCGAGTTTGAAGCCAGCCCTACACGAGTTAGTGGGATCTTGTCTCAAAATAAAATTTTAGGGCTGGGGTTGTAGTGCTTGCCTAACACATGCGAGGCACAGGTTCATTCCTTAGCACCACATAAAAATTAACAAAATAAAGGTATTCTATCCATCTACAACTATAAAAAAAATTTTAATGAAAATAAAATTTTAGCTAGGCCCTTGGCACATACCTGTAATCCCAGCAGCTGGGGAGGCTGAGGCAGGAGGATCAGGAGTTCAAAGTCAGCCTCAGCAAAAGCGAGGCACTAAGTAACTCATCCAGACCCTGTCTCTAAATAAAAATACAAAATAGGGCTGGGGATATGGCTCAGTGGTTGAGTAACCCTGAGTTCAATTCCCAGTACCCTAAGTAAATAAGTAAGTAAATAAATAAATTAAAATTTTATAAAGGGTTGTGAATGTACCTCAGTAGAATGCTTATCTGGCATGTATAAGACCCTGGTTCAATACCTGGTACTTTCAAAAAAAAAAAAAAAAAATTTTTTTTTTTTTTTCACATTTTTCTTCCCTTCTCCCTTTCAACACATTTTTTTTTTTTACTAATCCATTTGAAAGTTGCACTTCCCCTATAATACCAGCATTTAAAAGCTCTTAAAACAATGAGCTTTCTCCTATACAGCCAAGACTACGATCATATCCAGCAAACAATGTTAATTCAATATTATTGTCCAATATACAGTTCATTCACATTCTTCAATTTAACACAAAAACATCTTTTATAGCTTTATAGTTTTTTGAAATCCAGAATCCAAATTTTGGTTTTTATTTTCCCCCAACACTTGATAGTCTTGTAGTCGGCTATTGTGGTAGTATACTCCACATTCTGGATCCATCTTATTGTTTTATCATAATTAAAGTCAAATTTAAACAGTTTTAGCAAAAATACGTCATAGAAGGTGCTGTGTGATTACTTTATGTATATATATGCCCATGCGTCTCCTCCCACTCTTCCCTACTCCTCTCAATCATATTGCATACTTCAAAAGGGCAGTGAAAATGTATCTTGTTCAACAACATATCTCTAGCACCTGAGACTATATTCCATATAAAGTCAACATACATTTGTTGAATAAAGAAAATTCTTCAGGGCTGGGGTTGTGGCTCAGTGGTAGAGCGCTTGCCTAGCATGTGTGAGGCTCAGGGTTCAATTCTCAGCACCACATATAAATAAATGATTAAAGGTCTATCAACATCTAAAAAAATTTTTTAAAAAAAGAAAATTCTTCATAATATACACCAAAGTACAGTACTTTAAGATGGACAGCCAAGAGTTATTTGTTTTGTTTTGTTTTGTTTTGTTTTGTTTTTGCAGTGCTGGGGATAGAACCCAGGGCCTTGTGCTTGCAAGGCAAGCACTCCACCAACTGAGCTATCTCCCCAGTCCCAGTTATTTGTTGTTAACTCAAGATTAAGAAGTAATATCATTAGGATCCAAAATAATATTATGTGAATGATTTGAAATTATAAAGATTTTTTCATACTGGGTAAGTGCTTTTAACCACGGCAGCAAAAACTACTCTTCTATCTATCTAATGATAAAGAATTCATAAGCTATCAAAAAATTTTCAGACTGAAAAATATGGGGAAAAAAAATTCAAACTGAGAGTCGACAGAGGGGTTCAAATGCTCAAAGGAACCTTAAACTAATCTAAGGACAGAAGAAAGTGATGCTCTCTTCTCAATGAAAATTGGTTATTCTGTTTCAATGTTTAAAATATTTTCTTATTGTAAAACTATACTTCTAAATAAACAACTCCAACTCTACTTACTATGAATGGGAAAGTAGTACATGTGCTAGATGCTTCTCAATGAGTTGAAAGCTTAAAATGATTAAGACATAATCTCCTGGCCTCAGAGAACTTGAAATTAGGAGGAAATCATTACCTATTTTTCAGAAAGTTTTAGGTACTGGGGCACAGATCAGTGGTAAAGCATGTGCTTAGCATGTGCAAGGTTCTGGATTCAATTTCCAGAACCAAAACAAATAAAATTTAGGTGCTATATATATAACTAGTGTTATGGTTTAGATATGAAGTGTCCCCCAAAAGCTTATGTTTGAGACAATGCAAAAGGTTCACAGGTAAAATGATTATGACAGTTTCTGCTTAATTGGTGGATTAATCCACTGATCTGGATTAACTGGATGGTAACTGTAGGCAGACAGGGTGTGGCTGGAGGACATGGGTCACTGTGGGCATGCATTTGGAAGTTTATATTTTGCACCTGGTAAGGGAAGCCTCTCTCTGCTTCCTGGTGCCATGTCCTGAGTTGGTTTCCTCTGCCATGCCCTTCAGCCATGATGTTCTACCTCACCAGCAAAGGAGTTGACCATCTACGGACTGAGACCTCTGAAATACACTTTTCCTCCTCTATGTTGTTCTTGTCCAGTCTTTTGGTCACAGCAAAAACTGACTAAAACATACACATCTTCAAAGTAATTACCATACAAAAAAAAGAAATTTTCTCAAATACAATGGTCTGCTATGTATATACATTCTGAAAGAGGAACCTGGTGAAAGATCTGTTGGAATATGTAATCTCTTCACTTGCAAGACAGGAAGAAAGCTCAGAGGAAAGGGAAGCTCCAAAAAATGGAAATTCCTCAACTTTCTCCTCACCCCCTTTCCCTTAAACCCATCCACTTCTCTAAGACATGCCCTTTGGGGCTAGGGCTGTAGTAGCTCAGTAGTAGAGCACTTGCCTAGCATGTGTGAGGCACTGGGTTCACTCCTCAGCACCACATAAAAATAAATAAAGGCATTGTGCCCATTTACAACTAAAATATATATATTTAAAAAAAAAAAAAAAAAAAAAAAAAAAGACATGACTCTTCTCCAATACTAGAGAGATCTTAAATCAAGAATCTTACTTTAGCCAGGTTTGGTAGCGCATGCCTGGAAGTCCAGCAGCTAAAGAGGCTGAGATTGCAAGTTCAAAGCCAACCTCAGCCAAGTAACTTAGTGAGACCCTGTCTCTAATACAAAATACAAAATGGGGCCAGGGATATGGCTCTGTGGCTGAATGCCTCTGGGTTCAATTCCCGGTACCCAAAAAAAAATCTTACTTCATCAACAATTTCTCTTCCTTTATTTTAAATCTCCTCCAAATCTCCTTGGTGTAAATCTGTCATAATCAAAATCAAAATAAAATTAAAACAAAAAAAATTCTTACAAATTACTTATCCACTTTCCTCTTTCTTTTCACACCAATAAACTTGGAAAAGCACTTTCCACTTACTCAATCCATAACAAACTGACTTCTGTCCTGAACACCGTTAACAACTGCATCAAAGACTTCCAAATACCAGACAAGTTTTACAGTTCCCACTGTACCCAACCTTTGATAACTGATGATTATGACCTATTTCCTGAAATTGTCTTCTCTTTGTTCCTGAGACACCCATCACCTGCAGTATGTGACTTTTCTCCCACTTCTCTGGCCATTTGTTTCCTGTAGATTCTTCCTTCTCTGACTATTCCTTAAATATCTGAGTTGTCTGGAATTCCCTCCTCTTGTTCTACATGTTTTGCTTGTCCTGAATAGACGTCTATTCCTAATGCCTCACCTAATTTTTCTGTTGAGATTTCTAAATCTCTTAATCTCCAGTCCCATTCTATCTTGAAAAGCTTCAGATCCTTTTTCTAATTGCTTACTCTCTATCTGGATTCTCCTAGCACCTTTAACCTAACAAAACTAACATCAAATTCTTCAAACTTCTTCCCTTCCTTCAGTATTCCCTGTATTAATGCCATTTCTAGCTGACTATTTCTCAAGCTAGAAAAGTGTTGTCCTTGATTCCTTCATCTTCCCTAACCCAGCAAATATTCACCAAATTCTGCTGTTTCTTAAAAACTCCCCAATATCACCAAAACCACTGACTTACTTCACAATTACTAATGACTCCCAACTGATCTTCCTGCCACTAACTTCATGGTTTATTTAGTGTTTTTTTGTTTGTTGTTTGTTTTTTGGGGGGACAATGATGAGGATGCAAAGAACTTAGGTAAGAACTGTAACAGAGTTGTAGTCTCAGTCCTTAAAGCACTTTCAACTTGCATTAGGAAAACCTGTTTTAATCACTAACTTTTCTAACACATCTGAGGAGACCTCATTTTCACATTTTAACGCAAAAAACAAAAGTAAGACCTAATCTTATAACTGATACTACTTTTATTTTGGGGTGGGGGCAATACTACAATACTAGGGACTGAACCCAGAAGTACTTCACCATTGAGCTATATCTCTAGACCAACCTCCTCCCCTTTTTTTAAGACAGGATCTCATTAACTTGCTGAGGCTGGCCTCAAACTTGCAATCCTCCTGCCTCTACCTCCCAAATCACTGAGATTACAGCCATGCACCACCACACCTGGTAATGACTGATGTATTTCTATAATTACTACTTGTTCAGGTGGCCAAATAATTCTCATTGCCAGCATATAAGATACATCCAAGAGTACTGGCACACAAGAGAAAGTGTGTAAGCAGGCACTGGGAAAAATGTTAGGAGGAAACACTGAGGCATCTCTTATTTCCCTAGCCCACCACTAAATGGTTTGAGAAGAAGGGGTACATAGTAAATGAGATACATTCATTTACTTTATTTCTCAAAGTAAAAATCAAACACAATTTGTTCATAAGTCTACATCAGAGTCCAGCACTATTACAAATTTTAATTCTCATAGTTTTTTTTTTTTTTTTAAATACTGTGTCACCAATACATTTTGGTACAAAAATTCATATTGTGAAGAAAAACTCTGCCATAAAACTCAGTGTTTTGGAATCTCCAACCCCAAATGATCAGAATAAATTAATTCAGCAAGGTTGCAAAATGTACAAAGATAAGTCAAATACACTTCTATACATTAGCAATAAATATTCTGAAAATGAAATTAAGAAAAAAATTCCATTTACAATAGCACCAAAAAAAAAACAAAATACTTAGAAATGTAGCAAAAAAAAAAAAAAAAAGACTTGTATAACAAAAATGACACAGAAAAAATTAGACTAGAAAGACATCCCATGTTCATGGATGTTAACAATGCTAAAATGGCAATTCTCCCTAAATCAAACTAGACTCAACAGGATGCCCACCAAAATCCCAGCTTGAAAAAAAAGCATGAAAACCTCAACCAAACAATCCTAAAAGAACAAAACTTGATGACTCACACATTCTAATATCAAAAACTATTACAAAGCAACAGTAATCAAGATGTTATGGTAATGTCACGGTATAGACATATAAGTCAACGGAATAAAATTGAGAATTCAGAAACAAACCCTTCCATGTATGGTCACAACTGATTTTTGATAAGACTGTCAAAACAATACAATGGAGAAAGAATACTGGTCCTAGGAAACTGGAAACTAAGCCAAAGTCTGACGTTGGACTCCTACCTCATATAAATTATAAAAAATTAACTCAAAATGGATCATGGACCTAAATGTAAGCACTAAGACTATAAACCTTAAAAGGAAGCATAGGGAGTAAATCTGTGTGACCTTGATAGGCAATGGTTTCTTAGAGGCAACATTAAAAGCACAAGCAGGGCTGGGGTTGTGGCTCTGTGGTAGAGCACTTGCCTAGCCCGTGTGAGGTACTGGGTTAGATCCTCAGCACCACAAAAAAATAAATAAAATAAAGGTACTGTATCCATCTACAACTAAAAAAAATATTTTTTAAAGCACAAAAAAAGGGGATAAACTGACTTCATCAAAATTAAGAACTTTTCTGCTTCAAAGGACACCATCAACAGAGTGAAAAGATAATAAACAAAATGAGGGGAAATGTTTGTAAATGTTTTAGAGAAAGAACTTGAAGGGCTGGGGTTGTAGGTCAGTGGTAGAACACTGGCCTAGCATGTGGGAGGTAATGGGTTCAATTCTCAGCACTGCATATAAATAAACATCATCATCAACAACAAAAATTTAGAAAACAAGGAACTTGTATCCAAAATATACAAAGAATTTTTGCAACTCAACAATGAAAAGATAACCCAGTTTTTAAAGGGCAAGAGACCTAAATAGACAGTTCTCCAATGAAGGGATAAAAATGACCAATAAGTATATGAAAACATGCTCACCCTCATCAGCCATCAGGGAACTGCAAATCAAAACAAAGAAATACCACTTCCCACCTACTATAATTGATGATTAAAATCAAAAAGACTTAATTGTCTTGATGAAGATGTGGAGAAACTGGAAAACTTATGCTGGTAAGACTATGGAATGGAAGAGTCTCTAGAAAAGTTTGATGGTTCTCAGAATGTTTAAACAGTTATCTTATCCAGCAATTCCACATGTAGATATATACCCAAGAGAAATGAAAATACATATCCACACAAATCCTGTACAATGCTTATTACAGCATTACTTACAAGTCAATTTGAATGTACATCAACTGATGAATAGACAAATGTGATTTTCATATAATGAAGTAATTGATATGTGTTACGACATGGATGTACTTTGAAAACGTTATGTCATATAAAAGGAGTCAAACCCAAAGCCACATATTGTATGAGTCCATTTACATGAAATGTCCAGAATAGGCAAATCTATAGGCATAGAAAATAGATTGGTGGATGCCAAGGGCTGAGGGGAAATGGGAATGAAAAGTGACTGTTATTAGATACAGATTTTCTTTTTTTTTTTTTTTTGACATAATGACAGTATTTTTAAATTAGACAATGGTAATAACTGTATGACTCTCTGAGTATACTTTTGAAAAAATCAATGAACTGTATACCTTAAAAAGGCAGATGTGAATTATGTATATATACTATGCTAGTGAATTAAATCTCAAGAGAACTGTTATTTAAAAACTATGCAATTGCTGGGCATGGTGGCAGGCAACTGTAATCCCAGTGATCCAGGAGGCTGAGGCAGGAGGATTTTTAAGTTGGAGGCCGGCCTCAGCAACTTAGCAAAACCTTCAGCAATCTAGCAACACCCTGTCTTTAAAGACTAGAGAAGACCAAAGAAGCATTTTATTATAGTTATATGAAAATAAGTAAGACAGAAGACATGGTGTATGACAAAAATGAAGAATTCTTCATGTTACAGTGGTCTCAGAAAATTTGAATTTTCTCATTTTGGGGAGGGGGCAGTGGGGGTGGTTTGAGGATTTAACCCAGAAGCCTTT
This sequence comes from Sciurus vulgaris, assembly GCF_902686455.1. NCBI lineage: Eukaryota > Metazoa > Chordata > Mammalia > Rodentia > Sciuridae > Sciurus > Sciurus vulgaris. The sequence goes on along the minus strand of NC_136461.1, from coordinate 80,839,150 downwards.
TACCACATCCCCCAGCCCTTTTTTAAAATTTTGAGACAGGGTCTCACTAAGCTGCTTAGGATTTTGCTAAGTTGCTAAGGCTGGCCTTAAACTTTCAGTCTTCCTGTCTCAGCCTCCCAAGTCACTGGGATTGCAGCCATATGCCACAGCACCTGGCAAACTTCCTCATTCTAAGACAGTTCCTTATCCTTGGGTTCCTGTGGTCTCCATGGTTAATGGATGTGATAATTCCTGAAATATGGATGTAATAACCTCCAATACTGTGCTGTCTAATTTTGTAGCCCCTGCTACATACAGCCATTTAATTCATTAAAACTAAAATTTAAATTATAAATTCATTTCTCAGTCTCACTAGTTACATTTTAATGTTCAATATTCATATGTGGCTAGTGGCTTACTGGAATAGCAGAAACAAAACACTGACATCACTGCAGAAAGTTCTATTATATAATACTACTCTAACAAATAAGAAACACCCACAAAGAAACTTCCACTCTCCAATTTAGGACTGTTGTACTTATTTCCCTATAACAAATTTTCTTTAAGAACAGCAGAAAGAAGCATGAAAATATCAGCCAAGGAATGCAGTTCACAAAAGTGTAGACTAATTAAAATAGCAGTTAAATTCTACTTTCTAAGTCACCAAACTACAGATTTTGGTCATAACTCCTAAGAAGTCAATTTCCCCAACTGCTAACACAGATTATCACAATACTTTGCTTCCTCAAGTCAAATGTAAAGATTATCTGAAATATGAATAAATCAAACTGTTTTTTCAAAAACCTAATGAAAAGGTCTATTTATAATCCATGGCATCAAAGAGTAATGACCCCTATCAGAATAGATAGAATAAAATTCCTTTCACAACAGACCTTTGAGGCAACATGCATAACTCAATGAACTATTAAAGAAATTTGTTTCATCTAAGGTTTAACCAGACTATTTCTATTCATCTAGTCCTGAAGCTGTGTGTGCATTTCATCTTAATAGGTTTAACTTTCCATGAATACCCATTAACAGTAAAGGTATGCCGTATCAGGAAACAAGTGCATTCTTTTTTTTTTTTTAAATGTTTTTAGTAGATTTTTATGTGGTGCTGAGGATGGAACCCAGTGCCTCATGTGAGCTAGGCCAGTGCTTTTCCACTGAGCTATAACCCCAGTCCCAACAGGTGCATTCTTAATTCAAATATTTAGAATATTTTTAGTACCTTAGAAAAAACTGAAGGCAAGCAGATTTTGAAACTTAAATTCAAATACATTTCTATATTTAGGAAGCCAAAAGCGACAAAAAAGCTTCACCTTGCATTTCCTCTCAAGACATCACTACAAGTACTTGGGAATGTACATAACATTCCCAACAGAAAACAGAATGCTTTACATTAAGTAATTTAAAATCAACTCTTTTCTTACCTAAACTACTGGACATCTAAAGCCTTAGTCAAAATGGCTCCACTTAAAACACTGTCCAACCTCTGAAAAGGTCACATAAGAATTTAAGTACATCTTTTTTAATTCACAATAAGTACTTTTAAATTCAACTGTTTGCAATTCTCTACCCCCCCCCCAAAGGAATTCTCAAGAGAAAATAAAAACATGGAAATTGAAACCAGCCTGTAGGCAAGGTAGTATACAGAAGGGTCACAGGGAACAGATCTGAAGGAGAAAGTTACTACCACTAGAGTATCTGGAGTCAAATTAAATCAGTCACTATTTACATATTTCTAGCTCTGTACTGGCTACACATGGTGCTTTCCTATATGTTATACACGGGCCTACATAGGTTTTCATATGCGGATTAGTATTAGATGTTTTCTATCTTTAACCAAAGTTAAATGTTTTAAATACAGTAACATTCTATAACCCTTTCCCCATTATTCATGAACTCTCACCGTTCGTCAAAACACCCCGATAAATCCATCTGTTCCTGCTAACTGCTTCCAAAGAAAAACTCCAGCAACCAAGGACACCAGATTGTAAAACATGCAGTTAAGAGTTCTGGCACTACCCAAATACGCTGTTTGGAAATCTTGGCAAATTAGTTAAAATCCCTTAAGCCGTAATTACCTCAGTTGTAAAATTGAATACAATACAAATCCCGAGAAGGGATGTGAGTTAAATTTAACTGAACAGACGAAATGACTCAGATTTTTGTGCGCTCCAAACATAAGGTACCTCTCCCCCCATCGCATTTTCCCTTTCAGCCTTCAGCGTTTGCTTCCGGACTCCACTTCAGTGTTCCCCTTATTCTCACAGTACATCCAACCCATCCACTTGACCCCCCTCACTCCAATTCTACACAATCCCACTACCCTCCGGTTTCAAGCTGCTACTTCCCTTAGCGCCCCCTAAGGTCCCAGGCAGCCCCTCCACTTGGTTCCCCATCTCCTTCAGTCCCAATTTGCTAACGGCTCCTCTCACAGTTCCCCACCCCCTCGTCACCAGGTTCATCCTGCCCCTCCAGACTCCCGCCCCCAGGTTCCTTCCTGCCCTCCAAACACAGCTTTCCCGTCTCAACGTTTTATCATGTTCCTCCAACAGACTCCCCCAACGCCCTGCTCGTTCCTTTAGTCCCTATTTTTGTCAAACATTCAAATGGCTATTCCTTCCCATCCATTCTTTTCAACATATACATAAATGCAGAGGCACCCAGAAACAGGAGCCCCCCACCCCCACCTCGATCCTCCATCTTTCCCTTTTATACTTGCTTCCTTTCTTCCTTCTCTTTCCCCCACCCCCACCTCCTCCGGAAGAGTCGGTTCCCAGGCCAAGGTCTCTCACCTCATTCGGTCACTTCAGTGGTGCCAACTGCTTCATACAGGAAAATATAACCAATCACGTCCCCGTGGGCGCTTCCCCTGCGACTCCGAACACTTACTGGGCACCCGCCCCACCGGGAACCCCGCACATACGCACGCACAAAACGAGGTCCTCGGGGACGAGGGTTGTGGGTAGAGTGAGCCTTCCTATACCGGCCTCAAACACAGCCCACTTCGCTACAGCCCTTCGCCATTTTGGTTTCCCGCGGACTGCCGGTGCATTCTGGGAGCGCGGAGCGCCTCCGAGGCCGAATGGCAGCTCTCCAGGGCCGCGGAGGGGCGGGGACTGCGCGGCGAGCGCGGAAGAACACCGCGCCCTGCGTCCCCGGCTGGGGCTGAACAAAGAAGGACTCTTTAACGTTGCGGTGAACTAAGTCCTTCCGCCGCCGGTGCTAACACAATAGTGAACGCTGCGCTCCTGGTGGTTGGTTGTGCTACGCTGTTTGCTTTTAAGGGAAGACTGTGTCCGACCTTTAGCGTGCAGGTTCTGACGGATAGAAATAGTGCTGTACTTTATCCATGTTACCGAGCGAATTTCCTTTCAGTGAAGAAAACTTTAGCTAAGACTTTTTTTTTTTTTTTTTTTTTTTTTTTACATTCACCTTAACACCGAGTGTCTTTCTCTTCAGCGGGGAGGAGACCCGGGAGGTCAAAATTAATTTTGTTCAACGATTACGCTTCAGCCCGAACTCTATAAACAGGAGCACCTTATGTGGAAGATATTCGGATTTTTCCCACTAACAATGAAAGAGCTTTTCTCCTTTAGCCTGCCTTGTAATCTTTTCTAATTATAATGAAATCTGAAAATAATCTCGTGCACAGTGGTTTATTTTACGAATACAGAACTTTAATACTAGGGCAGACGCTTAGCCTCCTGCCGACAGGGGTCCCAACTGACAAGCTGTTCGAGTGCATGCTTGTCTCTTTAACTTAGGTTAAGATACCACCCAGCTCTTCTTAATAACCGTGCGTAGTACTCATTTATAATTTTGTTTAAAATAATTTTGGTTTTGTCTTATGTCACAGGAATTTTGAACACATTTTTTTAACTGAGAAAGTTCCTCTTGTGGCCTATACTCCCTTTGCTCATATTTTGAAAGGAATTCCCTCAGCCTATAAAAATTTTGTAAATAAGCTTATTTGTTTTATCCAGGGTCACTCAATATTTTATCCACTACCATTTACTGTTTCATTTTAAGTTTTAAATTGCATGTTATTCTGAGTAGTGTAATGAAATATCACTGTCCAATTGTCCTTCCCTAGATGTGTCATCCCGTTGTACAGCGTATCTACATTACCTGCCCATTAGTCACTTAGTGTCTCAGTCATCAGACCTGTTGTCATGGTTTTGCAGAACTTATTTAATAATGATCCCAAAATACAAGAGTTACGATGCTGGCAATTTTATATGCCAAAGAGAAGCTATAAAACGTTTCCTCTTCCCACCCCAAAGCACCTGTGAGAATTAAAAAAATAATAATAATAAAAAATAAATAAAAAAATGTTTCCTTTAACTGAAGAAGTAGATAGTCTCAATTTAATAAAGAAAGAAAAAGCTGAGGTTGCAAAGTCTACAGTACACTAAGATATTTTGAGAGGGGTAGGGTAGGAAGGGGAGAGGAAGAGAAAGGCCACATTCACATGATTTTTCTTACAATTTATTGTAATAATTTATTGTTAATCTGTTACTTTGTCTAATGTATAAATTAAGCTTTATAATTGGTATGTATATATGGGAAGAAACATGGTATATATAGGGTTTATTACTTTAAAAGATTTCAGGAATTCACTGGGTAAGGGTTCCCTGCAGTTAAGAAAGGACCACTGTATTTGAGTTTCTGAGATTGGAATGACTATCAATGAGGTATTGAATTACTGAAGATGTAGAAATTAGGACCATTTGACATAATGTTAAGGACAACGTAGGCCAAATGTTCTCTAAAACTGATGATCTGTAATTAGGCATAGGTGCATAGCAAACTTACATAATTTGTTTGTGAAATATCTTTATTTTTTATTTTTTTGGTTCTGAGAATTGAATTCATGGAGACTTCACCTCTGAGCTATATCTCCCATCCTTTTTATTTTTTATTTTGAGGGAGACATGGTCTCGCTAAATTGCTGAGATTGGCCTTGAACCTGTGATCCTCATGCCTCAGCCTCCTGATTCACTGGGATTACAGGAGTGCACCATCATGCTAGGTTTGTATCTGCTTAAGTCAAAAATTTTTCTCTAACCAATGTAGGAGTAGCATTGAAGATAAATTTATGAGAAATTATGTCAAAATAAAATAGAGATAAAGTGAAACTTGAAAGGTAGAAGATACAGTGAGGCTAAAGAGAGATGTAAAACTAAGGACTATTACTCAGAGAAACAGAGTGAAAATGTATGACTGAAGTATTTAAATTATTAAATGGTACTGGTTAAAATATTGAATTATAATGAAATATTGTTGAGAAAGAATGTCTATCACTTTAGATCCCTTAATGACTACAATAAACAGTGACTAGTGTTTTACAATAATTACCACAATTCAGTTTTAGAACATTTACATCCCACATCTCCAAATTCATTATGCCTGTTCACAGTCAATTGTCTTTCCCACCCCTAATCTGCTATTTCTATAAATTTGCCTTTTCTGGCAATTTCATATAATTTAACTCATATAGTCTTTTGCATCTGGCTTCTTTCACTCATGTTTTTGAGGTTTGTTCATGTTTTACCAGTTAGTACTTCTTTCCTTTTGATTGCTGACTAGAACTCCATTGTATGTACCACATTTTGTTTATTCATTCAGTTGAAGGACATTTGAATTGTTGAATTATTTCTGATTCTGTACTATTAGACATAAATCTATAAACATTTATGTGCAAGTCTTTGTGTAGGTACTTGTTTTTTTATTCTTATTATTTTTCATGAGGACATTCCTACAAATGGAGTTGCTAAGTTGCTTGGTAAATTTTTGTTTCACTTTTTTTTTTTTCTTTTTATACTGGGGATTGAACCCAGGGGCACTTTACCACCCAGCTATATCCCCAACCTTTTTTTTTTTTTTTTAATTTTTTAGTTATAGATGGACAATGTCTTTATTTTATTTATTTATTTATTTATTTATTTATGTGGTGCTGAGGATCGAACCCAGTGCCCCACGCTTTCAAGGCAATCACTCTACCACTGAACCACAACCCCAGCCCTTTGTATTTTTTATTTTCAGACAGGGTCTCATCAAGTTGCTTAGGGCCTCCCTAAATTGTTGAAACTGGCTTTGAATTTGGGATCCTCTTACCCTCAGCCTCCTGAGCCACTGGTATTACAGGCATGCACCATCATGCCTGGCCTTTGGCCCATTTGTTTAACTGTGATATTCGTTTTCTTATATCAAGTTTAAAAAATGTTTTATGTATTTTGGACAGAAGTCCTTTATCAGATATGGGATCTGTGAGTATTTTCTCACAGTCTTTTTAACTTTGTTTTGCAGTACTGGGGATTGAACCCTGGGACATTATACTGAGCTACATCCCCAGACCTTTTTTAAAATTTTGAGACAGGATTTTACTAAATGGCCCAACTGACCTCAAACTTACAATCCTTCTGCCTTAGCTTCCCAAGTTGCTGGCATTACAACTGTGCACCACTGTGCCTGACTTTATTAATCTTTTAGCATGTGAATGTTCAATTGTAGAAATAAATTTTGTTGTGTTAGGCCACTACAATGTATACCACCCAGGATATTTTAGTGTACTCTGACTGATACAATCTAGATATGCTAATAAGTAACAGAAGTCAGTGATAGTATTGAACTATCATAATCAGAACCAACATTGAAAAAGATGAAAATTTGAGCAGAATATTAAAAAATTAGGAATTCCCAAATTTTATCATTGAAATGTCATGAGGAATGTTACAAAATACTATATAAACTTACAAGCTCGTAATTATTAGCTATTAATCTCTTGTAGAAAAGGACTAGAAGATCTTTGACATTGGTTATTGTGCAGATAGAAATGCAAATAACCAGATAAGTCAGCAAGGTCAAAGAAATACTTTCTGTGTTCTTTTTGAATTTTATTTCATTGATCTGTGTTACATTTGTGCTAGGGTAATAGGATAGGTTGCCAAGAGACCAAGGACAACATGGAAGATGAGATATGAGATATAGGGTTTATTGAGAAATACAAGGAGGTCTAGTGGCCACAGGCTGGCAGATGCTTTTTCAGAAAGTCCAGTGGCATGGGTTGGACAGGTGTACTTCTGCTTCATGCAGTGTCTTCAGTACCTCTCCAGAAAGTAGAGTCTCCCATGCCTCTCTGAACTTTGTCTTGGGGCGTCCATTTGAATAAGCACTTCCCTCTTTTGACCCAAGTCAGTTACTACAGGGAGGGGTTTTTATAAGTTGGGTTACAGAAGCACATCAGCTTAGCTTGCTTCGTTCCATTGTATGATCAACATCCCAAGGAGCAGCTGTCCTAGCATGCATATAAGAAAGTAACTTTCTAACTTGTGATAATTTCAAGCATACATGAGAGAAGGCCACAATTCTTCTAGATAATATATTTCTAGACATTCCAACCAGACACACTTTCATTGTTCCCTTAACTAAGCTAGGTTTCTAAGAACAGAAGGGAGCATTCAGGGACATGGTCTCCCTTTTCTTTAAGGATAACAGGTCTGAAAAGGAAATAAATCTGAAATGGCAAAAGAAAAATTAAATGTTTCCATAATATCAAATGAAAAGTATATACCAAGTGAAAGCATATACCATGAACTCTGCTTCTAACCTTCGTAATTAATTGTAAAAAGTATACATAACAAACTTAAACTTAATGTTTGCTTATCATCTCCAAATTCACCCTTTATTACTTTCTTGTCAAAATGGATAGGGGCCCTCTAAATATTTTTTCTTCACCAGCTGACAGAATGTGAAACCTTGTCAGAGGAAGGTGCTAGAGAGTCTATGCAGTATAAAAGTGGGGTTTCTTTCTGGTTCCAGTGTGCTTTCAATAGTCTCCTGCAGTGTGCACAGCTTCCTGAATTCAGATCCTGTAGCACATGCAGCTTCCTTAGAGCCAGCTCCTATAGTATGGATAGTTTCCCCGGCATTAGGATCCTGCAGCTCAAGGGCCTTCTCCAACACCTAGCTCCTGCAGTGCATAGTGGCCAGGAGCCACTATGCATAGTTACCCATCTCAGGCAGTTTTAGTGTCTCCCACGAGTTGCTTCCTCAAGAAGAGCTTTTTCTGGTACACTAAAGAGCATGACAAGTTCCAGAAGACACATTTCCAGCAAGTTTTGCAGATGGAACACCTCAGCAACTTCTCTGCCATTAAGTGAGTCTCAGTTATACTTTCTCCATCAGATTCTGGATCTCATCAAGGTGTAGGGGGGAGGGGTTTCTTGGACATTCTATATCGGCAATAGAGGTAATGGTTTCTTCAGTGTCTACTATTCTTGCATTCATTAGAGTTTTCTTACCAATGAATTCCTTATTACTTCCACCCCTTGTTATAGTTAAAATTTTCTAATATTAAACTTTTGTATTCAATTTACTTTATGATTTTGCTTCCTTGTTTGGATCCTGACTAATATGCAGAATAAGTAATTATTATTATTATCTAGATGTAAGTTTATATAAACCAAATGAATGATGAATGAGTAGGTACTATATTTGTATATATCTAGAAGAATTTATGGATTTATAACAAATTATTAATGTTATTGAGTATTTACAATATGACAGGGCCTGTTCTAAGTATATTAACTTATTTAACCCTAACAACAACTCTTAGACATAGAACTATCTGTTTCAGATTAGAAAACTGAAGTGCAGAAATCTTAATAGTTCACTCAAACAGCTAGAAAATGCAGGAATGAGGCAGAATGCTCAGAAAGTTTACATTTTTATTCAACATACTAAACTGAAAACAACAGAAAAAAACAATGTAAAAACTTTAATGCTCACTGTGATACCTTCTTAAATTCAACTAAATATTCACATTCAAAAAACTCTCAGATTCCACATTGAACATCAATTTATTCGACAGGATATATGACAGGAGCCACAGCTTGTCGTCATGGCAAACTGAAAGATTACTATTCTGTAGGAATAATTCTTAAATTATTCTAGTTGTCCAGGATCTATCTTATATGACTCTTTAAGTGACAGTTCAAGTATAAGGGAATGAGCCTCATATTTGGCTTATGTGTGAACCACCCTGGCTTAAAAACCTCTTGTGCTACAGTGATACCTTCCAGGTTCTCCACAAGAGCATGCCGAGTACAAGAATCACCATGAAAAGCCCAAAACTTTTGTCATCTATGTATAGTTCATTTATAATTCCTCCCTCTCCAGAGTAGTCCATACTGATTTTTATTATGAGCAATTCTACCAGCTACATGATTGACTTTTTTTTTTTTTTTTTTTTTTTTTTTTTTTTTTTACTGGAGGTTGAACCCAGGGTGTTTTACCACTGAGCTATATCCCCAGCTTTTTTTTTTTTCTTTTTCCTTTTTTAAATTTTCTTTTTAAACAGACTCCCATAGCACAAGAAATAAAAGCAAGAATCAACAACTGGGATAGATTCAAACTAAAAAAAAGCTTTCTCTCAGCAAAGGAAACTATCGGTAATGTGAAGAGAGAGCCTACAGAGTGGGAGAAAATCTTTGCCACGCATACTTCAGATAGGGCACTAATTTCCAGAATCTATAAAGAACTCAAAAAACTCCACCAAGAATACAAATAATCCAATCAACAAATGGGCTAGACACTTCACAGAAGATGTACAAGCAATCAACAGACATATGAAAAAATGTTCAACATCTCTAGTAATAAGAGAAATGCAAATCAAAACTACCCTAAGATCCCATCTCACCCCAATTAGAATGGCAATTATCAAGAACACAAGCAACAATAGGGGTTGGCGAGGATGTGGGGAGAAAGGTACACTCATACATTGCGGGTGGGGCTGCAAATTAGTGCAGCCACTCTGGAAAGCAGTATGGAGATTCCTCAGAAAGCTTGGAATAGAACCACCATTTGACCCAGCTATCCCACTCCTTGGCCTATACCCAAAGGACTTAAAATCAGCATACTACAGAGATACAGCCACATCAATGTTCATAGCTGCTCATTTCACAATAACCAGATTGTGGAACCAACCTAGATGTCCTTCAATTGATGAATGGATAAAGAAACTGTGGCATATATATACAATGAAATATTACTCAGCCATAAAGAATGATAAAATTATGGCATTTGCAGGCAAAATGGATGCATTTGGAGAATATCATGCTAAGTGAGATAAGCCAATCTCAAAAAACCAAAGGACAAATGATCTCACCGATAAGCGGATGATGACATATTATGGGGGGTGGGAAGGGTTAGCGTTAGGGTTAGGGTTAGGTTTAGGGTTAGGGTTAAGGAGGGTGGCAAGAATGGAGGAAGGAAGGACTGTATAGAGGGAAAAGAAGGTGGGAGGGGTGGGGGGGAAGGAAAAAAACCAACAGAATGAATCAAACATTACCCTGTGTAAATTTGTGATTACACAAATGGTATGCCTTGACTCCATGTACAAACAGAGAAACAACATGTATCCCATTTGTTTACAATAAAAAAACCAAACAAATAGGATCTCACTAAATTGCTGAGACTGGCCTTGAATTTGTAATCCTCCTGCCTCAGCCTTCCAGGTTGCTGGGATTAGAGGTGTACATCAATGTACCTTGCTGACAATTACTTTCATTACATAACCAGAGAAACAGAGCTAGAGAGGTAATTGGAGATCAAATTTTCACACAAAGCTGGGCACAGTGGCTCATGCCTTAATCCCAGGGGCTTGGGAGACTGAGGCAGGAGGGTCTTGAGTTCAAAGCCAGCCTGAACAAAAGCAACTCAGTGAGATTCTGTCTCTAAATAAAATACAAAATAGGGCTAGGCTCAGTGGTGAAGTGCCCCTGAGTTCAATTCCTGGTACCAAAAAAAACAAGTTCACATGGAAGGAAAAATGGCCTTCTTTGCTCTAGCCACAATATCTAAGGAATCAAAATATGTTTGATATTTCTTTTGATGTCTTTATAAAGATGAGTACCTGAGACTTTAAACATAATCACAATATATTGTGACCATAATGTCCCATGTTCAAAAAATGTAGAAAGAATCTTAATCAAAATCTCATTATCACTGTTATATTTTTATTTCCTTTCATGTTTTTATCATATAAAGTTTAATTATATTGTATATATAATATTTCATAAAATGTTCCATTCTTTTAACTTTTGTTTCTGTGTAATTAGGTGGTGCTATTAAGTTATGCTTTGAGGAATAAATATCTTCAAACTTTTCATTTTCATACATTTTACATACATTTTTCATTACTCAAGGCATTTTTCTGAGATAATTTCTACTCATAGAATTATTAGGTAAAGTCATGAAGGTAGAAAGGAGATGGTTTGAGTGAAGAAAGGAGACCAGGGAGAGGGAAGAGGAGAGGATTAGATGAGGTAATGGGTAGTGAATTGGTTGAATTATGATTGAGGCACAATGAAACTCATTATTCTGTATAGTTAACATGCACTAATAAAAAAATTATCAGGTTATAAGGCAATTTCTATTCTTGCAGGCCCTTTGAGGCAACTGTATCTTTGACCTGGTATGTGTCTTCTTTTCTCAGATCAGATTCTGAAATGAAGGTGCTCATCTGTACATTATCTTGCCTCTCTCAGTTCTTAATGATTCACACATCTTAATGATCCCTTTGGACTTAAAATCAGCATACTACAGAGATACAGCCACATCAATGTTCATAGCTGCTCAATTCATAATAGCCAGACTGTGGAACCAACCTAGATGCCCTTCAATTGATGAGTGGATAAAGAAACTGAGATATATATACAATGGAATATTACTCAGCCATAAAGAATGATAAAATTATGGCATTTGCAGGCAAATGGATGAAATTGGAGAATATCATGCTAAGTGAGATAAGCCAATCTCAAAAAGCCAAAGGACAAATGATATCGCTAATAAGTGGAGGATGACACATAATGGGGGGGAGGGAAGGGTTAGTGTTAGGGTTAGAGTTAGGGTTAGGGAGGGGGGCAAGTATGGAGGAAGGAAGTACTGTGTAGAGGGTAAAGAGGGGTGGGAGGGGTGGGGGGAAGGGAAAAAATAACAGAATGAATCAAACAACATTACTCTATGTAAATTTATGATTACACAAATGGTATGCCTTTACGCCATGTACAAACAGAGAAACAACATGTATCCCATTTGTTTACAATAAAAAAAAAATAGAAAAAAAAAATGATCCCTTTGTCAGTCCCCTCACCTTAGAAATTTTGAATATATTTATCTTTTTACTAATTACAGCCTTGACTCTTCTATCTCAATAGTCCATCCAAATACCAGCTTCTGTTTTTTTCTTTCCATATTTTTTTATTGGTGCATTATAGTTGTATGTAATGGTGGGATTTGTTGCTAAAATTCATACATACAAACAATATAACAATGTAATTTGACCAATATCATTCCCCAGTATTTCCTCTTTCTGTCCCCTCCTCCCTCCCTCCAGTACCAATTTGTTGTTGTTGTTGTACTGAGGATTGAACCCAGGGGTGCTCTACCACTGAGCCACATCTCCAGCCCTTTTACATTTTTATTTTGAGACAGGATCTTGCTAAGCTGATCTTGAACTTGCAGTCCTCCTTCCTCAGCCTCACAAATTGCTGGGATTATAGCCATGTGCCACTGAACCTGGCTAAATACTAACTTCTTAATGCCCTCTAAGTTTTACTTTGTCAGTTGAAACCTCCTGTAGACTGGAATTCCTATTTAATTGCCTTGAACTTGAGTGAAACCTAAGAGATTAGAAAAAATCTTAACAACTCCCAAAATATGTACTAACAATTGCTTTCTAAAAGTGTTGAACTGATTGACAATGTTTCAGTGTATAAGTATTGATTTCATATACCCTTACCAGTAGTGACACCTAAGATATGAAGTACACAGATATCACCTTTGTAATGGGTTAGATTTCCAATGTCCCCAAAAGCTCATCTGTTGAAAGCATGGTCCTCAATGCAGCAAAGTTGAGAGGTGGGGCTTTTAGGCAATGATTAGATTCTGAGATTTCTGACTTCATCAATGCACTGTTGGGAGGTGGGACATAGTCAAAGGAAGTAGGTCACTGAGGGCAGGTCCTGGAAGGTTTATCTTCTGCCTGGCCCCTTCTTCTCCACCTCACCTCCTTCTTCTCTTCCCCCCATCTCTCTCCCTCTGCTTCCTAGATGCCGTGAGATTTTTCTCTGCCATTTGTTCCACTAGAATACTTCTGAATTGGAGCTGACCTTGGATCGAAAACCCTGAAACTGTCAGCCAAAATAATTCTTTCCTCCTCTAAGTTGTTTTTGTCAAGTATTTTGTTCACAGGGATGAAAAACTAACTAACACAACCTTGATTATGCAGTCTACAAAATGGTCAATGAGGAAATAGTATCATGCTAAACCCTAATGCCCAAGGGTCATTCACAACTTCTCTACCCAGACAGAACCTTCCTTTACTTAGTCTAAAAGTTAAATACTAAAGCTAAAATACTAAACTTTCCTGCAGTGAAAACTGGCCACAGATTAAACAATTCCAGGTTAATTAATTGATTGATTTATATAATGCCCATGTGTGTATACACACTATTTGTACAGAGTGAGAAGGAACGCTTCCTCTGTAGAGTTTTAGAAAAATACTTTTTTTAAAGTTGTAGATGGATATAATATCTTTATTTTGTTTATTTATTTTTATGTGGTGCCAAGGATTAAACCCAGTTTAAGCACATGCCAGGCAAGCACTCTACCACTGAGCACAACCCCAGACCTAGAAAAATACTTTTGACTGGTATACCCACCTAGGCTTTTTCTCTTTGTTTATAATCCTTTCCCCTTTTCCATGCCTGAAACATGAATGTATTGCCTAGAGTAACAGCAGCTATCTTGTGATCATGAGGACAAAAGCCACATACTGATGATGGTAAAGTAGAAAATAGGAGAGTCCAGCATTTTTAACATCCTTGAAAATTGTATTAATCCTAAATTCCTGAACTTTTTTGTTTCATAAGGCTTGACAAATTACTTAAATTTCTTTATGTTTTATTCCTCATTGTTTTAATGAGGGTTAATAACAATATTATATCTACATCATAGGCTTGTAAAGATAATATTAGTAATTCATGTTAGCATCTAGAACTATGCCTGGCACATAAAATATATATAATAAATGTAGGTTATTTTGTAATTAACAAAAAAATTATAAAACAAATAAATTCCTATCTTTTTAAATATGTTTTGGTTGTAGATGGACACAATACCTTTATTTATTTTTTTAGTGTGGTGTTGAGGATTGAATCCAGTGCCTCACACATGCTAGTCAAGAGCTCTACCACTGAGCTACAACCCCAGTCCAAATTCCTATCTTTTTAATCTATCATAACCATTATTCTGTTATTTTCAACCAAACACATTCTTTTTTGGGGGGTTGTGGGCATCCAGGGATTGAAACTAGGGCCACTTAATCACTGAGCTACATTTCTAGGCCTTTTAATTTTTTATTTTGAGATAGGATCTTACTCAGTTGCTGAGGGTCTCACTTAATTTCCCAGGCTGGCCTCAAACTTGAATTCCTCCTGCCTCAGTCTTCTGAATCACACTGGGATTATATCCATTTTGAAAGTCAGTTTGTCAGTTTCTTACAAGGGCGAACATACTTTTCCCATACAGTCCATCATTTATACTCCTTGGCATTTACCCCAATAAGGAAAAACAAAACAAAACAAAAGGCTCTGTTAGAGACATTTGTATTTGAACGGAAGAATGAACTTTAGAGATTTGTTTTAGAAATCAGGTAATATACTGCGGTCATTACTGGAAAATTAGTTGAGAGCACTGTTCACTATGAACCAGAAGGAGTAAGGATGAGCACAGAGGCAAATGGGACTGTTACTCCACACAAGGTGGTGAGGAAGACTAGCAACACTGTGAATGAACAAAAAGGCATGAATCCAACAGACCTTTGGAAAGAGAGGAAGTATAATAGAAGCTGATCAAGAATCATGGTTTATGATTAAAAGAAGAGGGAACATCAAGGATGACGTCAAAGTTCTAAACCTGTAAAACTAAAAATGATGATGTAGAAAAAGAGAGAGAGCATGGGGGAAGCTACTTTCAGAAGATGATGACTTTGTTCTGGATATACTATTTTTATTTTCAATACTCAGAATCTGAGATACAGTAAGGCTGTATTATTTGGAATAAGAACTATTCCAAATGAACTGGGAGAAAGGGCCTGAAGTTCAGATAAGTGAGAGAATAAAGAAGTATATTTGAAAATAATTAACCTAAGTTTTAATTTATGTTAATAATTTATTTATGTTTAAAGTGAGAATGAATAAGCTTTTTTTTAAACCAAGTACCTGGAGAATAGCAAATGATGAAATGACCCTTAGGTTAGCCCACAAATAAGCAGGAGGAAGAAACACAGAAGTCAATAAAGGTAACAGAAGGGTTGGGGATGTAGCCTAGTGGTAGAAAGCTTGCCTAGCATGTGAAAGGCCCTCAGTTCAATTCCCAGTACTGCCAAAAATAAATAAATGTCAAGGTTAAAAAGTAAATAAATAAAATAAAAGTAACAGACAGGAATGTTATTTTATAACTTAATAGTGTTTCAAAGAGTTTAGAAGTACAACTCGATAGTAGAGCACTTGCCTAGCATGCATGAGGTCCCAAATTTGATATCTAGTACCACAATAATAATAATAGTATCATCCAGAAAAATCTCCATTTCCACTCTCAGGACTTCATGATAACTCAGACTCTGATTCCAATTAATGAAAAATTCAGAGTTTTGTGAAAATCAATACTAAAAAGCATCTCTGATTCAATTTAACACTTAGTGAATATTTTTCCTCTTATTCCCATTTTCCCTGATTGATCTTATCTCAACCAAAACCTTAATAAACTAGCATCTTTTACTTTGGGTTTTTTGGAACACTGTCTCTGGAAATTCTGAAGTACAGTTATCCTGAGAACATCACAAGACGAAAGTTACATGTAGCTACTTCATTTGAGTCTCAGCTGAGCATACCTTTGCTGCCTTCCATACCAAGATGTAAGGCAGGAATGAACTGATTCTGAATTCTCCAGTCATCTGCTTGCTAAGCATAAGCAAGTGGCCTCATCAGCACCACATGGAAAAGAATCATCTAGCTGATTTATACCCCAATTACTAACTCATAAAATGTTTAGGTATAATAAAAATTTTTAAGCAGTTTTAAAATAAAATAGATAACTGAAACACCTTGTAAACATGTGCATCTTTTCTCTTGAATCTCAATTTCTTCATTTATGAAGCAAAGGACTTTGATGACTAAATGATCTGAGTTTCTTCTTGCTTGAAAAATCTATTTCTTGCCTAGTGACTCTCCTGAGAATAAAGTACTTTTATATGTTAAAAGAAAAAGAAAAAAATTTAATCATCTAAGCATATCAGGGATCCTGACACAGTAAGGACGTTGAGATTTAATACAAAGAGAAGGCAGTTCCCTGATCCCGATCCTCTGCAGGACACGTGGGCCCCAGAGCCATGGGGTGCACCTTCCTGAAAGATGTGGCCTACCTTATGGTGTGGTCTTCAGTGGGACAGAAAATTACTCAAAAACATTCATTTACAAACCAACTCCTGGATATGGGGGCAAAGGTTTCAAAAACTTTGAACAAACAAGTAACTCACATTGTTTTCAAAGATTGGTACCAGAGCACTGGGACAAAGCCCAGAAGAGAGGGGCAAAGCTCATATCCATGCTCTGGGTGGAAAAAGGTTTTTATGTCCTGGGTGTATATTCCTATAGAATCCAGGATGTGGTCACACAGTCTATTAACAGCAGTACCAGAGGCCCTGCTGTAGGCTCAGGAGGGTGACTGGCAAGAGGAGACCCTCTGAGGATGGTGTGGCCAGGTGCAGAACAACTGGAGAGTGCATTGAGGAGTCTCTATTCCCTGCCACCAACACTAATGAGTACTTGTCACACCTGATGAGGAGGAAGCATAAGTGTATACAGCCCAAAGATTTTATTCCTGAAACACCAGAAATTGAAAAAAAGACTTCAGACAGCCGCCGTTCTCTGGTTGTTTCCTGAGCTGCCGCGTCCTTGTCGACCTTTGTGCACTATGTCGGGTGGCCTCCTGAAGGCGCTGCGCAGCGACTCCTATGTGGAGCTGAGCCAGTACCGGGACCAGCACTTCCGGGGTGATAATGAAGAACAAGAAAAATTACTGAAGAAAAGCTGAACATTGTATGTTGGAAATCTTTCCTTTTACACAACTGAAGAACAAATTTATGAACTTTTCAGCAAAAGTGGTGACATAAAGAAGATCATTATGGGTCTGGATAAAGTAAAAAAACAGCATGTGGATTCTGTTTTGTGGAATATTATTCTAGAGCAGATGCAGAAAATGCCATGCGGTATATAAATGGAACACGTCTGGATGACCGGATCATTCGCACAGACTGGGATGCAGGCTTTAGGGAGGGCAGGCAATATGGACGTGGGCGATCAGGGGGCCAGGTTCGAGATGAGTATCGACAAGACTATGATGCTGGGAGAGGTGGCTATGGAAAACTGGCACAAAAGCAGTGAGAGGTGAGAGCCCCATCAATGCAAAACTCCCTCCACTGGCCTGTTGAGTTTGTTGAAGAACATTACCCACAATATGATCAGTGTCTACTGAGCTGCAAGCCTTTACATGGTTTCTCCTGAAAATTATTAAAGGACAGACAGAATATAAAAGAATGCCTTTAATTCTAATCTTAGAATATTGGCCATGTGTCAAGTTACCAGATGATTTTCAGTTACCAGGTCTAAAATTGTGTTCTCTGGGGCTGGGGATGTGGGGATGTGGCTCAGTGTACAGTGCCTGCTTCACATGTTCAAAGCCCTGGTTAGATCCCCAGAACCCTCCCCAACAACACAAAGTGTTCCTTAGCAACAGGTTTGATCTATAATGTTGATTATTCCGTCAGCCAAAAATGCCACACTTTTTAAAGGAAAATGGAAAAATGTAATAATTTGTTTTACCATGTTTGTATCTTAAGTAGGTTCATGATCTACACTGGGGCCTGGAATGAATATTTTTTAAAATTTAAGTTTGCATGAGATAAAGTTTAATACATGGAATTTTGCTATGTGGTATAGCTTTGTTTTAAATTAGCAACAGGTGTTTGACAACTGAATATGTTTTTTATGTTGAATTCTAATCTTTAAAGGGTCAAGGGAGCTTCCTAACTAGTTGGTATAGAAGTAAGTAAACCTGAGATGGTCCCAGGGACATGTCCCACTTCCATTCCTTACACAGCACAAAGGTAGGTGCAGGGTTTGAAGAATTATATACATTTTTCAAAAGATGTTTTACCTAAAGCTAACAACAACAACAAAGCAAGGGTTTGCAATACAGAAAGCCTCACATATTCTAGTGGGTGGGGGAAGACACTATTAGTAGGAAATGGAATGAAATATCAGGAGACATGTGTTAAAGGATTTCCTTGACATGATGAAGTTTGCTGTAAAGGCCATCAGATTTATTCTTTCCATTTTAAATGTAGTCCTGGGAATAGAATGAGTTCTTTTTTAAAAGAGCTTGATGACAGAGAATGCTTCACAAAAACAGAGAAAGGTTTCTTAAAGAAAGTGTCTATTTCAGCTACTTCTCAAACTGAAGTCTTTTTTATTTTTCCCAAATTGTGCTTACTACGGTTCAAGCCAGGGGAGTCTAGAGAATTTATTTTGCATTTGTAAGGCAAGAGGTGATTTCTAATATTATATGTGAGTATAATTTTCCCTAGTATGTAAAAAATGTGAAATTTTTTTCAAAATATCTTCCAGTAGTTTGTGAAAGTTGGGGCTGAATGTGAATAGCTTTCACGTTACAATAAACGTGGGTTTTCTCATTAAATTCTAAACTGTTTTAATTTTTTAAAGAGCTATAACAGTTGTTAAGTGCTTAGGAAGAAACCATTTGCAAACAATCAGGACACATTATTCATTTTTAGAATTTGTTTTTACAATGTAGTTTGAACTAATATATTTTGTATTCTTGTGTGGTGAAAAAACTCAGATTCTACAGGCCTTAAAACCAAAGACTGTGATTCTTATTTGAATTGTGTCTTCTATAACAGATTTCAATAAAGCTGGACCAACTTACTGTCTTGGCCTCTTTCCTCACCTATAAAAAGGGACTTGTTCTAGAACTCCTTTACTCTACTCTGTACTATCTGTAAATGAGTTTGGGAGAGACTCTAAATAAACATGCAGAATTTCATGTTCAAAAAAAAAAAAAAAAAAAAGAAAAAAGAAAAAGAAAAAAAGACTTCAAAAGAAATTTGAGAAAATGACTGAAGAGCTACAAAAGCAAAAGACAACTCACGATAATGACGTATACCTGTCCTCTTATTTGAATCTCATGGCTCATTGACGTATAATCCCACAACTAAAATTAGTGATCACCATAGCACAATGGAGAAGAGATTACAAGAGATGAAGGAGAAGAGGGAAAACCTTTCCCCTACCTCTTCCCAGATGACTGACCAGTCCCATGAGAATCCAGGTAACTGAGTGTGAAACATTGTTGAACATTTCACATGATTCTTCATGTTCAGATGAATCCTTTGCTGTTGGTTTACACACATCCTTGGATGATGTCTGTGGAAAATCAGGAGGTGGAAAGAACTATTAATGGAATTAGAGTGCTACCTGTACATCCTTGTGTGTTAAAAACAGCACTCATGGGCTGGGACTGGAGCTCAGTGGCAGAGCGCTTGCCTAGGACATGTGAAGCATTGAGTTTGATCCTTAGCACTGCATACAAAAATAAGCAAATAAAATAAAGGCATGCTGTTCATCTAAAACGACCCCCAAAAAAAAGTACTCATTAATCAGCACCATCCAGTCACCCCCTTAAGTCAAGTCCTCAGAGATCCATAAATCATCTTCCAAAGGAGAAAGAGGTAAATTGGCGGAAAGATCCTGTAGAAGAAGTAGTACCCCAGGCAAGAGGTGAGCCAAGGGTTTATATTTTTTTGTTTGTTTAATTTTTTTTAGTTGACAATAGGCCTTCATTTTATTTGTTTGTATGTGGCGCTGAGATTTGAACCCAGTGCCTCACACATGCTAGGCAAGCACTCTGCCACTGAGCCACAACCCCAACCCAGCCCAAGGTGTATCTGAGATCTTTGAGAAATACAGTTTGTCTTCTATAATGTCTACAGCAAAAGGTTGCCTTTTGGAGTATTGAAGGCCCTGGAATTCCTCAGCAAAGAGGAAAAGAACATCACCTCCAGAAGACTAGCTGAGGGGAAAGAGCCTCAGCAGGAAGCCTGTAGCACCCAGGCTAGCTCAGGTTGGAGCACAGCCTGCAGCTGGTGGCCAGGCTTGCCACCGCCACTCCTGATTGTGGGAAGTCCTATGAGGACCGTTTCTCACCTGACAACCTGAAGGAAAGGGGTTCAGAGCAGCTTCCTCCTGGATCTCCACCACCGCCAAACCCTGCTTAGCTCGGCTGCAGAAGTTTTTTCTAAGAGAGAACAAACATATTAGAAATGTCAGATTTTGCCTGCATTGGTGAAAACCCTAGATTAGTCCATATGACTCAGTTAACAACAAAATTTCCTCGTGACTTCAGAAACCTGTGAAATGTGAATAGAACACAAATTCCAGTTATGTGACTGCAGAGGAGACACCTGCTGCTGTACACAGCCAGGGGTGTGTTGTGCAGGCTGAAGACCCTAGCCCAGAAGGACAAGAGGATGACCTATGTCCTCCCAAGGGAACAGGGAAGAAGTGAGAGGATCCCTTTGTGTAAAAAGCAGGCAGAAAGAAGGATTCACTTCCTCATTGCTGGACTCCTTTGGAGGTGAAGCACCACATGATTGCAAACTGAATTTTGGGGCTGATTATATGTGGAGAAATCTACAGAAGAAAAGAAAAATTTATGCACAGTATATAGTGAAAGTATGTGAATCTTTTTAATATCATGAAAATTTGCAACAGTGCATCCACATTTAAAGCCTACCACATTTTTCATAATTTAAATTATGTTTTCTGATTTTTTATTTTAAAGAATGTGTTTGATATCTCCCAATGATAAATCTTTAGGAATGCTTGCTGCCCTGTGGCATTTCTAGGCTTATCTGTCAAATCTTGTTGTGAATACACTTCTCAAAGCTTTCTCCCTGGTTCAGATGAAAAGTGACAATAATACCTAGCACGAGCAATCAGCAAAGGCAGCTCTTGTCCTGTCATTTGCAAGCTCTCACTGTGGCAGAACTGTGAGAGAGGCATGCAAAGACTTTAAAATCCAGACTCACACCTAAGTGGCTGTTCATGTAGCAAGAAATTAAGATAGTATTAACTGTTAATTCTATCAAGGAAGAGGAGGTGTGAAGGGTCAACTTTGAAACATGTCATCAAGATTTATTGTTGAAGAAGCTTTGGGTAATGTTAATTTTATTCCTGTCGGTAATCATTATGACAACTTATTTACTGAGTGACATAACAACAGACTATATCACTCTAACAATTGCAGCTTTAAATTTGTCTCCCAAGGATTCGTGTTTTGGGAGCTTGGTCCTCAAGGGTGGTAATGTTGGGAGGTGGTGGACCTTTAAGAGGTAGAGCATAGAGGGAGGTTGTTACTAGTCTCTTGCTGCTTTCTGGCTTTCTG
Organism: Sciurus vulgaris; assembly: GCF_902686455.1. Classification (NCBI taxonomy): domain Eukaryota; kingdom Metazoa; phylum Chordata; class Mammalia; order Rodentia; family Sciuridae; genus Sciurus; species Sciurus vulgaris. The sequence goes on along the minus strand of NC_136461.1, from coordinate 80,817,577 downwards.
TCTGGTGAAATTTCTCTCACAATGAGATCCTTACCAGAGCTCAAATGATACCAGTGTTCTGCCCTTGAACCTTCAGGATCATGAGCTAAATAAATCTTTTTTCTTTATAAAGTAGAAAAAAAAGTGGCAATAATAAACATTTTGTACTTCAATCAAAATTGAAGAAACTTGAGTTCTGACCATCTTTACCTAAAGATTTGGTTAAAATCTGCATAAGACCCAGTTGACTCTTCATTGTTTCTCTAGTCTTTTGAGTGGTTTTCACCACCATTTTCAAGAGGGAGAAGATGCAGGGGGTGAAATAATCCGAAATATTACATATTTTTTCCTTGAATATAAATCTCCCAGAATTATCTCACTAAAAAATTAACATAATTTTCCATATTTTAAGTCTACTATTTATGTCTTAACTTTCTCAACACATGTCAACAAGATATTGTATCTTAAGCTTAGGATATTTTCAAACTATGTAGACTCATGTTGACTCCAAAGTGAATGTGAAATAGATTGCATTTGGACTGTTTTGGTATTTCAGAACACCACGCTCCTAAAGCCTATGCTCTTATTCTCAGTTTTTATCTAGTGTATTTTTAAGTGTTTTGAATAGCTTTTAATGACATGTACACATAAATTAAGTGGAAGAAAACTAGTTCTAAACACCAAGTTCCATCTTAAATCCCACTGTCGACAGGAGCAAATTGGTCCTTGAAGCAGATGTGGCTCTTGTCCCAGGACTAAACCCTGGGGGTCTCCAGCCCTGAGTGCCTGACTTAAGTGTGAGAGGACAAGGACCAGCACTGTTTGGCTCCCTGGTGTGACAGGTTGACATATTTGACTCCATGGAAATGTTATAGGCCAGGCTATGTGGGAAATGACTAAACAGACTCCATTTTACCCTGAGACTCCATGTTATGTAGGAAATACTTCTCCCATGGGAACACTCTGCCTCTGTACCCATCAACAGTTACTTAGCATGACATGTTTGGCAACACAAAATGGCAATTCTTGTATAATGAAAAATTGTTCTCTTTTCGATTCCTATTTTTCCTAAACAATGTACCATGCCAACAGTGATGTCAACAGTGATTGTCTAGATGTTAGTAACCTTTCTTTTTTTAAAAAAATATTTTGTTTTACTTGTAGGTGAACACAATGACTTTATTTTATTATTATTATTTTTATGTGGTGCAGAGGCTCGAATCCAGGGCCTCACACATGCTAGATGAACGCTGTACCACTGAGCCCACAACCCAACCCCACCATTCTTTAATTTGTACCTAAGTAAGATCATTTTGACCTACTTCCCCCTTCTGCTAATGATTTTAGATCTCATGATGTTAGTTTGTAATTTTAAATCATAGCAATAGACACTTATGATTGATGTAGTGACTTAAGATATAAAAACCCCTACAGCCCTATGGTTGGGGCTATTCTCCCAATAGTCATTTTTGGAGCATTGTGTGAGACAGTCAGCTAGCCGGCTAATAAAGACTCTCAAATTTGTACTTCTCAATGGTGATCGGTCTGTTCTTAAGTTGCACCCTATAGCACCTGGGACTTGGAAACATTAAACTTGGTGAGGGTGAGTGTGGGCTGTCACACAGGTGTGCAGGCACCCCCTGTGCGACTCAGTCTGATTCATGGGAACAGTCTGTATGCCCTGATGTAAGGCATCTTCTAGAGTCTTGTGCTTCTTTTTGTGTCATCCCCAAGAGAAAAAAATCAGTCAGTTCTTAGGCAAGAAGAGACTTCCATGCCGTGTAAACCAATCTAACCACTTGCTTTCATAATAATTGAGACTCACTGATGTCTTAAGTGTCTGCTGTCAGCCACGGGGACTCAGGTAAACCTGCTCTTGGGGAATCTACCATGGCAAAATCTTGAAGCCCTCAGTTAAATGAACATTGCACTCCTGCCAGAGCTGTGGGCAGGAAAGTGCTCTATGTCAAACTGGCCTCTCCAGATCTTCCATGCTGAAATAAAGTCTCTTCAGTTCGAAAATAAATAAATAAATACAAAGAGAAAATAAAACCTCTCTTTGGTGCCAGAGTAGGGGGTAAGGAGAAGAGTGAGATGGGAAAGTGGTAAAGAAGAAGGTGGGGCAGGAGCAAAGAGTTGAAAGCTGAGGCTTAAGAAACGATGGCAGAGGGGGCTCCTGTGGCAGCTGAAAAGCAGTGAAGCTAGAGAATAAAGACATTTAAAGCTGAAGCAAAACTGGCATGGAGATGAAGGTGGCTCTCAGCCCACTGGGGGAAGAAGGGAAAATTTATCACAAGCCCATTTCTCAGTGGTCAGTAGTTCCGTCTACAAAGTATAAATCCTCTCTTTCTTGCATTTTTAAACTGTATGCATAGGTACTGTAGGTTTTTACGATGTCTCATACCCCAAAGTCAACACTGAAACTCCCGGGTAGGAGGCAAGAGTGCATATCATGGGTATAAAGCTAGAGGGTGCCAATTTGTACCTCCATGAAGCTGTTCAAAAAGGGATTATTGTTGTTATTATTCAGAATACTCTTGAGTCTCCCTGCCTTAAGTCTCAATATCTATAAAGAATAATTCTTAACTATAAAAATCACTGAAACTATACAGATGAATTAAATGAATGTAAAATTAGACTTCATATCATCTATTTTCATGTTGCATGGCATAAACTTTCAGGAACTCAAAAATTAAATTGTGACTATTGTTACCTGGTAATTTGGGGCTTGCCAAATCATCTTCTTCCTACCTCAAACCCAGGAGAATTTGCATGTACTGCCATCAAGTGATATTAGTGCCATCTCAGTAGTTGAAAATTCAGGATGCGTGATTGAAAAATATGTGTGCAGTCAAAACCAATCACTTGAGGTTGGGGGTGCAGTTCTGTTGGTACAGCAATTGCCTAGTGTGCATGAGGCTCTGGGTTTGATGCCTAGAACCACAAAGAAAAAAAAGAAAAAAGTCACAAGAGCTAGATTCCAGTTCCAACTTCTATATACCCTGCTTTTGACACAGGTTTTGAAGACTAAATTATCAGGGCTGGGGTTGCAGCTCAGAAGTAGAGTGGTTGCCTAGAGTGTGTGAGGCACTGGCTTCGATTCTCAGCATCACATAAAGATGAATGAATAAAGGTCTATCAACATCTAAAAATAAATAAGTGAAGTATTTTTTAAAAATCATCAATATGAGGGGGTAGAATAGTAAGAAAGATAAACCTATCATTTGCATCACACTGCTCAATTGTCGACTGACCATTCAAAGATGTGGGCAAGGCATGAGGTAAGAGGCAGAGAAACAGAAGCAGGACCTGGAGGAGAAAAGCCCCAGTTGCTGGCCAGTCTCTGTCACTTTACTAACTAAATGATCTTAGGCAAATTTCCTAAATTCTCATGGCCTGAGCTGCTTTGTGGACTCAGTGGGGAGGATAAGAAATCATCATCACGACAGGGCACAATGGCACACACATATAATCTCAAGTACTCATGGCTGAGGCAGGAGGAGTGAAGTTCCAATCCAACCTCAGCAATTTAGAGAGACCCTCTCTCAAAATTTAAAAAGGGTCATGGATTATCCCACTCCTCGGTTTATACCCAAAGGACTTAAAATCAGCATTCTACAGTAATGCAGTCACATCATTGTTTATAGCAGCACAATTCACAATAGCTAGATTGTGGAACCAACCTAGATGCCCTTCAACAGAGGAATGAATAAAGAAACTGTGGTATATATACACAATGGAATATTATTCAGCCATAAAGAAGAATAATATTATGGCATTGCAGGTAAATGGATGGAGTTGGAAAATATCATGCTAAGTGAAATAAGCCAATCCCCAAAAACCAAAGGCCAAAAGTTTTCTCTGATAAGTGGATGATGATATATCATGGAGATGAGAGAGTGGGGAGTGAGAGAAGAATGGAGAAACTTTAGATTATGTAGAAGGAAATGAGGGGGGTATGAAAAATCATGGAATGAGACAGACATCATTATGTATGATTACACTAATGGTATGATTCTATATCGTGTACAATCATGGAAACAAAATGATGTACCCCATTTGTGTACAATGAATCAAAATGCAGTCTGTAAAAAAGAAAGAAAGAAAAAAAGAAAAGAAGGAAGAAAAAGGGCCATGGGTGTACTTTAATGGTAGAGCATTTACCTAGCAAGTATGAACCCCCTGGATTTGATCCAGGCACTGCAAAAAGAAAAATAAAAGGGTCATTAAAGCTTCATTGTGCAAATTAATGAGATGATATATGTAAATGCTTCCTTTTATTTTGTTTTTTTATTTTATAAGACTTATTATGTGTCTGATTCTCTGGACTCAACTGCAAGCTCCTGCAGGGTAGGAGGGCATTATGTTTCTCTACACCCCTGTCCTTGGAAACTCATCTGGCACACAGCATGGATTGCAGTGTTGCCTTGACACAAATTTTATATGAATATTCATTTGTTTAACAATGTTAAATGTGTTCTATACATGAGACACTGAGCCACACACTGTCAAGAATGAATTCAAGCATTAAAAAATACATATCCAAAAGGGGCTGAAGTATAGAGTCTGAAGATGACATTAATAAGTAATTAAAATGGGATACAAATGTATAAAGGTGTGAAGTATCCTAGGAATGAGAACAAATTCAGTAAACCTAGCGTGAAGGATAAAAACAAGGATAGAAAGATGGTTGGGTATTATGTAAGAGACTCACATGATAAGGGCTATGACTGCCATCTGAAACAAGCCTCAGAAGGGCAGTAACTCTGCCTTGGAAATAGAGACTGGAAACATGTCAAGATCCCCCCCCCCCCCCCCTGCACATTTAAACAGTGTCATGATTAGACTGTTACATTAGTGATCAATAGCATGGGTGCAAGAAAAAATTCATTCAAAAACCCTTTGAATGTTTTACACTTTCTGCAGAACGGAAACTAAAATAACCTCTTACAAAATTAGTCATAAATACAGTCCTGAGCTTTTTTGCTTATACACATAAACATTGTCTAAAATATGTCTTCTTTGTTGCAGCTAGGTCTGGCCACTGCTGTGCTTGACTGAGCTAATAAATCTGTTGAAACCTGCAACTTCTCTGTTCTCTTCTCCTGCTAAGGTTTGTTTCCTGACAGTAATTAAAGTCTTTGCCACTTATATAGCTATTGCTTCTGCTGGAACCACCACAGCCATGCTTTCATGGTTTGGCAAAGTACTGGCCTCCACCACCATGGGGGCCAGAGCTTCTGCCTCCAAAGTTTCTTTAATTCGTGTGTCCAAAATTTGAAGATTGATTGTTGTAATTGTGGAAATAATTCTAGATTTCACCACCACCAAAATTGCTTTCATCATTACCAAATTAATTTTAGCCATCCCAGCTGCCACCACATCTACCACTACCACAGATGCCACCAAACTACCATAACAGCTCCATGACCAAGGTTGTCATTGCCACCAAAGCCATCTCCACTTCAACCTATTTGGCTGGATGAAGCACTAGCCATCTCCTGCTTCAACAGGGTTTTTTTCACTTCATAGTTGTAGCCTTCACTAGATGGCATTTATTTTCTTTCTTTCTTTTTTTTCTTTTCTGTGTGTGTGTGTGTGTGTGTGTGTGGTACCCAGGGGTACTTAACCATTAAGCCACATCCTCAACCCTTTTTTATTTTTTATTTTGAGACAGGGTGTCACTAAGTTACTGAGGCTGACTTAACTCACAATCCTTCTGCCTAAGCCTCCCAACACCCTGGGACTACAGGGTTTACCACTGTGCCAGCTCTAGATGGTATTTCTGAATGACAATCTCATCCATGGAGTCATGGGTCATCTTAAAAAACTAAAGCCTCTCTTCTTGCCATTCTCTCAGTCATGGTTTCAATCATTTCCATTTTTTCATACTGTTCAAAAATAATCTCTTAGGTGAAGTACTCCAGCAACCTTTTTAATGCCACCAACAAAAACCTTTTTAACAGTTAAGCAGGCACCCAGTTTCTGAGAATCTTCTCTTGAGACAGCTCTTTGGTTGCACAACTCTTCCACCCACCCTGCGTTCCTGGGTACATCCATCTCCTCCCCTGAAGCACTTGGTGTTTGGCCCTCTCATCACCACACTGCTGGTGAGTGTTCCCCTTTTCTCACAATGGCTCTTCATCCAATTGACTCTTGTGGATTGTTTCAAAGCTCAAACCTCTGATGAAGAGCTTCTGTGGCTGTTCTGGCTCTTCAGGAGACTCTGGCTTAAACACGATGGCGGTAGAAGAAAGACTTGAACAACACCTCCTCAGAATCATCCACAGGAAGATTCATTTCCTCCCCCCTCTGTTATTTTTGTTCCTTTCTGAATGGTGTTTTCATTCTCTCCTGCAGATAGCCCTCTCTGGTGAGAAGGTTAGCTTTCAGCAAGGCTCCAGTTTTGCTATAGGAATAAGTTAAGGAAAGGAAAAGGTCCCAGTCACCTCCTTTTTCCACTTCACCCTTCTGAGAGTTCTAGCCAAAAACTCCCAGGTAAGTTTTAAAGGTTAGGCTTGGCTCACTTGCCCAACTTGGCAACGTGGATCAGATCTTTTTTTTTTTTTTCAACAAGGAGGTTCCTTGGCATTTTATTTTTATGAATAAAAAATGGAGACAAAACAAATATCCAAAAATAGGAGCTCAGAAACAAATCATGATGCAGTATGAAGCTCTAAAATTTATTTGGAGAATAATTAAATGATATGTTTAGTATTTCTTTTTTATTAATTTTTTTTTATTTTTACAGACTGCATTTTGATTCATTGTACACAAATGGGGTACAACTTTTTATTTCTATGGTTGTGCACAATGTAGATTCACACCATTCATGTAATCATACATATACATACGGTAATACTGTTTCATTCTACTATCTTTCCTTCCCCCATCCCCTCCCGCCCCATTTTCCTCTACACCATCCAAAGTTCCTTCATTCTTCTCTTCTCCCACCCCTCCATCCCCCCTCATTATGTATCATCACCCATGTATCAGAGAAAACATTCAACCTTTGGTTTTTTGGGTTTGGCCTATTTCACTTAGCATGATATTTTCCAACTTCATCCATTTACCAGCAAATGCCATAATTTTATTCTTCTTTATGGCTGAATAATATTCCATTGTGTACATATACCACAGTTTCTTTATCTACTCGTCAATTGAAGGGCATCTCTGTTGATTTCACAATCTAGGTATTGTGAATTGACTTACTATGAACATTGATTCATAGCATACAGCATCATGTAGTATGCTGATTTTAAGTCCTTTGGGTATAAACCAAGGAGTAGGATAGCTGGATCAAATGGTGGGTCCATTCCAAGTTTTCTGAGGAATCTCCATACTGCTTTCAAGAGTTACTGTACCGGGCTGGGGAGATAGCTCAGTTGGTAAAGTGCTTGCCTTGCAAGCACAAGGCCCTCTATTTAACAGAACCTCTCTGCTATCCTTTTTATGCTTCATGGCACTTATCACCATTTTAAAATGACTTTTATTATCAGCACTGCAAAAAAACTAAAACAAAACAAAACAAAAAAGAGTGACTGTACCAATTTGCAACTCCGTCAGCAATATATGAGTGTGCCTCTTTCCCCACATCCACGCCAACACTTATTATTGCTGTGTTCTTCATAATAGCCATTCTAATTGAAGTTAGATGAAATCTTAGGGTGGATTTATTTATTTATTTATTTTTTGCGGTACTGGGGATTAAACCCAGGGCCTTGTAAACACTCTATCAACTGAGCTATATCCCCAGCCCTTAGGGTGGTTTTAATTTGCATTTCTCTAATTACTAGGGATGATGAGCACTTCTTCATATATTTGTTTATCACCTGTATATCTTCTATGAAGTATCTGCCCATTTCCTTAGCCCATTTACTGATTGAGTTCTTTGTATTTTGGGTGAAAAGTTTTTTTAGTTCTTTATAAACTTTGGAGATGAGTGCTCTGTCTGAAGTATGTGTGGAAAAGATTTTCTCCCACTCTGTAGGCTCTCTTTTCACATTATTGATTGTTTCCTTTGCTGAGAAAAAGCATTTTAGTTTGAATCTATCCCATTTATTGATTCTTGCTTTTATTTCTTGTGCTATGGGGGTGTTGTTAAGGAAGTCTGGTCCTAAGCCAATGGGATAAAGATTTGGGCCTACTTTTTTTTTCTATTTGGTGAAGGGTCTCAGGTCTAATTACTATATCCTTGATTCATTTTGAGTTGAGTTTTGTACAGGGTGAGAGATAGGGGTTTAATTTCATATGGATTTCCAGTTTTACCAGCACTATTTGTTGAAGAAGTTATCTTTTCTCCATTGTAAGTTTTTGGCACCTTTGTCTAATATGAGATAACTGTACTTATGTGGGTATGTCTGTGTCTTCTATCCTAAACCATTGGTCTACCTGTCTCTTTTGGTGCCAATACCGTGCTGTTTTTGTTACTATTGCTCTATAATAGAGTTTAAGTTCTGATATAGTGATACCTCCTGCATCACTCTTCCTGCCCAGGATTGCTTTGGCTATTCTGGATCTTTTGTTCTTCCAGATAAATTTCATGATTTCTTTCTCTATTTCTATGAGAAATGTCATTGGGATTTTAATTGGAATTGGGTTAAATCTGTATAGTGCCTTTGGAAGTATTGCCATTTTGATAATATTAATTCTGCCTATTAGATCAAATCTTATAGCCAAGAAAATTAGATAACATGTTCAACAAAAGTTGTGTCAAGGGGCTGGGGTTGTGGTTCAATGGTAGAGTGCTCACCTAGCATGTGTGAGACACTGGGTTTGATCCTCAGTACTGCATAAAAATAAATACATAAAATAAAGGTATCATGTCCATCTACGACTAAAAAAGAATAATTTTTTAAAAGTTGTGTCAATACCATCCCTACAGCTGGAGAAGTAAATTCTTTTATTAACTCTCACCACAAGAAGCATATATTTAAAGAGTTGAAGAAAGAATGCTTATCCAAAGAGGGGGTTACCATTCTGAATTGCTAAAATACTTTTAGTCTACTAATATGCAATAAAATTTGAACTTCCCTAATGATAATAATATAACAACAACAACAATGATAGCCTTTATTGAATGTTAACCCTGCACTGCTGTATTGAGAGCACTTTACATGTGTCATTTTATTTGATTTTCCCAAAAACACTATGAAGAAGATATAATTTTTTTAAAAAATTTGTAGTTGTAGATGGACAGCATGCCATTATTTCATTTGTTTATTTTTTGGATCGAACCCAGTGCCTCACACATGCTAGGCAAGTGTTCTGCCACTGAGCTATTGTCACAGCCCCAAGAAGATATCATTGATTCCTAGTTTACAGATAAAGCAACTGAGGCACAGAGAAGATAAACAAATTGTCTGGCTTCACACAATAGTAAGTACAGATTTGAATCTAGATTTGTTTCACTTTGGAGACTATCTTTTAACCGCTAACCTTTGTAAAAGTAGGAGAACCATAAGAAACTTTAAAATAGATCCTTCCTTTAGAAATACCTCTCTGCACTCTGCAGAAATTGAATTCAAGATGGGAAACACTACAAATAAAGAGGCCATGGTGACTGCATCCAGAGATCCAGAGGGCCCGTGTTAGATGGAAGACTGCACATCTACTCACGTCTTGGTACTCCAATCCAACTTTATTGATTACTTCTCCTCCCTGTCTCTCTTATACCATGGACAAAGGTTTGGCACAAATACTAATTATAACTGAAGAATTTACTTAATTACATAACATTAGGTATGAAAATTTAATTACCCAGAATATGAATATTAAGTTGGAGCATTTGAAGGAGTACTGATAAAGGAAGACAGGAAAAAATAAGTAAGTTTCATTTATGAATCTCCTTTCACCATTTTATCAGTTAATAATGAATGCAATTAATGGTTTTCTTTATGTGATGGAATTTTCTTTTTTTGTGTTCCTATTCCCTCTGGTTTATGCTGTTGTGATATTTTAAAATAGTTATTTAAAACACATACAGTACGATTATGAAGGTTTCTGGTCTTATGGGATCAGGAGAGGGCTTGAATGCTGTCAGCTGGGGCATTTGAAAGCTCTCAGGCTGTCAAAACAAGGGCTCTTTGGGGAGCTCTCCAGGGTACTGGACTGTCTGCTCAATGAACTAGATCTTTGTGTCTCTCTTCTCACCCATTGTTATACTCTGACTCATGCCCTTCTGATCAACTGCCTGTCTCAACTATTTCTTAAGGCAACTTGGTTCACAGGCTGAGTTCCCAATAGGTTTTAATTTTAAATATGTTCTAGTGCCTTCAAAATCTATAGAACCAATAATTTTCTTCTCAACCAAGCTTTTCAGTTTTGTTTCCTGAGCCATTATTCTTCATTAATTTATTTAACAAATACTAGTGAATGTAGACAGACATATAACATAAAAAAACTACAAAACTTACAGAACAAGATAAATAAAGGAGAAAATCTATGTGATTTGGGGTTAGCAATGAGCTTTTAAATACCCAAACCACAATACATAAATAAAAATATGAATAAGTTGGAGTTCATTAAGATCTAAAACTTCTGTTTTGCTAGAGACACTGTTATGAAACTAAAAAGGCAAGACATGGTCTGGGGAAAATATTTGCAAATCATATATCTGGTGAAGAACTTGTATCCAAAATATATAAAGAACTCCTAAAGCTCAACAATAAGAAAACAACCCAAAAAATAAAAAAAGAAAAAGAAAAAAGAAGAAACCCACTTCAGAAAGGTACACGACTGGGGGGATAGCTCAATGGTAGAGTGCCGCCTAGCATGCATAAGATGCTTAGCTGAATCCCCAGTACTTTAAAAAAAAATGCAAAAGAGCTGAATAAATACCTCACTGAATATATATATGTGGTAAATAGCATATGTTTATATATTTAACTTCACATGTCATTAGGAATTTGAAAATTAAAACAATGAGATACTACTGCACACCTATTATTATAGTTTATACCCAAAAAACTAGCAAAACCAAATACCAGAGAGGATGCAGAGCAATAGAGACTTTTATCATTGCTGGAGAACAGTCTAGGCTCTTTGGCAGACAGTTTGGCAGTTCCTTACAAAAGTACACACAGTCTACTACCATGTGATCAAACAATCATATCCTTAGGTATTTATCTAAATGAGTATGTTTACACAAAAACTTGCAACAAAAGTTTATAGCAGCTTTTATTCATAATTGTTAAAAACTGAAAGCAACCAAGATGTCCCTCAATAGATAAATAGATATAAACTGGTATATCTGTGTAGTGAAATATTATTTAGTGATAAAAAGAAATAAACAATGAAACGACATAAAGACATGGCAAAAACCCAAATGCATATTGCTAAACTAAGGAAGCAAATCTGGTCAGGCATGGTGACATACACCTGTAATCCCAGAGACTTGGGAAGCAAGGCAGGAGGATCACAAGTTCAAGGTCAGCCTTGGCAATTTAGAGAGACCCCATCTCAAAATTCAAAAATCAGAAGGGCTGGGGATGTAGCTCAGTGGTAGAACACCCCTAGATTCAATTCCCTGTACTGCAACAACCACAACAACAACAATAGAAGAAGAAGAAAAAGAAGAAGAAGGAGGAGGAGGAGGAGGAGGAGGAGGAGAGGAGGAAGAGGAAGGAGGAGGAGAAGGAGAAAGAAGAAGGAGGAGGAGGAGGAGGAGGAAGAAGAGGGAAATAGAAAAGAAAGGCCAACATCCAACAGTCCTAGCTGAGATTCCAGTTGACAACCAGTGCCAATCTGGGTGAGGCCATCTTGGAACTAAATTCTTCTGTGCCAGTCAAGCCACTCCAGCTGATGCCATGTGAGCCAACGAGCTGCTCCCACCAAGTTTCAAACACGTTGCAGAATCATAACCAAATAATTGCTGTTGTTTTAAGTCAGTAAGTTTTGAGATGTTTCATTACATAACAATAGATAACAGAAACAACCCCTTTAAGGCTCTGTTTCATCTCTTGTAAATGTTAACAATGAGTTACCATATACAATATACAATATGTATATCAATAATACCCATCTCAGATTTGTTGTAAGGATAAGTGAAATTTTTCCTGGTGCTAGAGGTACTCAAATATTGCTATTTGGTAATGCTGTATTCTGGTGGGCACCAAAGAAGTGCTTGATGGGTGACAATTTTATTGAACAATATTGATTAATTGCATCAGAATCATTGTCACCTTCTCTGACTGCCCTCTATTTAACAGAACCTCTCTGCTATCCTTTTTATGCTTCATGGCACTTATCACCATTTTTAAATGACTTTTATTATCTGCTTCCTTACTAGACAAGACTTTGTTTGTGATGTCTCACAGAAAGTCAGTAAATATTTGTTGAATGAATAAATGAATGTTGTTGCTCATAAATTACCATTTTTCACTAAAGAATTAATGGAAAGTTTCCTGTATTCTAATTAAAGCTTACTCTTTCAGTTATCAATTCCCAGAACAGCATGATTGATTAGTTGATTAGGTAGTGAAACTATTTCATTTTCCTGAAGAGAAACCTTAAGTTAGAAACATTATAAAAGTATGTGAAGTACAGTTGCAGAACAATTTAACTTCAACCATCATAAACTAATTGACTTCATTAAGCTTTACAAAATGATGTTTAGCTTTTATTCTTTCTGCTGATATACACCTCAGACCTGTCTTTAAAATATTCAGTTTGCCTTAAACTTCACCTTGATTTCTGTCTAAAGCCCACTTATGCACAACTACCCAACCACAGAATCTAATTTCTTCTGCTGAGGTCTGGGCAGGACACTTAATCAAAAATACTTCTTGAAAACATGTCAATTTAGCTTTTAAATGCTTTTCTTCTCCTATTCTTTGGCTTCCATAACCTTCTAAAGTTTAACTCTAATAGATTTGATCAGGTTAACCCTAAATCTGATCTAATCTCTCTGAAAGTTTTTCCATTTCTTCTTCACATTTTACCTGAAGTGTTAAGGCCTTATTGACATAATTCCACATCATATACAACCACAAGAGTGGGATCCTAAATAGAATAAGTTATACTCTGCATATGTATTATCTGCCAAAATACATTCTACTGTCATGTATAACTAAAAGGAACAAATAAAAACAATAAAGTCCTAGGGACAGGCTGGTCAGTAAACTGTGCAAACACTGGGGAGTGGGCATTGTGAACTCTTAAGCCTAGAAGACCTGTTCTTAGTGGGATGTGGTGGCACATGCCTGGAACCCCAGCTACATGGGAGGCTGAGGCAGGAGGATTACAAATTCAAGGCTAGTCTCAGCAACTTTGTGAGAACCTGTCTCAAAACAAAAAAATAAAAAGATCTCCAGTACCAACCCCTACACGCCCCAAAAAAACCTGTTCTTGGCCCAGGCGGATGGTATAGTTCTCATGTGCAGGAGGGTGTTAGGATGCAGATAGGACTACCAATCACTGCGTACCATACTCAGGATGCCAAATGAACTAGCAAACTGCCGAGAGTGGTAGTGCTGGTGTACTGATCTTTCTAGCCAGAAGACACAACAAGGATTCCGATAGAGATCCTTCCTCTTGAAGCTTTCAGAGGACTTCACTGATTGCTCAGAGATAGGTCAAGTGCTATACCAGATAGGCTGTTGCCTGAGTTGAATTGGTATTTGTACCTCATATACAGAAGGCTGCTCAAAATTCAAAGTCTTAAATATAAAACTGAAAACTTTAAGATATTAGAAGAAAATACAGCTGTGACTTTGAATTATACATTGGTTTCTTAGATATGACAATCCAAAACGCAAGCAACCAAAGAAAAAATAAACTGGACTTCATCAAAATTAAAATATTTGTACTTCAAACAATGCTACAAAAAAGTGAAAGGACAACCCAGAAATGGGAGAAAATATTTGCAAATCATATATTTGATAAAGGAGACATTTATCCAGAATATGTAAAGAACTCTTACAAATCAACAATGAAAAAGACCACTATCCCAACTTTAAAGTGGACAAAGGAGGACTGGAGATGTAGTTTGGTGATAAAGCACTTGCCTAGCATGAACAAGGCCCTGGGTTCAATTCCCCAGTACTTGGGGGCCGGGAGGGGGACAGGAAACAGGACAAAGAATCTAAACAGAAATTATTCCAAAGATGATAAACAAATGGCCCATAAGCCCATCAAAAGATGCTCAACACCAGTAAGTCATCATGCCCTGTTACTTCAGCTGAAGACAATTCAATTGGAAACAACTCAACTTCAGAGTTCTTGGGTTACTGAGACCTCTTACATGCTTCCCTTTTCACACAGGTGCTAATCCATGAGACTCCATGATGAAGTTCCTGCATGCTAAATTTCATCTCAGATCTTCTTCCCGGGAAACTCCCTGCCCCTAGTAGGGGCAGCTGTACCCAGTTCCAAGTGTGAGAGGTACTCCAGAACAGAAAATAGATGATGGTAACTGTAGGTTTAAAAAGATGACCAGGGGCTGGGGCTGGGGCTCAGTGGTAGAGCGTGCACCGAGCATGTGTTAGGCCCTGGGTTCAAGCCTCAACACCACATAAAAATAAAATAAAGGTATTGTGTCCACCGACAACTAAAAACTACTTTTTAAAAAATGACCAAATCAAGGTTTCAGGCTCAGCAAGTTCATCTAAGCCAGAATCAGATGTTGGGCTAGCACTCTTCTCCAGTGCCCAGTGTAGGACTGGCCTAAAAAGGAGAGGGCCAGTCCTCTGGAGTTCTCTGATCACGGTTTCCATTGTAGTTACCAGATTAATGTCTTACTTCAAAGATTTGTGTATTTTCCATTAGGAGCTTGTTAACATTGATTGAGTTTATAATTATTAAATTGATCATATTTTATCAAATAAATATTTTAGAAATTGTATTATAGATCTGTCTTCAGGTGATGTTTCATCTGCACTAAAACATAATTAAAGTATTTTATTCTCCATTAAAAAGTGAGGGGTTGGGGCCATAACGCAGCAGCAGAGCCCTTGCCTAGCATATATGAGGCACTAGGTTCAATCCTCAGCATCACATAAAAATAAATAAATAAAATAAAGGTATAATGTCCATCTATGACTAAAAAAATTATTTAAAAAGAAGTGAGGACTAAGAACAGTGATAGATTTTTCTACTTTAATTTCTGCAAGGTTTTGAAGTTCATATGAGGACTTTGATCCCAAGGTTCAACACAGATCAGTTTGCCAAAAAAGCACAGGCCAATTAGGGTGAGGAATAGGTACAATACAAGTTTTACAACCAGCCTTTCCTCTGAGTGGCTGGAGGATGATTCAGGAGCAAGGGTGGTATAGGATGAGGATTGAAGGAAAACAATGCAATAGAAGAAATTGCGGTTTTTCAAGATGGCGGCCTAGAGGGTGGCTGCATTACGTGTTGCTCCAGAACTCAGGATTCAAGAGAGGAGATATTGAGACGCTTGGGACCAACTCAAAGTAGCCGGGTGACTCTCACCCCCTGGGGGGGCATCCCGGATGGGACGGGGGTCCCGGAACGCAGGAAACTTTGTGAAGTAGAACTGCCGGCGAGACGCCCCTCCCCCCGCTGGAGCGCCATAGAGGAGGCCGGTCGGCACAGCGCTGAGACTCGGAGCAGCCACTGGGGCTCCGGCGGCTGCCCGGGGGAGGAGTGGCGGGGAGAACTGTGTGGACTCAGGACACCGGGGCCTGCCCTGAGGAGGAGGAGAGGAGCGTGGCCACTTGGATTCGGAGAGACTGCGACAGAGCTGCAGGCGGTTGCCAGAGGAGAAGCCGCGCGGCGAGCTGTTTGGAATCAGAACGACGCTTCTGAACCCCGGGGCCTGCCCTGAGGACGAGGAGGAAGAGGAGCAGCCGCTTGGATTCGGGCGACTATACGGGAACTACAGGCGGTTGCCAGAGAAGGGGCTGCGTGGCGAGCTGTTTGGACCCTGACCACTTCTGAACGCCGGGGCCTGCCCGGAGGAGTAGGAGAAGGAGGAGAAGGAGCGCGGCGGGTCCTTTGGACTCGCAGTGACTGCATTAGCGCTCCAGGCGGCTGCTCAGAGGAGAAGGCGAGTGGTGAGTTATTTGGTCTTAAAGTGACAGCTCCTGAACACAGGGGGGCTGCCTGGAGGAGAAGCGTGGTGGGACGCTTGGTCTTGAGGGACCACACCAGAGCTCCGGGCGGTGGCCCAGAGGACCCGTGCAGCGGGTCACGTGGATTCAGAGCCACTCAGAGGGACTGCTCCTGAACACCCGGGGGGTTATCTGGAGAAGGAGGAGGAACGGGCAGGGTCACTTCGACTCGGAGTGATTGATTGCCCCGGGCTACGGGTGGTTGGTGGGAGGAGGAGGCACGAAGTGAGTTTCTTGGACTCCTAGTGACCGCACCGGCATACTGGGCAGCTGTCTGGAGGAAGAGGCCTGTGGTGGGTCTCTGGGACTCAGAGCGATTGTTCGGGGCCACAGGTGGCTGCTCAGAGGAGGGGCCACGCAGCCAGGCGATTAGGTGCAGAACAGGGTCCCAGGATCTAGGAGGCTTCTGGGTGGAAGAGCCGCACAGAGACAGGCTTAGGGCGGAGCGAAGGTTCCAGGCCTATGGGCAAATTCTCTGAGGAGGGGCAGCCTAAGGAGATTCACCTGCGAAGGGTGAGGCTCCCAGGCCCAGGAGGTAGGGCCGGGCCCCTGGAAACTTTGCAGAGGAAGGCAGCCCAGCCCAGGCAGTAGATGTAAATTGAGGGGAACCTCTAGGAGGAAACTGACCAGCGAGACCTCCCCACCGGGTGAGTCTTCCCTGCTGGGTGAGGTTTCCCACAAGGACGGTAAAACCAGAGGCTCAGGCCCAAACAGGCCTTGCCTCAGCCCACAGCCTAGGTCCCCTTTGGATGACCATTGGTCAACAAGTGGAGGCACCTCTGCCCACTAGCAGGGAATATACCCCACCTGAAGGCCACCACTCCTAGAGAGGCAGCTTCCTTGTGGAGCACCGCATTATCAACCTCCTCCAAGACTTCAGCCTACTGAAGGCTAAGAGGGGATATATATAGAAATCTTCAGGGTCATTGTAAATCAACAGAGGAAATCTGCAATATCTCAGCGGTCCACTGATATCTGAACAACATGAGAAAACAAGGAAAGAAAATGCTGCAAACAAATCTAGATGTTACATCAATAAAACCCAATGACAGCATGGCAGAAGAAATGACAGAAAAGGAGTTCAGAATGTACATAATTAAAATGATCAGAGAAGCAAACGAGGAGATGAAAGAGCAAATGCAAGCATTGAATGATGAGATGAAAGAGCAAATGCAAGCATTGATTGATCGCACCAATCGACAGTTAAAAGAGCAAATACAGGAAGCAAAAGATCATTTCAATAAAGAGTTAGAGATATTGAAAAAAAACCAAACAGAAATCCTTGACATGAAGGAAACAATAAACCAAATTAAGAACTCCATAGAAAGCATATCCAATAGGATAGAACACCTGGAAGACAGAACCTCAGACATTGAAGACAAAATATTTAACCTTGAAAACAAAGCTGAACAAACAGAGAAGATGGTAAGAAATCATGAACAGAATCTACAAGAACTATGGGATATCATGAAAAGGCCAAATTTAAGAATTATTGGGATTGAGGAAGGCCTAGAGAAACAAGCCAAAGGAATGAACAACCTATTCAATGAAATAATATCAGAAAATTTCCCAAATCTGAAGAATGAAATGGAAAATCAAGTTCAAGAGGCTTACAGGACTCCAAATACACAAAATTACAACAGACCCACACCAAGGCACATTATAATGAAAATACCTAACATACAAAATAAAGACAGAATTTTAAAGGCTGTGAGAGAAAAGAACCAAATTACATTCAGGGGGAAACCAATACGCATATCAGCAGATTTTTCAATTCAGACCCTAAAAGCTAGAAGGTCCTGGAACAACATTTTTCAAGCCCTGAAAGAAAATGGATGCCAACCAAGAATCTTATACCCAGCAAAACTTACCTTCAAATTTGACGATGAAATAAAATCCTTCCATGATAAACAAAAGCTAATAGAATTTACAAAAAGAAAGCCAGCATTACAGAACATTCTCAACAAAATATTCCATGAGGAAGAGATGAAAAACAAAGAAGCAAATCAGCAAAGGGAGGAATTATCCTAAAGGAATTGTCAAATAAAGGAGGAAACAAGTTGTGTCAAACAAATAAATAAACAAAATTTTAAAAATGAACCAAATGACCGGGAAACCAAATCATTTCTCTATAATAACCCTGAACGTTAATGGCCTGAATTCATCAATCAAAAGACATAGACTGGCAGACTGGATTAAAAAGAAAGATCCAACAATATGTTGCCTGCAAGAGACTCACCTCATAGAAAAAGATACCCATAGATTAAAGGTGAAAGGATGGGGAAAAACATACCATGCACATGGACTCAGCAAAAAAGCTGGAGTATCCATCCTCATTTCCGATAATGTGGACTTCAAGCCAAAGTTAGTCAGAAGGGATAAAGAAGGTTATTTCATACTGCTTAAGGGAAGCATAAATCAGCAAGATATAACAATCATAAACATCTATGCCCCAAACAGTGGCTCATCTATGTATGTCAAACAAATCCTTCTCAATTTCAGAAACCAAATAGACCACAACACAATAATACTAGGTGATTTTAACACGCCGCTCTCACCACTGGACAGATCTTCCAGACAAAAATTGAGCAAAGAAACCATAGATCTCAACAACACAATCAATAATTTAGACTTAACGGACATTTATAGAATATTCCATCCAACCAAGAGTGAATACACTTTCTTCTCAGCAGCACATGGATCCTTCTCTAAAATAGACCATATATTATGCCACAAAGCTAATGTTAGCAAATACAAGAAGATAGAGACACTAGCATGTATTCTATCAGATCATAATGGATTGAAGTTAGAAATAAATGAAAGAGTAAAACACAGAAACTATTCCAACATCTGGAGGTTAAACAATATGCTATTATATGATGAATGGATAACAGAAGATATTAAGAAGGAAATTAAAAAATTCTTAGAGGTAAATGAGAACAAAGAAACATCATATCAAAACCTCTGGGACACTATGAAAGCAGTACTTAGAGGGAAATTTATTTCATGGAGCGCATTTAATAAAAGAAGTAAAACTCAACAAATAAACAACCTAACACTACAGCTCAAAGCCTTAGAAAAAGAAGAGCAGAACAGCACCAAAAGTAGTAGAAGACAGGAAATTGTTAAACTCAGAGCTGAAATCAATGAAATTGAAACAAAAGAAACAATACAAAAAATTGACAAAATAAATAGTTGGTTCTTCGAAAAAATAAACAAAATTGATAAACCTTTAGCCACACTAACAAAGAGAAGACGAGAGAAAACCCAAATCACTAAAATTCGGAATGAACAAGGAAATATCACTACAGACAGGATGGAAATACAAAACATAATTAGAAGCTATTTTGAAAATCTATACTCCAACAAAATAGAAAATTTCGAAGACATCAACAGGTTTCTAGAGACATATGAATTGCCTAAACTGAATGAGGAGGACATAAACAATTTAAATAGACCAATTTCAAGTACTGAAATAGAAGAAGTCATCAAAAGCCTACCAACAAAGAAAAGTCCGGGACCAGATGGGTTCTCAGCCGAGTTCTACAAAACCTTTAAGGAAGAGCTCATTCCAATACTTCTCAAAGTATTCCATAAAATAGAAGAGGAGGGAACCCTCCCAAACTCATTCTATGAAGCCAATATCACACTGATACCTAAACCAGACAGAGACTCATCAAGGAAAGAAAATTTCAGACCAATATCCTTAATGAACATCGACGCAAAAATTCTCAACAAAATTTTAGCAAATCGCATACAAAAACATATTAAAAAGATAGTGCACCATGATCAAGTGGGTTTCATCCCAGGGATGCAAGGTTGGTTCAACATCAGGAAATCAATAAACGTAATTCACCATATTAATAGACTTAAAGTCAAGAATCACATGATTATTTCAATAGACGCAGAAAAAGCATTTGATAAAATACAGCACCCCTTCATGCTCAAAACACTAGAACAAATAGGGATAGTGGGAACATTCCTTAATATTGTAAAGGCCATTTATGCTAAGCCCATGGCTAATATCATTCTAAATGGTGAAAAGCTGAAAGCATTCCCCCTAAAAACTGGAACAAGGCAGGGATGCCCTCTTTCACCACTTCTATTCAACATCGTTCTTGAGACTCTGGCCAGAGCAATTAGACAAACCAAAGAAATTAAAGGGATACGAATTGGAAAAGAAGAACTCAAACTATCCCTGTTCGCTGATGACATGATTATATATTTAGAGGAACCTGGAAATTCCACCAGAAAACTCTTAGAACTCATAAGTGATTTCAGTAAAGTAGCAGGTTACAAGATCAATGCCCATAAATCCAACGCATTTTTATACATAAGTGATGAATCTTCAGAAAGAGAAATTAGGAAAACTACCCCATTCACAATAGCCTCGAAAAAAATAAAATACTTGGGAATCAATCTCACAAAAGAGGTGAAAGACCTCTACAATGAGAACTATACAACACTAAGAAAGAAATTAAAGAACACCTTAGAAGATGGAAAGATCTTCCATGTTCTTGGATAGGAAGAATTAATATTGTCAAAATGGCCATACTACCTAAAGTGCTATACAAATTCAATGCAATTCCAATTAAAATCCCAATGACGTACCTTACAGAAATAGAGCAGGCAATTATGAAATTCATCTGGAAGAATAAGAAACCCAGAATAGCTAAAGCAATCCTTAGCAGGAAGAGTGAAACAGGGGGTATTGCAATACCAGATCTTCAACTCTACTACAAAGCAATAGTAACAAAAACGGCATGGTATTGGTACCAAAATAGAAAGGTAGATCAATGGTACAGAATAGAGGACACGGACACAAACCCAAATAAATACAATTTTCTCATACTAGACAAAGGGGCCAAAAATATGCAATGGAGAAAAGATAGCCTCTTCAACAAATGGTGCTGGGAGAATTGGAAATCCATATGCAACAGAATGAAACTAAACCCATATCTCTCACCATGCACGAAACTAAACTCAAAATGGATTAAGGACCTCGGAATCAGACCAGAGACCCTGCAGATTATAGAAGAAAAAGTAGGTCCAAATCTTCATCTTGTTGGTCTAGGACCAGACTTCCTTAACAGGACTCCCATAGCACAAGAAATAAAAGCTAGAATCAACCACTGGGATAGATTCAAACTAAAAAGCTTTCTCTCAGCAAAGGAAACTATCAGCAATGCGAAGAAAGAGCCTACAGAGTGGGAGAATATCTTTGCCAATCATACTTCAGATAGAGCACTAATCTCCAGAATCTATAAAGAACTCAAAAAACTCTACTCCAAGAATTCAAACAGTCCAGTCAACAAATGGGCTAAGGAAATGAATAGACACTTCACAGAAGAAGATCTACAAGCAATCAACAAACATATGGAAAAATGTTCAACATCTCTAGTAATAAGAGAAATGCAAATCAAAACCACCCTAAGGTTCCATCTCACCCCAATTAGAATGGCGATTATCAAGAATACGAGCAACAACAGGTGTTGGCGAGGATGTGGGGAGAAAGGTACACTCATACACTGCTGGTGGGGCTGCAAATTAGTGCAGCCGCTATGGAAAGCAGTGTGGAGATTCCTTAGAAAACTTGGAATGGAACCACCATTTGACCCAGCTATCCCACTCCTTGGCCTATACCCAAAGGACTTAAAATCTGCATACTACAGAAATACAGCCACATCAATGTTCATAGCTGCTCAATTCACAATAGCCAGACTGTGGAACCAACCTAGATGCCCTTCAATTGATGAGTGGATAAAGAAACTGTGGTATATATATACTATGGAATATTACTCAGCCATAAAGAATGATAAAATTATGACATTTGCAGGCAAATGGATGAAATTGGAGAATATCATGCTAAGTGAGATAAGCCAATCTCAAAAAGCCAAAGGACAAATGATATCGCTAATAAGTGGAGGTTGACACATAATGGGGGGGAGGGAAGGGTTAGAGTTAGGGTTAGGGAGGGGGGCAAGTATAGAGGAAGGAACTACTGTATAGAGGGTAAAGAGGGGTGGGAGGGGTGGGGGGAAGGGAAAAAAATAACACAAGGAATCAAACAACATTGCTCTATGTAAATTTATGATTACACAAATGGTATGCCTTTACGCCATGTACAAACAGAGAAACAACATGTATCCCATTTGTTTACAATAAAAAAAAAAAAAAAAAAAAAAAAAAAAAAAAAAAAAGAAGAAATTGCTTCTCCAAGCCCAAAAGGATAGGTTGAATCTGGTTCAGGTTGTGTTTATATCAGACAAGAGGGAAATTACAGAGATGTCTAGACGGGAGGTGTCTAAAAGACACTTCATCAACTTTGATTTCTAGTGTCTCTACAGTGTCTGATTTTGTTGCATGAGTGACTGGATGAGTCAAAGTGAGCACCTTCATCCTTCTTGCCATCACACTCCAGGGTCTAAACCAGCATTTCATAAAAAGTGATCAGCAAATGGAAAAACCTACATGTTTAGCCTCGAAAACTTCAAGTACCACTTTCCCTTAAGCAACTCTATTTCATCTGGGCCTTTCTTGGTTCTATTATTTATTCCGAGAGGCAAAGAAGAATAGGGCAGAATAGTTTAGCTGTAGATAGATCAGTTTGTTCGAGGGTAGGACACTGTTGTCACCTTAGTTTTCCACTTAATTTTGATGAGGCCCAATCTGTGTGTGTTGGTTTTAACAGTTTGAGGATAACAATCTCTATTTTCTTTGTTTTTTTCTTTCTTTCCTTTTTTTTTTTTTTTTCCCCTGAGTACTGGGGATTGAACCCATAGGTGCTCTACTACTGAACTGGGCCCTTTTTGTTTTTTGAGACAGTGTCTTACCAAGTTGCCCAGGCTGGCCTGCTGTGATCCTCCTGCCTCAGCCTCTGGAGTCACTGGGATTATAAGTGCACCGCCATGCCTGCTGAAGATTATTACCCTAAAGGAGTAGTTAACAATAACTTTCCATTATTCTCTAAATATATTTATAAAATAAATGTTACCTTGCATTTATCCATGCTCAAACTCATCTGAGACATTTTTGCTCAACCTCACTGTCTTATAATAGCTTCCTCTTAATTATCTTCATGAGTTTGGGTTTTCATCACACATAAGATCTAAGTGTCAGCTACCTGTCACTTTCCCCCTTCAAGTCTTTATTTTCTTCATCTATGAGATAGGATAATAACATATTACTCATAAGTGTGTTGGGAATGGTGAGAAATCCATAGAAAACACCTAGCATGGTGTCTGATACACAATGGCATTCAAGAAATGTAAATTACTTTTCCCTCCCTCACTGCATTACTTAATAATTGAATATGGCTACTGTTTTTTTTTTATTTTTCCTTTTTTTTTTTGTTTCATTTTGTTGGAACAAGTCAAAACTCCTTGATGAACTGCAGACATATTCAAATGTTTTTAAGTGCCAACCATATGCATATGAACATTCTGAATTAGACAATTATAATGATATTGACCTAATAGCTTTAGATAATATTAGAGTCAGATCAGTTATACATGGTGACTCAGGCTAGGCATTAACCAATTCAACAATTTACCAGGATCTTTTCTCTCTCCAATCCTAGACAGATTTTCATTATGCTATTCAACATAAAACTTCAATTATACTGATATTTAGATGTACATAGAACCTGATAAATAAGTAATATCAGCTATGACATAACACAATCCTTTTGCATAATTCATGTGTTTTTTGCTGCCTTTTTTTTCCTTGGGGGTGGTTTTGATTATGGAAAAGCCATTCAAACTTCCTAAAATATGTTTTTGAACAATCTTTTATCAATGCAATTTGATGATTTGGTACCTACTATGCCATGGCTACTATTAAAAAATTTTAAATGTATAATCTATAATGATTTTCCACATTCTATTCTTTTTTTTTTCATTTCCAATTTTTTTTTTTATTTTAGTAGAGAGCAATGCCAGTTCCACTAGGAAGTACTTAAGATGCCACAAAGAAAAGCTATTTTCTCCAAGGATGAGATACCTTTGGCCTGCGAGTTAGTGATAGTGAATATATTCCACCTTCAGGAGCCATGGGGACTTTGCAGACCTCATTCCCCAGTTACACTATGTACACAATGTGGTTTGCACACTACCTGCAGCAGAATTCCCCAGGATGCTGTAGTTCTTGGGGTGACAACTGGAATCTACATTTCTTAAAATTTTTATTGTAAACAATGGGATTCATGTTCTTTCTGTTTGTACATGGAGTAACAGCATACCATTTGTGTAATCATACATTTACATAGGGTAATGGTGTTTGATTCATTCTGTTATTTTTTCATTCCCCCCTACCCTTCCTACCCCTCTTTTCCCTCTATACAGTCCCTTCTTCCTCCATTCTTGCCCCCCTCCCACCCCCCATTATGTGTCATCATCAGCTTATCAGCAAGATCATTCGACCTTTGGTTTTTTGAGATTGGCTTATCTCACTTAGCATGATATTCTCCAATTTCATCCATTTGCCTACAAATGCCATAATTTTATTATTCTTTATAGCTGAGTAATATTCCATTGTATATATATATATCATAGTTTCTTTTTTATTTATTTATTTTTTTAATTAAAAATCATAGATTTACATAGGGCAATGTTGTTTGATTCATTCTGTTATTTTTTTCCCTCCCCCCCACCTCTCCCACTCCTCCCACCCCTCTTTTCCCTCTATACAGTCCTTCCTTCCTCCATTCTTACCACCCTCCTTATCCCTAACCCTAAACCTAACCCTAACCCTAATGCTAACCCCTCTTACCCCCCCTTATATGTCCTCATCTGCTTATCAGCGAGATCATTCATCCTTTAGTTTTTTGAGATTGGCTTATCTCACTTAGCATGATATCCTCCAATTTCATCCATTTGCCTGCAAATGTCATAATTTTATCATTCTTCATGGTGGAGTAATATTCCATTGTATATATATGCCACAGTTTCTTTATCCATTCATCAACTGAAGGGCATCAAGGTTGGTTCCACAATCTGGCTATAGTGAATTGAGCAGCTATGAACATTGATGTGGTTGTATCTCTGTAGTATGCTGATTTTAAGTCCTTTGGATATAGGCCAAGGAGTGGAATAGCTGGGTCAAATGGTGGATCCATTCCAAGTTTTCTAAGGAATCTCCACACTGTTTTCCAGAGTGGCTGCACTAATTTGCAGCCCCACCAGCAATGTATGAGTGTTCCTTTTCCCCCACATCCTCTCCAACACCTATTGTTGCTTGTATTCTTGATAATCACCATTCTAATTGGGATGAGATGGTAGTTTTGATTTGCATTTCTCTTATTACAAAAGACGGTGAACACTTTTTCATATATCTGTTGATTGCTTGTAGATCTTCTTCTGTGAAGTGTCTGTTCATATCCTTAGCCCATTTGTTGATTGGGTTATTTGTATTCTTGGTGTTGAGTTTTTTGAGTTCTTTTTATATTCTGGAAATTAGTGCTGCATCTGAAGTATCAGTGGCAAAGATTTTCTCCCACTCTAGTCTCTGTCTTCACATTGCTGATAGTTTCCTTTGCTGAGAGAAAGCTATTTAGTTTGAATCTATCCCAGTTATTGATTCTTGCTTTTATTTCTTGTGCTATGGGAGTCCTGTTGAGGAAGTCTGGTCCTAAGCTGACATGTTGAAGATCTGGACCTACTTTTTCTTCTATAAGATGCAGGGTCTCTGGTCTGATTCCGAGGTCCTTGATCCATTGTGAGTTGAGTTTTGTGCAGGGTGAGAGATATGGGTTTAGTTTCATTCTGTTGCATATGGATTCCCAGTTTTCCCAGCACCATTTGTTGAAGAGGCTATCTTTTCTCCATTGCATATTTTTGGCCCCTTTGCTTAGTATGAGAAAATTGTATTTATTTGGGTTTGTGTCCGTGTCCTCTATTCTGTACCATTGATCTACCTGTCTATTTTGGTGCCAATACCATGCTGTTTTTGTTACTATTGTTTTGTAGTATAGTTGAAGTTCTGGTATTGCTATACTGCCTGTTTCATTCTTCCTGCTAAGGATTGCTTTAGCTATTCTGGGTTTCTTATTCTTCCAGATGAATTTCATGATTGCTTGCTCTATTTCTGTAAGGTATGTCATTGGGATTTTAATTGCAATTGCATTGAATCTGTATAGCACTTCTGGTAGTATGGCCATTTTGACAAAATTAATCCTGCCTATCCAAGAACATGAGAGATCTTTCCATCTTCTAAGGTCTTCCTCAATTTCTTTCTTCAATGTTTTGTAGTTTTCATTGTAGAGATCTTTTACCTCTTTGGTTAGATTGATTCCCAAGTGTTTTATTTTTTTTGAGGCTATTGCAAATGGAGTTGTTTTCCTCATTTCCCTTTCAGCTGTTTCATCGCTTGTGTATAAAAGTGCTTTAGATTTAAGCGTGTTGATTTTATAGCCTGCTATTTTGCTGAATTCATTGATGAGGTCTAGAAGTTTTCTAGAGGAGTTTTTTGGATCCTCTAAATATAGAATCATGTCATCCGCAAAGTGACAGCTTAAGTTCTTTTCCTATTCGTATCCCTCACATTCTATTCTCATATCTGTACTTCCAGGAAGGTTTTGCTTTTAAATTGCTTAAAAAATTTTTTTTAATCTTCAGTCCTTGAAAACAATTTAGAAATGAAAAGAGAAACTCTGGGAACTTTCCTAAATTGAATTCTGTATTCTCAATTGATTTCACTGAAGACTTTTTTTGTCAAGTGAGTAATTATTTATACATAGATCTCATTCTTATTTTCCCAAGCTGTCATTTGAGCTCTGTGGTGAACTTAGTGTGGGTAATCACTATTAGTGTCACAATAATATGAAAGTTATTGGTCTAAATTTTGCTTTAGAGCACCAACTTCTGTGGTATTTACTTCTGTTTGAATCAACCGTGGTGTATAAGTCAAAACAATACATTGGAACCAACAGCTCTTAGAGTGGTCACTTAAACTCTAGATGTACATATTCAGAGTTGTGAGTGAAAGGAGGATTCCCATAGTATTAACCTACCCTCAATGGACCATCAAATAAAGCGTGAAACACAATCTGTTCTATACATTCTTCCCAATATCAATTGCTATAACAGGGGAAAGATTTTTTAAGGGTAGAAATTCGCAACTGCTTTTCAGTCATCAGTTTACAGCTGGAACTTGCTATTCATTGAGAACATTTAGCACTTTAACACACAGATTTTTTTATTCTCAGGAGTAAAGTGCATTAAAGTCAAGGCCTGACTTTAGCTGTGACCTTGATTTTCCTTTTATTTCTAAGGAGCTTCTGTAAAAGGATTCCTTTGTTATCCTATACCAGTTCATTATAATATAACAGTTTTTTTTCTCCTGTATTTTCACAAAAGAGAAAGTTTTTATATGAACTAATAATTATCTCTTTAAAACATTTTTCTGATTATAAACTATTGATATTATTTCTAGGAAAACATTAAAAAGTATAAGGCAAAAATTAAAAATTAATTATAATATACCTAAAGATTAACTGTGGTGCCTATATTTGAATATACTACACTTCTTTTACAGGAAAAAAGTGTGACATCCATGGTTTATTTAAATTGGATGTGAAAAATACTAGGAATGGAATTAAATATATTTGTATTTTCTTTTCTAACACCTGTTTTGGAACTATGAATAAATAACTTCATGAAGGGTAGGGGTGTGGCTCAGTGGTAGAGTGCTTGCCTAGCATGTGTGAGGCACTGGATTCAATCCTCAGCACCACATAAAATAAGTAAATAAAATAAAGGTATTATATTCATCTACAACTAACAAAAAATAATAATAATAACTTCATGAAGCCAGAAGTGAAGACAACAGAAGGGAATTCTCTAGAAAAGATTAATTTAAAAAAATTTAAATATGACTAATAATAAAGTATCACCAAAAAGAAGAATAGGAAATGAATAAGCTCATTATCAAGATGTATCTCTAGCTTGGCATGGTGGCACATGTTCACAGTACCAGCTACTCAGGAGGCTTAGACAAGAGACTCACTTGGGCCCACGAGTTCAGCCTGGGCAACCTGAGACTTTAGTCTCAAAAAATAAACAAAAAGGGTTGGGGTTGTGGCTCAGTGGTAGAATGCTTGCCTTGCACGTGTGAGGCACTGGGTTCAATCTTCAGCACCACATAAAAATTTAAAAATAAAGGTATTGTGTCCATCTACAACTGAAAAAATTCGTAAAAAATTTAAAAACAAACAAAATAAACAAAAATCCACTAAACAAAAAACCACTAAGCCACATCCCCAGTCCTGTTTTGTATTTTATTTAGGGTTAGGGTCTGACTGAGTTGCTTAGTGCCTGGCTTTTGCTGAGGCTGGCTTTGAACTCACCATCCTCCTGTCTCAGCCTCCAGTGTCACTGGGTATAGATCTCATAAGTGAGGAAAAACATCAAGAAACACAAAATAAGGTGAATCTTCAAAGCTCAATACTTTTCTTTTGGATTTTCCACTTGTATATTTGCTGATTTTTCTTCCTCTGCTGAACCTTAAGGACCGGCCATGACACCCCCTTCCTCAGTTCTTTTCCTTCGAATCCTCTAGTCCACTCCTCCTAAAGTAGGTCATCTACTTCCATTTTACTTATTCCCTATCACTTGCTTCCTCTTCCCGCTCCTAGATCTATCACTCTCCAGGTGTTCCCATCGTGTCTATGGACCCACCATCTTCTACCCCGTTTCCACTTTCCACTAAGGCACATTGGATGATCATGCCATCTTTTCACTCAGCCTTGACCCTTCTTCTCCATCTCCCCTGTCTGGGAGGCCCTTGCCCTCTAGCTCATTTTTCTGTATCTAATTCTTCCTTTTAGGCCTAGAGCAAATGACACAGATTTGGTAAGGCTACTCTTGACTCAACCCTTGCATTAATTTTGTTTTTGCTTATAATCAAAATTGAGGCTTTTAAAAACAGAAAAGAAAGAACATCATAGTCTGGTTTATATCTTGGTTAGTTATATATTTTATTTCTTCCACTGTTCTGTTACTTTTTGGGAGGGAGAAAATATGTATTACTCGACTTTGAATTGTCCTATTACTAAATATGGTACCAGGCATAATTCATAATAATCAAGCCTTAAGAACAACTCTGCCTTACTATACCACTTTTCCACAGGATGCTTGTAAAAAAAAAAAAAAAAAAAAAAAAAAATTTTTTTTTTTTTTTTGTACTGGGTATTGAACCCCCAGGGGCGCTTAACCACTGAGCCTCATTCTCAGTCCTTTTTTGTATTTTATTTAGAGTCAGGTATCGCCTGAGTTGCTTAGGGCCCTACTAAGTTGCTGAGGTTGGACTTGAATTTACGATTCTCCTGCCTCAGCCTCCTGAGCTGCTGGGATTACAGGCATGAACCACCATAACAGTCATATCTGTAAAATTGAATTGAAATGTGGTTGGGATTGGTGTCTGCAAGAACATTTTGGAAATGTTACATTTTATAATGATGTTAATAGACTTTCAGTGTTGAGTAATGTATTTCCTGCCAAATAATCAAGAAACATCCAATTTAAAATATAATAAAAATCTTTTTGTAATATAATTATAAAAACCTATTGAAATGAAAAAGGGTTGATCATGTGATTTTTTTTTTTTTTGAAACAAGGTCTCTCTCAAGGCATCATTAAATTGCTGAGGCTGGCCTCTAACTTGAGATCCTCCTGCCTCAGCCTCCAGAATAACTGGGATTACAAGTATGTGCCACCACACCCAGCCTGATCTTGTAATTTTTAAAATACCAGCAAAATGACACAGTTTGGTACGGAGATTATCTCAAATGATCCAATAAAAGTAAAGTTGGAGGCTAAAATTTCATTAGTGTTTAACTAGAACCTTTCAAGGAAAGGGTGTCTCCATAACTGAGGTGGAGTATTTCACTAGAATAAGAGCCAATCTCACATGACATGTCAAACATTCACAACAAACATGAAAGATACAATGCAACATACATTGTTTTGTTTTTTGTTTTGTACACACGTGGAACTTTCATCATACTGAGTTTCTGGTCATTAAGACACAAATAAAACTGCATATGATGCACTGCTAAGCAGTCAAGTATTCTTGTTAATTTACACTAGACAAATATAAACAGTTCAGCCATCAGAGTTAATTAGCACGTTTGGAGATGGAAAATGTTACATAGAATGCAAAACTAATTGCTTCACATGGAAATAGGAGAGGACTAAAGTGGAATGGGGTATCGAGATCAGCACCAGAGGTAAGAAGATATAGAGTATGATAAGAAGTGAACACAAACCCTTGCCTCCTTTTCTCTGGCTTTCCTCTAATAAAGGTGAATTTAGTGCCAGGTCCTTAGCCAGGCACTGTCCTGGAAGCTGGAGATACAGAAATTAAAAGACATTTATGGATTTCCCTTCATTGTTAAGTAGAGAAAAAAAGGAAGCAATTGCAATACAAGTTAAATGCTATAAAAAATAGGTAAAAACAAAATTCTGCAAACAGGAAGCAACCAGTTCAGCCTAGGGGTTCTACTACCCTCTGTTCCTTCTAAGCCAGTAGCTGCTGTGTTAGTCATTTCATTCACCATTAACTTTTGCTCCCAATATATTTTTATTCCAACCTTGATTCTCCTGAAAGATTCTGAACTCTGCTCCTTACTCTGCTTCCAATCCTTTTCTGAACTTTTGGACCCAGGGATTGCTCTGTTTCTCTGCCATTTGATTATTCTCTATCACGTTTATTTGGATTAGACCTCAAGTTTTGTTATCTGCAGGTACCTTGATAAAACTGCAGATTTCTTCATCCTACTTAAACCCTAGTTTTAGCTACTGACCTTCCTCTGAAGAACCCATCCAGTGTTCAGAGGACTATCTTAATCTCATACTGACACCAAAAAGTGAAATTCAAATGACCCTTAACCATATGAAAAGATGTTATCATAAGATAATTGCGAATTCAAACTAACTGAGTTTAACTATTTCCTGTCTTCTACTACCTTTGGTGTTGGTCTGTTCTTCTTTTTCTAGGGCTTTGAGCTGTAGTGTTAGGTGGTTTATTTTTTGAGTTTTACTTCTTTTATTGAATGCACTCCATTAAATAAATTTTCCTCTAAGTACTGCTTTCATAGTGTCCCAGAGATTTTGATATGATGTTTCTTTGTTCTCATTTACCTCTAAGAATTTTTTAATTTCCTTCCTAATATCTTCTGTTATCCATTCATCATATAATAGCATATTGTTTAATCTCCAGGTGTTGGAGTGTTTCTGTTTTTTACTCTTTTATTTATTTCTAATTTCAATACATTATGATGTGATAGAATACAAGGTAGTGTCTCTATCTTCTTGTATTTGCTAACATTAGCTTTGTGGCATAATATATGGTCTGTTTTTTTTTTTTTTCACTTTATAAGTTTATTAGTTTACAAATAATTGCAACATCCCGTTAATAAAATGGAAAGGTAAAATGACTTAGTATTTTAAATAACTTCAAGCTCTATATTGTGGCTCTTCTTCGTAAGAAATATTGAACCAACAAGAAGCAGATTCAGCCCAGCAAGACTCTGCTGCCCCAGTGGAAATTACTACTCACAAGCCTTAAGTGGCACTGCCTTACTTTGCTTTGCCTAAAAAGTACAATTCAAGTAAGAGCATACCTTCAGGAAACAGTTCATATCTTCATATAGCCATAAAAAATGTTTAACAATTTAAAGAGTAAATTTCCTGTCATTACGTTGGCAACATCATAAAATTGTTTTAGGCCTTAAAATGGCTGTGGTTTAGAAGACTTAAAATTTTCTAAACCAATATTGAACATTGATTAAACTTTTATTGGCTCTAAATGGAACAGTATTTTGCAAATCCTTGTAACCCATGGACTTAACATAGGAAAGTCACTGCCAAGTCGCAACTGCAGTAACCTGATGCTGACTTGCCTGCTTAAAAGATTTCACTTTTCAAGAAAAAGAGATAAGGAGTGGCCAGTAAGTGTATTTATCAGGAAAATACAGTAAAGGCCCCACTGCTCAATCCAAGATAACTAAAGTGAGCAAAATGAAATGGCTGTAACTTATACTGGATGTCAGTTGACAGATTATCCACTAAAATATCTATTAGCTAACATCTTCGGTACTGCTGTTATAGGGGCACTCAAAGCTTGTATCTGCATGTTGGGAAGATTTTCTTTAAAGCAACATTGGTCCAAACATATGAGAGTCAACATATTTTAGCCATCTTCTTTTGGAGGAGTGTACCAGCCATTTTTCTCATGTATCTGTACAATGGAATTATAGGACTGTTGGGCTCTTGCTAGATTATATTGATTCTTATTTGCTCCAAACTGCACTCTGGCCTTGCCTTTGACTAAGGTGGCATTTATTTGCATGATGACCGATTCTATTGAATAGGCACTGCTCCAGCCCTGTTTTGTTAGAAGTTCCATACATAATGCTCCTCCACCCAACACATACCCTCCTGAGAGAACAGGTAATACCACTCGAACAAATGGAGGATCAAAGGGAAAGTTATCCTTAAAAGAGAAGTTAAGCAAAATGTATTCTATGCCTTCTTTTTCTTTTAAGATCTGAAGATCACTGTGCAATGGACTATCAGGGTCAACCTTCTGCAGTTTAACATGCCAATCATATAAACTGTCATTTATGAGTTCCACTGAATAAATCCCTGTTTTATAACTCTGTGATCTGTATATGTCCCTGAGCTCTTTCATAAGTCTATCTGAAGCTTGCACTGACCCAGACACCGCACCATTTAAATGGTCTTGCCTTTGAGTCTTCCTAATTTTCTCTAATATTGCCAAATTTTCTTTTTCAATTCCTTCATCCTCTGACTTTTTCCCACTAATAGGCTCTTCTTCCTTCATCTCATAATGATCCAAGTCTTCTATATCTTCGGCCATCTCTTCTTCCTCCTCCTCTTCTGAAGTCACTTCTTCTGTTATTCCATTCTGACCCGTGGGTAGTGGTTGATCTAGCATCTCAACATCCAGGTGCTTAGGAAGGTTATATGATCGGCAGAGTTCACATATCAACCACTTCAATTGCTGACGAAGCGAATTGTTGTTCTTAGTATCTTCTAGACGTTCCAGAACCGATGTCAGGGTTGGGTCATCCGAGTCCACAAACCATATTGGTGAAGAAGATGGGTAAGATTCCGTGATGTTGCAGTGGAGTGTGAGCGGCGGCTGCGGTGAGTGCGGGCTACCCCGCGCGCCGGCGGCGGTACCAGGAACTGGCAGTGCAGTTCGTCCAGCTTCCAGCTGACGATGCGGAATCGCTCGTGGTTCTTGTCGAAGATGGACGCCAGGAACTTCAGCTCCGTCTTGAGCCCTGACACGAACATCTTCCCCTCATCTCCGGCGGGAGGGGTGCGGAAGGGGAGCTGGGCCCGGAGCCGCCGTCTGGGCCGCGACCGCCCCGCGGGGCCGGCCCCATATATGGTCTGTTTTAGAGAAGGATCCATGTGCTGCTGAGAAGAAAGTGTATTTGCTCTTGGTTGGATGGTATATTTTATAAATGTCCGTTAAGTCTAAATTATTGATTGTGTTATTGAGATCTATGGTTTCTTTGTTCAAATTTTGTTTGGAAGATCTGTCCAGTGGTGAGAGAGGCGTGTTAAATCACCTAGTATTATTGTGTTATGGTCTATTTGGTTTCTGAAATTGAGAAGTATTTGTTTGACATACATGGATGAGCCACTGTTTGGGGCATAGATACTTATGATTGTTATGTCTTGCTGATTTATGCTTTCCTTAAGCAGTATGTAATGGCCTTCTTTATCCCTTCTAACTTTGGCTTGAAGTCCACATTATCTGAAATGAGGATGGATACCCCAGCTTTTTTGCTGAGTTCATGTGCATGATATGTTTTTCCCATCCTTTAGAAAGAGATACGCATAGACCTTTAGTCTATGCGTATCTCTTTCTATGAGGTGAGTCTCTTGCAGGCAACATATTGTTGGATCTTTCTTTTTAATCCAATCTGCCAATCTATGTCTTTTGATTGATGAGTTCAGGCCATTAATATTCAGGGTTATTATTGAGATATGATTTGTATTCCCGGTCATTTGGCTCATTTTTTAAAATTTATTTATTTTTTTGACATGACTTGGTTCCTCCTGTATTTGACAATTCCTTTAGGATAGTTCCTCCCTTTGCTGATTTGCTTCCTTGTTTTTCATCTCTTTCTCATGGAATATTTTGCTGAGAATGTTCTGTAATGCTGGCTTTCTTTTTGTAAATTCTTTTAGCTTTCGTTTATCATGGAAGGATTTTATTTCATAGTCAAATTTGAAGGTAAGTTTTGCTGGGTATAAGATTCTTGGTTGGGAATCAATCTAACAAAAGAGGTGAAAGACCTATACAATGAGAACTACAGAACACTAAAGAAAGAAATTAAAGAAAACCTTAGAAGATGGAAAGATCTCCCATGTTCTTGGTAGGCAGAATTAATATTGTCAAAATGACCATACTACCAAAAGTGCTATACAGACTCAATGCAATTGCAATTAAAATCCCAATGACGTACCTTACAGAAATAGAGCAAGCAATCATGAAATTCATCTGGAAGAATAAGAAACCCAGAATAGCTAAAGCAATCCTTAGCAGGAAGAATGAAACAGGCAGTATAGCAATACCAGAACTTCAACTATACTACAAAGCAATAGTAACAAAAACATCATGATATTGGCACCAAAATAGACAGGTAGATCAATGGTACAGAATAGAGGACACGGACACAAACCCAAATAAATACAACTTTCTCATACTAGGCAAAGGTGCCGAAAATATGCAATGCAGAAAAGATAGCCTCTTCAACAAATGGTGCTGGGAAAACTGGAAATCCATATGCAACAGAATGAAACTAAACCCATATCTCTCACCATGCATGAAACTCAACTCAAAATGGATTAAGGACCTCAGAATCAGACCAGAGACCCTGCATCTTTAGAAGAAAAAGTAGGTCCAGATCTTCAACATGTCAGCTTAGGACCAGACTTCCTCAACAGGACTCCCATAGCACAAGAAATAAAAGCAAGAATCAATAACGGATAGATTCAAATTAAAAAGCTTTCTCTCAGCAAAGGAAACTATCAGCAATTCGAAGAAAGAGCCTACAGAGTGGTAGAAAATCTTTACCACTGATACTTCAGATACAGCACTAATTTCCAGAATATATAAAGAACTCAAAAAACTCAACACCAAGAATATAAATAACCCAATGGACAAATGGGTTAAGGAAATGAACAGACACTTCACAGAAGAAGATCTACAAGCAATCAACAAACATATGAAAAAATGTTCAACATCTCTAGTATTATGGCATTTGCTGGTAAATGGATGAAGTTGGAAAATATTATGCTAAGTGAAATAGGCCAAGTCCGAAAAACCAAAGGTTGAATATTTTCTCTGATAAGTGGATGACAATATATAATGAGAGGATGGTGGGGGGAAGAGAAGAATGAAGGAACTTCGAATGGCGTAGAGGAAAATGGGGTGGAGGACGGAAAAATGAGACAGACATCTTTACCCTATGTACATGATTACACAAATACTATCCTCATAGAATGAATTTGGAAGGGTTACCTCCTTTTCTATTTCTTGGAATACTTTGAGGAGTATTGCTATTAGTTCTTCTTTAAAGGTCTTGTAGAATTCGACTGAGAATCCATCTGGTCCTGGGCTTTTCTTGGTTGGTAGGCTTTTGATAGCTTCTTCTATTTCGGTGCTTGAAATTGATCTGTTTAGATTGTGTACGTCTTCCTGATCCATTTTGGGAGGATCATATGTCTCTAAAAATTTGTCAATGTCTTCGATATTTTCTATTTTGTTGGAGTATAGATTTTCAAAGTAGCTTCTACTTATGTATTTCAGGGGCATCTGTCGTGATCTTTCACGACATGATCATCACAAATTCTAGTAATTTGAGTTTTCTCTCTCCTCTTCATTAGTGTGGCTAGGGGTTTATCAATTTTGTTTACTTTTTCAAAGAACCAACTTTTTGTTTTGTCAGTTTTTTGAATTGTTTCTCTTGTTTCAATTTCATTGATTTCATTGATTTCAGCTCTGATTTTAATTATTTCCTGTCTTCTACTATTTTTGGTGTTGATCTGTTTTTCTTTTCCTAGGGCTTTCAGATGTAATGTTAGGTCATTTAGTTGTTGACTTTTTATTTTTTTAATGTATGAGCTCAATGCAATGAACTTTCCTCTTAGTACTGCTCTCAGAGTGTCCCAGAGATTTCGATATGTTGTGTCATTATTCTCGTTTACCTCTAAGAATTTTTTTATTTCTTACTTGATGTCTTCTGTTATCATTGCATCATTCAATAGCATATTATTTAGTCTCGAAGTGTATGAGTAGCTTTTGTTTGTTATTTTATCATTCATTTCTAATTGCATTCCATTATGGTCTGCTAGGATACGGGGTAGGATCTCTATTTTTTTTTTTTTTTTTTTTTTTTGTATTTACTAATGGCTTCTTTGTGGCATAGCATGTGGTCTATTTTGGAGAAGGATCTATGAGCTGCTGAGAAGAAAGTATATTCGCTTGATGATGGATGAAATACTCTGTAAACATCCATTAAGTCTATATCATTGATTATATTATTTAGTTCTATAGTTTCTCTGTTCAGTTTTTGTTTGGAGGATCTATCCAGTGGTGAAAGTTAAAGTCCCTCACTATTAATGTGTTTTGGTCTATTTGATTCTTAAAATTGAGAAGGATTTGTTTGATATACAAAGACAGTCCATTGTTTGGGGCATAAGTATGTAAAATTGTTATGTCTTTCTGTTTTATGCTTCCCTTTAGCAGTATGAAATGCCCTTCTTTATCCCTTCTGACTAACTTAGGTTTGATATCCACTTTATCTGATATGAGGATGGAGACTCCTGCTTTTTTACTGGGTCCATGTGCATGGTATGTTTTTCTCCATCCTTTCACCTTTAGTCTGTGGATGTCTTTTTCTATGAGATGAGTCTCTTGAAGCAGCATATTGTTGGGTCCTTCTTTTTAATTAAATCTGCCAGTCTATGTCTTTTGATTATTGAGTTTAGGGCATTGGCATTCAGGATTATTATTGTGATACGATTGTATTCCTGGTCATTTTGGCTTATTTTTGGTTTTTAACTTGACTTGGTTTCTCCTTTGATTGGCTTTTCCTTTAGGGTAGTTCCTCCCTTTGCTGACTTGTATTGTTGCTTTTCACGTCCTCCTCATGAAATATTTTGCTGAGAATGTTCTCTACGTCAGGCTTTCTATTTGTAAATTCTTTTAACTTTTGTTAATCATGGAAAGATTTTATTTCATCATCAAATTTGAAGGTTTAGTTTTGCTGGGCATAGGATTCTTGGTTGGCATCTGTGTTCTTTCAGGGCTTGAAATATGTTGTTCCAGGCCCTTCTAGCTTCTAGAGTCTGGGCTGAGAAATCTGCTGATACCCGTATTGGTTTCCCCTTATGTGTAATTCGACGCTTTTCTCTTACAGTCTTTAAAATCCTATCTTTATTTTGTATGTGAGGTATTTTCATTATAATGTGACTTGGTGTGGATCTATTATAATTTTGTGCACCTGGTGTTCTGTAAGCCTCTTGTATTTGATTTTCCATTTCTATTTCAGGTTTGGGAAATTTTCTGATATTATTTCGTTGAACAGGTTGTCCATGCCTTTGGTTTGTATCTCTGTGCCTTCCTCAATCCCAATAATTCTTGAATTCAGTCTTTTCATGATATCCCACAATTTTTGGAGGTTCCACTCATGACTTCTTAACATCTTCCTCAGTTTGTTCAACTTTATTTTCAAGATTAAATATTTTGTCTTCATTGTCTGAGATTCTGTCTTCCACGAGATCTATTCTGTTGGTAATCCTTTCTATTGAGTTTTTAATTTGGTTTATCATTTCTTTCATTTCAAGTATTTCTGTTTGGTTTTTGTTTTGTTTTGTTTTTTCAGAATCTCTATCTCTTTATTGAAGTGTTCTTCTGCTTCCTGCATTTGCTCTTTTAACTGTTTACTGGAATGGTCTTGCATTGCCTGCATTTGCTCTCTTATCTCGTCTTTTGCTTCATGGATCATTTTAAGTATGCAGATTCTAAACTCTTTTTCTGTCATTTCTACTGCCATGCTGTCACTGGATTCTATCACAATACCATCTTGGTTTGTTAGGGACATTTCTTCCCCTGTTTTTTCATATCGTTTCTACATATTCCCCTCTAGCAGTGAAGATCAGAGATACTGAAGTTGCCCCCCTGCAGGCTTATTATGACCCTGCAGTTTTCCACTACCTCTTCTTTGAAGGTGAGATCAATACCAGTAGCACCCAATACAGAGAAAATGCAGCCCTGAACCAGATAGCCCCTATAAAGACTTTAACATTAGTGAAATGAACAGGATGAGTTCAATTACTATTTACAGCATTTCTAGTTGTGAACAAGAGGATGGGGAAGGGTGTAGGATATGAGTAAATAGAGGTGCCTGTCAAAGGGCCTCCAGTCTCCTGTAGGTGTCTCAGGAAGGAGATGCCCTTCCAATGATGATGGCTACAGCCTCAGGAATAATTCAAAATGCCTGTACCAGTCTCCAAAGAAGCTGGGGAGCCCCAGAGAGGGTGCGCTGAGTCAGAAGGAGGCTGGTGCAGTGCCCTCAGCAGTAGGGGGGCAGGCAGGCAGGCTCAGCTACCGGCCTCCGTCCTTGGTGTGGGGGCGGGCTGGGGGGCTCAGCACCTGGTCCTACCTCGGTGGGGAGGGGCAGGCTTAGCAATAGCATCCGATGTTGGTGTGTGTCCCTTTTATTTTTTTTATTTTGAGATCCTAAATTGCTGAGGTTCTCACTACATTGTGGAGGCTGGCCTCAAATTGTGATCCTCCTGCCTCATCCTCCTGAGTCTCTGGAATCACAGGCATGCACCACTGTGCCCATCTTTTGTACACTTTAAAAGATATGTTTTAGATAACTTAAAATTTTAACTGTGTAAAAAGTAAAAAATAATTTTTATTAAGTCTGAATTTGAGATAGCAAAGCTATAGAAAGAGCAAAGAGCAGATTTTTAAGTGATAATAATACTTCTTATATAATTTTCAGAAGGTTTTGGAAAGTTGACTGCACTACAGTAAAGAATTGTTCAGAGATCTTTTCTAGAAGCTATTAATAACTAGTTATCAAAGTTAGAAAGTTACATTTCTCCGATGCTTTTTAATTATTTATTTGTGGTGCCGGGGATCAAATCCAGGGCTTTGAGCCTGCTAGGCAAGTACTGTACCACTAAGCTACAACCCCATTTCTTAATTTCCTTTTGAAATTACTTATTACATAAAGTCTTAAGTCAGGGAAAAAAAAAAAAAAAAACAACTTCTCACTTAATGTTGTAAAAGATCCAAAATCATTCTCCAGTTGTAACTGTTTTAGTTAGTTTTTTTCAATGCTGTGACTAAATGATCTGACCACCACAATTACAGAGGAGTAAAAATTTATTTACGGGCTCATGGTTTTGAGGTCTTAGTCCATAGAAGGCTGGCTCCATTCCTCAGGGTTCAAGGTGAGGCAGGGCATCCTGGTGGAAAAGCATGGCAGAGGGAAGCAGCTCACATCATCAGGAAGCAGAGAGAGAGAGAATCTCCACTCTTTGGATACAAAGTATATACCCCAAAGTCACACCCCAATTCCCACCTCCTCCAGCCACACCCTACCACTTCAGTTAATCCCATGAAGGATTAATTCACTTGATTGGATTAAGATTCTTACAACCCAATCATTTCTCCTCTGAACCTTCCTGCATTGTCTCACGTGAGCTTTTGGGGGACACCTCACATCTGAACCATAACAATAACTCAATAAAAATGATACCGCAGAGGGAAAAACAAAAAGATTTGATGATAATGAATATCAATGGCACCATCATACAAAATTCATCTTAGATTAATCCTGCAGCTGAACTCTGAGCTCCATAGAGCTCTGTTAATTTCTCCATTCAATGTTATGTTTAAGTGCCTGCTGTATACAAACATTGTGTTAGGTCCTGAGAATACAGGCCCAGGCATGAATTCTTTTTGTTCTTTTTTTTCTTTTGTTTTGTGGTGCTGGGGATTCAACCCAGGACCTGTGCATGTGAGGTGAGCACTCTACCAACTGAGCTATACCCCCAGCCCCACGTTCTTTTTTTTAAGGGAGTGAAGGAATTAGACCTGAAAACCCCATATGTACAGAATATTGAGGAAGCACTGACAAGAAGCATAGAGGAATTAGCTTATAAGTCTGCCTTTTCTTTAAAAAATTCTTTTCAGTTGTCGATAGACCTTTATTTAATTTATTTATTTATATGTGGTGCTGAGAATTGAACCTAGTGCTTCACACATACTAGGCAAGTGCTCTACCACTGAGCCACAACCCCAGCCCCAAGTCTGCCTTATTTTATTTTGAATTTTGCTCATGTCATTCCTCATGCTTATAGTGAATGTTTTGCCTTTTCATTGCTTACCAAAAACAGAACAAAAAACCTACTCTGTTCTTTCTATACAATCTGGTGTAGGTTCTGTAAGAGTCTGCCTCCTTAGAGAAGTCTTCCTGAATTGTCCTCAAACCATTGTAAATGGAATACCTCTCATCTGTTGATTATATACCAGATGTAGTCCCTATTTATGAAATACATGTATTACTTTCACATTCACTTTGAGGCTGTGATCATTATGCCCATTTTACATGTGAAGAAAATGAGACTTAGGAAGGTCGTATAACTTGCCCACGTTCTCTCTGCTGCTAGGTGATTCTGCCAAGATTAAAGAAAGTCCTGATTCCAAAGCCTGTACTCATAAATACTGTACCGAACAGTCTGCTGTTGTGTCATTCTGAACTTTCATAGCATCTCTCTATCATACTGCTCACTTATTCATTCATCACTCATGAGTTGCCTAACATGTACCAGTTTCAACAAATGACTCTCGGCTGAGGGTGTAGTTCAGTAGTAGAGCACATACCTAGCATATGAGAAGGCTTGGATTCAATTCCCAGCACCAAAAAATTAAAATTAAAATTAAAAAAAAAATTAGGTGTTTTATTTTTTGGTGGGAGGGTGGGTACCTGGGATTGAACTCAGGGGCACTCTACCACTGAGCCACATCCTCAGTCCCATTTTGTATTTTATTTAGAGATAGGGTCCCACTGAGTTGCTTAGCGCCTCGCTTTTGCTGAGGCTGACTCTGAATTCACTCGTGATCTTCCTGCCTCAGCCTCCCAAGTCACTGGGATTACAGGTATATGCCACTGCACCGGCCATGTTATTGTTTATTTGCTAGACTAATGTGTGTGTGTGTGTGTGTGTGTGTGTGTGTGTGTGTGTAAACTTCCCAGCTTGATTTCTCCTAGGGGTGAATACTTTTAGGCAAGTCCTATAATATAGTTTTTGGCTTGCATTTAACTAATAGCTGATCCCTAAATATTTTATTCTACCTTGAAATGTTTCCCAGATCTTTCAGATCACATTATTTGTTGCCTTGTCTCCTCACTGATCTCTGAGCCCATCTTTTCTTTTCCTCCTTTCAATGATTTTTTCCTCCATCCAGTCCAGAGTCATCTTTCTAAAATATTCATCTGGGGCTGGGGAGATAGCTCAGTTGGTAGAGTGCTCGCCTCGCAAGCACAAGGCCCTGGGTTCAATCCCCAGCACCACAAAAAATAATAATAATAAAATAAAATATGCATCTGATCACATCATTCCTCTTCTTAAGCACTCCTGATTCCACAGGACAAAAACAACATTCCTGGGCCCAAAAGCAAACCCTCCTTTCCTGGGCCGCAGTCTTCTGAGCCCCCCTACAAAGCACTCCACCCTCCAGCCCACTAGTCCAGTCACATTCCCCAAACAAAAGGTGCTCTTCCCTAGCCCTGCGTCTTCTGTCAGACTTCCCCTTCCTTTCCTTGTTCACATGGTGACCTCATCCTCATTCATCAAAGACCAGTTCAAATGTCCTCGACTTTAGTGCCTAAATTACAAGTTTCCTTCCTCTGTGCTTATATTTCCATATTTCATTAGTTCATATTGCAATCAGTTAAGATATTTTGTTTTTTCCTTTTAGTATGAGCTCCTTGAAAACAGGTGACTTATCTTCTTCCCATTCATGTTGTCATAGAGCAGGCTCACAACCTAAACAGGGATGAGTCCACAATCAGAGGAACATTACTTAAACAGTATTTCTTTTTTCTGTGCTTTCACTAGAGTTAGTCTACATATATATGCAAAGGAAAAAGTAATGAATGTGGGATATGTTTCTTTCTCATAAGATTTATTCTCTTTCCCACTTCAATCCTGTACTTATACTCAAGAGTGTCCTGGGGGTCATCCTACCTCAGGACCCACTTGGAGTATTCAATTCTGAAACTTTAAAGGAGCTTTTGGGATTGTTCTTACTCTTAAACCGTAGAGACACTTTTTGATTCAGACTGATGTCCTAGTCTTGTTTTTATCTGGACCACTCATCAGTCAACTATGATTTATTCTAAGGATGACCATTAGTCACAACAGAGAGACAAAATCAAATAAGGTCATGATAATAACTTTTACCAAAAATTAAAGCCTTTCTCCTCTATCTTCACCAGACAGTGGCCCCTGGCAGTTTCAGAGACTGGTTTCCCCTAGTCTTTATCAGCACATCTGCTGTTTTCTGCTTATTTCAGGGGAAAAGCCCTCATGCTCCTCAGCCCTCAAGAAATTAACATTTTGGTGAAATTGACCAACAGTAAGCACAGAAGTTGTAGGATACTCCTCCATGGAGAACTCCCTGTCCAGTTCTAATTGAACTCTACGTATTGAAGTGTTTGGTGCTACATACATTTAAAAAATACTCCTAATTTCTTCAAAATTAATAAGACAAGTATGACATGCATTTGATTTATACTTGCTAACCACTCTGTAGACTATTTAAGGACAGGCACTGTCTCTATACTCTCTGGGTCTACTATAATACCACAGTTAGAAAAGATGATGCCTAAGAAATATTTCTTGAGTTAAATTGTAACTAGGGCTGGCAATATAATTTGTGGAGCCTAATGGGAAAAAAATGAAAATACAAGTCTCTTGTCAAAAAAGTAGGGGGAAATATGTTTGTAGCAGCATTATTTATAATATCATAACATCCAAAAAAGTGAAAACAACTTACATGTTTATCAACTGACAAATGAATAAACAAAACGTGGTATAAATGTGCAATGGAATATTATTCAGCCATAAAAAGGAATGAAGTACTGATACATATCACAACATGAACAAATCTTAAAAACATTAAGTTGAGAGAAGTCAGTCATAAGAGGTCACATATTATATAATTCTATTGATATAAAATATCCAAAACAGAGG
The DNA here is from genome assembly GCF_902686455.1 of Sciurus vulgaris. Taxonomy (NCBI): domain Eukaryota; kingdom Metazoa; phylum Chordata; class Mammalia; order Rodentia; family Sciuridae; genus Sciurus; species Sciurus vulgaris. The sequence goes on along the minus strand of NC_136461.1, from coordinate 80,774,205 downwards.
TTGGGGTTGTAGCTCAGTGGTAGAGCACTTGCCTGGCACATGTGAGGCACTGGGTTCTATCCCCAGCACCACATAAAAATAAATAAATAAAATAAAAGTGCTGTGTCCGTCTACAACTACAAATTTTTTTTTTTTTTAAGTCAAAACAGGGAAATCTATAGAAACAGAAAATAGATTAGTGGTTGCTTAGGAGCAAGTGGAGGAGAGGAATCTATATGGGTAAAGGAGTGCTAGCTAGCTAAAGGGTTCAACATTGCTTTCTGAGGTGATGGAAATGCTCCAAAATTGACTATGACAGTGGGTGTGACATCGGGAGGAAGAGATAAGGTGGAAGGATAGGGAGGTGGGCCCCCAGGTAACTTCCTGGGCAGTAGAACACAAACAGCACCTGTGGATATTTGCTGAAAAACTTACAAAAAGGCTATTTTTAAATTAGATCTTATGTGACTGGGGTCCATGCCTCTCCAAAGAAGGAAAAAATGCCTAATTGATATTTTGATTGGACTATGGCTGCATGAATACCTCATGGACACTGCGTGCCTTACCCAGGATTGGGTAGGGGGCTGACTTCCTTAAACCTATAGAGCTATATGAACCCCAAGGCAAGAGCCACTCTCTGGTATCCCTCTCTTGGGACCCCTTCCTCTTTAGGAGCTCTGCTTTCTATTACTCTAATAAATTCTGTTACTTTGCTCTCACCCTTGTGACCATGGATTTTATTCTTAAAATTCATGAGATGACCCAACCCCAAGCTCCATGACACAGTTGCATCTATCTATGAATATACTAAAAAAATTTTTTATAATATATTTTATTTTTGGTGGGGGATACTGTGGATTGAACTTGGGCACTCAACCCCTGAGCCACATCCCCAATCCTATTTTGTATTTTATTTAGGGACAGGATCTCACTGAGTTGCTTAACACTTTGCTTTCTCGGAGGCTGGCTTTGAACTCACTCACGATCTTCCTGCCTCAGTCTCCAGAGTCACTGGGATTATAGGCATGCGCCACTACTCCAGGCTAAAAAATATATTTTAAATGAGTGAATTATAATGGACATCTTTTTAGAAGTATTGGAACATTATTTTCCTTTCCTCTTAGGTCTCTTTCTAGGCTTGCAATGGTATTTTATTTGCTATTTAATATTTGATAAATAAATTTGAATTTATTTAACATGAATTTTAATGTTCATCTTTGTATTGCACAATGCCAGTTTTAAATGTATACTTCAGAAAATTCAACTCAGGCAGTCACAAAATCACACATTTTGTGTGTTGTTGCTTGTACATGTTTTTGTATTTTATTCTTACCAGAACAGTAGAAACACTGAATAAAATAACTCGATTGCTTTTATTTCACATCTTGATATGCACATGCTTTGCCAGCACTATCCAGCTTACCATTGAGAAAGGAAGAACTGAAAGGGAAAGGATTTAAGGTTCGTTCTTTCCCTTTCAGTCTGTCATCATCCTCAGAGTCAACTGGCCACTGTAGGGAAGCAGTAAGAGGAAGAAAGGGTATGACATGGTTCCTTGGCTATTTGTATTCCTTAAGATGTCCTCGTTTCCTTTCTGCTTCAAAACAATATCTAATTTGAATGGGAAACAGGACCTCTCAAGGATGTCAGTACCCGCCTAGTTGTGGACATACATTTCAAATCTTATATTTGCCTTGTATCTGGCTAAACTCTCAGGCATTGTGAGTCTACCCAGGAATTCTGTGTTCATGAGGCAAATATGGATGCTATATGCATATTTGTCAGCAAAGAATGGAGGACACTCTTATATTGCCTCTGCTCATGCCCTTGTCTTATCTGACTTTGCTTGCAGAATACAAGTTGTAATTACTAAGAATTTCAAGTTGGAGACAGCAACCAAGTGTGGTGCCCTTCCAAGCATTGACTCTGTGTGACTGCACAGGTCAAATGCCCACCCACAAATCCAACTCTGTTTGAAATGCTCCATTTCTAAATAATTTAGATCCATCTTTGGAGAAAAAAATACATCTGAGGACATAAAATATCTTGAGTTCTAATCTTTTTCCCAACTGAGTGACTTTGAGCATATTACCTATTGTTGGCAGACTTGGAATTGAATTGGGTGTTTCCTTTTCTCCCTTATCCTGTCCTGACCAAAAAAATAAAAATAAAGCTGAAAGTGAAGTGCTGAGTCATTTTGCTCAGTGCATCTAAGGGGAGAACAGATGGCTCTGTTCAAAAGGGGCTGTGGTTGACTGAGGGAACGGGGAGGGGTTGAGCCGTTGGAGGCTGTGGGCAACCGGGCTGTGGCTCACCAGGGCTGTGTCTGAACCCGAGGCATATCAGGTAAACCAGAGCAGTTCATGAAGAGCCCTGTGCCTCCTCTCCTGTCTCAGGAGCACAGCACAGCTTCGGAGTAAAAGACAAGAAAAGGAGTTTGTAAACTAAAATTGCAGATGCTCAATGATATTTCAAATAGCGATTTTTACCTACATCTAATTTAATGGCCTTAATAAATAAAGGTTGTCTATACAAATTGCCTAAGAGAAATGTTTAAAGAAGTTATTTATAATACCACTTTACCTGAAAAATACTTTTTATCAGTTTCATGCAGCTAAGACACAGAACACTTCTAAGTTATTTTATAACTATTATAGTAATAAGAGCACCAAAATATTTATTGAATATAGAATTAGATAAAAGAATCTAATTTCGAAGAAAAGCAGTTTAAGCTGTGGTGACAGGTTGTTAGGTAGCATTGAATGCAGTAAATTCTACCGTTTGTTATTCTACTAGTAAGAGAAGTCTGTAGCTGACACCTCCCTTTTTAATCTAGTGCATATAATGATTATAGGTGTTAGGTTTTTAGGCCAAAGTAACTCCATGTTGAAAATCAGAACCTGCCCATCAAGGCAAGACCTTCCCATTAGGCCCACCCGCAAAGAATCCCTAACTACTGAAACCACAGCAAAGACACCAAATAACAATCACAGAGCCAGACTGGTTATTTTTTAACTACTCCGTTGTACCTGACTATACAGTTTATAAGCTTTTTCCAGTAGGCTTCTGCGCCTTGCAGAAGGGCAGCCTGGCACATCTGTCAATAAACCTTTGCTTGAACTCAGAGATGTGGCTCTCATGGATATTTGTACCTGCTATTCTAACAATAGGGTTTCATATATGACCTCTAAAAATTTTAACATTTAAAATTTTAAAAATATTTTAATAATATTTAAGGCCATGAAAATTAAAATAATTTAATTAAAATATTTAATATTATTTTAATTTTACTCATCTACTGCCATAATTTGAAGATTTAATTCCAAGAATATTTTATTTCTGTGTACATACAGTATTGATTATCAATATTCCCTATTCTCTGAAAAAACATAAAGTCCTAGTAAGTAAAGATTTCATTTACTTACTTTCTAGATTAAGATTTTCAAACTTCCCTGATATCATCTAAAATATATTTCTAGGGCTGTGGTATGTAGCTCAGTGGTAGAGCACATATTTAACATCCATGAAGCCCTGGGTTTAATTCCCAGCACCAACCCCTAAAAAAGGAATCCCACATATTTTTCCTTTAAAATACCAACAAATAAGCTGGGCATGTGGCTTAGTGGTAGAGTGCTTTCCTGGGGCAAGCCTGAGGTCCTGGGTTCAATCCACAGCACTGAAAAAATATATATTTCTTAAAAATGTTCATTATTGTCAAATAAATGTATTTACTTTTCCAGACTCTTGCCCTTTTATGGCTATATAATTCACTTTTGTTGCCTTCATGTGCCATAAGCCCTGCTATCAATACTTTTTTATTTTTATGTATTTGTTTACTTGTTGATGAACCTTTATTTTATTCATTTATTTATATGCAGTGCTGAGAATCAAACCTAGTGCCTCTACCACTGAGCCACACCCCTAGCCCCAGAATACTCTTTTAAAAATAGTATGATGCCAGTGTAAATTTTATCCCTGTGCAGATGATTGATACACTACTGATTGACACATGAAGGCAGAAGCATGGGAAATAACAATCTCAGGCCAATTCTCATGGCATTATTCAAGCTCGAAACAATCCAAGAGCCCTTCTGGAATGTTCTTCTACATTAACAACCTTAGTGCATGATTTTAAATGACAAAACTTAGGGAAAACATCCTTGGTGCCTCCAGCTGGGTTGCTTTGTAAGAAAATCATTTAACTTTCTAATGCCAGAGAGAGAGATTTTTAACTTCTTTTTCAAAGTTCCCAGGCACAAAATTAAAGAAATTAAAGCCTTTTCTATACCCACTCTCTCATTTCCTTTAAATGATCAGTATGAATTCCCATGGGATTGGACTTTGTATTCAGGGAACAGCTTTATCATGGGTGTTCTTATTCCAAGCTTTATCTATAAGATTCTTTACAAAAAGCAAGCCTACCTTAGTAATCTAAGAAACTATAAATGATCAATGACAGCTTTGATCATCCATGAACTGAGAAGCTGCATTGGAAACAATGAAGCCAAAGAGAAACAATATTGCTTCTTCATTTTTTCAATCACCCAGAGGATAGGTTAAGTAAATGCTAAGGATACAATGCTTCCTAATAAGAGCAGGATGGTTGACAAAAATTTCCCTGTTTCTCTGTGGATAGGATACTAATATGTAAGGAGTATGATGGCATTGAAGCCAGAATTAAAGACAGGCAGTTAGTGTAGAATAGGTAATCGGATTGAATCCAGAACATGGAGGCCGATAGCCAGAAGTTGGGAACTGCCCCTGGGAGATTGGAATGTTCATGTCTCCAGAGCCTTTTAATACCACCCCTCCCAAAAATGTTGTTAATGAAGCAACTTCTGAGCAGAGAGCTACTAATCAATGCCCCCTGGGTTGCTCCTTCCTTCCTGCCCAGCAGCAGTCCACCCTGGCCCTTCTATCCCACCCCCCCAACCCCCCCCCCCCACCCCGCATTCCACCAACATCTCCCAGTCACTGTGCAGGAGGGGGTGGGGGAATGAGCTACATAAGGGAGAAGAATGCAGAACAAAGGAAACTTTAGATGTATAAAAGTGACCCACGAATTTTGCGTTTGGGTCCCCTTCTTCCACTCAGGAGAATTCTGTTTCATTGTCCTTTAATAAAGCTTCTTTATTACTTTCTACTATAAGCTTGCCTTGGTGTGCTTCTCTGGTGTTATACTTCAACATCTGAGGAAGCAGGATTCGTCAAGGTAACCCATAACTGGTGGTATCAGCATCACAAGAGGCTTCATAGCTGATAGGAACTGTACCCGAAGAATATTTACTAAGCTAAAGGTGATTGTCTAGTGTCCTGGGCAAGTTCTTGGACTTAATCAGTTCGTGATTTATATCAGTGATTTAAATCATCGTTTTGAAGTTTTCGTTTTTGTTTTTCAGATCAGCAAGCTTTTCTTCATTCAGTATTCATGGGTGGAATCAATCAGTTGAACATTTGGCTTGGCTCATTTTTGGGGCAGAAAATGGCAGCAGGCTGAAGCAAGGGTCTCGGTTATATAGGCTTCATTTAGCATGGAACAGGAGGGTAGTTTGGGGGGGTTCATTGTATTGGGGTCATCTAATTCATTAAGGTGGGACAGGAATGTAAATAGGGAATTTCCTGGGGCTTATAGTATTGGGGTCAGTTGACCCATTAGGGCGGGAGTCAGGTGCCATATCAGGTGTGAGTTATTTCTGTGTTCCTTCATTCTGGCTGAGGCCTGGGATTTTATTTATTTATTTATTTATTATTTAAAAAAAATTTTTAGATGTTGATAGATCTTTATTTTATTTATATACATGTAGTGCTGAGACTCGAACCCAGTGCCTCACATGTGTAGGCAAGTGCTCTACCACTGAGTCACAATCCCAGCCCCAGACCTGGGATTTTAAATGACAAAAGCTTCAATTTTATTCAGGACAAGGCAGATGCAAGGAAGAGCTGCAGATAGGGAAAATGTCCTTGGAGTTATTCTCCATATCTCTTCATTCCAGACTGTGAAAGGGAATAATGAATTGGGGTGAACTGGGGCATCAATATCAAATCGGGCTGCTTCCTGCTGAGAAGGGGCAAATTATGAGGACCTGCTCCTTTCAGAGTTCTGGAAGAGAACATGGAGACCCTGGTGGTTGAGACTGAAGAGAGGTATATGTGAGAGGAGCCTCGAGATTGTCATGAGTGAAGTCCTCCTTTTCAAAAAGTCAGGCAATGTGCATGGGAGGAGATGTGTCCTGGGAGTGGCTTAGGTTGGGCACCTAAGAAACTGTTTCTTGGAATCACATTTTCCTGATGATGTTTTAATCATTTTCATCCTGCTTGACAGACTTATTCCCATTCCCGGCCAGGGAACCAAATGTTAGCACAAATGACACACACATGACAAAGGCAGGAGATGGGAAGCAAACTTTTTTTAATTCAGTGTTCAGTGGTGGAATCAATCAGTCAAACACCTGGCATGGCTCTTTTTGGGGCAGAAAATGGGCTAGGTTTTTGAAGTGTAACTCAAGCAAAATCTCCACAGAAGGTAAATATACAAAACAGAAAAAATGGAATAACTCTGGTGAAAGGGGTGTGTGTGAACAAAGACACTTCCACATACTTCCAGAACTTTTCAGAGCTAAGTTAGAGACATTGCTGTTCCAGGTTAATAATACTAGCCAGCTTTTATTGGCACTCAATATATACCAAACATTGTGCTAAGAACCTTACAATCTATTATCCCATAAATTTAGCACCATGCTTTTCCATGAGAAAAAAATTTCTTATTAGCTCCATTTTACAGATAAAGAAACTAAGGGTCAGAAACTGTTGAGTTAGTTGTTAATGGTCACACAGTAGTAAATAATGTAGCTTGGCCTGGGCACCAGGTTTCCTGCCTTCAAAGTTCAAGTTTTAAATACTGTGGTCTTTGGCCTTCTATGAAGGCAGTGTTCTACATTACAGTGTCAAAGTTGGTGGTGCACTGGAGGGTAAGGAGTGATGGTATTACAGGACACATTCCAAGGAGCCCAAACCCCAAAATACATCATCCACACTGATTCTCTATATCTGCTTTCCCATCTAGCTCCATCTCTTTTCCCTCCTGCCCCTCCCCCGCTTTCCCAGCTTCCCATCTGTGGCTTTTTTTTTTTTTTTTTTTTTTTTTTTTTTTTTTTTTTTGTGGTGCTGGGGATTGAACCCAGGGGCCTTGTGCTTGACAGGCAAGCACTCTACAGACTGAGCTATATCCCCAGTTCTATCTGTGGCTTCTTTTTTGTTGGTGTCCTTTGATCAATTTGGCACCTTGTGGTTAAAACACAGGCTTCACCCTGTGACATTCCCATTGCTTCTCTGACAGAATCTGACACTTCTGCTTCTCCAGGAGCCCACCCAACTGTTTTCAGTTTTGTGATGCCCCAGGTGTAGCCAGCGGAACGCCAGATGTGAAGCAACAGTTGGTACTGGAAAAACGAAGAATGAACATCAAATGCATTCTGTTTTTTGTTTTGTTTTGTTTTGTATTTTACTTAAAAACATAAGACACATTGTCAGGTGAAATTACATGATCTAGTTCCCATATTTATGTATGAACTTCCTTCATAATAATTCACTATCTTGAGCCAAAGTATTGAAAACAAGAAGTTGGTTATCTCACACTACCATGCAGTTACTAAAAAAGAAAAAGAAAAAGAAAAGAAACAAAAACAAAACAAAATTAAAAATCCCAAAACTTGTAAAAGAATGAGAGTCTGATCAGCAAGATGAGAACGTTTGATAATCTACTAGGGAGATGAAGGTGTGAGAAAACAGGCACTGTAGGAGTGTATACTATAAAATTATTATGAAGCAATATTAGGCAATATCTGTCAACAGCAAAATGTACACACCTTTGACCTCCCCGGAAAAGAAATGTGAGAAACTTTACTGCTTACTTTTTCTCCTGCGCGCGCACGTGCACACACACACACACACACACTTACCCCATAGTAAACACCTCAAATGTGATAGGCATTTAATATTTGTGTAAAACTGAATGTATACAAAGCATCTTTCTCTAATATTCAATAAAAACTCATATAGAAAAGTATTTTTCAAAGAGAATTGGAAGAAGTATTTTTACTCTGATCCTTCCAAAGTCCTCCCCATGATAGAATACAAATGACTTGTGAGCTCAAAGAATCTGGGCTGCTATAGGAGCCGGTCATGGCTGTCATCATATCAGTTTCCGAGAACAGAGCCCTGCACATCACCAGACCCTGGTATTACTACAACCTTGTCAAGGGGTAGTAGTGTTCTTTCAAGCAGCTTCAGGTTTCTGCATCCACCATGGGATCAAATGCTCCTGTAATTCCCTAGGCCCAAGGAAGTGCCTGCTTCCCTGGAGAAATTTTAAAGTAGGAAAGCACTACACAGTTTCTTGCTAAAGCTCAGCTTTGATACTTTCTGCTGGGGTTTCAGGTTGCATAATCAATAGCATTTCCAGAACGTCGCTGGCTCTTTGCGGTTCCAAAATTCATGGATATTTGTCACCGCCTGCAGCAACAACTTGCACGGGTCTTATGGGTGGTGGAGTGGAAACTGAGGCACTTCTATCTTTCTCTTTAGTGCACTGCTTTCTTGCTTATTTATAGAGGATAGAGGAAATGAGGTTTACTTGCTTTGAGAGGAGAGAGAGACTTTGCTTAAGAGAGATTTTGAAAGAAGGACAGGCTTTTCTTAGAGCTTAGAGGAAGAGAGACTTGCTACACCTTAAAGTCCTGCATCCTGTGTACTAAGGGTACGTCCACCCAAGGTGCCCTAGTGATGTGTCTCAGTTCTCCGTTCGGCGATCTGCTGTTTTTCTGCTAATGGCTGCTGTGTCTGTCTGCTCCGCCTACGCTTATATCACCTCCAGGAGGCGGAGAGCAGGGCCATGCCTCTTACGCAAAGATTAGGCGAGACACTCCGAGCAGGCAATTAGTGCTCGAGAACACATGCGCATACATTGTGTGCGGGTGGACGAGAAAATCACCTGAGTGTGCTTATGTCAATTAACCTCACTGCCGATGTGATCAGGCCCCGCCAACATGGCACAGCCCCCAACACCAGAACATGAAGGCTATTTAAGAAAAATAGGGGGCTGGGGAGATAGCTCAGTCAGTAAAGTGCTTGTGTTGCAAGCACAAGGCTGTGGGTTCAATTCCCAGCACACCCCCCCCCCCCCAAAAAAAAAAAGAAAGAAAGAAAAAGATGCAAGCAACAGGCAGGTAGAGATCAAAATACACCTCAGTTATGATAAAGACTAGTTTGGAGGATGGTGTTTAGCTGCAAACTGTACACAGCCCTGGGTGATCCTAGACCTATCCCTGTAACATTTACAGCATTGAGGAGCACCCAGAATGTGTGTGTTCTCTGCAAGAGAGTAGATGCCAAAGGGAAAGAGTATGTTCATCTTGAAAATTTACTGATCAGTTAATTCACTTTCCCTTCCATGGGGAGCGGGTGGAAGGAAAAGGGTGTGAGGTGAGAATATATGCAGAGTCCTGGTCTGCATGGCCCAATCATCTAAGGATGGACTTGGGGGAAAAGGGACTGGAAGATTGGAGACAAAGAGGCATGTGGAAGGACATAAGAGAGTAGGCACCATATGTAAAGATATTTTGTCATGTGTTAATGCCCACCAGAAACATCTGCCATAGAAGAAGTACTAAACAAGGTAGACAGAATTTTCAAACTAGTTGATGTTAGCCAGCCTTTGCCACTGTCAACCCTGGAGCACATGAACCTCTCCTGACCATAAAGCCTCAGCCAACAACATTTTATGGAAGCTTATGGAAGGTCTCATTCACAAACTTGGAATCACATCCAACCTGGCCTCTAGCAGGGGATCTATTCTATAAAGATAGAGGTATGGGAGTAGGTCCATAACTCTATTTTCTGTTTGAATGGTGTTTTAGTTAGTTTTGTGTCATTGTAACCAAAACATCTGACAAGAACAACATAGAGAAGGAGGAAAAGTTTAAGTGGAGCTCACGGTTTCAGAAGTCTCAGTTCATAGATGACCAACTCCATTGCTCTCGGCCCCAGGAGAGACAGAACATCAGGGTAGAAGGACATGGTGGAAGAAAGCAGCTCAGGACATGGCAATAGGAAGAAGAGAGAGCTCCACTCACCAAGAACAAAATTTAAACCCCAAAGGCATGCCTTCAGTGACCTACTTTCTCTAGCCACACCCTATCTCCTTTAGTTACTGCCCAAATAATTATCAAGTGCTTTAACCATTGATTAGGTTAAAACTCTTGATAATACAATCATTTTATCTCTGATCATTCTTCCATCATTTCACACATGAGCTTTTGGAAGACACCACCATACATCCAAACCATACCAATGGTATGGTTAGAAAATAATATATGAGTTTTCCATTTTTCATTTGTCATTGCCTGAATAGACACTGTGGCATTTTTTAAAATTATTATTAATTTTTGGTACCAGGGACTGAATCTAGAAGGACTCAATCATTGAGCCACTTCCCCAGCCCTTTTTGTTTTTTTATTTTGAGACAGGGTCTTGCTAAATTGCTTAGGACCTTGCTTAGTTGCTGAGGCTAGCTTTGAACTTATGATCCTCCTGCCTCAGACTCCCAAGTTGTTGGGATTATAGGCTTGCACTACTGTGCCCAGCAACGCTGGAGAATTTTTATATAGTGCTTTTCTACATGCTGTTTAAGTTGAATTGTGTACCTCTCAAAATTCATATATTGAAGTCTTAACCCCAGTACTTCAGAATGTAACTGTAGGGCCTTTAAAGAGGAAACTAAGGCACAATAAGATCCTATTGGGCCTGAATTCAATATGACTTGTGTCCTTATAATAAAGAGTAGATTAGGACATGGACACAGAGGGAAGACCATGTGAAGGCAGCTGGGGAAGATGGCTATCCCCAAGCGTGAAATTAACTAACACCTTGGTCTCAGGCTTCTAGCCTCCAAAACTGTCAGAAAATACATTTCTGTTGTTTAAGTCATTTAGTCTTTGGTATTTGTTATGAAAACCCTAGCAAATTAATCAGATGCCCTGGGTTTTTAATAAAAACTAGCATTTATGGTTAGCTTTATAGTTTATAAAGCACTTTGAGCAGTATATCTTCTTTGAATCTCATAACAATTCTCTGAGGTGGTTGAAAGGATGTTTTCATTTCCATTTAGGAAAATGAGGACATGAGAATCCCTAAGATCACATAAATGACAATATTAGGTCTTAAACCCAAGTGTTCTGCTTTCTGTCCCTCTCTATACCAAGTGGGGACTTCTCTGTTTTAAAACCAGCAGTGACTTTCCATTGTCCAAATTATTTACTTCAAATGGCATGCAAGGTGCCTCACATTCTGGTGTACCATCTATGATCATTTCCAGTTCCATCTATTATCATTCCCCTTTCCAACCCATGCTCTATCAATATGGAATCATAAATGAAATACACCTCGCTCTCTTGTGCCATCATGTGAGCTATTTCTCCAGCCAACATTGCTTTTGCAACTTGACAACTTACCATGTATTCTTTAAGATCCAATTCAGTTATTACCTTCCCTACAAACCCCATCGTGACTTTCTCTCCTTTGAGTTCCCATATTTTGTATATATTTTTGCAATTGAACTTATAAGAGTGGGAAGCAAATTAACAGTGTGGAAAGGGCAAGGGTTTTGGATCTAGGTGTAGGGTCCAGTGCTGATTCTGCCATATTTCATTCAGTGAAATGGCTTTTACTGAGCATGAATTACATTAAAGGCACTGAGCCATGTTCCAGTGATAGACGTGATAAAACTGCCTCCCCGAAAGATTATAATTCTAATGCAATTTAGTTGTGAATTCAAATAGTAAATTAAAATTTAGAGAGACAAGTGTACTGCATGAAGGAGAGTCAAAAAAAAAAAAAAAAAAAAAAAGACAAGGTATATCCCTAAGCCTTGGTCTTCTCCTGCAAATGGGAAGGTGTGCACCTGCTTATTAGGGCAGGGGTAGAATTAAATGAGGTAGTGTAAGAGGCAAATTGTCCTGACATTAAGTATTCAAAATATTGGAGTCTATTATTGTTAAGTTGAGGTTATTTTTGTTTCTGTCTTTCCTACTTGACTGTGGAAGCTCCTTGAGGGATGGTCTTACTGATCTTCACTTTTTAAATGTTTGTTGAATGAGCTCATGAATGCCTCAGAGACAAGATGTATTTGAGGATCTCATCTGTTCTAAGATCAAGATAATAAGGTTAAGAACAGAAAAACAATAAAACTACAGGATCTCTAAAAACTCTTCAAACTTCTCAGGACATTCCCTTTTTCGACTCATAGAACAAATGGAACTTCCTTTTGTGATTAAAGCTCCTAATTTATCAGAAATTACTAACCCTATTATCTTAAAACAGGAGAACAACTTCCAGGTGTGTTGATTCTTGATAAGAGAAGGAATATGTATAGGTCAAAGCAAGAATAAACCCAAATCCCCTGATCTTTTTTCTTTCAACAGTTATCAATACTATATCACAGAATATCTAAAACATATATTTGATTGAGAAGTTGGTCATTGGTAGAAGACTGGAAGACCAATGTCTCAGGAACCCCCTTTTTTTGCCTTCGTGGTTACCCCTAAGGGATTTCCTGAGAATATCAGTAAACAACACAACAACAAAACATTGCTTGAAGAAGTTTTATAAATACCAGTATGTAAATATAAGTTTCTAGGTTTTCATTATAACTATTCTTTTTAGTAACCCCCCAAAATGATTATGGTAGATAAATACACATCAGTCTTCAAGGTCAGATTCTCTTGAAACAATCCCAAGCTATTAAGTGTGAGAGTAATTAAATTGCAATTTAAGTACATTTTAAATAGCTTAACAAATCTCTGTCCACTGAAGCATTCCTAGAGGTGATGCTATACTTTAATGTCAAAGGGTTCTCCAGCTGTATGTACAATCCGAATTTATGCTCCAAATTACCAAATTTAGATTCCACTCTTCATCATTCCATCTATTTCCTTCAGTTTGTATGCAGATTCTGCCAAGCAGGTGGTCTGTAGCTTGCACTTGACAACACTTACCAGCTGTTAAATTTACACATTGCTCTAATTTAAATGCTTAATTGCTCTCAATGCACTCAATTTACAGCTCATAAACCCCTCTCAGAGGGCCCCCAAACCTCTTTGCCTGTCATAGATTTTGAAGTTAAATGAACCATAGTGTCCCTTGGTAGAAAATGAAATATCTAAATAATCTTATGTTCTTTAGAATGTTTATAATTATTTGTTAGAAAGAAATAACATTTGAGAGTTTTCTTTGAATTAGCTTTGGAGAGAAATAAAAGGTTAGTTTCCACTGTCAGATCTTCTACTAGTCCCTTAACATAATTGCTCCTTGAACACAAGAATGGTACAATTATACAGTGTCCAGGATGACAAGATAGATGAAAGGACACATTAAATATTCCATGGATGGTGACTACATCATTATAAACTATCCCGATGTCCATGGCGGCTAAGATAACAAATGTAGATAATAATATCAGCTACTCAGGAGTCTGAGGGAGGAGGATCATGAGTTTGAGACCAGCCTGGGCAACACAGGCAAATCCATCTCAGAAGAAGAAGTAGAATATGAAGAAGAATAATACAGGTGGGAGTAGTAGTGTGTCATAGTTTGGATGGGGAATCTTTACTGGCTACCTGGCCCCGGGAGTCTAAATGTCAATTTCGAAAAAGCTCATTTCATTTAACTCCATCGTTTCTGAATGAGGACATGTTTCCAGAAAGTTCAAGTGCTTTCCCCAGCTAGTGAGTGATGGGAGGCAGGTGTGGAATCTCAGGTCTTTGCTTCCTCCAGCAGCATCTTGATCACTACCACTCAGTCTCTCTTGTTCCCCAGTAGGTTGCCATCAACTAAAGAAGAGAGAAAAGGCATCATATAAACAAGCCTTTCTTAAACCTTGCACGAGATACAAAATTGATCTTTATTCAACCAGGTTCTTTCTCTTTTAAGTCAGACTACATATTAAAAACAGACATTTACACTAGACTAAATTACAGAGTGTTTCTTGATTCAATTAAAAAGGATTCTCTATTGGATTTCCTTAAATACCTAGTGAATTATTAAGTTGGCTTATGCCAACTTCAGGAATATTTATTATGTAAATTAAAGTATTTATGCATTCAAACCGATTAGCAAGTGTTTGTGAAGTACCTAACACTGTGCCAGGTGCTGTGCAACTTTTAAAAATAATAAGTGCAATAAAAGCTTGTGTTCCCTAATGACAGGAAGCTTGTTTCTTGATTTTGGACACAAGACAAACAAATGAAACAACTCAAAAATAAAACAGCATGTAATGAAGTGCTAAATTATACAATATAGAAAATGTGAACACCATGTATAATAAAAAATAAATAAAAGACAAGTGAGAAATTTTGTGGAACTTAAACATCTCTGAACTAATTTTATTTGTGTGCTTTCCAATTTGTTTATGGATTAGCAAATGGAAACAAGTTAAAAGCAATGCAGATGAGAAACTGTCCTTGGAGGCTGCGGCTGTAGTCTGTGGCACAGCGCTTGCCTACGGTGCCTGAGACCTTGTTGGATTCCCAGCACTGGGAGAAAAAAAAAAAAAAAAAAAAAAAAACAAGAAACTGCCTTTTTCTCCGTTTAAAATTCGGTCATTAGGCAAGTTTGTAAGAGCTTTGACGCCCTCTAGTGGCCAGTAATATAATAATACTGTCCATTTCCACCAAAAGGTCTCAACATTTTCTGACACCAAAATTAGTAGGAAGATTTTAACTTAAAAAATACTTTTGTATAAAATTTTCTCTGAATAAGAGAGACTGTATTGTGTAGTGGTCAAGCCCATAATCTCTGGATCCGGATTGCCTCAATCCAAACACCAGGTTTGCCTCTTCCTGGCCAAAGTAAGAGGCAAAATGTTGCTTAATCATTCCATGTCTCAATTCTTTGTCTATAAAGAGGGAATAGTAATAGTACCGTCCTGGAGACATATGATGAAGGTTAACTGAGCTCATACGTGTAGGGCTCTGTAATATTACTAGCACAGAGTAAACATAATATGTTTGCTAAATAAATTAGAATAAATCACAATAAAGACCATCCTCGTGCTTAGGTTATGCTGACAATAATTTACATTTTTTTCTAATTTGGGAAAACTAAATTCTCTAGGTGAATAGTGAATAGTGAATAATTGTGTGTCAGAAAATTTTTAAGAATGAATTTTTTTCTGGAATAGTTTTGGATTCATGGGAAAATTGATAAGACAGTAGAGAGTTCCCAAATACTTTGAACCCGGTTTCTCCTATCAGTACCATCTTACATTATTAGATGGTACATTTGTTAAGAACTGCAAGCCAATGTCAGCATGATATTATTAACTGAAGTCCACAGCTAATATTGTACCAATATTCAGATTTTATTAGCTTTTGCCTAATGTCTTCTACTGCTCTAAGATCCCATCTAGGATATCATCTAACATTTTGCAGTGGTGTCTCTTCAGGTTCCTCTTGTCTGTGACAGTTCTCAAAACTTTCTTATTTTTGATGACCTTAACTGTATGGGGGAGTACCAGTCAGGTATTTTGTAAATGTCCCTCAAATAGAATTTGATATTTTTTTCTCGGATTTGGGTTGTGGGATTTGGGGAGGAAGATCACAGAAGCAAAGTACCATTTCCACAAATTCTATCAGGGTATTTACTCTCATCGTATTATGACTGTTGATGTTGACCTTGATGACCCAGGTGAGGTAGTTTTTGCCAGGTTTCTTCACTAAAAATTCCTCTTTTTTGCACTGGGGCAAAACTATAGAGACAAGAAACAATTTAGATGTTGACAGGTAGAGTGCTCGCCTTACAAGCACAAGGCCCTGGGTTCAATCTCCAGCACCGCAGGAAAAAAAAAGAAAAGAAAAAAAATTCCTCTTTTTTTTTTTTTTCCCTCCTTTTCCTTTTTTTTTGGGGGGGGGGCAAGTTACTTTGTGTAGCCTATACTTAAGAAATGTATATTTAAGAAATGGGAACTTATGCTCCTCTGTCTTCAGAACAAAGTTTCTAAATAAATTATTTGGGATTCTTCTGCATGGACAATTTGTGTCCTCTCCTCCACCCATTAATTTATTTAATCATTTATTTATATCAGTATTGACTCATAAGTGTTTATCTTATATTCTGGATTATATTACTTTTATTTATTTATTTTAGTTTGCTCAAATTCTTCAAACTTTGGTTATTGGGAATTCTTTCAGTCAGCTCCTCTGCCCCTTTGCCATAACCAAAATCTCATACACACACACACACACACACACACACACACACACACTCACACATGCAATACATATATGCACACATACATCCATACACACATATACACATACTTCTTCATTTTCTGGCACTACAACATGCTCTACACTCATCTTGTATATTTATTTCCTGCCCCAACTTAGATTTGGCCATTTCTCTAAAATGTCCTTAGTTCCTTTTATTGGAAAACTATTTTAGAAACCAAGATCTGGGTACAAGACCCCTAGCCTGTTCTAGGGAATGTACTAGGTCTATTAGTGCCTCTTAGCTAACAGATTGAAGAACCAGTGTACATGTACTATCTGCAAATATTTAATATATAACTATCTGTATCCATATTAAGCTGAACATGAGTTCTTACTGATGTCTTCAACTTTAATTGATTACTACATGAATCATTCTAGCTTTCTCCCTTGCTTATCTGTATAATATCACTTCAATAGTGAGAAATCTGGATCCTGCCAGTTGACTCAGTTATTCCAGTATCCATGTGTAGCAGTATCAGAATTGTTAACCCATATTTCCAAGTGAAACAGTAATCTCAAATAAAGTGATTTCTTATAGGCAATTGCTTTTGCCATTATTCTTACAGGGTCTTACAGATTCCATTCATTTCCAAAGTTACTTAAGGTCAGCATCCCCCCTACCTCCTTCAGGGAGGGTAGTTCATGCATTTTTAATACAGTTAGATTTTACTGTCATGCTCTGCTTTCTGTCCTGGAACTCTCCTATCTCCTAAATTATTCTCTTTTACTTTGCATACATTAAATATCACTGTGTGTTTTACAGTTCTGCAAGTTTTAACAAATACATGTTGTGTATCCACCATTACAGTGGCAATAAGAATAATTTCACCTGCCCAAATACCACCTGGGCTTCATCTCTCCACTCTGCCCCCAAACTGAACCCCTGTCAACCTCTAAATTGTTTTCTTGTCTCTATAGTTTTGCCCTTTGCAGAATGTCATGTAACTGGAATCAGATATCATGTAGCCATTTCATAGTAACAAGCATATAAAGTCCCTCCATGGCAGGGCATGGTGGCACATGCCTGTAATCCCAGCCATTTGGGAGGCAAGAAGATACCAAGTTCAAAGCCAGCCTCAGCAATTTAGTGAGCCCCTAAGCCACTTAGTGAGATCCTGACCCTAAATAAAATATTAAAAAGACTGGGATGTAGCTCAGTGGTCCTGGGTCAATCCCTGGTACCAATAAATAAACAAATAAATTGAAGTTCCTCCATGTCTTTTCATGGCTTGATAGTGCATTTCTTTTTATTTCTGAATAATATCCCATGGGGCGAATGTATAGTTTACTCAATGAAGCAATGTTTTAATGTAAAGATAAAGAAGAAATCATCTTTACCCTGGAGAAATTCACGGTCATTGGAGTTGGTGGTACATAAATAAATTATAGCACAAGAACTGTATTACATGCAGAAGCAAAGTGGTGTGGATACCCACAGGAGACAATGGATATCTACGTGGAAACATAATGAGGTGTAGATCCAGAGAAAAGCTGGGGTCTGTCTGGGACCTTGAAGATAAAGTAGACATTTGGTGTGAGGTGGGAAGAGAGGAGGAAGGTGACTAGGAAAAAAGAACTTGCCAAGAAATACTGCAAGAAGGTGACAGAGACTGGATACACGTGCATTTTCCTAATCTGCATGCATGTCCTCAGAGTGGATTTGCAGGCCAGGAGAAAGGGGCTTAGTGGTGCTCCTTTACTCTAAGTCTCACAGAGAACCTACAATTGTGTGTCAGATGCAGTGCTGGGCACTTTATACACTGGACTTACACATGTTACGCACACATACATGCAAAGATAGGGAAGGACTCTGTCCTTCTCCCTGTTGGAAGCTGAAGCTACCGATGGGATTCCTATTCAAATGTGTAGGGTAGGGGAAGAGGCAGAGTTCTTCTCACCCCAGCTCCTTGTCTCAGGCCCTGAAGCCTCAGGAAAAGGTATTGCAGAGGCTGGAAATGTAGCTCAGTAATAGAGCGCTTGCCTAGCACAGTCCTGGGTTCAATCCTCAGCACTTAGGAAAAAAAAATAGAAATCAGTTACATACCAATTGCTGTATTCCTCTGTCTTATCCAGGAGTCAGGCTTTTGAGATCACCTCATTTTCTTTTCCTCCTCTTAAACTCAATTTACCTGAGCAAGTCCAGAAATGAGTGATGATAGGAACTGGGATCAGACTTGGAATACACTGAGCTTTTTGTTAATAAAGTAAGGTCGACTTTCTTTTGAGTCTGCCCTGTGTATGCTTCCTAAAGAAAGTCAGAGCAATTTAGGTAATCTGCACTTAGGCCGCTTACTTCCTACTGAGAGAGTTCAAGACTGAACTTTTCTCCCTCAGGTTGACTCTATAATACGAGGCAAGGCCTTGGGATTGGGCCAACACTCCATCAGAAGAGCACTGTAAAATTCTCTCTGACAAAAAGCTATAAGAATGTGGAAACTAGAAAATAAAAGTTGTCTTGGTTCCAACTCTGTTTGTTCATTATGACTTTTTTTTTAGTAATCGTACCAGATATTGAACCCAGGGGTACTTAACCACTGAGCTATAATCCCAGTCCTTTATTTGATTGATCGATTCTTTTTTTTTTTTTTTTTTTTTTTTTTTTTTTTTTTTAATTTTGAAACAGTCTCACTAAGTTGCTTGGGGCCTCACTAATTTGCTGAGGCTGGCCTTGAATTTGCAATTCTCCTGTCTCAGTCTCCCAAATTGTTGAGATTATAGGCTTGCGCCACCAGTGCCTGACCAGTCATCATGACTTTTGGCATTAGAAGACAGTATGTCAGTTTGTACCAAAAAATAAATTACCAGTTTGGGATAATCTTTGATGAAGACTTGGCAACTCTATTGACTTTGGAAATCTTTTTCGTATTTCAGCCAATGCAATCTGCCAGGGCATGTGTATAAGTGACACATCACATAGCTAAAAATAAAGCAGCACTTAATTTGACACCCACTACTTGATGTCAGAAATAGAACCACCAAGTGACTCATAATTATTATTTCAACTATTTCAAATACTGGTAATTGCGTTTTCTATATTCATTTCCTAAGATGTAAATACTTCTGAAAATTAATCTGAAGGTTGTGGAATGAAATTTCAGAATTTGGGAAATTGTAGAAAGTCACAATTGCACAAACATAAACATGTGTTTTTACCTCATTTGGTTAGTTCATACTTAGCTTATGATTCTTATAATTTATCACCATTGTAATCATACCTTTCCCTTTAGGAAAATTTATTTAGTCAAGTTGAACTAGGAGAGGTTGTTGTACACAATCAATTCCATTTCTAGAGGGAGGCATCCTGAGGTTGGGCATGTGTCAAGTGTCCTTGGACCCTGGGTATAGCACAGGCTTCCGGTTGTCCTCTCCTATTCATGGTATTAGACTCCCAGGTTTTTAAAACATTTTTATTGGTGCATTATAATCATACATAATGGTGGGCTTCATTATCATACATCTGTGTGTGTGCATAGCATAATTTGGTCTGTTTCATTCCCCCATTCCTTTCCTTCCCTCTGTTCCTCTCTCCCCCTGGTCCCTCTCCTCTACCCTACTTGTCTCCCTTCTATTTTCATTAGATCCCCCCCTTTTTTCCTTCTTCTCTCTCTAGCTTCTACACATGAGAGAAACATATGACCCTTGACTTTCTGAGTTTGGCCTATTTCACCCAGTTTAATGCTCTCAAGTTCTATCTATCTGTCTAATGACATAATTTTGTTCTTTATGGTGAACTAAACTCCATTGTTTACATATATCAGGTTTTTTTTTTTTTATTCATTCTGTTGACACATGCCTCGGCTGCTTCCATAATTTGGTTATTGTGGGTTGCATTGTTAAAAACATAGGTATGCCTTTATTCTTATAGCATGATGATTTTTATTCTTTTGGATAAATACTGAGGAGTGGTGTAGCTGGGTCATATGGTGGTTCCATTCCTACTCTTTTAAGGAAACTCCATGCTGATTTCTACAGTGATTGTACTAGTTTACAATCCCACCCAGAGTGCATAAGCATTTCTTTTCCCCCACATTCTTATTTGTTATTATTTGTATTCTTGACTGCAATTCTAACTGGAGTGAGATGAAATCTCTGCAGTGTTGATTTGCATTTCCTGATAGCTAAATTGTTGAACATTTTTTCATAGATTTGTTGGTCATTTGTATTTCTTCTCTTGAGAAGTATCTGTTTAGTTCGTTTATTGACTGAGGTGTTTTTTTTTGGGGGGGGTGGTAAGTTTTTTTAGTTCTTTATATATCCTGGATATTAATCCTTTCAGAAAAATAGATGGTAAAGATTTTCTCCCTTTCTGTGAGCTCTTTCTTCACTCTTGTTTCCTTTGATGTGCAGAAGAGTTTTAATTTGACACCATCCCATTTATTCTTGGTCTTATTTCCCGAGCTTTTGAAGTCCTATTGAAGTCATTGCCTGTGCCCATACTTTGGAGGGTTGATGCTATAGCTTCTTCTAGGAGTTACAAAGTTTCTGGTATAATTCTTAGGTCTTTGATCCATTTTCAGTTAATTTTTATGCAAGGTGAGAGATAGGGGTCTAGTTTCATTCTTTTACAACCAGTTTTCCCAGCACCATTTATGAAAAAGGCTTTCTTTTCTCCACTATGTTTTTGATGCCTTTGTCAAGGGTCAGATGACTATATCTGTGGTCTTCTATTCCATTAGACTCCAGTTCTTGGTTTTTTTTTTTTTTTTTTTTTTTTTTTCCTTTCCCCTCTGAGGGGCAGGGGATTCCAACCGTGGCCCTTGCACATACTAGGCGAGCACTCTCCAAAATGAGCTATTTCTTCAGCTTAGACTCCAGTTCTTAACTGGGTTACATGGTCACTCAGAACAAAGACAACTTTTCCCCACTCTGCCTTAGAGACAGATGTGGTCTGATAATGGAGTTCAGGCAAATTAGGTATAAATGCAAGTGTTATGTAGCAGGCTTTAGAAACCTTCCTTAATTTAGCTTTCTTCTCCATCCCTTCCTTTCTCCTGCAGGCTGGATGTTAGATTTGATGGCTAGACATCAGCAACTATCTTGGCCTAGGAAGTGATCTTAAAAAAGAGAGGATATGGGTTAGAATTGTAGTTCAGTGGTAGAGTGCTTGCCTCGCATGTGTGAAGCACCAGGTTCAATCCTCAGCACCACATATAAATAAAAAAAAAGGTATTGTGTCAATCTACAACTAAAAATATATATTAAAAATCATTTAAGGCGATCCAAGATGGCGGACTAGAGGGTGACTGCATCTCCAGTCGCTCCAGAACCCAGGATTCAAGAAGGGGAGGCATTGAGAGACTCGGACTAAAATAGAGCCATGGGGTGAGTCTCCCCCACCCGGTGAAGCGATGAAGCACTGCCCGGCGGCAGGCCCGGATTCAGGTGGCTTATTAGAGTAGGGCAGAGCAGCTAGAGTCCTCCCCAGGCAGCTCTGCACACTCCAGCGGTGGGCTCCTCCCACAGGGCCAAATTCTCCAGCATCTTGGAGCAGGCCCCCCAGTGAGAGCCTTTCTGCACAGAACCAAGCTTCAAGTCCCTGAACCAGGGTGGCAAGTTCCTGCCCACAGGTTCCTTCAGGGACCAGAACAGGGCAGCCAGGGACTTCCCCAAGCAGCCCGCAGCCCGGCCCCCTCCGGCAGGAAGTGCCTTTCCAGGCTAGCTTCTCGGAGCAGGCCCCCAGCGAGAGTCTTTCCACACAGAGCCAGCTCCAAATCCTGGAACCAGTAGCAGGCTAGGGGCAGCTTTCCTTCGAAGAACTGCATTATCAAGTTACTCCAAGACTTCAGGCTACTGAAGGCAGGAAGGTGATACACTGGAAATCTACAGGGACACTATAAGCCAATAGAAGAATTCTGCAATATCACAAAGTCCCACTGACATCTGACCAATATGAGAAAGCAAGGGAAGAAAATGTCCCAAACAAACCTAGATACTATATCAATAAAACCCAATGACAGCACAGCAGAAGAAATGTCAGAAAGGGAGTTCAGAATGTACATAATTAAAACAATCAGGGAAGCAAACAAGGAGATGAAAGAGCAAATGCAGGCATTGAAGGAGGAGATGAAAGAGCAAATGCAGGCATTAAATGATTGCACCAATCAACAGTTAAAAGAGCAAATACGGGAAGCAAGAGATCATTTCAATAAAGAGTTAGAGATATTGAAAAACAAACAAACAGAAATCCTTGAAATGAAGGAAACAATAAACCAAGTTAAAAACTCCATAGAAAGCATAACCAATAGGATAGAACACCTGGAAGACAGAACCTCAGATATTGAAGACAAAATATTTAATCTTGAAAACAAAGTTGACCAAACAGAAAAGATGGTAAGAAATCATGAACAGAATCTACAAGAATTATGGGATATCATGAAAAGGCCAAATTTAAGAATGATTGGGATTGAGGAAGGCTTAGAGAAACAAACCAAAGGAATGAACAATCTATTCAATGAAATAATATCAGAAAATTTCCCAAATCTGAAGAATGAAATGGAAAACCAAGTATAAGAGGCTTATAGGACTCCAAATACACAAAATTACAACAGACCCACACCAAGGCACATTATAATGAAAATACCTAACATACAAAATAAAGACAGAATTTTAAAGGCCATGAGAGAAAAGAATCAAATTACATTCAGGGGGAAACCAATAAGAATATCAGCAGGTTTTTCAATCCAGACCCTAAAAGCTAGAAGGGCCTGGAACAACATTTACCAAGCCCTGAAAGAAAACGGATGCCAACCAAGAATCTTATACCCAGCAAAACTTACCTTCAGATTTGACAATGAAATAAAATCCTTCCATGATAAACAAAAGCTAAAGGAATTTACAAAAAAAAAGCCAGCATTACAGAACATTCTCAGCAAAATATTCCATGAGAAAGAGATGAAAAACAACAATGCAAATCAGCAATGGGAGGAAGTAGCCTAAAGAAATAGTCAAGTAAAGGGGAAACCAAATCATGTCAAAAAACAAAAATGAGTCAAATGACTGGGAATACAAATCATATCACAATAATAACCCTGAATGTTAATGGCCTGAATTCATCAATCAAAAGACATAGACTGGCAGAATGGATTAAAAAGAAAAATCCAACAATTTGCTGCCTGCAAGAGACTCATCTCATAGAAAGAGATACCCATAGACTAAAGGTGAAAGGATGGGAAAAAACATACCATGCACACGGACACAGCAAAAAAGCTGGAGTATACATCCTCATTTCAGATAATGTGGACTTCAAGCCAAAACTAGTCAGAAGGGATAAACAAGGACATTACATACTGCTTAAGGGAAGCATAAATCAGCAAGACATAACAATCATAAACATCTATGCCCCAAACATTGGCTCATCCATGTACGTCAAACAAATCCTTCTCAATTCCAGAAATCAAATAGACCACAACACAATAATACTAGGCGATTTTAACATACCTCTCTTACCGCTGGATAAATCGTCCAGACAAAAATTGAATAAAGAAACCATAGGTCTCAATAACACAATCAACAACTTAGACTTAATCGACTTATATAGAATATACCATCCAACAAAGAACGAATACACTTTCTTCTCAGCAGCACATGGATCCTTCTCTAAAATAGACCATATATTATGCCACAAAGCTACTGTTAGCAAATACAAGAAGATAGAGATACTACCTTGTACTCTATCAGATCATAAAGGATTGAAATTAGAAATAAATGACAGAATAAAAAACAGAAATTTCTCCAATACTTGGAGATTAAATAATACACTATTATATGATGAATGGATAACAGAAGACATCAGGAGGGAAATAAAAAACTTTTTAGAAGTAAATGAGAACACAGATACATCATATCAAAATCTCTGGGACACTATGAAAGCAGTACTTAGAGGAAGATTTATTTCATGGGGTGCATTCAACAAAAGAAGTAGAAGTCAACAAATAAACGACTTAACACTACAGCTCAAAGCCCTAGAAAAAGAAGAGCAGACCAACACCAAAAGTAGTAGAAGACAGGAAATAGTTAAAATCAGAGCCCAAATCAACGAAATTGAAACAAAAGAAACAATCGGAAAAATTAACAAAATAAATAGTTGGTTCTTTGAAAAAATAAACAAAATTGATAAACCCTTAGCCACACTAACAAAGAGAAATAGGGAGAAAACTCAAATTACTAAAATTCGGAATGAACAAGGAAATGTCACAACAGACAGGATTGAAATACAAAACATAATTAGAAGCTATTATGAAAATCTATACTCCAACAAAACAGAAAGCCTCGAAGACATCAACAAGTTTCTAGAGACATATGAATTACCTAAACTGAACGAGGAGGACATACACAACTTAAATAAATCAATTTCAAGCAATGAAATAGAAGAGGTCATCAAAAGCCTACCAACAAAGAAAAGCCCGGGACCAGATGAGTTCTCAGCCAAGTTCTACAAAACCTTTAAAGAAGAGCTCATTCCAATACTTCTCAAAATATTCCATGAAATAGAAGAGGAGGGAACCCTCCCAAACTCATTCTATGAAGCCAATATCACCCTGATACCTAAACCAGACAGAGACACATCGAGGAAAGAAAATTTCAGACCAATATCCTTAATGAACATGGATGCAAAAATTCTCAACAAAATTTTAGCAAATCGCATACAAAAAATATTAAAAAGATAGTGCACCACAATCAAGTGGGTTTTATCCCAGGGATGCAAGGTTGGTTCAACATCCAGAAATCAATAAATGTCATTCACCATATCAACAGACTAAAAGTTAAGAATCACATGATTATTTCAATAGATGCAGAAAAAGCATTCGATAAAATGCAACATCCCTTCATGCTCAAAACACTAGAGAAAATCGGGGTAGTGGGAACATTCCTTAACATTGTGAAGACCATCTACACTAAGCCCATGGGCAATATCATTCTAAATGGTGAAAAACTGAAAGCATTCCCCCTAAAAACTGGAACAAGGCAGGGATGCCCTCCTTCACCACTTCTGTTCAATATCGTTCTTGAGACTCTAGCCAGAGCAATTAGACAAACCAAAGAAATTAAAGAGATACAAATTGGAAAAGAGGAACTCTAACTATCCCTGTTCGCTGATGACCTGATTATATATTTAGAGGAACCTGGAAATTCCACCAGAAAACTCTTGAACTATAAGTGAATTCAGTAAAGTAGCAGGTTACAAGATCAATGCTCATAAATCTAATGCAATCTTATACATAAGTGATGAATCTTCAGAAAGAGAAACTAGGAAAACTACCCCATTCACAATAGCATCGAAAAAAATAAAATACTTGGGAATCAATCTCACAAAAGAGGTGAAAGACCTCTACAATGAGAACTACAGAACACTAAAGAAAGAAATTAAAGAAAACCTTAGAAGATGGAAAGATCTCCCATGTTCTTGGATAGGCAGAATTAATATTGTCAAAATGGCCATACTACCTAAAGTGCTATACAGATTCAATGCAATTCCAATTAAAATCCCAATGATGTACCTTACAGAAATAGAGCAAGCAATTATGAAATTCATCTGGAAGAATAAGAAACCCAGAATAGCTAAAGCAATCCTCAGTAGAAAGAGCAAAGCAGGGGGTATCGCAATACCAGATCTTCAACTCTATTACAAAGCAATAGTAACAAAAATGGCATGGTATTGGTACCAAAATAGACAGGTAGATCAATGGTACAGAATAGAGGACATGGATACAAACCCAAATAAATACAATTTTCTCATACTAGACAAAGGTGCCAAAAATATGCAATGGAGAAAAGATAGCCTCTTCAACAAATGGTGCTGGGAAAACTGGAAATCCATATGCAACACAATGAAAATAAATCCCTATCTCTCACCCTGCACAAAACTCAACTCAAAATGGATCAAGGACCTCAGAATCAGACCAGAGACCCTGCATCTTATAGAAGAAAAAGTAGGTCCAACCCTTCAACTTGTTGGCTTAGGAGCAGACTTCCTTAACAGGACTCCCATAGCACAAGAAATAAAAGCAAGAATCAACTACTGGGATAGATTCAAACTAAAAAGCTTTCTCTCAGCAAAGGAAACTATCAGTAATGTGAAGAAAGAGCCTACAGAGTGGGAGAATATCTTTGCCACTCATCCTTCAGATAGAGCACTAATTTCCAGAATCTATAAAGAACTCAAAAAACTCTACACCAAGAATACAAATAACCCAATCAACAAATAGGCTAAGGAAATGAACAGACACTTCACAGAAGAAGATGTACAAGCAATCAACAGATATATGAAAAAATGTTCAACATCTTTAGTAATAAGAGAAATGCAAATCAAAACTACCCTAAGATTTCATCTCACCCCAATTAGAATGGCGATTATCAAGAACACAAGCAACAATAGGTGTTGGCAAGGATGTGGGGAAAAAGGTACACTCATACATTGCTGGTGGGGTGGCAAATTAGTGCAGCCACTCTGGAAAGCAGTATGGAGATTCCTCAGAAAGCTTGGAATGGAACCACCATTTGACCTAGCTATCCCACTCCTTGACCTATACCCAAAGGACTTAAAATCAGCATACTACAGAGATACAGCCACATCAATGTTCATTGCTGCTCAATTCACCATAGCCAGATTTTGGAACCAACCTAGATGCCCTTCAGTTGATGAGTGGATAAGGAAACTGTGGCATATATATATATATATATATATATATATATATATATACACAATGGAATATTACTCTGCCATGAAGAATGATAAAATTATGGCATTTGCAGGCAAATGGATGAAATTGGAGGATATCATGCTAAGTGAGATAAGCCAATCCCAAAAAACTAAAGGACGAATGATCTCGCTGATAAACGGATAAGGACATATAAGGGGGGTTATGAGGGGTTAGCGTTAGGGTTAGGGTTAGGTTTAGGGTTAGGGATAAGGAGGGTGGTAAGAATGGAGGAAGGAAGGACTCTATAGAGGGAAAAGAGGGGTGGGAGGGGTAGCGGGAAGGGAAAAAAATAACAGAATGAATCAAATAATATTCAATTAATTAATATCAATCAATTAATAATTGCCCTAAGTAAATTTATGATTTTTAATTAAAATAAATAAATAAAAAATAATAAAGAAAATAAGGAAAATAAAAAAATAAAAAAATAAAGATTTTGAACTAAAAAAATTATTTAAAAATAATAAAATGAAAAATAAAAGAGAGGCTAGGCCTGGAAGACCAACTTCATAGAGCAAAACCATCACATCTATTTTGGCCTGCCTCACTCTGTACTTTTATATAGGATGCACTTTTATTTTGTTCAAGCCACTGTCACTTGCAATGGAACATAATTCTAGCTGATAAACCACATAAACTTTAACTTACCCTAGCATATCACCAGAGCAGAATTTATAGTCATAGATGTTTATTGAATGAATGTTGCAAATTTGGACTTTGGGGATATATATTATTTTTGTTGGTACAAAAGTTCATGGACTAAAGCAGGACCATAGTGTGAGGTCATCCAAGGCCAGAAGGAAATGAGTTCAAGCTGCTCAAGCAACTGAGCATCTGTCAGTTGTCAAGCACTTAAAGAATAAATGGTCAAAGGTAAGACTAAAAGAATGAAGTGGGGGAAGCTCAAGTAACAGGATTTTGAGAACATTCATCTTTGGCCCAGATGATGCTGAGCAATTATCTCAGGGCCTACATGAGTAGTTCTCAACTGGGGCAACTTTGTATCTCAGGGGATGTTGGCAACATCTGGAGACATGTTTGGTTTTCACAGCTGGTTTGGAGAGGAGCAGAGCTATGAACGGTAGTCGGCTAGTCGGTAGAGGCTACAGATGACACTAAAACTCCTGTCATGACTGGGGCAGCCTCCATAGCAAAGAATCATCTGGCCCAAAATGTCCATAGTGCTAAGGTGAAAAACCTGGTCTTAGCTGTCAGTAGCCATGTGGTTTGAACTCCAAACTCCAACTGCTCTTGGAGTTCAGGCCAGAGGTAAAGTGGATCATTTAGCCAGCCTGGATAACGGCTTGGGAAGAGACAATCCAGACTTTTGTGTTCAGCTTCATTAAGCACATTTTGTGACTAAGCTGAGTACCTGCAAATTGCTCTGTGAATATTAAATAGCTTACACCCCAGAGTTCCTCCCACAATGCAAAAATAATTGTGCCCTCCTCAAGGCTAAGTGGGACTGTGACATTCTCTCAAGCTAGCAAGGTGAATCCAGACTATAAAACAGGCACCTTGGGGTTTCGAGGAGACAGAGAAGCTCTCTCCCATTTTGAATACGGGGAGGAGGGCAAAACTAACAGGCAGTTTCTCTTTGGATGTGTGTCCTTTGGGTCCTAAATATGGACATCATCCCACAATCCCCAGGCTGAGGTTGTGCAGGAGAAGGGCCATACTAGAGGGGCTGAGGAAGGATCTAGTCTCGATTCTGCAGTTGAGCTTCTGTTTGAACTGGAGTAACCCTCTGACTTTTCTAGGCATTTTTTTCTTATAGTGTGAAAGTCAAAATTAACATTAGCTGGAGGGAAGGCCTGAGGGAAAGAGAGGAAGAGCAAGTTGATTAAGCAACTCTGGCTGCTAGGCCTTATGTGCACATCTCGGCAATAGTAAGCTTAAGCCTCAGAATATCTCTGTCAGTTCTTGGATGACAGTACTGTGCAAATAAAGACCTATTTATACTTCTGCATTTGTGTTGGCCTCTGCATGCTTATTTTTCATATTAATTAGATCATAATAGATACTTTCGTTTCTCAAAAAAAATTTTTTTTTTGCCTAACTGTGTGAAATATAAATTGCATGCTGATTAGACACAAAAAACTATGCTTGGTGTTATGTGGTTCCTGCCCACAAAAGGCTTTCATTCTGGTGAAGAGCAGACAACCACACAACCAAATCACAACACAAGGTAGAAAGCCACAACACCATAAAAGAGACAACTCAAAAATTAAAATGAAAGAACCAGTGCTAATGGTTCACAGGGAATGGAATAATTCATATTATTGCAAGAGGTAGTTTTAAAAGTACTTATTTGCAAACTTGCTATATGCCACACAATCCTCTAAATTATGGAGATTAAAAAATGAATGAGACCTCAGGAGACCCTGGATCTGATTGCCAGCACCACACACACACACACACACACACACACACACACACACTGAGACAGAGAGAGAGAGAGATACCAAGGTGTCCTTAGCTGAGTGTGGGAAAGAGATGTATATTGAGAGGAAGCACTGAAGCTACATATTACTGAAGTTATGCAAAATCACTCAACCGCTCAGATAGAATGGGGGCAGGTGGTGGTGGGAATCCCAGACAAAGGAAAACCATGAGCAAAGGTTCCAGATGCCAAATGAGCTTGTAGCTCATCAGCCTCCACATGATGTCCCCACTACCCAAATCCCAATCCCCACCCACTCCCGTTAGACATTTGTTGAGGAGTGGGCTTCTTCTCCCTGAGTGTGCTCTGGAATGCAAATCCCCCAAGGGGAGAGTTTTTGGTGTGTGTGTGTTTAACGGATGCACAATATTTCTCCCAGTAGTTATGATCAAGGTTTTTTTCTGATTAGTAATTATTAAAATTATACAATGAACATCCATATACATATGTCTTTGGTTACTCATGTGACTATTTCTAGAACTAGATTTTTTAAATGGAGTGATAATAAGCTAATTTCAAGGATGAGCCACAAATGGATAGGGATTCATGATTCCTAAAGAGATAGAGGATATGTGAGGAGGTAATGAACCTCAGGGAAAAAAATAGGAAAAGATTGGAAGGCTCTGAAGACAACCTTCACTAACTTCCTAACTTGTCTAATGGCAGCTCTGCCCATAATTGGGTGTCTTAGGCTGGGGTTGTAGCTCAGTGGTGGAGCGCTTGCCTGGCACGCGTGAAGCACTGGGTTCGATTCTCAGAACCACATATAAATAAATAAAATAAAGGTCCCTCAACATTTAAAATAAAAAAAACTGGGTGTCATACATGGCCACATCAATGTTTATAGCAGCTCAATTCACAATAGTTAAGATATGAAACTGACCTAGATGCCCTTCAACAGATGAATGGATAAAGAATATGTGGTATATATACACAATGGAATACTAGCCATAAAGAAGAATAAAATCATGGCATTTGCTGGTAAATTGGATGGAACTGGAGACTATCATGCTTAGTGAAATAAGCCAATCCACAAAAAACCAAAGGCTGAATGTTTTCTGTGATATATGGATGCTAACATGCAATGCGGGGTTGGGGGAGAATAGAAGTTTATTGGATTAGACAAAGGGGAATGGAAGGAAGGGAGGGGGATGGGAATAGGAAAGACAGCAGAATGAATCAGACACAGCTTTCCCATGCTCATATATGAACACACAACCAGTGTAACTCCACATCATGTACAACCACAAGAATGGGAAGTTATACTTCGTGTATGTATGATATGTCAAAATACACTTTACTGTCATGTATATAACTAAAAAGAACAAATTTTAAAAATCTACAAAAAAAACCCTGGGTACATTTCATGTTGCTATAACAGTTTACCACAGACTGAGTAATTTAAAAGGAAAGACAGGCAATGAGAGAGAGAGATGGCAAGAGAACACACATGTGACAGAGAGAGTGGACGCGTGAGATGGCTGAAGTTGTCTTTTCAATTTTAATTTTTTTTTGGTTCTGGTGATTGAACGCAGGCGTGCTCTACCACTGAACTACATCCCCAGTTCTTTTTTTTTTTTTTTTTTTTTTTAATTTTGAGTCAGGGTCTCACTAAGTTACTGAGGGTCTCCCTGCTTTGCTGAGGCCAACCTCAAACTGGTGATCTTCCTGCCTCAGTCTCCTGAGTCACCAGGATTACAGGAATTGCAATCCTAGTAAAAAAGGATAAAAGTAGCTGAACTCACTTTCATAATATAACCAACTCCCTACAGAGGGCACTAAATAATTTATGAGGGTGGAGCCCTCATGACTTTTTAAAAATTTATCTATTTTTTAGTTGTCAATGGACCTTTATTTTTATTTATTTAACTGTGGTGCTGAGAATTGAACCCAGTGCCTCACATATGCTAGGCAAGTGCCCTACCAGAGCCACAACCCCAGCCCACCCTCATGACTTAGCCACGTCTTAAAGGTGCCACCTCTTAATATCATGATGGCAATTAAATCTCAGCATGAGTTTTAGAGGGGACATTCACTTCTAGATTCTTCCTTAGTGAGACTTCTTTCTATGTGGTGTACCGAGCATTGTGCTAGCACTTACCAACAGACAGGTGGAAGGGGCACCACAGTTTTAAGATGTATTATGGGAGAAAATCCTAACTTTGGGAAAAATATATCCATTAACCATTTAGTTGTGGTTGAAAAAGATAGTCCCTGTGCAATTTTAGCTCTTGAAGGTGGGTGCTTGGAGAACCCTGATGCAGGCATCAGAACCCTTGAGTAGATCCTGTTACACTTCTTCTAGTTTGAAGGGTGCAGGGAGGTGTGAGTACAGAGCCAAGAAAGAGCACAAGGAAGTCATCCCCACCCCCCCTTTGAATCCTACCTCAGAGTCAACAGATTTCAAAAAATTCAGATGTAATTCACATGCCATCAAATTCACCTTTTAAGAAAGTAACTTTTACAATTTTCTCAAACTAGACAAAGGTGCCAAAAATATGCAATGGAGAAAAGATAGCCTCTTCAACAAATGGTGCTGGGAAAATTGGAAATCCATATGCAACAGAATGAAATTAAACCCCTATCTCTCACCCTGCACAAAAATCAACTCACAATGGATCAAGGACCTCAGAATCAGACCAGAAACCCTGCAGATTATAGAAGAAAAAGTAGGTCCAGATTTTCAACATGTCGGCTTAGGATCAGACTTCCTTAACAGGACTCCCATAGCACAAGAAATGAAAGCAAGAATCAATAACTAGGATCGATTCAAACTAAAAAGCTTTCTCTCAGCAAAGGAAACTATCAGCAATGTGAAGAAAGAGCCGACAGAGTGGGAGAAAATCTTTGCTAATCATACTTCAGATGGAGCACTAATCTCCAGAATCTATAAAGAACTCAAAAAACTCTACACCAAGAATACAAATAACCCAATCAACAAATGGGCTAAGGAAATGAACAGACACTTCACAGAAGAAGATGTACAAGCAATCAACAGATATATGGAAAAATGTTCAACATCTCTAGTAATAAGAGAAATGCAAATCAAAACCACCCTAAGATTCCATCTCACCCCAATTAGAATGGCGATTATCAAGAATACAAGCAACAACAGGTGTTGGAGAGGATGTGGGAAAAAGGTACACTCATACATTGCGGGT
Organism: Sciurus vulgaris; assembly: GCF_902686455.1. Lineage (NCBI taxonomy): Eukaryota > Metazoa > Chordata > Mammalia > Rodentia > Sciuridae > Sciurus > Sciurus vulgaris. The sequence continues at coordinate 80,741,600 of NC_136461.1, read as the reverse complement.
GGGGCTGCAAATTAGTGCAGCCACTCTGGAAAACAGTATGGAGATTCCTCAGAAAGCTTGGAATGGAACCACCATTTGACCCAGCTATCCCACTCCTCGGCCTATACCCAAAGGACTTAAAATCAGCATACTGCAGAGATGCATCCACATCAATGTTCATAGCCGCTCAATTCACAATAGCCAAATTGTGGAACCAATCTAGATGTCCTTCAGTTGATGAATGGATAAAGAAACTGTGCCATATATATACAATGGAATATAACTCTGCCATAAAGACTAATAAAAATTATGGCATTTGCAGGCAAATGGATGAAATTGGAGGATATCATGCTAAGTGAGATAAGCCAGTCTCAAAAAACCAAAGGACGAATGATCTCCCTGATCAGTGGATGATGACACACAGTGCGGGGTGGGAAGGAGGTAAGAATAGAGGAAAGAGGAACTGTGTGGAGGGAAAAGATGGGTGGGAGGGGTGGGGGGAGGAAAAAATAACAGAATGAATCAAACATTATTATCCTATGTAAAAGTATGATTACACAAATGGTATGCCTTTACTTCATGTACAGAGAAACAATATGTATCCCATTTGTGTACAATAAAAGTAAATTTTTTAAAAAAGTAACTTTTAGTGTTTTTTTTAGTGTATACACGAGGTTATACAGCCATATCTATGGTCTAATTCAAGAACATTCTTGTCACCTCCAAAAGAAACTTCATATCCATTGGCAATCTTACTCTATCTTTTCTCCCCACAGTCCTTAATCTACTTTAGGTCTATATGAAATGCCTATCCTGGACATTTCACATAAGTGTAATCATACTATTTGTGGTCTTCTGTGATCATCCTCTTTTAATTAATATGACTTTTCAAGATTTTTCCACTTTGTAGCATGTATCAATATTTCATTCCTTTTTTACTGCTGAATAGTGTTTCATGCCCAGTCCCTAATATGCCATATTTTCAATATATTCATCAGTTGATGAATATATTAGTCCATTTTCCATTGCTACAACAAAATACCTGAAGCTGGGTAATGTATAAAGAAGAGAGGTTTATTTAGCTCACAGTTCTGGAAGTTCAGGAACATGGTGCCAATATTGGCTTTGCTCTGGTGAGGGCACACTTAGCTGTATCTCATCATGGTGAATGATATCATAGAGGGAACACATGGGAGAAAGAGAGATCACATGGTGAGACAGGAAGCAAGAGAGCAATTCAGGTCAGGCTCACTCTTTTATACTAACCCTCTTGACTGAACTAAAAAGAGTTCCACAGAACCACTTAATCCCTTCTGAGAGCAATGTCCCCAGTGTCATAGACACCTCCCACTAGGATCCACTTCTTAAAGGTTCCGTATCACCTTGTTAGATAGGAGTTCAGAGACTCCAAGATGGTGGAGGCAGAGTAAAAGAAAAATGCTGTTGGAAGACAAGACAAGGGGATGAGTCATCATGTCCCTGTTTATGGTAAGTCCCATTACCATGACAACTCCCACCACTGAGGACTCATCTCCCATAATAACTCCTGCCACAGGTTCTGTATTCTAAAATAACCAATGGAGGTAAACTGGACAGTATGCTAATTAAGTTTTCCAAAGAAACCAATGGGGTAAAATGGGACACTATTCTAATTAGGTATTATAAGGTAACCAATGGGAGCCGATGGGGTAAGGTCTTCAATCAGATTCATATAAGGAAGAAAATGCCTCATGGCTCAGCATATGCAACACTAATTTCCAGACCTCGAGGCCTTGAGCCTCTCGCTCGGCCCACTCCTCTACCCTATGGAGGGCCACTGTCACCTTCACCTTCAGTTAATCTGTACTTTGCCTGTTACTTCTGTGTGTTTTGCTTAATTCTTTGTTTGGGATACTAAGGACCTGGACCCTAACTGGACACCTCAGTGATAACAATCTCTCAATACCTCCACACGGATGATCAAGCTTCCAAAATGTGAAGCCTTGGGGAACACACTCAATCCATAGCAATGGACATTTGGATTGCATCTCCTTATAGTTATTACAAATAATATTGTCAGGAATATGTGTGTACAAGTGTTAGTGGGGACATATTTCATTCAGTTTTCTTGGTTATATAACCAGGAATAGAATTGCTGGGTCATTAAACAGATCAATCTTAAGGCCAAGTCTGCAGTGAAGCTTTTTTTTTTTTTTAAATTTTTATTTTTATTAAGTTTTTAATTTTTAATTTTTTTTGGTGGTGCTGGGATTGAACCCAGGGCTTTGTGCATGCTAGGCAAGTACTTCATCACTGGTCTACAACCTCAGACATTTTCAGAGCAGTTTCAAGTTCACAGAAAAATTTGGAAGCCATAGAGATTTCCCACATACTCACTACCTCTGCACAAGCATAGTTTCCCCCATTATCAACACAGGGAAATTTTTGAGTTGCCCGTATCTCAGTTTGAATTGCTGCAAATAGCCTATTGGATTATTTTCTCCTATCACTTTGGAGAGGAATTTTATTTAGCAAGCATGGGGGATGGGGAACATAATTTAGAGCTTGGGGCAATGCAGAGGAAGATATTTGTACTAGGACTCTTATCATAAGGAAAGCAACACAACTAGATTGGGCAAGAGGGGAAATTTTTAGCAGTTGCTCATAATCCTAGCAGGGATAAGGCTGGAATTCAAGAATGTCTGCAACCAGAAGGGCCAATACTAACTCTCTTTCTCACTGCATTTCTTTTAGCATAGCTTCCTTCACAGCAAGGAGCAGAGCTGTCAACAACTCCCCTGCCTCAGTTCTTACAGTTTTGCCACTAGACAGAGACTGAATTTTCTTCCTATGCTCAATGTCAAAAAATCCCAGGGATGGTTGCTTGTCTTGTGATTTCACCCAACCTTGACTAGGCTGTGAAATGCACGTGGTCAGTGTAGGAAACATTCGAATTGGCCCAGAGTGGGTCACATTTCCACCCAAAGACTTGCCAACAGGGAGCAGGATTTCTAATAACTTGGCAGTTTGTTTTGAACCACGTAGTTTGTAGTAGGAAGAACATGCTCTGGAAAAATGGAGTGCTGAAGAAGGGAGGAGGGAGCTGGGCCAACACAGGCTAGGTGTCCACCAGGACAGCCAGGATGGGTTGCAATGGTCCTGGGAGCACTGCAGATGGGGAGGGGTGGAAGGCTCAGAGAGAGCAAAGGCAAACTCCTAGTACTTGCAATTGTTTCCTAGGCCCTCGAAGCCCTAACAGCCTTCTACACCCCACCAAGTTTTCCATGGTCTATGCTTCTCATAGTATCACAAACCATGTACTTACTGAGCTGCATTCCTCAGAGTCTTGCCTTGTACTCTTCAGGTAGTTGGGGAAGAACTGTACCTAATTCTATCTACCAGTATTTCTTCCCCAGAAGATTAGGTTGTGACATGGCCCCAAAGGGGCAGATCATTTTAAAATATCACATTGCATGGATTTGTTTTGTTGTCATGATCTTTTCTGGCTCCTTCCTGCTCTGTGTTCACAAAATTCATTGCAATAGCATCAAAGATCACCTCTTCAAGGAGATCTCCCACACCCACTCAGACATTCTCGCCTCCATTCTCATATGTGATTTCATTTTTCTTTATCACATTTATCATTATGTGATGCTTATTGGTCTGGGTTTGTTGTCTATGTCCCAATAGAATACAGGCTCCGTGAGGGCAAGGAAAATTCTGCTGAGTCTCACAGCTGGAGCAGCACCTGTCCCATGATGAGACACAATAAAGATTTCTCAACCCCTCTGATAGCACAATGGTCTTCACACTCATTCAGGCCCAAATACTGGGAAATCATGAAGCTTCCTGTGGGTTAATAACATATTTAATGTCATCTTATGTGATAGAAATAATTTTCTTGCAGAAAAAAACATATACACTATAATTTTGGTGCCTCTGTCAGCCTGGTCTAAACTGTAATTCAGACATCATGCTTGATGTATGGATCCTGCAACTGCCTAACCATGATCCCCTACTGGCACTGGGTAACTGACTTAGGATGCATTTTATTTGTATATGTGTATTAAAAATATAGAAAAGGGTCTGGGGTCTGCCATATATATATATATATATATATATATATATATATATATATATATATATATATGCAATAGAGGACTGGGGTTGTGACTCAGTGATAGAGTGCTTGCCTAGCACACGTGAGGCCCTGGGTTCAAACCTCAGCACCACATAAAAATAAAATAAAGGTATTGTGTAAACTTACAACTAAAAAGAAAAAAAGAAAAGAAAATGCAGTAGAATGATACCAAAGTTCAAATAGCAATTATGTCTGGGAACCAAGAGGGATAAGGTTCAAAGGGGACTTTAGTATTAGTTTAATGCTCTAATATTTTAAAAAGAGGGATAGATAGAGACACACTGATAGATAGAGAAAGAAATATTGTTTAAAATAGAATGAACATGAAAAAAAAGACTGAACATAAATATGTCAAAATATTATCAGAAGTTAATTTTGAGTGGTAGGAGTTTGAGTGATTATTTTCCTCTTTATTCTCTTATTTATTTTTAAACTCTCCCTCACTAAATAAAACATAATATGAAAGCAAAATCAATCATAAAATGGAAGATTTAAACTATTGCTAAGAAGGCTTTTGCTGTACTAAACTGATGGAATAGCTTAACCATGTTTGTTTTCTGCAACACCAAACTCACATTCTTGCACTTTTCAATTCCTAAGTCTAGAATTTCTCTCCCTCTCTCCCTCAATTTTCTTTTTAATACAGTGCTGATATTCTGAAAATCTCTGGAAAGATGTATGACCTTGTGCCATGTCTCCACTTTCCAGAGTCATTTTAGATTCAGAACTGATTACATATCATCTCTAACCAGCAGAGTGATTCAGCTCTTTGAAAGAATAGAATTTTAATATCTCTTTTCTATTATTAGTTTGCATTTTAATATGCTCTGTAGACTAATCTTAGAATTCACAAAATCTATGGTAAAACTTATTTGATCACAAAAGTCTTTGATGGATCCAGAAAAAGCTCTGTACCTCTTTTGAGAGTTTTGTTTTGTTTTGTTTTATGGTCCTGGGGATGGAAGCCAGAGTCTTGTGCATGCAAAGCATGTGCTCTACCACTAAAGTACACCCTCAGCCCCTGCATCCCTTCTTAGAATTTTGGCAATCCACATGATTGAATGAGTATCTGAGCTGCAGAATTATCCAGATCAGGGGTTTTTGTCTGCTTTGTCTATTACCATAGGTTTCCTCAGTTCCTAGCACATTAGGTAGGTAGCATAGAAAGTGCTCAATAAGTGTTTGTTGAATAAATAAATGGATTTGAAGCATTTAAGAAATACTTGTACAGAATGAATCAAACAACATTATCCTATGTAAATTTATGATTACACAAATGGTATGCCTTTATGCCATGTACAAACAGAGAAACAACATGTATCCCATTTGTTTACAATAAAAAAATTAATTAATTAATTAATTTAAAAAAAAAAAGAAATACTTGTGCTGGGGTATATCTTTGCAGTAGAATACTTGCCTAGTATACGTAAGGCCTTAGGTTCAACTCCCAGCACTACAAAAAAAAAGAAAGAAAAAATAATTGGCTTTTTTTTTTTGGTACTGAGGATTGAACTCAGGGGTGCTTAACCACTGAATCACAACCCCAACCCTTTTTAATATATTTTACTCAGTGACAGGGTGTCACTGAGTTGCTAAATGCCTCGCTAAGTTGCTGAGGCTGGCTTTGAACTCACCATCCTCCTGCCTCAGCCTCACAAGTTGTTGGGATTACAGGTATGCACCACTGTGCCCATCGAGAAAAAAAGATCTAGTGCTTTGTTTCATTTAAGAGACGTGGTCTACTTCTCTCTGGATGATTCTAACAATATATATAATAAAGCACAGGAAATACAGTAGAATGAATTGGACATAACTTTCCTATGTTCATATCTAAATATACCACCAGTAAAACTCCACATCATGGACAACTGCAAGAATGGACTCCTAATTAGGGTAAGTTATACTCCATGTGTGTAAAATATGCCAAAATACACTCTACTGTCATGTATATCTAAAAAGAACAATTCTTTTTTAAAGCACAAGGGGATAGGAGACCAGACCGATCAGACTTTGGTCATGTGCCCACTGGATGAGAGGCACATTGTTTGGAGTGGGACTCTCATCAGAAATTGAAAATAGTCAAACTCATAGAAACAGAGAGCAGAATGGAGGTTGCCAGGCACAGGGGAGAGGAGGAAACAGAAATGTGGACCAAAGGGTACATAGTTTCAGTTACACAAGATAACTAAGTCCTCAAGGTCTAAAGTTGGTGAAGAGCATATAGTTAACAATACTGTAGTGTATACTTAAAATTCATTGAAAGGGTGGATTCTTATGTTAAATGTTTTCAGAAAGAGAGAAGAAAACTTTGAGATGATGGTTATGTTTATGGCATTCTTTATGGTGACAGTTTCACATGCATGCTTATTCTGGAATTTATGAAGATGTAGTCATTAAATACGTACTCCTTCCACATCAATCATATCTCAAATTTTTATAGAAAACCTGGAGTGAGAGAGAATCTCCTGAGGAAGAGGAGTGCAATTACTAAAAGGAGGAGATGGGAGAAGTGGGCACCAAAAGTCTTGACTGTCTGCACACGAGCACATCACGAACTATTCAATTACACTGCAGCACTGAAGATAAAATGAAATGAGAAAGAGGAGAAAACAGTGGGTATTATGGTGAGGGGGGCAGAGGGTGCAGGAACATGTTCAGGCTGAGTGAGGTGGAGAGCAGCCAGGATGAGGACAGAGGGACCCAAGTAGCAAATCCAGTCACAGCAGGTCAGGGGCCGGACTTGGATCGTCTTCTCAGTGTGGTGGAAAATTCCCAGAAGGTCTTGAGCTGGTAAGTTGCACAGTCCATTTATGTTTTCAAAAGATCATTCTGGCAACTTTGTAGAGAACCAAACGGGAAGTAGCAAGAGTGGAGACCTGGAACCCAGTTAGCTGGTTCCTTCAGCTATTGAAGTACGCAGTGCCAGCAACCAAGACTAGGGAGGAGTAGGGAAGGTAGGAAGACATGTTAATTGGACATTTAATAAAATGACTGTTCACATAAATAATTAATTGTAATTGGGAGACTCGCTACAAAAAAGATGAAATAAGCAACTGGGTCTGGTCTGGGGTTGGGGTTGAAAAATCAATCAGGTAAGGTTTTTCTGAGCAAATGAGATTTAAGCTGGGGCCTGAAGGATGAGAGAAGAGGGAGAGGAGAAGAAAAATTTCTAATAGGTGGGAAGTTTTGAGGCTAGGAAGAGCTTAGTTTACTCCAGGAACTGAAAGGAGGTCAACTGTCTGGAGCAGAGAGCAAGAGGAACAGTTATGAGAGATGAAGCTGGTGGATTCAGCGGGAACCACATTTCATGGGGTCTTCTGAGACTTCTGAGCCTTGTAAGACTGTTGGGTTTGAGCCTAAGTACTGTAGGAAACCACAGAGGAAGGAACACTCCTCCTGAGAGGAACTTTCCTTGTTTCCTCGTTTAACTTATAGTTAGTTAGCAATATCTACATGACATGATCAGATTCACAGTTTAGAAAGGTTTCTTAGCAATGTGGAACATGGATAAGGAGCAAGACAAGTGCAGAAGACTAGTCGGCTTGATGTGGAGGAGCTGAGAGATGGTAGTGTTTTGGACCACAGAGGTGGCAGTGGGAATAGAGGGAGGTGTCTGATGTGGTGATTGGCAGGCTGGGGGAGCAGAGGGAGAGCCTGAGACTGGTCACTACATAATGACCAGATGGAATTCAACAATGGGCTGGGACATTGCATTTGGTTCCAAGGTGTACCTAGTAAATCTCCTGCTTCTTATCCTGCAGTATCTTAGAATGTCTTTAGAGACTGGGATAAAACTTGCAGAATGACTAGAATCATTCTAAATTGGCTTATTTTTTAAAGGTCACTTATAAAGATGTGGAGAGTGTGTAGAGGAACCAGGAAAGATGACCCTAGGCCTTAATGACAATGGATGAGGGGAAGGAGAAGTTATCAGAACCCAGCAGGAAATAGTCACATGGAGAGGTCACTTAGAGAAGATGTAATCTTTGGTCAAGGGCCTCAGAGGGAAGAAGCCAGGGCAGTAAAAATTCTTACCTCTTGGTATGCGCAGGGTAGAATTTCAAACATTCTACTTGCAAAACAAACATAGGAGAAGGGAAATGTTCTCAGCTGTTGAAGGAAGTGCTTCCACCCATCAGTGTTTTTGTTCGTTTTTTAATTAAGACAACGCTGCCAAAAATTGTGTATATTTGTGATATACAATGTGATGTTTTAATACATGTGTACTTTGTAAAGCGGTTATATCAAGCTAATTAATATATCCATCACCTCAAATGCTTATCCATCACCTCAAATGCTTATCATTTTTCATTATGAGACTTTCACTTATCTTTATATGTTACTTAGGAATTTTAGTTGTAAATTCTGATGAAAATAACCTTTTGGGATCTGCAGATTTTGCCCAAATTTTAGCAAAGTCTTCTAAAATGCATTTTTGAGAAGTAAAGATTTTACACGGGAGTTCAAAGGAATTCAGTTGGCAGCCTGCACAAGCATGGTTTTTTTCTGCAAAGACAACCAGGGCAATCTCTGGAGCTTAAATGCATCAGGACAGGGAATTCTGGCCTGTTAACACTATTATTCTGCTGCATCATGACTCTGAATTATCTTGACTTTCCGCCTCTGTTTTTGCATTATTGAAGTTACAGCAACTTTGTTATTCTAAGCACATTGTCTTTTTAAATCCATGACAAATTATATGCAAAATTTGTCATTCTTTCTTAAAAATTCAGCTGCTCAGTATATTTTTCATCTGTGTCTTTTAAAACAGGTTGGACAGGTATCTTATTTATATCCCCTCTAAAATATTATGGTCCTGGAATAGACTTTTAATATTTTTCTTAATGGCTCTGGTTTCCACTGCAAGTTAACAATGATTACTTGTGGTCTGACAGTTCCCTTGGCACTGTACCAAAAACAGGAGCAAGAAAGTACATTCTCTGCCAAAGAGGCTTAACATCTAAGCCAGACATTCAGCTGAGAATCCAAATTGCCTTCTTTTCTATACCTCCTCCCTCCCTTGAGCAAAAAATGTCATCTGGCAGGTTCTTTGGTTCCCTAACTCCAGAAAGCCATTTGAGCCCAGCAATTCCCAAAAATGTCACAGCATTTTCAAGTCAGTATAAATGTCAATCTGTTTTCTTAAGTAGAATATTTGTCTCCAAGTTTTAAAAAATCAAGTACTTTTTCTCTATTTAGAAAGTTGATTATCAAATAGTATCTTGGAGCAGCACTGCTGTCTGAGATTAGTGATGTACACAGGTCAACAGCAGGGTGTGAGGTGGATACAAAGAAAGTGGAATGCTGTCTATCCCTTCTTTCCTTTACTTCTCCCCTTCCAGCTTGGTCCCTGCCACCCTAGCACCACCCCTTAGAAAGGAAAGAACAATGAGAGGAGAAGGAGGGAAGCTATATGAAGAACAGGGGAAGATTAGTTTCCAAACCCTTAAACTATCAAGCTTCAATAGCAACAAAGAAGTTTCAACCAAAAGTCTTAGAAGCCAAAGGTACCTTAATTTAGCCTTTTAGTTTTGAAAATTAAGAACAAAGAACAACAACAAATGGGCTAAGGAAATGAACAGACACTTCACAGAAGAAGATGTACAAGCAATCAACAGATATACGAAAAAATGTTCAACATCTCTAGTAATAAGAGAAATGCAAATCAAAACTTCCCTAAGATTCCATCTCACCCCAATTAGAATGGCGATTATCAAGAACACAAGCAACAATAGGTGTTGGCGAGGATGTGGGGAAAATGGTACACTCATACATTGCTGGTGGGGTGGCAAATTAGTGCAGCTACTCTGGAAAACAGTGTGGAGATTCCTCAGAAAGCTTGGAATGGAACCACCATTTGACCCAGCTATCCCACTCCTTGGCCTATATCCAAAGGACTTAAAATCAGCATACTGCAGAGATACAGCCACATCAATGTTCATAGCTGCTCAATTTACAATAGCCAGATTGTGGAACCAACCTAGATGCCCTTCAGTTGATGAATGGATAAAGAAACTGTGGCATATATATACAATGGAATATTACTCCGCCATGAAGAATGATAAAATTATGGCATTTGCAGGCAAATGGATGAAATTAGAGGATATCATGCTAAGTGAGATAAGCCAATCTCAAAAAACTAAAGGATGAATGATCTCGCTGATAAGCAGATGAGGACATATAAGGGGGGGTAAGAGGGGTTAGCATTAGGGTTAGGGTTAGGTTTAGGGTTAGGGATAAGGAGGGTGGTAAGAATGGAGGAAGGAAGGACTGTATAGAGGGAAAAGAGGGGTGGGAGGAGTGGGAGGGGTGGGGGGGAGGGAAAAAAATAACAGAATGAATCAAACAACATTGCCCTATATAAATTTATGATTTTTAATTAAAAAAAAAAAAAAAAAAAAGAACAAAGAACAAGGGCTTGGGAATGTGGTTCAGTGGTAGAGTGCTTGCCTAGCATAGGCAAGGCCCTGGGTTCAATCCCCAGTGCTGGAATGAAAACAAACAAACAAACTAGAAAACTGAAAGTTCTATTTAACAAAAATAAAAATTGATTTTCAAAATCTTGTTCTAAATTATAACCATTCAAGGGCAAGAGAAATGATGGCAAAAAGAAAGGAAGATGAAGAAATGGAAGGTGAAATTTTTAAAAATGACTGCCATTATTGTCAAATTCCCAAGCAGCACCAAACTCAGAGTCTTACATATGCTAGGCAAGTGCTCTATCAATGAAATACATCCCCGGCCCAATACCATTCTTTTAAAAGTACAACCTTTTAGATTAAAAAGTACTGTGAATACCAGAACTGTTTATCTGTTTGTTTGTTTGTTTGTTTGTTTGTTTGTTTGTTCGTTTTGGTGCTGGGGATTGAATCCAGAGCCTCACATATACCAAGCACAAGCTCTACCACTGAACTACCATCCCCAGCACCTTATTTTTTAAAAGAGAACGTTCTCTCTAGAATTTGGATGTCTAAGCAGTTTTAAATTCCTCTATCATTACTTTAAACTAGAAAAACTCTTATTTCCTGTTATGAAAAGCAGGGAGTGTTGTATCATGTATTATGGAGAAATGAGTCAAGTTACATGGCTTGAAATATTCATTTCAAGATCATTTGGAATATTGCTACATGAGGTGTAAATGAATGGGGGATTCTGCTTTAAAAATATTCACACATAGAATTACTCTGTGGGCCTGAAAAAAATTAAACTGAAATAGAGTTTTCCTATCCCTTCTTTACATGAAATCAACTTTAAAAAGTTAGAGAGCCTCTTCAGTTTCTTTCATGAAATCTGAACATCCCCAAGTCTCTAGTCTGTAAGTACAAATGAGGTCATATAGGCGTTTTTATGCATATCTTGTGAGCTCATGATCTCCGCCTATTCATGACTTCACCCTGCTACAATGTTCTCCCTCCCAACTCCACACAAGTGTTTCTGGCAGCGTTTCTTCAGGAAATACCTCATGTGAACTCAGGAATAAGTCCCCACCAGACTTCTGTGGGCATCTCCATGATCATTTGGAAGAGCTAAGAGATTAATTCTGCTCTTGGTTACCTTGTAGATGGGTTCACACTGTCCTTCTAGAAATCTAGGCAGCCATCTGAGCAGATTTGTCTGGGGTTGTCATTCAGGCTCACTGCTCTGAAGGCTCAGGAGTAAAAAGAGGGTTACAGAAAGGGCTGATGACTGGGGTGAGTCCCAGGGAAGTGAGCTCTAGGGGAAGGACTTGGACCTGGTTCTCCTACTATGGGAGGAGGATAAAAAATTTTTTTGTGGTTTACATGATTTCTAACACAGCTTACCAGAATAGAAAAAAAAAAAAAAACCAAGAGCATTTGGGATTAAGTTCTGGACCAAAGCCCAGAGTATTTACCTGGCTTTACCCCTTGGTTATTTGAGTCTCCAGGTCTTAACATGGCTACAATGTAGCTGGACAATGGGTCTCACTAATTATATACAACACAGCTAACTTGTGTCTTGTGTCAGACATGCCCAGAGCAAAAAGGACTTGAGTACCTTGTTTCCTTTGTTCTGCCTTGAACTTCCACTAGGAGCCTCAGAAAAATCTCTCTCTGGACAACTCCGCACATTGGCATTAAGTCCTCCCACCACAGAACAAATCAGTCAAAATGTATGAAAAGAAATTTTAGTAAAACATTTTTTTTAATTAAAGCTATTTCCTGTTAATCATTGACAGTAAAACCATAAGGTTCTAAAGTCCACAGAGTCCCTCAAAAACTTTTTCCCAAATAATTCTCAGTCCTGGGGCTCCAGGATGGTTTTTTGACTGTTTACCTGCCTTACTTCTTGTTTTTGCTTTTCAACCCTCACTTATTTCTGACCTCACTCTGTGTTATAGTTTGGATCTGGAATGTTCCCTAAAGGCTCCTGTGTTGAGGCCTGGTCCCCAGCTGGCAGTGTTATTGGGAGGTCTGGAAACTTTAGGAGGTGGGGCCTAGTTAGAGGAAGCAGGTCATTGTTCCTTGAATGGGGTATATTTTCCCCAGCCCTTTTCCTCCTCCTCCCTGTTTCCTCTTTATCTCCCTTTCCCTCTTTCTCTCTCTCTTTGCCTCCTGTCCACCATGATGTGAGCCACTTTTTTCTATCACCTACCACCATTATGCTCTGTCTCACAAGGGCCTGAAACAATGGAGCCAGGTGATCATAGACAACCTCCAGTGCTGTGAGTCAAAATAAATCTTTCCTCTTCTGAGTTGTTTATCTTATATTTTGCCACAGAGACAGAAAGCTGACTAACACACTTTGATCCCTGTGTCTGACCTGGGTCAGACTGCCCTTCCATGCAGAGAAATTGGCCTAACTCCCACAGGTAAGTGGATGGCAGAGGCACAGGTATTTCTTCACAGAATTGGAAGCAAGAGGCTAGAGGGCTAATTCTAGAACTGTGTTCAAAACTGAGAACCAGTCTGAACCAGCTAAGTGTCCAAATAGGTCATCAGGGCAAAGGGGCTCAATATCGGCCACATTAGATGGAGTGAGGGAAGGGAGATCCGGAGTGACAAGACTGACTGGAAACATAGAAGGTGGCAGGATGAATTTCACAGAGGACTGGGAGGTGCTCTCACACTTTCCTTTCACGGTTTTGCAGAGTCAGGCACCACCCATATAAAGGTGTGGGTCAGACAGCTGTTGTTTTCTGATTGAATCCTGATAGAACCTCACTCTGCCCATATACTCTTCTGACCCACCATGAACTCCACCTCTATGTCCCCAAAGTTTGCATGATTTCTGACCTGCCCTGAGAGCTTTACGTCACCCTGACCTCTTTAGGGCTAGTTTATAATTAATTCATAATTCTTGCTTTCCCTTGAACTCTTAATTTTTGTGGGCACCTGAATAAAACATTTATTGCTGACTCATTCTGTCTTAGATAAGGAACCCTGATCTTTTCCTGGGCAATGTATACATTAGAATAGCCCAGGCCTTAAAGGTAGGCAGATCTGAGATTGGATCCACTCTGCCAATCCACCAACTAAACAGTTTACCAGTGATTTTGATTGTTACTTAACTACTCTGATTCTCAGTTTTCTGATTTGTCAACTGTGCGCAATGAGGTCATTTTGAGGATTATCTGAGACTTCCATACATAAAACAAATAGCATGAGACTTGGCAGAACAGATAATTTTCAATCCCCTTTCTTCTAGATCTGTCTTGTAAGAGAAAAGTGAGGAAAGCATCTGAGGTTTTGTAGGTGTCTAAAGTTCTGTTTAATATCTCACCAAGAAAAGAAATTGGATTGTCTGGGTTTATAAACCATTTACTAACTGTAGTTCCTGGCAATGGATAAGTCTTCTAATGTCTCAGTCTCAGATTGAGAATCATGAGGAAAGCAGTGAATCTGCAGTGACCAGGGCACTATGCAACACTATTGGAACTTTTTAGTCAAATCTCAGTGGCGATGCTTTTTCCAGTTGCCCTTTTCTTTTTTCACTTGGCAAACTGTCATGGCCTAATTTTTAGAAAGGATCTTACATAAAAGAAGGAAAACCCTGAATATTAATCAGCTCCCAAGCTTATAAATAGTAAACAGAATTAAAACTGCCTGATGAAATTAATTCATGAAAAAACTGCTTTCATCTACCAAATATTATAGTGCCTTTTAGCCTAATTCATTATCTGTATGAAGTTATAAAAGTAGCTGTAGATGACTAGGAATTATGTCATTTGTATTAAACCCAGATCTATTTCTGAGTATGTGGCTCATGCTGTTGTGAAAATGTTTTACCTTTTACCTTTGTCAGTTTGTAATGAGAGGATTTCCTTTCACCCTTTGTAGCTCAGAGAGCACTGATGTATCATCTCAAACACAATAAACATGCTCCTGAAAAAAAAAAAAAGAAAGAAAAACCTTCTTTCATAAGAGCAAAAAGAATTCTAAAAAGGCAACAACAATTAAAAAAAAAACCTTTGGCATAATGTACCTCTAAAGAAATAATTTTTAGTTGGGCACAGGAGCACATGCCTATAGTGCCAGCTACTTGGGAGGTTAAGAGGATCATTTAAGGATCACTTGAGGTCAGGAGTTCAAGACTAACCTGGTTGACATAGCAAGATCCTGTCTCTTAAAAAAAAAAAAAAAAGTGGGGCTGGAGTTGTGGCTCAGTGGTAGAGCGCTTGCCTGGCATGTGTGAAGCCCTGGGTTTGATTTGGCACCACACGTAAATAAATTAAAAAAAAAAAAAGATTCATTAACAACTAAAAAAATTTTTTTAAAGTAATTCGTGTGTGTGTGTGCAAGCAAGAAAGGTGATGGATAATTAATTAGAAAAAAATCTAGTTAAGAAAAGCAAAAGAGGGCTGGGGATGTAGCTCAGTTGGTAGAGTGCTTGTCTTGAAAGCGCAAGGCCCTGGGTTCAATCCCCAGCATGGCAAAAAAAAAAAAAAAAAAAAAAAAAAAAAAGGCAAAAGTAGAAACCAGGAAGTAAAGAAAAACTTAGGCAAAGAATTAATAATAAATAATAAAAATTATTAATAGAATGATTTTTTTGGTGTTTGATCATCCTTAGAATTTATTTATTTATTTTTTAGGTTTTTCATTAGTACATTTTAATTATGCAGAATAATGGGTTTCATTGTGGCATATTCCTACATGCAAATAACATACTTTCATTACATCTACCTTTGCCCTCCACTTGCCCCTCTCCTGATCACCTTCCTCTTCTCTAATGGCCTCCCTGTTATTTCTGGTTCATCTCCCCATTCCAAGATTCCACATATGAAGGGAAGCATACCATACTTGTCTATATGAATCTGGCTTACTTCACTTAACATGATGATTTTCCTGTAAATGACATGATTTCATTCTTGTTTATGGCTGAATAATATTCCATTATGTATATCTATATCACATTTTCTTTTTTGGGGAGGGGGCAGTACTGGGAATTGGGATTTAACCCAGAGTAGTTTTCCACTGAGCTAAAGTCCCAGCCCTATTTAATTTTTTTTTTTTATGGTTCTATATGTGCTTCTTTATTAACACACTAAATAACAATATCTAGCAGCAGGTTCTATAGCTACTGTAATTTTAAAGTAATGAAGGATTTAAATAATATTTTAAGATATCTGCCACAAGTATAGTGGGATCTGCAAATATCTGTGATTTTTTTTTCTTTTCTTTTTTTTTTTTATTGTAAACAAATGGGATACATGTTGTCTCTCTGTACATGGCATAAAGGCATACCATTTGTGTAATCATAAATTTACATAGAGTAATGTTGTTTGATTCATTCTGTTATTTTTTCCCTTCCCCCCACCCCTCCCACCCCTCTTTACCCTCTATACAGTAGTTCCTTCCTCCATACTTTCCCCCCTCCCTAACCCTAACTCTAACCCTAACACTAACCCTTCCCTCCCCCCCATTACATGTCATCATCCACTTATCAGTGAGATCATTTGTCTTTTGGATTTTTTAGATTGGCTCATCTCACTTAGCATGATATTCTCCAATTTCATCTATTTGCCTCCAAATGCCATAATTTTATCATTCTTTATGGCTGAGTAATATTCCATTGTATATATATACCACAGTTTCTTTATCCATTCATCAATTGAAGGGCATGTAGGTTGGTTCCATAATCTGGCTATTGTGAATTGAGCAGCTATGAACATTGATGTGGCTGTATCTCTGTAGTATGCTGATTTTAAGTCCTTTGGGTATAGGCCGAGGACTGGGATAGCTGGGTCAAATGGTGGTTCCATTCCAAGTTTTCTAAGGAATCTCCACACTGCTTTCCAGAGTGGCTGCACTAATTTGCAGCCCCACCCGCAATGTATGAGTGTACCTTTTCCCCCACATCCTTGCCAACACCTATTGTTGTTTGTATTCTTGATAATCGCCATTCTAATTGGGGTGAGATGGAATCTTAGGGTGGTTTTGATTTGCATTTCTCTTATTACTAGAGATGTTGAACATTTTTTCATATATCTGTTGATTGCTTGTACATCTTCTGTGAAGTGTCTGTTCATTTCTTTAGCCCATTTGTTGATTGGGTTATTTGTATTCTAGTGTAGAGTTTTTTGAGTTCTTCATAGATTCTGAAGATTAGTGCTCCATCTGAAGTATGATTAGCAAAGATTTTCTCCCACTCTGTAGGCTCTTTCTTCACATTGCTGATAGTTTCCTTTGCTGAGAGAAAGCTATTTAGTTTGAATCTATCCCAGTTATTGATTCTTGCTTTTATTTCTTGTGCTATGGGAGTCTTGTTGAGGAAGTCTGATCCTAAGCCAACATGTTGAAGATCTGGACCTCCTTTTTCTTCTATCATCTGCAGGGTCTCTGGTCTGATTCTGAGGTCCTTGATCCATTGTGAGCTGATTTTTGTGCAGGGTGAGAGAGATGGGTTTAGTTTCATTCTGTTGCATATGGATTTCCAATTTTCCCAGCACCATTTGTTGAAGAGGCTATCTTTTTTGCATTGCATATTTTTGGCACCTTTTCTAGTATGAGAATATTGTATTTATTTGGGTTTGTGTCCATGTGCTCTATTCTCTACCATTGATCTACCTGTCTATTTTGGTGCCAATACCATGCTGTTTTTGTTACTATTGCTTTGTAGTATAGTTGCAGTTCTGGTATTGCGATACCCCCTGTTTCATTCTTCCTGCTAAGAATTGCTTTAGCTATTCTGGGTTTCTTATTCTTCCAGATGAATTTCATGACTGCTTGCTCTATTTCTGTAAGGTATATCATTGGGATTTTAATTGGAATTGCACTGAATCTGTATAGCACTTTTGGTAGTATGGCCATTTTGACAGTATTATTTCTGCCTATCTAAGAACATGGGAGATCTTTCCATCTTCTAAGGTCTTCCTTAATTTCTTTCTTCAATGTTTTGTAGTTTTCATTGTAGAGATCTTTTACCTCTTTGGTTAGATTGATACCCAAGTATTTTATCTTTTTTGAGGCTATTGCAAATGGAGTTGTTTTCCTCATTTCCCTTTCAGATGTTTCATTGCTTGCATATAAAAATGCTTTAGATTTATGCATGTTGATTTTATAGCCTGCTATTTTGCTGAATCATTGATGAGGTCTAGAAGTTTTCTGGAGGAGGTTTTTGGATCCTCTAAATATAGAATCATGTCATCCGCAAATAGTGACAGCTTAAGTTCCTCTTTTCCTATTCGTATCCCTTTAATTTCTTTGGTCTGCCTAATTGCTCTGGCTAGAGTTTCGAGGACAATGTTGAATAGAAGTGGTGAAAGAGGACATCCCTGTCTTGTTCCCGTTTTTAAAGGGAATGGTTTCAGTTTTTCTCCATTAAGAATGATGTTGGCCATGGGTTTAGCATAAATAGCCTGTACAGTGTTCAGGTATGTTCCTACTATCCCTATTTTTTCTAGTGTTTTCAGCATGAAGGGGTGTTGTATTTGTCGAACGTTTTTTCTGCATCAATTGATATAACCATATGATTCTTATCCTTAAGTCTATTGACATGATGGATTACGTTTATTGATTTACGAATGTTGAACCATCCTTGCATTCCAGGGATGAACCCCACTTGATCGTGGTGCACAATTTTCTTAATATGTTTTTGGATACGGTTTGCCAATATTTTGTTAAGGCTCTTTGCATCTATATTCATCAAGGATATTGGTCTAAAATTTTCTTTCCTTGATGTGTCTTTTCCTGGTTTGGGTATGAGGGTGATATTAGCTTCATAGAATGCGTTTGGTAGGGTATCCTCCTTTTCTATTTCCTGGAATACTTTGAGAAGTATTGGAATGAGTTCTTCTCTGAAGGTCTTGTAGAACTCGGCTGAGAATCCGTCTGGTCCTGGGCTTTTCTTGGATGGTAGATTTTTAATGGCTTCTTCTATTTCTTTGCTTGATATTCATCTGTTTAAATTGTGTATGTCCTCCTGGTTCAGTTTGGGAGGAGCATATGTCTCTAGAAATTTGTCAATGTCTTCAGTACTTTCTATTTTGTTCGAATACAGATTTTCAAAGTAGCATGTCATTATGTTCTGTATCTCAGTGGTGTCTGTCATGATATTTCCTTTTGCATTATGTATTTTAGTAATTTGAGTCTTCTCTCTCCTTCTTCTCTTCTCCTTAGTGTGCCTAAGGGTTTGTCTATTTTGTTTACTTTCTCAAAGAACCAACTTTTTGTTTTGTCAATTTTTTGAATAGTTTCTTTTGTTTCAATTTCATTGATTTCAGCTCTGATTTTAATTATTTCCTGTCTTCTACTACTTTTGCTATTATTCTGTTCTTCTTTTTCTAGGGCTTTGAGCTGTAATGTTAGGCCATTTAGTTGTTGACTTTTCATTCTTTTCTGGAATGTGCTCCATGCAATGAATTTTCCTCTTAGTACTCATAGTGTCCCAGAGATTTTGATATGTTGTATCATCATTCTCATTGACCTCTAAGAATTTTTTTATCTCCTCCCTGATGTTTTTTGTTATCCATGTTTCCCATTCAATAGCATACTATTTAGTCTCCAAGTGTTGGAGTAATTTCCCTTTTTTATTTTGTCATTGATTTCTACTCTCAGTCCATTATGATCTGATAGAACACAAGGCAGTATCTCTATTTTTTTACATTTCCTAAGGGCTGCTTTGTGGCATAACATATGGTCTATTTTCGAGAAGGTTCCATGTGCTGCTGAGAAGAAAGTGTATCCACTGGTTGATGGATGGAATATTCTATATATGTCTATTAAGTCTAGGTTATTGATTGTATTATTGAGTTCTATGGTTTCTTTGGTTGGATTTTGTTTGGAAGATCTATCTAGTGGTGACAGTGGTGCGTTAAAGTCGCCCAGAATTATTGTGTTGTGGTCTATGTGATTCTTGAAATTGAGAAGGATTTGTTTGATGTACAGGGATGCACCATTGTTTGGGGCATAAATATTTACTATCATTATGTCTTCCTGATTTATGGTTCCCTTAAGCCATATGAACTGTCCTTCTTTATCCCTTCTGACTAACTTTGGCTTGAAATCCACTTTATCTGATATAAGGATGGAAACCCCCGCTTCTTTACTGGGTCCATGTGCGTAGTAGGTTTTTTCTTTAGTCTGTGGATGTCTTTTTCTATGAGATGAGTCTCTTGCAGGCAGCATATTGTTAGGTCTTTCTTTTTAATCCATTCTGCCAGTCTATGTCTTTTGATTGATGAGTTTAGGCCATTAACGTTCAGGGTTATTATTGAGAAATGATTTGTATTCCCAGTCATTTGGCTTATTTTTGGTTTTTAAGTTGGCTTGGTTTCTCCTTTGAGTGGTTTTTCTCTAAGGTAGTTCCTCCCTTTGCTGACCTCCATTGTTGTTTTTCATTTCCTCCTCATGGAATATTTTGTTGAGAACATTCTGTAGTGCAGGCTTTCTATTTGTAAATTCTTTTAACTTTTGTTTATCATGGAAGGATTTTATTTCATCTTCAAATCTGAAGGTTAGTTTTGCTGGGTATAGGACTCTTGGTTGGCAACCATGTTCTTTCAGAGCTTGAAATATGTTGGTCCAGGCCCTTCTAGCTTTTAGAGTCTGGGTTGAGAAGTCTGCTCCTATCCGTATTGATCTCCCCCTATATGTAATCTCATGTTTTTCTCTCACAGCCTTCAAAATCCTATCTTTATTTTGAATGTTAGGCATTTTCATTATAATGTGCCTTGGTGTGGATCTGTTGTGATTCTGTGCATTTGGTGTTCTGTAAGCCTCTTGTATTTGATTTTCCATTTCATTCTTCAGGTTTGGGAAATTTTCTGATATTATTTCATTGAATAGGTTGTTCATTCCTTTGGTTTGTATCTCTGTGCCTTCCTCAATCCCAGTAATTCTTAAATTTGGTCTTTTCATGATGTCCCATAGTTCTTGGAGATTCTGTTCATGATTTCTTACCATCTTCTCTGTTTGGGCAACTTTATTTTCAAGATTAAATATTTTGTCTCATTATCTGAGGTTCTGTCTTTCAAGTGGTCTAGTCTGTTGGTGATGCTTTCCATTGAGTTTTTTATTTGGTTTATTGTCTCCTTCATTTCAAGGATTTCCGTTTTTTGTTTTTTTTTTTTTTTTTTTGAGAATCTCTATCTCTTTGTTAAAATGATCTTTTGCTTCCTGCAGGTGCTCTTTCAGCTTATTGGTATTATCATTCATTGCCTGCAATTGCTCCCTTATTTCATGCTTTGCTTCGTGAATCATCTTAATCATGTGTAATCTGAAGTCCTTTTCTGACATTTCTTCTAACATACTGTCATTGGATTGTATTAATATGGAATCTAGATTTGTTTGGATTATTTTCTTCCCTTGTTTTTTCATGTTGTTCATGTATCTCCCCTCTAGCAGTGCAGATCTGGGGTATTGCAGATTTCCCCCTATAGGCTTATAGTGGCCCTATAAGTTTCCAAAACCCTTTCTTTAAGGGGAGATCAATATTAGCAGTGCCCAAATCAGACACTATGCAATCCTAGACCAAATAGCCCCTATGGGGACAATAACATAATTGTCATAATAAACAAAGTGAGTTCAAATATTATCTTTGGTAAAACAAACAGGTTTGCAATAAGGTCTGCAGTTTCTAATGGAGGACAAAGAGGAATAGAGGGATGTAGAATGTGGCTGCTAATGGGATAAGAAAAGAATATACAGAAGTTCTAGAAAATAGAAAGGGTGAGAGTGTAATCAAAAGATATCGGATGTTAGCATGCAAAAAAGGGAGAAAGAAACTCTGAGGGAACAGGTAAACAAAAGGAAAAGAGAGCAAGAAAAGTAAAGAAATAAAAACTTAAATTTTTTAAAAAGGAGAAAAAAGAAAATCTACTGTATAGCAGTCATATACTAATGAAACCTCCCAGCGTTCAGTAGCCTGATGCATGAGAAGTACCTGACAATGAGCTTCAAGCCTCCAGCAGGCGTCTCAGGATGGGATTTGCCCCACCCAAAGATCGGAGCTACGGCTTCCAGGATTATCCAAGATGGCTGCTGTGGCTTCAAAATGTGTTGGCAAATGGGAGCTGCAGCTCAGGGGTGGACATGGTCAGCTGGAGGTCCTGGAGATGGGATGCAGTTGGTCCAGCAGGGGTCCTAGAGGTCCCGTGTGTTTGGTGTGGTTGTGGGATCCTGGAGGCCGGGTGCAATCAGTCCGTCTGGAGTCCCAGTGATAGGGTGCAGTCAGTTGGTCTGGGGGTCCTGGCAGCAGGGAGCAATCAGTCGATGTGAGGGCCCCAGAGGCAGGGAGTGATCGGTCAGTTGGGCTGAGGGATCCTGGAGATGGGGCTCAGTCAGTCAGTCTGGCCGGGGGTCCTACGGGTCCTGGCTGTTGTCTCAAAATGGCGGCAGCCACGTGTAATCAAACCTGCAGATACTGTAGCAGTGAACTTCCAGGCAACAGCAGACAGCTGGTGCTCCACTGGCAGTTGGCGATCAGTTTGCTGACTGTTGTCAGACAATCAGGAGGTGAACCTATTTAATTTTTTATTTTAAGACAGGTTCTCAATAGGTTGCATAGGGCCTCATTAAGTTGCTAAGGCTAGCCTCAAACTTTCGAACCTCCTGACTCAGTCTCCTGAGTTGCTGGGATTACAGGTGTGTGCCACCATGCCTGGCTACACATTTTCTTTATCCATTCACCTTCTCATGGTCATTTAGGCTGATTCCATAATTTGGCTATTGTGAATTGTGCCAGATAATCATGGGTATGCAGTTATCTCTATAGTATGCTGATTTTAATTCCTCTGGGTGTATATTCAGGAGTGATATAGCTAGGTTCTATGATGTTTCTATTTTTAGTTTTTTGAGGAACCTCCATGCTGAGTTCCATAGTGGCTGTACTAATTAACATTCCTAGCAACAGTTATAAGGTTTATTCTTTCCCATATCCTGGCAGTATTTATTGTCTTTTGCATTCTTGATGCAAGCTATTCTGATTGGGATGCAATGGAATCTCAGTAGTTTTAATTTGCATTTTCCTGATGGCTAACAATGTTCAACATTTTTCATACAATTATTGACTATTCATACTTCTTTTTTTGAGAAGTGTCTGTTGAATTCATTTGTCCAGTCATTGGGTTGTTTTTGTGTTCTTTATATATTCTAGATGTTAATCCTCTCTTGGAAGAATAGCTGACGAAGATTTTCTCCCATTTTGCAGGCTGTCTCTTCACTCTCAATTATTTCCTTTGCTGTACAGATTTTTAATTTGAGGCAATCTCATTTGTCAATTCTCATTATTATTTTCTGAGCTACTGGAGTCCTATTTAGGAAGTCACTGTCTGTGCCTATGTTTTGAAGTGTTTCCTCTACATTTTCCTGTAGCAATTTCAAAGTTTCAGGATTTATGTTTAGATCTTTGATCCATTTTGAGTTGATTATTGTATGGAGTGAGAAATAGGATATAAATCCTTTTGCTTTAACTTCAAGTTGTCCCAGAGGTGAAGCAGTACTCCTTCAGTGAGGTCATGCTGAAAACAAAGCTCTCTGTGGGCATGGTGCAGACTTGCACAGGTAGAACGTGGAATGCTTTGCATGAATCAGAGAAGGTAGATTTCAGAGTGCACCCTGTCAGCAGCTGGGGGAGAACAGGGTGTTGTCAATCAATTCAAACTCAGGAAAATACCAATTGCTGAAGAATGAAGAAAGTCAGTATCGTTTGTTCATTGCTGGTGGAATGCATGATGGTTCATCCACTTTTGAAGACAGTCAGTGGAGTGATATTAAAGAAAATGAATGATCCTCATAAGAAGAGTTCTGACTCAGGAAAAACAATGATTTAGAAGAAAGGGAGATGATTCTGTGATATATAGATAGATCTGCTGGATGACAGGCAGGAAAGTGTGGGCTACAAAACAGGCATCTGTGGCTTGGACTGGACAGCCTGGCATCCCTCTAGGTCTCCTATGTAACGATCTTATCCCAGGCACAGGATCTAGGAGCCAGTGGGCTAAGCTTGCTAAAATGCTGTACTCACCCAGATCCTTCCAGAGTGTCTGAGACTTTGAATAACTAGGCCAATATGTACCTTCTCCCTTCCATGGAAATCCCAACCCCCTATCCCTGGGACATAAAAAATGACTTAGTGAAAAACACAGGACTTTAGCCAGCTCCTGATACAGCAGGGTCAAGAAATCATGGAAAATCTGCATTTACCTAAGCTTGCCTCACAGAGGGTCATGGATTTTGGTTTGTCTCAAGCTTTCATTCTATCTGAACTAATTTTAATCCAGAGTATAATGCTCCAGGGAGCTGGCCTAGCCTCCCAGAATACTACAAGGTTAAGGAAGGAGTTAAACTTGGCATGTTCCGCATGATGGCAGAGGCCACAGGCTGCCCAATTTGAGCCTGTGCCATTAGGACTGGTCTAAAACCACATCCTAGTTTTGGGCACTGTTCCTCGAAGTATTTTGCTTTGTCATGGTACTGGAGACCAAAAGCAGGAAATATTATGTGATCATGTCAGTAACAAATAAAGTTTATTTTCCTGTCTATTCTGGAACTTGTTTGCTCAGTAATTTTGCTTCTTTATTAAGCAATATTAATGGTGGGGCCAGGAGTGGGGATGTGGAGATGATAGGAGAGAGGAACACAGCAGAAGGCAGTTGAGAAGAGAGATGCTATATCCCTGAATCCCTTGCTTCTTACTCCTCTCTCCCCAACAAATCTTCTCCACTCCTTAAGTAAAATTTAGGCCCTGTCTCCATGCAACCTCCCTATCATGTCAACTATTCCTCAATGTAGTCATTCACTTTTTCATTCAGATGGGGGTTGAGTGCCTGCTCTGCTTTGTTATGATTTCCCTCCATGAATGCCTATGGCACTTTTTCCTTATCACACTTGATTGTTATCAGACTGTCACTCATTCAACATGCATTTGTAGATATCTGTGTCAGTTACTGTGCTCCTGCTGTGAGGTCTATGAAATTGTTCCTGTGAATCCACTTGGGAAGAAAAGACATGTTCACTTATCACTGAAGAATGAATGATAAATGTCAAACAAATGATACAGACAGAGAGAGTTGTGGTTCAGGAAGAACTAATGCAACTAGTAAAGGAAGATTTCCTGGATATGCTGCGCATGAGAAATAGTCAATAAAGGAGAAGTGCCTACAAAAAATGTGTAAAAATAGGCACATTTAAAAATTTAAAAGGCATGTTGAGGGGCTGGGGTTGTGTCTTAATAGTACCGTGCTTGCCTAGCATGTGTGAGGCACTGGGTTCAATTTTCAGCACTGCAGATAGATAGATAAATAAATAAATAAATAAATAAATAAATAAATAAATAAATGCCACCAATGACTAAAAAAATATTTTTTAAAAAAGGGCATGTTGGACTTCCCCAAGCAGTCCAGCTCCCTCCGGCAGGAGGCGCCTTTCAAGGCTAGCTTCTTTGAGCAGACCGCCCAGTGAGAGCCTTTCTACACAGAGCCAGCCACAAGTCCCTGAGCCAGCGGAGAGCTCCAACCGCAGGCAGCCTCTAGGACCAGGGCAGGGCAGCCAGAGACCTCTCCAGGTGGCCCTGCCCCCTCCGGCCACAGGCTCTTTCCGCGGGATGATCCAAGATGGCGGACTAGAGGGTGACTGCATCTCCTGTCACTCCAGAACCCAGGATTCAAGAGGGGAAGGCATTGAGAGACTCGGACTAAAATAGAGCAATGGGGTGAGTCTCCCCTACCAGGTAAAGCTCGGCCCAGGCAGCAGGCACGGATAGGGGCGGCTTATCAGAGCAAGGGCAGGGCAGCTAGAGTCTTCCCCAGGTAGCCCTGCTCACTCCGGCAGTGGGCTCCTCCCACATGGCCAGCTTCTCCGAGCAGGCTCCCCACTGAGAGCCTTTCCACACTCCAAGCCCTGAAACCAGTAGCGGGCTATGGGCAGCTTTCTTCAGAAGCACTGCATTCTCAAGTTACTCCAAGACTTCAGGCTACTGAAGGTTGGGAGGTGATACACTGCAAATCTACAGGGACACTATAAGCCATAGAGGAAATCTACAATATCTCAGAGTACCACTGACATCTGACCAATATGAGAAAGCAAGGGAAGAAAATGTCCCAAATAAACCTAGATACTATGTCAATAAAACCCAATGACAGCACAGCAGAAGAAATGTCAGAAAGGGAGTTCAGAATGTACATAATTAAAACAATCAGGGAAGCAAACAAGGAGATGAAAGAGCAAATGCAGGCATTGAAGGAGGAGATGAAAGAGCAAATGCAGGCATTAAATGATTGCACCAATCAACAGTTAAAAGAGCAAATACGGGAAGCAAGAGATCATTTCAATAAAGAGTTAGAGATACTGAAAAACAAACAAAAGAAATCCTTGAAATGAAGGAAACAATAAACCAAGTTAAAAACTCCATAGAAAGCATAACCAATAGGATAGAACACCTGGAAGACAGAACCTCAGACATTGAGGACAAAATTTTTAATCTTGAAAACAAAGTTAAACAAACAGAGAAGATGGTAAGAAATCATGAATGGAATCTACAAGAATTATGGGATATCATGAAAAGGCCAAATTTAAGAATGATTGGGATTGAGGAAGGCTTAGAGAAACAAACCAAAGGAATGAACAATCTATTCAATGAAATAATATCAGAAAATTTCCCAAATCTGAGGAATGAAATGGAAAACCAAGTATAAGAGGCTTATAGGACTCCAAATATACAAAATTACAACAGACCCTCACCAAGGCACATTATTATGAAAATACGTACCATACAAAATAAAGACAGAATTTTAAAGGCCGCAAGAGAAAAGAATCAAATTACATTCAGGGAGAAACCAATAAGAATATCAGCAGATTTTTCAATCCAGACCCTAAAAGCTAGAAGGGCCTGGAACAACATTTACCAAGCCATGAAAGAAAATGGATGCCAACCAAGAATCTTATACCCAGCAAAACTTACTTTCAGATTTGACGATGAAATAAGATCCTTCCAATATCAACCAAAGTTAAAGGAATTTACAAAAAGAAAGCCTGCATTACAGAACATTCTCAGCAAAATATTCCATGAGGAAGAGATGAAAAACAACAATGCAAATCAGCAACGGGAGGAACTAGCCTAAAGGAATAGCCAAATAAAGGGGAAACCAAATCATGTCAAAAAACAAAAATGAGTCAAATGACTGGGAATACAAATCATATCACAATAATAACCCTGAATGTTAATGGCCTGAATTCATCAATCAAAAGACATAGACTGGCAGATTGGATTAAAAAGAAAAATCCAACAATATGCTGCCTGCAAGAGACTCATCTCATAGAAAGAGATCCCATAGACTAAAGGTGAAAGGATGGGAAAAAACATACCATGCACACGGACACAGCAAAAAAGCTGGAGTATCCATCCTCATTTCAGATAATGTGGACTTCAAGCCAAAACTAGTAGGAAGGGATAAACAAGGACATTACATACTGCTTAAGGGAAGCATAAATCAGCAAGACATAACAATCATAAACATCTATGCCCCAAACAGTGGTTCATCCATGTATGTCAAACAAATCCTTCTCAATTCCAGAAATCAAATAGACCACAACACAATAATACTAGGTGATTTTAACACGCCTCTCTCACCACTGGACAGATCTTCCAAACAAAAATTGAACAAAGAAACCATAGATCTCAAAAACACAATCAATAATTTAGGCTTAATGGACATACATAGAACATACCATCCAACCAAGAGCGAATACACTTTCTTCTCAGCAGCACATGGATCCTTCTCTAAAATAGACCATATATTATGCCACAAAGCTAATGTTAGCAAATACAAGAAGATAGAGACACTACCATGTATTCTATCAGATCATAATGGATTGAAGTTAGAAATAAATGAAAGAGTAAAACACAGAAACTATTCCAACATCTACAGATTAAACAATATGCTATTATATGATGAATGGATAACAGAAGATATGAGGAAGGAAATTAAAAAATTCTTAGAGGTAAATGAGAACAAAGAAACATCATATCAAAATCTCTGGGACACTATGAAAGCAGTACTTAGAGGGAAATTTATTTCATGGAGCGCATTTAATAAAAGAAGTAAAACTCAACAAATAAACGACCTAACACTACAGCTCAAAGCCCTAGAAAAAGAAGAACAGAACAGCACCAAAAGTAGTAGAAGACAGGAAATAGTTAAACTCAGAGCTGAAATCAATGAAATTGAAACAAAAGAAACAATACAAAAAATTGACAAAATAAATAGTTGGTTCTTCGAAAAAATAAACAAAATTGATAAACCTTTAGCCACACTAACAAAGAGAAGACGAGAGAAAACCCAAATCAATAAAAATTCGGAATGAACAAGGAAATATTACAACAGACAGGATTGAAATACAGAACATAATTAGAAGCTATTTTGAAAATCTATACTCCAACAAAATAGAAAATTTCGAAGACATCAACAGGTTTCTAGAGACATATGAATTGCCTAAACTGAACGAGGAGGACATACACAATTTAAATAGACCAATTTCAAGTACTGAAATTGATGAAGTCATCAAAAGCCTACCAACAAAGAAAAGTCCGGGACCAGATGGGTTCTCAGCCGAGTTCTACAAAACCTTTAAAGAAGAGCTCATTCCAATACTTCTCAAAGTATTCCATAAAATAGAAGAGGAGGGAACCCTCCCAAACTCATTCTATGAAGCCAATATCACACTGATACCTAAACCAGACAGAGACTCATCAAGGAAAGAAAATTTCAGACCAATATCCTTAATGAACATCGACGCAAAAATTCTCAACAAAATTTTAGCAAATCGCATACAAAAACATATTAAAAAGATAGTGCACCATGATCAAGTGGGCTTCATCCCAGGTATGCAAGGTTGGCTCAACATCAGGAAATCAATAAATGTCATTCACCATATTAATAGACTTAAAGTCAAGAATCACATGATTATTTCAATAGATGCAGAAAAAGCATTTGATAAAATACAGCACCCCTTCATGCTCAAAACACTCGAAAAAATAGGGATAGTGGGAACATTCCTTAACATTGTAAAGGCCATTTATGCTAAGCCCATGGCTAATATCATTCTAAATGGTGAAAAACTGAAAGCATTCCCCCTAAAAACTGGAACAAGGCAGGGATGCCCTCTTTCACCACTTCTATTCAACATCGTTCTTGAGACTCTGGCCAGAGCAATTAGACAAACCAAAGAAATTAAAGGGATACGAATTGGAAAAGAAGAACTCAAACTATCCCTGTTCGGTGATGACATGATTATATATTTAGAGGAAACCTGGAAATTCCACCAGAAAACTCTTAGAACTCATAAGTGAATTCAGTAAAGTAGCAGGTTACAAGATCAATGCCCATAAATCCAACGCATTTTTATACATAAGTGATGAATCTTCAGAAAGAGAAATTAGGAAAACTACCCCATTCAAAATAGCCTCGAAAAAAATAAAATACTTGGGAATCAACCTCACAAAAGAGGTGAAAGACCTCTACAATGAGAACTATACAACACTAAAGAAAGAAATTAAAGAACACCTTAGAAGATGGAAAGATCTTCCATGTTCTTGGATAGGAAGAATTAATATTGTCAAAATGGCCATACTACCTAAAGTGCTATACAAATTCAATGCAATTCCAATTAAAATCCCAATGACGTACCTTACAGAAATAGAGCAAGCAATTATGAAATTCATCTGGAAGAATAAGAAACCCAGAATAGCTAAAGCAATCCTTAGCAGGAAGAGTGAAACAGGGGGTATTGCAATACCAGATCTTCAACTCTACTACAAAGCAATAGTAACAAAAACGGCATGGTATTGGTACCAAAATAGAAAGGTAGATCAATGGTACAGAATAGAGGACACGGACACAAACCCAAAGAAATACAATTTTCTCATACTAGACAAAGGTGCCAAAAATATGCAATGGAGAAAAGATAGCCTCTTCAACAAATGGTGCTGGGAGAATTGGAAATCCATATGCAACAGAATGAAACTAAACCCATATCTCTCACCATGCACGAAACTAAACTCAAAATGGATTAAGGACCTCGGAATCAGACCAGAAACCCTGCAGATTATAGAAGAAAAAGTAGGTCCAGATCTTCAATATGTCGGCTTAGGATCAGACTTCCTTAACAGGACTCCCATAGCACAAGAAATAAAAGCTAGAATCAACCACTGGGATAGATTCAAACTAAAAAGCTTTCTCTCAGCAAAGGAAACTATCAGCAATGCGAAGAAAGAGCCTTCAGAGTGGGAGAATATCTTTGCCAATCATACTTCAGATAGAGCACTAATCTCCAGAATCTATAAAGAACTCAAAAAACTCTACTCCAAGAATTCAAATAATCCAGTCGACAAACGGGCTAAGGAAATGAATAGACACTTCACAGAAGAAGATCTACAAGCAATCAACAAACATATGGAAAAATGCTCAACATCTCTAGTAATAAGAGAAATGCAAATCAAAACCACCCTAAGATTCCATCTCACCCCAATTAGAATGGCGATTATCAAGAATACGAGCAACAACAGGTGTTGGCGAGGATGTGGGGAGAAAGGTACACTCATACATTGCTGGTGGGGCTGCAAATTAGTGCAGCCACTCTGGACAGCAGTGTGGAGATTCCTTAGAAAACTTGGAATGGTCCCTCCATTTGACCCAGCTATCCCACTCCTTGGCCTATACCCAAAGGACTTAAAATCAGCATACTACAGAAATACAGCCACATCAATGTTTATAGCTGCTCAATTCACAATAGCCAGACTGTGGAACCAACCTAGATGTCCTTCAATTGATGAGTGGATAAAGAAACTGTGGTACATATATACAATGGAATATTACTCAGCCATAAAGAATGATAAAATTATGGCATTTGCAGGCAAATGGATGAAATTGGAGAATATCATGCTAAGTGAGATAAGCCAATCTCAAAAAGCCAAAGGACGAATGATATCGCTAATAAGTGGAGGATGACACATAATGGGGGGGAGGGAAGGGTTAGTGTTAGGATTAAAGTTAGGGTTAGGGAAGGGGGAAAGTATGGAGGAAGGAAGTACTGTATAGAGGGTAAAGAGGGGTGGGAGGGGTGGGGGGAAGGGAAAAAATAACAGAATGAATCAAACAACATTACTCTATGTAAATTTATGATTACACAAATGGTATGCCTTTACGCCATGTACAAACAGAGAAACAACATGTATCCCATTTGTTTACAATAAAAAAAAGACCAAAAAAAAATAAAAAAAAATAAAATAGACCATATTCTATGCTACAAAGCTAATGTTAGCAAATACAAGAAGATAGAGATACTACCTTGTATTCTATCAGATCATAATGGATTGAAATTAGAAATAAATGACAGAATAAAAAATAGAAACTTCTCCAATACCTGGAGATTAAATAATACGCTATTATATGATGAATGGATAACAGAAGACATCAGAAGGGAAATTAAAAATTTCTTAGAAGTAAAGGAGAACAAAGACACATTGTATCCAAATCTCTGGGACACAATGAAAGCAGTACTTAGAGGAAGATTTATTTCATGGGGCACATTCAACAAAAGAAGTAGAAATCAACAAATAAACAACTTAACACTACAGCTCAAAGCCCTAGAAAAAGAAGAACAGACCAACACCAAAAGTAGTAGAAGACAGGAAATAGTTAAAATCAGAGCCCAAATCAACGAAATTGAAACAAAAGAAACAATCGGAAAAATTAACAAACTAAATAGTTGGTTTTTTGAAAAAATAAACAAAATTGATAAACCCTTAGCCACACTAACAAAGAGAAAGAGGGAGAAAACTCAAATTACTAAAATTTGGAATGAACAAGGAAATACCACAATAGACATGAGTGAAATACAAAACATAATTAGAAGCTATTTTGAAAATCTATACTCCAACAAAACAGAAAACCTTGAAGACATCAACAAGTTTCTAGAGACATATGAATCACCTAAACTGAACGAGGAGGACATACACAACTTAAATAAATCAATTTCAAGCAATGAAATAGAAGAGGTCATCAAAAGCCCACCAACAAAGAAAAGTCCGGGACCAGATGGGTTCTCAGCTGAGTTCTACAAAACCTTTAAAGAAGAGCTCATTCCAATACTTCTCAAAATATTCCATGAAATAGAAGAGAAGGGAACCCTCCCAAACTCATTCTATGAAGCCAATATCACCCTGATACCTAAATCAGACAGAGACACATCGAGGAAAGAAAATTTCAGACCAATATCCTTAATGAACATGGATGCAAAAATTCTCAACAAAATTTTAGCAAATCGCATACAAAAAATATTAAAAAGATAGTGCACCACAATCAAGTGGGTTTTATCCCAGGGATGCAAGATTGGTTCAACATCCGGAAATCAATAAATGTCATTCACCATATCAACAGATTAAAAGTTAAGAATCACATGATTATTTCAATAGATGTAGAAAAAGCATTCGATAAAATACAACATCCCTTCATGCTCAAAACACTAGAGAAAATTGGGGTAGTGGGAACATTCCTTAACATTGTAAAGGCCATCTATGCTAAGCCCACGGCCAATATCATTCTAAATGGTGAAAAACTGAAAGCATTCCCCCTAAAAATGGAACAAGGCAGGGATGCCCTCTTTCACCACTTCTGTTCAATGTGGTTCTTGAGACTCTAGCCAGAGCAATTAGACAAACCAAAGAAATTAAAGGGATACGAATTGGAAAAGAAGAACTCAAACTATCCCTGTTCGCTGATGACATGATTATATATTTAGAAGAACCTGGATATTCCACCAGAAAACTTTTAGAACTTATAAGTGAATTCAGTAAAGTAGCAGGTTACAAGATCAATGCTCATAAATCCAATGCATTCTTTTACATAAGTGATGAATCTTCAGAAAGAGAAACTAGGAAAACTACCCCATTCACAATAGCATCGAAAAAAATAAAATACTTGGGAATCAATCTCACAAAAGAGGTGAAAGACCTCTACAATGAGAACTACAGAACACTAAAGAAAGAAATTAAAGAACAGCTTAGAAGATGGAAAGATCTCCCATGTTCTTGGATAGGCAGAATTAATATTGTCAAAATGGCCATACTACCTAAAGTGCTATATAGATTCAATGCAATTCCAATTAAAATCCCAATGATGTACCTTACAGAAATAGAGCAAGCAATTATGAAATTCATCTGGAAGAATAAAAAACCCAGAATAGTTAAAGCAATCCTCAGTAGAAAGAGCAAAGCAGGGGGTATCGCAATACCAGATCTTCAACTCTACTACAAAGCAATAGTAACAAAAATGGCATGGTACTGGTTCCAAAATAGAAAGGTAGATCAATGGTACAGAATAGAGGACATGGACACAAACCCAAATAAATATAATTTTCTCAAACTACACAAAGGTGCCAAAAATATGCAATGGAGAAAAGATAGCCTCTTCAACAAATGGTGCTGGGAAAACTGGAAAACCATATGCAACAGAATGAAATTAAACCCCTATCTCTCACCCTGCACAAAACTCAACTCAAAATGGATGAAGGACCTTGGAATCAGACCAGAGACCCTGCATCTTATAGAAGAAAAAGTAGGTCCAAATCTTCACCTTGTTGGCTTAGGATCAGACTTCCTCAACAGGACTCCCATAGCTCAAGAAATAAAAGCAAGAATCAACAACTGGGATAGATTCAAACTAAAAGGCTTTCTCTCAGCAAAGGAAACTATCAGTAATGTGAAGAGAGAGCCTACAGAGTGGAGAATATCTTTGCCACTCATACTTCAGATAAAGTGCTAATTTCCAGAATCTATAAAGAACTCAAAAAACTCTGCACCAAGAATGCAAATAATCCAATCAACAAATGGGCTAAGGAAATGAACAGACACTTCACAGAAGATGTACAAGCAATCAACAGATACATGAGAAAATGTTCAACATCTCTAGTAATAAGAGAAATGCAAATCAAAACTACCCTAAGATTCCATCTCACCCCAATTAGAATGGCGATTATCAAGAACACGAGCAACAATAAGTGTTGGCGAGGATGTGGGGAAAAAGGTACACTCATACATTGCTGGTGGGATTGCAAATTAGTGCAGCCACTCTGGAAAACAGTATGGAGATTCCTTAGAAAGCTTGGAATGGAACCACCATTTGACCCAGCTATCCCACTCCTTGGCCTATACCCAAAGGACTTAAAATCAGCATACTACAGAGATACAGCCACATCAATGTTCATTGCTGCTCAATTCACCATAGCCACATTGTGGAACCAACCTAGATGCCCTTCAGTTGATGAATGGATAAAGAAACTGTGGCATATATATACAATGGAATATTACTCTGCCATGAAGAATGATAAAATTATGGCATTTGCAGGCAAATGGATGAAATTGGAGAATATCATGCTAAGTGAGATAAGCCAATCTCAAAAAACTAAAGGATGAATGATCTCGCTGATAAGCGGATGAGGACATAAAATGGGAGGTGGGAGGGGTGAGGGTTAGGGTTAGGTTTAGGGTTAGGGATAAGGAGGGTGGTAAGAATGGAAGAAGGAAGGACTGTGTAGAGGGAAAAGAGGGGTGGGAGGGGTGGGGGGAAGGGAAAAAATAACAGAATGTATCAAACAACATAACTCTATGTAAATTTATGATTACACAAATGGTATGCCTTGAATCCATGTACAAATAGAGAAACGACATGTATTCCATTTGTTTACAATAAAAAAATTCCATTTATAATCCTTATAATGTATTATTTTAAAAACACACTTGCCTTAATAATTCTGCAAGCTGTATGTACAGCCGGTTAAAAATGAAAACCTCTAAGCAATTCAGTGGCCTGAAATATAGACACCTGGCTTTACTAATTACAGAATAAACACTTAAATATAAAAAAAAAAAAGGGCATGTTGGGGCTGGGATCGAGGTTCAGTGGCAGAGTGCTTGCCTAGCATGTGTGAGGCACTAGATTCAATTCTCAGCATTGCATACAAACTAATAAATAAATGTTCATCAACAACTAATAAAGATTTTTTTTTTTTTTAAAGGGGCATGTTGACAGATCAGGGATATGACAGGGTTTGGATACTCCCAGTTCAAAGCAACCCTAAATGCTGCAATGCTACTCTGAACAAGAACCCATTAAGGGCCTTGGTGTAAAGAAGCCAAGTCTTCTGCTTTCCTTTTTGCTGGGTCTCACTGCAAGAAAGGGTTCAATCTTAAACCCTTCTGAAAGAAGCCAACGTCTCCTTCCCCCCCTCCCCCATTCCTGCTATCCCATTTCCCAAGAACTGGGCCCCTATTCTTTCTGGGACCCTTAATTCTGAGTATATTATCTTGAATAACTCTACTCTGCTTAGAATTCCTGGGGGCACCAGAGACTCTCATTAGCACAGGCTTACTTCTTTTACTATAAAATAAGTTCCTCGATCAGAAACAATGTTGTATGGTATACCATGTTGGTGAATGAATAAGTTCTTGGATAACATTTCTGGCAGATGCATGGAAGGCAAGAATGGAAGATTATCTAGAACAAATTTCTATTGCAACTGGGCACAGTGGCACATGCCTGTAATCCCAGTGACTCAGGGGACTATGGCACGAGAATCACAAGTTTAAGGTTAGCTTCAGCAACTTGGCAAGACCCTAAGCAACTTAGCAAGACCCTGTCTCAAAATAAAAAATAAAAGGGCTGGGCATGTGACTCAGTGGTAAAGTACCCCTGACTTTAATCCCCAGTACCAAGGAAAAACAATTTCTATTCCAATAAGGACAAATTACCAAATTTCTGTTCCTTAGGAAGAGTAATAGAAGGGGCAATGTAGTTAACCTGACACGAGGTGGCAGCCTTTTCTTGTTGAGTTTAGTACTAAATTGTGGGCTCAAGGTCAGGCTGACATTCAACAGTGGCAGTGACTAGATCATCTTCATTGAGAGGAAGCCCATATTATGTCCTGAATATTGTTCAAGTACTGAAATATTTGGGAAAAGAAACAGGGATTCACAAAATGGGTAATATTGTCCACTAATTCAAAACATTTCAACCTCGAAGCCACTTTTATAATTCACATGGGATACAAATATTCTCGCATTCTGGAATCATTCCAAGATATTCATTCACATACCTTTTCTTGAATCTCCAGCTACCAATTCCTTGGTGTTCTGTTCTTTCTTCCAAGTTTTTGCATGTACAACCATGCCCTTTAATTTGCAGAGATCTGCATCTCAGTCTCTCTCTCTTTTTTGGCAAATGGACCATGAGCTATAGATCAAAGTTATGTTCGCTAGAAGGAATAGAAGGATTTCCATCTTCATTGTCTTTGAGGACACACCTGCTGTTACAGTTAATTTTTACTGCTAACATCATTTTGCAGAGAGAAGAAGAAAAGAAAAAATAAACAAAAAGAACTCTACCACTGAGCTACACCACTAGCCCTGTTTTTAAATTTTTATTTCAAAACATGGTCTCATTAAATTGCATTTGTGATTATCTTACCTTAGTCTCCTGAGTGGTCGAGATTATAGGCATGCAGCTCCCAGTGATTTGGAAGTTTTTTTCTTTTCTTTTCTTTCTTTCTTTCTTTCTTTCTTTCTTTCTTTCTTTCTTTCTTTCTTTCTTTCTTTCTTTCTTTCTTTCTTTCTTTCTTTCTTCTTCTTCTTCTTCTTCTTCTCCTCCTCTCTCTCTCTCTCTCTCTCTCTCTCTCTCTTTCTTGTTTGTTTTGGCACTGGGGATTGAACCCAGGGGTTCTTAACCACTGAACCACATCCCCAGTCCTTTATAATATTTTGTTTAGAGACAGGGTCTTGCTGAGTTGCTTATGGCCTCACTAAGTTGCTGAGATTGGCTTTGAACTCATGATCCTCTTGCCTCAACCTCTTGAGCCACTGGGATTACAGGCGGGTGCCACTGCATCTGGCTCACAAGTTTCTTGTGCTTGCTTGGGTAGCACATATACTAAAATTGGAACGATACAGAGATTAGCATGGCCCCTGCACACGGATGACATGCAAATTTGTGAAGCGTTCCATATTTTGCGATAGCAGAATGGAGGAACTTTAGATTATGTAGAAGGAAATGAGAGGGAGTGGGGTATGAAAAATGGTGGAATGAGACAGACATCATTACCCTATGTATATGTATGATTACACAAGTGGTATGAATCTACATTGTGTACAACCATAGAAACAAAATGTACCCCATTTGT
The DNA here is from genome assembly GCF_902686455.1 of Sciurus vulgaris. NCBI lineage: Eukaryota > Metazoa > Chordata > Mammalia > Rodentia > Sciuridae > Sciurus > Sciurus vulgaris. The sequence goes on along the minus strand of NC_136461.1, from coordinate 80,704,877 downwards.
GTACAATGAATCAAAATGTACTCTGCAAAAAATTAGAATGGTGATTATCAAGAGTACTAGCAACAATAGGTGTTGGTGAGGATGTGGAGAAAAAGGCACACTCATACAGTGCTGGTGGGGCTGCAAATTAGTGCAGCCACTCTGGAAAACAGTGTGGAGATTCCTTAGAAAACTTGGAATGGAACCACCATTTGACCCAGCTATCCCACTCCTTGGCCTATATCCAAAGGACTTAAAATCAGCACACTACAGAGATACAGCCACATCTATGTTCATTGCTGCTCAATTCACAGTATCCAGAGTGTGGAACCAACCTAGATGCCCTTCAGTTGATGAATGGATTAAGAAACTGTGATATATATATATATATATATATATATATATATATATATATATATACACACACACACACACACACAATGGAATATTATTCAGCTATAAAGAATAATAAAATTATGGCATTTGCAGGCAAATGGATGAAATTGGAGAATATCATGCTAAGTGAGATAAGCCAATCTCAAAAAACCAAAGGACGAATGATCTCGCTGATAAGTGGATGATGACACATAATGGGGGGTGGGAGGGGGCCAAGAACAGAGGAAGGAGGGACTGTATAGGATAAGAGGGGTGGGGGGGAGGAAAAAAAAAAACAGAATGAATCAAAAACTATTATCCTAGGTAAATGCATGATTACACAAATGGTATGTCTCTACTTCATGTACAGAGAAACAAGATGTATCCCATTTGTTTACAATAAAAATGAATTTTAAAAAATAAATAATTAAAAACAATAGAATTAAAGTTGAGACCTGAAAAAAAAAAAAAAGAAGTTTCTTAAACCTGATCTTATGTACTTATGTCTGCCACTTCTCCTTGATGATGAGATGCTCCAGCCTCACCAAAATTATGGTGTAGTGGCTCAGACAACTCTCAGTTAAGGTGGGCAACTCACATCATATTAGTCAGGTAGATGTGGCTGAATGTCTTGGTAAGACCCAGTAGTAGTAAGACACATATATTTCAGAATTGGGAAATAAATTCCATGAAGATTGAGGGTATAGCCACTTTGATGTCATTTTTAGTCCAGTGGTCAGAAGTTTACCAGAATAAACTAAAGTGGAAGACAAATTGTTGTGTAGTTAGATCAGGCAATGTCTTGGTACCAGCTACAATGCCTCTGTCCTTCTACCTGAAGGTAAGCTTGCTCAATGATCTGAATGGAATTGGTTTCCAACTACTCCATAGGCAACGGGTATACAGGGGTATATTCTCTACTTTTACCCAACTTCTGCCAGACTGAACAAGTAAATGTCCCAAAGCAGGAACTTCCTATTACTTTCCTCAGGGCATAACTTGTGACCTCATAGTGATGGCCAACCTCAGCCTTTTACTTCATTTGGGAACCCGAAGGACAGACAGATTTTCCCCCAGTCTTTTGTAAAAACATAAAAAGCAAGCATTACTTTATATACTAAGAAGTTCAAACTAGGATATTTATGGATGCTTCAGAAATTCTCCTTTATTGCAGATATGAGTCCTGTCTCCTCAGAAGGACCACATATCTTAGTACACCTGTTTAAAAATAATAGACAATAGTTATAACTTGTTCATCTCATCTACTCCCCATGAGAAAAGAGAATCATTACATAACAGTGCAGGGGCTATCAGGCCCCCTCACCAGGGGAATTACCTTAAAGATGTATATAGACAAAGTCTGAAAGGAGACATAAGATATCACCCTTGGTGGTTACTCAGAGATAGATAGGAAAAATGGGAGAATGAGACTTGTGGTTTGAAAATTTCACAAGTATTTATTATTTTTTTAGCTGTAGATAGACCTTTATTTTATTTATTCATTTATATGTGGTGCTGAGAATAAAACCCAATGCCTCACATGTGCAGGGCAAGTGCTCTACCACTGAGCCACAACTCCAGCCCCAGTATTTATTATTTTTAAAAATTAAAATTCTTTTTTTCCAACTGAGCATTTATGCTATATGCCTATTGTATGTATGTTGAAATAAAACCAATAATATAATCTAAGGAAAATCTTGGCCCTGCATTTTCCAGCTCACCCCTATGGAAGAGTTGGGTAGCTTCCTATTTAAGTATGTGTATTGGTAATGAGCTTTCCTTTTAGAAAGGCATCAATCCTGGGTTAATTATGTTTAATTGCACCATAGAACTTCCACACTTCAAGTCCTCAGAAAATATTATCTTGAATTCTGTGGTATTGAATTATGAGCAAAAGTTTAGTTGTAAAATTTGTATTCAGGAAAACAAGAGCTGATTGATGGGAATAGATGTATTCTCTAGTCATCCAAAAGTTTGTCAGTTTTGGAGACAGATCCTTGGAGAGATTTCTGGACCACATTGTCTCAGAACCCTCTTCCCCACGACATTGGGCTGAGGAGCATGACAAAATAACCACATTACATTCACTATTGTATACACTGTAGGTTCATTGTTGAGAATGATGGGGTTCAGAACACGCTGCCCCAAAATATGTCATGTAAATATTTTAAGGTGAAGAAATTTGAGAAAGAACCTGTATGGGATGGATTTTCTGAACTCCTGAAACAAGTGGTAAGACCCTATATGAGAGGTGCCTCCCTTTACTCCAAGAAAGAAGTACTGTATCTCCATAGACCCAGTGATGCCAAAATAAATTTGGATGAACAGACCTTGCGGTTTCCCCAGTTTATTATACTGAGCTCACACTTTTGCTTTGTCCTAGCACACTTCTACTCCTCGTCAAATTTAGTGTAACAGGGAGGGGATTGTAGCTCAGTGGTAGAGCGTTTGCCTAGCTTGTGTGAGGCACTGTGCTCGATCCTCAGCACTGCATGAAAATAAATAAATAAAAGAAAGGTAATGTGTCCATTTACAAAAAAAGAAAAAAAAAAAAAAACAGCATTAACAACCCACAGATTTAACTGTGTCATCAGATCTTCATTTATGAAGGCACCCATGTCACCTAAAACTTACATTAAATAAATGTGTTTGTTTTTCTCTTGTTAATCTGTCTTTTGTTATGGTGGTCCCAATCAATGAACCTAAAATGGGTAGCAGGAAAAGAAAGATATTTTTCCTCCCCTTCAAGAACTTTATTTATATAGCATGACATAGAAAAAGTTAGTTTATTTTTGTAAGTATCTTCTCCTCTTTTTTTACAGGCACTGTGAATCCTATAATAGTTTTTCCCCAGCCACTAGGAAACTCTGAGTTAATCGTGTGCATGTTAGTGTCTTTATAGGATTTTAGGGGTGAATTTTTGGTGCCTGGATATTATATTATACCCTAGATATCATCTTTCCCTACTTTTCCTTTTGTTTCATTTCTTCATTTATATTAATAGATTTTTAAATTTACTTATTTATTTTGTGGTACTGAGGATTGAGCCCAGTGCCTCACACATGCTAGCCAAGTGCTCTACCACTGAGCTACATCCTCAGCCCATAGTAGGACATTTTTAAATTTTTGTGTTTTGTATATTTTCTGTAAACTATTTCTTTTTTTGAGACAAAAGGTATTAAGGGATCCACTTTACTTTTAGAATGCATGATTTACTAAATCTTACTTGACTCAAACCAGGATTCTCAAGTCTTCTATGAAGTTTCTAATTACAACACATTCAAACCAGTGTCCTCAATATTAACATCACACTCCATTGTCACAACTCTAGAATGACCATGCGAGTCACAGACTCCTATAAAATCAACATGATCTAGATAAACCTATTGAGTTTGGGTTGGTGTAAACAAAAAGTTAAGATGTGAATTTTACACAACCAATGGAACTCCACATCATGTACAACCACAAGAATGGGATCCTAATTAAAATAAGTTATACTGCATGTGTGCAAAATATTTCAAAGTACACTCTATTGTCATGTATACCTAAAAAGAACAAATATATAAAACCAAAAGGGGACTGTGTTGAACTGCCAACTAAATGTTCATTGAGAATTAATAAATCAAATCATAACAGACAAAAGACTCTCTCTAAAATATTAGCTAAAAGAACTTTGAAAAAATATACTAAAAGGGGCTGGAGTTGTGGCTCAGTGGTAGAGAGCTTGCCTAGCATATGTGAGGCACTGAGTTCAATCCTCAGCACCACATAAAAAATAAATAAATAAAATAAAGGTATTGTGTTCATCTACAACTAAAAATATATTTTTAAATACTATAAATCCTAAGTCATTAACATTAGTCAATGATCTACATTTAAATTAGTGGACATTTCTCTTAATTAAGTGCTTATTAGTATTTTCATGAATATGGCATCAATTATTGAATAAAATTTTTAAAAAATTTTTAAAAAGATACTGTTATGAGGATTGAATGAGATAATATGTAGCAAACACTTAGTATAGTATCTGGCATACAAGGAATGCTAAGTAACTGGTCAGTGAATACTGTAACTATTAGCTATGAACATTTGCCCTTGGGGGAAAAAAGACTTCCATTTTAGACCTGCTTAATTCATTTATTTATTTATTACCAGTTTTTTATGTGACAGGCATCTAGTTAGGTTCTATAGATAAAATAATAAACAACCAAAAAAAAAGTACCCTCATAGGATTTATGATCTAGAAGTAAAGGCAAACTTTAATCCAATAACCATACACGTGTAATTACAGGTAATTGTAAATGGTGTTGGGTGGCTATGGCTCTGGAATCATATGACAAGGAATCAAAACTTTCCTTGGAAATCAGGAAGACTTCTCTCAATTGAGATCTGCAGGATATTTAGGAGGATGGGACAAGAAGCATTTGGAGGAGTAAGAACAGGCTGTGCAAAAGGCATGTGCACGAGGGAGCATTGTGTAATGAAGGAAGAAAAAAAGAGTCTCATGGATAAATGCAAAAGGTTCAAGGGGCAATGGCATGTGGCTGGGCAGTAGGCAGGTGGAACACCACTGAACCAATGAACCATTTTAAGCAATGAATAACCACATGAGATATGAGAAATGACCCAACCTTTCTAAGCTTGTTTTCTGGGGTACAAAAGTCTGATCCTTAGGTGCATGGTGATGCTAAACTGCTTGCCAAGCTACCATTAAAGTTATAAAGTTAAGGTAACTTTCTGTGGGACTAGCATACTGGAAATTTCTATGTATTCAAAAGGAAAGCCACCTACAGAAAAAAGGTCCTTAGGAGTTGTTTTAAAAATCAGGTCTGGGGGTATAGTTTAGTAGTAGAGCCCATACTTACCATATGTGTGACCCTGGGTTTGATCCCCAGCACCACAAAAAAAGAAAAAAACCGTCAAATTATGTACCATGACAAGACAGTCTCAGGTATAAATATTCCTGTGATCGATAATCTAGAGGAAACAGTGTCTGCTTCATTCCTTTAACAGTTTTCTTAACAACCACAGAATACTTAATATATAAGATAGTTTCATTTTTTCCCCCTCACCTTTGGTGCTAGGGATCAAATCCAATGCCTTGCTAGGCAAGTGCTCTATCACTGAGCTATAAGACCAGCCTATAAGACACTTACAGTTGGGCACAGTGGCACACACATATAGTGCCAGTGACTCGGGAGGCTGAGGCAGGAGGATCACAAGTTCAAGGTCAGCCTTAGCAACTTATTGAGGCCCTATGCAATTCAGTTGAGACCCTGCCTCAAAAAAATACATAAATACATAAAAAGGTCTGGGAATGTGACTCAGTGGTAAAGTACCGCTGGCTTTAATCCCTGGTATGAAAAAAAAAATAGATATTTTCAGATTATTTTATTTAATCCACCAAGCAACCTAGGACATAAGTACAGTATCTTTTTTTTTTCCCCCCTTTTCCTATTTTAGACAGGAGAAAGCTACAGATTAAAGAAGTAGGTAACACCTAAAGTCATATAACCCAAAGTCATATAACCAAAGAAATTACAGAACTGATATTCAATTCAGGTAACCTGATCCAAATCCACACAAAGAACACTCACCAATGAGATCTCAATGAGACTGAATGTGTTAACTGTCAGACCTTGTAGTGACTGGACAGAGGAGGAGGAGAGGGAAAACTGGATTCACTAATCCTCATTTATAAACCACTGTAAAAGGAATCTTCTAAGGAAATCCCCCTCATTTGTGTTCTCAACCCAGTCGGGTAAGGCAGGGACAGAAAGTGATTTACCTGTCAAATAACTACAGATTTTTATCAATGGGTATAATGAAAGGTTAAAAGGAGGAAGCAAAAACCATACACTCTGCTAGAGAGATAATTGATTCTTTCTCCCCAGATGGCCCTGATAGGGGTTGGGTTCTGTGAAATCTGTAAAGAAAAATGTCACCAGACTTGCATATCTGTACAACTTCCTTAGAGTCTGTAGGGAAGGAGACTATAACATGGCACCAGCTGTCAATACTTCTGTTTTAATATGAAAACCACCTTTGGAACAAAATCAGACCCATGCTGGGATGGAATAGGATGTCCTAGACATGATGAGTTCAAACTCCGTGTGGGATTGTTCAGAAGCAAGCCCTTCAATCCTGCTGAGTCAATGGGCAGAATCTATTTTCAGTTCTTGACTTGTCCCCAGATGCTCTAAGTCTCTTGCCAAATTGAATCAGCATGGCATCTGTGGATACTGATTAAGAACTCTCCATTACCTAGGAAGAGAGCAGCAGAAAGTGTCTGGAAGTGAAAAAAAAAAACAAACAAAAAAACAAAACAAAAAAAAAAACCCCAAATTGGCCAAGTATCTAGTCATGGAGCAAAACCAATTGTGAAGAGTAGGAAAAGGAATGGCCTGCTCTGGCCCACCCAACTCCAGATTTCCTGGGCAGAAAGACTAGGTGTCAATATCTACTTTTCCTACTAATCTTGCTCTGCGCACCGTTTGGCCCTAGAATCAAGGTTTCCTTACAGACATCTTCTTTGCTGACTGCTTGACTTCTGGGACCCAGATCTCTTGCCGAGACTGTGCTCTTATTTCCTGCCCACCTTTTGCTCACCAGGTTCTTAACCACCTGCCTAGATTTTGGCATTCCTGGTATCCCTGGTTATTACATGCATGCCGAGTTTCTGGCACATTCTGAATTCTACATTCTTTGGCTTCTGAATCAATTTTACCTGTCCTTTGGTTCTTGTGTGCAGGGGTTATTGCTGCTTTTTTGCTTCTTTTTCTTCCTCCTTCTCCTCTTCCTCTCCTTCAGCAGCAGTACTGGGAATTGGACCCAGGGCCTCATGCATGCTAGGGACATGTTCTACCACGGAGTCATATCCCCAGCCCTCTTGTGTATCTCTTGACTCCCGTATTTCCATGTTGGCCCACTGCCTAACAAATACCCTGCTTCCAACTTTCTTCATCTTTTTTATTTACTTTTTTGGGGCCTGATTCTGCAAAGTATCACCATTGTTCACAATCCAAGAACTAACATATATTTAGATTTTGAGGTGGAGCATTAAGAGGAAAAGCTTTTTTGGAAAGAGGAAATGCAGGATTAGAATTTTAGCTTTTTTAGAACTGAGTCTCAGGAAGGCAATAATAGAGAATATGAAAAGTGAAAAAGAGCTGAAGTCAAAGAGAAAACCCTTTAAAATTTAAAATTAGAACCTTTTGAGATCACCATTTTTTTTTTTTTTTTTTTTTTTTTTAAATAGAGTCTGACCAAGATGGTCTCAGATTCATGATCCTCCTGCCTCATCTTCTGAAGTAGTTGGGACTGCAGACCTGTTCCACCATATGACTAATTAAAAAAAAAAAAAAAGAAAGAAAAAAATATATATATACATACACACACACTGGGAATTGAACCCAGAGGCACTTTACCACCGAGCTACATTCCCAGTCCTTTTAAAATTTTTATTTTGAGACAGAGTCTCACTGAGTTACCGAAGCTGGCCTTGAATTTGCAATCCTCCTGCCTCAGTCTCCCAAGTAACTGGGATTACAGGTGTGCACCACTGTACCTAGCAAATATCCTGTCTTTCATATCATGAAAATTGAATTCCTTTGAACTAAATGCCTTTAGTTTACTATCAAGTTTTGAACAAATGAATTCAGGTTTTCATTTGCTTGTTTGCAGTGCTGGGGATTGAACCCAGGGCTTTGCACACATTAGGCAATCGCTCTACCACTGAGCAACATCCCCACTCCTTTTTCAAGTTTATTTTGAGACGGGTGTCATCAATTTTCCCAGACTTTCAAACTTGTGATCGTCCTGCCTCAGTCTCCCAAGTAACTGGGGTTACAGGTCAGAGCACCTGGCTAGCTCTTATTTCTTATAACTAGGCTTTTGTCTTGGTCCCTATTCCAAAATTTAACTTCCAGTTGCCTGCATGGAACAGTTGATCTCTAGGTTTGGAGCCCTGCCCTGCACACATGTGGTGGTTATTGACTCTGAGAATGTTCCAAGACACATCCCAGTTACCATCTTCAACTTGCTGATCTGAATTCCAGAGTAGCATCTCCCTCTAAACTACTTGAGTCTGTTTCAACTTGACTCTGTTCAGTTGTTCCTCTTATGAAATCCATTGACTATAGCCTGATAGTTATATCAGGAACTATAGCCTGATACCCTGAAATATTTTAAATATACCTATGACATGTCAGTGTCCTCAAGTTCTAGTCCTATCCCACTAGATGTGTTGGGGACTGGTTATTTTCCCCTTTTAGCAGGCCATACACAGGCTTCCAACATGATAGATGTCTGATTCTATATTGTATGATCCTATAGCCTCAAGAAAATTTTAGATTATTTTCATTATAATCTGCTTAATAAGACAGGGACATGGGTGACATAGTCCAGAAAGATCTCTCTTTGGGGTTGGGGTTTAGCTCAAATAGAGTGCTGGCATAGTATGTGCAAGGCTATGGGTTCCATCCCCAGGACTGTAAAAACAGGCAAAACAAAAGAAAAGATTTCTGTTAGTTTATCAATGGTTGAAAAGTTTACAAGAGTTGGTGCCTAGAGGGACTATTGTCATTAATTAAGAAAATTAACTCCTTTTTCAGAAAGATCTTGCTGCCAGAACCATAGGTGTAATGAAAACCATCATTAAACCAAAGTCAAATGGAAAAAGGAAAGACATCAGCATCAAGTATTGGAGGAGGAGGTTGGGGAGTTCCCAGAAAGGAGGACCTCAACTCAGGACAAGTGAAGTGGAGTTCTTTTTTTTTTCCACACCAGAGATTGAACCTGGGGTGCTTAACCACTAGGCCTCATCCCCAGCCCTTTTTATGTTTTATTTTAAGACAGGATCTCATTAAGTTATTAGGGCCTCACTAAGTTGCTGAGGCTGGCTTTGAACTTGCAGATCTTCCTGCCCTCAGCTTCCTGAGTTGCTGGGGTTACCAGCATGTGCCCCCGCACCTAGCATTATGAGTGGGTTCTTGACAAACATTGCAAAAATGAATTTAAGGATACATCAGTTAAAGACACAAACAAATTTATTTAGAAAAATAGAGGCACATTCAAAGGACAACATGGGCTACATCAAGAGTGAAATGCATTTTTCGGTTGCAGGCTCTTTTTTTTTTTAAACTTGGTGAAAGGTGTATATGGGAAGGTTTGTGGGAACGAGATCAGTCTGGTGATTACAAGACAGTTTATGGTGGGGCTGGGTATATGACTCAGTGGTAGAGTGTTTGCCTGATATGCATAAGGCTGTGGGTTCATTACCCAGCACTGCAAAAAAAAAAAAAAAAAAAAAAGCAGTCTGGCAATTTTCAGGATACTTAGGTTCATGTCTTCTGCATTATCTGATCAATAGATAACATTGGGAAAGCACCCTATATTATAGATTTCTGGGAAAGTAACCTATATTATAGGTCGTGTGTCTTCCTTTGTTCAATTTATTCTAAAAATATATGCATTAATGGATTAATTAATAGTGTACAGGGAAATTTTTAAAGTGGTTAAATTTCCAATAACTTTAAGATTGTAAGTGAAGATCTGTAGATTTCCCAGAAATCTGGGAGTGATAGGGCTGGCAGACAGAACTGGGTTGGGGAGCAAAGGTCTACAGAAGTTTAGCTAAGCCTTTTAGATTAAAATCATGGTTTCTTTGTCTTTTCTTTTGTCTCCTTACCTATCTTTTATTTCTTCTACCCTACTTCAGTTGAACATGGAGATTTGGGCAAGTCTGCCATCATTGGCCATTTGATCTACAAATGTAATGGGATCAACAGGAAAAAAACATTTGAAAAATTTGAGAAGGCTGCTATGACAGGAAATGATTCCCTTCAAGTAGTCTGGGTCTTGATTAAACTGAAAGTGCTGTATGAGATGGTATCTCCAATGATATCTCCTTGTGGAAATTTGAGATCAGCAAGTATTATGTGACTAACATTAATGTCTGGGCTGGGGTTGTAGTTCAGTGATAGAGCACTTGCCTAGCATTTGTGAAGCATGGGGCTCAACCTCAGCACCACATAAAAATAAATAAATAAAAGGCATTGTGTCCAATTATAACTAGAAAAAAATTAATGTCTGGGACACAGAAAAAATTTTTTTCTTTTTAATCTTTTTAGTTGTTGATGGACCTTTATTTAATTTATTTATTTATATATGGTGCTGAGAATCGAACCCAGTGCCTCACACATGCTAGGCAAGTGCTCTACCACTGAGTTACAACCCCAGCCCCACAGAGACTTTTTCAAACACAAGATTACAAGCATATCTCAAATTGACTATGCAGTCCTTATCATTGCTGCTGGAGTTAGTGAATTTGAAGCTGGTCTCTCCAAGAATAGCAGGCCTATGTGCATGAACTTCTGGTTTACATACTAGGTGTGAAACAACTTTTTTTACAATATTGGGGGTTGAACCCATGCCTCACACACTGAACTACATACTTATCTCTTTTTATTTTTTATTTTGAGACAGGGTCTTGCTAAGTTGCCCAGGCTGACTTCAAACTTGTGGTCCTCCTACATTGGCCTCTCAGTAGCTGGGATTATAGGTGTGTAACACCACACCTGGCTGAAACAACTAGTTTTTGGTGCTCACAAGATGGATTCCACTGAGACACCTACAGAAGATATCAGGAAATCATTAAGGAAGTCCATGCTTACATTTAGAAATTCGGCCATAACCCTAACACAGTAGCATTTGTTTCTGGTTGGAATGGTGACAACATGGTGGAGTCAAGTCACCCATAAAGAGAGCAATGCCAGAGGAACCATGCTGCTTGAAACTCTGGGTTGCATCATATCACCAACTCATCCAACTGACAAGCCCTTGCATTTCTCCCTCTAGGGTGTTTACAAAATTGGTGGTGTTGGGACCGTCCCTTGTGAGGACAAGTGGAGACTGGTATGCTCAGACCTGGCATGGTGGTTCATGTTTGTTCCAGTCAACCCGTTGCATTACAGTTTGCTGAAATGCAACATGAGGCTCTGTGTGAAGCTCTTCCTGGGCACAATGTGGGCTTCAGTGTCAAGAATGTGTTTGTTAAAGATGTGTGTAGGGGACTGGGGTTGTGGCTCAATGGTAGAGCGCTTGCCTAGCATGTGTGAGGGACTGGGTTTGATTCTCAGCACCACACAAAAAAAAATAAATCAAGGTATTTTGTCCATCTATAACTAATAAAAATATTTTAAAAAACAAAGATGTGTGTAGTAACAATGTGGCTGGTGACAGTAAAACTGACTCACCAGAGGAAGCAGCTGACTACACTGCTCAGGTGATGATCCTGAACCATCCAGGTCAAATCAGTGCTGGCTACACCTCTGCACTGGAGAGCTCACATTGCTTGCAAATTTGCAAAACTGAAAGAAAAGATTGATTGCCATTCTGGTAAGGAGACAGAAGATGGTCCTGAATAGTTGAAATCTGGTGATGCTGCCATTGATCTGGTTCCTGGTTCCTGTTTTGAGTTTCTCTGAAATATCCTCCTTTGGATCATCTTGCTGTTGTGACAAGACAGATAGTTGCCCTGGGTGTTATAAAAGCAGTGGACAAGAAGGCTGCTGGGGCTAGCAAGGTTACCAAGTATGCCCAGAAAACTCAGAAGGCCAACTGGATATTATCCTAATCTATCACCCCAGTCTAAAATCAGTGGTGGAGAATAGTCTCAGAACAGTTTGTCTCAATTGGTTAAAGATAAGTAAAAGTCTGGTTAATGATAACAATGTATCATGAAATCTGCAGAAGGAAAATGTTTTGTGGACCATTCATTTTTTGAGTGTGTGGCAAAAGTCTATCACAGAATTTTGAGGCTCTTTAAAACAAAGCTTGGCTGGGTGCAGTGTAGCACGCCTGTAATCCCAGTGGTTCGGAGGCTGAGACAAGAGGATTGAGAGTTCAAAGCCAGCCTCAGCAATGGCATGGCAAGGAGTGAGCAACCAGTGAGCCCCTTTCTCTAACTAAAATATAAAATTGTGCTGGGGATGTGGCTCAATGGTCGAGTGACCACTGAGTTCAATTCCCAGTACCAAAAAAAAAAAAAAAAAGTTTAATAAGAAAAATCAATACATAAACAAACATTTTAAAAAGAAGAAAGGAAAATTAATTTGTACGGAAAAGCTCATTCCCCTAAACTTGAAAATAAGTTTTTACCTAAAACTTTTTGGAAAGATTTGTTGATGCTGGCTGACTCTTCATGAATTTTTTAAATGACAATTATAACCATACAGGGCCTCAGAGGATGTTGTTTTAGACATCTCTTCATTTTAGAACTTCTATGTATGTTTAGTGCTTAATCTGTGCCACGTATTATACTAAGCATTTTATTTATAATAATAATGATAATTGTTACTATTATGATGATGATGATGATGATGATGATGATGATGATGATGATGATGATGTACAGGGGTGAACACAGAGGTGCTCTACCACAGAGCTTCATCCTCAGTCCTTTTAATTTTTTATTTTGAGATAGTATCTCACTAAGTTGCTGAGGTTGGCCTCCTTCAATCCTGCTGCCTTAGCCTCCCAAGTCACTGGGATTATAGGTTGTGTACCACTGTGCCCAGCTTAGCTAAGCACTTTATAATACAAAACCTCATGTAATCCTCACATAGGTTAATTAACGCATTCCTAAAGATGAAACTGAGGTATAGATAAATTAAATAATTTGTCCAAGGTGACATAGCTAAAAAAGTGGCAGAACTAGACTCTGGTGGCTTATTTAGGGTTCTAATCCCTATGTGGGGGAAAAATGTAGAAATTACTCGGGAAAAGATGAGAAATGTGCTCCACAAGAAATTTAGGAACCTTATTATATTTTCTGAATTGGTTGGTTCTGACTAGATTTTACTGGCAGGATCAACAAGGAAACATCTGGGTCCTCTAAGATCTCTGCTGTCATCTGAGAGAATTGTATATTTCCTGGCTTTGCAGGGTTATTCCTGTGTGCAAAAGAATTGGGAAGTGTTTAGGGCTGGTCATCAGAAGGAAGAAACATTACAAATCCCCCACAGAACAGTGCTCTAGAATGTTACCAGGTCATCTCTTGCTGCCCTATGTTTCTATGAAGTTTCCCTCTTTTGTGGAGAACATGGCATATCCTGATAAATTAAAATAATGAAAGAAAATTAACAGAAAATGCTATTTTAATAGTATGACATTGACAGTCTACACAAAAACCCTGAGCTGGGTGCAATGGTGGGAGGCTGAGGCAAGAGGATCCCAAGTTCAAAGCTGGTCTCGGCAACTCAACAAGGCCCTAAGCAACTCAGCAAGACCCTGTCTCTAAGTAAAATATAAAACAGGCTGGGGGTGTGGCTCAGTGGTTAAGTGCCCCTGGGTGAAATCCCTGGTACCAAAACAAATAAACACACCAACCCTGAGACTATTGCCAGTCTCAGAATAAATTCATATCCTTCTGGAGATGCTAACACACCATGATAAGGTGATCTCTTCATTAACTTCCATGATACTCCTTTCTGATACACTCACCATTGTGAACTCTCAATTTAAGTCTTTAGTGCAGCATTTTCTTTTAAAAATTTTTTTGTAGTTGTAGATGGACAGAATGCTTTTATTTTATTTGTTTATATTTCATGTGGTGCTAAGGATCGAAGCCAGTGCCTCACACATGTAGGCAAGCGCTCTGCCACTGAGCCCCAGCCCCAGCCCCTAGGCAGCATTTTCATTAGGGAGAATTCTAGTTTCTAGAAATATATTGTTACACTTCAAGTTAGACAAAATCCTAGCAGCAAATTATTATAGGCTTATTTTCCTGAAGAAATATCAAAACAACATTTCTTCAAGGAGTGTATCAGTAAGAACAATGAACAAAATAAAAACTGGCACTTGTGATTCTGTTTCAGATTTTGAATGTTGCTCTCAAGTTTAATTAATTATTAATTAATTAATTTTTATATTTATTTATTTTGATACTGGAACTAAACTATATCCCTGGTCCTTTTTATTTTCTTCTCTTTTGAGACAGGGTCTCACTAAAAATCGCTGAGGCTGGCTGGAACTACCTACCTCCTCCTCCTGAGTCACGGGGATAACAGGTGTGCATCATCACACCAGTCTGAAATATTTTTTAAACTCAATCTATTTTTATAAGTTTTATCCTCTTGGAAGCCTCGTTTATTCATTCATTTTTTTTTCAACAAATGTTTATGGATTACTTTCCATATGCCAGGTGCTATGTTATGTATTAGGAACATAACAATGAATTAGAATTTGCACATATAATGGGGGGAGGGTAGGGTTAATGTTAGGGTTAGAGTTAGGGTTAGGGAGGGGGGCAAGTATGGAGGAAGGAAGGACTGTATAGAGGGAAAAGAGGGGTGGGAGGGGTGGGGGGAAGGAAAAAAATAACAGAATGAATCAAACAACATTACCCTATGTAAATTTATGATTACACAAATGGTATGCCTTTACTCCATGTACAAACAGAGAAACAATATGTATCCCATTTGTTTACAATTAAAAAAATACATTATTAAAAAAAAAAAGAATTTGCCTTCGAAGTCTAATGTAATCATTTTAAGCTTTGCATTTCATATTGATACAAAATACTTGGTCTACTTTGTGATAACTTTCTTGTATTCCATATTGTGAACAGCATTTTATAACATTTTGGACACAACAGATTCTTAATATTTGGCGGTACTGTTAGTGGAAAAATAGAACCATTGTGTTTACTTACTCCAATCTCCAATGTGCCTTTTCATGGCAGATAAAAAATCAAGTCCTGTTTCTCATTTCAGCCTAGGTTCTCATGACTAAATCACAACAGATTTCACTTCTCCCAGGGTGCAAATTTAGCCATCACCTTGCCTTATCAATTCCCTGCACTATCTAGTAGCATAAGATGAATATATGAATTTGTTGGTTCTGTTGTCCATGGAATTTCCTGTCTTTCTCTTTTTCCTGTGCTGGGGATCGCACCCAGTGACTCAAAATTGGTAGACAAGCACTCTACCACTGGCCTATACTCTCAGCCCTTGGGTTTACCTTTTTTCAAAAAATTTTAAAAATTTGTTATAATTAGTTATACATGACAGTAGGATGATTTATGTATTTTGATAAATCATATATAAATGGAGTATGATTTCTCATTTTTCCAATTGTACATATTGTAGGAACACTTCAGTCATGCAGTCATAAATGTATATGAGATAATAATGTCTGTTTCACTCTACTATCCTTCCTACCCCCATACCTCTTCCCCACCCTTCACTCCCCTCTACCTAATCTAAAGTAACTATTCTTCCCTAGTGCCCCCCCCAACTCCTTATTGTGAATTAGCATCTGCATATCAGAGAAAACATTTGGCCTTTGGTTTTTGAGTTTGGCTTATTTCACTTAGCATGATATTCTCCAACTCCATCCATTTACCAGAAAAGGCCATAATTTCATTCTTATTTAAAGCTGAGTAATATTCCAGCATGTGTGTGTGTGTGTGTGTGTGGGGTGTGTGTGTGTGTGTGTATATATATGTATATATATATATACACACCACATTTCTTTTTTTTTGTACTGGGGATTGAACCCAGGGCCTTGTGCCTGCGAGGCAAGCACTCTACCAACTGAGCTATATACCCAGCCCCTTGTATAATGCTTTTGATAGTATGGGGGTAGTATGGGTTCACTTTTAATGGAGTCATTACTCCACCCTAATTTCCTCCTTTCCAATCTCTTCACTTAATCACTTTCTTGCTTCCCATTCCAAGAAGCTTCTGTTTGAATATACTTTTCCCCAATCACTTGCTATGACTTTAACTCAGAGTTCACAAAGTCAAATACTGACAGGGATCAGACAGGAAAGATAAATAAATGCTGGGGGCTGGAAAAGTAGGGACAGTGGCAAACCACCATCCGCAGAGTACTGCCCCCTGCAGAGGAGACCTGCCAGCCCACCATTAGTGTGTGAATGAAAGGTTTGGTTAACCATCTTAGAGTTTTCACAAGAACCAGAAATCTGAATGTTTATGTAAAATGTTCCCATTTGTAAATGTCCACTAAATTATAGACCAAAAGTTATACTAGGTTTCTGAAATATCCTTGAAGAATGTGAGTTGTATTCTGTGATCAAACCCCACTGTCAAGGTAAAAGGGAAAGGAGGGTTTCTTATGAGTGTGATTTGATATTGATCTAATTAGTACATTTTCATCAGTCTAATTAGTAGATCTTCATTGAGCAGTTTAAAAAAACTAAATAAAATAATCCATTTTTTATGTAAGGGAGAACATATTCAATTAAAATACTATTTCAACTTGCCTTTTATTTAGATATAGAAACACTGACTCTGGAGGAATGAATTTAAAATTAAGAGATGAGAGTACCTGGGGAAGTGATATTGGTCAAATTTATATTGTTATATTGTGTGCATGTATGAATATGTAACAACAAATCCCAGCATTATGTACAACTATTATACACCAATAAAAAATGTGGAAAAAAAATTTAAAAAGGCACAAGTCTGTGCTTCCCCCAACATACACAGGGGGAAAAAAAAAGGTAAGGATCACCTGGGACTGGGGAGATAGCTCAGTAGTAGAGCATTTGTCTAGCATTGGCAATAGGTTTAATCTCCAGTATCTAAAAAACTAAAAAGGATTACCTTTGGAGGGTTAGGACAAAGTAAAAAGGTACATGTGTGAGAAAAATATTTCTCAATATATTCTTTTTAGTCTTAATTTTAATATTTTCTCCAGTGCTGGGGATATAACCCTGAGCCTCACATATACTAGGCAAGTGCTCTACCATTGAGCTACATCCCCAGTGTTAGTTTTTATTTTTGAACCAGATGAAAGTATTACATATTCAAAAATTAAAATTAAATTTAAAATAAAAAACCATTAAAATTATCTACCATTGAGCTATATCTCCAGTGTAAGCTTTTATTTTTGAACCAGATAAAATTATTACATATTCAAAAATTAAAATTAAATTTAAAATAAAAAAACATTAAAATTACAAAGAAGTATTCTAGGTTGAAAAATAAATTAGCATTGAAAATACATAGCAGTACAAAATTCTATGCAGGAACTGGAATTATAAAAGTTCAAGAAGAAAAGGGAACTGTATTACACTTCTGAGAGCTAAAGAAATAATTTTGTCATTTATTCTTTAAATGAATGATACTCTCTTAATGATTTCAAATTGCTATCGTGTTTGTATTCCATCAGATATGCTTAAGAGATGTATGATGGTTATAGTTTTTTTTTTTTTTTTCCGTGCTGGGGATCAAACCCAGGGCCTTGTGCTTGCAAGGCAAGCACTCTTCCGACTGAGCTGTCTCCCCAGCTGATGGTTATAGTTTTAAAGTCAATATTTATAATACAAAACTGGAAATTACTTCCTTACAATTGTTTAATTTTATGACGAAAATTTAAGATGTTAATATAAACATTGGGGAAGGGGTGTATTTTTCAAAATTCTTTTGAGAATGTACAGATGAAATGTTCAAAGAACATTGATGTTGCTTTTCCTATGTTTGAAGACACTGGAGGCATTCTTATGTCTCTCTTAGACATAAGTTACATTATACATGATGAGCAAGAGGCCACAAATTACTACCTCTGAACACAACCATATGGATTAGTTTTGTATTAACTACCTTTTACTTAGAAAACAGAAGCTTTGAAGTTCCATAAGAATTTGTGTCAGGGGCTGGGGTTGTGGTTCAGTGGTAGAGTGCTTGCCTAGCATGTGTGAGGCATTGGGTTTGATCCTCAACACCACAAAAAAAACAAATAAATGAAGATATCGTGTCTAACTACAACTAAAAAAATTAAAATAAAAAAAAGAATTTGTGTCAGAAGAGGTAAATTTAGATGTCTGTGAACGAAGTCCAGAGTATCAGAAGAAGGATGACAAGGCTACTATAATGAATGCAGAGGGGAGCCAAACCAGAGGCAGAAAGTCCTGCCCAAATTTGCCACAGGCCAACCTATTTGGATCAGTGTTGGGACTCATCCAGGCACCTGGATTTAAAGCAAATCCTGGGGCACAAATGCTCACCAAGCAAGGGCCCCAGCATGGACCTGGGGTGCTAGCTACTCTATCCCCAGCCAGTTCTCTCTCAGGGTTTGTGGGTCTCGTGAAGACAAGGGAATAAACCCAAATTTGAAATAAAAATCATATAAACTACTTTTTTTTCCTTTCAAATAAAAGATTAATTACATTTAGACTGCGCAGATTCTAACTGAAAACTGAATAACGATTTCTTCTCATCCGATTAAAACTTTCTGTCATCCTCATTTATATTTCAGAAATGCCAAGCTCCCAGGTCACTCTGTCCCACTCAAGGTTCAAAACATTACCTATTTTCTCATCACTCCTCAATTTCTGAGACTCTTCCATCGTCCCCTCAGTCCATCATAGGTAAAATCTTCTATATGGTGGCTTTGTCTAGCAAGGGATAACAATCTCTTCTCTGAATATTTCCTTCACTTTCTTGTTCTAATACCAACCTGCCTCATCCCTGTGGATGCTATTGTCCCTGCAGCCTTCCCAGAACCATCATATATATCATGGACTTGGGGGTGGGAGAGGGTTCCTCCTTGCTCTTCATTCCTTCTTTTAGGCTATACTCCCTCTCCCCTACCTGGTATTTTTTTAAGTTCATGTTCTTTGATGTTGCCACTCAATTTCCTCATTGTTGTAGTTACCTACTAACACACAGATCAGTATGTCTCTGTGTGCATTTTTTCTTTGTTCTTTTTAGTTATACATGACAGTAGAATGTATTTTGACATATCATACATACATGGTGTATGACTTCCAATTTTTGTGGTTGTTCATGATGTGGAGTTACACTGGTCATGTATTCATATATGAACATAGGAAAGTTAAGTCTGATTCATTCTACTGTCTTTCCTGTTCCCATCTCCCCTCCCTTTTCCCCATTCCTCCCTCTCCAATCTGTTGAACATTGCTTCCCAGCACCCACCTATCATGAGTCAGCATTCGCATATCAGAAAGAACATTTGGCCTTTTTTTGGAGGAGGGAATTGGCTTATCTCACTTAGCATGATAGTCTCCAACTCCATTCATTTACCAGTAAATGCCATAATTTCATTCCTTTTTATGGCTCAGTAATATTCCATTGTGTATATATACCACATTTTCTTTATCCATTCATCTGTTGGTTCCATAGTTTAGCTGTTGTGAATTGAGCTCCTATAAACATTGATGTGGCTACATCACTATAGAAAGTTGACTTTTAAGTCCTTTGGGTGTATACCAGGGTGGTTGCCTATGGTGGTTCCATTTCAAGTTTTCTGATGAATCTCCCTACTGCTTTCCATAGTAGTTGCACCAATTTACCATCCCACCAGCAATGTATGAGTGTACCTTTTCCCCCACATCCTCAGCAATCTTTATTATTGCTTGTATTTTTGATAACTGTCATTTACCTGGAGTAAGATGAAATCTCAGTGTAGTTTCAATTTACATTTCTCTAATTGCTAGTGATGTCAAAATTTTTTTCATATATTTGTTGACCAACCATAATTCTTCTGTGAAGTGTCCATTCAGTTCCTTTGCCCATTTATTGATTGGGTTATTTGGGTTTTTGTTATTAAGTTTTTTGAGTTCTTTGTATATCCTGGAGATTAATGCTCTATCTGAGGTACAGGTTTCAAAGATTTTCTCCCATTCTGTAGGTTCTCTTTTCATTTTCTTGATTGTTTCCTTTGCTGTGGAAAAGCTTTTTAGTTTGATACCATCCCATTTATTGATTCTTGATTTTATTTCTTGTGCTTTAGGAGTTTTGTTGAGGAAGTTAGTTCCTAAGCCCACATGATGGAGATTTGGTCCTACTTTTTCTTCTAGTAGGCACAGGGTTTCTGGTCTAATGCATTGGTCCTTGATCCACTTAGAGTTGAGCTTTGTGCAGGGTGAGGGGGTCTAATTTCATTTTGTTACATACGGCTTTCCAGTTTTCCCAGCACCATTTATTGAAGAGGTTATCTTTCCTCCAATGTATGCTGATGGTGGCTTTGTCTAGCATGGGATAACTGTATTTATGTGGGTTTGTCTCTGTGTTTTCTATTCTGTACCATTGGTCTTCATGTCTGTTTTGGCATGTGTGTTTTGCTGGGGATAGAACCCATGGCCTCGCAATGATCTTCATTCCCAGTCCAGTGTTTTATCTCTCAAGGACTTCAGCTTTTGCTACTGGCACCCTCTCCAGCACCTCTCTTATTCTAAGTCTTGTTTTTAGTATGTACATTTATAATCTTTGTGATGTTCT
The DNA here is from genome assembly GCF_902686455.1 of Sciurus vulgaris. Taxonomy (NCBI): domain Eukaryota; kingdom Metazoa; phylum Chordata; class Mammalia; order Rodentia; family Sciuridae; genus Sciurus; species Sciurus vulgaris. The sequence continues at coordinate 80,684,253 of NC_136461.1, read as the reverse complement.
GATCTTGACTCTCTGCCAATGATCACGCATTCCGCACCTTTCACCACTCACTGTCATGGTCACATTACACCCTAGACTTCACCATAATCTCAATGTCATGCCTCCCACACTGTTCATTTTGCAGAAATGGAATGGACTCCTCCACCTCAAATCTGGTTTGGATGTTGAGGCAGATAATGCTACACATGCATCGAGAGAATGAAAAGGTCTATTACATAGTGAGTCTCTGTCAGTAGGGCAGGCTCCCCAGCTGGTCCATAAATGACTTAAGGGAGCAGAGAAGGAGACTCAGGGTTTTATGGTGATTGGGGATGGGAAGATTTCCTGCTGGCATCAAAGGCCATGAATTTTCTTACCAGTTTGCTCAGATGTGGGGCACAAAGAGTAGGAGGGGTTGAAAGCTGCCATCAAATATAATAAATATTCAGAATTTTTATTACACATCTCCTGTATTTCCAGATCATTCCTTTTTCCTTAACCCCTATAAGTCTGTGCTCCTTAGGAGGTAAATATATGAAAACAGGCAGGCAGGTAGGGGTGGTGGTGGAAATCTCTGTTCTGTTGTTTAAATTTTCTTAAAAAATATTGGAAGTTGTTATTATCTGAGAGTAAGTGGGAAAGATGAGTGGAGGTTTGAAGAGAGAAGTTGTGAAATATTTATTTAGGATAATGGGAATATGGACTAGGAAAAAAATATGCTTGCTGAGTGTCATTAATGGCTTGCTTGAGTTCTTGGACATGAATTTAAGTGGGACAAGTCAGTGTGACTGCTCTTCTTTCTCCAGCAATAATCAGCTGCCAGGATGCAGGCTCAGACTAGACTGAGAATCCTCTTTAATCAAATTCTGCCAAGGGAATAGGAGTAAAGGGAGGACAAGGAAGAGAGGATGTAAGCAAAGGAGTGATTATGACTCATCATAGAATTTTAGGTGAGTTAAAGGGGAAAGTGGATATGGAGAGGTTAAGGACAGTGAAAAGGTGGTAGGATGGATGAATTAGAAGTCTGGGGACAGGTCTGGGAGATTATAGGAATCAAGGAAAAGGGGGAATGATCTTCAAAGATAGGCCATATGTAATAAAACATCTGACCACGTTGTCATTTGTGGACCATTTGGGGAGCCTGTCCTACTGTCCCCAGAGAATCTCAGACTGTAAATGATGATCCTTCCACTTGTGTGCTAGATTCCTAACCCCAAATCTCTCAAGGATACCACTTCAGAAATTCTCTCTTCTTGTTCTGATATTATTTCTTTTGTAACTTACCCATCAAAACCGAATATTTCGATCTTCTCCCATCCTTCTATCTGTCCTCCTCACTTTTTCTATCCTCCTGGCTTTCACACTCTCTCTAGCACACGCCCTTTCTCTTTCCTTTCTCTTTTCCTCTCATTGTCTCTCTTACCCTGCAGGGAGACACTCTGTTTGCTTAATAAACTCCCTTATGTGATTTCCTGTGTCTGGCATGGTTTCCGTGGGATCCCTTACATTGGTGCCGTGATTCGGGATGGGATCTTCCACTGTCTCTTAAGCGAGTGGAACCCCATCTGAGCCCCAGTGCCCCCCGGACACAGCCCCACCTTCCATTCTGCCCAGACGTCTGCTCTGCTTCATCACCGGACTTCAGAAGCACCCATCCCCAGATGCCTTTACAACCTGCTCTTCCCCCACCGGACTTCTACCATGGACCCCTCAATTGACCCAATTTCTAAAAAGGGAACTCCAAACTGCTTGCCCCACGCTGCCCGCTTCCAGCTCAAAGAAGCCAGATCGGTCATCACCCCTTTTCCCTACAGCAGTGAAGGACTTCCTAGAATTAGAGGGGTAAAATGAAGCCAGAGTTGGGGACAGGCAGTTAGTGTAGAAATAGGGGATCAGTCAAATGGAGGAAATGAAGTCCATGAAAACCATCTGCCTTTTGGAAGTCTGGAAGGAGAATGGACTTTTTACATCTCACCTGCAAAACCAGCCCCAGTCACTTAGGCAGTAAGAAGAGAGAAGGCTTTGAAAGAACTGGAGAGCAAAAGATTTTCTTATAAAAACAGAAACGGGGGAATGTAATGTACAAAGCTGCTCCGCCTGACCTTTCTGTTGCAGCCATTTTCCCCGCCTCCCAACCACTTGTCAATCTGTGAACATCCTAGCTAGCTATTGGTTCATCAGTCAGCTTGCAAGTATCCTTCTCCAATATTGGTCCCCTGTTAGCCCGGCGGAATTCAATTGCTTTACTGTAGCTACTCCGCCATCTTTTCTCATCCTTCTGTCTGTCCTCTTCACTTTTTCTATCCTCCTGGCTTTCACACTCTCTCAAGTGCGTGCCCTTTCTCTTTCCCTTTCTTTTCCTCTTATTTTCTCTCTTACCCTGCAGGGAGACACTCTGTTTGTTTAATAAACTCCCTTATGTGAAAAAAAAAAATATTTCTTCCTATTAAAAAAAATCACTTACTGTCCCATTTTGGGCCCCACCCCTTTGCAGGAGAATTTCTCAAAATAATTGTCTATATTAGTCATTTCCAATCATTCTCCCCATTTTTCTCTTTCTTTCTTTCTTTTTTTTTTTTTTTTTTTGGTGGCCAGACCCTGGAGATTGAATCCAGGGCTTCATAAACGCTAATGCTCTGCCAGTGAACTACATCCTCAGCCCTTTTTCTTTTATTTTTGAGACAGGGTCTTGCTAATTACCCAGGCTGGCCTCAAACTTGTGATCATCCTGCCTCAACCTCCTGAGTAGCTGGGACTATAGGCATGAGCCACTGCACCCAGTTCCTCCCATTCTTAAACTCAGTCCCATCAAGTTTCCCCTCCAATTGCTCCACAGAAATGTTACCAATGACTAAATCCAATAGTCAGTTCTCAGTCTTCTAAATGAGTACTCACTCCTTGACTTTCAAGACACCGCATACAGTTCTCCTACTTCACAGGCTGCTCCTTCTACTTCATTGGCTGCTCTTTCTTAGTCTCCTTTGCTGGTTCATCCGCTTCTCCCTTAAAACTGCATTATCCCCAGGATTTCATCCTTGGTTCTCTTCTTTCTACTTATACTTACTCCCTTGGTGATCTTATCCAGTCTCATGGCTTAGAACACCGTCTACATGCTAATATGGCTCATATATCTCTAGGGTGAGCCATTCTTCTTAACTGCATATTGATATACACAACTGCCTTCTCAAGATCTCTACTTCCATTTCTTTTTTCTTTTTTTAAATTTTTTTATTTTTTATTGTAAACAAATGGGATACATGTTGTTTCTCTGTCTACTTCCATTTCTAATAGGTATCTCAAATATAACCTGTGCAAAACTGAACTCCAGATCCTTTTCCTCAAATCTATTCTACCTATAATCCTCTCTATCTCCCTCGTTTTCCCCCCTATAACTCTTACCAGTTTTCTTATCCTGTTTGACAGCCTCCCTCCCCAGGATTGAACCTAGAGCCACTGAATGACAAATCCATCTCTCTCTCTCTATATATACATATATATATGTATATGTATATTATATAGTATATATGATATATATTATATGTATACTCTATATCATAGTATGTTGTATATACTATATATCACACACACACACACACACACACACATATATATATATAGTTTTTTTTTTTTTTTTTTTTTTTTTTTTTTTTTTCAGGAAGTGGCTTCACTAAGTTGCCAAGGTTGGCCTTGGACTTGTGATCCTCCTATCTCAGCCTTCCAAGTCACTGGAATTTTTATTGGCGTGTGCCACCAGGTGCCCAGCCTATTTGATTTTCCATATTGATTGCTTTTATTGCTTATTACCTGTCCCCCACACCCAAAATGTCATGTCTACGAGGGTAGGAATTTTTTTTCAGTTTTGTGTATAGAGCCAAAACAATTTGAACAGTGTCTGGGTACTCAATAAATATTTGGTGATAGAATGAATGAAACCAGTAGGATCCATCCTTATCTTACTCAGAAAATACTGAAGTTTCTTAATCTAAATTTAAAGTCAATGAATAGTGGGTGTATCTGCAAGCAATAAAATACCACTCAGGTTTAAAACCTGTGTTTCCAGAAACTGAAAGCATCAGAACAAAGCTTATATAAAAACTCAGCGTGACAGTAAAGGTTTGCTTCTGGGGAAACCACTTCTCAAAATAAGCCTGACTAAGCTCCAAATGACCAAACTTTGTTGGCCCCGCGAAAACGTGGTATGTGGGATAAAATGAAGTAAAACCCGCTTCTTCCTCCATAAAAGTTACTCGGATCAACAGCTGTTCTCCCGCTAGGGTGGCTCCTTTTCCCTTATTTGGACCTGTCAAAAGAAAGACACCACACCCTGGGTTATGTAGCCTTAACTGAGTAGCTATGCCACGTCCCAGGTCTCCTGCCTTCACGACTGTATTTAATTTAGGTCTCTCTCTCCCTCTCTCTCTTTCTCTCATCAGGGATCTTGGGTGGGGCCAGGAAAACTCTGAAGCTGTCTTGAAAAAAAAAAAAAAAAAACCAAAAAAGAGTTGGAATTGTAAAAAAAAAAAAAAAAAAAAAAAAAAAGTACCTTAAAAAAAGTTGAAGTCCCCCAGAGGCACACTGAGTTTAACAGAAGGCAGCCCTGTCCTCGGTGGGCGCAGAACACAGTTCTCGCAAGACGAGCGGGTTCACGTTTCGGGAGCCATAGACGCCCCCTTTCCCCACCCTACGGGAGGCTGCGTGCACGGAAGGTAGAACAAGTTCGTCCCTAAGGAAGAAGCCCAAAGCTTCCTTTGAATTTCGATGCAACACGCTCATACACGTTCTGACTCAAAGGGCTGAATCCAGAGCGAGGATAAGTCTAGCCGGAGCAGGGTGGGGGAATGCGGTTCCAGGCGCAGTGCTAAGAGCGGAGAGCCCCAGCAAGTGGCGAGGTCGGCATGTACTGAAGGGTCAGGGCTCCAGCCGACGCGGCGCACACCCCTAGCTGGCTACCATCCGCCCTTTGCAGGCTAAGCTTGCAACACTTGCGCTTCCGCGGCGCCTCCTCCTTCCTCCGCGCACCTCCCCTTTAAGCGCGAGGCGCAATTGGATTTGTGTCGGCGGAGGCGAGGTGCGACTCCCCTTTATGGCGGAGTCGGCAGCAGCCGCTCTGACAGCCGCGGCGGCTCGGCGAACAGAGCAGGAGGCCGGGCCTCCGGCCGTCCGCCGCCGTCACTGCAGTGGGGCCGGGAGGAGCGCGCCGCGCGCCCGGCGGGGGCGGGAGAGTGGGCGGGCCCGACCGGGCAGGGGGCGGGGAGGCGGGGAGCCCGGCCGCCAGCGCTCGGGTCCGCCTCTGACTGCGGCGCGGCGGGGCGATGTGTGATTACCATGGCGAGGAGTCTCTGTCCGGGGGCCTGGCTAAGGAAACCCTGTTACCTCCAGGTAGGCCGGTGGCCGCCCCGCCACCCTCCTCGGGCGCACCGGGCCGCGCGCCCTCCGCGCCGCGCGGGACTCGCCCGTCCCCGTCCTCCCTCCCGGGGTCGGCGCCCGCCCGAACCCCGCTGCCCCCTGCCGTCCGGCACCTGGCGGCGCGCCCTCTCGGGTTGTCCGGGCGCCGCAGCCCCTCGGCGGCGCTGCCTGCGCCCCCCACCGCTGCCCCGAAGCCTCCCGCGCCTGAGCGGGCTGGGCTAGCAGCCTGGCTCGTCCCGCCCGGCTCGCCTTCGCGCGGGGTGCACCCTGAGAGCCCCGAGACGTGACCCGGGTGCGACCCTGCGCTCCGGGCGCTGCCCCCTGCCATGCGCCCCTCCAGTCGGAGCTTGGGACGTGCAGCCACCTTCTCTGTGGTCTTGGTGCTCCCCCCCCCCCGTGGCCCCCCGCCGGCTATTCCTGACTCTGTCTCGGGTCTTGAGTCAGTGGTAGGAAAGGTGGTGTGTCATTCCTCCATATTTTAGAAATTATGACAATTTGTCACATCCATTCTCCCCCAAACCCAAAAAAGCGGCTTGTGCCTTGTGCTGAGCCCCTTGGCTTGGTCTTTCCATCACACCCGTGATTTAAATGGGAGGTAGGAATGGGAAGCTCAAGGCGAAGAGTATTTGCTTTTGAAAAGGAAAGGGGACAGTGACTGGTGTGCGGATTTCCAGTACCCCAGCAATGCAAACGTAATTCTCAGTCATGTCGTGTGTACTGTTCGCGTTTTAATTTTTCATGATTTCTCCTTCCACCCTCTATTCTGCTACCAGTCTGGGCTTTCGAACCCAACTACTGCCTTCATGTATGGTTTGGTCACCAGGGGGACCTAGCAGACATCGCGAGTAGCTAAACACAAATCCATCACTCCGATGGAAAAACAACTACAAATCAATGCCTCATGTGGGTCATCGGTGTTATGTGCATTCAGAGGGCACTATTCCTTTATCGTTTATATTAAAAGACTTAAAGGTATGGGTAGGGTATTTTGGGTCTGCTGCTGCTTTTAAAAATTATGAAAAAAGTTGAGAAGGAACCATCATGAAACAAGTAAACCTTACATTTTTGTTTGAAAATTGGATGTGTAAATCATGATCCTGAGATGAGGGATGTACTGCACATTGTAAGCATGATATGACAACTCATGATATTAAGGGCTAAGAATAAAACTGAATGTTCTGAATCTTTATAGTGGCACCACCAGTAGCAATTGAGCCTTGAGTAACAGTTTGTATAACCCAGTCTAGAATTCAATTTAGGGCATGTAACCTTTTATGTGAGTTAAAAAAAAAAAAACAATCTTTCCATACTATTCTCAACATAAGATTCTTGGTATATTTAAAATTTTTTTTTAACTTAAACTATCTAGCTACCTATGCTTAATTTTTTAGATTTGGTGGAAGACTTAGATTTTTTGGTTGTGAACACTTCTCATAGATGTGACTGTGACATTCTTTGGTACTGTTGCACAAAAGCTTTCAGATTAGTTTTTACAAATAGTTATGCTTCCACTAATGACAAATATTTGGCATTTCTGACTTTCTGAATTTGTACATCATTATTGCCAAGTTAAGGTAAACTATCCTGGTGCAGTGGCTTACACCTGTAATCCCAGCTGCTGGAGAGGCTGAGGCATGAGGATCGCAAATTCAAAGCCAGCCTCAGCAACTTATCAAGACCCTGTCTCAAAATAAAAAATAAAAAACAGGCTGGGGATATGGCTTAGTAGCTAAGTGCCTCTGAGTTCAATCCCCAGTACCAATCCAAACCAAACAAACAACAACAACAAAACATACTTAAGGTAAACCCAGATTATAAGCATTTCAAAAGGATTTTGGATTTTGGGGCATGGTAATATTTTAGTATTTTATTTCTATATCAAGTAATCTTTAAAATTTTTATAGGTTAAACACTATTATGGTATATAGCATTATAGATTTTAAAAATTGAAAACCTGGGAACCGGAATTCCAGGCAACTGCTGTTTTAAACATTATCTTGGCATTTATTCTGTTAATTTTCTTGTTAGTTATTCCTCACCATAGTTTTACTTTAACCACTTTTTTAAAAAAGGCCTTCAAATTACTTAGCTGCCATACCTTCTTCTAATCCCGATTGGCTAATAGGTGCTTTTTTACACTTTCTCTACTAGTAGGTGCTTCAACCTCAAAACTGGGTAGGGGCTGGGGTTGTAGCTCAGTGGTAGAGCGCTTGCCTAGCATGCGTGAGGCACTGGGTTTGAGTCTCAGTACATTTAAATAAATAAAATAAAGGTTCATTGACAACCAAAAAAAAATTTTTTTAAATTATCTTGGCAAAGTCAAAATAAAATATTTTCAACTGAGACTGTTGTAGTTCATTTCTTAGCCACTGAAGGTTTAGTTAATTTACATGGTACTCCCTTTTCTTTTTGTATTCTTCTTTTTTTTTTTTTTTTTTTTCTTTGCAGCATCAATTTTGTAAGATTTGTGAGAAACAAATGTACTAAGAACCATCTTTGCTATCACAGAAGCATGGGAGACAGGACAGAGAAGAGCAGAGCAAAGGGAAGTATCCCAAAAAAAATGGTCTCTGATGTCTTTCCCAAGCTGGGGGCCAGAGGAGCCCTCTCATGTTCAGGTGGCTCCAGATGCACTGGTGACTGGAATTTGCTCAGAAATCCAAGGCACTTTGCTTACCTCCTTCCTGTACCTGTTTAAGTTCATGCCTGGCCAATGCTTATGCCATGATGTCAAGATCCACAAAACTCAGGGACTTATGACTGTCCATTTGTTTGTCTGTGTCTTCACTCTCTACTTTGATTGGAGCCACTTCGTTCCTGAATCCAGGGCACGTTTGCCCTCCATTCATTGGCGCCATTGTTTCTGAATCCAGGGCCTGTCTTCTGACTTGGCATACAACATGGCACACAAGAACATATTCATAGACTACAAGTGGCAGTTCCTCCTAGTCCTCCCTTCCAGCTCCTGCTATTGTCATGGCCACAGGCTTTGGTCCCACCATGGGGTTGTCCAGTGTAAAGGGAGTTTTCTTTAGATGATGTATCCTTGGAGGACTGGCTGCTCTCACCTCCCACCTACTGATGCTCATCTAGGAACTGGGTGGGTTGGTGGCATAGGGACATGTTGCAGGGGCTGTTCTTGGGGTGGAGGTGGGAGGGTCCTCACAGGCAGTCTGCAGTGAGGAATGACAGGCAAGCTGGCTCTTGTGCTGCCTGTCTACCCTCCTCAGGACATTAATTCTCAGACAGCAAGAAGGGGAAGGTATAAAGAGCAGGCTTACTGACACTCCTCTTCAAGAGGGGAAGGAGAATGGAAGAATCTGCAGGGGGAAAGCAAGGCCCAACCTCCAGATGCACAGACTTAACTGGGAATGTGCAGCCCGCCCCTTGGATTCTCTGGTGCTAGAGTATAACATATGTAGCCACAGCATCATTGAATTTTCTCTTTAATAAAGATTCCCAGGTATTGTATGGGTTGTAACCCATGCCAAACATGATCATCATTATTGTGGGGTATAGGTCATTGGGAAATAGCGCAGTTGAGTTGGGAAAGGCTCAGTTGAGTACTCCTTACCCAGGCTCAGCCACAGGCCCCATGATTTGGCTTACCATGGGCCTCTGTGTGGAATTGACAATAAGTGACAGATGACATTTCTTGCTGAAGCATAAATGTGAGGGGGGATATCATACCTTGTGTGAAGAATCTGTTCCTTCAATCACACAGGTGGTTGCTTTGAATGGGAGGCAACCTGTGACCATGAAGTAGAAGGACACCCAGGCTCCAGAGGTCTATCACAGAGCCATCATGTTTTACTAACTGGTAGAGTTCTGGGACACAGTATGGGAGAGTGCTGCAAAACATGTCCAGCTTACGCTCAGCTGTGAACCTGCAGCTCAGGTCAAAGTCACAGAGTTTGATGTTTGCTCTGGCATTCACCAGGATGTTCTCTGGCTTTGGGTCTCTGTGCACAATGCACTTCTCATGGCAGTAGTGCACAGTGCATGTGATCTGACTAAACACTCTCTGAGCCTCCTGCTCCTGCATGCCATTGACTTCCAGGATGGGGGAGCTACAGCTCTCCCCACTCACATGCTCCATCCTGGTGTAGATGTTTTCAGTGGTTTCAGTCACTTGAAATACCTGGATCACATTTGGGTGTTCCATAGTTTCCATTATATCCATTTTAAATATAATGAAGGGGAAGTTCTCTGCCTTTGATAGTACTTTCACAGACACCTCTGTACAGATATGGCAAGCCAATTTCACTTGGGCAAAGTTGCCCCTGTCCCATGTCCCTGAGGATATCTTTTTTTTTTTTTTTTTTTTTTTTCCAGGGATTGAACTCAGGGGCACTTGACCACTGAGCTGCATCCCCAACCCTATTTTGTATTTTATTTAGAGACAGGGTCTCACTGAGTTGCTTAGCACCTCACTTTTGCTGAGGCTGGCTTTGTACTCGAGATCCTCCTGCCTTAACTTCCCAAGCTACTGGTAACTGAGCCTGGCCATGAGGACATCCTTAAAGGAGGAGCTGGACTGTCACATTTATTCACTAAAGTCACTACTTTCATTACCAATCATAATCAACACCAACAATGCTAGCTAAAAAGAAAGGGGCTGTGGTCGTAGTGTAGTGGTAAGATCACTTGCTTAGCATATGTGAGGCACTGGGTTTGATCCTCAGCACTGCATAAAAATGAATAAAATAAAGGTATTGTGTCCATCTACAATTAAAAAAAAATTTTAAAAGAAAAAAAAAAGGAGAAACAACAAAAACAAAAAGCAAACAAAATTAAAAACCCAAACCAAAGAAACCCAAAAACAAAAATCAAAAACCCCAAACCACCAACCAAATAAGCTAACTATCTGAGTTCAACAGGTCATCAACCAAGAGCTGTCTGTGCAATGGACAAAAAAAAAAAAAAAATAACCCAGCCACAGACAGGGTCCTTATAGGTGGTGACTGACTGAAATTCCCTCACACTGGTTCTTTGTGAGGTCTGATCCTGAAATGGCCCAGTCACAGTTGGGTGTAACCCACAGTGGTTGTCTCACTTTTTGGCCTCCAGGACCTTTTCCACTTCATTAATAAAAATAAGAAAGGACTTCAGAAGCTTTTTTACTTCAATGAGTTATGGGAACTGACATTTATTTGCTTGGAAATTAAAAACCTGTAGGATGTTTTAATGACCTTTTAATTTTGAGCCCCAACATTTGTTATGATGTGTGGCTTTTAAAGACCTCATCATATCTACACTCAATTCCTTTCTTTCAGTTTGGACTGATTGGTATCAAAAGGATGGTAGCACTTTACTCACCTGATGTGTGATATGGGTCTTGTTCCCTAAGACTCTGTAGGGATGTTGTTAACATCTATGGGACTGACAGGAAGGGAGCTTTCATCATAATTTCCATAAGGTACTTATCAGATTTCTTATTAGAAACCCTGAAGCCTAGGAGGTAGTGGGTTGATATATTCAAAGTAATGAAAGACAAAATCAAGGATTTTTTGGTCAGCAAAACTGTCTTTCCTATAAAAGGGAGAAATGGAGGAATTTCCAGATTCTTTTTTAAAAAATATTTTTAGTTGTAGATGGACACAATATCTTTATTTATTTTTTATGTGTTGCTGAGAATTGAACGCAGTGCCTCTCACACATGCTAGCCAGGTGCACTACCACTGAGCTACAGCCCCAGCCCAGAATTTCCAGATTCTGTGGTTCTTTCATATTGCTGTAAGAAAATACTTTAGACTGCATAATTTATTAACTGAAATTGACTTCTCACAGTTCTGGAGACTGCCACATCTAAGGTCAAGGTACTAGGAGATTCTGTGTGGAGAGGGATGACTTTCTCCTAATGTGGCACCTTGTTGCTGTGTCCTCATATAGTAGAAAGGGCGGAAGGGTTGAACTCATTATCTGAAGGTGTTTTTCTTTCTTTCTGTGTATTTGGTGGTACTGGCAATTGAATCTAGTGCTTTGTGTATGCTATACAGTGGCTCTACCACTGAGCTATATCCCCAACCCTCTTCATTTTATTTTGAGAAAGTTTCTCAGGGTGGCCTCAAAGATGACCTCTTGTTCCAGTGTCCTGAGTAGCTGGGATTACAAGTGTATGCCACCACACCCAGTTTAATAAATGTATTTTTTTGTATGTGATCAGTGCTTGGGATTGAACCTTGTACATGCTGGACAGGTGCTCTTTTATAAAGGTACACATTCTGTCCATGAGGTTTGGACCCTCATGTCCTACGCACTTCCTAAAGGCCCACTTCTAAAGATCATTGCAGTGCTGATGAAGTTTCAACAAGAATTTTGGAGGGACATATATATATTCAAACCACAGCACTAGATAAACAAGAGCAGAGGGAGTTGATCAACACTAGGCTGTGCCCTCCAGGTTGAATAGAAGGACTTTAAACAGGAACTCAGAACTGTATGAAGACAGAAAGATCTCTGGTAAAGGCAAATTTGTGACAGTCATAATAGGTAGTGTCACTTTTGTTTTTCATGTGGTTTGAGACCAGTGTGGCAAAAGAACCCAATTATTAGTCTATGTTATTGAATAACAGTGTATCCACATGCAATTTCATGATATTAGTAGCTAAGGGGAGAGAAGATGGGGGAACATTTTGTATGTTATTGAAGTTAGGCTGCTATAGAGATTCACATCAGAGTAGCATCTTTTTCTCATGTTAAATGGAACTCCCACAAAGAAATAGCTATAGGCCATACCTAAAGTGAAAAGAATTAAAATTTTTAAATATTTTTTAGTTGTTGATGGATTTACTTTATTTATTTATATGCGGTGCTGAGAATTAAACCCAGTGCCTCACCCATGCCAGGCAAGTGCTCTGCCACTGAGCCACAACCCCAGCCCCAGAATTAAAATAGTTTACTATAAAAATAAACTATAGAGCTGGGTGCAGTATTACACACCTGGTAGGCGAGGCAGGAGAATTTCAATTTTAATACCAGCCTCAACACCTTACAGAGGCCCTAAGCAACTTAGTGAGACCCTGTCTCAAAATAAAAAATAAAAAAGGGCTGGGGACTTAAGCTTAGTGGTAAAGTGCCCCTGGGTTCAATGCCCAGTACCAAAATAAACTAAAGAGGAAGATAATCACACAGGAAATGAGGGGCAAAAAAAGCTCTAAGACATACAGGAAACAAAAACAGAAGCCAGTCCTCCCTTATCAGGAATTCCTTTAAGTGAAAATGCAACAAAAATCAAGACAGGGAGTGGCAGAATGAACAGAAAACAGGATCCAACTTTCTGTCTATAAGAACTAACTGAGGAAGAATGTCCAACCCTGGGAGGATCTGGGGAAGCATGTTCTAAGTCGAGGGGCAAAGATAGCAAGAACAAAGGTCCTGAGCATAAATGAACATAGAGGGATGGAAGTACAAGCAGGCCTGTGTATGTAACCCTAGAGATGGATGGAGTAGGACCAAGTGGAAAGCCAAACAATAGGTCAGATTAAAGTCATATGGGGAGTTGGTGTTCTTGTTTCCATTTGAATAATGGAAAAGATGAGAAAACCAAAGCTCAGGGAAGTTGAACCATTCTGATGAGGTCCTGTTTTGCATCATGTTTCCAAAGTCCTCATTCCCCCAAATATTGTACCTGGGTAAGACCCACATGTGTTGAGTCACCACCTTCTAGGTAACTATTTAAGATATGGTTGCAAAAGACATAGGTATTCAGATATGCAGATTAAATACAATTAGAAATTTATTCCAGATCCCCATTGAGTACATCAACAGAATCCCTGCTCCTCAAAATATCTCTGGCCCATCTTCTAAACGGTCACCAGAGGATTTTCTAAAGCATCTAGCCAGATGGATGTTTTGCCCTTCTTGAATTTGACTTGAGCCATAAACAAGAGAACCAAGCAACTGTGGACTGAAACTTCTGAAATTATAAGCCAAAATACATCTTTCCTCCTTTTAAGTTGTTTTTTCTGAGCTATTTTGTCACAGTGATGGAAAACTGACCGATACTGCTGAGGCAACTGGCTCAACTCTGTCAGGCCCCACAGGACATGGCTGTAAGTGAAGGCCCCGGGCCTGTCTCTGAGCATTTCCATTCCATCCTAGGCTGAGTCCCCAGCTCTTTTTACCCAGGATGACAAACACTCCTTCCTGGCTTTGTTTGGTCATGTTCAGCATTTTTTATACCTCCTTGCAAACAAAATGAAGTGTATGTTCTCAATGGGCTTTGAGGCAAAAAAAGCCAAGTTAATTGGAAATTCTGTTTTGCCTTAGCGTGGAGAAGGAGATATTTACAGAAAAATGGATCTGATCTGTTGCTCTTGCTTGCATGCCTGGTTCCGACTAAGACAACATTGGTAACTGAGCCACTTGCTGGTTCATTTGACAAATGCCACTCACCGATCACAGTCCCAGACAGGGGGATGAATTGTACAAATCTGCCTTCTTCAATATTCCTTGTGTCACAAGCAAAACTTCCAAACATCCATCAGCTCACACTTATGAAGTGGACATGTCTGGCTATAGCCACTAGTCTGCTTGGAGAGATTCTATTTCCTTTAGAGGCTCTTTGTTCAGGCTGCCCATTACATTCACACAGGAACTTGTTAAAAATATGAATTCCTAGGCCTCATCCAGGATCTACTGACTCAGGCACAATAAGCGTGGGAATGGGGAGTCTGCATTTTGAACAACCGTCTGAGACTTTCTTGGTTGACATTCCTGCTGTGCACTGGAAAGCCATGTTATTCGATGCAAGGTGTTTGCTGTTTCTTGGCCTCAGTTTTCTAGAACTGAAGGAAGGAATGGAGTGATAATCTCTAGAAGGAATGGGTTTCATTTGCAGATGAGGTAGGGCCCTACCCCAGAGACTATAGTCATTAAATGTTATTTATTCCTATTACTGAACATAGGTGAGTTCATTACAAGGGGAACAAAGAAAACAACAATAAAAAAACTCATTTTCACCTGCAGAAAGTGCTTGCATTTGAAACACAGACTCAGTGCTTTCTCTCAGTCTTTTTGTATTTTTCCTGAGAATAAAATCATGTTCCCTTAGGAACAATATGAGGCATGAGAACAAAGCTGAGTTCCGTTTACATTTGTGCATCTAGTTTATTATGACCTTGAAAAGTTACTTACTTTTTGGTTCTTCTGTTTCCATATCACAAATTGGAGATTAGCATTCTTATCAGAGAACATGACATCAGTGTCATTGGGTGAGCTAGATGAAGTTGAATCTGTTTTGTGACACATTTATTACATTTTTAATAGAAGTATATGAAGTTAAATAATAAATACAAATAGATAAATACATTGAATCCCTTCAACTAGAGAATCCAGGCTTTCTAGCCCTGCCTTTGATTTATTGAACATTTTTTGACCCAGGTGAATGCCATGAATCCATTGATTCAGTCAGTTACTTAATACATATTTGTTAGATGCCTGTCATGTCAGAAACTACCTGAGGTAATGGAAATTCTGAGGAGGCTAAGCATATATCTTTGTGGTCCTCATGCAGCTTAATTTCTAGTCATAGAAACAGACATTAATCACATAATCTCAGGAATTTATAGTAACAGTAAGTGTTATGAAGGAAAAGAACAAAGGCTGACTAAAAGAACTATTTTGTGTTCTTTCTTTTTTACTGTTGTGGGGATCAAGCCCAGGTCCTTGTGCATGTTGTGCAAGTGCTTTACCCCTGAGCTACATCCCCAGCCTTTAGTCAAAGTATTTTAAAACCTATCTCAGACATCACATTATTTCATCCAAATACTTCCATATGCATTTCTAAAAGAAAAGGATATTTTTAGACATAATACTTCTATTATGCCTAACAAAATTAATAACAGTTTCTTATTTCCCCCACCTTCTTCCTAGTTGTGCATCATCCTGAGAATACTTGCTAACTTTGATTTGTCATGGAGAGGGTATATTATGATTTGGAAGGGTCTCTTGGCAAAAACAAAATTTAAAAACTCTCTCCTTATCAACTTATTCATGTCCGAAATTTTTATATGAGGGAAACTAATTCTCATTTCGTTGAGAATGTCTTAAAATAAAAATGTTTGATTTAAGTAACATTTCTGCACAAATGTATTTTAATTTAGAACAAAGCCGTAACTATTCAACAGGTATCAGAGGTGTTGTTTTGCTTGTGGGTAGGAGAAGGGGTAAAGAGTACAGGGAGGAAGTAGATTGATTTCAAAACGGAGGAAGAGATGAAGAGCCTGGAAAGAGGAGAGGGAGGTTTGGGAGAGTAGATTTATATCTTGTGGTTGTTTGTTTTCTGCCGAATCAGGTCAAAGATCATTTATGCCCTGAGGTGTTCAGACCTTAGGCTTGCAAATTCCCTTATTTTCCTGTTATTTACAGGAGAAAATTTTTTTTTTTTTTTGGGGGGGGGGGGGCTTGGAATTGAACCCAGGGCCTTGTGCTTGCAAGGCAAGCACTCTACCGACTAAGCTATCTCCCCAGCCCCAGGAGAAAATTTTTAAGCGTTTGACATACATATAAAGGAGTTTCATTCTTAGTGTTTTTATTAATCCAGATATGACTGTAGTAGTTGATGACACTTTTAAAGAATTTAGCATTTTGTAATTAATGATATAATTTCAGCTGTAATGGTCATTCATGGACTATTTGTGGACACCTAATTATTGGGTATATCTTTGTTTATATAGGAAAAAAAAAGATTCTATTGCTTGTGAAGAAAAGAACTTTGTGGACTATTCATGCAGTCGAATACTGTTCATCAATAAAGTCAAATGAAATACTGATTTATATATGAACATGGATGAACCATGGAACCATTAAGTATATGAAACAACACAGTTACAAAAGAATCTGTGATTCCCTTCATACAAAGTATCCAGAACAGGCAAATGTATACAGATAGGAAATAGATGAATAGTAGACGGAGCTGGGGGAAAATGAAGAGTACTGAGGGGTAGGAGATTTTTAAGGAGAGGGGATGGAAATGTTCTAAAATTCATAGTAGTGATAGTTGTACAACTCTGAATTGTATACTTTAAATGAGTATGGTATGTGAATTATATCTCAATAAAGCTGAAAAGGAAGGAAGGAAGAACGAGAACATGGATGTGTTTCTGTTGCTCGCAGATTCCACCAATGCCAGGTTTTTGGTTCAGAAAGCACCTCTGTCCAGGGGAGCAGGGCAGGTGTGCTTTTCCATACAAGCCCTTTCTGAGACCCAGGAGGGCTTGGGACCTCTCAGAAATAGGTAGCCAACAAATGTGTACCTGAGCAACAAGCCTCTCATGGCAATGCACCATTCCCAGAGCAAGCTAATTTATACTTCTATCCTTCCCACTGCTTTGTTAAAAACTTACTTGGGAAGTAACCCTTCCTGGACTGGCCAAATGTTGCAGCATATTGAACAGAGCAATCCTGCCTCTAAGATCAGAAGCTATGGGCATGTTCATCTATTTAAATCATTTTGTAGGCAGCATTTTTCTTCCACTCACCATTGTGGCACATACTTGTGACCTGTGGGTGTGGTAACCCAGCATAGTACCTGCATTTGAGAATTTTCAGCAGTGTGTTTTCTACAAATTGGTATATACTTGTTTAGGGTTTACTCAGTCTGAATGAGGCTGCTAACAAAGCAGGCCCATAATTTGTTGCTTTTAGGTTAGAATACCTGCTTCCTTCTCACTATCATTAAATCCTGGAAGAATGAAAGAAAAGACAATTTAGGGTGATTCTCTATACTTAGATAATATACATTTTTCATTCTAGCCATTCTTTGCATACCCTGTTGCATATGAGAAGATGGCAGATTCTAATGGAATTTGATGTGTGAGGTACTTGGGTCCCGTGAAGATTTTCAAGCCCTTGAGATTGCAAATGTTTTAAGTTTTTTTAAGGCATTCTCAAAATGACTCCACTGGCAATTTCAGCCTGTGTTCAGTAGGGCTGTTATGAGTGAATGGGTAGATGGTATGTTCTAATTAAGCAGTTGGTGCTTGTTGAATATTTCTGATACTTAGCTCTTTGGCTTATATAAGCACTATTTTTCAACTAGTTTGGTTTTTTATGACTTAATGTGGGTATTTTGTGGGATATAGTGCCAGATGGGGTTACTGATATGGACTAACTGGTAATAGTGACAGTGTTGACAAATGCTATAGTAAGAGTAATGTGGTTTCTTGCCCATTTTCTGTCTCCATGATTATTTTAAATCTAAAGATAATTAGAACTGCTGATTGTTCTCTATCCCAAAAGATTGATAGAGGGAGAAGGCACATGCCCTTGCCTGTGCTTAAAATGACATCTCTAGAGCTATGAGTAGCTTTCTGAGACTGTCAGGAGAGCATGTCTTAAATTCAAGCACAGAATTATAGCCATTTGATATTACCATTAGTTGTATTTCTGCCCCTATTGGAAACTCAAAGAAATGGTGAATCCTCAGGCAGATTGCATCCTTACCACACTTCTTGAGGCTGCAGCACAGAGTGAAAGTGCCCCAGGACTTTTTTTTGTTTTTTAAATTAAAGACTTAAAAAAATTTTTTTAGAGTAGTTTTAGGTTCTTAGCAAAAATTGAGAGAATACAAAGAGATTTCCCATATAACCTCTACCCTCACACATCCATAACCTCCCTCATTTTCTACATCATTCACCAGAGTGGTACAGTCTTTATGCACCTACATTGACACATTCTCACGTCAAGTCTATAGTTTACATTAGGGTTTACTCTATGGGTTTGGCAAATCTATGATGACATGTATCATACAAAGCAATATCACTGCCTTAAAAATTCTGTGTTCCACTACTCATTCTTCTCTCCCCATTAAGCCTTGGCCACCACTGATCTCTTTACTGTCTCCATAGTTATACCTTTTTCCAGAAGGCCCTGTAGCTGGAGTCATGGTATGCAGCCTTTTCAGATTGGCTTCTTTCACTTGGTAATTGCATTTAAGTCACCTCCATGACTTTCCGTGGCTTCATAGCTCATTTCTTTTTAGTGCTGATTAACATTCCATTGTCAGGGTGTACCAAAATTTATTTACCCATTCACAAGTTAAAGGACATCTTAGGTGTTTATGTTATGTCAATTATGAATAAAACTGCTAAATAAATTATTATATGTGTTTTTACATGTTAATAGATTATAATGTTTTGTAGTCCCTTTAAAAATTTTCTTTTTTAGCAGTTAGGTTTATTGTATATTTTGCTTTCTTAAAGTTGCTTCTAAAAACATACTGTACCATTCTGTTAAATACCATCTTTTTACATTGTTTGACCGAAAAGTCAAACTTTTAATATTTTTAGCATACACATTTTTAGACATTCAGATATTTTGTGAATAATTTCTATTAAAACCTTTTAATTCACAATTATGTAAGTATATAAAACCAGGATATTATAATGTGAATATTTTGTTTTGGTTGTTGAAAAAAAACATTGTTAAAGATGGGATTCTAGATTGCTCAGTCTGACCTCCAACTCCTGGGCTCAAGTGATCCTCCTACTTCGGCTTCCAGAGTAGCTAGAATTAAAGGCATGTGCTATCATGCCTGACTTTGTACTATTTCAACAATCCAAAATATTACTAGATAAATTTACCTTTGTCTTTAGTAGTTCTTGGTGATTTTTTTTCTGTTTTATTTTTTGTCAGGCAGGTACTGAATGAAGTTAAATATTTAGCTTTGGTCATGGTATTGTAGTTCCTTTTCTTTTTTTTTTTTTAGTTGTAGATGGACACATTTACATTTAAATTTTATTTATTTATTTTTATGTGGTGCTGAGGATTGAACCCAGTGCCTCACACGTGGTAGGCAGGTGCTCTGTCACTGAGCTACAACCCCAGCCCACTTTTTTTTTTTATTGTGGTCAAAAACAACATGAAATTCATCATTCTAACCATTTTAAGCATAAATACAGTAGCAGTAACTATATGCACCTTGTGTGCAGCATATCTCTAGAACTTTTTCATGTTGCAAAATTGAAACTCCACCCGTTGAACAACTCCCTATTTCCTTCTTTACCCTCTAGTTCTTGGTAACCACATCCTACTTTCTGTTTCTATTAGTGGCTGCCTTAGATGCCTCATGTAAATGGACCATACGGTATTTGGCTTTTTGTGCCTGCCTTATTTCATTTAGCACAATGTCCTCAAGATTCCATCCATGTTATTGAGTATGGCAGAATTCCATTCCTTTTCTTCCTTCCTTCCTTCCTTCCTTCCCTCTCCTCCCTCCCTGTTACCGTACCTTTCTTTCTTTCTTCTAATGGTGCTGGGGATGGCATTGGGTGCTTTACCACTGAGCTACAAACACAATCCTTTTTATTTTTCATTTTGAGACAGGCTTTCACTAATTTCCTGAGGGTCTTGCTAAGTTACTGAGGGTGGCCTTGACTTTGCAATCCTCCTGCCTCTGCCTCCCAAGTAGCTGGGATACAGGCATGTGCCACTGTACCCAACTAATTTTCTTCTTTTTTAAGGCTAAGTAATATTCTATTTTATGTGTATACAGCACATTTTCTTTATTCATTCATCAGTTGATGGATGTTTAGATAGCTCCCACCTCTTGGCTGTTGTCAATAATGCTGCAGTAAATATAGGAGGCAAATACCTTTTTGAGATCTTGCTTTCAATTCTTTTGTATACCAAGGAATGGGATCTTTGATCATATGGTAATTCTATTTTTAATTTTTGGAAGAACCTCCATACTGTTTTTGGTAGTGGTTGCCCCTTTTTATATTCCTACTAACAAGGCACAAGGGTCCAGTTTTTCTATATCCCCTCCAACACTTGTTAGTGTCTGTGTTTTGGGTTTTTTTTTTTTTTTGGTGGGGGGGGGGGCTCATTCTAATGGGTATGAGGTTTGGATCTACAAATTAGTAGATCCATTCTAGACATAACATAGTGTCAGAGTTATAGACTATTAGATCTTAGAATTGGCATCACATTATACTTCCTAATCCCCAGTGCTTGAAAATCAGAGTATCTTATTTATTTTATACTTAAAACATTGATCAGCACGTGGCTCTATATACCCTTGATTGTATCGTAAATTTTTAAGCCAAAAAGGACATTTCTTTAAGATTATAGGGAAATTAAAAATGACTTTTTATTGGATAGTATTATTACATAGGTGTTAAATTGTGCTATGTGAGATAGTGTCCTTGTTTTTAGAAATATAAACTGAAGTATTTACATAAGAAGTATCATAATGTCTGTAATTTCCTTTCAAATAGTTTAGGAAAAAAGGTTTGTATATACATATTCAGGGAGTAGGATTTCTTGACCTTAGTATTATTGGCATTTTGGACTAGATAATTCTTTGTTGTGTGGGGTTCTGCATTGTAGAAATTTAGCAGCATCGCTGGGCTCTACCCACTAGATACCAGGAGCATTACCCAGTAGCAACATTTCCAAACATTGTCAAATATCATTTAGCAGAAAGTTAATGATTGATGAATATAGGTGTAGGAATAACAATTGTACTACTTTTTAAAATTTTTCTGTAGGTTTAAGTATTTTCAAAATAAGTTGAAGGGAAATATACTGGATTTCACAATAACTGAGTATGGTTGGAAATGGTGAACTCTGTTTAAAGTTACTTTAATGGACAGAAAATTGATTTGACAAAGCACGTTTGACGTCGGTGATTTATGAAAAATGTATTCGTTTTCCAATGTTCCTATAACAAATTACCGCCAATTTACCAACTTAAAACAATGCCCAATTATTTGTACCCTGATCTCCCAGTTCTGTATGTCAGAAGTCCTAACAGCGTGACTTGACTGGCTCTCTGTTCCAGCTTCCACAAGGATGATATCAGAGTGTTTCCAAAGCTGAGGTTCATTCTAGAGTTCTAGAAGTGAATTGGCTTCCAGACTCTTTCAGGACGTTGTTAGAATTCAATTCCATGTGGTTGTGAGACTGAGTCCCCATTTCCTTGCTGCATATTGACTGGGGGTTGTTCTCAGCCTCTGGAAACCACCTGCATTCCTTGGTTCTTGACCCTCCTCCCATTGTCAAAGCCAGCAGCAGTGGGTGGAGTCCTTAGTGTCAGTTTCTCCAACTTCCCCTTCTGCCTCATCTCATCTCTTCCTTCCTCTGCAGTATCTTGCTAACTGTTCTGCCTACTTCTGCTTCGAAAGGCTTATACAGTGAGATTGGGCCCTCCAGGATAATCTGTTTCCATCATCTGATTAGTAACCTTAATTCCACCTGCAGAGTACCTTCACAACAATTTCTAGAGCAGTGTCTCATTGAATAACCAAGGGGTAGGCATCTTGGGGGACATTTTTAGAATTCTGCCTACTGTAGAAAGATATAACTGAATTTTAACAGTTAAATCAATCATTTCCTAAGATATTTTGTTTCTTTACTGTTACTTTTAGTTTTAAATCTTGTAGATTTAAAAGTGGTACCAAAGAAGAAATTTTGAATGAGTACTATTATTGTGTTTATCATTCTGGCAATTACTATAGCGTCTTGTGATATTTATTAAAGGAAAATGCAAATAGTTATCTTTGGAAATATTTGTTTTTACAATAGACACTATTCTTGAATCTTTTGTACTCTTATACAAACTAAAGTTAAGAGTAGGAAAATATCACTTTATGAACTATAAGGAAAGGTCCTTTAAAATATAGTATAATTAATTAAAGTTGTTGTTCTTTACCCATTTCAGAAGTTTTGCTTGGTTTTATTTATTTTTTATTATTAAAAGTTTTTTTTTAGTTGTAGATAGACACATATCTTTATTTTTTTAAACTTATTTTTATGTGGTGCTAAAGATCAAACCCAGTACCTCACACATGAGCTAGGCAAGCGCTCTATCACTGATCTGTAGCCCCAGCCTGGTAGGGCCTATTATAACCCTGATCTTTTATTTTATTCTGAGTGTACACTCAGGATATGCAAAATTATTCAATATAATACACATATTTTTATACATATTCAAAAATATTCTATAACCACTCCAAGATATCATGCTCTAGTAGCTCACACTGAACACACTCTCCCATCTCTTCCACGTTCTCTTATTCTTTACTGTTTTACCACCACCATCGTTACCAGTTTTATCATAATCCTCAGGACTGGGGCCCTTGCCACTCCCATTCCTTCCACTCAGTCCATTTGAGGCCTTTCTCCTTTCCCCATTCAGTCTGGATCTTGCGATCTGTCCTTTCAGCTACTCTGTGCCCACTAACACTTCCTTGCTTCTCTGACCTTCCTTCATTCTACCCTGATACTTCCACACTTTTGTCTGCAGTCTCATCGTCCTTTGCCCACTGCTTTCCCCAGGACTCTAACTTCCTACTTCTCATGTTATGCAATCTTTTTGGTGATTATGTCTTTTTCACATGGCTTCTATTATAACCCAAATACTGAGGGGTGTCAACCAGGTGTTAACCAGCCCAAACCTCTCCCCAGCACTTCAGTTCTACATTTCCAACAGCTTGTTATCTACTTCTAGTTAGCAACATGTCCACACCTAAATTCCTGCCCGTCAAAGTCGCATCTTTCCTCATTTCAGTTAGTGGTAGTCTCCAGGTACACTGAGAGGAAGTTGCCCACATCCTTCTAGACACTCCTTCTTTTTTTACTCTCATATTAAATCCCTTAGCAGGTCCTAGAGAGTGCACCTGCAAAAAAACCAACATGTCAATGTATCATCTCTTCTTCATTCTTCCAGTAGTATAATTCATCCCTTCCCTTTGTCTTATTAGGCCCACTGAAAGGGCCTAATCTACCCCTTCCAGATCAATCCTCTTTTCTTCAAAATCATCTTCTCCAAAGTGCAGGTCCAATGGGTCTTCCTCCCTACCGGTGAGGTCTTTCAGGGGCTTCCCGCTGCCTTCAGGAGACCCCGACAGTGCTGAGCGTGGCTCTTCACGTCTGACCCCTGCCTTTCCGTTCCTGCCACTACCACTTCAGACACCGTTTGCCTATTTCAGATGCCGTTTGCCCTAGGAATCCTGAAAAACTTCAGTTTCCCAGACATAACGCATGCTTTCTCATCTGTCAAACGGTCTACCTCACTTTTCCTTTTTGTCCTCGAACACCTTCCCTCCATTTGCCCTGCATACCTGTTTTATTCTCACTTTTCTACTGGTCCTTTAAGTCTCAACTCAAAGAGGAAATCACCTTTCCACAGTCTCTCCAAAACACCCCACAGGTATTAGCATACATTATCTGTCCCTCCTCTGTGTCCCAGACTGTAAGCAAATAACATCCCTCCATCCCACCCCCGACTCTCCTCTTACAGCACTTTGGATACTGAAATGCCATCAGGGGTTTTCCTATTTTTCTTCTGCCCCAGGCTGTGATCATCTTAATAGCTGAAATGTCAGTTTCCTCTCTTTGTCCCCTATGCCTGACCCAAAATGGGTAGTCCACAAATGTTTGTTGAATAAATGAGTCATTTTAAACACATGTATAGATGTGAAATTTTATGGAACCGATTAGATAAACTAACTCCTTGTGTGAAATAATACGTGTACACAATAAGTAAAATAGTGTAGATGAGCACTTGATGCAACTATCACTCCCACCTTTTGCTTCTCCCAGCCCCGATTTACTTCTCAAAGGTAACCTTTTGTAACTGCTTTTATTTTGGGGTTTTCTGCTGCCTACACCACTAACTTGTAGAACTGTGTCTTTACAGGGAACTGCAACACTTCGTGGAAGCTATATAAGATGCTGAATTGAGTACTGGAAGAAATTATTTGAAGTTTTATTCTTATATATTTTATTAATATCTTATAATATTTATTCTTGTTAGAATAGCCAATGCTTTTCTGCACATATTTTGGTTTAGTATTATAGTAAGCACATCTCCTCCTTGAAGAATTCATTCAAAATTATTGTTATATACTTTTAATTTCTATTTTTATACAAGTTATAATATATATATAATGGATTATTATAGGCATATTTTTATGTAGAATATAAATAAATATATTAGAGATTAGAGATATGTACCTATATTATTAGAGATTTATGCCTGGAAATATTTTCCTTGAGACGGTTGTACCATTAAAAAAAATTGGGAGCTGAGGATATCTCTCAGTGATAGAACATGTTTAGTATGCTTAGTATGCTTGGGTTCTATCCCCAGCAACCCCCCCCACTAAAAAAATTTTGAGACCGTTGCTCAAAATAGTAGACTTTTACCTTTGTTTCCTGATTTATCAAATTTAGATGATATCTACTGACTTTGCATTTTTGAAAATGAGTATTTAACTTTCTTATACTGCATCTGTCTTCCAGTGTTTGACAGTTGCATTTAAAATTTTACCTCTGCTCTGCCTTAACTTGGTAACTTCAGATAATAGCAACTTTTGTTTCTAATTTCATCCATTTTGGACAGTCTTTCTTGACTCTCCCCTTTTTAAAGAGGGGCATATGTGCTCATTTTCCTACCTGTCTTCCCTCTCTTCTACTTCCTTTCTGTCAGTTACACTTTTACATAGTCAAAGTAATATTTATATTTGGTTCTTTCACCACAGCCAAGTCTCTATATAAATTGAATCTAAAATATGAACACTATAAACAGTGTTATATTATTATAGCTTGTCAATTCTTCCATAAAAGAAAATCTCCCTTATGAACCTGAAAACTACCAACTGCAGCTTGTAGTTATTTTCCCTTTGTCATGGGAAGCAAGTAGAATTAACAGAGCTTGACAATTGCCTCTTGTTATTAAGCGCATCACTGCAAGGATTTGTCCCTTCCCAGAAACTACACCATATATCTGCCAGGAGGGAACAGAACAAGTGATGTTTGCAAATTTCCTTTTTAAAGTCCCTTTTTTGCCTGGCACAGTGGTGCATGCCTGTAATCTCAGTGGTTTGGAGGCAGGAGGATCATGAGTTCAAAGCCAGCCTCAGCAATTTAGCAAGGCACTAAGCAACTTGGTGAGACCCTGTCTCAAAATTAAAAATAAAAAGGCTGGGGATGTGATGCAGTGGTTAAATGCCCCTGGGTTCAAAATAAAAAAAAAAAAAAAAAAAAAAAAAAAAAAAAAAAGTCCCTTTTTATTTAGAAACCAGGCTTGCTTGCTTTTGGATGTTTCTGTTAAAGAATAATAATTTAAAACCTAGCCTTCAGGATCCCCAATAAAGTGGCAGATTTATATTTGAGATCATCATGGACCATAAACCCCTGGACAGTCAATTGGCTTCTCTTGGAATGGTTACATGTTCTGCGCAGCTGTAGGAAGCAGACATTTCTTCTTTCATATGCTCCTCAAATCCAAGTGAACTGAGCTAATTCATATTGAAGCTATACACAGTTTTTGAGCTAGCCATATTGAACATGGCTCTCATCTTCAGGAAGGACACGGCAGATAGGAACTGGGTATCATTTGATGTTATGTGTATAAAAGAGAGTGAAACACTTTTGACCAGTCTTTCTGTTAGGGTCCTGAAATTTATGTCTTGAGACCAAACATATCAAAGTTACTCTAAGATGAAGGACATCTCTAATTTTAGTACCCCCTAAAATATGATTCTATAAATATTATCTAGTGCAGAGCCAATTTGTATGCTAGAATTACATTTTCTTCTCTCTGGAGCCAAGATAATGACCTCTGAGCTCTCAGGATTCCAAACATTAATAGCAACTGGATCCTCTTTTCTCATACTCCATCAATTCCTCATCATCTGGGTACACATAGGCTTGCTTCATATTTGAAATGTCACTTTGTGTGTGTGTATGTGTGTGCTATATTGTCCCCTCCTTTCCTCCCACTACCACCTCTTTCTCTCTCTCTCTCTCTCTCTCTCTCTCTCTCTCTCTCTCTCCTTTCTTTCCTTTTTTTTCTTTTTTGTGGTGCTGGGAATTGAACCTAAGACCTCACTGAGCTGCATCTCCAGCCCCTCATTTTTTTTCAGTTGTCCAGTAGTTTCTGATTGTCTTCATTCTTTTTCTAGCACAATATGCCTTTATTATAACCTCATTTTTTCCTGTACCCCTTTAAATAAGAAACCTCCCTCCTCTATTCTCCAGTTCCCATGGTGACCAGATGCTTTTTTTGGACCTAAAACACAACTGTCTTCCTAGGATTTCCCTTCTCTCTTCTGGATTGGTATCACTGTTCTCAGGATCCTGAGTCTTCCTTTCTCCTGATTTATTCCATCATCTTACTAAAGTATATCTTCAAATAAGTTCTGTAGAAAGGATGTGTGGGAAGTAAACTTTGAGTGCTTTCATGTCTAAAATTGATTTTATTGTACTCCAGCTCTTGTTTGTTGTTAGTCCCAGTATAGAACTGGGGCTGAAAATAGTTGTCTTTAGAAAATTCGAAGACATGGCTCCATTGTCTTCTAATATCCCCTGTTGCTGACAAGCAGCCAGTTTGATTATCAGTCCTTGGTGGGTGACCTGCTTTTCCTGTTCGGCATCTCTTTGTTTATACTTGTTGTTTTGGAATTCCCTGAGGAATGGATGGATGTGGGTCTTTTATCAGTTGTATGGGGCACTGGCTGAACCTTTTGAGACTGGGTGGGTTTTGTTTCCTCAACTCTGGGAAATTCTATGATTTATTTAATAGTTCTCCCCACACTTTTCTCTATTTCTTCTTTCTAAAGGCTCTTGTTAGCCATGTGGTGTACCTCTTCGATTGGCTCTTCATGTGTTCCACACTTTTCTCTGTTATTTTCATCTTTTTTTTTTATAACCTTTTACTCTCATTATGAGTTACTTAATTTTGTTTTCCAGATCATCTGTTAATTTTAGTTTTCTAATAATTTTTAATTTAATTCCAAGGATTTTAAATTTGATTTAAAAGAGTTCTTCCAGGTTTGCTTTCTTTCTTTTTTTTTTTCCCGTGTTCAGTATAGAACCCAGAGACTTACACATGATAGGCAAGCTCTATACCAGGGAGCTTCACCCTAGTTATTACTTCTTTTTCATGGTCTCCTATTCCTATTGTATAGAACGCATTATTCTTTTTAATATTTTCATTATAGTAGGGTTTTGTTGTTGTTGTTGTTTTGTGGTACTGGGGATTGAACCCAGGACTCATGCATGCTAGACAAGCCTCTACCACTAAGCTATATTCCCAGCCCCTATAGTAGTTTTTCTTAAAGTTTTCTTACATCCTTTTATTTTCATTCCCTTCAGAGGTTTTTTTTTTAATGTTCTTTTTCATGCTGCTGGATTTCCTCATGTGCCTCATGACCCTTAGTAGTCTCTTCATATTTAGAAGGAAGGACAGGGTCACTGGTGTGGATTTTCTCTGCTGTTTTAAAAGTTGATCCATTTTCCCATTAGACCCCTGACCTGTGTGCATGGCTAGCTGAGCCCTTTTGTAGGGCAGGATGCATTGTCTGGCTTTGTTACCAGCAGCCTAGCCTAGGGACCCTGCCCGAATCCTGGCTGACTGGATTTGGCCACCCACACTCATAAGAAATAGGCAAAGGCTGGAAAAAGGAAAAATGAATTTTATGCTGTTTGATCAAACTGGGAGAAGTAGCTATTCATTGTTCCACAAATATTTGGAGTCAAATTATAAGAAAATAGGTTTTATTCAAAATCAGTTTGAAGGAAGATAGAAGAAAGTTTTTGTTTCAATTTTTTCAATTTTCTTTGAAGCTTGCTTTGAATAAAACCTTTTTTCCTACTAATTTGACTCTGAATATTTGTGGAACAATAAGCAGTTGTAACCAAGCTTTTTCTGCTGAGAGGTAATAGTACCACCTGGTAACAGCCTCTTTGGGCAGTATCACTAATCATGAGCTTGTGGTGAGCCTTGGCGTCCCTTGAGTCAGTGGAGTACTTTACCCTGGCCAGGCCATACCCACACTAGACGCCTCGGCCTTCCCAGGCTGTTTGTTCCTTCATTTGTCTGTTTTTTTTTAACTGAAGGTTAATGCTAGGCTGCCTGTGATCTGTGGGTGGGGGACGTGGATGGGGGTGCCAACTAGTGCAGCTCCAGGTACATATCTTCAGTTATCCCTGCTGTCTTCAGCCCCCGTCCTCACTCCTGCCCTCCCTTGAACCTGTTGGCTCAGAGCCCAGAACCCACAGGTGTTCCGAGGGGCAGATTGACTCTCTAGGTTCCTTCTAGTGTTCCAAGAAGCAGTTTGGCTTCAAACTCCTTTTAGGTTGCCTGGCAGAGTATTCTGGGCTGTGACTTTCTCTGCCTGCCTCATCCATCAACACAATTCCATTTGGTTTTGAATTCTAGAAATTTGTTGAATCTTTTAATCTACTAGTGAATCCCCTACTTTACTTTCTTTCTGATGTTAGAGGTTTACTGCTCCATTTGCCTCTCTTATTTAGTGTAGTTTTTCAGACTATAAGTAAAACACATATATTCAATCTCCAATCTTGATTTAAAAGTCCTGATGTGAATTTTAATCTGTTTTCTGAATATTTACCTACCCTGTTTATCTTCATGACTGCAGCACTATTTAAGCATTGCATAGTTAATAAATTATTTCAGTAAAATAAGACAAAATAACAAGTAAATAACCTCAGAGGAAAGTTATGAAGGCATGGAAACAAAAGCAAAAAATAGACAAATGGGATTATACTGAACTGAAAAGCTTCTGCACAGAAAAGGAAACACTCGACCAAGTGAAGAGACAGCCTATGGAATGGGAGAAAATATTTGCAAAATACACATCTGACAAAGGATTAATACCCAGGATATAGAAGAAACCCCAAAAACTCAATAACAAAGAAAAAAAGTGATCTTTTAAAAAATGGACAATAGACCTAAATAGATGTTTTTCAAAAGAAGATATACACTGGCTAGCAGGTACATGAAAAACTGCTTAACATCACTAATCATCAGGAAAGTGCAAATCTAAACCACAATAAGATATAATCATATGACAAAAAGAATAACTTTTACTGAACAGATTAAAGGTAACAACTGCTGGTAAAGATGTGAAGAAAAGGGGAAACTTGTGCACTGTTGGGGGAATGTAAATTAGTAGGACCATTATGGAAAATAATATGGAGGTTCTTTAAAAAATTAAAAATAGAACTACCATATGATCCAGCAGTATCACTACTGGGTATATGTCCAAAGGGAATGAAATCAGTATGTTGAAGAGACGTCTGCAGCCCTGTGTTCATCAAAGCACTGTTCACAACAGACAAGAAATGGAAACAACCAGTATCCATCAATGTATGATGGATAAAGAATATACATACACACTGTGGAATACTGTTTATCCATAAAAAGAATGAAATCCTGTCATTTGCAACAACACGAATGGAGCTAGATCATTATGTTAAGTGAACTAAGCCAGACACAGAAAGACAAGTACTGTACAATTTCACTCATGTGGAATATAAAAATGTTTGTCTTACAGAAGTTGAGAGTAAAATGGTGGTTACCACAGGCTGAGGAGAATAGGAGGGAGGAAGGAATGATGAAAGGTTGATCAATGAGTACCGAGTTACCGTTGGAAACGATAAGCTCTGGTGTGATGTTGTACAGCAGAGTGACTATAGAGAACAGTAATGTACTGTACATTTCACAAAGCAAGAAGGATTTTGACTGCTTTCGCTATAAAGAAAGGATAAATGTTGGACGATATAGATATGTTTAACCTGATTTAAACATTACACAATATATACAGGTATTGAAACATCACATGGTACCCCATTAACATGAATAATTTATCAGTTAAAAAAAGTTTGCTTTATTTATTTATTGATATGAGCAATTGAACCCAGGGATGCCTGACCACTGAGCCACATCCCTAGCCCTTGTTTATATTTTATTTAGAGACAGGGTCTTGGTGAGTTGTTTAGGGCCTCGTTAAGTTACTGAGACTGGCTTTGAACTCATGATCCTCCTACCTCAGCCTCTCAAGTCACTGGGATTATAGGCCTGCACCACCGCACCCAGCTATAAGTTTGCTTTAAATAAAACAATAAGATATGGTGGCACTTTTTTTGTTTGTTTGTTTTTAGAAAAAAATCTTGTTTAACAGCAACAGTTTGCTTTAGTAAAAAAAGAAAAAAAACTAAGATTTTGGGGTATTAAAATTAGCAGCAATTTTGTGCCTTCTTTCTATGCTTTATAAGTCAACAATATTCTTTCTACTTTACTCATAATGCTACACCCACTTTGGTTTTGATCATACTTCTGTCCTATAAAATATTTTTATATTGGACTGGGGCTGTAGCTCAGTGGCAGAGCACTTGTGTACCATGTGTTCAGGCCTGAGTTCGATCCTTAGTTAGCACCACATAAAAATAAATAAGATAAAGGCATGTTGTCCATCTATAACTACAAAATAAATTTCTAAAATTTTTTTATATTAATGTAATGAATTGCTTAAGCATTTCATCAACTTTTAAATAGCATTAGTGAAATAGAAAGACTCATGAGATAGTTTATTCTAGGACAGAGAAGGGATGAACAAGGTTTGGTGAGTTTAAAATCCTTTATTATGCTTTAAGCAACAAATTCATCTCTTCAGTCTGCTTGTTAGCTTTCAAGCAGAGTTCTTCCTTTGATACATCGTGTTGCTATTTTGGTGCCTATCATTTTGCTGTTACACTTTTCCTCATCAAAAAGTATTCACTGTTCACTTCCAAGTATTCCCTGTACAGTGTTGATATTATGGGCTACAGATGCACACTGACTTTTATCTTCAAATTTGGGTGCACATTTCAGAGTACAGAACACGGGTAGTTTAAGGAAATCAATTTTGAGATCTTTTTATTCCTCACATGCTTTTTTCTAATGTTGCCTGGCCTGAGAATGTCTGTGATAGCGCCATGGGCTGTTTTCCCACCTTGTCTGGCACAGTTGCCCCTCTCCCACATATGTAAAAGAAAGGCAGATTGCTTATCCATCTCAGATCTTACAAAAGTTCATTGCCTTGGATGAAAAATCCACCAGGGCAAAAAACAAAGGACAACTGTTATCTGTGTTAAGACAGAGATTAACTGAATAACACTATCTGAGGGGATGATTGGATAACAGTTCTTTTGCAATTCAATAATTCCTAGTATTTTGCTGTCAACAAAACTGAAATAAGAGTTAATTGAGCTATCTTCTAATTCACTAGTAGATCATGAACATATTTTTATATGTTAATAAAACTGTTAGTTAATAGCTGTTATTTTTGTCAAGTACTCAAAAAATTTCAAAATTGAGAATTGCTGTAATAAGACTTCCATTTTCCACTTTACATTAACGTGAAAAAGGTTTTTTGCTATTGTTTTGAGACAGGGTATTTCTAAATTGCGGAGGCTGGCTTTGAACTTTCCATCCTCCTGCCTCAGCCTTCAAGCTGCTGGGATTATAGGCATGTGCCACCACACCCAGCCCTATCTGATTAAGACATGCATGTATAATAAAGCTTTTTTTCTTACCTTCAAGAATTTTTGATACAAAATAGGACTGGGGATGTGGTTCACTGGTTGAATGCCCCTGAGTTCAATCCCTGGTACCAAAAAAAAAAAAAAAAAAAGAAAAGAAAAAGAATTTTTAAAA
The DNA here is from genome assembly GCF_902686455.1 of Sciurus vulgaris. Taxonomy (NCBI): domain Eukaryota; kingdom Metazoa; phylum Chordata; class Mammalia; order Rodentia; family Sciuridae; genus Sciurus; species Sciurus vulgaris. Next base: position 80,652,416 of record NC_136461.1, on the reverse strand, counting down.
TCAATACTTGCAGCCAGGTGTGGTGACTCACACTTGTAATCCCAGCTACACATTAAACTGAGGGAAGAGGATTACAAATTCCAGGCTAGGTTGTGCAATTTAGTGAAATGCTGTCTTAAAAAATAAAAAGGGCTGGAGATATAGCTCAGTGGGAAAAAAAAAAAAAGTAAGGGGCAAATAATTTTCAAATTCTTTGGAGAGATCCATAACAAAAATTATTTTAATATAATGTTTCCACTGACAAAGGGGCTACATTCCAAAGGATACTTTTTAAGAAATTCAAGTCTTAATTACCAACGAGAATTGAAATATTAAAAAACTTGGGATTTATCTGTTAAGGGGTAGGATTGTAGTACCAAAAATCCATTAAATAAATAAGAATACAAAATATGTCACTAGAAAGAGTAAAAAAAGGAAGAAGTTGTGTTGTATTATCTTAAGGTGATGTTATTGGCATTTATTGTCTGTTTTTTTAAATCAAGGTTGGGGGTTGTGTTGGAACAGGTATATTTAGTAGCCGTGCTCTAAATGAGCTGAAGACAAAAAGGAAAGAAGGGGGTGGTCAGAGGAGAGCTGGGTTTTTAGTAGTCTGTGTTAGGGTAGAGTGACAAAGGAAATTCTTTTCTATCCCCAGCAACCACCCTTGAAGGACTGTAGTAGGTTTACCTTTAGGAAATGTGTATTTCTATTCCCTGTATCATAAAAAAAAAAAAAAAAAAAAGGTAAGAAAATCTTGATGATGTGCTTGATGATGTTCCTTCTCCTCCTCCTCCTGTTTTACAGAGCTGAGGGTAGTGCTAGGCAAGTGCTTCACCATTGAATTACACCCCTAATCACCCCCAGTCTTCTTAAGTGGGAAGTTAGACTCCCATGTCACCATAATGTGGCTTAAGATACAAGTACTTATGGAATTATATTGTAGTGTAAATGAATTTTAGTCATTTGGTAAATGAAATTAGGTATGATTACTTTCTACTTGACAGAGGAGAGGAATGAGAAAGACATATCATAGGGGAGAAGGTGACATTTGGGAAGGTGGGGAAGCAAAGGGTTAAGCTTTAAAGGCTACAAAAAGAAGCAGAAAACAAGGTATTTTGGTCTTGCTAGTGCAATGCTTCAGTGATTTATAAATTTGTATAATTTTCAAAAATATTGTTGACTGCTTTGGTAAGGAATTTGTATTTTTGAAGATTAATTAACCTAAAATAGATCCTGTTCAATTAGATCAATGTAAAAATGGCCCATAGCTAGATCTACCAGGAAAATGTGAAAGTCATTTCTCTATGGAAATTAACCAGACAAAATGATAGTATTGAGTTACTGATGTCTTATATAGCAAGTGTTTTTTTAAATTCTTTAAAAAATTTTATTATAGATGGACACAGTACATTTATTTTATTTAATTATGTGCTGAGGATAAGACCCAGTGCCTCATGCATGCAAGGCAGGCACTCTACCACTGAGCTACAGTCCCAGCCCCTCAAGTGTTTTTTATTAAAGTAATTTTTATTTAAAGAAAAATGGAAAGAAATATAAAGTTATATGATTTTAAGATTAGTTATATGCTTTCGCATGAGATTTCAATTATGTGATTTGACCTGTATCAGGCTCTTTTGTCATTCTGAGCTTTATATTTTCATTTATTGGTAAATGATGATGATTGATAGAACCTTTTTTTTTCCTTAGCTCCCTAACTATCCTGAGAGAATTAATTGACTATTTAAAGAGGAATGCTTTTGCAGGGCATGGTGGCCCCCATGTGTAATCTCAGATATGTGGGAGGCTGAGTAGGAGGATCACAAGTCCAAGTCCAGCTTGGGCAACTTAGTGAAACTCTGTCTCAAAAAAATAAAACAAGGGCTGGGAAGGTAGTTCAGTGGTAGAGTGTCCCTCCGTTGGGGGGGGGGGGCGTGGAGGAAGGAATGCTTATATTTTCATTTCCTCATTAAATTATGTGATATCCAAAATTTATAAATTTTCAGCATGATCTTTTAAATTTTTTTGTGTGCAGACATGGTGGCACACACCTGTAATCTGAACAGCTTCTGGAGGCTGAGGCAGGAGAATCACAAGTTCAAGGCCAGATTCAGCAATTTAACAAGGCCCTTAGCAAGTTATCGAGACCCTGTCTCAACATAAAAAAATAAAAAGGATTGGGGATATGGCTCAGTGGTTAAGCACTGCTGAGTTCAACCCTAAGTACCCAAATAAATACATAAAATAAAAATTTTTGTATGACTTCTATGTTGAACTCTTGCCTATTTTTAGAACCCTTTAAAGTCGGATTAGTGTAATGGCCAACATCCCTTCTCAAGTTGATTGTTTATTTATCTTTGGTATATGCTTAGGGTTACCTTGGAGAAATCAGTGTATTTTTGTTGTTGTTGCTATTAAGAACTCTTAACATACCCATTATGTGAGGATTTCTAAAAATATATGTGCTAGTTCTTTTAAAATTGTTATATTGAGTATAGAAATTTTTATTGTTTGCTTAGTTCTCATTCCTTAACAGAGCAGTTCCTCTAAAAACAGTGGGGGCATGTTCTGTTCAGATCTGGCCTTCTAAAGTGACTAGACAAAAGTCAAGGAATATTATCATCACTCCGTGCTGGAAAAGCCTGGGTGACCATGACGCAGTAAAAATGGGAAACAACCTAGGCTGGGAGTCAGACAACCAGGATTCAGATCCTGACTCCACCATGTGTATACAGGCTGTTTTTTCAGACAGCGTGCTCAGCCTTAATCCCCTTAACTGTAAAGCTGTGAAAATATTAAGAGTGTTATTTCATGGAATTTTGGTGAAGACTAAATGAAGTTTTATATATATATATATATATATATACACACACACAATATACTTTTCTCTGTGTATAACATAATAAATGATAAGTTGGAATGGAATCATTCCTTTCTAATGCCTTGTTGGTTTTTATTAAATCAGCAAAGAGCAAATTTCTTTTATCAGACTATTATCAGGTTTCCAGTTCTGTGAAGTCGTGAGCTTCAGGGAAGGCTAATCTGCAGTTAACTTAAAACCAGTAACTAGCCTTTGTAGTATACTTTGGATTTTACCAAGGAGTGACTGGGTTTTATGTGAAAAGCCAGAATCAGAACATGAAATAGCAAGAAAAAGTAGTGCTCCTTAACTTTTTATCCAAGTGTAACATGCATATGGAAAAGTTTATATGTGGGGCTGGGGTTGTGGCTCAATGGTAGAGCACTTGCCTCGTGTGTGAGGCACTAAGTTCGATCCTCAGCACCAAATAAAAATGAATAAATAAAATAAAGGGATTGTGTGCATCTACAACTAACAATTTTTTTTAAAAAAAGAAAAGTACATATATACTCAAGAAATAAACCATTACAACAGTGCTCTACAAGTCCCCCTCATCCTCTTGTCCGTCACTACCACGCCCTGATTTTTAATGGAAGTCTCATTTTGCCTTTTTTTGTTTTGCCTTTTATATAAATGTATGTATTTTTCTTACTATTGCAGGAATTCTATGTAACTTCTATGTAAGTCATTTGTCAGATATATTATTACCATATCTTCTTCCAATTTTGTGGATTGTCAGTCACTTTGTACATTGTCTTGGTGATCATGAATTTTTTTTTTTTTTTTTTTGCCGTGCTGGGGACTGAACCAGGGCCTTGTGCTTGCGAGGCAGGCACTCTACCAACTGAGCTATATCCCCAGCCCCTAAGCTATATCCCCAGCCCATGAATTCTTGATATCAAATTTTTAAATTTTTTTCTTTTATGGCCAGAATTTTTGTGTGCTGTTTAAGAAAACACAAATACTTTAAATACTGTAAGGTCACAAGGATATCCTGTGGTTTTTCTCTGAAAACTGCCTTACCTTTCACATTTAGAACCGTAGTCTATCAGAAACTGATTATTTTATATCATGTAATTAGATTTTAAAATACCATTTTTCCCCAATTGGATATTCAAATAACCTAGTGATGAGATGTTTTTGAAAAGCAGAATGGATACTTTGGTAACAGTTGGGTCATTCACCACTAAGATTAGTTTCCATTGTGGCCCCAAAAGAGTCTGAAAGAGAGTCTTGAGGCCTCTTTTTTTTCCCTGATTCGTTTTTTAGTTTCTGCCAAATAAAGCAGGTCTGGATTTCTTTTCCCACACTGTGCTAGAGTTAGGTTGAGGTATAATATGCAGCCACTGTAAAGCAGTACTTGCAAATGATTTATGATGGTTTTTCCGCCAGTAATGTGCTAAGACGACTTCAGAATGGATCAGAAGAGATTGGACAATATTCACTTTGGGACTTTATATGAAAGGCTAAAAAAATTAAGATTAATAATAATAATGCCTTAGATTAAAAAGTACTTTCATTTACACTATTTCATTTTGATCCTTATGCTAACTGGCATTGTTAAGATTTTCAAGACAGCTCCCAGTTTAACAGAGGAAAAAACTATTCAGATCAGTTAATTAGTTTTATAAATAATTTGGTAAAATTAATAACCAGAAGTCTTATAACCCTAATCCAACCATCTTTACTGAACAGTTTTAGACAAACTGACCCAGAGAAACAGGGAGCCCCCTAAATATAATTTATTCTATCGAAAGGAGATCAGGATTTCCTGTTTAATAAAAAAAAAAAAATTTAAGTCTAACAGATGAGCTGGAGCTTGTGGGGGTTTTAGCTCATAAAGCTGGATAATCTCACAGTCTATTATCTTACTCTTGTGACCAGTATTGGATTAGCTAAAATGCCTCAATCCCTTTTTCTAGTACCTTATAAATTAATTTTTTTCTGTTCTTTCTGTTAGCTAAGAGACAGAGGGCCTAAATGCGATTAAAGCAGACATAAAAACTGGTAAGAACTTAATAGTAGGACATCAACTTTGCATGATCCTATTCAATTGCAAAGTATTGGCAGCTGGGCATAGGGACTGAGTTTGTATTTTTTGATTTTCTGAAGAGAAGCTAACAGTAAGTTGCATACAATGGACATTTATAGTCTGTTTTAACTAACTCCTGTCTCAAGTAGTAGAAAAGTGAAGGTAAGTTATTTCTACAAATGGTAGATTCCTTTTCCCTCCCAAATGCTTGAAATGACTTGTTCATTAAACATGCTCAAACTTAAATCACCCAGGGTCATATATAATGGCACTCAATAAATGAGTAGATAAGGGGCCAGAGATACAGCTCAGTGATAGAGAGCTTACCTAGCATGTACAAGGCCCTGAATTCAATTCCTAGCTCAAAAAAAAAAAAAAAAAAATCTGTAAAAGAAAGTATGTAATTAGAAAATCACAAAATCACATTTAGAAATCATTGTAGTAAAAACTGATTAAGAATCAATGCTAAAACTAGTAGGTGAATGAAAATAAAAGAGAGAACAGTGGAATAGAGGCAGGATATTAAGGGGGAGGGAGGAGGAACAGGAAAAAGAAGGATCTGCAGAATGAAATTTACCAAATTATTCTGTGTACATTAATCAGTAGACAAAGTTCTTGGCATCTGATAGCAGTAGATGGTACTTGCTAGGAAGGTTCTGGCAGAACTGGACAAAAATAACTATTCAGAGCCTTCTCTGTTCCCTCTTCAGAAAAACTATACTTAGGTTTTCAAAACCATCTATTTAGATAAATGAACTCAGAAAGATGTGTGATCCTAATCTCTATAACTTCAACTGTGTACTACATTTTCCCTGACAGTACTGTTTTTCTCCGACTCTATGTAAAGCCAAATGTGCAATTTTTTTTAAAATAGTAGAGATGATGTTTCCTGTGTTTTAACTTCTTTCATCAATCAGGTATGGAACAAAGTTACAAAATAATAAAGATGAGATAAAGATCTTATCCTTGAGTTTTAAATAATGGGATTAATTTTAGTCATCTGGATTCAGCTTGTTTTATAGAAGAGGAGGAAAGAGGCTCAAGTCACATAGCTAGTTAGTGGCAGAGCAAGGACTTAAGTCTTGGTCTTGTGACTTTGATTCCAGGGCCCCTTCTCCTTTTAAATATATTGGGCTACAGCTTTAAAAGAACGTTTCCAAGTTTAAAGATTCAGAATTTCTTAACTGTGGTGTTTTTTGTTTTGTGGTACTGTGGTAGGTCTTGCCCTTGATTGTGTTTTAATGGTTTTTAAACCAGTTCTAATCTCATTTTGCTTTGGTGACTCTGGGACTTAAAATACTTAGTTTTTTTTTTTTAAACTATTATGTAAAGAGTCTTGCAAAACAAAGTATATTGTCATTAAGATCAAAATACTTAATGGAAAAGAATATAACTTTCAAGTTTTGTTTTTTTAAATGTTCTTTTTTTAAGTATTTTTTTTATATTTAGTTGTTGCTGAACCTTTATTTTATTTATTTGTACATGGTGTTGAGAATCAAACCCAGTGCCTCACACATGCGAGGCAAGCATTCTACCACTGAGCCACAACTCCAGTCCCAACTTTCAAGTTTTAAGATGACTTAGATAAAAAAAAAAAAGATGACTTAGATAGAGAGTTTAAACATGAGCAATATGTTCTTTTTAATTATTTAGAAGGTGGTATTAAAGAATATGACTTTCAAGTTTTAAGATGACTTAGATAAAGAGTTTAAACATGAGCAATATGTTCCTTTTAATTATTTAGAAGGTAGTATTGCTCAACAGAGAGGTTGAAAGATTGAGATGATGGTCACTCTCAAGACCTGAATTTTGCCCTGTTAACACCTAGCTGTGTGATTTTGGAAAATGACCTACCTTCTCTGGGCTTCAGTTTGCTTGTCTGTAACATAAAGAAATAGGCCTGACGTAATCCATCATGTCAATAGACTTAAGGATAAGAATCATATGGTTATTTCAATTGACGCAGAAAAAGCATTCGACAAAATACAACACCCCTTCATGCTGAAAACACTAGAAAAAATAGGGATAGTAGGAACATACCTGAACATTGTGAAGGCTATTTATGCTAAGCCCATGGCCAACATCATTCTTAATGGAGAAAAACTGAAACCATTCCCTTTAAAAACGGGAACAACAGGGAAAACAGGGATGTCCTCTTTCACCACTTCTATTCAACATTGTCCTCGAAACTCTAGCCAGAGCAATTAGGCAGACCAAAGAAATTAAAGGGATACGAATAGGAAAAGAGGAACTTAAGCTGTCACTATTTGCTGATGACATGATCTATATTTAGAGGATCCAAAAACCTCCTCCAGAAAACTTCTAGACCTCATCAATGAATTCAGCAAAATAGCAGGCTATAAAATCAACACGCATAAATCTAAAGCATTTTTATATGCAAGCGATGAAACATCTGAAAGGGAAATGAGGAAAACAACTCCATTTGCAATAGCCTCAAAAAAAATAAAATACTTGGGTATCAATCTAACCAAAGAGGTAAAAGATGTCTACAATGAAAACTACAAAACATTGAAGAAAGAAATTAAGGAAGACCTTAGAAGATGGAAAGATCTCCCATGTTCTTTGATAGGCAGAATTAATATTGTCAAAATGGCCATACTACCTAAAGTGCTATACAGATTCAAAGCAATTCCAATTAAAATCCCAATGACGTACCTTACAGAAATAGAGCAAGCAATCATGAAATTCATCTGGAAGAATAAGAAACCCAGAATAGCTAAAGCAATCCTCAGTAGAAAGAGCAAAGCAGGGGGTATCGCAATACCAGATCTTCAACTATACTACAAAGCAATAGTAACAAAAACGGCATGGTACTGGTTCCAAAATAGAAAGGTAGATCAATGGTACAGAATAGAGGACATGGACACAAACCCAAATAAATACAATTTTCTCAAACTACACAAAGGTGCCAAAAATATGCAATGCAGAAAAGATAGCCTCTTCAACAAATGGTGCCGGGAAAACTGGAAAACCATATGCAACAGAATGAAATTAAACCCCTGTCTCTCACCTTGCACAAAACTCAACTCAAAATGGATGAAGGACCTCGGAATCAGACCAGAGACCCTGCATCTTATAGAAGAAAAAGTAGGTCCAAATCTTCACCTTGTTGGCTTAGGATCAGACTTCCTCAACAGGACTCCCATAGCACAAGAAATAAAAGCAAGAATCAGCAACTGGGATAGATTCAAACTAAATAGCTTTCTCTCAGCAAAGGAAACCATCAGCAATGCGAAGAGAGAGCCTACAGAGTAGGAGAAAATCTTTGCCACGCATACTTCAGATAGAGCACTAATTTCCAGAATATATAAAGAACTCAAAAAACTCTACAGGAAGAATACAAATAACCCAATCAACAAATGGGCTAAGAATATGAACAGACACTTCACAGAAGAAGATCTACAAGCAATCAACAGATATATGAAAAAGTGTTCACCATCTTTAGTAATAAGAGAAATGCAGATCAAAACTACACTAAGATTTCATCTCACCCCAATTAGAATGGCGATTATCAAGAACACAAGCAACAATAGGTGTTGGAGAGGATGTGGGGGAAAATGTACACTCATACATTGCTGGTGGGACTGCAAATTAGTGTAGCCACTCTGGAAAGCAGTGTGGAGATTCCTTAGAAAACTTGGAATGGAACCACCATTTGACCCAGCTATTCCACTCCTTGGCCTATACCCAAAGGACTTAAAATCAGCATACTACAGAGATACAGCCACATCAATATTCATAGCTGCTCAATTCACAATAGCCAGATTGTGGAACCAACCTAGATGTCCTTCAATTGATGAATGGATAAAGAAACTGTGGTATATATATACAATGGAATATTACTCAGCTATAAAGAATAATAAAATTATGGCATTTGCAGGCAAATGGATGAAATTGGAGAATATCATGCTAAGTGAGATAAGTCAATCTCAAAAATCCAAAAGACGAATAATCTCACTGATAAGCAGATAATGACATAATGGGGGGTGGGAGGGGGACAAGAATGGAGGAAGGAGGGACTGTATAGTGGGAAAAGAGGGGTGGGGGGGAAGGAATAAATAACAGAATGATTCAAACCTCATTACCCTGTGTAAATGTATGATTATGTAAATGGTATGCTATTACTCCATGTACAAACATAAACAACATATATCCCATTTGTTTACATTAAAAAAAAAAAAAAGAAATAGGCCTGAAATTGTTACTGTTTCTTCAGTAAGTAATTCTTATTGCTGAATGTGGGAAGTTAGGCAGAGCAAGTTTATTGTCAGAAGTCTTTGGACATGAAATGATCTGTGCCTAATAGCCTTCATCTTGACACTACTAAATAACCACAGACCAGCCAGCCAGCCATCAATCTCCATCTGTAGAACAGCCGATGTTGTCCATGTATAGCAGTCTGGAGAAGTGCCAGATTTTGTTTTTGCCAGAAACTCTCTTGGCAAATCTGTATCCCTAGAGATGTCTGTTTAATTTTGTGGTGCAGAGAATGCTTTAGTGAAAAAGAAGAGGAATGCTGAGCTATTTGATTCTGAATGTTCTCAGCAATAGCTCATGTTCATTTGTTTCCGTACTATCTGTGTTTCAAGATGTTTTGAGGGTGGAGGAGAGCCAAAATGAAATGAGAAGAAGAAGGTGAGAAACCTTCCACAGTGTTGCAATTGTGGAAATGAATTTGAACAGTATGTCTATGTTTACACAAATTGAAAACTTCTGATATAAGTATGCAACATTAACTATCTAGCCAGATTTGTCATTTTAAACTTTTTTTGTGTTTTTTTAAAACTAGTCTTGTAGCTTTACAACTGTTATAAAAATTTTTATGAGAAGTTGGCATTTGTACTAGAATTTTAAAAACTATCCTATTGTCTTATATTCTGGAAATAATATTAAATATTTTAATTTGAATAAGTTCTTTAGTGTTAATTTATTCATAAGGATCTCAATTCAAAATTCATTTGTTTGACAAAGTTTATTTGGGGACCCAAAGTTACATGTTGAAAATTAAATACCTGAGGTTTTTAAACTATAGAAACAGATTTCAGCTGAGGTTGCATTTAGTTAAAATGTCATTGTGTTTTACCTCTGATCTTAATTCTTTATCTTAATTCTTTCAGTCTTTCAAATACGTTTAACATCCTTTTCTTCTAACTTCCTTATCCATTTATTGACAAATCATAATCACTTTACTTTCATAATGTCTCACAGATTTCATCCTTGATTGTGACTGACCCATCTGAACACAGACGGGGTCTAGATTGCTCCAACAGCTTCCTAACTAATGTCCCTGCTCTCAGAATTCCCCTTGAAAACTATTAAACTAACATCTAGATTAAGCTTCTTTAGACATCAGTTTTACCAGTCTATACATTTGTTTAGAAATCTTACAACTTCTTCACTCAAGTCTCGGTATTGCCAAGCATTTAACACACTGTATGTGGGACCTTTCTTTTCCATCCACCTGCATTAATTCAGCAAATATTGTTGTGACCATCTATCTATACATGAAGCACTGCAAAGATAAAAATAAGTCTAGCTTCTTGTCAATATGTAAACAGTGCTGATATTAACACATCCAGGATTTTTTTTCCACTTCATTTTATTCTACTGAAACTGGTCATGCTAATTTTATCAGTGTTCTCCTTATTGCCAAGTTGATCAGGCAGTTTTCAATCCTAAAAGTACTTTTACTTTATTATTTGTTATGACTTTGTACACCACTGACCATGGCTTCCTCTTTTATACTTTTTCCTTCCTCAGTTTTTAGAAACTATTCACATTTTCTATTTCTTAGAATTTTTTTTTTTTTTTTTTAGGGAATCAAGTTTTGGATTTGTTAATTAAAAAAATTTTTTTCAGTTGTTGATGGATTTTTATTAATTTATTTATTTATATGTGGTGCTGAGAATGGAACCCAGGGCCTCACACATGCTAGGCAAGTGCTCTACCAATGAGCCATGACCCCAGCCCTGGTTTTGTTAATCCTTGTTTATGGTTATTTTCTATTTATGAATTTTGTTATTATTTTTTCTTTCCTTCTACTGCCTTGAGTTTTTTTTTAAATTGTTCCTTTTCTAACTTCCTTAGCTATATGTTTAGCTCTTTAATTTTTTAAAAATAGACTTTACTTTTTTAAAAGCAGTTTAAGATTGACAGCAAAATTGAGCAGTGCAGAATTTCCATATGCCCTCTATCCCCACGAGTGTTCAGCCTCCCTCACTGGTGTTCTAAGCACCAGAGTGGTACATCTGTTACAATCAAGGAACTTACATCAATATGTCATTATCACCCAAAGTCCATAATTGGCATTAGGGTTCACTCTTTTTTAAAATTTTAATATTTTTTAATTGTAGATGGACATAATATCTTTATTTATTTTTTATTTGGTGCTGAGGATCGAACCCAGTGCCTCACACATGCAAGGCAAGTGCTGTACCACTGAGCTACAGCCCCAGCCCTAGGGTTCACTCTTGATATTGTACATTTTATAATTTTGAGAAATATATAATGACATTATATAAATATATAATGAATATATAATATATCATTCTGATATCATACAGAACAGTTTCACTGCCCTAAAAATCATCTGTGCTATGCTTATTCATCCCTCCTTCTCTCTAACCCTGGCAACCACTGATCTTTTTACTGTTTCCATAGTTTTACTTTTTCCAGAATATCATATTAACTGGAATCATGTAGTATGTAACCTCTTCAGACTGGCTTTTCTCACACAGTAATATGTATTTAAAATTCCTCTGTTTTTGTGGCTTGATTGCTCATTTCTTTTAAGTGCTGAATAATATTCTATTGCCTAGATGTACCACAGTTAATTGGTTCATTCACTTACTGAAGGATATCTTGGTTGCTTCCAGGCTTTAACAATTATATTAGAGCTTTCTGAACTTTGTGCTCAGTTTTTTCTGTAAACCTAAAATTGCTGTAAAATAAATGATTAATCTTAAAAAAGGAAAAAGTGTTGTTAAGGTTTAGATATTAGGTGTCCCCCAAAAGCTCGTGTGTGAGACACTCATGTGTGAGTGCATTAATCCACTGATGACGATGGACTGGGTGGTAACTGTTGGCAGGTAGTGTGTGACTGGAGGAGGTGGATCACTGAGACGGTGCCTTTGGGGTATATATTTTATCTCTGATGAGTGGAGCTCTCTCTGCTTCCTTTCAGCCATGTTCAGAGCTGCTTTCCTCCTCCACACCTTTGTGCCATGATGTTCTGCCTCACCACAGGCCCAGAGCAACAGAGTCAGCCATTTATGGACTGACTGTTGAAACCATGTGTGCCTTTTCCTCCTTGGCAGGTCTTTTGGTCACAGCAGTGAGAAAGCTGATTAAAACAAGTATATGTCTCCCAATTCATATATTCAACAAACATTTGTTAAGTGCTTGCTATGTGCCAAGCAGAGTAAAGTACTAGTACTAAATTATAGTAGTCCCCTGTATTCTCGAGGGATATGTTCCAAGACCCCCAGTGGATCCCTGAGACATAGAAAGTACTGAATACTGTAGGTGAGCACTGTGATACGGCAAAGTCAGCCTAATAATCAGGAAAACTACAAAGTGACTGGCAGGTAGGTAGCATATACATTCTGGATGTGCTGGACAAAGGAATGATTCATGTCTTGGGCAGGATGGAATAATAGTTTATCACGCTATTCAGAACAGAACACAGTTTGAAATTTACAGGCTGGGCGCAGTGGCTCATGCCTGTAATCCCAGCACTCGGGATCAGGAGTTCAAAGCCATCCTCAGCAATTTAGGGAGGCCGTAAGCAACTCAGCAAGACCCTGCTCCTAAATAATAAAATATAAAAAGACTGGAGGCACTGGGGTTGTGGCTCAGTGGTAAAGCGCTTGCCTAGCATGTGTGAGGGACTGGGTTTGATCCTCAGCACCATATAAAAATAAATAAATAAAATAAAGGTATTGTATCCATCTACAACTAAAAAAATTATTTAAAGAAAAAGGAGTATATAGTTTAGTGGTGAAAGTAAATCAACTTGGAGTGATGTTTGCTATGTCAGAAGTGTGTTTAGAGTGTTTATAGGACCCCCCAGGAAGAGACCATCTCAGTCTGGGTTGGGATGGTGAAGGAATGACAGAACAGACTTTTGAGAGGTCATGCTCTGAGATTTTACAGTGAGTAGCAGTTGACCAGGTGAAGATTTGTGTGGGAGGGAATGGGAACCTTAAGTGGGTCATATTCTGCATAGAGAAAACAGTATCTGAAAAGCCCAGAGGTAAGGAAGAATATGGCAGGAACAAAGAATTAGAGACCTTTTCCCTTAGCAGAAGAAAACATTGCATTTGGGGCATATGTGGGTCATGAAACCAAGGGTGTATATAATATCATGGAGGGCCCTGTATATTAAATGAGTTAGGGTTTATACTGTATCCTGAAGGTTAAGGAAAGTTACTAAAGGTGGAGTTATCTGATTCAAGAAAATCCCTCTTGCTTTGTTCTTCAGATTCATAGAAATGCTAGATAAAATATAAGACCTCTTTCTCTGTTGTTTTCCATATAACTGAACAAGGAAAGAAAATCTTCAGATCATAAGAATGAGGAAACTAAAACCCAGCTATGAAAGGAGCTGAAGCCTAAGTGGACAGTGAGGAGTGAGAACCATAGTTTTAAGGGCTTTAGGCCTATGAGAGTCAGAGAAGAACTGATTTGTATCTTTAAAGTTGAAAGCCACAATAATCACTGATCTAACGAAGCAACAAGGGACTTGGAACAGGGGTTTTAGACTTCCAAGGAAGCAGAAACAAGGAATTGGGTGGAAGAAGGAGATGGCCAATGACTCAGGCCCCAGCCAGTCACTTCATGGCAATCTACTGGCCACAGTGCTTGGTTCAGGGGTGGTTATATTTCCCCAAACCTTCAGTTTGGGGAAACCAACAGTTCAGTTGAAGTAAAGCCTAGGACCATGTTTGATGGTTTGGCTACTGATAACTCTTTCTCCTTCTCTGGATTTGGAGATGGAAACAATGTAGCTCTGAAAGCTGATGATTCCATCTGTTGACAACTTGGAAAGTCAGTTTTAGGATGAAGATGAACCTCTAGAAGGTGGGTAAATACTTTATACTTTAACTTCTGATAATAACATGATAGATTACTCAGACAAAAATCATTGAAATCTGGATTTTTAAAGTGTGTGCGTGTGTGTTTGGAAACAATATTTGAAGATACTGGAAAGAAACCAAAAAAAAAGTAACTCAAAAGAAAGGAACTTCCCCTGATGGTATTCCCCAATCTGTGTCTTGCTCCAAAGGGAGAGGTCTTGGAAAGTGATTAGGACTAGCAGAGCAACCAGAAACATATGGAGAACATCTTGGAAGGGAAGAATTACAGAATGACTAATCCCAAAACAAGCATTTAAAATCTAACCAACTCCTGCACATGTATGAGGAGTTCCCAAGGAATGTATTGAAAAAGTAGCCTGGAAGCCAAAAGAACTAAGAAGAGGTTCAGCAGTATCTAATGGCAGGAGACAAATTTTGGAAATTGAGTGTAGCCAAACTTACTGCCTGCTAGAGCAAAGATCAGTCTTCAGAGGAATATAATAGAATCCAGAGTCTTGACATCATGTTATACATAATGTATAATAGCCAATAAAAAAAAATCACTAGGCATGCAAAGAAACAAACAAACAAAATGTGACCATATTCAAGAAAAAAGCAACCAGTAGCAAACCTTCACCTCATATGACCTCATATGTTCAAATTACAAGTCAGGGACTTTAAAATAACCATTATAAATATGCTCAGGAACTAAAAAGAAAAATATGTGTATAATGATTGAACAGATGAGAAATTTCAGAAGAGAAAGAGAATTTTTTTGTGTGTGTGTGTGTGGTACTGGGGATCAAACCCAGGGCCTTGTGCTTGCAAGGCAAGCACTCTTCTGACTGAGCTATCTCCCCAGCCCCTGAGAAAGAGAAATTTTTAAAAATAAAAATTATAGAACAGAAAAGTATAATAACTGAAATGAAGAATGCACTTAACAAATTTGAGACCACAAGGTAGTTAACTTGAAGACATCAAATTGGGGCTTAGTGGTAAAGCACGTGCCTAGCATGCTTGAGGCCCTGGGTTTGATCCAAAGCACCACAAAAGAAGAAAGGAAAAAGAAAATATTCAAGTTGAAGAGAAAGGAGAAAAAAAGATTCATAAAAGCTATACAGAATCTCAGACACTTCTGGGATACTAGTAGGTGATCTAATGTACATGTAACTGGAGTTCATAAAGGAGAGGAGAGAGAAGATGGGGCAAACTTTTTTTAGAAATAATAGTAAAATTTGATGAAAAATATCAACTCACAAATCCAAGAAGTTCAATGAACCCCAAGAAAAATAATCACATTAGACACATTTTAATCAAACTGCTGAAATTGTGGCTGCATCAGAGAAATACACTTTACACAAAGGGGACCAATAAGGGGGAATGTGGTGGCCACACCTGTAATCTCAGCAACTCAGGCTATGGAGGCAGGAGGATCCCAGATTCAAGATCAGCTGGGGAACTTTGTGAGACCCTGTCTCAAAATAAAAAATAAAAAAAAGGACCGGGGGTGTAGCTCAGTAGTAGAGTGCCCCCGGTTTCAGTCCCCAATACTGGAAAACAAAACCACAGGGGACTAGTAATACAGAATTTTAGTTAATTTAACATTAGAAACAGAGGAGATCAAAAACAATGGAATTATATCATTAAATTTCTTTAAGAAATGTCACTTTCAAATTTTATTCTAGAAAAACCATCTTTCGTGAATCAAGATAAAATAAAGACATTTTCAGATAAAAAACAAGAATTTATCACCAGTAAACCTGTATTATAAGAATGCTGGGGGTGCTGGGGGGGATACAGCCCCAGAGTGCTTGCCTTGCATGCACAGGCCGTGGGTTCAACCCCAGCACTACCAAAAAAAAAAAAAAAAAAAAGGAAAGAAAGAAGAAGAAAAAAAAAAGAATGCTGGGGTCTGGACTTGTAGCTTAGTGGTAGAATACTTGCCTGGCATGCACAAGGCCCTAGGTTCAATACCCAGAACTGCAAAGAAAAAGGAGAGAAAGAGGAAAAGAGAGAGAGAACACTAAGAAGAAGCTAAAATAAGTTCTTAAAGCTAAAGGGGAATCTAGATAGTAATTCATAACTTCAGAAATGAATGAAGATCAATAGAAATGGTAAAAAGGTGGATAAATATAAAAGGTTTTATATTATTTATTTTCTTCTCTTAATTTCCTTAAAGAAACATTAATAGTTAAAGAAAAATTAAACCTCACTTTACTGTAAAGTTTATAACAATAGCAGAAAGGGTTGAAGTAAATAGAATTATGCTGTCACAAGATACCTACACTTACTATCAAGTGGTAAAGTATAAATTCTAAGTAGACTATATTAGGTTGAAGATGCATATTTTAATTTATAAAGCAACAAGTAAAAGAAGAATACAGAGTTATAACTAAAAAGCCATTAGAGGACCACTTTACACCACTGGGATGGTTATAATCAAGAAGGTGGAGCAATAGCAAGTGTTCACAGGATGTAGAGAAGTATGAACTTGTGGTTGGAAATGTAAAGTGGTACAGCTGCAATGGAAAACTGTTTGGCAGTTCTTTAACAAATGCCATGTTGGGTTACATAAGACAGCGATTCCACTCTGTATACCCAAGAGCAATGAGGACATACATCCACACAAAAACAGACATGTGAGGTTCCTAGCAACATTATCATAATAGTTGAAAGGTGGAATAAAACCAAATGTTCATCAGCTAATGAATGGAAAAAATAAAATGTGATATTTCCAGATAATGGGATATTATTCAGCAATAAAAGTAAGTAAAGAACTGAGTCACATTTCCAATGTGGTTGCATTTTGAAAGTGTTAAGTAAAAGTAGCCAGTCACAGAAAACCACATATCCTATATTGTTTAAATAAAGTGTCCAGAACAGGCAAATCTATAGAGACAGAGAGTTAGTTGCTTAGGGTTGGGGGGAATAGGGGATGACAGCTAATGGGTATGGGGTTTTTCTTAAGGGGATGCAAATGTTATAAAATTAGATTGTGGTGATTGTTGTAAAGCCTGTGAATATATACTTAAAAACACTGAATTCTACACTTTAAATGAGTGAATTGTATGTGAATTATATTTTAATAAACATGTTTTGAAAAAGCAGATGAAGAAATAAAAGTGGCGTATATAAATATATTTTTCCAATTAAGCCCAAAGAAGGAACAGAGAAACAAGCAAACATATGAGACAAATGGAACACACCAAAATGGCAACTCTAAATCCAGCCAAATCAAGAGTAAAATGACTTAACATTGCAGTTAAAAGACAGAGTGCCAATGGATAAAAAGCACAAGCACAGCCATAAGCCATACACTTTTTTTTTTTTTTTTGGTGGGGGTTGGGGGGAAAGTACTGGGGATTAAACTCAGGGGCACTCAACCTCATCCCCAGCCCTATTTTGTGTTTCATTTAGAGACAGGGTCTGAATGGGTTGCTTAGTTCCTCACTTTTGCTGAGGCTGGCTTTGAACTCGAGATCCTCCTGCCTCATCCTCCCGAGCTGCTGGGATTACAGATATACGCCATTGTACACTACCTGCCTTTAACACAGAGTAAAAGATGGAAAAGGAGTTTCCATCAGAGTTAGAATAGGTATTTAACAATGGGGAAAACAGACTTCAAAACAAGGAGCTCTACCAGAGATAAATAGGGACATTTTTTAAAAAAATATTTTTAGTTGTAGATGGGCACAGTACCTTTATTTTATTTATTTATATGTGATGCTGAGGATCAAATCCAGTGCCTCACACCTGCTAGGCAAGTGCTCTACCACTGAGCTACAACTCCCACTCACAGGGGACATTTTATAATAATTAAAAACTCAATATATCAGAAAGATGTACTTATCCCTAATATTGTAGCTTCAAAATACATGAAGCAGAAAACTGACAGAAATCAAGGAAAAAAGTATTAAAACCCACAGTCATGGTTGTATATTTTCATATTCCTTTCAGAGTATTTAATAGAACAACTACGCCAAACATATGTACAGATACAGGAGATCGGAATAGAGCTTGCCCCAATTAATATTTATAGAGCCCCCAAATTAGAAAATACAGTATTTTTAGGTGTCCCAGAGCTTTTATCAGGATAGTCATATTAAGGGCCATGAACCAAGTCTTAGTAAGTTTCAAAAGACTGAAATCTCATGGAGTATGTTCTCTGATTACAATTGAATTAAATTAGAAATGAGGACTAGGGCTGTAGCTCAGTGGAAGAGCACTTACCTAGCATGCGCAGAGTCATAGGTCTGATCCTCAGCACCGAAGATAAAAATCAATAACAAAAAGAATTCAGTGAAGTCTTAAGATACAAAGTCGTGAAAAAGATTGATTGTACTTTTAAATAAATGAGATTTTTAAAGAGGGGATGAGAGTTTAGCTCAGAGGGAGAGCATGTGCTTAGTATGCCCAATGCTCTGGGTCTGATCTCTAGCACCGAAATAAATAAATAATTAAAAACAATTTTATTTCAGTTGCATTAAAAAAAAAAACTTAAGAATAAATTTAGCAACCATTCGTAGCTCTACACTGAAAAGTACAAGATTCTGCTGAGAGAAATTAAAGAAGATGCAAATACAGAGAGAGATATATGATGTTCATGTATTGGAAGACTTGATATTTTTAAGATATCACCTCTTCTAATTAATCTATAGACTCAATGCAATGCCAATCATAGTCCCAACTTGCTTTTAAAATAGAAACAGACCAACTATTCTAAAATTTATATGAAAATGCCTAGAACCTAGAATACCTAAAAAAAAAAAAAAAGAAGAACAAAGCTAGAGAATTTATTCTGTCTTACTTCAAGACTTAGTTAAAAACAGATAATAATCAACATACTATGGCATAATGATAGACACAAAGAGAAGTAGAAATAGAGAGTTCCAGAAATATATTCATTTTCACACAGTTTTAGTCCTGAAAGGACTAAAGCCATTTTTAAAAGATTTTTTAGTTGTAAATGGACATAATACCTTTATCTTATTTATTTTTATGTGGTGCTGATGATTGAACCCAGTGCCTCATGCATGCTAGGCAAGCACTCTACCACTGAGCCACAGTCTCAGTCCCAGTAATTTTTCTTTAAATAGAGACAGTTGTTTTTTTAAAAATACCTTTATTTTATTTATTTATTTTTATGTGGTGCTAGGATCAAAACCAGTGCCTCACATGTGCTAAGCAAGTGCCTTACCACTGAGCCACAACCCAGCCCACTGAAGCAATTAACAATTTTTTTAAAAGTTTTATTTGTTCTTTTTAGATATACAGGACAGTAGAGTGTATTTTGACATATTATACTTACATGAAATATAACTTATTCTAATTAGGAACCCATTTTGTGGTTGCACATGAAGTTACACTGGTCATGTATTCATATATAAACATAAGAAAGTTATGTCTGATTTATTCTACTGTCTTTCCTATCCCCATCTCCCGTCCCTTCCCTTCATTTCTCTTTGTCTCCCCCAACCCCTGTTTTGTGTTAGCATCTACATATCAGAGAGAACATACAACCTTTGGTTTTTTTGCTTATTTCAGTTAGCATGATAATCTCCAGATCCATTTACCAGCAAAAGTGGATTAAAGCAATTTAATGGAGAAAAGAAACTCTTAAAAGAAAATCATGTTGAAACAACTGGCTATTTGGTAAAAAAAATTAACTTCAATTCTTGTGTATTGCCATACAAAAACTTAGTTCAAGATGGACCAGAGACCTAAGTTAAAATTATAAAGCTTTTAGAAGAAAACATAGGAGAATATCTTTAACCTGAGGGTCAGGCAAAATTTTCTTAGCACAGAAAGCAATAAATATAAACATAAACATCAATACACTAAATTTCATCAGAAATAAAACTTTCTTTTCATCAAAAAATGCAGTTAAGGAACTGAACATTAAACCCACAGACTGAGGGAAAGTCACACACAAAAAATGTACCTGACAAAATTTGTTTTGAGAATATAAATTACTCCTGCAATTCAGTAATGGCACTCATCCTATAAGATTTAAAAGACTTAGCCAGTAGTGGTAGTACATGTCTATAATCCCACCTACTTGGGAGGCTGAGACAGGAGGATCCCAAATTTGAGGCCAGCCTCAGCAATTTAGTAAGACCCTGTCTCAAAATAAAATTAAAAGGGCTGGAGATGTAGCTCAGTGGTAAAGCACCCTGGGTTTAGTGTACAGTTTTTCAAAACAATAAATTAAAACTTAAAACACTTTTATCAAAGAAAATATATGCATGTCTACTGAGCATAAAAATATATAACATAATTATTTGTCAGTAAATGCAAATTTAAAACACAGTGAGATACTTTCTATTCCCTAGAATACCCAAAATTAATAAGACTGAAAATACCAAATGTTGGCAAGAACATGGAACAACGGAATTCTCATATATTGTGAGTATAAATATAAAGTTATATAACCCTTTTGGAAAAATTATGGGCAGTTCCTTACAAAATTTAGCATATACTTACTCTTTGTCTCAGTAATGCAAGTCATACAAGAGAAATGAAAACATATTCCACAAAAAGACTTGTACAAGAATATTCATAGCAGCTTTAGTCATAATGTAGAAAACTATAACAACTCACATGATGGTCAACATGAGAATAGATAAATTGTGATTATATGCATACAGTGGAATCTGTTCACCAAGGAAAAGGAATGAACTGTTAGTACATGGCACATTTTTTTGAAAATCTCATAGGCATGATGCTGTGTGAAAGGAACTGAACATAAAAAAGCCTATACTGAATGGTTCATATATATGAAATTTTAGAACAGGCAAAGCTAATCTCTGGTGAATAAAAAGTAGAACAGAGGTTGCCAGGGTGGCGGTGTGGGGATGGGCGGTATGGGTTAACTGGGAAGAGACATGAGAGGACTTTCTAGAGAAATAAAAGTGTCCTGTATATTAATAGAGTATAAGATATACAGGTGTAGCCATTTGTTAAAGTTGTACAGTTAAGATTTTACTTTCATTGGGTACAGTGGCTCATGCCTGTAATCCCAGCAGCTTGGGAGGCTGAGGCAGGAGGATCTCGAGTTCAAAGCCAGCATCTTATAGAAGAAAAAGTAGGTCCAAATCTTCAACTTGTTGGCTTAGGATCAGACTTCCTTAACAGGACTCCCATAGCACAAGAAATAAAAGCAAGAATCAACAACTGGGATAGATTCAAACTAAAAAGCTTTCTCTCAGCAAAGGAAACTATCAGTTATGTGAAGAGAGAGCCTACAGAGTGGGAGAAAATCTTTGCCACTCATACTTCAGATAGAGCGCTAATTTCCAGAATCTATAAAGAACTCAAAAAACTCTACACCAAGAATACAAATAACCCAATCAACAAATGGGCTAAGGAAATGAACAGACACTTCACAGAAGAAGATCTACAAGCAATCAACAGATATATGAAAAAATGTCCAACATCTCTAGTAATAAGAGAAATGTAAATCAAAACTACACTAAGATTCCATCTCACCCCAATTAGAATGGTGATTATCAAGAACACAAGCAACAATAGGTGTTGGCGAGGATGTGGGGAAAAAGGTACACTCATACATTGCTGGTGGGGTTGCAAATTAGTGCAGCCACTCTGGAAAGCAGTATGGAGATTCCTCAGAAAGTTTGGAATGGAACCACCATTTGACACAGCTATTCCACTCCTTGGCCTATACCCAAAGGACTTAAAATCAACATACTACAGAGATACAGCCACATCAATGTTCATAGCTGCTCAATTCACAATAGCCAGATTGTGGAACCACCCTAGATGCCCTTCAGTTGATGAATGGATAAAGAAACTGTGCCGTATATATACAATGGAATATTACTCCACCATGAAGAATGATAAAATTATGGCATTTGCAGGCAAATGGATGAAATTGGAGAATATCATGCTAAGTGAGATAAGCCAATCTCAAAAAACTAAAGGAAGAATGATCTCGCTGATAAGCGAATGAGGACATATAATGGGAGGTGGGAGGGGTTAGCGTTAGGATTAGGGTTAGGTTTAGGGTTAGGGATAAGGAAGGTGGTAAGAATGGAAGAAGGAAGGACTGTACAGAGGGAAAAGAGGGGTGGGAGGGGTGGAGGGTAAGGGAAAAAAATAACAGAATGAATCAAACAACATTACTTATGTAAATTTATGATTACACAAATGGTATGCCTTGACTCCATGTACAAATAGAGAAACAACATGTATCCCATTTGTTTACAATTAAAAAAAAAAAAAGCCAGCTTCAGCAAAAGTGAGGAGCTAAACAACTCAGTGAGACCCTGTCTCTAAATAAAATACAAAATAGGGCTGGGGATGTGGCTCAGTGGTCAAGTGTCCTTGAGTTCAATCCCCAGAACCCGCCCCCCCAATTTTACTTTTCAGTTATGTAAATGTTAACCTAAAAACATCTTTTAAAAAATAAGTAAAGGTAGGAAAAGGTAGAGGCATGGATGACACAAGAATGATTGAATCTTGATAAATTATTGAACTGAGTGATAGGGGCGCAGGGGCTCATTGTACCATTCTGATTAAATTATATAGGCTTGAAATCTTCCATAATGAACAAAACAAAACAAAACACCATTTTACAGAACTTTCCAGTAATTTGAGCCCATAAATTCTGTTTTTATTGATGCCAATTAGATATGGATTTTTCTGTGACTTATAATCAAAAGTGTCTCAAGTAATACACTGGATATTGTAGGGTTTGTTTTTTAAAAAATATTCCATCTTTTCCGTGTAACAGTAAGCCTGATACTTAGAGCTTGGTTTAGCAGACCGGCACCAGATGGAAGCCAGTTAGACACCAGGAATTAGATCAGAAGTTGTGCTCAGTTGTACAGCTGTGGATCAGAGCAGGGAATTCCACCAGCACGTACACTGACCACCAGTGGCAGTCCACATAACCTGTCTGTTGTCACAGGCCAAGTCTAGATGTTTTTCTTGTCAAGTGAGAGATCATATAGCAGTATGGGACTTCCAAAACTTTCAGAACAAGGGAAAGGGAACATCATTATGAAGATTTAGAAGAAAAGCAATTCTAAAAATTATTTATTATAAGAACTATAAGAAATTTTAAAACTTTTCCGTCATCCTTAGCTGATTCAGAAAGATGTGTCTATGAGTTGAAGCTACAAATAAAAGGAACAAATAGATGAAAAGGAATAGTTAGCACATGTAGTTAGAGGTAACCTGGACATGCAACAGTGGTATTAAAAGTCAAATTGGAGAAAGCAGAAAGTGGATTCATACTGAGGCGTACTGAAGCAAAGATGTGGAAAACCCACTTGAGAAATCATGTTGGAATGCAGAGGAAAAAAAAAAAAACATGGGAGAGATGGTAACTATGGATGATAGACTTTTCTAGAACACCAGTGTCAAAGACTAAGCCAGCATTTTCAGGGGAAAAGACTGTGACAAAAGAGTGTTGTAGCTAGCTGCATTTTGTTTCATTTTTGAAGGCAACATTCATGTATGCCACAGTTAAAAAATGCCACTCACTTAACTTCTCAGACAACAAACTTCTAGTTGACTGAAAGACATCAGGATGAATTTAAGAATTAGAATATTCTTAAGCCAGGTGCAGTGGTGCATGCCTGTAATTCCAGTGGCTCTGGAGGCTAAGGCAGGAGGATCTTGAGTTCAAAGCCAGCCTCAGGAACTTAGCAAAGCCCTAACCAATGTAGCTAGACCCTCTCTCTAAATAAAATATAAAAAAGGGCTGGGCTGGGGATATATCTCAGTTGGTAGAGTGCTTGCCTCTCAAGCTCAAGGCCCTGGGTTTAATCCCTCACACTGAAAAAAAAAAAAAAAAAAAAAGGGCTGGGGAACAAGAGTTGTAGCTTAGTGGTAGAGCACTTGCCTAGTATGTGTGAGGCGCTGAATTTGATTCTCAGCACCACATATAAATAAAAAAAATAAAGGTTCATGGAAACTAAAATGAAATTTTAAAAAGGGGGGGCTGGGAATGTGGTTCAGGGTTAAGCACCCCTGGGTTAAATCCCTGGTTCCCCACCCCCCCCCCCCGCCGCCCAAAAAATAATGTATGTTATGAAAGACCGGCAGACTTCTAAAGGACTGCCAGAGGCATGAGGCCATCCTAAATTCTTAGTAAATCCTCATCTTCACAAACCACACTGATTGCACTGAGTGCACTGATGAATCTGCAAGAATGTGTATCTGTGGCATCTGGATTAAACTGAAAAGCAAACAGTTTCCTCATGAGTTGTTATTCCTGTGGGACAAAATTGTGTAATTGGGCACAAACAATTCATCTTGAAAATTCTTTCCCCCAGGCATTGTTTACTTGGAGATTCAGAAGTCCAATTAAATAAGATGACAATACAGTAATGTTAAAGAAGAGGAAAAACTGGGGGGGCGGGGGGTACACTGCAAGGAAATAATTCAAAAGTTAAAGAAATCAATTGAATACTCAGAACCCATGTAATTTTTAAATCTTCCACCTATATTTTTCAGCTTTTGAAATGAACATGCATTGTCAATGAGAAACTATGGGTGGAGGAAAATGCCATTACAATTGTGTTGAGAAAGCAATTCGGTGTTTTAGTTTTTAAGGGCTACAGTAACACACTCAGGATGGAAAAACTGTGAAAGACTTAACAGAAAAGGAGAACATGAAAGTAGAACACAAAGATAAGAAAATAAGATCAAATCTAGGTAGATACTATTACTAAGCAAAAAGGGCCTATAAAGTAGTGAAAGAAGAAATATAAAAAAAAAATGGGAAAAAATTGAGTTTATTAAGCAAACTAGAAAACACACTATTTTTTCAAAGGATAGTATAACTGAAACAATATAAAAGGGAACTTATAAATACTATTTTGGGCCTGGGGTTGTAACTCAGTGGTAGAGCACTTGCCTAGTACATGCAAGGTACTGGGTTCGATCCTTAGCACCACATAAAAACAAGCAAATAAAAGTATTACCTCCACCTACAACTAAAACAGATTTAAAAAAAAAAATACTATCTTTTTTAGATTTAATGTATTTGTGTGTGTGTGTGTGTGTGTGTGTGTGTGTGTGTGTGTATGCTAAGGATTGAACTCGGGGCCTCCTGCATGCTGGGCCAGCACTGTACCGCTGTACCACTGAGTTATACCCCAGCCCCAACACACCTCACCCAATTTAAAATAATTACATTTTACAAACAGACAAAATCAATGTGTGGTTTTAATTCCCAGGTGTAGTAGTCTCTGACCTGAGGCAAACAATGGAACTGTACTCTGATGACCTTCAAGGCCTAATAGTTTTCTAGGTAATTGTTCTCTGGGTGGAAAGCCAAGGGGCGGAGGATAAACTGTCCCGTGCCTTGTACATTTTATAAATGACTTGTTTGCACTTATTTGTAACTACCCTAATTCAATTCTTAAAAATAGAGGCAGGATCAAATGTTTAGTCACTGCACCTACCCAGGCCCCAAATCTAGCAATTGATTGCCCACCTGATCACCCTTTCTCTACAGATAGCTGAAGAGAAAAAGCAGAAATTTACATAACTTGCTGGCTCTGGACAGTTCCACATTCTCATTCCTTCCTGACAGTACTGGGAGACAGGAAGGTGATTAGCTTGAGCTGAAGTGCCTTCTGTGGGAGACTCCCATCCGCTCAAGCTGGGGACCTTTAACCATTCACCAGTTTAAGGATTTCTTAGAGAGTTCTCTGAATACGCCACTTTTGACTCAGGAAATCTTTCCAGACTCCTCCCCTGACGTACAGGACTGTCAGATTCTGGTAGACCTTTCACTCTGGATCCCTTTCTTACCCGTGGCCCCACCCTAAGGAATTAATTGTTTTTCTCCAGACTGTGGTTTCACTGCTGAGATATCCTGTTCAACACCTTGTGCACAGGCCCCTCCCGTGAAGTTCAGGTACTCTGATCCCACTGTCCGTCTATCCTCCAGAGTACTGATAATGTAGCAAAATATTTTTTTTTTCCTCCTTACCACTAAACTTTCCTCTCTGGTTAGTAAGTCTATATATTCCAACTTATTTCACATCAAGGTTTTTTTGCTTTGTTTTTATACATCAATTCCCTAGATTTGGTCTTATTTTCTCATCTTTGTGTTCTACTTTCATGTTCTCCTTTTCTGGAAAGTCTTTCACAATTTCTCCATCCTGAGTGTGTTACTGTAGCCCTTAAAAACTAAAACAGAATTGTTTTCTCAACACAATTCTAAACTCCTCGAGGACTGGAATAGTTTCTTACACTTTTCTTATGCAACTTGAGACTTTAAAAAAAAAAGTGTCAATAACAGCAGCAAATAATCATTAGCCTCCTATTTGTGAAACCATAACTTCCTCCAAATCCTTCCTCAAGTGGTTCAGGGAGTTCCCAGGGACATCTCAAATCTGCCTTCTAGAACAGTTATCTGGGTGGTATTTCCCCCAGCCTGTTTCCATGACTCTTTTTCTCTGAACCACCATGTCTCACATGCCTTTCCTCCTCCTTAAACGCCAGATACTGTGGTAAATTCTGCCTCCCTCACGCTCTGATGCACAGTTCCCTCAGACCTGGTTTTTCTGTTTGGTTCTTCCTCTGGTCTAGTTTAAGCAACAATATTGCCTGGCCACTCCAGCACCAACCCTTTGTCTTTACCCTAGCTCTTGTACTCGGATTCACTTTCTTTAGAAAGGGGCTCTTTCCTAGGATAGCTGAGCCATATCACAAGCCATCCTCTTCATAGACTAGCCACTGATCAATCTGTCTTTATCATCTGAGATTGATCAGCAACTGTCTCCTGCAGGAAGTCATTCTTGAAATCCACTCCCCACCCTCCATTCCCCCCCACACTATCACCTCCAGCTAAATGATATTTGCCTTTTTTGTACCATGGTACTCTGAACATATCTACTCTGAACGTATATCCTCTGAATATAGTTTTTATTGTGTGGTAATTGTCTTTTTTATACTTGATTACCCGTCTAATCTATGAGCTCTGAGGGAAAGAATCATGTCTTATGCATCTTTGAATTCTGAGCGTTAAGCTTAGTTCTCGGTAATTAGGAGGTCCCACAGAGGCTCAGGCTACACCTTGATGTGCTTACGTGTAGCACAATAGATTTGGCTTAAATAATACTTCATTTTGATTAATGGCAGTTTTCCCTTGGATAAGAATTTCATGCTGAGTTTTACTCATATTTACTCATATTTTTACTTTAAGGTTTATGTCAAACTAATTTGTCAGATGTTTGGTGAGCACCCATGTGTCCTAAGTCCTGTTCTATCCCCTGAATATACAGAGATTAATATGATGTGGTTCCTCTCCAGAGGAGGTGCCAGAAACTCCCTCAAGTCTCCCTCCCTCCATTTCTCCATTCTTTTCTCCCATTCTTTCTTGTCTGGAGAGATTTTTACTGTTTGGAATTGTATCTAATGGAATAAATACATGTAAAGAATTTAGTTACAATATGTAGTATACTCAGTATAACAATACAAATTCAAGCCAGGTATAGAAATAGCAGAGGCATGATAGGATTCCTAGGGTGGGTGAGGGGGACTTGGAGGAGGTGACTTCTGAGTTATAAAGGGTGAACAGACTCCTGAGGCTGATGGGTGAAAGATATTCTGGGAGAAGAAAGAGCACATGCAAAGGCCTAAAAATGTGAAACAGCATTATGTGTTTCAGAAACTATAAGTACTTTGGTATTTCTGCAGCGTGAAGTTCAGTAGAAGGAAGGTGGAGGTGGTGTAAGAGGTAAAACTGGGGTAATAGGCAATATTTTAAGTACCAACATCTTTTATGTTTGGGCAACTTTTTAGTTAAGAGAATGTAGGGTCTTTAGTGTAACTGGTGATATTTATAATCCATATGTGAAGCTGTGTATTGCAGTTTTTCCTTCATGAACTTAACTCAAGTTTCTGTTGTCATCTAGCTGCATTTTAGTGTTTGTTACGTGGTTGGTATAAGAGTTAAAAAGAAGATGCTCCCTGGAGTTTACACTCTTTTCTTGTTGAGGCTGGAAGAATATATCCCTCCAAAGAGTTTAGAGTACTTAGCAGTTTACAGATTGATGCAAGTTGAAACTGTAAGAATGGTCTATAAACACAGTCTTGATGTAGAGTTATGTAGGAAGGACTAGAAATGTATGGGTTAAAACAAAATAACCTGAATTTTGCCTTAAGAAAAATAATTCTGTCAGAGATAGCTGATCATGGGAAATGCCAAATTAAGAAATGCATTTGTAAATTAGAAACTTTGTTTAGTGTTCTATTGTCTACAGGTAAGAAATGACCTCCTGCTTGCCCAATAAGTAATCATCTTTGACTTTTATACTGAAAGCAGGACACAAATTTATTTTTTCTCTGTAATATATTTATTCCCTGTTCTCTACTAAAGGACATGAGCTATGGTAAGTCTTTAGATAACAGTTACTTTCCACTGATTTTATTTTCATGTATGTTTAGTTTTTAGTTTGCCTTGGAGATTTTTTTTTAATTGTTTGTGTAAATTGGGTTCCTGTGTTTCTGCCAAGTCTCAGTTCAGACTACACTGGGACTCCCCTAGCCCCTCCTTTCATCTCTATTCTCAAAATACACTAGTCTCTGCCCTCTTCCTGTGGAGTATGCTATCCAACATCTTCCCCTGTCCCCTGGAGTCTACATTGCCACCACCTTCTGCTCGGGTATTCTTCCCTCCAGCTAAGCCAGTGCAGACTTTTGGCAGGCCATGAGGGTTTCTATGCAGACCTTCCTGGAGCCATTGATCACCAAATACATTTCACACCGAACTCAAATTTAGGAGATGGCATACTTTAATCAACCCTTAAAAGAAGGATGGAGGAAACTTTCACTTTCTGTTTGTATACTTTATAAATTATTTATCTTTGACAATGAACCTTTGCTATTTTATAATTAAAAGGTAAAGATGGTTCAATTTGGAAAAATGAAATTCAATAATAGAGATTTTAGTACCACTTCAGGTCGTCTATTAAATTAACTTATCTGTATCTACACACGCATACATACACACACCACTACCACTACCACTACCACCTCCACAACAGCAACACAGTGTAAGACAGTGTTTTTAAAAATTCATAATAGGGGGATGCAGATGTAGCTCAGTTATAGAGTGCTTGCCTAGCACATGGCAGTCACTGGGTTCAGTCCTCAGCACCACACAAAATAAATAAATTTTAAAAAAGGTCTTTAAAAAAATCTTTAAAAAAAACTCATAATAGTTTAGAAAGCAAGAATCATAAAAAGGTTCATACTACATGACTTATAAAGTCTAGTGTTGAAAAACAACCTAAGAAAATAATTCAAAAGAAAGTAAGTCTAAAAATCTATATACAAGGGTTGGGGATATAGCTCAGTTGGTAGAGTGCTTGCCTCACAAGCATAAGGCCCGGGGTTCAATTCCCAGCACCACTGGTGGGGTGGGGGAGTCTATACACAGTCTTTTCTAAACACAGAATAGTTGAAGAGAGAAAACTTTGAAGTCAATGTAAGAGGTACAAAATAATATATCAACCGGATGGAATATTATTGTAACACTGAAAATGAAACTGTTGGCAATATGGATTGTTTACGATAGAAAGAGAAAATACAAAATCATATACACTGATTACGGTTGTGTATGAAATAAATTTCACATAGACAACGAGAAAGGAAAATGAATAATGAAAATAGCTGTTGTTCTAGTGTAGTGGGATCATGGAAAATTTTTAAATTTTATTGAGTGTTCTTTCAGTAAATAAATTGGAGAAGTCTGGGCACCGTGGTACACTCTTATAATCCCAGCTACTCCAGAGGTTAAGGCAGGAGGATTGCAAGTTTAAGCACAACCTGAACAATGTAGCAAAACACTGTCTCAAAATAAAAAATGAAAAGGGCTGAGGGTATAGCCAGGTGGTAGAGCACTCCTGGGTTCATTCATCAGTACCCGCCCCCCCCCCCCCCCAAAAAAAGGGAAAAATATAGAGTTTCAGACTGTTAGTTAATTCAGATTATTGTAGTTCTGGGACTTTTGCAGCAAAAAGGAAGGATTCTGGAATCTGAGCCCCTTTCCCTCATTGACCTAAAAAATTCTGCCCTAGGAAAGAAGGAAACCTCTACTTTCTAACCACATTGTAAAAATGAACATTCTTGGGGCAAATCATACTAGAATGGCCCTCTGGAAGAGACTGCAGACTCCATTCTCAAAAGGCTTTAAGAAAAATACATATTCCCATTCCTTCTTCTGCCCAGCCCCTGACAATCACTAATCTACTTTCTGGCTTCATGGATTTATCTATTATAGACAATTTCACATACATGGAAATCACATAACGTGGGGCTTTTTGCATCTGGTTTCTTTCACCTAGTGTGACACTTTCAAGGATCACCCATGTTGTGGTAGTATCAGTACTTCACTCCTTTTCATGGTCAAATCATATTTCATGATATGGTATACCAAACTTTGTTCATCTAGTTTATCAGTTGGTAATATTTGGATTGTTTCCATTTCTACTATGAATATTTGAAACATGTTCACATTTTTGTGTGGACATATGTTTCAGTACTTTAGAGTATATATACCTAGAAATGGAATTGCAGGGGGGTCACATGGTAAGTCTTTGTTTAACGTTTTTGAGGAACCACCAAACTGATTTCCAAAGCAGCTGCACCATTTTACATTTCCACCAGCAATGTATGAGGGTCCCCAATGTTTTTTGTCATCCCTTCCAGTTTTTACACTGTGTTATGTAGTACATATTGATTAGATGCCAACTTTCTTACTGATATTGGCCTCACTATTACTAGGAAAAACTGAAAGTTATTCTGAGATGCATTATAGTCGTCCCCACTTCTCCATGGGGGATACTTTCCAAGACCCTTCAGTGAATGCCTGAAATCATGGATAAAATGTTATGGATTGGACCTGGAATGTTCCCCCAAAAGCTCATGTGTTGAAGGCATGATCCCCAAAGCAGTAAGGTTTAGTGGTGGGAATTTTAGGCAATGATTAGGACTCTAACCTCTATCAGTCTAAGCCTAATCCAGCTTTCTATTTCATTGATAGCTGAATGGACTACAAGGTGGTACCTCTGGGCAGGTGGAACATGGCTAGAGGAAGCAGGTCACTGAGGATCTGGCCTTGGGTAGTCCCTGGCCCTTCCTATCCTTCTCTCTCTTCTCTTTCTCTCTTTCCTCACTTCCAAGCTGCCTTGAACTGAGCAGCTTTCCTCCATGATGACCTTCCACCATGATGTTCTGCTTTGCCCCAAGCCCAAAGGAATGGAACGGGCCAACCATGGACAAAATCTCAGAAACCATGAGTCAAAATAAAATTTTCCTCCTCTGACAAGTTGTTCTTGTCAGGTATTTTGGTCACAGAAATGAAAAACTGATAAACACCATATCAAACTCTAAATAGAGTGCTGTACTTTCAGTGTGGTTTATCCTCCAAATGTTCACGTACTGGAAATTTGGTTGCCAATGTTAGCAGTATTGAGGTGGCAGAATCTTTAAGAGTTGGGAGAACGGCATTAATGATCTGTTTTTTATTTTATAGATCTGACAAAATGGGAAGGAGGCCCAAACAGGAGAAGAAAGAAGAATATAGATCAGAGGAAATAGGCAGAGATGGGTTAAAATAAAAGATTCTGCCAGACTTGGGCTATGAGGCAGAGAAAAGATTGAGGCCTCTGGGTACATACTATAACATACTGTACGCAATATCTTACAGTTGTTCCCTATGTGCCAATTCAACAAAATAATTTAGTTACAGATAATGGAATTAGAAAGAATTTCATAGGTTATTGAATTCACTTATATAGCATATGGCATGGAACATCCTTTTATTTTCACCCCAACTGATGCAAAAGATTTTTCCTGATAATAGGGAGAATAAGTTGAATTTTTGCTAACCTTTTTTATGTCTGAGAATTTGTCTCTAACTACTCTCTAAACATAGATGTTCCCCAAATAGGGAGGCAAATGAAAAGATCACTATTTCCCTATTTCTTCACATCATGGCATAAAAAAGAATAATAATTTGTAAAGCATCAGAGAAAACGGAACTGCTATCAACTGGAGGTTATAGACCTGGGGTTGAGGTGATCTGTATCTTTTTTTTTTTTTTTTTTTTTTTGGCACTGGGGATTGAACTCAGGGGCACTTGGCCACTGAGCCACATCCCCAGCCCTATTTTTTGTATTTTATTTAGAGACAGGGTCTCATTGAGTTGCTTAGCATCTTGCTTTTACTGAGGCTGACTTTGAACGCTCGCTCCTCCTGCCTCAGCTTCCTGAGCTGCTGGGATTACAGGTGTGCGCCACCGAGCCTGGCTTAATGACCTGTATCTTTTTTTTTTTCTTTTAAATGTTTTTATGTATATTTTTTAGTTGTAGGAGGACACATTATCTTTATTTTTTTTTTATTTTTATGTGGTGCTGAGGGTGGAACCCAGGGCCTCATGTGTGCTAGCCTCCACCACTGAGCCACAATCCCAGCCTGGGGATCTGTATCTTGACCCACCTTTAATTCTATCTCACATACCAGTTGATGAGCTCAGGAATAAATTCTATAAACTATAGTTTAATGGGTCAGTATTGAATTTTATCCTTAGTAAGAAAACCAACACTTTTAGGTCTAAATAAGGTGGTTAGAAATAATAGCTTAATTAACTCTGTAGCTTCCTACGTGTGTGTCTACATGACGCTGTGGCTGCTAATATACTGGACTAGACAGACCTGCATCAGAACAGTAACAAAAGAGATCATGCATATTTCCTGATCACTTGGGTTTGGAGGAAATTTGCATAAAGATATTGGACTCTAAGCTCTAGATCTTTGGATTCATTAAGCCTCAGGGAAGGGGATATGTGGGACTTGAAGGTTGAAGCTGGTGAAAATAATTTGCAGATTTTTAATGTTCTGTAATGTTTTTAAAATTACTTTATATTTTCACATAACATGTTGTACTCTGCCTGTCTCCCTTTAGGTCTAAGAGAATTCTTTAGATCTATAATGAGAGGTATATTTTCTTTTTAAAACTTTCAGTAATGTTTGGCATTATATATTACTTGTACTATATATTCTAAAGAAATGAATCATAATTAAAAATGAATACCCTAAATCTATCACAACTTGAGTTTTAAGTTAAAGTTTGTGTTATATTATTCCTTATTTTAAAATGTCTAACGTTGTGATTCAAACAAATTGAAATCAGTGACAACACCAAAGATTGGTGAGCATGTGGAGAGACTCCATCACTCATACATTGCTGGGGGGAATATGAAGTGGTATAACCAATCTGGAAAATAGTTTGGTAATTTCCCTAAGAACTAAGCATGTAACTACCATATGATCTAGGAATTACACTCCTGAGCATTTATTCCAGAGAAATGAGAAATTATTTTTACACAAAAACCTACGTAAGAATGTTCATAGCATCTTCATTTGTAATACCCCAAAACTGGAACCAGCCCAGTGTCCTTCAGGAAGTGAATGGTTAAACTATGTACATACTCTGGAATGCTACTCAGCAATAAAGTGGAAGGGACTATTGATATATACAGTATCTTAATCCATTCAGGCTATTATAGAAAAACACCACAAACCGGTTGCCTTATAAGTGACAGAAACTTGTTTCTCGTGGTTTTGGAAGCTGGAAAGTCCAAGATCAAGATACCTTAAAATGCAGTGTCTGGAGAGGCCCATTTGTGGTCCATAGAACAGTGTCTTCCAGGTGTGTCCCCACATGGTGGAGCAATGAAGAAGTTTCTGAGGCCTCTTTTAAAGGGCATTAATCCTATCAGTGAGGGCTCTCCCTCCTGACCTAGTTACTTCCAAAAGCTGCACCTTCTAATACCATCACATTGGTATTAGATGAATTTTGAGGGGGACATAAACATTTAAACCACATCAGACAACTACCTGATAAATCTCCAGGCAATTATACTGAGTTGAAAAAGCCGATCTCAAAAGTTCACATACTGTATGAATCCATTTATAGGATGTTCTTGAAATTGGACAGTTGGAGAACGGATTAATGTTTGACAAGAGATGGGGGGAGGTCTCTTGGATAGGGGGAGATCCAATTTGAAATAATTACATCATTGGTTCAAATTTTTGAGCATGTTCCTTTTATCATTAATAATTATTTATTTTTCGTAAGTAATTTATTATTGAATGAAATCTTAGCATAGAAGGGACTTTGAATGATGCATTCTAGTCCTGGCACTATTACCAGGATAGTATAAAGTAGTCTCTTAGTCTCTTTGGTAAACTAGACAAGTGTTCCTTGAGAGGATTTCATTATTTAGCTTTTTTTTTTTTGGTACCAGGAGTTGAACCCAGAGGCACTTAACCACTGAGCCACATCCTCAGCCCCTTTTATTTTTATTTGGAGACAGGGTCTGGCTAAGTTGCTTAGCGCCTCACGAAATTGCTGAGGCTGGCTTGCAATCCTCCTGTCTTGGCCTCCCAAACTGCTGGGATTACAGGTATGGGCTACCATGCCCAGCATTTATTTAGCTTTTGTTTGTAGCCATTTCCCCTAATCCTGGGGGAACTTTTGAGATATATATTTCCCGCCTTTATCCCTGAGGATTCTAGATTCTGTAGGTCTAAGGCTGAATCCTAGCAACCTACGTTTAAAGAATCATATCAGCTGATTCTAATTCAAGAGATCAACCAGTTATGAACAATAATTGTTATGGTGAGCAAGTAAGAACTCTTTAAATGCTTTGGTGGGATAGAGGATTTATATATGGTTAGGGAGGAATTTTAAGAGAAAAGTACTGATAAAATTTCCCAAACACCCACGTTTTTAAAAAGAATGTTTGACCAAACATTGAGATTCAGAGTGTGTGCTTGTTCTGAATCAACAAGAACTTTGAACAGAAAAGAGCCTGCCTTTGATTCTTATTCATGTTGAAGGAGCCCTGCCCTATCTCTTAACTATTTGGCCTGCCTGACCCCTCGTGATTTGTTTGGTTCAAAAATTCTTGTTTTGGTTTTATAGATGGTATAAAGGAGTGCATTGCTACAGTAGGAAAGCCAAAGCATATATAAGCTCTGAAAATAAGGTATTATTTAATTCCTTATTGTTTTGGAAATGAAGTTGCAATGAAAGTTATTGGTCCATCTTTTCCTCCTCCTTTTTTTTTTTTTTTTTTTCAAATTAAAACCCTAGTTTTTTCTTTTGTTGTTGAAACAGTTTTATTATGTTGCCCATGCTGACCTCAAACTTCTGTGACCAGGTGATTAACTAGCCTCAGCCTCCAGAGTAGCAAGAGCTGCAGGTGCCTGCCACTGGGTTCTCTAACCCCTAGTGGTTGCTGTTATTGAAAAGCAGGTTCAAAGAAAGTCTCTTCTTCCATTTGGGATGCTTAGGTTGCAGCTTTTGGAAATCTACGTGACCCTGTCTCTGGTCTGCCATCTCAAGCACATAATTGGAACATCTTCACTTGGCAATTTTTGGGGCTTATATCTGAGTAAGATCCAACCACTTCCCAAACTCCCGGGTATATGCTTGAGCTCTTGAGTTGTATTATGCACATCACTCTCTCCAGGGTTGCACCACTCCTTCCTCTCAACAGTAGTCACAGTCAAGCCACGCATACCTGTAATGCCAGCAACTCAGGAGGCTGAGGCAGGAGAATTGCAAGTTCGAGGCCAACCTCAGCCAGTTAGCAAGGCCCTGTCTCAAAAGGAAAAAGAGGGCTGGGACTGTGGTTCAGTGGCTAAGCACTCCTGGGTTCAATCCCTAGTACCAAAAAAAAAAAAAAAAAAAAAATAGTCGCAGTCATATGGTGAATCTCTCTCGTCAGAGAAACATCTGCAAATCTGCCTTCCCAGTGACCCCAGAGCTTACTCAGAAGTGCACCAAAGAACCAGCCCTGACCCTTTTGGCTTTTACTTATGTGTTTGTTGGGCACCTCACTTTGGTGTGTGGCTTTTATTGTATCTTTGTGCCTCATAGCACAAAAACTCATAGTACTGTATGTTTTACATAGCAGTTTAATAAAAATACAGAAATATACATGAGAATGATATACACCAATTTCTAGACAATGATTTCCTCTGAGACTGAAGGGAGAAATAAGTAATATAAAGAGAGAATTTAAATTGTAACATTTTATTTCTTAGAAAGGAGTTGTAAATTAATATGATAGCATGCATGTATGACCATGTGAAAATGAATCCCACAAATATGTATAATTATATCAACAAAAAATTTTTAAGTGTGTTCATTTTTAATAATGACTATGACATACTGTTGACATCAGTTGTCTTTGATGGAGTTAAGAAAGAAGGGTCACTAGGGTTTTGGCAGTGAGTAATGGAGGGAAATTTTTCTGTATGGGTATTTTTTTCTGTATTTTGAAATGTTTTATAATTTAAAATTAAATGAAAAAGACAATCTAGGTTATAATGATTTTTCCTCAATCTCTCTCTCTCTCTCCCTTTTTTCTCAAAAACAAAGAAAACAAATAATCTGATAGAAATTATCCCACCTCCTTACCCTCAGATATACTTAGGGACACCTGTCTTCCCTTCTAGGTACAGTGGAGTCTCCCCTCTCTCCTTGAGTCTGAGTCTGACCCCTTCATTTCTTCTCCGGATCCCTTCCCTTCTAGCCTCTCAGGAACCTTGTGCTGTTTATTGCCAACACCTTGCTTTCTTCAGCCTATCTCTTTCTGTTGACTTCTTCCTGCCAAAATGTGTGCTCATTTCTCTTAGCTTTTAAAAAGCCTCTGCCACAAGGCCATTCCTGCCTCAGTCTTTCCTCGCTTTCATAGTCAGCCTTCTGGTAAGAGTATCTACCTGATTGTCTTTATTTTCACACCTCCTACTCTTCAGGCTACTCCAGTCTGCCTTCTCTCTCATGAAGTTGCTCTTGTCAAGGTCAACAGTGGCTTCCTGGTCACGAAATCAAGTGGATGCTTTCTGGTTTCCAGCTTTTGACACCATTGACTGTTCTCTGCTTCTTAAAAATTCTTCCATGATTTACCTGTTAACACCATTTTGGTTGTCTTCTACCCTTTTTGCTCCTCCCTGTTGTCCTTATTAGTTATATTCCTGTGACTCCCAAACTTCTCTACCTCCAGTTCTGACCTATTTTCTTAGCCATCAACCTATACATCCACCAGCCTCCTAAATATCACCTGTGCAACTCTCAGACTCTTCTGTCTCAACATGTGCAAAACTGAACTCATGGGATAACATCCTGCCCCCATGTTTTTGTCCTCTAGGGCTCCCTCTTTTAGGAATGGCACCATCCACCCAGGTGCCCGAGCCAGAAACCTGGGAGTCCTATTTGGCTTATCCCTCACTGTCAGCCCCACGTTCGTTAAACCACGAAATCCTGTTCGTCTACTTCCTTTCATCCCTTCTCTTTTCTCTTCCTTTGTCACTGCCAAAATGCCAGCATTTCAGTATTTGATATTTTTAATCTAGTAGTAATCCAGTACTTGATATATTTTTAAATTTTTCTCACTGAGGTATAATTTATATACAGTAAAGTGCTCTAGTTTTAAATTGTACAGTTGGATCAGAGTTGATAAATACATTCACTAGTGTAACCCGTACCTCTATGAAGACAGAACATTTCTACCTCTCTAGAAATTTCTCTCGTGACCCTATCCATTCAGTTAAAGCAACCACTGATCTAATTTAATTTTTAAAAATATTTTAATGCTCCCAGAATAAAACAGAAAATTGCTCCAAATCTTAAGAATAATTTATTGGTAGTATTGAAATAGAACTGTTCTAAAATATAGGAACTGTCTGTGGTGTGTGGTGATTAACTTTGGCTATTCTGTTAAAGTATAACTTTTTTTTCTTTTCTTTCTTTCTTTTTTTTTTTTAATTACAGTGCTAGGGATCAAACCTACCTAAGGCCTCGACACATGCTAGGCAAGCGTTCTACCAATGAGCCACATCCCCAGTCCTTAAGCTATAAAACTTTTACTATTAAGTTCATTTTAAATTGACAGGAAAATATTTGCTGATTTTTCTATTTAGGATACCAATTAATTATGATAGAAATACTTTAGACTCACAATTTAGGTTAATTTATAGTTTCAAAACTGCTCTAATTCTGCTTTAGAGTTAATCTTTGATTTAATATAAGGCCATATGATGATCCATATATTAATATCTAGTAATTTTAGGAAATAGTGGAAGGGTAGGGGTAGTGAAAGAGAAACTTGCATTTAAGATAGTTTCAAGTTACCTTAATCTTTGGTACAATTTTTACAATCCACTGATGTCTTTTTTATATCAGATATATGCTGCATGTTTAAGAGATTTGTAGCAATTGTCACTTGAAACATCATTTACAAATGTGTTAGTCAGCTTTTCATTGCTGTGACCAAAATAACTGACAAGAACAACTTAGAGGGGAAGAAGTTTATCTTGAGCTCAGAAGTTTCAGTCCATAGTCTGTTGGCTCCAGTGCTCTGAACCTGAGATGAGGCAGAATATCATGGCAGAAAGGTATGGAGGAGGAAAGCAGCTTGGGACATGGCCAGTCAAGAAGCAGAGAGAGAACTCCACTCATCAGAGATAAAATATAAACCCCAAAGGCATGCCCCTAGTGACCTACTTCCTCCAGCTACACCCTACCTGCCTACAGTTACCACCCAATACAGTAGTCCTTTCAATTTATTAATCCACTAAATTAATTAATCCATCAATTAGGTTACAGCTCTTATAATCTAATCACTTTACCTCTGAACATTCCTGCATTGCCTTACACGTGAGCTTTTCGGGGACACCTCATATCCAAACCATAACAAGATATTTGTTATTATAAGTGCCATAGGGAATTCTATCAGTATATTTTCATGAGGATTTTGGGGCAGTTATTTTTTCAGCATTCTACAATCTGGCAAAGTGAAGCCTGTTATTTTTCTAAGTACTTGGATTGCAGTAAATAACCCAGTGTGGAAAGTACCTCAACTCCCTGCAGTGTCTCAGTGCGTTTTCTTTGTAAATCAGCTCCTTTCCTTCTAAGTAAACATTGCTATGATCAAAACAGCTGCCATTTGTCTCTGAAGCAGTTTCTATAGGCTTTGTTTTGTTTTTAGCTTTCTTTGGAATTTAAGAGAGAAATGGGAAGGCAATTTTGGATCAACACCTGTCTGAGAAATTCCAAAATTAGAGATGGCCATCTGGTTAAATGATTTGTAATATTTTCAAAATAGAACTTTACCAGTCCAGAGTTTTTAGACTTTCTAAAACGCGTTGCAACTATTAACATTTTACTATCAAACCCAAAAGAGGATAGAAGGATAATAGTGATGTTCACTCTCAGCAGGAGCCTCTATTTTCTGCAATACTGAATATGGGCAGTTTAAAGCCATATTTCCTATTTAGCAGACCCACGTAACTTGAAGGCTCATCTTAGATTCCTTTGTGTTTTAATTATTCTTGGTCAAGCCCAAAGAATTCAGCCTTGGTAGGTTTTAAGATATCTGAAGCTGACCTAGGTCATCCCTACCTTGGAGGTACTTTAAAATTTGACTAGCTCTCCTGCCTTTTATAATCACTTTGAAATAAATTTCCTAGATATAACGCTGACATTTTGCATTTTAGAAGTCCTGAGGTCATTCACTTGTTCTGTTTAGTCCCCCACTTGTCTAGGTATCCTGGTCTTTTGTCAGGTGTAGTGTTAAAGATTCACTGAGCATATTTTAAAATGTCAAGACCATTGTCAAAGAAATGAAACTAAAACGGTTTATTACCCTATATAATTGGATGCTGAAGAAGGTGAAATAAGTGCATTTGAAAAAGCAGTGAATGTTAATTGTTACAAGTTTTAGGGAAACAATGTTATCATAAACCTCTTAAAACTGATAGATTTTGACCTAGAAATTTCACTTACTGAAATCTCTCCAGAAGAAATAATCAAATGCTCAGGTAAATATTTATGTATTGAACACAATAAGCAGTAGAGTAAAGTGACTACAGGCTCAGAAGACAGGTTGCCTCAATTCAAATCCTGGTTTTCATACTTATAATTAGGATAGCCTTACTTTGTATGTTTCTTGGTTTCTTTGTCTTTAAGACAGTTTCTCTGTGTGAGAAATAGTCCTGTCTCAGAATTTTTGTAAGGGGATAGTAGTCCTATCCAGGATCAGTTAGTTTCACAGCAATGCTACATAACACATTTTCCCCAAACTCAGGGGCACACAATTAGCATTTATTTATCACTTATGTATCTACATGTTAGCTGGGTTAAGCATGACTCTGGGATATTGGTTTGGTTTAGGTGGGCTGCCTGGGATCAATAGACTACCAAGAACCTGTTCTACAAGTAGTGTCTTAAATGAGAGGACAAGTCCAGTGGTGCATTTTTCTTTGCATTGCATTTACTAACCAGTGTTGGCCAAACTAAATCACGTAGCTAAGCCCAAAACAATGAGGCAGGGAAGGTGAGACAAAGAATGAGTATTTATTAAACAATTCAGGGGTCTGCATGCTATTTCTATATAGAGTCAGACAATAAATATTTATGGCTCTGTTGGCCAATGGTCTCTGTTAGAACAGAGAACCACTCAGAACCACTCATTTCTACTATTGTAGCATGTGAGCAGCCTTAGATAACATATCAACAAATAGGTGACCATATTCCAATAAAACTGTGCATACAAAACCCAGGTGGCACACTGTATTTGGCTTGTGGACCACAGTTTTCCAACTTCCAATTTATTTACCATAGCAGCTCATCGAGTTTTTATGAGGATTACGTTAAACAATATACAGGAAGTATTTATAACAGTTCCAGGCACAGAGTAG
The DNA here is from genome assembly GCF_902686455.1 of Sciurus vulgaris. Lineage (NCBI taxonomy): Eukaryota > Metazoa > Chordata > Mammalia > Rodentia > Sciuridae > Sciurus > Sciurus vulgaris. The sequence continues at coordinate 80,611,691 of NC_136461.1, read as the reverse complement.
CACTAATAAATATTATTTCTCATTAATGGTGTTTGCCATTATTATTAAAACACAATATTAGGAATAATAAAGGAGAAAGTTTATGTTAAGTAAAGAGAGAAATTATATTTATCATATGATTCCAATTTGTTTTATATATGAACATACATGGAAACCAACTGGAAAAGAAATATATGAAACTGAATCATTTACCTTTTTATTGCATTTCTTTTTTTTTTTTTTTAAATACTGAGGATTGAACCCAAGTGTGCTTAACCACTAAGCCATATCTCCAGTCCTTTTATATTTTTAATTTTGAGACAGGGCCTCACCAAGTTGTTTAGGGCTCACTAAGCTGCCAAGGCTTGGTCTTCAACCTGAGATCCTCCTGCCTCGGCCTCCTGAGTCACTGGGATTATAGGCATTCACCACCATATCCCACTATTATATTTCCTTATTTTCCACTGGGCATACACAGTTATGTGGTACTGAAGTACTTAAAAGTTCACTAAGGACTCTTTTAGCTTTGATGTTATCATTATATGTACCATATATGTTTAATTGTTTAACAGATTTAGAGTTTGCTTACTTCAGGGATGACTGATAACAATGTACTAGATGGACACTTTCCAGTGTTGTTGTTCTTTGTTTTTACATTAAAGAATAGTTATTATATTCTAGAGTGCCATTGTTTACAACCAATGGGAATAACAACCCTGACTCTCGGGTTGTACGAACAGTAGCTCTTTTGGAACTACATTCTCCTGAGCAACTAACAGTCCTTAAATGCTGATGCACAGAAGTGGACAACTGCTCCACTCCTTCCCTGGCCATCTTACACATGAATGCCGGCTTCTCTTATCTAGCAAAGGGAGATTAGGTTTCAGTATATAATTACCATTAGGTCTAGAAGTCACATCAATAAAGGCAGAAAAGAATTTCCCACAACCTCCTTTATCAGTCTTACAGATTATTGGCAATTAAAGTTAATTTATTTGTAAAAACACTTTATAATCATCAAGTTTTGTGTAAATTATGCTCAGTTAGCCTCTGGATATTCTACGAGTCTAAGCTGCATTGAAAATTGTTATACTAATTAGGTTATACAATCTTAGAATTAACTACCTCAAATCAATTTTGCCCTAAAATATGCTACAGAATCTAAAGTATGAAAGGACCATACATCTTAACCATTAAGTTTAGGTAAAAAATAATTTAACGTTATTTTTAGTCAGTGAATTTAATTGCCAATCAGGATTCTCACTAAAGATTTGCATGTGACAATTGTATGTTTTAAGCAGCCCAGCCCCCTCCGGCGGGAAGCGCCTCTCTAGGCTAGCTTCCCGGGGCAGACCGCCCAGTGAGAGCCTCCCGATGCAGAGCCAACCATGGGTCCCCAAACCAGCGGAGACATCCGATACATAAGCGGCTTCTGGGACCAGGGCTGGGCAGCCAGAGACCTCTCCAGGCAGCATTGTCCCCCTCCAGCTGCAGGCTTTTTCCACAGGGTGATCCAAGATGGCGGACTAGAGGGTGCCTGCATCTCCAGTCACCCCAGAACCCAGGATTCAAGAAGGGGAGGCATTGAGAGACTCGGACTAAGATAGAACCACGGGATGAGTCTCCCCCACCCAGCGAAGCTCAGCTGGGTGGCAGGCCAGGATTCGAGTGGCTTATTAGAGTAGGACAGGGCAGATAGCGTCTCCCCCAGGCAGCTCTGTGCAGTCTGGCGGTAGGCTCCTCCCACAGGGACAGATCCTCCAGCCTCTCGGAACAGGCCCCCCAGATAGAGCCCTTCTGCACAGAAGGAGCTCGGTCAGCTCCGGCCCACCCCGGCCAGCTCCGGCCCGCCCGCAGGTTGCTTCAGTGACCAGCACAGGGCGCCAGGGACTTCCCCAAGCAGCCCAGCCCCCCTCCGGCGGGAAGTGCCTCTCTAGGCTAGCTTCTCAGGGCAAACTGCCCAGTGAGAGCCTGTCTACACAGAGCCAGCCACAAGTCCCCAAGTCAGTGGAGACCTCCGACCTACAACCAGCCTCTGGGACCAGGGCTGGGCAACAAGAGACCTCTCCAGGTCTCTCTTCCTAGAACCAGTAGCGGGCTAGGGGCAGCGTTCTTCAGAAGCACTGCATTATCAAATTAATCCAAGACTTCTGGCTACTGAAGGCTGGTAGGTGATACACTGGAAATCTACAGGGTCACTATAAGCCAATAGAGGAAATCTACAATATCAGAGAGTCCCATTGACATCTGACCAATATGAGAAAACAAGGGAAGAAAATGTCCCAAACAAACCTAGATACTATATCAATAAAACCCAATGACAGCACAGCAGAAGAAATGTCTGAAAGGGAGTTTAGAATATACATAATTAAAACAATCAGGGAAGCAAAAGAGGAGATGAAAGAACAAATGCAGGAATTAAATGAACGCACTAATCAACAGTTAAAAGAGCAAATAAGGGAAGCAAAAGAGCATTTCAATAAAGAGTTAGAGACACTGAAAAACAAACAAACAGAAATCCTTGAAATGAAGGAAACAATAAACCAACTTAAAAATGCCATAGAAAGCATAAACAATAGGATAGATCACCTGGAAGACAGAACCTCAGATATTGAAGACAAAATATTTAATCTTGAAAAGAAAGTTGACCAAACAGAGAACATGGTAAGAAATCATGAACAGAATCTACAAGAATTATGGGATATCATGAAGAGGCCAAATTTAAGAATTATTGGGATTGAGGAAGGCTTAGAGAAACAAACCAAAGGAATGAACAATCTATTCAATGAAATAATATCAGAAAATTTTCCAAATCTGAAGAATGAAATGGAAAACCAAGTACAAGAGACTTATAGGACTCCAAATATGCAAAATTACAACAGACCTACACCAAGGCACATTATTATGAAAATACCTAACATTCAAAATAAAGACAGAATTTTAAAGGCTGCGAGAGAAAAGAATCAGATTACATTCAGGGGGAAACCAATAAGAATATCAGCAGATTTTTTAGTACAGACCCTAAAAGCTAGAAGGGCCTGGAACAACATTTACCAAGCCCTGAAAGAAAATGGATGCCAACCAAGAATTTTATACCCAGCAAAACTTACTTTCAGATTTGACGATGAGATAAAATCCTTCCATGATAAACAAAAGCTAAAGGAATTTACTAAAAGAAAGCTGGCATTACAGAACATTCTCAGCAAAATATTCCATGAGGAAGAGATGAAAAACAACGATGTAAATCAGCAACAGGAGGAACTAGCCTAAAGGAATAACCAAATAAAGGAGAAACCAAATCATGTCAAAAAACAAAAATGAGTGTGCAGGCCATTTAGCTCATCTCGTAGAGTTCCTGACTCTCATGCTGGAGGCCTGGGTTCGAGTCCCAGCACTCTGGAATTGTGGAAATAACAAACAAAAAACAAAAATGAGTCCAATGACTAGGAATACAAATCACAATAATAACTATGAATGTTAATGGCCTGAACTCATCAATCAAAAGACATAGACTGGCAGAATGGATTAAAAAGAAAAATTCAACAATATGCTGCCTGCAAGAGACCCATCTCATAGAAAGAGATACTCATAGACTAAAGGTGAAAGGATGGGAAAAAACATACCATGCACACGGACACAGCAAAAAAGCTGGAGTATCCATTCTCATTATAGATAATGTGGACTTCAAGCCAAAACTAGTCACAAGGGATAAACAAGGACATTACATACTGCTTAAGGGAAGCATAAATCAGCAAGACATAACAATCATAAATATCTATGCCCCGAACATTGGCTCATCCATGTACGTCAAACAAATCCTTCTCAATTCCAGAAATCAAATAGACCACAACGCAATAATACTAGGTGATTTTAACACACCTCTCTCACCGCTGGATAGATCGTCCAAACAAAAATTGAATAAAGAAACCATAGATCTCAATAACATAATCAACAATTTAGACTTAACCGACTTATATAGAATATACCATCCAACAAAGAACGAATACACTTTCTTCTCAGCAGCACATGAATCATTCTCTAAAATAGACCATGCATTATGGCACAAAGCTACTGTTAGCAAATACAAGAAGATAGAGATACTACAATGTACTCTATCAGATCATAATGGACTGAAATTAGAAATAAATGACAGAATAAAAAACAGAAACTTCTCCAATACTTGGAGATTAAATAATACACTATTATACGATGAATGGATAACAGAAGACATCAGGAGGGAAATTAAAAAATTCTTAGAAGTAAATGAGAACAAAGACATCATATCAAAATCTCTGGGACACTATGAAAGCAGTACTGAGAGGAAGATTTATTTCATGGGGCACATTCAACAAAAGAAGTAGAAATCAACAAATAAACGACTTAACACTACAGCTCAAAGCCCTAGAAAAAGAAGAGCAGACCAACACCAAAAGTAGTAGAAGACAGGAAATAGTTAAACTCAGAGCTGAAATCAATGAAATTGAAACAAAAGAAACAATACAAAAAATTGACAAAAAAAATAGTTAGTTCTTTGAAAAAATAAACAAAATTGATAAACCTTTAGCCACACTAACAAAGAGAAGACGAGAGAAAACCCAAATCACTAAAATTCGGAATGAACAAGGAAATATCACGACAGACAGGATTGAAATACAAAACATAATGAGAAGCTATTTTGAAAATCTATACTCCAACAAAATAGAAAATTTCAAAGACATCAACAGGTTTCTAGAGACATATGGATTGCCTAAACTGAAAGAGGAGGACATACACAATTTAAATAGACCAATTTCAAGTACTGAAATAGAAGAAGTCATCAAAAGCCTACCAACAAAGAAAAGTCCGGGACCAGATGGGTTCTCAGCCGAGTTCTACAAAACCTTTAAAGAAGAGCTCATTCCAATACTTCTCAAAGTATTCCATAAAATAGAAGAGGAGGGAACCCTCCCAAACTCATTCTATGAAGCCAATATCACCCTGATACCTAAACCAGACAGAGATACATCGAGGTAAGAAAATTTCAGACCAATATTCTTAATGAACATCGACACAAAAATTCTCAACAAAATTTTAGCAAATCGCATACAAAAATATATTAAAAAGATAGTGCACCACGATCAAGTGGGTTTTATCCCAGGGATGCAAGGTTGGTTCAACATCCAGAAATCAATAAATGTCATTCACCATATCAACAGACTAAAAGTTAAGAATCACATGATTATTTCAATAGATGCGGAAAAAGCATTCGGTAAAATACAGCATCCCTTCATGCTCAAAACACTAGAAAAAATTGGGGTAGTGGGATCATTCCTTAACATTGTAAAGGCCATCTATGCTAAGCCCATGGCCAATATCATTCTAAATGGTGAAAAACTGAAAGCATTCCCCCTAAAAACTGGAACAAGGCAGGGATGCCCTCTTTCACCACTTCTACTCAACATTGTTCTTGAGACTCTAGCCAGAGCAATTAGACAAACCAAAGAAATTAAAGGGATACGAATTGGAAAAGAGGAACTCAAACTATCCCTGTTCGGTGATGACATGATTATATATTTAGAGGAACCTGGAAATTCCACCAGAAAACTCTTAGAACTCATAAGTGAATTCAGTAAAGTAGCAGGTTACAAGATCAATGCTCATAAATCCAATGCATTTTTATACATAAGTGATGAATCTTCAGAAAGAGAAATTAGGAAAACTACCCCATTCACAATAGCATCGAAAAAAATAAAATACTTGGGAACCAATCTCACAAAAGAGGTGAAAGACCTCTACAATGAGAACTACAGAACACTAAAGAAAGAAATTAAAGAAAACCTTAGAAGATGGAAAGATCTCCCATGTTCATAGAAGGAAGAATTAATATTGTCAAAATGGCCATACTACTAAAAGTGCTATATAGATTCAATGCAATTCCAATTAAAATCCCAATGATGTACCTTACAGAAATAGAGCAAGCAATTATGAAATTCATCTGGAAGAATAAGAAACCCAGAATAGCTAAAGCAATCCTCAGTAGAAAGAGCAAAGCAGGGGGTATCGCAATACCAGATCTTCAACTCTATTACAAAGCAATAGTAACAAAAACGGCATGGTATTGGTACCAAAATAGACAGGTAGATCAATGGTACAGAATAGAGCACACAGACACAAACCCAAATAAATACAATTTTCTCATACTAGACAAAGGTGCCAAAAATATGCAATGGAGAAAAGATAGCCTCTTCAACAAATGGTGCTGAGAAAACTGGAAAACCATATGCAACAGAATGAAATTAAACCTCTATCTCTCACCCTGCACAAAACTCAACTCACAATGGATCAAGGACCTCAGAATCAGACCAGAGACCCTGCATCTTATAGAAGAAAAAGTAGGTCCAAACCTTCAACTTGTTGGCTTAGGATCAGACTTCCTTAACAGGACTCCCATAGCACAAGAAATAAAAGCAAGAATCAACAACTGGGATAGATTCAAACTAAAAAGCTTTCTCTCAACAAAGGAAACTATCAGTAATGTGAAGAGAGAGCCTACAGAGTGGGAGAATATCTTTGCCACTCATACTTCAGATAGAGCGCTAATATCCCGAATCTATAAAGAACTCAAAAAACTCTACACCAAGAATACAAATAATCCAGTCAACAAATGGGCTAAGGAAATGAACAGACACTTCACAGAAGAAGATCTACAAGCAATCAACAGATATATGAAAAAATGTTCAACATCTTTAGTAATAAGAGAAATGCAAATCAAAACTACCCTAGGATTTCATCTCACCCCAATTAGAATGGCGATTATCAAGAACATAAGCAACAATAGGTGTTGGAGAGGATGTGGGGGAAAAGGTACACTCATACATTGCTGGTAGGGTTGCAAACTAGTGCAGCCACTCTGGAAAGCAGTATGGAGATTCCTCAGAAAGTTTGGAATGGAACCACCATTTGAGCCAGCTATCCCACTCCTTGGCCTATACCCAAAGGACTTAAAATCAGCATACTACAGAGATACAGCCACATCAATGTTCATAGCTGCTCAATTCACTATAGCCAGATTGTGGAACCAACCCAGATGCCCTTCAGTTGATGAATGGATAAAGAAACTGTGGCATATATATATACAATGGAATATTACTCCACTATGAGGAATGACAAAATTATGGCATTTGCAGGCAAATGGATGAAATTGGAGGATATCATGCTAAGTGAGATAAGCCAATCTCAAAAAACTAAAGGACGAATGATCTCGCTGATAAGCGGATAAGGACATATGTGGGGGTAGGAAGGGTTAGTGTTAGGGTTAGGGTTAGTGTTACGTTTAGGGTTAGGGATAAGGAGGGTGGTAACAATGGAGGAAGAAAGGGATGTATAGCGGGAAAAGAGGGGTGGGAGGGGAAGGGGGAAGTGAAAAAATAACAGAATGAATCAAACAACATTGCCCTATGTAAATTTATGATTTTTAATTAAAATTTTTAAAAAAAGAAAAAAAAACAAAAAAAACAAAAAACAATTGTATGTTTTAATAAGTTCTAAATCCATTGGTATCTGAGTCTGTGAAAAGGGGGAAATAGATGCCCAACTTGCCCATTCTGAGTGCTGGAATCCTAACTTAAAAAATAAAGTAACATCAACCCTATTATAATCATATTTCAAGGAGTTGTTTAAATTGGAACTTTATAGATACATATATAGGCAAAGGATTTATTGATAGTTATGGAGTCCATGATATGGAATGAGAACTGTATTCAGTTGACATAAGCATAAATATATACAGCTACAAGTGCTATTAATGGACTCTGTCCATGGCCTCGTGGAAGTCACTCCCTCATGTTGTCATCTCCTGTATTCATTCTGCACTGGCCCTGTCTAACCTAAAGAATACTGCAGAAATAAATGATACAGCTTCACCTTATTGTCTTGGACTTCTCTGTGCAAAGTCAGCTATCATGTAAGAAGTCTGACCACCATGAGACCGCCATGCTCTACAGTTCAGTCAGCCACATGAAGCATTCCTTCTGCCCCAGCCAAGGGTTTGAACATATGAATGAGAAAGCCATCAGCACACCCAAGTCAGCCAGTCCTTCTTCAGCCGACCCCAGCCCTTGAAACAAATGCTTGAGAAACTTAGAGAACTGTCTTATTCTAGTCTTCCTCAGAACTGTGAGAGATAAATTGTTGATATGTCTGTAATTTGGGGAATGGTTACTATTCAGCAATAGAAAATCAGAACTCAGCTTTCTTACTCCTTGTCTTTCTGCTCTAGGGTGTTGAAAACCCTGTGACCAAGTTCTTCTTGTCTGCAATTACAAATGCTAGCATTCTTTATATGTAGATTGCTAATGGAGGCTATGCCTCCCCACCCCTCCATATTCCATGTCAGATGCTGCTGTCCACTTGTTCATAAAAGCCTTCTGTATGCTTTCTTTTAAACACTGGGAGTAGCTTTGACCAGTTTTTTGTTTCTCTTTGTTTGGTTTGGTTTGTTGTTTTTTATTTTGGTACTGGGTATTGAACCTAGAGGTGCTTTACCATGGAGCTAAATGCCCAGCTCTTTTTAAATTTTACTTTGAGAAAGGGTCTCACTACGTTGCTGGGGCTGTCCTCAAACTTGTGATCCTCCTGCTTCAGCTTCTTGGGAAGCTCAGATTACAAGCATAGACCACACACTGCTGTTCTGTTTTTTTTTTTGTTTTGTTTTTTTTTTTTTGACTTTGTACTTCTCTTTAATATATGCTTGGCCTTTGTTCTCTAAGTAGCAGCAAAGAGAGGATTTTAGAGTCTTCAAATTTTGTTGGGAAAACACTTCCTCATTGGCTAAGAACTAAAATTATACCCACCCCAGGACAGGTCCATGACACTTTTTTTATAATACCTTTAGACTTCCTCCTGGCAAACTGATTTAGAGCCAAAACTCTTTAATCATTCTGAGCTTAATATTGTATCAGCATGTGGTTGAACAATACTTTCTTATAGTTTCTATGTCCATGGTTTCTAGGAACATTGTACGGAATGTGTGAGATACACAGAGGATCTCATGCATTGCCTGAGACGTAGAGTTCAGCTTCATATTTTGTATGTTTGTGTGTGCAGTCATTTTGACAGAGCTTGAGAAGTATACCCTTTAAAATTTACATACTGTGTATTTTATTTACTGAAAAACCGATGAACACTGTAGAGCAAAGAAAATTAGCAGACTTTCTATATGTATCAGCATGGACAAATCACATAATGCGGGGAGAAGGACGCAAGTCAAAGTGGATTACATATCATGTGCATCTGTTCATGTAAAGTTCAAGAGCAATCAACATCAAACTCCACGGGTTAGGGATACATGATCAGTGTTTAAACTACTTAGAAAAGCATATACATAAGTACCATGGTAGCCAGGAACAAGTTAACTAACCCTTTATTGGGGAGCAGCCGATGGAGTTGGTGAAAGTAATATGAAATTCTATTTTTTAACTCAACTGATAGATACATAGGTATTTGCCTAATAGTTATCATTTAAGCTATATTTGTGTACACTAAACAATTCTTTATGAATATTTCACATAAAAAATTTAAAGCAATCAAGAGACTTCTAGATCTAGAGATATATTTTTGAATATGTATACTAAACACATACAAATATGTTTTTTCTGATTAGGAAGTTAATACATATTCATTTATGTATTATGTAATTCATATAAAATTTATGGAATAGAGAAGAAAAATTAAAACCTATAATCCTACCACTCTAGACTTTTTTTGAAAAAAAAATTTAGTAGTAGATGGACACAATACCTTTATTTTATTTATTTATTTTTATGTGGTGCTAAGGATCGAACCCAATGCCTCACACATGCTAGGCAAGTGTACTACCACTGAACCAAAAGCCCAGACCCCATTTTAGACTGTCTGAGATAACCATCTTTGACATTTTAGCTTATTTCCTTGAAATTTCTAAAATTTGTTGGTGATCTTCTCTTTTTAAAAGCAAAATTGGGAACATACTATACTTGCTATTTTGAAAGCTGATCTTTTCACTTAATATATCATGAGGATTTTCCCATTCTGTGACACTTCTTTGAAAAAGTACTTCACTCTTGAGCCTAGCCACAGGCCTGAGAATCACCCTGTGCATTGAATTCCCCAAGTGTTCTGGCATTTTTTTATGCTGTCAGCCTGTAAGCATAATATGAATCAGCTCGTTGACTCCTTGTTGAAATTTTATTTCTGGAGTTCTGGGGCACACCTGTAATCCCAGAGATCGAGGAGGCTGAGGCAGGAGGATCTCAAGTTCAAAGCCAGCCTCAGCAACTTGGCAAGACCCTGACTCAAAATAAAAAATAAAAAAGACTAGGGATATAACTCAGTCTTAAAGTGCCCCTAGGTTCAGTCTCCAGTACCAAAATATTTTTTTTAATTTAAATTTGATACATTTAGATCTTCATAATGATTTTCCAATTGCCCTCCACTGGCAGTGAGGCACCCTTTAAAATAAGGGTACCAGGATCCATTCCTAATAAAATTTATCTGCATTCATTATGACATGTAGAAAATGTTTACCTTTTGAGTGTTTTCCTTCAACCTGTTCTTTTTCAGCTAGCAATTTTTCAAAAGTATTACTACTATAAATCTCTAATTTATTTAAAGAAAATGGTAAAAGTTATTTGAGAAAAGTTATATGGGTAAATAAATTTTAACTATTTTTTTTTCCCAACAAGGATGCTCCTAAATATGCCATGAAAGTCAGCTAGCTAGGGCTGGGGATGTAGTGAAGGGGTAGAGTGCTTACCTAGCATTCCTGAGGCAGTGGTTCAATCCACAGCAGGGGGATGTGGTCAGTATAACAGTAAGAAAAAAAATGAAGATTGTTTCAGCATGCTCATAATTGAAAAACTTGAATAAAAGGGGTAAACACATGTCTAAGTTTTGTTTTTGTAATACTGGGTGTTGAACTCAGGGCCTCCAACATATTAGGCAAGCCCTGTACCACTGGGCTACATCCACAGCTCTTTTTTAAAATTTATCAATTTGCTGTTTTCCGAGTGTTCAAGTCCATTAAATGTGTTAAGCAAAATATTTGTGGACAAAATTGGATAAAATCACAAATATTTTTCTTCCCCAGTTCTCAAAAATTAAGGAACATTTGTATAGTAAGTAGTAGGGGTAAAGTAAACAGGACTTTGTGCCTTACATGTTTATGAAAGATACTGTATACAAAAAAATAGGTAAGAAAAATTGTTTTAAATGACTACATTTTGGAGAGTTATCTCTTTCTACCTATTTTTAAAACAATGAAGAATTATGTAAACAAAATAAAAGGTTTTCAGATTTGTCTCTGAAAAAAAGTCACCACAGTGGAACCAGGAAATATTTAAAAAGAAGAAAAGTCACCACTGTTCTTTAGAGTGGAATCAAGAAAGTTTGTTTCATTGTGTGTATATTTTCCATCTCCTCTGGAGATTATTCTTTATTTAGAATAAGAGATTGGCAATAATTCTAGACATAAAGAACTAGTTCTGTTGTTTCCAGACTGATTTTACAAGATTTTTTAAATTGGTAATAGTTTATACATTAAAGACTAGTTTGAAATAAAATGATAGTGTCATAAAAATTTGATTCTTTCAACCTCATAATTTTTGTTTTCATTTCATTGTGTAACTGTAATAAAGAGTTTCTCAAGCACAGCACTACTGACATTTTGGGCTGATTTCTGCTTTGTTGTGTGGGGATGTTCCATGCATTGCAATATGTTTAACAGCATCTCTGGCCTTTACCACAGATTCCAATAGTGATACCCAGTTATGAAAACAAAAATGTCTGACACTGCCAAGGGCCTCGCCACCACCAGGCAAATTCAACTCCACATGAGATTCACAGCTCTAGTGTATTTACTGAAATTGTATTATGCTTTTTAGGAGCATAATTTGGAATAAAGGAATATACCATTAGTAACTAGGCACAAAATCAGAATAAAAAAACTGCTATGCAGTAATTTTAGATAGATCAGCACAACCAAAAATGTCAGACTGCATATCTTAATCAAAGACTAGATTGTCTAGGTAATTGGTATAGAACAGATGACTAGAAACATTTTAGCAGGTGCCACATGGGGAAAATAAAATTACTTAATAGTTACAAGTGTAATTTATGGCTGTTGGGTTAATCATTATTTTTAAAACGTAAGGATCTGCAGATAGGAAAGGACACATGAAGGTCTTTTATACTATTTTGTGTTACCCCCAAATCACAGCAGTTTTCCATGGCCTGCTGGAATAAAAATGCGTTTCACTACTTTTGTCATTATGTCTACAACAGGAGATGCCCAGTGCCCTGCTGGGAACATCATTAATCTAACTTCCTCTACAAAATTTTTGGCATTTGTATCATGACAGGCACTCCTCAGGCAAGTCGACCGGTGGGTGTCCTTCAGTTCAAACATGTGCCAGAGGAAGTAGAGAAACATAGCTTGATGAGAAGCAAAATATTTAAATAGGACCATAGAACCATTATCACATCTAACAAATTAAAATAATCTCTTAAAAGCATCAAGTATCCTGCCATTCTTCCAATTTTGAATTGTCTCACAAATGTCATTTTCTGTTTTTTAAACTTTTTCTTTTTCGGTTCTGGGGAATTGATTCTCAGATTTTCATTTGAATCAGAACTCCAAAAAGATTCACACCTTGTGATTATTTGATATATTTCTTAAATATTTTCTAATCTTTAAGCTTCTCCTCCTTCCCTCCCTACCCCTCCTACCCCTCCTAATTTAGTTGTTGAAAAAACTGTGTTGTTTATATTATGCGTTTTCCAACAGCCTGGAGTTTGTCTGGTAGTGTCACTTGCATTTCTCTGTCTGCCCCCACTGTTTCCTGTACACTGGCAGTTGCAGCTAAAGAAAGGCTTGATCAGAATCAGATTCCATTTTCTTTTTGGCAAGTCTAAAAACAAGGCAATTGCCAATGGCAGCATTGTTAGCCTCTTGTTTAGTGACTTAAATTGATTTAGGTGACATTAACTGAATTTTTACTATATACTCAGCAAGGTGCTTATGTTCTGTAGGCATTATTTAATCTTATTTAATAAGCCTCATAATACCATACCAATTTCTGTCTTATGAACGAATCTCTTCATAGAGCCAAGTAGTCTTATTGTGTGTGTGTGTGTGTGTGTGTGTGTGTGTGTGTGTGTGTGTGCGCGCGCGTGTGTTACCGGAGATTGAACCCGGGTGCTCTGCCCTGAGCTACATCCCCAGTCCTTTTTATTTTATATTTTAGACAGGGTCTCACTAAGTTGCCAAGGCTGACATCAAACTTGTGATCCTCCTGTCTCAGGCTCTGGAGTAGCTGGGATTACAGGCATGTGCTATCACACCTGACCTTTAGGTATTGTTGTTGTTGTTGTTGTTGTTTTGTGGTGCTGGGTATTGAACCCAGGGTCTTGTGCTTGCAAGGCAAGTACTCTACCAACTGAGCTATATCCCCAGCCCCCAGATGTATTTTAAACAATCCCCTCAGTATATATCCCATTGTTATTTATGTGACTCAATGTAGAATTCTATCTGAATTTTTTACTGGATTCATTTGGAGCTATATAAAAATGTTGTGCATTAAAGGCCCTTTAAATTTTTAATGATAAAGCTCAAAAACCCACCATGTAACTGAATTCATTATACTCAACTTTGGGGACTAGGCTTCACCATCTGTTAACCTCACAGAGGCAGATAGCGAAACCACAAATAGGGCCAACAGAATTCGGTATTTCCTGAGTCGATTTTTCCTTTGCAGCCATTGTCTTCTGCAGGTGCACTTATGGCTCTTTCATCTCTTTTGCTTTCTTTGCGAGCTCACAGTGCTCACAGTGTCCTACTGTTTTCCAGTGTGAGAAACTGGCTCGTGGTTGTAAAAGCAAAACTAGGTTTTCATTGTTTGTTTATGTATCTTTAATTCATTCTGCTCAATACTCTCCATAATCCTCAGTTCTACTGTTTATAAAATCCGACTATTGGAGCTCCAGACCCCAACACTAATGCCAAATTGTTGACCAACTATCACTTTTGAAGATTAAATTGTTTGATGTGGGGTTGATGGAGAAAAGGCACCAACTGGCCCAAGCTGCAATTAGATACCAGAGCATGGAAAGTCAAACAATGCAAAGAAGATCCCATTGTGTGGCTTCACAAGTTGACATACAAGGAATAATTTACTCTGGATATGTCTTAATCCTTCTTCTCCATTTATTTCTCTTTTCATAGTTAAAACATTCTCCTCAGTTTTCAGAAAATCTATTAACATTTGGTTGGTTGACTAAAAGGGCCCGAAAGCCCTGTTGAATACAATAGGGAAATAGGAAAGTCTGTGGATTCTGATTTCATATTCTGGTTGTCACTATGAGACATTAGACAAATAACCATTCTTTGTTCTTATTTCTTGAAAAGATATTTTTATCACGATTATTCACACTTAAAATTCTTAATCTGAAGCCATCTTTTGTATGCTCCTAGTAAATGGGAATTTTATCTGTTTTTACCTGATCTTACACTGGTGCATGGCACAAGTGCTTCAGCTTAATAAGTAGCTTTTGATGATGGTGGTATTTGAAAGGTTATACTTCTTAAAGGATATTTTGTTCTCTTTTTCCTTGGCAGGACCAAGGAGCTTCCTTTTCTAAGACCAGTGCTGTTCGGATAGGGTGAAAGTGTACTTTGTTCTAAGATTGCCATATGAAAGCCTTAGAATATATATACTGTGTGATTCCAAGGGGGAAAATCACATCCTAGGACAGTGAATGCTGACTTGGTGCTGAATGAATGATCGTTATGTGTTCTTTTACTCACAGGCTCGCTTCTCATATGTGCGGATGAAATACCTTTTCTTTTCCTGGTTGGTGGTTTTTGTTGGAAGCTGGATTATATATGTTCAGTATTCTACCTATACAGAACTATGCAGAGGAAAGGACTGTAAGAAAATAATAGTAAGTATTTTTAATTTTCAAGCTTTCTGAAAGTCTCTTAATGACACACTAGATTCATTATTTACTAATACTTGTTTTCAAAAATGAAAATTAATTTGATGTTAGAGTTGTGCTGAATTTCTTAGCTTATTAATATGACCCAGCCAGGAATATTTCCCACTTTGAAAAATGCAGTATTCAGAAATTTAAATACAAAAATGTAGATAAGTTAGCATGGGAGCATCCTCATTTACAAAAAAGGATGTTTGTTTTTAGATATATTGAAAGTTTAGTTTATTCTAATTTGATGAATTTTTCTTTTCTTTTTGTACTGGGGATTGAACCCAGGGACTTGTGCATGCTGAACAAACACTTTATCACTGAGCTATGGAATAGCTATAGCCCTTTTGTAAAATTTTGAGACAAGGTCTCACTAAGTTGCCCAGGCTGGCCTCATACTTGTGCTCCTCCTGCTTCAGCCTTCCAAGTAAGCTGAGACTACAGGCATAAGCCACCATACCCAACCAGATTCTTTTCTTATGTTTATAAAAGTATTTTTTACATGCAGCATTTTTGGAACATATATTTTAAATAAATGAAGTTATTCTCAAATCCCAAAATTTATCTAAAACACGTGTTTGTTATTTGATTTCTATCCTAGTGATTTGATATATCTCAGGAAAATCACTATCAGTCTACAATTTATATTAGCACTTATTGGTTCCATAGCATTTATATTTTAAATGTTTGAGGATTTCAAGTAAATTTAACTCCTTGCTTTCTACCAATAGCTTCTAATATAAATAATATGAAAACACTTCATCTCAGAATTTTGTATATGTGTGTAAATATATATATGTATGTGTGTATACATATAAATACATGTATATATGTATATATATGCATAAATATATGTATATATATGTACATACATATATATATATATATATATATAGTTTTCTTTTGCTTTTCTGTTGTTGGGGCTCAAACCCAATGCTTTGTGCATTCTGAGTAGGTGCTGTATCATTAAGTCATACTCCCAGCCCATAGAATTATATTTCTAATAATAGTGATTTGGGATATTCCAATGTTTGTAAATTATTAGGTTCTACAATTATTGAATGTGACTCTTTGCCCAGGCCAGTGGTGCTAGGTGGGTGCATTTATCAGGGAACAAGATGTCTTTGACCTTACAGAGCTTGTAGTCAAGCAGGGAAGAAAAGAGTGATCACAGTAAGGTGAGATAAATGTTAGGATAACAAGTATTATGGCAACGTAAGTCAGGGAGGCCTGATACTTGCCAAAGTTCCAAAAAATAGAAAATAAAAATCAGTTTAACACCAGGGACTCTCTCAGTCAAGATTAAAAAACCATTATTCAGGAATATTATAAATTTCTTAAATAGACAAGGCAGGAATTACTAATATAAGAAGCAGGGGAACAAATTACTAAAGTGTTCCAAATCAAGGTTCAAAGACATCAGACCTATGTCTGTTTCAATTGACCATTCTGGATCCTTGAAGAATTTTAAGATAGGAAGAACCTCTGGAACCAGTTGATGTACTATGCATTTCACATGTTCATTAATCCTTAAATTAAGACTATGGAAATCCCCCAAGCCCATTTTACAAATAAGAAATATGACCCAGAGAGAGAAAATAATTTTCCCAAGATGATGGAACCAGAATTTGAACCAATTCTGTTTCTATATAAAGCTCACACCTTTTCTCCTACCCTATGTCTGAAAAGACCGACAAAGGAGGTGCACCTAGTTAAGCTAACAAAAAGCCACAAAACTCATCAACCCAACTTCAGTAAAGGAAGAAGGAGGACTTTTGCAATCATTTATAATCACGTGCAAATTACCAAAATTATTTGAAATGTGTATTTCCCTTCCACTAGGCAACCTTTCTCAAACCAGTTACCTTTGGGCACATTAATAGGTATCGCAGGGTTGAATGTGTGTCTCAATGGTAGAGCACTTGCCTGACACTCACGAGGCCCTGGGTTCCATCCCCAGCACCCAAAAAAAAGGGGGGGTTTGTTATTCCATGGATAAAATATTCTCCTGGTTAGAAATATTTAGAAACATAGGGCTAAATGAGTAAATAGCTGGCTTTACTGAATACTTCTCAAGGTCTTTAAATATAGTAATTGTGTGTTATGCTTTTCCAAGAGAGAGCAAATGTCCTTGATTAGAAAAAAATACATCCCCACCATCGCCTTTCCAGGAAGGCCCGTTAACATCATCTGGTGATATTAGGAATACTATTCCAAGGGATTCAGCCAAAATTAAATGGATACAATTTTAAATATCTCGTATTGATACAACATTTTATAAAATGTAAGGCACATATTGGTACAGATTCTGTCACAAATGAATTTTAGTTGAAGTGCCTCATTTTCACTTTAATTTAATTTCCCCTTAATTTATAAGAAATGGAAACAGAGCCTAATTCTAGCATAATTGGATGGTTATCTTATTGAAACTTGAAACTAATGAAAAGGCTTTCTGAGTCTAAAGTACCTTCTTTTCCTAAGACTGACTTTAAAAATATTTGTAGTTACTCTGCATTTGAGATTATGTCTTTAAAATCTACCATAACTGTTGTTACTAAGGACAGTCGTAATAACCTAAGATAATGCTAACATTGCATAGAAACTATGGGTTTAGAACTAAATAACAAGCAGAAAAAATATTTTAAAGTGTATTTTAAAGCTGCAAAGAACTAACATGTTAGTGAGGAATTACTTCAGGATCTGGGAGAGAGGGCTGGGGTTGCAGCTTAGTGTTAGAGTGCTTGCCTAGCATGTGTGAAGCACTAGGTTCAATTCTCAGCACCACACATAAATAAATAGATAAATAAATGTCCATCAACAATTTTAAAAGTATTTTTAAAAAAAGATCTGGAAGAGGATAATATTCAAGAAAGGTAAATTTATTTTCTGTGACTGTTTACCCTGGAAATGTATGCCCTGAAATACACAGTCTTATGTTGGGGCTAGGAAATAAAAATCTAATTCCAATCTAACCAAGAGTGAGAAACCTGGCTCACCATACTTTAGGCTGAGACCCTGAAGGCCAAACACCAGGAATAAAGGGGAACTGAAAGAATTTCAGAATGGTGAGCTGGTTTTTGTAACCTCCTTTACCCTGGAGGAATTTGCTAATTCTGTGCATGGACAGGGGTCTAAGAAGCAGAACTCAGTCATGTGGGGCATAAGGACATTTTCATCAATGACAGACCATGTGATGATATATGCCATATAGCCTAGGTGTGTAGCAGCTGTAACATCTAGGTTTGTGTAAGTACATTCTATGATGTATGCAATGATGAAACCACCTAATCATGCACTTCTCAGAAATATCCCAGTTGTTAGTGATGCATGTACTACCATCATGTTAGTGATGTATGTACTACCAAAGAGCCACTGTGGGGACAAGAAACTGACAGAGTAGAAAATTGGAGGCACTTCATTTCCAATTTCTGGGATTTTTCAGAATGAGAGTCTAAAATTTCACTGGAAAGCAGAGTACATGTTTTGGTGGTCTCATAGAGATTAGAGTTATGAATCTGCTGGAGGAAGAAGCCCCAGTGAATGCCAGGCTCTCAGGTAAAAACTCCAAATGGCTTGGAATGGGGATGAGCCAAAAGTAACTTAAGCTTTACCAGAGCAACAACGCAGCTTCAACTCAACATGGCACATAAATTTGTAAAGGTTATCAGCTATCAATGTTATCAGCTGCCTTTAGAGGGAAGGGAAACCCTGTGTAGAGGCATTATTAAAAAAAAAAATTAGGGCTGGAGTTGTGACTCAGTGGTGGAGCACTTGCCTGGCATGTGTGAAGCCCTGGGTTCAATACTTAGCACCACATATAAATAAAAAAAATAAATAAATAAAAGATCCATTGACAACTTAAAAAAAAATCTTAAAAAAAATTACAGAGAATGCCAAAAGACAAGATTATATGACCTTCAAATCAAGAAATTAACAAAGACACTAAAAGCAGATCCACAGATGATTTGGATATTAGAGACCTCCAAAAAGGATTTCATATTCATGTTTAATTAAATAGGACAAATAGTAGAGGAAAGAGAAAAAACAATGAATAATTTCAGAAAGAATTGTGATATGTGAAAAAGGATCAGGAAGATGGTTTGGACATTCCTTGAAGCATTAAGCATAGAATTACCATATGATCCAACAACTTCACTTCTAGGTATCTACCAGAAGAATGGAAAGCAGCGATTCAAACAGATACTTGCACACCAGTGTTCATAGTAACATTATTCACAATAGCCAAAAGACAGAAACAACCCAATTTTCTCTCAGTGAGTGGGTAAATTAAATGTAGTACAACTTGAGCACCCCTGATCCAAAATCCAAAATACTTTGAAATCCAGAATGTTCCAAAATCCAAAACTTCTTGTGCACTGACATGATATTCAAAACATTTAAGATTGGGCATGGTGGTATGTGGGGGTCCTCTCTGCCACGTCCCGTTTGGAGGAGAAAAGGGTTAACTGCTAGAGGAGGATGTTGGCAGTTTTTCTAATACCCAAAAAACTTATCTACTCAATAAACACACAAGAGCCAATACTCTTTTTATATGAGAGGGAGCATGACGGGTCTGGCCATACCAGCTCTGGCCTTTTACGACAACTAGCCCAACTCTCCTTTATTTATAACATACAGGTAAAGGGGACAAAAGGGAGGAACTTCTGTGATGGACAGAATAGGGGAAAATTCTAGAAGGAGACAGGGAACCACTCCCACACAGTGCCATGCTTCCCAGCAGTTCCCAGAAGCCAGACCTCTGCATCCCATGGCTCAAGTCTGATTCTGTTAAATAAGGACAGCTTCCCACAGTGGTACATACCTATAATTCCAGTAAATATAATCCCTTCCTGCTGAGGTAGGAGGATCACAAGTTCAAGTCCAACTTGGGTAACCTAGTGAGACCCTGTCTCAAAATAAACAGTAGGAAGGGACATGACTCTGAGGGCCAGTCCTAAAAGGGACTCAATGAAAGCTGTTTACTACCTCTACTCCCAGCAGTTAAGGGATTGAGTGCTTCAGGTCTGGAGGAGATTTGGGTGGTTTACGATGGCACCAACTATAATATGTTTAAACCCAAATGTTGGTAATTAAATTAAATATAAATAGACCACATGTTTCAGTTGAAAGACAAAGATTGTTAGACTGTATTTTAAAAAAATCAAAATCTATTTATAAGAGACATGTCTAAAATATAAAGATATTGAAAGTTAAAAGAACAGGGAGGGCTGGGGTTGTGGCTCAGTTGTAGAGTGCTTGCCTACCATTTGTGAGGACCTGGGCTCAATCCTCAGCACTACATAAAAATAAAATAAAGGTATTGTGTCCACCTACAACTAAAACAAGATATTAAAAGAAGAACAGGGAAGCATTCATGTAAATATTTAAAGTCTAACAATATGTGTCATTTTATACAGATCATGCCTCCCCCTAACTCTGGGGATTGAATTTGGGACTTTGCACTTGCTAAGCATGAGCTGTACCACCAAGCTAAATCCTCAACTCTTATACCTCTTTTTAAAGTCTGAATTAGTCTTTACGGTCCTGAAATGAAATGAAATGAAATGAAAAGCATATTTTGAATTTGTTTCTCTAATGTTTAAGTTGGTACAATATCTGCCTAAGTAATTGCCTGGCATTTTCATAAATTATGGCAATGTCTGTACTTTCTTCTGGTCCTGGTAATTCTTGTTTTGAAATGTGTAGTCTAAACCAGTTGTCTGTCTTCCTCTGTATTCCTACATAGACTGTTCTTTTATTAAGTGGACTGACTGAACCAGAGCCCATATTAAGATTGCTAATTTGAAATTTTAGATACATAAATGTAAAACCATATTATCTCAAAACCACTTTTAGCAAAAGCATGTTTGGCAAAGGATTATAGTAGTCTCTGTATAAGCTTTGAGCAGATTTCATTCAAACTCCTCAATCAATTTCATCTTTGTAAACTAGAGAAGATTATAAAGAGACACTGAAGATCCAAAATAAGATCCACAAATATTATTTACTAAAATTTATAGTGTAGGTTATTTTCTTCCCTTAGAGAGTAGGCAGTGTTGCTTTTAACTTTCCTCCAGTTCTTTTTTTCCCCCTATTTTTAAATAATTTAATATTTATTTTCAAGGTAGCTACTACCATATAACAATCATTTTAAAAATTGTAATCTATTCTAGAAGCTGTATCAGTCAGTCAACAAACAGTTTCTTGAAGATCTACTTCTTAGTCATTATACCAGGAATACAGTGGGAAGCAAGATATACAGAGCTCATGCCTTAAGAAGCTTACATTCTTACAGTGCAGTGTACATAATAAAATCCAAAATAAGTAAATAAATAACTCATGTTATCTTTACAAGTGCAATGAAAAAAGATGAAACAGAAATATATATAGTGGAGAAAGGCTAGGGCATGTTGCCTTAACCAGAGCCGTTGGGAAAAACCTTCCTGAAAAGATGGCATTTTGAATTGGACCCTGATGAGAAGAAAGCAATTGTGTGAAAATCTGGGCACTGGGCATGTAAGGACAGTGAGTGCAAATGCCCAGAGAGTGGAGCAAGCTTGAGGAATGTGATTGGTTCCATGTGTGGCTTAGGATAGTCTGTCTTACTGCTTTTTCCACAACACATGTTTTTAAATGTTGGCTATTAGTGGTACTGCATATGAGGAAATTCTAAATTACCAGTAGCTCAACCACATCATGTCAGTTTATTGGAGGAAATACCTGGAGTCAAAACACCAGACTCACCCTTTTTGTGATGTACCTTGTGATTAAATAAGTGACTTTGTTTCACTGACTTGCTTCAACTCCATTTCACAGGTGAGGAAAGTATCTCTCTCTGACTTACCTGTATAGCAGGTTTTATGAGGATAAAATGAAATTGAACAAATTAATGTGGCTTCTACCACTGAAGGATGCTCTGACATACCTACTAGGTTTAAAAAAAATTTTTTTTTTCAAGGTCTTTACTTATTTTCATTGGCCTAGGGCAAGTACCCTAGTATTTACCATTGCTATAACCATAACATTGTGATTCAGAGATTTTCCTAGAAAATTATGAGCTGTCCTGACTAGAGTTTTTGCCCCTGAGCAATGCAGAGATTATTGTTTAAGAGTTAGGGAGCAAAGGTTACCAGTAGAGTTTAAGAAGCAGTGTAAGTCTATTTAAGAATCACGATTTATCTTGACTTACATGACTTTCTTCTCTGTGTGTCTCTTTTTTCCCCTTTGTCCATTTCTTTGTGAGAGGTCCTATCTATTGTAGTGCTTAAAGGCATAAGCATTGGAATAAAAGAACTTCAGGTTTGAGTTCCAGCTTTGCCTTCTGAGCTATACAAGCTTGGGCAAGTTACTTAACCTTTGCAAAATGGTGATTAATAATACCTCACAGGTATTGTGAGGATAGAATGAGTTCATTTACTTAGTATTTCTCTAGTTCCTTGCCCTTGAGTTCAACTGGGAAGATGAGATATCTGTGTACACCACACAACCTTATATGCTACCAAGAAGCAAAACCTATATAAAGAGGTTCGTTGGGAGGAATTGGCTGGTCACATATGAAATCCACATGGTAGACTGTGAGGAAGGACAGGCTGGAACTGGGGCGTGGCAGAAGATGCTGACTATAAGCAGAATTTCTTCACCAGAGAAGCTGCAACATTGTTCTTAAGGCCCTTCAACTGCCTGAATTAGAACTACTCAGATTATCTAGGATAATCTCACTTAAAGTCAAGTGATTGTGGACTTTAGTCACATCTACTGATTACCTTTGCAGCAACACCTAAATTGTTTGCTTCAATAACTCAAACTATAGTCTAGCCAAGTTGACATATCAAAAGAACATCACATCAAGATAAAATGATCTGATTTCTCTGATAAGTGGATGTTGATACATAATTGGGGGGGAGGAGCAAGGGAAGAATGGAGGAAGGATGGATTGTGTAGAGGGAAATGAGGAGTGGGGAACGAAAGATAATAGAATGAGACAAACATCATTACCCTATGTACATGTATGATTACACAAATGGTGTGACTCTACTTTGTGTACAACCAGAGAAATGAAAGGTGTACCCCATTTGTATATAATGAATCAAAAATAATAAAAAAAAGATAAAAGATAAAATGATCTAATTTATACTACAAGTAATTTTAGTACAAAATTTAAAGAAAGAAGACTGTAGTGAATAGAGATCATTGTAGGAAGCATAGTAGAGAAAGGCTTGGTAGAGAAGATACAACTGTAGGCCTTATAGAATAGAAAAAATTTGGAAGGGCACTAAGGAGACTCTTTCTCTTCCTAATTATAAACCAGGCTTGCTTGGCACTTTTATCCCAGAGAGCTAAGTGCTAACACTGAACCAGCAACACCTAGAATCATGTAGTAGCCACTGAATCTTAGACTTAGTTGGAACTTTTGGTTGTCTATAAATTAATATATTTTTCTCTTTTGTCTCCCTATGGTAAAATTTTAAAACAAACTGAGAACATCAAACAAATGATACATGTATTTTATGTACTGTATATGAATTAGTCTAATTTAGTAATCAAGTATATTTCTAGCTAGATGTGGTGCTACATACCTGTAATCCAAGCTACTTGAGAGGATGAGGCAGGAGGATTGTAAACTTGAAGCCAGCCTGAGGCAACTTGGTAAGAACTTATCTAAAAATAAAATTTTTAAAAAGACAGAGGGCCAGGCATGGTGGTACATGCCTGTAATCCCAGCGGCTCAGGAGGCTGAGGCAGGAGGATGGTGAGTTCAAAGCCAGCTTCAACAAAAGTGAGGCATAAAACAACTCAGTGAGACCCTGTCCCTAAATAAAATACAAAATAGGGCTGGAGATGTGACTCAGAGGTTGAGTGCTCCTGAGTTCAATCCCTGGTAACCCCACCCCCCAAAAAAGGTTGGAGGACTAGTGATGTAGCTCAATATAGAGTACTTGACTAAAATGCAGAGGCTCTGGGTTCAGTCCCCAGCACTGAAAAAAAAAAGTATCTTCTACTCAGCGTTGAAAATCAGTATAGAATACTAGTATTATTTCTCTGAGATTTATGGGTAAATGGGTAGATTTTGTTAAAAGATTTAGGGTGCTACTACCAAAAGTGCTATACAGATTCAATGCAATTTCAATTAAAAACCCAATGACGTACCTCACAGAAATAGAGCAAGCAATCATGAAATTCATCTGGAAGAATAAGAAACCCAGAATAGCTAAAGCAATCCTTAGCAGGAAGAGTGAAGCAGGGTTTATCACAATACCAGAACTTCAACTATACTACAAAGCAATAGTAACAAAAATGGCATGGTATTGGCACCAAAACAGACAGATAGACCAATGGTACAGAATAGAGGACACAGAGACAAACCCAAATAAATACAATTTTCTCATACTAGACAAAGGTGCCAAAAACATGCAATGGAGAAAAGATAGCCTCTTCAACAAATGGTGCTGGGAAAACGGGAAAACCATATGCAGCAGAATGAAACTAAACCCCTATCTCTCACCCTGCACAAAAATCAACTCAAAATGGTTCAAGGACCTTGGAATCAGACTAGAGACCCTGCACCTTATAGAAGAAAAAGTAGATCCAAATCTTCATCATGTCAGCTTAGGATCAGACTTCCTTAACAGGACTCCCAAAGCACAAGAAATAAAAGCAAGAATCAACTGGGATAGATTCAAACTAAAAAGCTTTCTCTCAGCAAAGGAAACTATCAGCAATGTGAAGAGAGAGCCTACAGAGTGGGAGAAAATCTTTGCCACTCATACTTCAGATAGAGCACTAATCTCCAGAACATATAAAGAACTAAAAAAACTCTACACCAAGAATACAAATAACCCAATCAACAAATGAGCTAAGGAAATGAACAGACACTTCACAGAAGAAGATCTACAAGCAAGCAACAGATATATGAAAAAATGTTCAACATCTCTAGTAATAAGAGAAATACAAATCAAAACTATCCTAAGATTCCATCTCACCCCAATTAGAATGGCAGTTATCAAGAACACAAGCAACAATAGGTGTTGGCGAGGATGTGGGGAAAAAGGTACACTCATACATTGCTGGTAGGGTTGCAAATTAGTGCAGTCACTCTGGAAAGCAGTATGGAGATTCCTTAGAAAACTTGGAATGGAACCACCATTTGACCCAGCTATCTCACTCCTTGGCCTATACCCAAAGGACTTACAATCAGCATACTACAGAGATACAGCCACATCAATATTCATAGCTACTCAATTCACAGTATCCAGAGTATGGAACCAACCTAGATGCCCTTCAACTGATGAATGGATAAAGAAACTGTGGTATATATATACAATGGAATATTACTCAGCCATAAAGAATAATAAAATTATGGCATTTGCAGGCAAGTGAATGAAATTGGAGAATATCATGTTAAGTGAGATAAGCCAATCTCAAAAAAACCAAAGGACGAATGATCTCACTGATAAGCAGATGATGATACATAATGGGGGGTGGGAGGGAGGCAAGAATGGAGGAAGGAGGGACTTTATAGAGGGAAAAGAGGGTGGGAGGAGTGGAGGGGGAAGGAAAAATAGCAGAATGAATCAAACACCATTACCCTATGTAAATGTATGATTACACAAATGGCATGCCTCTACTTCATGTACAACCAGAGAAACAAGTTGTACCCTATTTCTTTACAATAAAAAAATAAAATAAAAAGATTTGGGGTGGACTGGGTTGTAGCTCAGTGGTACAGCACTTACCTAGCATTGTGAGGCACTGCATATAAATAAATGAGTAAAATAAAAGTCCATCAACATCTAAAAAAAATTTTTAAAAATTTAGGGTAATGCTAAATCTTAATTTATCTAAGCTTCTAGGAAACTAACAACCAAAACTGAGATTAATGTTGCACATTGTTCATTGACCTGAAATTGAATTCAAGTTTATTGTTTTCAGTTTTAGATTTCTTTCCTCACTTCTTTCCTTCTTTCTCTCTGTCCTTCCTTTCTTGTTTCCTTCCTTCCTTCCTTCCTTCCTTCCTTCCATCCAAGGCCTCACTATGTTGCTGGGGCTGGTCTCAAACCCCAGCTCAAACAATGCCCCATGTCAGCCTCCCAAGCAGATGGGATTATGGACCCATGCCACTGTGCCTGGCTTTTGTTTTTAGTTTTAATAAAAGCATGGAGCTGTAATCCCAGCCACTCAGGAAGCTGAAATAGGAGGATCTCTGGAGTTCACCAAGATTAATAACAACCTACACAACACAGTGTGACCCTGGCTTGAAAAGAAGAAAAAATATGAAACTTTCCATAGTCACACCTAATATTTAGGGCTTGATTCTAGTGAAATGAATAATAGGCCTTTAAAACTTGGAGAAGTTTGGAATAGAATGATATACCCAGAAAACCAAGGTCAACTTGCAGATAAATTATAAAGAATGAGAACTGTTTGGCTCTTCTTTATTTAGAAGTAGCTTTCTAACAATGACAGCAACCAGTACCCCTAGTCAGATGTGCTTGGAAATACCCTTTTCTTTTTCTAACAAGCTGATTGCCTGATATGTTACATGATTCATTATGATTTTCTCCGATTATAGAAATCCCTAATTCATTCATGATTTCAGCAAATCCTATTTGGTACCCAGCAATACAGAAATCTTGCGCAGTTTGACTCTGTAGGTAAGAGTCCCTTGACACAGCCTATTTTGTTTGTTTTTCCTTAAAAGAAAGAAAAATCAGAAGCAAAAAGGAATATTTCCCTCCTATGCATTTCTTAGAACCACATTGTTTAATACTGAGATCTGCTAACTGTCTCCTCTATGACTGAAAGTTCAAAGTCCTACTGGGTCATGTGAGGCCCTGCACCACTTCTAGCTCACCTTGGTGGCTACTAAAGGAACATACTTTTTTCCTTTCCTTTAAGCTTCTTCCGTATTTTTAATTCAGGAGCACACCTTTTAAAATGGAAGCATTAAAAGATAAAAGGGACCCTAAATGTTATTAAGTCTCTTTTGAGATTCAATTTCTAGGGCTAATGGTTTATTGCTTAAAGCAACTAGCTTAAGAGATAACAGATTTAAGATATTTAGAGCCATGTTTCCAATTAGATAGTAATATATAACTATTTAAATCAGCTTTGCCTTTGCTTAGGATCATTTATTATTTGACTTGACAGTTCATTTTATGTCGTTAAGTATACTGAACCAATACTACTTGGGACATACCATTTTTAAAGTACAAGCTTAATTTTTTTCCTTTTAAGGAAAAATTTTTTTCCCTTCTAAGTCCTGTTCCCTTTTTGCCAACTTAGGTTAGGTTACCGATCTCTTTGTGAATTTACATTTACTACAGAAATTTATTTCAGATCTTAACAAATATAAGCCCTATCTAAAGAATAATCATTTTAGTTTTTAATTAATTTATTTATTATTTTTTGTGGTGCTGGAAATCAAACCCAGATTCTCTGAATACTTGTCAATTGTTCTACCTTAAGCTACAACCCCAACCCAGGATAATCTGAGTGGTTAAATTATGGTAGTATTTCTGGTGGCTTTCCATGTATTATGCTGCTCTTTTATATCATGTAATAGTCACTATAATCCTGAGACAGGTGGTATCATTGTTATCTTTAATATATTACTGTGAAGCAATACAGAGACTAAAGGTTAAAAACAACTTAGAAGAAACAAGCCAACACTAAAATGCTATATTCTTTTAGTTAAATATTTATTATATGATTCCTTGTGCCATGCTAGATCCTGGGGAGGTAGAGATAAGACATATCTCTATCCTAGAGATGCCTACCGACTTTAGGTGATAGGGAAAAATAAAAAGGAAGAACACATCGCTGAGAATAGGGTTGCTAGAGGTAGCAAATAAAAATACAGGATGTTAAATTTGAATTTAAAATAAACCATAAACACTTTTTTGAGTATTAACATGTTCCAAATATTGACAATGAATTAAAAATATTTTTTCAGTTTAAGTATGTCCTGTGCAGTATTGGTATGGGCAACCCTAGTGAAGAAGGTCTGTAAGACTTTCTGGAGAAGGTTATATTTGAGCTGAATTTTGAAGAATTGGCATTTATAGGACTACAAATATATGACTTCTGCATTTCAAGAATAGAATAACTAGCCAGGCACAGTGGCACACACCTGTAATCCTAGTGACTCGGGAGCCCAAGGCAGGAGGGTCGAAAGTTCAAGGCCAGACTGAGCAACTCTGTGAGATTCCATCTCAAAAAATAAAAAGGGTCGGGGATATAACTCAGTGGTAGAACACCCACTGGGTTCAAACCCCAGTAACTCCTCCCTCAAAAAAAAAAAAAAAAAGAGAGAAAAGAAAAGAAAAAAGAAAGAAAAGAAAAAAAAATGTTACTGGTTGCAGTGTAAGGAGACATCACAAGCAGTAATACACAAAGTGGGGAGGCTGACACACTGCCATGGGCAGTGGGAATGGAGGGCAAGAAACCACTACAAAAGACATGAAGGAAGTGATCTAATCACCAGCACTTGGTGACCAGTTGAATTTGGAGATATGGGGCTGGAGATGGAGCTCAGTGGCAGAGCATTTGCCTAGCACACGGGTTTGATCTCCAGCACCAAAAATAAACAAACAAGAACAACAAAGCAAAAACCCCAAACAAAAAGAGATTTGGGGGCTGGGCTTGTGGCTCAGTGGTAGAACATTTGCCTAGCATGTGTGAGGCACTAGGTTCGATCCTCAGCACCACATAAAAATAAATAAATAAAATAAAGGTATTGTGTCCATCTACAACTAAAAAATATATTTAAAAAACTCCATTTCTAAAAAAAAAAAAAAAAAAAAAAGAGAGAGAGAGAGAGATTTGGGAGCATGAGGAAGAAGAGAATATTTGGACTTCCAGATAACTGAAGTGTGTGGCTCCTTTAGTAACCACAAAGGTTGGCCAGAAGTGTGCAGAACCCAGGTAGGATTTTCAACTCTCAGTCATACAGAAGCCAGGTGGAGGATGGATAATGGGAATAAAGAAGGACAAACCCTGGGAGAGAGGGCCAGGGAAATGGTGAGTTCAGTTTAGAGTAGGTTAAGTGTGAGTTACTTGTAGGCCATCCAGATGGAGACAAGAGATGCCCAGGGAGCGCTTCAATATTTAGCTCGAAAGACAGGCTTTGGGCTGAGAGAGAGCCAGGGTTCATCAGAGCTATAGGAATAAACATCACTCATGGCAGTGTGTAGAGAACCTAAAGGAGATGGAATAAACCCCTGGAAAATAATGATATTTTAAAGGAGTTGCTTAGAAAGAAGAAAAAAACATGAGGAGAAATGTCATTAGGAAACAGTTTTTGAGCAGTAAGGTCATCAAAGACAAATCCAAAGAAGGTTAAATAATGTAAGAATTGAAAAATTTGCTATTCAGAGTTCATTGTTAAATGGGTTATGAGTATTCATAAAATGTAATAGAGTGAAAAGTCAAACTTTTGGATCAAGTTGGGATGGAGAAGATAAGTGACCGTGTAGACTCCTGTTTCTAGAAGCTGCTTAAAAGTGGTCTTTTTTTTTTGGGGGGGGGGGTGCTGCTATTTTAAAGTTGTAAAAAGAAAATAACACCATCTCAACTATTTTTAAATGTACAATTCAATGGTGTTAAGTATATTCTCATCGTTGTACAATTCTCTGTAATTTTTTATTTTATAAAACTGAGGCTATACATGTTAAACTACTCCCCTTTCTCCTCCCTCCATTCCTTGGCAATCAGGATTCTGTTTTCTGTTTCTAAAGTTTACTTTAGATACCTCATATATGTGAAATAATACAGTATTTGTCTTTTTAATGACTAGCTTATTTCATTTAACATTAGGTTCCTAAGGATCATTCATATTGTATCATATGTCAGAACTTCCTTCCTTTTAAAGTTTGACTAATATTCCGTTATATATAAATACCACTTTTTTTTATCTGTTCATTCATTGATGGACAGTTAGGTTGCTTCTATTTTTTTAGCTGATATTTTTCTTTTTTCCTTTTTTTTTTTTTTTGTACTGAGGATCGAACTCAAGGCCTCCAGCATGCAAGGCAAGTCCTTTGCCATTGAACTACATACATAACCCTTTTCTAAATTTTATTTTGAAACTGGGTCTTGCCCAGGCTAGCCTCAAATTTGAAATCCTCCCTCCTTAGACATCTCAGTAGTTGGGATTATAGATGTGACTGGAAATTGTTTTAAATTGAGCAAATCCAGTTTGACTATGAAGTCCTTAAATTCTATTTGAAAGATAGTGGGTCCTGGCAAAATAAAATTTATTCCTGTAATGGAAGATTGGTTCACTATTTGAAAATCTATTACCATGTGAAGGAATAGAAGAGAAAAATGATAGGATTATCTAAATTGATGCATTTGACAAAAGTCAGTAAATTCTTAGCCAACCTGACTACAAAAACCTCTACATCCAACATCATGAGTAATGGTTAAAGTCTGAATATATAATGTCTGGGATCAGGATAAAGATAAGGATGTACATTTTCCTTACTTCTACGTTTTACTGAATATCCTGGCCACTGAAATAAGAAAAGAAAAATAAATAAAAGACAAAGATTGAAAAGAAAATTGAAACCACTGAAAATGTTTGACACAGATAAGGACTAACTACTTCTCTCCAACCCATTACTAGATTATAATGAAAATAATATCTGGCATTTAATCACTTATAAAACATTTATTTGACTGAGCATGGTGGAACATGCCTATAATCCTAGTTACTCATGAGGCTGAGGCAGGAGGATCACAAGTTTGAGGCCAGCCTTGGCAACTTAGTGATACCCTGTCTCAAAATAAAATTTAAAAGGGACTGGGGATGTAGCTCAGTGGTGTAGTGCTTGCTTAGCATACTTGAGGTCCTGGGCTGAATCCCTAGTACCACACACACACACCACAGTATCCGCTATAAATATATATATTTGCAAACAGTCACAAAACATTTCATATAACCTATCTGTACACTCATTAAAGTCCTAACTCTGTCCTTTTAGGTGCTCTGTCAACTTGCATGAAAGATTTACTGAAGGCAGAAACAATTAGACTCCCAAGACAGTCTTGGCAGCTAGAAATTCTAGACCAAAAATTCTCAAAATGTCTGCATTGACTGACCTCAGCATCAGCATCAATAAATGCACGTTTTCAGCCCCACCTAAGATCTAACGAGTTAGAAACTCAGGCTAGGGTCCAGTAGTCTATATTTTAAGAAGTCTTCCAGGGGATCTGAACTTTCTAAAGATCTGAGAACCTCTATTTTGTAAGGATTAGCTCAAAGAACCTATTTAAAGAGAAAGATTATAGCTCCAGCTGGTTCTTACACACTCTTTATGAAAGTGTATAGAGTGTCTTATATTTTGGTCAATAAATATCTTTAATCTCATCAATTATATTTCTTTTAAAAAATATTTTTTTAGCTGTCAATGGATCTTTTTATTTTATTTATTTATATGTGGTGCTGAGTATTGAACCCAGGGCCTCACACATGCCAGGCAAGCGCTCCACCACAGAGCCACAACTCCAGCCCACCATCATCAATATTTCATTTCTAACTTTGATCATGCTCTCTAATAAGCCACAGATTTTACCAATAAAATCCTAACTTTCTAAATGGGACTAGTTTAACTTGGTAGAGTGCCCAGAATATGTGAGGCCCTAGGTTCCATCTCCAGCACAGTGGAAAAAATAAAAAATCTGGGAAATAGATCAACCTTAATATAAGGAATGTAGAAGCAGTTTGAGTAGTTAGTTGCCTCTGGAACACTGACTTCCTGATTAGAGCTCCAACCAAGCACACCTGTTAATCCCTAGTTGTGGTATTAAAGATACCTGGACTATAACCTGCACACAATAATAATAATATGAATAATATTAATAATACAAATACTGCATTGTGTGCACTAGGAAATTTTAAAATAAATTATAATCATTATACAGTAGGAAAAGAAAGAATGGAGAAGGTGTGTGTGCTGTATACAGGGAAAGAGCACCTTTAATGGCTAGGACAGAGAAGTCAGAAGCAGAGGATGAGAAGATAAAGATAATCTGAGTGCATAAAATGGTGAAGATTTAACAAGGGCTGATACAAGGAATGGAAGATGGGTGAACTAGAGACGCAGAGGATTTTCAGACACTGTGAACAACCCAACTCTGCTTTTATTTCCCCTTACTAAGGAGAAGCTGAGTCTGAAATTGATGTCTGAAATACATTTTTAGAACGTGGATCTTAGAAAATTATTTAAAACCTACTGCTACACATGTGTTTATTGCTATTGCCCCCTTGTGGTACAGTTCCTGTAGTTCATGAAATTATTCCTTCAACATGGGTGGTTTTTTTTAAAAAAGAAGCTCAAGAGTGTCATCTTCTGGTTGTGTGAGAGATGTGCAAGCAAAGAGGTGGTGGTGGAATCTCAGGAGTGCAGAAACCTTTGACATCTTCTGATTATTGTAAGTTGAACATGATTATATAATTTCTGTGTCTTTTTATTTGAATATCATATTACTTTCTGTGAACTTATAGTTTGTGTGCCTGAAAAACAAAACGTGACTAACTCTCCTTTACACACAAGTATGTGGGAAATTTGCTTTTGGTTTGTAATAGAAACCACAAGTTGAAGAGCCTGTTCTTTGTGACTACCTCTTTCATGTGGGTTGGCTTAAGGCCTTTGCTCAAAACAAGAAATTTGATTCTAGTAGCTGAATACTGGACTAGTCTTCAATGCTTAACAGTTTACTAAAAAACTTAGTTTGTACCAAGATAGACAGGTAGATCAATGGTACAGAATAGAGGACATGGACACAAACCCAAATAAATACAGTTTTCTCAAACTAGACAAAGGGGTCAAAAATATGCAATGGAGAAAAGATAGCCTCTTCAACAAATGGTGCTGGGAAAACTGGAAATCCATATGCAACAGAATGAAACTAAATCCCTGTCTCTCACCCTGCACAAAACTCAACTCAAAATGGATCAAGGACCTCGGAATCAGACCAGAGACTCTGCATCTTATAGAAGAAAAAGTAGGTCCAAATCTTTACCTTGTTGGCTTAGGATCAGAATTCCTTAACAGGACTCCCATAGCACAAGAAATAAAAGCTAGAATCAACAACTGGGATAGATTCAAACTAAAAAGCTTTCTCTCAGCAAAGGAAACTATCAGTAATGTGAAGAGAGAGCCTACAGAGTGGGAGAATATCTTTGCCACTCATACTTCAGATAGAGCGCTAATTTCCAGAATATATAAAGAACTCAAAAAACTCTACACCAAGAATACAAATAATCCAGTCAACAAATGGGCTAAGGATATGAACAGACACTTCACAGAGGAAGATGTACAAGTAATCAACAGATATATGAAAAAATGTTCAACATCTCTAGTAATAAGAGAAATGCAAGTCAGAATGCAAATCATCTCACCCCAATTAGAATGGCGATTATCAAGAACACAAGCAACAATAGGTGTTGGCGAGGATGTGCGGAAAAAGGTACATTCATACATTGCTGGTGGGGTTGAAAATTAGTGCAGCCACTCTGGAAAGCAGTATGGAGATTCCTCAGAAAGCTTGGAATGGAACCACTATTTGACCCAGCTATCTCACTCCTTGGCCTATACCCAAAGAACTTAGAATCAGCATACTACAGAGATACAGCCACATCAATGTTCATAGCTGCTCAGTTCACCATAGCCAGATTGTGGAACCAACCTAGATGCCCTTCAGTTGATGAATGGATAAAGAAACTGTGGCATATATATACAATGGAATATTACTCCGCCATGAAGAATGATAAAATTATGGCATTTGCAGGCAAATGGATGAAATTGGAGGATATCATGCTATGTGAGATAAGCCAATCTCAAAAAACTAAAGGACGAATGATCTCGCTGATAAGCGGATGAGGACATATAAGGAGGGGTATGAGGGGTTAGCGTTAGGGTTAGGGTTAGGTTTAGGGTTAGGGATAAGGAGGGTGGTAAGAATGGAGAAAGGAAGGACTGTATAGAGAGGTGGGAGGGGTGGGAGGGAAGGGAAAAAAATAACAATGAATCAAACAATATTGCCCTATGTAAATTTATGATTTTTAATTAAAATAAATAAATAAAATTTAAAAAAAAACTTAGTTCGTGCTTTTAAAAAAATTGGTGTTATGAAAAAATAATAATTTTTCCCCAGTTTTTTTTTTCTTAAAAGATAATGATCTTGGGCTGGGACTATAGCTCAGTTGGTAGAGTGCTTGCCTCGCATGCACAAGGCCCTGGGTTCAATCCTCAGCACCGCAAAAAAAAAAAAAATAATAATAATAATAATAATGATCTTTCTGGGTTGCCCAGGCTGACCCCAAACTCCTAGGCTCAAGCAAGCCTCCTGCTTCAGCCTTCCTTGTAGCTGGGGCCACCATGCCTGGCTTCCAATGATATTTTAAAACCAAAACCACTGTGTTGGTTACTTAATAAACATTACTGAACACTTAAATAGCAAACTGTGTTATGTGCTACAGAGGAAGTTCAAAAATGAATGTGACCAACTCTGTGCCTTCAGATCATCTTATTGTCTATCAGGGAAGATAATTATGTTAGATTTGAGAATATAAAGAAGGAAGGGAGGAAGAATATAGGCTCAGGAAAGAAAGAAACAACTTCGAGCTTATTTATCTGGAAGATGCTTGTTGCAGAGAGGTACATGTTTAAATCTTGACCTTGAATAGAATGAAAGACAAAATGTTCCTCAGGATTCAGGAGTCTAAGATCAGGACTTTTGAAGGTGATAGCTCTTTCAATCCTATCCCAGAAATGTTCATGATAGAATTTGCTATTTCTGAACTGGGCACAGTGGTGAATGACTCTAATCCCACCAATTTGTGGGACTGAGACAGGAGGATTGCAAGTTCAAGGCCAGCCTCAGCAACTCAGTGAGACCTGTCTCAAAATAAAAACAAAACAATAAATAGGACTGGGGATGTAGCTTAGTTGTAGAGCACCCCTGAGTTCAACCTTGAGTACCAAAAAGGCAGGGCAAGGGAAGGGGAGGAAAAGGAGGAAGAGGAGGAGGAAAACAAGTTGCTACTTCTGGGTAAAAACCCAGCATATACTTCACTCACTCATCCAATTGGCAGGTACATTATATGTTTCATATATATTATATTTACACATATATATGTAATTGATTATGTGTCAGGCATTGTACAAAGCTCCGAGGAAACAAAGATCAAAGTCCTGGCCTTGTTTTAAGTTGCTTGTGTGGAGGGAATGAGTACCTAGAAATTTTT
Source organism: Sciurus vulgaris (assembly GCF_902686455.1). Lineage (NCBI taxonomy): Eukaryota > Metazoa > Chordata > Mammalia > Rodentia > Sciuridae > Sciurus > Sciurus vulgaris. The sequence goes on along the minus strand of NC_136461.1, from coordinate 80,576,467 downwards.
AGTGGGAACTCTGGGGAGGGGCATCTGACCTCGTCAGTACTAAACTTGCTCTGCTAGTTCCTCTCCAACATAAGTAATTATAGTTCTTGTACCTAACCTAACTGGTTAAAAACTCTGGAGGCCAATTATATAGGCTCAGATTCCAACTCTGCCATTAACCTGGTCCAGATGCTTCTTAACTACCCCCTCCTCAGTTAGGGATTGAGCCCAGGGCCACACGCCCCAGCTCTTTTTTTTTTTTTTAATTATATTTTTATTTTGAGACAGGATATTGCTCAGTTGTCTAGGCTGGCCTCAAACTTATGCTCCTCCTGCCTCTACCTCTTGAATTGCTGGGATTACAGGTGTGCCTGGGTGCCTGGTTCTTGACCTCTTCTTTACCTCCCTTGTCTCCATTTTGTTGTTGTTGTTTTGTTTTGGTTTTGTTTTTTTGGTACTAGGGATTAAACCCACAGGCACTTTAACAGTAAGCCACACATCCCCAGCCCTTTTATTATTGTTGTTGTTATTATTATTATTATTATTATTATTATTTTGAGGCATGGTCTCATTAAATTGCTTAGGGCCTCACTAAATTGCTGAGGCTGGCCTTGAACTTGCCATCTTCCTACCCCAGCCTCCTGAGCCTCTGGGAATACAGACATGCACCACTGCCCCTGGTTTGTCTGTTTCCTTATCAATAAAATGGAGATAATGGTAACCCTATTTCATAGGGAGATTGTGAGGGTTAAAGAGCTATATATGCAAATCTCTTAGGACAAAGTTGGCATGAAGAAAACAATTTGACAAACACCTACCACCTTCTTAACAAATCTTAAGTTTTTCTCATATTTGCTTCATTTTTCTGAAAAATTAAAACATTACAGATACAGTTGAAGTTCTCCATATCCTCCCTGATATTCTTCGTCCTCCAGAATAACCATTTTCTTGAATATGGTGGGTCCTGCCCTTAAGTTTTTATACTTTGATTACATGTATGTGGATACATAAACAACACATGATATTACTTAGCATGTTTTCCCCCATACTGGGGATCAAACCCAGGGTCTCATGCAAGGTAAGCAAATGCCTTACCTCTAAGCTATACTCTCAGCCCCTTTGTATGCTTCTAAACTTCAATAAATGGTACTAAACCACACATGTCAATCTGCGACTTCTTTTTCTTTACGTTATAAATATTTTCCATGTAGCTATGTATGGGCCTAGTTCTTTTATTTTAATTACTGAGTAGAATTTTATTTTCTAAATGTACCACAATTTATTTTACACTGGTTCAGTAAATCCTTTCAATGCATAGCAACATGTTTGGTAAGCATTATAACATTTTTCTGGAAAGTTTCTTCATCTGATTTTTGCTTTTCCTATTCCTTTCCTCCTAATCCCAATTCTTTTAGGTTCACTGTATGGATCTCTTGCTTATTTTCTTTTAATTATGACTCATTCCTGTGTGAAATAAGTTCTTTTTTAACCAATCATTTGCAGAAAGCAACTGGGCAGTGAACTGAACTAGCTGTGAAGCTGATTGTTGGTTCTGCGTGTGTGTGTGTGTGTGTGTGTGTGTGTGTGTGTGTGTGTGTGTGTTGAGAAAGAGGCAAGAGGTGATGCAGAGACAGAGACATCACACAGATGTCTTCGCCTGTGTATCTTCCCAGCAGCTACAGGGCTGCTCGTCATGTCATCTCTCCCAGTCCATCACCAGACTGCCCAACAAAGATAACATGTTTAAGGATTTTATCATACAGCCCCACCTTGTTCCACTATTTCATGGTGCCTGGTGGTATTTTGGGAAGTCCCCAAAGCTTGTGCCTCTTAAACCTTCCTTGTAAACCAGGATGATGGTTCTGCAACTCAGATGCACCTCTTGCTTGGTGCCTTGCCAACTTTGTCTGAGAACCAAGGCTTCAGCAGGTATTTAATCTCAGCCTACTTCTGGGCTCTGGTGTAATTTCTGAATTTAGTAGATCACCCTCATTTCTTGTGCCTAGGAGTACATTAGTACCTTATTTTATCAAATATAGAGTTTGTGTTTTTCTCATTTTCTTTCTTGTTTTTGTGTGATCTCAAGGAAGACAAAAGGACAGACATAACTTAATTTTGTTCTTTAAATTTTTTCAAATAGAATGCTTCTATTGTTGGAAAGAGTAGGGACCATACCACCTTAGATCACTCTTAAGTGGGAAAAATAGTTTCAAAATGCTGTGCACACCCAGTAGCAGCAAGCTTCCTCTCATCATCATATAGCTAGAAAGTAATGGAGTGTATGGATTCAAATACAGGTCTGAATCCAAAGTCCAAGTTCTTTTCATCAGAAAACTTTCTCTTAAAGGATAAAAATATCTTTTATTGATATCTTTCAGATGTTTCCTCTCATGAACCTTTTTCTATTAACTACTCTTTTTTGTCTCCTGGTTTTTAGTGTGACAAGTACAAGACTGGAGTTATAGATGGGCCCGCTTGTAATAGCCTTTGTGTCACGGAAACGCTTTACTTTGGAAAATGCTTATCCACCAAGCCCAACCATCAGGTATGAACATTATGAATAAATATTCCAAATGGTCAGTAAGCTTTAATTCTACTTTAAACTAATGGTATTATTAAAACAATTTTTGAACCAGAGTTTTAGAACATTACTTGTACTTCAATTTTGTATGCTTTAATCATTCATTCAACAGATACTTATTTCTTCCCTATTCTCTGTGTATCCCAGATACTATTTTAGTGATTAGCAATACATTGGTGATTTAGACAGACAAATCTGGATTCAGTGGTGCATGCCTATAATCCCAGCTACTTGGAAGACTGAGGCAGGAGGATTACAAGTTAGAGACCAACCTCAGGAATTTAGTAAAGCGCTGTTTCAAAATAAAAAATAAAAATGGGAGATCCAAGATGGCAGACTAGCGGGAAGCTTTGATCCTTGTTGCTCCATAACTCAGGATTCAAGCAGAAGAAATACTGTTTCTCTGCAAGGCAGCTGTCGTCACTGCCCACCGATCCTCTGCTGTTTACCCCATTCATCCACCCAATCACCAGCCGTCTACCAGCATATCGCCTGCCTTTTGTGTGCGGATGGCTCACTGATCTATCATCTGTCATTTGTTCATTTGCCCGCCTCTTGCCTGCCCATCACCCACCTTTCACCTACCCATTGCCCACACCCTACATCCACCCACCGATCATCCACTCTTAGCCTGTAGACTGCCCGCAGACTGCCAGTGGATCCCCTGCTGCCCACTGCTGCCTGGAAGTCCATTGTTACATTACCTGCAGGTTTGATTATACTCGAATGCTGCCATCTTGGGACACCAATTGGGGCCTGTAGGTTTTGCACTGTGGCTACCACCATCTCAGGGCCTGGCCACCTCTGTCTGGAGTCTCAGGTCAGTACCTGGAGATATATTAGTACTTGCAGGTCTGGTTGCACCTGAGGTCTTCCTGCTTAGTGTGGTAGTGGCTGCCATCTGGGCTGCCTCTTTGCAGGGTCATTCCTTTGTACCCTGAGTGTACCTTGAGTACATCCCTGGTGGTCTCTCTGCAAGTTGAAAGGGCATTGAGATCTTGGGACTGCAGTAAGACAGGGCCTGGGGAAGCTGAAGTCCAGGTCCATCAGATTGCAGCTGGGTTTGCATTGGCCAGTCTGGGTCTGGCAAGCCTATGGAAAGCCAGAGACTAGGGGAAGTTCCCTGAGGGGAGCACAGGTTGGAGAAAACTGGGCTCTCTCCAGCTCAGTGAGTCCTGAAGTGTGCAGGGATGGAAGGGGTCAGCTACGATGGGTGGGAAGACTGTAAGAGAGTCTTGCTATTGGCTCGCCCACCCAACTGGTCCAGCACCCACTGGACTGAAGCTAACATCAAACTTCAGAAAATCCCACCTACCAGTGGAAAAAGGAAGCTGAGAAAATTGTTGAAAGCCAACAGGAGCAATCATTCAATTTTCCATTGAGACTTTCCTCCTTTTTCTTCTTTTTTCACCCTCTCTCTCACGCCTCTACCATCTTTGAATTTAAATATTTTTCATGCATCAATTTATTGAGGAATGGGGGCTGGGGTTGTGGCTCAGTGGTAGAGCACTTACCTGGCATGTATGAGTACCCGGGTTTGACTGTCAGCACCACATACAAATAAATAAAAGATCCATTGACAACTAAAAAAAATATATATATATATATAAAAATTATTGAGGAATGGGATGTCTGAATAGTATGTGACATTTTTGTTGTGTATGCTTATATTTTTACTTTTTAAAAACATCTGTACCTTCTTTTTTCTCTCACCTGTCTCCCTGGATTCTCTTTCTCCTGTCTCTCATACTAACAGCCAACCTCTATTAATTCCTCCCTCACTCTTACTATGAATTTTTACTTCTACCTTCTCTCCCTCTCCCTTACAAATATCACAGCTTACAGTACTTCTGTTCCCTCATTGTCCATTATTTGAAATAGTAAACCCTCTTAGCAAACTTTCTATTCATGGCTTCAGAGACCAGGACAGGGCAGCCAGGGACTTCCACAAGCAGCCAGTCTCCCTCTGGTGGGAAGCTCCGTTCTAGGCTAGCTTCTCGGAGTAGACCGCCCAGTGAAAGCCTTTCTACACAGAGCCAGCAACAAGTCCCCAAGCCAGCGGAGACCTCCGACCCGCAAGCAGCCTCTGGGACGAGGGCAGGGCAGCCAGAGACCTCTCCAGGTCTCTCTTCCTGGAACCAGTAGCGGGCTAGGGGCAGCCTTCTTTGGAAGCATTGCATTATCAAGTTACTCCAAGACTTCAGGCTACTGAAGGTTGGGAGGTGATACACTGGAAATCTACAGGGACACTATAAGCCAATAGAGGAAATCTGCAATATCTCAGAGTCCCACTGACATCTGACCAATATGAGAAAACAAGGAAAGAAAATGTCCCAAACAAACCTAGATACTATATCAATAAAACCCAATGACAGCACAGCAGAAGAAATGTCAGAAAGGGAGTTCAGAATGTACATAATTAAAACAATCAGGGAAGCAAACGAGGAGATGAAAGAGCAAATGCAGGCATAGAAGGAGGAGATGAAAGAGCAAATGCAGGCATTAAACGATCGCACCAATCAACAGTTAAAAGAGCAAATACCGGAAGCAAGGTATCATTTCAATAAAGAGTTAGATACTGAAAAAAAAAACAAACAGAAATCCTTGAAATGATGGAAACAATAAACCAGGTTAAAAACTCCATAGAAAGCATAACCAATAGGATAGAACACCTGGAAGACAGAACCTCAGACATTGAAGACAAAATATTTAATCTTGAAAACAAAGTTGACCAAACAGAAAAGATGGTAAGAAATCATGAACAGAATCTCCAAGAATTATGGAATATCATGAAAAGGCCAAATTTAAGAATTATTGGGATTGAGGAAGGCTTAGAGAAACAAACCAAAGGAATGACCAATCTATTCGATGAAATAATATCAGAAAATTTCCCAAATCTGAAGAATGACATGGAAAACCAAGTATAAGAGGCTTATAGGACTCAAATATACAAAATTACAACAGACCCACACCAACGCACATTATTATGAAAATACCTAACATACAAAATAAAGACAGAATTTTAAAGGCCGCGAGAGAAAAGAATCAAATTACATTCAGGGGGAAACCAATACGAATATCAGCAGATTTTTCAATCCAGACCCTAAAAGCGAGAAAAGCATGGAACAACATTTACCAAGCCCTGAAAGAAAATGGATGCCAACCAAGAATCTTATACCCAGCAAAATTTACTTTCAGATTTGACGATGAAATAAAATCCTTCCATGATAAACAAAAGCTAAAGGAATTTACAAAAAGAAAGCCAGCATTAGAGAACATTCTCAGCAAAATATTCCATGAGGAAGAGATGAAAAACAATGATGCATATCAGCAATGGGAGGAACTAGCCTAAAAGAATAGCCAAATAAAGGAGAAACCAAATCATGGTAAAAAACAAAAATGAGTCAAATGACTGGGAATACAAATCATATCACAATAATAACTCTGAATGTTAATGGCCTGAACTCATCAATCAAAAGACATAAACTGGCAGATTGGATTAAAAAGAAAAATCCAACAATATGCTGCCTGCAAGAGACTCATCTCATTGAAAGAGATACCCATAGACTAAAGGTGAAAGGATGGGAAAAAACATACCATGCATACGGACACAGCAAAAAAGCTGGAGTATCCATCCTCATTTCAGATAATGTGGACTTCAAGCCAAAACTAGTCAGAAGGGATAAACAAGGACATTACATACTGCTTAAGGGAAGCATAAATCAGCAAGACATAACAATCATAAATATCTATGCCCCGAACATTGGCTCATCCATGTACGTCAAACAAATCCTTCTCAATTCCAGAAACCAAATAGACCATAACACAATAATACTAGGTGATTTTAACACACCTCTCTCACTGCTGGATAGATCGTCCAAACAAAAATTGAATAAAGAAACCATAGATCTCAATAACACAATCAACAATTTACACTTAACTGACATATATAGAATATACCATCCAACAAAGAACGAATACACTTTCTTCTCAGCAGCACATGGATCCTTCTCTAAAATAGACTGTTTTATGCCACAAAGCTACTGTTAGCAAATACAAGAAGATAGAGATACTACAATGTACTCTATCAGATCATAATGGACTGAAATTAGAAATAAATGACAGAATAAAAAACAGAAACTTCTTCAATACTTGGAGATTAAATAATACACTATTATACGATGAATGGATAACAGAAGACATCAGGAGGGAAATTAAAAAATTCTTAGAAGTAAACAAGAACAAAAACACATCATATCAAAATCTCTGGGACACTATGAAAGCAGTACTTAAAGGAAGATTTATTTCATGGGGCGCATTCAACAAAAGAAGTAGAAATCAACAAATAAACGACTTAACACTACAGCTCAAAGCCCTAGAAAAAGAAGAGCAGACCAACACCAAAAGTAGTAGAAGAAAGAGTTAAAAGCAGAGCCGAAATTGAAACAAAAGAAACAATCGGAAAAATTAACAAAATAGTTGGTTCTTTGAACAAATAAACAAAATTGATAAACCCTTAGCCACACTAACAAGGAGAAAGAGGGAGAAAACTCAAATTACTAAAATTCGGAATGAACAAGGAAATGTCACAACAGACACGAGTGAAATACAAAACATAATTAGAAGCTATTTTGAAAATCTATACTCCAACAAAACAGAAAGCCTCGAAGACATCAATAAATTTCTAGAGACATATGAATTACCTAAACTGAATGAGGAGGATATACACAACTTAAATAAATCAATTTCAAGCAATGAAATAGAAGAGGTCATCAAAAACCTAGCAACAAAGAAAAGTCCGGGACCAGATGGGTTCTCAGCCAAGTTCTACAAAACCTTTAAAGAAGAGCTCATTCCAATACTCCTCAAAGTATTCCATAAAATAGAAGAGGAGGGAACCCGCCCAAACTCATTCTACGAAGCCAGTATCACCCTGATACCTAAACCAGACAGAGACACATCGAGGAAAGAAAATTTCAGACCAATATCCTTAATGAACATCAACGCAAAAATTCTCAACAAAATTTTAGCAAATCGCATACAAAAATATATTAAAAAGATAGTGCACCATGATCAAGTGGGTTTTATCCCAGGGATGCAAGGTTGGTTCAACATCCGGAAATCAATAAATGTCATTCACAATATAAACAGACTAACAGTTAAGACTCACATGATTATTTCAATAGATGCAGAAAAAGCATTTGATAAACTACAGCACCCCTTCATGTTCAAAACACTAGAACAAATAGGGATAGTGGGAACATTCCTTAACATTGTAAAGGCCATCTACGCTAAGCCCATGGCCAATATCATTCTACATGGTGAAAAACTGAAAGCATTCCCCCTAAAAAACTGGAACAAGGCAGGGATGCCCTCTTTCACCACTTCTATTCAATATCGTCCTTGAAACTCTAGCCAGAGCAATTAGACAGACCAAAGAAATTAAAGGGATACGAATTGGAAAAGAAGAACTCAAACTATCCCTGTTCGGTGATGACATGATTATATATTTAGAGGAACCTGGAAATTCCACCAGAAAACTCTTAGAACTCATAAGTGAATTCAGTAAAGTAGCAGATTACAAGATCAATGCTCATAAATCCAATGCATTTTTATACAATGAATCTTCAGAAAGAGAAATTAGGAAAACTACCCCATTCACAATAGCATCGAAAAAAATAAAATACTTGGGAATCAATTTCACAAAAGAGGTGAAAGACCTCTACAATGAGACCTACAGAACACTAAAGAAAGAAATTAAAGAAAACCTTAAAAGATGGAAAGATCTCCCATGTTCTTGGATAGGCAGAACTAATATTGTCAAAATGGCCATACTACCAAAAGTGCTATACAGATTCAATGCAATTCCAATTAAAATCCCAATGATGTACCTTACAGAAATAGAGCAAGCAATTATGAAATTCATCTGGAAGAATAAGAAACCCAGAATAGCTAAAGCAATCCTCAGTAGAAAGAGCAAAGCAGGGGGTATCGCAATACCAGATCTTCAACTCTATTACAAAGCAATAGTAACAAAAATGGCATGGTATTGGTACCAAAATAGACAGGTAGACCAATGGTACAGAATAGAGGACATGGACACAAACCCAAACAAATACAATTTTCTTATACTAGACAAAGGTGCCAAAAATATGCAATGGAGAAAAGATAGCCTCTTCAACAAATGGTGCTGGGAAAAGTGGAAATCTATATGCAACAGAATGAAATTAAACCCCTATCTCTCACCCTGCACAAAACTCAACTCAAAATGGATCAAAGACCTTGGAATCAGACCAGAGACCCTGTATCTTCTAGAAGAAAAAGTAGGTCCAAACCTTCAACTTGTCGGCTTAGGACCAGACTTCCTTAACAGGACTCCCATAGCTCAAGAAATAAAAGCAAGAATCAACAACTGGGATAGATTCAAACTAAATAGCTTTCTCTCAGCAAAGGAAACTATCAGCAATGTGAAGAGACAGCCTACAGAGTGGGAGAATATCTTTGCCACTCATACTTCAGATAGAGCACTAATTTCCAGAATCTATAAAAAGAACTCAAAAAACTACACCAAGAATACAAATAACCCAATCAACAAATGGGCTAAGGAAATGAACAGACACTTCACCGAAGATGTACAAGCAATCAACAGATATATGAAAAAATGTTCAACATCTAGTAATAAGAGAAATGCAGAGGGATCCAAGATGGTGGTCTAGAGGGAGGCTGCGTTCCTTGTCGCTCCGCAATGCCAGATTTAAGCAGAGGATATTTGTTTTTCGGTGAGGCAGTTTTTGCTGCTTATCGATTCCCTGCTCTTCACCCCATTTGTCTGCTGTGATGACCTGCAGTCTGCCAGCATATCGACGCCTTTTTTGGGAGCAGATTGCTCACTGTCAGGCATCTATCCGCCACTTGCCTGCCTCTCGTCTGTCCATCGCCTGCCTTACCCCTATCCATCACCCAACACTCGAGGTTCACCTCCCAACCGTCCGACAGCTGCCAGCAGATTGACCGCAGACTGCCAGTGGAGAACCAGCTGCCTGCTGCTGCCTGGAAGTTCACTGTCACAGTACCTGCAGGTTTGATTACACGTGGCTGCCGCCATTTTGAGACAACAGCCAGGCCCCGTAGGACCCTTGGCCAGACTGACTGAGTCCCGTCTCCAGG